>NC_045719.1:16211981-19017184 GCF_009834535.1 Camelus ferus
AAAGAAAGAAAGAAAGAAAACAAAGGGCATTGAGTTTAATTTTCAGCAAGACAGTATTGTTAAACAGTTTTCTAAAACTGTTTTGTGAGCAAGTTAAAATACGTTCACAGGGCAAGATTCTACTTTTCAATTACTCTTTTTATGTACCCATTCAAAAAGACCTCATGGGGAGAGAAACTAAGAGAATTTAGGAAACTGGTGGTAAAAGTAATAATAACATGACACTTTCCATAGCTGTTCATTTCAGAATTCAAAATTACTCTCAATGAGAATGATCTGTATAAGTAATTTTCAATTTTTATGGACATTCTTCTATGCTAAATTGTAGCATGGTTACACTAATGTATGAAAAGTCATTTCTCATTTAAGTTCTTTCTAAGAAAGTCCAAAGAAGAGCATAATGGGCGTATTCAAGTCAAATTATTTAGTTTATGAAGAAAACTGTGATTTTACATTTGTGTACTAGAGTCCTTTAAAAAATAATAAAATTTCTTATAAGAAATTGTTATCAACATGCTAGAAAATGCATAATCCTATAGATACATTTTAAAACTCAATTTACATTAGCACAAAACAACTCCAATATCTATTACATTTAAAAATTAAATGTGTGAGATCTGTTTCTTTAATCTGATACCATTTATTTATTTTTTAGGTAAGATAAACATTATCATTCATCAGGAACATCTTTAGTAAGAGTCATGTGTTTATAATTTTGGTATAAAGCATAAACCATAAAGGAGAAAATATTTTTAGACAGAGTGGTTCACTCCAGATGTTACCAAGGTAACTAAATTCAACAGCTTTACATATTTCACTCCTGAGTAAATCAGTATGTTTCATGAAGAACAAATTAATGATTTACTCATTTGTATCAAATACATATTCACATATTTCTATCTCGTAAATGGTAAAAGGACCAAAAATCCCTCGTGCTGTTGTATAAATCAAAATTTAAAACAAAGTTTTTGACGTCTATACTAGAAAAATTTAATGTAAAGAGGTGAGCAGACATTAAACTGAGGATATGTTAGCCATTTTATCGTCTAGTTTCATGTAGCCACATTAATGGTTTTTATTCTCTCTTCCTTATAAGGTATTTTTTCAGAATTAAAACCCACAAATCTCAGATTCCTGTTTATTGTTAACATTCACATCAGCTTATCGCTTTAAAGGGGAAAGCTGCTTCCTTACCCAGCATAGTTTGCTCCATCCTGAGTGGCTGCTGGCGTGTGGGTACCGGGATGCTACAGAGAGTGTAGTGTTTACATCTGTACGTGTGGCCTTTAAGTTCACGGGCCCCGAAGGATGGTGCTTCTCTCCAGTTTCAGCCCGGGTACCAGAGCACTGGAAGCAAAAACTCTGTATCTGAGTCCCAAGGCAAAACAGCACCTGGAGCTTTGGAAATTAAGACTGCCCAGGGTGCCTAGCAACAGAGGAGAATGTGGAACAGGATGACAGGTAGTGTGGAATCTAGTGACATCAGGAGGGCAGCTGGCTATCTGGCCTGTGTTTGGGCTGAGGGTCGGGCTGGGCTGATGGGATGAACTTAGTGTTGTGGAGAGGGCCGTCCGAGTGAGCTTGGCTGTGGTTCTTGTCTGCAACACTCAGCATGAGCTATCTATTTTCTCCTTTCGCCTTCCCTACCCTCCGTTCCCTCCACCAATCAGTCCAGACCCTAGAAATACTATTTGTTTAAATTATTGCTAACATGCCTACCAGCATTTTGTGTGAAATAGTTTCATCAGCACCAGAGTCAATGGTTAGTTTTCCCTATAGAAAGGGAATTCACCTGTAACAGTTATGTATGGTCTATGTATGAATATATTTAAGTATATCTGTATCTCTATATATGAATATCAATCTTCATATACATACATATATATGGATATCTACCTCTCTCTCTATATACACATATATATGAGTATGGATCTCTCTCCTTCCATATATAAACATAAGTGATATATATTTGAAATCTCCCAAAGCACCTGACCTACTTTCTAATGTACTTTCAGTATCTCTTCATTATGGCCCTGGGGCCAGTGCCTTGGGCCAAGTGAATAGGAAAAAAAATACCTATCATCCTCATTTTAAGATTAATACTTGGAAATTTAGTCCTAAAATGCAGGTCAGATGTTTATAGGGGCCAAAAAACTTTTTACTGTTTTCCCCAAAATGCAACACAGTCCTCCACCTCTAGTCCTTTGATGCCTCCTTAGAAAACTTCCCTTTTATCTCACACCAGAAAACTAACTTTTAAATCCAAAATATAGATGGTAAATAACCTTGCTCCAAAAGATGAGTACCTTAGTATCCACAAAAGTGGAAAAAATTGTTTTAAATCCTTCTAAATCTATTTGCAAAATAGAGTTGCGGTGCAAATCCCTTTATCACTCCTGCTCTCTGCTCTCCATCTTCTCCCAGCTCTAGGATTCCCTATTTTTCAAAAAAATAAAAAATACAAAAAGGAAGTTTATCCACTGCTAGACTGTACATCATGGCTCCCTCTACTCTAAACCATGAAGCGCGCAACCTTGTCTGAACAGATCCTTTGCGGCTCTCCCCTGCCCTCTTCCTGCCAGCTCAGCTCTCTGACTCGGTCCTGCCTTTATCCCCATCCTTCTGCCCACTGTATTTGCCACCTAGAAATTTCTTCATTTCTCTCACTTCCCTTCCTCAAATCCTTCTGATGACCTTCCCATTTAAAAAATTCCTATTTTACGTATCCTCTGCAATACAGGTTTTAAAACTTAATTATACAGCCCTGCTCTGTGTTTCATCTTCTGTTTTCTTATCTGCAAAAATTTCAACGGCTGCTGACAAAAGTCCTGCACTTTCAAGTCCTCAGCAACACAAACCCTTAAAAAAAAGAGAATCAAAAATGCAATCTTTTTGTTGTTGTTGTCTGTATTTGTAAAACATAATCCAGATTATATTCTATTCATTAGGGCTCAATTAAACTCACACAGAAGAATAAACGCTACATTTCTCAGTCAAAACATTCAGACTCAGGAGAAGTTTGCTGATGTCAATAAATACATACGTGTATTACGTGTGCATGTATGACTACTGTTGAAAGGTTAAAGGGCACTAATTTTGAAGCTGAACAAATTGATATTGGGAGTAACAAGGGGATTCAGTTTTCTAGTAAATTAGTCCTACAGAAGGGCATTTTCCTCGTTGGGGAGCTCCTAATTCAGCCCTGCCCATTGGAAGAATGGGCTCCAATTAAAGGCACTGAGATAAGCAGTATGTTCTGAAGCTCAGCACAATAATTAAATAAAACTCATTCTGAGCTTTCAATGAGGAGCTGATGTATTTTTTTAAATATAATTTTGTTTAAAAATCTTAACCAAATACCATAGAAACTCCATATGGAACTTGTTCTTAACTTAGATACTAAAAAAAGAATGACAATGCAGCGGAGAAGACAGTCTCCCATGTGAGTTTCACACAAGGCACGATGAATAAACAAGGTTCTTCAGAGAGAGGGAAGTCACCCGCACATCACAGGGGATGAGAACGGAATCAGGGAGGGCATGCTACAAGAGGTGAGATTTCTGTAGATGTATGATGGTGATGCTGGAGGTTACTCTGGTTCAGAGAGTGTACAGAAAAAAGAGACCAAGGCAAGAAAGAACTGGAAGAGGACAAGGAACTGAATACATCCTACATCCTTCATTTCAGACAGGGAACTGTATGTTTTAGAAAGTTGTGGATATTGTACAGCAGATTCCTTTTCCTGGATCACATAAGCTCATTGACGGTGCTCCCAGGGTAGGTACTTGGAGAAGCCCATTGATTATGTGACTCTAGTCTGTGAAAAGTCTGTGTGTGTTCCTGCCTCAGAGCCACTGTCGACTGACTGATAACAAAACACTCTCCCAATTCCAAGACAACCCATTTTTTAAAATGGCCACTAATATAGTAACAGCAGTGGTTTCTTAATTGTCTGAATAACTTATAAACCACAATTTTCATGCTTACCCATTAGCTTGTTTAGGGTTTCAAAGAACTAGACATTTTATGGAAAATGATATGTATAAACATTTTTGACAACAATGTGATTTGAAAACATCTCTTCTTTTGCTGATGAAGTTACAGTTATTGTGAATACTGTTTTACTGACAACATTCATAATATAATAAAGTGTTAAATTTCAATTAGAGCTAAGTGAAAATTGTATATACAGATATATACATAAGAATACGTATATACATGTATATATCTGTATATATATATCCTCAGCTTAGTGTTCTACACTAAGTTGACAGCATTTATATAAATTAATTGACAAATAAGGCAAACAACGTCACAGACAGCATAATTCACTAATGTAACTGTATAAGGCATTCATGTAATATTTGCAACTCACTAAAGAAGCTATTTACTGCTCCAGGTAAAAACCAAAACAATTAATAATATGGGTTTTTTTTATGTCCTATCTCCTACAGCAAGCACTATATACAATGATAATGTCTCATTAAATTTAAAGTGCATCTAAGATACTCATTGTACAGCAGTTCAGTCTACCAAATAAAACATAATTCTCAATTCTTAGGCGGTGCATTTTTTTTTCACTTGACACATTTAACAAATTTCTAGGCAATTTTCAGAAAAACAAGCCTGCCAAATATTCTCTCCCTTGATCAAAACTCATAAACAAGAGCCAGTGTGGTCCCACTTTTTAAAAGACTCATAAAAGGATATGATTTTGCCCAAAGAGCTTATCTAAATGTGTACTGAAGACCTGAAGGTGTTATCTGTGGGAAAAGGATCATTTTGGTTACCTTTATTAACAAACTTCTAGGCAAGAAGGTGTTTACCAAGGTCAAGGACATGTTTGCAAACTCAAGAAACTTTACTCTGCCCATAAAGAAGGTACAGGGTATCATTCTAGGAAAAATTGTCAAAATCTTCCAAGTTTGTTCTCAAGGTCCCTCGTGTTCTTTTTCCCGTTTTCATGGTAAATTCTCCAGCTATTTGTGTGCACACCGGCTCTCTCTAAGTCATTTTACTGAGAAATAGATTGATGGATTGATTGATGGAAATTCCCCCACAGGAAAAAACAAATGCTACTTCAGCTAGGCACTTGTAATTTAAACCTTTTATCTCTAATTGTGGAATGAAAGCCTTTTTCTCTTGGTATTTTCAGCCATTAGCAAGCAGGTGAAGAAGTGTATTGTGTTTTAGGAGTGTGGGTAGGGGAAGAATTCTTGCAATCTTCTACACCTATTTCATTTCCAGGTTTTTAGAGCAACTTAGAGATGGATGATGTTTTCTTTTATCCATCCTGCTCTCAAAACTGCCCCTCTCCCTACTGCACTGGGGGAGCCAGGACTACTCAGCGAGGAAGTGGAAGCTCTCATGCCCAACATCCTAAGACTGCGAGAAACCTGGGTCACCAAGCACTTCCTGGACTTAAAGACAGACAAATCCTACACTAAGAATTCTGAAAGGCTCCCCAGATACCCCTTCTTCTTATAACTAGTCATTTGCTGGTTTGCTCTCCAATCCATTCTTCTCCCTTTCTTTGCAAATCATTTCCCAGGTTGCCTTGATGATCATCTTATGACTTGGTTCAAAGCATGGGAGATACTGACAGAGACTGAGGAGGGGAAAAAGAGAGGATGCCTGGGTATCTCCACTTCCCACCCCACACACATACCCTCTCGGATTCAGGAGACCTCCCTGTCTCCAGTTCCAGGGGCATCTTCTCCCAGGTCCTGCCAAAAAGCATCTTGTGTGTGTCCGTCTCCCACTGTGTAGCTCTAGCTCTTGGCCTCTAGTAATGCCAATTCCCTCCCAGCTTGTCCACCTCTAGCTATAGCAGCAGCTTCCTGCTGCTATTAATTCCTGCATCGCTTTACACATTGCAAACAGTGCGTGATACTCAATTTTTCTAATGAATAACATGAAATGGACAACATTTTCCAGATTGGATAGCAACTGATACAATTCTCCTTCCTTTGGCCTCAAGATGTCTGTTTTCTAGCTCCTGTGATGTTATTATAGTCACTATTTTGTGATTTTTTTTCCTTCTTAATATCAATTCATTATTTGATATCCAAGATATTTTCATTGTTCTTCCTTTACTATTTCTACCTTTTGGGGTTGAAATCCATCACTGTCAGTAACAGTAGTATTAATGAACTTATTGACCATCTTGACGGATTCGAAGTCATTAAGAGATTTGGTGGCAATTATAAAACATTATCATTTAGACACTTGTCAAAGTATTGGTATCTTTCTAACAAAGATTAAGTTATTCTGGTTTATTTAAATAAAATTATTCATCTGAATAATGCCAATTGCTTCAAAACATTAAACATCTTAATTATACAAATCATTTTGCTAATTATTACCTTTACAATAATCAAAATAGACGTGGGCATAAATTAAGATGATCAATTCTCCTATTTTAAAGAATTTGATAAAGATAAAATAAAGAACTTACTCAAGTCACCTTGACAGTGACAAACATGGGATTAGAAACTGGTTTCCTAACTCTAGACCAAATTTCTATCTAAATTGTACCACAACACCTCAGCAGGAAGTACGTCTTTGGGTATCATGGGGAGCAGGCCCTGGTAAAAATAGATGGTACACTATGTGGGGAGAGAAAAGAGTTAACTTTAGATTTAGGAGATTCCTGGAGGCACAACTAAATTGAAAGGTGTCATCTGAGGTTACCCATTTTGCGGTACTTCGCAAAATCAGGAATCGCAGTGAATAGCCTGCTATCCCTCCCCCACACTTAACAAAGACCTTCTGCTTATCCTGCGTGCAATTAGCATAAACTGAACAATGAGGACGTTTTTATAAATGTAGATGAACTTTCAATATCACCACGACTATGAGTACAAGCTGATACATTACAAGAGATTTATAACCAAAGACAACTCTAGCTGACATTCAGGGCTGAAGAATATCAAATGATATCATTTTAGAAAAGTAGAAAAAAGCAAATAAATGCTCCAAATATATAAGATCAAAGAAAACCAACATTAAGATCAGAATTTAAAGGCTATAGATCCCTGTGCTATACAATAGGTATATTCAATTTCTTGTAATAACATATAATGGAACAGAAGCTGAAAAAAATACATGTACGTATATGCATAACTGAATTGCTTTGCTGTACACCTGAAACTAACATTGTAGATCAACCACACCTGAGTAAAACAAAATTTTTAAAAAATAATAAAGGATATAGAACATGAAAGTCCTCTTGTTGAAGGAGAACAGGAACACATTTGCTACTTTTCATTTAAAAAGTGATTTTTATCTCATCAGAATAAAAATGAAATTTGTAACTATGTGTGGTGATCGATATTAACCAGATTTATTGTGGTTATCATTTCACAACTGAGACTTCCATCAAATCATTATATTGTACACCTGAACTAATAATATAAAGTTGCATGCCAATTTAACTCGGTTTTAAAGAAGGAGTTACCCTCAGGCCAGAGTTAAGATCTATGTAGAGCCAGGGGCCTCAACAGGATCAAGCTCTGATACCACTGCTATCCCCAAACCCTTCTCTCCCATCACTGCACATCACCAGAGTCCGGGTGAGGGACAGACAAGGGCCAGTGGTCACACTCATGAGAGAGGGTTTGAAACCTGGATGACCACAGATGCTTCACTGCTATGAATGAGTATTCAGTAAGTACACAGGTGTCATACACTGTCAGGTGCCAGGTTGAAAATGACTGCAAGTTCGAAAGGAATGTAGAGAAGGGGAGAAAGACCGACCTGCCCAACTCCAAAATAAAGTTTCCTGCAAAGGTAGCAAACACTGTGCTTGCAGTGTAGAGCGCAAATTGTTTAAGTCAAGTACTTTTTACAATAATAAAATGCTCAACTTTAATAACAGCAGAATCCCAGAGCACTCATCATGAGCCCACAAAGCATTCAGATGTTTACCACCACCCAGGAATAAAACGGTGAGCACAGTGAGACATGTTTAACAGGAGAAATAGTACTTGCGTTGGCTGTATTAACCACAGGACCTTAATAAATAGTACAGATAGAGGAGTCAGTGCCACGCTTTACATTTCTATTTCACACTCAAACTCAATTGTTCTTGAGTCAGTTTAAAAATTTAATTCTGTCAATCCTGAGTTAAATAACCAGGTTCATCCGAGCACTGATTTGGGGGAAAAGGAGCACCATGGTTCAAGGGAACCACGAAAGCCCGGAAAGCATTGAGTTCGAAACCGAGCAAGCTTGTTGAAGTTGCTCAGGGACTGATTCTAACTGAGCAGCGAGGGCAACGCCAGGGCAACCATCCTGCCCTAAATTCTCCTCTAGAACTCAGGCTCTCTCAGACCCATCCTCACCAATGTCCAGGGAACACTATTTGAAACAAGGTCAACCAGTTTTAAAAACACAGAGCGTCACGTAGGTCATGCAGAAAGCAACTCTTCTGCCCCTTTCCCGTTTGCCCATTTCTGTCCCTCAATAACCTTATAAGAACCTAATTATAGGAATGAGATCACTAAGCTGTTGAAACTAACACCTGACTTACCCTATCCTGAATGCACACCATGCCTTGTCTAACCTGTTGGTTCTTTTTTCTTGATAAAAAGAAGTAAGAAGTAAGAATTAAGGAGTTAAATAATGATTAGCTCACCACCCCCAACAGCCCCCTTAGCCATCCTGCAGGCAGATCACGGGGCAAGATAACATCTGAAGAGAGAGTGAGTCAGTCTGCACGCAATGGAGAAGAATGCGGAACCCTACCTTCTGCCTTGATGATTCACTGAGATTTCCCCCCGCCATTTTTCCCCTTTAAAAACTGTCACCGCTGAGCAAAATCTTCAGAGTTGGTCTCTAGATATGAGATTGCCAGCTTGCTAATTAAAGCACCTTTCCTTTCAACTGACACCTGCCTCTCAAATTATTGGCTTTTGAGTGAGGAGCAGCCAAACTTGAGTTTGGTAACGTTTTCTGTCTGGGGTGGAGCTTAACAGGTTCATCTCCCAAACCAAAGGCTAGAACCAGAGTTCCAGACCAACCTCTTGGGGCACCGACAACAGCCAGAGTCACGTGTTCCTCTCCGCTGAGGTTAACGGCTTTATTTTGGAGGACACTGCCCAGATCAGAAAAAGGAGGTTAATTTTCACAATCAACCTAACGTATACTTTCTAGGAACCCAGTGAAGTAAAACAGATAGGCATTATTTACCCCATTTTACCAAAGTGAAAATATTCAAGTCTGGAAAAGATCCTGTGATTCCCCAAAGGTAGCAAAGTTAATGAACAGCGGAGCGGGCACTTAGTGGCAGATGTCACGTCCAGCCCTTAGAAACCACTCTGCTGCATGAGCTCTCACGGAAGGCACGCTTCAGACACGGTTTGAGTGTGAAGACAGTAAAATCTAAAGACACCAAACTAAGGAGGAAGAGGAGGGTGAGGGGGGGGAGGAGGAGGAAGACAAGATGATGGCGGCTTGGAACAAGCTGTGAAGCAGGGAGCCACCCCGCAGGCAGGAGAAGAGGTGTTTGGTGAAGGGCACCGAGACCAGGAATCACGGGGTTAGGAAGAAATACTCCGGGAGGTGTCAGAAATTAAGTGAAATAACGCGATCACGTGATCGCTGACAGTGTTCGTGCCGAGGGTCCCGAAGTTGGAGAAATAACATGCAGGGACACATCCTGCTCCTCTTGCTCTGATGCCCAAACCGACCAGATGACAAAGGGAGAGGACGGAGACCAGGCGGTTTCCCCTTGCTGTCTGCCCTGAAGCTCGCGTTCTATCCTGCGTGTGGTGCCTATTCAGCAAAGGCCCAAAGAATTAAACTGGTAATTCCAAACTACAGTGATTCTATTTTCTCAGCTCTTGCTTTTTATAGTTCCAAAATGTTCCACTATACATTAATTTTTCACACATGTAAGTCATTTGTCCCCCAAATGTTTATGGAGAGTGTGGAACTTGCTTTCATATTTCTTTGCAGAAAGTAGTATATACAGCAAGTCACCAGGTAGAATATAACATTTTTTTAAAAGTCAGCGGTGACATTTTGGGTTTTGCTGATGTTTTTTATATACTACTGCAAAAGGACTAGCAAAAAGGAGTATCAGAGTGAGTTTGAGAAAAATAAAAAATGACTAAGAACTATAAAAGGATTCCCAGGCAATCAATGTTTGTTTCATAGCAGTGGCCTACAAGCTCATTTTCATTAATATCATTTCTATCACAAAAAATCTCAAATCAAAAACACAAAACCTGTCTTGGTTGATCATTAAAAAAATAATTTCTCTAAATTTCTGTACTGATTGTATCAATTTAAACTCTCTGAATAACACCACAGTAAGAGCTCTTACAAAGTGATTATTTCTAATTAGCCAAGAGCTGCTCAAAATACACCCCCATCTCCTCCCCCAGGCTACTATCCCAACATTACATAACCATGGCCAGCGATAAAATCACCCTTTAGATGAAGTACAGTGGATTCTGGTTTGAAAGCCCTAGTTTCTTGACTTAAGCCAGAGAGGAAGCTTTTACTGAGCTCTGAATGGTCTGTTCGTGTGTGTGGCGGGGGGCGGGGAGGTGGTTCCTTGTTGATGGCACTTTTTATATGATCCTTTCTCAGCAGCTCTCCACTCGAAGGAACCAAATGGGACAATTCATTACACTGAATGTATCGCTTTGGTCTATGGACCTCCTCCCTACACTCCCTTCTAGAGCAAATGAAACTGCCAACAACCTGTTGCCTCGGTAGCCACATGACCTCCCCAGGCCAGTACAGCCAAGGCAGGCACCTGACCAAAGGGCCATCAAATCATAAAAGGTCAAGACCACAACCAGTGCAATCAAACCAGAAAGGTGAATTAAATCAAAAAGACTCCATTTCTTAGAGTTTCCTCAGTGTGCAGGCTAGTGACAAAGAGCATTAAAATCCCCCGAGATCTCGTGAGAAACCCTGACTCTCGGGCCTCACCCCAGACCTACGGGATCAGAACCTGCATCGTAACAAGGCTCTCAGACATTCCACGTGCATAAGCAAATCCCAGAAGCCCAAACTCCTTGCTTGGTGAGCAGTCGCAGCTGATGCAAAGTCAGAAGGAAAAATCGGGCTGGACAGGTTACCAGGGCCTACGTGTAAATCAAATTCAGCACAGGAAGCCAGAGCGTGGGGACAGAGGGACACAGGAAATAAGGTACATAATAGAATGACTACTGGCCTCACACAGTCTTGGGGTCAGCATGATTATTAATTGTGCCCCCTTTGACTCACCTGTGCTCTGGTTTGGGCAATCGATTCTATGATAACCCTACGTGTAACGCAATACGGTCCAAGTTAACTCACAGCCTGGCTGGTCTATACTTTCTCTTAGAGTCCTTAAATCACTCTCTTTCTTATTATAAACACTGATACCTCTCTTCTGCCCTGATTATTTGAAGTAACTGATGCAAAAATACTTACTGTTTAATTCATGCCTGCTATGTGCTATGAAAAACAATTAAACATTATGTGCTATATTTAATCCTGAAAGCAGGCCCGAGTAATCTAATGTCACAGGAGCATATTCTGGGATGCTGATTAAGTGACTTCCTTAAGGTGCCACAGGTGCCGAGGCCTGATTCACACCCAAGACGTCTGACTCCATCACCCCTGGCCTTTCTCCCTACCACATACCTCTCTAGGAAATGATCTCATGTCACCTAGTTCTCCTGGTGAAGCTCCAGACACCAGCAATGAAAAGAAACCATCCTGGGCGTGACTGTCTCTGAAGGCACAAAAATCCTTCTGTTTAGAGGATACTGTCCTCTTTCTCTTTTTCTGGGAAAATGCTTCAGTGCTTTGCAGATATGATCTGAGCATCATTTTCTGGACTAAACAAAACCAAGACCCAGATTTTTTTTTTACTCTATTTAAATATTTTTTTCCCCAAAAAAGAATACTCTTTTCTTACAGGCATCAAGGTAGTAAACAACCAACCTGTAACAGTAATGAATCTGTTATAGTAAATATAGTGACATACAACCTAAAACAAATTAATGAATTAAACCAGGACCAAACTTCACATTTATTCAACATGCAGTCACTTCAGCCATTATTTACAACTGTTATTAAGCAGTGCAAAATGTATTATTAGTGAGTGATTTCATGCCTCAAAAAATGGATTATTTTCTCCTTTTTATAATCAGGGTACCATCTTAAAGACAAGTAAAGTTTAAGTAAAGTTCTAGTATGCTCACATTTTCTGGCATGAAGGAAATGGAATCGTGAAAATTGTATTTATACTCCTAAGAATGAAAGCTTTAAATTTCAACTGCTACAAGCTTCATCTCAATATTACCTCTTTTTACAAACGATACATGCAAGAAGAGGGCATCCTAAGACGGTGTATGCCCAGGTTACATGTCCACAGGATCCTGAATTCCAACCCTCTTACTACTTGTGCTTAGTTTTCCTTTTAGGGGTAGGAAGAGGGGATGGGAAGCAGGAATATAATGGGGTGCAAGGCACAGTGCTTGCCGCAGAGTTGTGGCTCCATAAGTCCTAAATACATTGCCTACAATTCAGGGTAGAAAACAGGGTGCTGACTATGACCCCTATTTTAAATGGATACACTGCAGACAAAGGACAGGCTCATTTACCGATGGTCCCTCACTGAGGAGCAGAACAGAAGGCAACTCAGTCCCATTCCACCTTTTTTTTTTATAGCTGAGTTATACTGATGGAAGGAAGGAAAGAAGAAAAGAAGGAAGGGGGACGGGTAGAGCTCACGTGGTAGAGCACATGCTTAGCATGCATGAGGTCCTGGGCTCAATCCCCACTACCTCCTCTAAGAATAAATAAATACTAAATAAACCTAATTACTTCCTCTCACCAAAAAATAAATAAATGTTTATTTATAAGAAAATAAGAAAAGAAGGAATTATAATCTCAAAGAGAATATAATACTCTTTAAAAATCAGAATACTGGAATAGTTCTGTTTTTGTTAATGATGTTAAGATAATAATTGACAATTGAGTCAAGTTTCTTAGAGATATGCATTAGAGTAGGTGAAAAACAAATGAAAGATTAAGAAGGACAGTAGGGAGAGCAAGTCATGGCAGGGGAGGGGAGAGAGGAGAAGGCAGATGAGCGGTGCGGAGGGGGCAGGAAGGGGAGACAAGAGAAGGCGGGGTAGAGACAGATAAACGGGAGGGGAGGAGAGAGGAGGAAAGAGGTTGAGAAGGAGCACTTATTTCAGTTTGAACGACATAATCACTTAGGTAGGGTTATCTGATTAATATGCAGGTCTCTCCCAGGACCCCAAGCACCGACAGAGGGGTGGGTCAAATTCCACTCTGTTTTATACAGCCCAGCTCCTGTGCCCTAGTACGATGCTTCTCAAACTATCTGTAATAAAGAATCAGGTCCTTTTATTTCCAGTCTCTCATGGACAAATAATTTGTAAAAAAAATTTTAAAACCTAGAACTATAACATATAAAATACAAACACATTTACTTGATATGAAATTCCACAGACATAAAATTGCTCTGTTCCAAATCAATTACTCGTCACGGACCAGTAACAGTTTAAAAGGGCTGACACTGGTCCACTAACTGCTCCTCGAAGAGCCCAACCTGGTAGAGACTCATTAAATTTTTGTAAAATCTATAAACAATACAGACATCTGAACATTAGCAGTTGAGGAATAAATTAGAGTTACATCACTTTTTTTTTTTTAATTTGCTCTATTTTTCTCATTTTATTACCACCACAATTCTGGGAAGAAAACAGGGTGGTGGCTACGATCCCTGTTTTAAGTGGTTACACTGGAGACAAAGGACTGGCTGGTTTACCGATGGTCCCTCACTGAGATGCAGAACAGAAGGGGGCTCAGTTCTCTTGACTCTCAGGCCACTGCCTTCTCCCACAGGCCTGAGCGGCTCCTTTTTTCTCTGCCATCACGTTGGACATGTGGCATTAATTAGCGAGCTGTAAGCACTTTCGCGTTCACTTTTGGCTAGCAGACTCCAGCGCATCTCTAATTTACACATTTCAGCGATGCCGACGTTTGCAGGCCAACATGTTAAGAGCTCGTCTTTAATTTGGCTTAGCCTGCCTTTCGGTATCTACGCTGTCATGATGCGTATTTCACTGTCACTCCAGCACAGACCCTGCCACAAATAATCAGTGGCGCCCAAAAGATGTGTGGTCAGTTGCATCCCACTTTTCTCTGGTCTGCAACTGGGTAGGTCTTTAGTAGTAAGAGCTGGTATAAAGCAGCGAGTATAAAAACAATATGAAAACAACGACAACTTCAGCACATCACTGGCAAAATGTTCTTTCCAACCACTGACTCACAATAATGATAAAAATGAAAAGCAACAACATTCAAACTCTTAGTGATCATTTTTTCCCAAAAGGGATATATCTATCTAGCACTTATCTATCTAGCTGGACAAGTACCTAAAAAACTGTTAACAAAAATGATTCATTAGGAGTACAGTGGGTTGGGAGTGGAAAATAGTGGGGCTCTTCCTTTTTCTTTGTAATTTTTGTACTTCTGGAAATTGTTCTCATGAATATATATTTAAATGAATATACAGTAATTTATTACTACTATATTGGTGATAGAAGAGATGCTGGTAAGTCTAAATGTGTTAATCATGAATATGTATTTTAAGACAAATGTGTCACATTTTATTAATATCTTTTATTACTCTATCCATTGAACTTTGAAATAGAACAGCACACAAGGCAGGTTCTCAGTCCTTCTAGGAGACGGATGAGGAAATGGCTGTGGAGGTATGGGGCTGAGATTCCAAGGGGAACATGTGCAAAGCTAAAGTCTGTACGTTTCCCACCTCCCTATGTTGCCAGGCAGTAAAAAAAATGAGTATCTTGTATCATTTAATGGAATCTCCTTGTATTTCTAACTTAGGTAACACAGAGTGGATAAACAACAACAACAAAAAAACATATTTGACACGGATCAGTGGCAGTGATACAACCAAGAGTTCCATCCCCAAATTGTTCATATAATTTTGGTCAGAAGTATATTTCATATTTTACCTACCCTACTGAATTCTCCCCCTGTTATTGTAAAATCAGTAAGAGATCCATTCAGTTTCTAAAAGCTTAGAGATGGGCGCAGAGACCATGCTGTGTTGGCAAGGACACTGCAGATAATTTCATCCGATAACCAAAACTCTTCTAGGATGGAGAAAGCATAATGAAAAATATTTGCCAGATTAGAAATCGAATTTTCTATCACAGTTCCCCAAAAGCACAATTTGCTTCTAAGTGAAAATTCCCCCCCAAACCTAAAGACTGAAAATATAATTAAAATTAGAGAATGACTAACAATATTATGCTAGTCCCAGCACTGCTATTTCTCTTGACCAGTTGAAAACTATGATATAAATTTTAGGAGGGACTATCCACTAAGAAAACTAGGTCTTGGGGTCAAGGAGAAACAATGCTATATCAACAAGTTCAAATCCTAAGCGCTAAAGAAACCTTAAGAGAAGAACTGGGGAACAATGTTGTGAGGATTTGGAATAAAAAATGAACAGGACTTACCATATGACCCAGGAATCCTGCTCCTGGGCATATATCCAGAAGGAACCCTACTTCAGGATGACACCTGCACCCCAATGTTCATAGCAGCACTATTTACAATAGCCAAGACATGGAAACAGCCTAAATGCCCATCAACGGATGACTGGATAAAGAAGATATGATCTATTTATACAATGGAATACTACTCAGCCATAAAAACTGACAACGTAACACCATTTGCAGCAACATGGATGCTCCTGGAGAATGTCATTCTAAGTGAAGTAAGCCAGAAAGAGAAAGAAAAATACCATGAGATTGTTCATACGTGGAATCTAAAAAAAATAAAATAAAAACAAACAAACAAAGCATAAATACAAAACAGAAACAGACTCATAGACATAAAATACAAACTTGTGGTTGCCAAGGGGGCAGAGGGTGGGAAGGGATAGATGGGACTTCAAAATTGTAGAATAGATAAACAAGATTATACTGTATAGCACAGGGAAATGTACACAAGATCTTATGGCAGCTCACAGAGAAAAAAATGTGACAATGAATATATATATGTTCATGTATGACTGAAAAATTGTGCTGAACACTGGAATTTGACACAACATTGTAAAATGATTATAAATCAATAAAAAAGTTAAAAAAATGAACAGGAGAAAAAAATCACACTTTTGAGCCTTTTACCCCCCTCCCCCACTTCCCACTGTGAAGACTCACAAACAGAGGAAAGAATGAAAGGCAAAGAAGACTCCAGATATTCTACTTGGCAGATGGTAGAGAAGCAAATGTCTCCTTCCTGAAATGGGTAATAGTCATCCCTTGGGAGCTTATTAGCTACAGTTAAAAAAAAAAAATTATCACCTTTAAATTCCCTACGTGTTTAAAGCAGTTTCTAGAGAGAGGATATTCATGTGCAGCATTCTCTAATAAAGTCATAGTTTCTGGGATTTTTCTAAATTCCAAAACTGCTTTCCAACTGTTAAAAAAATCATTATATGTAATTTTTTGTTTTTCTTATTTTTTCAACTATGTGGGGTGACCATTACTAGACAAGGTTGGAAGATATTGACAGCATCCATCCAAGTTAATTTCTTATTCTCCTTTTAAAATCTACCTTAGGTTTATTCCACAAATCACTGTATTCTCTATAGTATAAAGAGGATTGCTGTTCACAGGGCTAAACTTTACAGCCCTAGAGTTGGCTTTTACTAAAAGGTATGAAGTATCAGAGCTCTGCCATAGATAAAGTAATGGCCTTCAAAGAGTTTTTTGCTGCATGAAGTTTGTTGTGTGATTTAAAAACACAGAAACAGGTGGTAGGATAAAATGATACACACACAGGCATTCTGACCCACAGACTCCTTTGAAGACCTGATTAGAAGCTCTGCCCTTTCCTTTTTCTGGCTCTGATTTTCTTACTCTTCTCTACAATCCATTCAAAGAAACCAATGAATAAAGTCAACACAGAGGAAGAGGCAAGCTCCCTCGCCACAAACAGTGCCCTCAGTTTTACAAATGAAAACTCTCAAGACCTCCCTCTCACCAAGCCCCATTCCCTCTGTAAGCAACAAGAAAATTGTGCCAGAAAACATGATTATATTTTCTAAAGTTTAGAGGGACATCTCCACCATTTCATATTCCAGTTGGTATGAACCCCAAAGGATTCACATGGAGGATCAAATGTTGGAAAAGCTGTCCGTGGATCTTTAACAAAAAATCTCCCAAACTTTCAGGCAAAGTAACAGGAGATGTAGTGTTTCTGTGATCTTGAGTGACTATTATCATTTATTAACACCTAATGTGGTATAAGCGTCTTTACATTAGTTACTGCCTTTAATTCCCCCAAATAATCCCAAGAAATAGTTATTATACACAATTGGACCAGACTGTGCCCAACAGTCTGCTTACTTACAACACAGGGCTTCTGTGTACATAGAAACTGAAGGCAAGACAATAAAAGTAATTGTTTCCTTATCATTAGCTTTCCACAGAGCATCCAAAAATGAGTTTCTATGATGCCTCATTTAAGAAATGAAAATGTGAGACCAAGAGTGAGCTGGAATAGTCCTCTGCTATTCGTTACAGGACTGAAGAAATATTCCTTGACCTTTCTAAGCTTAAGTTTCCTTATTCATAAAACTGGGACATGACAGTAATTTTAAGTGTCTGGCTGTATCGTGATAATTAAATGAGCTCATGTGTATAAACAGGTGCATTGTGTAAGGATAAAAGAATGAATTTTCTTTGAGGAGAGAAGCTAACTGTTTCCCTGCCACCCCTCCTTAGGGCATCTTCTTGAAGACACACAGGTGTGAGAAGAGGATCAACCTTTAGATTTTTCAGTACAAGTCTGGGACTTCTGACCCTTCCACCTGTAAATGCACACCTCCAGAATTAGCCCAGGACTTTCTCTCACAAGACAAACAGGACATTAAACAGATGCATCTATTCAAATAGGTCTTTACCTTTCAAATAGATAAAGAAGTTGGAATTGTTTTTTATTCTGCTTTACCATGTACATATGTGTGAAATGCTCTGCAGTTATTTTCATGGCACCTTACAGCCTTACTCTACAACAGACCGTGTTTTCTCTCTTTCTTCTATATAGGAATAGAGGGCCCTTTGGGGGCACAGGATTGTTTTTATTTCCCCAAGAATTATAAACTGTAAAGTACCAAAACTGTTCATTGTTGAGATTGTTATTATAATATTACAACTATTATTATTTCAGGACAACAGTAACAGAAAATTCGGCCAGTAGTCCAGATAAAAAAAGACAATACAAAATACTTCTGTCCCTAGGCTAATGGGGTAAGTCCAACAGAGGTGATTTTTCTCAAAAAAATTCAGCTGAATATATACTTTTTCCCCCTTTGTACTGAATTTATTTTTATCATATATTAATGCCAAGAGCAGAATATAAAAGTTTCGCAGTTAAAAATTGCTGAATTTTAGAGTTGTCAGAAATGAAAGTTCAACTTCTTTTTGATCACACCAAAAAGTAGTACTTCAAAAGGAAAATACATGTCACATTCTCACATACTCTAATTGCTATATACACATATTAAAGAGGAGGCAAAATATAGAGAGTAGTGAAATAAATGCTAAGATGCTATGAAATTTCATGCAATAATGTGACCTCTTAAAATAAACTACATTATGAGTAGATTATCTACTCTAATTAAATGCAGTGTTTGTTTTTCAGGCTCAAATATCAAACAAGATGTTTAAAATCAAACTCCTAGCTGCCTCCATTACCACCACCAGTCTTCTCACAAACCCCCTCGTCCTACTGACTTCCCTATGTCTAATAATGGTACCCATGGGTTCCCGGTTTGAAGGTTCTTTAATGCTACCCAGTCATTGGCCAAGTCTACCCTCTGCTTGTCTTAGCACGCTGCTCACCACAAGATATTGTTTTTCAATCTTTCAGCCATTCCCACCAGACTGTTTTTAGGAATGCCTGAACTTTAGCATTTTGCTCTGTCATTCTTACCATCTGTCTTGTCGCCTGTCACTTGGCAAAGGTCAAATAAATCTTGGTTGTATAAGTTAACACATGACATTCCATAGACTAGATGTCTAGAGTGTCTTCCTCATCTCTTCCCTACTTGTCATTCTCGGGGCTTCTCTGCTAGCTTAGGCTCTCAATCCTATTCCCTTCCCCTAACTACTGCCCACACCATTTATCCACCCTGCTCCTCATTTGTAGGATACGTCTTCACAGAGTACAGCTCCTATTTTTCACTCCTGGTTCATAAACGCTCATTGGCCTCCATCTGCCCTCAAGAGTATATATCATCAAAAGCACAAAGCCCAGACTGACCTTCTGCCCTTTCTACAACCTAATTTCCACAACTGCCCCAGCCATCTTCCCCATTCAACATACTACCCATTTGCTTCCAGGCCACCCTAAGAAATCATAAATTTAGCATCTAACATATATGTCCTGAGACATATTACATAAAACTTAAAGGATATGGAGAGAAGCTTTTTACATCAGCATAAATCCCAAAATTAAAAAAAAAAAAGAACTGTTGCTCTATTACAGTTCTCTCAAGAGGCCTTTCACCCAACAATGTGTCCTAGACTCTAATCTTACATAAATAGTCAAATGGAATCTTAATTTGATTTTTAAAAGCAAATATGAAAAGCGTTTATATCACAGTATTCCCCTTTGTGCTGAAGATTTTTATTTTCAATACCTATTATAATACACATATCAATCATCAACCATACTGGTTGCTTTTGGAAGTTACCCTCAGTTTACACAATAACTGACCATCATGAAATCATGCATTAATGTCTCCTGGGTGGGTTTGTTTGTTGATTTCTCCAGTAGACACTTATCTTGGCATTTCCCTGTGCCGTTGTTTCCTCTTTTTCTTTTCTGTGTTCTGGTTTCCATGCAAAAGCTCAGAGCATTTCCAGATCATCTTCCAACCCTACAGCAAAGTCGGAAAGACTTTGATGTCCTAAAGACTTTTATCCTTAAACTGACTTCTGGACTTTCCAGATGACATTCCAAACCTCTGAGACACGTTCAAAAATGGAACAACTTGCTCTTTTAAAACTTCCTGAAGCAATGCCTATCAAGGGACAATTAGGCTTGGGAGGGTGACATGTTCCCTCTCCAAGCAAGACCTTGACAGAGTGGGAGGAGCCCAAACCAAACTTGTCTCAGAGATGTTACAAATCTGAGTCTTCAACGCACAGCATTGGGCTCTAGTTCAGTCACTACTGTATTTCCTAATAATAATAAGGTAATGGAATTATAATTAAGAAGACAGGTAATGGAAAAAAAATCTAAGTGATATAACAAGTTTTCGTTGTTTTTTCTTTACACTGGTTTAAGAACATCTCTCAAAAACTTTGGTTAAGGTAGTGAATGAACTAAATCCTTGACTTTAATGACTTTCCAATTATTATTCAGCTATATATTTGTGCACTTTATTCTGTTACCTCAGTAAATGGTGCCCATATTTTCTTAGCCACCCTTTTTTTTTCCCAGTTCTGTTCTATTCATTCTGAGCTTAGCATCATATAGTAGACCTGAAGTTTCTCTCTTTTTAACGTAAGGTTCATTGGTGTCTTCAGTTTTGCTCAAAGTCTATGAAGAAGGCTAAGTTACTCTAGTTTGTTTTCTGCAGGGGTGAGGTTGGGGGCTGGGGAGAAACAGATTTGCTTTTCCTCTTAGTGATTTTTAAGAATCCTACCCTCAACTATAGATTGAAATCACTGAAAAGAGGTTGTTGGAATAATCTGCAATCATTTGCTCAAAGGGCTCCTGACTTCCTGCTTTGTCTCCATTTTCTTATTAGCACCAGGCTCCTCCATAGTTACAGCTCGCATGCTATTAAGCCAAGTATGACCCTTACGGTTTTGTGTGTATTTCCTGACAAACAAAGAGAATAATTTTATGCCATCTTTTAATACAATTGTTCCTCTAAATCTAACACGTGTGGTCTATCATAGCAGTAAGTTTAAGAGAAAAAGGTGCCCTGCTTTTTTACACCAACACCCAAATCTCTTTCATTCTGATAAAGCAGCACATTTCAAATGGCAATTCAATATTTTTACGATAATGGCTCTGTTTAGCATAGACTGTGATGTTAGTTGTAGTGTGGTAATACATTAGTAGCCTAGGATTTGGTACACGGGAAACACAACTCAGTTTCTAGATACACGCTATCCATATAGGGTCAGAATCAAACGACTGAAAAACATGATGAATGCTGCATGAGACAATTTTTACCCTGAATACTTTAAATAAAAACATACATACTTTGAGGGTAACACACACTGATAGTCAAAACCACACAGTTTACATATTAGTAATATAGTACATAAAATCTACATATTCCTAAAAAATTTTTTTTTAATTTCTGGATGTGGATTAAAGTGTACTTTGAATTAAGTTTTCGAAAGACTAGACATCTCCACAATAGCTATCAATATCAAACATTTAAATCCATAACAAGGTTTCCCAGCTCTTCAGCTAAAAGCCACACAATCCTTAGTAATTGCATTAAAAAATGTTCAAATAGAAACCAATGGGGGGGGGGGACTAAACAAACCCACACAGACAGCCCCCCACAACAAAATCCATTTGAAACAAGCAGCAGAAAATCTTGAAAGCTTTACACATTGCATATGTTTTATGCTGAGAAGTCAAAGTAACACCACCAAATCAGAGGAGCTAAATACATTAATTTTCCCCAAAGAATCCCTTTTTATAATTTTATAACTACCTTAAAAGAACTCTACTACTTGTATGCTTCTTAAAAGACTTTTTAAAAATACATGCATAATTGGAAAAGAACAGTTGCAACCCTAAAATGAAATCTCACCACTTTTGATGTTGAAGAAACACACCTGCTTACACATATAGATTTGTTTCATGAGTTTTTTTTTCTTTCTATAAAATCTGAAATTTAAATGCACAAAAATCGAGGGTAAATAAATTCAGTGCTCAAAGCATATAACACATTTTTGGTTTTGCTTATCTAATTTTGACGCGCTCCCAGGATTTTAGATGGGCGTTTCAAAAGTATCTAAAATTTTCCCTCAAGTTTCTGAGGTGGTCAACCCTTTAAATACCACCTAAACTAGGAAAACATTGGCAGTCTCTGAGTCCCCTGCTGTCATTCCACTGCTGCATGGGACGGTCTTCAACAAGACTTAGACAAACCTCATTCATCAGTATTCTACTCTGGAGGAGCTGACACTTACTGTGAATTCTGCTCTTCAACTTAAATATCAGTGTCTGTGGCAGGCCAATTCTACCATGGCAGAGACAGCATCCCTCAGGCGAGGTCCAACCTTTCTCTCCAAGTGCACCCAGGGATTAGTCTGACTTCCCCTAAATTCTCTCCTCTGCACAGTAAGAGCTAATCTTTCCTGTATGAAGCAGGAGATGGTGTTGCTATGACAACAGAGCACATTCTAGCAGTGGGACTACGGAGATGAGCCTTCAAAGACCCAGGGAAACATGCACTCAATTTTCCTCCAGGGCTATGGGCTCCTTCCTTCAGGATTTAATCCCCCAACAAGTTTACTGACAGACTGGGTTGTTGATTATCTATGCATTTTGCTACAGGGAGATCACTAGTTAAGAACATGGCTGGAAGATCACAAGAATCTTTACTAAAAGTGCCATTCTCAGTTATACTAAATTTCCCATTTTAAATGCTCTGCATAGCTGTTTTAAAACACTACCCTCTCTTAAATTTAAAGCATTCTGCTTACTCTAAGTTTTTCTAAAATGATATTAATGTGTTAAGAACGGCATTATCAAGGGGAAAGCTTTATCTTTTTTCCCCTCGTTTGTATATCATCGCCATTGTATCAACTTGAAGGTTAGATACACACACACACACATCCATTTTCTCTCTCCAGCATCAATGTCTGGAGCCTTGAGGTTTCACAGTGGGGGAGGGGATATGCTAACATAAGCAAATCCTCGCAGCCACATTTTGCATACATATATTAGCCAGAGAATCATCACAATAAGCATTCATCATTTAGAAAAATAATCATCAGTGCAATTTAAGTGCCTTTGCAACAGCAAAAGAGAGCTAGTATTAGGTCATACTGTGCGAGGGCAGATTTTATACATTCTTTTCAAACACAGCAGTCATATTTTTGGAAAATAATTAACATATACATTATTACATATTTTAAATAGTCATTAAGGCATTTTAATTGCCCTAATTGTGTCCTATTGGGACCATTCATTTTTCTTCAGAAACATTCCTGTGCTTCAAACACATCCATTTCTTTCTTTGGAAGGAAAGGACACAGAGCTAGGAAAGTTTTCCCCTCTCAGCAGCCGAGGTTCAGTTCACTAAACCACCGTGACTGAAGATGTCACCCGGGGAGTCATCCAAACTGTCCTTTTGACTCCTCGATTTCCCCATTATCATTTCCGCATCTCAGTCCTTTCTATCCGGAGCAGCAATTACTAAGCGCCACCCCTCCCCCACACGAAGCTGTGATGACTCCCCTTTGCGGCTGAAGCATCTCCTCTTTCCCAAGAGGGAGAACAGGACCTTATGGATGCTGCTGTCACTCAGAGGTGAGGGGATCTACAGGTTAGACGAATTCAATGTCCTGCTGGTCTTCTAGGAAAATCACCGCGCTAGCTTTGGTTATTTCTCATTTATCACCCAAATGCGTATGACATGCTTTAAGATTTTAACTAGAACATCAATACTGCAAATAATGCATGTATTTATATTAGTAATTCATATAAAACGGACAAGGCATTTTAAAACTCATTTTGATTTGCGTTTTTGATTTCTATCACAGTAAGAAATAGCAGTGAAATTTGTTTAGTGCGTGCCTTGGGATGTATCTCCAGGACACATATGTACTCACTTCGCAGGTATTCCCCCAGGATCTTATTCCCAGAGCTTGTAGTGAAGATATATTTTCATAATTCAAAAAAAAAATGGCACCTGTTTTCATTATGTTCAATTATTACCTAATTAGTAAAAGGCTATTTTTTTTCCTTTTTCACTCTCATCTTCAGATAAACTGGATAAAATGCCAAAACATGTAAACAACATATGGTTTACTTTCAAAATCAACCAACCAGAATTACTTACTGCTAAAGAATCTCTTAGCTAAAAAAATACGTTGAAGAAATAACTTCCTGCTCTAATAGCTAATGTTTACCATCTGCTATTCCTTTAAGACAAACTACCTGGAAATCAATCACGTTATATATTTCCCAGCTCCCCTGCCTCACCAAAGACAATATTATTTATTTTTAAGTTTTTGAGGCAGGTCCTGCTGAAAGTGTAACAACTGAGATTTGAATTTTGAAAGTGAGTTATAACCAAGTAAGGTTATATGAATGCTAGCAACCGCTACTGTTAAAAATTTAAGTTTATCATTATCTCCAACGGATTTTTTTTTTTTTGAGCCCTTGTTTTTCCACATAATAATCAGTCTGTCTATTAAACTCTAACAATATATTTGTCTTAGAGGCAGAGTAGGGGAGAGAATGGTCTTCTGACAACTCGTTTTGAAAATGAAACCCAAGGAAGTTCTAAGGAAAGAGGCTGAAACAATGGTGCCCACAGCGAGGGGATCAAAGGGTGGGTCAAATCCGTTTTTTTTCTAAAGAGCCCCCTTTTGTAGAAAGGCTTCAATACAGCCCCTAGACTTTAGCTGGACACTGAGCACAGACTCCAATGACCAATTACGTGACCAATCTCTCTGTGCCTCAGTTTCCTCGCTTTCAAAATGGGAAAAACAACAGCACAATGGTACTTATCTCATGGAACCCTTATAAAAATTCAAAAAGTGAATATAAATAAAGTTCTCACAGGAGTTGCTAGCATAGAGAAGATGCTACTTAAATGTTAGGTATTATTTAGGATTTGGAAGACAGGGACTAAATGCTATTCATTCCTATTCCCCCATTCCTAACACAATGTCTGCTATAGGATATGGACTCAATAAATGTACAAAAGTATTTTTCATATCACTTATATGACTCTAATATACAATAACGCACAGGGACCACATAATAACTAAGAATTCTAAAATGTATCAGAAGAGAATTATAAATCTGTCTATATAATTATTATAAGTTGATAAAGTTTAATAAAGACAGACGTATTCCGGGAATAAAGTTGCAAGTATGTCGCATTCTTGCATACTAATTCTATTTTAAGAACTAAATGCTAGACATTAGCTACAGATTTCAATGAGCAGAATCGTCTTTGAATATGCACAACATGATCCCTTTTGGTTTTAAAAGAAAATGAGTTTCCACGTATTTACAAAACTATTCAGCACCTGCTTTAGTGAAGATTTTATTCTGGGGGCTGGGATGCTAAGACTTAGATCTCTCCGAGCTCACAATATAATGTAGGAGACAGACATCTACTCAACACAGACTCTGTCTGCCAGGCACAGTTCTAGGTGCCGGAAATCCAACAACAAGCCACACAGAGAGAAATGCCTACACTCAGGAAGTCCACCCCCGCTGTGTGTGTGTGGGGGTGCCTGTGGCAAGAGTATGTTCGTCTTCCTACTGGAGAGGAAAATAAAGCCAGGTTGGGTGAGGGGAAGTACAGTGGACACAGGGACAAGATCATAATCATACACGTATCACACAAGTGGATAAGCACCATAAAAGGGCCACAGCGGACCACGGGCAGTTATGAGAGGGACTGGCTAACTCTTCCCTAAGGAATCTGAGGAAGTTTCAAAGGGGGAGTGGTCAAATTCCAACCAGGAAATTTTAAAATAAATATATCAAAGTTCTTGTTTGCCTATCAAATAGTATTTTTTTTCCACATCATCTATATGAAATTAATACCTGATACAACAATGTGAATAAAAATACTAAAATATGTCAGAAGCCAAATATAAATCTTCCTACTATTATAGGTTTACAATGTTCAAAAATAATTGCTGTCAGTTAAAAAATATGTTATTCTAGCAGCTGAAATAATATATAGTTGATCCATAAAAATAATTTCCCATTTTTTTTTTAATTTCCCCTTATTTTGAAAACTATTGTCTTATTTTCCAAAGGTAAAAAAATAACCGAAGAAATGTAATTGTAACTCTATTTCACTTTGTACAGCAAAATAAATTCCAGATGGGCCAAAGACTTAAATTTTTTAAAAGAATCAAGTAAAAGTATGGGAAGAAATTGCATGTTAAAAACAATAAACGTAGAAGAAAACAAATGCCAAAATATCTGTCAGATAAATGATACCCTGTTTGATCCAGTAATCTATAGACACCCGCACCCATTTATTAAACAATCATTCACTCAGCAGCAATCATAGGTCAGGTAAAGGGAATACAAAGAAAAATAAGATAGCCTGCCGTCTAGGAGTTTGTGATCTAGCAGTAGAGACAGGTGCATAAGCCTTTACCACTCAGGGTGATGATGATGATGATAAAACTATCCTCAGAATGTCATCGGAGGACCTAGGAGAGAACTCTGTCCTGGTACAAGGAGGTAGAGCTATGGAGTCATGTAAGGAGCAGGAATACAGCCATAATGAATCTTAGACTGGAGTAGGCCAATGCTACCTCTGAAAATAACCAGAAAAGCTAATTGTAAAAAATGTATACTTGAAATCTGTGTAAAGGCATCCAACAGAAACAGACATCCAGAATTTGAGAGCCCGAGACCCCCAAGAGAAGGAAATTAGAGGACTGTGAACCAACCTTCTCTAAGCAACTTTACCCCTGAAGACAAATGCTGATTTCATGTGGAGAGAGAGACTGATAATATGAGCATATATGGCTAAGAGGCAGAGAAGAGCGTAGAACTCTTGGAAATTTCTTAGTGCTATAGAAAAGGGGGGAATTCAGATTTTAAAAGGTAGCCAGGGTTCGGAGCCAAGTGCCCAGGGAGAGGGTGGGAGCATGAAGTGAGACCACGACTCATGGTTTTGCCCTTAAGACTCTTGCCTGTTCTTGAGCTGCACAGACCAAAAGGCAAAGAAGAGAGGTGGAAAAATGCTAAAAAAAAAAAAAAACAAAAAAAACCAAAAAAACAAAAAAACAAAAAAAAAAACAGAGCAATGTTTACTGTGGTTCCAGTTCTGGACTGAAAAGACAAGACCTGTAAGGAGGACGGGATTTTGTTAATAATCCAGGCTCTCTGTTGGACCTCTGGAAGGTGTGGCCCCAGGAGTGGAGGAAGAACAGATGCAGAAGGAAGTTTATTATAAGAACTGAAACCCAGCATCAAATCACTCAATGGCTGATCAGATTCAGATGACCTCTGTGTCCTCATCTGTCCTCAGGAAGTAAGGGGAACTCTCCCCAAGCCAGACAACCTTTCTGAGACCCTCTACTATTTTTCATACACAATACCTAGAATTTAATTTTAAAAATTGCAAGGCCTGCCAAGAAACAGAGTCAATGGGGGTAGAAATTCTATAAAAACAGACAGTAGAAAGAAACACAGATAACCCAGTCGTTGGTGTCAGAAACAAATCTTAAAACCACCACGATTATTCTTATATTTAAGGAAATGGATGAAAAGAGGTGAGATTTCACCAGAGTCGGAATTTATAAAACAGAATCAAAAGGAAATTTGAGAATTTTTAAACATGAGATAATTGAAATCAGGCATTTATGATTGGCTTTACAGCTGATAACAGTTGGAGAGAAAAGAAGAGAGAATCAGTGAATTGGAATATAGATCAGTGGAGGATACCCAGATGGCAACACTGAGTTGAGTGCATGACAAATAGAGAAAAGAGAATGAGGAACATGTAGGAAACAGGAAAATGATAGTATGGTTGATGTGCTGGTAAATAACAACTAGTTCTCCAAAAAGAGTATACATGTATTACATATTTCACTGATAGAAAAATGTGTAACATACAACTTACACATAATAATAAATATACACAGTATTTTCTATTGTAAATTCCATACAGCAAAGTGATTCCCTCAGAAAACTTGGCTTCCCATCAATTTCAGGATGAAGGTCAACCCCCTCATCATAGCCCAACACACGCTAGAAATCACCTTGTGTATTTACAACATACCTGTATGTACACTAGTACACGCCAGATGCTTGACAGAATTTAATCCTCACAGCAGCTCTCTGAGATAGAATATCCTCATTTTATAACATACCTCTGGACCACAGCCTTGGCTTCCTCTTCAGGCTTCTTTCTTAACATTTAGCAAAAGGGGCTGGACTCTCATCTCCTATGAAGTTACTGGAAGTTCTTAGAACACAAGCAAGCTCTCCTCTGACACCATGTCTTTTGCATGTCTCACTGCTCACTCTCTCTCTCTGCCTGGTGTACCCTTCTGTTCCCCCTTCACTGGCTAATTCCGATTTTTCCTTTAAGGCCTAGCTCAGCATCCTCTTGTTCTTGGAAGCCTTAAGCGAGTACCTCTAGACAGTCAGAATGCCCTTTTTCAGTGTTTCCACAGTATCCCGTACATATTCCTGCCTCCTGGAATTGTTAGTCATTTAAAATGGCCCCAGATGACTTGTGCGTCCTGTAATTTTCCCCTTGTGAAATACTATCTCTGAATCTGGGCTGGCCTGGGACACACTTTCACCAGGAGGATGGAGGGGAAGTGACCCTTTGGAAGCTCAGGACTTTCCTTTTAAGAAGGCCTGTTTCTACTTTTGTATGTTGTGGACCCTGGAACTATCAAGTAAGAAGTCTTACTGCTTGTTGGAAGAATCAGGTGGAAAAATCAAGGGTAGAACTACATGGAGGCCACAAGGAGAAGAGGAGGTCCTGACACATGGAGTAAAAAAGGCTGTCCAGTGACCCAGTGTCTCAGCTGAAACGAGCCTCTCCAGCCTTTCCCCACCACTTCTGATGGTCCAGCCCACCAAGTGCTCGGACCACTGCAGTCCTAGACAACATCAGGAAAAGCAGAGGCACTCCCAGCCAAGCTGTCAACCCACAGAACCATGAAAGAACAAAATGGTATTGTTGTAAGCAATTACGCTTTGAGGTGACATTTTTATGCAGAGATAGATAACCAGAATACCCTGTCTCCCAGTCTCTGAGCAGCTTGAGAGTGGAATCTGCACTCTATCCACTCCTGTGCCCACCACCACTGGAACAATACTTTTGGACAGAATGGTTTTCGATACATGTTTGCTAAGTTGAATTAATAAATTCAGTTCCCCTCAATTTGATATGTGAACCACTCCCCCCACAAACTCTGTTGTTAAATTTTTATTTTGAACCAGATTTTGTAATATTGATTTATATAGCTGGGAACTCCAATTATTTCTGTACCAAATGGATTACACTATTTACATGTCCCCACCCCACTGCCTAACCTGTCCCTCACTACTTTATTTTTCCTTTGCATTTATTTCTCATCAAAATATTATATGTTACCAATTGATGGTATTTACTGTCAGTCTCCCCCATGCCACACCTTTCTGTCATTAAAATATGTGTCAGGAGGACAAAGGGAGAGTGTTTTCTGTTTTTGCTGTTTGGCTTACTGATATCTCCCAAGTACCTAGAAAAATGCCTAATGACAGCCAGATGTACACTATTTGTTGGTTGAATTAGTTTGTCATTTTAGGAGGAAATGAACATATTCATAAGCCACACTGTAGAGAAAACCAGAACTCAGAGAAGGCATATATTTGGTGTCTAAGGAGGAGGACTTCGTGATTCGAGAGCAAGACATTTTACTTCTCTGTGTTTTGGCAATTACTGCATAAGGAAAGTTTGGTGGAAATGAGATAAATGTATGTGGAACACTGTGACCTCCTCAGAACAAAAGTGCTACATAGACACAGAAAGATACATTCTGCCTTGCTGCATGACTGATTCCAAATTGCAAAGGTATTTCTAGATATTTAGTATTTTTTTTTCTTCAGAAAACAGAGCCTCAAATTAACTTAGAGGGATATACAAGGCTGTCATGCTCTAAGTGACCCAAGTTTCACACAAAAAGAAAGTCTAAGATGTCTTATAAAAGAAAAAACAGCTTTATGCTATCATGTAGCAATCCCTTACATGTATTATATGGTATTAAACTATCAGACTATATTTAAGGGCTAGGAGTATATACATGTCTTTAGCTTAGTCACTAGTTCATAACCGATATTTGAAAGATGCCTGCTGAATTACTGCTGGATGAACAAACACTAATCTTACATACAATAATTTTAGTAATAGCATGCGTTAGTAAGATAATAACGTTGTCTTAGTGGTGTTCTTCAAGATATGGTAAATAAGAAAAATTCAACGAGGTATGATTACCAACACTCTAATCCAATAGCCCTAGCTTTATAGGGAGACAAGAGGACTATTAGTGTCTTACACTGCTCACTACAGTAGTTCTAAGCGGAAACAGCTCAAGAGCTCTTTTGAAGAATACCATACGCACAAGATCATTTTACGAGATGGTGGCCAAGGCATTAAAACGTTATGGCAAGAAGGTTGACCAGTAGTCTAGCTAAACACATCATCATCATCATCATCATCATCATCATCATCATCATCATCATCATCATCATCATCATCATCATTTTTCAAGACACATATCCAGCCCTACTAGAGTTACACTGCTGGGCTGATTATAAAGTTGGCTTAGCGAAGGTACATTTTTTTGTTTTCATCAGCTCTACGTTAGTGTAATGATAACTCCTAAGAACCATGCACAAATGAAGGAAAAGAAAGTATAGCCAGTTCACTGTAACATCTACAGTTCATTTTATTTATGCATCATATAATATTTTTAGTCAGCTGTATTTATAAATTCATTGATTTAAAGAGACCATATCTTAAATATCTGTTGTATCCTACAGCATTTAAAAAGAGTGAACAGTTAGTAAACAGTTACCATTGTTTACCATTGTTTAACATGTCCCTCCAGATCTGTTAAGAGAAATTAACTCTTGCTTCAATTATAAAAGGAAGTAAGCCTGTATTTTTTAGAATGATACACACTAGAAAAAAACATTAAGTCTATATGATGGGCAAAAAGTAAAGCAGAAGCATGGAAAGAAGAGACATAAGGACAAAACTGGATGGGGCAAGGGAAATGGAAAAACAAAGAAAATGAGGAATTAAAATAAGAAATGGCAAATATCAAAACCTGGAATATTTATAAGTAACACAGAGATACAATTGAAGGGAAAAAAAGAAGAAGAGCTCTAGAAGTCTCAGAGAAGAGAGGATGAAAGATAAGAGTTAAGTATTTTAGAGAAATACAGAAATAAAGCACTGCATGATGGATCTTAAATCTCAATTGAACACATGAGCCTCACCTGAGGGGCAAGGAGGGGGAGTGGCAGAATCTCAAGCATGAATCCTTCCTAAAGAAGCCTCTGCTAGAATATTATAAATTCTCTAAAGATATAAAGCATGATCTTCTCTTCATAAATATGTAAGACACTGGAATAGCAATATATGCTATTTCCATCCCATTCTTCATCTGAAGTGTTCAAAATTTCTAAAAGACAACTTTAATCTAGTTTGTAGGTAGAATATGTGAAAGGAAAGATCAACTGATTATCTGACTTTAAAAAACAGTAATAATACATTAAATTTCACTCAAATATCCATTTTATATATCCATGCATATATATCCATATCAAAATTAAAATAGGCAGTTGAATGGAAACACATCCATATTATACCATAGAAAGGAGTCATTTGGACTTTGACCCAAGCAAGTAGAAAGCAGTAGTGCATATTCACCTAAGAAATTTAACTATATCTGTAATGAAATGTTTGGAAAATTTGAAGTAAATCCAAATCACAAACCAAAGAGATTGCCAATTTATGGAACTAGTTGGTCACCATTAAATGTGTCATACAAAATGCCATTCATCATTCAATCACCCGTGTATCCTAGAATTATGAAGAGAACTTACTGATACTGTATTGCCTTTTCTATCAGTTCTAAATACCTGCTTCTGAGCAGAGGGGAAGATAACTTTTACCTTCTCACTCAGTCCTCCATCACTTGCACTCCTGGGTGAGGTATAGAGAAAAGATGAATCACTGAACCCAAATGAACAGAGAAAGGAAATCACAGTCATATCTTAACCTGACTCAACAGAAGTGATCAGACGGTGGGAAATGAAGCTGAAAAGACAAACAAACCTCAACACTGGGAGCAGCATGTAAAACCACCAGCCAAAGGTTTTAGGGAAATGGCTCCCTTACAGGGGTAAACACTGGGCAAATATTTCCTTTCCTAAAATAAGACGCACTTTCAGTCCTTACTAGCCTGTTACTCAATGTCCTAGACTTTAACCATTAACTATATTTTTTCCTGTCATTGACTCCCCAAATTTAAGATATATGTGGAATTATTTGTATCAGAATTTGGCAATCTTTAACTGACCATGGAAATTGTACTACAGGAGAAAAATGAGATTAGGTATTAAAATGAAGAAACAGATTGAGGCCTTTTCTCTTGAACTACTAGTATATTACTGAAGTCATCTCTTCAGTCTGACCTTTCACATCTCTTAAGCCAGCACACAAGAAAACTACTTCTGTCTCCCTTCTGCCCAAAGAAAATAATGTCTATAAATGCACTTGCAACAAAATACAAACAAACATCATCGCTTCCAGATATTATGTATTGCTTTATTATTATATGATGATGGTTATTATGGTTAAACTAATATACAGGAAACAACTCTGTTTATGCAGTCAGAAACTGACGTTTTTTCTTTCTTGCCATATATTGACTGGTATGACTGAATGGTTCTTGTGTTTAGAAAGAGTTAACAATCATGAGACACAAAGACCATCGTATAAAGTCAAGTACAAACTATACAACACCGTCAGTACACTGACAACCTATGAAACACAAAACATATTTACTCTTTTATTGGTGCAAGATGGGCATTACTGAAGGATCAAATGAGTCCAAGGGAAATGAAGCAGACACACTGGACTCAACAATCTATCCTTAGCCAGCTTCTCTTATTTGTTGAAATTTTAACGAAGCAAGAGAAAAAATAAAGAAAAATGAAGGCTACAACACAGAATTATCATCAACGCCCTATGTAAATGATATTAGACTGTTTATACTCAATGACTAGCATTGTATGGACTGTATATAGCCCCAAGGCACATGTCCTTTCCTGCCTCCACATAGATTACAATATCAGAAAAGCCTTTGAACCTATAACCTCCATTCAGAAGTTCAACTAAAGTGGTGTCAGTGGAAATATAAGTATGATACTTAATCATTCATAAAGAAAACTGTTTTTGAAGATCAGATGCTGAAGGATATTTTATTCTGGTAGATTAGGATGGATGATGGATGTTCACTAAACTTACTGTGATAATCATCTTATAATGTATGTAAGTGAAATCATAATGCTGCACCTTAAATTTATATAGTACTTTATGTCAATCATATCTCAACAAAATGGGTAGAAAAGAAAATAAAACATTCAAGTCTTTGGAAAGAAAAGAAATCATACAAATTCTTTATAATTTCTTTCAAAGGATAGAAACTGTGGCAATACTTCTTAATTCATTCTATGAGGTCAGCATTATCCTTTTGCCCAAATCAGACAAAAGCATTAAATGAAAACTACTCATCAATATCTCTCATGAATACAGATGCAACAAAATACTGGCAAGTCAAATCCCCCCAAAAGGTATAAAAATAATTTTACACCATGACCAAGTAAAATTTGTCCCTGGTATGCAAATATAGTTCTACATCACAAGGTCAATTAATGTAGTCTATGACATCAACTGATTTTTAAAATTATGTCTGTTATATCAACTGATTTTTAAAATTACATGATCATATCAATGAAAGGACAAAAAGTTGACAAAATCCAAATCCCATTCATGATAAAACCTCAATAAACTAGGAATAGAAGGGTACTTTCTCAACTTGATAAAATCATCTGCAAAAAACCCACAGCTAACATTATACTTAATGGTGTAAAATTCAAAGCTTTCTCATAAGATCACATACAAGGCAAGAAAGCCCTCACTTTTCTTTTCCTTTCCTAGTTAATACAATAAGGCAAGGCAAGGAAGTAAAATATATACATATTGGGAAGGAAGATATAAAACTGTCTGCTTACAGATAACATGTCTGTGTATGTAGAAAATCTGAAGATTTGACCAAAAAACTCCTAGAACTAATGAGTGATTATAGAAAGGTTGTAGGATACAAGGTTAACACACAAAAGTCAATTGCTTTCCTACATACCAACAATGAATAGGGGGAATTTGAAATTAAAAATATAATATCCACCCCTCAAAATGAAATACTAAGGAATATATCTAGCAATATATGTACAATATCTGAGTAAGAAAAAACTACAAAACTCTGATGAAAAAAACCAAAGAAAGAACTAAATAAATGGAGAGATATTCCATGTTCATGGATAGGAAGACTCAATATTGTGAAGATGCCAGTTTTCCAAAATTGATCTATAGGTTCAATTTAATCCCATTCAAAATTTACACACAATGGCAAAAGACTCAGAATAACCAATGTAACATTGAAGAAGAAGAAAATGTTAGAAAACATCATCCAAGTGAAAGATTTATACTGTAAGTCCACAGTATTCAAGACATTGTGGTATTGGCCAAAGATTAGATAAATAGATCAACAGAAGAGAATGGAGAGCCCAGAAATAGACCCACATGAATATAGTCAAGTGATCCTTAATAAAGGAGTAAAGGCAATACAATGAAACAAAGACAGTTTCTTCAACAAATGGTGCTGGAACAACCACATGTGAAAAAAAAATCTAGGCACATTACTTACACCTGGCACAAAAATTAAAACTCAAAATGAATCATAGACTTAAATGTAAATCAAAAACTAGAAAATTCCCTAGGAAGAAACTTAGATGTCCTTGGGTCTGGTGATGACTTTTCAGATAAAACATCAAAGACATGATCCATAAAATAAATAATTATAAGCCGGACTACATAAAATGAAAATTTTCTTCCCTGCAAAAGATGGTATCACGAGAATCAGATGACAAGCTACAGGCTGGGAGAAAACATTTGCAAAAAAAGATAGAGGACAGTTATCCAAAATATACAAAGAACTCTTAAAACTCAACAGTATGAAAGCAACTCAATTTAAAAAATAGGTCAAAGACATTAACTGATGTGTCAGCAAAGAAGATACATGGGTGGCAAGCAAGCGTATGAAAAAATGCTCCAAATCTGTGTCATTAGGGAAATGCAAATTAAGACGAGACACCACTACATACCTATTAGAATGGCCAAAATCCACAACACCAGCGTCACCAAATGCTGGTGAGGATATGGAGCAACAAGAACTCTCCTTCACTGCTGGTGGGAATGCAAAATGGTACAGCCACTTTGGAAGACAGTTTGGTGGTTTCTTAAAAACCGAACATACTCTTACCATACAATCCAGAAGTCATGCTACTTACTATTGACCCAAAGGAGTTGAAGATTCATGTCTACACAAAAACCTGTGTATAGGTGTTTATAGTAGCTTTGCTCTTAATTGCCAAAACTTGGAAGCAACCAGATGCCCTTCAATAGGTGGATGGATAAATAAACTGTGGTACACTCAGACAATGAAATTTTGTTCCACGACAAAAATAAAGGAGCTATTGAAGCCATGAAAAGGCGTGGAGAAATCTTAAATGCATATTATCAAGTGAATGAAGCCAATCTGAAAACGCGACATACTGAATGATTTCATTTATATGGCATTCTGGAAAAGATAAAACTAGGTAGATTATAAAAAGATCAGTCGACTCCAGGGGTGAGGAAGGAGAGACATGAAAAAGCAGAGCAGAGAGGATTTTTACCAGAGTTAAAATACTCTGTATGATATTATAATGATGGGTGTATACCATTATATATGTATCTAAACTCATAAAGTGTGTAGCATTAAGAGTAAATCCTAAGGTATATTATAAACTTTGGGTAAATATGATGAGTCAATGTAGGCTCATCTTTGGGTTAAAAAAAAAAGTGTCATTCTGATGATTTTAATAATGTGGAGGCCATGAATGTTTGGGGGGCAGAAGGTATTTGGAAAAGTACTTCCTCCCTCTTAAGTTTGTTGTAAACCTAAAACCACTCCAAAAAATTTTTTAAAATAAGACATAAAAAATAAAGTTTTTATATTGAGTTTTCAGGAAAAAAAAAAGCTCTAGCAAAATAATTTTATTTTAAAATTTTTGCAGCAGGAAAGCAGCAACTAGTCATGTTCCTCTTATCTGTCAGAAGTACATTTTTTTAATAGCTTTTAAAATAATGTACCCTATGAAACCTAGGAAATCCAAGTTCTTATATAGTTTTACTCACCTCAACTGATAAAACTTTTAATTACCAGTTTTTACAGTAGTCATTCTTTCCTGGCTTATCTAACTTTATAAGCAATATTTTATAAATTATGAGACTAACTGAAGCATGAAGAGTCATTACAGTGTATTTTATAATAGGGGATGGAGGAGCGCAGGTTTCATAGCCTACGAAAGATTGATTTTTCTCAGGCACCACAAATTTTAAAAAGAGTGGAACACAGTATAATAAACACATAGATACTTTTTCAGACTTTTCCCTTTTAGTTATTAAATAATATTAATGAAAATGTTCCTTTCTTAAAAGAGAATTTGTATTTCTGATTTTCCTTCTTTAAAAAAAAGCAGTTTTAATGGTCCATACTTCCTCTCATATATATGATTTAGTGTTTTATTTTATATCATATAAAATATGATTTCTTTTGTTAGAATATAAATCCCAAGGCAAGAGGTATCTTGTCTGCCTTGTTCATTGCTATGGTCCTAGCAGTAAAAAGTGTCTGGCTCCTAGTAAGGGCTTAATAATTAAGGAATAGATAAATTATTTTTAAGCCCAGGGTATTAACAACAGTCTTTTCAATCATATTTCTGAAATGTTTCCTGGAGTAGTAAATAAATAACATCTTTTCATTCATTATATCACGTTGATCACAGCTGAACAAAAGGAAAGATGGGGCTAATTTCTTTTCAGCATGACCTTGGTGCAAAAGGCATGGCTGAAGTGAGGCAAAATTCTGGAAAGTCAAAAGTGTATTTTCTTTCAGTGTTCTTCTTCTCCTAATTTAAACAGTTTACAAGTGAATAATTTTTGAAGTTGGGGGGATGAGTACATTTTACTATAAATATACACATATTCTACTATTTTTTCTATCTGCATCTACATTTGAAATTTCTGTATGTATTTTATGCATTTTGTGTATACATACATATACATATACATATATTTTTCCATAAATGTAAAAAAAAAGTGTTTAAATTTTTGTAGAGCCTTCCCAATTAGAAGCTGGTAATTTAAATTTAGGTGTTCATTCAAATTTTCAAAGGTTTCATTTTGAGGGGTGTATATTATTTTAATTTTGATAAGGGAGAAAAATATAAGAAACTTCAGATACCAAAAGTATAATGGTAAGATCTTATGTACCATGATAGGTGAAAGAGGATGATATTTGAGTAGGGATCGGACAGTAGCAGGCACATGGGATGCTCTGAGGAAACTACAGAAAGGCTGTCTACTTGCAAAAGGTGCTTCCTCTTGACAGATGAATTATTAAAAGATGCCCATTCCTCTGGGCGGATGCAGCCTTGCACCAGCCTGTTTGGCTTGGCAGAGCAGAATATGACCTGGAATCAGCCTTCACTCACTCAGTGGCCAGCAGCCCGTGTAGAGTGCACAAAAGTCATCAATTCATACCCACACACAGCAGCCACAGGGAGCCATTGTTGGTACCCTCCAAATCCCTAATATCGACTGTAGTGCATTCTGTTTACTCAAAAGATCATCCTGGATGGTATAAAACATGATTATCCAGGAACATGTGGCAAAAAAAAAAAAAAAAATTAGTGCTGGCTAACTGGACTGAATGAAAGTCACCCTTTTGCTGCGTTCACAATATTGCCCCACCTCCAAGGTAGGCTGGTGTCCAAAAATAAATTCAATTCACTAAATGGCCCCCAAAATGTAGATGTGATGTTTCTTTAAATTCAGATTGTCTTCTCTGTATTACAGATGTATTCATTGTTTTTGGCTAATGGGAAAAAGCAATTGCAAAACTTACACATCTCCTTTCCTCCTTTTTCCATCAAGATGACACCACATTTCAAATTTCACTTCTCACCTTGCAAGAGTGTGGGGCTGGGGCTGGGGCTGGAGTGGAATGAGAAAATGATGACAATGACATTTCCACTAAGCTTTGGGAGTAGGGACCCTTCAAACTACTGTAGGAGCAGGAGACTCTCAGACAGCAGGGTGTTTCTTAGTTCTTCAAATGTCGCTACGCTTAACTACAGGAATACAGAAAAGCCATTTGAACAGCTTTTACGGAGCTTCTCCTAACCACGTAAATTCAAAGAGGGGCTCCTTAATTCTTTCTCGCAGATTTGACCTGCTACCTTCTTTCACAGAAAATAATGTAAAACGGCGAATCCTACTGAAGAGCACAGTAACATTTAATACTTCCCGGGTTCTCAGACGCAAATTTTCTACCAAATTGTTCCTAGTAACATTCATTATCGCTAACAACATAGAAAGCATCTATTTTTAGCAATGTGACCGACTACAACATGAATCCTTGAATGGTGAACTCTACTTAAAGCTTGATTTGAATGTACATTGCGAACTCCCTGGAAGGGCATTCACAAGTCAATGTGAAAATGTGTCACACCAGGCAGGAAGTTCTTGCTTTAGAATCAAATGCAATTCATACAGTCTACTGAATAAAAAGAAAGACATACATTGTTTAAACTAATGTTGTAATATATATAAACACACATGCATATATGCACGTGATTAATTAAAGTACTCCTCGCCCACCAATCACTTAGAAGTTAAGCTTTCCTAAAACTTAGTTGTCATGATATGGTATTGAAACATAACTTGAGAGAAAAGCAGAACAGAATTCAAACAAACAAAAACAACTGCCAAATCCCTTAATTTTAAGTGAAATTAAATCCACAGAATGAAAAGTACCGAACAAAGAAGAGGAAAATCACTTTAATTCATAAGAAATGAAGGATGTTGGCAAAAATTTGATATCAGTAGACCTCTAGTGGTTATTAGAGTAATTGATATTTTACTATTTTGTGTTACTGCCTCTTTCAGCACAAAACAGAAATGTTCAAGTATTCCAAGATACTATCTTCCACAGCAAGAGTGCAAGTAGTAGTAAAAATCTATTCATGCCTTTGCGAAAAAACAAAATAAAAAAATAAAACTTCCTAAGCAGGTTGACTACAGACTACCAAATAAAAATATTCTAGTATTGTTACCCTTGAAAAAATGCCTTTACAAGTTGTAAAATCCAGATATTTACCTTTCCCATCACACAATAACCTCCACGAAAAGAGGAAACCAGTGCATATGTGTATGTTGTTTCTTCTCATCTCAGAAATTGAAGTATGTTAGCACTTTCTTGAAGCCAAAATATTTTAGTCTGAATTTAAATATGTGACCAATTAATACATGATTTTACTTGCAAGGGAGACAATGAATACATATTTTCCCTTTATATGAGAGTGAAATGAACATCAGTTTTGGAGGATGATGGTTATAAACCTTTCAGCATTGGTCAGGTCACAGAAATTCTCATTAGGTGGACATAAATCAGTTTCTAATGGAAGGTTAAATGCCTCAGGTGAAGTTAATTTCCTTCCTCTCAAGTTAAGTCATTGTTATTAATGATGGCTACTGTCCTTTATTAATAAAGACAATTGGCAAAATGCAGAAGATATCTTGGGGGAGCAGCAGGTGACACTAGATGTGGATTTAGACCAACTCCCAGGAGACAACGCAGCACAGCCTCAATGCTACACTTTAACAGACCAATTACCTCCCACAAGTAAAAATGTGTTTCTATGCTATATATTATCAAATAGTTCATTTTAAAGAGATGAGTATAGAGGAAGACAAAACCTTGAATAAGTCATACTCAAGACAACTACGTGTACATACTGACAAGCCAACATGAAAAGCACTAATTCAATAATTACTCATCTGGGATCAAAATACACAGCACAGTTTTAAAACATCTGTTTCTATTGGAAGAAGGACTTCTAAAATGCCTAGCGATCACTTACAGAAGAGTACAGCTACAAAATCAACCTGGTATCCAATTTCCCACAAAGTACTTAAAAAGGAGGAAAATCGATCAGGATGATAGATTTAAGGTAACAGTGAAGGAATCTTAGACATGTTAACTTTGGGCTTTGTCCCAGATTTGATGATGATGACAACTGACACGGTCATCAACTCAAAGTGAACAAAACAGAGGGCATTCTCCTTTTTAATTGAATTCAGTGTATTTGCTCCACGTCTGGTCAAAGAGGGAAATTCATGCCAAGTGAAGGTAGTTCAGTCATTTGCAGTGAAAACTCATTTTTTTTTTTTTTTGGTATAACTACTCAGTTTCTCTTGTAAACTAGTCAAAGCTCTACTCATCACCAGCACTCCGCTCCCTTCTCCCTGGGAGCATCAGTGCCATCGTGTCGTGTGAAGCTTGGGAAGCGTAAGTGAGAAGGAAAGAGAGGCCAGTTTATTCTGTCCCCACTGTTCTCCATGGAAGAAGAGCTTTCTCATTTGTTGTCTATCCTTCTTGGATCTGCTGATGTTGACAATGACCCTGTCAGGGCTTCTAAGTGATAATTCAGGGCTTTTTCATTCCAAATATGGAGACTTCTAGTTCACCAGACCTCTCAGCTGCTTCCTCCTGCAGCCCATCCCATGACAGTGTGTCTGTAAAGCTTCCCTTTAACCAACTGTCTTAGCGCCTCATGCAACTGTGAGTGCTCTCCTCAGATGCTGTGTTGGACACAGGGCATCTCTCTATGAGGTCTGCAGTCTTCCTGAACGCCCCCCTGGGCAATGGGACCCACGCTCACTCTGTTCTTTCACCCTTCAAGCATATTCCAATTACCTTGCTGCCCTGGCTGTGGCCACCAGACTTTTCTCAGAGAACCTTGCAGTTCATCCCTCTAAACTGCTCTTTTCCACATATAGTAGGACTGTTAACTTCTTTGGGGAGGAAAAAAAAAAGTTCCTATGTAATTATGCATTCTTGTCCTTTCTGTAACTTACTCGTGCAGACCTCCAGGGTTTTGCTCCTATTTAAAGTGAATTTCTTAGAATTCTCTCTCTGGATTTTGTCAGTGAAAGCCATGGTTTTAAAGATATATACCTATGCTATTAATTTAAAAATATCTATGTAAGTACTCAAAAGCTAAGCAATCGATTCTTTATCCTTTCTACACCACACTTAGCATCGAGGGCAGTTCACTGGAAAGCCCTGGATTCTGCTTGAGAGGAGACGTACAAAAGGATTTGAAAAACCAAGCACGCACGATTTAACATCATAATATTGCCCCGTCAGACCTGGGCAGTTTACAAAGCACACGGCCTTTGCACATGCTGCTGCTCATGCCTTTTTCCCACTTGTGAACTGCTTTCATCCTCTGGATCTAGGTCACTTGTGAGTGGCACTTGCAGCTCCTCCATGGCCAGGTTAAGTCAGTGACACTGCGATACTCTCTCATGAGGGAGCAGACGCCGTCCCCTCATAGGGGCTGTTACAGTTTGTAATTCTAAATTTAGTCCTGTCACCCCGCCCCGCTAGACCCTATATCAATGCTAATAGCGTAGACCCCCTTTTATATTTTGTCCACTGCTGAATTTCCAGCACTTCGAAAGGTTCTTGCACATAATGGTCAATACATTTTTGTTGGAAATGACTCCGTTATCTTACTGGTTCCTATCATGGACTCTGAGGTTGTAAAGCAAATCTTACCCCTAATTGAAAATGGAGGGCTCTTAGGCTAACTGTACATGGAACAGTGTGCATCAGGACACACGGGTTACGTCACAGAACCAGTGTCTACACTATGACCCTGTGAACCCCTGATCCACTGCTGTTAACACACCACGTCCTTGTCCACTGTCATCATCATCTTTAAAAATAGTTTGGAATCCGGTTTATAATGAATTCTTAGTAAATGCTTGCTTGACAAGGTAAAGTATTATTTTTAGTAGTAAACAGCAGTACGGTTTACCGGAAAGAAAACAGAAGACACGGTTTAATTTTGCAACGAGCATAATATGTGACCCAAGAAACTATTTTGATTATTAAACCACATGAGAGCAGTATTCAAGTATCACCATGGTGGGGTAAGGAGCGCTTTTAAAAAGAAAGTGAAAATACCTAGTGAATCTAGAAATTTTTTATATATTTTTTATACCCAAAATGACATTTTGTAGCCTTTTTAAGAAAGCAGGAGCAGACCCTTACCTACAGATAGATGCAGAAGCAGGCCTATTCACAGGCTGGCTGCCTGACACGCACTGTAACACATGTAGGAATATTGACTATTGTTAGACCAAAAAAAAATTCCCAAGTGGTAACTGGTTCTATGAATAGCCTCTCAATTTACCAAATATAGATTTTTCAAAGCCACAAGCTCTCGCAATCTTTTAATAGATTTTATTGGTCTAGTTTTGTTCTTTTCACGAATGGGAGTGACTTCAATTTATAATACTGAAAGGCTTCCTTTGAAGTTTGATGTTTGGTTTTATTTTGAAACTTGGCTCACTTTTGGGTGGGGCCGGATATCCCATCATCTTGTAAGTCTCCTTCCCTTCATCTGGATCATTTCCACTCTAGGCGCCCTTTCACATTCTTCCCTAATGTTTTTATTACATTAACATGACCATTATTGTTACATAAAGTATGTTATTTTAAGACATACGACTTGTTTGACTGATATTTCAAAATAGCCTTTTCATCTGGATACTTTATGCAGGAAAATGGTATTCTTTATCAAAAAAAAGTGTACCCTTTGTTATTTCACACAAAGCAAAGCTGAAACGTTACCCAAAAAGAAAGCTTATAAGAGAAAATAAATTATTATTGGCATGAGTGGATGGTCATGAATGACAAGTTTGTTTTTTTTTTCCCCCTTCTGCCAAAGCTTGGTCTTATTATTTAAAATAAAGCACAGGAAAATAAAATGAGAAGATTCAAAATAAAGAATGCAGGAGAGGAGGTCAATCACAGTTTCTCATTGTGCCTTCCATACAAGGCAAGAACGAGGGAAATGAAAGAAATTGTCAAAAGTCAATTACATATTTAACAGATAAAAGGAAATATGAATTTTAAACACAGGGCAATTATTGTGTAAAGATACTACTGAAAAAAAAGCAGAATTTAAGTTTGCTATTCCTGTTTTAGAAAGCTTGGTAAAACCAATAGATTTCAATGGCTAGAAACATTATTTTAATTTCTTCATAACAAGGCAGAAACAAAGACATATGCATGAAAAGAGGAAAGTGTGGGGGGCCATCTACAAGCAGCTGTTACAGACAGATTAAAGAGCACAGGCAATAGTAAAATATTAGCCAGAATATTAATGCTCCGTTCAGGAAATAAGAACTTGATGGGATGGTTGAGCATGCATGACATAAAAGAACGCGTCAAGCTACGCACAGTTACAGAATATAGTAAATGCAATGGTTACCGAGGTGGGTTTGGGGCAACTTGGAAATTCATCTTTAAAGATAGAGGCTCGGAGCCAAAATGCCTGTTCCAATCCTGATCCTACCACTTAGCAATTGGATAATGACTGTTCGTTAGCCTCAGTTCCTTTATCTATGCCATGAAAATAACGAGTCTCTACCATCACAGGATGGTAGTGAAAACCAAAAAAGTAATCTTCCGGGGACAGTGCCTGGCATACAGTAAGCAGTTAAGACATTTTATTTCTCCTCATCATCTATCTTCACTTTCATTTGGAAATATGTAAAACAATCATCTGATTCTTAGACGGTTGAATTCAGATGAGAGTTGAGATGTGTTTCATCAACTCTAAAATGGAATTATGTACAGCTGATGTTGTTGACATGCGTTAAGAGAGTACCTCCTCCCTGACGCCCATTTAGAACACTGGCATCAGTGTTCAGTGTAGTAAACTTCTAAACTCCCCTGTACCTATAACACGAATCTGATTTTTTTTTCTTGATTGCTTTCTCATAGATTTGAGTAAAGACAGAGCTAAGCAGTGATGGGCTCGATTTTTTATTTTTATGATGCCAGGATCTATTCTCCAAGACGTTGTTAAAGCATAGCAAGAAAGATATATTAGTGGATATGCCAGTGAAATAAGTCTGCACACTGAAGGACAGGCTGATGGGTGATATATGACTGTCAAAAAACTCAAAATTTCTGAAATGTATATAGACATTGGAGGTTGTCAAAGCTTTAATGGTGTTGCTGTTGAAGGAAAGCCGAAGACCCTTCTAGTACTTCAGGATTTCAGGGTAAATTTTATAAAAAGTGCTTAAAGGAAAACAATCATTATTATTGAAAGCACTAAAACTCTCATTCATCCTCTCTCCTTCCCTCCCTCCCTCCATCCAGCCTCCCTCCTTCTCTCCCTCTCTAGATAACACACCTGCCCACACATGTATGTATGCACATGCTATGCACACACATACATTTAGGAAGGAGTAGAAATAAGGGTTCTTATGAATGATGCTCTTAAAGAAGAGGAAAAGGAAAGGAAGTGTTAATTTCACACTTTGCCAATACCCATGAGTCTTTGTGTTGAACGCACTTTCTTACCGGAGGTGCAGAAGACTGGAAGCAAACAGAAGACAGAGAATGATTCTGGATGATTCTTGCAGTCAAGGCTGGAGGGAAAACTGGGAGAGTGGGAGGTCTGCTCCTTCAGCAATCACCCTGGTTTTCTAAGTACTCGTCACATGTGTATCTTGGAGTTAAAATGGCTCTTTCAAGATGGGAAAGGCTGCTGGGAGAAGGATGGAGGTGTCTCCATCATGCTTTAATCCTTTCCTCTAGTATGAGAAAATAAACTATTTCAGGGATACACAGAAAATAACGGGGTCCTGGTTATTTTTTTTTTTTAAGGAAAGTGTTTTGTCAAGATAAAGACACTGAAAATGTTATAGATGAGAAAGAATTCTAAAGGGGTGAGTACTCACGGAGTGTCCTGGAGCTAGAGTGGATCTCACGGAGGGTTTAGCTAAGCTTCTCATCGACAGATGTAAAAATAGTTGCCCAAATATGTTATCAATTCTTAAATAAGGCTGCAAAATTAGTTACCGATAGAACTGGGATAGGAAACCAGATCTCAAGATTTAAAATTAAGAGCTGCTTCACACTGCCTTGTTAATGAATTCACTTTAAGATGTCGAAGCTACTTTATTGTTCCACTGCTCCTGGCTGGACTGAGGAGGTAGACAAGGGAGCCAACACAGGCATCAGGAACTCCAAAGCAAGATGTGAAAAAGACAGACTACTCAGTCATGGGCCAGGAAATCAACTACTTGTCTAATGCTTGGCAAGAAAGACGGAGTCTAAGGGTTGCATACACTTTCACTATAGAAGCAAGCAGATGGGGAAGAGATTTCAAAGTGCCATTTCGACTCAGAAGCTACATTCTACTGTATGTCAAACACTGCTTAGAGCTCCAAAGGCAGAATGCAAGGACGCACAAGGTAACAGTTTCCTGCCCCCAAGGCACTCCCCATCAAATCAAGTGAGACTGATAAGAAAGTAATTGTATGATAAATTTATAATGAATATAATGAAATATCCTTCCAACTGTTTTAATATCCTCCACTGTTCTTTCCTTTTATCAACGCACCATCTAATTATGATCTTTGTAAACCTCGTAAATAAAGATTTTTATGGTCAATTTAGCCCATTTTGTAGCTGCTTTACCTCTCCGTACAACTTTCATGCAACAGTAGCTTCAAAGCCCTATTCAACCCTGATATTATTTTTGCCTAAAGGCTAAAGCTGTTTCGTATTAAAAAAAAAAAATAGCTAGCTGACCCACATTAGCAACAAGAAAGTTGTAAAGAAACACAGCATGGTGTTGGCTTTACAGTGAGAGTTTATAAAGGCTAGCCAGGTGATAGTAAAAACAAAGGACAGTTCGAAAAAAGGTTAGTTGCTCATGACTTTCGTATTAGGGAAATTCAAGGTTCTGATTCTGTAATACAGCTGGATTTATAGGTTCAAATTTTATTGGAAGAAATTCACAGAAGATATGTACTTTCTAACATCTCTCTAGGGTCGTGTGAATTTCTGACCTTATTTATGCATTATCAGAGAGACAAAACTCAATATTCAAGGACTAAAGGGTCTAGCATTTTCTACTTGGTTCTAACAGAATTTTGGCATCTCTCAGGGGCAATGAAACATTGAACATTGGCTCCATGTGTTAAAAAATTTAATCAGCAGAAGCTTCAATTAAATAGAGTTCTTAGACCAGAAAGAGGAGCCCTCATGCCCTGCAACGAGAGCTGAGCCCAAACAGGAGGGAGAAAGATTCCTCTTCTTTCCCGGCAAGGACTCAGCAGGTGAAAAACCATGGACTCTGTTCACCACAGCCTTCCAAAGTCCCCCTTCCCCTCCGTAAAGGGGTTCTCCTTCCCTTGCATGTGGGGACTTGTGTGTGGCTGCAAGGCTTTATCAGGTTAGCTGGTTATTGCTGAAACTGGATTCCAAATTTCTCTCTTTAAGCAGTGTTTGATGAACCCACCCGCCCTTGGGTATCCCAATTATCCAATTGCCTTTTTTCTTTTTGTATATGGAAAGGAAAGAAGCACCCTTGGGGCAAAACAAAAGGACCACCATCCACCCACAGGGTATTACAGTCAGCAGCTGGACCCTGTGGCTCAGGGATCCTCCCCTTGTCCTACAGCCATTACCACCACTGTTCTTTTGGTTAAGATCATCGAGAAAATTGTTGTGGGATCTCCCTTAATCATCTCTGTACCTCATTCATTTTTTGTACCACTTTTTAACCAGCCCTGAATTCTCATCACACTCAACAGTTCTCATTCAGCGACTTCACCTCTTACGAAGTCTTTTTGTTAACTGCTCAAGTCACTCTTTTACCTTGTAGCAGCCTTAACCCTGCTACTTGTCTCCCCCCCCACCGTCACTGACAAAGTCCCTCACAACTGCTTAGTGCTGATGAGTTACCTCCTGACTCCTCTTGACGATCTACAGGAAACCCCCTGGAGTAACCTTTTGACAGTGTGCACTCAGAAGATGGAGACCTTAGGAAATCACATCTTGTAACCTGGATATCTCACCTACTGGAAAAGATGCCTCCAGACGAACTCCTCAAACTCGATGGACAGGTTCCTGTCAGTTAGTTACTTCTAACTAACCCTGGTACCACCAAACTCCCCAGAACAGACTCAGAGATTCATCTGACACACCTGCAGAAAGCACCAAACCCCAAATGGACCTGCGCATCATCTGGTGACCTGAAAGTGACGATTTCCTGGAGTCGAAGCAGAGGACATCTGATAAAATAGCTTTCCCAAGATACTTAGACCAGGCTTGTTAGAAGTGTGTCACCCAGCCTTTGATGATGACATAATGCTTCAGATGATCTCTGATGTCTATGATCTTGGTAACACATGGACCTCAGTTCTCCCTCCTACCACTCCTCATTGTTCAAATGGGACAACAGATTTCTAATCTGTGCCTTTTTCCTCCGACATGAGACATTACTCTGAGGACAGGTCCCTCCTGGCACTGAGGCACAGAAAGCTGCTCTAACTAGAAAACTTGACTCTTGCCCTGTAATGCTTTCAGAGAAGGAACTTGATCAAAAGGAGAAAGTGAAAAAAATTAATAAACAGAAACCTCAATAAAACAGAGTTAGGGTGTCAGAAGGGGGAGCCCTCATGCCCTGTGATGACAGCAGAGCCCAAGGGAAAGAAGAGAGACTCCTCTCCTCTCCTGGGAAGGACTCAGCCAATGAAGGCACATGGTCTCTTTGCTTACTATAACCCTTGCAACTTCCTTTTCCCGTCTGTAAAAGCATTTTCCTTCCCTTGTCATGTGGGGACTTGCATGTTGCTTGCCATGACCACAGACCCCTCACTGCAATTCTCTGCTAATCCTGAGTAAACCCATCTTTGCTGGAGAAGTATCTGGCAGTCTGTCTTGTTTTAGGTCAACACACGTAATCAGTAATGAACCAGCAGTCGCCACCACGAAGATGACAAGCCACAAGAGCAACACCTCAAAACAAAGAACTAGCCCAGAAGTGAGATTGCAGGTTACTCTGACACCCCTCACTGATCACATCAGACTCTCTAAAGCAAGCCTGGAATCAAGCCAATCTCCCCTTCTTTTCCAGAGGCCAGGACCTAGCTGAGATTGTACTGGTATCTGGGGGGTGCAAGCTTCAGACTGAAATCAGTAAGCTAAATTTCTATCAAGCACTCACTTGTATGAAAAATCACTTCTGTAACATGAGTAGAGAATCAAAAAGCAGAATTTTAACTTAAGAGGAAAGTAAACTTTCAAATAATATGACCCTAAATGCAAGAAGGAAAAAATATTCCCTACAAAGGATATTAAATCAATGCATAACTTAGCATCTTTTTTCCATATTTATACTTTATATGTAAGCCCAATTGCTATTTATTCTGCTTTTGGAAATAGAGAATTACTACTTAAAAGCAGTTTCAAATGATTCACTACACACACACACACACACACACACACATACAGAGACACACATACAAGCATACATATTAAAAAATATAGCAATCAATCATTCCTGTAATTCATAGTAACATTCCTTATAATTATCTGTTTTCTTTATTTATGATACTTTATATTTCTGCAAATTATATTTATAGAGCTATTGCCATGAAGAGAAATCTCTCTAAAAGCTTCAGCAGCTTAAATATCTCAACCTAGATTAATTAATTCAATAAATTCTCCATAAGAATTATTTTTCAGTCTGGCACTAGAACAACTTGAACTAAGAAAAAAATAGCAGTACTGTATTATTTTCATGTATTTTAAGTCCCTAAGTATATAAAGCTTAAAAAAATGAGAATAATAACACTTAAGAACAGACTCGGTTTTGGATCTATTCTTACATTTATGTAAAAAAGAAAATAAATCAACATCCTTTTAACCATTTTTGTTTTATGCAAAATCTCCTTAACAACTAGAAACAGTTAAAAGAAAACAAAGTTGTTGAACATAGAAAGTAACTTACACAACCTCAACAGAGAATCTGGTGTTCAGTCTAAACAAATTTTAATCGCTTTTCTGCTTAAAACTCATCATCATAAAAAGTTAACTACTAAATTTAATTTCCTAAGTAAGTGTTCTGTTATACATCATTTTTTAATGAAAAACATGTTTTATTAGGCTTTCCAACTAAATTAAATGGTGAATAGTAGCTGTTTTTATTGCTGGCTTGTATGCTTTAATAATTACTTGAATCTATTCTTTTCAGCTAAATTAGATGCAATTTTAGTCACATATTTTTACTACAATTGTATTCACATATACAGACATCAGTAAGAAACTATTGTGTGTGTGTTTTCTTAAATTAAAGCCCACGTGTGCTATATTCAGATACATCAGACAGCAAACAGACTAAAATGTATTAGACTTGCAGAGGGGTGTTTTCAGAGGTAATAAAGGATGCAGCAGGCAGCAATTTTCATACCTAAGAAAACAACTGAAATCTATGGAGACTTGCACAATTTTCACTCAGCAGGTAAGTCAGAAGGTACCACTGACCAAAACAGCATCTGAGCATGAGCTACACCTACATGACTCAACTCTGCTGCCACCTTGACGCTCCAGAACTTCCAAGGAGAAACGTGAGGAGTCTCTTCAAAAAAGAATAGTCTGGAACACTGGCTCCACGCTTTCCCACATCTGACTGTCTTAGTCATCCCACCTGAGGTGGGTCCCAGTAAATCTGTATTTTTTAACACAAGTTCCCCAGGTAGAAGTCTGTGCTGTCCGCTCAGCATTTAGTCTATTCAAGGACAGAAGAAAAAGTGAAACTGCTACGAGATGATCACTTTACCCACTTGTTCACGTCACAATGAAATTACTATTTTAAAGTTTACTCCCTTCTGTGCTTCCATTCAAAACAAGACTACGGTCATTGTACAAGTGTACTCGTCAAGATACACAGGATGTATCTAAAACAGAGATACCTCCCAATGTCAAAACTATTTTGCTTTCATATTTTTCACATTCTATTTTAAGTTATTCTAGAACTTGAGCTATTAGGTTGGATCAATATGGCAATTTCATATGGTTCAACCTAACGTCATGTTCTTGCTTGGACGTTGGAATGGTACTGTAATATATCTATTACTGGTATACCTGAGAGAGCATGCAGGTTAGGTTTCAGACTACTGCAATAAGACGGGTATTGCAATAAAGCCAGTGACATGAATTTTTTGCCTTCCCAGTGCATATAGAAGTTATGTTTAATCTATACTGCAGTCAATTAAATGTGCAACAGAATTATGTTTAAAATGTACACACCTTAATTAAAAAATACTTCATTGCTAAAAAATGCTAACTATCATCTGAGCCTTCGGTAAGTCAATCATTTTGCAATAGTAAGATCACTGATCTTTTGCATCAAAGATCACTGATTGCAGATCACCATAACACATATAATAATAATGAAAAGGTTTAAAATATTACAAGAAGTACTGAATTGTGGCACGGAGACACGAAGTGAGCAAATGCTGTTGGAAAATTGGCACTAGTAGGCTTGCTCAACACACGGTTGCTATGAACCTTCAATTTGCAAAAAAAAAAAAGAAAAATGCAGTATCTGCAAGGCATAATAAAGTGAACAGCAATAAAATGATGTATGCCTGTGTTTAATTCATTTATAATACATTTACAGCTTATAATATATTTATAGCTTATATAAATTATTAATTTTCTCTACAGTTATTTATATACAAAAATTTACCTGTTCTTAGCAGTAAAGACCTAAAGTTCTGCAAAGTTTATTATAATTATTACTGTAAGATTATACATATATGATATATGAGATATATAGACACTATAATCTATTATTTGTATGTAGATTAGCCCCTAAATTCCAATTCATTTTTCTCCTGTTTATCAAAAATGGCCTGACCAACTGAAGCATAGCAAAACATTTCTAGAATACAAATATTATGTGGAAGAAGGGAGATTTTCAAATTCTGGCAAATGAACTATACATTCCTAAATGCCCTTGGAATTATCAAATACATCTTTGAATGAAAAAGTTGCCATGAATATATTTAGAAGCCCATCCTGGTTAGAAGATGAAGTAAATGTTGATGAATGCTTTGAGAACTCCTAACTCACAGGTTCTTCTCCCTCTCTGGTTGTGTCTAGACATTACCACCACACTGTGCTTGGCACATGGGACACCGTTAATGTTTCAACGTATAAACAAGTCGTTGTTCAATACATTAATGAAGTACTAAATACTGCAAAAAGAAAAGCTACATTTAAAAAAAATATGCATTATTCCAATGGGTCAGGAAACAATAAGGGATATTTAACACACTCTCCTAAGGGCAATATATTCTGTGTTGTCAAAACCAAAATTATACAAAATGAGGGCCAAAGGGAAATGTATACGTGTCTTTTTCTATTATGGTTCCTTACTTTTAAGGCTGATTAAGCTGATGTGCAAAGTTGAAGAATGTGCCTCAACTTCACTTTATATTTCTATAATCTTACCAAAAAAAGCAGTAGGGAAAATACAATTTGTTGTGATTTCAAAATACATAAGTCCTTTCCTAATAATAATTGAATAATGTTTCTGAGCTTAATAAAACACAAATATTCCCTTACAAAAATATCACTAGTACATGATTCTGGTATTAACTCAGAAAAGCAATGAAAATGGCTCTTAGAAAAGTATTTCTCTATCAGATGAAATTGACTATTTATTTTGAATTGAATCTTTGAGACTGTCTCTAAATCTGACACTTGCCAGACATCCTGTAATAAGCAACCTAATGACAATAAAAACAAAAGCAAAAATCAGCTGTTTTTAGAATGTAAAAATTCAGAATAAACAATTGATTAAGAAAAAAAGAACACTGGTTTGTGCTAAGTCACGTTCCCACAGATTTCTAGGATCTGGGATTGGACGACAGAAGCCTTAAGTGGTAAGATTTCTACTTAAAATCCATTGAAATGGCTGGCAGAACAAGAACACTTACAAATTGATGAATGTGCACACACCAAGCACCTTTAAGCTTTTTGACCCAGAAATGCTTTTGGAATTCAGCCGCTGCAAAGCCGAACCTGTTTCACAACTAGCCCTTAAACCACACCACAGTTTTAAGAACCTCATGCCTTCATGAGTGACTCAAATGATTATACAACCTGCAAATGATTTTAGCCTAAAGGCATTATTCTAAGATTGCAAAAAAAAGTTTTAAAAAAAGCTTAATATATGTTACTCAAAAATGGGTGAAGGTAGTCAAAAGCTACAAACTTCCAGTTATAAAATAAATAAGTCCTAGGGATGTAATAATGCAGCATGGTGACTATAGTTAATCATACTGTACTGTTTATTTGAACATTGCTCAGAGAGTAGATCTTAAAAGTTTTCATTATAAGAAAAAAAAATTGTAACTATATGTGGTGATGGATGTTAACTAGACTTATTGTGGTGATAATTTGCAATCGAATATATATATATATATCAAATTGTTATGTTGTGCATCTAAAACGAATACAATATTATATGTAAATTATATCTCAATTTTTTTAAATGAGGGTAAATTACTTCCTATGCAAAGAGTTAAAGTTTCTGTGCATTTTTTATCTTTATATTTTCATTGAGTTAGGGGAGCATTATAAACTTCAAATAAGCAAAAAAAAGCTGAATATTATACATCAATTTTGACACGTTCTTTTCTTTACCAAATTCCTCATTCTGGCTTGTGTCTTCTTCACCTTTATCTGGTTATCTAGCCTGGTGGCAAGACATTTCCCTTCTTTTCCTCCTTTTCCCCAGTATGTATAACATAGTCACATCTTTGAAATGATCTATATTTTAAATTCTTTCTTTCCCTTGGTATTAGTTTGCAAGTCTTTCATAACCACAGTGAAATGAAAACTGAAAACTTTTTTTTCTATTTTATATAAATATATGTCCAATAACACATTGTTATACTTACCTGTGTTATATTTCGACATCTGTACACACTAGAAAGTACTTAGGACCAAACGTTTAGTTTCCATCCAACACCACACAGTTGACCCCCTTTACCCACTGAGCGCTCTCCCTAGCCCCACTTCCACGCTGGTAACCCCTACTCTGTTCTCTGTAACTAGGGGTTTGTTTTTGTTTTCTTTACAATAATATCTTAAAGTAATCACTTAGTGTTTAAGAAAATAGAACATTTTAATTTAACTTTCAAAAATTTGCATGGTTCCTATTTTATGAATATTAAACTGCAGCTATTAGAATATGAATTTCTCTCACAGTTTCTCCAAAGATTTCCAACACATCTAATCCAAAGTTGCAGACTAAGGAATTTAACTGCCAAGTCAAAATAAAATAATGCTCTAGACCTATACTGTCCAAGGGAGTAGCTATCAGACACACGTGGCTATTTAAATATAAATTAACATTAATTAAAATTAAACAAAATAAAATTAAAATTTGTCCCTCCATTGCACTAGTCACATATCAAGTACTCAGTACCTAGAATGGCTAGTGACTATCACATTGGACAGTGCAGATACAGAACATTGCCTTAATCTCAGAAAGTCGACTGAGCTGTGTTTCCTAGACTTTCCTCCAATTTCCACTTCTAAACTCCAGCGATGGCCTCTTTATCTTCATCTCACTGGATTCTTACCCAGACGGTCCTCCTCTGCCTACACCAGCTGTTTTTTTTTTTTTAACTTGGGGAGATTATGTCTCCCATGGGATGTCTGCAGTATCTGAAGATATTTTTGATTGTCCTAGTTGGGGGGTAAGTAACACCTGCATGCTAAACATCCTCCCGGGCACAAGATTTCCCCCCACGGCAAAGAAAGATGTGTCCATTGGGCCCAGCTTGAGAAACCCTGGACCAGACCGCTCTACACTGAAGCTGCATTCAGGTTGCCTATCCACAAATGGACTTGTTACATCCTAAATCCTGACCTCCTGAGTTCTCCTAGAGATTAATGCACAACACCCACAAGAAAGCAATGCACTCCCAGACCCAGTGTAGGCCTAGGACTCAGAGTTCCCACTGATGAGAAACACACAGACTGAAAGTTTCACTTAGTAAAAATTCTTATTTTTACAAAGGCAGGACTATTCCCCCATTGGTTAGATGAACTGTACCCAAAGTAAATGGTATCACTGTACATTTATTCCTTTGGATTGCGTGTTACTTGAAGGTATTGAGGCTGTGTCTTTTTTGCTGACTATTATATGTGTGTGTGTGTGTACATATCTCAGTATATAAGAAGTTCTAAAAGAAAGGTAATACTGGAGGAGAAAAGCAAGATACAGACTAGTGTAAATGATACAAGCCTATTTGTGTAAAACAATGATGACAAAATCTCCTGAGTGTGTACATCTGTGTGTGAATGTGTGTGTATGCATGTGTGAGTCCAGAAAAGCATAAGGAATAGTAGTTTGTCAGTGTGGGTTACCTATGACAGTGCTATAGTCAGGGTAAAGGAGAAAAGAAAAGCACAAAAAATATGTCAAACTGATGTGACAAATCATGATTATGGCGAAAAGTTATTATATTTTAATCATTTTAAAAATGGAGCATTTAAAACAATGCCAAATGGAGCAACTGAAAGGAAAATGAAAAGCACAAGAAGGTCCACTGAGTCGTACGGTGTTTGCATTACGGAAGAGAAACAGCTGATAAATAAAAATATCATCCCATACAGTGATAAGTTCACCAAAGAATATTAAAATTTAGGTAATAAAGAGGAGGGGAGTTCTGAGCTCAGGAAAGATGTCAGGGCTTGGAGAGGTAAATATGGTACAGATGGTATTGAAAGCCATGTGATTCGATGTGATCACAAAAAGCGAGTACGGAGGAGGAGGGAGTGCAGGGCTGCACCCTAGCACACTCCACTATCTAGAGAACAGGATACAGAAAAGGAACCCACAGACAGGACCGAGGACAGATGCCCCCCAGGAAGCAAATGGTGTGTTGTCCTTTGATGCTCGTGTTGAGGTTGATGAGGACTATGGTTTCACCAATGAATCAGGCAACATGAAGATGGCTGGTGGTCTTCACAAGAGCAAGTGAAGTGGGAGTGGTGAGGATGAGAGCCTCGCTGAGATGAGCCAGAAAGAGCAGAGCTGAGGAAGCGGAGAGGATGAGACAAGCCAGTGAGTTTTGCTGTAAAGCGTGTTGCAGAGGTGGTGCAGAGAAATGGGGTAATGAACACAGGAGTGCAATGGGATCAACGGAGGCTTTCCAAAGAGGCTATTTATTATATCACGATTGTATGCTGATCCTGGAAGAACCTATGATACAGGGGAAAGATGAGGTCATTGCAAGAGAAAACTCAAGGAGAAGTATGAGGGAAAGGCGTTTAACACGGAAGGGACGGCTGAGTTAGGTTGGAGAAGGAGCATACATCAATATATGATGAAAAAGTGCTTCTCCTAAGAGGAAGTAAGAGTTGAGCTTATTCTGCTGCATTTTATTAAATCAACACAGATTTACAACACATCAGCTGTCCCCTAGCCAAAGATCCACAACAGACAACTTCAATCGAGAAAATAAAGAATTTGCATCATGAGAAATATCCTCTTGTTATTTATAGCCCACCATATTTAAGGACTAAAAAAGATGATGGCATAAACAAGTGAAATAAATGAACAAATTATTAATAGGGTGATGTATGTGTGTGTCTACATATATAATTTTTTTAGTCCACGATTCTGGTAATCGTGGAAAACATTTTCCATTAAAAAAATCAAAAGCTGAAGATCTACTATCTTAGTAGAAAAAAACAGTAATTTATATCTACATCAGAAGAACTACATTCTTAGAAATTTCCCAAATAAAAGTGGAATTTTTACTGCAATAGCTACTCTGCTATGTAGCAACTAAAATACGTAGTGAGTAAAATACATAGAAAGTAAAATTTTTAAATCACTGATGATCAATGGTTCTCCTCCTTCCCTGTAATCATGCAAACTAGGTCACCAGCATCTTTTAGACTCACCTGAAGTGGAAACAAAAGTCCCCTCACCTTTTAAGAGACGTTTTGCGTGTTTACAACTAGGGATTTCTCATTTGACTACAGAAGCAGAACACTAATGGCAACTAGAAATGCACGATCTGTTGTAACCAGTTTTTACTAGCAAGTGTCAGAGAAAGTAAGGAAGGATTTTTTTCATTATCAACAGATGCAGGCAAAAAACCACAGAGTCAAAAAGTTTGTGTAAATTTGTTAATTAAAGGAATAATAATCTGATTTTGAGTAAAACTGGCCAACGTCCTTCTATTTATGACCCTGAATTTTCATCCACAACCACCCAGGTTAGGGTCCTTTACTTGCATATATAATTTTATATTTACAAAGACAAAAATCTACAAAGATAGTCTGCAAAGATATCTGAATATATTAGACCTAAAGTGTTAACTACCAAGTCTACTTTCTCTTTGCATCCAGTTTTCTTGACCTTGACCATTCTATCAAGAACAATGGATGACTCAGGAATCTAATGGACCCAGGAATGAGAGACCCTGATCTTTCTTTCCTTTACAGCTTCAAAATCCCTGCAAAAATAGTCTTACCCAGCAAATCACTCCAGTAAAACTGTACTCTTATAGAAGTTGTTTTTTTAGTTACAACTTGGTCTTGCAGAAAATTAAAACATCCAAATTAATCTTTTGATCATTTTTTAAACTCTTAATGCAATCAGGAGAATAATAGCCCAAGAAACCAAAGCTAGAAAACATTGCAGAAACCCAAACTATATCGATACAACTCATTTTAAGTTCTGAGAGCAAACCATGGACAAGCTTGGATTTTACAACTAGTATTTGCAGTTTTAAGCAAATAAAATAGTGAATCTAAAAATAGTCAAGTGGATAATACCTGAATCCACAGAAAAAAGTCCCCATAGAAACAGATAAAAATTAACACAAGAATAAGAGGTGGTGGTTGTTTTAATAAATTCTGACTCGGGTTATTGCTGATGTTTTATTTCTTTGTTCAATTGGAAAGGCTTACCATCTTGCTGGCCGTGGAGAGCCTGCGGACTCTGCATCCTTTCCTCAAGGTTGGAGCTAAGATCAGAGTTCACGGCTGACATCCGTGTTGAGTCGCTCATGTCAAATTCATCACTTTCTATTGAACTTTCATCCTGAAAATGGTTTTAAAATATCATCAAGTATCATAAAATAGAATACATTCAGATAATGACCATTTTATCTCTAAGGTCAATTAGAGTTTAGCCAGTAAGTAAGCTTTTGCAGAACTCAGTAAAATATATTACACATTAATAGATTCTTGAAATAACAAATAAGGGCATAATTTCTCCCTTTAAGAGATTTCAAGACTTGGGAAGATTCAATGGATTTATCTACAGGCAGATGTCAAAGGTAAAATAATGTGTTTAGGAAGGATGTAGTTGGGGAATTATCTGAATGAGAAAGAGCGGAATTTTTTTTTTTTAATGAGCAAAAAACTTCTTAAAAGAGTCATTCATAAAACACAACATAAAAAGACATACATGTTGTGGTTTTTTAAATAAATGACTTAATACATCATTGTAAGCAAAAATCTTAGGCTGCAGTAAGAAAATCTGAACTCAAAATTTTTCACTGGTAAACAGGATGGACTCTAATAACAGACAAACTTGCATGGCTAGATTCAAAGTCCACATTTGTTGAGAAAAGGTAATCTTAGCGCATCCTTTCTTTCCTTACAAGGGAATATAAATTGCACTGCAACCACAGAAAGTTCTAGGTACAAGTGTACAAGATCCATTTACCAAAAAGCCAGTTCATCAAATGACTAAATTACCTAGAGGCAACTTTGCCAAATGGACAATCCATCAAAATCTGTCAAATACTAACTTTAACCAAATCTGTGATATGTGGCTGTTACTCATTTCCCTGAAGCAAACTCCTTCTGGAGAACTGATTTTTGGATAAATGGTGTGCTTTTGTAGGCAGACAGGCCTGAGAAACCCGTGTAAAGTATCGCAAATGTTTGACTGAAATCGCCAGGTTTAACGCCACTCCGCACATGCTTGATCTGAAAGGTTAATGTTCACGTCCTAGTTAGCGGCAGCAGTGCTGCTATGCGTGTTGTATGCTATTTATGTTGTAGGACTGGTGTTAATATTTGTTCACTCACTTTATCTTCATCACAACCTGTGGGTTAGGTACCAGGGTTTACCCAATGATTACAGATTGAGAAACTGAGGCACAGGGCATTTAAGTAATTTATCATAACATATCCTATCATATCATAGTCCAGAACTGGGATTCATTAAAATATCACTCAGGCTTGAAAAATAGCTTCTTTGACTAGAAAATCTGCCTTGGCTTCAAAAATGACATCTTGGTATCAGCAAAGAAGCTGCTACGGTTAGGGGACAGGAGCGTTCTAGCAGACTAGCAACTGGCACTCTCATCCCTGGGTCAGGCCCAGGTGGCTCTGGTGTTCGTCCTTTACCAATGGTCTGATCATGTCTGGTATACTGAGTGGCACCAGCTACTCATTAATTCAGCGAGGAAATGCCCCCTGTGAGGCCCCTGGGCAATCTGCCACGCAGCCTTCTCCCGGCAGCATAACCTCTCTCTTGGTACATTATGTTTTCTCCAAGTCTAAATTCTAAGAAAATCCTAAGCATCTGAATAAATATATATATTCAAAAGAGAAAAAAATAACAGAATTCAGTGTGCACAGCACTGTTATCAGTGTGTACCACATACAAATACACACATATATATGCACACAAGCTAGATGACACAGATATCCATTGCATATGCTATATATAGTGCCTGTAATATACCACTTTAGGGCACATTCTCTGCAGCCAGACTGCCTGGATTCAGATTTATGCTCTGCCATCTATCAGACATGTTCCCTTAAGCAAGTTATCTGACATTTCTGTGCCTCAGTTTCCTCACCTATAAAATGGGAATAATAATAATATCTGTCCCATTGGGCTGTATCATGCTTGAAAGGCTATAATACATTTAGGGCAGTTAATACAATGTCAGATACACAATAAGCATGAAACTGTTTGATATTATTATATACAATGTATAACAAATTCTATAGTATGTAAGAATCATATTTATTACATTGTATGAACACACACAAAAATCAGTTTAAATATGATGGTAAAGATGATCAACATGTGTTTATAAATAGCCGTGAATACTACATATAGTCTTTATAAAAGCTTTTATTATATATACTACAAATAACTGAGTAGATATAATCTAGCAAAATATTGTTTCCATGGTATATGTGTGTGTGTGTATATATATATACACATACAACTATCTGAGATATATGTATATATATGTTTGTCTATATGTTTATGTGAAAAAGTATGTCTGTGAGGATATGTGTCTGTATGTTTAAAGAAAAGCTAGACAAATCATAAGGCAGCCATCTCTGTCCTACAGAACAGTTATACAAACTGCTTTAGCACATATGGCTAAACAATATGAATTTTTCCACCACTAAACGATGCTCTCGTTGGCATACTTTTTAAGACATGTGGACAAGAGATTAAAATGATGATGTAACCTAACGTATCTGTTCCATATTTTTGTAATATTAAAAAAAGAATCACCATTTTAAAGAATTTATCATCATAAGTAAACTAATGATTATATTTTAAATATTTTCCTTCAGTGATTTATGAAACACAATTCACTTTTCACAATTCTACTCCTTATCAGAATATCATTTATCCAATTGCTTACATTTATAAAGAACTTTAATGAAACTAAGTATATGCATTCATTCTGCAAGTTCTGATTATTGACTGATTAAATTATCTTTTAAGAAATGGTGGCAAAAGTATATAAAATATAAAATTGTGTTTTTTAAAGGTATAAATGCAAAATAATGCTAATAACTCTAGGAAGAAATTAACTTAAGATTTCTAAAGATGAAGAATCAGAAAACTTGATTGATATATTAATTGATTTATTTTATCCACGATCAGCTGTAGCCCATTCATCTAAATCCTTCCCTCTGAATATTTTTATATGACAACCAAAAAAAGAAATCTTCACATCCTACAATGTGAGCTTATTCCTTGTGACTAAAATCTCATGATAATGAAAGCCATGGCCAACCACCACAGAACTCTGCTTCCCTTGAAAATTAATTTTAAAGAATTAGAACAAGTACTTTACTGCAACACATAATTTCCTTCCCAGTCTTTTCCTTTTTTAAAAATGACACTATTTATTTTTTAAATTTTAGTAAGGAGCTTTATTTCTATTTTGAGAATTCCTTGAAATTCAGATTCCTGATCTGTTTCAGATTTCATTTTAGTTTTCAAGTTCTACATTTTATCTCTAGAAAGTCTCTACCGTATACCTCCTGATTCCCAACGCTATTGCCCAGATTGCTTAGAGACCCTATTCTTCCATTTCCTGAATGATGTAATAGTTTCCGAGTTTATCTCCCACCTCCAGTTTCTTTCCTAGCATTTCTGTTCGTCAACTACTGCCAAGTTAACCTTCCCATTTCAGAACATGCCACTTCTCTGCTCATAAATTTGCAGCCACATCCAATGCTTAAAAAGTAATGTGTAGGCTACTCAATCAAACATTCAGGGTTTTCCATAACACTGCTTGAAAACCACTCCCACCATTCTCAGCTTCCATTGTTTTTCACTTACCTTATGTTCAATCAAAGGTCTATATTATAAGCTTTTCTATGAAAAGCGTCACCTCGAATCTTAATAGCAATGCAATAAACATCCTGATACATACACTATTTCGTACATCCGCAGTACAAATTTCTAGTCAAAGCACATAAATAACTTTTTAAAATAATTATTGCCAGACTCTCCCCTAGAAAGGTTGTTATGGTTTAAACTTTCATCAACCATTTATAAGAAGATCAATTGATCTTACATTGGATACAGAATTTTATAATTTCAAAGGGAACCCCATTCCTGGCCTTCTTTACTTCCCTTAATAGCATTTCCTATCATCTTATATACATATTTTCATTATTTACTTCCTTTATTGTCTGTTCCCCCTAACCCCACTAGAAGCTTAATAAAGACAAGAATTTTGTCAATTCATTCACTGTTTATCTCCATTATCTACAAGAGTGACAGTCACAGAGAAGATAATAAATATGGGTTGAAGTAGTTGAATAAACCCTCATTAAAATTTAAATATAACTTGTCACTAAGGAATATTCCATTTTAACACGACTGAACTACCTTACCTAGCCCACTTTCCTACATTTCAACAATCACAATTTCTAAAATTTTGTAAATAACCTAACATCATTTATCTGAACTTTTAAGACAATGTATGCCCAATTTCGTGTTTTCAAAATATAAGGATGAGTTATTTTCCTAATAGAGTTATAAATTTGAAACGATCTATTTCTCTTACGTGAAACATTTACGATTTCTTAGAAGACAGAAGAGCTTAGCAGATGTGGGCTCAATTGCTGGCACAAAGCTGATCTTACTTTTTGGCCTAGAAATAAACGTATCAGTATCTAAATGAGTTTCCTACAAATAATTTGACAGCTCTAACTAGTTTATGAGTTTGTTTTTTTTTAATTTTCAATTATGTGATGAATCATGAAATAATATTTTCATTCTCAGGGATGGATAAACAGTAATATTTTCTTAATTGGCTTTCTTATCATTAAATGACTTTATTTCCAATTATTGAATCATTTAGATGTCGCTATCTGGTAACATGGAACCTGATTCTGCCACCGCACTCATACAGATATTCTTACAGAGTGTCCTCTTAATCAAATCTTTTGAGATAAAACAATTTTATAAATATACTTCTGAAATTAAAGCCACTCAAATAAAGAAAACAAAAAATCTAATTTGAGTTTTATGAATAAAACTAACACAATAATTTTAAAAGAATTTACGAATCCTTCACCAAATAATGCTATATTTAAAAATAAATATTTAACCTCATTTCCTGTTGTAGAGAAATTTCAAAAAGGAGGGAATGTATTAGTCCAAGAAACTTCTCCTAATATAGACAATCTGAATGTGTGTATCGACTAACGGCTACTCGCTAGTTAATAAGGATTTACTAACCCCTATTGTTGTAAGTCTTTGGGGGAACACACACAGGGTACCTTCCCAACTTAGTCTCTGCCCTAGAGGTGTTTCAACCGAACTGGTGAGTTAATTAGCATGCTAGAGAAGAATATTTAACAAATACGCATTTAGTGCTTAATATACGCCAACAAGCACATTGCTACAATCTTATGCACAAATGAAATAGAATAATTTGGAAAATCAAAACACCTCTAATTAAGAAGAATCACCCCAAATTGTAGAAAATGCAGAGAAGTAGATAAACAAATACATAGGATAACGGCTAACTGAAAAACAACTTTAATATATACACAAGATTGGGATGGTGGGGAAATGGTTATACTTGAAATATCTATTACGTTCACCTTTCTGATTTCCAGATAAAACAGCCTCAGTGCTAAAAATCTCCCTGGGTCCACACTCTTCTAATACTTTCCCTTGGACCTTCTAGCACTTAAATTAACCAAGGCCAGTTCCATGGTGGGCTATTAAGGAAAATAAATCTTTCTCGAGAATGAACAGATTCCCTCACAGCACTAAGGCTGACAGGGTAAGTCAGGGAATCTCTGTTGAAGACTAGAAGTTTCTGCCTGTTTCTCCGTCTAGGCAATCCTAGTGACATTCCTGTCATTAAAAAAATAAATTACTGTCTTCCAAATGCCGTCACGCTTAACACGACAGTCACGGCTATCAAACTGCATTCCGACGTGTAAGTGGTACAAACGTAGGTACTTCCGTTTTACCTCGTCCTGCTGGGAGTTTAGCAGCTGCAGTTTCATGTGCTTCATATAGGCCATGGTGATTGGCATGTTGTAGTCAATCATGCTGGTCACCAAAGTGGGAGGCTTTCCATTATCTGTAAGGAAACATTTTTAAGGGGTAATGAAAGTGAGACTGCATTCTACCTGTAATTTCAGAATGATCCGCTTCGCTCACATTGAAATAAGATTCTAGATACCAACTGTTTAGGAGATTGGTAGCATCAGAGATGGCGCGTCGGAAGAAGTAACTGGTAAGGTTCTACAAAGGTGTCTTGGGACAAATTAGCACTATGGATAAGTTAGTTATTTCTAACTACAGGGGAGCTTTTTGATATCCCGGATAACAATGAGTGAAGCTAAGATAATGATTAAACAAAATCACTGGTAGTTTTGTATTTTTCTCCCTTGCTGCACACGTACTTTCCACATGGACTAATTGTGTGCAAAAGGAAATTTCCTCTTTTTAAAAAATATTTTTGCTAGTCTATTCATCTTTCGATGCATGGAAATAGGCTGGCATACATGTATCTTTGAGATGAATTTAATCTCTGAGAAAAATTCATCGATTGGAAAAATAATCCAACTAATTTTTAATGAACGCTGAAGCCAAAGTATAACTTTTATGTACAATTTTTCAGTGAAAGAACTCCATACTATTCGTTACTTTTTTTGGGGGGTGGGGGGTAATTAGGTTTATTTATTTATTATTAATGGGGTACTGGGGATTGAACCTAGGACCTCATGCATGCTAAGCATGCACTCTACCACTGAGCTCTACCCTCCCCACCACTAGTTTTAGAAATAAGAAACTGGTAGACTTAAAAGGACACAGATGATGGAACATCCATTTCCTCACCGAATATACCTAAAATACCATGAAATATACATAGTAAATGAAAATTAAAACATTATTATAGGAAAAAAAAAGTTATTTGCCACAGTCAAAACTGTCTTTCTTCTGAGAAAGGGCACAGAGCTACTTGGTAAGTGGATTTTCAACACTCACTGCCTCCTACTTGAATAAATGAGATGATCTGATTTGAACTGTTTCCATCGGCCACATTTTTATAAAAATGTGGGCTATAAATTTCCATTATGAATACAATTACTTTAAGTCTCACTATTTGACACTGCGGCTACCTTTATGATCTGTTCCATCTGGGTTTAAATGCATTCTTTTCTGGCACTCTGAGCAGCTCATTAGAAACCGTGTCACCGCTTCTCTTGGTAGGAAGGCATAGCTCTCTGATATCTGAAATGATTCACAAAATAGAGGTGTTATTATATCAGCTGACTGGGCATGACTCAGCAGAAATGATCATTGTATTTCCAAATGAGACGCGTTATGCCATAATGGCGGGAAGCACATTGAAAGCATGCATTGCAAACCATGCATCATTTCCAGAAATATCTATCCAACTCAATCACATGTCTCAGTAACTGCTAATAATGCGAGGTGGAGGAAAAAAATCAACCCCATCTGGATGGATATCTGTTTGTATTTCTGCATTTCTTTTAGGAAAAAATAATCACAGGGTACAGATAGTCCCATCAATCTCCCTTATTAAAATTTGCCAACACTGGTTTTTAAACTTATTGCTTGCACCATCAAAATTGTATCCAATTTTACATACGTTTTAAAAAATTTAGCCCCAAGGAGAAACAATAAAGTTTGGATTTTTGCATTAATAAGCATTTTTTCATTATGGCTTTTCAAAATATTTTAAGTAAAAATAAAAATAATTCCAACAGAACTCATGTATATATTGACTGCAGTGAATCATCCCTTCCACAGAAAATGACACACCTGGAATGCATTTTGGCCACCTGTTTCATTTGTTATTTTTTTGTCAGTTTTTCATAATTTCTGTTCACAAGTGATCACACTGATTGTCAGAGTAAGCTTTCTCAGTGCCCTCTACAGAGCTTCTATTTTCAGAACCATGATCTAGAATCATGTTAGTAATCAATATTCTTGTCAGTGACGTTTTTACATATTACCTTTTCAAAAACCAAGGTACGTCTCTCATCAAAGCAAATAATTTCTGAAGTGAAACTGATAGATTGTTAAATACCTCTAAATAAAAGCTGACACTGACTGAGACAGCGCTGCTAAGCAGTGTGAGGCAGGGCATCCATTTTCCATCACAGCCAGCAGTGACACAGGGACATGAAATAGGAGATAAGCAGGAGGAATATGAGTTGTAAATTAGACATAAATGCTGCAGACGATTCCTCGGATGCACGCATAGCTGTCATGAACACTGATGTATTCTAAGTTTGTAGAAAGGAAGGAAGATGTGCAGCTTGTGTATAACTGAGTACAGATATGCTCCTATTCTATCAGTGGTGATGGGGTCAACTTTTGCTTGTCAATGCTGGAGAGGACCACAGCATGGAGGCAACCTCACATATTAAAATCCAACACGGTAAAGCATATTTCCCCCCTGAATTGAATATGAAAATTGGTTTGCTTCTCTTAGCCTATCTCTTTGACTCTCAGGGAAAAGAATAGCAAAGATTCAGAAAGAGAAAGAAAAATATCATATGAAATAACTCATATGTGGAATCTAAAAAAGAAAAAAGGAGGACACTAATGAACTCATCTACAAAACAGAAATGGACATGCAGAAGTAGAAAACAATCTTATGGTTACCAAGGGAAAGGGGGTGAGAAGGAATACATTTGAGAGTTTGAGATTTGCAGATGTTAGCCACTAATATCTAAAAATAGGTAAAAATATTTCTGTGTAGCACAGGAAACTATATTCAATATCTTGTAATAACCTTTAATGGAAAAGAATATGAAAAGGAATATATGTATGCATATGCATGACTGGGACATGGTGCTGTGCACTGGCACAATGAAGCTGTCACACTGTAACTGACTACACTTCAATTAAAAAAAAAAAAGAATAGCAAAGAGGAGGACAAGCCACAACTAAAGTTGGCTGTGGATGATCTGCGTACAGGTATCCCAATTCAACTCTACCAGGACTGGTAGTATGAAACTCGGTCCCTATCATTTGTCAATTAAGATGCTGTCCAGATTAAACAAGAATAAACTTCCTTGTACTACACAAGGAATTAGGGGAGAAAATAAGCAAAGCGATTTGAAAGTATTCATCAAAATATGTTATATTAGTTATTGAATAAAGAAACACATCTATGCAATTTAAATGTTCATTCATTCTCTCTGTCTCTTTCTCTACACACACACACACACACACTCACACGAATTTGACTCCTACTCATCTATTTCACAGAGGGAACTAACACTTTTGCCTCATTTAGCTATCTGATTAGAGATCATTGTTTTCTGACTCTCTGAAAACCTATTTTACAGTAATTCAGAAGGGAAGTCTATGATGCATGCCCAGTCCTGATACTTCATATTTTAAGTCGCATGGAGTTATAATCCATTGGAACTCAGTAAAGTCATCCACAAACAGGATTTGAGAAGAATGCTCCACTGAGTTTTTTTCATAGAGGATTTCTATTAAGGCTTTTCTCTCCTTCTATAAGGCAGAACACTTCAATTGAGAAAAACAGTCCATTGGAGGCATTAAAGAGATGCTTCATTTGTTTCCATGGTCCTGATGCTCTCCCCAGTCTGCCTTTTGCTCAACGCTAACAAAGCACTTGTATAGAAACCCCTTCTAAAGAGATTTATCATTGACCTGCCTCAATTGTATTATTTGTCCAGGCACTACTTAGCTCTAAATCAATTTGTTCTTAGAATTGCTAATCATATAACATTTCTTTCATAGTGTGACTCTGAAAAACAGGTACCTGTAATGACCTCAAATACATTATATAAGTGGGAAGGTATGTTAGGGGTACAGGTGTGAATGAAACAATATAAAGCCCCACTTTGTATCTCAGAGAAAAGCTTTCAGCAAGTGTCTCATCACGTTGTTTGTGGTGTTGCTCTGCCAGGGCATTGGGCATGTCACTCTATGTTATGTAAGTGGGCAAAATCACTAACTTCGGGGCTCTTTTCTTGGTGTTCAGAACCCATTTGATGCAGAGACATGCTGAGACACCCCCACTCCCCTCAGATCTTTTCTGCCCCACCTTCTGCTCACTGAATCCAAGGATCTCTGGGTCTTAGGCATGGAGAGAAAAGATCCTCAAGAACAGCCTCTTCAAGTCTCACACTCATTCCTGAAACATTTCTCCTGCCATGGAGGTGAAGAGGGGAAATTATTTCTTTTTCCTTAACTAGAATCTTCCTTCTCCAGCCTCTTTGAAATTCAGAGTGCCGTGAGACATTCATTAGTGAGGTTCTCAGAATATATTTAAACAGTGAGGAAATGTTCTTTAAAAGTTCCAAAGTTCTGGTACATTTGAATAATCATATTTCACCATGAAAGCCATGTAATGAAATATTGTAGTTGATCTTGTCAGTGCCCATCCTTCCATAATGCCATTCAGAGATAACCTAGGAAGTCGACATGAAGCCCCTTGAACTTGAGGCCTCGGCTAAATGCCCCGATGGCCCTTGCCCTGATGCAAGACCCTGGTGCCATGGTTGTCTGAAATGCTAAATGGACTTAAACAGATGTTCATAAACGGTGATGAAACACAGGGATGTGTTCTTCTAGGCTGTCTAGTCATCGAAGTCCTAACATTCTTCATGTGATAATCTGGTTTCAGAGTCTATCCTTTACTCACTATATTTTATGGCCTCTCCTGGTCATCAATATTAAAAGTGAAAGAGAGAGATTGTCTCATCCACAAAGAACAGGAATAGTAACGTCACAGCACAGGTTAATCATACTAAATGTTTAGAATGTTTAGAATATTCCCTGGTGTGAGGGTCTTTATAGGTACAAAACGCTCTGACCGGTTTGAGGTGACCCTTTTGGACACAAGGGCTAGTCAAGGGCTCTGTCCCTTGTCTCAGGTTGCAGAGTTCCACAAGAAACACATCAGACTGCGCAGTAACAATGCAGAGCCCCACCTGGAGGAAATTAACCAGCCATCTGCTCTGCTCCAGCAGAACTAATGGCTGAAGTGATGGCTTTGTGATAACACCATAATACTGTAACAGCCAGGAACTAAATGCAGAGGACTTCCACTTTTAAGAATATGGACAAGGAGGAGGATAAGTAGCCTGTTTCTAAAGGAAAAAGGCTTCTGACTGTTAAAAAAAAAATTCACCAGTAGAGGAGTTATTGTTGCTTTAAGATTTGGACCTAATGCAGGAGCTGAAATAGAGACATCCTGTGACATGAGTAAACAGCGAGCATTAGCAAAACCAAAAAGCTAACCTCAAAAGATAGATCAACCAAGAATCACACTGTTTTGTCCCAACTCCACTAAGGTCTTAACAACAACAAAAACCCAACAGAACTAATGTTTCCAAACAACAGTAATTTGGAAAAGTACTCGGCCAGTGCTGAATTTCATTATCAGTCACATTATTCCACAGCTTGATGCCTTCGTATGTAGCATTACACCACTTCAGACACTGAGCTTCAGAGCAAAATGAAACTGGTCTAATGACACTATTTTTTTAAATTACCTTCTCCACCTTTGCTTTATAAAATGAATTTAGAGAACAGCCATACTACCTTTATTTTACTGGAAAAACAACATTAAAACTTTGGTTTTTGCCAAAGATCATGTAGTACACTCATGGAGGAATATGCCTTTGGGGCCAAATTTTTAACATTTTCTATTGTGAAACTCTTGAGATTATGAATAAAGAGTAAATAAGAAAAAGCCTCCTAATGAAATTTGTGTCTTGCACCCTATTTAGTAGGGTGACAGTTGACATTTCATATTGTGTATTCTCTCACAAGCCACCTGGAATGTACCTAACTAGATAATGAAGCTACAGGAAATCTATTTTTTAAAAATAGCAAAATTAAAGTGTAATTGAACAGAGTCTACAAATCCAAATGCCATTAAAGACCTCATATGTCTTGATTCATAAAGACAACACAGTTCAGAGAGACCCCTACGTGAGGAAGGGAAGTCTTGGTTCTGGGTAATATCTCCAGTTCAACACGGGCCACTCTGCCTTTATCTGGTTTACACATTGTATATCTTTGAACACATCTGAAGAGAGAGAATTAGGAAAAAAAAATATATATATATATATATACATATGCACATACAAGTCGTGTACATGTAAGGCTTACAAACGCTACAACATTTGACCCAGATATTTCTCTAGACGTGTTACAAAATTGAAATGTCCAGCCAATGGTTTGCTCTTACGTTTATATGTGTTCTCATTTCATGCATGAGAAAAGATAAGCAGTGAACATCATTGTACTTCTACATAGGAGATGATTAATCGGTGGAGTCGCATATGGAAGCAGCCTTACAAAGATGAAGACACCTTTCGCCTAAACACTTATTGAACAAATAGCTATTAAATGGATAGGCACTATAATTAACCTTGAATACTGCCAGACGTGGTTCTATACCACTAATGTGTCTGGATATAGCACATTATTGGAATCACCTGGTAATTGTTCGGCTAATTTTGAAAAACGCTTTGATCAGAGCTCAACATAAATACTCTTAGGTGAAGAGTGTGTTCATAGTAATAATCAACTAAACAAAAAGCCAGACATTTGGTCTGCCTAATCCCGTTTGTATTTACTCTGGCCCTCAACAATTTTTGCTTCAGAACACTAACTACTTACTATCTCAGAAAGACTTTGTGTTATGTTGTAGCTGTCTGACCTCTAAACATTTGGTAACCAGCAAACTGAATTCCTGTACCTTAACGATGTGTCCAGTGTCAAAACTAGGATGCTACCAGATTTGCATTTTAGCCCCCAAACTCAGCACTGCCCCCCGGCGGCAGATTATGGGCAACACTTTTGGTTGGGTTCCTGTCAATCCCTCAGCATTGCTTGTTTTGCTACATGCACTCTGGTACTGTTATCATTTAGTCCAACACGCTATTTTCAGTTCATATCACTATCCGTTACTCCTCTCCCTTCGTTCTTCTCTGACCATTTTCCACATTCAGTCGTCACACTCATTCATCAGCTCTTGTCTTTTTAACTTAGTTGAGGGGTGTGGGAGGGGGATATTCCTAGCCCAGTCAGGAATGTCTTGAGTTGATTTTTAAACAGGATTAATGTTCCTTGATAAAATACAGCAAGCACAATTAAATGTGAGCCCAGAGAAACATGCGATGCTGGGAATAACATATAATAAATTGTTATTTGAAATTCAAATATAACTGGGCATTCTGTATCTTTGTTAAATCTGGCAACCTTACCAGGTATATTTATCTAAGATGAATGAAAATATGAGTTAAAGCCTGAAGATAATTTTAAATTTGGAACAAATTATGTCAGGAAAATCTAAGAATATTCTAAGAGCAGAAGTGAGAAGCAGGGTAGGTGGAAATGATTATTGGACAGTCTGCAGGCAATCTGACTCACAGTAACCACTCAAAGCAATGTTTTCCAACTTTTTAGACCAATAACACAGGTAGAATATATTTTATATCATAAGTTAGCACATATACACATTTCTACAAAAAACTCTGATAATATCTATTCTCTTCTGTTTCATTTTTTAAAAGTTATCACAACCCACTAAGCTGGCTTGAAAACCCACTAATGGCTTGTGATACATAATGTGAAAAATACTGGTCTAAAACAGAGGAATGCAGCCTCTCAGTTCAGAGATACTTGCTTTGGTGTTGAGGGAAGATGGTGGTTATGTGGTCAAGTTTAAAATGAAGGCTGCAAAATTCAAAGGAGGTCTAAAGCAGGCAGGACTATTTTTAGACAGTTCAGGTCAAATTTTAGACAGCTAAAAGCATGGTGGAAAATCTGAGGCAAATGTATCATCAAATGAAGGGTGAGAGGAACGAAAAGTGAACGCGGCACAGAGGCATAAGTCTGTATTCTCCGGGGATAGGAAAATGGTACAAGTGGGAGGCAAGAGGCAAAGACAGTGAACTTGGGCAAAGGCACAGAAATCCACTGCATGATGAAAAGAAACTAGAGGAAGAAAACAGAAAGAGGTAACAGCATTCCAGCGCAGCATCAGATGAATCTGGCACCACATTGCTACACATTAGTATAGATCAAGGTATAGGCAACAAGAAATGGAATGTGACTTAAGTTAATTATAACTAATTCATTTTTATTGGAAATAGTTTTTGCTCCACTGATTATATATACACATCAAATGTAGCTGTACGGCTTCGCAGAAAAGAACTTTATTTTCTTCTGTTTTATCTTTATTATAATGACAAACACCTTTAATTTGGAGTTGTACTTTGCAATAATTAAAAGTCATCCACTGACCAAAGGAGACAATAGCAAAAAGAGAGACAGTCAAATAAACTGGGGGGTATGTCTCCCAAATTGTGGGTGATGTTTTTGTGTCGCTTCCTGTGTTAGAATATTTGTCTGTTAAGGAACAGATTGTCACAACAGAGAATTCTTGTATTAGAAGAAAAAAAATTGAGCAGATGGGCACTGCAAAAGCTGTTCTCCTTACATGTTTCCTAATAGTAAAAGCAAGAGAATCCTTAAATGTTGCATGTAAATAAAATGACTCAGCAAAGCAAATGTTTCTACAGTGACTTGCAGCATGAAACAGCTGTACTGAAACATACAATTACACACATGGAAGTGTGGGGAAATTGACTTCCTCCTGATGTTTCCTGAAGAGTGTATATTCTGTGATCTATCAGCATTTTTGCAGGGGCTTAGTGGAGAACAAGTTGAAGTCAGCCTTTCTGGCTAGAATTCAACGGCACGGTCAAGCTCCCCTTGGCTCCTGTTGCAACTTCTGCTAAAGTTTACCCTTACGAAGCCCTGCTAGTCAGTGCGAAGGCAGTACTTCTTTTAAAACAGGGAGCCGAAATCACAGCTGCCGCAGTCACGCAAGGCAGGCAAGATGCAGCCCTTTTAGGGGAAACAAAAGGAAAATGCAAAAAGCTAGGCTTCACCTTACCAGGGAGTGCAGTGCGTCGCACAACTCTCATGTATTTGTGAAAAGTCTGTGAGATGGTCATCATGTGCCACGGATGCAGAATTCATCGTCTGGATTCTTCAACTGCTCCACCAACGACAAGTAATGAAAACATCTTTCTGAGATGCCAAGTAAAGAACTGGCCACATGGTTTCCTAGAAAATGGCTCTCAGCTTGTAACAGGGAAGAACAAATCTGACTCCATATCAGATCTGTTCCTTTAGCTCCTACCCTGGGCTCTGTTTCCTGTGCTTAGTCATGCTGGTTCTGCACCTTTTGTAAAAGAATGTTGCCTAGAGCCCAAAATATACAGGACAGCCCATTCTCAACCTCTGACTTTCAGGGTACAACACTTTTCCATTCATGTAGAGATAAGAAGCTGCAGAGCAGAGAATAACATTTGTCTTGTTGGAGGTGTATAGGAACACTGTAACCTGATGTAGGTGGAGAGCTGCAAGAACAAACGATTTCAACATTGAGAAGTTTGCAACAACCAAACACAGCCCTTCCCCTCTTAATGTAAAAGGAGTCTGAATTCTGACTGGGGGAAGATGGTCTTCTAGGACAGTAGTCTGCCATCTTCTCAGCCTGCTGGCTTTCTGAATAAAGTCGTTATTCCTTACCCCAACACCTCGTCTCCTGATTTACTGGCCTGCCAGGCAGCGAGCAGAACGAGTTAAGACTCTACAACAAACTTAGGGTGTATACTGTGCTGTAAAGGTGACTTCTGAAACTAGGGAGCAGGGATGCACTTCGGTTATCATGATCACTGGGGCTTGTGTTGCTGGAACTCAACACTCAGGGTTTAAGGATAAAGCTGGGAGTTCTTGGGGCAATGCCAGCTGTCTGTCCCCAACGTCTACAGTGCCCTATTGAGAAATACCACTTCAGACTATGCAAAGAATGATGCAAGCTAATGGATACATATAATAAAAGATACTATGTTCACGTGTTCTCCAGTGAGGAGTAAAAACACACCCAGATAGAAATTTCTTGGTCCACATTCCAAGTTCTCAGAAGCACAACTAGGTCACTGTGTCTGTCTCTTCCCAGAAGCACTTCCTTTCTGATTAGCAGGGTCAGAGGGGAGCAGAGCCATGCTCAGAAATGGTGTGGTGCACACTGAGTGGGAGAGGGCGTTCCCAGGAAAATGATGGTGGAGGGGAGGATGTGGAGCAGAATAGATAAACAGATAAAAAAAGAGGTAAAGGCTGGTTACTTTTTACTTATCATGAAATGATGAAAACTGCTGCAGAGAAAGCTAGTGAATAATACATTCGATTCTGGGAAAGTCATGAATGAAGACATAAGGAGGTTGTTATCCATGGGCCAAGGGAGAACACAGATGATACGAAGAAAGAAACAGAGCTCTCAGTATCTAGTTAATAGAAAAAAAATGCTGTTTACAGTATCGGTCACCCCACAAACAACTCCATATTTAAAAAAAAAAAACCATGTCTCTGTCTCGCTATAATAATATCATATTTGAAGCAATTATGAGGTTAAAACCTTTACATATATTATTTCTGAGCCTCAAAACAAGCCTACAAATAATACATGCCCAAATCCCACATATGGAACTTCCCTAATCAGGCTTTGAACCCAAGTCTTGCGCTGACATCAGAGCTGATACCACCTCGCACCTGCAGCCCATGTCCTATTTCACCTTCGTATTGTATTTCATCACAATTAAATACATCTATAGTTATTTATACAGGTGCACATGTGTATATGCTGTAAGAAATTCAGGAGATTTTACTTATTACATCATCACAGTACCGAGGAATACCTAAACCTCTGGGTCTAACAATGAATCATTAATCGTCCGGAGTACTTTTAAAAGCTGCATTGGCACATGTTCACCACAAGGGCGCACTGAAGTAGCGATTTATCAGGCTGGACCTAAAGAGTTAATATTTCTCCAAAAGGTTGATTCCCTTTCAAGGGATACAACCATTCACAATAATACAAAAATTATTAATGACATGGTTTGTGACGGTAATCTGGTTTGGGTGAGTTCTGGTGTCTTTTGATGGCCTCTACAACCAAAAAAGCCAGCTTCTGGGTATGAAGGGCTTACACAATTGCTCTGACCACTTGGGATAATTCCAACTACACCTGTATGAGAAATAAATCAAGTTTTACGAGTGGTAGTGCACTAGTCTTCTGTTTTAGGATCGCTATTTAATAACTCTAATTGTCACGCCACTGATTTTTTTTTCTTTCTGAGACGGTTTTACACATTGGTTTTGAATATTGCTTTTAGCTATCAAAAACAATGAGGCTGTTCCTACATAAAAGTGGGTTTAATATTATGTGTCCCATGTTTAAATTTAACAGCTGTTTTCCATAGTTAGAAATCACCTTTGTAAACCCTATATATGTGGCGGGGAAGGTGGGGCAGGTATGTGGATGTGGGTGTGCATCTGATAAAATATAAACCGTGTGGAAATGTAAGTGACGTGTTTATATCCTGCCTCAAAGATGACAGCATTATTTAATGGAGCGTCAAAGTCTTCCCTGAAAAGCAAAAGGGAAGCACTCGTGTTAAATACTTTTTTGACCTTATTCAGAGCCTGCAAAATTGCAGAAATCCTGGGCGCTGGTCCAGGTAAACATGAGTTGTGTGGTGCAGGATCTTTCAGCCACGGGCTACAGCTCTGATCTTATTTCATTATTTCTATTTATAGGACCATCTTTATGCTACTCAGTTGGTATCAAAAAGGCAAGGACTTCGCAGAGACAAGGCGAATTTACTCCTTCAACAAGTACTTACGGAGGGTGCTCTGCTCTGAGACGGTCCTTTTACTAGCTGTGACTATACAGGGGTATAAGGAACAGACACAATTGTTTTAACATGTACTCTAGCCATGAAAAAAGAAAAACAAACAAAAGGAACCTCACAAAAATTATTACATTAAAATATCCATAATGGAGTAACTGCTTGTGCTCATAAACTCTCCAGGATGAACTAGTTATAAATACACTTTTACATCACCGACTTTCTGTGTGACAGTATCACTGGCTTCTCTATTAAAGACTGTCTACAAAAAACCGTTTGAATCTGGAATAATTTTAAGGTTTATCTAGTTCTATGTGTTATCCAGAACAGCTGTTTGTTTAAGCCACTCTGTTCTATCCTCTGCATAAAAAGGACAAGGACCTCTTTTTATTTAACTGCTGTATTATTTTGCTTTTTGGGGGTTAACATCAGGTCAGAGAAGATGGTTTACAGGCATACAACTAATTCCAAGCCCCAGAGAATACTTGCTTCAACCCTTTGCTTCAGAAACACCCTATCCGTGCCCTTAGACCTGTGGCAGGAAAACGAACAATTCACAATTGTAAAAGGAAGTGAGCAAGGACACAAAAACAGAGTGGCTTACATTCTATCAGTGAATCATGACTACATGGTACACTTTTACCAAGTAATCTATTTAATGTTTATAGTTTTTAATCTAATACTTTTTATCTAGTTCAAAACAATACTCTCTTTTTTTAGAAATATTTCACTAAAAGAAACAGTACCGTCTTCATTTGGAAGATATTTCTGAAAGGCTTGTGGGGGCCCTTCATCCTCGTCTTGATGCCATGAGTTCTCAGTCTCTATAAGGTACGCGCTGAAGGCTGTTATGCGTGACGCCCCACTAGGATTCACACCCAAGTCAGGAAGCGCCTATGGATGCTGCTGGGGATACCAGTAGGTTTATCGATGACCTCCCTATTCTTGAGTTGAAACCAGCCAGATTTGAGAGACAAGCAAATTTACAAAATATCACACAAAATGTTGACTAAATGCTAGCAGCCTGATTTATTCTCTAGATTCCCCTGACCAAGGATATTTGAAGTCCATACAAAGATATGGAGGTCAATGATTTAATACAAATAAATTAAATGCTAATTGTAAAACTCAAGGCATCATGATAGGGAAGGGGAATATATTGGGAGAGCAAGGCCTTCCTGGTACTAATCACAGAACTAGAAGGATAACACCGCATTTCAACAGTGTCAGGACCAAGAAGTTCCATGATGACACTGATGTTCACGTGAGCATTTATGCTCAGAGTGAAACGGGAGGTGTGGTCACGTCTACCACACTGCAGCTTAAAATGACACTGCAAGTTAAGTAGCCAGCCTTGCATAACATGGTTCAGACTCCTGCAAAATTTTTAAACAAAAATGGAGAGCAATAACAATCTGCTGAGACTTGAGGGTCATTTTTATGGCCTTTCTTCTTTGATTGCCATTTTAAAATCCTGGAAATATGAAGTCTGATGACCACAGATCTTTTTCGTTACCATCATCATCATCATCATCATTTATAGAACAATTCTCTAGACAGTGATGAAGCCAAAACCTATTTCTGTACTATCTATGCTCATAAGCTGCCTTTTCAAGGGCAGGAGGCATGTCCCTATGCTTGAACTTTTCTCGTGCCAGCCAACTTGCTCACTTGGGTTACTATTTTCATTGTGCCCCCTTGCACAGAAAGGGCCCCATACACACCATTAAAATTGCTGTAATCCCTCCAGAGCTGGAAGAAAACAGAAACTCAGCCCCTTTATTTTATAAGTTAGAAAACCGTGGCCGAAGCCAAAAAGAGGGTAAATGAATTGTTCGGAACTCTTGAACTTTAATTTAGCGTTGTTTTTTCACACCACAATGGTTGCAAATTTTGCTCATTAGCCTCATTATAAGTTGACAAGAATTCTGGGAATTTTTACATAACAAAATAGCTGAAATACTGCGAGTTAAAATATCTCATTTAGCAGGAGAGACACTGAACCAAGAGATATTGATAAGAAGAACACGATAAAAATGAGGGCTAACTAAAGTATTAAGGTTAAGTGTCGTAGACCTGATAGAAAAGACTTTTCCTTTTTAATATTCAAAATCGGGATGTAGAAATTCTACCTGATATGTTATTTTTCTACGGTGTGTCCCTGGCAAGGAATATTCTATTCATAGTGAAAGCAAATCCTTTAAAGAGTGCAGTTTTAAAATTTTTCAGAAAATTAACTTAAAAGTAATAGATGACTTTGGAAGAAAGCAAATGAAATAACTGAAATTTTCATAAATTTCACTGAGCAGAAGACCTTCTATATATACGTACTGTGTCTTCTCTCTCCTTCAGCCCAGTCAAACCTTGGATAACAGTTACACCGTGGACTTCCAGAGACAGTGACATTTACAGGATGCACATGAAAGGATGCCTAAGTGACCACCGTTCCTCCCTCTCAACACAGAGGCACTGGGGCAGGTAGAGGAAATTACATCCGTAATTACAGTTAGGGCAGCGATAGAGCTGTGTTGATTGTCTTGCTTGTCCTTCTACGTGGAACATAAGCAGTGATTGGATAAGGGAGAAAGAACATTATCCAAAAGTTTACCACACGGCAAGCCCTTTACGCCTATCAGCTCACTCATTTTACTGCACCATGTATATCATTATCTCCTTCTAAACAGGAGGGGGAAAAACTAAATAATTTGCCCAAAGCGACACAGATAGGAAGCACTAGCTTCGAAATTTGAAACTGAGTTTGTCTGGCCTCTAGCCTGTTTTCTTTTTGCTTATAGCACATGCTCTCCACTTGGAATTAAATGAGTGTAACTGTTGACAGCTATGTATGTGAGTCATATATGTAAACTTAGTGTATCAGGCTATGAGTTGTGCACATGTGTGCATGCGTGTGTGCATGTACACATATAGATAGACTGTTCTCTCCACTGAAAACACTGACTTTCCCTCTTGGTTCCCGCATTTCCACTGGTTACTTTTATTTTACATGTAGCAAGAAAGAGCATTGAAACTTCATCCTTTAATCGGACCCTAACTGAAGCAACCTTCCTGGAAAGGAAGCTATGCTTAGCCTGTGACAAAATACAAGAGATATAAGACAATTAGAGAAGAGCTGTATGTTCCCTGAAGGTGAAGTTCAGGCAATAGCTGAGCAGAGTTAAGGACTGGAAGACAACTTCTCGCATTAGTTTTTTTTCTTTTTACAGTGTTACAATATCAATTTTGAAGTAACTTTCCAAATTGCTAAGCACACTAGCATTCAATTTTCACTAGAAAGATATATTTAAGACCAAACGTAAGTGATTTTGAATGATCCACACTTCTCCACTGTTAATGTAGATAATTAAGAGTTGACTACAGTCAAAAATATTGAAGGAAACAAATTCAGTGCAACAGTAAAGGTTACAGATACATAGGGACAAGTGAAGAAAAAAAGAAAAGACCTAAACGACACTAGAATTCAACCATGACTAAAAAAATTAATTATGCCTTCATTCCTAAAATGTGTCATTTTATGTGGATTTTTAAAAAGAGTTCATGAGTAGTAGAATACACACCCTCCAATTTTATCTCTAGTCAGATCAGAGTGCAACAAAATTTAACTTGTATAATGACTAGATATTTCAAGGAATGATATACTGCAGATAGGTAAAAACAAATAGCATTCAAAAGTTAATCCAGTATTAAAGGACCACCATTTCCTGCAGAGTGAAAACATAGAAAGATTGGCAAAAAAAGGCAAAAGTAAATAAAATGACCACTAAATCTATTGATAATATTATTAAGACAATATGACACGTTTTAATGATTAGTTGATAAGTATGGTTTCTTGGCCATGTAGGATAAGGGAGAAAAAGAAAGTCAATAAACATAATCATGCATGCTCTATGAGCTAATGTGTTAGAGGTAGAAAAAAGCTTAATCTCAATGGGAACCGTTATAATTGCAATAGGCATCTAGCTAATTCTCCAGTTCCAGCCAGTTCCAGCATTAGTATTAGAACTGAATTCTGACCCAAAAGTCTAGGGCCCTGATAGCACTAAACCGTTTCATTTCAAACTGCATTTAGTTTTATGCCCCATTACTTGAACATTTATATTAATTTTTAACATTAGACTTAAATTCCTTGTAATGTGCACAGTTTTGCTGATAATGCAGTTCTTTTTTTTCTTTTTCTATGATGTATTATTACTCAAGAAAATGGAAAATGTTTTCTAATTAGGATTCAATGGAGAGATACCAGAAGGCAAACGGTGAGGCCAGGAGAAACCTTCATGATATTAGGGAAAGGTAAGAATACTTTAGATGCGAAACAAAAACTAAACTTGGGAACGAGACGGATCTTCAAATAGGACATTGTCAAGAGGGAAGGATGATGTTTCAGACACTGCTTGTACGTTCAAAGTGGGTGTCTCCTACTCCAAAATGCAGAAAATGTCTTCAAAATGTTAATGCAAAAATGATGTATGTTGGAAATGTGTTTAACCAATTTATTCAAAGTGTTCAGCATGCATTGTGGCAATGGGTCAGATTCTCTGCATTTCATTTAGGAACACAGAGTGAGAGATTTGGGTCTATGTCATACCCCCGTTTCAATTAAAGGTCTCTAATAAGCGCATTTCAAAGATTACATCATTTTAAATTGCTTTTGGCACCTAAAGAGATTTGGCTGCCACCCCACTCCTGACAATGAAGCCACTTGGTTTTTGTTGGTTTGTTTGCATTTAACACAACTGAACTTATATATTCCTACCTTACAAAGCCCTACCAAATTCAGTAGCTGTTTCATGAAAATGAATTCTCATAAGAGTACACAGTTAGTGATATTAGTAAATCAATATACAATTTTTTTTCCTATTAGTATCCAGAGATACAGCCCTGGCTTAGGAGACAGGCAAGATGACTAAGTTCAGTAATATTAGTCTACATTAAAAATATCGCAAGAAGCTAGGTCATTGTCATTAGTCATGATAAGAATGTCTCCTGGGATATGTAAGTCAAAGGAAAGTTTATGTGGCAGAATTATGTAAGGAAACTTACAATAGTGCCTGCCCACAAACCATGCAATTTGGAAACAGCCAAGAAACAAAACCATAGAGAAGGAGAGATAAATACAACATGTATTAGGGGTTATTATGCGACTACAAAGATTCAATATGACCCTGGAAATATAGCAAAAAATAGTTATGGAAAAGAAGCTATTTCTTATGCTCAGTAGCTAATTTTCAAACATATGTACCTGTATTTGAAACTTTGAGCATTTCACACATTTTTCTGTATCTGAAAAAAAAATGGATCCAGACTGATATTGTGTATAAATATAGCTGAAAACAGTTAATAAAAGGTAGCCAAAAGCAAAGTTCAATAAGAATTCTAAAAAAAGGATATTATTCTGATTGCTGATAAAGTATTTCTGATGTACACTTTGCTCATACTGGAAAAGAGTAATTTACTGTTCAATTTTCCTAGAAAGGATGAATTATCTACAGTAAGATGATTTCATAAAACGTTTAAATAAAAAACTAGATTAAGGTGTCTAGATCAAACAATAAGTATAATTAGAAACTTTAGAAGTAATATATAACTCCATTTTGACAATATATATTTCAATATCTAACAGTTAATGAAATCTTTTTCTTCATAATTTATAATAAAAACATAATATATTTTCCTTTTAAATGTTCAAGGGCATTAGGTCTATAAAAAATAACACATATTTTAAAATACTCTATACTGGAAAATTAAGAAATGGATACATTTCAGGACTAATGTATTTCATATAAGGTGATATAAGAAAAGTATATGAAATTTTCTTATCCATGTGACTATAAGTATTAAATAGAAATTTTTAATATGACTTGAGGGGGAAGGTCTGTTAAAATAGTGGTAGTACAAAGTTTATATGTTCCAGTATATAATTCATAGATGATGATTTGAATATAGATTATGTATTGAATATATAACAAACAATCTTCCCATCTGTGGGCATTTGACTGGGACTACCACATTTTATGCATATTTAAAGAAAAGAAAATGATAAAGCTAGAAAGAGATTTAAACTATATGCAATAAACTCAGTGATATAACCAAAACAGAATCAGTAATAATAATAAAATGCTGGGTGTGACCATGATATGGTCTAATTTATGTTGAAGATAGAATATTCATAATTATTTAACCCATTTTTAAACAAGCATATAATATCAAAATTCAAAATGCATGCCTTTTCTTTCCTTTTTTCTTTTTTGAACTTACCGCTTTGTAAGTTCTCTTTTGTCCGGCGTGTTTCCGAATCTGTTCTCCATTCGGCCCTGTTTCCACATGCATTGAATAGATAATGTCAAAGAAATCTTCAACCACAGCTACCCGCCGCAAAGACAGCTTCTCGTCAACCCCTATGCCATCCTGGAAACAAAACAGTTCAGAAAGGTACAAGATAAATACACAAGTAAGTATTTAATATATAAAGTTACCACATCAAGTTCATCAGACAATATTCTGATAAACTGAACCAAACCAACTAGATAGGAAACGTCAAAGATTCCTGATGGATCGCATTATTTTATACATTGTTTACATATAAAATGTTAAGAAACATGAGAAACAGTATTTGGCATAGTTAATCATGCTTACCCACTAATTTCATCTTTTACATTTTATAATGACTTTCTTGTAGCCATAAGTATAACTTTCTTAAGTTATTCTAAAATATACTTGTAATTTTTTATTGCAATAATTTCTTCTACATAGTGATTCATTTATCCAATAAACATCAATTGTGTTGCTTGGGCACTGGACTCTTTTATTAGAGAAATGAAAGAAATAATATGAAATCTCTACCTTTGATATCATACAATCTAGGAAATAAAATTCAACTACTGTGCTATCAGTATAAGACTAAGGGACAGGATGGGGTAAAGGTCAAAAATGTGACCTGAAGATTATCTAGGTGTGATCTTTGGGCCATCCACTCAGAAGTTCTGCGTTTTGGGCAATCACTTAAACCTCTCTAAATTTGTTTTTTCAACTATAAAATAGGGGTAATAGACCCTACTTCACAGAACTGTAATAGTGGAACGAAATAATGTATGTAAGTGATATATATATATAACCCAATGTTTGGCATAGAGTGAACAGTCAATAAATAGTGACTTTTGCCATGTTGATGATCATGATAAAAATGGAAGTCAAGTACTATGGGAGTCAGAGATCAAAGATATCACTTCCTGCTGAAGTAGCTTCATGGCAGAAATGGAATTTGACATGGGTGAGATTTGAAGCAGAGGATGTCATGAGCCAAGAGCCGAAAGTTCCCACACATGATTGAGAAGAATAAGTAACACATTTGGAACGAGATAAGAAAGAAATTCAATCTTAGATGGCTGCAACATGAGTGAACACACTACTGCTGAGTGGAGGATCCAAAGTTCACACCCAGATAATCTCTAGAGTTCAGATTTTTAACCTTTAACACATGGGTCCCTTAGTCCAATACTGACAACATGGTAGATGCATTTTCCTTTTTGAAATGAAAGCTTTTCCTACTTGCCAGCGCGCACATACATACACACTCACACAGTGTCCTTATTCAGAACTGGGGGCATAACTTAGAGCAACGTGCCACAGCCTTCAATGCTGGCATTCAACACAAGAAGGTGATTAATCTGAGCAAAATCATTATGTAGTCAGTGAGTCAAATGGCAAAAGCTTTTCTGAACAGTAGCCCCAGCAGACTGAGCTCACTGCAAAAATGAAAGCAAATTACATGATTTTTGTTAGTTTGATTTTTATTTTACTTTTCTGATTTACAACAGGCCTCAGAAGTAGCAGTGTTTAAAGCAGCATATTCAAATAACTGTATGTGTGTGTGTGAATTTTTATGTGAGGTCAAACAGCCAGGCGTTCCACCTTGGTTAAATCTGAAGGGCTCCCTCACACATTATCTGTGATGCATGTGGTTCCTCAGTAGGTTTCAGATCTTTTTGACCTCTCCTTTAATATCTTGAGGCATCTCTTCTTCTCTACCGGGCCCGATGAATAATCCTTCATTGACTGTGATGCAAGACCGATCTGCAGTGACAGTTCAGGGAAGCTGCAAAAAACACAGCAGCCTGCAGCCTGGAAATGTCCTGCCCCTTAAAGGATAGTGCCAGGTTAGCACCATTTCAGATGTCCACCCACCAGCTCTGGAAAGGATTACCCTTATAGCAAAACCAAATACATCACAAGGGGAAAAAAAAAAGAACTACAGACCAATGTGTTTTATGAATATAAATGTAAAAATCTTCAACAAAATACTAACAAATAAAATCCAATAATATATATAAGTTATTGTGCACTGCAACCAAGTAGGGTAATCCCAGGTTGGTTTAACATAAGGAAATGAATTAATGTGCTAGATCATATTAATAGAATACAAGGCAGAAAGCATGTGATCACCTCCACAGATGCAGAAAAATATTTGACTAAAGTAACATACTTTTCTGACCAAAACTTAGAAAATGGGGTAGAAAGGAATCCTCAATCTGATAAAGGACTTCTATAAAAACCCCATAACTAATGTCTTATTTAATGGAGAACGACCGAATGCTTTCTTTCTAAAACAGGGGCAAGACAAGAATTTCTGCTCTCGCCATTTCTATTTAACACTGTATTGGAGGTCCTAGTGACAGCAATCAGGCAAGAAAAAGGAAGAAACAGCATGTAGATTGGAAAAACAGAAGTAAAGCTATCTCTATTTGCAGAGGACAAAATCTTGTATGTAAAAAATCCTAAGGAAGCCACCAAAAAAACCCTGTTAGAACTAATAACTGAATTTTGCAAAGTTAAGATTCAAAATCAATATACAAAAATCAATTGTATTTCTGTTCATTAGCAATGAACAACCCAAGAGCAAACGAGGAAAAATAATTTTATTTATAATGGCATCCAAAAGACTAGAATATTAGGTATAAATTTAATTTTAACAAAGTTATAGTTAACAAAGGACATGCAAAACTTGTACGTTGATAGCTACAAATTATTGCTGTAAGAAATTTGAAAGGATCTAAATAAATGCAAAGACATCCTATGTTCATGGATCAGAAGGTTTAATATTTTTAAGATGGCAATACTCCAAAAAATTATTTGCAGCTTCAATGCAACTCTATTAAAAAGCTACCTAGTTTTTTTTTTTCGCAGAAGTTGACAAGTTAAAATTTATACGTAAATGCAAAGTACTGTGAATAACCAAAATAAAATTTTAAAAGAAGAAATTCAGAGGTCTCACATTTCTTGATTTCAAAATTTATTATAAATCTAAAGTAATAAACATAGCATGGCACTGGCATGAGAACAGATCAATGGGATAGCATTGAGATTCCAGAGATAAATCCTTTTACTTATTTTCAATTCATTTCCAACAGGAGTGTCAAGATAATGCTATGAGTGAAAAATAGTCTTTTCAACAAGTGATGCTGAGACAATTGGACACTCAATGCACAAGAATGAGGTAGAATGCCTGTATCACACCATGAAAATTAAATCAAAAAGGATCATAGATCTAAACCTAAGAGCTAAAACTTTAAATTCTTACAAGAAAATGGGAGGAAATGCTTTTAACCTTTGGTAAGGCAAGGTCTTTTTAGTTATGATACCAAAAGCAAAAGCTATGAGAAAAACTGATACACTGAGCTCCATTAAAATTTAAAAATCCATGCTGCAAATGACATAATCAAAAAAGGAAAATGACAACCCACAAAAATGGGATAAAATAGTTGAAAATCATACATCTAATAAGAGAATTTCATCTGCAATACATGAAAACACAACCCAATAACAGAAAGACAAATAACCCAGTTAAGAAATTAGTAAAAAATCTAGACAAACATTTCTTAGAGAAGATTTTGAAATGGCATAAAAGCACAAGAAAGGATGCTTAATATCATTAGGAATCAGGGAAATGTAAATCGAAACTTCAGTAAGACACTACCTCACATCCCCTAGGATGGTTATAATCAAAAACAGTTAAGTATCAGCTGACGATACGGGGAAATTAGAACTGTCATGTGTTGCTAATGCGAATGCAAAATGATGCCATTGCTTTGGAAAGCTTGACAGTAACTTGGAAAGTTAAACACAGACCTACCAGATGACTCAGCAAGCCCACAACTAAGTATATAGTCAAGAGAAATGAAAACATACATTCACATAAAAAACGCAATACAGCAGCATGTTCGTAATAGCCCAAAAAGTGGAAACAATTCCGATGTTCCTGAACTGATGAATACTTATATATATATAAGCAAAGTGTGCTTATACAAAAAATAACCATATGAAGAAATAACAAGAGATGAAATACTGATTTATGCCATGCCATGGATGAACCTGGAAGACACCAAGCTAAGTAAAAGAAGCCAGACACAAAAGCACACACGCTATATGATTCCTTTCATACGAAATACACCGAAGAGGCGAATTTACATAGACATAAATTACTGGCTGCTTAGGACTTGGCAGGAGGCGAGAATGAGGATGGACTGCTAATGGGTACAAGTGTCTTTTTTTTAGAAGGGACAAAAATGTTCTAAAATTAGGTGATGGTGAAGTTTTTATATCCTATGAATATGCTAAAAACACCTCCCCAAAGATAACCACTACCTCAACTTCTCAACATAGATTAACGTTGCCTATCTTGTTACAACATTACGTTTGTGGGATTCATACAAGTTGTAGTGTGTAGCAGTACTTTTTAGGTATTACTGCCACATAGTATCCCACTACAGAATATGCCGTAATTTATTTAATCATGGTCCCCAAGCATTTGTGTTTTTTCCAGTTTTCAGCTATTAAAAACAATACTGCTGTAACAGTTCCCTTCATGGTTTTGTATTGTTTTGGGTGCATCCATCACTCATCTCTTCTTGTCTAAACCCAAGGAGTAGAATTTCTCCATAGGGTATTCGTATGTTCAACTTCTGGAGATTATGCCAGGCAGCTGTATTAATTTCCTGTCACTTGGAAATGTCATTCTTTTTCACTGGAGCCATTCTGGTAGGTATGATTTTCGTTTCTCTGATGACTTCCTAGTGGTTTTAATTTTCATTTCTCCCATGACGAATGGAACTGAGGATCCTTTCTTTCATTTATTAGTCAATTGGAGAGCACTTTTGTTGAGTATCTCTCCTAGTCACTTGCTCAGTTTTTTTTATTGGGTGGTCTGTCTTTTTAATTTATAGTTCTACCTACAGTCTGAATATGAACCCTTTGCCAATTTGTAACTTTCTTCTCAGTGAACCACCTTTGAATTTTTTTACTGTAAGAGTGAAATGAGTAACTGCATACTTTGAGAAAAATTATCTGCCATGAATTTTAAAAGTCAAGAGGAGATATTTTGAAAAGATAATATATACATATTCCTGCAGAAAGGTAATAGGGGCCTAGTTTAGACAGAGGGCTGTAATAATAGAAAAGAAAGGAAAATGATGAAAATGATACTTTATAAAGGATTAATCCATCCATTTATTTATTCAATACTGAGAAGCCTTGATAGCTGATGTGGAAAATTAGGGAATGTAGGCAATTCATGAAGAACAGTGATTACTTGAAAAAACAAAGGCGATCAATACTGGCAGATGAGAACTTAGGAAAATTAAAGTTTGGAATTACTGAGGAGCCTTTATTATGGAATCAGCAAGACCAAAAAAAAAAAAAAAATCAAGTAGCAGCAAGATCCAATTTTTCCAACTTAAAGACACTCTATCATCCTTGCCATGATTTGAACTCCATATTCATTTTTCTTGCAGTTCTCTCAAACAAGAAAAAAAAAAGGCAAAACATAGGCTTAAAAATGAGAATGAAGAAGAAAACTCATTTCTCATAGATAATTTTCCTAAGAAGGGGTATCTGAGGGGCAGCCCTAGGGTGCCTGTCTGTCAAAACATCTCCCACTTCCTCCCACCTTCAAGATTAGCCATAACGCCCTGCCACTTCAGATTATTACTTACTAATAGGTTAAAAATAAAGGCTGCAGAACTTTCCCCAATGGGCACGTTAAAATGCTTATCAGAGTGAGATCTCAGGTCACCAACACCAACATCTAACATTTACTGAGCATGTATTTTCCACTGTAGCCGTTCTGCTCAGTGCAGAAATACCACTGAAAATAGCTACTATTTGTTCCCTTTTCTCCCTCTCCGCTTCCACACCCCTGCTGTCACTAATCTGGAACACTTCTCCAGTCTTTAATTTCCTCTCCACCTCCAAACTGTCACCCCCTCCAATTCATTCTCCACCCGATGGCCAGAATGACCTTTGAAAATCATAAAACAGTTCATGTCACTCTTCTTGAAAACATTCAGCGGCTGCACCCTGCACTTGAGATAAAATGCACACTCTACATCAGGACCCATAAAGTCCTATAAAATCTGTCCCCTGCCTCCCTGTCCACTCACTGCACCCCACTTCTCCCTTCCCACCAGGCACATTGGCTTTCACGCCAATTCCTTGAACACAACAAGAGCTTCTCCACTTCCAGACCATTGCGAGGCTCTGCTCTCTGCCTGGCCTTTTCTTTCTCCAGCAACTTGAATGTTTGGCTTCTTTTCCTCCCTCATCTCAGCTTAATACACAGAACTTTGCTTTGATCATCCCATCTAAAGTGCTCCTCCCAATGTATTCTTTGTCATATAGCACCCCCACCTCCCTCTGTAGTAGATTTTCTCAAAAGCTGTAATTTGATCACTCAGCTGTAAGTGTAGCCACCTGTCTCTCCCGCTAGAATTAAGCTTCATGACAATGTTTGCCTGGCACACGCTAGGTACCAATAAGAAATCTGACTAGATGAATGTAAGAATCAGTCAATGGCTCTCCTGGTTCTTATCCTGGGTAAGCAGGGAGATAGTAAGGTCACCATCGGAGATACAAAATACAGTAGGAAAAGCAAGTTTTGGAGAAGAACATACTTCAGTAAGATATAGGTTGAATTTGAGATGCCTACAGGTGAGACACGTAGAAATGTCCATGAAGTAGCTAGAAACAGGGCCCCAGCATGCAGAGAAAAGCCTGCACAGACTTAGAAGACAAGACAATAATAGGACAGGTGAAGCCATGGATGTAAACATGAAGGCCCAGGAAGATACGCAGGATGGATAAAGCACAAGACCAACAAGTAATAGAAGAAAAAAGAAAAGGAAAAAGTTAAAGACTGAGAAAGAGCCTTCAAGGACGTCAGAGACAGATCAGGAGAAGATGGGGAGAGAGTTTCGAGGAAAATGAGAGGTTAGATCAGGCGGGTCCAATTCTTAGGAGAACGTAAGTACGATGACAAATGAAAAGGGGAAACCAGATTTACGGTTTAGGAAACCCTGGTGACCTTTGGGAGAGGTTGCAACCAAGCAGACTTGGACACCAAAGACAAAAGTGTTTCAAATCCGTAGCTTCGGCTAGGGCTTGGAATATATAAAAATCTTTTAGTGGCTTTGAAAACCCTGTGACACAGGAAGTGTGATAAAACAAAATCATTAAGTATCTCACCTATCAGCTTTAGGAAAGAAACAGTTACCCTGCCTTATGGGGATTTTCTAAAGAGGTACCATTAAAGTCCATTGAAAAGGCTGGTCTATTCAAAACTGCAGAACTATGTAAGGAAACTCATGATTATCAGTAGCAAAAGCCACCAGGGTGCTTTCAGAGAATGAAAGCTGTACCATATACACATTAAACAGGAGAGAAATTTGAGAGGCAAGAGGTTGTGGCCAACAGCAGTTCACAGAGCCTGCCAGGCTGTGTGTGTGGCTGGCAATTCAAGATTACAGATGCCTCAGTGTGCTCTAATCAGGGAGAGTCCTTATTGCTAAGTGCATTCATGCTGGTAGCCAGTAGAGATGCATCCATGCACTAAAATTTGAACCTGAGCAGAGTTTAAGTCTTCTAGAGTATTTAATTTACCACCCATTCGCTAGTTCAAAGGCAGACCCATGCTAAAATAACCTCCTTTGCAAAGCCAAAAATTGAGCTCAAACATGGATGGACTAGAGCCCAGAAAAGAAAGATTTTAGCACTGGAATGGCATAAAGAACCGGAAAAAAAGAAAGAAGGGCAAGGGGCTTCTAAACAGCCCATTCTTTCTCTAGTATGTCCCCAGATATTCTGGAACTTAATTATTCCTTCATTTGTCCAAAAGTAGTTAATTTCAGTAAGAGGACATCCCTATAAATATTATCCATACCCTATAAACGGAAACTAAATTTCATGTAGCTAGTGCAATTAAAAAAACAAAAACAGAAACAAAAAACAGCTTAAAATCCCTGTTGATAATTAGGTTTGGCCCAGGACAGTGAACTGCGGAACTAAATAAGCCGTTAAGAAGAGGTGCGTGGCAGACACAGCATAAAGAGAGCCGATTTTTCATCCTCCAGATCAGTCACTGTGAAAGACGCTGAGGTATAAAATTCTGGGTGGCAAGTTGAATAAAGAAAGGCGTGGTGGAGGAACCCGGGGCAAATTGCGGATGTCTGCCCTCGTTTCCTGTTTGCGGGAGGCAAGCAGTGGCAGCTGCTGGGTTAGAGTTCCCGGTAGAGACCGCTGGGGCAAAAGAGGGCTCTGGTTTCTGTTTCTTTTGCTCAGGCAGCAACAGCTGCAGCAGCCGGTGCAGGTGATGGTGCCCTGGCGGTCTCCGCGGCAACGCCGGAGGGGGTGGAGGTGAGACAGGCGCCCTCCGTCCAGCAAACCTCGGCCGCGCCTCGCCCGACCTCGTACTCACTCCCTCTGGGCTGGTCCTCCAGCCACGCACGCTCCTCGAGGGGGAGCCGCGCTCCAGCCGCCCCCTGGCGTCCATCTCCAACTGCACGGTTGCCTTGGCAACGGCCGGGCCGGGGGGTGGGGGAGGAAGACCAAGGTCCTTTTCCCTCTGGCGTTCGTCGCCCCGTGCCCCGAATGTGAGGGCTTGGAGGAGCAGGACTAGACCACGCTGGGGCGCTCGCAGGACCAGGCCACCCTGCTTGGAGACCGGAGCACCGACCTAGCAGCCGCCAGGGTAGCGGCTCAACCGCCCAGCCCTGGAAAGGCATCTCTCTCCTGGCCAGCCCCTCGGGGACAGAGGCGCTGTTATGCTGGGGTTGTGCACGTCCCCTTCAAAGATCCGAAGACCTGAAAGAAGCTTGCCCCACCCTAATCCATCCTCGCATGGAAGCAGGGAGGATGCCGCCTTCCCCGACGAGTTGGAGGAGTCCCAGAGCCACGGGCTCTCTTCCAGGGATTCCCGCCGGTCTGCACACAAACTCAGCGACACCCTCCGCCAGCCCCTTCCATCCACTTGAGGTTATCTCCAAGGACCAGGACACCGAGTCCTCTCTCTTTTCTCTGCTCTTCCTTGGCATTTGGGGAGCTAAGGGTAGGGCTTCAGAGCCATGCAGAAGGCGGTCAGTGCAAGGGGCCCTACAGGACTCCGGGCTTCCCGCAGGGTCAGCAGCTCGGCTTGGCCAGGCGTCTCATGGAAGGGGGACGACGTGGGAGGGGGGTTGCCAGCAGTAAGTGCCCTACTACTCCCAGCCTTGTAAATCGCATCCAAGAGAGGCACCCCTGACGGATGATTCAATACTGCATCTAGAAACTGATTCTACTCAGAGCCTAAAAGAACTGAATCATGGGTTTATTTACTGGAGCAAAATAAGAATAGGTGGAGGTTAGCTGGCTTGGCTGCCAAGTGGACGTTGCTGCCTGGCTTTCAAAACCATCAGAAAGCACCACAGATTCTGAAAAATCACTGTTTAGGTGTAGACAAAGAAAAAGCCAAAGAAACTACTTTTCATTCTCTAGTTGAAATTTTGAGGACAGTTTTTCTATAGTTTACAATATGGATCCGTCCTCTTCTTGAGCAATGATTAATATTTTATTGCTATAACCAGGAGTTTTCATAAAGCTTGTATTATGATCTTTTTAATAAGATGCACAAAATTTGAAAATTAATAAATTCAGAAGCAACATGTGTGTCGAATACATATTGCATCATTGATTTTTCTGAATATTTATGGAGATTCCTAATGAATCAGCTTATTGTTAAGTAATTGTTACCTAGCACTTACAGCGAAGATAATCTTTAACTGGAGAAGATATGTGGGAAAATGAAGAGCATTCATCAAAATAGAATTAATAGTTTGCTTAAGACATTTTGAAGTGATTCGTTTTTTATATATATTTATTTATTTATATATATACATCCCATATGTATATATGGGATACTAAATAAATTTCACTACCAAAACATAAAGGATTTTGAGTTAAAGTTTGGAGATTAGACATATGCCTTAAAATGCAAATTGAAGTGTTATCTGATTGTTAACTTATATCCTCTTGTCCTTGCACAGAAATAATCAAAAGTATAAGGCAGTTATTTTGAAAGGTGATTTTTCTAAAGAATTTCACTTTAACAATTAATTAATTAAGACAATGTACCATTATTTAATCACCTTCCAAACTGCCAAGCTATTTCAAACATTACTGGAAGAAATATTTCTACTCTGTCCCTAAGATATTATCCATGCCCTTTATGCCAAATTTGTTCCTTTAAAAAAAATTTTTTTTGCCTACATTGCTTAAAGGCAAATGTATATTTCAATTGGGAGACAGATCTGTCTATAAGTCATAGAATTTATTTAACACCTCAGTTTATGTTATCAGGATCCCACAGAAGGAGGCTCACGATCAGAGCGCCCCACACTCCAATGGGAAGTTTAAGTGAATGGGAAGTAAGTAGAAAAGCTTTTAGCTTTCTGGACTGCTGCTTTTGCCATTTGGAAAGGTTAGCCTAGCTTCTCACCCTTATTATTTCACGCAGTATGAGAAGCTCTCGGCAGGCCTGGTACATTTTCACCTAGGTCTCAATGTTTGCATAATCGAGTACTGTTCCATTTCCTCAAGGTGCAATAGATGCCAGGGCATTAAAATATAAAATTTAACACAGAGCTGCTAGCTGATGCTTTCAAAATGAATAATTATCTGATCATTTAATATTAGTGTGCACCAGAGGTGAGGAAGCTGGGAAAAGAAAAGTCCATTAAGAAATGATTTTAAAGAAACATACCATATACTCAATATGCAATTTTTATTCATAGACGTCTCTCGATAGAAGAGCCAGAGATGATTTTTTTTCTTCTGGTTTTCTTTTTTAAGAAATTTATAATAAGTGGATATTAATTTATAGTAAGCACTAATATACATTTAAGATTGATAAATGTCTATACTTTTAAAAGCATATTATGTTTATTTTAGTTTATTGGTTATGACAAGCAATGTTACACTTTTTCAATGTTTAAAATCTTTAGGTAGTCCTATGTGGTAGATAAAAGGCCAACTGAATGAAAATCTACAATATACGTCTTTCCAAGAGTTGGGAGCATTTCACAGGTTCTTAAAATCGAACACAGAGCCAGAGAAATTTGTATGTAAATCTCCAGCTTACTCACTAAACAATTTTGTATTATAAGAAATTGTTACATTTACCTTATTACAAGGCTGTCAATCCCCTGCGCCAATGCATCATATGATGGAAAATGGACAGTTTTAATCCACCACTCTATCAGAATAAAATCACATGCTAGCTTATCCGAGCCAGTAGCTACCAAGTAATTTATAAGTTGGAGTTAAAGTGTTTGCTAGAAAAGCATTAATGAAACAACAAAAGGACACAACATAAAAGTAGCCACTCTGTAATAGAGTATGCCACCTGGATCTGAAGTGAATAAACAGATTCTATCGTAGGTGAGCAGGGGGGAACAGAAAGATGGTTGTCTTTTGCAGGAAATAGGACACAAAAATCTGTCCAAATCCATTTCCCCAGAGTCCCATCATCAGAGGTACCTCGTTTGAACTTGTGCTGATAATAAATATCTATCGATAGAACAATACGAACTAAAGCTTATAAATTTATAACAATCAAGCTGTTACTCCAACAGATGTGTAATAATTGATGTACAAAGTTCTGTGAAGCTTTAAAATAGTCGTCTTTGACTTCTTACACTTCTGACATATCCATATTAAGTGGCTCTCGAATCTGCTGATGCTTGTCTGTATCTCGTTTGGATTACGTACTGAATTTACTACTTGTTCTACTTGTTTCATTTCTAACTGCTACAATTCATCCTTCTCAGAGTAGTCTAAAGTATCTTTCTAAAACGAAAATCTAAGTGATATTCTGAGTGTGTGTGTGTCTGTGTGTGTGTGTGCGCCACACATACATACATACCACATCTTCTTTATCTAGTCATCTGTCAATGTACATTTAGGTTGTTTCCTTGTCTTGGCTATTGTAAATAGTGCTGCTGTGAACATTGGGTAGGTAAACAATAAGGACCTACTGTATAGCACAGGGAACTATATTCAATTTCTTATAATGAGCCGTAGTGGAAAATAAACTGAAAATATATATGTATGTATTTGTATAACTGAATCACTTTGCTGTACACCTGAAACTAACATGGTAAATCGACTACACATCAATAAAAAATAAGAATTAAAAAAAAAGATGAGATCATCAAAATAGCTGAGACTACTTATTCAAGTACCACATACAGATAAACGGGGAGAGAGAGAGAGCGAACACAAGCATTTAAAATGTATTACTGAGCTCACATAAAAGCACAGAAAATCCTCAAGGACCCAAAAATTAAAATTTAAAAGAAATGGTAAAAATGAAACCAGAGGAATAAGCTATAATAGAAAACTAAAGTTTAGGCTTATCTGGGCGCAACTGCCTATACCAGGAACCTAGAGCTTCTGGGGACTGGAGGGAGTGGGAAGAAAAAGAGACTAAACCTTGGATGCTGGCAAAGTAAGGAAAATGAAGCTGATTTGTAAGTGCGAGGAATCAGAGGGAAAGGAATGAATGAAAAGTGACTGCACGCGGGGCAATGCCTGCACATCCAGATTTCGCTTCACGAGTTCTCACTTCAATGTGATCTAAGTTTCCATTGAAACCACTGAGTTCCTCCTTTCTAAATTTGTTTTTCTTTCTCTTTTTTATTTTCTAAATCTTCCTAGTCACTTTTACATAATTTCCTTCCCTCTAATTTAAGAAGATAACAGAATTTTCCACAACTGATTAAAAAGTCATTAATTCAGAAACTCAATAAATACACATCAAAAAAGGCTGATTATTTTAAAATCTCTACCTAGACACACTGCAGTGAATCTGAAGAACACCATAGAAAAATAAAGAAAAGTAATGTAAAGACCTTCAAGAAAAAGAAACAGATCATCTACAGGGAAAGGACGTCAGGACTGAGTGGACATTTCTCAACCTGAAGTATAATGGTATACAGAAAGAAAAGACCTTTTTAAAAAGTTTAAAAAGTTAAAATAATAGGTCTAAATGAAAATAGTTTCAGCTAAGAAATTAAGAAATTTAACCACCCACAGACTTTAACTAAAGGAACTCCTAAAGCACTAATTTTAGGGGAAAAAAATATCTCTGAAGGAAAAGGCCAAGAGACCACAAAAACACACCTAAGTAAAACACATATTCCTCAATATGAACTGTCAAACCATTCACGTTTTGGCCTTATGAATTCTTTAATCTTGACTCTCAGAAGTCTCCCTGTCTTATTCTACTTTCTAGCCACGCAATTCTTTTTTTTTCAATTCTTAATGTATTTTTCCTCTTGCTTCTTAAACTTTGCACATGCTGTTTCTTCCACTTCACCCCGACTCTCAATTTCCAAGATCCCCTTCTGGAGGTTCTATGGCAGAATCATTTCCTTGCCTTTTCCACTCTTTAGAGGCTACCTATATTCTTTGGCTCAGGGCCTCTTCTTTCATCTTCAAAGTGCCTCATTCCAACCACTGCTTCTGTCCTCACATCTCCTTCTTCGACTCTAGCCTTTTGTCTCGTTCTTAAAAGTACTCTTGAGGTTACACAGGGCCTACCTAGAAATTCTAGGATAACCTTCTTATCTCAAGATCCTAAACGTAATCACATCTTCAAGGTCCATTTTGCCACGTAAAGCAATGTACTGACAGGTTCTGGAGATCGGGATGCTATCTTTTGGAAGCCATTGTTCTACATACCACTATCATCAAATATTTTTGTTGAATATAGGAAATCAGGGAAACCATAAGTAAAACAAAAAGACAATCTATGGAATGGGAAAAAATTTTTACAAATTAAACCGACAAAGGCTTGATCTCCAGAATATATAAGCAGTTCATACGACTCAATAAGAAAAAAATAAACAACCCAATCCAAAAATGGGCAGAAGACCTAAACAAGCAATTCTCCAAGGAAGACATACAAATGATCAATAGACACATGAAAAAATGCTCAATATCACTAATTATCAGAGAAATGCAAATCAAAACTACAATGAGGTATCACCTCACACCAGTCAGAATGGCCATCATTCAAAAATCCACAAATGACAAATGCTGGAGAGGCTGCAGAGAAAAGGGGACCCTCCTTCACTGCTGGTGGGAATGCAGTTTGGTGCAGCCACTGTGGAAAACAGTATGGAGATTCCTCAAAAGACTAGGAATAGACTTACCATATGACCCAGGAATCCCACTCCTGGGCATATATCCAGAAGGAACCCTACTTCTGGATGACACCTGCACCCCAATGTTCATAGCAGCACTATTTACAATAGCCAAAACATGGAAACAGCCTAAATGTCCATCAATGGATGACTGGATAAAGAAGATGTGGTATATTTATGCAATGGAATACTACTCAGCCATAAAAACCAACAACTTAATGCCATTTGCAGCAACATGGATGCTCCTGGAGAATGTCATTCTAAGTGAAGTAAGCCAGAAAGAGAAAGAAAAATACCATATGAGATCGCTCATATATGGAATCTAAAAAACAAACAAAGCACAAACACAAAACAGAAATAGACTCACAGACATAGAATACAAACTTGTGGTTGCCAAGGGGGTAGGGGGTGGGAAGAGATAGACTGGGATTTCAAAATTGTAGAATAGATAAACAAGATTGTACTGTATAGCACAGGGAAATACACACAAGATCTTATGGTAGCTCACAGAGAAAAAAATGTGACAATGAATATATATATGTTCATGTATGACTGAAAAATTGTGCTCTACACTGGAATTTGACACAACATTGTAAAATGATTATAAATCAATAAAAAATTTAAAAACCAAAACCAAAAAAAAAAAAAAGAATATAGGAAATCAGATTTTTGTACTTACTAACATTTCAAGCTATTTTGAAGTACTCTATACAGGAAAAATATAATAATCTCACTATAAAAATATCCAAGTAAAATTAACTTTTGTCAATTACAAATTTGTTAGGAAATGTGTAGTATACATACTAAATAATAATTGAAAGAAAACTTCCCAGATTGATCATCTACAGTCTAATATGATGATGATAAAGCCTACCATCCCTACAGCAACTAAAATGGGTATTACTCTTGCTACATTTCCAGCCAGTGTCCTATCCTGTCTATCTAGTTCGAAACCTCTGAACAAGTTACTGATTCAGGCATTGAGTAAGGCATTAAGGGGAAATGTCAAAGCCAGACAGAGAATTAAGTATCATAAACATATCATGTAACAAAACCATGTATGTTTTCCCTGCCACACATTGTGCAATCAATATGACTTAAACAGGACTTATAAAAACAATGGAGCAATACAGAATTTTACAATACACAAAATACTCCAGAGTTATCAGTCATCCAAACTGCATTTTATTGTACTATCTTCAACCTTTACCTTCTTCCAGACTTAAAGGCTTCAGTCTGTTGCTGAGTATAAGAATACACACTCTTAAATTACCCATCACTTCTTTGATTAATATATTACTTTATTATTACTCTCACAGTACTTCAAATACACATCTTTTCTCTTTCAGTCTGGATACGATATTCCTTGAGATAGAAAACATATATTTTGTTTACAACTCCAATAATTTCTAACCTAGGCATTTACATATATGTATATATATGTGTGTGTGCGTATATATATGCATATATGTGTGTGCATATATATACACACATATACATATACAAGCAAATCATTTCAAAATATACTTTAGACAACCTAAGCGAGGTTCTGTTACAAATCTGAAATTATCAAAATATATCTCTTCCATGTCACCACCCAGCAGTACAGTAGCAAGTGAACTAAATATTTTTGGATAACTACATCAATATTAGTATATTAACAATTAATACTAGTCTATTGACTAATATAATTTTTGAATCATCCATTTTTACATGCTGACTAAAATAAGAACTAGTCATGCAAATCAGTTAAAGTGTGATTTTAACATTTTAATATGAAAATGAAAAGGTAAGCATTTGTAAATGAAAAATCAGTTTCTCCTTATATGCTCCAAATAAATGGTGAAGAAACATTTAGAGTGTCTACCTAAGGGGCACCAAATTACTAGCTTGCTCTGGGGCGCCACATACCTCGATCTGCCTTCACGGTATTATACGCAATCTTGAATGGCAAATCTTTGCCACACTCATGGATGTTGCAAATGTATCAAAATCAAATCTTGTCAGTGCCATGTGTTGTCTGAATGTGCTTTTACTGGGGGAAAGCATCTCTCAACTTGGGTGATATGTTCATCTTTCTCAATATGAAGGATATTTATTTTAACCTCAATCATAATAAATGTTCACTCTTTCCTCATTTAGGAACCTCCCTTTAACATCAACTTATCCTTTTTATTAACTATTTCAATTATACCTTAAAAATCCCTTAGGAAACTCATAACCTCATAGAGTGAAATCAGAGTAGCTGAATAGTACATTATGTACAATTAGGAAAGCAGATGACGGTTAGCAAATTGCCTTGCACTATTCAGTTAGTGTCCTACCAGTTTGCTTGCCCCTTTAGAGTAAACTAAAGTGTCAGCCTAACACCCAAAAATTTTGGCAGAAAGCTTAAACTGTACTCTTCAAATTCAGTGTATGGAAGTGATGTCAGCAAAAATGGTAGAGTAAGAACCTCTGAAAATCTGCTTTTCCTAAAAGCAATGAAGGATCTGCCCTAAATTGGCAGATAGAACTTTTCCAAAAGACTGGAAACTCATCAAAGCCTTGTAACAACCAAGCAAGCATTTATTAAGGATAAAGAGCTGAGTCTTGGGAGGAATAGTGAAACTTACCATGGTTTAACTTGCTCTAGTTCTATCTCCTAATGTGTTGCTCTGCAGTGGCTTTGAAAAGACACAGCCCACATTATTAGTGCAGCCTTGTAGTTACCAGATGAAAGAGAATGGAACCGGAACTTTTTCGAAGCCTTAGTCCCAAAGAACATTCACATTATTTTATCTGTCTAGTGATTCCCAGGAAGACTCCACTTAGCAGGCTGTCTGAAGTTGAATGACTCAGAATCCACCTAATGTGAAAAGCCTTCCCCTAGGAGCATTTACGGAAAACAATTACAGGAAGATGTTTTATTTTACAGCTGCCTAAGACAGTGAATAACATTTGAGTCAAACAACAGACTGAACAAAATCTTAAAAGCAAAAACTATGGAATGAGATGTCCATGAGGTTTTGAAAGGGTCCAACATATTCTCTAGGAATCCAGAAGGACACACACGGATAGAGATGTTTGCATGCTCAGGGAAGGTCTAAGAAGGCCCAAGGGTCAAACTTCTAGTTGACCTTGAGGCTCTGCACAAGCAGGAAGTAAAGGTTAGGAAAGAACTTAGTGGGAAATTTACCGGTTCTAGGTATTTAGGAGAAGCATTTTGTATGCTATTGAAATTATGCTGATAAAAATCTTTACTAGACTGTTATATATTAAGAAATTGATGGTAATCCTCAAAGCAACCACTAAGAAAATAACTCAAAAATATATAGTAAAAGAAACAGAAAGAAAAATAAAATGGTACATGAGAAAATAAATCCTGAATACAAATGAAGACAATATAGAAGGAATTAAGAAACAAAAAGACATGACATGTAGACAACAAAGAGCAAAAGAGAAGAAATAAGACCTTTCTTATCAATAATTATATTATATGTAAATGAATTAAATACAGCTATTAAAAGACAGATATTGGCATAATGGATTAAAAAATCATTCAAAAATACATCTACAAGAAATGTACTTTATAATTCAGACACAAAAATGTTGAAGGTGAAAGGATGGAAAAAGATACATCATACAAACAGAAACCAAAAAGAGAGGTGAAGAGGCTGTATCAATGTTAAACCAAATAGACTGTAAGATAAAAATAATCACTAGATGCAAAGAAGGACATTTTATAATGATAACATTGACAGTCCTTCAAGAATATATAACAATCATTAACATATGCATGCTGAACTACATACCCATAAGCAAGAAGAAAAAACGTGACAGAATGAAAGGGTGTAATAGTTCAAAAATTATAGTTGGAAACTTCAATACTCAACTTTCAATAATGAATTAAACAACTAGATAGATCAGCAAAGAAACAGACAACCTGAGAAACATTATAAACCAACTAAACATAACAGACATCTTTACAGCATTCTGGCCAACAGCAGAAATACATATTCTTCTCAAATGCACATGCACATTCTTCTCCATTATAGGCCATATACCAGGCCAAAAAATAAGTCTCAATAAATTCAAAAGAGTTGAAATCATACTAGGTATGTTCTACAAAGACAATACAAAGAAATTAGAAATCAGTAACAAAGAAATTTGAAAAATTCACAAATATATAGAAAATAAAACATACTCGTTAGTAACCAATAAGTAAATACTCTGAGATGAATGAAAACAAAAACATATCAAAACTTATAGGATACAGCAAAAGAAGTGCTTTGAGGGAAATTTATAGCCGTAAATCCTTAAATTTTAAAAAAGAAAGATTTCAAGTAACCTAAGCTTCTGCTATAAGAAATTAGAAAACGAAAGCAAACTATTTTATTGATTTCTGCTTGTTTTGAATTTAGAGTATAGAAAAACAAGAGAGAAAATCGATGAAATCAAAAATTGGTTCATAGAAAAGATCAAAAACTGATAATTCTTTAACTAGGACCAACCAATTACAAAAAGAAAACTCAAATTACTAAAATAAGTAATTAAAAAGGGAACATTACTACCACTCTATATAAATAAAAAGGATTATAAGGGGATACTATGAAGAGCTGTTTACAAAAAAATAGACACTACATTTTTAAAGTGGAAAAATTACTAGAAAAACACTACCAAACTGACTCAAGAAAAAGTTGAAAATCTGAATACACATATAACAAAAAAAGAGACTGGATATTAATTTTCTTTTTTAATTACCACAAAGATGAGTGCAGGACTATATGGCCTAACTAGTGAATCCTACCAAATGTTTAAAGAAGAATTAATACCATCACTTCATCTACTCCTCCAAAAAACAGTAAGGTCAGTATTACCCTGATACCAAAACCATACAATGGCATCAAAGAAAACAAAATTCTAGATCAGTATCACTTATGACTATAGATACAAAAATCCTCAACAAAAAAAATAGCAAAGCTAATTCCAGCAACATATAAAAAATTATATGCACAATGACCAGGTGAGATGAATCAAAGGAATGTAAAGCTAAGTCAATCTATAAAAATTAACATAAAGCCTCATATTAATAAAATAAATGAGGACATACATACGATCATGTAAATAGATACAGGAAAAAACTTGACAGAAATTCAGTAACTTTTCATGACAAAAAAGAGAGCCCTCAATAAACTAGGGATCGAAAGAAGTTTCTTCAACCTGATAAAGGACATCTACAGTAAAAACCAATGGTATCCTTAGCTTCCCCCTACTCTTAGGAAGAGGACAGCGTGTTAGCTCCTGCCACTCCATTCAACAGTGCAGTAGAGGTTCTAGCCAAAAAAAGGAGGCAAGAAAAAGAAATAAAAAGCATCCATAATAGGAAAGAAAGAAATGAACCTATATTTGTACATCATATGATCACGTATAGAGAATATCTTAACAAATCCACTGAAAAACTGATAGGATTAATAAATGAGTTTAGCAAGATACAAGACCAGTACATAAGTCAGTTGTGTTTTTGCACACTAGCAAATAAAAAATCTGAAAATGAAATTAAGAAAACAAGTCCCTTACAAAACATACTTAGGAATAAATTTACAAGAAATGACTTGTACACTGAAAACTTCAAAATATTGTTGAAATGAAGATGACTTATACCCCATCTTACACCATACCCCAAAATCAACACTAAATGGGTTAAAGTCTTGAATGTAAAACCTGAAACCATAAAACTCTTAAAATAAAACATAGTAAGTAAGCTCTCTGACAATGATCTTAGCAATCATTTTTTTTGGATTTTGCAACAAGAGCAAAAGTAAGTAAGCAGGACTGCATCATATTAAAAGGCTGCTGCACAGCAAAGGAAACCATCAATAAAATGAAAGGGCAACCTATGGAATGGCAGAAATTATTTGCAAACCATAATCTGATAAAGAGTTAATATCCCAAACATAAAGACCTCATAAACTCAATAGCAAAAAAAAAAAAAAAAAAAAAAAAAAAAATCTGATTAAAAATGGGCAGAGAATAGAAATTTTTCTAAATAGAAATTTTTCCAAAGAAAATATCCAAATGGCCAAGAGATGCATGTAAAGGCGCTCAGCATCACTAATCACCAGGGAAATACAAATCAAAACCACAATGGGATAATCACCTCACAGCTACCATCTGTGGTATCATCACGAACAGCTATCTTCAAACAGACAAAAGACAGTAAGTCCTGGTAAGGACAGGAAGAAAAGGAAATGTAAATGGGTACAGCCACTATGGGTACAAATGTAAATGGGTACAGCCACTATGGAAAACAGTATGGATGTTTTTCAAACAATTGAAACTAGATCGATCATATGATCCAGCAATTCCCCTTCTGGGTATCTGCAAAGCTAGGCTATTGTGAATAATGCAAAGAACATGAGAGTACAGATATCTCTACAATATTCTGTTTTCATTTTCTTTGTATATACAACCTAAGTGTCCACCAATGGATATTAGACAAAAGATGTATGTATGTATGTATGTGTATGTGTATGTATGTATGTATGTATGCATGTGTGGAAAATAAAATGGAATATTATTCAGCCGTAAGAAAAAAGGAAATCCTACCACTTGCAACAACATGGATGGACCTTGAGGGCATTATGCTCACTGAAATAAGCCAGAAAGATAAAGACAAATACTGCGTGGTACCAATTATATGAGGAATCTAAAAAGAAAGACAAAACTCACAGAAACAGAGTAGAAAAGTGGTTGTCAGGGACTATGGGATGTGGGGAAATAGGGAGGTTGCTTAAAGAGTACAAACTTTCAGCTATAATATGAATAAGATCTGAAGATTGAATGTAAAACATGGTGACTGTTGTTGATAATACTATCATATAATTGAAATTTGCTAAGAGAATATAACTTAAATTTCTCATACACACACAAAAAAACCTGATGGATGTGTTAATTAACTAGACTGGAGAAATCCTCTTACCACATCTATGTATATCAAATCACCCAAGTATACACTCTAAATATCTTACAATCTTCTACATCAGTTTATCTCATAAAGCTGAATTTTAAAAAAATACAAGTAAATAGAAAGACATCCCAGGTTCCTAGATTAGAAGACTTAATATTGTTAAAATGGCAGTACTCCTCAGATTAATCCACAGAGTCAACACAATCTACATCAAAGTTACAACTGTCTTTTTTTAAAAAAGAAACTGGCAAGCTGATCCTAAAATTCATATTGAAATGCAAGATGCAGAAAAGCTAAACCAATCTAAAAAAGAAGAAAGTTAAAGTCACTGTTGTTGATGTCAAAACTTACTACAGAGGTGCAATAATCAAGACAGCACTGTGCTAGCATAAGGATAGACACATAGACCAATGGAGTAGAATTGAGCATCCATAAGTAAACCATACATTGGTAGTCACATGATTTTTGACAAGGGTGCCAAGACAATCCAATAAAGGAAAGAACAGTCTTTGACAAATGGTGCTGGAAACGTGCACACAAAAGAATTAGTCAGATGTTTATCTCATACCATGTCCAAAATACAACTCAAAATGGATCAATAACCTAAATGTTAGTGCTAAAGCTAAAATATTCTTAGAAGAAAACACAGGTGTAAATCTTTATGACCCTACTTTTAGTAACAGTTAAATGTTATGCCTATTGCACAATCAACCAAAGAAAAAAATAGGTAAATTGGATTGTAACAAAACTAAACATTTTGTATGCTAAAGAACACAAAGAGATGAAAAGCCAACCCAGAGTGGAAGAAAATATTCGCTCATAATATATTGGATAAGGATATAGTTACAGAATATATAAAGAAGTCGTATAGCTCTACAAAAAAAAAAGGCAACCCAATTTTAAAAATGGGCAAAGAATTTGAAAAGACATGTCCCCAAAGAAGATATATAAATGGTCAATAAGCACATGAAATGACACTCATCATTAGTCACTAGGAAGATGCAAACCACAAGATGATACCACTCCAAATCCTCTAGGGTGATTATAATTTTTTAAAAATGGGACATAGCAAGTGTTGGTAAACATATGGATAATTTGGAAACCTCATGCACTGCTATGTGAATTTAAATGGTAAAGCTATTTTGAAAACAACTTAGCAATTCCTAAAAAAGTTAGAGTTACCATATGACCCAGCAATTCCACTCCTGGGTATATAGCCAAGAGAAATGAATACATATGTCCACACACAAATTTGCACACAAATGTTCATAGTGGCATTATTCATAACAGCCCAAAGTAGAAACTACTCAAAGTGTCTGTCAACTAATGAATATATAAACAAAATTTAGCATATCCATACAATGGAATATTATTCATACATAAAAAAGGAATAATGTCCTGATATATGCTACAATGTGGTTGAACTTTGAAAATCTTACACTAAGTGAAAGAAGTCTGACATAAAGTTCACAAATTGTATCATTCCATTTACATAAAATGTCCATAAGAGGCAAATCCACTGAGATAATAAAGTTGATTAGTTCTTAGAGGCCAGGAGGAGGGAGAAATGAAGAGTGAATGCTAATGGATGTGAGCAATTATTTTCAGGATGATGAGTATATTCTGCAACTACACAGTGGTGATGGTTGCACAGCCTGGTGAATATATTTAAAACCACTGAATCATTCATATTAAATGGGTGAATTTTATGGTACATAAATTATATCCATAAAATAGCAATACAAAAATAAATTTCTGAATGGCTTCATATCTTCACTGATTTATTGTAAATTGAATGTAGGAAAAATAAAGTATAGAAAGCAATGCACCGAAATGTTTAACAGTGAAAATTTGGGGGTGGTGGGAATAAGGGTACTTTTAAAAATTAAACTTTCTCTTTCTCAATTTTTAAAATAATTCAATTAACTTTCTATCCTAATACAATGAGTTTGACAGAAAAAAATGGGTATCTATTTGTCAAAAAGCACATGAAATTTGACCCACCTCTCATACATTATTAACTCAAAATGAATCACATAGCAAACATAAAATGTAAAACTATAAAACATTTTACTAGAAAACCTAGGAGAATATCTGCTTATACACCATGACTAGGTGGGATTTGATCCAGGAATGCAAGGTTGGTTAATCAATTAATGTAATCCATCATGTTAACAAACTAAAAAAGAAAAAAAAAATCACATGATCATATGAATGGATGCAGAAAAAACTTTCAGCAAAAACCAATACACATTAATGGTAAAAACTCTCAGTAAACTAGGAATAGAGAGAAACTTTCTCAACTTGACAAAGATTATCTGCAAAAAACAAAAACAAAAAAACAAACTACAGCTAATATATTTAATGATGAGAAACTTAAGGCTTTCCCACTAAGAACAGGCACAAGGCGAGTGTTTTCCCCCCTTTACCACTCCTTTACAACATTGTACTGAAAGTCCTTGTTGATGCTATAAGGTAGTGAAAGACATACAGATTGGGAAGGAAGACACAAAACTGTCTTGTTCACAGATGACATGATCATCTATGTAGAAAATCGGAAAGAATCAACCAAAAAACTCTTGGGACATACAAGCAATTATAACAGAGTTGCAAGATTCAAGGCTAAATACACAAAAGTGAATTAATTTTCTACATACTAGCAAAGAACAAGTGGATTTGAAATTTTTTTAAATCACTTACATTAACACTAAAAAATGAAATACTTAGATATAAATGTGACAAAACGTGCAAAATCTATAAAAACTATAAAACTCTGATGAATGAAATCAGTGAAGAACTACATAAATGGAGAGATAGTCCATGCTCATGGATAGGAAGACTCTAGTTTCAAGATGTCAGTTCTTCTCAACATGATCTGTAGATTCAAGGCAATTCCAATTAAAATCTCAGCAAATTATTTTATGGATACTGACAAACTATTTTAAAATTTGTATGAAGAGGCAAAAGACCCAGAATAGCCAACACAATATTGAAGGAAAAAAACAAACTTGGAGGAATGACACTACCTGATTTCAAGACTTTTTATAAATAAAAATGAATAAAGAATATCTTAGAAGAAAAACAAAACAAGCAATTGGTAAGAGACAAAAAGCATTAAGTAAACTGTAACCACACAAAGGAACTCCATCCCAGTTCATATGTGGACACATAAACTTATCTACACATACTAGGCCTGAAAACAAAAGTGTTTTTTTTTTTGTCTAAAGATTGAACATATTAACCCTGCTAGGTGATTTTGAAGCTTTAACTGAGTTCTTATAACTGCAAAGGGAAATTCGGTGATAATTTTGAGTAAGTGCTAAATTGTTCTGAATAGGAAAATGTTTTCTATCATTACTATTATGGTTAGCATAACAATGTTATAATAATATACAAATTATATATTATGTGACAACATATACATAAATATTGTATACAATAGCACATTATAATTAGGTTTTTGAGAAAGATGTGTCTATAAAAAGATGGAAGATGGACAAGCAACATAAAGAGGAATGAAAGAACACTCATATGAGGATAACTAATACTTAGAAATTGCTTGCATCACTATGACGTTTCTCCTAAATAATAGTAAAACCTACAACAAAGACAGAGAAGGTGGAGTGGGGCAAGGGACAGCAAGGAATTCATGGAAGGACTGAGTTCCACATTTGAGCGCTATCAGTCTGATGATAAGGGAAGAGCCTCTAGGGACAAAATAAATAGTAAGAATTCGGAGAAGGCAGGGATTCAGATCCAAAAGTGACATGGAAATAAAACCCCCTCATTAATTCACAGAAATCTGGAGGAGAGCATTTGACTTTTCAAATTTCAGATTGGAAGCTCAATCTAGTCTCTTAGGGGAAGGGACTCTCTAGCTGACATATAAGTTGCATTTGGGATATTTGGGAGTGATCAAACTGTCCATTGCCAATTTATGAAAATGAACCAGTAGAAACCAAGTGTTTGTATAAAGCAAGGAGTAAAGAAGACAGAGAAGCAATAAACTGGTGAAACAGATATTAGAGGAATCACAAGTTAGAATTCAAACATGGTAGGGTAGGAACCTCTGTGAAGCCTAAACGGTACCTGAGTAGGGCTTCAAGATTTCCTTACTCTGATGTCACCCACTCTCTTACTACACTCACTATTTTGTCCCTAGTTAAGACTTGGAGTTACCTCCCACTCTCCTGTCTTTCCAATTATCAGTCCATTTTCCAGTGTCACTTGCCTCCTTACCCTAGGCTCCCATGGGCAACCATTAAACAATGTCTACCTTAAAGTCTGGATAGTTCTCCCTCAAGAACTGTGAAGGACCTGAGATGTCTCCCTATTTGCAAGCTGGTTCAGCCTGCCACAGTTCCATGGATGGTGGCAGAAGACACAAGATTCCTGCACCAATGTCAAAGGACCAATGGCCACTTACAGGAATAGTAGTAGCCAGGTATCAGCATTTGTATCTGTTCCCCAAGCTCCAGTACTCACAGAGCAACAAGAAGGAGCCAGATGGCACCTGCACACATACTCGGGAGCATCACAGGAAAGAAATCCCTGGCTCGGGGAGCCTGAATCTTTTACAGTGAGCAAACTCACCCCTGCTCCAAAGGGAGACACCATCTCTATCATCCAAGGCTGTTCACTCTACAAATATCCTTTGTAGACAGTCCTGAACAAAGGTAGTCAGTGTCTCTGATCGTAAGACATGCAGGAATGCTAGTAACCTTCCAATGCTCCCCAAATTTTCTCTCTTGGTTTTGGGGTCATATATTTACTACAGAAAGTTATTAAAACAACTCACAGCATCCTTTATGAAAAAAGAATTTGAGGTGGCCCTCACAGACACTCGCCTTTATTATTTTCATCTTTTGTCTGTATTAGAGATGTCTGATTGCCCACCTCTGGTTTACAGAGCAGCACTCATAATCACCAAAGGATGTCCTCTAAACCCTTCCGACATAACTGCCCCTCCCTGGACCAGATTTCCGAGAATCTGAAGTTGAGACAAAAGACTGAGGCAACCAAGAACTGGCCAGACAGTGCCATGGGCAAACTGAAGACACAGAAGATAACTAGCAAAGTCTTACTTTTTAAACCAAAAGGTTTAATCTTCAGAGAGCAGAATGGAACATTCATGCAGAGGGAAGCATTTGCAAGCTACCATGCAATTCCACAAAGGGGAAGAAAAGCACGCTTTCTGGTTCCCTTAAGGCTCAACCCTACTCTCTTCCATTGTGTTCCATGGAAATTTCTTGTTTCCCATGGTCCCTACAATATCCCCAAGTAAATTCAGGTAATTTTATATTTTCTTTAACTTTTTATAATAGGTTTATAGTCTGCATCTCTCAATTCTTAAATAAGGCTTAAATACAATTTACCTTCCTAAGACCATCATTAAACCACTCAAATCATGGTCGCCTCTTCACTAAGGAGAATTTCTCTCCTCTACCTCAAAAGACCTATCATACCATCTATCTATCTAGGACATACAGGTGAGAGCACTTTTACTTTACATGTTATGTCTAAGATGATGTGACGACCAACAGTCGTTTGACCAGGGAAAATGTTTACCCCTTATTTTGTGTTAATTATTAGGCTTATAACTGGCTTGACAACATTATCAGAAATAAGTATGCTTCTTTTGGCAAAGATATCTTCAGCTGAGAAAATGTCACTTTACTTTTGGAATCCTTTTGGCCTTTCACGACAATATGATCCACTTTATTATGGAAAGTGTTATTTCACGCATTCTCTGAAAGATAGTTTTGACTGCTTTACAAAGAGTTCGCTGCAAAGACTTTCAGGATGTCAAGCACTGTTTGATAGTTTCATTATTGCCAATGTGCAAGGGAAAGAGAATAAGTAGGCACACAGTCAAAACTCAATTTTCAGACATTCATCATCATACATTTTCTATGCAATGCTTCTTTTTGGGCTGCCTGGTGGAAATAATACACTTGCAAATCCATTTATCCTGACATTTATACACCTGTATTCTCTATTCTGTTTACTCTATGGTGAATGACGTTACTTTTATACTTTGACAAATCATTTTATTTCCCTGGTCCACTTCTGTGAATTCAGGATGGAATTCAATAAAATAATATGCAAGTTTCACAAATATAAACAATAGCATGAAAACACTTTGGTCAACCTGACCTGCCCCCTGTTAACTGGATGTTAGCCAAGACCACGTGAGTATTATTTCCCTCATAGTACGTGAGCAACCAAGGATATGGAATTCATGAACCATTACTGAGAATGTAATCTGATGATGATATAATTAATTCTGCATTTCACATTTATTAAATGTTTTTCAACAAAAGTTTCATCCTTCTTCCTCCTGGCACAGCTCAAATGCCTGTGGACCATTTGATGCTCAGCCAGGTTGTAAAGCAGGTCAGAGATTTTGCTTTGATAAACACTAACTCATCTGCCAGCTACCTGCAGGTAAAGATTTTCACGCATTCCTCTGAATACCGCACACCTAGATCAGCTGAGAACTAATATGTGCCCAACAAAAGTTCCCAGTGTTTGTTTCAAATTCTGTCCTTTTCTTGCCTTGACATCCTTTTGACTCTAGGAAAACAACTTTTATAAGCATGACTTTTCAATCCAGTCTGGCCTCTCTGAATTTCTAACCCTTACTGCTACTCTGCTGCTGGAAAATTTCCACTTGTGTGGTAGAACTTTTCAAGTTTAATACTTCCCAAACAAGCTCATCCCGACATAGTACCTAACATCAGAGACAACTCCTCCTCGTTCCCCCTGCCACTTGTCACATTATTGCGCTCGCAATCCAGGTTCAACTTGCCAGCCTTTTATTTCCTCTTTGTCTCCCATCTGCTGGCAACATTAAAGCCTTGTTATCCTCTTAACACATTTATTTTGTTTACAGTTGTGTTTCCATTACAACTGTAAGAGGGACTTACTTCAGAACTAATTGATCGAAAGCTGCATAAGAAAATAATTGATAGTTCAGCCCCAGACTCCATGCCCTGCTTCTTCTACCCAGCGATCCAAGACTGGCGTGGCACAACCGTCACTGTTGCTGATTCTTCAACAGTTCACTGATGAATCAATCAACAAACTGATTCCTCAAGCCCAAGTTCATGCCAGGTCTCTCCTTCTAATTCTGCTGCAACCACCCTAGCTCAGATCTGCCCTATCAAAATGGCAATGTTTCCATTTGAGTCTCTCTACTTTGTCCATAATTCATTCTGCTCACTTCCACCATACTGATCTTAAGAACGTGTTCTATTTTTGCTACTATCCAACATAAAAAAAAAAAACCCAATGGCCAGTTGAATAAAGTTTAAACTTCTTGTCTTAACGTTCAAGGATCTTGTATGGCTGCTGAAGCATAAAATAACAAAAATTTGGACTATGAATTAGGTGGACAAGCTTATTTGTTATAATTGTGTTACCCTACCTCTAAGCCTCCTTCTTTATCTATAGAATGAGGAATGAGTATATCAAACAAACTTCTTAGCTAACTGTGAAACTGTGCAAGTCTCTCTTTCAAATCTTAGCTTCCAGTCTTCCACTAAGTGTTCTCTGCTTTTCAGTCCAGTGGAACCACAATGGACCCTTGACCAACATGGGTTTGAACTGAGTAGGTCCACTTATATGGGGATTTTTTTTCAATAAATATATGAAAATCTACGTGTAGAACATTGTGTACAAGACTTGTTTTGAAGCAGATAGCCTATCCTTACATAAACATAAGGTGAATGACTGAATATAAAATTAAGAATGTGTTATGTTTTTAAGGGATAGACTGGGATTTCAAAATTGTAGAATAGATAAACAAGATTATACCATATAGCACAGGGAAATATATACAAGATCTTATGGTAGCTCACAGAGAAAAAGAATGTGACCATGAATATATATATGTTCATGTATAACTGAAAATTTGTGTTCTACACTGGAATTTGACACAACATTGTAAAATGATTCTAAATCAATAAAAAATGTTAAAAAAGAAAAAGAAAAAGAAAGTGTTAGTTTTGTTTTTTTTTTACTGTTTCATAACTTCATTTTCAAAGAATTACATTACCATTCAGTATGCTTCTCTCTCTCATAACTGGAGAAACTTCATATCAGCCTATGATCATAGGTAAGGGATTTTTTTTTAACGTAACAGTGTTTCCAGTACTGCATTATGAATATGGCTGTAATACTGTAATGCCCTAAAAGCTGAGAAGGAGTCATTCATTAGTGTACAGGCTGGTCTACTGTGAAGCAACCATATGGATGGCACTAGGCAACCATAAACCAATCATATTGCTGCTTCTTCATTACCAATGCATGAATTGTTATACCTGTAAATAGACATCAATTTGTTTTTCACACTGTCTTTTAATTTGTGATGTCTACTGTTAGTAATATGCTTAACATCCAGTGTTTTGTATCAGATGGGACAATATTGACGGAGGCACTGATAGACAATTCATCTTGTAAACAGAAGACATACACCTAGGTTATTGATAAATACAATACCATACTGAAATATATTTTCTTTTCTTTATGATTTTCTTAACATTTCCTTTTCTCTAGCTTATGTTATTCTAAGAATACAGTATATAATACATATAACATATGCATTAATTGACTATGTTATAAGGAAAGCTAAGTCTTCTGGTCAACAGTAGGCTAGTAGTAGTTAAGTTTGGGAGTCAAAATTCATACACAGATTTTCAACTGTGTGGGATCAGTGACCTAATCTCCACATTCCAACTGGGTGTGTCATTTGCTAGTACAACTGTCAAAGTTTCTACCCCTGCCGTTCCTCTCTGCAAGCAATATTTAACTCTTACCCTAAATAAAATATTATCTATACATCATAGTTATATTTTTCAGAAGATTTTCTTTAACCAGAATAACTACCTTCTATAAATTCCCAAAGCATGTGGATTTTGCTTCTCTTATAACACTACCAACTTTTGTAATACAGATATTTTTTAAAAATACTTTATATTTACAGTAGTTTTAGGTTTACAGCAAAATCGAGTGGAAGGTACAGAGATGTCCCATATACTCCCTGCCCCTGCACACGCACTGCTTCACCCACTATCAGCGTCCCACGACAGCATGGTGCATTTGCTATAACTGAGGAAACTTCTTTGTCACTCAGAGTTCAGAGTTTACATCAGGGTTCATGCTTCGTGTTGTATATGCTATGGGTTTGAACAAATGTACAATGATATATTTTTCATTATAGTATAATACAAAATAATTTCAATGCCCTAAAAATCTTCTGTGCTCTACCTGGCTCATCCTTCCCTCCTCTATAACCCCTAGAAACTACTGGTCCTTTACAGTCTGCATAATTTTCCATTTTCCAGAATGTCATACTATTGGAATCATACATTATGTTGATGTTTCAGTTTGGCTTCTTTCACTTAGTAATGTTCATTTAAGGCTCCTCCAGGTTATTCCATAGCTTGACAGCTCATTTTTTTTACAGCAGTGAGTAATATTCCACTGTCAGAGTATACAGTTTATTTACCATTCACCTATTGAAATACACCTTGGTTACTTTCAAGTTTTGGCAAATTATGAATTAACTGCTATAAACATTCTTGTGCAGGGTTTTGTATGGACACACAGTTTCAACTGATTTGGGTAAACATCAAAGTTTACAATTGCTGGGTTGTAGGGTAACAGTATGCTTAGTTTTATAAGAAACTGCCCACTTGTCTTCCAAAGTGGCTGTACCACTTTGCCTTCCCAACAACAGTGAACGAGGGTTCCTGTTGCTTCGTATCCTTGTTGGTATATGGTGCTGTCACTGTTTTGGATTTACTCCATTCTATGAGTGTGCAGTTGTATCTCATTATTGTTTTAATTTTGCAATTCTTTAATAACATATGATATTGAGTATTGTAACTATTTTTGTACACATTATATCTCCATGTTAATGATGGACTTAAGGGTAGCCAAGGTTATATATCGTTTTGTCATCCATTGAATGTACATAAGGCCTTGAAATAATTATTAAATAAATGCTAGGATTTTAGTAAAAAACTAAAATAAATTTAAAGGAATTGTCTCATTTAATTAGAAGGATGAATTCAGCACCCCAGGTGTCTAAGCTTTAACATCAGAATTAGTCATTGCTGGAATTGTAGTAATTTTGCATATTTGCAAATATTTATTTGCATATTATTTGTCCTCAGGTGATATTATTTCTGGTAATGAAATAAATTTGTGGATCCAACGTACATGGCTTTAATGTACCACCCTTGGAGCCTTGTTTGTTTGCACAGACTGAGAGAGATTAAAGAGAAAATGAGCTATATTTACAACATGGTAACTCCTATTCAGGACCTCCCCACACCTTGAGTAATGGCAATTTGACTTTCATTATTTTATCAAAATTGTATCGTTCAACATTTATTGAGTATTCACTATGTAGTGGACACTATTCTGGAACAAGGAATATATTGTGAGCAAAATCAAGTGTTTCTATAAATGATAAGGTTAATGATTACTGAAATATACATTTCACTTTCCCCCCCTACATCTAATATGCCATTTGGTATATTTTAAATTAATGTTATTCTAGTTTAGAAATAAATCAATCTGAAAGTAAGGCTAAAACCCTTTACACCAAGTTCAAAATATTTACTTTATTTCAGTTCTTCATTTGCAAAATGTATTTTTTAAAATTTCCATATGGCTGTGAGATACTTGAATCTAGAAGACTCACTTTGACATTTGGACTTGAAGATGCATTTTTAACCATCTTTTTGCTTTTTACTAAGACCTCATCAGGTTTCCCATCCAAACTACATACTGGATGATTTTTTTTTAAGTTAAAATACATATACGTATATATGTGTATATGTGTGTGTGTGTGTGTGTGTGTGTGTGTGTGTGTGTGTGTGTGTGTGTGTGTGTGTGTATATATGTAATCCACCACATACAGATAGTATTCAAATGAATTTCAACATCTCTGTTTTGGCAGGAATTCAGATTTATAAACAGCAGGCTTCCGCCTGGAATTATAGTCTATGCAAAGAGGCAAAACAGATTGATTGATATTCATTCACCATAATTCACACGAGCTGAGAACGCTTATCTCTTGATAAGGATGGCTAGAGGCCATCAGTAACAGATTACATGCATATAAAAGCCTGGAATATAAATTAAAATAATCTCTTAAAATACAATGCAACTGGAAAATAATATATATGTGACATATATATACACACACACACATAGATATCCAATGCTCTATAAATAATTGTCAAATAATTATAAATACAGTGAAATCTAATGTGTGTATATTTATATACGTATAACTGATTCACTATGCTGTACACCAGAAACTAACACAACATTGTAAATCAAACATGCTTCCATTAAAAAAATTAATTTTAAGAAAAGGTAACTGAGACCTTAATAAGTGTCACCTTGTCTGGAATTCTTCACTATCATTGCTTCAGTAAGGTGACATGGCATTGGCATTAGGTCCACAAGTGGATCAATCACCTATTTTTAAAAATCCTTTCCAGTATATAAAGAATTAATTTTTCCACTTTCCAAGCTAATCTCTACCCACTTCCTCACTTAAAAAAGCTAGACAAATGCAGGAAATAGATATATTCATGAAGAACCAAAAATGGGTAATAAAAGCTCATATTCTGACAAAATAAAAAGGATTATTATGTAAATGTATCTTTTCCTTTTTCTTATGCTTGAAAAATGCATTAAATTTTAAATAACAGATTCCCCACCAAAATGTCTAGGCTGAATACACTGTTTCCCTCATATTCCCTGAGGATATTGAAAACCTTATTCGTACTATTGTACCTGGTTCATGAAATCTTAAAGCTACCTGGAGAAGGCTGCTTAAAGGTGTGCACATTCTTTCCCTCATGGAGATACTAAGGCTAGTCAACTAGACTACAAAGAGTCTATCATCTTGTTTAAATCAAAGTCTGAAAACATCACCGCATCTTATGGAAAGTGCTGGTCAGAGCCGTCTGAGACTAGAAACCACACACATTCACAACATTTTCAACTTGCAGAGTCAGGACCACAGAGTGACTTTAGCTGAGGACATAACTGAGTAAATAATTAAGTAAATGCCCTGGAAGTGAATTGGGTGTTTCTGAACTATTGTGGGTAGAATATGAATTTTGCTCAGACGTTGACAGCAGGGATTTGAGGCCCCTCAAGCAAACATTTCTGAGGAGATTTATGCACACTCTGTTAACTGCAAAACACATGAATTTGCAGCAAATGTCCATAAAATGGAAAGCTTATTTGTCATTTACAGAATCCAGCAGGAAGGGACTGAGCCCAATTTATTTTCCATGCATCTTTGCCTTTCTCCACATAAAGGAGCCACACTGAAAAATTCAAGAAACTAAATAATATTTAACAGATGAGTATTCCCTCTAAATTGAATGGTTGTAGCTTAATTACATATAGTTTAAAAATCACCATTCTATAACATTTTAGATGTTTCTGATAATACGTTTAAGAAGGTTTTGTTAAATTTCAAGGCAGATATTACGGAGCTTTTGGAGGTGGATTTCTGCTACCTTTGCAGTCTCTCAAAAGTACTTACAGAGTAAATATAGCTAAGGAGATATGCTAAGTTCTATTTTTTGTTTTTTTTTTTTTTTTAGGGGAGGGAGGATGTAATGATGAATTTATGCAGATTCATTACTCAGATGGAGAAGACAATAATACAAAACAGCACTAACTCATATACAAGAATTAAACAAGTTTCAGTGATAGGCAGTATAGTATTCCTTTTAATTATGCCTTTACAATCCAGAAAATGGAAAGAAACCTGAAAACTATGATCTTTATCCTTTTTCCCAGAAGTTCATCCTTCTCAACCAAGAGATGACAAATGGCATTTCAGAGTTGAACAGATCCAAAGGTAAAATCTAATCCAATCCCTTCATTTCATACTGCAGCAAGGTGAGGTTTAAAAAAAAAAAAAAAAGAGGCGAATTACTGTTTGACTTGTCTACATTAAACACGTGTGAGGGCTGATAATACTTCAGAAGAACAAAGGCGTATGTTTTTATGCAACATGTGCTGTGTGCTTGCTTTGAGCCATGGCTGCACAATGGTGGGGAGAAGGTTAGATTCTGCCTGTCCCATGAAATTTATCTCATGGAAATGACAAGCTTTAATTAATTTATCATACTAGCACATATGTTATCATAGAGTGAGATAAGTAATAAAACGTACTAAGAAGGAATGTGAATAAGACAGAAACCTAACTTAGGTCTGAAAAAGGCTTGAGATGAGATCTGAAGAGTGTATGGGAGTTAATGAGCTGGAAGGGGTTAATGGGAAGGTTGTTCAATGAATTCTTGTTCACATAAAGATATAGGGGATTTCCTCTTTGGTATTTCCCTCACAGTTTATTTCCAATATCTCCTTTTTTTTTTTTTTTTTTTCTGATTCCTCTAGCCTGAATGTCTCAGTTCCCCAGAGTTTCAGGCTTCTGCACTTTGCACAATTTCAAGAGACTGGGGTCATCTTCAGCAAAATGTATCAAGTAAAAAGAGAGAGATAAAGCAGTAGTGGGATTTCACACATGCTCACTGGACCACCGGGGCCCTTCTCCCCTGTTCCTCTGGCCAAAGAGAAAGGTTTTCCACTCAGAGCTTGAGGTCCCTCTCTGCCAGCACTGCCACCACACAACAGCAGCACATCGCCATGACTGAGGGCACTATTCAACTGAATGTAGGAGATAAAACGGGGGGAAAAACACTCACCCCTTGTACTGCTGTCCTCAGATCCCCACCCTGGCTTTTATTGTCTGTTTTTCAAAGCTCTCATGTAGTTATCTTTTGTATTCTCTCCAGAGTTCTTAGCATAATCAGTGGAAGAGATAGTCCCTAATGGACTTACACCATTTTGGCCAGCACTGGAAGCCCATATGGTAGCTTTTTAGGAACAAAGAGTTATGAGCCCTCCCCTGCCCCGGAATCTCCATTTTAATAAGATCCTCAGGTAATGGGTAAGCACAGCAAAATAGGACATATTCTGAGCTAAATAACAGGAACAAAATTTACAAAGCTCTTGGAACCTAAGAAGATTCATGCCAAGTCCTTCAATGAGGTCCGAAACATCAATCCCAAGACACACACACACACACATGTTCACACATACGCATTTTTTAAGAGAAAAGGTAATTATCATAATTCAGTAGGGAAGGGACTTAAAACAGAAAATAAAATAAAATGTCATATGGAAATTGTAAAGAAAATTATGGTAAAGATACTTGATTAGGTACTTGTGAAGCCAGAAAAATAAATACTGAGACTATTGGGAAAATCTTAATTATTTTCCATGAAAAGAAGCACAATTCAAAGTTATATTAAACTATGATTATAATCCTATAAAATATGCCAAGTACCATACTTTAGAAAATAATTTAAGAAGAGAATAACCAGGATGTCAAGGACATTGGAAACGAAGAGAGAATGACTGTCTAGAAGGAAGACTTCTGAGTGAGTCAGATAATGGACCCCATTTCGTTGCCTCCTTGGGCACTTCCCCCTTCTTTTCTCAACAGCTCTCCCATGTTCTTTTGGAGATCTCATCAGTGTATATAAGTTGGTTAGACAAAGAGACTCTAAACTCCACCAAAACTCTCAAGAGATTACAGTATAAAACCTAAAATCACTTAACTTACAGAGAAATGTAACTTCAATGTTCCCAACATTGGCAACAGTCTGACCAGTGCATCCTCCCTCTTCAGTCAAGTTATGTAGGAACCCAAACAATCAAAAGGTGGCTCGTTAAATGTGGGCTGAAAGCGGATCACGTTACGGCATCTGGCTCATCTGGATGGAAACATTGTCCTCCATAATAGGGATATGCCTTCAGGAAGCACTACATTCTTCATCATCATGACAGTATGTTATTTTATCAGCAATGCCAACATCCCTATCTTTAACTCATATTTCCACAGCTAACCAAATACCATGTATTGTAATTTGTATATTAGCTCATAAAGCTCTTGCTGTTGCCTGTGAAGCTGCTCAGTGTACAAAAAAAGATAAATTTGGAAGGCAGAGAAAATGATACATACACACTTTAATATCAAATTCTCATTTAATACATGCTAATATACAATTATTTGCTGAACTTTTGTGATAAGACAAAGATCTTTTCCTGAAGTATGAGTCTGCTGGTTGACATTCTCAGTGTATGAGCCCTCAATAATGAATGCGTCATCTATGACTTCCCGTTTCAGTTACTTTAAAGAAGAATGAAAAGTTAGTTATTATTTGCAAAGTAATTTAGTCTGTGCGGAAACCTAAGTTTTCTTCTTTTTTCCCTATTTTTCCTGATTATGTTTTTAGCCATCCACATTTATTTTGAGTCTTTCTAAAGCACTGACTTTAATAAGTTCATGCACTCATTTCATCAGTTTATGAGCTATTTAAATCACATCGCTATGATAATAAATGAAACTCACAAAAAAGGATGTGGGGAAAACATAACCAACAATATGCATACAACTCAATTTTCTGTGCACAAAGCGCAAGTAACTACAGGGTAGACAACTGTGAGTGAGTCTGTCCACACCCTGGGAAGAGAGAGTTCTGGCTAATTCACTAGATAATGAACAACTATTAAGAGATCTTTTTATTATATTTTCAAACAAAATACCACCTAGTCTTGATTTTAAAATCCTATCTAATTAGGTCAATTTCTTAGCGTACGGTGTTATCATGACCAAGCTAGACATCAGGTCCTCACATGTGCCTCTTAGCTTTGCCCCATGTTCCCAGATTAAATCCCTAAAGCCCTCTAGCCATCTGGCAACTGCAGTTAGGTCCACCTATGAGTGTCCCCTCTGCACCTCCCCTCACCCTGGCTCCCCACCAAAAAGAAAAAAAAAACAACCTTATAAAATATTGGCCAATCTTATGTCAATGACTACTACCTTTATATATAATGATGAGGTGCAAAAATTCAAGTAATATTTTCAAGTAATATTTTCTGAAAACACATTATAACTAAAAAAATCAAGGAAAATAACTACTAACAAGAAAAACACCAGCTCTCTGCCGGTAAGGCACGGTATTCCCTATCACCAAAATCAAGCTTCCAGGTCCTCCAACTTATATTCTGAATCCCCTTCTCAATCTTCCCGTTTCCTAACAGCTCCAACCATTTGAAAAATCTGTAATTCAGAATAACTAGCACAAATGAATATTCGATTAAAATTAGGAAGAGCAGAACTTAAGAGTCTATTAAATAAACCTCAGAAAGGGGAAAAAATCAAAATAAAGATTTTTTTCTTCTCAACATAGAGACGAGAAAATTATTTTCAAGTCTTCCTAATATCTTAACTGAAGGAGATACACCTATTCATGTTATTTTCTATATTATATTCCCCAAATATTAGGCAGATCTTCTTTAAAATGTGTACGATTATAATGTAATTATTTAAAAGTAAAATTGTAGAATGGTTATTTCTAAATGAGAATGTTATATTTTGTTATATTTTTCTATATATTCAAAAATATTTAAACATATATTAATTATGTGAATAATAATCTCTTTTAATATGTGCACTCCTCTATCTACATCCTCCCATGAAAAACCTAAAATTACAGTAAGTCATTTCATATTCTATTTAGGAGGTATCTCCTAAACATTTTTTTTAACTAAGTAAAAACATTTAGAAAAATCAAAATAATATCTATGTGTATATATACATATATATTATTAGGAAAATAGCTATATTCCTAACACAATCATTAAATATTTCAAATAATCTGTGAGAAATTACATATTTTAGCAAATCATGGACCTCATCAGAAACTATTAAAATGGCAACATGATGAGCCAAAATAGCATTTAAATTATTCCCAGTTGTATCTTAAACCACAAATAATCTTAGTCAACTACGCTTTTTAAAAAGTTATTTTTAACTGAACAAATGCTTTTTGGAAAATTTACACTGAAAAAACTATGTATCAGTTTTCTTTTGCTGCAAAACTACAAATCAGGTGGCTTAAAACTTCATAAACTTATTATCTCACAGTAAAATATGCTGGTCCCACATCCAGCACATTTTAACTGGGTCTTCTGCTCAGGTTCTCATAAAGCTGAAATCAAGGTGTCAGCCAGCTGCATTCTCACTTGGAAGCCCAACTAGGGAAAGATCCACTTCCAAGCTTCCTTTGGTTGCTGGCAGAATTCATTCATTGCGGTTGTAGGACTTAGGTCCCCATTGTTTTGCTAGCTGCTGGCAAAGCATGTTCTCAGCTCCTAGAGGTTGCTCTCAGCTCTTAACCACGTGGCCCCCTCCATCTCAGCAACAGAGAACCTCCCTTGCCTTGAATCTACCTCAGGCTTTGAAACTCTATGACTACTTCCACTACTAACAGCCAGGGGAAAAACTCTGCTTTTAAAAGGTTTATGTGATTAACTCATAACCTTTCCCCCGCTCCCAAAGAGCCCCCTTTCTTCACATCAACTCTATCACATTACATAACTCTGGGAGTGATAGCTTATAACATTCACAAGTTCCATCAACGCTCAAAGGGAAGGGAATTAAGCAAGTGTGAGGGTCATTTAGAAGTCATCTTAGAATCCTGCCTACTGCAGTTCACAGAAATTGAAGAATCATAGGGAAGACTGTTAGTAAAAGAGGCAGGCATGTGGGTATAAAATCAAAGAAATCTGAGCAAGAAACAACTTGGAGTAAGATTTAGAATACTGCCTTAAAGTATAAACTCCATGTTCTAAGCAATATTTGAAACATTAACTCGACTTTGAAAAGGTCTGTGCTTGAATAAGTATCCTGTATAGAAATCTCCTCTGGGTAGAAAGATGTCTCTGGGAAATCTTTGTAGTTGTGGATGTAGTTAACAACTAAGAGGTCAAAAATTATTTCTCCTCAACTCCAAAAACAAAACAAAACAAAACAAAATTCCAGTTTATTATAAGATGACTTGATCCATATTCCTTTTAAGCATCTTTAAATCTATTCTTAAGTTTAACAGAACCCTATTTTTAACATTCTTATTGGAATTAATAAGTCTGAGATTTGTACAGCATTATTCAGTTACACAACAATATCAAGTTATTGAATTATACTGATGTACTGCCTAATAATTTGATTTCAATAGCTGTATACTATTTATTTGTAATGTCTATAATATTTCAAACAATATATTGAGTCAAGGGAACTATTTAACTTTTATTCTTTAGTCGACTGATTTATATTCTACAGCATCAATCATGGAGAGACCTCAAGTCCCTACCTATGAGACCTAAATCATGACATCTCTGCTCACTCTGGTAGCTGCCATTCCCTATAGAAAAGTCAACCTTGTCAACATGGTATGGAGGCTTCCCATAATTTTGCCCCAGTCTACTTTTCCAACTTCATCTTCCACTGTGTACCCTACAATTCAGCTGTTCTTGACTGTGTACCACCTCCTCAACTTGCCTTTGATGACATAAACTCTTGCCTCGTACCAACACCAAATGTGTATAATTGTTTTATGGATGCCATGGATTTTTATGGCTAAGGAACTATTTTAACATTGTGTTTTGATTAAGTAAAGAGGCAGCCTCCTGTAAGAGAGGAGGTGAGATTTTAGCTGAAGTATAAGATCTTAAACACAATGTTTTACTATGAGGCAATATTGTACCATAGATTAGAGTAATTGTCTCCAAATTGGTATATGCACACCCCAGGCAATGCATGAGATGACCTACTGAGATGAAGAATATTAAAATTTGCTCTTATATATTTTAGTATCAGCCCTATACATTTATATTTTGAATATGTGTTATAATGTGTGAAGTATTGATACAGAAGTATATGTAATTTATAAAAATACACATATTGGGGGAATGTTCAATTTTTAAAAAATAATTGGAGTGCATTATTTTAAAAGTTTGGAGACCAAAGAAAGGACTTTGGAATCCAATGCAAATGATTTCTCATCCCAACACTAAAACTTAGAAGCTTTGTGACCTTAGAAAGTTAACTTAAATCACCATTTTCTCAAGTATGTAATAAAGTGTTCATATCATAGGACTATTGTGTATATTAAAGGGGACATTTTGTTTAAAGTTATTGGCCCAATCCTTAACCTACAGTAAGAACTTGATAAATGTGAGGCATTATTATCGTGTTATATTCAATACTTGCTATTGCCTAAAGAAGAAATCTGCTCACTAAAGAGCTCTAGATGACCAGCAAAGTCATCAGTTTCTCAGCCTGATAAAGAGCCCACCCTTATGCACTGTTGGTGGGACTGTAAGATGGGCGCAATGCTAAGGAAAACAGTATGGTGGTTCCTTAAAAATGTAAAAACAGGACTACCATGTGATCCAGCAATCCCATTTGTGGGTATACATCCAAAAGAATTGAAAGCAGGGTCTTTAAAAAAAAAACTTAATTCCCCTGGCCTCAATCAATCTGCAGAGCAGAGACACAGGAGAAGAGAGAGCAGGAACCAGTGCCCGGGTAGGAAAATTGTAATTAATGAACTGTAATTAATGAACTGCTGGAGGCTCGGTGTGGAGACCCTGATGCTTAAAAACTTCAAGGTGACCAAGTCATGGGGGACTCCCAAAATACTGTTGAGATTTACCTCCAAGAGCTCAAGCAGGTTCCCACATTAAATATATGAGAAAAATTCCTGCGAGCTTCCCCAAAAGCAGGGTCTTAAAGGGACACCATTCACACACCCATATTCATAGCAGCACTATTCAAAACAGCCAAAGGTAGAAGCAACTCCAATGTCCATTGACAGATGAATAAGCAAAATGTGGTAAATACATACAGCCTTTAAAAGGAAGGAAATCCCGTCACACACTATAGAACATGGATGAATCTTGAGGACGTTAAGTGAGATAATCAATCATAAAAAGACAAACAGTGTAATTCCCCTTATATGAGGTATCTAAAGTAGCAGTAGTTCGGAAAGTAGAATCCTGGTTACCAGGGACTAGAGCGAAGGGAAAAAGAGGAATTGTTGTTTATTGGGTGTAGAGTTTCAGTTTTGGAGATCTATTGCACAATGATGTACATGTACTTAATACTATTACATTATACATTCAAAAATGGTTAAGATGGTAAATTATATGTTATGTGGTGGTTTTTTAAACCACAATTTAAATACATAAATAAAAAGAATTTTTAAAAGAGTACCTAATATGACTATGTAACTAGTGCAGTGGTAAGTTAAGAAGGTCCCATCTGTGGTATGAGGCTGGGAAGTAATTTTCATTCATTCCAGTAATACTGAGCACCAATGATATACTACACATTACGGAAGGCACAGAGATTAACTCCCTTCCTTCAAAACAGGTTTTGGAAAAATTACCAAATCATCAAGCCATAGGCATATTACATAATGTGGTATGATAAGAACATGGTAGAGTCAAGTGATAGTAAGTTGGTAGAATCAACCGTACGCTGTTGGGTGTGGAGAGAAGGAAACCCTCCTACACGGTTGGTAGGAATGTGTTTTGGTATAGCCACTATGGAAAACAGTATGGAGATTCCTTAAGTAACTAAAAATAGAGTTACCATATGATCCAGCAATCCCACTCTTGGGTATAATCTGGAGAAAACTCTAAATTTGAAAAGATACGTGTATCCTAATGTTCACAGCAGCACTATTTACAATAGCCAAGACATGGAAACAACCTAAATGTCTATTGACAGATGACTGGATACAGAAGTAGTGGTATATCTATGCAATGGAATACTATTCAGCCATAAAAAGAATGAAATAATGCCATATGCAGCAACATGGACCTAGAAATTACCATACTAAATGAAGTCAGACAAAGACAGATATCATATGATATCACATATATGTGGAATCTAAAAAACCTGACACAAATAAACTTATTTACAAAACAGAAACAGACTCACGGGCATAGAAAACAAATTTATGGTTCCCAAAGGGGAAAGAGCATGGGGAGGGATAAATTAGAAGTTTAGGACTAGCAGATACAAACTACAAATGTAAAAATAAACAACAAGGTTCTAATGTATAGCACAGGGAACTACATTCAATACCTTACAATAACCTATAATAAAAAAGGATATGAAAACAAATATATACACACAATTGAATCATTATACTGTACACTGGAAACTAATACAACATTGCAAGTCAACTATATTTCAATTAAAAAACAGTACTCTGTCAAGTATTGACTATAAGGAAGCAAGAAAAGGGAGAAATCAAGCATCTCACTCAGATTTTTGGCTTGGATAAGAGAGCAACTTTGTTTCTATCCATGGAGAAAGAAAACTTAAAAATATTTTTTGTAAGAAAGAAGTAACTTTGGAGGACCTAGAATGGAGGAATAGAGATGAAAAATTCATTTTTGGATATGTTCACATTTAGGTGCTTTGGGATATCATCTAATAGAAAACACAGATCAAAACCCCAGAAGATGTGCAGTAAGTCACCAGAGACAAGTGAAGCCATGGATATGAGTACGATTGTTCAGGATAAAGAGTGAGGAAAGGAATTCATAATGTATCTTGGTGAAATTATTTAATTTCAAGGATACATAAGTAAACAATCCTTGAAATTTGGAAAAACAGGTTGGCCTTAGAATTTTAAGCAGAGCTAATGCAATATCTACGATGTTCTGGTAGAAAGACTGAAACAAAGAAATTATACCTAGCTAAGCTGTCCTTAGGTATGAAGGCGAAGGACAAATATTTTCAGTTACCTGCAAACCTCAAAAAACAGAACTCTTGAACTCTTCCTTAGGAAAAAATGGAACAAAAGATGATCAGGAATTACAGCTAATCAACTGGTAAATCAAGAATTTAGAAGTAAAGAAAACCAGGTGAAAAAAAATGGATAAGCATTTAAATATAACAAAGGAGAAATAGCTGTAAGAAACAAATTATCTACTGAAACATAAACATAAAAAATCTTGACAAAAACAATTATATAATTAATATAATACAATAAAATATATAACAACTCTAATATAATAAATACAATCCAATATAAACAGGGAGATAAGTAACAAAGAGGTGAGAAGTGAAACTACATTTGTTACTCACTTGCCACTGGAGAAAGTCAATTATATGGTATAAAATTGAAATTTGTAGTTGAAAAAATAAATGTAATTCACTCTCAATGTTTTTCTTAATCTTATCTATTAATTCAGGAAAAAATACCTCTTTGAAGAAGCATTTATCTATTGGCAATTTTTTTTGAATTGTATTTCTTCTTTTGTTACATTTCGGTAATATTATATTTTATTCTTCTTACTTAAATTAGCATATAATTATCCCAGTTTCAGAAAATTACTTCTGCTGGTTCATATACAGTATGACTAACAATCATTATATCTAATATTCTTTTGGTATACGTGTTTGGAGGGACATCTGTAATGATGCTGATAATTAGCTGGTGGTGGTCATATCCCGGCAAGAGATTTAGCATGAATTTTTAGTATTTTTTTCCTTTTCACTTAGACTTTTGAAATAATAAGAATGCATCACTTTTAAGAAAACAAAGTCATTTTTATTTTCTAAAAGTGGCGTAGGCAGAATAGGTATGTGAATAATACATTAATGCATACATATGTATTACGTACCCTGTATTTTAACTCCAGGGTGATTTTGAGTTCATAATACATAATTATAATTACATCATGGTATTCTTGCTTTATTTACAATACTTAAAATGGTTTCTTTTTTTTTTTTTTTACAATTTACTATGTGCCAGGCATATGCTATATATGCTATATGCTTATGAAGGATGAACTATGATTGTTATTATCCAAAACTAGTTAGGCAAGTAATATTACGGACATTTACAAAGAGGAAACTGCATCCTTAGTTAAGAAACTTTCCATAACTCACAGCTCCAGTAAATGCCAAATCCAGGATTTAAATCTTGCTCTAAGATCGATACCCCGCAAACTGATACCATGTTTCCTGCCATCTACTGCTGTCCATGAAGTTTTATCTTGATATCCCAGGACTGTGAAAATGAACGTAACCTAAAGCACCTCCGAATCACTTCAGTCTCTCCCAGTTAGATATAAGAAGGCTTAGCAAAGGCAACAGCTGTTAATGAAAGGTCTTTATGACCTTGACATGGAGATGGAAACTTTTGGAAGTTCTGCTGCCACATCCCTGCATTTCCTTCTTCATTTTTCCTCTATCCTATGCAGAAAGTCTAGAGTTACAATCCTGCCAAGTAGAATCTCAGCTGGCTCAGAAGGTTTACAGAGATAGATATATATGAACACGGAGTCCTGGCCCTCACCTCCTGTGTAGTTACTAGCAAGACAAGGAAGAAGAACCAAAGGAAAGGTCAAACATTGGTATCTCAGGAAATAGAGAGGGATAGTCTTCATAAACTAAGAGGGTCTGATTTCTTCCTAAAATTCAGAGGGATTATTTCTACAAGCCTCTTGTCCCTGAATACTCATGGCCAACTGGCCTCTAATAAAGGGACCCACCATTCCCTGAGAGCCTCACAGAGGCACTGTGCTAGGGACCTGCCATGGAGGATTTATTCCTGACAACAACTCACAAGGAACCGCTAAAGTCAGCTGACAAGCCACGAGGCTAAGAGTCATACTTAGAATCTGTTTGACCCCAAAGACCCATGGTATAGAATGTCCCAAAATACTTGAACGAAGCAAAAAATGCAGGGTTATCAGTAGCAGTTTCCACTGTGGGAGTCTTAAGAGATAAGCAAAAATTTGCTTATATCTCAGTGACTACTATTATGATTTGTCTCAGTGTCAGAGTTATAAAGTATCACCACGTATAGCTTGCATGTCCCTCAGCTTCATTTTCTAGAATTTCTGCAGCGAATTCTGGATCAAGGCCCAATGTAGTGAGTGACGTGTGCCTCAGCCATGGAGTTAGGTCAGGTGAAATGTACAGACTCCTTATAAATGATTATTTATAAAAAATTACCAAAGACCACAGCCAGAGACTAAAAATAAAAACAAAACCCAGTAACTGTTTATGAACTAGTCCATGAATATTCATTCTAATCACTGTATGATAGTCAATTAGCAGTATACACAGAAAGAATAATATGAAATCTGAGGCTACAGATTGCAGAACTGAATAAATCATCATTTTTAAATGACATAACTGATGATAATGCATTTTCTTTTCTGGAGGAAAAATTCATCGTATGTTTCCTAGTCGAATAAATAGAAGGAAAAAAATATACCTAAATGGTAAAAATTAGACTCAAATGTCTGTTCCTACAACTACAGGTCAAGAAAGGCATTGCTCCCATCATTTGATTTTACAGTTTGGATATTTATTACCTTGTCTGCTTGAGACTGAAAAACAAATAAATATGTGAGTTTATTGAATTTCTCAACGTTTTATATGGTGCAGTGGACTTTAAAAAAAATAACATGATAATGCAGTCATCATATTACTGACGGAAAGTTGTAATGAATTTTCTGTTTATTTTCTAGGTTTACCTTTCATAATATCTGGTGGTAGAATGTGGTTTGGTAGTTTAAATTTTAAGTGTGATGTTTCAACTAATTATTGCCAGAAAACAAAACGTCAATCAGGTTGCAAAGCTCCTAAAGACAGACTAAACTAGAACTATCAAAGATGTAAAATACAGTAACCATAGCAATGCTAATTTAAAATGGTCATTGATGGTTAAACATTTTTTTAATAATCCATGTCAGACATTTGCTGTATTGTTTTCAGAACTGATTTAAGTTACTCCTAATTTCATACTTCTAAATTTCTGACACTTTTAATGAAAGCACGTACAAAAAGAACAGCGGTAGCCCGGGGATAAAAAACTTGGAGGTGATGCTCAGCAAACCACGTACACGCGTGCACACAGAGGTCCCACTCCAGACCTAAGATGGCTGAGTTGCAGGATATTGCTTGGTGACCAAACAGTATCTCCTCAGCCACACAGTCATCTAGGCAGTGACAGATATGTCCCTCAGCTTTAGGCATGGCCAGGACAAACATTAAAGGGCATATTTATCTTCTCCAATATTCTGCACTTTTAAGTCAGTTTGATGCTTGATTTTATCGTCGGCTGCATTTAGGCTTTAGGGGAAAAAGCATTTGCTCAGCTCCATCTATTCTTTTGGAAAAAGCAGAGGTAGAACCAAGCTTCTTTCAGACAGAAAGACAGTCCTGTTTCAGTTAAGTCTGTGCATGCGTCTGCTCTGTTCTCATCCGACCTCCCAGTTGCCATCAGTCTCCCTTTCTTTTATTAAACACAAGTAGTTAATTAGCCCCAGCCTGTCCTTTCCCTTTCTCCCTTTCCCTTTTCGCAGTGGTAATGATGTCTAATTATCAGCAGCAGTGGGTTACTGAAACATCAGGTGCAAATCTTTCTCAGCGACAGCAAAGCCATCCGTGAACCTTCAAACCTCAAAAAGCTAGAATGATTGTCTACTTGAAAATACCATTCAAATACAGTACTTTCTTTTAACCAGTATATGCCTTTGAATTACAAGGAAAATATATTTTTATCTCTCTAGTAACTGCGCTCCTACCATCATAAAGAAAAAAATCAATGTATTTTTAAGGAAGAGAGATTTTGAGATGTGGGGAAACAAATAAAAGATCCCCTTTTATCCTGTATTTCTTAACTCATTGAAATGATGATTGGCTGTCTCTCAGAGAAGGAGGAGCCTATAATTCTATGTCAGGAGCCGCATAAAAATTTCATAAAGAGCAATAGAAGAGTTCATGAATTAAAAACCTCTTCAACAATTCAAAACAGCTGTGAATGAAGATCAGCGCTCTTAAATACTACACGGGAAACCATTCTCCAAAAATAACACCTGAGGATGACATATTCTCCTGTAACTATATGGCATCTTCACCGAAAAGAGAAACACGTGTTACTTTATTATTAACCCTGGAGTTGTCACTCTATATTAGATGTCTCAGGAGCCATTCTTTAACAACTCTGCATTAATTTTCGAATGAAAATATGGTATCTGAGCATGTGAATGCTGGTCTGAATTACTGGCATCCATGTTTATCTCAGTGCCTCTACGTCTGTTACAGAATTTATGTTAGAATTTGTAATTAACATTTTAAAAAGGCACATGTTTATACAGTGGATGTAACCCAATCCATGCAAGTATAAACTCATTCGACCAATACAAAATTAACTATCTGACACATAAACAGAGCCTGTGTAAAATTAAAAAAAAAACCTCCCCAGCTAGCAATTAAAAAATATATATTACAATCTTATTAAATAATATTTCAGTAAATATATCTTAAATGATTATTTTATTCATCCATTAGCCAGTATTGTCCAAAGGAAAATATATTCACGTTTTGAATTCTAATTTACTTTGTGTAACAGTAAGTTATTTTTTTTAATCAAGTTCTTAATATTATTCCAAATACAAATGACTCGAAGTACTTCATTCTCTATGACAGACTTCGGGCTCATCCAGATGCAAACCTCAGTTCTAATCCATGCCCATCTAGTTCTCATTTATTAAGGCAATCTCACCATTGTCTTAGCAATGCCACACATTAAAGGAGAAGGCTGCCTTTACAGATCTACCTCCTAGAAACCTGCCAACAACTGTACATTTTTTAAAAAAACAGTAGAACTTTTATGCGTGTTTCTATTTTGCCTTTATTTCTATTTACCCTTTCCGATATAAATTTCAAGAGAAATATACTTCCTTCAAACAACTATCCCTAATTAATCTCAGGAAATCATAAACTGCTTTCTAAACATAAAAGAGCCCTACAAATAATCCTTTGAAAAACCTTCATGCACAGATTTCCAATTTAATATACCTCCGTTTGAGATAGAAGAACAGCTTTCAAGGCATCTCCTTTCTAGCATCCTCCAGGAATGTTGCACGGGAAACAGTTGCCAGTAAGGGAGGGAGGGAAAAGGAGCAAATGCTCAAGAAACCCCAAAGCAAGGCAAAAATACACAGGATGCCAGTTACCCTCCCCCACCCCTACTCCAGGCGAGTACCCACCTAGCATGATGGAAAAAGCGGTCTTAAGAATCTGATCTGCAATCCTACTTGTAGCCCACAGCTCCCATCTCCTTAAAAAGGAAATTGACGCCGCTGCCGCTCCCCAACCTCACAGGCTTCTGCCGAGTGAGGCTGAGATACACTGAGCTCCCAACGCCAGCAGCTTTCAGCGCCTGGGCTTAGAGCTTTGTGGCCATGAGACTAGAAACGTCCCAGAATGAGGAACAAATACACACCACTTGACTGTGCCCAAACCCATCTCTCTTTGTTGTTCATCATTCAGCTCCGGCGGCTTTATTTGTGAAAGAGGGAAGTGAGGAAAGGAACGGGGGGGACGAGGAGGAGGAATCTCCAGGATCTTATCTACAACCTAAGTAGTCGTGGCAAGATCTCTGGGAGTGATTAAGGCAATTGGCAGCCGGTGTCTCCCGGGCGGCAATCTAACAATAAAACCTGATAGTGTTCGTGGAGGAGGGGGGGAGCCCCCACATCCACCACTAGCGCCACATTCGGGCTTTGTGCCAATAAGGAGACACTAGACTATCGATCAGAATCGTCTATTATCCAAGCGTGCGGCTGGGGTTCCAGCGTGGCCTTTATGCGCGGTGGCGAAGGCGGGACACGCGCCAGGCGCCCAGCGAAGGACGTGGGACAATGGCCCAGCCCGAGGACGCGGGACCCGGGGATGGAAGCTCCAGCAGCGGGCCCGGGAGCCAGGAGGCAAGGAGGGCAGTGCGCTCTGGAGGTGCGCTGCTGCTTTAAAATAAAGAACCACAAAGATTCCACGTTGGGGGGAACGCGCCTGGCTCACGAGAGTGGGGACGACTCGGGGAGGGGGCTGAGCAGGGTGGGGGGCACACGAGCCAACGGTGGCTCACCGCCCCCCCCTTCTCCCCCCTCTCTCCCCTCCCCACCGGGCTGCTCGGGCAGACAAATAACAGAAGAAGGCGAGTCACTCACCGTGGTCTTGACCGGCACGTAGAGCACTTGCTTGGCGCCGCCGCCGCCCCCGCGGACCTCGTCCGGCTGGCCCAGCTGGAAACCCTTCGATTTGACCCAGAATTTAAATTTGGCGTTGTCCGTGGAGCTCGACTCGCAGCCGTTGAGGAGCTGGACGATCCGCTCGTATTTTTTACGGGTCACCGTCTTGGTCTTGCCTGAGTCCCCGTAAGTCCTGAGGCACCAGTCCTGGAACTGGCGGTACATGTCGCGCTCGCTCTCCATGTTCCCGGCTCCCGGCCGCTGGCCGGATGCTCCTAGCGCACTTCGCACCTGTTCACCCGGGGCTCATGAAAAATGCAGCCCAGGCCACGATGTAGGGATGCGAGGTCCCGGCTGCCGCCGGAGCCTGCCTTGGGTGGGGGGAGGAATGGGGAGAGGGGAGGAGGGTCCGGTTGGGCACGAGCGATCAATGCCCTGTGCTACACCGAGTCTCTGGGTTCATTCGTAATTGTAAGGGATGTCTTAGACGCTTTTCTCGTCCTCTTAGTGATGGGTCTCTTTAATATTGTGTGAGTAGGACCATCCTAACAGCATCTGGCCCAAAGGAGTTGGGTTTTGAATAATTAAAATCCCATTCCTTGGTTTATTAAAAATCCCAATATTGACTTGGGGTGGTCCCTCGACGCCTCGCCCGAGGCTGTGTCCGGGACAGGCAGGTGGAGCGCAGCGCCGCCTCCCCGCGCGTGCCCCAGAAGCTTCCCCAGCCTCTGACCCCACGGTCCAGGAGCCTCTCAAAAGCAGCTGCCCAGCCGAACGCCTAGGAGCCGGAAGGGCGCTCAGGTCCCCGGGCTCTCCTTCCTCCAGGGTCCTGTTCTGCTTCGGCCTTCCCTGCGTGGGGCGTTCAGGGACTAGAAAGAGAGAAAGTTCTTACCTGTCATGTTGTTAAACCTATCAAATCCTGCTACACAGGAAAAAATAATTAAGGTTTTTAAAAAATGGCTTAAAATGTCATTTCTTCTGCTGTATTTAAGCTAAAATCCAGCCCCGTAGGTAGGTTCCAGGAGTTAAGTCCCAGAATTAGCAAAGCATTCACGGAGATTTAGCCATAGTTCTGTAGGATACACTGTGGTACCCCCAAACAGATATCCGTTCCAGGGGGGATGTGGGTAAACGAAGGCAGGCCACTGGCAGCGGGTCTCCCGGATAATGACGGGGTCCCCAGACAGGACTCCTCTGGTCTCTGCTGAACTGGGTGCAAGGCATAGAAGTAAGTTTATGACACAGATGCTTAAAACCCTGTGCATGAAATTAAAATACAGCGAGGTATCATTTTCCCCTTGCTTGGTTACAGTTTGCAGTTCACACGGGAGGTTTCAGATGTCTGTCTTCCCCCTGCCACGTCATGGACACCCCCTCCACTGCTGAGAGTAGCCAAATATGAGTTCCTCTGGACGATTTCTCAAGCAAATGAAATCAGCAGTTCCTCCATTCAGGATTTCCATCCGTTTGTTACAGAGCTGGAAACAGGGGAGTTCCCATCCTCCTCGCGCTGCGATTGCGGCCGCTCCTCTTTATTCTACTCTCTGCGGAGGCCCGCGCCCGTCCCGGGAGGCGGCTCTGCCCAGGAAAGCGGCCCGACCAGTGCCGGCGCCAGGTCCGCGTCCTAGTCCACCTCGTTTCCTCGCCGTCGTCTCCGAGACGAAAGCCCCGACTGGGAAGGCGGAGTGTTTGTACCCACTGCGCCGCAGCTGGTCCCGGCACTTGCAAAATGGTCAGAGGCTCCTGCTCCGCCAGCCTGAGTGCGTGCGTGTGTGTGAGCAAGGGGGCGAGGGTGTGCAGGGGGTGCGCTGTGTGTGCGCGCGTCTCCGGGAAGGTCTCGCGGCGGCTGGAGCCGGGACTGACAGCCCGGGCGGAGCGCGAGCAGCTCCACACACTAAACCTCTCGCCTCTCCCCTCACCCCCACCCCTCCCACTCCCCTCTCCTCCCGCCCCCCCTTCCCCGGCCCCTTCCAAGCTCTCTGATTGGCCAATGGGACAAAAGTTTCTGTGGAGACGGCTGGGCGCTGACGTCACGGGCAGAATTGTCCCATTTAGGGATCCCGGGGGCAGTGCGCATGCTGCAGGCTGCAGGTTAGAGGCAGGAGGAGGTAGCAGCGGGCCCGGCGGCAGCCAGGTGGCGGAAAGGAGCACTCAGCATCCAGGTGGGGGGACGACTCCAGCCGGGTTTCCATGGAGATTCCTCTGGGTCTAGCCTAAAAACAGCAGATCAGCTGACACCATTAGCTCAGGACCTAATTACTGCTTATTGGAGCAACAAATGAGGGAGAGGGCCAGCTGCAAAGGAAGAGTTTTTATCCACCCCCCTCCCCATCTCCTCCTTTCTCCCCTCTCTCCGTGGCTCTGGAGTCCCGGGTGAATTCTCATTAACTTGCAAGATTCCTGCAACAACAGCTTCCCTTCTCTAGAGGCTACCCTGACTGCTTTTATTCCCTTTATTTCCTTCTTTTGCATCTAAAAAAAAAAAAAAAAATCAGTTGTCCTGAGTCCTTGAATTTTTTTTTGGGGGGGGGGCAATCAAATGACCAGTAGAGCTCAGAAAATCCACGCTCCAATAGAAGTCACAAGTGAATCTAATATAGTGGTGGGGGTGGGGTGGGGCGCATCACTTTCAATTTACTGACTTGGCTAATTATCTTTAGGCTTTTCACGTTTTTAAAAAACTTTCAGTATCTTAAACACGTAAATATTTGGAGCAAACAATTAGAAGAATAGTTTCAATCACTCTTCTAGATGTGGTATACCTCACAGGAACAACTCTTTTAAAAAAGTTCCTCTTGTGAGATCAGAGATAAAGAGTGATTCCAAATTGCGAGATCTAGAATTTATGGTGTATTGGTCACAGGTTTCCTAGAAGATTCTGGAAGCATAATTGGTCATACGCTGGTTATTCGTTAAAGATTAAGCTGGTTCTGTAAGGTTTACTTTCTATTATGGTTATAACTTACTTCACAGTTTCAGAATTTTTTGGGTAGCTTTCATTTGAAATGTCATCTCACAACTATAAGCCTCCTTCAAGTACTTTCAGAATCAGGAAGCCTGTCCTCCTTGACTTACTCAGGTTAAAATAATCAGTCTTTCTAAACTACTCTGAATAGTGTCTTTCAAAGACCTTTTAAACCTCGTCTCATAGTAAGACATACATTTTACTTTGGCATATAGTGCAGACATACATCTGTCCTCCAAAATTTTTATGAAATAAATATATTTTATTACATGTAATACACTTTTTTTTGGCCACTTTCTCCTATTTATTTATTATCTGTTTATTGTTTGGTAAAGTGTGGTCCTGCTCCAATAAATTTATTTTATGACCACCAAAAGATGACTAGAAACCTATGGCTTGGAAAACACTGTTTTACATTGTAAGAACCGTACTGCTCCTTGTGTTACATTTATTTTTTCATGTAAGTATGCTTCATTATTCAAATAGAATCTTGATTGGAAGGCTCTTAAGAGTTTGCATTTTCTTGTTTTCCAAGTAACTCCAACACAATGAATGATGCACATAAGTAAGTGCTTAATACTGAGTTAGTTAATTAAAAAAAAAAAAAAAGGAAAAAGAGGAAGGGAAGGAAGGAAGAAGCAGGCAGAGGTAATCCTTGGCCATTCCTGTTGCCTTTTGCTGGGTGTTGTGTGGATGAAGTTGGACCCCACTTCAGAAAATACCAGGACCTGACCATACACACAGGTTCATTCTATTTATGATTACACTTGACATGCAAGTGTATGGAAGTCAGAACACTCTGAGACATAAAGGGACTCACAGAATACAACTGACATAAATATTCACATTGGACTAAAGGAATAAAGAGTCCTAGGACTTCAAGGTCCAAGCTTCTCAGAGCCCTGTGGATTCTCTTGTCTGCAGTGGAACTCAAAGTGGGCTCTATTCTGTTCATTATTAATTGGCAAGCTGAGTCAATATCTTTTACTGTATCTTTCCTACCTAAGAGCATAAGCACTTGAAAAATCTAAAATCTGCTTCAGCAACTCATTCTTGGGTTCATTTCTCTCCTTTACTTGTTACTTCTCTAGAAGTTCTTCCCAGCTCCACCTGGAGGGTCGTACTGAGCCCTTCCTTTCAGCTAAATTATTCATGAACAGGCTGCCTCGAAATTAACTGGCATTTCCCCCAAGACACTTTCTTCAGAACTGCCTCTCTACAGAGCGTCTCTCTCCAAAAAGTGACCCTTCATCCCCATATCTGAACACCGGTCCCTAAACCCTGGTCCAGGGTACTGACTATTACTGATAGGGAGAGGAAGTCAGATTTGTTATATCAGAAAATTATATTTTGATTCAAGATAATCCAAATTTCAAAACATGATCGATGTGATTTTTATCATGAAAATAAAATTTCTCTCAACCTCATGGTCAGTTTGTGATGTTTTAAAAAAATCTGGAAAAATCTTGCATTTTCATATCAATCACAAATATTCATGCATCACTACATATTCATCAGCAAAATGTTCCATTGCAAACAACATGTAATCTGTAATCATAAACGAAGGATACAAAGAATAAGCAAGACTTCATTCATCCATCCGTATAATTATGCTTTCATTCAGCAAATATTTACTGAGTGCCAATTTCTGTGATCGACTCTGGGGTTAAAGTAGTCAGCAAGAGAGATGTGTATACATGGTCCTCATCCAGTAGAACTGCAGTTTTCCAAGGGAACACCGATAAGAAGCAAGGAAATAATTAGCATTTGAGGTTAAGTGCTAGGAGGGGAAAATACGGTGCTATAATTGAAAACAGTGGCAGATTAGAGGGACTTGGTGGCTCAGGGAGGATCACTCCAGGTAGGTAACATTGGTTATGAACTTGAAGGATGCAAAGAAGTCAACCATATGAAGAGCTAGGAAGGTGAACCACAGGCACAGCACAGAAGTACTAAGGCAAGAGTTCTCGCCATGTCTGAGGACTAGAAAGAAGCCCAGGGCAGCTGGAGCACATTGAGCTTGGAAGAGCGGGATCGGCTATGAGGTCTGAGTCCTATTCTGCTGCCGTATCCTGCAGGGCACAGGAGTTTGTGTTTTATTATTGGTCCAGTGGAAAATCAAGTATTTAAAGCAAGAGAATTATATGATATGAAATGCATTTCTATAAGTTTCACTGGCATTTTGGAAAAGAAAGGATTAGGAGAAGGCAAGAGTGGAAACAAGATCAGCTGGGAAATTTTCATTAGTTGTAGCCACTTGGGTGAAATACTATGGTAATGGATTAGGAAGGTGACGGTCGAGGTAGAGGGAGAGAAGTGATGGACCGAAGATATCCTTTAAAGATAGCAGAGGGCTTGCTGATGGATTGCATGTGGCAGGTGAGGGAGGAGATTGAGTCCAGGATGACCAGATGGCTTCTGGCTTTAGTACTATGGCTAGTGAGGCCACTGACTTACAGGGGGAGTTTGAGAGAGGAACAGATTGGGAGTTGGAGGCTGAGGTAGGAGCAGAAGTAGGTTGGGGTGGAGAGGCAGGAAGAAAATTTAATTTCAGAGAAGTTAAATTTGAAATACAAGAAGAGTTGTTCATGTAGGAATTTGAATATAGAAGCTTGAACGACAGAGAAAAGTCTGGGCTAGAGATATAAATACAGGAAATTTAAAGTCATGGGAATGAATGACATCACCTCTGTCCATATTTTTCCATCCCCCAGAAGGGAAAGCCTCTATCTTTTGATATTGATTTTGTAAATTAATACCCTAGGACTAAAATGGAATGCTGTGTCCTAAAGAGCAGAATTTAGCTCCTATCGTTATAACACTGATGATGAGAAAACCTGAGAAAAGTATAGCAAAGCCATTTGGATCAATCCATGACCGGACCTAAACTGCTAGTGAGTTACAAAATGTATGCGGCCTTAAAAGTCACTTAAATTTTAAAAAGGAAAGACAAATGCTGTATGATATCACTTACATGTGGAATCTGAAAAACACGACAAACTAGTGAATAAAACAAAAAAGATGCAGACTCACAGATATAGAGAACAAACTAGTGGTTACCAGTGGGGAGAGGCGGGGGGGAGGGACAATACAGGTGTAGGGGGAAAAAAAGGGGTTATTACAGGATGACATGAAATCATGTGTGTGAAACTTGAAAATTGTAAAGCACCATAGAATTTAAGGAATCATTCATTCCATTAAAAAATTAAGTGGAATTTTTTAAAGTCAAAAACATAAAAATTTGACTTCAAAATAAATAACATTTTAAAAAGGAAAAATTAAAAACTTCGGTTAGACCTATTCTCAGTTAGATCAAGACCTAGAGGCATGCTAAAATAGGAATCTAAACTTAGAGGATGGCCTATGAGCAAATCTGTCGTTAAAGGGGTCAGATAGAGACTGTCTACTGAGTTAAGTCAGTAAGAGAATTTGAGCCCTTTAGCTGGACTAGAGAGTGTGATAGATGGTACTTGCTGCTTTGAAAACTGGAAGATCTAAACATCATTATGTGTTCAGATGTTTAACCGTCTATGAATGACTCTTCCAAGGAAAAGGAATCTATAAAAGAATCAAATGGCCAACTCAATCGGTAACTCGATTACCACATAGCTTGGTAACTTTTCAAAAGGAAACAGAACAACCAAAGTTAAAGCAGAAATGGACAGCTCTTGCAGATCGGGAAGTCTGGAACCACATAAAATGTGTCACAAATCTGATTTTATTAGTTGATTTCCATTCTATTGACTCTTCTTCCAAATAATTTTGAAACGAATCTATTTAGTATGCTATAGCCATCCTTCGGTTCAGAAAGAAATGCTTTTGAGAGAGTTTAAATATCGTCCTGAACTTTATGGCTGTCATTACTAAGACACACCCCAAAAAAGTGTTGGGTTTTTTTAAATTTGTGAGCTATAGTATCAGTATTTGTATTCCATTTTCTCACCAAAAGAAACAAAGTTAGAAATTTAATGTTTGTTGCAAGTCCCCAAATTGATTGATATTTATGTTTGATTGGTATGATCATCATTAAACATGATGCACTGGTCAGAAGTTAATTTCCACATAAACCTAAATGTACAAACTAAGAGCAAACAACAAATTGGATTTGACAAGCCTAGTGGATTTGCTGAATTTCTCTCTAACTCCTGCCTTTAACATCTCTGAACAAGTCCGTGGTGCAGCCAGTTGCTACATTTTAACAGCCGCATATGGATTCATTCAACATTCATCCACCTGGCATTTTCATCTAGCTGTTAGAACTATGATAAAGTCCAAAGCTAGCAGTCTGGTGTTCATGTCCCTTGTAACAGAGAAGAAAATACATTTTTTTTTTCTGGCCCCAAATATTGCTTTATTTCTAGTAGCCATATGGCTTGTCTTTTCTTCCAAAATGTATGTCTTAAAACAGTAATCCACATAGCATCTTCAACTCAGTGGACAGCATGGTTATAGAATTCCTACATTATTTTTAGAACAGTTATTTTGTCATGGAAAATAACTCTCTGGGGACGAGTGAGCAACGCACCTCTGCCCAACTCCCATTATACCGTTCTGTATTTCTAGTTTTCACTGTGATTTCTGCTGAATGAACCACTTAATATCTTACCATCATCATCTAGCCTTTCTATCTTATTTGCAATCCATTATTAATCATTGTAGGACATTTGCTTAACTTGCAGGTTAAAAGTGACAAGAACGGACACATATTTTTTGGCTGAAACCACAGACTCTAGAAATAGTTTTTAGAGGGAAGAAAGACATCTGAGTTCAAATATCAGAATCTGTAAAATAGCTGTAACAATGCTAAAATCCTGTCCTTTGGGGTAAAAAAAGAGAGAAGTTGAAGGAAAAACCACCCCTGTTTTCTCCTAGGACCATGCTAATTGGCACTGAAAAGCAAGGCAGAAAGTAAGTTAGATTTCCCCTTTCTCTTCTAAAATGAACATCTCCCAAGTCTTTAGAAAACTCTTGAATTAAACCTTTTAATCCAAAAGCAGAATAACCATTTAGAAGCTCCAAAAATTTCAGTTCTTTTCATAGTTTATATTGAGTGTTGAAAATGAGAGTTAACCTTTAAAACATGAAGTGTTCATCTTATATGCAGAAATACCTCTTAGGCAGTTCAATTTAAACTGTCCACTCTGGTGGTCTTGATAGCTTGGAAAAGCAGAGCATCAACATGATGGTGACACACTTCCATTTATCTTAATGAATTGTAAATTTTAGATTGAATTAATCTTCAAGGTAGAGTTTTATACATGTGTGCATGAGACACAAATTACCTAATATATCATACAGCATAGTTTATTAAGAACAACTTCACTAGGTACAATGAAGCTATGAGCCAATCAAACCTTTAAGAGTCATTTTAGCCATTAATCTGTAATTGGGTGTGCTGATTGAAATAAACCCTCACATACAAGGGAAAGATGGAGCCACTCCTTAAGGGTCAGTGATAAAGAATGGTTTGCAGAGACAGCTATTTTTCTGAGTATATTTATGTGCACATGTCTTCTGGTTCAAAAACAAACATACCTGAATTTTGAAACAGCAAAATTGAAATCTTGAAATCTCAAGATTTCTTTGACTCATAAAATCATCTGAGCATATCATTTTGTTGGAGTATTAAATTTACTAATACCAAGTACAATGAAGTGATTTCATGCCTCATACTTTTAAAAATTGTTTCAAAATATTTATATGACCATTATTTTCTAAAATAGCAGAAAATGATGTCATTTTAAAGTACCAACCAGTTAAGTAAGAAATATGTAGCGATGATATTGGCTCACTTTCTTACTAATATCCATCAAGGCAAAGGCACAGCACTGATTTGTACATTTTAAGAATGAAATTAATGTGGATTTCCGCTTCTAGGGCTGCGGCTGACTAGAGACTCTAAAAGCCCTTTTTCAAGAAAACAACTCAAGGATGTGTAATGAGTAGTTTTGATTGCATGACTGGGCTCATGGGATGTGGGGAAAGTATCTCACTCTCCTCTCCCCCAAGAAAGGCCATTGAAAACTGATCAGTGAGCAGTCAACACACCCAAGGGGCTGGATGATCTTATGAGCAAGGTTAATATCAACATTACGGTAGGAAGACTGAATATTAGATTAGCAACATAGTCCTGGAGCTGTTCCTGAAAATCCTGTATTAAGCCAGAGACATGTGAAGGGTGATAAAATAATCAGAAAGTTGGCCTTGCCACCTGGCTCATAGTAAAAGCAAATACAAATTTATCTGTAGAGGAAAACATTCACAATTTGAGTAATCAGATGTGTCTTAGATTAAGATCAACCAGACATGAGCATACAACTTGAAATGTCCAAAAACAAGAAAACCAACTATCATCTATAAAAGCCAGCAGAAGTAACAAGAACAAAAGTAAATTCTCAATGATTTTATTCAAAAACAGACAAAACTAACCTATGGTTGTAGAAGTCAGGTTAGTCGTTACTCTTGTGGTAGTGACTGGTAGAGGACACTAAGAGGGCATCTAAGATGCTAATAACATTATGTTTTCTGATCTATGTGCCAATTACATAGGTAGTTCACTTCGGGAAAATTCATTGAGTTATATATTTATTATCATTTCCCCATGTATGTTAATCTTCAATTAAGTATACCTTTAAAAAAGCAATAAGCATGCAAACCCTGTGGAGCAATCACGAACAATATTTTTTAAAGTATAATTCATACTGCTAGGAGAGGATGTAAAATAGAGTCATAGAAAATGCTTAATTAAAACTAGAGAAGACAGACAACTAGGGGAGAGAAACAAAGAACAAATACAACAAATTAAAAAAAGATACAAACATGATAGCTATTAATCTAATCATATCAGTAAAATCACTTTAAATGTGAATGGTCTAAATACGCCAATTAAAAGACAAAGATTGTCAGAGTGGATAGCAAAATAAGACCCAACTGTACGTTGGCTGTAAGAAATGAGTTTAAACACAAGGGTTCATATAGATTAAAACTAAAGGAATACAGAAATATATACCATGTTAATGTAATTTTAAAAAGCTGACCTATATACTAAATTCAAACAAGCAGGCTTTGGAATAATAAAAATCATCAGGGATAAATAGAGGCACATATAATGATGAAGTGATCAGTTCTCCAATTACAGATAACAATTTTTAATGTGTATACACCTAACATTAAAATATATCAGGCAAAAACTGATAGAATTGCAAGGAGAAATAAGCCCGCTACTACAGCTCAGACTTCAACGTCTCACTGCCAGTACTGATAGAAAAAGCAGGCATAAAATCTGTGAAGATATAGATGACCTGAACTGCATTATCAATTACCTTGACCTAACTGACATTTATGGAATACTCCATCCAACAACAGTGAAATGCACATTCTTCTCAAGTTCACATGGAACAGTTACGAAAGTTATTACCACATTCTGGGCCAAACAACAAAATTTACAAATTTATAAAAGTAGAAATTCCACAAAGTTATGTCCTCAGACCATAGGGAATTAAATTAGAAATCAGTAACAGAAAGATAGCTGGAAAAAATCCTCAAATTTCGGAGATTAAACAAAATGCTTATAACACATGAGTTATAGAAAAAAAATTGGCAGGGCTGGAAATATGTATATTTTCAACTAAATTAAAGTGAACGTACATCTTATCAAAATATGTGGGATGAAGCAAAGGCAGCGTGTAGAGTAAAATTATAGCACTAAATACATATTTTTAAAAAAGAAGAAAAATCTAAAAGGAGTAATCTAGCTTCCACCTTAGAAAACTAAGAAAGAAAAGCAAATTAAGGCAAAACAACAAGAAAAGAGCACATAGTAAAATAATCAGAGTAGAAATCAATGAAATTGAAAATAGGAGAACAGAGAAAATCAACAAAATCAAAGAGCTGGTCCTTTAGAAAATTCAATAAAACCTTTCAATCGCTTAATGCAGAGATTACTGATAAGTATAATGAGTCCCCAGAGGAGATGAGAAACTCCTCTGAAAGAAGATTTTAAGTTTATTAAAACAATGACAACAAGAGGCACTTATCAAATGTATGCCACAGTGCCTGCACCCTGAGACTGTTAATGCATAATTTTACTATCATTGATGTTTACTATAATTCTTGTATCTGTTACTCTATATATAAGTGGGTTTTCCCTCTCTGGCTTCTTTCAAGATACTCTCTTCGTCTTTGTCTTTCTGCAGTTTGAACATGATATGCTTAGCTGTATATGAGTGTTTTAGTTAGTTTCGTTGTATTAATCGTATTTGGTGTTCTCTGAGCTTCCTTCTTCCTGGATCTGTGGTTTGTTGATTCTATTGACATTCCTTCAACCCAGCGATTCTTTCCTTGACATGTCTAATCTATTGATGACCCAACAAAGACCTTCTTCACTTTTGGTACAGCATTTTTAAAATTTTTAACATTTCCTGTGTATCTTTCTTATAATTTCCACCTCTCTGCAGCTATGACAGAATACCACACACTGGGTGGCTTACAAACAACAAGCCTGTTTCTCACAGTTCTGGAGACTGGGAAGTCTGAGCTCAAGGTGCCAGCCTTGGTCACACTTCCGTAAGGACATTCCTTCTGTCTGGTTCATAGCTTGCACCATCTCACTGTCCTCACATGACGGGAGAGGCTAGGGATGTCTCTGAAGCATCTTTTACAAGGCAGTGATTTCGTTCATGAAGGTTTCACTCTCAAGACTTAAGCACTTCTCAAAGGTCCCACCTACTAATCTCATCACATCGGGCATTAGGATTTCAAGTTTGCCATGAAATAGTTCACAGTTTTTCAATATTTATATTCTAGATTAGCCACTGGATTAAACTTTAGTTAAAATGAACCCATGAGTTGGTCTTTATGTATAACTACATAGCACTAGAAACAATGGACTCTTAGTGCTGCACTGATCCTATGCTTTCAAACTATTATCTAGACCACTATTTGTCCAAGTGTGACCCCAGGACTAACAGTGTCTGTCAGTCTCACCTGGAAACTTGTTAGAAGTGCAGATCCTTAAGCCTCACCCCAGACCAACTGAATCAGAAACTCAAAAGAGTGGAGCCCAAGGAATCTTCATTTTAACAAGCCCTCCAGGTGCTTCTGATGCTATCTCAGGTTTGAAAATCACTGATCAAACTAAATAATATTTGCACTTGTTACTGGAATGTAGCTATAATTTTCTAATTAAATTGTCTGTTAGCTTTGCACTAGTTGTAAAAAAAAGTTACTCAATTAGTCATTATTAATGACTCTATTACTCTGGAGATTTATCTCAAGGAGTCACAGAGTGAGTATCTAAAATCATACACGGTTTGAATGTGTAAAAGCAGAATGGCAGATTTACAAGTTTTATGTCTTACTGTGATTGGAAAGGAAGTTTCCATTTTATAAGATAAACTATTTTTAACTAAGCTATTTTTATTTTTAAGCTTTTCATTGTGAAATAATTTTATACTTGCAAAAACTGCACAAAGAATTTCTATATACCCTTCATCCAGCCACCCTAACAGTCAACACTTCACATAACCATAGTGCAATGCTCATAACCAGGAAATTGAAAATACTATTAAATGATCCCAAATTTCACCAGTTGTCCTGTTAATGTCCATTTTCAAATCCAAGATCTAATGGGGATTGTACATTGCATTTAGTTGCTATGTCCCCTTAATCTCCTCTAATCTTGGGGAGTTCTTCGTTGCTTTGTTTTTCATGACCTTGGAACTTTTGAAGCATGTAGGTCAGCCAGCTATTTGGCAGTACATCCTTCAGTTTTGGTTTGTCTGATATCTTCTTATGACTAAATTCAAATTATTTGTTTCTGATAAGAATACCATTAAATGATAACATGCCCTCCTTGTGCTTTGTATCAATATGTTGTTACTGATCATCTTTGATCACGTGTTAAGGTGATGATGTCTGCCAGGTTTATTCATGTAAAGTTACAATATTCCCCTTTATAATTAGTAAGTATCTTATGGGGAAAATAATTTGAGGTTATGAAAATATTCTGTTTCTCATGATAGTTTCCCATTAATTTTAGGATCCACTGATGATTCTTGCCTGTAATGATTATTACCATGATACTCACCAAATGGTGATTTAAAAAAAAAATCATTTCTTCTTCATTTGTTCATTGAAGTTCTTCTATAATGAAGAGCCATCCTTTACTTTCTTTTATTTCTATATTCAATTGTATTTTTATACCAGTGTGAGCTCACAAAAATTTACTTTATTCTGTGGATTATACTCCACCACTATCCGTCTTTATTTTGTTGCTCAAACTGACCCAGATGGCAGCCACTGGGAACTACAAGTGGCTGGGAACTCCTTTCATTGTGCTGTTGTTACCTTTTGAGCGCTTGCTCACTTTCTGACATCAGATATTATTCCAGACTCATTTTGTACTTTTCCTATCCCAACCCAGGAATCAGTATTTCTCCAAAAAGCACTAGCTCATTCAAGAATGAGATTTAGAAACTAAGATCCGGGCATTTGTTGTGCTCATGGCTACTAAGTCATCCATGCTTGTAGGCACGCCCAATGGAGGGAGTTAAGAAATATACGTATACCCACTTAAATGCATCCATGTCTATTTCTCTATCCATCTATCATCTATATACATATCAAGTCATAGGTAATACTGATTCCCCCACTTTCGACCCAGTACCACATGGTTCATTCTAGTTACTCCCTTTTCCTAATTTGTAACTACTTTCCCTGAAGAAAAAAATTTGGCTTTCATTATTCACAACATACTCATTTTCTCAGTCCCAGAATACACATAAAATAATTTCAGGATTGCTAATGCATACCTCTGTGAAAAATAAATTAAAGTTAAATATTTGTGTTCCGGACATTTAGAAAGACATATAATAAAGAATTCATGTTTTGCGCTTAGACAGTTACACATTTCCAGAATTTTGTATTGCTATTTAACATGTAGTTGAATATCTTCAGCCCCAAAAGCATCAATCCAAGTCCGAAATTTTCCACTGTTAGCACCTAATGAATTTCAATTGTATAAAGTTCCATATCCTACGTTTCTCATATTATTAAAGGTTCCTTTATTTCCCCCCCCCCTCATTTTTATTTAGAAAAGAGAACAAATGGCAACAGCGTATCAGCTCCATAAGGACAGTGATTTTGTTTTTTGGTTTTTCCTTTTCTTTCTCTACTGTAGCTCTAGTGCCTGGAAATGAACTTGACCTATACCAGCCACTCAACAAAACTGGTTGACTAGAGTATTCAAATGATAATACAAACGGTTGTAGAATATTGGCAATTCTGCCGAAATTAAGCTGTTGGTGGACAAGCAATCACCACTAGGTGACAGTATAAAACATTCATACCTTGACTAATGCACAAATGTTCCAAATGGGCCCATGAAAGGAAAGTTAGGGATGTCACTATGCAATACCCACAGCTTCCCTTAGGAAAATCTAGTGGTACCTACGTAAGGAAAGCATTATACAAACCCATTAAGTGCTCATCTGTGATAACAGGACAAACATCTTTCATTCAGTAAATACAGATTTTTATCTAAACTACCGTATGTTGGAGGAAAATCAGTAGCATCCATGGCAAAAACCACAATGAACAAACCAAAAAATTAACTTTGCAGGAATCAGAAGTAATCTAGGAACCGAAATGAAAGTTTAAAATACTCAAATTAGTTTCCCCAGAGAAGTTGAAGATGATATTGTATCCAGAACACATAAAGAGACTATTAATTTAAGAATAAAGGAGCCATTAGAGAGAGTAAGAGTTTGTAGAAATTAAAATTTTAATTGTGATTACAAAATAGATCAGTCGATGCACTGAATAAAAGAGTAATCAGGCAAGACCAAGGTTAATACTAGAAAGATTATGTTTAAGAAATTTCTCACAATGTAGAATATATACTATATAATATACAAAATGTATTATATGTATTTGTATATAATGTGTTATATGTATTAATATATATAAGAAAGCATAGGTTGCTTTCTTCTTTACAACATGGAGGTTCAATTCCAGAATGCCAATGTTAATCTAATAGATATTCCAGGAGGAGTTAATGATTAATGAAGGGAAGGAAATATCAAAGAAATAGTAGGAACATTTTTGATTGAAAGAACTTAGCAGGTGTTGAGCTGGATATACAGCAGAAACCCATATATTGAGTTATTCTGGTGCAATTTGAGAGCTTGAGGGATAAAGAGGAAATCAAGAAATCTTCCAAGGAAAAGATAATAATGAAAAAGATATGTATAACAAGTGAAACCAAACTGATCTCAGCAAAATTAGATGCTCAGAGACAGTGGAAAATGCTATCAAATTTAAGTGGGAAAATGGTTTAAAATAATACTTCTATGTATAGTTAATCTATCAATTACATTTGAGATATATTTTTAAGATATAAGGACAAAGTTTACAAGCCATCCTTCCTCACTATGAATAGATGATGCTTGGAATATTGTAAAATAAAGAAAAAAGAAATAAAAGAGGAAAATTACTATGAGAAAAGAAGCCATTAGCCTGAGTATGAACTAAAGGAATAGTCCTCAACCCTGTTCAAACATTAGAATCACATCTGGAGCTTTTAAAAATACTATTGTCCAAAGAGAAGGGCATCTGGAATGCTGATAATGTTCTATGTTTTAGATTATAATTATACAGAACACGTAGTAATATTTAGTCACAAAAATTACACATACCTAATTTCAACCCCAGACTTAACTAAATCAGAAAACCTAGGGGGTTCGGTCCAAGTGTAGACATTTTTTAAAAGCTCCTCAGGTCATTATAATTTGCATCCAAAATTGAACTACTGCCCCCAGGAGAAACTGCAATGTGGACAAATTAATATTTTTGAACCCCTGGTGCAGAAGGTTAAGCTAACCATGCTCCTTCATTCATAACATATCAAATACCCGTATTGTTTTATTCATTCCTTAAGTTATGTGTTCCTTCATTGTCATCTCCCATTCCCATTTTCCATTCTTCCCCAGAGAGTGTGCTCTTGTTTTTAATGTCTGTCCTTTTGCTTACATGTTTTTTATAAAATATGAATTGTTGTGTAGGCTTGTAATTTTAATTTAGTTAAAATATATTATATCTGATAACTTATTCTGTTACTTTAGACAGTTACTGTCAAATATTATCAATCAAAAACTAGTACAACAATTATAAAATCTACTGATTATAATTTATAAATAAATATATCTATTATATATCCAAATAAACAGCTATTATATATAATGTATATGTAATTTACAGTATATATTATAATATTATATATTATATAAAATATATTTATATTTATATTATAGATAATTATATTATATATATATTATATGTATTATATATTATTATATTATAGTATATATATTATATAATATATTATATATTTATATGTATTTATATTAAATGCATTATATAATATATAATACATACTCATATTATATAATAATATACATTATACAATATATTTATACATATAAATACATATATATACATACATAAAATATACATACATAAATACATATATTTATATTTATGTTATATAAATATATTTTATATAACATAAATATCTTTATATTTATAAATATTCATTTATACTTTATATAAATATAAATATATATATAATTTATATAATGTATAATATATTTATATATGATTTATATATTATATAATATATAAAATTTATATTATATGTATTACATATTATATGATATATTTATAAATTATATATAAATAAACATATTTATTATAATCTGTATTATAAAATATATCAATATAATGGTTAACAGCAAAATTAACTACAAAACAAAAAATATTTTAGAATATTTAATTTCAGAGTACAGAATTGAGCCAGGGAATAGAGATCTTCCATTTTATTAGACTTTAATTTTCAAGATGACTTCCTTCTCAGAAAGATCAAATCCTTTTACTTTTCAGGGCATGTAGTACCAGTATGGCACATTGTATGTGATGTTTAGCTATTATTCTCCTTCTGAAGTTTTAATTTGAGTATTATAGGACTTTTTGATGTATTAGTGTCATGTTTTGGACTAACTCTTATGCTTGTGTTTAGCACAGCATAGCATGTTTTCAAAATCCATGGAATGTTCGTTGAATGTGAAAACATTTTTTTTTACAAGTGACAGCTTTCTCTGATTGCATTGCTTTGCTGGAAAAAAAGATCAGCTTTCAACCAATAAATTTATGATCTCTTGAAAACAGCATATTAAAAACAGGACAAGTATCATAATTTGATCTGAAATAACAGCACATATATTTGTGTGTACATCCTCCAGGATAAACTTGCAGGAATGCATTTAATTAAACATATCTAAATAGCGAAGCATGTGTAAAAGCAGGCAAAAAGAATAAAAAATGTAGAAAGTTACAAAGTCTTTGGGTATCTATAATATTCTGATCTCAAATAAACATACGTGGAATAAGATGAATTCTTCCATTCCACAGATGCCAAAAGAGGAAGAAGAGCTTCCAGCTGCCACTGGGAGAGACAGCTGCTACTTAGCCAGGGATGCCTTAGGAGCTGGCCAAGACAGTCAGGCAATGAGCACCAAGCTGAACCCCCAACAAAAGTAAAAAAAACAATTTTATATGTTCATTCTGTTAGTGAGTTTCTTATTGAAATAAGAAACCCTCGATACATTGTTCATACCCTCGATTCATTGTTCTTTATATCTGTGGCACATTCTAGCTGAAAAGCTAGAATGGCAAGACCATGCTGGGATACGCTATGGGAGATTAAGTAGAAGAAAAACTTTTTATAGTATAGAACAAAAATGCATATAGGCATACATGTATCTGAAAACATAGGACTTTAAATCAGCGGAAATGGATATCTTAATTTTACCCATTTATTACTGAATATTTTGCAATGGTTCTTACTGGTGAAGAAATGAAGAAGGTAAGGTGTACCTCTTTGGACGCTGCATTACTTTTTCAATGGAAAAGTGAATTAGCTGACTCTGTATTCACAGGATAATTACAAGCTCACAGATGTACACACAGCCACAGAAGGCATGGTCCAATGAAAAGAGTAATTTGGGGCAAGATTGAATCGATGACCTTATTACCAACCTATATACTCTATTGTGTAGATATCATCACAGAGAAAAAAAGAATGAAGCTTTATATACATATATATCCTTAACACTTCATTATTTGATTTTATCCATTCGATAACCCTGAAAGATAAGTAGCACCAATGTTGAGTATTTCCACGTTACAGGTGACTAAACTGAGAGTGAAAAAAATCAAATACTTGCCCAAGTCCCCACAGCTAGAGGTAGCACGAGACATGGTGCCAGGCCATGGGAATCAACGTGACTCTGCCATTTGTTCTATCTTATGACTTCAAACAACCACAGGCAGCCACGGCTTTATGTATATTTACCAAGTAATTGCCAGTTCTCAGCCATTTAGCAACATCATCCTTGATTACAATACCTATACTGCAGAATAACTGCCCCCCAAAATGCCCATGTCTTAATCCCTAGAACTTGGGAGTATGTTAAGGTTACATGACAAAGGGAAATTAAGGATGCTATTTAACTGACCTTAAAGTTCAGAGATCATGTGGGGTTACAGAGAAAGTAAAAATAGACAGCTAAGACTTCGTCTTTTTAGGGTTTAGACATTAATTGAGGAAGAATGACAAAATTAACATGGGTAGAATAATACATCCATGTCTGTGCACAGAATACTGGCATTTCTGTAGGACCGTTGTCTCTTCTCATAGTGTTGCTTCTATTTCCCTGGGGATGTATTCCCCTCTCCACCCTTCTCCTCAGTCACAATGTTAGAAATGGACACAACCAAAGAAAATAGGTAGTATCTGAACAAAGGGGACCTAATTAAACGTCAAAGCTTTTGCACAGCAAAGGAAACCATGGATAAGATGAAAAGACAACCTACTGAAGGGGAGACAATATTTGCAAGTGATACGATTGATAAGGGATTAATATTCATAACATATAAACATCACATACAACTCAATAACCACAGCAACAACAAAACCCAATTAAAAAATGGGCAGAAGACCTAAACAGACATTTCTACAAAGGAAACATACAGATGGCCAATAGGAACATGCTCAACATCACTAATCATCAGAGAAATGCAAATCAAAACCACAGTGAGGTACCACCTCACACCTGTCAGAATGACTATCATCAAAAAGACAAATAACACATGTTGGCAAGGATATGGAGAAAAGGAATCTTTGTGCACTATTAGTGAGAATGTAAATTGCTACAGCCACTATGGAAAACAGTATGACGGGTCCTCAAAAAACTAAAAATAGAACTACTATATGATCCAGCAATTCCACTTCTGGGTATATATTTGAAGAAAATGAAAACACTAATGGGAAAAGATACCTGCACCCCAATGTTCATAGCAGCATTATTTATAATTGCCAAGACATGGAAACAACCAAACGGTCCATCAACAGATGACTGTGTGTGTGTGTGTATATATATATATATATATATATATATATATATATATATATATATAATGGAATATTACTCAGCCATAAAAAAGAATGAAATTCTGCCATTTGCAACAAAGTGGATGGATCTAGCAAATATTATGCTTAGTGAAATAAGTCAGACAGAGAAAGACAGATACTCGATGCTATCACTTACATGTGGAATCTGAAAAATAAAACCAATGTACACAACAAAACAGAAACAGACTCACAAATATAGAGAACAAACTGGTAACTACGAGGGGAGAGAGAAGGGGCAAGACAGGGATATGGGACTAAGAGATACAAACTACTATGTACAAAATAGATAAACAACAAGGACCTATTATACAACACAAGGAAATATAGCCATTATCTTGTACTAACTTTAAATGGAGGATAATCTATAAAAATATTGCATCACTACATTGTACACCTGAAACTAATGTAATATTGTAAATCAACTACACTTTAATTTTCAAATGGTAAAGAAAGAGACAATAGGTATCTGGATCAGTGTAGTTTTCCGACTGATAAACATATAATTAAAACAGAAAAGAAAGGAAAATGATACCTACTTATGTGCCCATCAAATACAGCCACGGATGTTAATAGGCCCATATGTATTTGAGGATCATGTCATTAAACTGAAAGGAAGCCATTGGAGACTACAAAATCCCACATATATACAATTTCATAAATTTATGAATAAGTGAAATATATCAAAATATGACGCTCTGGCTGTGCCCTAGGCATTCTTTGAGGGAGGAGGTTTGATCCGCACGAAACAAGCTTCAGCGTTAGGCTTCACCTGCTGGCTGGGCGCTCAGGCAGAGCAGTCCAAATACTGAAGCAGCCCTTTCCTCCCTCTCCCAGAGGTTGTTCCCATAGAGACTGCAAGGAAAGCAAAGCACAGGAGTGAGCTGGTGCAGATGGCTGTGCACCACCACTGCCTTCCCCAGCTGGCAAATCAGTAGCTGTAACAAGCAGTGAAAACAACTCCAGAAAAACCTCGAATCACCCATTGACTATCAGCACCTACTGTGTGCCAAGTAACGCGCGAGGCATTGGGGACACGACAGGTGAGCAAGTTAGGTATGGTCCTAGCTTAGAGGCCGATGAGGAAACTGAAGTTTCGAGAAACGATAGTTTGTAACTTGCCAGACGTCACACAGCTAGCAAAAGTGGAGCCAAGATTCACACCAGCGTCTGACCTTCAAAGCTCATTCCCTCAGCCACTACCCTAGACTACTATTTCTTTTTCCCTTTTTCACCCTGCAATTAGGAGAGGAAATTTCAGGGCAACAATTCATAGGAGGCAGGTCATCCAGGGCCTAATGAATGTTTCTTTCGATATGAATTTGAGGGCCCCTGGAATTGCATCCAGATGCAATTTTGTCTTTTCTGATGAGCAGCATGGGCCCCGGTCTGCCAAGTCCTGGCTTGACTGAATTAATCAGCCCGAGGCTGTCCCAGGGAAGCCAGCCATTCTGCAGTGACTTTCCCCATACAGATGGCCCCGTAGTCAGCCCTGAGAATGTGGAGGGAGGTCTGGCTTGGCGTTTCAGCAGCAGACTGGGTGGACAAAGGCCTGGGTGGACACATATGTCCAACCAATTGTATTGCGTCTATTTCCTGTCATTTAAACCCAGTGTCATTTATTATTCAACTCAGTGTATTTTGGAGATTCAATTTGTAGCGTATATGACACATAGTAAATTGGTATGTATTATCTCAGTTCATTTGCTGGAGGACAGGTGTTCACATCACAAGAACCAACAGCCCCATCGACAGTAATTGGTGCCTTGGCTGGCAGTCTGAGCCTAGAGGGCAAGGATTAAAAGTGCATGAAGAATGAACTAATAATAATTTCCACATGCAGCATAGTGTGTTTTACTCGAGGCTCCCAAAGAACATTACAGGCCTTAATTCGCCCTCGCGACAGCCCTGCCTGCACTTGCAATTACTCTCCTGCCAAAGCCAGGGAAACGAGAGCCGAGTGTGGCGGACTCCAGTTCACAGAGGGAAACAGTGGCAGGATGGGGGTTACAAACGCAGGAGGCAGGAATCCTTGTTCTCTCTCCTTGGAATCTCACCACTTCCATTTTCCTCTCATTTATTATTTAGCGTCTTTGCTAGGGTATTATTAAGGAACCCAGACGGGGGAATTCAATTGTGTTCAGGTTAATTAATTTCAAAATGTTTGCAAGTCTGCATGGTGCACTAAATCACACTCAACACAAATTAAAACAAACAAAAACAACAGGATATATATATATATATGTATTTCTCATCATGGTGACCATGTTTCAAATGTATGTAGCATGCAGACAAAAATCTACAAGACTGACAGACATGGAAAACAAACTTATGGTTACCAGCAGGGAAAGGGGTGGGGAGGGATAAAATTGGGAGTTCCAGATTTGCTGATACTACTATATATAAAATAGATAAACCACAAGGACCTACTGTATAGTGCAGGGAACTATATTCAATACTTTATAATGGCCTATAATGAAAAAGAATATGAAAAGGAATATATATATATATATGAATCACCATGCTGTACCGCAGAAATCAACACAACTTTGTAAATCGACTCTACTTCAGTTAAAAAAAACATAATAATCACAACAAGCCATTGAACACACCTCAAGTAACATGCAGGCAGTATGGTTAAGTATTTCTATGTGAACGGAGGGCAGTCAGACTGGGTAGAATATAAAGATTTGTGTGAAGCAAAGAAATTCCAGAGCCTAGGTCTTATCTTAACTACACATCTAATGTCATTTCAGAATACTTTGCATGCTAAATTCACTTAAAAATATGAAATTAGAAAACCCTGTCCTTGTGGGTTTTGCTAATAATAAGCAGGGAGGAAAAATGGAACTTTTGCCCTGGAGCTCAGGTGAAAAGACATAATTAAAAATACTGCACTGGAAAAAAGTGATTTTTACTTCCCAAGTGGCATTTGGTTTCTGCGTACTTACAAATAGCCATCTAGAACAAAACCAATACACTCAATTAAGTTCCTTCCACTTATAACAAATGCAGTTTTCTTTATCACCAGTTGGGAAATTCCAAAGGATAAACTGAATAAAATGGAAAAAGAAATTGACTGCCATCTTCTCTTTTCAAGCGTAAGGTATGCAAACATGAAATACTTTGAGATTTCTGACCTTTGGGAAATTAAATTTGACCAATAACATGATGAAGGTGTACAAAGTCACGACCCACAGTCAAGCAGGCAGTACATGGTACAACTTCAGGGCACCCCAACATATCCAAGGCTCAGAACGGAGTCCCTGGGTTTGAGCAGGTAGTGGCTTTGCATCCTGTTTTGAGAGGATAAAATGCTTTTTATATTGAATCCAATTTATCTAGTTAACTGGCCCAGTGTGAGCCGAGTATAAAATCATCTAAAACCCTTTGCAGAAGGCAAGCAGTTGTCAGCTTTTGTTTGACATAGATATCAATTTATAATTAACTGATCTCATAATTAGCATCATGATGTTTCCAACGTAATTCTCATTTTAATCCAAAATGAAAGTGGGAAGAAAGGAAAAAGGGGTCCTCAGAATAGTACCACAGTGCGGGAGAGAAATACAGCTCAAAGAGAGAAGGTAGCTGGTCCCAATTAGTAACCAGAAAATCTAGGAAGGTACACTCTAAGGACCATGATCTTCCAATTCCCTACAAAGTCCTCGATTTTATACCGCTGAGAGGTATGACTGCCCTATTTAATGAGCTTCCCCCAGAGCTATGTTCCATAGCTGAGTAGGGTGAGTTCCATTTGCAGAGTAAGCCACATAAGTAACTCTGGGACCAGATCATCAACAGGTCGACAAAAAAGGAGTCAAGCCAGGAACTCAGTGTCTCCCCAGCCTCATACTCTGCTCTAGTAACTAAGCCAGTGCGTTGCCCTGGAGACACAGTCCTCACGTTGTATCCCATCTACAGTTACCACTTACTGTATTTTTTGATGTCTCAGTCCCTCCCTTGAAATTTGGTGTGCCGACTTTTCTCATTGCCTTGCCCCAGTCCCCTGCCAGGAGCTGCCTGGTTCCTGAACCGCGGCCTCTCCTTTGTCACCGTGATCTCTGGCTCCATCCAACCTATCAACACCTGTAGTTGTCATCAGGGAAGCCAACTCCCCAATACGAGAAAGAGGAGCAACTGAGAATATGAAAGCAAAGAGCAGAAAGGATCTGTTTATGGTTACCGTATTATCATTGATAGTAATTTTTGACTTCTCTTCCATTTGGTCTTCGTCTTCATCCCACTTTTTAGCGCCTGGAACAGAGGTGATCATTGAATTCATTCCTGGCTACGTGCGTCTTTTTGTTAATCCTCTTCTCTTCCATCGATGAACACAATAATTTATCTTCTACTCATAAAGTCAGCTGGCGTGGGTTTGAGGTCATATGTTCACTGGAAGAAATTTAAATGATTGTGACCTTAACTCAAGAGAACAAAACCCCTAGTCATATAAAAAATTTTACCACAGTGTGCTAAAGCCCTGTTAGGTTATCTGAAGGCCAGACGTGCCTTTATTCACTTTAAGACTAAGACTTGTCAAATGGATTTTGATGATTTCTACTTCCATTAAGAACATCGCCCGCTACATGCTTGTCACATCTAGAACAGCGCCTAGCACATCACATAAAAGACCCTCAGTAAACACTTGCTGAATGAATAAATTAGGTAAATAAAATGTGTTTGGATGGCAGATTTCTTCTCAATATTTTTTTCTTCTTCTTGCATTTACTGCGTTAGGAACCAGAGTTTTCCATACAAAGGTAGTGAATGTCAAATAAATGAATTGATGGATGAGACCCAATAACACCGGTTATAAAATATCTGTACGATATGATTTCAAATATGTCCAAACATAGGTAAGCAAGAAATTGGAGTGGGAAATGCAGCCCCATAGGAACATAGTTATTTTTTATAAATATAAAAGTATTATATTTTTTATAATATAAAAGTATATTTTTTCTGTTTCAATTTTTCTAAAATTAATATGGATAACTTTAATTTCTATTACCCAAATCATTGTACTCATAATAAAAATAATTTTTAAAATATCAAATGTGTTTAAAGATAAATTCGGCCTTCATCCCAACACTAGTCCCCAAAGATAAATGTCATTAGCACTTTGGTATGAAGTCACACACACAAATAATACATAAATATAAAATGGCTCTGTCACACCATATATACCATACTGTATATATGCTTTTTCACTCAATGATATGGTGTGTGTATACAGTTTTAAATTTTTGACTGTAATAAGTGTACCATTTCACACTTGTTCAATTTTTTTTGGTGGGGGGAGGGGGAGGTAATTAGGTCTATTTATTTATTCACTTTTGGAGGAAATACTGAGGATTGAACCCACGACCTTGTGCATGCTAAGCATGTGCTCTACCAGGGTTTCTTGTAATGGCAGCACCCCTGTACCCATTTTTGTTTTGGAAAGTGTAGAATGTTATGTCGTCATAATCTAAAACTCTAAATCTCAGAGGTTAAGAAAAACAACAAAATTACACATTTCATTCACGGTATATGTCCACTGTAAGTCAACTGCCTCCGTCTGCTCTCCATTCTGGTGTCCAGGCTGGTCCAGAAGTCATCCCTATCTGAGATGCTGATAGTCTTGGGGCAAAGAAAAAAAAATAGCACAAGGCAGAATCCAATTCTGGTGCTTCAAGCTAGTCTCTGAAAGTTACCCGAGGCATTTTTGTTCATACTTCATTGGCCAAAGCAAATCCCACGGTCAAGGCTGACGTCAGTTGGATAGAGGTAAGTATTCCTTCTCCGGAGAAGGACAGTGAACATATTAACAAAAAGCACAACCAACTATAATAAGGTGTAACCTTCTAGCAATTAGAGATGAATTGCTGTGTAGTGAGCAATAAAATTATCTCAACAGAAGCTGAAAAATTGTCACCACCATGATAAATATAGCTACCATTTATAAAGTACCTAATGAGAGCCTAGACCCCTGAGGCCATTTAATCTTCATAAAACCTAAGCAATGGTGGGAACGGTGGCTCGAAGAGGCACTTTACCCAAGATTATACAGCAACTTGTGACATGGCTGGAATTCATATCCAGATCTGTCTGAATTCAAAGTCCAGGGTTTCCCCATGCAAAACACAGTGACAGCTATAAAATAGTTTAATTCATTGGGCGTGGAGTTGGACTGATACCCTCCTACACTGACTCTACCGAGATTCTTTGATTGTGGACATTTTAAATTGGGGCTAGGATTTGGTGGATGCAAATTGGCAAAATGATATCAATTGTTAAATATTTTAAAGCATTTGTTCCGGTTGGTAAACAGCATTGTCTAAAGCTCCCCCGGGATCCTTTTTAGACGTGGTTGAGGATTCCCAGGACTGCATTTTGACTCAGCAAGTAATGTGTTAATTCTACCCTAGTAGGGGGTAATCTAGAGCCAGGGCCACGTCCGTGGTAACCGGTCAGTGCCTGTACTTGTAAAATATTCTCAGTATCACCCTACTCAATGACTCTGTTGAGTTGCAAGTGAGCTAAGTAGAGACTAAAACTTACTCTGAAGGGCATAATTAGTCAATTGGAACAGAAACTGTTCATCAAAAAATTAAGATAAGTTAACAATTAGATATGAAATATGAAAGGGTCATGTGTTTAAAAGCCTTCATGATGAAAATGCATAATTCACATCATTTAATTACAATGAATCAGATTAATAACTAAAGAGATACATGTTTTCATTTTGTTGAAGACAGAATGGGAACTCTGTTCAACTAGCTCATGTTGTCTTTCTTCCAGCCTATTTTGTGTGATTGATAACATCAAATACGGTTAAAGTTAAATATTCTTCTATCAGTAATTGGTGTTAAATAGGCATCAGTTTCATGAACTCAAAATATAGTCATGTTGAAGGTTTAATTTAGCAAACAGGAGGAACACTTCAGTGTCTCCCTATGTCAGTGGTTCTCAATCTTGCCTACACATGGGCTCACCTGGGAACCTGTCCAGGCCATACCCCAGAACAATTACCTGAAGGCTCCGGGGTCGGGGTCGTGGGACACAGGTAATTTTAAAGCTTCCCAGGTGATTCTAATGCACAGCCAAGGTTGAGGACCACCAGCCTGTATCCAAAATGCTCCCCAGTCCTTCCTTTTGGAGATTATGTTCCTTAGGTTGGATCGACTGCATTTCCCTACTTCTCAGGTTTCTGATGTACATCTGCAAAAAGTCCCTGGAAAGGGGGAATGGGGCGCAAATAAATCAGGAATGAGGGTGAGCAAAATCCTGGTTCGCCAGGGACTGATGGCTTCCCAGGATGCGGGCTTCCAATATAAAAACCCTCCCCAGAACAACCTCCTCTGCCCTTTCTCTGGAGGGACAGCTTACTCAAGTCTATCTCTCTGGGGTCTGGGATCAAGAAATAAAGTGACAAAATGGTCAAGAGAATTGAACACTGTTATGTCCCTTTATGAAAGAGTTTATAGTCCATAAGCAGCATAGAAAGAGTGAGACCTTAGAAAGCTCTAGAGGAGTGGAAATTTTTCCATCATCATGGGTTTTATTTTGTTGAAGCCTAAAATATTTGCACATATAGTAGCAGTCAGCCTTTCCTTCTCCTTAAGCCCTCAGGCACTTGATTCACTGGCCCCTGCAGGGCTAAAATTTAGCAAGCTTTGCCAAAATAGGCCAATTTCACCAGCATTTAAAAAAAAAAAAACTGTTTAAGGGACTAGACTGTTTTCAGTGGGGAGAGGAGAAATCTGCAGAATTATTCTGTCACCTCACAGCTTTCTGTTTTTGTTATGTTTTAACCAGTTACACCCAGCCTTCTAATGTTCAGTCTCACAGAACTCAGCAACTTTTGCATATAAAATCCTCTGCTGTTTCCAATTTGTACAGAATGCAGCAAGGTGTTTACTGGCAGTCGGACAGTTTATAGGTAACACCTGATTACAGCTCCACTAACATCGGCGCGTTACCCTATTATGGTGAACTTTTCTCTGTACAGTGGTGAATGGGCCACAGACAGCTGTTGGGTTGCCTTAAGCATGACATTGAATATTGATGTGCTTTGAGACAACCAAATAGAATAGAATTTAGCTTGCCTTCTCTCTAAATGTTTTCTATTGAGGTATATGAAGCCATCTGCATACTTACACTGTTTCCTAAATCCTACTTTTTACTGTGGCACAATGATGCCCCGCGGAACGAGGTGAGCACTGGAATGCCATTTAAACTTGACTCCCACTTCTTTTTTTTTTTCTTTACTGCCACTATCTTGCTGCTATTCCTTCTACTCTGTGCTGCTCCGTTCTTCTTCTTTATCTTGACTTCTCTCTCCTTATTTCTTCCATGTCTCGTATCTCCTTTACTTGCACACCAGCAACTTGGCTTCAAAATGAAACATGTTTCCTTCTGGTCTGTGAACTGACCAGTTGCCTTCTGTTACAGTCTTGGGAGCTCCTTCACACTCAACAATATTTTCCCAGGAGCCGTTCCTTCCTGTCGGTGTCTGTTTTTCTGGTTCAGGCTTCCCATATGTTTTCAAGTTCCATGAAGACTGGCGCCTGGGCTGGTGATGCTTTTTACGTTTTTGTATTTTTAAGCATCATGTTCTTCAGACAACAGAGTGCTTATCTGAGGCAGGAAAAAGTTCTATATTTTGGGAGAAGATTCCAAAAATAAATAATTATCCTCAAGTAGAAGTAATGATGGACCCGTAGTGAAGTTAAGTTGTAGATTATTACACTTAGGTATTTGATTCCACATGCATTCATTAAACACTGCTCCGGGTCAGGCACTGGGCTGGGTGTTGGAAAGGTAAAGATGAACAGGTGATGGTTCACATTCTCCATGAAACCTCAAGTTCACCTGGGAGATAGACGTATGAACAACTAACATTTCATTTTCTTTTAAAGCTCTGTTTACTCATCTATGAAACTCATCTTAACTTTTCAAGACTTTTCATTGAAATGTAGTTGAATTACTATGTTAGTTTCAGGTGTACAGCAAAGTGATTCAGTTTTATATATATAAACATACATATATAGTTTTTCTTTTCAGATTCTTTTCCATTATGTTATTATAAGAAATTGAATACAGTTCCCTGTGCTACACAATAGGTCTTTGTTGTTCATCTTTTTTATATATAGTAGTGTGTGTCTGTTCTTCCTCAACCCCCAATTTTTCCCTCCCTGCCCTTTTTCCTTTGGTAACCATAGTTTGTTTTCTATGTCCATGAGTCCGTTTGGCTTGTAAATAGAATTTGTATCTTTTTTTTTTTTTCCGATTCCACATGTAAGTGATGCTGTATGGCATTTGTCTTTCTCTGTCTATCTTACTTCACTCAATATGACAACCTCTAGGTCTATTTATGTTGCTACAAAGGGTATTATTGGGGTGCATGTGACTTTTTGAATCATACTGTTCTCTGAATATATATTATTCCATGTGCCTATTGGCCATTTGTGTGTCTTCATTGGAGAACTGCTTGTTTAGGTCTTCTGCCCATTTTTGGATTGGCTTGTTTGTTTTCTGTTATTAAGCTATACGAGCTGCTTATATATTCTGGAAATTAAGCCTTTGTCAGTCGCATCATTTGCAAATATTTTCTCCCATTCTGTAGGTAGTCTTTTTGTTTTATAAAAGCTTTTATTTTAATATAATGTTTTGTTAGATATCTTTTCTAGTATTATAAGCATGAGACTTCAAAAATACACTATCAAAATGACACTATACATTTCATATATGGACATTAATCAGATATCTTTTGAGGATTATTTGGTATTTAAATAATTTAAATATAGGATATTTGTAGTTACTATTATTCATAAAATGAAATAAAGGGACATTTGAGATCATTGAGAATGTTGTAATCTTTTGATGATGTTACTAAGCAGTAGGAAATATGTTACATTTTGATGGAAAAGTTTAGTTTTATTGGTATTTTAAACTGTTTATGAAAAAACAGACTATATCTAAAGTTATAAGTTATGAAAAATAGTAATCTAATACTTGGGTGAACATGAAACTAATATTATTCATAAAATATTGTATATACATGTGCTTGTGTGCGTGTGTTTGTGTCTGTCTGTGAGAGAGAGGAGGAAAAAAACAAGCATTTCAAACACCTGACCTAAAATTAAACTTAGTAAACAAGTAAAACCATGGAGTATAAATCTTAGATCTAAGTCACATTTATCATTCTCTTTGGAACATAGATTAATATTTAGCAGATACCTTGAAAGAGCATAGCTTTTGATATCTTATAAATATACTAGAAGATTAAAATGTTTTAATAAATAGACTTTTATCTTTTATTCTAAAACTGATACACTGGCATGGAAAAAGTACTGAGTCTTCCTTATGTTTTCTATTAGAAGACATATCTTGGGTGCTGGATTCATCTGTGATTCTGCTAGCTCAAAACATAGCTGAGACAGAATCTTTCCACTCACCTTCCTTTTGGGGCTGTCCCTTTGGGGCTCATTTTGTGATACATTTTTTCAATTTTATACTTTAAATCAGATCTTCAGTCATTCTACTTGATTTACCTTCTTGTAAAAAAATTTTCAGCATTAATTTTATCAGCCACTCATAACATACACTAGTCATCATGACTTGAAAGACACAGTTGAAGGGGAGCTTAACTGGATGAGATTGAATCCACCACACACATCACGACACAGGCTGTAGATACGTGTTTACAGCTAAAGGAGAAATGCGGGTATGTTTTTCTCTCTCTGACATACTAGGTAAGTAACACTATTAACTTATTCATCTGTATGGGAGCTACGTGGAACGTACGGCTTTGGTTTCCTGAATTCTGATTGATACTGGAAATCAAGGGCTAGCGCTTTTGAATTGCTACTCACTGATTTAGCACAGATGCAAATCCATCTAGAATGGAATAAAATCTTCCTGAATAATCAGTTCAGCACAATTATTTATAGAGAATCAGGCTGGGCCTCCAAAACTTATGCAATCATATTGCAGCATGGCTAAGCTGGTTATTTAAATTAGGGTGGCCACACAATCCATATGATTACCCAAATATCGTTCATTAATACATTCTAAAATACTCTGAATATGCCATAAATAATTTCTTCCTTTTCAAATGGACACAGAGTTTCTAGTTCCTCCTAGGGATGTAAATTAAAGAGAAAGCCAAAGAATTTCATCTCGTATCTGCCTTCACAAATGGTTCTACTTTATACACAGATGTCAGAGCCCAGCATTTGGGAAAGTGATAAGGGGACACGGCAAAGCCTTCCTGGGAGGGAAAAAAGAAATCTAGGACAGGGGAGAAAAATAGAGCACAGAGGGCAAAGCAAAACCCCGAGGAGTAGAATAAAATGCACAACAAGGGCAGGAGTGCCTGAACACAGCTAACAATATGTGTACATAAGCACAAACATGCATGTCCACCCCCATGCTCCACAAAGGGGACAAAACCAGACAACAGATTAGAGGACATCTATCATCTTGGCTTGAGTCACTCCACAGTGCTGAGCCTGAGACAAAAGCTTGCATTCAGATAGCTCATTTTGGAAACTCATCCCAAGGAGCAAAAGTAGAGGGCAGACAAGGGTGACTGGGGGAAGGAAAAAGAAAGCAAGTCCAAGGGATGGTTATCAAACTGGTTCCCACCGTGGGCACCTGGGACTTGATCCTACCGGAGACCTCCTGAAGAACTATAGAGTGAGACTCAGAATGGTCTGCTCAGGGCAGAGGGAAATGTTCATCCACCAGCTCCTGCACCCACGGCTCAAGATTGCCCACTGCAGGTTTGCATAAGCACCAGAATGGCTCAGCAGAATCCAAGACATCCAGGTAACAGCAAAAGAGAACCCATGACAGAAAGTGAGGAATACTCAGTCCAGCTGATTGCACTTGTACCTAAACGGTATCGCAACAGCAAACGGGATTAAAAGATGGGCCGAGAGGGTCTGAGGCAGGGCATGAGAGGCGTCTAGGACAGCCAGCCCAGGCACTGCTGGCACCCACCTGCCCCTTACACCAAGTCCAAGATGGCAGGTCATCTGCAACATCTACAAAAGACTTGAATTCACTGAAGCTGGAATAGGCTTCAGCCCCAACTGGGATAACTGATCCCAATGCCATAATTGATATTTATACCTTTTCTTCCATTACCCAATTGAACTTGTCCTTGAAATTAGACTGCTTGACCAATGGGAAAACTCTGACTTTTATTCCCAAAGGGTCAGGACCCCTAGTTGGTTTACCCCTATTGGGCCATGGTTGTGGACACTGCCCATTTACTTTGATCACCCTGTGTAGGAGAAACAAGACATGCTCCAGGGAGCTCCCTGGGTTTCACAAGTGGTCCTAGTAAGAACTGCCTCACAGCGAGCTTAGCCCTCTGTAGTAATTAGGTTCAGTTACTCTCACCAACATGGGAACTCCTTTCTCTGCCTGAAGACCCACTAGCACAAGGAGCCGAACGTGATCAAGTGATGGTCATAGTTATAGGTTCCATGGAATCTTTATTGTGCCCCCTAATGGAAGCATCTATGTCTCCCAAACAAGATATATCTTCCAAAATGGCCTAGGGCAGAAAGCACAGATTTCATAGGTGGGTATCTGGGTAGATGATGAGAGAGGCCAATGCTCCTGCTTCCCGCTGTTCTCAGATCTAGCTGTTGGGGACACAGTGCCTTAATATCAGCTGGTGGTTCAGGGTACATGCCACATCCTGGAGTTAGTGCTCCAGCCCTGCATGGCTCCAAACTGCTACCTCTGTGGAGTCTTTTATAAACCATTCCATCATTCTTTTTCACTACTTCTAGGTCACGCCATATATGTGAAGACCAGTGGATCCTATAGTTAGACGTTCATTGTTACCCTCATTAATTGTGAAGTGTACCCCTTTGTCTGAGATCACGTTTTCTCGCATCTCATGTTGTGAAATCAGGCGTGTAGTCATCCCTCTGATGATGGTGCTAGTAGAAGTAAACTCATGTTTTCAACTTATAAAAGGCAACCATTGCTCCTCGAGAGCTGAAGGAGTTGCCATAATTCACTTGCCATCAAGGAAGGAAGGGTGCCCTACTGAGGGGTCAGGGTCCATCTCTGCTTTCAGCAGCTTGGGCAATCAGCAAGTAGCTGCAACTGGATCAGTCTCAGTGAGGGGACCCAAGCTTTGGGACCTGTCTATAGCCTCCATCCCTGCCCCCTGTCCTACTCGCTGTGTCAAAGCCCTAGAATGGCTAAGGACAAAGACCGCTGAACAAGCCAGCCTGTCTCCCTGGTTGGTGAGTGCCTCCTCTACCGCAGAAGCCCCCTGGCTTGCATCACCACATGGTGCAGAGGTCCTTCTGCTTCGCACTGACTCCCACAGGTCCACACCTGAGGGGCAGAAGGTGGCAGTCCATTTTCAGCTAGCACCAACATATATAGCCAGTCCGCTTCTGAATCACATTTGGGTTTTCCTCCTCTGTTATTTGGTAATTGAGAACCTGCACCCCACACACTATGAGCCTCACCCCAAAGCATATGACTTCCAGGGCCCAAAGCATAAAGTATTCAGAGCAGTAATCTCAAGCACAATATATGCAGGTTCAAAGACCCCCCCCCAAAAAAAATCTCACCAAGAGCTGTGTCCTTTTTGTTAGGAGCACCTGGATAACAACTTGCCCTTTATCTCAGAGGGAGTGGCGATATGGTCCAGACCCAGAGACTCTGACATCGTCACTGATTTTGTAGGTCCCCGAAACTCCATGGTGTTATCCTCTCACTTCCTGGCCCCCGTGTGTCTTACCAGGGAATACACAGTCCTTGCCACTTCCTGACCACTAAGTCCAGTTAGCATATTGCCACCAATATAGTTGACCCACGTGATATCCTTCAGAACATTAAACTGATCAGGGTCCATGAAAATTATACTGTGGCAAAGAACAAGGGAGTTAATACAGGGCTGAGATTAGAGAGGAGACGGTCTTCGTACATAATCCAACTGTTTTGGATCTTCTTGACTAACGGGATTGGGAAAAAAATCCCAGTTCAATGGCCTCATATGTGATTCCAGAGACTGTTCAAGTAGAGGGGCCATATCCAGCAAAACAGCTACAGTGAGGATTACCATTCGGTTAAATTTATATCAACCCACCATGGTGCACCACAACCCAGAAAGATTCTGTGAGGCCTTACAATTAAATCAAATGGCAACGTAATGAAACCGCCGCTCCCGCATCCTTTACGTCTTTAATGTTGGCTCTAATCCTTTCAATTCTGCCCAACGTGTGATTTACCATCTTGCCGGGGCTGGGAGCTGGGGGGAGCAGCACGAGGACAGTTTCTGGGGCTTCCATTAGACCCTTCCTACAATCGTGGCTATTCCTCCCTAGGTCAGGGAGCCCATGTGAGGGCTCTTCCAGCTGCTGACTATACCCACACTCATCCTGCCTTCAGGAAGTGAGGAGATAACCACAGAGCGGATCCGCGAACCCAACAAACCCAACCCTGGAGGGACTCGGGCCAGGACTTTGCTCATCTCCTGGTCTCTCATCACTTGAACTACTCTCAGAACTGTTGGGCTTCTGAGTGTCAGATTGGACCTGGTACCTAAAAACTCTCAAAATTTCAAAATAGTTCCTCTGAGGGTCCCTTCAGGGGAAGATTATGGGGATGATAATTGAATGTGTTGGCAGCAGCAGTACAGGGTTCTTCCCCAAGAGGGCCCAGCCCCCACCTCAATCACTAAGTCCAGAGCTGGCTAAGATGGGTAAAGCAGTGGTGTCATCCCTGACTTGAAGCAGTGTCAGAGTTACCAGCGTTTTCGTAGCTGGTGGGCTGTGTCGAGTGCGATGGAAGAGGGAGCGCTGGCTTTTGTAATAGCTGGGGCGCTTCAGTGACACAAGAGCAATGGGAAACGTAAAGGGTGTGGAGCTGACTGGTGTGTGTAACTGCTTTAAGAGGCCTTGGAAGTAGAAAATGGCAAGTTCAAGTCAAACCCTGAACTCAGCAGAGACACTTAGAAAGAGGCCATGAATAAGATCTTTCTTATACTTACGCTATTGGTAACTTGTTTACTTGGATCTAAGCTTTCCAGCTTCTCTTCCATCTTCCCCTAGGCTTCTTCATCTGTTGAGATTTCATGAATAAAAATACTATCGCAGAAATAATTGATCAGCTCATAGCCCTTCTTACCATGTGTGCCTGATACGCATGGGGGATTTCACATGAATGGCTCCCGCCCTGCCAGGCTGCATGCTCCGTGTCACGTGTTAGGAATGGAAACTGCATCCCTGCCGTTTACTCTGGCTCGTTGCTTGGTACGTGGTAATGGCTCAGATGATCTCAAATGAATAAAGAACCTGTGAATCAGTTGGTAGAAAGTCACGGTGTCATGTCTCAAAGCAAGGGCTAAGTAAATAGGCTTGGAGACTGGAGGAGCCCATTATTATGGGAGCACCTGCTGGATCAGGGTTTCTTTAACTGACTGCCATTTGTGTCATGGTATAAAACCGCAGTGCATGTGGGACCATTCCCGGGGTGAAAATGCTGCCTCCAAATTTTCAATGATGTGATACATGGGAGCTATGCTCAGGAAAAAACAATGGAGATGAGTGCTTTCTGTTAGTGTTTAGATAGGTGTCTTATCTATTAAAAATGTCAGTCACATCACTAATTATCAGAGAAATGCAAATAAAAACTATAATAAGGTAGCATCTCACACTGGTCAGAATGGCCATCGTTAAAAAGTCCACAAATGATAAATGCTGGAGACCGTTGGAGCACAGGGAACCCTCCTACACTCTTGGTGGGAATGTAATTTAGTGCAGCCACTATGGAAAACAGTATGGAGTTTCCTTTAAAAACTAAAAATAGAGTTACCATGTGATCCAGCAATCCCACTCCTGGGCATATATTCAGAGAAAACACTAATTCGGAAAGATACATGCACCCCAATGTTCATAGCAGCACTATTTACAATAGCCAGGACATGGAAGCAACCTAAATGTCCATTGATAGATGACTGGATAAAGAAGCTGTGGTATATCTATGCAATGGAATACTACTCAGCCATAAGAAAGAATGGAATAATGCCATTTACAGCAACATGGATGGACCTAGAGATTATCATAGTAAGTAAGCAAAGTAAGTCAGACAGAGAAAGACAATTATCACATGATATCACTTATATGTGGAATCTTAAAAATGGCACAAACAAACTTATTTACAAAAAAGAAACAGACTCACAGACATAGAAAACAAACTTACGGTTACTGTTGGGGAAAACGGGTGGGAAGGGATAAACTGGGAATTTGAGACTTACAGATGCTAACTACTATATATAAAATAGCCAAACAAGGTCCTACTGTTTAGCACAGGGTCCTATATTCAATATCTTGTAATAACCTATAGTGATAAAGAATATGGAAAAGATTATATATATGTATGTATAACTGAATCAATACACTGTACACCAGAAACTAACACAACATTGTAAGTCAACTATACTTCAATAAAAAAATAATCAATCGATTAATCAACCAATCTCACTGATCACTAAAAGAGATGTAGTCTTTGTTTCAGAGCAATAGGAACAGATTTAAAGGGGGGAGAGAGAGAGAAAACAGGACAGAAGCCAGGAGACCCGTTATCACGCCAGCTCTGCCACTGCTTGGATGAGTGGCTTTAGCCAAGTCTTTTCAGCTTCAGCTTCCACATCTGTGACTGAAGGAGATGACACACAAAGTTCCCTCCAGCTCCACCAATCAGAGACACCAGGAACCCCTGTCTCGTGTTCACATATCTTTCTATTACATGCACCCACTAGAAACGTAGTTCCAAAGTTTAACCAGTGCAACTCAGGACCCCAAATGCTTCCTCACAATGGGCAGGCAGCCAAGACCCTGCTCAAGTATTAGAGGGAACCCTGAGTCCTATCTCCCACTTGAAGGCCTCTTTCCCGCTTGCACGGACCTGAACACTGTCTCATCCCCCGTTTTTCCTGCAGGTGCTCTTCCCTCCATGCTCCCTGCTCAAAATTCACCTCTAACCACAAATCAATACCCAGTTAGGGAATATTTCATCCAGCTGGGGCTTTCATAAATTGTGCACAATTTCCCTGATGGTCAGAGATGTTAAATGACTCATTCTGTCCCCTACTTTGGTGCCAGCTTCCTCACTGGGGAAGCCACTCCAGCGTTTTGTCTTTTGAATACCTTTTTGAAGTTTAACTTGCTCCCCTCTTCACGCTTCCTTACACAAAGGTTCCCTGCCCCATTTTTGTAAAAGCCATCTTTGGTGTCCCTTCTTTCCCCTGCCTCCTTTCTCTCTTCCAGCGAGGTCCTGGCTGGGATTCTAATGTCCTCGTCATTGGAGCCCCTTGGTACATGGTATTGCTCTCCAGCTCTGTCCTTGTCAGCCAGGGTATTTCCTGGGCTGCACGTGGAGTTCATCTTTAATATCAACTTATCATGGACTGTGCAGGGGCAAGGAGTGGCTCTCAGTATCACGAGGTGCCAAGATGCTCAGCGTCTCTCTCTTTTCCCAATATATTGATTTTAACCAAAGGACAGACTAAAGGCGCCACGATTCGGTGCTCCTTTAACACGTTCCATTGCAAAGTGGAGCGAACGCGGGAGTATCTGGTACTCCTTCTAATTAGTGGGCGCTCTGAGCCCCTGATTAAGGGGCTCAGAGAGGCACTTCTCACCCTGAGAGCTGGATCAGGCCTCAGCAGCCGCCACTATCGCCTGGGCCTGGGCTACACTCGCTCTGGGGCTTCCAGAGGGCCTGTCACAGCTGAATACAAAGACAGCCTTCTAAGAACCAGAGGCCGTTTTAAAAATCAGCCGTCCAAAGCTTGATAATGTCTGACTTCAGATTTACGCTCAGCGATTTTGTTTTTCTTAATCGGGTGTCAACGAAGGAAGAAAGGTGCTGCTTTCTCTTTAATACAACATCACATTCATATGCACAGATGAAAAACGCATGCTTGAGTCTAAATAAACAAATATGCTGCGCTCTAGGTCTGGCGTCTCGCTGTTATCAAGCCCGTACCTGAAAGACAATATTTCAGTTTGGGATGAAAGAAAAAGGACTAAAATCGGTTTCCGAAATAAACATTAAAGCCCTGTTTCAGCAGAAGCCCACTTGGATGGAAATCATATACCAGAGAGAAAGACAACAGATCCTTACAGCGCTGTGTGTACAAGGAACAGAAATAGTCATAATTAACCCCGCCCCAGGGACTTAACCCCTTCGGGAAAAGGCCAGGCTTCCAGCCTCCTTGTCAAACGGAAATCCTTGTGAAATATCACGTCCTCCAGCTCTGTTTAAAAATGTTTGTAGATAGACACTGTGTGTTGTTGTTGGTTTTTCTTCCTGCCTTCATTTTGTTTTCAGTGTTCATAAGGACAATTAAAACCCAGGCTGCAATAAGGCATCTGTTGTAAACAAGTTCAGACAAAGAAAGCGATTTCTCTGGCAAGTAGGAGGGCTGTGCTATAGAAAGCGGAGATGATCGCAGAGAATAAATCCCTTTTTACCTCCACGCTACTCCTTCACCTACCTTGGGGACCTCGGTGGCAAACATTCTCAGCTGCGCAAGTTTGTTTCTGGAAACACTAGACATCAAGAATATTGTTAATCTCTACGATTTGCATTGCTTTTTACTCTTATGGGTTCAGCCTCATCCATTCATAGATATTCTAGCATCTGTCCTTTCTGGACTAAGAGGCAGTAGGCCTCTGTCTACATCAACAGAAGCAGATCTGCTAGGTTCCCTTCCACCCTGCCTGGGCACTTGTACACAAACACGCAGGCGCACAGACATGCACACACAACACACAACACAGTGCACAGACGTGCACACCTTTGCACACACACAAGAACACGCACACAACAAAGCACATGTGCACAAACAGGCACATGTGTGCACAGACGTGTGCACGCCCACACTCACACATGCTCACACACCCACAGAGACACACGTGCATGCATCCTCACTAGCACATGCGCAGCGCACACACATGCCTCCCTGACTGGCCATGGAGAGAAGGGCTCTGTCTTCCCTGCCCAGCTCTAGTCCTCTGGGCTTCTGGGCTCAGGCTCATTTTCTTTCTTTCTTTTTTTTTTTTTAACATTTTTTATTGATTTATAATCATTTTACAATGTTGTGTCAAATTCCAGTGTTCAGCACAATTTTTCAGTCATTCATGGACATATACACACTCATTGTCACATTTTTTTCTCTGTGAGTTATCATAACATTTTGTGTATATTTCCCTGTGCTATACAGTGTAATCTTGTTTATCTATTCTACAATTTTGAAATCCCAGGCTATCCCTTCCCACCCTCCACCCCCCAGTAACCACAAGTCTGTATTCTCTGTCTGTGAGTCTATTTCTGTCCTTTATTTATGCTTTGTTTTTGTTTGTTTGTTTGTTTTTGTTTTTGTTTTTTAGATTCCACATATGAGCGATCTCATATGGTATTTTTCTTTCTCTTTCTGGCTTACTTCACTTAGAATGACATTCTCCAGGAGCATCCATGTTGCTGCAAATGGCATTATGTTGTCGGTTTTTATGGCTGAGTAGTATTCCATTGTATAAATATACCACCTCTTCTTTATCCAGTCACCTGTTGATGGACATTTAGGCTGTTTCCATGTTTTGGCTATTGTAAATAGTGCTGCTATGAACATTGGGGTGCAGGTGTCATCCAGAAGTAGGGTTCCTTCTGGATATATGCCCAGGAGTGGGATTCCTGGGTCATATGGTAAGTCTATTCCTAGTCTTTTGAGGAATCTCCACACTGTTTTCCATAGTGGCTGCACCAAACTGCATTCCCACCAGCAGTGTAGGAGGGTTCCTCAGGCTCATTTTCATCACTGAAAATCACCATCGTCAGCCAAACTCTCCTCAGTGCCTCAGGGAAAGTTCACTCCTATGGCTGCCTGCACATCTCCTTCCCATATTAGGCCCCAGAGCCAAATCTTTCCATTTCAAAGAAAAAAATCACGATCCCCAAACTGGGCAGCCACTCTCTGTAGCCCTGTTTGAGGACCTGCTTTGCACATCTTTCATGGAGCTACAGGAAGGTGACCCAGAGCTCTCGAGCCTTCCTCTGCAGGTGACAGCAGTGTGCTAACCCCTCCCTCACCCCGCCCACCTGGAAAGCCAGCTGAGCAGCTACTGGAAAACCAAGTCCATTTCCTTGCCGCTCTGGGGCAGGGGCTGTGTCTCACCCATCCTTGCATCCTCAGTGCCTAGCACTGAGCCACCACAGAACTCAGTAAAGATATGCTGAATAATGAAATTTTAAGATTTGATCCTTACCCCTCAGTTACTCAAATCTGGGTAGACATACTCCCAGGAGTATATGCCTGTGTCCCAGGGAGCATGAGAAGTCATAGGATAAACCTACTACATCATCCTGGAAAGCCCACTTTATTTCTATTTTGGGGGGAAGGGAGATAATCAGGTTTATTTATTTTATTTAGTTAGTTAGTTTCTAATGGAGGGACTGGGAAATTGAACCCAGGATCTGGTGCATGCTAAGCACCCAGATTACCACTGAGCTATCTTCTCCCCCACCCACTTTATTTCTATTAAAAAGATTCTTTTCCTATGAAAGCAAACACGGGAGAGGGAGGACCTCCTACATGTCAGGTTGGCAGTTATGATAAAGATCACAGGCTTTGAAGACAGTTTTAAATTCTATACCCACCACCGATATGCAACGCAATCTCTTGTAAGTTTTAAAAACGTGTCCAAACATTTTTATTCTCAGTTGTAAAAGAGAGACGATAACTGTCTCAAAGAGATTTTGGGATTCAAATAAAAGAACGTATTGTTAGGGGAGTTCATTTAACAGTGATACTGGAGGCAGTCACCACGGCAGTGTGACAGCAGCAGTGCAGTAATGTTGACAGTAGCCACAGCAATGTTTGTGTCAGGAGGGGAAACTGTGACAGCCACAGAAATAAACTGCAGAAGGAGGGATGGAGGAAGTAACTGAATGCACAAAGTAAGACACGCAAGGGAGCCAGCCTTTCAGGTCAGTCGCCGCCAGTGGGAATCACTTTGTTGTACAGACAAGGAAACTGGGGCTCAGAGAACTTTCCAAAGCGACTCACCCAAGTTCATCGCAATTACTGACAGTGTCAAGTCTACACCTCCTTCTCAATTCCAGGCCTAGGGGTTCCAAGCTGCGATGTAATCTCTCATCTCTGAATACGATCATTATTCTTATGTGGTAGTAAAAAGATGTGCACGTGCACTAAACTGCAGGACCAAGAGCTACAAGCCTATGTGAACCAGGAAGAAATCCTGAAGGCAGCTGCCGGTCGGCGGGCTGAGGACCAGGTCCTGAGGCAGCTGGTGGACGTGGTGGACCAGCGTGACGCACGCCCTCATCCACTGCGGGATGATGTTGCAGTGAAATGAACCTGACCTACGGGGTCTTGAGATCGAATTATACCTCTGCTGTTTCTTTGATTTCTGACTGTGACCAAGCTATTAAATCTCTCTGAAGATTGTTATCCACATGTGGAGCAAAGAGGATATAATACCTACCTTGACGAGTGAATTAGACAAAATGATTCTGAGCGCCTGGTGGCAAATGGTAGCAGTCACTAAATGATACCTTTCATATATTTATCCATTTTCTTTATCCTACTACTAATTCTTAATTATCCCTATAAACACACTTAGCAATCCAGTAGGAAAAATACATTATCATGTCCAGAATGTATTCTGAACATGTCAGAAACTAAGGCGATAAAAGAGATTAAAAATTCAGGCGCTTTGTGGCTTCAACCCGACAGTCACTGGAATTATCAATGACCATAATAATGATAACTGACTCTTCTATGCCAAAATGTCTTCACCGTTAATGAGTCTGTAGTATGCGTTGGGGTGGAGGTTGTAAAGTAATTTGAAAATGTAAAGGGCAATGAACTTTCTTAATTACAATAGTGAATAATAACTAAAAAAGCAGACTAAGCACTTGAAAGAGTTGGATCAAAATATTTTCATTTAGGATGCGGTTTTATTTTTTCTTCTTTTAAAGGAGCTCTCTGACACTCTGAAGAGCATGATACATCATGTTTATGTCCTGAGCTGGAAATCAAAAGACATATATTGCATTGGAGGCTAAAAAAAAATTAATTCTGGAATCACCAGACAAATAATTTCGCTACACTTCAGCTAACTCTTCTCTCCCCACTACCAAAAAGAAAGAAAAAAAAAAAAAAGAAGAAAAAGTAGGTAGTATAATCTCATAATATAAATTTTAGTAGTATTAAAAACTTACTAATTTTTCTTATTTTCCCTCAACCTGACAAAAGCCCCACAAAGAAGAAGCACTGGCTAATTGGAATAAGCTGGAAGCTGGGACTAGAAGTCAGAAGGCACTGGCCAAAGCCAGATGGGCCACCCTCTCTGTGACCCTGAGATGTTTCTGACCCCATCTCTCATGGTCTCCCATAAATTGGACTCCACCTCTAATGACTTTTCCAGTCCTCTTATATCCTCTGACTCAGCCCGAAGAGTGGGGTGCAGAAGCACTAAAACCCAAACTCTCTATAGTTCTTCCTAAGACAGAGTCCACTGGAGAAATCCCCACCCCACCCCGGCCACCTGCTGATATCAGAGCAGGGGCAAGCGAGTGGAGTTACAAGGAAGCAACTATTCTGAGACAACCCCTGGTACACCCACACCTTCTCCCAGGTATTCAGTCAAACACGAATCTAGATCTGCTGTGAAACTATCCTGCAGATGTAATGAAGCACCCGTACCATTCAGTCTTAAGAAAGGGAAGGTATCTGAGCGAGTGTGACCTAATCAGTCACATGAACCCTTTAAAAGTGGGGGGTTCTGCTGGGCCTGGAAGAAGTGAACAGAAGCCATATGCAGGCCCAGGGAGCCAGGAGATGTGCACCTCCGTCGTACAACCACAAAGAAATGAATTCCGCTGACAACCACTGAGCTTGGTCGCAGGTTTCCCCCTGAGAAGCCTCCAGAACAGAACTAGTCCTGCCGGCATCTCGGGTTCAACTTTGCCAAACTCCGAGCACAGAAGCCAGTGAGCCCACGCTGACTTCTAACCTGCAGAACTGGGAACCAAGAAGCGGGCGTCCTTAAGCCACTCAGCTCCTAGAAATCTGTTACACAGCAGTCGAATTCTAATACACTTCCACAACTAGAGAACAGATAATTTAATATTTTCTCTTAACGAAAAATACTTCTTGAGCAAATAGCCAGGCTGTGAACTGCCTAAGGAGCGGCCACGTGGCAGGGAGCTGCAGGCCGCCTGGAGCCCAGAGTCAGCAAAAAGCCAGGACCTCAGTCCTCCAACTGCAAGCACATGAATTCTGCCGACAACCCAAGTGAGCTTGGAAACAGATTCATCCCCACTTGCTGGCGGACACCTTGATAACAGCCTTGTGAGCTGAGGATCCAGTGCAGAAGTGCCTGGACTCCTGACATGCGGCAACGTGGAGATAATTGCTAGCTTCCTTACACACAGCAAGAACCGGAAAGCACAATAACAGTAAATGCATAGTTTTCAGCCCCCGAATTTGTGGTAATTTGTTATACAGCAATAGTAAACAAATACACTGAAAATGAATGCTCTCCAAGACACCAGGCATCCTGTCTCACTGTGCATGAAATTTAAAAAATCTCATGCTCAAAAGAAAAGTACATACTTCTTGAACAATCAATTTATAATTTCCTCTTCGTGTAGCTCTGCTGAAAAGTGCTTCTGCCTCCTGTGAATTATCCATCAGAAATCTCCAGGTCAGCCTTTCTCCAGGTGAGCTGAACCACACCTTCAGCGAGGTGCCTTCTGCACATTTGGAGTTTAAATTGGAATGACTTCATCCCAGGACCCCATCCATTACACCTTGTTTTCCTTTAGTACATTAGTACATCTTATTTCAGGTCGGTTAGAACGAGCGCGCAAGCGATCTCTTGGTCAGTAAGTGGGTGCGCTAGAAGTTCCCCGGTGACTCACTTAGGGAGAGGAGGACAGGGGCTGTGAACGGGCAAAGAGAGGAACTATTAGGATTACCTTCCAACCAGCCTCTGACTGTTCAGATTCAGGCCGTTTCCGCCAGGTTTCCACCTTTGGGTCCTGGCGGCTGCAGCTGCAGGAGCCAAAGCCAAGGTCCCCCGCAGGCCTCTAAAACCAGAGGAAGGATACAGGAAGGACGTAGAGAAAACACGAAAAAGAGCATTTTTTTTTCCCCCTAAGACCATTGAAAGCTGAGGAGTGGATGTTTGGGGTTTTTTTTCTTTAACTTCTTGTTTTGTCAACCCTTTTCCTAAAAGGAAAACACCAGCGATCTCACTAAAGGCACAACCAGAGCGCCACCATGTGGTGGAGCCTTTACGGACCAACCGGCCTTACAGCGGGTTCGCAGAGCCAGGCAGAGAAGAAAACTGGAAATGGGTTGGCACGCTGTGACAAAAGCCAGAAAATTTACTGCTAGAGATCACGCCTCTCTTCCGAAGCTGGGTAATAGGCTTGGGTTTTTTTTTTTTTTTTTTTTTTGAATATCATATTCAACACTACAAAGTTATCACTGATGTGATTTGTAAAGTGAAGTTATTTTATTTAATTGCCTTGATTTATTTTCAAAAAGAAAGAACACGACTAGCACGAGAACTTATCATGGGACAGAACAGCATATGCTCTGGTTCAGGAATAATCGTACTTATGCAAATTCCTCCTGGCTATCAGCTAACACTTGAGTGTTGTTGATGAGGGTGGATTTGGGGGTTGGTTTGGTTGGCTGGGGGTTGTGGTGGTGGTGGTTGCTTTTGAGCAGATGGAAAAAAATGTGTCACCCCACTCCTCAATTGGAATGATCAGTTCCAATTATTTTGTGTCCTTATAACAGTCTGCTCTAGGTTTAAATTCTAGAAAAGAATGCTTAGTTAGCTATGTTTAATCTGCTCATCAACTTTTTATGCAAGGATTTTGATGATCTTGACTCACAGTCTGATCAAGAGTAACTGCAAAGAATATATATATGTACACATATGTGTGTATATTTATATGTGTGTATGTATATAACTGAATCACTATGCTGTCCACCAGAAACTAACACAACATTGTAAATCAACTATACTTCAATTAATAATTTTTTTAAAAAGACTGCATGCAAAGAAGTGGTAGCCAATAGGAAAACCAGGCTAAGAGTTAACAAGGGGTCAGGCAAAACCCCAGCAGATGACAGGTACACTTTGCGCCATTTCAAGGACTAGTCCATCACCGGGTGCTGCCACAGACCAAAGGTGGGCATATGAGCTATAATGTCCAGGGTCCACCCACTGATCTCATAGCAAATGACACAGAGATCCTTCTAATCTGTCTGAAGTCTTCTAGTCTGTGGGCATTCCGCCAGCATGGGCTCCTCAATGACAGCTTCATCATGAGGTCACCTGCTAGGTGACAATAAGCCTCTAAGAGAGGACATCAGGTCCGAGGGCCATTTTAGACCTGAAGATGCTCGGACTTTGGTTTTGATGCTGCACATGGACCTAAGTCTCAGTTTCCCCCAACTTCAACGGGAACCATCAGGAAAATACCAACAAAGGGCCTGAGACCTTCTTGACACCTCAGTGGAATGAATTTTTCCCTTTTGCAAGGAGATTAAGGCATCAATGAGAGTGTCACTGCTGCTTCTGTGTAAAGTGGGCCGATGTCTTTGTGTTCCTTCCAAGAAAGAACTTGCTTGGGATGAGACACTCATGCAGTGTCTGACAATCCCTCATGCAAAGTTTTCCCTTGATATTTTTACTGTGTTTAAGTGTTCTTTGCCAAGAAATCTCCCTTTCTTTGAGGACTATGACTGCTTACTCATTAGAAATTACGTGGTCTATGTGTCGATTAGGGAGAACTCTTGCGATCAGCGTCCCAAATCAAGAAGAAGGTTGTTATCAAGTGTCGCTTTGGTCCCTTAATTTATCACCCATATTAATTATGAAGGGAGGTGGAACATCCCTGCTCCCATCTCTCTGCTTCCCCAACGGCCGGCCAACAGAATCTGAGCAGCTTCGTTTACAGGTCTCCAGCCGTCCCTGATGGCAGTTTCTTGGTATTTCATGATTCCTATTTCACTGCAATCAAAGAATCAGTACCTTCTGGCCTCAGAGAGCTGGCCTAGACCTCCAGGCTTCTGACTCAGGTCACAGCTCCCTCCACAAGCACTGCTTCTCCCAGAGCTGTGATTGCTTCTTCCTTTTTTCTTTTAATTGAAGTTTAGTTGATTTATAATATTGGGTTGGTTTCTGGTGTACAGCATAGCAATTCAGCTACACACACACACACATATATTTTCTTTTTCATATTATTTTTCCTTACAGGTTATTACAAGATATTGAATACCCCTGTGCTATACAGTAGGACCTTGTTGTTCATATATTGTTGTTATATATTGTAGTTCGTATCTGCTAATCCCAAACACCTAATTTATCCATCCCTCACCCCCTTTCCCCTTTGGTAACCATAAGTGTATTCTATGCCAGTGAGTCTCTTTCTGTTTTGTAAATAAGTTCGTCTGTGTCATTTTTTTTAGACTCCACATATAAGTGATATCATATGATGTGGATATGCACTTTGTCTATTCCACTTTATGTGGAATCTAAAAAAAATGACACAAATGAACTTATTTACAAATATCATATGATACTTGTCTTTGTCTGACTTACTTCACTTGGTGTGCTAATGTCTACACCCATCCATGTTGCTACAAATGGCATTATTTCATTCTTTTTAATGGCTGAGTAGTATTCCATTGTATATATACACCATATCTTCTTTTTCCATTCATCTGTCAACAGACATTTAGGTTGCTTCCATGGCTTGGCTACTGTAAACAGTGTGCTTCTGTTAATGATGTCTTCATGGTTTAGTTTTATGTTAGAAAATTATAGAAATAAGGAATAGTAAAATTATGGAAGTAAAGGTTATTGAAATTAAAATTATATAAAAATAAGGATTAACATTAATAAATACTAAATTATTAAAATAATTATAAACATTAAGATTAAAAGGGATAGTCATCCCTTTAAAATGTATATATATATACATATATGTGCGTGTGTGTGTGTATATATATATGCTATCAATTATATATATATAATAAATATATATATATATATATGCTATCAATTAGCTTTAAGGTCTCTTTACAAACTGTTGCTTTTAAGTTCAGCCAGTTTCTGAGCAGAAAAAGATTCCAAGTTTCTCTGAGTATTACAGATTTAAGTAGTTAATTTCAGAGATATTCTTTTTCTTGGAGGATTATACTCTTTACTATCTTTAAGACAAATTGTCATATTATAAAATCTTCTAAGCTACTGGGCAATTTTTCATCTCTATAGTTGACTCATTTTAGCATTTCATCTAAATACTGCTTTCTCCAGTAGCTTTTTAAAAAAACATTTCTATAGACAAGTCATTGGAGTAATTTTCTCCAAAATGTCCCATTATTTCTAGGCGAACAGCAAAACCAAGTCGTTGGTTGAAGGCAGAATAGGCTGAGAGACTGTATCATTGATATATGTATGTACTTGTGGGTTCTTGTTAATTACTGTGTAGGAAAAATAGTACACAGTTGAAGAGACAAGATTATCATATGTCTAATAATCTAACCAGTGCTATTGATTAAAAATGTTAAAAAGAATTTTTATCCACCTTGTGCTTTTCCTTCTAACAGACTTTCCATCCCTGACTTTTGAAAATGAGCAAGTTGATTTATACTTGTTTCACAAGACAGAAGCCCATTTTGTGACTCCCCACAGGGTAAAATCCAACCCTTTAAATTGACACATGAGGCGTTTTGCAACTTAGTCTTAGTCACTCTTACTCTGCACTCGCAGCACTTTTTATTCTATCTTCATGTTCTCAGCACCCAGGGATCCATGTGCTGTCTTGCCGTGGACCTTTCATCATGCTGCTCCCTGTACCTGAAATACCTTTGCCTTACTCATCCTCATCACCTAGAGATCAGGGGTCAGTAAACTGTGGCTCATGGACAAGTCTGGTCTGCAGCTCTGCCTGTTTCTGTGAAAGAAAGTGTTACTAGAACACAGCCGTTGACAACGGTCTATGACTGCTTTCACACTACAGCTGCCAAAATGAGTCAAAACAGAGACGGTCTGGCCACAAAGCCTAAAATATTTGCTACCTGATCCTTTACGGAAAAATTTGCTGAGCTCCAGCTACACCAGGACCACTTTTCTTGTGAAGCAATCATTCCATCTTGGTCTCCTAATCAATACATTATTTCTGTAATCCTGCAGCATTCATGACAAGGCACTGAAGAGTAACTACCAGCGTTCTCTAATTTCCGTATGTGTCTATTTTCCCCAAAGTAACTCTTTGCTCCTTGTAGACAGGGACTATCTTACTTATTGCCGTATGACTAGTTCTTCTTGCAGTGCTTGAAACAAAGTGCTCGGGCAAGGTTGGTGACATAGTGAATAAAGTATTAGAGGAACCAATTAAAACCCATAAAGCAGAAAATGCGAAGGAAAGTAAAATGTTTTTTACTCTACTTCTTTGAGTATGTTACTCAGTAGAGCTTTACGAGGATTATAGATTTCTCTGGGGGACCATTGTTCTTCAGCTTAGATGGTTTCCGTAAAGTAAAATCAGATGGTGCTACATTCAACAAAGGCCCAAGACTACAGGATTCACACGCAGCTCGGAGGAACAAGGGTGGCTATATAACACCATGGCTGATTTTTAAAAATATTCTCAAAAAAACCAACCCAATGAGCATAACCTCTTTGAAAGAATTCATTGTAAGGGGCCATATACTTCTAGAAATTCCACCATTCATTGAAATTTGCTCAAATTACCTGTTTGAGATCTTCCTTCCCAGTCTGTGGCACATACATTTAACAATCTCCAATGGTGGTAAAGGGATTTTTTTTTTAATGTTCCATGGTCACCTAGTGACACGTGTGTTATGTATAAGAAGGGGTGATAAAAGTTGAGACATGCTCTTGACTCTAAAAAGAAGTATTCTTATACAGCAGCAAGACTGACTTCCTTGTGCATGCTTGTAATGGACTCATCCAACAAACACCAGCGGAGTTCTTACTGGATGAGACTGTGTGTTCAGAAAGCAATCCAAATGGGGTGTTTCAAAAATGTTCTGAGCACAGCAGCATCCTAAGAATTCACGTAAGGCCCTGCAAACATGTAGTACATACTTTACAAAAGAAATCGGGCCACGCAGACTCAGATATGACTGGTGGACTGATGCAAACGCTTCCTTAGACCGTCAGACAAACACTGGACAAGAAAGCATAAACCTTTATCATCAGACAGAGGTGGAGTGGAGGTGGGGGTTCTCTTCCTCTTCAGGGATCAGCCACAAGAGCGTAGATAACACTGGGTTGGTATATAGGAGCCAAAACCAGAACAGAGAGGACCACAGGGGGCAAAACTGAGGCTAAGAGCAGATCTGAGGGTCAAGTTGGAAAAGCTGAATCTAGAATTAGATCACAGGGTCAAGTGTTAGGCTGTGAGCAGGAAAGTCATAGCTCAGGAGCTGAATGAACACAGAACAGGACAGGGGACAAACGTGCAAATGAAGAAAGATGGATCAAAACTCTGATTATGAACAACAGTTGGGGCTCCTAGAGTTCCCTTTGACTGGATATTGACAAACTGGAGCGGGTGTGGGCCAGCCTGGGCCAAAGGCACGGGGTCAGAGCAGAAGTGAGACTCTGTGTTCAGATTGGAGGACACAAGGAATAGAAAACATCAAAACTATCATTTTTAACAGTAACCTGCTACTTCAAGCTTTTCATGATGAAAAAGTACCGAATAGTATAAATTTAGGCCATTTCCTAGGATAGTGTCGTTTTTTTAATGGAGGTACTGGGGATTGAACCCAGGACCTCATGCATGCTATGCAGGCACTCTACCACTGGAGCTATGCCCACCCCGCAGGATATAGTCTTTATAAACCAATAAATATAAAACGCTTCCGCAAGGAAACTTCTCTGATACCTTCTTCTCTGTCTTCTGTTTTTCCGGCCCCCAGAAAAGCCCTGTGGACCAGATACAGATGAGAAGTTTCTGTCAGGAGGCACTGCTTTTATGATCCAGATATTTATATTCTCAGGTGCTGGAAGACATATAACTCCTTCAATAACCCACAGAAGGACTTACACTGAGGCCTCTCTCAAAAAGAAAATGCCTCACAGATACAAATCATTATCCTGTTTTTATTTTGTGGGTGCGCATGGAGGTTACATTCACTGGTAAGTGAAGTACGAAGAATAGGCGATTCAGAATCAAAGACCTGTGCTTACTAGCTGCTTTTTGTACTGACAAGGAGCTTCACACAAACAGAACTGCAATAATGTTTCTTTTCCTGGCAGCCAAAATTGTAACGCTCATACTGATATTCAACTGTCTGTAGCCTTCTTGCAGTTAGGAGAGGAAAAGAAAAATGACTAAGCAACCAAGGAATTAAGAACAGCATTCAGGACCTCATATCAAAGCGCCGTGGGCTGTCTGAAACCCACACTGATTTATAGGGAAAGGAGGAATCTGCCGAGTGGGGTCGCTGTTACAAGATATGCCCACTTAATAAACTGGAAACCTCTTCTATGGCCCCCTTCCAGTCACTTTCTCAGAAACAACCACCTTCACTCCTAAACTGAACTCATTAATCTTTAAAAGAATAATCGGGAGGCAGGAAACTTGTGAGGACATCTGGAGGTAAATTTCCAAGCCAGGCTAATTACCAGATTCCCCTGGGGGTTATCAAAGATGACAGAAATAAAGGGAACAAATCTTTGGGCTCCACCCCCAGAGAACTTGGTTCATAAACCTGCAGTGAGGCTCATATCAAAGGACCCCCTCCCCCAAAGTGATTCCAAAGATCAGCCCAGTTTAGACACCTCTGATCCACCCCATTCTCTCTCCACCAAGAAAGGCCACCCCTAAACCACCCGCAATGAAACAAAAAAGGAAATTCCCTAGTTTTTCAGTATAAAATATATTTTCACTTTAAAGTCCACTTAGAAATAACCTGTGTATCTGGATTCTACTTAAATAGTTACATTTAGATGAAGATTTCACGTCACAAAGTAATTCATTAGGAAACACATGTTCTCTCTTTTAGTTATTTTTACTGTTACGTATTTTTGGAAGGCATGAATAAAATACAGCAAAGTATGAAGACAAGACCCCACTGTCCCAAAACAAGAGTATGTTGATTTTTTTTTCATGTATTTGCCTCAGATCTCTTTTTGTTATGGTAGTTTTGAGAAATAAATCTTTGAAGGAAGGACTGTTTTCTCCGTATCTCTCACCAGGTCTCTTCTACCTACCAACTCTCCTACTGTCCAACAAGAAAAACACTGTCATAGATTTGCTATATAAAGTCCACAACTGTATACTTTCACCCACATCTGTATCCGTTAACTATGTGCTAACAATGTTGATTATTTTTCAATTTACATAAATGATATATCATGCTGTATAACAGTCTGAAACTTGCTTTTTTTCTTTCCACATTATATTTTCAAGATCTCTCCATGTTTATACATATACAATGGATTCATTCATTTTAGATACTGCCTGAACATCCTGCCATATAAAGAAACCATCACAATATACGATTCATGCCCTTACCAATCGGTATTTGAACTTTTAAAAAATTGTTGCTTTTGTGAAAAATGCTGCCAGAGTATCCATATACTTCTGTCCTCATGCATGTGTTTAAGAATTTCTCCAGCTATTTGAACTTAACTGCAAAGTTGCATTTTAAAATTTATTAGTGTCAAATTGCTCTCCAAAGTGCTGATTAAAACTAATTAGCAGTGGGTGGTAACGTCCAGTTTCCCACATTTTTGCCAACACTGGTATTATCAGCTGTTTACAAATTGTGTGAATCTGATCATGTCTCAGGGTTGTTTTAATGGGTGTCTCCCCAATTACTTGTGACATTGAGCATATTTTTATATGCATATTGCACATTCCACATTGCTTAACACATTTATCTTCCGAGCACAACGTTCCCTTAGAGAAATGTCTCCACTTGACATTTCTCTGCTTCTCTTCCCGTTTTTACTACCCATTCATCCAGTTGCTTGCATTTATTATCAACAATAACAGGTCCATTCAGGGCAGGAATTTATCACAATGAGAGGATTCTGAAAGCAACTCCATGAAAACACCAAATCACCTCAAAATATTACACAACTACTTATTGAGCACCTATAATTGACTATCACAGTAAAAGGTGACATCTTGAGGGGAACTACATAGTTGCAAATCCTGGCTCCACAGCTGGGTGACAAAGGAAAGTATCTTAACCTCTCTGAGCCACAGTTGCCACATCTATAAACTGGAGGTGATAATAGTACCTAACTGTTGAAAGCTGTCTTAGATAATACAGACAAAGCATTTAGCACAGTGCTCGGCACATAATAAATATTCAAATGTTAGTTATTACCGTCATTGTGAAGATGTTATTCTGGGTGGGAGGACAGTGGTGCTGACTGTCCCCACTGCATTCTGCAGGAAGTAGATTCAAGGTGATTAGCATGCAGAAGGGTTATTAGGATGTGCTCTTGGGATGAGCACGAGGAATGGAAGGCAAGGAAGGAGGACTGGCTGGCCAGACAAATGAGACCAGTATTAATGAACTTTGTGCTGTGATTCAATATCCATGCTCACCACTTATTAGAAATATCCAAAGGAACCAGACCAATTATAAGAAAAAGTGGGGAGGGTGGGAGAAAGGGGAAGAGGAAGGGATTTAAAAAAGAGGAAGAGGCAGAAAAGATTAGTGTCCGGAACTACTCTAAACATTCTACATGTTAAGTAATGCAGCCCTCACAAAATGTATAGATAATCCTGGGTTAAGAAATGACAAAAATGAGAGATATTAAATCACCAGTCCATGGTTCCAAAGCTTAGGAAGAAGTATAGCTGGAATTTGAACCCAAACAATGTAGCTCTAGAACTCATATTCCTAACCACCGTCCACCCAGGACCGCCACGACATATGCCAACACCACCCACAGGCTTGATCAGTTTATCCTTGTCACTCCCATCACTGCTCCCTATCTGACATTTTACTAGGCGTTTTACTTACATTATATAATTTAATCTCATCCTTATAGTAACGCATGAAGGGTTGCATTTTATCCTCATTTACAGCTGAAGAGACTAGGAGATGTTAAGTTCCTTTCTCAAAGCCCTACAATAGCAGAGCCAGGATTTTACTCCATGCTTGTTTGGCTCTGAAATTCAGTGTTCTCTCCCATCATGACGTGGTTTTATTTTTGACAAAAGATTTTCCTTTCCAGCAGACTGATGACTGTTTCATGCCACTTATGTCATGTCTTCCCTCAGATAAATAATACCAATGTGTTAACTTCCTTATGTTTACATTGCCCCATACTGGCATCCTTTGAACATTCTCCATGTACACTGTGTTACTTAATTCCAGAAGCAGAAGTGAGCGTGTAGAGATTCTGACAATTCTGAGTACCTAATGGGAAAGGTGCCAAGTGTTCCCTGCGTTCCGAATTCTCTAAATGAGAATTCAATGCCACAATTACTTTTTGAAGAACAGAATCTGATTCATGTTTGATATGCTTTCTGAACTGACCAACAGACCTCTTTCTATGGTGCTCTTAGTTCAGGCTTCCTACATGTCCTATTTGTATAATTTGCTTTAAAAGTATCCTAAGAATTTTTATTCCTTATTGAATTTGTGCAGCTATTACTTACTCCTAATTATCTTATTTTTAAATTAAAGCATTTTTTTTAAATTGAAGTATAGCCAGTTTACAATGTTGTGTCAATTTCTGGTGTACAACATAATAGTTCAGTCATACATATACACACATATATTCATTTTCATATTCTTTTTCATTATAGGTTACTACAGGGAACTATATTAAAGTAAAGCATTTTACTTATATTAATACAAAATTTCAGAATCTTTCATTAGTAGATTTACCCAAGAGAATTTCATGTATATAAAATATATAAAAATATATATTACATGTAAATATATAATATATATAAATGTATATATAAATTTAGGGGATCTTTACATAAATATTAATATTTCTCTATCACTACCCATGGGTACAACTTAAAAGATGTACTCTTTCCAAAATGTCTTAATTCTAATGAGGCAACTCAAATACTTCTTAGAAGTGTATGTGTGTGTTTGTGTATGTTTATTTATTCACATGTGTACAAATTGATGGAATAGGACTCAAAGAAGCTGGAACAGTCTAAACAACTTGCAAACTTTAGCCTCCTAAGAATACATTAAATAAATCTATGGGAGAAACTGTCTTAATTGATTTGAAAACCACCACCATGGGCCTTTTAGTTTTGCAAAGATAAAGCAAATGCTACACCTTATTCTTCAGGAAGACAGCCCCACCCCTAAAGGCAGTGTAATCTAAATGCAATTATTTTAGTCTGAGATAATGAATATTCTGGATAGTCATGTAAATGAGATCTCTAAAGACTTGATCCTGTATTGGAAAAACGTTGCTTTTCTCTCTATGGATTTAGATTGCCCTGTATTTGTTCAAACAGTTTGCATGACAAAGACCCTAAGTGGAGACCTTGGGAACTTAATGTGGACAAACAGGTGTACTGGTCTCACACTGCAGGAGAGACAGCACATGACTCAGGTCAGGACTGTGCTGGATGCGGCGCCCAGTGACAGATCTGTTGGTAACCCACTGTACCCACAGGACTACAGGGAGGATTCTGACGTCAGATTAGTTTATGCTGACGAGTTTTGGGTATCTAGAACAAGGCCGTGCCCTCCTAGTTAGGGATGAAGTTTATTCTGAAGGGGATGAACTGACCTACTGAGCTGTTAGTCACGCCTTTTCTATTACATCTACCCCTAATGCCATCCAGTCTCATGGTGTTAAATAAAATGCACACTGACAACTTCTAAATTTTTATCCGCAGTTCAAACCCTTTCTTTAAACCCCAGATTCATAAATCCAGTTGGGTGCTCAAGGTAGCTACTTGGATGTCTAATGTATCTCAAAACTCAACCAATGTTTAAAGCTGAGCTTTTCATCCTTCCCAAGCAGACTTATTTCTCTTTCAATTTTGTACTTTCCAGTGCCAGACAATTCTGTTCTCCACCTGTAAGCCAACACCCTGGGAGACATCCTTGATTCCTCTCTTTGTCTCATATTCTACACCTGACACATCTCTCCACTCTACATTCAAAGTATGTCCATCATCTGATCAACACTGACCACTTGACTGCTACCAGCCAGTCCAAGACTCCAAAATCTCTCCTCTGGATTATTGCAATAGCCTCCCAACCCATCTCTCTGCTCTGTCCTATGCCCCCTGGAGGCTACTCTCAACCTGGCAGCCTGGGGAACTTTATTCAGATTGTGTTTCTCCTCTTCTCCCCATTCTTCCCTCTCACTCAGAGTACCTTACAAGCACTTACAAGATCCCATATGATCTGATTCCCCTCTAGGCCCCTATGCCCACTCCCCAACATTGTCCAGCTACATCTCCTAATATTTCCTCACTTTTCACATCACCGTAGACGCAATGACTTCCCTGCTGTTCCCCACACGTAGCAGAAATTCTCCCAACTCCATGCTTTTGCAACTGTTGGTCTTTGCACCAGGAATTTTCTTCCTCTAAATACCATCTGGCTTGCTTTTTCATCTTCCTAGATCTTTCCTGGATGCCTCCTCCTGCGTGAGGTTTTCCCTAACCACCCCAGTTTACACTGTAATTGAAATTAAATCACATCCGTTCTTCATCCCTTTCCCTACTTAATTTTTTTCCAAAGGGTTTATCACCATATATTAGCATCCATATTTTTCCTGAAACATTTTGCTCAGCGATTGACCTCTCCCACCAGAATATAAGCACGATAAGGGCAGGAGTCTGTGATTTTTTTAAAACTACTGATTTCCCAGGACCTAGCACATAATTATTCAATAAATATTTGTTGAATAGATCATTGAATGATTCCTGGAAAAAGAAGAATCTGGGATAGGAGATGAAGAGGCCTCTCCAGGGTCATTTTGGGGGCCTGATATACCACTTTGATCTGTGTGTACAGAGCATTCCCCATGTAGTGGCAGGGCGGGGTGGGGTGGAGTCAGTCCTAGAGCACACCAAGGGGTTTGGAGGGCAACCAGCTCCATATGTAAAATTTCTGATCACACTGAGATAGAAAAGGAAAAAAACCTGTGAAGATAAAAGATCTAGCTTTTTTATGATTATTCAGGGCATAAGAATTTCACGGCCAAGGCAGATTTTTGAGAGAGGCGTGTATAGACATGTGTAGCTGTATGTACAGCTACATGAATGACAAAGCTTGATTAGAAGGGCGTGGGGGCCTAGGACTCAGAACAAAGGGTCGTAGGTGACCCAGAAGCTACCTGGCATTGTTTACCTCCCAGCTTGGGGTGTGTCCATGGCTCTGGGAGTAGCGGGCATCTTGCAGCATCTCGTGCTGGCAGTTCCAAATGCCATCCAGGTCACCTTTAAATCCAAACACTACTGCTTTAGACCCCTCGCTCAGTGCATCATTGAGAAGAGATTCTGAGAAAACTGGTGAAGGGGCTGGGCCTTGCCTCTGAGCACAGAGAGAAAAGGAAGAGTGCTCACAGACGCGGGATCCCCCTTCATCAATGACCATCGCTAAATAAGCTTCTCTTATGTCACAGGGCAGTGAAGTCCCACCGACCTCTGAGCTTTGGAGAGAGAAAGCGGGAGAGGGAAAGAAAGAGAATGAGAGCATGAAGGAGGCAGAGGTGAGCAGTTTCTGACCTTTGATCCCAAGGATTTCCCCACAGCAGTTGTCGCCTTCCTCCCTTCCTGCTACACAATTCCCACTCTGGGGCTGTGGAAAAGCCAAAACTATGGAGACAGTAAGAATATTAATGGTTTCCAGGGATTTTGAGGAAATAAGGAAGGAATGGATGAGTAGGTGGAGCACAGTAGATTTTTAGGGCAGCAGAACTATTCTATACAATATGGTAATGCTGAGTATGCGGCATTACACGTTTGTCAAAAGCAGAACTGCACAACACAAAGAATGAAACCTCAATGCTAACTATGGACCTTAGCTGATAATAATCTATAAATATTGGTTCATCGATTATATCCAATATATATACCACATTCATGCAAGATGTTAATAATAGGAGAAACTGAGGGCAGGGAAGGGCTTAACAGGGGGCCCAAGGGAACCCCCTCTACTTTCTGTGACATTTTTCTGTAAACTTAAAGCTACTGTAAGAGAATAAAGGCCATTAATTAAAATTTTTTTAAATAAATCTGTTAAAGATGGTCCTTACTATTTAATCAGAATCCATAAAATTGCTAGAAGTATTTTAGTCTCTAAGAATGAAAATTTATCACTTAATCATTATATGTCTCAGAAGTTAAATACGCATTCAGAGATCATCTTGTTTAGTCCCCTTCCTCAATAAATCTCTTCTCCATATTACCAAATACAAAGAAAAATACAACGCATAATAATAAAGAACAAAAAAACTCTAAACAAAAAAAAAAAGTAACACGTAATCCAGGTTAAACAGACACAGCATTGACATAGATAATGGAATGCATATACATTAGAAATATATTTGGGTATGTAACCTATGTGCGTTTGTACAGGGAAAGAAAACAGAAATCCTTTAACTCAGGGCTAGCTGCACCAAAAAAGCAGTATTTGGGAATTTGGGTACTAATCTCTCTAACCTATTTTCATTACTCTGAGAGCAGTCCACTGAACTTCCTCAACACAAAGACTGCTAAGGGCAATAATGCTGACCCTGGAATAAGAACTCAGGCCAAATCTCTCAGAAGGCTTTCATTCAAGCAATGGATAATTCTACATAACATTTCCAATTACTTTTTTTTTTAACACAGGCAAATCTTACATTGAGTATACTCACATGGGATTCATATCTAGTATTTGTCCACAGAGGCATGAGAAGACTCCAGGAAATTTGCCTACTGTATACAGATACTGTATTGTCTATGTCTGCAATACAGTATCAGATGAATATTATATACCATCAAAGTTCAAAGAGACACTCTAGTTGAATATACAGCATAACAAAAACTGCTTCACCAAGATTCACTTCTGCCCAAATATCACATAAAGATGTTAAAATGCAGACTCCCTGGTTGATCCCAGAGATTCTAATTCGATAAGTTTGGAAGAGGACCTGATGATCTGAAATAAAACATAAAATAAAACTACTCTGTCCTGCCTGGAAGTCAATAAAAATCCTGGTGCACCAGAGTCACTGGCTGATCCTCAAATCAGATCCCTCCCTAACTTCCCTCCACCCCTCCTCACCTCCCCAGCTCCAGAAATGTCCTGACAAGAGTGAGATACAGACAGAACCAGGTTATTTCCCACCTGACTTCCCAGTAAATACTCCCCCAAAACATGTCAGTTACAACAACTCCTGGGCAATTTGAAACATTTCTATTCCTCTGTCTTCAGGGAACTCACTGCTTTGTCTACTGCAAAAAAAAAAAAAAAAAAAAAAAGTAAGTGGAAACAGGAACTATTAACACTTTATATGTTATTTTGCACTCACTTTGTGAATCATCTGCAGATCTCTGATTGCATGGACTCCACTCTTCAGTGGACAGTTTGCAGATCACACATTACTTCTTATACGTCCCAATATCAATTTAACATGCACAAGGTGATGCAGGAGACGATATCTACACCCACCCCCACCAGCTCAACACACTTCCTCTTCTCTGCTAACGTGTGCACACTTGACGTCTGTGGTTTAAAGCACTCTTTGCCCCGGGAACATTTGAGAAGACACATGGTCCTCAACTCTACCTGTATTTAGTTTCATGTTTCACAGGTTGAACTGATGATAAGGTGCCTAGAAAAGTGACTTCTCTGTTACTATTTCTTCATAACACATCTTCTTTGGGCATTCACTTAATATTAACTACCCCACTTACAGAGAATGTGAAAGCAAGAATTTAGATGAACTGGTTCTGCTTCAGCATTGTCCTAATTCAAATTTCATTCCAGTGGTAATATTTGTTCATAGGATAACAGACACCTAAAAGAATAGTCTATTTTCTGTGGAGATGTACCGACAGGGCAGCTTCTATTCTGTTTTCATTTTCCTTAGGGCAGTTCACAATATTCAGAAAACAAAGCATCTGCCAGGGGGCACCAGAATGTAATATTTTCATTCCCAAGAGATTCTAGGTGATTTTATGAAAGCTACAAGCATATTATGATCATTAACTCAAAATTAAAGCCTCATGATGATCATGTTACACTACATTTAGAAGTAAAGGTTTTTCTGAGAGTTCCTTATTAAATCATATTAAGGACTTAAGTAAACTTAAACTATGGTTTCAGACATAAAACTCAAAGGGAAATCCTAAAAGGTTGGTGTTGCTTAAATCATTTGCTACCTAATTCTTCCTCCATAACTTCCCCAAGTTTCCTTGCTCTCTTCAACAACTGGTGGCCAGTCATACTGCTTTTTCCTAGCAAAATCAGATATTTTTTAAATTTAGGAGTATCTGGCTATGTTTTCAAGAAATCGTGACTCATCTTGGGAAAAAAAAAATTGGGAGATGCCATTTTTGTTGCTTATGACAAAATAAATACTTCCATAATAAGTTGCAGCAAAATTATTGTAGCAAATGACTTCTGAGAATGACTTTAAGGACACAAGAAACACAGAAGAGCGATGGAGCAGGACTATTCCTGGGGAAGGGAGAGGCACTGAGGGAAGGAGAAGCCATACTGAATCTTTCTGAAATTGTATTTTTCAGCTCAAATAATACTTATTCAGAATCCTTGGCCTAAGGCTTGTAAGTACATCCTTTGCCTAGCAGCGTCTTATTTGTTATAAGCATGGAATTAAAGGAAGTACCTGGGCAAGTCCTTCAGGGAACGCCTGCTGTTTGAAGCGCATGTCCCAGATTTTATAAAGTGGACCTTTGAACTTACTCTTTTTCAGTCATTACTTCTAATCTGTTTGAAAGCACTATTTATTTTTATGACATTCTGCTCTGAGTAATGCCCTTTAATAAAATGGCTTCTAGGAACTTATGATTAAAGATACTCCACCAAAATAACAGTGATTTAGAAGCCGTAAAACCACAGAGATAAAAAGAATAGGAGAATAACCAAAACAGAATTCTGAAATCTGGAAAACAGATGGATACAGGATAACTGCTTGGAAAACGTGAGAAAGATGAATTCTAAGCTTTAGAGGCAGAAATTGTGCAATAACATGAGATAAGTACAGAATTTTCAAATGGTTCATATATCAAAAGCAGTGAGGGTGATGGTGTGTTTTAAAAGCAGGGGGTCATTCACATGCCATTTTAGGAGCAGTTTGATCCTCAAGTCCCCACCTTTACCCTGTGTAACTAGGCAACTACCCCAGCCCCACCTCAAAAGAAAATTGGAGATTTATTCCTTGGAGAGGAATAGAACAGAGGTCCTGTGAACAAGAGACGTTTCTGTGATCTACTGGTGTGTAACAAACAACTTCCCAAATGCACAGGCATAAAAATAATCATCTGCTATTATACCTCATGGCTCTTATGGGCTGACTAGGCTCAGGTGGGCAATTATAACCAAGGCCCTCTAACACAGTTATAGACAGGTGGTGGCTGGGCTGGAGTCACTTGGAGGGTTAAATTGGTTGGATGTCCAAGATGAAATGATCACTCATATGCCTGACTCTTCAGCTGCTGTAACGGAGAACAAATCTGACTCCGTATTGAATCTGTTCCTTTAGCTCTAACCTCTGTGCTCTGTGGCCTGTGCTTAGTCATGCTGGTTCTGCACCTTTTGTAAAAGAATGTGGCTTATAGCCCAAAATATACAGGACAGCCCATTCTTAAGCTCTGAGTTTTAAGGGTATAACACTTTCCCTTTCATATAGAGATAAAAAGTTGCAGAATACCGTGTGTCTTGTTGGAGGTTTACAGGAACACTGTGACCTGAGGAGGCATAGGAAGCATGGGGATGCAATTGTATACAAAGTTGTAGAGGACAGTCCTCAAATAAATGGTGGCATTTCGGCAAAGATTGGAAGGAACAGCATCAGGGTAGAGGGAATAGCAAATGATTCAGCAGAAGAGGAAACAACTGAAGTTGGGGGAAAGAAGGGAGAATTGCAGGAAGACTGAGCTTGAAGGGTCACGAGAGGATCGTGGGGGCTCACAGGGTGAAGGCAGAGATTACATGCACAGACACAGGGAGCTGGACAGCGGTGGCAGTGTGACCTTGAGGGAGTTTTCCATTCAGTAAAATCAGAACCAGGATATCAGCCAGAAGTGAGAAAAAGGGAAGCAGTGCCAGATGCTCAAAGAGAGAGGAGAATTAGTCTTTTAGAAGAATATGAGTGGACAAAGGAACTTACTCACAAAACAGACTCACAGACATAGAAAACAAACTTCTGGTTGCCAGTAGGGGGAAAGGGGTGAAAAGGGATAAATTGGGAGTTCGAGATTTGCAGATACACACTACTACATATAAAATAAGTAAACAACAAGTTCATGCTGTTGCATATATGTATGTTCATGTGTGACTGAAGCATTGTGCTGTACACCAGAAACTGACACAATGTTGTAAACTGACCATACTTCAATAAAAAAATATATATAAAAGAAAAATATGAGTGAATAGAGGAGGGACTCTGATATAATTGCCAGAAAATAGTAAGGACCAACAATTATAGATTTAAGGTGTTACTAGTTGTCACAGTTTTGTTTTCCTTCAGCATCGGCAACGCACTGGATTACTTCGATTTTGATTTAGCTAAGGGAACAAGGTACAGTAAGAGGGAAGGGATTTTAGGGTATTTGCAAGGAACCAGGAATGCTTCTAAGACCATCATCATTCTTCATTTTGTATCTATGTAAAAATTATGCTTTGCTAAATGTAGTAAGTATAGAATTTCAGAAATAAAATATTTTCACATCATTTTTGCAACCAAATTAATTAGTCCTATAATCTGAGATATAAAATTGGTTATACTAAAAAAAAAGAAGTGAAGTACAGATACACAGAAACTAGGATTTTATTCATTCATTCCACAAATGCTTATTAATCACTTATGATGTGACAGACACCATGCTAGGGCTAGGGGTCAATGGGAACAAATAATAGACATGGTTTCTTCTTTCATGGATGTTACAGTCTGGGGGAAGAGATACATCTTAATCAAAATAAATTATAAGCAAATTAATTAGACAAATGAAGAAATACATTCACACAAATTAATTACAAACTGAAATGAGCACTGTGAAAGCAACAGCATTTTATTAGAGCATTTAACACAGAAAATGCAATTAAATGAAGGAAACAGGGACTGCAGGAAGTTTCCTAAAGTGATACGTCAGGAAACCATCCACAAAATGAAAAGACAACCTACTGAATAGAAGAAAATATTTGCAAATGATATGACTGAGAAGGGGTTAATATCCAAAATATATAAACACCTCACAACTCAAAAAAAAAACCAAACTGAAAAATGGGCAGAAGACCTGAATAGACATTTTTCCAAAGAAGACATATGATGGCCAAGAGGTACATGAAAAATGCTCAACATCCCTAATTACAGGGAAATGCAAATCAAAACCCCAATGAGATGTCACCTCACACCTGTCAGAATTGCTGTCATCAAAGAGACCACAAATAACAAGCGTTGTCGAGGTTGTGGAGAAAGGGAACCCTTGTACACTGTTGGTGAGAATGTAAATTGGTGCAGTCACTTAGGAAAACAGTATGAAGTTTCCTCGAAAAATTTAAAGTAGGATGACTATATGATCCAGCCGTTCCAATGCTGAGTATATATCTGAAGGAAAGGAAAAGACTAATTTAAAAAGATACATGCACCCCAATGTTGATAACAGCATTATTTACAGTAGCCAACATGTGGAAGCAACCTAAGTGTCCATCAACAGATGAATGGATAAATAAGATGTGGTATATCTATACAATGGAATATTACTCAGCCGTAAGAAAGAATAAAATAATGCCATTCACAGCAACATGGATGGACCTAGAGAGTATTATGTTTAGTGAAATAAGTCAGATAGAGAAAGACAAATAGTCTATGTTATCACTTATATGTGGAATCTAAAAAATAAAAACAAATGTATATAAATAAAACAGAAACAGAGATATAAAAAAAAAAAACTAGTGGATACCAGTGGGGAGGGGTAGGGGATTAAGAGATACAAACTACGATGTATAAAATAGATAACCAACAAGGATAAATTATACAACACAGGAAATATAGCCATTATTTGGTAATAATTTTAAATGGAGCATGATCTATAAAAATATTAACTCACTATGTTATACTAATATAATATATAATATTTTAAATCAACTATATAATATATAAATTATATATATATTGAAACTAATATAATATTGCAAATGTTATAAATATATTATAAATAAACTATAAATAAAATAAAAATAATAAATTAAGTTAAATTAAATTAAAGTGATACTTCTCATAAGATCTGCATTAGGAGCTAACCAATGAAGAGGAGGGGAGGGAAAAGAAGAGACCACTGTAGGCAAAGGAGATTTCTAGAAGAACATTAGCTCTCCTTCAATGATTAAGGTGTCATTTGCACCTCAACCTTCCATTGGCAAATATCCAATAGACCGAGCAAAGCAGTAAGTAGTAAGTTTCATAAAAAGTCTGACATAACGTCTTCTTTATGAACAGTGTGAGGATGCATTTTTTTGGTTTTCTTCTTAGAAGCAATACTGTTGTACGGGAAAAGCACAGAGTGGAAGCCAGGTTAGTTAGATTCAAATCCCAGATTGCTACTTATTAGCGGGAACTTGGGGAGGTCAATTAGCCTCTTTGTGCCTTAATTTCTTTATTTGCAAAATGGGAACAGAAGCAGAAGTCACTCATTGCACAGATTAAATAAATTAAAGCATGAAAAGGCACTTAGAAAAATGCTAAGCGTTTCAGAGACATAGTGGAGCAGGAGTATTAGCTATTATCAGGAATAGCTGGCTTTCTGTTAAGAATTTAATCTGTTTTCATCCTACACATGCTATGAATTAAGAATTATGTTAGAGATCAGATGCACAGTAGTGTGCACATCTATCTCCGTATTTAAGGACAGAGAGCTTAGGACTGGAATGCTTTGACCCTCTGGTGTGACATGCGTGTACACCATATTTTGGCCTGCATTTAGACTTTTTTTATTACAGCTGAATGCACCTATTGTCACAGAAATGTTTATGAAGTGGAGTGCTGTACTGAACAAATTGTTCCATAGAATGTAAAGCGGGGCTCATCTGGCTGCAATAAGATGAGAAAAACATAAAGGAAAATGAGGCTGGCACCAAAAGGAAGATGCTTACAGAACGTGTTAAGCCCTCTGCTGCATTATTTCATAGGAGAATTAGGTACAAACGGTGAACAGTTCTGTTTAAGCAATGACTGTGCTTAGGGGCAATCAAGTTCTCTGTGATTGCTCTAATAAAAAGAGGAGAATTATACAGGGGCAATCATTGTGATTTAATTATTAGTGACATGATTAGTCTTGTTTTGATTCTTTTAATCCCTTCAAGAACACCACCAAAATTTGTGGCATTCAGAAGTCTGATTTAAACCCCAAGTTTAAGATTCACTGACTTGGAATTCAGAGGACATGATATACAGAACCTCCTTCGTGTACATTTTCCTGTTGGCTGAATTTCTGGACCATTAGATCTCCCGATCAATTTATTTCTTTGTTGTATCATTCTCAGCTGTAGTTTATGCACTTTTGCTGTTTATACATATTTTTATAAATCATCTTATAGTAGGCATAAAAGGGTCCCCAAAGATGTCCACACCCTAATCCATGGAATCTATGAGTATGTTCTATTATATGGCAAGGAGAGGTTAAGGTTGTAGATGGAATGGGTTTGCTAATCAGTGGGGGAGATTATTTTGGATTATCCAGGTGGGCCCAAAGTAATCACAAGGGTCTCCAGGAATGAAAGACAGAAGCAGAAGTGCCAGAGTTAGAGTGATTTAATGTCAAAGCCCCACCCATCGCTGCTGGCTTGGAAGGTGGAGGTCGGGGCCCTGCACTTAAGAAGCATTGACAGCCTCTAGAAAGTAGAAAAGAAGATGGATTCTCCTCTCTAGGCTCCAGAAGGAACACAACCTTGCTGACACCTCAATTTAAGCCCGATGAAACATCCCTGACTTCTGACCTCCAGAATTATGAGACAATACATCTGTGCTGTTTTAAGCCACACACTTAATTTCGTAATTTATTACAGCAGTAATTAGAAATGAACATAATCTTATAAAATTTTTAGAACTTGGTGATTTTTAAACAAAGATAAATTTTCACTGAAAAAAAACACCAACTTAAAAAAAAAAGCTAACAAAATATATCTAAGATCAAATATTAAATCAAAGTAGGAAATTCTAAAAAAATCACATAACTCTTAAAATTCTTAATTACTTAAATCTGAGATTTTAGCTATCCATTTATTTACTTTAAAGATAGTTGATTATCCTAGAGATTTGACAGCCCCATCCATTTTTCATGTCCCATTATTCAAACGGGCAGTGATCTTGAACTTGGAACACTGAAAAGCCTATTTTTCTCATTGCTTTAGCAAATTTTTCTGTAAGTGCCTGGAAAACTTATTGCTGCTTCCTTCAGTATTAACAGACTCAACGCCTTTAACACATTTTGCCATCTGTATGGTTTCCTGTTCATTGTTCTCAGAAGAAGAAGACAAATCATTCTGAATATAATGAGAGAAGTGAGATTTGACCTTCAAGTTGGTAGACTTTCAAAGCTGTTGTTCTTCGTGGAAGGTAAAGGGGCTAAGGCATGGGCATTTGCTTGGAGCCCACTTCTGAGAGGGTTCTGGAATGTGGGTGGCGTTAGCTCTGACAAGCCAAACTTCTCTAGGAAACAGAGATCCTCAGATTTGAGAAGCCCTGAGCTGGCATATTTCGCTGACTTTACATTCAGCACAAAAACACAGTAAGAAAAATGTGAAAGGACACCTCTGTGGAAAATGCTAGCACCAAACTCATAGGATAGAACACGTCTGAGCTGAGTCTCTGATAAGACAGACATTCTCCTGACTCTCAAAAACTTTCAGGCATCAGGTAGAAGAAACGAGGTTTGCCACCCACTTTGGGTCTGCTTAATATCATTTGCCAGGTTGAAGACAGATTCGGGAGACATTTTTCTGTGATTTCAAGGGAAAAAAAATACCCACAGTAAGGCATTGTTCTCTGCCCACCCTCACATACACTAATTAGTGTGATCACATGCCCACAAGCAACGCAGCAACCAGGCCAAAAATAAAATTGGACAGATTGGAAAATGCAGAGACAAACACAATCCTTTCAATCGAGATTTTAGGCAACAGTAATAAGGTGAACATTTGTCATCTAAATCTTTCATGAGTCGTTAGGTTTGGATAAACTCATAACCATTCATGAGTTCGGTCACATGTGTACTGGTAGGTTACTGGGCACCATTACACGCATCCCACAGTGACAGGCACATGGTCCTAGGTCTTGGGGGTCTAACCAGAGGACAAGTTAGACGAATGTTACACTACAGAGCGGTAAGTGTTACTTAAGACATGCAGGCAGAGAGGTGTTACTGAAGCAGAGAAGCACCTACTTACATTATGAGAAGGAACATTTGTTACTCTTTTTGCTGTTCAGTGTCTGTCTTAGTTTGAGTTCCTGTGGAAGCTGACCTTGAGGAAAAGATTCAAGTACGAAGTGATTATGTGGGAAGTAAAAGAAACATTGGGGAGGGGAGTCAGATCAGAGAAAGGAAGGCAGCCAATAAAGGGTATGTGATCAAGCCAGCCACCAGTGAGAGATGAAGGAGCGTCCCACTTGGAAATTCTAGGAAATGGGATAAAACACACATCTCATTGTTATCCCACTCAGGGAGAGAGGGAAGAAAGAGGGAGTTCCTGACAGTCCCTGGCTGGGGCCTTCTCCTGAGGCACCCCGCACCCCAGGACTCCTGGCCAGCCCTGTGAATGAGCAGAGCCCCCTTCACTGGCTTTGGAAATAGGTTCCGAGCAAAGACACTGGCAGCGGGATGCTGGACTCAGCCAGAGCACATGGAAGGAGGAAGGTTCAAGGATATTGTTGCCAAATGCAAGGAATGAAAGTTCCTGTGCCCGACGCCAAACAAATCGAAACGGTGAAGTTTGGAGGAGAGAAAGGTTCACTGCAAGGCCAAGGGAGGAGGATGGAGTGGCTCACGTCCAAGAAAACAACAAACTCCTTGAAGGGTTTCAGCAAAGCATATTTAAAGGTGAGGTAAGAGAGGAGGGTCGCAGGGTGCGTGATGAGCTCGTGCACAATTCTCTGATTGGTTAATGTTGAGGAAACAGGATGGTCAACACTATCAACACCTAGGGGCCTGAAGGTCTGGGGGCAACCTGCTCTCATCATCAAGTAGTTAATTTCTTCCCTTTGGTGGTGGTTTTTAGCATCTGAAAAACTCAGGAAATATACATGAGACACTGTTATCACCTGGGAACTTCAGAGAGGAGCTGCAGCAGAGGACATGGGGGAGAGGTTGGCCCTGGGAAGCCCCACAGGCTCTGGCTCAGTTACAGTGTAAGTGGGGCACCTACAGTTTTCTCCTACAGCATCTGAACTACTTCCTAAAGCTTGGACAATTCCCAATTTTAGGGCCCTTGGTAGGAAACAGAGACTCCCTAGCATTACAGAAACGGAACGTGAAATGCTCACCTCCCTCGTAGCTCGGGCACAGGCGTAGTGGCCAGGCTCGGCCAGCCAGACACAACGGAGGAATTTAAGCAGGATGCTCAGCAGAACTCTCTCCTTCTATCAGAGATGATGAGACTCATTTATCAAAATCAAATTTAGCACATCAAGCAGATGGCTTTTCCCCACACACAAGGCCAGCTACAAAATTTGTAGGACCCAGCACAAAGTGAAAATACGGCCTTTAGTTCAAAAAGTGAAGTGCCCTTAAAGGTCCATGTAAAGCAATGTTCCTGTCTTTTGTGCTCTTTCTCTCTTTCTCCTTCTCTTGACTTAAACACTTTTTTATTTGCCATTTAATGTCATTCTAAATACAGTCAAATGAAAATGTTAAATTTTTAGCATAAATTTTACCATTCATATTTATATTGTCATACTTGGTTTTAAATGCAAACTGTCAGTGCATTTAACTTGTGTGATTTCACCAAAATGATAAAATTTGTATTCTGTGGCTCAACCCAGAGAGTGCCCTGAGCTAGCCAAAGAGACAAATCTGTGCCAGAACCAGGAAATGTGGCAGGAGGAGGAGAGGAGCCCTCCAGTCAGAGGGCTTGACGTGAAGACCCTCAGAGCCACCTGGGGGACCTGCCTCCCCATAAGGGGCACGTGTGCTCCTTCCAGCCTTAGGACATCCAGGATCCCCGTGTGTCACCCCCAATCCATGCACTGCAGCCCAGGGAGGCAAAGTCTAGCAGTCATCTCCCTTTCCCCCAGGCCAGTCACCTCAAGCCACACAAATGCGTGAAACCCAGTGTCTCTAAAGTTCCCCGCTGAGAAGCACTAAGCACCTGGATTCAAGTCGGGCTATGTGCCAGGCTAACCACCAAACACACGTTGCTATCAGCCCGGGTGGGGACAGCCGTCACCATCCCAGCCCCGAGATACGGCAGGATGTACATATCCAACACTGCCCTTTCTTATGCCCACACATAGGCTCCTTCTAGGGGCAGACGCCAGGTGGACCTGGGGGAAGGCGGGACTGCAGAGGAGCAAAAGCTGAAGGTAAACACAGTGCTTGATACCCTGTCTGATCAGCCCTCACTTGTAAAACATAAATTACAAAACAGAGTTGCTAAGAATATCAGGACAGCAGTGGAAGAGTGTTAAGCCCCATGTGTGGGGCCCTTCAGAGCATGTCTACTGGACACACACCCACGAAGCTGGCTCTTTGTACATACGCAGCTCCCTTGACCATAAAAGCTTCTTAAAAGAATAACTCACATTCACTATCTCTTCCTCTCCTTTCTCATTTGTATCTCAATTCATTGTATCAGGCTTCCATCTCCAAAACCAGAAGTTAACCAGGCTTTGTGGGACCTAAAGCATATACAGTTTTGAGGTGAACTTTAAGAAGACAGATTACAAAAAATGAAACATGAGATAAGGAATAGGAAGGGGAACTTGAATTTGAATGGTTCTGGTACTGAAATTCTATTAGCTTCATAGTAAATCCTCCTCTGCCCACAGTTTCTAACTGCTCCCCTAACCCATTTTCCCTCCAGTTACCTAACAGACAAATCTGAGCCTGAGTCTTATTGGATTTCTCCCCTGTAATTGACATGGATATCATTGACCACTTGTGCCTTGAAATCCTCCAAGCTGGCTTCTAAGACATCAACTATCTTCTGATTAATTCATTCATCGTCTTTCACTGGCTTTCTCTTCTCAATTTCTTACACCTGTGGTACCTGGATAACTTAGTATAAATGTTCATTTTTAAAGGAAAGACATTGCTTAAAACCATGATAATTATATATATATACACATACACATATATATATATATACACACACACATACACTTATATAGAAGTGCTTTGTAAATTGTGAAGCACTATATAAATATGAAATATTATTATTACTAGGTGATTGATTCTACAATTTGTTCAGCACTTTATCTTGATTTTCTAAATGATCTTTTTATATCCTAAAAGAAATATGCATGGAAGGGATTCACACAAGCTGCAGAAATGACTTTATGATTTATAGAGTATTTTTATGTGTTTTACATATTCTGTATTCCCCATTCCAAAATAAGTAACACTGAAAAATTAAGGGAATGACATTTATTGTGTGTATGTCTCTGTTTCTCTTGTTATATGAGTGAAATTATTATTTTTATGGAAATTAGTTGCATGAAACTCAAGCAAAAGTATCTAACTGTGGCAGATATATTTCCCTAACCAGAAATGAATCTCTCCAAAAGAAAAACCAACTAAAACACAAGATTTCTTTTTCCTTATCTGAGTTTGCTCTTTTATGCCACTCAAAAAAATTTCATCTTGCTATAAATTATTTTTATGCTGAATTATTTTGTGTAGTTTTGTCTCTGCATTAATAAAAATCAACCCACCTGAAAGCAGAGATAACAAAAAATCTTATTATCTCCTTGTCTCAAAGTTAATCACGGTTTCAAAAACAATTGCCACCATATTAAAAACCCACTTAGGTTTACGAAGGACTTCATATAGGATAATAAAAACATGCTTCATGGCTAAGATATTAATTACCAAAAGGAAAATGACAGTTTCCTATTTTAACTGTGATTTATTTTTCCTCTAAAGAGTGGACTAGACATTCATGATCTTCATGTTTGTAAATCCATCATTTTAACTGAGAAAGCAAATTTCTGCGGTATTCTTTTAAAAATTACCGTTAAGCTTCTTAAGAGTGGAAAAGCAAGTTTTTCATGGCAAACATTCTTTTTAACATTTCCATTAAGCCTTCTACTGCCTTATTACATGTTTTGTTCAGATTTTGGTTTTGTTTTTCCATCAGGGAGAAAAAGAATTCTACTGGTTTCCTTAAAACAGTAAATTTTCCAGAGATACCTGGCTTCAATGTCTGTCTTGTTCATCTCTAGCCCATAAAATAATGAATCATGTTTCCATAATACCCATATGAGGATGGTCACTTCCTTAAAAAACTCAATGAGTTTGGGAACTCTATCACAGAATAATAACAAAGAGAATTTAACAGCAATGGTAGCTATTAAGATTTCAAATTATGTTTCGGTTCTTTAACAAGCCCATTTTGGGTAGCACCAACTGCATTGCATTAAATTCTGAAAACGTCAAGGTTTTCCAAGCACAATGAACTTAACAAGTGTAGCTCTGGTACCCTTAGACGGGCACAGACAACTTAGCAAAGATGCAAAAACATCACCTCTCATAACGCTGGAATAATCTCTGGGCTTCACCAGAATAACTGTGCACATTTAGTGGTCCCTCCACTGCAAAACTGCCGGCAGAACTGAGGTTATGTTTGTAGCTGATAATAACAGAGCTCAAGAGGACTGGAGCGCCTAGTTTTCCTGAGTTGCAGAATAATACCCAGCTTCCAAACAAATGCTTCAACCCTTTCTAGAAAAAGCATGAATTGACCTTGCAAAAAATTCCCTGTACTAGAGAGAAAGGCTGACAAAATTATCAAAGAATTTTGGTTCAACATTTATCTGTAGTGTCTAGAAAAAGTAATCTTTTAATTTGCCTAATCAATCAATTATGCAACAAATAATCATTGAGCCCCGATCAGGTGTAAGGTCACACTGTAAACATATTTAAGTTAGAGAAATTCAACTCTATACATCAAACATTAAATATCATCCTAGCATATAAACCCATGGAGGGCATTTAAGGAGGTTAAACTTGGCACCTAAAATGCAAACATCTCATCTGTTCTGCAGCCAATCACCTGTTCCAAAGCTGCAGGAAAAGCTGACTGTGCTGGCATTATTGAAAGATGTTACATCTGCCTTCTGTTTTTTCATTAGTGATGTGATGACATTTAAGTCATTTATTAATATATGGTAGTATATATCTATTAATACCAAATTCCCAGTTTATCCCTCCTCCCATTCCCCTTTGGTAACCACAAGTTTGTTTTCTACGTCTGTGAATCTATTTCTGTTTTGTAAATAAGTTCATTTGCATCATTTTTCAAGATTCCACATGTAAGTGATATTATACGGTATTTGTCTTTATCTTTTCTTGCATTTTATAGTTCATCAAAAACACACGGTCAGTTTTTGAAACTTACGTAGGTAACAGAAATGACACCATGAATGATACAGCATTATAGAGTAAGTTTTATCACAGTAGTCTGTTCAGCCTTGGCTGAAATGATGAAATTAGCTGAATAGTTCCCAAATCTTACTTATTGTGTGCTTTCTAAATAAACGCTACTTTTCTTCTTCCTTCTCCAGGTCTTAAAAATAAAAATAGGACAGTCATGCTTTTCTTTAAAATAATCTACCTTTGATCCTAATAAATTAGGAAAGCCTGGGATAACATTAATTTTAAGAACATTAATACATGAAGATTTTGTTATTTTGAAATCTAATTTTAATGTTAGAAGGGCTTCTGGGGAAGAGGAGTCACAGAAACAGAAACACACATTAGATAATATTGCAAAAATATTAACCCTCTATATTCTTTTACACAGAAAATATGTCATTCGTCTCATCCTCCAACCTGGTGAGTTTTAACTGCTCCTTCAACGGTCAGCCAGGTAAATACCTCTCGAGGACACTCACCTTTACCTCCTCCTCCTTACCAGGGGCTTTGCCTTACCAACATGTACCTATGGCATCCAGAACATACCTCTAGCATGATGTTTATCATTCTATCTTACAATTGCTTGTTTATAATTCTGCTTTTCATCCCAGGGTATGGTCTCCCTGAGAGTGGAGAGCATCTTATTTATTGTTCACTGTCAGTAACTAGCATATTATCTACCACAGTAGGAATGCAATAAACGGTTGCTGAATAAATCAATGAAGGAACCCGGGTACCATTTTACAGATAAAGGAACTGATGGCAAAGATATAATCCTGCAAACCTGCCTGCTATAAATCCACAATTAGAACAATAAATATATAATAATCTGCATAATTTTACAAAACTATTTTGTCCTTGGAGTGGAAGCAAAAATTCGCTTTTACTTAAACATTCAGCAACAATGATACTCAAAGTCAGAAATTAACCTACTGATCTTGACTTGATAGTTCATTTAGACTAACATGAAATTTATTCAAAGTCATTACAGTAATATGGTCTTAAAATGTTGGATTTATGCAGAAGTTCTAGCTGTTTAACTTGGATGATGTATTAGATTTCTCTGAACCTAGATTTCCTTTACCCCTGATTTCTTTCTTTAACTTGTCCCTCCCCTGAAAAAAACTGTCAGGATTAAATTTGGGCCTTAGAAGACAAAATTAAAAAAATTTTTAATCCTTAAAAACAGAAAAGGAAGTAAATAAATGCATACCCTATTGGTGGCATAACTGTATAAAGGAACTGTTCCAAACAACATTAAAAACACCGTAATTTCACTGCCTATTGAGATATAATTTTAGGATTAAAAAAAAAGTTAAAAGAAAAACATCTTAAACTCTTCCCATCAATCATATTGTTGGTAGCAGTGCTGGTAGCTGGCAGGCTGGCATTGCTATTCTGGAATAGTTATATGTGGGTTGTGGAATAAACCAATTGAGTAATTATGTGATATTCTAGTTATAGTCCTGGTGTGGTTGTAAACCTGAATTATTTATCTTACTGTGGGGAGCAAAAGTGGCGCAGATAGAAGATGTAAGGCAAAGACAAAATAAATTTTAAAATTTAAACAAAATTTTTATAACACAGACTGAAATAAAAAACCTGTACTCTTGAAACTGATTAGATGTATCAATAGAATTCATGATGAAACACTGTATACTTGTATTATATTTGTGTGTGTATGTATTTCCTCACTTTAGCACTTAAGAAAAATTGAAAACAATGAACCCAGTAGCAACGAGCACCCTTAGCACCCAGACTGTGGTCTCCGAATACATTTCCCGCTAAAAGGAAACAGAGATCCTTAGAGAAATGGCTAATTCCAGATCTTCAGTAGGCAAAGTATAAAATTAATCTGAAGCATCTTGCCATATCAGATGGTATCACAAGTAAGCTATCTACCAGCATCTACTATGGTCATGTCAATAGGATTCAGGAGTCAGCGTAAAGAGATAGAAACTAGCCAAGTATGGTCTATGTTTAGCTTCAAAAATGATAATAATTACTCTGGATAGAGAAACCAAGAGTGGTTAAATTCCTGCATTCATAAGTGTGTTTTTTAAAAAAAGAGGAAACCTAATTGGTCACCAGAGAATGACGAAGAATCAATTCATTATTTTGAACATTAGTAGATAAAAGGGAATAAACCAAGCATTCATCCCACGTATCCTATATAAACTGTACCATAGGGCAAAACCAAATAAGAGATGAAGAGAATAAATCTTTATAAAAGTGTCCCAAATTTAAAAAAAAGACCAGAAAAAAATGATAGTTTGATATTTTTGGAATGTCACCATTTCCTAAAACCCCAATTGGATGTAGGCACTAAGCATCCATGGTTATTGACATCACCAAAAGAGACACAGCCAGACACTGAGTGCCTCCGGAGTGAAGAACTCACTATCTTGCCAAGGCAATCCAACCTGCAGCTGATCAAACCTCTAGAGCTACCTTTAATTGACAGGAAATTTACAACACAGAGCAACATGTTAAACAATTCCACAAGGATACAGTCTGCACAATCCAGTCTATTGCAAAGTCCAGAGAGGCACGCTAACCCATCACAAAATATAATTTATTTAAGTCCCGATTCAAATAAATGGAAAAAGAAAAATACAAGCTATAATGTTGTCTATGAATAATTAAGTAATGGGTTAGGTCCAGAATTTCTATTTTCCTGTGTTAAAAATATATGCCCACCCAAGGAAAACGTAACTTTGGTCAGAGTAGTAATTAGCACGGTCAGTACAAACCACATCCCCAGAAAAATACAGTTTTTTCTCTTACATTGCCTATGGAATCATTTTATTAGTTATGATAATTTACGTGTTTAATCTTTTCAGTTAATATACCCAGAGGCAATGAAATTGGAGCAGCAAGAAGGCAGAAATGAATACAATATGATGCATAAATCCAGAAGTATTAAAACGCAACTCTATCCTTTGGTTTCTGAAATCAAGTAGGTCAAAATGTTTAAAGAAAACTATGGAACCTTTGTTTTCCTTTTTGATCACTGACCTTTGTTATAAAATTATAAAAATCATAAATTTGTATTTTTGGTGGGTAAATCTATTGTTCACAAAAAGGAATTCTGAACCTCAGATGAACAACTCCCACTTAAAATCAGTTTACTCCAGAGTGTCCAACAGACATTCCTTAGAAGGAATGTTCTATTTTCTTACATGTCTAGTAAATTACCTCCCTGAATATGGTTCTCTCACAAATCTTGTGGCTTCGAACTTGACAGCTATTGCAATTTCCCAATAACTTATTTAATTAAAAATAAATATTTCACTCAATGGGTGACTTACTCTGTTTTCTTTGTCGGTAATGAGAAATGTCATCAGATGTCTCTCCTTGCTTTAAGGCTGGATGCCTCCAGTCTCACCAGACAATCCTGGCAATAGGGCTTCTGGGTTTCCAATTCTGAGCCTCTGGGTATTTCAGGCAAAGGTAATTCTTTGTGATCCTGAGACATCAACCCAATTTTCACTTCTTCACTTTAAAGGTGTCCTTTGTTACTAGAGGGAAAAAAAAAATAGCCATAATTTTCCTACCAGATTCTACTTTGATGCACGAATTAAGTATATACCTCAAAAAGATGCCAAGCTCTTTTTTATTTTGTTCTGTAAGGAAATAATGATTCATAGCCACAGCCATGCACTGTCTTCACCTGATTTGAAATCATCCTTAATTTTGTTTCTTTCATGCTGGGGGCATGGCAAATTACAATCTTTGCTGGTAAATTAAGTAATTTAAACATTTCTCCTAAGGTCAGACCAGCTAACCCTTCTGAAGTCCATTGCAACAATACCTCATTTAAACAAGTAAACCACTTTTTTCACATTTCGAAGGATCCACTTAAAGCTAATACAATTTTCTTTTTCTAGGACAGATAGATGGTGGTCCTCTTTTTGATGGCAGAACTGACTAATTCTTCAGTGCGATCATTTTCTCCTTTACAGAATGTATGAAGAGCTAAAATTTCTCTTCATGAAATATAACCCATCTTTTAAACCCATTATTGCTTATTTACTAAGACTTCACCATTCCGGTGAATGTTTCATTATTTTTAAAGCTATCAATAAAGAAGAATGAAGAGATTTAACAGAGACAACTAATCAAATATTTACAAACCACATAACTTCTAAGAGTAATGATTCATCAATATCATGACAGTGTCTGGCACATACGACAGGCTCAAACAATATATTCTGAATGAACACATGAATTAATACTGTGGCAATTACTGAACTGTATAATATAATGTGTTTTATAGACAGTGCATTTAGTCAACCACATTGTGGACTCCAGGAGGGACAGAAAAGTGCTTGATTGCTAAAATACGTGGCGTGTAGCAAATAATCAATAAATATTGCAGGAACAAAAGAAGGAAGTCTCACTTAAGAAAAAATTATCCATTAATGTTACTTAGACATAATCTTATATTCAGTGCTATCTTTGACTTTATAATTAACTTTCATACGATGAAGTGCAATGATTATAACAAACCATTAGTTTTTTTATCAGAAATACACTGCGGCTGTTACATCACTTTTGTATGTTTTTTTAATTTGGTACTGATCTTTACTACCATTAGGGAGACAAGAAGCATGGTTATGATTTTACACAGAGTAGTCTGTGGAAGCTCCAGGTGGTTGTAGTTGTGTATATATTTCTGGTTTCCGAAGTGCCATCCAGCTACACAGCTTCTCCAAGACCTTCAGTACTAGCGATACCCACAACAGAGATCAGCACAGAAAAGCCCGCTCAGGGGAGCTTCTGTTACAGGTCTGGTAGTAGGCAATTAATGCACATGCGTCCATTGAGCTGAATGAATAATTATCATCACAGGTTTCCAAGGATTTGGCCGTGGAGACACTTAAGATGGAAAACTCAGCTGCAGTCTGAGATCCCTGAAAGATCTTGCAGTTGTCTTTGGGAAGACCAGCATCCTTCACCTTGCAAGGACGAGATATTTGCTACAATCTCTCCTGTAGCAGATGCTCTGCTCTGTCCATATGGAACTTGGTTCATAAGAAAAAGTACAAGTTTGGGTTTTTGGTTTTTTGTTTGCTTGCTTTTTTTTTTTTTTTTTTTTTGGCTCTAGCTCAAGGAAAACAAATCCATAGCAGACCCTCTCTGGCTTCAGGGGTGTTGTCCGTACACTTGAACACACATAGTTTTCACAGTTGATGTTGAATAGCATGTACATATTTGCTTCATCTGACAAACTAAAAAGTGTTAGAGATGGAAGGATGGCTGAGATCCTGAATTACCAAATCCTTAAATCTCCCATCAACTTCTGTAATACCACGCTGCTAGGTTACGAAGGGGCTGTTATGTAGCTCAGAGAACATACTTACACAGTAAGTCATTCTCAACGTGTGGTACAGAGATCCTGGGAGGTCCCAGATACTCTTTCAGGGGGTCCTTGAGATCAAAACTATTCTCATAACAATGCTAACATGTTATTTGCCTTTCACTGTGTTGACACCCTCACTGGTGAGACAGAAGCAATGGCTGGGAAAACAATTGTTGCCTTAGAACAAATCAAGGCTGTGGCAGCAAACCGTACCAGCAGTCCCTGTGCCCTTCACTTGCAGTAAAAAAAAAAAAAAAGGCCAGATTCATTTAAGAATGTCCTTGATTGTTTTTCTAGCAAATGTTCATAGTTATGACTCGCTGACGTTTGGTTACCTAAAGCCTGTCTAATCTCCCGCCCCCGGGAACTGAGTTAGGCCAGGTGTGAGCCTACGGGTTTCCTTCTTCCTCTTTCCGGGACCCAGCTGTGTTTTCTGATTCTGCTGCTCCGCGAGTGAGGAGGGATGTATGGGCCCATTCACTGCGTGCACCGTGTGGGAGATGCATCTCCAGGCAGAGAACCGGGCCCAGGTGGAGAGGGCACTGTGCTCTTCCCACAAAAATCCCGCCGCAGCACACAGGGGGCTCCTAGGGAGTTTCAGAGCTTCTCCTGGCCACAGAGGGAAGGAAGGATCCTCAGAGCCTCCCCATCACCACCATCCACAGTGGATCCTATACGGATTCCTAGGACCCATCCCATGAGATTCTAAAGGTCTGAATTAAACTCCAGAATAAGTATTTTTCAACAAGCAGCTCAGAAGATTCTGCAGCTGGCGGTCCCTGGACCACATATGAGAGGAAGGTACAGGTGAGCTTAGTGCCAAAGCCTCGGGGATTATCGAGAGTAACTGATCCATTACATCCAGAAAGAACACTTGACTCCTGATTTTATAGAGATCAAGAGGGACAAGTGCTGGGTGCCAGCAGTGCGTGATGATTGATCTGCTACACTCCGAGAGGAGGAAAAGACGGATTTGTCAGCCTGGGGCCCTAGCTGGGAGAGTGGGCCCTTGAAACAGACTCACTTGGCAAATAAAACTGATGCAAAATGAATGTTAATTACCCAGTTCCAGAAGGCCTGTCCGTCTTCACTTTTTTGCCCTATCATTTGCTCTGTTGCACTTACACAAAGTGCCCACGACAGTAATACCTGAGTGCCCTTTAGTCTCCTAAGAACTGCACAATTCATTTAACTGCCCAGTGAAACACAATCCTTGTCTCTCATCACAAAGATGCAGAATGACAGTGCAATTGTGGTCAGAACCTAAGTTAGAAAATCATGAACACTATACTGCATCCCAGTATAATTTGTGTGACTGGTTTTTACAAAAGGTTGAGAATCACTATTACCTGGGGTAGGTCTAAATATCAGAGTACCTTATCACAATTAAGCAAATTAGCATTTTGCTCTGAAAATCAGCCTTTTGTATTAGGTTACTGTCCAAGACTTTCAGAGTCTAGCAGAAAATCCTTTCTGCTTCTAGGATTTAGCGAACACCCCCAGCCGTCACTCGACTCTGTTTATCAGAGTATTCATTCAGTCAGATGGTTTGCACCCACTGGTGTCAAGGGAAAGAAGCTATTTTCCACCTGAGCTAGAACTCTTGCCCAGTCGGAGGCCCTAAGCCCACATTTTAGCCCCACCCTCTACCCCCACCTGAGGATGCTTGGATAACTTGGTAATATTAGGGTGCTTTGTTTTTTTAATGGAGGTACTGGGGATTGAACTGAACCCAGGATCTCACGGATGCTAAGCATGCGCTCTACCACTGAGCTATACCCTCCCCCTGATAATATTAGGTTTTTAAATCAAAAAGACTGTGTGGTGAGTTTCCTTGGCGGGCAACGTCTGAAACCCACAGCTGGCCTTGTCTGTTTCCTACAGCAATACAATGGGATTCCACTGGAAATCAAACTATACAGCAAGACCAGTTAATCTGGCTACACTAAAGTCCCATCAAACCACTGAGTGGAGTCAGAACTCTTCAAACAGTGCCAAAGATAGCTTTGCGGCAGGCCACTGAATCACACAAAAGCACAATAAAAATAAAGGATGACTAACACTTTTGGGTCTCTGTCACGTACTCTGCCAAAGAGCGAAAAAATAGAAATGTTCCTCAACATGTCACATTAGGAATAGTTCAGAAATAGTTCCCACAGTGGATGGGTAAATATTACTTCAGAAGCTGGGGACTGCTGCTCCCACAAAGAGGTACCTGAAAATCTTATTGTTTCCAAGTCTCTAAGATTCAGTCATCTAACATGCTGTGTCTCTTGAGAACAAACCCAAGCATTAAGCTTGAGGAATTTAAATTATTAGAACAAAAAGCATTTTTCAATGGATTTGCTAGTGCCGAAATGGATTTTAAAAAATAAATGGAAAACGTTGATGTTTGTCTGTTGCACTTGCTTCTTTCTTTTTGAAGAATGTCTGTAGCAAAAACAAATAACAACAAAACAGAATATGAATGTCCTTTGCAGGTGGACTCCTAGAATTACTCAAAATCGCTCTGAAGTTGTCTTGTGTTAGCATTCTTCAAGCCAGAGCACTCAAGAGTAATGAGTCTCTTTATATCTATTACCTAATCAATAAGAAATAAAACTTCCAGCACTAACAAATTGCCATTTCAGCAGAAAGAGATTTATTTTGCTTGGATTGTATTTCCTCATTAGTAAAGTAAATGCAAGAAAATCTGATTTATCTGGATTTTTTTCCCCACTGAACAAAAAGTAATTTGGTGAACCTAGAGTTTTATTTTTCATTGCACTGTGTTTTTTAATTAAAACTGGCCAGTGGAACCTCTCTAGCCCCAAATCACTGTATGTATTAAATTTCAAGGAATCCTAAAGCAACTAGAATTTCATTTTTAGCAAACTGCAAGGCATTAAAATCAATAAATGGGCTGATGATGCAATTAATATGCTAGAGGCCTTTAATGGAAAAAAGGAAGATTTAGTATTGAGAACCATTGCTTCTCTCAGCTAAAGAAATTTCTAAGCCTGTGTTTTACTAAGTAAACTATGTAATCAGGACGATTGAACAGTAGCTGTGTTTTCATTATAGTTAACGTTAATTAGTCGGTTTATTTTGGGGGTGATTATCATTAACTAAGAGACTTGGATGCTGTTCTCTGTCCAGCTTCTGTATATAATTCATAACCAAGAATACACTCCCAGGAAGGCTTTTAATTCACCATGTTGCTCAGTAGCTAACACAAGACAAGTTTATTCCGGGTTCTGCCAGAGATCAGATACTCCTGTACTCACCCTCATCAACTACTATATTGTTCTTCCATAAAAACGGCAAGAATAGAGGCACTTAAAAATATTTTGACATTTATTTTGTGCTCTAAAAATATTCAGTTGCTTTAATGATTACAAACCAAGCGTAACAGGCTTAAAGCAAAGTGAGACACTGCAAAGCTGGTGGGGGATGTGAAGACGACTTCAACTACCCCCCCCCACCCCGGCCCAGGGCCCTGCACAGAGAGCAGACTGAAACACAGCCCCAGTCTTCCTGAGAAGGAGATCTATCCCCCCCCCCCCCCCAGGAAGTTTGGCCTCAGGGCAGGCTCTGGTCTAGCACACTTCCAGAAGCTTACGGAGGTGCTCCCAGGGAATGCAGGCCTGTGGACACCATCTGTGTGTTCTGCTTAATGCGTGGCACCTGCCTGGCTCACCAGCACCTCCCAGAAAGGAGCTTATATCCTTGTCTAGCACCCTGATTTCTGCAGCTGCTGTCAGGGGACACCTCTATGTCACTTACTCTGAAGGCCAGTGGGGCTTCTGCTCGTCGGTCCCACAAGACTGTAACCAATGAAGAAAAAGTTCTTAAATACCTACCACCCCCAAGGCACAGCAGTGGGCAACAGACCCAGGCACTCAGTCTCCCCATGAAAGAGGCCAGTTGGCTTATCACCATATCATAGCCTGAGGGGTAGGCTTCCAATGAAACACACATCTAAGTGCTGACTATAAGCCTTTCCAGAGACCTTGGAAGGGGGGTGCTGTCTCTTCTCCTGCACCCAGAAAGCCAGTATCTTTTGGAACGGAGCTCCCACGTGTGTCTGGTGCCCCATTTTTTGTGTCTAGCACCACGGTTTTTGTGACTGCTGCACAGAGGATGCTCCTCGATCTCCTGGTTCTAGAGGCCATGGGCTTGGGTCCTACAGGACTGTAACAATCAGAGAGACAGTCTTGCCAGGATACCACCCCCAGGACACTGCAGACAGCAGACTGAAACACACCACTAGTCTTTCTGTGAAAGAGACCTATTTATTTGTCCTGAAGCTTCAGCCTGAGATGCAGGCTTCAGGTTTGCTAGTCATCTACAGGCTACAGAGATGCTCTCAGGGAATGTAGGTCAGGGGATGCCATCTTTGCACCCTCCCTCTGCGTCTCTTCTGCTTGCCACCACCTTTCAAAAAGGCTGATGCATTCATATGGAGACTTGATTTTTGCTGCTGCCCCGTAGGGAATACCTCCAGATCAGCAAGGCTGGAGGCCAGGAGGATTTCCAATTGGTGTCCCACAAACTGTATATATTTGCATAACTTAAAAGCTGCTGCCTGAGGGTCTGGCTTCCAATCAGCCTGAAACTAGGTGCTGACTGAGATTCTTCCCCTTGAAACACTAACAGGTCTTGGCATACCCTCAACAAGTGGAGCTACTAAAGGCAAATCAGACAATAAATGACGGAGAGGGTGCGGAGAAAGGGAGCCCTTCCACACTGCTGGTGGGAATGCAGTTTGGTGTGGTCATTACCGAAAACAGTATGGAGAGTCTCTAAAAGCTAAAATTAGACTTACCCTATACTCCAGCAATCCCACTCTTGGGCATATATCTGGATGAAACTCTAATTCAAAAAAATGCACCCTAATGTTCACAGCAGCACTATTTACAATAGCCAAGACATGGAAGGATAAAGAAGTTGTGGTATATATATATATATGTGTGTGTGTGTGTGTGTGTGTGTGTACACTGGAATACTACTCAGCCATAAAAAATAATAAAATAATACCACTTGCAGCAACATGGATGGACCTACAGATTGTCATACGAAGTGAAGTAAGCCAGAAAGAGAAAGAAAAATACCACATGATATCACTTACTTGTGGACTCTAAAAAAGAGAGAGAGAGACAAATGAACTTATTTACAAAATAGAGGCAGATTCACAGACATAGAAAACAAACTTATGGTTACCAGGCGGGAAAGGGGGTGGGGAGGAATAAATTGGGAACTTAGGATTTGTAGATACTAACTACTATATATAAAATAGATAAACAACAAGCTCCTACTGTATAGCACAGGGAACTATATTCAATACCTTATAATGGCCTATAGTAAAAAATATGAAAAGGAATATATATATATATATACACACACACATAAATGAATCACTGTGTTACACACCAGAAATTTACACATTATAAATTGACTATACTTTAATAAATAAATCAGGCTGCTTGGACAATCATCAAGTTCAAGAGACAGCCAAGAGCTAGGGCAAGGTTGAATAAGGTTCAACTCCTACATGAGGTCACTTCTTCAAGACTGAGAAAGGTAACTGTTTTGCCTAATACCTGGCAACAAATACAGAGAATCAAGCAAAATTATGGACAGAGGAATATGTCCCAAACAAAAGAAGAAGATAAAACTCAGAAAAAGAAAAAAGGAGACAAATAATTACCTGATAAAAAAAAACGTTCCTGAACATTCTCCAGGATAGATCATATATCAAAACAAGTCTTAATATATTTTTAAAAACTGAAATCATATCAAGCATCTTCTCCAACCACAATGGTATGACACCAGAATAAAACTGGAAAAAATCACAAATATGTGGAAATTAAACAACAGGTACTGAACAACCAATGGGTCAATAAAGAAATAAAAAATTCCTGAGACAAATGGAAACACGACATACCAACATCTATGGGATGCATCAAAAACAGCTCTAAGAAGGAAGTTCATAGTGACACAAGCCTACCTCAAGAAACAAGAAAAATCTCAAATAACCAATCTAACCTTACTCCTCAAGGAACTAGGAAAATAAGAACAAACAAAACTGAAAGTTAGTATAAGGAAGGAAAAACGAAATCAGTGTGGAATTAAGTGAAATGGAGACTAAAAAGACAATAGAAAAGATCAATAAAACTTAGAGGTGGTTCTCTGAAAAGATAAACCAAACTGATAATCCTTTATCTAGACTCACCAAAAACAACAACAACAACAACAACAAAAAGAAAGAAAGAAAGAAAGAAAAAAGAAATAGAGAAAGAGAGAGTCAAATAAAATCAAAAATGAAAGAGGAGACATTACAATTGATACCACAGAAATATAAAGGATCATATGAGGCACTGTGGATAATTATATGCCAACAAATTGGATAACCTATAAGAAACGGATACAATCTTCCAAGACTGAACCATGAAGAAATAGAAATTATGAATAAACCAATTACTAGTAAGGATATTGAATCAGTATTCAAAAACCTCCCCAAAAAACAGAAGTCCAGGACCAGATGACCTCCCTGGTGAAGCCAAACATTTAAAAGAATTAATAACCATCTTTCTCAAACTCTTGCAAAACACTGAAGAGGAGGGAATGCTTCCAAATTCATTTTACAAGGCCAGGATTACCCTGATACCCAAACTGGACAAGGACATCACACAAAAAAAGAATATTACATGCCAATATGGATGATAACATAGATGCAAAATCCTCAACAAAACATTAGCAAACCCAATTCAACAATACATTAAAAAATTATACACCATGACTCAGTGGAATTTACTCCAGGGGCCCATTGATGGTTCAACATGAGCAAATCAATCAATGTGATCCAGAACATTAACAAAATGAAGGACAATTATGATCATCTCAACAGATGCAGAAAAAAGCATTTGACAAAATTCCACATCCATTTAAGATAAAAACACTCAACAAAGTGAATAAAGCTAGACTATACTATACACAAAAACCAACTCAAAATGGATTAAAGACTTGAATGTAAGGTGAAACCATAAAACTCCTACAAGAAAACACAGGTGGTCAGATTTTTTACATCAGTCTTGGCAATGAATTTTTGGATTTGACTCCAAAGATATGCAAAACAAAATCAAAAATAAACAAATGGGGCTACACCAAACTAAAAGCTTCTGTACAGCAAAGGAAACATTAACAAAATGAAAGGACAGGGAGAAATAAATGGAGAAAATATTTGCAAATCATATATACAATACTGGGGTTAATATCCAAAATACATAAAGAACTCATGCAACTCAATAGCAAAAAAAAAAGAAAGATTAAAAAATGGGCAGAGGAGAGGGGAAGGAATAGCTCAGTGGTAGAGTGTATGCTTAACATGCACAAAGTCCTGGGTTCAACCCCCAGTACCTCCAGTTAAATAAATAAATAAAATAAACAAAAACTTAATTACCTCCACCCACAAAAAGACTAATTAAATGAATAAATAAATAAATTAAATTAAAAAAAAATTTTAAGTATGCAGGGGACCTGAACAAACATTTTTCCAAAGAAGACATACAAATGGCCAACAGGAACATGAAAAGATGCTCAACATCACTAATCAAGGAGATGCAAATCAAAACCACAATAAGATACCACCTCATATCAGTTATAATGACTATTATTTTAAAATGTTGTTGAGGATGTGGAGAAAAGGAACTCTTGTGCACTGTTGGTGAATGGATACAGAAGAGTATGACTGAAATATTATGCTCTACACCAGAAATTGACACAACACTGTGAACTGACTATACTTCAATAAAAAATTTTTTTAAATAAGATATATATGTGTGTATATATATATATATATATATATATATATGGCTGTGTATATGTGTGTGTGTGTGTGTGTGTGTGTGTGTGTGTGTGTGTAATGGAATACTACTCAGCCATAAAAAAGAATGGAGCCTTGCCATTTGCAACAACATGGATGCAATTTGAAGGCATTATACCAACTAAACTATGTCAAAGAAGAACAAATATTGTGTGATTTCATTGATATGTGGAATCTAAAACAGCAAAACAAACAAATCAAAACTAGAAAAAACAAAAACCAAGTTCATGGATAGAAAAAAAAAAACTAGTGGTTGCCAGGGATGGGAGGGTTAGATGAAATGGTGGAAAGGGGTCAAAAGGTACAAATTTCTGGTGATAAAAAATAAATAAGCAACAGGGATGTAATGTACAACATGGTGACTATAATTTATAATACTGTGTTGAATACTTGAAGGTTGCTAAGAGATTAAATCTTAAGTAGTTCTCCTCAAAAAACAAATTAAAATTAAAAAATAGAAGCATTATTCATGAGAAGACACTCCTAGGCTATACGAGACTTTGCAAAAGGGTCCATGGTGGAAAACAGTTAAAACCTGCCTTGGTATAGAGGGAACCAATATCTAGACTCTGCTAAGAACTCTGTGGTGGTGGAGACCAAAATAAAGAAGCCATAATATGAGTAACTGGGAAACAGCCCTTAAAGATAAGAACAGATATACCAAGTGATTGTAAAAATCTTTAGACAGATCTGAAAGGCAAGACCAAGAGGACAGAGCCTAAAATATTGTCAGAATTTTTGGGTGGGTTTTAGGTGGTACTCCTTATAAACAGCAACTCCATTTTTCCAGGGGTAAAGCCAAAAAATTAGAATCTTTGGACTGTCCCTTCTTTCCACATCATGCAATCTATTATCAGATCCTGGCTGTCCTATCTTCAAAATACGTCTAGATCCTGGTCATCTCACCCATCTCATATCCACCGTTGCTACCTGGATCTACGCCACCATCCTTTCTCACTCAGATAATTAAATAGACACTTAACTGCTCTTGTTATTTCAGGCAACACCTGAAGCATTCATACAGTTTCAGAAGCACATGGCAGAGGCACAGGACTAAAAATACCTCTTGCAAAAGTCTGAAGTCCTCTTGTAACACATCCTTTGGGTTCAAAGGAGAAATGGCAAGTAATGGGTTCTGAACATGATGCATAAAAAATATATATACCTTGAAATAAACCTCTGCCTGGGGCTGCCAGCATTGTAAAAGTTTTCAATTGCAGTAAGTCACCATGTCTCAAATGCCACTCATGATGAGAGAAGACAATATGAAAAGGTAAATTTTCGTTCCCCAGATACGATGAATCTCTCATGCAGGAGGAGTTCTTCCAGGTGCTGCTGTTGTATTTTTTTTTTTTTTTTTTCGCTAGACATCATCTTCCAGACAACTGGCTTAAGACTGACTGGGATTCTGGAGAAACAGAAATCAAGTTTCCCCTGTCTAACTTTCTTTCCTTCAGTTACCACTTCTCTCTACTTTGCCAACATTAAGTAATGGGCTCTGGCAACATACATGTGCCCGGGACTACTTCATTAGGCATTGGCAACGTGTGTTTCAGTTTGAAATGTCATGAGTGAGAGTCACTGGTGTGATAAGTACGTGAGAGCTGTGAAGTCTTTACCAGTGAGGCACATCAGAGCCCAGAAGGACCTGTACCCATTCCAGTGAACTTCAGCCCCAGGTGCAGCAACCGAAGTGCTCTGGACCTTAATTTGGGATGGGAATAGAAGAGAGAGTGAGGTTTCAGTCTTGAATACAGAGTGGCCTTGGAATCTTTAAAAATCACACACTTTTTAGGCATATTTCTGAATTTTCTGATACAAAATATTCACCCGACAGCCTTCCGGGGGCACTCCATAAAGATGTGATGTGCCGGAGGTAGCCTCGGGAAGGTGGGGGCAGGACTTCCCAGTGGGATGCTGATCACCTTTCCAAAGGAGGACAGACATGCCTCTGGGTAACCAAGGACTTAATGATGAAGTCCAATGGGTTAAGAAATGAAAAAGCTAAGCAGTGTTAGTACAGAACTGTTGTGGTTTCATAACAAAGGATTACTGCTAAATAGTGCTCATCTCTTGTCTTATTCCCTAGCCCTTCCCACAAAATTGTAATAAATTCTCTGACAGTGAGTTTGAGAAAAGGACTCGGTATTCAGTCCATTTCCTTTCTTCCCCTTCCACGTGGCAGCACAGAATGGAGTCTCCCTATAAACCATAAATTTTCCCAGAGCAGTATTGTCAGTGACGAGGTGGGTAAGGAAAGCTGGAAGGCATGTTTTTGCTTTATCAGTAATTGAAGGGCTATTTGATTCCCACTTGCTAGACTCATTTTTCATTTGGTTCAAAACTCAGGTAGAAAAAGGTAGCTGTTAGCTGTTCTGTACTGGACCCTCTCAAACACTGTACATTAGCTGTTTGATAAATAGTTCCTTGCAAGAAAGAAAGTAATATGCATCCAAGAAATGTTGGCACGAATAAAGAGCTGTGATGGCTGAGAGTGAAAGAGATTCTCCTGGTCACTTAGTAGACAGAAAATGTTATTGAAGGAGTAAAACATGAGGTAGTCCTTGAAGAGAGGAAGAATTTACACATGAGGAACTGGGGGAAAAAAACGAAAACAAAAACATACAAGCAGTAGGAACCAAGCACTTGAACAAAAGCTTGAAGACATGAGCTGATGGGGCATACCTAAATATGGAGCAGAAACCAGTTAAGTTTGATTAACACACAGCAGGCTCTTGAAAACCAGCTCAGCCTAAGGACACTGAACTTTGAAATCAAGGAACCACTAAGGACACATCCACTGTCCCAAATGCAGGCAGAATTTATCTCTGGGTATCTGTGAAATGTTAAAGGAAATCCTTATGAGAATGTATTTCCTGGACATGCATAGTGAAGCTGGAATAATATAAATAAAAATAACATGGCTCCTGTTTAAAGATATTGAAATTCATAAAACTCTCTGTTATTTTAACATAGTATGACCAATTTCCCACAACTGAATATTATGCAGTCATTAAGATGACGCTTTTGAAAAGTACTTCATGACAGAAGAAAATGCTGAAGACATGTTAAATATTACAAGGAGGATTAAAATATTATTAGAGTAGAATCTCAATTTTTGAAAGAAAAAGAGAAAAAAGAAAGTACACGTATATGTGTATATAAGTGCAAAAAATTGAATGTGGAAAAATATAAGATGCATTATTTCTGGGGTTAAACTTACAATAGATTTCTTCTGTTGTTTTCAAATTCCCCACAAATTCATAACGCTGTAACAGCTTGTGTAACACTCTTCAAGGCGCAAAGTACTACTAGTTTAAGAACCATTTCTATATCTGATTTTGGATGCCAAATTGATGCCATTCTTACTACTATATATTTCTAGCAACTCCTGTAGGCATTTACTAGTGATAATAGAAGAATTATGGCTTATATGTATTTATATAGTGCTTTATAATTGATACACATTTTCAGATGGCACACAATGACTCCTAGGCCACTGAATGTGTTTGGTTCCATGCCAGTAACCAGCCACGTGCTTGAAGAAATTGTATTCCAGAGAAAAATTCATGTCTCATTCAAAGCCTTCCTCTTATATAGCTGTGAAACTTGGGCTTCCCCAGATGTCATGGCTCAGTGGACTTTATCAGTGTTAAGAATCCTGTTAAAATCAAATTATTGCTAAGTCCTTGAAAGTAACATTAAGGGATATGGGGCAAAGAGCAAGGCTTTGGGGATAGAAACATCGAGACTGAATATGAACCTAGACATTTCATATTCTAGGTTCATAGAATATGAAATGTTAGAACATTTCATATTGGGCAACTTCTCTGAGCTTTAGTTTTCTCATCCATAAAAATATGGAGAATAATTCCTATTTTATAGGATTTGTGTGTAGACTGAATTAAGTGTTATAAGCAAAATATTTAGCACAACTTAGGAGCTCAAACAAACCATTTCTATTCCCTTATTCTGCTGAGAGTAGAGGCTGATTTAGAAAACCTGTAACTGACAGTTCAGTGGTTAAAAGAAACATCCCAAATCTGTAAACTGGACCATTAAAACAACAAGGCAATGATACAAACACAATCTATTTTATTGAAGGAGCCAAACTGGTTATAACCTTTGGAATTCCCACATGCATATTTTTAACCAATATTGATAAGCAATCATACAAAATGTATTGTGTCGTTTTAGGGTACTAATTAGTCTTTCTATCTCTAATTAAGGGGAAAAGATTTTATTTATGCCCAGACACCCTACTGCCTCCGGGTGATTAAATCATGCCAAACACTGAACTGAAAAATGTAAAATTCAAATATTCAGATGGTTGCCAATATCCTTAGTAGTCTTGAGTGTTAATTAAACACCTGGAGGCTTGATAGGATTTCTGTTTCCTTTTTTCCTATTTGGTCTGAAATTTTGGTCCTTATATCAATAAACTTGAGTTTAACTATGATCCATTTTGATTAACAGTGTTCTAACATGCCAGTTTTCTGCCTTGAAAGAAAATTCAACACCATTGATTTTTGAAAACTAGTTATTATTATGGATAGAAGATTGATAGATGTAGTTTTACCTTTAGCACTTTGACTATGTCACCCGGCTTCCTTCTGACCTCTCTTGTTTCTGATGAGAAAACAGCCACTGAACTTAAGAGAGATTCTTTATACAAGATGACTTGCTTTTCTCTTACTTCTTTCAAGCTTTTCACTGTATCCTGGGCTTTTAACACTTTGACTTCACTCTCCCATGGGAGAGCACCCAGAGAAGAGCATTCCCATGAGATGGGGACAGAGTCAGAAGAACAGGTTGTGGCTAAGATACCAGACTCTCACTATTCACACAGTGATGCAGGAGGTTTCCGTGAGTGACTGTTTCCTTCCTTTGCTAGATGTCCTTGGGAGAACCTCCAGAGACGTCAAATGATTGGTTTCTTTAATACCTGTACTGAGTGAAATGATTGTTTTAGGGGGAGGTGGGGTCTGCCAAGCTCATCATTCTGCCCTTCTGGAAACCCCACCTTCCATGCTATGGCCTCTTCCTTGTGAAGGAAGAACAGACTGCAAGCTGTAGTGTATCGTGTGACATATCCCGTCATCAATTTTGCATTGACTTTTTCCATGCCATTGACGTGTGATTTCATTAGGTCTTGCTTTATTTTGGTTCATGTTAATAGCCCCCATTCCTGAATTTTTCTTCTCTATGAGTTATATCTAGAACCTATCACTGGCAAGACTTCTCGCTTTCTTCCACCAAGACTGTAATTGCTATGCCTCCCTCACTGGCTTCCGCCCACCTAAGAGAGCTGCGAGTCCTGCTCAGTTACACTTCCGGTCTGCAAAACTCAGCTTCGCTGTACAGAAACAGTGTGGTCTTTGCAAATCTATTAGCCTCTCTAAAAATAAATTTCTTCACCTGCAAAGTGGAGTTGATATTATTGATAACTACAAGGATTACTGTGAGGATGAAATGAGGTGAAGCGTTTAGATCACGTCTTGCACACAGAAAGTGTCAGTTAAGTATAAGCCCTTAGTCAATCAGATTTGGATACTGAGATGGACAAGAACATGATACATTATCATGGGGGGGATATTTCCTATAAAAATAAATGATTTAATCATAGAAGCACATGTGCTTAAAACATACCCATCTCTACACACAATTATATATGATGAGAAAAAGGTAAAACTAAAAATCAACGACTGAAATAGTCATGACAGTAGACTGAACGGGTTTTAGACTTCTTACACAAAATGTGGCTGTTTGTTCATCTTCTTTCACCTTGAAATATCTTGAGTTTATAAACAAGTCTGTCCTCCATCGGTTACCAGCCTATTCTCAACTGGTTAATGAAACAATCTTACCCGTTCTCAGCATATATCAGAAGAAATTACTTCTTGATTTCTTCAAGAAAGGTTTTATCTAGCCTTCTCAGGTCTGAGCCCCTACCATGCCCTCTGTCTTGCCATCTCCCTGACGTGAGCACACAATTTATGTGTTGAATCAACTGGGCACATGAAGTACTTGTACAAGTGCCTAAAGAATGTACTTATACAATCTGGGTAATCACTTCAAATAAATGTTAGGTTCACGTTTCTCTTTATATACTTGCAGTTCTAACACTTACAGTACAAACACCAGCATACATCTCTCGGCTGGGAATCCATTAGGGTTGCTGTAAAACCTTGGTGCCTCTCTCTCACAATAGAAAGGAATAACATATAACGTTTACCAACTTCTTACAAAAAGAATCTGTGTCTAGAAATTATGCTTCCTTGTTCTTCTAATGTTTTTATGAAAGAATGGAGAAGAATATGACTGAGGGTCTGAGATGTCTCAATGAATTTCATCGTTTAAATTTTATCCCAAATTTTGAACCAACCATGTAAGAAGAAAAGCCAGGTGAGAAAATAAAAAGTGTTTCTTTTAGTTTTGATAGAACTGATGTGGAGAATGTGACTTATGTCTGTAGCCAAGACTGATACAAGGACACATTTGAGCTCCTCAAATACTAAATCTGAGTGTTGGGCCAACGTTGGTGTGGCCCTGGAAAACTGAAGGCTTCCTCATTGAGGGACCTACTCAGTAAACCTCAGGGAGGGGTGGACCAGGAATAAGGCCTGGCCTAGGAAGTGCAACGGGGCCTGATCCTCTCCCACCTTCAAAAACTAACCCAGATTCCTGCAAGTGAGACATCTATGTCCAGATCAATTGAATTCACCCTGGCGACCAACACAGTGACTGATTCCTGACCTAGGCTTCCATGTCATGGCCACCTACATCCCTCACAATCAAAGACCTTTTCCTTACCTTATTCACCTCCTTTCTTTTTGCTAGAACTCTGTTTCTTTATTGAAGATCTTAGCCTTTTCCAAAATGAAACTTATATACCATATTTAAACATATAAAGATAGTAAACATTTTTATAGACACTTTTATATGCATTTTCTATATAGGAATACAGTTAATCCACAAGAAAAAAAAAAGCATAGGCAATGGGTACTAGTATCCCCATTTTACAGATGAGGAAACTGAGGTAGAGAATGGATAAAGAACTTGCACTAGGTTACACAGCTAGAAAGTATGGGGCTCAGATCAAACCGTAAGCTTAGAGTTTTCTTAATCATCACCCTCTACCACCTCTCCAGAGAGAGACAGACAGACAGAAACAGATAGCTAACAGATGTCAGATATAAAAATATCAATTTATTAAAAAAAAAATTTCTTCAGAGCATCAAATCACAGTACATATTTTTTTTTGTCATTTAACTTATTGTAGCCAAATCATTGCATGGATAAGGATTCTGAAATAAATTGTGAAATACATAGACAGAGACAATTAAAATGGTAGGGAAGGGGGTACCTATTACTTTATTGCCGCAGAAGTGGATTTTTTCCAGGAAAAGGCACTCATATATTTTCTTTGATTTCATTTTCTTACTTAACAGAGTAATTCTAATTTTTACGTTACTACAGAACAAAACCATGATTGACATTTTATAATTTCCATAACTGTTTTCATGTAGGTTTAGCAGTAATCAATTTTTTTAGAATTTCTAGCCACAGAAAGGAAGAGTTTGGAAGGCCTAGAAGAAGTCTGTGTTGCTAAGTGTCTCTTCTGTTTATATATTCCCTCCCTTTCTATGCTTTTCCTTATAAACCTGTAACATCTCGGCACTTATGTATATATTTTAATAGCATAGTAAGAGAAAAGCTTAACCTTATTTACACAGTACTCTTCATCAGCTCTTTTCCATCTAGAAGTATAACGCACTTCAGCAGAAAAATACGTGTGTGCAGTAAATTTCTTGACTACTCAGTGTAAAAAGTGTTTAAAAATGTTATATTTTTAATTAAATCCTTTGACTTCATTCTGTGAGTTTTTTATGCCAATCATCAGTAATCTTCAAAAAAAAGTTACACTTACTTTCCCAACTTTGATGTTTTTTAAGGAGATTAGGCTGGCTTCTATCGCTTCCTTTTGAATGAATCTTGCAGGATGCAATCATAAACAGCTTTGAGAAGCTGGTATCACTTCAGACCATTCATTAGGAACTAATAATAAACTTAGATATTAGATTTTTTTTTTTTTGGAAAGTTACTAAAGCTAATTACTCTAATTTGAGTCTTAGGAGTTTTTGAATTGTGTGTTGTAAAAATTGATGAATTTAATTGCCTTCTAAAACTCCCACAGGCAGTACATATCTTTTATGAAAAATAAATAAAACCCAGAGAACTAATAATTTACCATCTCTCTGTTTAGGAAAATATGAGACTGAAGAGTGTTTTCTCTCCAGTGTATGAAAATTCTGAACAAGAATATCCTGTTACTAGGAAGCGGTGAGTTTTGTTAATTAGATCACACCAACCCCAGTAATTCAGGTTTTCCCCACATGCTGACAACAACTTAGGTCTTTCTTGACAAAAGCAGAGATAGTATACTTGTGACTAAATAAAAGTACCCTTGAGAAATGGTTATGTCTTCTTAGTCACTAAATACAAAATTCAGTACTTACCTATCTGCTCTGGGGTCAAAAAGGAAATAAACATTCTGAAGCCACACAGGTTTCAGATAAATGAAGACAGATAAAGGACGGCAAGTCGCTGCGGCCATTTGTGAAAAAGGTGTCCCTACGCAAGCTGTAAACAAACAGAAATTCATTACTAGATAGCCTTGAAAAAGACAAATTACCTAGAATTTATGGGAGAGTAATTTCTTTCCTTGAAGTCATGATAATGAATCTCCATTATCCAACATTTTTAGTTTACCCTCGGTCCTCAGAAATTGGAACAATGATTATAGGCACCAGTGAAAAATAGTTCCCATCTTCTTTCTTTGATTCTCTTAGGTACTAGGAAATGGGATTCTCTTTGTGTTCCCCTTTGCTGAGTATAGGATTTTAGAGACATTATTTCCAAAAGTCATTCCCTAATCTATCATTATTAAGTTCTGGAGTAAGAAATTAAAAAGATAGGCAGTTTTCAACTTAAAAGCACATTATGGCTCCAAACATTATCCTTTGATTTTGCTTTATTTAAAATTTTAAATGTATTTTCTTATAGAAATCACATTATAAATGTCACCCACTTCTCAATTAAAACCATAAAAGCTTACTCCATAAGATAGCCAAACAATAAACATACAGATTTATAGTATCAATAATATAGGTTAAGTTCATCATCTTATATTACATTCTTTTTTTTTTTTTAACTTACTAGCACAGCCCAGAACTTCTTTCAAATAAATACCCATAAGAAACTCTCACAAGGGAAGGCATATGTGCTGGCATTGTTTGTAATACCGAAAACTTGGAAACCACACAAATGTCTATCAATAGGTGAGTGGAAGTAGATACAGTTCCACGGTAGTGAAAGGAACTAGATATATACATAGTTATAAATTGGAATATTTATACAATGGAATATTGTACAAACTTTAAAGTAAATGAAATAAATCTACATGTATCACCATTGATAAATCTTAAGATGTATTGTTGAGAGGAAAAAAGCAGGTTGCATAATAATACATGTAGTATAAATAATATGAAACATGTAATTGAGATAACGTTTGGAACCACCTGAAATGGTATATATTTTGATCGATATGTATATATGTAGTAAAGGGATACAAGCACGACGTTAAGAATGCACACTCACTTGGGGATGGGTAAACTCTAGAGAGGAATAGGAGGCTAGTAAGTTTTAGACTGGAGGAGATAGAGTTCCAAAGATACATGCAATATTCTCTTTTTAAAATTTCACCTTTCAGGCAGTCCATGAGGTCAAAATTATTCTCCTAATAATTCTGAAATGTTAGTCTTCTTCATCGTGTTAACATTTGCACAGATGGTACATAAACAATGGTGAGTAAAGCCGCTGGCACCTTAGCGTGATTCAAGGCAGTGGCACCAAACTGCACCTGTAATCACAGGTCTGCGTTCACCATAAAAGTCCCAAATTTACTACAAAATGCCATTTAAGAAGACAAAATTTCATCTTATTACATCTCAAATCTTGAGTAGATGTACTTTTCATATTACATGTGATAAAATGGAAAGTTCACAGAAAGGACTTCTGCATTCCAGAGACTGATGGCTGTCTTGAAGAAAAGCGAGTGACAAATTGAACTGAGCTTTTTATGGAACACCACCTTTACTGGTAAGAACCATCAGCAGATACACTATAGTTACTCAGACTAGAGCATTTGGCAGACTTTTTTTTTTTTTTTTGGAGCATCAGTAAAGGTGAGCCTCTTATTTTGAGAAAAGCAGCAGATCATATTTGTTATCAATAATAAAATTTTGCTTTCAAGAGAAAATTCAACTTTTGGAAAACGTATCTGCTACCATAAAGCTTTTCAGCTTTTCAATCCTTAACACATTTTCCAGGATACGTAGTGATGATATAACAAATGTGATTTTTAAAGTAGTATAATAAATTATGTCAAAATTTAGAAGATCCATAAAACTCCAATGACCAGTACATGATATTATAAAATCTTGCGTGGACAAAACTTCCACACAAGATACAAAACTGACCAACGGATTTTAATGTATAACAGATTAAGGAAACTTCCTCCACATTATGTCAGATAACACATTGCAACTAACCTCTAAGAAACTACCAATACTTTTAGTGTAATATTACTACCATCTGAAAGGTTATGAAAACACTCCTTTCTTTTCCAAACATTTACAATATACTAAAAACAAAACAACAGATAGCAACAGATGGAATACAAACAGGAGAATCAGGCTGCATTCTATTAAGCCAAACATTAAAGTGATTAGCAAACATAAAACAACGCCTTTTTTCTAATTTTTTTTTCTTGTTTTGGAAACTACAAAAAGTTTTAAATAAGAAAAGGAGGAAAAGAAAAGAAAAAAAGCATCCATGATTCCATTGCCCATGTATAATCACAGCAAACAGCTCAAGACATTTGACTTCAGACACTAGGCTTTTAGCTTTGACCCTCATGAATATGTGTCTTCCTTCCTCCCTAAAGGTATCTCAAGTACCTGCTATTGGCTGATAGGGGAGGAGGCAAGCGATGGTCTTCTTCAAGCAAGAACACACAAAGACACACACATATACACATACACATTATAACCGCAGGTCATCGTGAAAGATGCTAACCATACAGAGTTCGTGGAAGCATCAAGCGTTGAGTATTGCAAACCCCAATTTCACTCCCTTCTCCTCGAGTATTTAAATGAGTTTAAATTTTATAAATCTGTCCCATATTCTTGCTATGTGTTCTCTCAACTGGTACAAGGTGCCCATGGAGTATTCCATAGGGAACCTCTTTTGTATTTTCACATATTATGGGATTTTTTTCCATTTCTATAGAGCCTTGATCCTTTTGCTTTCCCTACATACACACACACACACACACACACACACACACACACACTTTCCTTGTAGTTGTGGAAATCTTCACTAACTTCTTCTTTCAACCCCTACCTCCTCTTCCAGTGACTGAGTTGGGAGAAGTGCCATTTTCCTTTGTTCTCTGTATCCAAAAAGGGAAGGAAGGAAGGAAAGGATGGAGGGAGGCAGCTGGAAGGGAAAGAAAGTCAAAATAAAAAAAAAGAAAAGAAGTGCTTTCTTGAATTCTGATGGGGGAGGGGCAAGAAGAGGCATCAATCCTTCCACACACTTTGTTGAGTGGAATACTTTGCCACTTAGCAGAGGATAGTGGCAAATTTCCCCCCATTAGCTACTGGGTAAGGAGGAACTAGAAACTCTAAGTAGGCACTGCAGACTGTGCTCCATGCAGTGTGAATCCAGCAGAAAGTTACCCTCCCCAAGTATTTCTGGCCTTTCATTGTATCTAAGATCCTAGGAGAGGGAAGATAAGATCAAAGGGTACAACCTTCCAACTATAAATTAAGTCATAGGGATGTAGTGGTGTGGATAGCCAATAATACTACATCACATACTATTTTGTTGCATCGTATATTGGAAGTTACTAAGAGAGTACACCTTAAAAAGTCCTTATCACAAGAAAAAAAAATTAGAACTATATATGGTGACGTATGTTAACAAGATTTACTGTGGTGATCGTTTTGCAATACACAGTTGGTCCTCTGTATCCTCTGGTTCCGTACCCCTGATTCAGATTCAACCCCAGGTTGGTTTGAATGTGCAGATGTGAAACCTGGGGATATGGAGGCCTAACCGTATTACACCATTCTATATAAAGGACTGCAGATTTTGGTATCCCTGGGGGTCCTGAAGCCAATCCTTCTCAAATATCAAGGGACAATTGTATAAAACTATTGAATCATTATGTTGTACACTTAAAACTAAAATAATGTTATATATAATTACTCTTTTTTTTTTTTTTTAAGAAACAAAATTAAGATCCTAGGGGAGGGGAGATACCTCCCAGAGTCCACAGTGTCTGTCCTACTTCTTTTTTTTTTTTTAATGGAGGTACTGGGAATTGAACCCAGGACCTCGTGCATGTGAAGCACATGCTTTATCCCTGAGCTCTATCCCCCTGTTCTGCTTCTGAGCTGTCCCACCTCCCCAGCCTGTCCTCCTTCCTGCTCTGATGCTCCTCTCACCAACAGCTTCCTTTTCCTCTGTTCTACCCTTTTCTGTCTACATGTAAGCAGCTCTTTTGCCCTTCTTCTGTTTGTTCTATTTTCCTCAGACCTTACTCGTACAGATGAGATTACCTAGGCAACGTTTAACCTGACTCCGATTTTTGCTTTACTGAATATACACAATGCCCTGCCTAATCTGATGTTTCCCCTCCTGGATTAGAAGGAGTAAGAAATGAAGAGTTAAGAGAGATCGAGGTCAAATAATCTACTTAGGCTATATTTCTTACTAAAGTACCCTTATTAAACAATACATTATCATGGATATATAGAAAATGTATACAATGCTTTATTTAGAAGTTTTATCAATATTTTTAGATCATCCTTATGTAGGTCATGTTTTAAAGTTCAATTTCAGTGATGAAATTATGTTTATAAATCATTTGAAGAACACCTATTAAATTCTGACACTCAGTTCTATAATGACAATGATGACTATAATTAGTAACAACTCATCTTCTACTAGGATAGTGATTTTATACTAAGTAGGCGAGGAATGAAAATCACATTTTGTACTCATCACGTTGTATGTAAAATATAATAGTAACAAGACAGTTGAAATCAATTTGGTAGGCATCCTAAAACAAAGTTTAAAACACTGACTTGAAATTCGTTTGTTCAAACACTTTCATTCATTTTAAAGCCAATTCTGATAATCACCTAGTTAATTCTATTATACAAAATTTCTCACGAACATAGCTAAATTTTCCCAATCCTAGGAAATTTTATTGTAACCGATGTTAAAATAGTTACAAATAAACCGGCTGCCACTGCGGCATCGATTCCTTCTGTTTCCCACCAACAGTACACTGATTTTCCTTGGAGTGTTCATGTCTCCCAAATCCTTAGCCACGTGGCTGGGAAGGGACTGACTCCCATGTCTGGCTTTTGAATTAAGCGCTCCATGACATGTGTACAAGCTATGGAAATTGATCTCCTTTTACAGGGTCTGCTTTAGCGGTGTGAGGCTTGCCTTAAGCATTTTGTGACCAGAAAGGGAGCCACCGTGTAGAGCCTGAGGATAAAGCTAACAGGAATGGAGGCAGAGCAGAGACACAAAGAGAAGCCAGATCTTGGTGATACTGTTTAAACAGCTGGCTGCATCAGTCATGACCCAGAGCTCGCTGTACACTGGACTTTTAAGATAAAGCCAGTATGTATCTTTTTGGTTCATTTGTTTGTTTTAGCTTTCTGAGTTTTATTTTCCATTGCCTGTAACTAAAAAATTTCCAACTGACACAGAAACTAACATAGAAATTCACTTCAGAATCATATGGAGTTATGATATATATGCACTGAAGAGGTACCACAGCAGATAAATTCATTTCTGAATTATAAAAAATTGAGTATCTATTTATTCTAGGCAATGAGGTAGGGCTGAGGATTCAGGAGTAAACAAAACATGCATGGTCCTTCTCCTAGGAATGTCCTGCTTTCATTCTAGTAGGCAAGAAAGACATTTAAAACTAGTTACACATTAATTCATTCACTTTGATTTTGAAAGGGCTTTAGGAAGAGGAATAGACTCACATGCAATCCCTTCACAGTGGACTAGACCTAGTCTGGGGTGTTTTAGTTCCCTAGGGTTGCCATAAAACATAACCATAACCTGAGGGGCTTGAAACAACAGGAATCTATTCACTCACAGTTCCAGAGGCCAGAAGTGTGAAATCAAAGTGTTGGCAGGGCCCTGCAAAGGCTCTCAGGAAGAATGCCTGTGTCTTCCTGGCTGCTGGTGGTTGCCGACAACCTTTAGCATTCCTTGGCTTGCGGGTCCATCACACCAGTCTTGTGTCCTGTTGTCCTATAGGCTTCTTCCCTGAGTCCATGTGTGTCCAAATCTCTCTCTTCTTAAGGGGTTGGGACTTCAACAGATCTTGGAGAACACAGTGCAGTTTATAACATGGGGGCTAGGAAAAAATTCTCTGATGAGATCATCTTGAGCTGACATCGAAGGATGCAGAGGGAACAAAAGGGGCATTTGCTGCTGGTCCACTATTTCTGCCATGGCCCATCATTGCCCCTATATTACCTTCCTGCAATAGGGAAGAACAACTCTGACTCATATTAGACCTGTTCCTTTAGCTCCTAGCCTGTGCTCTGTGTCCTGTGCTTAGTCATGCTGATTCTGCACCTTTTGTAAAAGAATGTTCGCCTAGAGCTAGAAATACACAGGACAGCCGATTTTCAAGGCTCTAACCTTTAAGGGTACAACACTTTTCCATTCACATAGAGATAAAAAGTTGCAGAATGGAGAGTAACATTTGTCTTGTTGGAGGTTTATAGGAACAGCATGACCTGGCCTAGGCGGACAAGCTGCAAGAACAAAGGATTTAAACACCAAGTAGTTTGCGACGAACCAGCCACACCCCCTCCTCTTTATAGTAGAAAAGGAGCCTGAATTCTGACTTGGGGAGGATGGTTCTCTGGGACATTAGTTGGCCACCTTCTCAGTCTGCTGGCTTTCCTGAATAAAGTCAGTTCTTCCTTACCCCAACACCTTGTCTCCTGATTTATTGGCCTGTCGTGAGGCAAGCAGAACCAGTTTGGGCTTGGTAACACAATTAACAAGCAAGGATAGAGAAGAAAGACCCAGCCTTTAGAAGAGATACTGTCACAAGCAAAGCAGGCACTTTGGTCTAGGAGGGACTGGGTCACTAGGCAGGTAATTCATGCAGGGACATGAGGACAGAGAGTGAAACCAAGATCCACTCACTGTAATGAGGCATAATGAGAAAATCAGAGTTAAGGAAAGACATAAAGGTCAGTTCAGATTTGGGGCACATAATCAAAGGAGAGAGGACATCGTGTAGAATAGACCATCTGATGGTTGAATGTCTTTATAGTCACTCTGGTTAAAGTGGGAATGGAGACTTAGACTTCTTAGAGGCAGGTCATGCCTGCTGGTAAAGTGCCAGGAATTGTTAAAAGGAGAAGAAAATAGAATATTTAGAACTAGTCAAGGCCTGATAATAAGACCCCAAAACTAAATAGCTTTACTTTAATAAACACACACTATGTGCCAGGCACAGAGCTGTTGTCAGGGCATTTATTATCTTTAGCACTCACATAAGCCTTGTAAGGAATTCCTGTTACCTAGATTTTCTGATGAGGAAACAACAACAGAGAGATTAATTCACTAATAAATACACACAAACAGTAAATGGCAGAGGCTGAATTTGAACCAAGATCTCTGTGGTTTCAAAACTCAGTCTCATTCCAGCAATAGATACAACATGCTTTGGTGTTAAGAACACTAAACACTCTACTCTCGAGTATGCAGTGGAACTGGAGATTAAGGAGTGAATCCAAGACGTCTGCCCAAGGGAGAGATGACTGATTAAAGACTGGAAGAAGGTGTAAGGGAAAAGAGAGAAGAATCACAGAGGATGCTACAGTTTTTGACCTGGTAGATTATAAGATTGGAAGAGACAGAAATGAGAAACGTTGAGGAAAAATTTTTTTTTGTGGTATGTATATGGATTTCTGACAAGAGAAGGAAGTGGTTTTGAGTATAACTAATTTAAGGGGAAATATTTTAGAGGAATTTATAAATAACACTTAAGATGAGATATATATTTGGAAGCACATTTTAATTTGATTCTATTTATTAACACCACATCTTGACTGAAAGAAATGAAAAACACAGGTCTTTGTGAAATCTGTGGCCATTTTTATGATTTAGACAATGAGAAAACTGAGATATGTTTATGTAAGTGTACTGCCTTTTGGTGATACACCTTTAGGAGTGTATAATCAAATTATACGTATAAAATATTATACTATATGTGTGCATGTGTGTAAGTAAGCATTTATAATTATCTACAGAATATTTTGACTTAAACTTTTTAAAACCAAAGTTGAGCTTGTCTTCCCTCTTCCTTCTCCCACCAGCAACCCACACACACAAATATATAGGTATATACTCTGTTATATATATATTCAGACTGTATATCCCTGATTTTATATATATATATACATATATATATGTGTATATATATATACACCACACTCTAAGGTGTAATTAATATATATGAATATGTATATACATGAATATGGCTATGTACTCTGCATAAATTAAAATATGGTCCTTTAAAATACACTTTTAAGAGAGTGTCCCATTTATGTAAAAATTCACTAGATTTTAATATTTTAAAATTTCAAGAATATGTGCAGAGTTAAGGCACATATATATTCAGGTTCAATGCAAATGCAAGAAGAAAGATGTGAGAATGAGAATGATGTGCTAAAACTCCTAGCAGGGAAGTACCTGCTTAGAGAAAGACAGTCTTGCTACATCTATCAGGGATGTGCCATTTGCACACAGGAAGAAGCTCTTTTCCGAGTCCTATTCTGTAAGGGGTATTGTTCGGACACTCTTAAGTTTTAGGATAAAATGTCAGATAATCACTTTTTATTATAAAACCCATAGATTTTTTATGAACATATAGGAATTTAAGGAATAAGGGTGCATCCTGAGAAATCTACTAGGGAGTAAGCTTCAGATAATCAAAAGCAATGAGGAGATGAGGAGATGAAGAGATGTCAACACGAGGAATGGCGATGCGAATTTGGAATCATGTAAGTATTTTGCATAATGATGAGATTAAATTAAATTTTAACAAAGAAATCAAAAAATATATATAAAATGAAACAACTGAACCCAGATGGAAACACGGTTTGTGGCATAATTAAATCAGAGAGCCACAACTCTAAGTGACTTCAAAGCATGATAATATAGCTCAGCTATAACCTAAGACAAAAAGAACCGCCAAAATAATAATAATTCAACAGTTTTAAGCAATCATAGTGCTGGTGGAAATGATGTGATTGGTATTCCGAAATTGTTACCTATTTTTTTGGACTACAAGACAAAATTGCACAATGCTCTATTCGTATTCCCAGTGAACTTGAGACCTAGCATTTTGTGCAGGAGGAAAGTAATTCAAACGAAGATCTAAGTTTGAATTGAAAGTATAGACAAGAACTCATGATGTATTTTATATTTTTTTCCTCTGAATTCTGCTACTGGAAAGGCCTAGACACAATGAGCACGCCAATGACAACAAATACATCTAGTGCTTAGATTTTGATTTTCAAAAACCATTTTCCAATTAGAAAAGAAAAAAGAAAAAGAAAAGAAACAGGGGTCCTTGAAGATGGGGCTTATTCCAGATCTGGGACCAGATATGTACAAGATGAGTGTGAAATACCAGATAGTAAGAAAATGATCAAAGACTACTAGGGTCGTGTCAGTAAGCCTTGTAGCCAACTTGAAGGAGCTCCCACTGGCCAAAAATGGGACAATTTGATTCTCAATAAGGATAATAATTGATAATAATAATAAATATCAATATATTTAAAGTCATGATTTCGAAATGATATTAAAATAAACTAATTGGTCACCCCTGGAGGATACAGTAAATCAACTCAATATTTTAGAAATAGTGAAGAAATCAAAAGAATTAAGCATTTCTCCTGCCATCCTAATGTGAATTGTACCAGCTGAAAACCAAATAGTAGATGAGGGAAAATTTTGCTTTGGGATTTTTTTAACAGAAAGATTCTAGTCAATAAATGAAGCGTAAACAATAGAATGTAAGTATTACTATTTTGCAACTCCAGATGGATCTAGGCTTTGAGAATCAATGGCTACTAATTCACTATAAGAGAGACAACTAGAGATTAGATGTTTCATGTGGTGTGTGTGTGTGTGTTGGTTTCATATTTTTAATTTTTATATTTTTAACATTTTTTCTTATTGAGTTATAGTCAATTTACAATGTTGTGTTGATTAGATGTTCCTTTCCTCTTTGTTTTTAATAATAACTGAACGTTTGTATCTTTTTACCACCTTCACCTGTGAGTGAAGGTAAACGTACTTTGATGTTAGCATACACCACCACCTATGACATGGTCTTTACAAACAAAACACAACTAACCTGATTCTGATAAAGCCCTTACCGCTTTCCAACTGCTAATGTATAGGAAACAGATATTGAGAGAGGTATGTTATAAAACACGAGGGAGATGCAAACAGCAGATTTCACATTGTGGGAATTTCTTCACACAAACTGCCTGTGTGTGGACTTTGTGGAGGACTACTCTGTGTCCTCCACAAAGTGCAAGAGAACAAAGAGAAATGAGCGAGGAACCCATGGACTAAAAGAGAATAAAGACATGATGATCAGTTGAAATGTACAGATCTTCATTCAAACTCTTCAGAATGTAATATAAGACGGTGGGAAATTTGAACACTACATATTTGATGACATTATGGAATCATTACTTTTTTAAAAATTTGTAACAATGGGAGGGATGTGATCAAATGTTTTTATGGAGGAAGTGATATGACCTCTAAGATTTCATCAAAGTAATATGGCAAGAGAGCAAGTGGGTGAGGTATAGATGAAATGATATTAGCTGTGTGTTGGTAGTGACTGAAAGTGAATTATGGGCCTATGTGTTGGGGCAAGAGTTTAGCCTGCACAGTACAACCGGCGAAATCACTAGCCATCAGCTTGAACCTCGCAGTGTCCTCTTGCTAGAAAGAATCCTAGCTATGAGCTATGCCAGCGATGATTGGCACGGATCTATTCCATGTGGAATAAAATAAGTAGATTAGGTGGAATCTGATTTTCTAGAAGAGGATTTGGACCAAAATCAGGAAAGACATTTTTCTAGTTACTCTTAGATTAGAATGTCATTAGTACTGTAATTAGAAGTTGTGCCTAGCAGTGTCCTGGCAAGAAACAGATGAGATACTCAAAATCATTTAGCTGAGGAGAGTTTAATAAAATGACTACTTGGGCAGAGGGACAGAGACCAAAAAAGAGGCAGGAAACAGAGCAACAAGGTGAAGAGCTCAGGTAGATCTCTGCTCTGCCACTGAGTCTCCATATAACCTTTAGTGAGTTGCTTCCTCTCTCATACTTCTTATTAAAAATACTTAACCTCCCTGTGCTTCAGTTTCTCTGTCTGGAAAATGGGGGAAATAACAGCATTTATCTCACACTTGTAAGAGTATTGGGCACATAAATGCCCATAAATCATGAGTCTGCCATTTCACTCCTCTATTTGCATGAAGACACTGACACAAGGATATTTATTTCACCATTATTTGCACTCTTTGTTGTAGCAAATAAATGGAGACAAACATTTGTGTTCACTGCTAGCTATGGAAAAATTCCTGACACACAGTGTTGAGTGCATAAAATATCAGTGAAAAATACATGCTTTCCATGGAGCTCTATTTTTGAACTCTATTATAGCTGCAAACAGCAATAATATATTTATAGCTTTATCTATATAAAAGTTTCAGAAAAATTCTTGGGGAATATATCCAATCTGACAACCATAGTTATTTCTGCAAAGGGACTTGGATTAGGGGTGAGAGAAGATAGTCAAAAGAGCTTTATATTTATCTGTTGTGTTTCAATTCTTATCAGGAAAATTTATTCATGAGACACTTGTGTGATAAAAAATGAATATAGTGTTGAAAAATAATTCAGACTCACCTGATTCCAAAATCATTGCATGCAGACACTACGTATCAGAAAACCCTTTTCGTTTACCAGGAAAGCCTTCCCTCTGTGGCTACTTCTTTACTCACACCATAAACATCGTAGTCAGGTTTAAAATTGTTTTCACTTGCTGTCCTCCTGGAGTTTTCACGTTCATCATTTACTTCCCATTTAATGTGAGTGATATTAAGATACATGAACGGGAGCCATGATCTATGTCACTTCCAATCATCTATATTACTTCTATCTGTTGGTTTCAAATATTATTTTTCCTTGAAAAAAGAAATGAATGATAATAACTAATACTAACATCCGGCTACAGTTTATAGTAACCTAACATTTCCATATAACTACTAGGGGTTTTAGAAACACAACTTAATAATTTTCCCTTAAAGAGCTGTAAATAAGAATTACAATGTGAGATACGGTGTTAAAAATCAGAGATGGACAGAATAATTTTGACTAATTCACAGTTCAGGAGTGAATTAGCCAAACCTTCAGATGGAATCTGAAAAAAGAGCAAGATGGAAAGCAGATGAAATTTGGTGAGGAAAATACCAAATTGTAGTTAGATATCTGAATCTGTTTAACAAATTTTCTGAATAATATGATTATTAAAATATGTATGCAAATGTTAGAAAGTAGACAGCTGTTAAGTGTTATTAATCATTAATTTAATAATGTTGCAGAGAAGTGGAAAATGATTCAGTTGTATGTTTATAGTCTTTTTCCCTTTGAGATCTCAAATCAGGGAAAGAATGTGTTTTGTAAACATCTATAAGCTTAAGGTTCATCTGGGGGCAACTTCCCAAACTGGGGTCCTGAGATTTACAAGGAAATGGCCTGATACACAAAGAGGACAAGCAATAAATCATTAAATCGGATGTCACCACAATTTTCAGCCAGCTCAGCTCATCCACTGGATGCTGAGGTCCTCCTTAGTTATGTATTATTAAGATAACCATTTGAAAATTATAAATCATATTATTTATTATTCACTGACTTTGACATCACTTTCATTTTATTATTAAACCGATTGGTTATTTTTACACAATATGTTAATATAATTATATTGTATTGTAGAATTAATAATGATATAGAGTAAAACTTCAGGCTCTTTATAATTTCTTAATTCCATGTCTTTTCAGTCATTATGGTTCTTTTATATTTGTCAACAATAATACCATAAAACTTACAGTTCTCCCCTGGGTTGTCCTTCCATCCCCAGATGATTTTCCTCCACCAAAAAAGCCCTAGAGTTAAGACTAATAATTTCAAATCGAATATACTTTAAAAATATGACATTATTAAATATATTTTAGAATGTAGTTAGTGAATTTTAGCAGTTCATAATCACCATACTCTGAGAAACAACTGATTTCACTAGGGATGAACTATATTAAAAATAGATATTTGATTTAGTTTCACATGTGTTCAGTCTGCTGAAGGACATTAAACAAATTCCAAGCCGCTGATGTAAGCAAATTTCTAAAGAATTGATTCCGCTTTGCTCTAAAACTTAAAAAAGATAAGCCGACTGTGTGATGCTCTCCTTGACAGAAGCCAGTGAGTACCATTCTAGACTAACTGGTCATCCTTCCACCTTCCTTTCCTCTGCTCCATCACTGGAATCCTGCATTTTCTCACTGCTGCCGCCACCTCAAAGACCCCACCCCCTGCAGGCAATGTGGATAAAGAGAAATATTTAAGGAGGTAAGAACGCCTTCTTTGGGAACCTAATTATGACTTTGAAATATTTCTGGAAGGATTTTGTTTTTAGTCAACCCATTCTCAGTTTTTATTTCCCTCTTTCCATCCTTGTTTCCTATTTTAAGCCCCAGATACCATTCAGTGTCTCTGGGTATTTTTAACAGGTAATATCAAAAACACACTACAAATTATTTGGAATGAACATATTATTTTGTTTTCAAAATTTCAGATAGATTATAATTTTCTTTTCAAATATTCAGATAACAAAAAAAAAACAAAGCAAAAACACCTTTCATATTATTGCCTAGAGGTATCAACCATTAACATCTTGGTGAGATCTTTCCAGAGAGTGTCTTATACATATATGAATATATATTTACATTTTTTAAACAAACACAGGCATTTTTTTGAGTAGAACTTAATGATTCACTGAATATATTGCAATTTTCTTTGCATGTAGATAAACATTGATTTATAAGCATCATTTTGATGGTATCATAGTATTACATTATATATAATATATAACATTGCATCATATAGAATATGCAACATGTAATATACACATAAATATGAAATTTAACATATATAAGTTAAAATTTTTGTACCTAAAACTTTAATTTAAAAAATTTTCCCCAACCTTAACGTTAGCTGCTAAAGGACTGGCTAAGTTTTACTTAAGTCTTTCATTTACTCAGATCTGCAAACAGGCCTTCTCAGAATTATGCAGCCTCTGGTAGTAGCTACCTTCTCCTGCTTTCTGTTAGCATTGGGAAACAGAATTTACTTAGGATTCTGTCCCTGCCCAATTACCCTTATCACTGAGAAAATTTAGTATTTCCTCCCTTTGTTCATTCATTCAGTAAATATTTATTGATCCCCTAAAATACAGTAAGTGTTGCTATCACGTTGCTGAAAATGGGTTGGCATTACATCTTACCCACTCACTCATTACTAGGAATTCCCTGTAAGTCTAGAAGCCACATACTTGATTATGATTTAGAGAGAAGGTTAAAAAGCAATGTGATAATGACCGGCAGGTGAAAAACAAGGGTGAAAAAAATCAACCAGAAAAGAGAAACCCAATTAAGAGGAGGCAGAACAATACACATCAATGTAGTCAGCCACTTCTACACCTTACCAACATCCTTGAGTGTCTGGTAAGTGCCTGAAATCGTGCTAATTCTAGTGGGGATAAACATTTACAGTCAGGAGATGAGTGCCACGGCAGAGGTAAACTCAGAGCACTTTGAGATATCTTAGAAAAGGCAACGTCCCATAAACGGGGAAGGGGGTGGTGAGAAAGGGGGTTCCAAATAAGAAGAGAGATGAGGCATTTGGAGGGTTAAATTAGTTAAACAAGGAGGCCAGTAGACTGAGGTGGGGTCTAAGGCCATGATGCTTATAAAAGCAAACCAAAATCTAAGTCTTTAAATACCTCAAGGTTAGAAAATTGAAACCTAAGACAGCCAATCACAAATGGTCAACTAGGCTTTAAGATGTAGCCAGTCCATCGTTTCCCCACTTCGCTTCCCTCCTTTCTCTGTGAAAGTCTCTCCCTGAGCTCCTGCCAGGAATCTCTCCTAAGCACTTCTGGGTTGGCGGTGCCCCATTCTAATCAATTTTTGCTCAGATGAACTTAAAAAATTGTAATACGCCTCAGTTTATCTTTCAACAAGAGTTGGAAACTACTAGATCTCTGTTTTACCAGATGCACAGGTTTTGAACTCCAAATGCAGTCACTATAGAAATGACCCAGCAGCAGAGGAAGGAAGTCCTATGAACATGTAGGTGCATGTTTGTTAATGATACATAATGTCTGAGAGCTTTATCAAAAGAAGCAAGGATTTAGGTCCAGGCTCTGCCCTTTATCTCAGTTGAGTGGATCCTTGGTTTTATCTACTTTACAGGATTATCATGAGAAAAGAAATTAAAAACCACGAGGCGTGTGCCAGCATTTCATAAACTGTTAAGGTTACCAATGTAAAATCTGCTATGGGAAACACTGCAGGAGCCTCCTGAATGCTGACACCATCTAAACTACATATTAAAACTACGTTTAACACTGTGTATGCTGTTCTGACAATGTAATGAGGAAGATATGAGACATGCTAATCTATTAATCCAATATTTTATAGCCCTTAACATTCATTTAAAATATTCTGCTTGTCCTCAGAGACTCTCCCTTAGACATGTTAATATAAGCCTAATCTTTCCAATTTAGTTCATTTCTAGTTGAAAAAAAAATAACAAACAGGGTAGAATAACATACATTAGACAGACATTCACTGAGATAGTATTTTATCATTCGGGTATATACATTCAGCTCCTGTACAGTCAAAATTCTGCTTACGATCTGTGTAGCCAGGCCACGCAAGATGGCCATTCTCTTGCTCTCTGTACATCCCTCACTGGGCCAGTCCCAGCTTCACCTGCACCCTACCCATGTGGCCGGCCCTCCCTCTTAGTCAGAGAACGTAATCAGTAGTGCCTACATACTTGCCCTCAGCCCCAGCCAGTGACCGTTCTAATCTTTACATTAGAACTACTCTCCTCTCTGATAGCTTATCAAAGGTTACCAAAGGAACAGTGAGGGGCTTACGTGTTCCACTGCTGGGTCCCCTGGCAACCAATGAGCCAACCTGATGTCAATTCCCCCTATAGCTGGTAACCTTCCCTTATCCTCCCTGGCCCACCCCACCCACCCACCCAGCCACCCATAGAAGACGGCTGTCATCTGTCATGTCCTGCCTGCTGTCAGCCATCCATGTGGGGTGTCTGTCGCTCCAAGACCCCCTTGCTCTGGATACATAAGATCCCCTATCCAATAAACCACTGATGTCTCATCTCCTGACTCTGGGCTCTTTCTTCATAGTGTGACTAAAAGAAAGTCAGAAAGTGAGTTTCTGTCAAGCGTGTGCACACAGATAGATTCCCCGTGGGAGACTCAGGGATACTGAGCTAAGTCCCTGTTGAGTATGGTTGAGAGATGGGGCTCTCTTCTGCCCAGCCCCGACTAGGGGAACGAAAGTTCTGTCTTGAAAGGAGCATGTTGGGAACACTGAAGCAACAGCTGCCTTTCCCCTGCTTGTGACGTGGAGGTTCATGCCGGGCCAGCAAAGCGGAGAGGTCCCCAGGCTGCTGGCGCACGGCCACTGAGGGTTCAGCCTCTAGAGCTGGCCTGTCGCTCAGCTTATGGTATTGTTACCCTCAGCTCCAGAGCCTTGGCTCAAAGACCTCACCTGGGGGTAGAAACAGCCATAAAACAGCTCTCAAACTCTTCCCAGAGGAACTGACTTCATTTGCAACAGAGAGTGAAGAAGTTCAAGCCTAAAGGCGCTTAGAAGAGAAACGGAGGTTGCAGTGACCAGACATTGGGAGGATATTAAAGACAGAGGCTACACCGTTGACCAGCTAGCTTTCGGGAGAAAATAGGAAATGGGACACCTTGAAGGAGATCTTCTGAGGTCAGAACAAAAACCAAACACCGACCTGGGAAACCATTTCTTCAAAGGAGCCAGAATTTGAGTATCATTTCTTCTATAAACGTTCAGTAGAATTCACTAGCGAAACCATCTGAGCCTGGTGCCTTCTTTTCCCAGAAAGTTACTAATTATGGATTCAATTTCTTTAATAGATACAGGCCTATTAAAATTATCAAATTTTTCTCGTGTGAGTTTTAGTAGTTTGCATCTTCCAAAAAAAATGGTCCATTTCATCTAAGTTATTAAATTTGTGGGCATATGTCTCCGGACTGTGACCTTCATAAGTGCGTCTCCACAGAAAGCTCTTTCTTGGATCTTCAGCATGAGAACCTTGAAGGGTTCTTGGAAGTAATACCTATAAAAGTGTGAGGGGTCTCCCCCAAAATGCAACCCTCAAGAATTTCTCACTCTCATACAAGTCTACATTTGGCCTGTAAACAACTCATCAAATTTACTGTTTAAATCTTCTGGTGGGTGTATAGCTCCAGTGGCCTCTAACCCACATGAGTACATCTTGGCTGTGATTCTCTATATTTGCCTGTGTCTTCAGATTTCAGGGTGATGATCTGCCCTGCAACCTCAACAATCTGATAAGATCCAAGAAAAGTCATTGCTTTTCAATTTGTTCAAGTTTTTTGTTAGTTAGTTTATTTGTTTTAATATATAAGAACAGAAGTGGTGGTAACTTCCAAGCTCTTTAGATGTTCGATCTGAAACAGGAAGTGGTCAGTTTATTCTTTTTTATTGCTGAGTAGTATTCCATTGCATAAATATACCAGAGTTTCTTTATTCATTCTTCTGCTCATGAATTTTTGGGTTATTTGGAATTTTTGTCCATCATGAATAAAGTTGCTGTGAACATTCTTTTAACTGGCTGTTGGTGGTCATAGTCATCATTAATTCTAGAATTCTGGATCCAAACTAAATAGATCATAACAAGTGAATGACCCACAGCAAACTGACTCTGACACTCAGTCGGCACTGGCTGATTGGACATTCTCTGCAGAAAACAGACTTGGGCAGCATCTACCTTACTGTTGGTAGACTTCAGCCTGAGAACCATCACTTCTTGTGGCATTCAAGTGGGCATAAAACTGTCTTTTACTTTCTTAAAACTACATATGGGTTGAGCACCATTTGACTTGATAACAGCATGTGCAGTCTTAGTCGTTTCCAAGTGAACTCACCCAGTCAATAAAGATTTCACAGTCCTACCATCCCCTGTCCCCAGTTTCCCTTCCTGATTCAAAGCCCTGGGGTGTGTATCGTGCCACTACCTTGGTGAGGAGGTGACACCTTGTTCTCCCCTGAGCTGGCACTTGCTGAGACAGACAGTTTCCTGAAGATGCCTTTAGGTTGGTGTGCTTTCCTTTTAGAAAATTTACACACCATTTTATTATACTTTGTCAACTGAAAATATTACCTCCATAAACCAGAACAGGTTATTATCAAATATCTGCAATTATTCTGCATTTGAAATTCAAATCACAGTACGCAGGCTGTGTGGAAAATCATATCCCTCCAAACCTCAGGTTATAGCAAATCGTCATGAATACCTGTAGCCAATTCAGTCTGGTAGTGCTACATGCCTAACAAAATATTGTGCAACCAATAAAGTCATCTGCAATACATTATTTCAAGGTCACTATAGAGTATGTTTTAATTCTTTCCTTTTTTAAATAGAGGTACTGGGGATTGACTAGAACCTCATGCATGCTAAGCATGTGCTTTACCACTGGGTATATATCCACCCCACTATGTTTTAATTCTTAATCTTAGAAATGTTAACTTGTAAGTGGCAGAGTTAATTTATTCTCAGTATAGAGAAAAATCTCATTCACTACCATCTCCTATTAAGGGCTATACTCACTAAATATTAGTTGATTTGCTTTTTATAATCAGCCAATTGCTGCCTCCACACACCGCCCCACCTACATACACACTAATAAAGTTGGAGAAATTTTTAAATGCTACTTAAAGTGCAGCTTCTGAATTTTTATTAGACTTATCCTGATATAAGCGAGGCATAAAGTGTGAGCACCCCTTTACTAGGACAGAAAAATCTTACATTCAATGAAAAGTCAGTTCAGAACTTGTCATTAGCTGGTCCACAGAACATGTAGGAAATTGGGCTTCATTTGAACTTCCTCGAGACAGTTTATGATGGTCAAACTTAGTAGATTTTTGGTCTTTATGAAAATTTATTTATCAAAAACTTGGGCAATATGGTAAATATGAAATGAACCACATAAGTTTTTAGATAACCAACTTATGCAATGATTAGTATAGAGCTCATCAGATATTAGTAAGCATGAACCTGCATTTTTGTGTCCTTAGTCTCTTAATATAGTGGAAGAGGTGAGAGGTGGAACTCCATCAACTCTAATACTTCTTGCCAGTCCAAAATTCTGTAGTTTTCACTTCAATTTCTCTCCATGGGAACAGAAGAGAAGGGAATGCCTACCAGGCAAGGGAAATGGCAAAAGACTAATGGCTGGAAAGTATCTGGCATTTTGGGGAGACAGAAAGTCAAGCAATTTGACTACAGTAGAGGGTTTACTTTGGGATTAGTATAAAGTAAATCATGAAACATAGATTGGAGCACGGATTACAAAGAGCCTTGAATACTGGCCTAAAGAATTTGTATTTTATCCAACAGATAATGGAGAGCTATTGTAAGGATTCAGCAAAGGTGAGGCTAATCATGGTTTTAAAAGGAATGATCTGGTGTTAACACTTAGGGATGGATTAATGGGGAGGGAGGCTAAAAGAAGGAAAATCAATAGAGGGGATGTTTTCTAAAATAGGTGTGAGCTAATGATGGCTTGAGAAGGGTGATGCCAGTAAGATTCGCTGAGTAACAGAAGCATTTGGAAAAAAGAATAGTGAAACTGGCTGACATGATATACAGAGTTAACGACAAGAAAGCGTCAAAGACAATTCCAATTTAATGTGTGGAGAATTATATTTCCACTTAGTTCAACTCGGAAAGCATACAGAAAAAAGAGAAAATGTGAGTTCAGTTTAAAGACTTTTAACTCGAAGCATAAGTAGATATATGAGAGGAAATGTGCTGTGTGCTGCGGAAACTGCAGGATGAGGTGAGAGGTCAGGGGTGCATCTATTTTAATTTTAAAACTTCACCGAAAATAATAAGCAGATAAAATATTAAAGTTTCAACTTGAACATCACATTTGAAAACTGAAGGGACCTGGCCATTCTTTTATTTATCATGTTTTAAAATTACATTCAAACAGATTGGTTAGATTCTGCATTTCATCACGTCTCTTTTATGTATGTGCTTTGCTAGAACATTATAAGCAATGTCTTCTGATTTGGCAGAGATTAGCTTAGTAAAATGAACGTTTATGATGAAAGGGAAATTTTTTTACCATTTAAGTGAATGCTCCCATTTAATACCTCCAATAAAATGTAAAGTGTCAGTTTTCCCGGCAAAAGAGGTCTCTGGGTATATACCATGTCTACATAATATCAAAATAATTCTATTTTATAAACTTACTGGTTAAATCACAATCAAAGCCATTATTTAATAAATTTTGTAGGTAAAACCACAATGTGATCTGCTTCCAAATCAGCATATGTTGATTTTTTGGCATGTTAAAGAGGCTAAAAACATGTAAGTAATTAATCTAGCTTCAGTCTCCTCATCTGTGAAATGAGAAATTGGAATGATAGCTAAGCTATCTTTTAGTTAGTAACCTTATATTGCATGCAAACACTAAATCTTGGGGAAACAAAAAGAGCTTATTATGGAAGTTGCCAGGTGTACTAAACTATGTGCCAGAAGGAACTCTAGCCAAGAAAATCTAAAATCGTGGGATGGTACGATTGATATTTTCCAGAATTTATTTTACACTAAGCTTTTTTTTTTTTTTTTTAATCCAGGAAGCTTAAAGGGTTCTGACTGTAGTAATCACAGTCTTAAAAGGAAGGGAATAGGAGCAAATATTCTAAGCCCCATTTCGGTTGACACAGCAAGTCAACAGAATCTAGCAAAATGTCGTCCTCAGATCAGCAGCCTCAGCATTGCCAGGGATCTTGTTAGAAAGGCAGCCTTTCAGACTCTACTCCAAACTGACTGAATTAGAATCTTTCTTTTAACAAGATACACACACAGGTGATTCCTACGCATATTAAAGTTTGAGAAGCACCGATACACAATCCTACTGGATCTACACCCAATGAGAGAGGAAATTTGTATCAACCACCTACAGAGATCCCACATCTGTCTTGTCTTCAGCTAATCACGTTATATGATGTCATCTGCCCTAACGTCATATGCTTAGTGAAAGGAGATCTAGGACCCTGTAGCTTGAATTAGAGTTTTGTAAGTGTGGTTTAGCCCATTCACGGGACCTTCCTCCACTCACTCTAGCCAAGGAGCGCCGGGAGAAATTCAGTTCAAAAATCTCAACCAAGTTTCTTCATTATCTGCTGCTTCTTTCACCAGGGCACACAGTGCACTTAGAGAGCTGTATGGAAGATACATATGTTTTTATGCATTTTACAACAAATGTTCCATTCTTCTACAATTTTGCTGTAGAAATTGCTTTAAGTCATACACAAAGGACTATTTCTCGCCTAAGCTTCACTAGGCTTTTTAAAAATACAGGGTTGCAATGATGCTTGGAAACAAGTAAACTGAACCCACTGAAAAGAGTACTTGTTTGATTTGGTAGGAAGAAGAGAAGAGGGAAGCAAAAAGAAATGAACTGTTGAGCATCTGCTCTGTGCTAAGTACCACGCTAGCTGTTTTATATAAAGAACCAGGGTCTCTCAAATGCTAAGCTTGAGACCTGTTCTCTAACCACATAAATACGGTGTTATATGTATAAATACATAGCTTTTCAATCATTTAATAACTTGCAAAATTCTATGTGTTAAAAAAACAGCTCTATTATAAACTATTGACATTTCCAGGCATTTCCCCAGTTAGACACTATTAAGGAAACATCTTATAAATATTTTGTTATTACAATATCAAATATTGCCTAACTTGGATCTTAAACACACATGGAGATCTTATCTGGGTTCCTGTGATGATACTGTTTATCTGATTGTGGTCCCTAAAAGTATCTTGGGACTGTAATTGAAACCGTTTTGCAACCTGTGTTTTACCATCATGGAAGATGTCATTCCTTCATTCAATGCCTATCTCATGATGCTTCCTATTTGTCATACAATTCTAACAGCACAGTGTGAAAATAAGTAAGTAAACAGACATACATTAAATAATTATAAGTTATGAAAAGTGCTATGAAGGAGAAAAACATGAGACCATGATTAAAAAAACTCTCAGGAGATAGGTTTCTCTTCTGGTGTGGACAACAAAGATACAACCAGAAGAACCAACCTCCAGACAACAATGCTATAGACTCTGAGCAGAATACAGGCAGTCCTCATGGAGTGCAATACCTGTTAACTGAAACTCGTGCGTATCGGCACCTGGTCCTTGCTTTACACGGTTCTATAGCGGAGGTCCCTAGGCAAAGTCAGAGTGTGGTTACAGAGTTCACAGGTTTCAGTTAACACGTACTGTGCCTGCCAGGGTTGCCTGCTTAACAGAACAGCCATCTGACGGCACCGTAGGGTGGGAAAGAGCAGGTGGATACTGGAGGAGGTCAGTACTTGTGAAACAGAATCACGCAGACGGTCTTACCTCTTCTATAGTTCTTTGCCTAAAAGAATGCTTCCGGATAAAATTCCTACAGAACATCTGCAGACTTTCTGACCCAAAGAAACAAGGGACAGATCTGAAGCCTTCTGATCACAAAACAGAAATGATAATTCTATGACATGAGGGAGGGGTTAGCTAATGCTATGGTGTTAATTGTTTTGCAGTATGTAAGTGTATCAGAGCATCACGGGTACACCTTAAACTTACACAGTGTTACATGCCAGTGCTATTGCAATAAAGCTGGGGGTAGAAAAGGAACAAAGGACAGACTTCAGGGAAACTACAACTTTTGGAAAGTGAGGGAATAACCTCCAGAAAGAAGAGAGTTCTGTTGGACAGTAAGGTTTAATATGCACGTAATTAAGTAAGTCAAGGAGCACGAGAATGGGGCAAAAATAATATTTGACATAATGGTTTACTAGTTCTAAAATTTGGTAAGATATATATTTAGATACATATTTAGATATATTTATAGTTTCCAGATTCTCAGAAAACCAAAAACGGGAAAGATGTGAAGAAAAACATTCATCAGTACATCACAGTCAAAATGACGAAAATCAAAGATTCAGAGAAAATCTAAAGATAGGCAACAGAAAACTCTGAGATAATAGGTATGTGTGGTTGTTTTAAGTCACTAAATTTAGGGGTAATTTGCTATGCAGCAATAGATAACTTACACAACTATTATAATTGGTCTCTGAATAATTGATAGAACAAATAGAAAAATCAGGATATAGAAGACTCTAAAAATATTCTCAAGCAATTTGCCCTAAATGTAGTTTATAAAATACTCTTGTCAATAACAGAAGAAAATGAATTATTTTCAAGTGAACACAGATTATTTACTAGGATAGAACATATTTTGGACTATAAAATAAATCTCAATACATTTAACAAGATTGAAATCATTCAAAGTATGTTTTCTGTCCACAGTGGAATTAAGGAATCAACAACAGAACAATGTCTGGAAACACCCCTCAAAATAGGGACATTAAAATCCGCTTCTAAATAAAAAGATACCACTGGGAAAATTAGAAAAAAAATTTAACTGAATGTAAATGAAAAGCAGTATATAACAGTGAAATTCTGGTAAAGCAGTGCTTAGAGAAAAAATTATCACATTAAACTCTAATACAGGGTTAGGAAAAAGGTCTCAAGTTAATAACCTAAGTTTACACCATAAGAAACTAGAAAAAATAGTAAATTAAACTCAAATAAGCAAAAAGAAGAAATAAAGAAGGAACTCAATAAAAAGGAGAACAACATGACCCCAAAAGAAACAATCAATAAAATTAAAAGTTGGCTTTTTGAATGGATAAATAAAATTGATAGCCCTTTTAAGACTTATCAAGAATTTACCAAAGAGAAATGAAAATATAGATCAAAAAAACCAAAAAACAAAAAACAAAAAACCACGATCAGGCATATTTATTCAAGAGATGAAAATATAGATGCTTGTACAAAAATATTCATAATAGCTTCATTCCTAAATGTTAAACATTGGAAAAAAAAAACCCAAATGTCTATCAATAGGGGTGTGAACACCCAAATTGTGATATATTTATGCAATGGACTAAACTCAGCAATAAAAAGGAACCAACTCCGGATACATACAATGACACTGGCTGTGGTAAATCTCACACACATAATGCTGGGCTAAAAAAGAGACACAAATCTATATGTACCGTGTAATTCCATTTATAGAAATTTCTAAAAGAGACCAACCTAAACTGTTGACATAGGTATTGAAACAGTGATTATCTCCAGGTGAAGAAGGTGGGCAAGGATTTACTAGAAAGGGACACAGGGGAGTTTTCTTGGTGCCCCATATCTTGATGGATGTGGTGGGTTACATGGGTGTATACATTTATCTAAATCGTCAGGCTGTTCACTTGTGATCAGAGAGACAGAAAGGGAGAGGAGGCAGGACAGAGAGAGAGAGAGAGAGAGAGAATATGAAGGGACAAAGCCAAGAAAAGAAAAAGTGCTGGTCAGCATCTTGGGGGAAAAAATTATAATCTAGACCAGGTCAAAAGCAGAGAGGCGTTACAAAACAAGAACAGCCTGGAAAACGCTAAGGTAAGAAGGTGCAGTCTCTAGAGAATGGACAAGTGCCCCCAGGGATGAACAGCCTTTACTTACTCGGCATCTAAACACTTGCACTTATAATTATTTGTGTGTGTGCAACGTCTATGTTATACATAACCACACTGGCTTTAAGGATGTATGTGCGAGAACCAAATTAAGACCTGTAAAGCACCCTAAACACAGACAAGACTATGGTATTCTGTCTTACCTGCCCCCATTGTGTAATTCCCAAACTAAAACTGTATTAACCATAGATTGAAATATTTGTGGATGAATATATATGATATCTAGGATGCGCTTCAAAACAACATGGGTGGAGGGATGAACGGGTGCATGGAAGAGTTTGGCCATGGGTAATAACTGCCACAGCTGGATACAGGGCATCATTATACACGTTCGAAAGAAAGTTAAAGAAAACCTTAGTAACCATAAAATAAGTGTGCTAAGGCCAGTGAAGTTTTTATTTACTCTTCATGAATAACTACTTTAAAGCTTTAAAAAAAAATCTTTTAACTGTTTTAATGCCCCATTGTTAATGTTAAAAGCCCACATACAGGGTACCTACTGGGTGAGCCTGTGCGGCCCTGAGGATTGTTGCCAGCCATTGTCTTATCTCAGGGAGGTTTGACGGGTTAAAGATGCCCCAGGGGCACTGCAAATAAAAGCTCAGAGAGGGGGCCAAATCCTTGGTCACTGCCTAGTAAGCAGCGTTCCAGCTAACGGAAGAGAGAACCAGAAATCTTTTCACATCAGATGAGGCAGAGGTAGCAGTGGAACAGGTCTTAGTATATTCAGTTGTTTTTTTTTTCATTCAGGACATGAATAAAATTATCACTGAGAAACAGAAGATAATTTTAGAAAATAAAAACTAAGGCAGCAAATGTGAGTTTCCTACACACTACTGACTATAGATTGCAGCTCTTTGATAGTACCTATCGTTAAATGAATGTGTTTAGTATACATTAGGCAATTTAAAAATATTTTCAGTTGTTAGAATAATTTGTTCATTTTCTCTGAGCAAATATAAGCCTTCTCTAGTCGTGATGAGCATATAATTTGAAAAATAAATCAGCTGAAATTTTTAGATTATCAAAAATTTACAACAGTGAGAAAAATACCAAAGAAAGAAAATGTTTTTTACTTAAATACCTACACTTTTTTTTTTAAGTTTCTTAAAGTAAGAAAGAAAACCAAACTGTCCGCAAATGAATGATACTCCAGTAATCTTTTTTGGTTAAGATAGAAATTTATGAGATCATAGGTAGAGTAAAATTACTCCTTGCAACTAAACAACAAACCAATTTTTAAATTCTTATTCGTTTATAGATATACAGGAAAGATTTCTGTTCAAAGTTTACATCATTATAAAAAACGTAAAGCTGTACTAGGAATATATATCTAAAGACTTGGAAATGCACGCAGATTTATCATAAACAGAAAGAGAAGACGTTACTCTTTTACAGTTGGGGGAACATCATGTCAAAATGGTAACCTATTTTCAGTTAATCAACAAAGCAATCAAATATTTACGGAATAACAACAAGATGCTATGAAATGTTCAAGAGATGTACAGGATTAGGAATTCACAACTCTGATGAAGGAGACAGTCTAGACTTCTAATACACATGAAATGATTAGGCAACAACACACTATGTGAATAGGTGTCAAGACAGGCTTTCCACAAGTTAAGTCTCTCCTATGAGTTCAAAGAGGATGGAAAACACCAGCTGGAGAATGAACTTTTGATGATGGTAACAACAGGACAGAAAGAATCTGGAATAGAATACTTGATTTAGGCACTGCATACAACCCTTAAAGTATTCACTCTACTTCTACTATTATATAAGTAAATTGTTTCTATCATCTTTGAAATAACAGAAGACCTTAAAATAGCCACTGTTTCCTTTAACATAAACTGTGAAATATTTTTGAAATGCTGAGAGTCTCTTCCTCTAAGCATTTAAGACACAGATAGAGACCAGTGGGATTACAATCATTTTTCTTTGTTAAATTGAAGAGATATCATTACAAAGAGAGGTACACTGCCCTGATATTGACTGCAAGACGTACATGAGTATCTTTACATGTGCATAGTTCCATCACCCCAAAATTTAGGGCGTTTGTTTTAAGTATACAAAGAGAAAGGTTTCTGTACCCCAATAGCACACGAGTCACACAGGGTATCCAGTTCAGCTTGTTTATATAAAATACACCAAAACATGTTCTGCCAAAGGTACTTACAACCTTAAAAGAATTATTTCCATGCACGGCATTGTGCCAGAGGTAGAAGTTTTTAATTTTCCTCACCAACATCCTCGTCTTATACCTACAACTATTCTCCAAGCACCTCTTATACGAAACAAACATGCTTGATTCTCCAGCGAGGAAAAAAAATAGGAATTTTTCATCATGACGCCTGTCCTTGAGAATCTTAAAATGCTTTTGAGCTCTGTGCAAACAATAACAACTTCAAAATCAGAGAACTTTCATGTGTGTCCAGAGAGCGGCACAAACAATGCTGACCCTAGATTAGGAATTGGCTACACAATATAAGGCGTCTGGTTTTGATAAAATATTGTAAAATCTGTGCTATTCTTGTTCCTTTCCGATAGCCTGATTGACATAAAAAAGGAAAAAGGAAAAGTAATACGTAAACGAAATAGCATTGAAATCACATAGAAAGTTCAAGCTGATCTGGTGATGCAGGTCAGGGACCAAAAGGAGGAAAGGACAGCAGAATCATTCATGATATTTGCGGCCCGAAGAAAAGATATGCATCTTAATTAACAAAGCAAAGTTTCATATTATCACCTCATGGGAATACTCTTTGAACTATCTCAAAATGTATCTTCTAAAACATAAAACACCAGTATTTTCAATAATAAATTTTAATTCTGGATCTACCTGTGATCTACTTTTGATTTGCTATACATTTTAAAGATTACAATTTGATGTATTTAGTCTCATCTCTACCCCCACCTTTTTTTTTTCATTTAGTTTTCCATTATAAAATACAAAACTTCACAGCATCAAATAAATTATATGGTATTTACTATACGGATTAAGTTTTAAATTAAAACGTGTGCTTGTTAACAGAGTTCCCGACTGTCTACAGGAGATTCCGGCTGTGTCTATATGATATGTAAAGAATCATTTCAGTGGGAAATAATTAAATTAGACAAATGATTTCACATACATAAAAGTGTTTTGACTAAGCTTTCCACTTTGTAACGGGTTTCTTTGGTGTCATTAAAAAACCATTAGGTTTTATTTAGAAATCATCAAGGGAAAATTTGACATTTCCCTGAGATAATGTGGATAGCTATTCAGATAACTCATTTTCAATAAATAGCACTTTTTTTGTCCTTAGTTATTTGGATTGGTCATCTGCATCGATCAGATTTATTTTTACTGATGTTTCTGACTTATTCAATTTTATTCTGGGTTACATGTATCAAGATATTTTGTATTCTTGGGCAAAACAAAAACATTCAGCCTCAAAGCAATTAAAAATAGGGTCAGAACAGTTTTAGCAGCAGAGTAGACTGTAAGCACCTTCTGAAAAGCTGTACTCTCAGCTGGCTTTTTTGCACTGTCTCCAGTGACAGTACACTTTGGATCTATCTAAAACATTTGTGTTCTGTTTATGGTCCACTGAGAAAATAAATTCTCCCAGGAGTAAAGGGCGCACTGGTGTGATGCCTTTGAGAAGTGCAAACCACCATAATATGTATTTAATGAATTGCCATGATAAGGTGGAATCATAGCAATTTAAAATGGCTGCAGATTTGTTTGTTCTAACCCTAGGAAACAAAGTCAACTTCACCGCTTAAACTTGTTCTTAGGCTCTGTTCTCCCCTTTGGTCCATCCGGGGAGAATGCAAACAACATTTCTCCTGAGGATGTTAGTCAGACAGGAAGATCAGCCAAGGAGACGCTGAGTTACGAGGAGCAGCTGAGGTACCGGGCACTCGGTCCAGGTAAGGGGGCAGGGGACACGGGCGGATGAAAGGAAGAATACCTTTGCTCTCCTGGACTTGCAATTACCCCCTAACAGGTGACAGGAGTGTGCCTCAATGCAGAACCTCTCAAGCAAACAGATACTGACTTTAACATTATAAATGTCATCTTGAAGTGAGATGCGGAGACTAAATGAAAACCAAACTTAAATCCCTTCAATTTTCAGGATTGCTTGTAATAGAAAAGAACAAACCTGACTCCGTATTAGATCTGTTCCTTTGGCTTTAACCCTGTGCCCTGTTTTCTAGACTTAGTCTTACTAGCTCTGCACCTTAGAAAAGAATGTTGTCGTTAGCCTGAAATATATGGAAAGCTCATTCTTAGGGCTCTGACCTTTAAGGATATTAACACGTCTGCATTTATATAAAGATAACAAGTTGAAGAATAGAAAATTTATTGGCCTGTCATGCGGTGAGCAGAAGGAGTTTGGACTCGGTAACAGGCTGAGGTCACAATTTACACATTTCAGAGGAGGTCAGAAGGCCATGTTCTATCTGAGGCTGATGAGTTCCAAAGTAGCGGTATCTTGAAATATCAGAGAACAGCAAAGTCGGGGTCTGACTGTCCTTGGGAGCCAGAAAGAGGGTGGGACTTCCACAGGAAGAGGGAACATTGGGGGGATAAAAGGACAGGAATAAAATTTGCCCACTTCATAATTCTGCCCAAGGCCCACTGCAATATAGTGACCATTGTGATTTGACCTGTGGCCATTCTCATTTTAACTGTAAACTATTTTCAAACTCAAGAAATTATAAGAGCAGAATAGCAAATATCAGTAAATTATTTTCCTTGGTGAGGAGAGCCTTAAATAGTATGAACTATAAGTATGTGTGCATAGCCCTAGTGTAAAATATTTTTTCCTAGATGAAAGTATTCTGCTACAAATGGCTAGTGACGGTTGAGCCACTGGAGTTGTAATGCATTCATGGAACACATGTTATACTCATCAAACCTAAATATATCTCTAATTAAAACAAATCCTGCCAAGGGTAGGCATATCAAAAGGAAAATGCTCTTGATTTAGTGTTGTTCAATTTAGGCCTCCACTCCTCGTGTAGAAATCTCCCAGAGATCCAGCAAAGCCATTAGAGTCGGCTACTTGCTAACCCTTCTAGTTGAACGCCAACAGTCGGTGTAAAATCCTGGATTATAAATCACTGTTGCAATCTATGCCTAGGAATCCGTCTAGGTGAACTGTTTATGAGGATTGGAGGAAGGTGCACTGAGCAACATCACTGCGGCTGACTGATCACAAAAGATAAACGATATTTCCAAAACAAAGGGTGAGAATGTTCAGCACTTCTCCATTCAGTGTATAAAAAACTAAGGAGGATGATTATGTCCTTTTGAAATGAAACCCAACAAGGTGCCCGCCTCTAATTACTATTAGGCTTAATGGAGATTGTGAGAAAAGCACTTTGAGAAATCTAAAGTGCTTTAAAAGATAAGATATTATTATTACTATTATTTTCCTTTAAATATTGCAAGCTCAACTCTCTAATGCTCACTTTAACATAGCTTTGCCTTTGGTTTCCCATGTACCTTCCTGAATGTCGGTGTTAATTTCTGCTTAAAAATGTTAAATACATCTTGGCTATTTGACCCCACTGTCATTTTCATTATTACATTATATTGATAGATCAGTCTATTTTTTTCTTCTAGTAGGTCCTGTCCAGAATTATTAAAATTAAGATCATTCAGGGTAGCCCCTGCAGGACTAACACCCGGATTCTTTACCATTAAATTCCAGTAAGCTTATCAAAAAGTAACATTTGATAACAAGAACGTTTCTGATTTCTTACATCTGTTTTCCATGTGGTAAAATTTGGAAAACTTTTGCTTTCACTTGAAAGTTGATTCTCTTTTCCTTCTCTTATTTTTTTTCTCTCCTTCTCTGCCTCTACTTGTAATTTCTTAATTCCCATTTTTTTCTTCCCCTTCCCCCACCTCTTTTCTCTTCTCTCTTTTCTGCCTTCTCTTTGATTTACCTCACGACGTTTCTCCTCTTTGGATTAGTAGAAGTCTGGTTAGTGGCCGAATTTTCCTATATACACTTGCACAAAGGCTACCCACCGAGTGCTCTTTGTGAGAACCTCTGCAATATTAAAAAAAAAAAAAATCCCCATTTAGCATTTATGTGAGTATGGTGCATGTAAGTCAAGGGCAAAATGATGCATTATCTTGAACATTGAGATCCTCTGGGGGTCAAAGACAGATTAAAATATGGAACACAAAGACAGATGAAATAATTTTGACATGGAACAGAAATTTAGTAGGTGAAAAGGAGTGCATCTTGTACTTTCTTTGCGATAATTTACAACAGCAAAAATAATAAAGTGTTTCACCTGCAGACCATTCACCATACCTATTTCTTTCTACCTATCTATCTATCAAGTCCCAGCAACTAGATGTAAACTGATGGAGGACAAGCTTTTTGTGTTAAACTCCTTTATATCCTTCAAAACGTAGCATAGCTCTTCATATATACCAGGCACTTAAAAGGTGTTTGAGTGAAATATAGAAATCATTATGAAATTGGTGGCTACCCCTAAAACATTGAAAACACTGCTATTGAAGGAGTTTAAACAACTCAAATGAACATGAATACACACACACACACACACACACACACACACACACACACAGCGCCCCCCAAAAAAGGAAAGAAAGAAAATAAATGAGATTAGAGATATAGACAAATACACAAGAGCAATTATATGAAAATCCACACATAGAGAAAAAGTAATTAATTAATTTTCAATTACAGGTCATTTACAAATAATCAAAAAATCTTCATTATTATCAGTACCTTAAGTTTCCAGGCATTGACTGTAGTGCATTAGTAACCCGGGAGTAGCTGTTCAATTAATATTTATAGTGAGACACTGACTCATGTGAACTTGGAGAAGGCATGTTATCTTACCTATGCTTGTGTGTCTCTGAAGTGACAGCGCTAGTTGCCTTCTCAGCCACTTCCTCTGCAAAGATGTTCTGCAAATAAATGAGGTAATGTTTGGGAAATGTTTGCAGCTTGGGAAAGAAACCCACTGCACACCATCTCAGATATTGTGACTATTCCATACTCAAGCCTGGTCTATTATTGCCTCTGTTTTAAATTGAAATTGTACTGTTTGAGTCCTTGGGTTCTGACCAAAATCTGGGTCAACATAAGAGGATGGTAATTTTAAATTTCAGTTCTGAGGCTCTGTTCACATCCCTTGCACGTGTGAGGGCCAACTGTAAAAATAAACAAAGCACATAAATCAAGCTTGGGAAGAGAAAAATCTTTATCCGGAAGGGTTGTGTTTTTTTTCCCCCTTTCCCAATGAAGAGCGTGAACACTGGATTTCCCTGGAAGAACATTTCGGCCCAGGAGGGAGGATAGTGCAGGCAGTGTGAGAGCGTGTGTGCGTGTGTGTGCATGCGTGTGTATGTGTGTGTGTGCTGTGCGTGCGCGCCCGCGGAGAGAGGGGCGGGGGAGGCGGATGAGGAGGATGAGATCATAGTTTCAGGATCCTCAGGAAACCCTGGTACTGGCAGCAGCCAGCCTCTGCTGTGCCCACATGACCCACAACTCTGGCAGCGGACCCGGCACTTCCAACATTATTAAATAATAAGAAAGCGGCTCCTACTCCGTGCCCAAACCTCCCTGCAGACCGGTGGACACCTTCTAAGAGTTTGGCGAGTCGGTGACTGAGGCGCCCGTCCATTCCAAGGTGTGTGCAAGGCGTTTTCTTCCCTGACAGCTCCGGAGTGGGGGAGGGCGCGGGGCTGGAGGGGGTCCGCGGCGCGGGCGAGGAGGGGGCGCGGGGCAGGGCTGCCCCGCGTTGCCCCCCGGCCGCCCGCTGCCGCGGAGCCAGCCGCCAGGCGGGAGATGCCCGTGACGCGCCGCCCCAGCTGCGCAGGGACCGCAGCCGCCCACGGCGCCGGGGCGCGGGCACGGGAGGCTCGGCCGCCCGAGCAAGGGCAGGCGCCGCGCACCCGGCAAAGTCAAGAGTGGAAGCGGGCGGCGGGCGCCGGGCGCCGGCGGGAGGGGGCCTCGCCCCCACGCCCACTCGCGGGGCTCCCACCTGTGCGCGGGCGCCGGCCGCCGCGAGCGCCAAGCATGTGCGGGGCGCCGCAGCCGGGACTGCGGCGCGGCGCCTCCCCGGGCGGCGGGCGGCGCCTCGGGCCCGCGGGCCGGCGGGAGCGGCTGCCGCAGGACGGCCGGCCCGGGTCGGGCCGCGGGGCCGCGGGGCCGCGCAGGTAAACTCGGCCACCCGCCCAGGCCCGGCCGCGCCGCCGCCGCCGCCGCCGCCGCCGCGCCGCTCCCGGGCCGGGGATGGCAGCCGGCTCCCGCAGGCCACGGGTTGAGTTGTTTTTGTTGTCACTGCTACCCTCTCGGTGGGCCCCGCGGGCCGAGCCGCTGGGAGGTGGCGTGGCCACTTGCATTAGGGATGACACTCACGTGGGGAGCCGCCTGGGGGGCTGCCGGTGACCGGGGAATCCGCGGCGGGGTCCTCTCCGGCCGGCGGCATCTGCGCGTGCTGCACAGCACTGCGGCGCCCGTGCGGCTCGGGCCGGGTGGGAGCGGGCGCGGGGCTCCCTGGGCGCGCGGGGCGCGAGGCCGCGGGGAGGGGGGAGCGTCTTCGGCTTTTGTAGCCTGTTGCCCGCTTCGGAGTTTTCCGCTGGACGGAGGGCGCACGGGAGGTTGGTTCTGGTACCCGAGTGGGAGGTGGCGAGGTGTCTGTCAAAAGACCAAAGCCAAGGAGGCAAGAGGGGTGGCAGTGCTGGGCTCAGTGGTACCGTGCCCGGGGCTGGGGAGTAAAACTTTCCTCTGTGGCAGGCTTGGTCCATGGCTTATGAGAAAGTAACTGTAAAACTGGGTGGGGGTGGGGGTAGTGGATGTACTCTGGCCGTGAAGTTCACCACCGTTCACTCGGTTCTTCGTTGCTCTAAAAATTGATCTTTTGAGCTGATGTTTCTGCTCAAGTTTCCTGTTACCGGTTGTGATCACTGCGTATTTAATGCATGTTGTTTCCTTTTGATCATAGCAGTAGCCTAGATTGTTGAGGTATACATCATTATTGATTTCTTTTACAAAAAAGACTTATTTTTCCTATTCCAAATGTAGAAACTTTAGAGAGAAAACACAAACCAACCAGTTTTCCACACATTCCAGAGACAGTCCTATAAACTTTAGCTTTATTCACTCACTTAATTCTTACACCGTAAGGTGTAGGTAATAATACTGTCCACCTTTTAGAGATGAGGAAATCCAGACACAGAGAGGTGAAATAATTTACTCAAGGTCATAGTTATTAAATGTTAGAGCCCAGCTGAATTTTTGATGTACTTTAAACCAACTTATATATTTTTTTCATAAAATAGGACCCCATTGTACCTCAGGTTTTCTGCATTTAAAATGTTGACCACATCTCTTTACCAAGATGAACCTCTTAACTATGTCCTACACTTTAGGGACAATTAACTCTTTTTCTAATTTTTAGTACTATAATTATGGCAAGTATCCTTTGAGTCATTTCCTTTTGCCACAATTCACCGAGTTTCCTCCAACAGTTGTAGATAAAAGTAATGTAGATAAAGTAATTTATCAGCGATAAGATTTTCAGCAGTTAAGATTTATCCGCAAAGTGAATTATTAGAAAGCAGGCGGCTGAATCTATGTATTTGCACTTAATTTTAAACTTCCCGAGGTATCAGTCTGTTCTTTGCTCCAAGCAGGGCCATCATTTTCTTCAGAACACCATCTTGCAGAATTTTTGAGCAAGTTTAATCATCTTTAATTCAATCACTCTGACAAGAGGTTTGGCAGTTTGAAGAGAATTATGCAATTCTCTTTCAACTCTCAGTGATTAAAAGCAGGCTGTATTGTGAGGGTGTTCATGTATTTGATGCCATTTCACCAATTGTATGCACTTTATACGAAGTTGTATAGCAATGAAGATTGAAATAAAATTTTCTCATTAGTTCTAAGTTGAAATATGGTAAAAAAAAAAAAAAAAAAAAAAAAAACTCCACTTGTTTTAAATGAACCATGATGTGAAGAAAGGTCTCGGTAGGGTGAAGTCCAGCTGCACATATTTAGAGAATCACTTTTCATTTGAGCTCACCATGGACCTCTCGTAATATTCATTGGACAGACGTCTCTCTTAAGTCTTCAACTGTTATTTTTTTCAAGGAAATTTAATTGCTTCTTCCCATAACAAGTTTCAAAATTATTTTGACATTCATAGATTTCCTTAATTCTTGTCTTTCAGTTTAATTAAATTCAGTATATGTATTTCAAATCCACCCTTATTCAACATTACAAGTGAAAAGAGACTAGAATCCAACTGAAGTATATGGAGACCTGATTGTTGAATATGAACAAAAAATGAATCCCATTCTTCAGTGGTTAAACTCTTCCACACCTCAAATCATGGCTCCATCTCTATTTAGGGGTGCTGGGGTGCAGTGCTATGGTCAGGGAAGTAACATGCAATCAAGCACAATTTTTCAATATTGACATTGAAGTTGAATTTTCCAAGTCTATATAAAATGTTGATGGCTATTAAGGCATAAATCCTACGGTACATACTGATGTCCTTTCTTAACTGACTCAACTGTTCCAGTTTTCTAGTTTCTGTTACTTATTTTAGAAAAAGCATTCCCTTGCTACTTTTATCTCACCTGGGGGATTTGACACGATTTTTTCCTTTCAAGTCCCCTATCTCTAGTTTTTGGGAGAATTGTACTGTCTTTGCTTCCGGAGAGGCCCTCCGCTCTGGGTGCTGGGTGGGGGACTGGGGAGGAGCTGTGAGCAGAAAGGGGAGCGAGCCCTCCCAGCTCAGGGGTCAGATTTTAATAAAATAATTCATACAAATAAATGTTTGTATATAAATTGAGTACATTCTGAAAGAAAGAATTCTGTAAGAACGTGGAATAAAGGATTCTGGACCAGACACAGAGTTTGGAACAGGATGCCCCAGAAGTCGCCTGTTTACAGAGGCATGATGTGTGAGGAGGTGTTTACTGCATCAGGGATCTTCAGTGTTTCCATCAATGTTTTCAGAATCAGAGACTTAAGTCTTACTTTGGTTATCTCTGCAATTCTGTACTCACCAACAGATACATTATCTCCCCCCATTATCCACCTATGGATGTGGGGAGGCTTACACAACGCCTGTCAATATTCGTATTAGCATGTCGATCATGTGCAACTCTTCTCTGGTTATCATCCTATTTTTGAAGAGTTATTTAAATTTAATGAAATGTAGTCATTTCTTTTCTTTGCCTTAGCAACTACTTTCAGATTCTAATTAGTTGTGTGTGTATGTGTGTATGTTTGTGTGTTGGGTTGTTAAAGTGGCAGAATGTCTCAAAATAAAAACGTAATTGATTCATCACACATCCCTAAAATTCCCTGAAGTGTCTGTAGGAAGAGAAAAGGCACCAGAATCAGGGAGGTGATATTAAGTGTTGCATATACTAGGGAAATGTGTATTAACAGTTTAAAGCAAACATCATAATAACTACATTAATTGACAACTTACCATGTGCTGGGCATCATTCTATGGCTCTATGTAAATTAACTTACATATTCTCAATACGTATGATGTCTACCTGTATCACCATTATTCTCATTTTATAGAGGGGAAACCAAAGCAGTAGGACCGTAGTCATGACCACGGGTAGGTAGATATTCTGACTCAAGTATTGATTCCATAGTCCATACTGTTAACTACCGATATGTAATATCTGGTTCATAATTTTACTGATTTGTTAAATTCCCATCATTGTTAAAAATCATAACACCTCCTAATTTGTTGGTTACTTTTCTTTCCCTCAAGAAAAACTCATGGAAAAACTTGGAACTTCTTTACTATCAATGCTTTTGCCCCATATTTTACATACAAAATACATAAAGCAAGGACAAATATATAAATGCTTAGACACAGCCTGGTGACTGCTGGATTGTGGGGAATTTCTCACAATATATTATATATTTTTTGAATTCAAAAAATAGTAACTTGCACATCCTTTGAAACTATAGACTTTTTCACATCAGGAATATATACTTTAGCTAATTTCAGTAATTGGGGAAATATCTTTAACAGCTGGAAGTTCTATGACCATTAATAAACTTAAGAATTTAAGTCACCTGTTTGATCTACCCGCAACGTCTTTGTCCAGAGTACTGTATCTTGCAAAGAGGATATAAAATATAATATAAAAACACTCAATGAATTATCTTGGTAAAATTAAAATGTCCCTGTGAATCTTTACACTGGGAACTTTTGACATGACTCATAGTAATTGTTACAATACAAAAAAGCTTAGAAGTTTTAAATATTATCTAAATAACGTTATCCTAAAACACCTGACACATGTTCTTAGCAAAGTGAAAGACTAATTGGTTAGGTGTGCTGATGCATACTGTCTGGAAATGTTACTCAGTGTTATTTCTCCCTGCAAATGATGGGTATAATGCAGTTTATATTAATGTTACTACTTACCGTGTTATAATGTTACTGTTAACCATGAATCACAATTCACACACAGTGCACATATACAAGTATCTGAGTCTCTTCTTTAAGCTGTCGGAAATGTTCTAGGCAGTGCCTACATTTTCTGTGATGCATCTATCCCTGTCGAGAATATGATACATTATTTCTCTGTGTGCTCCACATCATACAAAGCTCAATATCATGGAGTAACTAGTAAACTATTGCTCTAATTTATACCATAAGTAAAGAGATGCAAGACTTGATTTGACTGTGTGTGTGTGTGTGGATTATCAGAGTGGAAGATTCCATCAAGTACACCAATGAATAATTCATTAACTGTAGCTTACAATTTGATGCCATAGTACAGGATCCTATTGCAAAGAGTTTCATGAGTTTCATTTAAACATAAAATATATCAATCAGTTATAATAGTTTAGGTTATGCAGTCCTAGCAAACAACTCTAAAATCAAGGTTACAGAAAGAACACAGGTTTATTTCTTGCTAAGGCTATATGCTTGTGTTGGTCAATAAAAGAATCTGTTTATATCTTCTGCACATAGGGACCCAGGCTCACAGAGCCCTGTCACCTACAGCACCCCCATCATTCATTCATCAAGCACATGGGACCATGGTGAATCACCCACAATTTCTTCAAAGGCTTCTGTCAAAAGTAGCACCTGGCATTTCTATTCATGTTTTACTGGCCAAAGCAAGTCACATGTCCATTCCTAATTTGAAGATGAAAGAGGAGTGCGGATCGCTCACGTGCCCAGATGGAAGAAACTGCAATATTAGTGAACAGACCTAATGATTGCCACATGAAATTAGCCAGTTCCCTTCAATAGTTTTATCACGTCAAAATGACTTATGATTTAATGTAATAACTGTGTTTTCAAACTTCAGCCTAGGAAGAGAATGCCTGCATAAAACCACCAGCAAAGAAAGTAGAAGCTAAACTTGTAAAATTGATGGTATTTGCCTTTTTCAGTAGGAGTTGTATTTAGTCAAAGAATGATGATAAACTCTGGTTTATCTTGAGTAAATGCAGGCGATCGCCTTTTTGACAGCAAGCACAAGGGAAGAGGAGTGCCAAGACCTGCAATACAGCTGTGCTTTCTGAACGGATTTGATAATATCAACAGGGTACGGAAAACTGAACAGCTTTGTGTGTGTCTTTTTGATCAGCTGCACCAACATGGACAGAAGTATCATATGTGCTATCACATATTATTGTAAAAAAGTAACACGGATAAACATACAAATCATACTGTGTGATGGTTTTACACTGACAAACATAATCTGAGAAGTTCGAATAGATCCAGTCCATGTTTTTAATGCTGTAAATTTCCCTGACGCACTGCAGTAGCTTGGTCCCACACATTTTAATGTGTTGTGTTTTCATTTGAATTTAGTTCAAGTACTATTTTTAAAAATTTCTCTTGAGACTTCCTCTTTGACCCATGGGTTATTTAGAAGTGTGGTATTTAGCTTCCAAATGTTTGGAGATTTTTCTGTTATCTTCCTCTGTGTGGAGTCAGAGAACCTTATTTCCTGTGTTATCTTGCTCCATTTTGGTCAGAGAACACACCTTGTATAATTTCAGTTTTTTTTTTAATTTGTTGACGTTTATGTTACGGCCCAAAATGTTGTCCATCTTGGTATATGTTCTGTGGGCACTGGAAAAGATTGGATATTGAGCTGTTTGGGGGTACAGTGTTCAAAAGAGTGTTTAATGAGCATTAAAAGATGCTCATTGGATACTGTTGGTTAATGGCACTGATGAATCCTTGTATGTCTTTACTAATTTTCTGTCTAGTTGTCTTATTGATTGTTTAAATAGTGTGTAAAGTCTCCAATTATAATTGTGGCTTTGTTGATTTCTCCTTTCACTTCTTTCAGTTTGACTTTACATATTTTGCAGCTGTTGTTTGATATATACACATATTTAGGATTGTTATGTCTTCTTGATGTACTGATTATTTTATCATTATATATTATTCCTCTTTATATCTGGTAATTTTATTTGTTCAGGGTCTACTGTATCTGATACTAATAGAGGCATTCTTTTTTTTTTTTTTGATTGATGTTTGCATGATATTATTTTTCCTGTCCTTTTACTTTCAACCTGCCTATATTGTTGTATTTAATTTGAATTCCTTATTCATAAAATACAGGGGGGTCCTATATATTAGTCCACTCTGCAGATCTGTCTTTTAATTTCTATATATCACCATTTACAATAACTGTAATTATCTATATATTAAAGCTATGTATGTCTGTCATTTTATTTTTTGGCCTTTTTTTTCCCACTGTTTTTGTTTCTCTAGGTTCCTCTGGGTTTTTTTCCCCACCTTCCTGTTAGTTACTTGAGCATATGCAGAATTCCATTTTTATTTATCTAGAGTGTTTTTGAATGTATCATCTCTTCATATAGATTTTTCAGTGGCTGTTCTGAGTATTACTTTACACACATTATATATGTATAACGTATCACTGTCTACAGCTGTTGTCACTTTATCAATTGTAGTGAGGCATGAAAACTTTACGTTTCTTTATGTACTTCTATCCTCTTCCATTTATAGTATAATTTTCTTAAATGTTTTCTCTCCATACATCAGAAAGTGTTATAATTTTTTGCTTTAACTGTCAAATACAAGTTAGTGCCACAGGAGCAAGAAAGTCCATTATATTTATCCATATCTTTGCTTACCATGTTCTTTCTTCTTTTTGATATTCTAACATTCCTTCTTTTATTTGCTTCCTTTCTGTTTTGAGAACTTCCTCTAGCCATTCTTTTAGTGCAGACAAGTCTCTTGGTAACAGTGTATCTTTGCTATCCTTCGTCTAAGAATATCTTGATTTTTCCCTTCGTTCCTGAAGGATATTTTAACTGGATATAGGACTCTGGGTTGACAGATCTTTTCTTTCAATACTTCAAAATGTCATGTCACTTCCTTATGGCCTCCATGTTTTCTGATGAGAAATCTGTCATTCTAATTGGCTTTCTCCTGTAGGTAAAGTGTCATTTCTCTCTTGCTCCTTTCAAGATTCATGTTCGTTTGTTTTTAGTTTTCATACATTTGAAATGCTGAAGGACGGATGTTGTGTCTTGGCATGGATTTCTTTGGGTTTTTCCGCTTGGTATTCAGGTTCACAAGTCGGATTTATCTCCTTTGTCAGAAAGAGAAATATTCATCCACTCTTTCTCTGAGCACTTTTTCATCCCCGTCCATTTTCTCCTCTCCTTCCAGGTCTCCGGGACGTGAATGTTCGCCCTTTTGTTACAGCGAAGCAGTGTGTTGGTTTCCTATGGTTGCTGTAACAAATGACCACAGACATGATGTTTTACAGCACACATTTATTCTCTCACAGTCATGGAGACCAGACGTCAGAAGTCAGTTCCACTGAACTAACATCAAGATGTCGGAAAGGCTAGTTCCTTCTGACAGCTCCAGGGGACAGTATATTTCATTGCCTTTTCTAGCTTCTGGAGGCCACCTCTGTTCTTTAACTGGCAGTCCCTTCTCCACATCAGTCCGAGCTCATGCTTCTGTAATCACATCTCTTACTTCCTTTTCTGTAGTCAAATCTCCTCTTGCATCCGCCTTTTAAGGGCACTGTGATTACATTCAGGTCCCACCTGGATAGTCCATGATCCTCTCCCTGTCTCAAGATCGTTAATTTTATCACCTCTGCAAAAATCCCTTTTGCCATGTAAGGTAACATTCACAGCTTCCAGGGGTTAGGACCAACCCGACTATCTTTGGGAGCCATTATTCAGCTGACCTATGGGTTTCTGAGGCTTTGTTGTTTTGTTGTGGTGGTGGTTTTTGTCTGTTTTCTCTGTTAGACTGGGTGATTCCAATTGATCCACCATACAGCTAACAGATTCTTTCCTCTGTCACTTCCATTCTGTTATTGAGCCCACCCACTAAGTTTTATATTTGGTTATGGGTTTTTTTTTTCTTCAGTTCTAAAATTTCCATTTAGTTCTTTCTCATATGTTCTGTTTCTTAGGTGACACTTTCTGCGTTTTCATTTGTTTCAAACATGTTCATAATTGCTCATTGAAGTATTTTATTTTTATTATTATAGCTGCTTTAAAAGCTTTGTCAGACAATTCAAACATTCTGTCGTCTCATTATGGGCATCTGTCATTGTCTTTTTTTCATTCAGTTTCTGATTTCCCTGATTTTTGGTATGATGACTGATTTTCAAATGAAACCTGGCCATCTTCTTGTTGTGTCAAGAGACCCTGGATCCTGGATCCTAGCTAGCTTCCACTGACATCACCCTAGTGGGTGAAATGGGGAAGGGGCCACCTCATCACTGCCAGTGGAGGTAGAAGTGCAGGCTTCTTACTCAGTCTCCCTTGTCACCTGAGGGGGCTCCGCATTACTGTGAGGTGGGCAGTGAGCTCAGGCTCCTCACTAGGTCTTCAGTGATACCTCCCTGGCCAGGAAAGAGGAGTGCGTCTCTCTGTTCCCCATGTGGCCTCCCCTGACAACATGGGAGCAGAGAGGTGGCCTGACGGCTGCTGGGCCATGATCAGAGTCCTTCCTTCTCTCTAGGCCTCCGTGACACCACCCAGTGGAGAAGAGGAGGGGAGACTTGATACTACCAGGTCGGGGTGGGGGTCCAGGCTCCCCGTATAGTCCCTGTTGACAACCTAGTGGAGGTGGGAGGTGGGGAGTCTCGTCACCACCTGTGAGAATGACAGTCCCAGCTCCCTCCTTTGCTTTTTGTGACATCACCTTGATGAGGGTGAGAGGAGTTGGGGTTCCTTGCTACAGCCTAGTGAGGGTGAAGGTCCAGGCTCCCTATTCAGCCTTTACCGTCGTGCATGTGGCGGGGGCCACAGTGTTTTCTGTCTTGCACGGCTGGAGGAGAGCAGTTGGTGTCTCAGTGGTTTTTTGTTTTGTTGTGTTTGCTCCTTTCCTAGTCCTTTGGCTGAAAGAACGTGCGTTCTCTTTGGTAACTGGCCTACTGGTTTTTTTAATCTGTGCCTCTTGGCACTTTTGGATTTCTGGTTTCTTTATATCCATGTCTGATATATACAAAGCAAGACAAAAATCCAGGGAACTCACCACCCTGTCATTTCTTGAGCCCTGAGGCTGCCTAGCTGGTTTGCCTCCTCTCCAACTTTCAGAGTCTTGGTGTGTCTATTTGATGTGTACTATCCAGGGTTTTGAATTGTATTTAGTGAAAGGAATAGGGACCAGTACTTCTCCTCCATCTTCACAAAGTCCAATCCCCATTTTTTACGCCAAGTGTAACTTTAAAAATATCACTCAACATTGCTTCTCAGAGGATGAATCTCAGGGGATTACTGCTGATCTGTGTCTGAATAATAAGCACTTTACAGATCAGTGGGATCATGGAGTACTTGGACAATGATGCAAATAGGATTATAGAATATTCCATTAGTGCTAAGGTTCAGGGACCATGTGGAAGCTGCCTTATTCCTCCAAACCAGCATGTTCTCCTGTCCTGGGAAACCATTACTGCAGGGTGTAGCAAGGTTGGAAACTTACCCCATTTGCGCAGACTATCGCTTCTGGCAAAATTCTGGAACTACACCACCCCAGCCTTTACTGAATTCTCACTAAGCGTTCGTCATTCCCAGGAACATTATCCATCTGAAACGCAGTTTTTGACCAGAAAACCTGTGGGAAATGTGGCTGAACTAGGAGGGAAATAGTGAACATAAAATCCATGCTTCAACTCTAGGAAGCACCTACCAGCCACCATGCATATTAATTTCTTTTGATGTAAAATTACACATTCAGAATAAATGTATTGATTTTGTCAAGTTGTTTGATCACCATTCAGTAGATTAAATACAAGAGGTGGGGCTATGAATTTCCTGCCTGAAAGCAATATTCTGTGGAATAACAGTTGACAGGAAGGCGACCCCAAAGAGCAACAGTCTAGGGAAATTCTCCCAAAGGCAAAGCCAGTTAGTGACATTGTCGTTAACCCTGAAATTCTCAGGAGAATAGAGCGATGGTTCTCAAAGTGTGGTCCTCACGCAGGCAGCATCAACACAACCTCGGAACTCTATGTAAATGCGATTTCTAAGATGCTCTGGGGATAGAACCCAGCAATCTGTTGCAACAAGCCCTCCGGATACTTCCACAGCTGGAAACCACTTACTGGAGCAGCCCCTCTGACCACTGCCGAATGCACTAAATCTATGTTTTTCATGATTCTTGACTCATCAGGTTAGGTTTGTGGAAAAATCTATTTATTGTATTCAATATTCAGTGTGTTTCAGTTATAAAGATTTTTTTTTCAAGGAAATATAGTGAAGAAATTAAAGATGTATAACCCCAAACGGTCTCTTTAGTTAAATACGTCTTAACAATTTGCACAATTGTTTTGTATCCTTCACCCAAGTAGTCATAACTGCTCCATGCCTGAGTTTGTGATTGAAACCAAAAAATTGATCCAAGTCTACACTTCCCTGCCTTCGTTCCTCATGGCTGCCAAGTCATCCCTTCACGGGTTTTTCTAGCTGTTTTCACGTTCCTCTCCAGGGCTGAGACCAGGCGTGAGAGTATTTGGAGGCGAGAGGTGGGGGCGTCTCTGCATCACTTGACGAAGATTCATTTTCGAGATCTTGTCACACAATATTGTTAGAGACAGATGCATATGCAGATGTCCAGACTCATCATTGTCATTACCACATCAGCTCCACCAGCAGGGGATTCACTGTCTATTGAATGCCAGCATTTTCCTCTGGGGTCATGTGCGATTAAGGGAACTCTGGGCCCCAAGGCTGTCCTGAGGAAGAGAAGCTACATTCCTAAGTAGAGATTTTCCATTTGGGGTACAATTACACACCCCAGGATGGGGTAAGACAACATCAGTAAGAGGTAAAAGGTTAAAAGGTGAAAGAAATGGCTTATGATTGTAATAAAATATAGATGCAGATTTGAGAAGCAGTCTGTGGCTTCTAGTCCTAAATATGTTTCAGTTTTCTTTTATTGCAAGGACAGTATTTTATATTATTTTACCCTTTTCAATTAGCAATTCACTAAATTTAGGGAATAGATTTGAGTTTACTTACTCTCCATCACTTTCAGTTACTAATATTTTAGGTTTTTGATCAATTATCACATTTTACTATATGTAATTTTAGAACTGAATATTTTCTGTTTCTATAGGTCATCGATTTCGGTTCCATTTACCTTTTACTTGGTACACTTTTTTAAAGGTGTCTTGTTCTTGAGTAAAACCAAGGAAATGGCTCGTGAACCAGTTACCTGCTTCTGATTTAAAATGACACACAGTCTTGGTTGGGAAAAATGTTATTCTCTTCTCCTTTCAATATTCCCCACAACCAGTTGTGTTATGTTTTTCATCCCTTCTGTTCCCTTTGTGTATTCAGTCTGATAATGTTTCTCATTTACTCACTTCGCTTGGCTATTTAAACGGTTGTGCTTCAGCAATGTTTTGGGGGAGAAGACTTTTCCCAAACCTTCATTACACAGTGTTGGTTAAATAACACCATTTGGGCAGGTTGGAGGAACCACCCCTTTGAAAGCATATTTTTAAATGGGGGAGCAGATGTTTCCTCTCACACACTCATCCTTTAGAAAGTAAAGAACCCCAGCCCTGGTGGTACCAGTCAGATGTCTCCTTTCTTAGAGTAATCCCGTGCTTGGCGGTTGAAAACGCAGTGATTAAATCACCCCCAGAATGCTTAGGTAAGGCTTACATATGAAGACAAATAGTTCTTACACAATAAATGGGGGCAAAAAGTGGGGGATTCAGAAAGGTATGTGTCATCTGCAGGCGGAAGTCTGGGTTTTTCCCTGCAGTGTTTGTTAGCTTCTATTTATAAACACAAAATGTGTCGGGTAATTTTTTTTTTCCCATATGCAGATAAATTCTGCCCCATCCTTTTAATCTAAACATTGTAAAAAGTAATGTTTACCATTAGGATGCATACCAAATAATACTTTCTGCTCCTGCTGCTAAACAACTTTTAGAAAGTAATATACATGAGTCAGGTTGATTTTGAACATTTGATCAAAGTATGAATCAGATTTTCAAGATGGGAAAACATTTCAAAACATCTGACTGCTCTTTTGTGTTTTCCTCAATGTCAAGGTAGTCTGCTGTTTGTGCGTTGTTTTTTTTTTTTTTTTTTTTTTCATTTTCTTTTTTTCTTCTTTTTTTATCTTTTTACTTTACTGGTTTAAGAATTTTTTTTTTCCCTTTTATGCCTTATTCTCTGGAAGCATCTGACATAAGAGCTGTAAACTAAATGTTCTCATTGTCCAAATACCTCTACTGTTGTAGATGTGAGCTGGAGAGTTGCTTCATATTTATGCAGTTTGAATCCTTGAATTGACAAAGAGGAAAAACCAATCTGCTCTGGAGTGGTTATAAAGGCAGAATTATCCAACTTGACCCAACTAACCTTGGTCCAAGGGGGCAGCATAGCCCTGTGATTTCACATGACTGAGCATGTGGACCATTTTCTGGTTTTGGTTTTAGGGTTGAGTTGATGATTAAGGTGGGAGCAGGTGATGTAGGTATCAGTACTTCATTTCTTAGCCTTAATCCTTCTGCCCGGTTGGTGAACAGATGGTAATCCATGCCAGTCACCATTATTTTCTTCTATCGGTTTATTCTTTCCATCATTTGTTTGGTTGGTGGGTTGGTTTTGTTTTGCTTTTCTCTTAGCTTCCCTCCTCCCACCCTGGTCCATCAGTCATCCCACATTATTCACCTGCGTTCACTATCTTATGATATTCTGTGGGAGAACTAGCCTTCGCCATAATGCATACCCACCATACCGTCCACGTGTCCCTCTGGCTCAATGGGGCTATGAACTTGGCCATGCTTTTTTTTTAATTGGTCTCAAAATATGTTTCAAGGTCACCTACATCAGCACCATCTGGGGTGTTTATTAAAAGTGCAGGTACCTAATCCCCATCTTAGACCCACTGAAACAGAACCTCTCTTTCTGACTTCAGGATTTTTCAGGCTAACACTAACTGGGGGGTTCGTCCAGATCTGTGCTTATAACCCAGGGTAGCTTTTTAAAAATCATAACGCCCGGATCCCATCCCAGGGTTACCACTGAAACAGCCTGGTGTGATTCTTGGGCAGCCTATGTTAACAACCAGAAAAAGAGCTGTAGACATTGGAAGGAGAGAACAGAAGTTGGTGTAGACACAGAAACATGACTTCAGTGAATTCATCAAAGTCCAGAGATTGATCCTCATTTATAAATTCAGAAACCAGATCTTTTTCTCAAGGGCATAGTCACTTTAAGCAAGCGTATAGGGGCTGATCTGTAAATAAGAGTGCCATTTTTGGAATTACCATTGTCACTAGGATCAGCCTGGCCGGGGTGTTCGTGCCCTAGAGGCAAGAATCTCCATAGGAGGAAAAATGATCAGCAGACATTTGCTCCTGGAATCTGGAGCCAGACTCGGGGCAATTAGAGTTGAATAATAGTAGTGAAAACAGTAAGAATTCCTAGGTGTCAGGAAGTCTCCCAAACATTTCACATGGGTGATTTCATTGCATCCCTCTCAACGACCCGTTGTTGGTGGTCTTGTGAGCTCTGTTTTCTAGATGAGAAGAAGGTAGGGAAAGAGAGACCGCATAACTTGCTCAATACGATGGAGCTGCCAAGCGGTAGCGCTGAAATTCCCGGGCTCTAGGACTAAGTCATAAGTGACCAAAGAAAGGAACTACCAGGTAACTGTAGTTGCGTGGGTCTTGCCACCTAAGTAAGCAAGCCAGGGAGGGCAGAAGAGCGGCCAGTTGGTGGAAAAGAAAGGAATGTGCAAGCCACTGTTTGTATGGAGAGGAGGCTTTTGAGTCATGAGTCATGAGAATGAGCAGCTGCTGGGTGGATGAAGAGTGACGCCTTGGTCAGATCTTGTGGTTTGTTTAACTGAGCCCTCTATAGCTGCAGTGAAGTGAAAGGTCTACACAAGCAGGTTCTGCTCTCAAGTTTTCTTCTTTTAAAAATGTATCACCACCATATACAAATTACCATCATAAATAGTAATAAATAGCAATAATAAACATATTTGATATATAGACGACAAGTTTGCACATGTCTGCCTCATGGATGTCCCCAGACCCTGAGTTCACTTTGTCTCAAAATATGAATGAAATTGGCTGGAACTTTCACTAGCTCCAACTCAAGCATATTTCCTGTTATTTGGGGGGATTTTCATGGAGCTTACAGGTTCCCTGTGTCTCTGTTCTGAGTTTCTGCATCTGTCAAGTGCCCAGTCACCACTCGGAGTTTTGTCTCCTAAGCACAGTGCCAGCTTGCCCACGAGGTCACCCAGCTGTCTACCACCCTTGATCCTTTCTTCATTGCCCAAAGTACCACCAGTGCAGGCTGTGTGTTTAGCAGAATTTGCTGTAGGATTTGGGCAATGGAGTTGTGTTACGGCACAGAAATATTAGCTACCCCTAGTATTAAAACTTCTCAATCATTTCTAGAAAAAGTTGTAGTTTGTGTTTTTCATTTGTGCTTCAAGCATCTCACCAGGTGGGAAGTAGAGTTATTTCCAAGGGTATAGTCATTTCTAAGGATAGAGATGTTCTTGTTTGTTTCTTTGTTTTGTTTTGAACATAATTCCCAATGTTTAATTTGGAGGTGGTTTGTGGGATAGGCTGTGGACAAAATGTGCCCCTCAGAATTCATATGTTGAAGCTGTCATCTCCAATCAGGATGGTATTTGGAAGTGAAGCCTTTGGATTAGGGTCCTTGTAAATGGAAGAGACCAAAGCCCTCTCTTTCTCCACCATATCAGGGCACAGCACGAAGGCGGCAGCCTGGAAACCAGGAAGAGGGTTCTCCCCACACATGAATCGCTAGCATTCTGATCTTGGACTTCTCAGCCTTCAGAGCTGAGAGTTGAAAGGGCAAAGCACTTACTCATAGGTTCCTGTCCATTATCAGTCAAGGGTGGTCCCGTGGGGGGTCTACAATGCACTTCGGTTAGTGTCAGTGCCATGCAGTAGAAAGTTCCCAAAGCCACACACCATCTTAGTCCCATGGACAATGAATGAAGACCGAGACCTTTGTAGGCAATCTCTTTCTAACTATGGTATCTGAAATTTTAACTAACGTAATGGATTTTAGCCATCTCACTAACTGCTGGATGTGATTAACCAAAGCAGCTGCTGTGGCTCTATAAAATTGTGGAACCTTCTCATATGGAAGCTGCCCTAAGGTGCTAAAGACTCCCACATGCCTTTATTTTATAAAAACTTTAAATTTTGAGATATAGATTCACATGCAGTTGCAAGAGGTCCCGTGTACATCTCAGCCAGTTTCCCCAATAATAACATCTTGCAGAATGTAGTGCGGGATCACAACCTGGAAAGTGACATTGGTGTGAGCCACCAAATTTATTCAGACTTTGCAGATTTTACGTGTGTGTGTGTGTCTGTTTAGGTCAATACAATTTTATTACATTTGTAGATTTGTGTAAATAACACTGTAGTCAAAAGAGAACAGTTTCATGACCACAAGAATTCCTAGTGCTACCATTTAATAGCCATACCCACTTTCCTTCCCACTCCGTCTCCTCTCTCCATCCCTTGCCCTTGGTAACCACTAATCTATCTTTTCTCTCCATAATTCTGTCATTTCAAAAATGTAATATAAATGGAAATGTACTATTTTTAACCTTTTGAGGGTTTTTTTCTTTAACTCAGCATAATTGCCTTAAGATCCAACCAAGTTATTGTGTGTATCCATAATACATTCTTTTTTGTTGCTGAGTAGTATTCCATAGTATGGATGTATTATAGTTTGTTTAGCCATTCACCTGTTGAAGGACATCTGAGTTGTTACCAGTTTGGGGCTCTTACAAATAAATATTCTATGAACATTCAAATATCAGTTTGTGTATAAATGTGAGTTTCGATTTCTCTTAGATAAATGGCCGAGAGTGCAATTTCTGGATGTTTAAGTTTTATAAGAAATTGTCAAACTGTTTTCCAAAGTGGATGTGTCATTTTACATCCCTTCCAATGTTTCCTGAAAATCAAGTTTCTCTGCATCTTCACCAGCATTTGGTTTTATCACTTCATTTTATTTTAGCCATTTTGAGATGTGTAGTGATATATCATTGTGGTTTTCATTTGCATTTCCTTGATGACTACTGATGTCAAACATCTTTTCACGTGCTTATTTGCTAGCTATATCTCCTCTTTGGTGAAATGTCTCTTCATGTCTTTTGCCCATTTTTTAATTGTATTGTTTGTATTTTTACTGTTAAGCTTTGGGAGTTTTTTAAAAATATATTCTATATAAAGAATATGTTAGATATATCATTTGCAAATACTTTCTTTCAGTGTGAAGCTTGTCTTTTCGCCTTCTTAACTGGGTCTCTCACAGAGCAAACAGTTTTAATTTTGATGAGGTCCAGTTTATTCATTATTTTTTTTCTGGATTGTGCTTTGGGTGTCAAGCATTAAGCACATTTTATGTAGCCTTAGATCCTGAGGATTGTTTCCTGTATTTTTTCCTAAAGATTTTAACGTCTTACATTGCACATTTAATTCCATGATGTGTTTTGAGTTAATTTTTGTATAACATGAGAGGCTTGGGTTGAGGCTCATGTTTTTGCTTATGATGTCCAATTACTCTAACAAAAATGCCTTCAGTTTTGACATATCTTTTTTTTTTTAATTCATCACACATTATCATGAGAGGCTACCATGTGTGAGGCACCATTAGGTGGTACAGACAAGAAAATTAATAGAATATAGTCCCTGAAAGATCTCATCCTTGGGGAGGTAACTATGCAAATACTTTCAAATTTATAGATTAAATTATAAGGCAGAGGAATACACAGAGGAAAAGGGCTTGAAGGACACAAGTGAATGCAGAGTAAATGTAAGCTATTGCAATAGCTTAAATGAGAGATCATTAAAGCAGGGGTATAAAAACGGAAGTAAGGAATACATACGAGAAATATTTATCAGAGCCAAGCAGGGGGTGGTTTAGGGAGAAGGGGGCATTAAAGGCTGACTGTGTGGGTGGTGGTTTATCCAAAAAAGAAAAAAAAAAAAAGGATCAGGTTTGGGTGGAAGATAAGGAATATGTTTTAAACTTTCTGAGTTTGGGGTAGCCAGTCAACATTAATTGGGATGGGTCTAGTCATGGTTTTCAAGTATGAAGCTAGTATTTCTGGGCAAATTTCATGGTGAGCAGTTTTTGAAAACTGCTGAAAACCATTTAAAGCCAAGATGCTGTACATTTAAGTTATACTGTTTTAAATCAAAGGCAAGTCACAGAATTGTAGAAAGAAGCTTTATGTTTAATGTAAACCCTCTGTGCTTTGGTGTATTTTAGGTTAGAGTCTGAAATAGAGTGTTTCTGATTACAAATTGTGTTAGCTAAAGAAGTTTTGAGTTTTTAAAAAAAAACCTCTTATGAGCCTCAATTTTCTTATCTATGAAATGGGTACAATTGTAACGCTAGAGGTACAGGATTGCAGTGAGCACCAAATGAGGTGACCAGAAGCCTAAAGTACTTCATCTACAATGAAGATGTAGCACACATTAATTCTGTTTTTCCTACACAATGTTTTTAAGATCACTTAGAATAACGTTTGAAAACAATAGGGAGGGGAACCCATCTTTCAAATGAAGGCTTCTTCAGACCTGGAAAACAGATAAAAGCAAAGCTGTCTTCTCTTTACCCATATTCTCAACTGCAGCACCAATGTGGAATCTTAGGGCTATTCGAAAATCACTAATACTGTAAGAGCCTCAATTAAACGATGAGAAAACTGGTCTAAAGAGGCAAAGAAAGTTTCCTCAAGTCACATGGTTTGCTGGAGACAGATCCTGGTCTATTCCCCAGGTTACTAACTCCCTATCATGCAATATTCTAAAATAACATTGATTTACATGAGTGACTGTAGTTACAGTTCCAAAAGAAACTGCAGTCTTTTTAAAATTTTTTTAATTAATTTTTTAAAGTAAAGTGTAGCCAGTTTACAATATTGTGTTGATTTCTGATGTACAGCATAATGTTTCAGTTACACATATGTATATATACTTCCTTTTCAGTGCTCTTCTTCATTGTGGGCTATGGCAAGCTTTTGAATATAGTTCCCTGTGCTACACAGTAAGACCTTGTTGTTTATCTGTTTTATATATAGTAAGCATGTATCTGCCAATCCTGAACTCCTAATTCATTTCTCCACCTCTCCCCTTTCCCTCCCGGTGACCATAAGTCTGTAAGTTTTTTTTCTATGTCTGTGAGTCTGTTTGTTTCATAAATAAGTTCATTTGTGTCCTTTTTTTTAGATTCCACATACAAGTGATATCATATGGTATTTTTCTTTCTCTTTCTGACTTACTTCACTTAGTATAATGATCTCCAGGTCCATCCATGTTGCTGCAAATGGCATTATTTTGTTCTTTTTGTGGCTGAGTAGTATTCCATTGTATATAGACACCACAACTTCTTTATCCAAAAGAAATTGGTGTCTTAAATGTTCTTTGAGTTGCAGCAGCATTCCTGCCTCTCGTTGGCTGATCTGATCTGAAAAGAAAGCTTCTGTTTCATGGGTATTTTTGATGTGTTTAAACAATGGGCTTTAAATAAAAGACAACCACGATGTTCTTTCCATCCTGCTCTCTTAACAGCCAGTGCTGGCAAACAGTTTATGTCTTAGAGGGCTTAGAGGATCATGTCCTTGGGCAGTGGTTTCAAACCTGGAGTTACTCAGGGACCACTTTTAAATTATACATTCCCGGGACTCCATCCTGAAGGTTCTGAGGCAAGAGATCTTCTTTTAAAGCTTCCCTGGGGAGGCTGGAATTTGAGGACCATTGCTCTGTGCTACAGCACAGGACTCCTGAAGTTGCCAGCACTATTCCCCTGAGGGCTTCTTTCTAGATAACTATTGCTGGTGAACATTTAGTAACTTCACCCAAATCTTCTCTCTAGTTCAGAACTAGAACATAATCTGTCCTGAGTCCACCTATTCCAAGTCATCCAACCTTTTCCTCCAGTAACATCTCAGAGACAAAAGACGGTGTCGGCTTGGCAGTAACAGCAGCAAAATAAAACCACCATTTACTGAGTGTTCACTATGTGACAGATGAGAACTTAGTGTTTTGCCTGCATTTTCGAATGACAGAAGTCTGAACCATAGAGTTTTACTTACGACAGCTGACTCAGTATTTCAAACAGGACTTTGGATTACTCGTTTCCCTGATCTGTGCACCTTCCCCAGCTTTCCTCACTGTGTCCCCGGCAGCCTGCCGACCGCTCATGCCCAGATCTAGGTGTTATTCTTATCTCCCATTTCCCCCGACATCCCATAACCAATCCAGCCGCCAGTTCTCAAATATATCCCCATCTAACCACATCTCACCTGCTCCACCAAGAGCCATTCGATCCAAGTCACCATTACTTGTTCTCTATATTGTTTTCGTAGCTGGCTGACCACACTCCCTGTTCTACTTTTGCTTTCCATGGCTGGTTCTTCAGAGACGAAGCCAGAATAATCAGATAAACGTGCAAACCAGTGATGTTCATCCATCAGCTTAAAACCTTCAGTCACTTCCTATCACATTTAAGTTGAATATCCTTGTCCTTACCAAGTATTACCCACAGGTTCTACATGATCTGGTTAGTCTGTTTCTCCAACCTCATGTCATGTGACTCTTCCTTGTCCTCCTTCCCTCTGCTGCACTACTGTTTCCTGAATGATCCAAGCTTTTGCCTACCTCAGGGCCTTTGCACATGCTGTTTCTCCTACCTAGACAACTCTTCCCCTTGAGCTTCCCATGGCTCACTCTCTTACTTCACACAGGTGTCTGTTCAAATATCATTCTAAGTAGGACTTCTCCACCCTTTCTATCTAAAATAGCCCCTCTGTCACTCTCTATCCCTTTTTCCTGCTTTTCTTCATGGTCTTTTATGACTACCTAACACTGTAGCATACATTTGTTTGTTTGTTATTAGCTCTCTCTCCCCCACTAAAATGCAAGCTCTGTGAAGGAGGGGATCGTTTCTTATCCACCTCTGTATCCTTTGCCCTTGGCACATAGTCAGTGCCCACTGAGTATGTGTTGAATGAATGAAGGAAGGAATGAACTAGTAAATATAGTGGTTGTTACCCTTCTGAGTTCTCTGTAGCAATGCTTTTGATGCTTGCCCCTCAGATGTACGTGGAATTCCTATAAATTTAGATGACATAAGTCATGATCTCTCTCAGTCATTTTATTCATGATCTTGTTTCTCTTTTGTCACTGCTCTTTAATATTTATAAAGAACAGAGCCATTCCTAGGACCACGAGTCATTAAAACGCTTTAGTATTACCCCTCTACTCTGAAGCCACAAGGCTGCGCCTCCTGGCCTTTGCTCCAGCGCTTTCAGACTTAGATTGAAGGAGGATGATAAAGAGGGTGTGCTACATCAGGTCATGGGTGCCCCACAGACAGGGAACTATCCGGGCACACTTCCTGTCTCCCCCGGATCTGTGCAGAACTGTCAGAGGGAGGGAAATGTACCTTTACATGCTGCGATAAAAATGCCCACTCTGGGACCTTCGGGCTGATATTCCTTCTTACTTCTCACACTGGAAACCTACAGATGGATGATTTTCCTTCCTCTTTCATGTGCGGCTTCCTCGGTTACCATGAGCCATTTTCTGCAGGAAGTTTTGCACGTGGTCTGGGTTCACTGAGGCCTGGAATGCTAGTGCCGCTCTGTCCTCTCTTTATTCATGCTCGGAGCATTTGTTTTATGCCACAGGAGAGCCAGCAAGTGTGGTCAAGTGCAAACAGACCCATATGTAGGCTGGGTGGAAGGGTTCCTCGCGGGAAGCTCGCTCTCACCACGCTGCACCCACACACACACACCCCTGGGAGGCTGGCAGCTCTGCCCGTGTAGAATGAGCCAGCTTGCCAGTGGGCACCTTGCCATCAGAGCAGATGGGCCCGAGCAGGGGCGGCGGCAGAACACGCATGTCCGTTCGTCTGTGTCTTTAATTTACAGGAGACAAATGCATTTTCTTCTTTTTTACTGGAAGCATAGTCAGTTACAATGTGTCAGTTTTTGGTGTACAGCGTAATGTTTCAGTCATACATACACATACATGTATTTGTTTTCATATTCTCTTTCATTATAGGTTACTACAAGATATTGAATATCGTTCCCTATGCTCTATGGAAGAAATTTGGTTTTTTATCTATTTTATATATAGTAATTAATATTTGCAAATCTCAGGCTCCCAATGTATCCCTTCCCTTTCCCCCCAGTAACCGTAAGTTTGTTTCCTATGTCTTTGAGTCTTTTTCTCTTTTGTAAATAAGTGCATTAGTGTCTTCTTTTTTCTTTTTTTTTTTTTTAGATTCCACATATGAGTGATATTATATGGTATAGGAGACAAATTCGTAAACAGAAAGGCTTAAGTTTACAAAATAAGAGTCAGGGAAGGATGAGTTTTCAGCCCTTACTTAAAACATTCAAGCAAAGGAATCAACATTTTAATCTCACTTGGTCAAATTCATAGAGTAACTTGTTACAGACCCAATCCCAAATCCCTCATCACTGGAGGGGATGCCGTGTCTGACTCCAGCAACTTTGGACTTGCGAGCTTACTCGGTAGCCTGATCTTTTCTGAAAACGTCCAGAAATCTAGGAGAATCACTGCGTGCAATGAAACTAATTCTCCTAACATATTCGTCCTCTCAAAATATTATTAGAATCATTTTCCAAAACACCTTTTTTTCTGCTTTTCATTTTTCCCATCTCAATAAAAAAAGAACTCAGTTTCATTTCTTTTCCTGCTAACTTCAGATGATGACTGCAGGGTGACATTATGCTGCTAAAATTGCAGCATGAGCAAAAATATTTACACTTTGAAAGTCCACTTTAATATTTACCTATGCAATGTTCCGTTTACCCAAGTGGAAGACTTGAAAGGGAGAAGAATTGTAATGACTAAAAAATAGACAAGCCGCCTTAGGTGATTTATAAGTATTGTATCCATCTGAACAGTGGTGAAAAAGATAAATGAACCTCTCACAAACCCTACATATAATTCATGGATATTTTATGATAATATTCACTCATATTCTCAGTTTTCACATACGTTATGTGGCTGTAGCTTCACCATTACCTTGTGAGGCAAGTAAAACAAGCCTGTTAGTCTCACTTTGCGATCGGGGAAACAGGCTTGTGCAGGTAGAATGACTCAAGCTCAAACTTCAAGATCACTTGTCTGTTTCTCACTGTGACTTCAGTTTGCGGGCTGTTATATAATGAGAAATTATCTAGGGATGGCTTCTAAATTATCACAGTCTTTACAGTCTTGCTTCTATTTTTAATTTTATTAATGAAATCTGACAATGATGACATAAGAGGAACTTTTATGTTTCAAGAGTCTTGGCCACTGACACAAAGTCAGCATTCTGGGGCTGTTCCATAGGATTTCGACAACCGTCAAGTCTTCTAAGGTTTTGACTAGGTTACTGAATGCGGGAAAAGCTTTTTTTTACCACCTTTATTGTGATGTGGTTCCTGTACAGTAAATTATACATATTCACATATTTCAAATGTACATTTTGATGAATTTTGATAGATGTATACAGCAATGAAACCACCACCGCAATCAAGATAGCTAACGTTTTCATCATTCCCAAGTGGTGCAATTTTCAAATTCCCAGTTCATCCCTTCCCTCCCCCTTTACCCCCCAAGTAACCATAAGTTTGTTCTCTATGTCTGTGAGTCTGTTTCTGTTTTGTAGAAAAGTTCATTTGTGTCCTTGTTTTTAGATTCCACATTTAAGTGGTATCATATGGTATTTTTCTTTCTCTTTCTAAGTTACTTCACTTAGAATAACAATCTCCAGGTCCGTCCATGTTGTTGCAAATGGCATTACTGAATGTGGGAAATTTTTGAATAATCATGCTGATGGTTGTCCATGATCATGTTCATGGTTATCTATCAATTCCATTTACTTATTAGTTAGTTTGTTTTTTATATCAATTCCATTTAGAGATATTAACACAATGTCACTGCTCAAGGGAACTGTGCACTGAGCAGTACTTTTGTCATTTTCCAAACTCAAATGGTGGCCACCAAAGTTACAGCCATATGGAGGACTCTGTAAGAAATTGCTGTGCTCTGTGGATGCTCTGCATGAAAGCATCCTTGAAAAATAGAAATCTCATTTTGTACCACTGGGCCTAACTTCATGATTTTTTTTTCCCATCTGAAAATGCCATGTTCTTACTTTGACTCGCTAATAAACAATATGCCGTAATTACTATTTACCTTGGGACTATTAAACATGATAGAGTTTTGCTTTTGGACCTGAAGCTAGTAATGCAATTTTCCAGTCTTAGGAATCAAAAGTGTTTTGAAAGTGAGCTCACTTAAAGAAACCCAGAAAACCACTCTCTTCATGAAGCTTGATAGGATGTCATCTGGCTCCTATTATAAACAGCCTGTTTGAAGAGATAGCAGTAAGTTAAATTTACAAACAGTTTTCCAAGTAATTGATCTCCATTACCAGATTTGGACAGGGCAGAATTATTTTTTTATGGTGCCTATAGCTCTGGTATGCAAAGATAGTATGTGTTTTATGTTGTCAGTGGCTTGCAGAAAAAATTATAGTTTTTAAGGCTTTGCAGAGACACAAGAGGATATTTTTTAAAGGTTTGTACATTTCTCAGAAGCTAAGAGAAAAATATTCCAAGAAGCCGTGACAACCCGGCCATATGTGTCTGATAGAGGACTAAATTTAGTCACTTGTGCAGAGAGCCTAGCACTCAGTGGCAGGTGAGTTTGGGCCATCCCGAGCTGTAGATCATAGATGAATTATGGCAGAGATTGGATGACAGCTCAATTTCTGAAACCCACTCGTTCCTTAAGTCTGTCTTGAGGTCATAGAACGGGAAACAATTAAAGGCAACACATACCCAAGGTGACAAATTTTTAAAAGAATCAGATTTGATGTCAGCTTTGTCGTTCACGTGGAGACCATCATTCTTATGGGAACTGAGATGGAGCTGGTTGAATCCCCAAAGAGCAGAGAGCAAACTGAGAATGAACAAGTACTCTCCTCCCTGAGGCATCAAGGGGTCCAGTGGGCCAGGCAGGTCCACGGCATTTGCTTCTCCGCCTCCAAAAAATAAAAGCAAATAGACAACTAGAGTGAACAACCAGAGCAGAGATGTCTCTACCGCCATGCCTTTCTCCACAGCTCTGCCTCACCCACCTCTCCGCTTCCTCTCCCTTTCTGTCTTTCCTCCATGTCAGGTCCTCCTTTTTCTCCCTCTGCTCTTGCAGCCCCTCCTGTCTGGTGCCTGGAGTTTCTCACTGCCTACCTTACAGGATTCTGAATGTGATCTACCCTATTTGAGGGGGTGTTTGGACTTTTTGGTACATAAGTTTAGAAAGTATTATGAGACCAGAGGTTCTCCATCCTTCAGCTCTTTTGTGAAAGGAGGTGGATTCAGCAATCATGTTTCTCTAGAGTAAGCTGTTCCACTGTTCAAAGAAGACCCCTCCTCAGACACACAATGGAAGAGCCAGAAATAATAATTCCTCAACACAGTTTTGTTGATTCAGAATGAGCCAATAGGTTTTGGTAGAAACTGAAGAGACTGTGATTGATAGTAACTTCCATGGAATTCTATTTGGACATAATGAAAACAGAGAAAGCAACAGATTGACTAGGTGAGGTGCTACCAAGAATTTTACATGCTCTATGCATCTGTTTTCTCATTCATGCCGTCATCCTTCCTGAGAATAGGTTAATCATCTCCACATCACAAAGCTGAGGCTAGGCTCCATTGCCCCGTGATCTAGCTCAGTCCTTGTTCCTAAAGGTTACTAGGTTTTGTAGGATTATAATGGTTGGTACCTCCTTGCAATAAAGCACTCCGCTGGAACACTGAGCAATGCATGCACTGTAGTAGAGTGTGTGTTAGTAGAGAGGAGTAGCTGGTGATCTGTGATAAAAGAACCTGATCCCCACGTGTTCCGGTTAAAAACCAAAGATCCATTACTCACCTGGCCTTTTGCTATTAGAGTCTTGAGAGATGAGCAAACCTTTGGTTTGCAGAAAAGTAGCAGGGAACTTAAAGGGTTGTGATTTAGTAACTTTTGTCTTTTGTCTTCTTGAGTATGCTGTCCTTCCACTCTTCAGGGTAAGACTGACTGATTTAAAAAGTACAGTGAATATAAAGCCCTCTTAGATGGCACAGCAGTGTCCTGGTTCTGGGCAGGGACTCTTGACCCAAATTGACTGAGCTCACATCCCAGCACCGAACACTTAACGGCTTGTGTGCTCTTGGGAAATTTTCACCTGTAAAAATGGGAATAATAATGGTACCTACATCATAGGGTTGCAGTGAGTATAAGTATACTGAATGTAAAATAGTGAGAACCTGGCATTTATTTTAAAAGTATGTACTATCATAATTAGAATTAACCAGTAAAAGAAAACTGCTGCATCTCTATATTTAAATCATCACAGAGATTTTAATTCTAATATTAGGAATATGTAAAATTATACTTTTATGGAACTCTACGTCACAGTGTAGATTCAGTCCTATGCAAACAATATCTGCCCATCTCCAGCATAAGAAGCTGACCTTTCTAATTACATAAGGATGCACAATTTATATTTTTGTGTGTTTAAAAAATTCTGATGTCTTCTCAATAAGAGAAGAGAAGCCATTTCTCTAGAGGTGGTTTCTTTCCCTTGGTTTGCCTTTTTGATTTAATGTTCTAACATCATTTTGCAATTGTATGTGGTTTTCACCTGCAAGGGGCCCTGGGATGATCTTGGTCCCATTCACAAGGAACAGACGTGAAAATCTCAGGCAGGATTTACTGGAAGGCTCTGCTTGCTTTGCCTGCTGTTTTTCTCAGGCTTACCATTTTTTAGGCATTTGGCCATCACTTTTTTTTCTCTCTACTCTCTCTCCCCACCTGTCCTTTCTGTGACCCTCTCCCATGTAAGTACACACAGATACATGTGTGCTTGGAAACGTGGTGGGTTTGTGTGTGTGTGTGCGCATTTTGCCGTATTTGGATCTAGTAGGTAAGCTCTTTCCTCTGAAGGAGGGCTGCAGTAAGACTGATTAGACAGAAACTCGAAAGGTCATTTAGTCAAACCCTTTTATTTCAAGTACTTCTTGCCACAAACCCAGGAGAATTGTCTCCTCATCAAGAAATAGATTTCTTATCTTCCCTTAGTCCCATACAAAAGTGTATTTTTAGTGGTTCACCAGATGCTGCCAACAGTTAATAAAGAATGGCATTTTAATAGTAGACGTTCTAGATATAGACAGAAACCTCAGGGAAACAAGACGATGTTTCATTGTGTTTTTATTCAAGGCCCCGTGCTTCCTACAGAAAAGGTGAAATCATTTAAGGGGCAAAACAAATCTATATTTAGAGTGAAGACGCACTGTTGCCAGTTTAATTTCTACAGTTTTGTGACTTGGATATTTGACCTATCATTTTTGAAAGTTATTTTCATTTTATAGAACAAAAATAAAAGCCTGGAAAAGTAGTTCTGCAGAGTCAAGTGCCTAGTCCAAGGTCAGAGAAAATCGTTGGTAAAAAAACAGTGGAACACCCAATTTGCAGTTATTAAACTGTTACTTACACCGCTAAGCCATCATAAATTAAGTCCAGATCCTGCAGTTTAACAAAATCCCAAGTTTTATTTGAGTCTTTGTCAGACTCAACAGAGTCACCTATTTTGGACGATTCTTTGTGAATTCCTTCCTGAAATAAAGTTACTTAGATCCCGACTGTCCATTGAAAGTGCTCTTTTGCCCGGCATTTAAGCAGAGGATTTGCAAAAGTGAGTGTTTTCTCTTTTTGGAGCACACAGAAATATTAATATACCTGCTGCTGGGATTGGTTTGTTATTTAGTTCTATTTTTATTTCCTCCTTTAATGAATTAGAGTCTCCCTACTTCTGTCTTAGAAACTCATTTGTTTCTAATACATGGCTGCTGTGAAATCTTGCCCTTGAATCCTGGATTCCCTCTACAGCTAGTAGGCACCAGACAAGACCTCGAAATTGGACAACTGACTGTGCTGAGGGAAATCCTGCCAAATCTACCATTGAAATTACTTAGAGCCAGAGAAGAGCATTAACTTCATAGCTCGGCATTTGAACCATTAAAAATTCTAGAATCCTTAAGCCAGCTGGTAGTACCTACTCTGAACAGACTCTGAATAGTCACAGGTCAGTCACATCAGCTCATTCAACAGGGTGTGACTACAAAGCAGAACGAGGAAGCCGTAGTAACGGCAAAAGTCATTGAGGCAGTGCCTTGTTAATTTCACCTGCAGAAGCACCAAATATATTCATATATTTTTTTCTGATGTAAATAAAGCCAAGTAAATGATGATTTATACTCTGGGTAACTGAAGAGCTTCAGGTTAAATACTTTCTAACAGAAAAGCACTACCCAGAACTAAGGCATTGATGCCATGTTGCGTAATGAGATCAGTCTTCTGGGGCACACAGCCTCCTAAATCGTCTAGGAGACAATGCCTCTCTGGCATCAGGATGCGCTTTACCCTTAAACAAACCACCAGTTGGGTGACTGCTTCTGTATTTTCAACACGAGCCTATATTTTCCTTAAAAAGTTAGAGAATATGGTTCAGATTTGAATTGATGGTTGAAAGGATCATTTTGATGAATTGCCGTATTTTCGTGCTGTGGCAGAATTTATGTTGTCACACCCAGTACCTAATCCTAACCCTGTTCACTATTCCTATGCTGCTCTATAGGTCATAACGTATATAGATTGTCTTTTCCAGTCTCTCTTGTAAGTATGAGTGATGATGTGACACAGTTCTAACCACTGAGATGTAGGTGGCTGTCTGCTGGCGCTGCCTCTGCTCCCACTCTTTTTATCCCATTTTGATCAACAGTAGAATTAGTGGAGCTGCAGCAGCCATCACACCACCATGAGAAAAAGACTTTAAGACCCTGAGAGATGCTATATCCAACATGCTCGAGCAACTCAACCCCTACTAGTGACTTTCTGCTTCTAGAATCCTTGTTATCTGAATATTTAGAACTCTGTAGAAGTGTATAGATTGATATGCCCTCTGTCCTTCATCCTGTTAAATATCATAGTATAACTTCAGCACCAGAAGTACTGATTCATCCACTTACTCATTCATTATTCATTGAGTTATCCTTATGCCTGAAGTCAACATACAGTATGGCAAGGTAAAAGAAATTTGTAATGATGGGAAATATAGGGCAAAGAGAATATGATGGTAGAAAAGTGAAATAAAAAGAACACAAACATGTATCTAGAAGTTTTATATTTTTTTAGAGATAAAACAAAAGGCTCAAACTTTCTAGCATCCAGTGCAAAGGGGTACACGTGAATGAATTACACAATTTACAGTGTCCAGAAGAGAAAAACAGACTGGTTGCTTACCAGAAGGCTGCCTGCTGCTGACTAGGAAATGATGGAGACATTTTCCCCATGGACAGTCACAAAGTAGTCATTGTCTACTGTAAAGAACAAAATCTTCAACTGTTTTCATACAATTATATGTTTTATAGGGTTTTCTTATTTCTTGGATGGTCTTTTAATATAAGCTGATATTATCTGCCAAATTGCCCGTGAACAAAAACAACTTTATAAATCACCAGTATGAAGCCATATAAATTCATGATTCTCTGAAAGTCTGGTTTAATCCAGAGTAGAACCAAGAGTATTTAGAAAAACACAATGTGAGAATGTGCTTCATTGGGTAGTTTTTCTCAACCAAAGTTTTGGTAGCTATTCAGAGACACTGAGTCACAAAATATGTTTAACACATGTAATTATGAGGGCTTTCCTGGATTCTTTGAGAAGACAGATAAGATAGCATGTTCCTTTCACCCTGTGGGATTACGAATAAAGGCATGAGATGTGTAGGTACCTCTAAGCCATGTTATCCTTGAGAAAATACTTGCTGATGCTGGCGGTTGATACTCATGCTCACGGCAGGTGGGGAGTGAACTCGTCGGCCAGCCCACTGTCTTCCAGAGCAGAGCAAATTCCCACAATGGCCGGTCAGAGCCTGGTGCTCAGAATGAGGATGTGAACTCTATCAAGGCATATTTATCCTAATTTGGGACTTTAAAGAATGATGACATTTTAATAAAAGCACTGTCTTTTAAGTGAACGATTTACTCTTAGTTCTCTTGGGCTCATGCTCCATCAATGACTCTAGGTATCTTTCTCCTTCAAGAAAAATGTAATCATGATGAAATTGTAGCCTGTTCATTTGGAAATCTGCCTCCAATATCACTGTCTCTTCCCACAAATGCCCATCCTTTTCTTCAGTTGCTGTATCTCCATTTCCACCCAAATCCCCATCTCTGCTTTTTATTATCTTATCATACACAGAAAAGCAAAATTGATAATTCTGTACTACCACTATTCCTAATAATAGCTAAATTATTGGTGATTTATCAAGTCCAAAATCTTTGCTAAGCACTTTTACATATATTGTGTCATTTAACCTAAGTAGCAATGCTGTAAAGAAGAAAACTATTTTTATCCCAGTTTTTCTAATAGAGAAGACTTTGGGGAGTCACACTAAATAGTAGAGCCAAAATTCAAACCCAAGTTATCTGATCCAGCACCCCAAATCTTCTGCTTCTAGAAACCCAGCTGACAGTCAAAGTATAGAAGAAAAGTTCTTTGTCACCATTACCAGGGGACTAGTAGGCAGCTTCTCCTGGTATACCAGAAGCCTCAGCTCTCCCCCACCTCCACTCCCAGAACATGGTCTATGCAGCAAGCTTCAGATGCCCAGCTGAACACTTCTGTGCCATCATACAATAGCTACAACTTGGACAATTTATTTTTCTAAAGCTTTAAAATTACAGTGGCTTTTGGAAAGCCACTGATAGAAGGTAGAGGCAATTACACAGTCACTCAGATCGAGAGATGAGTCTGAATGCAAACATGCTATTAAAATGGAAGAAGGACACGTGAGAAACCAGATGTTTGCTGACAGTCTCTACCTCAGCTTAGAAGTTGGGTGTTTCCACTCTGAGTGTAATTTATGACGCTTTGTTGGAGGCATCAAAAGCTAACACCAGTGAAACCAGCAGAGGACTGACGGTCAGGAGGTAAGGATTCCTAGTCCAGCTCTGCCTAGCTGTCTATGTGACTTTAAGCCAGCCTTTGTTTCCTCATCTCTCTCAAAAATATCCATAACTCGGCTGGGACTTCCTATTACATTTGTGTCATGAAGACATGATTAAATAAGCTATTTTTTTCCTTTGAAAATTTGAAACTGTGCTATCAGTAAGTGATAACAAAAGCATTTTACTGTCCTGCAAATCCATTATCCAGGTTATAACTTTCTGCTCTCTCTCTTTTTCTTTCTGTTCTTTTTTTTTTCTATCCCTTCATTCATTCGGCTGTAATCTATGTGAATTATTCTACTCTGCAAATGCAAACACAAAATGCTTAATAATTAAGATTTTGTAGTCAGAAAGTACAAAGCAGTCTGAATACCTCCATTAGTTTCAGTTAAGATTTTTGAATTAATCTAAAATTCATTCATGATTCTCTGTCCAATCAGGTAAGAATTCTGAACCATTTCTGACTCTGAGTTTTGACAATTTTTGAAAAAGCATCTGGAAAGTCCCGAAACAAAGAAAGATAATACTTGGTTTGTATTCGTTTTAAATGGCCACCTAGAAGGTTTTTTTACCCTTCCTGTTAAAAATCCTCTCCCTCAGAGTTGGAAAAAAAAAAACATGAAAATCTTCAGCCGAAAGGTTAAATCCTTTGAATAGAGGGCCTTTCAGCAAAGTGCCCGAAGATCGCGAAGAATAAAAATGCCTTCTCAACCGTTTAATTTAATTTAATTCAACACGCATTTACTGAGCAACTCCTAGGTGTGGGTTATTGTAAAAGCCCCTCTGGGGACACAGGGATGGATGAGACGAGGTACCCGGCCTCTGTCAGGGCACAGGCCAGTGGGAAAAAAAATGCACGCGTATGTTACCGTCAAGCAGGGCTGACCGGATAACCATTCAGTGGAAGCAAAGTGTGACGTGAGGGAGGAAAAAGAGATTAATCCTGACCAGGACGTTTCAGCATTGCTTCACTGAGGAGGGGATCATTTGTTTCTTGAAAAATGATAAAGGAATGGAAAGCTGTTCTAGGCTGAGAGAACTAAATAAGCAAAGAAAAAGAAAACAGTGCTGGTGCTTGGGATCCTTTGGGGAACTGTAAAACGACAAGATGATGGGATTGTAGAGTGTAGGGAGCTGCCGGAAGGCTCCATTCAGGCTGCTTTATGGAAGGTTTGAATGCCAGCCTTCAGCTATGGAATTTGGAATCCACCATATGCAACAGGAAGCAATTGAAGGTTTTTATTTTTGGCAATGAACACCTTGAAAGCAAGTCTTGGTTTTTATGCCTCTCACCCTAGTCCATGTTACTGCCCCTTCCTTAATGTCATAGAACCTCAAGCCATCCAACAAAAAGAGTGTGTAGCACAGTGTGTGAAAATTGCCTGCTCACTTATCTGTTGCTTTGCTAGGCTGTAAGCCCTCTGAGAGCGAGATCAGTCTGCTTCTGTATCATTAGCATCTAGCTAGTGCAATAGGAGGCAAATGATTTTTACTTTACATGTATTTGTGGAATGAACACGTTAAAAAAAATCAGAAGGCTGTGTAGTCAGCATTGTGTTTTAGGAAGACAAATTTGATGACCATGTGTAGGATGGACTGGAAGATGGAGAAGAGGAGAATGTTTGTAGCTCTCCCGGGATGAAGAAAGAAGCACATGAAGCAGGACATTGAGGATGCAGTTCGGACAAGATTTGGTGACTACCTGAGTCCAAGAGAGGGTAGATGGAATGAAGATTTCTTTGAGTTGTCTAGCTTCTGTGACAAGGAACTGACTCTGCCATTAGCTGGATAGGAAAGAGACTAGAAGGAGCAAGTTTCAGGCACACACGTGGAGGAGGAGAGGAGGAATTCTGTTTTGGATGTGGGGAATCTGAGGGTGAGCACGTCAAGGGCTACTCCATGAGTCACTTACAGAAAGTGAAATCAAAGATACGCAGCAGAATTTAGACCCCAAAATACTTGTTTATTGACCTGTAATATACCAGATGCCTTTCTAAGCACTTTATACATGTATAACTCATTTAACCCTTAAATAATCCAATAAGTTAAGTATTAGTATTACCCACCTTTTGCAGACGGGGAAATGGAGGCGGGCAGAGGTTATATAATTTGCCCCAGTTCCTGCAGTGGCTAAGTGGTAGAGCCAAGGTTAAAATCCACACAGACTAACCCAGGGGGTTGAGGTCTTCCCCACTCTTTAACAGCATGAGGCAGGAATGAAGGACACTAGTTGGTCAAATAATGTAGAAGATTTGGGGGAGATGAGCGAAATGATATGTTTTTGTTCTTCCCAAATCTGGCTTTCGAAGATAAACTCAATGATCTTACTGATCTGAATGCACGGAGTGGGAGATGATGATTCCTGCCAGTTGTGATGGTCCCCGGGTCTGCCATCTTCCACGCTGGATTAAATATCAGAAATTAACCTCTGCAGAGTCTCGTCAGTAGCTCTCGAATGGGCGTAGCTGGGATCATAGAGCAAACATCCACCAGTAAGAATAGCTAAAACATCCTTTTAGGACACCTCTCTGCAGGAAGCTCTTCAAAGACGTAAGCTGATGTATTATAATTCAGTTGACTCGCTTACGGCAGGTATTTTCTGAAAATTCAGTCCTTTTCTCAAGGGAAGAAAAAAAAAAAAAACCAGAAATCATTATAGTGAGAGAATAAGAGAAATCTGAAAATGTATCTGGTAAGAGCCTAAACCATACTAGAAACAAAATACGTGTTCAGTATGTAAATATCTAACTCTATGATGTGGGACATTATATTAAAAGATCTTGACTGAGGTGCTGTATGGTACAGGCGAAAATCTGTTGACGGTTCTAAAAATAAGCCAACAGTTTGGCTTTTCTGTGTTTCTGAAATTTGGTGAGACATTTTTGTTTGGATTCTGCAGGAACGATTTAAATGGCTTTGAGAAATGAATGAATTTTAAAAAGAATAAAAATTTGCTTGGTTATCAGTCTCTCAGAACCGAACCATTTGAAACTCAGTTTCCTCAGCTCGGAGTGGGAACAGGAAGGACTTCAAAAACACACCCTCTATTAGAGAATTAATTAAACGGTGCTTGGAGAAAATATTTTTATTCTGGAGAAAGGCTTCATATATAAGGTGTCGTTGAGTTACAGCAATTTCTGCCCTGGGTAAACAAGCAAACTAGATGGGAGAGACATTACTTCACCACTTTCCTGGCCATCACAGCCAGAACAATCAGATCTGTTAAATATATTCACACGGAAGAGCTGGGATAAGATATAGATGATCTTAGAGAAAGGGTATTTGAGTGTTAGAAGAGGGCCAAGAATGGGTTAATTCCTTTCCTCCCTCCCACTTCCTTTCCATCCCTCCCCTTTGTGAATATCTGGGTTCCTCTTAGGTGGAGATGTTGGTGTTGGCATTGGAGATGCAACATGATCACATCAGTCATGTCCCAACTCCCTTTTCTCCTCCCCGCCACCCTAACAAATTTGCATTCTTGCTGGTTTGCTTCAGGATGTCAGATGTCAGTCTTGTCCTACCAGAGATGCTTTGACTGAGGTTTTCCAATAACCTTCAAATTGAAACCATTTATAAGCAACAAATGTTTCACGTTAGGCATCATGCAGAAAGCCGGCGTCTCGTCATCTAAAGCGTCCAGTAGGCGAAGACTCTCCCAGGACGTCTTTCAGTAATTAACTAACTATCCATAATTAAAAGGGAAAGTGAAAATAATGGCAATTGACTCTGGTGTCAGTTATAGGAAAATAATTTGTATGGTTATGTACGTCAGTGTTTCCAGAATTGACTTTTCTGTTTTATTCCTATATCCCTTTATTCTAAAACTTACTTCATCACTTTCTCTTGGCTCCAAGCAAACTTTAAGGGCTAAGGGTTAAATATTACTGGTTACCAAATCAATCACCAAAAGAAATGCCAGCTTTGGAATTACTTGCTTACCCAGTCCCTTTCTGTTTTCTCCACTCCATCTACCCTGATTCCCTTTCTCAATCGCTGGGGACAGCGTGGTATTCTAAAAAGACTACTCAAAGACTTGTCACTGGTTTTTCAGGTTTGATCCATGTCCAGCCACTGACTAGCAGCTGATATTTGTAAATACCCCTTAGTTCTTAGTTTCTTCATGCATGGAATGAAGAGGTTGCATTGGGTAACTGATTCTGCTTCCAGCTTTAAATTACTTGTTCTTTGTTTCTCTGGAGTCAGGCAAAAACTAACCCCACTGAACCCCATTTTTCATATTTTTCAGTCAAGTGGCTAGTCTGACCTCTGATTTGAGTAACTCCAATTCTTAAGCCTATCAAACCCAGAACCCGTCTTTATTTTGGAGGGTGTGTAATTAGGTTTATTTGTGTATCTATTAATGGAGGTACTGGGAATTGAACCCAGGACCTCATACATACTAGGCACACACTGTACCACTGAGCTATACCTTCCCTCCCAGAATCCCTCTTTAAATCAAATATTTGGTCATGCGTTATACTCTCCTGAAATAAAATTCATAGATAACACAACCTTATTTACACACAACTAAAGCAAAATATCAATATATTCTCCAAGTGAAACATAAAGAAGTTAAAGGAAAATAGTTTAGAATAAAAATAATATGTATTTCAACATGTATAAGTGCTGAGATCTCACTGCACAAAAAACATACTGAAATATTAAGATGCTTCCACCTGGTCCAGGACTCACTGTAGGTGTGACAAGTACGGATTGTGACTCACCTGTGTTGATACAGATGGGTTGTACTGATGACTCAGGTGGTGCTAGTGGCATTGCTGTTGGTGATGTGATCTTCCAGAATGGCGAGCATGACTTGGCAAATTTCCCCCAAATGTACAATCTTTTCTAATTCCTATAGGAACTATATAAAAGCTACTTTGTGTATGTGTGTGTGTGTGTGTTTAGGTTATAGGCTCAGAAAAATAGCAAACGTGTTTTTCACTTATGTGAATGTCCCAAGGGATGTTTAAAAGTCTTGCAAGATTTGGGGTAACTCTTCTTGTGAGGAAGTGAGCCAAGTGCATGGCGGGACATCCAGTGTCCTTGACCTTTGCTCACCACGTAGTGAGACGGGCACCACCTGCTCTGAGGACCACTGGAGGTAGTGAATAGACTCGCTACTTTCCTTCAGATTGGAGCAAAAATGTTTTTGAGTTAAAGAGCTTTTCATGCTTTTGAGCTGCATATTTAGTTTTCTTGAGTTTTGGCATTGGTTTCTTTGGAGCCATTTAAGCAGACAGGAATTCAGTCTTTTGAGCTCTTGCAGCTTCAATGTCTAACATGTTAGAAGATCAAAAATACTTGATGATTAAAGGAAAAGAAAAAAGAGAGGGAATGTGTCTTCCATGCTTTATATGTGTTCCCTATGAAGACAAAGTTGATAACCAAAAAGTTTTGAATTATAATTGAATGGACCAAAATACTGTCATTTATAATCAAAAGTGACTAGGGAAAGGAAAATATATAGTAATACAGGATTGAGAAAGACATATTGAGAATGGTTAGGCTAAGACAGACATTTTGTGGAAAAGGAAAAAAAAATTTCTTGATGAAAGAGTAAAGTAGAAGTTTCTGCAGATATATGCCTTCAGCATTAACAGTAACTACTAGCATTTATGTAGTGCTTACTATGTGCCAGATACTGTTCTAAGGGCTTTACACATAATCATTTCACTTTCACAGCAATACCCATTTCACAGGTGAGAAAACCGAGGCACAAAGATGTTTAGTACCTTGCCCAAGGTCATGGGTCATACATCTAAAGTAAAGGAGTTGGAGTTTGAATACAACTAGTCTAAGACCATACCGCGTTTTCAACCACTGTTTAATTTTGTTGAAGCTTGTATGCCGGTAGCTTAAAATAATGCTTTAAAATATTATTGCTGAGTAAATTAGTTTTACTATTATGAAGCTATGAAAGGTTTAAAATAATGTGATTGAGAGAGTGAAAGGTCAGGACAATTCTCAGTTGTGAGACAGTCTCCCACACACACGGGCAGGATGTCAAGCATCTTTGACTCCTGCCCACTAAATACCAGAATTCTGTATTTTAATTATGCAAATAGCACATGAAGGCATTCTCAGGATAAAAATTTAAAATACAGACATTTATAGAGTGAAATCATTTTCCTTCACTCTTCTAACAACTTCTCTCTTTTATGCAAAAATAAGTTTGGGATGTTTCTTTTTGCTTCTACAAAATTTATGAATACACACACTCACATACACACACAGTTTTCTAACATAAAATGGCTGTGAAGTACACACATTCTTCCCATTTTTTTCTTCACTTATTCTTGTGATTTTTTTTTCTTGCCCCCAAATATATGGACCTTTCTCATTGTTAATGGTTTCTTAACAAACCATAAATATATACTGGTAATTTGTAAAATCGTTCACCTGTTGGTTGATACACTACTTAATTTTAACGTTTTAAACAAAAATTGTGAGTTGTTTTCCTTGGACAAATATCTTCATGTTCATTGCCAAATATTTTCTAATGGATTCCTGGTAGTGAAATTTCACTGATAACATTAAACTTTCCTCTGAAATCGTTTTCCCAAGTAAACTTACACTGGGAGATGAGTGTACCATGTTCTTGCTACTGGGCCATCAGTGCACATTATTGATTTTTTCTAAGTGTCTTGCCAATCTGATCTGTAAAGAGTGACACCACATTGTTTCAAATTGCATTTACTAGTGATACTAGCATCTTTTCATTTCTTTTTGGCTTTTTGTGTTTCCTCTTGATAAGCATTCCGTTTGTTCTCTTAAATTATTTTCCTCTCAGCATGGCATTTATTTCCTACTTTTCTGTCTTGTGGTAGAGAAATTTAAATTACAAATAAGCGAATTTTTCAGTCTTTTCATTTATGGATTGTGGGTTTGGTGTCTTTAAGGAAGGTCCTCCCTACCTAAGACGGTAAACATGCAATTATGTATTATTTTATAAAGCTTATATAGATTTAAGTTTAGGTCTTTAGACCATATGGATACATTTACGTGTGAGGTAAATGTTATCTAAATAATACCAGTAAACATGTATAGGATATTTCCCACACACCAGACATTGGGCTAAGTATTTTAAATGAATTACCAAAATTAACCCTCCCAACATTCATGCAAGATACTGCTATTTTCTTATTAACAGCATCTGAGGAAATTGAAACCCAGACAGGTTATTAACTTACTCGGGGTCATAAAAGTCAATGAGAAACTAATTTGAACTCAAGCAAGCTGCCTGCATAGAGATTTAAGTGATCAGAAGTCACTCCACAGTGGATACTTGAGGATTCTGAAAGTTCCTCCTAGTTCTCACAGTATTTTATTAGGATGAAGGTTTATCCTAATAAAAGTCTGTGATTGTATGATCCTTGTTCTAATTCCACATCGATTTAGAGCAAGAATCACAATCCCTTGGACCATTTATTAAAACACAGACTGGGGGACCCCACCCAGAGCATCTGACTCAGTGGGTCTGCGGTGGGGCCCGAGAATTTGCATTTTTAACAAGTTGCCAAGAGATGTTGAGGCTGCTGGCTCAAGATAAACCATTACGTGGTAGTGTCTTAATGAATAATTGAGATGTCCAAGCATGGGTCTAAGAATAGTCCATCCTTTAACTGGTCTGAAATGCCACTGCTTTCTCTGAACTAAGTATCTACATGTGTATGAATTTCCTCTTGAGTTCTTTTCCATTCCATGAATGTATGTGTGTATTTTTAAACCACTACTGCACTATCTTAATCATTCTGTCTTTATAGTACATCAGTATTGCTATCTGGTGGGACAGTTACCCTTGGTAAATGGGAAGTGATTTTTCAAACTAATTGAGGTCATTCCACACCATTTGATCCTTCAGATAATCTAGAGAATTACCTTCTCAAATTCCATGATGAAGTTTTAACTCGTACCGTATCAAATTCACAAATAAATGTGGATGTCCTGATACCTTTCCAATATGGTATCTGCAAAAATTATATGTCCATTTCCATGTACTATTCTGGTCTTGTATTTCTGTCAAATGACTTTGAGGGTCTTCTTCATAGAAGTTCTTAACATTTCATGTTTGATTTGTTTGTAAGTATTTTATAAATGTCTTGCACTACTGAACGGATTTATTTTACTTTTACATTTTGAGTGGCTATTTCTGGTGTAAAGCTATTGGTTTTTAAAATTTTTATCATACTTTCTCATTAGTTCTAATTGTTTTATACTAGATTATCTTGGATTTTTTTGTCAACCATATTATCTACAAATAAGCATATTTTAAAATGTTTCTTTAACAATTAGATTGTCTTGGACAGAATTTCTACTTTCATGTTGAACAGTGCTGATGCTAATGGGCGTCTCTGGCATTTTCTTGACTACCTTGGAATGTTTCTAACGTTTCATCAGTAAATATATGACCAAACCAAACTTGGGCTCACTCGCCCATGTGCAGTAAAGCCAAATTTATTGACACCGGGTTGTGGTGAAGGGAAGTGCAGTGTGTATTGGTGGTGCCAAGCAAGGAGTCTGGGTGGCTGATTCTCAAAAGTCTCTGTGATGGCTTTCAGGGAAATGTTTTAGAGACAGGGTGAGAGAGAGGGTTGCGGGGTGTAGGATCAGCTCATGAATATTCTTCTGATTGGTTGGTGGTGAGGTAATCAAGAGTCAACATCATCACCTTCTAGTTCCAACCAGTGTAGGGTCTGCATGCTTGTGGGCAGCATGTAGTTCACTGCCTCTACCTGGTAGGGGGTTTAGTATCTGCAAAACAGCTCAAAGGATATGGCTCAGAATATCATCTGTATCCCTTGAGGAGGAACTAAAGGGCTGTGACTTTGTTTAATGGCTAAACTTATTATTTTGTCTTGTTTGACTGTTTTCTTTGTTTCTGCATTTTTTCATTTCTCTGATTAAATTTATTCTTTGGAACTCAGGGAAGACCCAGGAGGCTACAGTTACTCTACAAACAAGAGAAATGGGTGGAGGAAATTGGGGGGTTCTGTCCCCCAGGAAGGCCCCATAGAGTCCTGCTTAGTTACAATTTCCCCCTTTTCTTTGTTACTCCTCAATCCCGAGGGAGAACAGGTGAGGAACAGGAAAGAGAATAGTTTTGGGTAGAGAGGTTAATCATAAACTCTGCAGAGGAACTCAGTCTTGTGGGACTCGGTTCCTAATACAGTGTTTACTATTGATTTCTCATAGACAGACCTTTTCATGAGAAACATCTTCTATCCATAGGTTACAGAAAGTTTATATCAAGAATTGGTGCTCTTTATTTATTAAATAGTTTCTCAGCAGCTGAAAAATAATTACCATTATTACCACAGAGAGGTTTCTTCTTTTAATTTATTAATGCTATTTCAATCTACTAGTGTGTTTACTGTTGTTAACTATACTATTTTGGTATTCGTGGAAAAAAGCTTGCTTCACCAGTATGTTTGCTCTCCTGATAACTTAACTGAACTTCATACACCCTAAGATTCTTCCAGTTAAGTGCATAATTTATATTATGCTTCTGTTTTCTTCACCTGTGCTCGAAAATACTGTCATGCTAGCAGTCTTTTTCAGTAATTTGGAATAATTTGTTTTATGTAGGGAGTATCTGTTCCTCTATGACATATGTTACTGTAATTCATATAGGGAGCTATTTCATTTGGGTGTATTTGTTCTTATATGAACCTCACCTTGAAAACTATTATAAATTTCTAGGTGTAGACTTCTGTCTGGTTTTCAACATCATCACTGAAGTTCTTCCCCTTGAATACTTCTTTAATTATATTCCATAAGTTTGAATGTGTACTGTTCCTACCATGATTGATCTGAACAGCAAAAATGTTTATATTTTTTCAACTGAGCAGCTTTGGGTACCAGACACTTAACATACAGCAGGAAGCAAAGCCATCCAGGTCTCCACTCTGCTGGTGCTTACATTCTAGTGGGAGGAGGTGAGGCTAAAGAAGTGAACACTCAAATAGGATGATATCAGATGATGACAAGTGCCATGAAGGAAATGTGACAGGGAGATGTGATGGGGGACAAGTAATGGCAGTGGCCACTTTAGATCAATGCTCTGAGGAAGGCCTAATGAAGCTATGAACTGAATGAGGAAAAGGAGCCTGACAGACAAGGATCTATGAGAAAAGGGAAGGAGACCGAAGGCACAACATGGTGGTCGTTGATGGTGACATAATCAAGGAAGAGAGAGAGGATGATAGGAATAAGACTATTAATCATATTACTAAAGTCTGCTCTATCCTTAATTAATAATAATTTATGTCCAATTTGGAATACATGTGAGGAGGAAAGGGGATGCTATTAATAATTACTTAGGAAGAATAGTCGTAAACTGGGACCATCAGACAAACTGGGACATGTGGACACCCTCTTAATTCTTCTTCTCTCTACTTGATCTGTCAGTTGATGAAAGAAGAATATTGTGTTATGATCAACCAGCCCATTTACGGTTACCCCATTTCTCCTTGCTTTTCAACGAAACAGAATTGGAGGGAAAGAACATTTTTCTACGCTAAACCTTTCCCTTTAATTTTATTTGATTTTATATTTAGATCACCAAACCTGTTTACTTTTAGTTAGCACTCCCTTGTTTAACCTTTGTCCCTTTGTTTTCAACTTTTATTTGCTATTTTGCTGAGCATAGCTCTTGTGGGCAACGTGGAGGTACTTACCCAGATGGAGAAGTTCAGGTAGCTTACCCTGTTTTTCACAATTACTGTGATGGTTAACAATTTGGATACATTCCTGCATTTTTTTGTGTGTGTTTATCATACTTTCTTATTGCTTCTTTTTGCCTCTTTCCTACTTTAAAAAAAGTTGAAAAATTTATTCATATTTTTCCTTTTAATGATTCTGAAGCTATGTATCCTATTTATAATTCTCTAATAATTACTCAAAAATTCACAACGTGCTTTTTAAAGTTTATCATCTTTCATCAAAGTCTAGAGTTAACCTACCTTCCTCTCCCCTTCTGCGTAAAAACCTTACCACACCTTTTCTTCGTTTTCCAATGCCAGCTTCTTTACTGGATCCCAGCGACGTGCTGAAGTCGTCTGGAATTATAGTTCCAGGTTATTGTTAATTTTACTGCAGACCTTTCTTCTGTGTGTTGTACTATTGCCATTTTTACACATCAGTCACATGTGAAGTGCCTGAAATTTCAGAATGTAAATGCATTGAGGTATGTTTCCGAGACTTATAACTTGCTTTGTAAGGGGTGTGACGCTGTAAACATACTTCTCAGTTTTCTTTCACATGACATCTTACATTTTCAATAAGCACCATGTTCCAATATATTTATATAATAAATTTTCCTTAGATTTCTTCTTTTTCTTAAACATGATTTTGAGTGGTTTTATGTAATATTCACAAATACTCTCTTGTGATATTTACATTTTTATTTTCAGCATTACAAGTTTTATCTCCGTAGACTGTCATGCTTGCTATGTGCTATGTTAACAAGAAAAAGGTAGTTAATAGAGAAATTACAAATAGAGATCATTACCTTAAGAATACATCAGGTATCCACATTTTTAGTTAACAGTAATCTTAGTATGATGTGTGAATTTGCCTAAGCCCCTTACCAGAAGGAGTGTAAAAACCAGCACTGCAAAAATTTAAAAGGAACTGGTTTTGTCACAACAGTCATGTGGATTTAGGCATGGGTAGCTGGTAATTAGGAAGTCGTTCTGATAGTTCATAGGATAGAGTTTAACTTCAAGGGAGCAAAGGAGAGAATATCTTTCTTTGATTGTCCCTGCATTTTTTTCATTTATTCATGTCCCTTTGCTCTTACAAAAGCAGCTGGCTGACTTACATTATCTTTGTAACTGAAATTCAACAAAGGTACCTACATCCTCTTTCTTCTTTCCCCTCCCATGTCATTTGCTGTATGACAAAAGAGAACACCTTAGCTCTCATATATTTGAACTCTTTTATACAAGCATTAGGAATACTTATTGTAGCACAAGGAAAAGTGTAAATTGCCATGTGGGGTTTTATTTATTTAGTTTAGTAAATGGGTAGTGCGCATTTCTCATATGCAGTGGGAAAAGAAACCCAAATTAGGTAATAGCGACTCTTCAGTATGGTAGAAAATTGAATTGTTTCCTAGACATAAGCTCAGAATACATACAGAGGATGTGTTTATAGTAGAGACTCGGATTTGAGAGAAATTTGATGGTTTTCACATGAGGAGTCAAAAGTAAATTTGAAGAAAACTCGTACATAAAACTCCTGGACGTGGAAAGTATGGACAGAAGAGGGTAACGGAGTATCTCACAAAATGAGAACGTCGAACAAATAACTGTGCACCCACACGAGTCTACACACAGAGAAGCACTTGGAAAGTGATACTTGATTCACTAAAAGGATTCTTCAACCTTGTGTCAGAGTCAGCAGGCATATGGGAAGCCAGAAAGATGAGAAAAACTAGCCTGAGCTACAGCAATCACGATGGAAGGATGTAAAGGAAGGGTTTATTTATTTATTTATTTTTTTGTACAAAGCTTTCGGGCCAGCTGTTAATTTCAAGAGGTGGTGGCAAAGAATGACATGTGAAAGTGATGGATTCTTTCACATAAAAAGCCAGTTAGTTTGGGGAGGACGGGGAAAAAAAAACGTTAACTGCGCAAAGTGGAAATGAGAACGCTTCCTTAGAGGGGGTGTACGGATATTTTGTAGCCACTGACCACTTAGCTGTAGGTCCTACTGTGTAACACAGGGGACTATACTCAGTAGCTTGTAATAACCTACAATGACAAAGAATATGAAAATATTTTATTGTAAATGACACTAGGTAGAGTTTGGTGCAGTTTGTTCAATTCCGTCTCTGTTTCTCTTTTTGTACAGTAAGAACGAGAAAATACTTTTACTGGGTTCTCATGGCAGGTTGTGGAGTAAGGTTAAGAGTTCATGGGGTCAGTTTCTTCTGTGTCAACACTTTCTTAGCAAGACACTAGGTCCCAAGTGTGCCCAGCTTTCTCAGAGCAGTGTGCCAAGCAGTCATCCAGAGATCATTAATTAAGAATCTACTCAGCACTGAAATTGCGACTTTGAGACATTAAAGTGTTTCTTTAAAAAAAAAAAAAGAGAGAGAGGGAATCTGCAGGTGCTCAGCTCTGTACTAATACTGCAGGAAGAGTGTTTAAAATATAGCTTTCCTATAAATTGGTCGCAAAAGCATACGAAATGTCCAGATGCTTTCAAAAATGATTTTACTGACCCACAAGAAGGAAAGCACAGGTCTCCCCTGCCTTCCAGCAATGGGAATATATTTCTTCTCGTGTTCTCCAGCTCCCTCCTTTTCACCTCTGTCTAACCAAAGGCATGAATTTCAGCTCATCCTAAGTGAAGACCTGGATAATTTACAACTAACTAATTTACATGGAGATTTGCCTTATGTTTAGTTTACATGGAGATTTGTCCGTATAGACTGAATTCAGTTAGTCCAGTGCTCTAACTAGACACACTCAAAACCACTCCTGGTTCATTCCAGCCAGCATTCTGTTCTAGTCGGTGATACCCCCAAACAGTGCCCTAAAACACCCTGTTTGAGTGAATCAGGGAATATCCACCATTTTTCACATTCACAGATATTGTAAACAAGGCTCTCATTAACCCAGCTCACATCCTACCAGACAAGGCTCACTCCTACCCAGTTTAAGATTTCAATAAACATTACCAATTAGCTTGGATTGTTTTGTAACTCTGAATTAATCATACTTCCTTAATAGGTGAAGGGAAGTGTCTCAAAGATTAATTCGGCTTACCAGAAGGATCTGGGACCACGCATGTCTTCCTGCTGGACTAACTCTGTGCTAATAAATATGTCAGCAACAAACTCATCACATAAGTCCCATTCTCCAAAAAACTCAAAAATCAAGGCACAAGCGAGGCCTCCAACAATATCTCATATGCATCAAATCAACACTAAACCTCTAAAAAAAGTTTAAGTGACTCTTTTGTAGGTAAAATGCATGTCATTTAGGGAAGGACCTTGCAGGAGGGAAGTTGCCCAGTAATTACTTGCCCTTATTTCATTGTAACTTTCATATGATTATAAATTGGTTATTATGGTATTGTCTGAAATGATATATTGGGAATAATCATAACAAATTATGATATGAAGATGATTTGTTACAAATATGGACAATTTTCATAAAGATTGGAGATTTGTATAATAATATTTTGAAAGACACTGTTTTCTGCGTTTGGTAAATTTGATCATCAGGCCCTGTCAATCACCAGCAAAATTAAAAATATATACATTTCAAAAGCAGAGAGGACCTATTTTTCTTATCACGACAATTTTCAAATTATTAAATTTCTAATTCTTTATGCCAGGGAGCCTCAGTCAACCTGTCATCTTCTTGCCTTTACTTTCCCTCTGCCTCCATCAAAAAAAAAAAAAAAAAAAGAATTGTAAGCAGCAAAAATTGATCTTGCTATGGATTTTGCTCTGAGCTGCAACCAGCCAAGGAATTACTCTATTGTACGTGTCACTGCAAGACGTCCTGGGAGAACTCCTACAAGACGAGAATTACTCTGTGCAATGACCTGGATGCATAAGGCCTGACTCAATGAAAATTACAGGCTGCTTTGATGTGGACTAGTGTATGAAAGACATCCGTTATTATTTTTCAAACAACATTGTGTTCTCAGAAATGTCCCTTACCATTTCCCTTGAATAAGTCGTTTTCACTTTTTCTTCCTTGGAAAACAAAACATTCTGACTTACGTAATTTGTCTGCTTTATTCATAGGAGGACAAAGTCAATATTTCAAAATCACTTCGAAAAAGACAGAGGACTGAGCTCAGATGACAAAAGTTGGAATAGATTGTTTAGAAGAAGACTATTGGCTATTCTGCCTTGGCTTTAAAAATATGAATTTTAATGTGCCCCAGGTACAATTATGGGTCTCCATACATCAGCCAGTTGTCATAACAGCAACCAAGCTAAATGTGAACCCAGCCGGAAACTTTCTCGGATGGTTTTCACGTAAATCTGAAAGCAATGAAATGAAACAAGATTTAATGAAAGATTAAAAGAGCATTGTATCAATATAGCTAACTCTTTTTTATTGAAGTATAATCAATTACAATGGGTCAATATCTGGTGTACAGCATAATGTCCCTGTTCCATATTCTTTTTAATTAAAGGTTATTACAAGATATTGAATATGGTTCATGCTGTACAGAAGAAAATTTTTATCTATTGTTATATGTAGTGGTTAACATTTGTAAATCTCAAACTCCCAAATTTATCTCTTCCCTCCTCCTTTTCCCCAGTAACTGTAAGATTGTTTCCTATGTCTGTGACTCTGTTTCTTTTGTAGATGAACTCATTAGTGTCCTCTTTTATTTTTTTTCTTTTTCTGGTTTTTTAGATTCCACATAAGAGTGATATCATATGGCATTTTTCTTTCTCTTTCTGGCTTACTTCACTTAGAATGACATTCTCCAGTTCCATCCATGTTGCTGTAATTATTTTATTATTTTTATTGCTGAGTAGTATTCCATTTTATTAAATACCACAACTTCTTTATCCAGTCATCTGTCGATGGACATTTAGACTGTTTCCATGTCTTGGCTATTGTAAATAGTGCTGCTGTGAACATTGGGGTGCCTGTATCTTTTCAAATTAGAGTTCCCTCTGGATATATGCCCAGGAGTGCGATTGCTGGATCATAAGGTAACTCTATTTTTAGTTTTTTGAGCAATCTCCAAAATAGCTAACTTAATGATTGAAGAGTGAATATCTGAGGAAGCTGCCACAGTCTTTTACCTTCTATTTTCTTGAGGCATGAGGAATTTATCTTTGGGTTACAATGAGGTGAAGACTTTAACTTTCCTCTTTTAAAGAATGACCCCCTCCTCTTCTGTGCTGCCTTAGATAAGTACTTCTCCGCGATGCATCTAGTGACTGGATGTGCAGTTGAGAACTGTGTGGCTCACCGTCATCTGGGTTCATGGGCCTGGGTTCATGCACTGTTGCTCACGTGGGTTAGAGGGGTTCCCCGGACAGGGAACCAGAGCCCTGAGGGGAAGGGGTCACCAGGCACTCCAAAGAGGGAGTCTCTGTCTCTCTTAGGCTGAATTCTTTTTCTTTTTCTTTATCAGTAGAAGTAATCTAAGGTGAAGAAGACGATGATAATTAACATCATGGAGAGCATTTTATAATTGAAGCATTTCTTTCAGTGCTTATAAAGTATTAAAAAGAAAGTACCAAGTCATTAAAAAAAAAGAAGTCAAACTATGTGCTTTGCTTTCAAGGATTTTAAAGAAATATTTGTCATTTTATCATGTCTGTGCACACATCTTTCTGACACCAAGAAACCAGTTCAGCCTGGGTTAGTCTTCTAAGTGTCCCAGGTCAGGAGTCAGAACTTCCAATATCTGGCTCTACTTCATATTTCTTCGAGAGCTTAAGCTGACCCCTGAGCAAAAACACCTTCAGACTTGAATGTAGGCATTTTAACATCCTTAATAGGGGGGACTGCACAAAGGTACTGTAATTGTCCCTTTGTTCTTTCCAATGCCTGGCCAGTCAAAACCGTTTTGCCTTGGAAGAGAAACAGAAAGCAAGTTTGGAAAGTGTTCTGGCCCATTTCGATTTTTATATTTGAGCTCATGATTCCAATCACGTCTCCAGAATGATTGTGCCCCCTTAGTTGCTTTAGGCTAATTGTCTAAAATTCCTCCCCCCCCAAAAAATGAATTTGCTGTCTCCATTGTTACCATAAACCAGAAAGTTGTATGCATTGGTAGGGTGAGGGTGGTGTTTTCTCAGAAATTCTGCAGTCAACATTTCCCATACACTATTTTCCAAAAGATTAATAAGCAAAAAATATTGCTGTGGCCATTAAAAAGTATATGGGGGCTGACACAACATTGTAAACTGATTATACTTCAATAAAAATGTATCTTTTACAAAGTCAGATTTTTTTTTTGAAAAGTATATGGGGGTTGATTGGTTGCTTTATGGTTTTCGGGCTTGAAGGTCTAAACATGATGCTAGACTGGATCTTTCCCGCCCACCCGAAGAGAGATGCTGGATTAGCAGGAAAGAGTCCAGATACCATGTTAGTGTTTATGTCACATCAGGGTGCAGAGCAGGTGGACAAACACAGTTTTAAACAGATTTCCCAATATTTTCTAGTTAAATTCTTAGGTATCCTTTAACATATAACCCAAATTAATCACATCATTAAAAGAATAAGAAAATCTGCTAATTTTGTTCTAGTTGCATTTATCTAAAATTCAGTAAGATATCAAATGATTTCAGTTTTAGGACAATTGCATGGTCCATTCGGGGAGCATTAGCTTTCTGCCATCACTTTCAAGATACACTAAAATCCAATATAGCTCTTCATGTCTTGTTCCCAGTCAAAATTAAATGCAGTCCTTTGAAAGAAAACATTTCCATTTCCGTACTACATTGTGTTTTATCCTCATTTCTCCTGGTAACTGTATTTATTTTTATGACTCTAGAGTTAATTGCACAGCTTTCTTTGGTGACTTCGCTTGTGTTTTGTGTTGTTCAGTAGAGGCCGTCCTTGGACGCTGCTTTGAGCTCCATAGTAACTCAGATTTCTTCTAATCCGCACTGCAATGGAGCTCTTATTTCCTCTGCTGTAAAATATAAGACCATCTGTTGAGTCTGGGCTGTTATTATTTTTATCATCACTGTGACTAGACTGGACCCCATTCATGCTCTGTTGATAAATCTAGCCTGTCAGCCCTCAGAACAAAGGAGTTTTGTTTTAGCTCTCCTATCTTATGTCACAGCAGTTGATCATTTCTCACTCAAATTCTTACAGTTCATGAGTTACTTGTATGAAGGCTCTCCCTGGCCTGCCCTCCACCCTGCCCATCCGTAGGCCAAAAGCAAGTCGAGGGGTTCTTCTGCCTCCAGACTGCATTCCACAGGTGTTCACCTCGGCACAGCCGTATGCACAGCCATCACTCAAGTCCAAGTCACAGACATCTCATCCCTGAGGTGCTGTAGTGTCTTCTGCATTACTCTTACCACTCTCCTAACACACTCTTCACACAGCGGCCAGAATATCTTCTTGTTTTACTTTTCAATGAAGACTTTTTTTTTTCTGTCTGTGCTTGTTGGCATTCCCAGGTTAGCTTCCCCAGTACACAGTCTGGGATGTTTGAGGCAAAAACAAAAACAAAAACAAAAACCCAAAACCAGGGAACTCCCTGCTGGGTCTTTCCTTAGGCCCCGAGGGCCCTAACCTGTCTGTCTTCTCTCCAGCATTCAGAGTCTTCTCCTGTTTGCTTTATATGTAATGTCTAGGGTTTTAAGCTGTACTGAGCAAGAGAAATAGGGAAAACTACATCTTCTCCACCTGATCTGGACCTGAAAGTCCAGAATATCATTTAAAAACATAAATCACCTTGTATGACTGTCCCCAGTTTAAGCCATTCAGTGGCTCCCTGTTGATCTTGGTAGGCAGTGCAAACAGACATTAGTCACCTACAAGACCCAAGATGATGGAATCTGGTCCCATCCCTTCAACTGTTACCTTGTAGCAGTTGGTGGTTGTTGTATTCAGTTGGCCTTTTATTTCCCTGCAAAGACGCCTTTCTCACTCATCACTTTACAAGCTGTTGGTTGTCTCCACCATTTGTACTTCTCTGCTTGGCTCTATCTCAGTATTCATTTTAAATGCCCCTACCTAATACTATTCCTTTACTTTCCTTACGTTTGGATTTTCTTCACAATTAATATAAATCTGATTTTTCAGTCATTACTTTTTCTAGTTGGTCTGTGTGACTAGGATTACAACACAGCCATTGATCTTTGGAAGATGCGTTTAACCAACACCTCATGCTGAGGACGCCAGTGTATGCAAATCAACCATTGTATAAACACCCAAAAAGTCCCTAAATGATAGAACACTGTGTCATCACAGGCACAGCTGCTGGTCCTAGCTTGCTTATGTTTGATTCATTGATTGATGTAACTCGTATTTACCAAGTACCCTTTAGGCATCAGTCACTATTCTAGGTGTTGGGGAGACAGCTATAAACAAAATGGAAGTCCCAGCTCTGGTGGAGCGTACATTCTAATGAAGGAAGAAAACCTATAAATAAATATGAATGAAATGTACAGCATGCCATGTGTTGAGTATAAAAAGGAAAACATGGTAAGGGAAGAGGAAGAGGTTGGAGCATGCAGATGTAACAAGGTGACATTTGAACGGGGACCTAAATGAAATCAGGGCCAAGCTATGTAGATATCTAGGAGAAACAGAGGGAATAGTATGGACAAATGTTCTGAAACTGAAGTGTATGTGCGGTTACTGAGGGGCAACAGGATACTAGTGTGGCTGGAGCTTAGGTAGGGAGGAGCAGGGCTAGGAGATGGTGTCGGAGGAGAAGCCCACATAATAAGACCATTGATGGAGGTCGTTGGCCAACTTTGACAATGATGAACAGCCTGTGCTTTTCACACATGGCCACCCTTACTGCTGGCTAAGATACTACCCATTGGAACATGGCGACAGTACCACCAAGAGAAGGAAGTTGTATGGTGAGATTTGATTCAAAACATTCCTGATAGCCTTAAGTTCTAGTAAGAACACTACATACATGACACTTACCAGGCCTGATTTCCCTAGTTGACTCCACAAAGGCAGCGAGAATGAAGAGAAAGTAAAGATAATTACGGTGAGTTCTAAAAAAGTAATTAGAAATAGTTGTGAAAGGAAATGAACTAAGCATTTCAAAGTTATTTAAAATTCCAAACTCACAGTTGTTTAATTGCTGTCCTATATTGCAGTATGACCCGTGTAAGCAACTGAATCAAATTCTGTGGTAAGTGAAAAAAAAAAAAAAAGGAAAATCAAAGTAGTCTAGACATACTAATGGAAATTAAATGCATGTAATCTTTTATTTTTTAATTGAAACTTGAAAACTGTACTTAGCGCATGTATTGCAGTATTGCATTTCATTTGGTAGATACGGGATAAGAACTCAATGCCAAGTCTGATACTACAAAGAGTGTACGTTAGAATCTTGGACAGGAGATGCAAAAGGAAAAAAGTGGCCAGTTCCTCTCTGGTGTTCTCCTCATTTTCATTCATCCATCCATGTTCATAATGAAAACCTTTAAGCTGACATTGACTGTGTCTGATTGAAACAGAAAATAAAGGTTTCATTCACAGTCTCCCTTCCTGAAATCAAAAGTAAAGAGAGCCACTTTCTAGAGGTCTTCAGTAAACATGGTTATTCTCAGAACCGAACTATTTCCTTTTCCTCTTTTACTATCTACTTCTTGCCTAATAACCTGGGATTAATGTTCCATCTTCTTTGTCATTACGTGCACCAAACCACAAAGTAGGTACAGAAAAATGCAAATTATACAGCGCTTGAAAATATTATGTCCCATTTTGTAATTATTATAATCATGTACTAGACCATGCTCGCCATAATGAACCACTGGAGAGCTTTCATTCCACCCTGTTCTCTCTCATTCATAACCCTTCACATTGATGAGTCCCTTTATTTGGAATGTCTTCCTTCCCCACCCAGTTCCCACTCTGCCTGACTAACTCCCATTCATCTTTCCGAACTGGAGGTTTTAAGTGACTTCTTCCTGTAAACCTTCCCTAATCATCCTTTCTGGGTAGACAATTCTTTGCACGTTAGCTCTGTATATCTATATTATAGAATTTAACACATTAATTTAATCTTAACTTTTCTTATATCCACAGTATATAACACAATGCCAGGAACATGGCTATGCACTCTAATATTTGTTGAATAATTGAATGAACACAATCCCAAAACAAACATTCTGTTATTTATATGTAACAGTGACAAAATTGTAGTGAATTCTAAGGTCATGAAGGTATTTATTGCTTAGAATTCCTTTTTATTTATGTATGATGTATTTATTTATTTTTCAGTTTTATTAGGTAGAATTGTTACAATTTGACTGCACATATACAATATATTGCATGTAAATACATATACACAGTATACTGCACATGTTTTTTAAATTCACCTATATGTACTGTTCATTGTCTCTGAGAACATTTAGAGCTTTAGCTTTTTAAATTTTCAAAGTTATCAAAGGAATAAGGCCAGCCACAAAATAAGAATTAATTCAAAAAGATACATACACCCCGCTATTAACAGGAACATTATTTATAATTGCCAAGATACGGAAGCATCCTAAGTGCACATCAATAGATGAATGGATAAAGATGCAGCATATCTATGTAATGAAATACACTCACCCATAAGAAAGAAGGGTATTTTGCCATTTGCAGCCCTTCATTCACTTTTTTTTTTTCACCTTAGAATTCCTTTTAAAGTAAAGGCACTGTCATGTAATCGTAATTGAAATAAGCCCACATTTATATTTTGCTTAATTATTCTGGTGCTCATTGAGATGACTCTATTCCACTGAATCGTCCTCAATGCACAATACATCTTACTTTTTCAGGGTAGTCATTGAGAATCTACAGCAATTTAAAATTTGAATAAAATTTCTTGATGGAATATATATATATATATTTTTTACCAAACAATGTCAGTGAACAAAAGTAATCTAAAATTATTTGGTTTTATATAGTAAGCTCTGTATTTTCATTTCTTATCTATTTGAACTCAGTGCTCATTATAATCTGCACAATAAATTGGATGGTTTTATGTCATTTGGTAATGAAAAGAATGGTCTTACCGGAAAAAAGAAAAAAAATTACATATTTTTTCTCTTCTTCAAGATGGAGCAACAATTTTGTAAACACATACTGCAGCAAACATGACTATGACAATATTAGCTTTTAGCATCACTTTCAAAGATGAAATAGGCTTCCCTAAAAATACTGTTTTTCTAACATCCTTAAAAAGAAATTGAGATGAAATTTTACATAAGATCATTGGGATCCTTAAGAACTTTTCAGAAGCACTCAATACTGAAATCACTGCCCCCTAGGGATATATTTATATGTATTTTATAACACATACTCTAGTAAAAGATTATACTCTTTAGAATTTTGAAGGACTGCCAAATGAACTTGTTTTCCCTTCTAAATTATGTATTTGATATTTGGTGGCCTCCCAATATTATAGTTGAGTTTACCAGAGTGATAATGGCTTTCTTACAAGGCCTCTCAAATCTGAAAATGCTTTAATTTCTTCATAAATCAATGATTCAACTGTATAGAAAATAATCCATTCTCAATGAACCTCATAATTGATAGAAAAATACTAAAATTTGCCATATATGCTAATTATGTTAGAGGAAAGGTTATAAATGGATGCTTAGAGCAATATCTTAAATTATCATCCTTCTTACCTTGGTGAATTTTTTTGCATATTGTGATTTTTATTGATTTTAGAATAAGTCTCATTTTTGCAGCTACTTTTATCTGTGTGTACTTGTGCAGAGGAAAATTGAGAATGCTATATCCCAGCAACTATTCAATTACAGCAAGTTTAATTAAAAGTTAAACAATTGCATGTGTTTTGTTCTATTCTCCAGATCATCGTTATTTGTACTTTAACATGTTAATACCCTTCTTTTTTCTCATATACTAGAATTTATGGTAAAGTTATATGGCTATATTTATGGGTTTTTTTTTTTTTTTTTTTTGTAAAACCTAGTTTGGAGCCATTAACTATTGCTTCACTACTGGAGGACATTCATTTATTCTACAACTGTTGAAGATAAAAACTATCACAATGAGGTCAATATTGCTAAAAGCTTCTTTTAAAAGTATACACACACACACACACACACACACACACACACACACACAAAACCTAAACACCTCTAACTGAATAAAAGAAAGTAAACTCATGTCCATAGTTTCCCCATATTTATTACTCTTCACTGCAGTTACTTTCACCAAAATTTGGAGACCTTAATCTAGGTTCAGGAAATATTAAAAAAAACCTTTTCCTGTTTTTTAGATATGAATTATAATTCTTCAGGAACCCCAAACTAGCCAAAGGTTGGTGTATTCATTCCACCTCTTTCTGTCCTTGACTTCTCCATCACTCAGAAGTTAGTGATAGATGTATTATGCCACGGAAAGTGGGGTCTTCCTCCTTTTCTTTCTTTGCTGTTGCATTCTACTCCTCTTCGCCTTTAATAATCCGAGTAGAAGGAGGGAGCTGAATAATGAGGGAAAGGTCTTCCTTCCTGAGAGTAATAGAGACTCTTACCTGATGATCATTTATGACAGTGAATCTCAAACTGTAGTCCCCAAGCATCAGTGTCAAGATCCCTAGGGGCTTGTTAGAAATACAAATGTCTAACTGTGAGAAGGGCCCAGCAAACCCATCTTTTAACAAGCCCCCAGGCGCTTGTGAAACACGCAAAAGTTCTAGGACCCCTGATTTAGGGAATAATTACTGTGACAATCGCCCATGAGAGAGGGCACAGAAAATTCTACGCTCCTCTTGAAGATCTTCTGCAAATGTGTGGATTAAATGCAGGAAAATTGACATCCTGAGGTCCTGTGCCTTTGGATATATTGCAAAGTAAGAACCTTTGTCCCCAAAATGATTGACTCTGGGACATTTGTGTCACAAGTTACCATATGAGGTTTGAGGACTTCAAAGACTGAGGGATTGTACTGGATTGAATGGTCTCCCCTCCCCAATTCATGTCTACCTGGAACCTCAGAAGGTAACTTTACTTGGGAACAGGGTCTTTGCAGATGTGATAGTTAAGATGAGGTCATACCCTATTAAGGTGGGCCTGGTATCCTAGTAAGAAGGTCATGTAGAGAGGCACCCAGGAAAGAAGGAGACAGAGATGGTAGCTATGCTGCCACAAACCAAGGAACACCAAGACTTGAAAACTCCTTTGCTGGGAAACAGGCATAGACAGTTTCTTCCCCAGAGCACCCACGAAGAGCCAACTTTGCTGACTCCTTGATTTTGGACATTAGGTCTATTGAAATAGGATAGGATAAATGTCTGCTGTTTTAAGCAAATCAGTTGTTGCTAAAATTATTACGGCATCTCTGGGACACTAAGACAGAGAACATCATAAGGTTTAAATCTTATGACTTACTCTTGGTCCGTAAAGACCTTCTCATGAAAATATGTTCCATTAGAAGGCTGCCCTGCCCGCCCTCAACCTCTGTTGGTTCCACCCCCACCTCTGTGCAACCCTCCACCCTTTTAAAGGACCTTTGAAAAGTCTAGCTCTAGCTATGGAAGTCGTATTCTTATTTATTGTTGGAGGAAAAAAAAAACTCTCCTGGAAAAAGTATTCAATGTAAAATCCTTTTCATCGTGGAGAAATAAAGCATTTGTGTATTTTTAGTTAGAAATCATGCCTATTATCTTCCATCCATCTGTCTTTCAATAAAATTTTAGATTGATGTGGATTATGTTTTTAAGCTGCTTTGTACTCACTTGTTCGAATACATACCAAGCCTTTTAATTGGACCATTTTATATGCAAATACCTCTAATACTATTAAGTGTATCTGTGTCTCCTTCTGTTGCTGTTTTAGTTGTGTCATGAATGCACTGACCCTCCAGAAACAGGGTTAATTAGTGTGTGAGTGTGTGTGCGTGTGGTGGCTGCCAGCTGGAGATTTAAGATAAAGAACAGTGATTTACCAAGCAAAGCCCTTTGTGTCTTAAAAACAAAACACGTGTAACTATAAATGATATATTTAGGGAGCTGCCTTAGGATATGGATTTGCATTCACTGTACCCTGTGTGAATAGCTCCGTGTTCTCCTTTGCTATGTCTTTTTTCTCAAATGACTCAGTCAAACCTCTGTCTTTTAATATACAAATACATATTTTAAAAGTCATACGAATTGAAAGAAACATTTAATAACAAGACAACTTTGGTAGGATAATTTAAATGACTTAAAAGATTTATCTTTTTTTAAGATTTGTTAGGTTTTTTTTTTTAACAGTTGTTTTTTTTTGTTATGGTTGCTCAGTAATGCAACATTACTGTTAACATGTAGGGAAAAAAAGCACAGAATGTTTAAGAGCGTGATTTTTCGTGTGCTTTCTTCTATTTTTCATTTCTACAGCCCTCATTTCTAAACCTGCTAATGTTTGTTTCCCCTGACACTTTAACATCCTTAGTCAGTTTGTCAACATTGTTTTCTAGTATTTCTCAATTATTTTTCCCTCAGTAATATTTGAGCTGGCACAAAGATCTCTCTCAAAGATATTTTTGAGACAATTCCCTCAACACAGGATCAATTCTACATTTTAACCCAGCAATGGTAGTGCAGTTTCAATTCCATGCTAAGGAAGCTGGAGTTAACTTTTAAAAACGGACATAGGTCACGGACATAGAAAACAAACCTATAGTTACCAAAAGGCGGAGGGGAGGGAAGGATAAATTAGGAGTTTGGGATTAACAGATACACAGTACTATGTATAAAATAGATAAACAACAAAGGACCTAATGTATAGCACAGGGAACTATATTCAATATCTTGTAATAACCTATAATGGGAAAGAATCTGAATATATATATTCCATATAGGACTGTGTATGTATATATGTGTGTGTGTGATATATATATAGTCTGAATATATACACACACACATATATATATATTCAGACTATTTTCCATTATAGGAATATATATTTGAATCATGTATGTATGAATATATCTGAATCACTTTGCTGTACACCTGAAACTAACACAACTTTGTAAATCAACTATACTTCAATAAAAAAAAATCAGTGTAAGTGATAAATATTTTGGGGTAAGGTGATAGCATAAAAATGTTATGCTGAATCTGAAGGTATTAAGCAAGACTGCTTGAAGAAGAAAAGCTGTCTTTAGTATATGTAGATTTATGCTATTTCTATACTAATCATTAAGACACACAAACAAACAAAAACCCTTTCCTTTCGTTCTTCCAGTAGATCTATTATGTGTCGAGTGTTAGGTGTTCGGCATAGAGAAGACACTCAGCGTTCTGCTTTCAAGGGAGACTAGTCTAACAGGGAAGAGGGGCCGTAAACAGACAACTATGAACCAGCTTAAATACAGGATGGGGGCACTTGGACGGGGGAAATTCAGATCAGGTACTCTGTTGGTTTCCTACGACCACTATAAGAAATTACCCCAAACCTTGTGGCTTAAAACAAAACAAAAAAATGTACTCTCTCATAGTTCTGGAGGCTAGATGTTCAAATGCAAAGCCCGGGCATGGCCACACTTCCTTGGGAGGCTCTTGGTAGCCTTCTGGCCTCTTCCAGCTTCCGGTGGCCGCGTGACTCTGATCTGCCTCTCTCCACATGGCCTTCTCTGTGTGTCTCTGTCTTCTCCTCTCTTGCCCCTTGAGAGGTGATATATCATTGGATATAAAGCTGGTTCTAATCCAAGGTGATCTCACTTCAAGATCTTTAAAATTACATTTCCAAAGACTCTTTTCCAAATAACATTACATTCTTGGGTTCTGGGTGGGTGTATCTTTTGGGGGCTGTTGTTCAACCCGCTCCAGCTACCCGGAGGAGGGGACACCTTCATGGCAGAGCAGGGTTGAGGGGAGAGGGGGACACTGTGAGTTCTCTTTTAAGCACGGACAGTGAGAAATGCCCAGGTCTTTTCCACTCTCAGCACGAACACCCGGCACCCAGGAAGCACTCTGTGGCTGCGGGATAATAACCCTACAATAGATGCACCCATGAAGATGATCAGCAGACAGGTGTACGTACAGTCTGGCGATCAGGAGGGAGGTCTGGATTGGACAGAAGGGATTCGATTACCGAGGGAAGCTGTGTGAGAACAGGAGAGCGAAGCAAGGACCAGGAGACAGTCCATCTTTGAGGAGCTGGTTGAGGAGGAGACTGAGGAGGAAACTGCTGAAAAAACAAGAGGAAAAACGGGAGAGAGGGTAGCCTAGGCGACAGGAGAGGAAAGAACCTTTAGGAAGAAAAAAAAAAAAAAAGGTGTCAGGGTAGGTCAAGCTGATTAAGTAGTATAAAACCTAGATTTGGGGATTTTGATGCTGTAAGCAATTTCAGAATTTAGGAAGCCGGTTTTCAGTGGATTAAAAAATGGTAGAAAGTTTGACAAACTTTTAAAAAATTTTTCTGAGCAGTGTAAGTAAACCAATATATAGGCTTCCCTTCCATCACCCCTGTTGATGAAAATAATAAGTAAAATCAATAATAAGAATAGAAAAGAGTTTTATTTGAACCAAACTGAGGATGAGCCCAGAAGCCCGCTTCCCAGATGCTTCTGAGAAACTGCTCCAGAGAAGCAGAGTTTTCAGCAGTTTTATATCTTGTCAGAACAAAGAACATTAAACAGCTCAGAGTTACATTTCTTCAAGGTTTCAAAACTGAAAAAGAACTGACCAGCACATGAACAGTGAGTCAGTGTGGCCTTGGCACCTGGGAAGAGGGTCTTATCATCAAAGGAGGACCAGCGTTGGCATCCCAGAAAGAGGGGCATTTAATCTTTTTTTTTTTTTTTAACATTTTGTTATTGAGTTATAGTCATTTTACAATGTTGTGTCAAATTCCAGTGTAGAGCATAATTTTTCAGTTATACATGAAGCATACATATATTCATTGTCACATTTTTTTTGATGGGCATCAGTCTCTTTATTTAACAAAATATCTTCTTTTTTTAACTTTTTTTATTGATTTATAATCATTTTACAATGTTGTGTCAAATTCTAGTGTAGAGCACAATTTTTCAGTTATACATGAACATATATATATTCATTGTCAAATTTTTTCCTCTGTGAGCTACCACAAGATCTTGTATATATTTCCCTGTGCTATACAGTATAATCTGGTTTATCTATTCTACATATGCTTGTCAGTATCTACAAATTTTGAACTCCCAGTCTGTCCCTTTCCACCCCCTCCACCTTGGCAACCACAAGTTTGTATTCTATGTCTATGAGTCTGTTTCTGTTTTGTATTTATGTTGTTTTTTTTTTTTTAATTCCACATATAAGCGATCTCATATGGTATTTTTCTTTCTCTTTCTGGCTTACTTCACTTAGAATGACATTCTCCAGGAACATCCATGTTACTGCAAATGGCGTTATGTTGTCGTTTTTTATGGCTGAATAGTAAAGGGCATTTAATCTTAATTTTGAACATGGACAGTCTTTACTTCTGGCCAGTGTGCCCTTTTCTTTAATAATTAAATCAAAGCTACCATGTATGTTTGATAGGCCACAAACAGCCTTTTTAGTTAGCACCCAATTCAAGTGAACTCATGAATGAGCCAGAATGACTCCCCTCTATCTCAATATGTGAACATTGCTTTTATCACCCACAATGTACATGTGTCAGAGGAAGGGTTTTTAAAAATTCTGTGTGAGGACACACATCTGTGACCTCTTTTCTTTGATCGAAGAGACGGACTGGACAAGTGGCCCTGCCTTGTTGGAGTGGCTGTGCTGTCCCTGCTGGGGCGGGGCTTCTAATCATGTCCACGATGGAAGAACACGGTTCGCAGACCGTGGTTCTGACTCTGTCCTCCAGGTGAAAGGATGTCCTCCGGGCATCCCACTGAGTCGACTGTGACAGCAGTCAGGCATCCGTAACATGGACCCAGAGACCTTCCTTTGAGTCGTGTGAAATGTGTCAAGAAGGAAAGGATGATTCAATTTCATACGCTAGAGATTTATAGCCACTTTATAATTTGATTGAATCATCAGCTTTTTCCTTTACAGTGGCACTTACTGTTAAGTGAAGTTTGGTGTTTTTTTTTTTAAATTAATAACTGAAATACCCTGGTAGCTACAATCTCATCTGTTACGAGGACACTGAGCGAACTCTTCTGTCGCCTGTGGTCACTGCACTGCAAATTTGGCCTTTTCAACTCTGGGTTGGGAAACAGTGGGACATTGCAGTTTCTGTTTGTAATTTATATTCCCTCACAACATTCTTGAAGTAGTAACAATAGTAATTACATTCTAGTTCATCTGTGTCAACTGATTTTTTTTTAAAAAATCAAGGAAAGTAAGTTTGGCCATTTTGGACATTGTTTATTTATTATTTATTTATTTATTTATTTTTATTATCATTTTTTAATTGAAGTACAGTCAGTTACAGTGTGTCAATTTCTGGTGTGCAGCTCAATGTCCCAGTCATGCATATACAAACATATATTTGTTTTCATATTCCTTTTCATGAAAGGTTCTTACCAGATATTGAATATAGTTCCCTGTGCTATATAGAAGAGATTTGGGTTTTTTCAATCTATTTTTATATATAGTGGCTAACATTTGCAAATCTGGACATTGTTATTTTAAATGGTAACAATGATCGGCTGGTTTTGAATCATTTTCTCTGCTTTATGGGCTGAGGTGAGGGCAAGTGTGTTCATTTCTTTCACATGCAGATGATGTAGAGTATTTGTCTTTCTCTGTATGACTTATTTGACTAAACATAATATTTTCTAGGTCCATCCACATGGCTGCAAATGGCAGAATTTCATTCTTTTTCATGGCTGAATAGTATTCTATTGCATACATAAACCACATCTTCTTTATCCACAGTGATTTTTAAATATATGTTACACTGTTGCTGGCCACCCAGGCTGTTAATTGGTTTATAACATAATAAGTTTCATGTGTACAATATTACATTTCCAACTTCTGTATACACTAGAGTGTGCTTACCACCAAAGTTTAGTTTCCACCCACAATTAAGACATGATCCTAAGGCTTCTTTGGCACAGCATAGAAAAATCCAGCAGTGTATTTTCTATTCTTTTAGCATTTATATTCACAAACTACATATGTGTATCTAATTAGAATTTAATAAGCCTTTCACCCAAGAGAGAATTCTGATCTCTGTAAAGCTTTTATCCTTGCCCTACTTATAATGTCATTATCAAGTTCTTTATTCTGCAGGTTTATTTTTTTTAAAGATACAATTATATGTTATTTTCCTGCATGTTACAATTATGTAGTTTTCTTTACATGAATATTGCTTTTGGGAGAAAATGCTCTTTGAAATATGAGGAAAATGAAACTATTGTTTCTGTAGAAATAGGAATAGTCTATATGAACAATAGATTGGAAAAAGAGGCACGTTCAACGTGAATCTGAGGCTTTGTTGTTCACACTAAATGAAGGGTAATTTTCAAAAAATAAGGCCAAAAAAATGGAATATGGGGTTTCATAGTTTATCAGAAGTCTAACATTTTTACTGCCAGTAATTCAGCATAGTGTGGCCTAGAACCACACTCTACACTGCAGTGTGTGTGTGTGTGTGTGTGTGTGTGTGTTGGGGCAGGGTTGGGGGTGGTGTGCAGGGGACTGAATCAGTCTCACATGTGCCAGATCTGGACCTGGGCTTTGCTACGGCTTTACTTACAAATTCAGCTCACTGTTAGCTTTAGGCGTATTGAGGAAGGAAACAGGACTTTCCCTTTAGCTAAACTGAGCTTGGCAATGCTGCAGCAATGTCTTTATGCCCAGCCTAACACCCAGCATTTCTGAACCACAGGAAATCTCCCCCTGCTCTACACTCCAGGTCCCAACTGTCCAGGCTTGAAGACATATTTCTCCACCATGTTGCCCTGACCCCCAGCCACTGGAGAGCTGCTGCAATGAACAGACTGAAGACCTTGTGCACCTTGAGGGGATCTTTGTCAGCTCTCCTGCCCTGCCCAGCCTCTCTCAGCCACCCCTAAACACTCAATGGACGCCGGCAGGAAAGAGTTGGCAGTCAGATACAGAGTCTGTCTGTGGTTGCAGGTGCCTTGGGATTTTAATTTATGATACCAGCCCTTTTGCACCTGTTAAAATTTTGCTAATGGCTGAGTTGCTTGTCCTTACATCCCTCTCCTCCCCCGTCCCATGTGGTGAGGGTGTTCCTCCTCTCACCGTATCCTCAGGAGTGATTAAAGCTGTAGATTCTTCTCTCCAAGGGTTAATCTCATTTTGAAAATTAATTTATCTAAGTTACTTTGGGTCTTCAGTTCTTTGGTGGGTTATTTCATACCTACTGCATTCACCTCCCCACAAACAACCACCCTTAAGTGTTTAAGGTGTGCGTACCGGAAGCTTGTCCACCTTGGGAAGGCAGACCTAGAAGCAGTTTCAAGGCAGGGAACTCCAGAGTCCCAAGTACCCAGCATATGTTGTAGAAGGGAGTTACTGGTTCTTCTTCTAACTCATAGCTGAGTAGGGAAGGACACAAGCCAAGGAGGACCAGGAGGTCCAGGGCAGGGCCTTCCCTGCTCGCTTGGCTAGGTCTGAGGTCAGTACTGATAACATAGTATTTTGGAGACAGGTGGGAAAACTTCATAAAGAGAAGGCAAATGTAGAGGGGAAAATAAAAGATGCTGAAGATGACCTATGACTCTGCCCAGGGCCAACTCTTAGAGCTATAGAAATAGAATACAGACATCATCTCTCTAAGAGTAGAGGTGGCTTCAATATTGCTGGGATAGTCTTGAAGAAATAGGGTACAGCACATCTTCTAGAAAGCTAATCTCTCCAGACTGACATATTATAAGGAACAGAACTAATGTAAAAGCTTACCTCAATTAATAAAATACACAAACTTGGCCCACCTGAGAATGACTATGACAACTCAAAGGGGAAATGTCTTCACTATCAGATTTTACGTTGCCCTCCAACCAAAAGCAAGCACGGAATGACTGCTGAGATAAACTTAAGATAATTTACTTGTCTTGACTGGGTTAGGATTTAATTGATAGTTTAGGCAGAACTTCAGTTGCAAAAGAAACTTATATTCACTTTTTAAGGTACATAGTTTTTACATATGAAGGAATTATTTATAATTATAGGTGTTCCTATATTTAATTACATGATGGAAGTTTTAATGTAAGGAACTACAACCAACTTCAGAATAAAAAGATAACTTTAATTAAAAGTTATTCTTCACTGTGTCTGATACAGATAATTGTATGCTTTTCTGGGATTTAGCTTTCATTGTAGCCTAAGATATACTTGTAGAAAAATATGAAATATTATGCCTCCCCACACACACGCACAAATGCTGAATTTGTTGGGATCATCTTGGAGAGAGGTTGGAGGATGTGTTTCCTTTTTGAAGCAGTGCTGAGGAGTGAAGGCAGAGAATTATAGTGAATATGGTGGGTGCAACATGTACTTAATCCTACCCTCTCCGTCCCAAAGAAACCCTATATTAAGAGTAAACGAAAATACTCACTAGAATAAAGAAAAGGGAGTGCATAGAACAGCAGAGAGCTATGGACATATTTGGAAAAATGGGAAGGGAATGGCTGAGTGGTCCTTGATTTAGCTGGGCAGAGATGCGGAAACCTGGGTATCTGCAGAGGAGATGCCAACGAGATGGAAATGGAGACTCCCTAGAGAGTCCTCGAAAGGTTCAAGGACGGGAAGCACAAGGAAGCTGGAGGTGAGAGGTGGAACTGAAAACACGGCTTGGTTGAAAGTCTTCCAGCGAGTAATTGGACCCCAGAGTCGCCTCCTTCACCCTGTGCAGCCTGGCAGCCACCTCTCCCTCACGTTGCAGGAGACACGGCGGGAGGGGGCGTCGCTCCCCGGAGTGACTTAGCTAGACAGGCTGCAGATTCAGCAGTGTGGAAACAGTGGCAGGTGCGGGTGAGGTGTAACAGTGAAGTCTGGTAGACGAAGTGGAAATCTGCGTGTTGAATCGTGATAAACTTCCCTCTATTCCAAGCCTTCTTACCCAGTTTTGCTCCCAGGATCCTGGTAATCAGGGTTGTCCCTCGCAGGCAGAACATTGGAGGTCTCTAGATCTGACTACCCATGGGGGGAGAAATCTAGTTACCCTCGAGGATGTTTCAGGGAAGTCACAGCTTTGTCTAGTCCTAACGCCCATAACGCAGTGGCTGAGTGGATAGTTAAGGAACCTGAGAAGTGGCAGAAAATTTCTAACATAAAACATACCAAAACAAACAAACAATTGAAGGAAACAAAGATTGCAGGATAGAGATGAAAGCTTTAAAAAAAAAAATCCTGAAATGTATGTACTCGATATTAGAAAAGGAATTATATCCATGCAACACACATGGTGTTATGAAAGAGAAACAGTTAAGAGACAAACAGAATTCTTAGAGACTAAACATCTATTAGCAGAAATTAAATATTCAACAGGAGAGAGATGAGGAACTATTCCAGGGAGGAAGGGGGTAGAAAGAAGATGAATAGAAAAGATAATAAAATGAGCAGATCAGTCTAAAAGGTCCAACATTAACTGAAAGGAGGTTAGTTTTAGAATGAAAGGACAGAGGAAACAGGGCTCAGAAATTACACAAAAATATAATAAAATTTCCCTAGACTTGGAGATGATGAGTAAAAGTCCCTTGAGAATCAAACACAAACAATGGGGGGGGGGGAGGAGGACCCCACCAAAGTATGCTGCCATGGGCTCTTAGAACACCAGGAATAAAGAAGAAATCATATTTGGATGAGGGAACAGAATGACTTCTCAATAACAGCCCTAGGAACTACAAGTCAGATGAAGAAATTCCTTGAAATTTTTAAGTAAAAGTATTTCTAAACAATGAACTCTAGTCAAGCTACTGATTAATGAAAGAAGAGAGGAAGAATGTTTTCATGCTTTCAAGTTCTCCAAAACTTTGTCTGTCCTGAGCATCTTTCCCAGGAAGCGGTTGGAGTTTATGCTACCCCACCCACCCAGGGGGGAGTCCATCAAGAAGAAGAGAACAAAGAATCCAGCAAAGGGGCTCAACACCGCAGAGAAGCAAAAGCCAGTCTCAGGATGACAGCTTAGAAGCACTATTGCTGCAAAAGGGACCAGTGCGGGGGCAGGGAGGGGGATGCTGAAAAAGTAATTGATACATTTGCCTATATTAAGACGAATGTTGCATGTCTATCGGAGAGTTTGGGGGGGGGGGGAATGTAATAATGGCAGATAGAAAATTAAGCAAACTAAAACATGACACAACTACCAATGGCAAGAAAAAGAAAACTGTATAAAAGAAAGGAAATGGATCATATATCCCATGTGGTTTACATGTAAACGATACATGCACGTGGCCAAAACGATGTAAACATTGGTTAGTGCTTCATCTAAAATCGTTGTGTAATTAAATTGCATGGATTAAGGGAAGAAGAGTGTGTGTGTGTGTAAGAAAGAGAGAGATTTAGAGCACACGTGCTGGAGGAAGTGTGTGTAAGAACTACATTCTTATCTTCCATAGTAGAAGGACAGTAGATAATATCGACATTTGAAAAATAATAAAAAAGTTGTACGAGAGCATCATTTAGGAATATCGAATAATCGTCATAATGAATAGTTGCAAGTTGAAGGCATTGGTCTCTGGGATTCAAGTGGAAGGAGGGGCAGGGTTGGGATGGGACATCCTTTTAAGCTCTGTCATTCTATACAGCTTTTAAAAATACGTGCATACTTTTTTTAATATATAAAAGTTACACTTTTAAAATAAACTGAATGCAGTGACTTCTAGAGCTCAGCGGTGTTCAAGCTGAGCCTCCCAGATGCCTGGAGGTTTCTTCAGGGACTGCATATGGGAGAGGGAGCTGCGGAGGGGGTCCTGAGCTTCTGCTAAAGCTGTGCAACATCATGGTCAAGTTTCAGTGAATTCTTTCCTTTGAACAAAGGATTCCATAGCAAAACAACAATGACAACAACCAACAGGTTTGAAAAGCCCTGATTAGCCACATGCTCATCTGGAGAAAATCTGCTCCCGAATGAATTAGCTGAATACAGTCATCGCCAGGCTCCTTCCAGCTTGCCCATCACCTTTCGTGTTCCTTTACCTCGTCCAGTACAATTGTCCTATTTCCTACTCTGGATAAATCTCAAGAAACTTGGCGTAGAACCAGTTTGTTTGGGTTTCCAGTAAGGACTGGATGGTTGATGATGAAAATGTACACAGGTTTGAAGTGATGGCATTAAAAACCTTTTCACTTTTCTCCCAAACCAAATTGCATCCTCACTTCTTAAGAGGCATCAAATGTGGAAAATGCTGCTGGAGCTCAAATAAGTGTTGTAATAGCAGGACTCTCTGTGTCCCTAGGAGGAGGTTAGATGTTCTAGTTTTGCCTAGTGATATAGTTATGATTGTGCTCAAATTAGGGTTGAATTTAATCCCATAAGGAAAAATACCCCTCCCCCGGCTTAAAGGAAAAGATCCAAATAAAATCGTGACTGTTAATACTGAGGATAATCCCTATCATTTATACGTGTGGAGTATCGACTGTTCCCTGGGCTACAGACCCTCTCAAAAACAAATCATCCTTAACTCGGTGAGTTTAATTTAGGGAAAAATCAAATGCTGATATAGATACTCCTGAGAAAGCTATTCCCTCATCAACCAATCTCTCTCTCTCTCACCCTCCCACCACCCCCGCCACATACACACAGTTTGAAGTGTTGTACGTCTTCTGTGGGCATCCACTATTTCTAAGTCTAAAATAACTAAGAGCTTCTTTGCCAGAAAGAGAAAGAAAAATACCATATGATGTCACTTATATATGTAGAACCTTAAAAAGGACACAAATGAACTTATTTACAAGACAGAGACAGACTCACAGACATAGAAAACAAGCTTATGGTTACCAGGAGGAAAGGGGATGGGGAGGGATAAACTGGGAATTTGAGATTTAAAGATACAGACTACTATATATAAAATAGATAAACAACACGATTCTACTATATAGCACAGGGAACTATATTCAAGACCCTGTAATAGCCTGTAATGAAAAAGAATATGAAAAGGAACAGACACACACACACACACACGTTTAACTGAATCACTATGCTATATACCATTGTAAATCAGCTATACGTCAATAAAAAAGAAAAATAACTACATATAATTTTATATAAAGTTTACATAAAATATAACATAAAATGTATGCACTCATTTTATGTATTTTATATATTCTTATTTTACATGTATATCTCATTTAAGTTGACAACTTTTTGACGTATGTAGTAGTATTCTCATTGCAGAGATGAGGAAATAGTGCCCCAGGTTGCATGGCTGACAGGGGGTAAACACAAAAAGAAATCTATATTTTCTAACATTCTACTTGGGCCAAACACCCCTTAATTAATAAAAGACTAATTTTTATTAAAAGCATGCATAGTACATAAAAAAAAAAAAATCCTGGATCGCATATATAGGATGACCAGCTAGTCCTGGTTTGCCTGGGACTTTCCTGGTTTTAGCACTGAAAATCCTGCCTGCAGGGAAACCCCTCAGTGCCATTCAAACCAGGATGTTTGGTCACTTTACAGACAGTGCTCAGCCTAAAAGGCTGTAATAGATGCCTTTCATGGGAACTGAGAGAGAGAGACAAGAAATGCAAGTAGAGGAAAGTGATCAAGATGGTTTATGGAGACAAGGGTGAAGATGATTTCTCACCCATATCAAAGAAAATCGGTCTTAGCAACCACAGCAACACGACAGAACAATTACCACAACTTGACAAAAAGTTTCCTATAAATAAATAAATACATCTGTAGCTTCATGATCCATGTCAATATCATGAAGGGTCCAAAAGACACCCAAACTGGACACTGCCAAATCTTGAACTGTGAAGCATCCCATGAGAAGTAATCACCAAACACACAGCCAGACATCCTAGGACCAGCCATCCTCATCCCCCCCTTACACCTTGCTGTCCTCAAGAGTCTGCTGCGTCCAAGGTGCTGCCCCCAGTCTGGGTTACAGCCTGCTCCCTGCTTCTGCTGGGCCAGATTCTATTCCCAGATCCATTCCCTTGTTCTCACTGGTGTCTTCAAGATCACTCTTTTTCTTGCATGCTTCTCTCCAGGCCCTTTCTTCGCATCAACAGAAGCCCCTTTAAGCTTCTTCTGGGTCTCTTTCCCCATTGGAGCCTCCCACTTCCCTTCCGCTCCTCTCCCAACCCACCTGCCTTTCCAGAGACTCAGACAAGAGAGAGAGATACCTCTTCAAAGATGAGGAGAGAGAAGGAATGAGGACAGGCTGCATGTATTCTTATTTGAGTATTTTTGGGGGGGGGGTGTATGTGTGGACCCATAAATCATTTAGCTAGGATTCCTTCTGGCCTTCACCTTTCCTCCTAGTGCCCACAGGTGTTCTCAGATAGTTGAAATCATGGGGCATGTACGTTTATATGCTATGATTGTTAATCCATATCTTTCTGTTGTCTTCAAAATTATCATTGTTCCCAGTTATCCTCCACCAAACATGAAATTATAATTAGTATATTTATACATACGGCCCCTTTTCATAACTAGGGATATTTTCATACCCTCGGCATTCAAACTGAGTGCCTGTTTCATCCCATTTTGAAATTGATTGGCATTTAATAAGATTATACATAGCATGCTGCTGGGGTTTTTATATTCTTAGCAAGATTTTTTTAAATTGAAGTATAGTCAGTTTACAATGTTGTGTTAGTTTCTGGTGTACAGTATGGTGATTCAGTATATATATATATAAATATATATATTATATATATATATTCCTTTTCCTATTCTTTTCCATTATAGGCTGTTACAAGATACTGAACATAGTTCCCTGTGCTGTACACTAGGAACTTGTTGTTTTGGATCCATTCCATATCTGTTGTTAGAGTCTGTTGTAATAGTTTTTCTGCTTTTTCTTGGGCAGTGTCTGTTTTAATTTCTTTTCAAACAACTACTACTTGGATTTATTCATTTCTTCCATAGGAACAAAAACCACTATTTACACCCCCCCCCCAAAAAAAACAAACAAACTCACTTTTATATAAAGAGCGTCTTAGTCCATTCAGTCTGCTATAACAATATACGTAGACTGAGTGGCTTATAAATAACAAATTTATTTCTCACAGTCTGAAGGCTGGAAGTCAAAAATCAAGATGCCAGCAGATTCGGTGCCTGCTTCCTGGCTCACAGAGGGCCATCTTTTTCGCTGTGTCCTCTCACGGTGGAAGGAACAAAGAAGCTCCCTGGGGCCTCTGATAAGGGCACTAGTCCCATTCATGAGGGCTCCACCTTCATGATCTAGGCCTCTCCTAAAGGCCTCACCTCCTAATACCATCACATGAGAGATTAGGTTTCAGTATGAATTGAGGGGGGGGGCACAAATACTCAGTCTATAGCAAATAGTGTATAATTTTAAAAAAATAATGATATGGAAAAGACACACACAAAAAGTCATCCACAAAACTATCACCATGAGAATAGAGCCTCTGTCCGTGTCTTCAGGATGCCAGGGAGGAAAAGGTAACAATGACCGGACCCTTCACGCAAGGGGATGCCTGACAGATCAGCTCCTAAGACCTGAATTTGAACACCTTGTTTACCCGGCAAGGAGCCTGCTACCAGCATTTGCCATCCACAGAACTGTGCTAAGACAGTCTATTTCTGGAGAATGGAGCAGAGATTAACTGCTCGCTCGTGATAAATCAAGGGTATTTGATTTGCCTGTTACATGCCCAGTTTTCTTTGGAAGCAAGCCCTGGAAGCTATTTTTCTGATCAAACCCTAACTCTCCTGTTAGTGCTTATGAAAGAGAAAAATAACATTTACTCATGATAAAGACTGAGTTCTAGCCATTATAAATCTTATCAATTGCCTTGTGAAGGTTAGGGGGGAAGAAAGAAGAAAAAAAAATTCCCGTGTGCTCACTTAACCTTGGGTTTGGACTAATGCTGTCACTACCCTTGCAGAATGTTCTGGAATTTCATGGATCGAAACAGATGAAAATATAAAAGGAGATGAAGTTGGAAACCTACGGAGATACGTGACTGATGACTGTTGTACTCTTAAGGAATGGCGAGTGACGACCCAATGAAGAAAACTGTTTTAGTTTACTAGTTAATATGAAATATTAGGAGGGCCTAATGTTTCCTTTTTTCTTTATTTCCCTCAGAAGCCAGCAAGATCAACAGAAATAATCTTAGCAGAATATGCCAAGTTGGTATTTAGAGTCATTCACTCACACAGACACGAAACGCATAATGATCTTTTTTTTTTTTTTTTGCTTCAGTAGAGGTGCTCAGTGCCTAATATACCCTCCATATAATCTTTTGATTGATGGCTTGAAAAGAGATATAATTTTCTCCCCCAAATCATTCAGACAAATGCAAGATATATTATCTAAAATGTGAGCCAATGTCTAACCATTTTTCTTGGGTTAAAATGTACACTTTTACATAAGCATTTTCAACAAACATCTCCTGAGTGTCGGTTACATATAAATGTTCACTCAAAGGTACCATGGAAGTAAGTAGTGTGACCGAATGTGAACCAGATGGCCTACCGCCAACTCTGTCCACTCTTCTTAGCTCACATGTGTTTTGACACCATCCATTAGCCTCGGGGAGGAGTGTTTTGACAGAGGGAAGAAGAACCCCAAAGACAGGGCTGCGTGCTCTCTGGGTGAGTGGTTTGTTCTCTTTATTTCTGAAGGCATTCGGATGCCTTTATCTATCATTATGACATAGAGCTTGAAATTTCCCTTAGTTAATTGGCTTTTGGAAGAAGAGTAAGGGAAGTTTCTTTCTCCTCTCCCTCCTTCTTATAACCTTTTTGGTTTTTTTTTCAAGGACATCCAGTAACAGGCAAAAGAGTGAGCAGGTTGGTAGCATGCCCGTCTATCTGGGGCATCAAATTAGCCTGAAATAAATTAGTAATGTGATGCTAGGTTATCAAGTGTTCACTCACGGTTCCCGAAAATGGTCTTGTTCAGATGTGGTAAAAGATCACCTCCAGCAGAAAATGTCAAACCCACCATAAACAAACAAAGAGCAAGCTTTCTTTTTGGAGTTAGCCTTCTGCCATTGGATAATTTTGAGACGGCTGCACAAGTTGCAAGGAGCAGCTGTGCCCACACCACCGCCCTGAGCCCAGCCAGCTGACGCTTGCCTGGAGTTGGCCTCCACCGCCGGAGGAGATCTGGAAACCCCAAGGTGCCTGGGGTTGTCGTGGGTCTGACTGCCGAAATTACAGACCCTCTGTCAGGGCTATCAAGAAGGTGTCTGACCCATCACATTGCACAAAGTACATTCACAATTTTGAACAAAGAGAGGCAAATTATTTTCTGCAGTGGTGGATCTGACCCCAGTAACCACTACATCAATATTAAAACAACTTTATGAGTAGTGATTTGAAGGGACTCCACATGATTCATTCTGGCCAGATCCTGTTGGAGGAAATATATTTTCCCCTCATTTCCATTCACTCAGTTTTTCTTTGTTCGGACATGGGTGTGGAGGTGTATTATATGTGCCCCCCCAACACACACACACACACTTTCCCTCCCAGTCCTCACCAGAGTTTGCAAGACAGTTCTGGAAAAGATTTGCCAGGGAGATCAAAGTGTTTCCTGCACCCTCTCCTCCTGCTGTCTGCAATGTAAAACAAAGGACACCTGAATCAGTTTCTTCACAATTCCTACGAGCAAGGGTTTCTCTCGCAGCAAAGCCACGGAATGAACAGTTGCCTCTAGAATACTGTCAAGCAGGCAGCATGACTGTTTCTTCCCGTAATGGGTCCCCACTCATTTGCTAATAAGAAAAAACTCAGCTGTTAACAAAAGAGTTGCCATTTCACTTTCTTTTTTTTTTCCCCACATCTACGGCCATTTGGGGTAAAATTATATGTGAACATTAAAACTTAAACGCGATGCAACAAGAAAAATCTTTGTAATGCCTCCCAAATATTTGCCCCGTTTCTCCACAAAGTTAAGAAAACACAAAATCAGGAAACTTACTTGTTTTTGGATTATGTATACCTGGGAAGTTTTTTTCCTGCTGAGTAACAGAACAAAACTTGAGCTGCCTCGCTTTCTGCTTCCAGGAATGCCAATCAGAGAACATTCTTTTTCAGACAGCCAAGTTTGGAAGTCAGTTGGTTTCTGGCAGCAAGCAGGGGGAGGGGATGGTGGTGGGGAGAGCACAGTGAGCCCTCCTCCTCGGGCTGGTCTTCAGCTCCCAAGTGTTTCCGTAATAGCCATCAATGAAAGCATCTCCTTTTACCCAAGCGGAGACAGGTAAAGAGACAGCTGAATAAATCAGCATTAGCTGTAACAGCGGAAGCTCAGCCTGAGCGTGGGGGGTGGGGGGTGGAGGGCGGGCGTTTGACAGGCTGCCATTGGTGAGTTTACCAAAGGCGTCTGCCAGTGGGACTTGAGTGGAATGTGAAACCAAATCATTTTCAAGTTAAAGATAGACACTGTACACACCAGAATCCAGAAGCTGGATTTTAAACTCGCGCCTCTCCCCAGCATTTCACAGAGTCCTGTTGCCATCTCTGCTGTAATTAACCGTTTGATTGAGGTTTCTTCTTTAAGTGAATGTGCTAAGAATTCGTATACGTTCGGGATGTGCTGGAGTTAAAAGGATTTGAGAGATCATGGTGTGCGTACGCTAGGGTAAGTGGAAAGATTGGTGTCAGGCACGTTGCTCCTCTGGGAAGCTTCATGCTGAGTTTTTCTTTTTTTATGGGTGCGAGTGAAAACGTGAGAGTGAGGATTTTCCAGCGTTGGAACTTGCTTTCCCTTTCTTGAGATAGTTGGCATTTTACAGTTTGTGAAGTAGAAAGAAACAAAGTATTTCAGATAGTTGTGAGCTTGACCTTGTAACTTCAGTTTTGCTTTACCCTTACTTACTTTCTTCTCTATTAACTCTCTTAAACACCCGGCGTTTCTTGAATTACAACGTTGGTAGTTAAATGTCACAACACTGACTAAATGTTACTAAGTCCGGGATGCCATTGGATGTGACTATATTATCAGGAGATAAGAGTTACTTCCCTCGCTTGGCACTACGGCTTTTTTTAATTAAAAAAAATGAGAAAAGAAAATAATAAAAGAAGGGGGAAAGAGGTGGTGTGCAGTGCATTAAGGAGCCTTTAGAAGATATACTATTTTTTTAGAAAAAAATAAATGAGAAAAATAGGCAATTTTCCATTGAAGAGAACAGTTTATTAATAGAAGTTATTTTTTGGTGTCGCCTCATTAATTCCAAGCAGGTTCTCCTCCAAAAAAAGCTGATACTTGCTAAGCAAATAGAGGCGTTCTGATTATACGAGCTTGAGGGTGTGGGACGGAAAGTTGTCTGATTTGCTCCTGACTCGCTGGGTGTTAAGGATTTCAAAACTCTTTTTTTTCAAAGGAAGAATGACAAACTTTAATCGTCTTCATGTTTTGACCATGTATAGGTTTGGTTTCTTGTTTTGTCCAGTGACCTCTTGGCTCTCATAGAGACAGCTTTTCCAAACTTGCAGAGTGTTCCTTCTGAATAAATACTGTCCATAATAGTCACAGAGTCCGTGGAGTGAACTGGAAATTCTACTTTATATGGGATAAATAAACGTGCTGACGTTCTTATTACAGAGTGTGGGGCCGAACAGTTGTTGCATGTAACTGGCCAGGTTTTGTTCTGTCAAATAGACCGGAATCTAGTGAACTAAGCTGGCTGACCTGCGTGCAAACAGTGAATGACTTAATATGAACCTTTCCTTCAACTTTGGTAAGGATAAATAAGGGACCGTATTACTCTGATACTGTGAAAAATGAGAGAGGCACTTGTTCTTACAACCATTTCGTTAGATCACAGTTAACCTTCCCTAATCCTCATAATTAACCCATTAGGTTGTAAGAGTTGCAGGTAAGTTTCACTTCTCTGCGAATGGATGGTACCTTTGTACATTTTCCCTGGTGACATTGGACGCATGTCCTCCCTGCCTTACCCAGCTCTGTCCTGGACTGTTGGCAAGAGGATTGAGCCTGGCAGGAATCATAGGTGTCTCCCAAGAAATTAGTGAGGGCACGCACACGCGCGCATGTGTGTGTGAGCACCGTACACACAAGGACACACAAACACGTGTAAACTTACCTTGTACTTAACTAATATATTTCTGATTGAATTATGCACATAAGTAAAATTATATTAGGCTTATCAGTGTGGGGCTTTTTTTTGTTTCCAGTGTGTCAAAAGAAAACCCCTTCCTCAAAAAAACACAAAATTTAAAAATTCTAAAATGTAAGAATTTTGAACTTAGGTGGCCAAATAGTGTTGACAAGGGGGCCAATGAACATTTCTCTGCTCCTGTGACTCACTCACTGTTTCTAGTTCCCTGCTGACGTCACCAAGCTTGGATGTTATCTCTTCAAACGTAGCAAGTGAAGTCGTTTTATGACGTATGTCTGCTAATTCTCATATCTCAAGAATTACTGAGATTTATTCTTATAATTATTGTTCCTATCAGTTCTCACTCATGGTGTCTTGTTTGCTTGGTTGCTTGGCTACCTCTGACTCTGCTGGAAATGTGTTTTTTTAAATTACTGGTAAGAAAAAGTTGAGAGCTAGTGGTGATGATGGTTTCCTCCAAAGAGGGTCTGAGTTTGCTTCTGCCAGGCCCCTGGGGGCAATGCCAGGCCAGAATCACCTTAGTCAAAGGGCAACACGAGTGCCAGAAGCTAGGCTTCAGGTCTGTGTGAGGAACAGCGGTTTACTGGGGGTTCACGTCTACCCCGAGGGAAGTGATGGCCTGTTGAGGTCCCAAGTGAAAGCTGGGCTAGCGTGTTAAAGCTCTCATCTGACGGCCACGGGCCCTGTCGTTCCCACGAAGCTCGTAAGGCCGCCCGGCGTCCATCTGGTCTCCCAGACCTCTCGTTCCTGATACTCAGATGCCCGGGAGCAAAACCTTTCAAAGACGGGCATCTCCCTCTGAGTTCTGGTCTTCTGCTGAATTTCCGTGTCTTCACCATCTTATTGGCTCTTTGCTGTTCTACATTTTAAATATTTTCCGTTACCGCGGTGGGAGTGTTGGTCCGAATTATCTCGTTGCTGTGACTAGAAATAGAAACTCACTCGTCTGCTTTTATGCTCGTTTTGTTGATATTCCTCATTCTAGAGAAGCTCTCAGGCAGTCTGCTGAGGCGACTGATGATCTCTGTCCATTTGTCTGATTTGGGGTTACAGTTGTGGCCTGGTCTGTTTCGGCTTTTTGGAGGACTTTGCAAATGCAGGTTTCTGATTGGAAGAGCCCCGCGTTCCAGCCTGATCTGAGCTGTCAACAACACTTAGCAGCCCTTTTATTTGTCCCTCTCGGGCCCCTCAATCTCTCTAATCCACCCCCACGGCCATCACTCTCAGCTGTTGACCTTGACTCTTCTCGCTTTCCCTTGGCCCGTATCCAGTATCACCACATTTGAAAAATCATCGTAAATAAGTTCCCCGCTTTCCATTCTCTTTGCAACTTCAGGGCTTCATCCCCTCACTTGGCTGCTCCTGTGGTCTCCCAGTTGTTCTTCTGTCCCCAGGTTCTACCCTCCAACATATCCCCCTACTGGGACCAGCACACCCGTCTTCTAAAGTCGCAGATGCAAGTGGGTTATTCCCCCCCTTAAAAATCTCTCGTGGTTCACCATTCCCGTCAATATACATTCCTTAGTATGTCTTACTGTGTCACAAAGCCGCAACCCGTGTCTCTAACATCACCACCACAACCACTGATTACCTCCAACACGTTACGTTAGTCCCCCGTGATCGCTGCCTCCAGAGAAACCCACACACAGTAGTATGTCTGCTTGACTACCCACTAGTCTGGTGGTGGTTTTTTTTTTTTTTGGTTTCTTTTTTATTTGCCCAGAATGCCCAATGTGGGCACAATTTTCCTTGTGGGCAAATCCCACTTCTCCTTCGATGTGGATCTCATCCCCTGTCCATTCACTGTGTAGCTCACCCCCTGTTCTGGGTGGCCCTGATGGCCGGTGTTGTGTCTTACTCACGTTTATTCTCAGTGACCATCACGTAGAAACCATTCAATACATGTTTAAGGAGTGAACACACGACAATTTGGAGGGAGGTTTTCCTCAACCACTCCTTTCTGACTTTATTCTGTTTTATTCTAAACATCGTATTCTTTTCACCTTAGGCTCTTTGTCTAGAATGGTGATCATTTGTCATCCTTGGTGTCAAGTAGAATCAGTTAAAAATTTTTCGTTATTGTTACTTTGGTGGTGGAGGGGGGAAGGTTATCTGTTTTCATTTTTGCCAAATGAGACTATATAACTTGATTGTGATGACAAAAGAGATGGTCGAAGTGTAAGTATGATAAATTAGCTGTGTATTATCAGAGAGATTCATAATCAGAAAGGAAGTCATCGAGTTGGAAAATAGACATGTTCCAACAAATCCAGCCCAGAATGCTAGACAGCACAAATAGAAGAAGTCAGGATGACACAACAAAATTAAAAGCATCTCACTGCACACAGCCTGAATCTGAACCATCAGATTGGTTCCGATGGTTGTTTGGCTTGTTTTCCGATCGCAGTGTGTGCTAGAAGGAAAGCGGTGGCTTGCTTACGGGATATGACACTGTGACCCTAAATCTTCAAGTCGGTTAAACTTTTTCCTTAAAAAATTTTAAGGCCTTAAAGTACAGTATTAATCTTTTTCCTATGCTGAGTTTAGAAAACTGCATTTATTTGTTAAAAACTGAATAGAGTTGGTGGGAATCAGAGGAAGAGGAAATACAGCTTATTAATTCTAAGGATGTTTAACCAATTTCGTATTCCTCAGAACACTTATAAACTTTTCACACACATATTATATGCCTTTGATATACAAACTCCTGCGATTTAGAAAAAAATAAGAAACTTGGTTTATGTTTTTCCTTATATGGGGCTCTTTTACCTCCACAAAGACAAAAAGCCCTAATATGAATGGAGTTAAAATTTATCTTAAATTTTTTTTGACTGTAACTCTAATGTTCAAGTCATTGTTAAGATGAACACACAGATTTCTTCATCACAAAATGTGAAAATAATATATATTAAAAAAACCCAAAATGTGACAATATAACATTATTGGCCTTTTTTTTTTTTTACCTCATCAATCAAAGAAATTAAGACTAGCTCTTGAAAACTGGCTGATTTTAAATTGTAGCTTCCAAGCAGCTGAGCTAATTTGTCTTATTAATTCAAGAAATCCCTACCAGGCTCATACCTTGTGCCTTACCTGCGCTTGCATTTGACCATGAAATTGAGATAGACCCCTTCACTGGCCACTGACACTGAAATATGTTGTGTTAAAACAATGGAAATGCAATTTGCAAATTGCTTTATGTTATTCTCTCATTTATATTCTTATTTAATTTCTACTAATCTCCACACTTGTTAAAAAGTGACTTTGCCTTTCCTCAACAATTAGTGTTTTTCCTCTCAGAAAGCTAAATTTTAAGTGTTTAGCAGATATTTTATTATAGAACACTTTAAAGAGACCTGAACAAATTTTTAAAAAAGAGTTACGTAGAAAATGTATTTTTATCACATAGGAAGCTATGTTGTATCTGAACATAAAATAAAAATGCATTTATTTGCATAAATAAAGCTGGACTTTGCATTCTTGCAAGATGAATATGGCATAAAGATGACTCAAGAGACACTCTGAGTCATGAAGGCTTTGTAAAGCTCTGTGTGTTTTGAAGACAGCGATAAGAATTATTTTTATTATTTTTCTGTCTTGGTCTCACTTGACTTTTCTACCCCATTCCTACATAGCACACATTTCTGGGTGCTGAAAGAATGGATTCGCTGAATTAATCATAGTTTGTTGATATATATATTCAATAATACAGATTCCTTTATTAATTTTATTAAAAGATGTAGATTCATTTTGAATGAAATGTGTCTTCTCATACATATGAACTTTCTAGTCTTAGATGGTTCATTCCTACACATTTGTAGAAACATATTTACTCACCAAAAGATGTTGTTTTTAACACCTCAGATAAGTGTAACGATTCTGTCCTAAAATGCATCCAATGTTTCATACTATTTTGTGGGTAAGAGACATATGTTGTTATTTTCTTTTCTATACGATAAAACTAAGATGCAGACATACGAAGTGCTCCAGATATACTACATGTGGTTTCCTGGGGGTAAAAAACAACCCCTAAATCTCAGTGGCTTATAAAAACCAAGGTTTCCTTCCCACTCAGGCAAATTTTTCATCAGCCACGGGGTTGGAAGGCCCGTCTCCACATTGTTGCTTTCACCAGGAAATGACCCATGTTCCTTATGCTCACATTCCCTTGGCCAAAGCTTGCCACGTGATCACACCTGACTTCAGCTGGGTGAATAATACAGTCGTTCCACTTGCCTGGAGAGAGAAAGAGCAGGAATATTCATGAAGAGCTCTAATGAATTCCACAGTCATGGACGGTAGATGGCCCTAAACCTCCAGACCAACAGAGATCTAGATTTAAACTCTTACATACCTGTGAACAGTATTTGGTCCATACTGATACTACCTGCAAATTGATGCTAACGTCTCTGGTCTGTTTTCATCCTTTGACTCTCAGCCCCACTGAGCCGGTTTTGGGTCTCTAAATCTTGGCCATTTCTGGAGCATCTGTGACCTTTCCTCTCTCAGCTTTTCTGGTCCTTGGGAATCCTGGCATTTAACCTCTCCTCACACTTATCTCTCAGGGAGTTGTGCCCACGGACAGTTTTGGGAAAGGGAAAAGAGCCTCTGATAGGGGAATTTCCATAGACTGTAGAGAGAAGTTGTGAAACGTTACCACTTTCCCATCTCTAAGCAGTGACCACGTGTAGCAGAGAAATGGAGAACAAGTAACTGAATGTAATTCTAATCCCCAGCCCCCACTTCTAGGCGCAAAGAAAAGGACTAGGCTGAGGGGAAATGCCACAGAGGAATGACAATCTGTATTATCGACATATAGTTGGTTTACAATGTTGTGTTAGTTTCAGGTGTACAGCATAGTGGTTCAGTTATACATATATGTATTCTTTTTCATATTCTTTTCCATTATAGGCTATTACAAGGTACTGAATATAGTTCCCTGTGCTCTACAGTAGGACCTTGTTGTTTATCTATTTTATGTATAGTAGTTAGCATCTGCAAATCCAGAACTCCTAATTTATCCCTCCACCCCCACTCCCCACTAGTAACCATAAATTTGTTTTCTGTGTCTGTGAGTCTGTCTCTGTTTTGTAAGTAAGTTCATCTGTGTCCTTTTTTTTAGATTCCACATGTAAGTGATCTTATATGGTATTTTTCTTTCTCTTTTTGGTTTACTTCACTTGGTATGATGACCTCCAAGTCCATCCATGTTGCTGCACATGGCATTATTTTATTCTTTTTTATGGCCAGGTAGTATTCCTTTGTATAAATATACCACAACTTCTTTATCCAGTCATCTGTCAATGGACATTTAGGTTGTTTTCATGTCTTGGCTATTGTAAACAGTGCCACTATGAACTTTGGGTTTCATGTATCTTTGAATTCAAGTTTCCTCTGGATATATGCCCAGGAGTGGGATTGCTAGATCATAGGGTAAGTCTATTTTCAGTTTTTTAAGGAATCTCCATACTGTTTTCCACAGTGGCTGCACCAAACTACATTCCCACCAGCAGTGTAGGAGGGTTCCCTTTCCTCCACACCCTCTCCAGCATTTATCATTTGTGGACTTTTTAATGATGGCCATTCTGCCTGGTGTAGGACGTTTGGAGTTTTGATTTGCATTTCTCTGATAATTAGTGAAAGTGAGCAAGAAATGCATAGTTTTGAATAGCATTTACATCACACTAATATTCTACTCTTGCTTTGCATTTAGTTTAAGCATTAACAAGATAAAATGGGGATTCAGAGATTAATGGGACACTTAAAAGTTGAAAAATTATTAAGCCAATATTTTAAGGTCTTTTGGATTTTAATTTAACTCAGCAAACCCAATTTATGTTCTCTGGGGCAATAATTCTAGGAAATGCTGTATGAAAGAAAAAGAAAAAAGATGAGGGTCCTGGGTCAGATGAATTTGGGAAATACTGTATACCGTAGCGCTCTCTTGGAGATTAAGGTGACCTTTGCATTAGAGACTCTTGAAATTTTACACTAAAGAGACATGGTTGATTTTCTTTAACCCAGTGTTTCTTAAGCTAACTTGAATAGATGTGTGTGTGTGTATAATTTAAATATATATAATTTAAATATATAAACATATATATCAACATTATTATATATATAATTTTTAACATATACTTTAATACACTTGATAAATTCTGCATTAAATCACTCCCAGTTGATTGTATTAGTAATTAAAAATGTGATGATGTAATATTTACCACATAGCTCATGTAATACTTTGAGAACGTAAAGCTGAGAATTATAAGGACTTCAAAAAATATCTTTACCTTTGGGTACTTTGTATTCTCTTGATAAGTGACACTAATTTTAAACACCAACAGAAATCAGATCTTAATCTGATAGGGCAGCCAGGGACATTTGTTTAACTTTACTCGGGCATATAATTTGTGATACAGGCACTGCTAGGACCCTGGCTGTGTCCCTCAGAACCCAGAATTCAATAGGGATTTGTACTATTATATCCATTTTTTTTTTGGAAGCTCTAAAACTGTTACTCCATTTTTAGAATCTGATCATACATTAATAATTTATTAGGCTAAGTTATCTTCTTTACGAAGACCATGTGGAAAGAAAAGTCATCTTCAACATCTGTTTCTTGATTTTTTTTTGTTTGTTTGTTTCACCTCCCTTAAGTTCAAGATTTTTAAAGCTTAAAAAGGAAAAAAAAACTGTTGGGTTTCAAAAGATGCTCTACGAAAGTTACCATCTATGGGAATTTTTCTGTGCAAGAAGAAGCGTAATAGACTAACAAGAACAAAATGTCCACTCTTTTCTTTTGAATGTGTGTTATATTCAATTATGTGCTGTGATTGCTTAAAACAAACTAATTGTTCCACGAACTTCTACGCCACCAGCAACTCTATTCAAAGAAAATTCTGGACGTTCGGTTCACTTACAGGTATCAGGGTACTTAGGTGTGACAGAGAGAATGTGACGTTATTCTGCTTTTCATTCATTAGCATCCCAGTTCTCCTCCCTTGATTTTAAGAGAATGAGATAAATCAATATATTTTTTTAGAAAGATAATTATTGGGGGAAATGTACCTTCTTTCTGCTACATAGAAAGAGGAATCATTCAATCAAACGTGTGGACAGCATAAATTCATAGCACACATATTTTCCTCTGATTGATTTTTGTTTATATTTTTCCCTGGCGGTTATAAAAAGATTCAGAAACTATAATGATGTCACCAACACCGCTAAAAATTCACTGCAGGAGGATTTGAAGATCTTTTTCTCAGCACTGCAGGGCTGCTCCTCTGCAACTCTGTAAATAACCGCACAGCACAACTTCACCTCTGCCTCGCCTGCCAAATTATGAAGGCAATTATATCTACATTCTGAAATTGCCTAGCACCTAAGCATTAGGAATGCTGAAAAATACGCTGTGTAACCATTTGCCAGACACCAGAACATAAATCTAAGTTACTTAGATTTACAGTATTATAATCTCTCCTTTAAAATGACATGAGGGAAGTGTTTAACTTAATGAGGCAAAGGATCCTAGTGTGCAAGTTTCATTATATTTTTCATTGCACAAGGGTAAATTATTGCTCCAGTCTCCTATATGGTACCCCAGTGGCCTCAAAGACACAATGTAGCTTTCCAGAAACGTCTACTTTTGTCTTCGGCAATAACTTACTCCACTAGAGTGTGCCTTTGGAGAATTACCCATAACATTTCTTGCAGTGGGCTGAATTTCTTGAAGGTCATTCACAGATGCTAACTGTACGTAACTTTTTTTTTTAAACGTAGGGACATTGACTGACGTGGTAACTCTTCATACATCACTATACAAAAGGGAAAACGATGGACATTTTCTTTCTGTCTAAAACTGGAAAATAAGCACTAAAATTCTGAGTAAGAAATGAAATTACAGGACAGAAAATTTTTTCTGAGCATTTGAGCTCTGATGTTGCTAACTTTCTAAATAAATAAGCACAGGCTTTTGCAGGGTGGTCCACAAAGATTTAGGACTATAACAGTTAAGTATGTAGTTTCAGATTTGCAAAAACAAAAAAACAAAGCAAAAAAACTTCATCCTCTCTTCAGCACCAAATGGATGAATCAAAATGTGTGTGGGAGTCTTTTAAACAAGCTTTACTTTCTAATACGGCAATATAGGAATTGAATTAAAACAAACAAGAAAAAAATCCCCTCACCAATCAGTGGTGCAGCATTTGGGTAAATGTTAGCACTTGACAACTTTCAAGGCAGAGACACGACTCCAGGCTTTCTGCCAAACCATTACTGGTAATCAAGAGATGAAGCAAATGAAAAGTACTGCTGCCTGGCTTAGTTAGAGACACGTTTGCTAAAAGACAAGCCAACACGTTTCTTATGCAACCATCAAAATCACAACTTAGGAACACACACACGCACAATGCTTTTATAAGTCTAGGAAGATACACATTAAATTCCAACTCTGTGCTTAAGGGGAACACATTATAAGATCCAGCTGGTGTTGACCAGATCCTTTCTCTATCCTGAGTGGTTTTAATATCATTTCTTATCATTACTATCATTTCTTCCAACAACTGCAAGGGAAGGAATTAAATTCCTCCTATGTGGACAAGATTTAGGATTGCCGATGGTGGTCAGAACCTCTCATTGATCAATGTGTGGTTTGGGCTGCTAATTTTTGTGGTGGACTTAAATGATTTGGGTAAACATCTGCTTTCCCAAAATGCTTAAAAAAATTATGTAATATAATAGTGATTTAAAAAAGTAATCAAAGCAAGCATTTGTGTAAAAGAAGATTGAAATCTTTTCAGTTCTTCAGAGGGAGAAATACTGAGTTAAGTATCGATGAGTATTTGCATATATTATTTTGACCACTAGAGGGCTCTTGGATTTTTTTGCTTCAACTCTTTGGAAATCATCTGCTGTGGCTGAAACGCTGGTATAACAAATTTAAATCCTGAAGGCTATGTAGTTGCCTAGCTCTTAAGATGGCACATGTTCTCGAAATACAAAATAAAAGGAAAATCAGATTTAACTTATTGTGTTATTTCACTGTTTTACAACAAAATAATTTCACAACCAGTAAGAGAAATGAACCATATGCCTATTTTTTAAATTATTATTTCATTACTGGGACTCATGTCAAAATTACATGATCCTGTCTGTTAGAGTCGGAGGTTCCTAAATCTCTGAGTAAGACCCTGTAGTTGATATTTTGGACAACCACACATTGCCAAGTCCCCGTCTTTGACTAGTGTCCTGGGAAGCCAGGTACATGTCGTGATGGTTTAGTCATAATGTCAGAAGTGATGGGTTGTGGGGTTAAGGTGCTCAGTGAAGATGTCCTGAAGGCGGGGACAATATTGGGCCTTGACAGGTGAGTAGGAGTTACCTTGATCAAGAAAGATGGGAGGGTATTCAAGATTGAAGGACTAGCATGAGCAACGATAGCAGAGGGGTTGATCAACAGTTTGGTATTGCCAGAGTTTGAGGCTAGAGTGATGCGAAATGAGTTCGAAGAGATAAATAGTTACCCAGCCATGGAAAGCCTTTTATGGCATTCCAAGGGGTTTGTTCTCTATTCCTTAGGGTACTTAGTGCTTCTGAAATCTAAACCCCGCCCCTAAAGGAAACAAAGCCAAAACGGAGAATAAATGCACACTCACAGGGCATATGGCCCAGAGCCAGAGTTCAAAATGATCCACCATGTGTATCAAGTTCTTTGAATTCTCATGTGTTTGCATTTACTCTGAAATAAATCTTTGTTTCATTCAGCAAAAAAAAAAAAAGTATTTTTCTCCAAGTTTCTAGGAAGATGCAACCTGTTTATCCAGTAGCTTTCTCATCCTTCCAGGTTCTTTAGAACTTCTTTTGCTTATAAATCGCTTTGCTTGAGGAGCACGGCTGTAGCTACAGGTAGTGGGAACTGCATGCGATGCAGTATGGATATCTTGATCCCTCTGGGTGATGATTTTAAAGAAGGCAGGAATGGAGGGCAGTAGTCTGTTCATAAAACATGAGAAGATTTAAGTGATCCCATAATGCCGAGTTAGACAGACCACAAGAATGGGGTTCCCGTATACTTTTTTTAGTTTAATTCTTTAGAAATCCGTCTGATATAGCTGAATATTCTCTAGCCTCATTCCAAAATGGACATTCTAAGCAAAGCTTACACCAAAAAAAAAAAAAAAAAGACTTCATAGTTTTCTCCCAGTTTCAGCCCTCCTGCAACAATGTAAATACCTACTGGGAAAGATGGGAGAAATGTGTGTCACTGTAACCAGCACTCTTAGCACAGAGGTGTTTATCCCAAAGGGTCCCCCTTCTCTCTTCTCGTGACCTCTTGGCTTCCTGTGGGAGTTTTCCAGAAACACTCAAACTTCTCAGTTTTGCTGGATGCCTCTTTACTGGTGCTCATAATGCACCTTATCCAGCATCAGTAGGTCAGAAGATACAGAATTGCATGGATCAAGGAGGAGAAAGGCAGAGAGGCAGCATTTTGATACTCAGAGAGGAAGATTATTTCCGGAGTGGTTCTGCTTGATAGTGAAGTTCAAGATGGAGGATTGTAACAGTGCTGAATCTGGAAGTGGCTGTGGCTCCAGATCCCTCTGATTTGGATCTTTAAGTGGCTGTGATGCCAGTTAAGGGGAACCCAGAAAGCTTTCTCAATCCCTGATGAAACCAAACATCCTGCTCTTTTGACAGATTCAATTACAATTTTAGGTCTTACCAAAAAAAAAAAAAAAAAAAAAAGCCATACCACGTCCTCCTCACTTTATAGATCTAAATAACTGGGTTGGTATTTAGGTAAATTGTAGGCAGCCTGAGCCATGATGATGATTTAGTTTTGCTATCACAGTCAGGAGTGGCTTTAATAAGTGTCTGTGCCTTTTACAATTTGTCACCTGGACAAAAGACTTTACCTTAGCAATGCTGAAAAAAAGTAAAGTTCTAGTATTCAGAAGACTAATACCAAATAACCTTACTTGGTCAGTTTCTTCATCTACTGGAAGCATTTAAAACCCTGGAGGACCCATCAGTCCATCTATTCAAATATTCAGATACTTGACAAAAGCATCTCTGAGGTTCTTTTATGGATTTGGATAGTGTAAAGGTGAGACCTAGCCATAAAAATTTCTAGGCCCAAAGTGTTTCTTTCACGCCTTAAGGAACTTGTAAAATCACGATTTCAAAAATCTTTTGGAAAAAAAAAAAGCTTATCTGTCTCTTTGTGGACCCGAGTGACCCATCTCTGTGTGAGAATATAAATCAGGCTTCTTAATTTCTCCATCAGAATGTCAGCCTGCTGCCTTTTCACCTGCTATTTCAACATATAGATCTTCCTTCAATCAACCATACAGAATATTCGCGTTTTCAGCAGCAATTAAAAGATTTAACCCTGAATTGACTGTGCTAAGAGTGTGCCAGGACACCTTCTCCCAGTGCTATGGTCTGTTGAATCACAGTACCTGGAGCTCATTCAGTTAACTCTTCCCTGCCCTCTCCACACGCATATAATGTCATTACTGAGCAGCTGTTTCATTTGGTGCCCTTGGGTGCTGTTCAGGTTTACCGTTAAGATGAGGCACATGGGGAAAATAAAGAATGACACTGAACAACTGCAGTAACACTGTGCTAAATGTCACTTGATACCTTCAGAAGGGAGTTATGCCACGCGTAGGAATTTGTGCCAGGAAAGCATTTCTTTCTCAAGATAAACTCGTAAACTTTTTAATTGTGTTAGGAAAAACTGTAGTAGCTTATCAATTTCCTTGTTTGTAGCAACTGCTCAGTTTACTTCCTGTTTCATAGTAACACTCATCTATGTCATTGGGGTGTAATTCATGCTTTCCCCACCTGTGATCTCTGACTCAGGTGACACTGCCTAGTGCCCCACTATCTCTCATCACTGATCAGACAATAGTATTTGTGGAGTTAACATGACTTTGTACTGTCCTGTATGTATGTGTGCATATATAAATATATGCATATATATATATTTTTTTAATGGAGGTACTGGGAATTGAACCCAGGACTTCATGCATGCTAAGCATGTGCGCTACCACTGAGCTATAGCCACCCCTCTGTCCTGTATATTTTTAATATTGAATTACTCCATTTTGAAAATAAGTAAAATTTCAAACCATTAGGGATGACTAACAAGACTGTTGAGAAAAATGGAATAACTATCAACAGTAACGTTCCTTAGGGGCATTTGAAATTCCTTCACTCTGAAGAGTTCGGTGATATCCTTTAGTCTGCACCCCAGTTTTGCCCAGAGTCTGTATTTATTGTTATCAGTCAGGTCACATTGTACTTTGTTAAGTTTTATTTTCAACCAGTTTTAACCTTCTTGGAGTTTGCATCAGAGGATTTTTGACAGAAGAGTTAAGCAACAAGGTTATTGATTACAATGTGTTTATGTCGTCAGTTTGTCCTATTCAAGTGACAAAGGCTATTAGCCAAGTACGGAGGAGGCTTCTGTAGGCTAAAGATTTCACCTGTGAGGCTGTCTTTATGAGAACTGAGGTGAGTCAGACTAACCTTCTCTCCCAGGGGCTGGTGTTTTCCTCCTGGAAGTCTTTTGACATCTTAGGAGATGAGGCTGGAGAGATTAAATAAATGACAAAGAACAAACCAGACTGCTAATTGGCAGTCTAAAACCCTGATTTATAATCCAGAACTCTTTCAGATACTCCTAAGGTATTTCACAAAGTTTCTCTGAAACAATGTGCTGGGGGAAAAAATGACCCGCATTCCCTCATTGTTGAGATGACCATACAGAGCTCCATTTTGGGATGTGGGGTGTGGTCATTTGTCTCTCTAGTGCCGGTGGCACAGATAGGTTGCTTTGAGGTGCACTTGAAAGATGGATAGGTCCAAGGGAATGGAGATGGGGGAGGACACTGTGAATAATAATGCACACTCAAACAGGAAAGAGTTAAGAAAACTCTGGTAAGTCTGCTCAACAAAATACTATGTGGTCATTTATGCATTTAATCTTGTTGTACATGTCTTTTATGAGCTAAACCAAACTTCTTTATGTAAACAGTGTGATGTCTAATTTCTTTAACTATTTGTTCTCATCTGTTAAATGAGGATAATAATAGGGCCGTGTTTTGGGATTGCTGAGAGGTTTCTGTGAGCTAATCCGTGTGAAAAATTTATGAGCTCCTCACATTACACAGAGTAGAATGATATCTGTGAAAAGTGTTCATGATTCAGGGAAAATGCTGATGTCATAATGTAGCGATAACAGTGAGGACACAAAAGTGTGCAGTTGATCATAATTGTGAGGATATATTGATAGAAAAAGCTTAGAAGGAAATAGTAATTGCAAATATCTTTAAATCATGAGATGTAGATTTTTTTTTGTATCTCCTGTATTATGTAAATTCACAAAGTGTGCTCAAAATACACTTAGGAAAATATAAAATTCATAAAAATAAATCTCAACCCAGTAAACATTTCTTCTTTTGGATCTTAACAATTCTTGTATCCTTAGAGGGACGTGGCATGGCTTTATTTGCTTACAAACATTCACCTCCTAATGTGTACATCATATACGGAGGAAATAGTGTATTCTGGTCCAGATCCTTTCCAGTCTTATACACCAGTTCACTCACCTGTAATAAAAATTTATCAGGTGGAGGAGGATGTGATCCTATTTGTTCTTAGAAGTTTTCTCCAGTCTCAGGTATTGAGATCTATAAATCTTGATTCATAGGTGCTTATTTCTTTCCTGAGAACCTGGGTCATTCTCTTAGCAAAGGAAAAGCTTGGAGGAAATATGCATCCTTGAAGGACATGGGGGCAGATAACTATGGTGAGGTGGCACCTACAGAAATGAAATGAACCGGGGAGCATCCTCTCTGCCCATGCTGTGATATTGAGGAGCAATAAACAAGGAAAGGTTGTTGTCATTAATTCTGCAGCACCTACACTCATCAGTAAACGTTGTTACACTTTGACCTTTTCAGTGATGCTCAGCTTACCTGTAAACAATTCCCCACCAGTGCACTGTGCTCTTACCTTATAATTATGAAGCCCTATATACTTTCACCTAAATGAAGATTTTATTATACCCATGAGAATTAATCATGGCTGGGTGAGTTCTCAGTGCATCAATCAATTCTAACAAATCAGCCTTCATGCTATATACTCTTACTGCTTTTGAAAACAAGTACGCACAATTCTGTGAGCTCTTACTCCTCTGCGTACTCCCCCACCTCTTTGATCATGAATTTTCTAATATTATCCTGGGTCCAGAGAAGCTCATCTCTGAATTGAGTCACCAAATTTTAGAGCTGGGAGGAGGCCTAGACATCTTCCAGTGACAAGTACAATCTGTTAGTTTTACCGAAGAGGAAACCACATCCTAAAGAGATCAGCTTGGCCGGAGAACACAAGGACCGAGAGTAGCACCCTGTCCAGTTCGGTTCTGCTACACCTTGGGGCCTTTTAAAAGTTCAGGCACCCATTCTTTGGCCCTTATAATAGTGATTTGTCAGCCCCAACTGCTTTCTTTTGTGGAGGTTGTCCTGCTTTGGACTATTTGTAGGCAATATCATGAAATCATTTTTGATAAGGAAAAACTAGAGAGAGAAGGATTAAAAGTTGGGGTGGAAAGCATTTTGAATCCCAGGTGACTGTAAGTCACCATTTTATGCAAACACAGTGCCAGATGATTCCCTGCAAACAGATCAGGTGAATGGAAACATTTCTTTCAAAGGCTGGAGCGGAGAGGTCATCATTCTGCGACTCGCATTACAATCCTCTCAATTTCTCATTTTTCATTACTCCTCTCTGCCCGTGTCACTTTTGGAGGCTCAGACCAAACCGTTTATTGTCAGAAAGTTGTATCTTTGATGTTTTCAAGGGCTTTTGTGCTGCGAATAGAGAGAGAATTTCCAATCAGCGTTCTGTTGAAACAAACGCAAAAACACAATTACTTGCAGTTTTGACTCAGCATTTTCACCTTTCATGGAATCATTGGTCAAATGAGTGGTCCTTAATAATGAAGAGAATCTTTTTTTTTTATTCCTATTTTCATTCATTCGCCATCTACTTTGTCACTAGCCATGTGCCAGCTCCTGTCTGAGATCTAGGGGTGTAACCTCTGGGGAGCTCACAGAGTGCAGGAGAAAGCCAGATACTCAAGCAAATAGTCATGATTTCATGTGACAGATGCCACAACATAAACCCCAAAAGGCACAATAGAGAGGGCAGAGGATTAATAGAGGGAAAGATAAATGAGCTGAAACTTGAAAGATGACTCCCAAGTTTGACAGGCAGATTGGAGGGGAGAGCTACCCAATCCAAATGCAAAATAATATTCTGGGAGGAGCAAACGTCAGTTCAGAAGTATTGGAGTGGCAAGAAAGTATGATAGTCTTAGGTAACTGAAAATGACTCAGCGTAAAGCATAAAATGTGTTAGAATAAGTGACATGCACTGAGACTGGACAGACAGAGAGAAATAGCATAAAAGATCTTTAAGATTGTGTTAAGGAGGTTAAAATGTATACTGAGGCAATGAGAAACCATTCAAGAATTAAGATCAGGCAATGGATTAGTCAATCTGAATTTTAGAAAAAGCACTGTTGCCACTGTCTGTAAGAACAGCTGGAGAGCAAAGGACCCCAAACCAGAAGAACAGCAGAAAGGCGATGCACTGCAGATGCCAGGCAAGAAGCATTTTTTTTAAGGACGTTGCAGTGACAGTCAATCACGGTGAGAAAGAAAAGGGAGGATAAACCCAAATGATATTTCACAAATAGAATCAGTATGATTTAGCGATTGGGCAGGAGGTTCAGAGAATAGTGAGATATCCAGGATGGTCTGAGGTTCTGGTTCTGGCAACAGGATGGATGGTAATGTCATTAGTGATGGTAGGAAATACGGGAAAGGTTCATATAGGGGAAGGGTGAACACAACAGCTTTGGACATTTTGAGTTGGAAGCTTCTGTGTGCCATTCATGTAAAGATGCCTGGTAGGCAGGTAGATAAATGAGGGGAAACGTCTCGTGTAGAGACGTGGATTTAAAATTCATTTGTGTCTAAGTGGGTAAAGCTGTGAAAAGTGTGAGTTATCCCAAGGAAATGCAAACTGAAAGGAAAAGAAGGCTGAGGAAGAACCCAGTAAACACTGGTGATTTGGATTGAGAAGGAGCATCTTCTAGAGACATAGGGAAGAATTAACTGGAGGAACATCACCAAAATGGTGGCCTCCATCTGCCCAACAAAGAACAACAATTAGTCAGTCAGCTGTCCATAAGCAGAGGCAGCGCTGGGAGAACTCTGGGGTCCACTTCAGAAAGTTCAGCAAAACAGTGGAACAACACACCGGAGAGCCACACAAAAAAGGGGAGGAAGACGGCTCCCTCTGAATCACTCCATCCCCAGGCCAACTTTACTCAGCCCCAAAAGGGAACTCCTCGCTGGAAAAAAGGTCCCTTCGCTGGGAAAAGAAGAGTGGATAAGAGACCAGCTTTCAGAGAGGGTGGCTGGCCAAAGGGGAACCCACACTGAAGGACTTTTTTTTTTAAAAAAAGAAACACCCACTTGAAGTGACTGAATTGCTCCAGGGGACTATTTCATGAAAATAGCATTGTTTAAAAAAAAAAATCAGCTATTTATTGCAAATTCCAGATTCTGTTTTTTCTTGATCAAGGGAAGATAAGTAGACACTATGCTAGCCTTTAGTCCAGAAAAAATTTCTGGGTCTCACTTCTCCAGATGATCACATAGGGTTACAAACAAGATCTCTCAGAGATCATTATGTATTATGACAGTCTATCTTCAGCAGAAAACGTTTTTAGAAAGAAAAGTTATGTGGGAACTGGCACTGTATTCTTAGTAAAGAAATCAGACCTGGCCTCCAAACGTTGCAGCTAACTCAGCGTTTTCAGCGAGTGTGTTTTCCCATCAAAGGAGCAACTTGGAATTGTTATCACTGTTGAATTCAACACTGGTTGAATCCAAAATGCCGGGTTGATATGTATGACAAGGGTAACCTCAGACTCTCTAGAATTAAGACAGAGTTTTCTTCTAAAAAAAAAAATATATATATATATTTATATATATATAAATATATATATAATAAATATATATATATATACCATGGGATAAAAAATGTGGCTTGTATGTTTAGGCTCATGACAGGACGCACCATTCACAAGGAATGCGCTGGCCTACACAGCATGACAACCCGGCCAGTGTAGGGTCAGGGACCAAACGATGCAGGCTTCACTAAAGCAGGAAACAAAAATCTGATTCATGAACTAGAATCTGAGCCTCAAATAAGATCGGGGGAAAGACTCTGCAGGACTTTGACTTTGGTTCTACAAGAGCTGCAGTGAACATAAGGAACAAATCAAAGAGGAGCTCCATTCATACTGTAAATTCCTTAGAACTAGATTTTTAGAGAATGTTCTGGCAGATAGAAGTGCCTTTTCTAAAAATTATATATATATATATATGACAACAATTTTGCTTTTCTTGTTTGCACAAAGGCCTTTTTTAAGTTCTCTTCCTGGATCCTCTGCTTCTGTATTACTCACTTTTCACTAATGAATCACAAGAGCTCAAAGGCATCATTGTATTAGGAGAACATTCTAATCTAGAAGCTGTAACTATTGTTAGTCCAGGTAGGGTAACATAAAGGGACTATGGCAAGGTTTTATGTCCTTTGATTCATTCCATTCATTCTTTCATTCATTCAAGAAATACTTTTGAGGGGGGAGGGTATAGCTCAGTGGTAGAGCACATGCTCAGCATGCGTGAAGTCCTGGGTTCAATCCCCAGTACCATTAAATAAACAAACCAACCTAATGATCCCCCAAAAGCAGACAAAAAATCACTTAAAAATAAATTGAAATGAATAAATAAATAAATGTTTAAAAAAGAAATACTTTGGAGCGCGTGTTACTCGGCAGGCAGTGTGCTATATTCTGACCACTGCCAGGCAGTGAGACTGAGAGGAAGCTAGCAGTTCAAGGCCTCACGCCCCTGCTGAGAGAGAAGGCACTGTGTGCAGCGAGCAGTGCAGCCCATCAGTGAATGAGGAATCAGTGTTGTTTTCTGAAAGTTGCATTTTTGCAGCCATAATTCTTCCCAATGCGTTGAAAATTGTCCTCAGAAGCTATTTTAACTTTACACAGATGCAGCACTATTATAACAGGAAAATGTTCATATTTTCAGCTCAAGTTCCCAGGGGTGGGGGAACATGGCAGATGCTTTTGCTAAGTTTAAGAGATTGATTTTGGACCGAATTCTAATTAAAATTGCTCAGAGGGCTGGTTAGAAGTTTTCTTGTGATCATCTGAGTCCATCAAAAGTTCTGCCCCCTCTAAAGAAAGTGTCAGACTTAAATCAAAATAGCAAGGAAAAAAAAAAAGAAATGAATTCGTTATTGATTGGTGATTTTATGAGATTTCCTTAAATGTTACAGTACAGTTAATTTTCATTTTACTTTTGGCAGTTACACATATACTAATCTGTAAAGATATTAAAGTCAAGAAATTAATGTTGGTGTGAAATCTATGTTGAGAACAGTGTCACAATATTCATTGATACATGAACATTTTTATACCTACTGACTACATTCAGTGTCTATTTTTGCATTTTTATATAGCAGATGCCTCTTAAATACTGATATCTGACAACACAGCTGATTAAATTGTATTTAAATGTAGACTTAACCATTATTTTTGAATAAAGGGGTTAGGAAAGCATCAAACTGTGATTTTCTTCCCCCATGGCAAATGTCAACACAATTTCTTCAAGTATAATGATTTTTAATTCTGGAAGTGTTTGTTCCTCCAAAAGAGGGCTACAGGGAATGCTGCCGTGTTAAACACAGTTGAAATTTAATAGAAACTTAATTAGCAACTATTATTCAATTCTTTTTTACACACAGTGCTACCTTAGGTGCTTTGAGAGATAAAAAGATGAATTAGATGGGACGGAGACTCAGCCAGAGCTCACAATATAGAGTGGGAAACAACTGTGATAAGTGTTTTAATAGCTGGATGAACAACATCGAACCTGAAAGTCCTGCAGGGAGCAGAGAAATTAATTCCAGTTGGGGAAACCTCTTAAATGATGTACACCGAGTTGAGCATTAGATGCAACAGAGAGCAACAATGCTCACCTAGGACATGGCCCGTTCCTTCAAGGCCCTTATTCTTGGGGAGATAAGAATTATACATAGAATTGTTAGAGGATTCTGTAAATGGAGACAATATTATAAAATGTACAATTACCCCCAAATTCTCTAATTAGAAAATAAAGATGCAATAGAGGGAGGAATTGGTATGGAGTGGAGAGACTGAATGATGCCTTGGAGAAGATGGACCAGGATATGGGCTGGAAGTGCTGGGGGTATCTGCAGAAGCCGCCAAAGGGAAAAACAGAAATGATGAAGACGATGAACTGGGGCAGGGCTGATTACAGCCTGTTCTGTGACCTTCAGAGGACAACCTGGCTGAAGCAGGAGGCCTTCCCTGGGGAGTATTGGAAGAACGGAGCGGTTGTTTAAGGAAGTGTAGGATGGCGGTGCACCCTGAATGCCAAGAGTAGGAAGAATCTGGGCTTGAGCTGTTGGGAACAGGAAATTCTTGTCGTTGGTCCAGCAGCCCAGTGGCACAAGCAGAGAAGCTAGAAAGACACACTAGAAAGATGAGCCTGGCAGTGATTGCTTTTCTGAAGAATTGTTTTATATAAAGCTCCTCTAAACAGCTTGGCATCTGTAAGGCATTAGATGTACAATGTTATCATTACCTTAGACACATGCAGAGAACTCGTGAGTGTGTATACAACCCTGACACTTGTAGAAAGTGTTCTGTAGACTCTTGAAATCAGTTCTTAGAAGAAGTCATTTGGTTGGCTTGGCCTACCATAAAGGAGGAGACAAAAAACAGATATAATGGCTTAGTGTTTGTTAAAACAAATGTGAGAGAAACAGAAGTGGAAATGCTACATGCAAAGAAAGATTTATGTCCAAAAGGACCTATCTCAGATATTTTAGGAACCTTCAGAAGGTGCCCTGTCTGTGGTTAAAAAAAAAAAAAGAAAAGAAAAGAAAGCTTCCTTTGGTAAAATGTTTAAAAACGGAGAAGTATCTTTTGGAATTACAGATTGGTTATTTCAACTTTAATTCCTGACAAAGGACAGACTCAACATGTCGCCAGCAACCAACAGAGCATTTGCTCTAGTCAGTAATCAACAAGACCTTATGAAGAGAAGATCAGGGCAGATCAATTCAATTTCCACCCAAGACACAGAAACAGATCTTAGTGATAAGGAGGTTATAAGGTCCCGGAATTTCTGTTAGACTTTGGTGTCTGCCCTACTTGGCATCCTTTTGAATGAGCTGCACAGACTCAGTCTGCAGGTCTGTCATGTGGACATAGCTGATGGGTTTATATTCATATATTAATTATTGATTAAGGGTGTCTCACTATTTTTTTAACATTTTTTATTGATTTATAATCATTTTACAATGTTTTGTCAAATTCCAGTGTTCAGCACAATTTTTCAGTTATTCATGGATATATACACACTCATTGTCACATTTTTTTCTCTGTGAGTTATCATAACATTTTGTGTATATTTCCCTGTGCTATACAGTGTAGTCTATTCTACAATTTTGAAATCCCAGTCTATCCCTTCCCACCCTCCACCCCCCTGGTAACCACAAGTCTGTATTCTCTGTCTGTGAGTCTATTTCTGTCCTTTATTTACGCTTTGTTTTTGTTTGTTTGTTTGTTTTTGTTTTGTTTTTTAGATTCCACATATGAGCGATCTCATATGGTATTTTTCTTTCTCTTTCTGGCTTACTTCACTTAGAATGACATTCTCCAGGAGCATCCATGTTGCTGCAAATGGCATTATGTTGTCGGTTTTTATGGCTGAGTAGTATTCCATTGTATAAATATACCACTTCTTCTTTATCCAGTCACCTGTTGATGGACATTTAGGCTGTTTCCATGTTTTGGCTATTGTAAATAGTGCTGCTATGAACATTGGGGTGCAGGTGTCATCCTGAAGTAGATTTCCTTCTGGATACAAGCCCAGGAGTGGAATTCCTGGGTCATATGGTAAGTCTATTCCTAGTCTTTTGAGGAATCTCCACACTGTTTTCCATAGTGGCTGCACCAAACTGCATTCCCACCAGCAGTGTAGGAGGGTTCCCCTTTCTCCACAGCCTCTCCAGCATTTGTCATTTGTGGATTTTTGAATGACGGCCATTCTGACTGGTGTGAGGTGATACCTCATTGTAGTTTTGATTTGCATTTCTCTGATAATTAGTGATATTGAGCATTTTTTCATGTGCTTTTTGATCATTTGTATGTCTTCCTTGGAGAATTGCTTGTTTAGGTCTTCTGCCCATTTTTGGATTGGGTTGTTTATTTTTTTCTTGCTTATACATTCTGGAGATCAAGCCTTTGTCGGTTTCACTTGCAAAAATTTTCTCCCATTCCATAGGTTTTCTTCTTGTTTTATTTCTGGTTTCCTTTGCTGTGCAGAAGCTTGTAAGTTTCATTAGGTCCCATTTGTTTATTCTTGCTTTTATTTCTTCTAGGAGAAAATTTTTGAAATGTATGTCAGATAATGTTTTGCCTATGATTTCCTCTAGGAAGTTTATTGTATCTTGTCTTATGTTTAAGTCTTTAATCCATTTTGAGTTGATTTTTGTATATGGTGTAAGGGAGTGTTCTAGCTTCATTGTTTTACATGCTGCTGTCCAGTTTTCCCAACACCATTTGCTGAAGAGACTGTCTTTATTCCAATGTATATTCTTGCCTCCTTTGTCAAAGATGAGTTGACCAAAAGTTTGTGGGTTCATTTCTGGGCTCTCTATTCTGTTCCATTGGTCTATATGTCTGTTTTAGTACCAATACCATGCTGTCTTGATGACTGTAGCTCTATAGTATTGTCTGAAGTCTGGGAGAGTTATTCCTCCAGCCTCTTTCTTTCTCTTCAGTAATGCTTTGGCAATTCTAGGTCTTTGATGGTTCCATATGAATTTTATTATGATTTTTTCTAGTTCTGTGAAATATGTCCTGGGTAATTGGATAGGGATTGCATTAAATCTGTAGATTGCCTTGGGCAGTGTGACCATTTTAACAATATTGATTCTTCCAATCCAAGAGCATGGAATATCTTTCCATTTTTTAAAGTCTTCTTTAATTTCCTTCATCAATGGTTTATAGTTTTCTGTGTATAATTCTTTCACCTCCTTGGTTAGATTTATTCCCAGATATTTTATTACTTTGGGTGCTATTTTAAAGGGGATTGTTTCTTTACTTTCTTCTTCTGTTGATTTATCGTTAGTGTAAAGAAATGCCACTGATTTTTGAACGTTAATTTTGTAACCTGCTACCTTGCTGAATTCTTCAATCAGCTCTAGTAGCTTTTGTGTGGACCTTTTAGTGTTTTCTATATATAGTAACATGTCATCGGCATATAATGACACTTTTACCTCTTCTTTTCCAATTTGGATCCCTTTTATTTCTTTCTCTTGCCTGACTGCTGTGGCTAGGACTTCCAGGACTATGTTGAATAGGAGTGGTGATAGTGGGCATCCTTGTCTTGTCCCAGATTTTAGTGGGAAGCTTTTGAGTTTTTCACCGTTGAGTACTATGCTGGCTGTAGGTTTGTCATATATAGCTTTTTTATGTTGAGATATATTCCCTCTATACCCACTTTGGCGAGAGTTTTTATCATAAATGGGTGTTGAATTTTATCAAATGCTTTTTCTGCATCGATTGAGATGATCATGTGGTTTTTGTCCTTTCTCTTGTTGATGTGATGTATTACACTGATTGATTTGCATATGTTGAACCAGCCTTGTGTCCCTGGGATGAACCCCACTTGGTCATGATGTATAATCTTTTTTATGTGTTGTTGGATTCTATTTGCTAAAATTTTGGTGAGGATTTTGGCATCTATGTTCATCAGTGATATTGGCCTATAATTCTCTTTTTTTGTAGTGTCTTTGCCTGGTTTTGGTATCAGGGTGATGGTGGCTTCATAGAATGAGTTTGGGAGTATTCCCTCCTTTTCAATCATCTGGAAGAGTTTGAGAAGGACTGGTATGAGTTCTTCTTTGTATGTTTGGTAGAATTCCCCGGTGAAGCCGTCCGGTCCTGGACTTTTATTTGTAGGGAGGTTTTTAACTGCTATTTCTATTTCCTTTCTAGTGATCGGATTGTTCAAGTGTTCAGATTCTTCTTGATTCAGTTTTGGCGGACAGTTATGTTTCCAGAAACTTGTCCATCTCCTCTAGGTTATCCAGTTTGGTTCCATATAGTTTTTCATAATATTCTCGTATGATATTCTGTATTTCTATTTTGTTTGTTGTAATTTCTCCATTTTCCTTTCTTATTTTGCTAATTTGTGCTCTCTCTTTTTTCTTCTTTGTGAGTTTGGCCAGAGGTTTGTCGATTTTATTTACTTTTTCAAAAAACCAGCTTTTGGTTTGGTTGATTTTTTTCTATGGTCTTGTTAATCTCTATTGTATTTAGTTCCTCTCTGATCTTTATTATTTCCTTCCTTCTGCTGCTTTTTGGGGCTTTTTGTTCTTCTTTTTCTAATTCATTCAGGTGGTGGGTTAAATTGTTTATTTGAGATTGTTCTTCTTTTTTGAGGAAGGCCTGTATCGCTATAAACTTCCCTCTTAGCACTGCCTTTGCTGTGTCCCATAGGTTTTGAGTGGTTGTGCTTTCATTATCATTTGTCTCAAGGTATTTTTTAATTTCAGCTTTGATTTCCTCATTGATCCACTGTGTTTTCAATAACATATTGTTTAATCTCCATGCTTTCCTTTTTTTCTCCTTTGTTTCTCTGTTGTTGATTTCCAGTTTCATGGCATTATGGTCAGTAAAGATGCTTGAGATAATTTCTATCTTCTTAAAATTGTTGAGGTTTCTTTTGTGCCCAAGTACATGATCGATCCTGGAAAATGTTCCATGTGCACTTGAAAAGAATGTATATCCTATTTTTGGGGGGTGTAATGCTCTGAAAATATCCACCAAATCTAGTTTTTCTATTGTAGTATTTAATTTCTCTGTTGCCTTGTTTATTTTCTGTCTGGAAGATCTGTCTAGTGATGTTAATGCAGTGTTAAAATCTCCAACTATGATTGTATTCCCATCAATATCCCCCTTTATCTCTGTTAGTAATTCTTGTATGTACTTAGGTGCTCCTATGTTGGGTGCATATATATTAACGAGTGTAATATCCTCATCTTGTATGACTCCTTTAATCATTATAAAATGTCCTTTATCTTTCTTTATGGCCTTTGTTTTAAAGTCTATTTTGTCTGAAATCAGTACTGCAACACCTGCTTTTTTGGCTTTTCCATTTGCATGGAATATCCTTTTCCATCCTTTCACTCTCAATCTATATGTGTCCTTCTCCCTAAAGTGGGTCTCTTGTATGCAGCATATTGAAGGTTCTTGCTTTATTATCCAGTCTGCCACTCTGTGTCTTTTGACTGGAGCATTTAGTCCATTAACATTTACAGTAATTAATGATAGATGTGTGTTTATTGCCATTTTGAACTTATCTTTGCAGTTGAATTGGTATATCCTCTTTGTTCCTTTCTTCTTCCTTTTGTGGTTTGGTAATTTTCCTTTGTATTATCATGGATTTTATTTAATTTTTGTGACTCCTTTGTACATTTTTGGCTTGTGGTTACCCTTTTTTGTAAATCTATCCACCCATTACTATAACTGTTTTTATTAAACTGATAGTAACATGATCTCAAACCCATCCTACTGTTAAAAAAATTTAAAAAAGAAAGAAAAAAATATTCTATATTTCCCTGCCTCCCTCTCCCACTCTCAGTAATTTGTATGTCTTCTTTTATAATTTCATGTTTACTTTATTTGTAATTCATGAGTTATCACCTTTCCAGTTGTGTGTTTCTCATTTCTGTAGCATCCTGCTGCTTTTCTATTTAGAATAGCCCTTTCAATATTTCTTTTAGCATGGGTTTAGTGTTGCTAAACTCCTGCAGCTTTTTTGTGTCTGTGAAACTCTTTATTTCTCCTTCTATCCTCAAGGATAGCCTTGCTGGATAAAGGATCCTAGGCTGCATCTTTTTTTCATTCAGGACTTTGAATATATCTTGCCACTCCCTTCTGGCCTGTAGTGTTTGTGGAGAGAAATCAGCTGAGAGCCTTATGGGGGTTCCCTTGTAACTTACTCTTTGCTTTTCTCTTGCTGCCTTTAGAATCTTTCTTTATCCTTGACTCTGGCCATCTTGATTATGATATGTCTTGGTGTGGGTCTATTTGGATTCTTCCTGTTTGGGACCCTCTGAGCTTCCTGTACTTGGATATCTGATTCCTTCTTTAAGTTTGGGAAGTTTTCAGTCATGATTTCTTCAAAAACCTTTTCAATCCCCTTTGATCTTTCTTCTCCTTCTGGGACCCCTATTATGCGAAGATTGGGACGCTTTATATTATCCCATGGGTCCCTTATGCTATTTTCATTATTTTTTATTTGCTTCTCTTGTAGTTCTTCTGAATGGGTGCTTTCTATTGCCCTGTCTTCTAGATCACTAATTCGTTCCTCTACATTATCTAGTCAGCTTTGCACAGCTATTAGATCATTCCTCATCTCTGTCAATGAGTTTACCCATTCTACTTGGCTCTTCTTTATAGCTTCAATTTCATTTTTGACATATTTTATATCTCTAAACACTATCTCTTTTAATTCCTTCAGCAATTCGATCACTCCTTTTTTGAAATCTTGATCTAGTAGGCTATCGATGTCTATTTCGTTGATCTTTCTTTCAGGGGATTTCTCTTGTTCTTTTAATTGGGAAAGGTTTTTCTGCTTCTTCATCTTGCTCATACCTCTTTGGCACTGTGGTCTATGGAGTATCAGTTGTTTATTTTGGTCCTTAAGGATTTTATCTATCTGATGCCTATTTAGGAATAGAACTTAGGAAAAAAAGAAAAAAAAATAAGAGAGAGAGAGAAAGAATTTTAAAAGAAGGGAGAAAGAGGGTTTGAAAACAGTGTATAATGAATAATAGAAGAGTGAGTTGAAGCAGAGTATTAATCGGGTTGAGACGTACTTTTGAAACCTTTACAAAAAAAGGGGGGGGGATGAATAGATGTATTTGAAACCTGTGTCTAATCAATAGCAGGACATCAAAACCCAAGAGAAATAGAAATGAATTAAGAAGTAAAGATTAAGAGAGTAATAGAAAATAGAACAGGTAAAAACAGATTTTAAAAAAAGGGGGAGGGGGGGTGTTTGTCGGTGTTCTCCTGGAGTCTGTGTGCTTTTAATGTGAAGTCTTTCTGTCTTTGTCCTGTTTTGGAAGCTCAGCTTGCTGTTTTCAGAGGCCCTCCGTTGGCGCCCTCTTCTGTGCTGCTCCCAGCACCTGTCGGCAAGCAGATCGCGCCTCCTCCTAACACTGGGTCAGGTGCAGCTCTCTGCTGTGGGCGGGCGGGTCGCTGCCCCTCTGGATGCCGCAGTCAGATGTTGCAGACTGGCCGGGTAGGAGGGCGGGTCGTGCCCCCTCCCAGCACCTCGGTCAGGGGCTGTGTTCCTGCACGAAAGGGGGGGGGGGGGCCGCTCTCCCTCTACCTACTCTGCCGGTAGTTCCGCTCTCTGTGCGGCTGCGCGCTCCGCCCTGGTCGGCGCTCCGCAGTTGGGCTCGGGGAAGACCGAGGGACAGCCCTGTCCCTACTCCGAGCCAAAACCCAGCTCCTTGTTTGTCTTTGTGGAGCAAGTTCTCTGAGGGACCAGGATGGAAAGAGCCTATCTGCTCCGGGCTGCAGGCCAGTCTCAGTCTGGCCTTTGAGGCTGCCAAGCCCTTCGGTGCGGATGCAGGTTTCGCCCCCGCCCCCGGCCTGAGTGCTCAGCGCGGAGGATATGGCGGCTGTGCCTGAGCCCCCCCCCCTCTCTTCCCCCGAAAACTTTCCGCGGGTTTTCAGAGATGGGGGTGTGCACCCTTCCCCCGAGAGCACATCAACCTTGCTGTTTTATGGAGGGCCCAGGTTGTTCTGCCCTGTGCACCCACAGCCACGGCGCGCAGCCCCTTGCGTTCCCCCGGGGCTGCCTCCGTGCAGCCACTTTCGTCCTCCGCCCGGCTTGTGCAGCCTGGCCCTGCCCGCTGCTGCCTGCCGCGTCTCAGGCTGGGTGTCGGGGGGAGGCTCTGTGCCCGTTTAACTTAGTTCTGTTAGTCAAGGGCTGCTCTGTACAGATCCGAGCCTCGGAGGCTCCCCCTCCTTCCCGCTGGCCTCTCATTTGGAGAGGGGAGACCCAGGGAGCGAGCGCCAGTCCTCCTTTGCTGCTCCCTCCCCGCGAGACCCGTCCCGCGCTGCTTTGCCTTTTGTTCTTTCTTTTTTCCTTTTCTCCTACCAAATTTTTGGCGTCTTTATCTTTTGAAGAGGGCGATGTTCTGTCGGATTTCCACAGGTGCTCTGGTTGGCTGAGTGGGTCTGTAGATGTGGGTCTTGGTGTATATGTGGGAGAGGGTGACCTGCGAGCATCCTTCTACTCCGCCATCTTCCGGAAAAAGCCGTGTCTCACTATTAATATGAAAACATTTCTCTGTAGTTTATAAACTGAGTGGTCGAAGGTTCGTGCTAATGGTGTCAGAGTAATGAAATTTCCCTCCAAGTGGACGCACTTTCTCCTGGAGTCACATGACCAGCCGGGCCCCCTCCTTCCAGCTGAATCACGATGCATGTTGTTGTCACTGACGGAACTGGACAGCAATGGTAGAACACAAGAAATCCGTCATCATTAGTAGAAGAAAAAATGCCCTTATATCCTACTTAGGCAAAAGTCTATAAGCAGAGATGAGTCTGACAGTCAAAAAACCAGAATACGTAGAGATTATCATACTAAGTGAAGTAAGTCTGACCAAGAAAGACACATACCTTGTGATATCACTTACATGTGGAATCTTAAAAAAAATAATAAATAAAAATAAATACAGATGAACTTATTTACAAAACAGAAAAAGACTCACAGACATAGAAAGCAAATTTATGGTTACCAAAAAGAGGGGAGGTGGGACAGAGAGGGATAAATTGGGAGTTTGGGATTGGCAGATACACACTACTGTATATAAAATAGATAAACAACAAGGTCCTACTGTAGAGCACAGGGAACTATATTCAATAGCTTGTAATAACCTACAATGAAAAAGAATCTGCAAAAGAATAGACATGGGTGTAACTGAATCACTCTGCTGTACACCAGAAACTAACACAACATTGTAAATCTACTTCAATGAAAGAACTCTACTTCAATAAAAAAAATAATAAAAAATGTAAAGAATACGTATCATATCAAGAAAGCTGATGATTTAACTGCCTTGAACTTTTTATTATTATTATTATTCTCTTAGTCAAAGCAAATAAATCCACCCTTAAGACCAAGAATACTAGTGTGAGACGACATGGCAGTTGGGGAACCAACAGTCATACCAGGTAGGGTCTGTGTTAGTTGTGCTCACTTCCTTACCCCACTGTTGAAATCTGCACTGCTCTCTTCAGCCAGGAAAGCTCCCTCTTCCCAGCTCCCCACAACTTCTCAGTCTTCTCCTTCCAGGTCCCTACTGGCTTCCATAACATTTTTATGCCCCGTTGCCTCCTCCCAACTAACACCCACATATCCACTCAAGACATTAACTTTAGGTCTGCAGATGCCAGTTGGGGGTCATGGAGAGGCGTGGCATCTGAGAAGTCCTCGTCAGTATCCATAGATGAAGGAGCTTTCAGGTCTCAGTGCCATTATCTGTGTTACTCCCTGTCCCGTGTTCTTTGCCCTTTGTGTCCCTGGGGCATGGTCCCCCACCTTGACTTCCTGTGTCTGGGAAGGAAAGATGCCATCCTTGATCTGTACCAGGGCAGCTGTGCTAGTGGAAAATTCCACCCACATCCCAGCTTCTCTCTGGCAAGCGTGCTCAGCCTGAGGCAAAACGTGAAAGATTTTCCTTAAAAGTCTCCATTCTGCTTCTTTATGCTGAATGACTTTCCAATGCTGCTAGCATTTCTTCTAACCTTAGTTTCTTTTAGGAATTTCTTTTTACACTTCTGTCTGTCCAGATCCTATTTCTGAAAATATGAATTCTAATCTATAATTTTAATCTTTAGATATGAATTCTAATTTTTACATCTTTAGTCAAGTTTTCTATAAATGTTAATAGCAAGTAAACACTCAAGTGTTTCTTTTGGTCATTTTTCTAGTTTTAATAAAGGACATATAAAATTCTTTTTCTGTGTTCCTTCTCTGCTAACCATCATCTCTAAGTTATCTTATTTTTAATAAAAAAATAAATTAAAAGATCTCAAAGATCTCTACGCCAAATGAATTGTACTGAAGTATCTTAAAGTGTTTTGGTAAGGGATTCACATATTCCTGTGACCCAGTGAGTTATTTTGATCCTCCTGTACCATAAGGATCTTTAGATGTGACATGCCACTTTATGAAGCTAGCCGTCGGCTTAGTGATCCATTTATGGAAAAAGGCTCATTTCCCTTGGCCTCTATTTATACAATGTTCAAATTGCATTCTGTTCTTTGAGATTTTCTTTTCATTGATCCAGATAACTCTTGTTTGATGCCTTTTCAAAGAACTGCTTATCAGAGAATTTCCAGTAACCTTCTGGCATTTCAAAATTGCAGATTCCCTGGGTAGCAATTTTTTTTGTTGTAATTATACAGCTTCAAACTTCCTAAAGCTATAGCTAACGCAGAAAGACAGCTCTGTAAAGTATTTTGGCTACCTCAATTTCATCCAAGCTCTGTACTTTTCCTTTTTCTCATCCTTCAAACTGTTTGTCATACTTGATAAGCTAATATTTTCCAACTGGTTGAGACAATTTATATCTACGGTATTCCTAATCTATCAATTATTTAAAATGTATAACATTCACAATATAATGTTTTTTTTCATGTTAACGTTAATAATTTATCTAGTACTTTTCTTCTTAGCAGCATAAATAATTTCACGTTTCATTACTAATCACATGTTTTATTAAGTTGTGAAATGGCATATCATATAAAATATTCTAATAATTCTCACCTCTGTTTATACAAGCCCTTGTAGTTTAATTAATTAAAGAAAAATTCAGTTCTCATTACAGCTCAATTTCAGTTTCAACTACAAACACAATTTGATATGTAATTAACATAGTTACATTATAATTATCTATATAATTAATATATAAATTAATGTGAATTATAAGTATATAATTAATTATATAGTTAATATATGATAATATGTAATATAATTGCCACATTATTAAGAAATAACTCAGATTTTCCCTGGTACCTGAACAATTTTCTTATTATTATTTTTTATTATTTCAGGACTTAGAAGTTCAGAACTGGTTTTGTTTTTATTCCTCTGTCTTCCCTTTATTTTATCTTATTGCTGCTGTTGTTCAGATTCCTGATGAGTGTGGTACTTCCTGTCCTAACCCAGAGCGTTTCTAGTACAGATCTTAGGAATTCCCTCAACATGCTAATTGTTCTCCTGGGCTAGGATTTCTTCAGAAAAACAGTAAGTGCGGGTCTTAGTGAAATCATTCCAGGGATGCGTAACACGTCCCGTTTGCCTGGACTTCTGAGACGAGTGTGGTTGAAAACCTGCAGCGCCCTCGGTCCTCCACGCCCCTCACACCTGCTTCCTCCGGTCAGCCACAGCCCAGCAGGGAAAGCCCTCCAGCCCCTCTCCTTCCTCTCCTGACATCTGTCACCAGATTCAACACCCTGAGCTTCTTCCCTCCTAAGTCTTTGCAGTTTGGACTGACTGCTGCTCCTCACAACCCCCACACTCACTCTCTTCTCTGAGCAGTTGTCCATCTCCTGGCCTTCTGGGCACCGGCAGGGCCTCTGATTACATGGCTTCCCCAGCTGCCCCACCTGGAAAGGCTGCTTATCCCACCTCACCCTCTGTGCCACAGGATTAAATGATGTGGTTGGCATTTTTCCTCCCTCCCTGAAGTGGTTTCCAGATCTTTCTCTACAATCCTTGGATAAAGACCTCATCTTGGGGTTGGGGAAGTCCTTCTTTACCTCTCTCTACCTCCATTGATCACTGTCATCGACCCACATACTGAGTTTAGAAGCCAGCACATGGTAAACGTCACAGCCCCAGCAACTTCCATCCTCTTAAGTGACTTCACGTCTGGATTGGGCGATCCATGAAAACTAAAGTGTCTCAGGGCCTTGGCCTCCTTAAGTGAAGGCATCTTCTCTTCCTGCTTCAGAGACCCCACTCCTTCCATGACTAGTCATATGAAATATGTGATAATATTGGTCAGTTATAATCAATCATACATCACAGAGTTACATGAGAGCTAGTTAGAGAAAAGAAAATGAAGAATTCCCTAGTGGTTACTTTCCAAAGACGTGAGTGAGAGGAGAATTTGGTCTTGAGATAAAGATTTGTAGAATGTCATAACCACTCGGGTTATAGGGAAACAAGGAGTGGGGGCTGATTCCAAAGTGTCTATCTTGGGAAACTAATGAGATTGTAGCTCTGTTAATGGAGCTGGAGAATGGAACAACAGTTAGATGATAAATTTTGGGTATTTTTGAGTCTATCTATGCAAAAACATGGTAGATATTTGTGTTTGGAGTTCAGAAGAGAGGTCAGAGGAGAAGATAAAGCTTGGGAAATCACCAGCATGTAAGTGTAATTGAAGTTATGAAAGAACTAGCCAGGAGGAGCGGATGGAATCATGAAAGGGGTGATTTTGGAAGAACTGGGACATGGTAGGAGTGATTAGGAGACAGTCAACCACAGGGCCAGAGAAAGAAGAAATGCTTACAAATTAAAATGATGAAAACAATAATAATAACACGGAGTGAGTGCAGTTTTGCTCAGTGTTTTATGTGCTTTATACTAAGGTGGTTGGTGGTTTAGAGCACAGATGGGTTCAAATCACAACTCTGTCACTTACTAACTGGGACTACTGGCAAGTTTGTTAAGCTCTCGGTGATTCTGTAGCTTGGGGATAATAATGGTACCAACTTTATGGGTTGGTGTGAAGGCTGAAATGGTTAATGCACCATGTCCGGCAGAACCTGCCTCACAAAAAGCCCCGTTCAAGGGTTACCAGTTATTTTTATCATTGCAATTTTGTTTAATCTTCACAGTAGCTCCATGAAGAGCTATAATTATCCCCATTGTTTCAATTGAGGAAGCAGATTCAGAAGGTTACGTTACTTACTCCAAATAAGTGGTGGGGCTGGTATTTGAAAGGCGGTGGGCCTTACTAGGGACCCTGTGCTCTTAACTGGCCAGAAAGGGTGCTACAGAAAGCAACAAAGGGAGATATTTTAAGAAGCTGAGAGTGACTAATCGGTTAAATGTAACGAAGTTGTCATGCAAATAATCCATCGAACCAGTTCTCTTGATTCGTTGGGTTAAACAATCGCAACAGAGGTTTTGATGAGGATAATGTGATAACAGGCAACTTTTACCAGAAGCCAATTTATGCTCCTCACCTGAGCTGTATACCGAATAGTCCCATGTGCAAACTTGGTCATCACCCAAGAGTGATGGTGCCTGGAAGAGCTCATGGGCATGATTTCCTGTTACATCAATGCAGTGAGACAGTTGGGTTTATCTTTGCATTTAGTCAGCTGTACTCCCATTGGGAGCTTCACAATTGTGCATGTTTCATTTATTTTAACATCCGATTCATTCTAGTTTGAAATCCATCCTCCGTGATCATTGCCTTACATTGTTTTTGATCACAATTATATCGATCTGCTCATTCTACATTTTACAGAATGGCAGGGGGTTTTGTTTTTGTTTTTGTTTTTGCTTACAAGTTTGCATGATCATAACGAAATTTATTTAACAACATCATCTTGTATGTCTCGTAACATTTTCAATGGAATGCTTTTCATTAAAGAAAACAGACTGTATGTAAACTTCACAATAATTTATAAATCTCTTGGCATCAGAAGCAGATAACTTGGCATTATGCTGTCCCTTTCTGCTCATGTGGTGGCACAGACATAAATGGCTTGTACATTTGGAGCATTTTGTGTCAACTTTTTTTTTAACCAGTCCCTGAAGCTTATGGTTCCCATTGCTATGATGATTTAAAAGGGAGATCTTTTAGAAAGTAAGCCAAGTGGTTCCCATAGCATCTCAGCTCTTTCTAGCTGCAAATGATGTTGCTATGCTTTGTTGTAGATTTCTACATAACTCTGGGCATGCTGCCGTCTTTAACAGTTCCCTAGTGTTATTTTGGAAAAGTCCTCTGCAGAAAATGCCAGAACTCAGCTTGAACTCTTGTCCCCTGTCAGGGAGAATCTTTCTATCAGCGGGATGTCTCAGCTGTTTCAAAACTCATTCAGCACTTTACTAGTAAATTCTGTTCCCATGGAATATGCCAACTATAGATTACCCTGATTGTTCATCTTATGAGCTTTAAAAGCAAAATATTTGATCAGGAAATTTCAGCCTTTGCCACTAACTTTTTTAGGTAGAAATCTTAATTTTAATTCACAGAAGATTTTTCCATTGTTTTTCAACTGACCATATAATATAAAGCATGTGAGTGCTTACTTTCATTTTAATTGATAAAATTATGTATTTTTTCCCCTTTAGGACAGTGCCGCCTGCAATTAATAACAATCATCTGCTAAATTTTAAGTCAGGTGTCCTTTGTGATGTTGTAAACCAAATAATCATTTTTATTCCTTATAAACCCAATTACAGCTGACAAAAGCTGAGACAGAGAGAAGATAGGAAATTTCCTTGTTAGTAATTTGTAAAACCAATCTTTGAATCCAGGTAGTCTCCTACTCCAGTGCCTGAACAGGTGAGCACTGAGCTATATTTGATGAATGAGGAAGATACAGCAGTTTAAGTCAATGTATCTCATTTGTGATAAAGCAGCTGTAACTATTCTAATATCTGAATGAAGACAGTTCTCTATACACATGTTGAGTTCCAGGAGTCCCCTGCAAGTTAATTATTCAGAATTCCAGATACAATACTAGCTGGTGCTCCCAACCAGCCCACATAATCATGTTTAAACTCTAGGATAGTTGAAATGTGATTTATTTTTAGTAACCAGTGTAGAAGCTATGCTGTTGTGATGTCAGTTATCAAGGAAAATAGAAAACAATAAGAAACTTAAAAAAAATCTTGAGTAGTTTTGCTTGGATAAATGTTCAATTTAACTATAAAGTGAAAAGAGTATAAAGCTCTTTTGTAGAAAAATAGGGACTGAATCAGGCACATTACCAAGCATAATAATATTTGATGAGGTGGGAAAGTTGCATGTTGGGAAATAGAGAAGGCAGGTGAAAATGGGAAAGAGAGAGCTGGCATGCAGAAAAATTTTTCGAATTACATGCAATATTAACAGGTCATCTACTCAAAGGGCCCCAGAAGTGCTGAATAGAATATGTTTTGTGAAGAAATACACACACACATGCATGCACGCAAACCACATTTCAGCTTCCCTGTCTGAGCATCCATCATCGTATTGGTAAGACTTGTACTAGCCCCAAAGACACCCACTCCTGAAGGACTGTCCAGTGGTGCAAAGTTTCCTGAGTTTTTAACTTAGGGGGAAAAAAAAGAATTGATGGGAAAACAGAGCTTATATTTCTTAAGAATCCAATGAGATGTTTAGGCATTATCAAAATTGGATTGAAAAACGTGGGTTTAAATATCAGTTCAATTGATTAATGAGATAACGAATGTAAACCTCCATAGTAGCTTGTGCTGCAAGTCATAGGCATCCTCTAGATGGAAGTTAATAGTGTTACTGGGAAAACTGAGCTGCTCACCCAAACCCTCAAACCAAAAGAAAGAAAGAAAAAAGATAGTAGCTATCCGTTTAATGTATCTTAAGGCACTTCTTGGATGTGAGGTTGAGATTTGGACAATATAACGTCCAGAGAGTCTGTCTTTCGTTCTTTATGGTTGCATTTTTCATCAATGAAAATTCTCTAAAGCATTTGCTTCCTTTGCCCAGTGCACTCTGGACGTTAGCTATTCTTGAAATTTTGAGGGTCAGGGCCTCTTTATGCTCTGAAAAATCATTAACTCCAAAGAGCTTTCTTTTATTTATGTGAGTACCATCTATTGATGTTTAAATGAGAAATCAAAACTGAGAAATTTTTCATTTTTAATTTATGAATGCAATCCACAAAAGCAAGCCATTTGCACATTAATATAAATAATGTTTTGTATGAAAAATAATTTTGATGCAAAAAAATTATTAAGAAAAGTGGCGTGGCTTTTTACACTTTTGCAAATCTCTTGAATGTCTGGCGTAATAAAGGGCAGTTGAATTCTCTTGTCTGCTTCTGCATTTAATCTGTTGCAATATGTTGCTTTGGTAGAAGTAATGAGGAAAATCCAGACTCCCACAGATAAGCAGTTGGAAAAGACAGTATTTTCATAGCCTTTTCAGATAAATGTGGGTTTTCTTTGATATGATACCCAAACTCAAAAAATGATTGTTTCTTAAAGGTGAGTTGCAATGTGGAATCTGAAACCATGTCAATGAACTTTGTGTAGTCTATTACATTAAAATTCATTCTCTTCCTCATACTTTATATAGATTTTTTTTTACCTTGGTATGATTTTATGACATCATAAATTAGTCATTTGGAAAACAGTGGTTTACCAAATTATGCAGATCTTCCAAATATTCACACAGCTCCCTTTTTACTAACAAAAAAGTCACTTTTGTTAACGTCACCATCAATCTCTTCCACAAAGTTCTTTACGTATTGAGAAGCCGTCAGGCTTGTGGTGGCTGATGCAAGCTTTCCAAAATTCATATTTTTGCTTGAAAGCTCCAGTTTTATCATTGGCAACAAATACTGCCATTTGTTTTGCTTCGAATGACAGCTCGCTTTGTTCATTTTTGGAAAAAAGCATTTGTGAAAAACCCAAGCCTGCATAATCAGTTTATCTGTCGGTCTTTTACTTGAAGTGGCGTTGTGTGGAAAAGCAGCTAGTCCAGCTTACAGACAGTTGCAGACACACACACACACACACACACACACACACACATACACACACTTTGGTGTCCAGCAGACATACTTTATGTATACTTCTCAGTTCATCACACAAAATTTTAAAAATACATGTATTTGAGGGTTGAGATTTCATAAATTTAATTATCATTTTTACTGGTCCAACAAGGAACATCTTCAGTGAAGCAAATGCGGTTTTTTTTTTTAACTGCAGTTAAAAATCACGAGCACAGTCTAATGTAACTCCCTCAATTCTGGCTGAGGTGCTAAAAGTTTTACTCATCAGTGTCCTTGCGCCACTGATGCAAATGATAACGGTGAGCCAAGCCATGTTTGTGATATTATGAAAACAATATCAATTCTTTGGGCACCCTCCAGGGGCCCAGGGACCACATTTTGAGGAACACTTCTGGACACAATATCCCTTTCCAAATGTATCTTGTTTTATCTTATTTTAAAGCATCTCCTTTCTCACCCCCAGCTTTTAAACCATTGAGTCACAAAATCCAAAGTCATGGCAATGTCATAAGAACATGCAGTTGTCAGCTAAAATACAGAGGATTGGTGATGCTTAAAATGAGCTGTTTTGGGGCCAAACAACTGCAGATGTGGGATATGTTAAATTTCTGCTCTTTTTTTTTTTTTAATTTGGACACATTTCCCCAAGATTTACTGAGATAAGATTAGGATCATAGTTAAGAGAATGTTTTCTGCACAACCCGGTGAATACCTGAAAATCAACTGTCCTTAAAGGTATAACTGATAGGACTTTACAAGTTCTAATAAAAGCCTTTGAGGCAAATTTCCACTGGTCTACGTTTCAAACTCTGTCAGAAAAGCTGCATTTGGGGGACAATCAGAGATAATAATCCTTTCTATATTTTTATATTATCCACACCATGTCATTAGCCACTCTCGACTATTTGTACATTGCAGACTGTTTCTTTACCTCTCCTGACAGCGACAGCTCCCTGTGTCCCATGTGTCCCACAGCTCAGTTCTGCCTCCCTTTCCCCCACACTCTCAAGCAGAAAAACGAGCACCTACAGATTTACAATCCTTTCCCCTTGGTCTGTAGACAACTGTCCTGGTTTTATTCTGCAATGGTGCCCCTGGTCCGGGAACCGGTACCTGCTATGTTTCCCAGCCTCCATCTCTGTTCTTATGGGGATGGTCGCCTCGCCAAGAATGCCTGATCCCATGACAAGGACCCCTGCTGCCCATGTGCAGACATTCGTTCATTCATTTCTTTGTTCATTTATCCTATCAGCATTTACCAAGAATAGTAATATAACCCTATTATCCAGGCCACATGCTAAGCACAGGTGCCCACCTCCTGATACTCCTGCCAATCCTTCTAGACCTCTTGCTTGTTTCAAGATTCCCTGAGCACCATGCTTGGCCCAGCTGCTGAGAACATCTCCCAGTCTTGGTTCCTCAGCCCAGCCTGATTGTTTGTCCCGTCTGTGTAAGTTAAGCCACAGTTTAGATTCCTTCCAGCCATCGCCTCGCCTACACCACAACTAACAATTTTATATTAAAATTTCAAACTTTATTCTTTAACTTTTTCCATAGCAAGAGTCCTTGCGGGTCCGCTGAGGCATTCTGGGAGTCCGCGGGGGCGTCACAGAGCAAAATCAAAAGTGGCCCCAAGGCAACAAGAATGAAGGTGTGTGGAGCTGCCCTGGGGTCCCCCTCTGTGGTTACCCAAATAGAAGCTGGGTACATGTAGGTCTTCCACGGGGCTCTAAGAAAGTCTGCTGATTTGAGAATGAGCACCTTTCTTCACTCTTTAAAACTCTTGAATGCCATTCAAATATGCAATCTTACTGCTTTAATAGAGGGAATGCAGTCTCCTGACAGGAAAACAGCTTACACATTCCACTTGACTCCGGGCTGGCTTTCCTGGGGCATCATGTTGCCTTGCTGCGATGCTAAGTCTCTTTGCTTCAGAGCCTCCCAGAAATGTCGCAGCGGCATTACCCTGTCCCAAACTGGTGGAACACTAACCTGGAATCAATGCCAATAACTAGCATCCAGAACTCAGCACAGGCTGTTGCAAAACAACTCTTGATTATTAGGTTGGGCTGGAGCCTATGACTTGGGGGAAAAAAAGGAATTTGATGCCTATTTCCAGTAACAATCTTTTAACTTGGGGTGCAGGATATGTCATGGTGCTTGCCTTCTGAGCCTCTGTTATGTTGACCATTGGTGCTTTTAACCACCATTAGGACCCGTGGTTTTTTGTCATGGTGGTAAAACATGTGCCCCAGATATGGGAAATATCACTCTTAGGAGAATGCAGGATGTTAGTTTAATTTTCAAGATTAACACTCATTAAAGGGTATGTGATTTGCAATAATAGCACGTTCTTATTTCATGACAAGAATCTACACGAATCACTCTTAAATGATAGTAGCCTATCTCCAGCTCTTGAATTTAAATACAGAATGCCAAAAGATTCCTCAGCAATGTGCTAATTAGTTTGGTTCGTATCTTTAATGAAATCTATTTAATCTTCATTATTCTCTGCAGAAGTTTTGTGCATTCACTGGGTGAACCAGAAATGTTGGCCCTTGTCACCAAGATCCAGTTTCATTGTCTAGGCTGTTGGCCAGAAGTATCTGAGCACTATTCCAATTTTATCCTTAAACATATTTCAGATTTAATGGTAGAAGCTGCCTTTAAAAAAAAAATTAAAACTGGGATGATGTTTTCTGCTCTACATTTGAGGGTTAGTTGCCAATATGAAATCTTAATGAAATTATTGTTATATAATATGCAATAATCAGATTGTGTTTTCCTTAATTCCATAATTTGTTAAATCCCCATACAGCATTAAGCAGTATCTTTATATAACTGTAAAAACCGTAAGCTCCTGTAACCCAAACCTAAATTGCTTGAACAAAACTCTACAACTCATCTTTCTTCAATTTCATATTATTAGCTTTTCTTCTTTAAGTTACCTATCACTTTTATATGGCTAATGTGATTATGGGAGATAATGGGAGATAGGAATAACAGATATTTGAAATCCACAAATAAGCCAAACCTCACTTGAGTAAGTAGTTTCCGCCTTCCCTCGCGAGATCCTTACCCCATCTATAGCCTTTCATTGTCCTGTTCGCCATTTAGTGGAATTTTTAATAAGCAGGGGAAATGCATGTAGAGAGACTCGAACTATAGACAGGAGAGCAGAGGGGCCAAATAGCCACGAACCTGAATGATTCGTGGGACACATAGGAGTCGAATGTACCATTATCAAGAGGACATTTTTGTGAATGTTAATTATTTATTTATCATCTTCATATTTATTAGCTGAGATATATAGAATAAAATTATAAAGCAGCTAATAAAATAATTTTTTGACTTTCTTTTTTAGTTGATGTCAGTCAGACAAAAAGAATGAAATAATGCCATTTGCAGCAACATGGAGAGACCTAGAGATTATCATACTAAGTGAAGTCAATCAGGGAAAGACAGGTCATATCCTATCACTTACGTGTGGAATCTAAAATATGACACAAACGAACTTATTTACAAAACAGAAACAGACTCACAGACATAAAATAACGTTTTTAAGATTCCAACTTTAAACAGAGTCATCATTTCAAAAGACCTTCTGGAATGACAAACTCTGAGATGTATCTATCCTAAATCCTCCTGGGGAGTTAGAAGGCTCTCCCGGGATGTACAGTCACTTGAGCATCTCTCACTTTATTTTCGAGTTCCAGGTTTCGGTTTAGTCACTGTCAATTTGTGTCCTTGTAATCAGGAATATTCTAGAAATACACAATTTGGCACCTCACTTTATAATCTGAAGAGAACGTCACTGGTGTTTTACAAAAAGTTCGAGCAAAAGACCAGAATTTGCAGCCCACTTCAACTCGTCTTTTTTCTTCAGCCTAATATGGATATAAAATGTATCTGGCAGTAGCGTTTCATAGTATTGCCACAGCTTGCCAGAATGTTTGGACCTTTGCACAATGGTTCCTTTATTACAGTGAATATAAAAAGACATAAGATTCAAAACAGCCCATCACATTCCTTCTAATATTCCTTGTACTCAGGAGCAGATTTTAACATATGCTAAGTATTTGAATTTATTTTCAAAATGGTAAATTCATTCTTTTATTTGCTGCCCTTTCGGAGTTCCTAGTGCACATTTGGGAGGTCGTGAACTGGCTATGTTCATTGCGATCACTTTCACACTGGATGAAAATTCAATCCTTTCCTAAGTTTCTCAAGCTTATTTATCACGTGGCTTTTTGACATAATGTAGGCGTTATCTTAGAAAGAGACTGTTACAAACACAGGCTCTAGCCTGTAGACCCTGATTCTGGAAGGCCTTTGAAGATTTTTCTTCACATTATGTGAAGGACTTAGTTAAATGAATAGTGTGATTTTCGATGTGTTTATTACCCTCAATATTAAGCACTTAGAGTAAACCCTGGATATACCCACTAGGGTGGTTCCCTTTGCTCTTAATAAGATTTACATATGGTTTTTGAGCCTGTCCAGAAAACTGGCAAAAGTTGAGAGTGTTATTAATTCCCCTCTGCAATGTGGGCAGGTAATTGAGAGTTACTGTTGACTGTGGAAAGAGGAAATTGACTTTAGGCTTTGTTAAAGAGGTATTAGCTTCAGTAATACAGCAGAGCGGAGATTTCTGCTCATAGAATAATCAACCCAGATGTATCTCTATATGCAGAAGGTGAAGAACAGACCTCAGTCCCTCAATAAGGGATCAGCTTATATGGACGGTGTGTGTCTACACTCGACTCAGGTACATGGAGAAGTTACATCAACACCAACAATGAAGAAAGATTCCTAGTCCGGGCCTTTGAGCAAGAACACAAAATACAGGTTATCGGGGCAAATGGGGAGTCCTTTCATTCTCCCACAGTGTCTTTTCTGGAAGGCTGGAAGAGGGGAGAAAAACAAATAATTTGGAGGCTTCTCAGCTGTATCGACATCAGATACTGACTAACATCATTTTCTGCTCTTAAACGTATTTCCTTGTCTTGTATCTATTTTGTGAAAAACTGGGTCTCATTTATTAATATTTCCTCTAAGCACATTTTCTTCACACCTGATCTAATACAGACATCAAGAAACAGAGCTGGAGACATATGTCCGAGACATCCCATCCCTTCCTATTGGTGTTTTTATCTGCCTAGGATGTGCTTAATTTAAATTACAGTGACTGGATATGTATTTGCTCAGTTCGATTTTTTTTTCTTGGTTGAGTAGGAATGTTTGTGCTTTCTGATTTTTCAACAACCCTTACCCTTAAATAAATATTTTTAAAAGGCATCGTATCAGTTAATTCATAGTGACCTAAATAACAATAAAACATTGCTCACTGCATAATGAAAAGTCACAGGGAAAAAAACTGGGTACATTACTTAAATTTCTGTTTCTTATTTGTCTATACTAAATTCAAAAATTATTTATGTTTAGGATTACCAATCAACTTACTTTTTAGATCTAAGCATTTTAAACTTAGTAGTTTTAAAATTAGAAAGATGCAGCTTATATGAAAAATAACCAGACAACATGGATGTCATATTTTGTACTTTATTTTGAAAATCGAAGTGTATTTTATGTCTAGAGTTTTTCTATTTGTGTAATATCCAAAAGTCACTTTGAGGTAATAAGCAAATGACATTAATTTACTAGAGTAATAATCACCAGTTTTCACTTTTAAACACTTGGTTTGCCGCAAGTCATTGTTGGGGATAAACTGGCCATTATAGGTTAACTTTTATTTTAACAGGCAACATGACGTCAGAAGTGCCAAATTCTGTTCCCCCCCAAAATTATTTAAAAGCATAAACCACATACTCAAATTACTTATTGTTCTTTCCAGGTTTCCCTTTAATGTCTATAATTTTTATGCTCAAGTGGCCCACAGGTTTCTGAGAAGAATTAAGATGGATCTGTGCTCTTCATCTGACTGAATACAGGAGGAACTGTCCAATGGCCTTTTCTAGGAAATCACTCAGTATTCCAAAAAGAAATAATGCACAGTAGCCTCCTTGGCTCATATCCCTAAATTCTAACATTTTTTTAGAAAAGCTACATGTGTAACAAATGAGTGAGGTAGTAATAATTGCCATTATCACAAATAAATCCCCAAATTTCTCCTTCATGTCCCAGCCTCAGGTAGGTGTCCTTGGTCAGTAGAACACCACGGTGGCTTCCCTCCATGTGGTGATTCAGGGAACCAGGCCCTTTCATCTCATGGCACTGCCATCCTCGTCAACTCCAGAGTCCTCTCTTTCCAGCCAGCAGGAGTTGGAGAAAGCAGAGCTGAGCACACTGGGTAGCCGTATAAGGGCAGGCCCTCACTTTTGTTCACATCCCATTGGCTAGAACTTAATCGCATGACTTAACTGCAAGGACACCTGGGAAATGTAGTACAGCTGTGTTCCCAGGAGGAAGAGAACACCCGTGGTCTTTGCCACACCTACAATGTCACATATTCCTGGAACTGAGGGAAAGCACTGACCTCCTGGGGACAGGCTTCAAGGGCTAGCTTTGTCACTAAGGAATGGTGGAAAATTTAACAGATTCTAACTAACTTCCTTACCTTTCATATTATTTGGTCTCATAGAGCTCACAGTCCAAAAGAAAAGACAGACATCAAATAAACATGAAAATCAATGTACAATTAAAAATTAATGTAGGCTTCCTGAGAGCATGGACCATGCCTCTCTGGCTCCTAGCACAGTGCTTGGTGCACAGCACATGCTCAGCAATAATTGCTGAATGAACGCATCCATAAAGGCATGAATGAATGAATGAATGAAAACATATGATGGAAAAAATAGGTGCTGTGAAAGAAAGCAGTAGGGGAAACTAAATCTGGGGGGCAATTAGGGGAGGTCTTTCTGAGGAAGTAATACTGACATTGAAACCTGGAAGATGAATAAAATTTAGCAAAGAGAAGGGTTGCATGGTAGGTGGAGTTTTGCAGGCAGGGGAAACATCAGGTTCAAAGGATCTGAGTTGGGAACAGACTGATAAGGTCAAGAGCTCAAAGAGAATCCAGAGGGGCCAGGTGCTAATGGTACAAGTCAAGCTGGAAAAGGAGGCAAGGGCCGTAGCAGGCAGGGGGTCTAGGATGTGTTCAGCCTTGTGGTCTTTCCTGCAGGCGAAGTGAAAGCCAGTAGAATGGAAAATGACGGAAAAGGAGTGATGCGGTCACATTTTCGTTTCAAAAGATCGTTCCAGCTTTTTGTCCACAATGAGTTGAAATGAGAATAGATGCAGAGGGACTAGTTGGGAGACGATTTCAAATCATCCAGATACGAGGAGTGAACCAGGACAGTGGTTTCGAACAAGGTGCAGGCAGAGCAGATGGAGGGAAGTTGGAGTCGATGAACAAACACAGCAAGAGAGTCCCCTGGTTCTCCACTGCATTATTATTCTCTATGAAATGTCATTACAGTGACCTTGCTACCACTAAAAGGAGACCTTTCAAGATAATTTCCGCTTCCTTCACATTCTTTTAGAAGCTTTGTCCCAACTCTGATGATTTGCTTAGAGATCAGTCAAATAATAAGCATTTAAAGTTTGGCTAATATATGCATTATACATACACAGAATCAGCACATACTATATTTTAAATGATATCTAATGTATCATTTTATTTTAACAGTAAAAGAGTTCACATTCACTGTAGAGAAAAATTAAATTTGGCTAAATTCTTGGGGTTCTTCAAAATTCTTGATTTTGTTGTATTTCTGTTTCTCCTTGTCTTCAACAAATTATTTAGGTAAATTACAAAATTAAAGTGGAGGGTTTTTCATTTGTATATGTAAGTGCAAATGTATCTTTAGTGTCCAAATATTTTACCCATGACATCTTTTTAAAGATACATTTGGGACCATCTGTGGTACTGTGGTACTGTTTGTTCTAATTTTTCAATTTAACGTCTCAGGATGTAATCCAAATATTGTAATAGAGTTAAAACTGTATCCTTGAAGCCAGTGTTCTACTATTTCAGAGTTAGTTGTAATGGCTCAGGCCTTTATTAGAATTTCTTTGGAGATAAGAACGCTCTGTACAGAGGACTGGAAATTCGATGCTCCTGAATTCCATTCTGCCCTCCTCCCTTCTTCATTTGCTCTTGGCTTGCAAATTTCTCTCTGTCTGTATTAATCATCTTGAAAATGGACATCAGAGTGATTTCCCAGAGGTGTTAGGAGAGCTATTTTAGTGTTTATCCATCAGCTTTTAAGATGATCTGGGCAAAGGAATATTATGATCTTAGGACTTGATATGTCTGCAACATGGTAAAATGCAGAAGTCAGAATTGCTGGGAACCCCTGGCAGATTTCCTTCGTGGACATTGTACCGACAGTCAGTGAAATACATCCGATAGGTTCCCTGCCTCACTCTGAAGATAGAGCCTCACTTCTGAGACTCTTTCGGCAATGACCTTTACATGGGTTAAACGTTTCCATTTTAAAGAGTTTATTTGAATAATTTTCACCCAAAATGTGCTATTTGTGCTACAAGTCAGTGGCTAAAACTCTTTGATGGCCTATTGATCTCTGGAGAAGAAAAAAAACAAACCTGGGAGGAATGTAATTTGTTACCAAGAAATTTGTGCTTGTTTCTGCCAAACACATCGATGTTTATAATCGTATGTTTTCATTTTGTGTCTATTGTGATGTTCTTTAGTTTCCCTTTGACATATGCCCCATTCTGTTTAGAACACTTTCCCAAAAATCTTTAAAGCCATTTCTTGTTTTTTCCCCCTTGTTCTTTCGTGTCACGTGGCCACCTCACTCTAAGATTACGCTACCCATGATCCAAAGCCAGAGTAGGAAATTGAGAACTCTTGGAAATTCACCTTGTTGTTCTGCCATTAGTCTGGATGTGGAAATAGGATAGAAATATAAAAATGACATCAAGTTTGCTTTCAGATTTCAAGGTGTTCCTTCTGATTCCAGGCAGGTATTTGCGTACTTCGCTTATCTCAAAGCTGGTACTTCTCACCCTACTTAAAAAAAAAAAAAAAAAAAAAAAAAGTCTGGGACTCAGAGTTTTAGATAGTCAGTTACACAGGAGAATTTGAGAGTCAAAGGAGTCTTACATTTTTTTTTAAGATTCCCAACTGCACAGAACAGCCCAGCAGAGCTCGGATTACACCGTGTTCTGGCACCTGGCACAGAAAATGAAAACCCTTGTGTCCTAAAAGCAAAGTGTTTGACGAGAAAAATTGACCTTCCAAGCACCTGAATTTACTGCCAAAGTGCTAAAAATGAACTGTAAGCAGAAAAACTATGAGTCAGGTGAACTCTTTGTTCTACTTCAAGGGTGAAGTTCCAGTTATATGCGTCAACTGAAAACAGTGAAAAAGGTGTGTGGGTGTGTGTGTGTGTGTGTGGGTGGGTGTGGGGGTGGGTGTGGGGGGGGTGTGTGTGGGTGGGGGGGGTGTTTGTGTGGGTGGGTGGGTGGTGGGTGGGTGTGTGGGTGTGTGTCTGTGGGTGGGTGTGTTGTTTTCCCTACATGTGCACACCTGCTCTGCCCCTATGCTCCCTTGGGACATAGTCTTTTTATAGTAATGGTGGTAATTAGATCCCTTCCTTTTTAGATGCTCTTAATCATCTTTTAGATTTGGAGCCAATGTCTCTACCTCAAAATAGAATGAAAATTCGGGTTCTCTCCTAGCCGGTAGCACCCCTGGTCACTCTGAGTATTCAATGAATATTTATTGAGCTTGGAGACAAGTTACTAGGCCTGTATGAAAAAGCTGCTACGACTGAGTATTTATGAGAATCTATTCTAATGTCAGTAAAGAACATAAAACCAGAGTATTGAATCAGACTCTTGGTCCTGGTAAAAACATGGCTTGTTTTCTTTCTTGTTGTTACACTGGCATCAGGAGGTGTGTTATGAAAGAATGCAGTGATTCTTACTGTCAGATTAAGAATTTGCCTCTAAATCCTAATGTCCGTTAGCAATTTATTACAGCTCAATGGCTCACGAGTCAGTTGGATGCTTAAAAATTGTTTTCCACCTTCATCCCCCTCCTAGTAATATTAGAAGTACATTCTGATGGACCTTAAACTTACCTCTTTGAAGTGTCAGTGAATTTTCAGGGAATGAGATTGTTGTCATCTTTTCCAGATCATTCAAAGCTTTATACACTTCAGATTTTCTTTTTAATACCATGTATTTTTCAGTCTGTCTTTATACACCTATTTCATTATTCCCTTTAGATACTTCAAATATAGCCCTGTGAGCTCTGGTACCAAGTGGTACCTAAGATAGAGACACAGTGTTTTTGTGAGTTGGTCAGATTTTATTTCTGCATAATTGTATTTATGATTCCATTTCCTTGTTACCTTCCTCATAAGACTTTAATGACCATATACCATTGCCAGCCACTTTTATTTTTTAAAGCCTGGGTTCCCCTCATTCAATAATATGGGATATGCTCCAGTCAGATTAACATTCCTAAGACTCAAGTCTGCACTTGTCTGTTTCATTCATTCAGCAAATTCATTTAATGAGTATTTTAGGCAGTGGGCTAGGGACTGGGAATACAGCTACCAGGTGGACAAGGTCCCTGCATTCCACGCACCTGCCGCAGACAGGGGAGACCAACAACAGACTGGTCATTACAGTAAGGTACCAGGAGAGGTACAGATCAATGCAGCAGCACAGACGGGGAGCCAACCTAATACAGGGGGCAGGTAGGCTTCCAGGAAGAAGTGATGTTTACCGTCTTACCTGGGGGTAAGTAGGAGTTAGCCAGACCGAGGGGGTAAGAGAAGGACAAAAGTGGAAAGATTACCAGCAGGAAAAGTACATGTAACCTTAGGAGGTGGAAGAAATGCTGTCTATTGAGGAACTGAACAAAGTCTGGCATGAATGGAGCAGACATAGAAGGCTGGAGAAGCGGGCAGGCACCAGATCTCGGGAAGCCTTGAGACTGATGTCAAGGAGTCTGGACTGCATCCTGCAGTAGCTGTGAAAGTGTCAGTGGCATCTCTCCTTCCATCTAATACCATCCAGCCTCCTCAACTAGACGCTATACGATTTAGCCGCGTGCGCCTTTTGAAGCCCCTTTCCTGCGCTTTCCTCCGTGTAGCCCTGTGCAGTGTCCTCTGCTCAGCCCCACGTTTGCTTCTTCCCTTGACTACAATATCCTTCCTCAAAGCCTGCACTTCGATGTAGAAAGCATTCGCTGAGTAACTGTTATGTGCCAGGCATTGTGCGCCTTTATCCCTCCAATGTCTTTTCATTCATTCATTCATTCATTCATTCATTTATTCAGTCTATAAATATTTATTAAGCACTACCATGTAGAGGGAATCGTGCCACATTTAAATGACCTTTCTTCTGTGAAGGCGCCCAGATGCCTCAACTGGACTCATCTCTTCCACGTGTCTTCATCCTCTGAAATCCTAGTATCTGAAATGTGTCTCTCCTCCGGCTCTTGGCACTTTTGATACTGCATTAGGGCTAATGATGAAACTTCATGGGTCTGAGTAATGAGTAGTGGGTCTTCAGTGCTCCACAAGGTCTCTGGGCTATCGGGGACAGAGTCCGGGTCCAATTTATCATTGTATTTCCCAGAGCTCTTAACTTTGCACTGTGAGCCGCAGTGTTCGTAATAAATACATAAACGAATGAACACGCTTATATAATAACCATGACCCACGTCGTCAAGCAGATCAATTAAATTATTTATTTCAAACTGATTAAGCCTGAATCTAGTATAATTCCTCTAAAAAAAAAATTGCCGTTTCTGACAAGAGTCCAAGATTTACATAAAAATCCCACAGATGGATAAGATGTTATTAAGGCTTATGCCTCTGAAGTGCTTGAAACCCCTCTTATCAGCTCTGCAGTGTGCTCTGTGTGTTACTTAGGCTTTTTGTGTATTCTTATAATTACATTCATTCAGAAAAGAAGCAAAGTATGGTAGATTTGGACCTGTTGATTGCTAAAAGTAAGATTCTTCCTCGCCTTCGCTTTTACAGCTCTCTGCATGGATTTACAGCTGACGTTTTTAGCGATTAACTGTTGCATTTCCTGGGCCCACCCGTCATACTCTGGGCCGGTTCTGTGATACACAGTGAATATTCAAGTTGAATCCTGATTGTCCCCACGGTGAATACTGTAGTCAAGGCTTGATTCTCTCCAGTGTATTGAGGTCTGTTTGAATAACAGGACAAGGAAAAACCACTTAACCCTAAGGAATTTTAAAATGCCACTGAGGAATCCGTGCTGACATACCAAACAGTTTTGAACCAGAGACCCGACGTACACATCTTCAGATCTGTGGGCCCCTTCAGCCTGTTTGTACATTCCCAGGCTTGCTAATGCTGTTTGAGCTTCATGCAAACTGTGTCAAAGGGTGTGAGGCCTTTCCTTGTCAGCCTTCAGAGGCCATGCCAGATAATCAACTGAAGCCCACATTCAGAGTATTCTCCTGAGAGGAAGTCTGGGCTGAGGGTAGGGGGTTCACCAAGGGACTGTGGACTTAGTTATGGGCTTGGGTGGCCTCAGTCATTGACCTGGTCACTGTCCTCAATTCTCTCTTCTGTGACTGGACAGCAGTCTTCTAGCTGGATTGGTGATATTCTCACGTAGCTGATGTAACAGAGCTGTTGAGAATTGACAGGGAGGAGATTTTCACTTAAGAAACAACTCTTTAGATCATCATTCTAAAGTGAAGTAAGCCAGAAAGAGAAAGAAAAATGCCACATGATATCACTCATATGTGGAATCTTAAAGAAAAGATGAAATGATGAATTTATTTCCAAAACAGAAATAGACAACACACAGACATAGAAAACAAACTTATGGTTACTAGGGGGAAAAGGGGTGGGAAGGGATAAATTGGGAATTAAGGATTTGCAAATATTAACTACCATGTATAAAATAGATAAACAACTAGTTTCTTCTGTATAGCGCAGGGAACTATATTCAATACCTTGACTACAAAGTATTGTAGCCTATAATGAACCTATAATGAAAAAAATATGAAAACAAATATATGTATGTATATATATGACTGAAATATTACACTGTACATCAGAAATTAACACAACATTGCAAACTGACTATACTTCAGTAAAAATAGAATAAAAGTAACAAAGGTAAACCAAAAAAAAAAAAAAAAGACTAGAAATGCTCCTCCTTGTTCTGGCTTACCTCACTTAGAAAATGAATAAATGCGTGTATGTGTATGACTGTAACATTGTGCTGTACACCAGACATTGACACAACGTTGTAAACTGACTCTACTTCAATTTTTTTTAATAGAAAAAAAAAGAAAGGAATTCTCCTATGCCCCCATTTCTATTTAGTTACTTCCCACTCCTCACCTGGTTAATAATCCCTGAGCAGTTACCTGTCGTTGGGTACCTAGCTGTGTACCAGGTACAATACATTCATTCATTATCTAAGTTAATCCACCAGATGACTCTGGGAAAGCACTAATATTCTCCTTATATTAAAGATAAGGAAAGACTTCTAGAGAAAATAAGGAATAGCTGTAACTCCATGCTCTTGGCCACTCTGTATTTCTGCATCTTGCCAGTGTATATTCAGAGCAGTACCGTTAATACGAGCTGGAGCAGGAGCTTAGTTGTGAAAGTTAATCTCTTGGGCACGTTCTGAAAACAAGCCTCATATGCTGAACCCCAAATGCAGAGGAGTTTGGAACTTATCTTCCATGTAGGGTAATTTTCCACTACGTATGCATTTAGGAAGTCAACTGTAAAACTCCAAAAGAATTATCTATACATACATATGTATGTATGTATATATTTATAATTAAGGAATCTTTTTTACAAATATATGTAATTTTTTTTCAGAACCCTGTAGCATGCTGGCAACATATATTTTCTTATTCAGCCACGCAAAATTTGCTAGGCAGGCAAGTAAACTGCTGGGTTCAAGAAATGACCTTCCCACACTACAGCTTCCCACCCCCAGCTTTCTCTGGGTCAGTTATAGGAAATTATTGCCCCTCTTTCTCTTACACAGTTGGTGGTACTTTGGAGCAAGAGGAAGACGAGAATCCCCCTAGCATAACTCAGGTCACTCCTCACCTCCCCTCCTCTCCCCCACTCCATCATTTTCCTGCTTAAAGATGCTCAGAAGCCTACTTGCTTAACTACCACTGGTAAGGCAGCAGTGGTTAAAGGCTTAGCTATGCGGGTAGTTGTTTTTGAGTGTATTTGCTGTTATTAATTATTATTAAATGAGAAGGAAAAACTCTTAGATATGTGAGCAGATTGTTGTGCATTTTGCCAGTTCAGCTGTTGATTTTCTTATGTTTTCACCTTTTATCACAGAAGTTGTATAGCTTTAATTTCTAAAAACACTCAGAGGGTCACTACTCTGGTTAAACTATGTTCTGTTTCCTGTAAGCACTTAGGTTTACAATTAATAAGTAATAATAGATAGATTTTTCTGGAAGTTAGATTGCCCGAATTCCTTTCTAAGAACTTGATGCATTTGAGTACAATAAAACTCTTCTGTTAGAGTATGAATGGGTCAGTCTTTCCAGGAGTCTTATAATCTTGCCATGGAGTACACAGACTCTCTGGGGGGGAAGAAAGTCAATATTCATATACACAAAGAAATTAAGTTGTCAGTTTCCCTTATTCTCCGGCTTGTCAACTTTCACATTCTACCCTTAAATGAGCAGACAAGGGACGCTTCACACACACACACACACACACACACGTACACACACGTACACATGCTTATACACACAGTAATGTTTAATTACTGGCTGTTTCTCTTGCTGCAGATGAAAGAATTAAGTTATGCAAATGGACCTTATGTTCTTGACCATAATTCTGTGCTTTGAGGAATCCCACTGCAGCACGGTTTCTAGCGTTGTCACATTTTAACACAGTTTATAAGTTCCTTTTATAAAGCTAGAGTTACACGTTCCTTTAGTTTCTTTAATGAGACATAGCTCCATCATGATTTTATTTCTTATTTCAGTGTTACTAAACACTGAGCACAGACTGTCAATCCTAGAACAGGTGAGGCAAGCCGTTCATTAAAGCAGCGCATCTCGGTGGTGCCGGTGAGAGCTGTGTACTTTGAGTTTTATCTTCTGCATGTTGTCCTGCTAGGAATCGCATTCAGGAGAACGGAGGGGCTCTTCTTACCTTAAGTGTCTGAGAATCGTGTCATCTTTCATCTTCCGTTAACGCCGATGGCGTGAAAAAAGGACTTGAGATGAGCTGTCAATCACCAATAACCCCTTTCTTCCTGAACTTCCGGGTCAGGGAGCAATCTGAAATTGCTTTTTATTCTCTGATTTGAAGTCTTCCAAGCCCTGTCAAGTTTCCCAAACCACGTTTCACAGATGTCACAGCCTTCAATGGTATGGCTTTTTTTTTTCTTTAGTTTCTCAGAGTTTTGTCAACAACCCATAAAATCTTAGAATGTATAGGATTCCATATTTTTTATTATATTTCTTGGTAATAAAATCTAGAATAAAGAGAGGAAAATTCTATCTATTAGATGTTGAAATCTTTAACAGTGTAATGCAGTTATCTAAAAATTTTGTGAAATTAAATCGGCCTGTTTTACATTGTCTTTCCATATTTGCAGTCTTCTTCATCATCTTTCAAACTCCAACCATTGGAATCAGATAATATAAAATTGCTATTCTCCACATGCTATAAGCTTCTCCTAGCTTGCCTGAACTTTCCTTGCTTTTGTATGTTTTCCAAATATAGGTGCTTTTCTTTATATTGCTCAGAAACACTTGTCAAGAATTTAGACTGAAAAAATCAACTTGTCAAAAAGTTAAATGTGGTATAAATCAATTTCCTTTCCCTGTCCAAACTGAAAAGATTTTTTTAAATTACCCAGGAGAGTAATAAAAGTGTTTGTCTAGTTTTGATCCCTTATGAAAATGCTCATATTGTACCACTTAATGTAACATTCAATTTTTTTAATAAAATAAGAAAGCATATGAAAATATATGAAAAATAATCTGAAATATTATTAAAGTGCACATCTTAATTTTTCTTTAAAACATTTCTGTAACTTTATATGAATACACTGCATTTCATATGTGTCTATTTAGAGAAGGAAGAATATAATAGAGATTTTAGGGAAGTGTCACAAGCCACTCTCCAACAGAAGTCCCCCTACCTCCAGAAACCTGTCCCAATTTCTGATTTTGAGGGACAAAATTAGGTTGCTTATTTGGGATGAGGGGGAGCTATTGCATAGCTTTAAGTGAAGAAACATTTGAGAAATGTCACCCTTTCTTCCTACTCTTTCTGGAGCCAAGAACACCACCACCTTTTTTATTGTGAGAACATACCATTGGACAATCGTTCAGACTAACCTGGCCCCCATTAATGAGCCCTCTGCTCAGCTCCTTGTTTTCCAGCTCTGCTCATAAAAAGTCAAGTCAATAGTTAAAATGGATGAAAGAGAAATTTAAGGGTAAGGGGCGATGGCTTTGGAGCCCCAAAGTGGCATCTGTTCCACTCCAGGACTCCACAGTCCTCAAAGCAGATGATGGCTAAGATGAGGATAAAAGAAGCTGGGTGACGTATCTCATCCATGGACTGAAACTAAAAAGAATGGAGCAGCAAGGGGCAGGAGAAACCTCTCAACACTAGCTGGCATTTAGGGGGATAATTTAGTAGCAGTGAGAAGTCAAATTCAAAACACACACACACACACAAAGCCACATTCAGGCAGATCTAGAAAGTAGGATTTTTCATGGGTGGATTCAAATAGCCAAATGAGTGTCTAGATTTTGCTTTCATCAAAATCCTTATGAAGTCAAAGTTTTAGCCCAATGTGTTATGATAACGGTTTCGACCACCACAGTTAAATCATTCTTGAGAGCATCCATGTCTAAATCAGATTGAAGACTTCAGGAAGCTACCCCAGGTCCTTTCTACAGAGCTCATTTTGTTTTTCTATGAGAGTGGTTGGTAAGGGGGAAAAGCATTTTCAGCATCTTTGGCAGTCCCCTTTCATTCTTAGTGAAGTGGCCAGAATTAAATGAACTTTGACACCTGCCCTTTCATCCCTGGACCTACAGTTGAGGCCTATTGGCAATTTAAGATAGGATGTCTTCCAGCGCTGTGGCTCATATTATACCCATTTTCTGGTGTAGATCTCCAAATCGGCACCTAGAATGGAATTCTGAAGCCTGTGATTTTTAAATGGCTCACTACTCTAGCTCCCTTCCTATCCCGTGTGTGTGTGTGTGTGTGTGTGTGTGTGTGTGTGTGTGTGTGTGTGTGTATGGCGGGGTGGGGCTGGAAGGAGATGAAATCGTATTTCTTCTTCTAAAGCAGCACTGTCCAATTGAAATATAATACAAATCACATAAGGAATTTTAAATTGTCTAATAGCCGCCATAAAAAGTTAAAGGAAACAGGTGAAATTCATGGAAATATATTCCACTTCATCCAATATATCAAAAATGTTATTTCAGCATGTGATCAGTATAAAAAGTTATCAAAGAGATATTTTCATTATCTTCTTTTTCCCTGAATTTTTGGAATCCAGTGTGTTTTTCCACTTAACAGCACATCTCAGTTTGGACTAGGCACATTTGAACTGCCCAGGAGCCACACGTGGCCAACGGCTATTGGACTGGACAGCCGGAGTGTAAAACACGGCTCGCTCTTTCCACGGCAATATCCCATTTGAAATGCCTCACTTCTGACATCTCAGCTCTCACTCCGAATATGTTTTTCTGGACAGACTGAATCCATATGTATAAATATTGTAATCCGGGTTCCGATACAGACAGACTCACATGAATGCATCCGTGAGCTTTAATGACCTGTCCGGATTTCCTTCTCAATAAACGTGAAAAATAAAACATCTCCCTCCTCCCGTGCTCTCTGAAGGCGCGTGTGTGCCGGTTGCCAGGCACGTTCATGGGTCACTGTGTTTGGTGCTGACTCATCGTCCCCCGCCGCCCTGCCGCCCCGGGGACAGTTTGACAGCCGGCCAGCAACGCCGCCTCCAGCTTCTGAAAAGCTGACTTTGTAGCAACATCCACATTCTTTCGGTTGGTTTTGCTGACATGCTCTGAACTCAAACGCTGTTTTTAAAACAAAAGTAAAATGGAGCCGTGAGCTTCTAAAAGCCATTGTATTTCAGTTCGTTAAATTATCTGAGTGTGTCACAGAGGGCATAACAGCAGGGAAGTGAATACACAGGGGGAACCGTCCTTGGAAGCTGACATTTGAGCTGCAGGCATGTAACACTTGGGGACAGTGTTCTCAGACAACACGGGCGCCCGAGTGAAACAAGGCTGTCACAGGATCCATGTTTCAACTTTCTCAGCATCCTTTATTAGCTCTATATTATTAACCTGTTTGAAATTTTGTTTAATCTTTTCAAAATTACCAAATTTATCTCCTTCCCCACCCTAACAGTGCTCTTCCTCGAGTTCAGCTTCTAAACCAAAGGATGGGATGTCCTCGGTTAATTCATAAATGCTAAGCTGCCATCGGATTCTTAAGACAGGGATCAAATGAGCCAGTGGATAAGACGATTCTTCACACTACGCTCATCTGTACGTGTAAAACAGTGTGTACCTTGCAGCCAGCGGCGTGGACTGCTGGCCCTGCCTTCAGCTAGAGCACAGCTTCTCAGATTCTTCTCTTTTCCTGGTGGCTCGCTCTAGAACTCATGCGTTCCAAGTCTCCGGTCTCTACATGAACTGATTTCCCTGCTCCTTCTTCCTGTTGCTTATTATCCCAGAGTCTAATCCGAACTAACAGTAATATTACCATGTGGTTCACATCTCACACAGAAGAGCCAGAGTCCACTCTACTGATTTTAGTGAGTTTCCAGTATATGAAAGGACTTCATGAAATAAATGGAATGGGTGTTCAGCTAGTTGTTTTGGCACTTTGTAACCACTAGAGGGAGATCGAGGCTCCGCTCTGTCCTCTGTTCCCACCCTGTGGTGACAGATGAGTCAGGTGCACAGTACATTGATTCAAGAGATGGACGGGAAATGAAATCATATCTTTGGAGAAATCTCAAATTTGGTAGCCTGCAAACCTCGCCAGCATGTTTTGTTTGATCTATTTATAAATGTAAAGATTTCTTGTAAAAAAAATCTGGATTTCCACCCTGAACATGAAAACAGGAAGATACGGCCAAATTGGGTCCACGCCTGTATGTGGCTCAGCTGGAGGGCACTGCTCTCTTTAAACAGGGCACACAGTCTTCGTTTCAGTTCCATCGCTACCCCCGTGCTATTATTTTTCCAACATTGAGACCAGATATCATGGGCCCCTTATAATCAAGCTTGCATCATTGTGAAGAGCTGTTTGGTTTTGGATTTTTCTTTTGTACTCAGGTCAGTCTCAAAAGCAATAAAAAGAAAAACAGACCAAGTGAACCTCTTACAATTACAAAGAAAATAAGACAGAGCGTAGGTCTTTGAGGCAGTAAAAAATATTCATAGGGGGACAATGTGCTGGCAGAGTGTACCTGGGTCTCTTTGCTTTACCCCCACGTATTTCCCCACTGACATCAGTTAGATGGGTCTACATGGTTAGAATTTTCCACCACATAGTCTGCCAAATTCCTGTTGGTGAGAGTGCAACACATACATACGCGTGTGTGTGCACACACACACCTCACTCTTTCTTGGGGCAAAAACCCTCGTTCCCTCTATTTTCCTTAGAGACCATTTCCTTCAATTCATTTTTTTCCACCAAGTGGTGAAATCTGGAGGACTGAGATTAGGGCAGGAATAAACGTTCTGGGAAAGACATTGCTCCAGTGTTTCTTCCAGGCCTTAGCAACCGGGGTCCCCATGACTCCTTGTAATCTGGCTTTCTGATCAGAGTGTAACCCACTGGTCGTATCTGCTTCCCTCACGGGACTGTGACAGACAGCAGATTGGGGCTGAGAGATCACGGTCCCCATCAAAATATCATCTATCATTTGTCATCAGTAGCTCTAACCACCCAGAGATCTCTCTCGTGACTGACTACACAGAGATTTGCAAAATCAGCATCCTAAGGGCAAACGTTCAATCTCTATGCTCAATATAGTAGGAAAATATATATATATATATACATATATATATATATATATATATATATATCTGCTTATAGCTTGTACTCACAGAGGAAATCTAGAGCTAAATTTAGATGGGTGCAGCATAAACAAATCCCAGCAAACACAGCTGATCCTCTGACTTACTCACATCACTGCTGCTTGGTCTCAAAAAGAAGTGATGATATAAATATTAGTAATCATAGTTAATGTGTGTTGAGTTTACCATGTGTCAGGCTAAGTGACTGCCTTTAATCCTTGGAACAACTCTGTGAGGTGAGATCTGTTATTCCTATTTTAGAGGTGTGGAAAAAATGCAGCTTGGGGAGGGTAAGTAACTTGCTCGATATTACACAGAGATGAAGTCAGAAATGAGGTGAAGTTTACCAGCGGCTCTGTCCAAGTGTCTTCACTCTACCCTCTTATTATATCCCCTTCCTTTTAGGACAGTGGTTCTCAGAGTAAAGTCCCCAAGACACTCTCCCAGGGTCCTTGAGGCCAAAACTATTTCAGTCATAACTCTAACAGATTATTAGCCATTTTGACTGCGTGGACATTTGCAGCGATAATGAAAAAGTAATGGCGGATGAAGTTGCTGTAATCTTATTACAAATCAAGGCAGTGATACCAAACTGTACCGTAATAATCATGCTCTTCACTGCCGCGCACTTACAGTGAAAAACAAGGCAGGCATCAACAACAGCAAAAATCTTATTCAGTCTTAAAACTTTGATGCGCATCTTTAATTAGCAAGTTTGAGCAAATAATCTCAGAGCCGTGAAAGAGGAAGTGTGTATGCTGAATATGTGTGCATCACTAATACTAGAAGAATACAAAGAATGAAAATAAGTCGAAATAAAATTACATATAGTTTCTAATCCCTCAATTTCATTAAAGATTACATGTGTATATACATATATATGTATATATAATTGGAAGTGAATGTATAAAATCTTAATAGGGATTGCCTCTGGGTAGTGGAATGTGGATGATTTTAGTTTTCTTTGCAATTGATTGTATTTTCTACATTTCGTAAAGTAGAAAGTTCCTTTGATTGTAAAAAAAAAAAAAATCCACGTTTCCAGTCATCTCTTGATTCATTTTTTATTAAACTTGCTTACGCATATGTACTAACATATAGCTAATTATTTTTACACTCATTATTTTAAAAAAGAAAAAAATGATGGACACTCAAGGGAGTTCTCCACAACTGAGTTCCTCTGTGCAGGGCACTGCCCAGGTACAGTGCAAATCATTAAACATGCGGGGGCAGCTGGGAAGGGGGAGGTTCTTTTAAAATGCAACTGCCATCTGGGTTAGCACCTGCCCAGCCTTACAGTGAGAGGCAGCAGATAGAAACACAAAGGCAGTCCCTCGGGAAAACGTGCCGGGCAAGGAACAGAGCTGGGAAGTCCTTTATGAACCACCTTCTTCCTTCTCAGCAGCTTTAAAACATTTGACTGAAAACCCCTCTGAACTGATGTTGACAAGCAAAAAATGTTTGCCAGTTCCTGAATGTCAGCGGGCCTCTGGCTTTATGCTATAAAAAATTCTACATTCACGGCAAACTGTAGATGTCTGTTTCCTTCTGACAGCTGTTTTGTCCAAATATTGTTGTCCTCTCGCTTTATCTTACTTTAACCTGAGTGATGAAGGATGACTTTTTTATCCTCGTCTATCGGTGAAATATCAAGAGGGAAACTGAATACCCTGCTACTGGCTTCCTCTTGCTCTAATGTTCCCTGGCGGTCTGGCTCCGTGTCACAGGGGCGGTAAGTAGGTGACTGAGCGGTGAGGCAGGCGGTGACTACCTTCCCTCTGCAGGCACCGAGATGTTTCATATTGGGAAGTACAGTCCATGTTTCTGCTCTAATGTGATGGGCAAAAATTACAGATGCACTGCTTCCTCTGAGATTAGATTCATTTCCCTGATTATTTGGCCAAAGACTTCAAAACTTCACAGAAATCAGTGGCTGCCTAGCAAGAAGCAGAGAAAGACAAAAGTCATATGGTATCACTTATCTGTGGAACCTACAAAAAAAAAATACAAGTGAACTTATCTATAAAACCAGAAATAGACTCAGACGTAGAAAACAAACTATGGTTACCAAAGGGGAAAGGGGTTGGGGGGGAAGGATAAATTAGGAGTTTGAGATTAACATATACACAGGACTATATTTAAAATAGATAAACAACAAGGACCTGCTGTAGAGCACAGGGAACTATATTCAATATCTTGTAACAATGGAAAAGAATCTGAGAAAGAATATATATATATATAAAACTGAATCATTTTGCTGTACACCTGAAACTAACACAACATTGTAAATCAACTAGACTGCAATTAAAAAAAATTTTTTTAAGTTAAAACAGTTAATAGCGAAAAAGGACACAGTAAGAAATTTGCATCAGTAATTCAATGAACAATTTGTAAAGGGTGCCCCTCTTCCTACAGATGAAAACATAGACATAGAAAAACATATAAATATGTAAGCCACATTTATGCATCAGTTTCATTCATTTTGTTCCTAGTTATTCACTCAAAAAGGACTGCTTAAATTCTGAAGACGTGACACTAAATTTTAACTTCAAGTCACACATTAGTCAGACTAGAATTTGGTAGCTGACATAGACTTTAAATAAGAATTTTAAGAGAGAAAGTTATCATTGGCTCTTTGCAATCAGTGTTCACATGAGAATTTTCCTTGCAAGCGTCCACTGGGCTGCAAGGAGAGTAGAGGGCAGGACTGATGCCTTTAATTCAGAGGTGGCCACCCTCAGGCTCAAGAGTAGAGAGAATTGTGGATAATCGGTTCTGAGTATCGTCAAGAGGTCACAGGGGACAGAAGCTGAGAGGGGTAGGGATGGAGCTGCCTGCTAGACAGCTGTTTCTGATCACTGCCTGTGGGATGCAGGCTGAGATGGGGGCCACTTGCTGGTGGGGGACAAACAGCAAGAACAACTGGCTCATAATCAGGACGTCAGTGCCCCTCTTATTGCAGTCATAGGTCCCGGTTAAGGTGCACATCCTGAGCCTCCCTGTGGGTGCTTTCACCCAGTGCCTCTGAGCATTTCTCTCATCTGCCTCCCAGTCCGCTGGGGGCTGGGATGGCCCAGGTCAAAAATGGAAGTGCAAAACATCCTTCCCAAAATCTTCAGGCAGGGGAGCATCAACCAGCAGAACGATCCTGAGAGATGCCCAGGCCAACCTATACCAAGGATTTCTTGAGTGACTTTAAATTGCCAGGTGTAGCTAGAGGTACATTTATCTAAGTGTGCAAACTTTATTTTGTATATATATATTTATATATAGAAAGAAAACAAACTATGGTTACCAAAGGGGAAAGGGCAGGGAGGGATAAATTAGGAGTTTGGAATTAGCAGGTACACATTACTATACATAAAATTAATAAACAAGGACCTGCTGTATACACAGGGAACTATATTCAATTTCTTGTAATAATATATAATGGCAAAGAACCTGAGAAATATATAGGTGTAACTGAATCACTTTGCTGTACACCTGAAACTAACATTGTAAATCAACTACACTTCAATCAAAAATAAAATTAAAATATTTATAAAATTATGTAAGATTTCCATTTATTTCCTAGTGCTCTGGCTTGGAGAGCTGCACTCATGAAGGAAGCCTAGTATTTTTAATATATCACTTATTCCCTGATGCATCAATCTAATTTACTCGAACCCCAGTTTAAAAAAAAAAAATAGTAGCATGTACTTTAAGGAAACAAAAAAAATCTGAAAGTACTATTGTTGTAATAATACATTTAATTCAAAGAATACCACATACATGCATGTAGCCAGAATCTAAGTCGAGTGAGAGGCTGTTGGGTTCTAATGTGACGGAACAAGGTGTTAATTGTTCTAAACTTTTAATGAAAATTTCTTTCTCTCCTATTAAGTAAATCTCATGCAATCTTGAATACATCTGAGAACTTGGACTAGAGGCAGAGGAAGTTATTGTATAGGATTTTCTCTACAAACCTAAAAAAAACCACACAGGATGCTGGAAGCCATGAACGCTGAAATATTTATTCCCATTGTTGTAGAGAACCTGGGCCAAGGAAAACAGTGGGAGAGGGAAGTGCAGGGTGGCCCTGGAGACAGAGGCCACCTGCCACCGGCCAGGGTGCAGAGCAAGGTTCCTCTGTCCCTTCCTTTTCCAGCCCCACCACCATCAGACGCCTTCTCTGCTTTATTCATTGGGATCCTCTTTCTCCCCACTCTTCCTTCATCTTAATGTGGGATTTCCTAAGCTTCAAATTTCTGCTGCTTCAAGCCATCTGGCACGTAGGTAGTAACATCCAACCTGTGTTTTGGTAAGAAGAAGGAAAGGGGAAGCAGAAGGGGAAGAAAGAAAGGTGGGAGAGACTAGCTGATGGGAGATGCTGGGGAGAGAGGTGCTTCCACGCTTCAGGACAGGGACTCAGACACATTGCAGCGTGCAACCTGGCGTCTCTCTTTCCGTTCTCCTCTGTGAGTTTTCTCAGAAGGCGAAAGACTACAACATCCTCCCACTTTGTTAAGAAACACCAGCAGACAATATTCTGAACTAGTTACTATTTATGTTATTATGACGCACGTGATAAATTGTATGGATCATTAAATGATGTCAGGTCGCCTCTGCGGCAGTCCGCGCCTGCTGGATGTCTACCCTTAGAGGAAAGGTTGGTCTGAGGGCTCTGACCTCAACTCCAGTTTCCTTGTCTTTGGTATAGTTATGGTGACACAATATTCTAGATAATTAACAACTTGGAAAACACAGAAGATTCTCTGTTTTCCCATTTCCGGGTTTTTAATCAACCAAAAATGAAAGGCTATGTTAGGAGCCCAAGGTTCAAGGCTGCTCTTTGTTGCCAACCAGCTTCTCAATCTTGGCAGCCACTCTACCCCCCCGGGCCTCTCCGTCCTCATCTGTGAAACTTCTGGCACAAACGTCCATTTTTCTAAATATTTCCTATAGTAAATGAAAAACCGAAGTTCTGAGTTGAGGGTTACAAATCTTTCTCAGTGGATGAGGGAACTTGAAAAACTCTGTGGGTTCCAGATCGGCCCATTCTGTTTCTGTAATCAGCTTGTAAGTGTGAGTTGCTTTGCTAAGTAGAAGTGTGTTTTCTCATTACAGGTAAGTGAGATTTACCAGCTCCTGGATGAAGTGCTTGGGAAGCCTTTAAATGCCACAGTCAACTGCCATTTCAAAGGAGAGAAAACAGATGGTTTTGGAAAGTTCATGCTGTTCCTTCACTGAATTTTAGGTGAGTGTGTCTGAGACAAGGAACTTAAGATGGACATTGAACTATTTCCCCTGAAAGTGCGTCTCTTCTTTGCATGAAAAGAAAATGGGGTTACCTGTTATCGGCATTTTATGCTTTTAAGTGAGGTGCCACTCAGTGAAGGCTCTGTTGATGGGCCTTTTGTTTATTTTTGTTATTAACAGAAACCATCTAGATCTAGAGACAGCCTTGCCATCTCTTCCTGATTTCCATTAAGCAAATGTTTGCTTAATGGAAACATCAAGACAATAAAAGCAGTAATGTTTCATTCTATCCTAAAGGTCATCTAATTTTTAAAATATATAAAAGTACTTAATAGCGGAGTAATAAGTCATAATGAGACAAAACCATGTTTTAATGACATAAATGAGAGAAAAATTTGATCGTGGTGATGACAGTTTAATCATTACAAGTTGGAGTGTGAGATAAGGTCAATGTTTCAGAGGCTGCCCTGCCCTGTGGGGAGGTTGTACATTGCTTAAATTAACACAGGGCATGGTTTAGGTTAGGTATGGTTTTCAAACTGCTGTTTGTATGATTAACCACACACACGTGCTCGCACGTTGAGCTCAGTTTTGCCTGGCCATGGAATGGATGGATAAATTTTTCTTTCCATCACCATACGTGATTCCATGCTACAAAAGACATGAGCGTACAAATGGATGCTTTACTCTTAGTCCGCAGTATGCCGTTGTCATTTCTCAGCAAATCGGAGAGAAACAGAGGAACGGAGCGGTTGTCTTATGGTGGAAATTGTGTGGCTTTCCACCCCGCCAGCTGAGTCCTGTTCTCTAAGTGTGGTTTGCTTACCCACTTTGAATAGTGTTTTCCGGAAAATCAGACTGTACCTGTGTTCACAATTCTGAATAAAGCAAAGCAGCTGACGGAGCATCGACCACTGGCTGGATCTAATCTAAAAAGTCAGTGATGCTCCCTTTATAATCTTCATTAGCTTCAAAGTGAAAGTGGATCGTTGTGTCATAATCTTAAGGAGGGGTGTAAATTTGGTTTATCGAGGTCAGATGTGGAACCAAAATGGTGATTTCATTTATTTACAAGATGTTGTTGAACGCAGTTCCCAGGAGCTAAACTTAATGCCCTTTGAGAATATCAGTAAATCAGTTTGCCTGGTGTAACATTACTCTGGAGGAGAAAATGAAAGTGGAAAATGTGTTTACTTGACTTACTTAACTCCCTCCTTTCCGATTGTGCTGGTCTGCCTGTTTTTGGCTTCGCATCCATTCCTGGCCCTGCCACTGTTCGGCTGGCTCCTTGGGGGCTGTCCCCTATGGGCTGGGTTTGCCCTCTTGTTGCCTCTGGCTTCCCCTAGTGACCTTGAACTCTGAGCTCCATTAATATCACCGCTTCCTTCTGTCCCTTGGGACCTGTGGGTGGTCGTGTGTCTGCCTTCCTGCTGCTGCTACATCTCCAGGTTGATTAACTGGCTTCAGTTTAGCTTCTCAGTCCTTCCATCATCCAGGTAACCATTTTCCTGGATTAAATTCCATCTGTTTTACATGTTTACCGTTTTCCCTTGGTTAGTTCCTAACTGAGCCATCAGTGCTTCACTAGTTTCTCCCAAAATTATTGGAAGAAAAGTGAACAAGGATTACTTGCTTCTCCGAAGAGAAAAATAAATGATTCTCAGGAAAGAAAATTTTAAGTTATATGGAAAGCTGGATATTTTCACACTGAACAGACATCTAGTCTGGCGTGTTTAAAGCCATCTTCCAAATCCCACAATGTTGTGGCATTAATTTGTTGCTGTTAACAAAATCATTGTTGAGATTCCCATTGTGTGTATCAAATTAATGGGAAGTTTTTTTAAATTCTCAGATAGGCACCAAATATGATCTTTACTTTTTTTTTTTAATATTCACATTTCACAAACTTCTGTCTGTGCAACATAAGAACTTCTCAGGGCATCAGTCTTATTTCTGCCTTCACATTTAAATCTCAAGCTTCGGATTTATTTTATGATGGCTCTGATGTCTCTCTTTCAATAATGGTTCTTTGCTACTGGAAGATGCCTTATGGTCTGAACATTTTCCATTTCCCATAATAAACAGTGAATATATTGGAAAGCACGGTGATGAGGATGCCAGTGTCTGTCCTTTGTGACAGGTAAACAATTCGCCACTGTCCCAGCAACCCCACTCGCTCTAAAGGGCTTCCCGGGTATGCAAGAAGCTTTTTAACGTCATTATTTTGGCAATTCACTTGGTTATTTTAAATGCAAGTGCCTCGCTATTTTCATTTCCTTCCCATTTATTCACGTAGACACGTTCCTTTCCAGGCTTTTCTCAGAGGTCGTCATGACTGCCCACCTGTCTATTCTAACGTATTGTGCGTACACCCAGAACGACATGGTGTCCCTCTGACCAACAATTTCCATCTATTCTACCAGTGTCAGTGTTTCACCTGCAATGCCTAATTGAGAATCCTTTCAGACAATGTGACAATACCATCAGGAGCAAAATTACTTGGACCCCTTCATAACCTAAAATTGGGAGCCACAGGGACGAGCAGCTTTATGGCGCTGTTGAAAATGCAGTAGTGTGTAACGGGGGTTCTCAGGTCTTCCTTTGTTTGGTACGGCACTGACCATTCTAGTCATTAATGATTCTCTCTAGCTTTTGGAAATGAGGCTTTATAAAGTCACATTTAAAAAAAATATTCTTGGGAAGAGAAATACATCCTTTAATAATATATACTACATCACACAGAAGTCTGATGAATTAGCAAGGAAGAGACTCCTGCGGTAGCGGTGCGGACACTCAGCTTCTGAGAGTCTGGTACCCATCAGTAGGTGGAGACAATGAAATCATCTCGCTAACTTCACAGTACTGCCTGCGGGTGGAGGGGACCACTTGTCCTAAAAGATAACTCGGGCTGAACATATTTTAATGTCACATTGGAAGAGGGGGTCGGAGGAGTGGAAGCGTTAGTCGTTACACTAATGAGCGACGTTATGGATAGAGATTTGAAATCACTGGTGCCCAAAGAATCGAGGAAGATGTGTTAACCAAGAAGTAGTCTTACTACTTCTGTTGAACCACCAAGTATGATGTTGGGAAAATCAAATGTGTTTAAAAGGCAGAAATCATCTGTTATCCATCTTCGCACCCCTGGAAACAAGCACCGTGCTTGGCATGCTGTAGATAACTTCTGAATAAATTGCTGAATTTACTTAGAAATTATCTACAGTGAATAAGAGCAAAGGCAGAAAGCGATGCTGGCTTGAGTTCCTGCCTTATACCGAACACCGTTTTGAATGCAGGTAAACTTCCTTTCAATGCCTAAATAGTCCTCTGGCATAAATAATATTATTATCTCCTTTTTTAAAGATGAGGAAAGTAGGGCCCAGAAAGGATAAATAACCTGCCTGAGGTTAACTAAGTTGGGGTGAAAATTCAAAGCCAGACAGTCTGACTTAGAGCTCAACCCTTAATTTTTATGCTACCCCGTCTCTCCTGTAATGCAATCATCAAGTAACTATAAAACACAGAAGCAACACTGTTTTATTACTTTAAAATTTGTGTCTTTCTAGAATACACTTGTATTAAGAAATCTTGCTCAAATCTTGAACAACCTCACTTTGAACACAAATTCCCTCTTTTCGGTGTTTCTACTCTCCTTCCCTTTTAAAACATGACTGCCTAAATCAGCTACCTAATTGACATTCAGATCTCATCATTCCCATTCTTTAATGGTTTGTCCTGAAATTAATGTTTTAAAAGCTCTATTGCTGTTTTATGCCATTTGCTTAATTGAAGAATCTATAATCTTGAGCAGCAAGTTCCTTAAGCTCCCTGAGCCTCAGATTCCCCACCTGAAAAGATATGTCTAATTTAATGAGAAAATAATATTCGAAAAACCAGCAAGTACAGTTCCTGGTACCTCATAGGTAGCCAACAGTAGCCAATGTGATCTAATTATCCTTACCCACGTTGATCTGGAAGCCAGTGTTGGCTGTCCCACCGACTGCAGGACAAAGCCTGCCTCCTGTATTCCTTAGCATGTCATCACAGAGATCAGCTCCTGCTGTAGACAGCAGAAAGAAAAGCCGTCTTGTGCAATCGCTCACAGTCTTGCGTTGTAATTCCTCATGGTGTCTGTCCATCTTCCCTCTGAAATTTTCATCCAGGACTAGTGCCAAGGTTTTGGTTTGATTTGGTTTGGTTCTGCTTTGTTTAAATCTTTGAATCTTCTTTACCAAGTGCAGTATAGTCCTTTTTGGTTTTGAATGAAGTATGAGGGGGTCATATTTTGAGATAGGTTTGAGCATTTTTAATGTGATGAAGATTATAACGCTTCATCCAGCCATTAAAAGGAAAAGGAGCGTTCCATCGGGGAAGGGGGACCTCACAGAGCAGATCTGTCCCGTTTTGTGCTGAGCACCAAAGCAGATGCTCCATGAACATTACCTTATTTAATTTTCATAATAACTCCTCAAATTAGTTATTATTTCCCTCTTTATTTAGAAGAAAACTAGAGTTTAGGTAAGTTGCCAATGTCATATTTCTAGTAAGAGGCAGAACAAGAATGTTAAGTCATATTTTTCTACTCCAGCAAACTACCCCTCTAAAAGAGCTTTCCAACTTAATCCTGTAAGAAGAATATGTACCTAAGATAATGCTAGAATTTTCCATTTAAAATATTTCCTGAGAGTCAGCTATTTAGAAGTCCACGGGTCTTTTTTTCTTGTGGCAAATGCGTTTATGTTTAGTTTGATGCTAAAATTAGCACTGTTTCTGTTCAACAAGAGTTTAAAAGATACAGCACCTTGTGGTTCTGAAACCGATTTTTGCAAAAACCTCATTTACTGATGTGAGCATAAGCCTGGAAATGATGTCTAAAGTTGTAGACTGATAGAATTTTAAGGATAAATGTTATGAAGAATCATCACGAGAGCTGGGGGCTTTTTAAGGCAAGAATTTCTGACTCTCTTCTTTTTTTCTCCTTAAGAATATTTATGGAAATGAATATTTGTAGCTCATTATAAAAGGGTTTGTTTTGGATGCAAAATAAAAATTTCTCTAGACCTAGTGACACCATGAGCCCTAAACTTGGTCTGAACTTTTTTTAATCACACAATTCAAACACCATGTAGAAGAATAATCATTGACATGAATAAACTCAAAATCTCCAAAAAGCAATCTTCTCACTTCACTCTCCTTGCCAAAAATCAGTATTGAGAGAAGGGGTCTTTCCTTTTGTGAAAAACCCTAATGATTCTTATGCCACATTTGTACCTATCATGATCATTCATTTATTTATTTGTTCTTTAAATATGTATTAAGTATCTCTCCTGTTCCCTGACTCTGTGCTAGGTACCTGGGAGCCTGACATAAATAAGGTACAATTATTCCAAGTAATATCCTAGTTAGATCTGCCACTGATTATGTCTTAAAATGATAGAATTGAAGCTTCAGAAGAGATATTTCAGATTATCTAACCTAGACCCCTGTTCTTGTCCATTCAGGCTGTTATAACACAGTACCAGGGACTATGTAGCTTATAGAGGATGGAGATTTATTTCTCACAGTTCTGCAGGCTGGGAGGTATATGATCAAGGCGCCAGCATGGTTGAGTTCTGGTGAGAGCCCGCTTCTGGGTTCACAGCAGGTGCTTTCTCTCTGTGTCCTCACATTCCAAGTCTGGGAACTTTCTTATCAAAGCATTAATCCCATTCATGAGGCTCCACCCTCATGACCTAATCACCTCCCAAAGGCCCCACCTCCTGATACCATGGTACTGGGCATTAGGATTGCAACATATGAATTTTGGGGGGAACACAGACATTCAGACCATAGCAACCCCCTAATTTTTATATCTGAGGAAGTTGAGACCCAGAAAATACTACCCCATGTGTTAGCAGCAGCGGACCTATCTGACACTTACCATCTGGCTCCTCTCCACCATAAAACGCATTAGACTACATTCCTGTAATCCTGATCTTATTTGCCCCCAAGAGAAGTTTCTACAAAGAAGGAAAGAAGACAAAGAAAGTCAGGTTGATTCTGGTTTTATTTATAATACATAGAAGTAGATTTACTATTCGTCAAATCCTTATTGAGAATTAACGAAATATTAGGCGTTTTGCTAGGTGCTGGACATCTGGCCTAGAAAAACCAGAAGTGTCTTCCTGGCCCACATCCTGCTTCCTGTCTTGTGCGCGCGTGTGTGAAACCCCGGCATTGAAGCCCTGAACTGCCCTTTAATGGGAATCCTGAAACAGCCCAGGTGATGACAGGCATAGTGTGATGCTAAAAATGGCAATTAGATTTGTAACATATTCATAGTGTAACAGTGCAACCCAGAAGTACCTTTTGTATTCAAACAAAAAGATACATGTCTGTGTCTTTGGTTTACCACTGTCATATGGATAGCTTAACATTCCAGAAGTGAGAAAGAATTGTTTAAAAATATGAGCCTTTGTGCTGTGTCGATCTTTGAGTAAGATAAATATATAGTATCTTAGAAAATATAAGAATTCTATTCACATTCCCAGATGATGTTCCTGCCTATTGGGTTATCTTCTGTTGGCTGATTTCTCTTCTATTTCCCTCAGAAGTTTGCAGAAAGCTATCTAGCTTTATGTAAATATGATTTGAAATATTTTGATCATCACCAAAATGGATGGAACAATGTCTTCATCAAAAAACTAAAGATTATGATGTTTACAAGTTAGTAAAAATGGGCTTTATAGCTAGTGTAATTTTGTGAGAGACAGTTTATTGTTTTAGCTTGTGTTTTAAGCATCAATTGTTTTTTCATAACTTTCAAAGCCTGACTTTTAAATCTGTCCAGAGTTTTTTTTAGCAAAATCTTAAACTGCAAATCTGTTAGTTTCAAATCATCGAAGCAGATGAATAAGGTAGGCCTCTTTTCTGTCAGTTCCTAACAATTTAGTAACCATGGGCTGGAAATTTGACTTTTATATGTGTGTTTAATATGCTTTCCAACCCAGATAAACACTTGTCATAATCTTTCCAATTCTAAGTGCATAGAAGGTAAGGCAGCTGTCTTTTTCCAAGAACATTTTTATTATTATTTATTAATTATTATTTATTACTATTTATATTATTTGTTTGTTATTATGCTTCTAAGAGCATTTCATTATTATATAATGATTATCATATTATATAGTGATTATATAATTATATCATATTAGTTATATAGTTATATATTTATATAATATTAAACATATTATATATTAATACAATATTAAATATATATTTAAATAATATAATTAATAATTAATTAATATGATATAATTAATTAATAATGTGTTGTTGTGTATTATAATAATTTATATATTATTATTTTATTTTTATACCATCCCTTCCTAGTATATATGAACAACTCCTGTATCACAGGGTTCTCCTTCTGAAGTTGAATTTCTTCCCAGGGTACTAGCATCCACAAAAGGCTTATTTGGAGAGAAAAAAAAGCCTTATCATTTTCCAGACAAAACTACAGTCTTACCATTCAGCCACAGCAAATAAGCCTCTGTTTCTGAAGAGATATACAAAGACCTGCCCACTTGACTCTAAAGCAGAGGTTTTCAATTGTGGGCGTGGGGGTGGGGAGGGCTATTAGCATCTAGTGAGCAGAAGCCAGGATGCAGCTAAACATCCTGCAGTGCTCAGAAGAGTCGCCTAAAGGAAGGAATTTATCTGCCCCGCTGCATCAGTAGTGCCCAGGTTGAGAAGTTCAGCTTTAAATATTAAGAGCCACAGTGTGAACCTGTGTGCCCCGAGGGCCCCTATTAAAGTGCCTGGTATCTTCTGAGCAGGGTGGCAGGAGAGTGACTCATGGGTTTCCGCTCAACCGCAGAGTCTAGGGTGAATTGACTGGGTCTAGGGATTTGGACTGGACATGAGGAGATGACGCTGTTAGAAGGGAAGCCAAAGAGTTCCTGGAAAAGGAAATTTGACTTTAAAAAGTCCCTCTCTGGAAGACACCTTTGGTGAGGAAGATGGGAACTTGGAGTCTAGAAAAGTCCGGATTATGCACCGTAGATCTGATGGTGTGAAACAGTGTCAGAGGTAGCAAGCATCTCGTCCTGAAGGAGATGACAGGCTACTGCGTCCTATTGGAGAAGCCCCCTGGGCTGCCCCTCGGTGAGTCTGAGCCACGGGAAGGGCAAGGGGAGCCGTTAGGCCTGGGCAGCCCGGCACCCCAGGGAAATGTCCGTACTCACCAGACAGGAAGGAAACAGTTCGCTTTAGCCAACACTTGCAAGAAAAGAAACTTATCATCTATAACATGTGAAAGGAAACAGTGACTTGACTCATCCTTCCTCGACCTAGCCCTTCACACGGTCTAGCACCCACTGCTTTTCAGCACTTCTGGCAGGGGGTGGGGGGCAGGCTCCCCGCACCTTCCCAGGCTCTTCCGGGGCCTTGACTCAGCACCCACTCACCCGTGCCCCAGCCACACAGAGCCCTTCGCCATGTCCTCGTCCACCAAGCTTTTCTTTTCTCCCTGTGTGTCTCTTTTTTGAGCAAAGAGACCTTTCCCAGAAACTCCCTTTATTAGTGTCCCAGGGCTGCGGTGACAAATTGCCTCCAGCTAGGTGGCTTAAAGCAACAGAACCTTATTCTCTTGTGGTCCTGGAGGGACGAAGTCTAAAACCGAGGTGCTGGCAGAGCCGTGCTCCCTCGGATCTCTAGAGAGGAACTCTTTCCCACCTCTTCCTGACTTCCTGTGGCTCCAGCAATCACTGGCATTCCTTGGCTGGTAGCTGGGTGACTCCCATCTCTGCCGCCATGTTCACCTCATCTTCTCTGTGTCTGTGTGTCTCTCTCTATCCTTGCCTCCTCTTATAAGGATACCAGTCATTGGATGGAGGGCACACCCATTCAGGTATGACCTCATCTTGGTCCTTAATTAATGACATCTGTAAAGACTCTATTTCCAAATAAGGTTGCATGCTGAGTTTCTGAGCAAGTGTGATATTTCGAGGGACACTACTTGTATAAGAGTTCCCCAGAGAAACAGAACCAATAGGTTATGTAAAGAAAGAGATTTATCATAAGGAATTGTTATACACAATTCTGCAGGCAAAGTCCCCAGATCTGTAGCCTGAAGGTCTGGGAAACACGAGAGCTGGTAGAGTAAGTTCCAATCTGGGTCCAAAGGCAGGAGACCGATGTCCCAGCCTGTAGACCATCTGGCAGAGAGAGAAAATTCTCTTTCCTTCTATTTAGGCCTTCAACAGGTTGCATGAGACTCAGCACATTAGGAAGTGCCGTCTGCTTCACTAAATCTCATCTAGAAATACCTTCACAGACACGCCCACACTAGTGTTGAATGAAATATCTGGGCACCTCTGGGGCCAGTCAAGATGACACACAAAATGAACCACCACACTACTCGGACCACCACAGGCACCCCTCAGAGAGACTGCGGGTTCAGTTTCAGACCATCACTATGAGGTGAATATCCCAGTAAAGTTAATCACACAAAGTTGTTGGTTTCCCGGTGCATATGAAAGTTACGTTTACAACGCACTGTGGTCTGTTAAGTGTGCAGTAGCGTTATGCCAGCTTAGAGTCCATGGTCTGTGCCTTGTACCAACTTCCCTTTGATATGCCTTCAACTCCATCGCCTGTGTTCTCGCCCATCACAGCCACCGGGCAGTAGCCGAGACTTCCCTGACTTTCCCGTGCCTCCACCGTCTTCCTGTATTCCCTGTGCACATCGGGCTCTCTGTACCTCAGGGACCTCACATAAGCACTTCCCTTTGCCTCAGAGGCCTCCTCCTCATTCTTCACAGGCGTCACCTCAAGTGTCACTTTCCCAGAGAGGTCTAGGTAGCCATGGGTCACCTGAGAGAGGACATTCCTTCCTTGTACCCCACTCCAGGCATGGACATGATCACCCACTGTCGGGCTGAGAACAGTTCTCACAGCTTTCCTAAAATCTTGATGATAACAGAGAGATTTTAGCAGTCAGCATGTTTAAAATTAGTCATGAGCATAGTTATTCCTTAGACCCTAGTCACATCCTTCAGAAGGAGGCCCATGTTGACTCCTTGCCCCTGGGCCGCCATGTTTTAGAACCTGCTTCCCCTTCAGGTGGGAGCTCCCTTTGGCCCGGACCTTGCTCCTGGGGTCCAGGCCTCCAGCACTCATCCTCCCTGGATCTAGTTAATAGCTCAGTTTTCCGGTTATACCGCCCACCATGAACACAGCATTGTTGAGCGGCTAGTGGTGGCCCAATTCCTGGGGGTCCCCTCCCCTTCCCCAAATTGTGGAATAACCCTCCTACGTGTTAGCATATGGAGCTACCCAGCGCATAAAGACTAACCGCCCCCAAGCTCATGGCTGAGCTCCGTTTCCTAGACGACCCCGTGCTCTGAGGCCCCCTCCCCCTCCCCTCTAGAGATGACCTGCATCCTGCCTATGGAATGTGTCGTTCCTGGGCCTCACGCTCTCTCTTGCCTTCGGAGATGGCCTGTGCTCTGTCTATGGAGTGTGTATCTCCCTAAATAAATCTACTTTCATTCAGCTACGGCTTGCTCTTGAATTCTCTCCTGCACGACGCCAAGCACCCTCACTTGATGGGGCGCATCCCAGGGACACCGCCTGGGACATGGCCATCCTCTCGCGCCCCATGTTCCTGTAACATATATACTCATACTACTTGATGGACAGTTCCTGTCCACCCTCCCCCGTCACCTTGCCACCGACCTCTTAATTACTTGTCCTTTCCCAGGGGCACATTACAAGGGAAGGGAGAAACTCAGTAGCTTCTATCACTCCTCCATCTAATCTTGCTCACTGAAAATGCTTTTAGGCATCACTCCACAGAGCTCTAGAATGTCTGCTGTGCTGATGTGTCCCAAGTCCCAAACACGAGGTAGAAGAATCCGGGAAAACACACTTAATAGCCCAACAGCAAATGCTTTCCAAGCTTAGGGCTGAGTGAATGGGTGATTTTGCCCCTAAATGTTCTGCTTAAACTGACTTAATTCAATTACCTGACTCATCTAAGTCGGTGGATTTTATTTTTTCTCGTATATTATATCTGCAGCTGTATTTTCCTTATCCACGTTCTCATCTCCCCATCCAGGTTGTAGGCCGTTTGTATCACGTTGTCTCCCTCTAGTACAATACGTGCTTTTGGAAGGCACTTCATATTTATTAAATTAGAATACGTCATCTAATTTTAGACTAAGTCTCACAGAAGAGACCAAGAAACTGCGATCTCTGTGTACTATGTATTCAGACTGAGAAAATGAATTCTTTCAAGAGTGAGGTCTCAGGAGTCTGCCTGTTTCCCTGACTTCACAGGTAGACCTGATTTTCAGAAACATCCTTCCTTTTTCTCTCTAGATGAGAAATAATATCTCCTGTCAAATGGAGACCTCATCATGGCTGTGCAAACACACCTGAATTTACAGGATATGGGATTGTCAGGGAGGGTGGCCAGACAAATATTTACTCCCCTTTCCCCGGTGAGTTACCTGACAGTCTGCCACTCGAACCACACAGCTCCTCCCTGCTCTCCTGACAAAATACAGGGCCATAAAAGAACTCAGACCCCATCAAGAGCTCTACCCACTTAAAAAAAAATTTATTAAAATGTAGTTGATTTACAATATTGTGTTAATTTCGGGTGTACAGCAAAGTGATTCAGTGATACATACGTGTGTATATATCTATATTCTTTTTTTCAATTCTTTTCCATTATAGGTTATTACAAGATATTGAATATAGTTCCCTGTGCTCTACAGTAAACCTTTGCTGTTTATCAATTTTATGTAAGGTATCTGTTAATCCCGTACTCCCAATTTATTCCTCCCCTTTGGTAACAAGTTTGTTTCCGATGTCTGTGAGTTTGTTTCTGTTTTGTAAATAAGTTCACTTGTATGACTTTTTAGCTCTGCCAAATTTTATATCAGTTTGAATTTACCAACGTTCTGAGTTCTCTCAACTCCCTTGGGATCCTTTTCCAGTGTGTTCTCCACAGGACGGATTTTGGTCGGGGAGAATATTGGCTTCTCCACACCCACTCTGTTTTGCTCTCAGTGGAAGGTAGCTTTAGAGACAGAAAAACCAGCCTCCAAATAACTCCCATTCCTGCCTTAGGCTCAGAGCACATTGGTGGAGTTTCACAGATCCCACCAAACTGTCCCTGGGAGGGTAAGGGCCACTTCGAGCCGGCGGGGTGAGATTGCAGAAAGCAAAATGGACTCACAGAGAAGCCCAGTTTCTGTCCGAGCACTAGAAGAATTCACAGGAGGACCGTGAGCCAGCTCTTGTACCTCGTTGAGCCTCAGTTTTCTTTTCAATAAAATGAAGTATTATGACTAAATTACAGATATAGATCCTGTCAAGTCTAAAATTCTGTGCTTAGATTTTCTAACTTAAACCCAGTAATCCTCACCCCTTGCCCTCACAGGAATCTGTTCTAAGGAAATAACCCAAGATGTAACCAAAAGTTTATATACAAAGTTATATTGCTTATAATAAGAAACCTGGAAGAGACTAAAAATATATTTAACAATGGGGATAGCGAGATCAATTCTGACACATCCAAATAGTAGAAATTTATGCAACTATTAAAAAATATTTTCAAAGACCACGTAATAGTTTTCTTGTTTTACGTGTCTTTCATTGAACAAAAGAAAGCGATGTTCAAAATTATCCGAGATTTTTCATGTATAAGTTAAAGAAATACATCAGAAGGTCCATATCGGTTACCTCAGGTAGTTGAATTATATGTGTTTCAAAGTTATTTCATAAATTGCATTTTTCAACTTCTCTACAGTGGACATGTGATATTATCTTTTAGTGAGAAAATGGACAAGTGTAGCTTTTGTTATTAAGTTTAAAAACCAAGGCTGTTTTTCACTAAGGAGAAATCCAGAATATGTCTGTATAATTATGAATTTTAAAGAGATGGGAAACACAAATAGAAACTTCGGAATAAATTTCCATAAGTGAGTAGGGCAAAATGATTCCAGTCTACAATAAGTTATCTGTAGGCTGTGTAGCCATCAATTTCACAGTGCTATTTAAAAACAGATATTTTCTGTGATGTGTCGACAGTAGAAAAACACAAAGAAATCCTTATTACTTATAGCAACATTAATAGAATTCAAAAGAGGAGTGCATGCTTTGAGAGCATCTTAAGGGTAAAATGAAATATCTTGATATTGAGCTGTATAAATTGAAATGGCCTGCAAGGGCCTTGTTCTTTCATAAGAAATTTTCATGAATAGAATAGATACTAATCTGATTAATATTTTTTAGGTCAGCTGCTCAAAGCAGCCCAAGAACCTCTGTGCTTGCAAACTTTGTTCAGTGTACCACAATCTTTTTTTGTTGTTGCGGCAGTTAACAGGTTTTCCTGTTTGATTTAAACCAGTTCCCTAACAATAAAGCACTTCGTGGTATGATAAAATAAATAACAGGTTTAAAATGTGACCTGAAAAAAAAAAGATCACCTTTGCAGAAGTTCAGATTGTTTGGTCTTGTTTTAATTTCATTGGCATTAGCATCCAGGGGTTTTTTTGTAGCCAGGCTGCATGATTCGTGCTTGTGACCTCTGAGACTGTGTGGTTACCTTGAGTTTGTGGGAAATTAGGTGCCCTCACATCAAGAGGGAGGAAGCAGTGAAGCAAGAACCCTTGTAAGCTCCCTCCCACGTCTCTGGGTCCGGGGCTTGGCAGATTGACTTCCTGGCGTACCTCCTGAAGCATGATGTCACAGGAGCGTTTCTCCCTGGGTGACTGACTTCCTCCTAGGAAATTAAGTGGGTCACACCAGCACAGATGACGTTACCAGTTTTGTTCACACTGAGCGAGAAGTTAATCTTAACATTCGCGAAAGGGGGATTTCAACCTTTGTGAAACCAGGTGTACTAACGTCATATTCCCTGATGCTCAAGAGAGAGAATCAAACAAGTCGCTTTAACACCTGACGAGGGGTGCTTGCCAATCATATCCGATGCCCTGGTAGCAGTCTACGTTGCCTATGGAGAAACGACAGGCTCTTACTTTTACAAAATGAAGAACAATTAGACACCTAACCAATCCATAAGAGGAAAAGGGCCCACAGGAAGGACTCCCAAAGAAATGAATACCAGCATCGGAAGAGTTTCAGTTCAGCCAGCCACACACGAGAACAGCTATGAATTATTCAGACTGTGGTTCTCTTAGTCTTTCCTACATCGGCTGCCCTGAAGAGCATTAGAGGTGCTGATTCTCCAATGGGGGTGCTTCTTGCCCCCTTGCCTGTTCTGCCTTTTAGGATGGTGTCATCGTGAGTCACAACTCTTAAGGATTTTTCCGAGTTGTAACAGTGCCAAGGCTATTTTCATCATCTCTACGGATTTGTTGTAGGCCTTTTTTTTTTTTTTTTACCCCATAATGATAGAGAAATCTTACAGTGTACAACATTCATTTTATTCTTTCTGGCAGCTTCCTATGATGAAAGTTTTTTTTTTTTTCTCTCCCACGGGTAGTTGCTGTCTTTTTTTTTCCCCCTAAACCCCTGGCTGCTTCTTTGCACCACAAGTCTTCAAAGGCATTTTAATGCTAATTTTCCAATGCAGTTGGCTTTGGTGTCTGGTAATTTCCTGAGTTAGAGGACTGTGGAGAAAAGCAGCCAGGAGTCTGTGTTGGTGAGCAGTTTACAGCCCTTGTTACAGATCAAGGTGGCCTTTTAAAGGCCACTGCTAATCCAACATTGAGAATTTGTTTAAAATGTGATCTATGTATTTAATTTCTATCCTGAAGCTCGGTATGATGAAATTTTTTATACCCCATTTTAATTTGAAAAAAAAATACTGGTAAATAACATATAGACCTTTTCCTGAGAACCCAGTATAAGTATCGAAGTGAACAGCTTTCCTTAACATGTTTTTCTTTCATATTTAAAAATTCTTAAAAATCGGCTACCAAATGTAAGACCCTTCCCACAGTCCGCTTTGCACAGGGAAGATGTGTAACTTTTTGGCCAGTCAGTCCCGCCTAGATGGTTTGTAGGTGGGCACAAGCATGCCTAGCTGTTTGCCTGAAATGGTCATTACATCTCTGCTGTGGCATCAGCCAAACTTATACCGTGGAGCAAGTGATTGATAATGTGTATCTGGTTGAAGATGACAGTCTTAATCAGCAAAAGAATGTCAGGTGTCAGTGAGCTTTCTCATCGTCCCTCTTATTCAAAAATCAGAAACAGTTTTACTGAATAGTGATTGATTGAGCATTTAGTTTGTTTCAAGCTCAGTGCTTGGAGCTTCCTTTGAACTATCTCATTTAATCCTTTTTCAGAACTCTTTGAAGTCAGAACTTGACAGAAGAGTAACCCAGAGTTACAGGGGTTAAATAATCCATCCAAGATCACAGACTAGCGCCAGGTTTCACCCACGACTGGGTGACTCCACAGTTGATCTTCTTAAGAGCTGGGAGCTCTTCTTGCCCACCTCCTTTTGTGCTGTGGAACATTAGGGAAAACCTGTGCAGAACCCTTCAGGGTTTAAACCACAGAGTTTGAACAGAGTGCTGGAGGGGCTAGGGTTTCCTCCACTGCACTAGGGCAAAACACTCATTCCCTGCTTTATCCATTCAACAAACAGCCCAGAGCCCTCCATTGTGCCAAAACCCTTGCTGGTTGCTTGGTACAGAAAGATGAATAAGACACCCTTCCCCTTGCTAGGAAAGTCCATATCTAAGGAGAGAAGATGGATACGTAAACAAATTACTATGAAATATGAGCTAAATCTGGGACTAAGCAAGGTTTAGGGAGCGCAAGAGCTGAAGGACAAAGCAGTCGCTGGGTGGGGAACAAAGCACCAGGTATCAGCAAGGTCCTTGGGCGGGGAGCCATCAGCGGCTGAAATGAGGCGAAGCCCCAGCCCCCCCAGCCCCACCCGGACTCCTCCCATCAGCCTTCCTCAAAGTACTGGGAATAAAATGAAGGTGATTCCCTAAATCTTAATTATGCAGCCATGGGTGTGGGGGTCCCAGGATGGCTGAGACTTTACATTATCCCACCTCCTAGGTCTCTAATCTTAATATAGAGCCCCCAAATACAGTCTGGTTGATTCTAGTGGGCTGTATCGCCATAGATCCAAATCTATAAACATGTTAAATAGAACTGAAATTAATTTGTTTAGATACTGGTTAAACACGGGATTTTGATGAAAAGAAAAGGAGGAATTTTTACCTCCCAACTCTGAGCTGTGATTAGAAGTTTGCCCTAGAAAACTTTGAGACTAGCCCTTCATATCCTGATGTACTGTTTTTCAGCGTCTGTGTTTACTGAATCATTTAATGTATTTTTTTTTTAATTTTTAAGGGAGCTGTGAGATTATTGCTGCATTTCCTATTGAGTTAGAAACTGGGATTTCAGAATATTCGGTTAGCAGAAGTAGCAGATACTAATCAGTATTGCAGGGGATTAGTGGCAACTTAAAAGTGCATATAGGTACTTCATTTGTTGGTTTAAAGGTTCTGGGAGATCTTTTATACTTACATCTCTGTTATTCGTCTTTCTTTTTCTTTTTTCCTTGTTCATGAAGTTGAGTCATCAAGAGAAACATTCAAATTAGACTTGTCATACAGAAGAAAAAAAATCTGACTTTGTCAGGGTGGGTGGAGGGGAAAAAAGCAACTTTTTGTCAGTCTTTTGTATTTCAGCAGCTGGATTCATCGCTGCCATGGTAACAGACCACATGATGAGGTGTATTAGATTGCTGTGTGTTGAGCACCAGGGGAAGAATGAACACAGCGTTTTATTGAAGTTAAAGGTTACTTTGGAGTTTCTTCTGTGGAAATGTGTAAGGTCAAATACTATAGCTTTCAGCATATGTAGCACTTTAGAGGAAGAATTAGGGGCATGCTGGTGCCTTTAACTACAAAACCAGGTAAGGTTCAATTGAATCTATGAAACTGAACTCTGACTTCTGTTGCAGTGGTGTAATCTGCTGGGTGGAATTTCATTGTCACCCCCACCCCCACATGGACACAGGACCAATTTCTCCTATCTCTCCTACCCCCAACTCCCCTACCTCTGATTTAATTTGTTTTTAATTTGAAAGTCTGAAACGTTGTGAATTTTTACAGCTCTGTGGCAGGGTGGGTGATGGGGTGCGTGCAAGAAAAAGAAAGGAAACTGGAAAGGAAGTAATAAAGATGCAGTCATTAGCTTCTTTAGATCAGTGTAAAACGGAGTAAAGTGTTTCCTTGTTTTCTTCTTTGAGAACAGTCCACTTTTCTTCAAAGACACCTTATTCGTGGCATTGGTCCAAAACTGCTTGTCTCATATTAAATTAAGCAGGAGGGCAAAGTTCTGCAGCATGTTATTCAGTGTATTTATTGTATCTAGGATTTTATTCCTCTTTCTTCATATTACTACCAGCCTCGTCCAACATGAAGAGTTCCGTTTTATCTGTGATGTTTACAGCACATTTTATTTCCATTACTATTCCATTCTTTCCGGCGTTGTGGTTGTGTGTGTCTTAGAGGACTTAAAAATAGAAGTGAGTACAATACGGGGTAGTAGAAAATGCACTCTTTTGCTTAGAGGCTGGTAAAAGCCAAATGTAAACAATTCAGGGTGGCTCAGTGAAGCATCAATTCCCAGAGCCCAGGAGCCTCCCCTTGCGTTGTTTACAGATCTCCCCAGCAGCTTGCTTCAAAAGGGGGGGCTTCCGTAGGCACAGAGCAAGTTAAAGAAGAAGAAAATTTCTTTATAAATAACGTGTTTTTGTTTCTTGTTCGTGGTTTCAGCTGATGTTAGATGTTTGGCTTTCTCATAAGACAGTAGCGTTTACTTTCATTTTTCAGTTAAGGACTAACCTGGGCAACTTTTTTCCTCTTGGAGCAAAGTTGTCTTGGCAGCTCCAGAGATAAAACCTAACTCAGCAGTAGCAGAGCCCACCTTTATTCAAGTGTATTCACTGTCCAGTATTCAGTGGGCTCTTTTCATAGCGCAGAGTCTTTCTTAGCTTTCTTAGCTAAAAGCCATTTATTTGGCACTAACTGGCACTGATTGGGATGAAAGCCAATAAATTATCCCAAGGTTCCTCATATACCACTCTTTCTTCAAAAAGGGACACTTAGATTTTGTTCAGTCCATTTATGCTCTGTGATTTTTATTACTGTTTCCTTAGTCTTTCTAGTTTTCCTACGTTCAGGCCCTCTTCTAAATTTGAACAAGGGGTTAACATTATTCAAAGCAATTTTTTGCCATGATTGCAAATAAGGGTAACTATTTCCATGATAACAAATATCAAAAGGTAATAGTAGCGCATTCGTAACACTTTTAAAATGCCATGCTTGTCTTCAAATTCATTCTTTCCTTTTTCCCTTTGCTGCTTTGAATACAGAACTCACATAAAATATTTTCACAAGCTTAAGTGGTTAGTACTTAAAAAAAAAGAAGTTACCAAGAATTGGTGAAAGACGGTATCTCTTAAAATATTTTAAAGTCTGAAATCCTCAATACTGGCACTGCTTGAGGTAAAAAGAGGGAAAGAGACAGGGACACAGAGAGAGGACAGGAGAAAAGAAAGACAAAAAGGTAAAGATAAGTTGTAAATGATCTCTTAACCAAACTTTCTTCTTTCCCTCAGTACTAGAATGGGTTAACTCTTCTATATACAAAAGAAGAAAGATAGTATATCGTCGATGAGGTGAAATTAGCTAAAAGTACTAGTTTCCATCATTCGATATTTCAAGTACATGATAAGGCATGGAGAGTTCCTGTCTATCAATTGAAATGAAAACTAATTCCTATAGTGGGATTTGTTTTAGTCCTTGTTGTTTGGGGCTAAGATATCAGCTAGCTTAGGCATCAGAGCTAGAAGGGTGTAAAAATCAGTCCATACCCGATTTCTCTGATTTTTATACACCTGACACTAGTCCAAATGCACATGTCCATTTTTAAGGTCATTGTAACTGAGAGGTCCGTTAGATGTAAGCATTTTATTTTTAAATTTTATTTTTAAATTTTAAGTAAGAATGTATGTATTTAAGGTACACACCATGATGACTTGATAGACATATATTTAGTGAAATGATTATGACAGTCAAGCTAATCAACATATCTTCTCTTCAGATAGTTATCATTTTGTGTCTGTGATGAGAGTATCTGAAATCTACTCTTTTGACAAATTTGTGTTATACAGTATAATGTATTATTAACTGTAGTCGCCAGGCTGTACATTAGATCTCTAGACTTGCTCACTCTACATAAAGGCAACTTTGTACCCTTTGACCAACATCCCCCTGGTTCTCTACCCCACCAGCCCTAGCCCCTGGTAACCATCATTCTAATCTCTGCTTCAATATATTCGACTTTTTTAGATTCCATATATAAGTGAGACCATGCACTAGTTTTCCTTCAGTGTCTGGCTTATTTCATTAGTATAATGTCTTTCAGGTTCATCTGTTTTGTTACAGATGGCAGGATCTCCCTCTTTTTCAAAGCTGAATAATATTCCATTTTATGTATATACTACAATTTCTTTATCCATTCATCTGTTGAAGGACACTTAGATTGTTTCCATATCTTGGTTATCGCGACTAGTGCTACAGTGAGCATGGAAGTGCAGATGTCTCTTCCAGGTACTGACTTAATTTCCTTCGGGTGTTTACTCAGAAGAGGGATTGCTGGATCATATGGTAGCTCTGTTTTTAGTTTTTTTTTAGAAACCTCCCCACTGTTTTCCATAATAGCTCCATGGAAGCTCCTTTTATAGTTTTTTTGATGCTTACATTCTTAAGAAGCAAAATGACTTTGGGTATTCTTACTTTAAATTAGCAATTTTGCAAAAGATGTCTTAATTGGATCATTTTTGTCAACCTTTGTTTCAATCATGCTTTATTGTTAATTTTGAATGGACTGGGAGTATTTCTTAACATTTTAGCTTTAATTTCTAGAGCTCCCTAGCCTCTCAGACAAATAGCTAATTGTCTGCAAACATTTACCTCTATTAAGGAGATAGATGTTCAACAGAGTCATAATAAGGAAGAATCATTGACTATTATAGCCTCTTCAATAAAGTTAATGATAATTTTTGGGGCCCCAGGACAATGTTTCTGAAATAGATGAAGATCGAGCAATGAATAACGACACCACATCAGCTAGATATTTCACTTTTAGGAGTTGCTGCTTTTAAACCTATGACTTCATTAAGGTGGATTTTATTATTGACAACTGTGTGATCTTTTGTCTAGAAAGAATTGGGCTCTTTTTTTAATATTCTTAAATATTTCAAATGAAAAAAGAAGTAATGGTACCGTGATCGTGAGTGTGATGTTGATGACAATGGCAGTAATGATTAATGCAGAGAGTAAGATAGACTTCATCACGAAAGCTCTAAGCTCTGTGTGTAGGCAAAGGCCAATGTTTTTAGAAAGAAACCGGAAATTTCTAATGGGTGGTATGATTTTCAGATATTTACTCCCAACCTGATTAAGTCCATTAATAGCATTTACAAATCACTGACAATAGATGTGCTTGTAATGTTCTTATCAGAGCCTATTATAAAGGATGTCGACTTTGTTCAATAAGCAATAGAGGCTTTCATCAGTAATGGTGAAACTTACCAAGAATTGTACAATGTGTGGACCAATATCTGCTAGAAAAAGAGTAAATGCATTGCTAGAAATGAACAGTTTGTTACATTTTTAATATATGGAAAGGTACAATCAACTGGTTTCACTTTCATGGTAATATTAGCTTGATACATCTTAGAGTAATATAATTATAATTCCCCTCTATCTGTCATGCACAATAAAAAGTGTTCACTGTTGACACCATTTAAGTATTTTAATTATCATATAAGTTTTAATTACTTGTTTTAAATAACAATGATATTTTGTTTCTGAAACTTATTAATTAGGGTTTGTTTGGGGAAAAATTATACTCAGAAAAACCACTTGACTCTACCTACTGTCACATGAAAAAAAAATGGCAAATGGATTGGCAATTCCATCAAAATACTGGAGGAAAATATAGAACTTGAGGTAGAAAAGTATGCCTTCAAAGGGAGACACCCTAAATGAATGGTTATGTGAAAAGTCATTACTTCTGGAAATGTTATAAGCAAAATTAAAAGACAAATAGCTAATTAGAATCATGTACTTTGCAACATACATGAAAGAGAAAAGGTGAGGTTCTGAATAGTATATTATGAGGTCTGATAAATCAACAAGAAAGAGAACAGCACTATGTTTTAAAACTTTGTTTTTTAGTGCAGTTTTAGGTTTGCAACAAAATTGAAGGGGAGGTACAGAGGTTTCCCATCATTCCCTGTCCCCACACCTTCATAGCCTCCCCCATTTTCAACATCACCAGAATGGTACAAAAATTTTTTACCATGGATAATTAACAACAAAGGTGGGAACTTTACTTTTTGATTAAAGTACAGTTGATTTTACAGTGTTTGTTAGTTTCTGCTTGTACAGCATAGTGATTCAGTTACACATATATCTTTTTCATATTCTTTTTCATTATAGGTTATTACAAGATACTGAATATAATTCCCTGTGCTATGCAGTAGGTCCTTGTTGTTTATCTACTTTTTATATAGTAGTGTGTATATATTAATTCCAAACTCCTAATTTATCTCTCCTCCTCCTTCCTCTTTGGTAATCATAAGTTTGTTTTTCATGTCTGTGTGTCTGTTTCTGTTTTGTAAATAAGTTCATTTGTATCATTTTTTAAAATTCTACACATAAATGGTATGATATTTGTCTTACTCTGCCTGACTTATTTCACTTGGTACGATAATCTCTAGGTCTATCAGTGTTGCTGAAAATAGCATTATTTCTTTCTTTTTGTGGCTGAGTAATATTCCATTATATCTAGATAGATAGATAGATAGATAGATAGATAGATAGACAGACAGACACACCACAACATCTTTATCCAATCATCTGTCAGTGGACATTTCATTTACTTCCTCGTTTTGATTATTGTAAATAGTGCTTCTGTGAATATTGGGGTACAAGTATCTTTTCGAATTAGAGTTTCCTTAGGATATATGTCCAGGAGTGGGATTGCTGGATCTTACGGACACTCTGTTTTAAAGAACTGGTCTCCATAGTGGCTGCACCAAATTACATTCAAGGTGGACTTTTATATTCATGAAAGTTTCCCTATCATCAAAATCTTTTCTTCGCTATTGACAAATTGTGCTTTTTTTTTTTCTTTCCAACATACAGGAATATTTAAAATATATAATACAAGCTCATTTAGAAAGGTCAAAGACAGCTCCCTTTATCATTGTGGAAGCAGTCTTCTACTCGAAATTTCTGACTTGGGTACATTAGTATTCTCCTGCCTTTGCCCCATTTGGGTCGATTTTCTTTTCTCCTGGCAGTAGATCCAGGTTCATCTGTGGGTTGGAAGTTAGTAGAAGCTGGTACCTCCAGCATCAGAGCCTCCACGTTTTCTAATAAATTACTTTTAATTTCTTCCAAGGTCTTATGACTTTGGGAAAATTCAGGGAAAAAAAGTGGAGGAGATAGAGCTTTGTCATGAATAAAGAGCTGGGAGGAGGAGAGGGTATTGCTGTGCATCCATTGAAAGCGATGCAGAGCAGCCTGGCTGTAAGGAGGACTTTGGTGGTACCTGCCAGCCAAGGTGAGTGAGGAGGGAATAGCAGCTATTTGGCCAATGGGCTGACCACGTCATTCTTCCCAGCGTGTTGGACCACAGTGGGAAACCCAAACATACAAGAGGACACACAGGAACATGTTCTATAAGAGTTCTGTGAGTTCTCTGTTGTAATAGAATAGTTTCCAAGTGCCAGATACTGTTCTAAGTGCTTTTCATTGAACCCATTTAATTTTCAGTTAATTGAGCCTCATTTAGAGAACCATACCTAACACATAGATATTGCTGAATATAAATATAAGTAGTTATTATCTTTCAGTTAATCTTCACAACAGCCTCATGAGTCAGGTACTTTAATCGTCTTTATTTTACAGAGGAAGAAATGAAGTCCAGAGAGGTTAAGCAATATCCCCAAGGATGAACAGTTAATGAGAAGGAGAGGTGTAGTTAATGGGATTCAACCACTATGCTGTCTTGTCTTAATCTATGTCAAGTCTATCACATGTAAAAAGATAGCACTTGTTAAGTGCTCACGAAGTATCTGACCTATGGTAAATTCTTAAAGATGTTAGCAATTATCATTACATAATAAGATTTAGAAGATGTTCTGGTATGTATGTTATTCTACACAACACTGCTCAGAAATGGTAAGATTTTTAGGGCAGCTTTGGATATTTCTTATGTAAGTTTGAGTAAAGCTTTGTTTACGAGCATGCCCGTTATAAATTGGCGAAATCCTCCTTCTGCTCAAATACTATCAATCATTTTGACCCGCACAGTTGAAGTTTTCACCCAAAAGAATATGCCTGATAGAAATTTTCCACATACACATCTTTGCAGCTCTGACCTTTTGACAGAGAGTGATTGCAGCTAATGGTACTAATGAGAGCAAGTGGAATCCCCTTCCACGCTTGGTATTTGAATAATATGTCAATTTGTTCATGGCCATCTTGTTAGGAATTAAACGCTCTGACATTTGCATAACCTAAGGGAGCTAGTGAGAGGTTGGCAGCCAGGGAAGGGAATCAGGCCAGAGGCTGGAAAGCCTTAAGTCACAGGGGATGGATTGGTTAACAGGAGTCCTCAAGGTCATGCAGTGGTTCCAGGCAGAACCCAAACAGACCCTAGAAAAAAGTCAGGTGCAAACTTGGGCTCTGATCTCTTTTCCCAGTAATACGGGTTAGTGAGGGGTAGGTGGGTTGTCATCCTCTGTACAGAAAGAAGTGTATAGAAAATTAGGTGACGTGACATCTAATTGAAGTAAGTATGTAACAGATGAAGAATTACACATACTTACATGTCCTAGACACAGGCAGCCTGGGAGCAGCAGTGCCATTGTGCTGGAATTCCTGGAGAGAAGGGTGCTGCCTTGGGAGGTGCATGAGAAATGAGCAACAGACAAGGCAAAGCAGGTTTAAGGACAGCCTGGCTCAGGTCGGTAGAAATGTGGGGACTCTAGAGGGATTCAGAGACTGCAGAAGAGAGAGACTATGTTGCAGCCTCAAGCTGGGTGACCAGCAGTTGCCTTGTCTCTCCTATGGCTCCCGCAGTCTTTATCTGTGACCTTCAGAGTGTTGGAGGTAATGATGTCACTGGGTAAGTGTCCCAGGCCACCTCCCCCAATAAGAGGACGACTGAGGAGACCAGCAGACCTGCCACCACTCTGCTACTCGGCAAGGACGCCCTGGGAGAGTGGGGTGGGAAAATCTCTCTTTGGACATTTGTCCTCTGCTATGGCCCCCCATCTCGGTGGGCTGCTTCTCCATGAGCTTCCATGACAAGAGTTTCTTTTAACACTTAAGGAGTGTGTTGGTAATGTTAGTGACCCACAAGGTCTCCAAAGCAATCTCTGCAAATGTTACATATGGTTTATTATCTGGAGAAGTAGCAAGCTTTTATTAACCATAGTAACTAATATGCTGTATCGTGATTTACTGTTTGCAAGGTAGTTCAGTTGCACTGTATCTGAATCTCCTAGCAATCCTGCAGATAAGGTGATGTCATAATTTCTTTTTTAAGGAGGAAGAGAATCAAGCTCTATGTTATGTCTTTGAGGCACTGAGTTAGTGAGCAAACGCAGATAATTTTTTAAATTTTTGAAGTATAGTTGATTTACAACGTTGTGTTAGTTTCAGGTGTACAGCAAAGTGATTCAGTTATACATACATATATAGATATACATTTTTTGAGCTCCTTTTCCTTTATAGGTTATTACCAGATATTGAATATAGTTCCCTGTGTTACACAGTTGGTCCTTGTTGTTTATCTGTTCTATATATAATAGTGTGTATCTGTTAATCCCAAACTCCTAATTTATCCCTTCCCTCTCTTGCCCTTTGGTAACCGTAAGATTGTTTTCTGTGTCTGTGAGTCTGTTTCTTTTTGTAAATAAGTTCATTTATATCATTTTTCTACATTCCACATATAGGTGATATCTTGTGATATTTGTCTTTCTGTTTCTGACTTACTTCACTTAGTATGATCATCTCTAGGTCCATCCATGTTGCTGCATCCATGTTGCTGCATTCTTTTTTTACTTTTAAAGCAGGAAATGAGAAATTCAAGGTGAGGAGACCTAAACGGCCTACCTGGAATAGTGGTCTTTGTGGGTCTGCCAGTTCCCCATCCAAAGCAGACCATCTAAAAGGAACCTAAGTGTATTTATACCTGCAAAGGATTTACTCTACCTAGTGATTAAGCCTCCAGGACACACTAGATAAGTTTAGTAGCACTTTAAGACCTCAGGGTTTCCATTCCCTTAACCTTCTTATTTCCTGCCCTTGATTCTGCATGAAAACACTCATCTCCCCACAGCTCCAAGAAGCAATTCCAAAAATAAATGTAGGCATTTGCTTGAGCCGGGACGTCATGTCCTCATTTTTCTTTCCAAAGCCTACAGGACATCCAGGTTGCTCTTGAAGTCTGTCCACTAGCACAGCAAATGCAGGTTCTACTCCCAGTGTGGTATCTGTGTTAGGCAAGGCTGCACGTAGTAGAGAATGCCCACGAAGGAACTGCTTAGATGAGTAATTTATAGTAAAAAGCACCAAAAAAAAAAAAAAAAAACCTGAGGATTTATTTAGCACAATTTATCTCACTCTTCATTCAGAAAAAGTAAAATTCCATGCATTAAGTAATGTACTTAGAAGTGCTTTGAACGCTGAGCATTAACGCAACATGCAGTTGCTGGGATTCTGAAGTGAGAATAGGCCAGCCGGCACCTCCATCAGCTGGGAGCTAATTCCTTCCGGAGCAAGAGAGGATGGGTAGTGTTGCCTTGTAGCCTCTTGCGCTCTTCTTGACAAAACCGAGGGAGCCTGGCAAAGTAGGAAGAGTACAGATCTTGAAGTCAGATTTAAGTTCAGATAGAATCTTCACACAGTAACTAGCTCTGGGACCTCTCTGAGTCCATAGGTCCTCGTTTGGATTAGCCAGCTGTCAGCCAGGACTTCCTCTCCCCTTGGGGGAGTCAGATCAAGTTGGTGCAAACCAATATGTACATCTAAACCCTAAGTACCACCTTTGGGGATTCCTGGGGATTCCTGTCCCTGAAACTGTTATTTGTCTGACTCCAATCGTAGGCAAGCTGTGTTCTCGTTTCCTTCTTTATCAGATTGCAAGTGAGACTCTGCCTCCTCACCAGTGTCCACCGAAGAATCCACTCAGACTGAGGGTTCAGTAACGTCACTGAGAGTTTGGGGTTGACAGCGGACTGGTAGGATGGGGCTGAGGGTCGGAAGCACACAGCCTTTTTTCATCTCTCCAGCAACTTCTGGCTCACTTCTCCTTTGTTTCACTCCTCACAGAGGCCTCCTGATTGTTTCTTAGAAACTACAAATATCTTCCCTCTCACTATGCAGAGAGATTTAGCCCCCTTTGTCCTTGTTCCAAACTTTCATTCTCAAATACATCAAGATGCTTGCAGAACAAAGGGTCTTCCAGTGGCCTCCTCAAAAGATAGTCCAGGTTATACACAGAAAAGAGAAAGTTTTCCCTAGCTTTTTAAAATAGTAATAGTCATCCCTCCTCTGCTCCTTTCCGAGATTTGTTTGAATTTTAGGTGTAAAGGATGTAAAATACTTGCACAGAGTAAATGCATAATAAGTGATGGTGATGATGATGATTCTGTATTTGGTAGCCTACTGTTTGCAGTAACTGTACTTCTCTGGATATCACTTATCATGTTGCAGAAAAGCGTGTAATAGCTCAGTGTTACAGCTCAGTTGAGACAACAACCTGGATCTGGGTGAGAGACCAAGCAGCACTCAAGAGAGTTGGAGAACGCAGGTTTATTACGCCAGCAAGCCCAGAGTAGTTAACACTCCAAGCTCTGGACCCGGTCTGCAGGTTTACACAGGCTTTTATAGGCTGCCAGTTTACACTTTGCAACATCATATGCAAATAAGGTATAACAAAAGTTGACTAATTAGGAAAAAGCTTTGTAGAAATGGGCCAATCAGGAGGGAGAGAAATAACCAATCAGGAGTGAGGGAAATGGGACCAATCACGAGTGAGAGAAATAACCAATCAGGAGTAAGAGAAATAGCCAATCAGGAGTGAGCTCCATGCAAATGAAGCACTACAAATGGACCAATCAGGAGTTAGCTCAGGGAACCAATAGAATTTTAGGGGTAAGTTCCACTTTCCTAGAAGTAAGCTGTTTAAGAGGCAAAAAGTGAGATAAAGCCTCTGGGCCAGGGAACCGGATGGTGCTGGCAGGAGAGTAGTGGCCCTGCCTGGGGGTCCTGCCGGTCTTTTTTTATGGGGCTTCCCACCTCAGTCACAATTAGAATAATTATTTTTTGCAACCAGACTTTAATATCTGTCTCCCCCATAAATCCTCCTAGGGCAGAAACTATTTCTGTCTCATTTACTGGTGCATCACCAGTGCCTTACAGGGTGCCTGGCCCACATATTTAACTCTTCACTGCATTAATGAACAGATGAATGAATAAATGGAGCGATGTTAGGCATGGAGAACTTTTTCTTTAGAGTTAGTGACATTAGAGGAAGAAGAAGTGACCGCAGGTGAGGGATGGAGGAGGCACGTAAGATGTTCTTAGAATGTTGTAAGTGCTTTATGAGTTTGGAAATGATTAGCAGAGCCTTCATTCCTTCATGTACTCCTTGTCTCTCTGCATTTTCTGTTCCCCACCCCAACAGGATTAGTCTCCTACCTATTGTCATTGGGTTTATTGGCCTCACTGAAGCTGAAAAGGAGACAATAGAATATTCGTTTGCCTACCTCCGCTTTGCCTCACAAACACAACTCATGATCATTAGGTTTTCCGACTCGTGCAAGAAAACCTACTTTACCCATAATTTATTTGAAATAGTTGCTGTTTTTTCCCTAGTATTTTTCCATGGCAGATAATTTGCTTTTTAGCGACCTTGTGGGATCACCTAATAATCTAACTTTAATGTTCCTGCATTTTCTGAACAAAATGGGCTGTGTACTGTAATGAAACTTGTAAATGAACTTCAGGAACATAACTCACTCCTCTCCTGCACAGTTGCCTCTATGTGCAGTGACAGCACATTGCAAAGCTGAGACACTGGATTTACAGTCAGCCTCCTCCACGGGCCTCTTTTTCTCACCTGAAAATGAGGAGTCTGGCCTCAGGAAAAGAATTTTACACAATCGTGAGGGATGGAGCCTGAGTGGGCTGGGTTCTGCCCTCCCTCCCCAGCCAGGGCAACTCCATGATTATCTGTTTTAAATGCTTGGCTCCAGTCGACGAATTCATTTGAAGAAAAGATTCCATGACAGAAATAAAAACCAAGCAAGCTGGGGGAAAGACCCTTCTGTAAGCCAAAGTAAAGAAAATTAAATCACCCACCAAATATTTTCTGAGTCTAAAGCACTATGTTCATAGGAGTGTCAGATAAAAAAGCAGGATATGCAGTTAAATTTCAGCTTCAGGCAATAATTGGTATGGCTCTTGAAATTTTACTGCATTACTTCATTGGCTTGCCTGGCGTTGGAGAACACTGTCATTCCGCTTGCCAGCCAATGGGCCTGGCTCTTCTTGGGCCCGATTTTCAGATGTGCTGTTCACACAAGGTTCTAAAGCAGCACACAAGAAGCTAGCCACTCTCTCAGCTTCAGCTTCACCTCCTTTTACTGTATCATGCTGGGTCCTCACCCCACTTCCCTCCCAAAGACTACATCCCATGACCTTCCCACTTCTGGAATTGATTTCTCATTTAAAAATTGAAATCAATAGGAAAATAGTGCTCAATATACAAAACTGAACTTCACAGCAAATACACCGAGGGGGCATCTGTACCATGGAGTTGGAAATTTTGGTTCTCAGTGCCCTGCATGTGGAGAGCTCGCCAAGACAGTGGATGGAGCACTATGTTTGTACCATCAGATTAGCTGTTAACACTGATAAAAGTTATAATTACAAGAGAGTAAAACCACATTAAATTCTAAAATGTAACTTTTCCTAATGGGCATTTGCACACTGCACTTACATGCATGTGTGCTATTTATCATTTGTTTGAGACTTTCTAAAGACTGTGGAAGAATCTTTTCAAATAGATTAGATGTGAGCCATAATTAATATGACTATATCCATCCAGACAAAACATTTTAAGATGTACATTTCCCATTGGTTTTATACTAAGCACTTACCACCAAAGAGAGAAATGAACTGCTTTCCAAAGCCATTACGTCGTAGATTTTCAAATGAAGTCACAGGTAAGGGAAGAAGAATGAACGATTACACAGACAGGATTGAACTCCAGGTTCTAAAACCACTAGCCTGGAGTAAAAAGGTACAGACAGCTTTGTAAAGGGAAAAATCTGAGTGTTCTGAAATTTAAGGCTTCAGTTAAATGACTTGAACCTCTTGGGATTGAAAGACGGTTTGTCACATGTTCCTGGGCTCTTCAAATTCTGCATTTAAAACAAGAGTGATATTATGAACCTTCAAAAAATATTTGTACTACATTTTTGCCAAAAATCCAGTGAATCAGTCACATTTCTTGAATATAGATCCTGTTTGAAAGTAGTGATGGAAAATTCAGTAGTGAATTTTGAAAAACTGAAAATAATCTATCTGGTTCTAGAAGTGACAGAATCTGGAGAGTAATTCTCTACTCGTCCTATATGTGATTGTCCTACTGTCACATGTCCTCAGTTTTGCCAAGAAGGGCTTCCACTGCCAGAGGCCACACTTTGCCCTTTCTTTGGCGCAGGAAGAAATTAGCTTCATTCAAAATTGAGCAGTAGTAAAAATTAATTGATATTCATTTTAAGTCACTGTGTAGATAGTGAAAGTATTGGTAGTCAAAGGATATTTGGCGTCTTTGAAAACATTCAGCGTTATCCAAAATTGACCATTTGAGGCTTAACTGAAATAGGACTGTATTTTTTTTATGTGAGTAAAGATTATCTTAATCATTAAAGGAAGAGCTAGCTAACATTTACTAGGGAGAGTGAGTCAGACTGTACCAATGGAAGTTGTTAGCTAAGTTCACATCCACAAACAGCATACAGTTTACAATTTTAAATGACACGTGTGCAAAATTACTTTGTAAAATGATCATGAAACTTACTTATTTAGGTGGCATCTTAATTATCTCTTCTAAGATGGTCTGTTGCTCTTTACCATGTGTCCTCATCTCTTAAAAATATACTTGAAGCCATAAGAGTAGAAGTGAATGATTCTTCTCATTTTATTTCTAAGTAGTCTGTCTTTGCAACAACTAAGCCATCTGTGTCACGGTCCTCCGTCTTAACAGAACATATACCAAGGCCTGCTCAGAGAGGAAGCCCCTCCATTCTTGGGACTACCTCTCAGATGTGCGCTCCACTGCCATTATTTCCAGGTCAAATCTTCCCAAGCTTTTCAGCCTCTCCGCATCGCCAATTCATCTGGTGCATTTACTGTCAGATTACTATTCTGTAATTACTGCTTGCATTACTTAACTCCTGTGCACAGGAATCGTCCCAAGCTCCTTCTTTCCTCCTCTGTGAAGTGTAAGCTCCCCCAGATGACCTGCAGTCAGTGCCACACTCCCTGATTTCATTCATTCTAGGCACTGATGGTTTTGTCGCCAGACAGAACTTGGGTCCACTCACCCATGAACAGTGACACTGATCTGCAGATACCAGGTTGCAGTGGAGGAAAGTGTAACATTTATTGCAGGCACCAAACAAGGAGTGTGGGAAGCTAATCCTCAACAACAACAACAACAAAAAAACTGCAGACTCCTCAGTGGATTTCAGGGAAGCATTTTTAAAGGCAAGGTGAGGAAGGGGAGTTGCAAGGTGTGTGATCAGCTCGTGCAGTGCTCTGGCTGGTTGATGGTGAGGTAAACAGTGGTGTCACAGGTTAACATTATCAGTTCTCAGGCTCTAGTGGGTCTGGGGGCTACATGCTCATGGTCGTCATGTGTTTAACATCTTCCATTTGATGGGGGTTTTAGTATCTGTAAAACAACTCAGGAATGTGCGTCAGGGACTATGTACCTCAGGGAGGAACTAAAGATTCTGTGACAGCCATGTGGCTGATTTACTGTTTAAGTTGTTACCAGTTCCCCTGGCCCAGCTGCTATTTTTGTCACCACATGTTCACATCCTGTCAGTCAGTCCTTCTTGAGCCAGTCTTTTGTGACTCAGGGGGAGGCCTGGGACACTGCAGCTTTGTTACTAACAAGAGGCAGGCAGAGGACATGAGGGAAGGTGACTGCCCAGGAAGGCCCCATAGGGTCCTGCTTGGTTGTAGTATTAATGAACATCACTGAGATGGCACATGCCTTCATGACACCAATAGTCTCATGAGTGATAAGGACACCAAAAACAATTTCATAAAATGTTTTATGCCTGTAATTGTGATACCTGTTATAAAAGTAAATTATGAAGGCATTAAGAAAGCAGTTTGCTAGGGTATTAGAGAAATTAGGAAAGGCTACCCTGCTAATGGGAGCTGGCCAGGTCTAGGGCTGAGAGGGGTTGGGACATGCAAGGGGGAGAGAAAAGAGAATGTTCCAGGTGATGGAATCAGGAGAAAGGAAGGCCCAGAGGCGTGTGTGGCTGCAGTGCAGCGAGCGAGCAGAGCGACGTGGGCCGAGGATGGATGTGAGAGCCGGGTCGCTCAGGACCGACACAGCCAATTAAGGGCTCTGGACTTTAAACTGAAGTCAGAGGGAAGTCCATCTGCCATTTACTCGCCATTTTCCCAAATGTATTGACAGGGGCCGTTAGCCCCAGCAGGCACGTCTGCTGAATCAGCTCACCTAGTCACAGGCTGTCGTAATAGAAGGACAGCGTCTAAACCGAGGAAGGCACAGGGCACAGGGCCAGCTGGTGAGGAGGGGCGATCCCAAACCCCAGAAGCCAAACAGCGTCCTGTGTCTGCTTCTTCCACGTATAGTCCAACATACAGTTTACAAATAATCCAGATATCCAAGCAAACCACGAGGCTTAGCCTGGACACCTTTTTGAGGCTGAGTCTGTCACCATCCCTCCCCGCCCCCCCCCCACTTTTAGCTGCTCTCTCTCCTGTTCCCTCTTACTGCCCCTCAGTCTCTTTTCTCTCTCCTTCTATCTGCTGCCCTGATCTGACGGAGCCCTCCCCTCTACTGTTCGGGTCTCCTGTGTCTGTGGAGGAGAGTATTCGTCAGGAAGACCTGCTGACCTCATAGCGATGCCCTCATAGCTAGAGTTCTGTGCAGAGGGCACGGTCCTGGTCCTGGTTCTGCCAGCCCGGAGCTGGGAGCACATTCATGAAGGATTAGTGCGGAACGTTTCCCAGATCAGCATTCCAAATAACTCCTGACAAGTTTTGCAGAGACAAGCTGTGTAATTAACTTGAACTTTTTGAACTAAAAAACGCCTGACTCTGATTCTGTGGGATTAGGATCTAGCCGGCTCTGAATTAAAAATAAACGCATTTGTCCTCTTCTAAGTGACGTATTTAAAGCTAAAACTGACCAGTCATTTTTTTTTTCGTTTTTGTTTGGAGGTGAGAGACCCAGTTTTCTTTCTATTCATGACTATTATAAGTAGCCTTCCCTCTGCATGCCTCCATAAAATACTGGCAGAACCCTAACGTTTGGATGAACAAAGGCACATTCAACTTTAAAAAGCCCATCATTTCAAGGTCTCATTAGCTTGGCTGCTTTTCAGACTATTAATGGACCTTGGAGAACAATAATTCAACTTTAAAACGTGGAGCCACAGGGCAATGACTTGCTGGCTTGAAAGGACTTCGCAGACCCTTGTGATGGTGACACTCACTTGTGAACTTCAAGGTTCTCGTTCTTCATTCCTCCTCCCTTCCTTAATACGCCATCTTCATTTCTTGACGGGAGTTCTCTAGAGAGTTTTCACATTCGAGGGACTGGCCCAAAGAAATAGATCTGCAAAGCAGAAAAGAGAAAAAGTGACGTGGACTTGTGAAGACAATCATGCTGAGAAGCATCTCTAACCAGAACCCAAGAATTTTTAAGTTTTGACTGTGCGACGTCACTTTGCAGCCTTGGACCACTGTCATTTGACTTCTGAGTGTCATTGGTTTCACCAAGTGACGCCACGAAGTTGAGAAACAGTCGTCCAGACAACGTATTGCAAATGGAAAAGCAACGATGAGGAACTTCTTGATCTGACTCGTTGATTTACACACTGTTTCTGTTTGCCCTTGAAATGCTGGGGCTCTGGCTTTTCTATTTGAAATGGCTGGACTTTAGGTAACTGTGTTACTGACAAGACTCAGGCATGTCTCAAGCCTGATCATGTAACAGCTCACAGCTGGAAGGGAGCATCTCTGAGGTGGCTTTCTATGCTATGTGAGCTCAAAGGATATCATTGGTCACCTATAGTAAACTTCCCAAGTCCCAGAGTCCCTTTCAGAAGCTTTTTGGAGCTTTTTTAAAAGCATGTTTTTTAGTAGTTATTTCTCTCTGTGTGTAATCATTTCCAGGTAGTAATTTAGGCTCTTTAAGTCTTTGAAGTCACTAAGGAGCTTTTAAATGCATCGCTGCTCTGGTGCATTGAATGACAGTGGAATGGTGGGAGCTAGTCTATGTGCCCAGAGCATCAGGAAATGGCTTGAGTGCCCCTCAGCAAAAGCCTTTGTTAAAAAAAAAGAACTGCTTGTTCAGTCTGGGACTCGGAGCCCGCTGCTTGTTACCCTTTGCTACGTTCTCACAAAGGTCAGGGACGCTTGTTTCCGTAAATGCAGACACTGAAGCATGAATCTGGAGCACTTGCTTTCAGTATTCATAGGTTTGTAGGCTGAAAGCATCACAAGAGTGACTTTTACAGTCTCAAAAGTGTGTCCACCGTGGTGTTAATGCTATTTGGCTAAAACGTTTTGTTCAGTTCTTACTTTGTGTCACCATGACTGCTTCTAGCGGTGTGTCTGTGGAGTGGGGGGTACTTTGAAGTATGGGCATCGTGAGTCAGAGAAGCACAGTGTGTGTGTGTGTGTGTGTGTGTGTGTGTGTGTGTGTGTGTGTTTTATTTGTTCCATTTACAGGCACTAACCTGAGGGATTATGATTCAAAAATTAGCTGTGTTTTCTGGTTCTCTGAGTAGGTCTATTTTCAACATGATTGTGCTGTATATCAACTTGTCCTTTATATTATCATAAGAATAACATAAACAGTAAAAGGATGTGATCTTTTAATTGGGTTAATGTAATTCATTGTGGTACTGACTTTGAGATCATAAAGTTTCCAGTAGCAGGCACCATATATTCACAGCTTTTGGTTAACTAGCTACTTTTATGTTTCAGAATATTCTGTTATAGGCAGGGTATTCTCCCGTCCAAATGATTTTTGGTAAGTGATAGATTGGGGGTTCCGGTGATGCTTCTATTATGATAGTCTTAGATATGATCTTGTGTTTTAATGCTCTGAAAATATTCTCCATCGTATTTACCTCTATTAAGTTCGACCATATCAATTAAGCAATTAGAGCTAATTTCAACGTGGTAATATAGATGGCATCAGAGTGCAGCCCAGTTCATTCTAATCAGGAATCCCCTGAGATGGAGAGGGTTTGGGTCAATGGATTCCACCGCTAGCCCACTGGAGTGGAATATTCCTAGAGCATAGTTGACATAGTGACTCCTGTATAAGCCATCTAGATGCATTCAAGAATTACTGAGAGGCAAATTAGTCAAATGTGAGTTTGTGTTTTATGATGACATTTAGCAGATGCTCAATAAACAGTGGTCCAAAGTATGTGACAGTAGGATGAAGAGACTAAAAGCTTGGAATGAAAGTCAGAGTAACCTAGGCTTAAATTTCAGCTCTTTAAAATTTCTGAGCCTCACTTTCCTCATCTGTAAAATGGGGAGAATAATACTGCCAGACTTGAAGCTTAAATAAGATCATGAAAATTAGGAATGAACACAAGGAGGTCTCAATAAATGACTAAATCATACTCAGGAGCTGGTAGAGTCTCAGGTGAAATGGGGAGGGGGTATAGCATTGAGGGCTAGAACATGGCCTGTGGAGAGACCTCTGAAGTGCAAATCCTGGATCTGTGGCCACCAGCAATGTGACCTTGTGGAGGTTTCTTAATCCCTCTCAGCTGTGTTGGGTTCCTATTGCTGCTGTAACAAATTATCGCAAATTTAGTGGCTTAAAACAACGCAAATGTACTACCTTACAGTTCTAGGAGTGCAGAAGTCCAAAATGGGTCTAAAATCAAGGTGTTGGCAGGTTGCTTCTCATCTGGAAGGTCAAGGAAAAGCCATTTCCTTGGCTTTTCCAGCTTCTAGAGACTGCCTGCATTCCTTGGTTCAGGGTCCTTTCCTCTGTCTTCCAAGAGTTTCTCTTTTCCTTATAATGACTCATAATTCCATTGAGCCTGCCCAGATAATCCAGGATAATCACCCCATCTCAAAATCCTTAATTTAATCACATCTCCTGAGTCCCTTTCACCATGGTAACATATTCACAAATTCTGGGGATGAGGGCATGCGTACCCTTGGGAGACCATTCTGCCTGCCTCATCAGCCTTGGTCTTCCCATCAATAGGATACAGTTAGGATAAAAATAAATAGGCTAATTCACATAAAATGTTTAATTCAGAGCCTACCCACCCATGTTAGCGCATACTAAATGCTGACTGTTACTGTTGTTATTATCCATGAATGAGTCTCGTAGTCCCTTGCTGCTACACAACCCAGGCACTCATGCCTCTGCTTCAGTAAGGTGATTCAGAGATGCCTGCCTGATTCAAGACGAAAAAAGAAGGCGCGTTCCCACCAGCTATTCTTCCCCCCTCAGATTCTTGGCAACTACCAACTTAGAGCCATGGCTCGCTCAAGAAACGGAGATTTCTTCCAGACGCTCCTTAATTTCGGACAAAATTCTCTTCAATGGAAGGGCTATAACTGAGAGCCTTATAATTCACAGAAACAAACCCAGAGGCAAGAAATAAGGGCAGCCTCTGTTCCTTCTGTTTCCATTCCACACGCCTGTCCTACCAGTCAACCCTCGTCTCAGGGCAGGGACCCTGGTGTTCAAAATACCATTGTTTGCTCTTAGACTCTTGCAGCCATAACTTTCTGGCTGCTCCCACACTCTGCCTGTTTCTTTTCACTGTGGCCTATTTAATTTTGGCATGTGCGTCCATTAACCCCATATACTTGGCTGTGCTTTTTATTGGCCAACAATCATCAAAGTCCCTACACTGTCACTGCTGTTTCCTGAGCCTTCTATATTATATCAGCCCGAGATAGTCTCCACGGAGAGAATTTGGGGAAGGGAAGAAAACAGCATGATCTTAATTAATTTAATATTTAACGATGGGTTAAATCCACTTCTTACTGACTCATTAAACTAGACTGAAAAGTTGTTGAACGTGGGTTTCCTTAAGTTCTCATTTTAAATGAGGACAGAATAGCCGTTCCTGCAATCTAGAATTCCTGAGATTTATCTTTTAAAAATATTTGTTCTGGGACAAATACATTTGCGTCTTACTTCACACAATTCCATTTTGGTCTTTCTTAAGAAGCCCAGTGGATGCTCCAGTCAGATATGTCTGGGTTTTTTTCTTTTCTTTTTTTTAATTTTGTTTTTTATTGAAGTATAGTTGATTTACCATGTTAATTTCAAGTGTACAGCAAAGCGATTCAGTTATACATATACATACGTACATATGTTCTTCTCAGATTATTTTCCATTATATGTTATTACAAGAAACTGAATATAGTTCCCTGTGCTACATGGTAGGTCCTTGTTATTTATCTATTTTATATATAGTAATGTGTATCTGGTTTTAAACCCTAAATTGGGCAATGACTTGATCTGTCTAAAGCTCGATTTCCATATCAGTAAAATGGGGCTAGTAATATATCAATATTATGGTGTTCTTTTTTTTAATAGCCCTTTATTTTTTCTTTTTTTTGCAGGGGGTGGATAATTAGGTTTATTTATTTATGTATTTATTTACTTTATTTATTATTATTTTTAATGGAGATGCTGGAGATTAAACCCAAGACCTTCTGCATGCTAAGCATATACTCTACCACTGAGCTATACCCTCCCCTCACCCAGTATTATGGTGTTCTTTTAAGAGCATAATGAGAAAATGCCTTCATAGTGCTTGGTACCTTGTGTGCTTTTTTGTAACATAATTGTTTTAAATAATATTGTGGCAATTCTCCTTAATATTATTATTACTGTTTCTTCTCCCAGAAAAAAAATCCGATTTTCTTGTCCCATTGCAGAAAATAATATACTTACCTGCCCCTCCCTTTTCCAGCTCTCCAAATTCACCACTCCCCAAGCCTAAACAGTAAAAAAATAAAGAATGTAAAGCGCACACGTCTGCCTGGCGTACATCTGGATGCTAGATGCTCTGCCCCGCACTTTTGTTCTCACTCTCCTTTTCCCAGTTCTCCTCGTGGAAAGCGCACTCCTAGAAGCCCACATAACAAGTAGCCCCTGGTCAGTGGCAGCCCCAGTTTTGTTTTGTCTTCTCAGCGCATTAGAGATAGGCAAGGGAAGACCTACTTCTTTCTACTAATCTTTCTAAGATCTTCCAAAACAAAAGATGAGTTAGAATTCTTTCAAGCTCCAGGAGTCATGCCGATAATGTCCTAAGGCACTTTGCATTTCCAGATGAGAGCTTCTGCCTGACCAGGGGTATTGACTTTGTATATCCCGGCCCCCTGGTTTCTACCATGTGAGGAGCCCGTCACTGCCGTGTCTGCATCATCAGTGCTCCAGCTCGACGTCTTTGCTGTTTTCCTGGCCTTGGGAGGCCACCAGGAGCCTTCGTGCCCTCTCCCCTGGGCAGCTGCTCTGTACACGCACCCGCTGGCTGCTCCCTTTCACTGATGATTGGTGCTCCCTAGAGTTAAAGCCACCCTTGATTCTCACCACATCCAGGCTTTCTTCCCCTAAACCAGCCCATGCAAGGAGTTATAATTCCTTTATTTGTATATCCAGGGATATGAGCATTTTGGTGGGGTGAGGATCCATACCTTTAATCAGATCATTGAAAGGAGCTAAACCTTAAAAGAAAGTATGCATTGCTTTGCATTGCATTGTTTAATCAGCTAACACCTCTTCATTGAGAAGCTAAATGTAACTCAGTCACCTGAAAAAAATTTTGAATTACAATCTTTTAATTTTTCCAAATTATTTTTTACTTGTATGACTGTGCATATATATATGCACATTTCTACATATGCAAGTAAAAGAATATATATAGTGTATTATATGTTTTATATACTATATAATAACATATATAGTAATAACATAATAACATATATAGTATATAATATATATAGTCTAATCCTACTGTAATGAGATAAGTGGGGCTCAAAAATCTAAAACCTCAAAAATTTGGGGTTGTCCTGTTTGCAAGATTAATGAAAACTTGCCTTGTAATTATGGGAGAGGGGGCTTTTATTTTTTTATTTGTTTTCATTTATTAGATATGTAGGGAAAAGAAGCAGAGCTATGTTTATGAACAGTGACATCCTACAGTGAATCAAGAAGACTCCAAACAATCAGAAGGCAGTCCTTTCCTAACACCTGCTCCCCACCCTGCCCGGCAGAGAAGTTAAGAACTTGGCAATCCCAGCAGAAGAGCAGGGAAGACTCTGACTCCAGTGTTTAGGGTCAGCCATAGTTCCACCGTGACCAAGTGGACCTGTACATGTAACGCTGAGAAATACCGATGCAAACACACACATGTGCCTGTACACACACACACAACCGTCGTCCCACAGTCACATCAGATTGGGTAAAACACGGTGCTCTGAAAAATCTTAGGTCCCAGTGCGCTGCTGGAGGCAGCAGTACAGATGGCCCCTTCCTTAGGGTTGTCTCCCCCAGGGACCCTTGGGGTCCTTTTGCTCAAGCTCTTAGGCAGGGCTCCCCAGTCCTTCCGAGACATTCTAACAACTTTGAACCTCGCATGACAAAGTCCAAATTTTTATCATCTTCCTCCCAAAAGGCTTCTTTTCAACCACGCCAAGTTGCTCCCAGCCCTGCTCTACAATCTTCAAACCCTCACTAATAGGAAGGAGGAGGTGAGGGAGATAGCAGCTGCTATGGAGCAGAAGTCCTAGCCTCGTTACCAAGTCAATGAAGTCAGACAAAACCAAATGTCCCTAAACGTCTTGTGCACTCTTACCCCAGAACAGCAGGTTCCTTCCTGACTTGAAAGTACCAATGATAATAGTTCTTTTCTGGATAAAAATGGGTCTCTCACTTTTTAACGGCATTTTCTGTTTCTTAAAGTTTGCCTCATCAGGTACTCATATCAATGTATGTATATATATTTTGTGTATGTACAGCCCCCAAAGAATTAATTGTCTCCTCCCTTGGTTCAAAGGACATTTTAAAGTGGGTCTTACAAGCTGGAGAAACGTATTACAACGCAACATAAGAATTCCCACCTCGTGTTGTGCGGTTAAGTTCACGGTCAAACTCTGTCCTCTGTCTAGTTCAAATCTGGCTGTGTGTCAGGAGCAACTGTGGTGCTTTTTATAAAGCACAGATGCCCGGCTCCAACCCCACAGTCAGTAGATCCAGGTAGTGTTTGTGTTTTTGATAAAAGTCTCCAGGCTGGAGTGATGGACAGCCGCAGCTGAGAACCACAAGGGTGGATACTTTTGAGGGAAGAGCGAATCCCTGATAACAAATCCAGCTTGCTCAGGACACAGAAATAGTGAGCTCACGCCCCTCGCCCTCCAGAAACAAGGCTCAAGTTCCAAGAGCAGAAGATGATGCTTAAAGTAAAAGGCAAAGTCAGAAACTCAACGTAGCCATTTTTTTAGTAACAGCACTTCCCTACTGTCAGGGGCTCATCCAGATAAAGGACTAGGAAGTAAAAGCAAATGCAGTGGTACTTAGCCTCAGGAAAGAGCTCCAAATACTTTTTTATTATATTGCCAGAGGTTAGCATAATCAAAGAAAGCCCTATCAGAGGCCTCGTTCTTTTTTTTAATTAATTAATTTTTTTATTGCAGTATAGTTAGAGGGAGGGTATAGCTCAAGTAGTAGAGTACATGCTTAGCATGTGTTTGAGGTCCTGGGTTCAATCCCCAGTACCTCTATGAAAAAAATAAATCAATGAACCCCCTGCAAAAAAAAAAAAAGTGTATTGCAGTCTAGTTGATTTACAATGTTGTGTTAGTTTCAGGTGTACAGCAAAATGATTCAGTTTTATATATATATATATATATATATTCTTTCTCAGATTCTTTTCCATTGTTACAAGATATTGAATATAGTTCCCTGTGCTCTGCAGTAGGTCCTAGTTGGTTATCTATTTTATATATAGTAGTATGTATATGTTAATCCCAAGCTCCTAATTTATCCCTTCCCGCCCTTTTCCCCTTTGTAACCATAAGGTTGTTTTCTATGTGTGTGAGTCTATTTCTGTTTTGTAGTAAGTTCATTTGAATCATTTTTTTTAGATCCACATACAAGCGCTATCGTATGATATTTGTCTTTCTCTGACTTACTTCACTTAGTAGAGATAATCCCTAGGTCCATCCACGTTGCTGCATTCTTTTTATGGCTGAGTAATATACCATTATATGCATACATAATGTATATCACATCTTCTCTGTCCATTCACCTGTCGATGGACATTTAGGTTGCTTCCAGGTCTTGACTACTGTAAATGTTCCCATCGCCGGACCCCCGGGCTGGGGGCCCTGACATGGGGCTTAGCACCCTCACTCCTGGGGGGGAACCTCAGCAATATAATGATTCTCCAGTCTGTGGGTCGCCCACCAGCGGGTATGGGATTTGATTATATAGCTATTGCATCGCTCCTACCATCTCGTTATGGTTCCTTCCTTATGCCTTTGGTTGTGGGAGATGATTTTCAGTAGATGCCCTTTTTATCGATGCTTGTTTAGCAGTGAGTGGTGACTGTGGTGTGCTCATGAGAGGAGGTGAGTTCAAGGTCCTTCTCCACCAGCTTGGCCTAATCCCGAGAGGCCTCTTTCTTTAACAGAAATGGAAACACGCATTTATATGCCACCAGTAAATCAATTAAAGGGGGAAAGGAGCTTGTCCTGGCCTTCATCACAGTTATTAACTTTGGGGATTACAGCGGTTGCCGAACCCAGCGCCTTCCTGTCAACCACCTGGAGCAGAGCGGAGGGACATAAAACACGGGAAGAGCCTCGTCATACTCAGCACGAAACCCGCAAGTCGTGAGTGTTCGCGGATGTGGAGCAGAAGCAAAGCAGAGCCCCACGTTTCTAAAAAACGCTGTCAGCTTTTGTGGATTTAAAACGTGAGAGTGTGAATCAGTGTGTGAGTTGGTGTGTTTGTGTGTGTCTGAGTTTACATAAATCTGGACACCGGGAATAGTATAAACCTCTGATAATTTTCAGTACAACAGTGTTTTAAAATGGGGAGATTCCATTAAGAAGTAGCCTCCAGAGGAGTTTCTCAGTGACCTTTGAGCTGTGGCCCCTCCCTCTCTCGTCTTCTTTTGGCCTGTTAATTCCCAGCCTCTGTCAACTTCTTTGGAGTTTACCAGGTTCAGAAAAATCTTAATTTGTATGGAACGGTGGCAGCTGGAATAAGATTACTGGTGATTAGAACCCATACTAGCTGAGGAATTTAAAAATTAAAAGCAGAAAAATGAACTCAGTTTCCTGCCCTGCCAGAAAATGCTCTATGTTTTTTTTGGGGGGGGGGGGTGGAAGTCAGGGCAGCCACTTCATCTGCCTGAGTCTCAAGTTCTTTGGTTATAATTTGAAATAAAATCTCTCCAGCCTCCTCATCAGGTTATAGAGGAAAGCACTTTATAATCTTCAGAAAGTTATACAAATGTCAGGTGCCATGAGTTTAAGCTTCTACCTTTAAAATGTCTTCTATGTCATATGCAATAGAAATGTACGTATATTATGAATGATGTTAAAGACATGTTGTGAAGGACATGCTGTTTCATTGTGAACTTCTCTTCCCTGTGCCAAAATGAAATGCCCTACAGGTGGGTTTATTCTTTGGGTCTTGCTTGTTCTCACCCTGTTCTACTCTATTATTTCATCCCTCCCTCACATATAGGGGCCCTCCCTGTCCAATTTGCAGCCTCTTTTAGTGACTAAGCTGGGAGAAGGATGACTTGGTGACCTCACCTCCTACACACTCATTATTGCCATGAGGACAGCAGATTGTTCCCTGATGCGTGTGAAGTGCTGTGGAAAAGCAAACGCTGAATCCTCACCTCTGCCCTTCTCCCCGTGACCTGCCAATCACCAAGCCCTACTGAATGTGTCAGTCCTTCCGCATGAGACCTTTTATTCCCACTCCTGAATCACAGAAGTATTCAGTGAACTGGACTCTTCCCTAACTTATGGGTTCCCACCCCCTTCCCTCTTGCCTACCCAATATTTCCTCCACTCAGCATGCTGGGCAGTCTTACCAAAACCAATGTCTGTACACATTAATTTCCTCCTTCAATCTTGAATGGCACCCAGCCTCCTGGCGGAAAGGCCTATCCTGTCTAGACCTGATAAATAAGGCTCTCTAGATCTGATGCCTGTTCACCTCTCCAATGTCCCCACTCCCACATGCACTCGGTGATACTGAGCTATTCCCAGTTCCCAAATGCACCATCCTCCCTTTTGCAAGCTCTGCGGTTTTTTCATGACGCTTTGTATGGTTACCTTTCCTCTACTCTTTTCTATCTAGGAAATTCCTGTTCACCCTTTAAAACTCTGCTCCAGAGTCACCCTCTCTTTCCTGTCTCTTTCAGCTCTCCCTAGAGGTAAACTGCCATATCCAGCAGTACATACTGTCATGATTGCACATATTACACCGAGTTAGAATTATCTGTTTCTCCTTCTGGACTGTGAGCTTCTTGAGGGAATGGATCATGTCTCATTCATCTTTGAATCTACAGGAGCTGGCAGACTGTCAAATTATAGCTACAGTATAAATATTTCTGAAGTAAATGAAAGGGTGGATTCATTTCATAAGTGAAAACAACACACACCCTGTGTAATTCGTGGGGCTGAGCTCTAGTGAAAGAAACATCTGACGAGGCTCATCGATTTTCTGTCCTTGTTCGTTCTTTGTGCTCTTTGGACATGTATGCGATCCTCTGGTAAATTCTGAGTTAAGTGCCGTGTCGACAGGAAGGAGCAATAGGAACGGACCAAATTAAGCCTGTTGGTGAGTCACACACCTGGGTGACATTAGTATGATCCCAGATGGGTTCTCTTCCCCCTCACTCCTCCATGTGACTTTGAGCAGTTATTGTTATACTGAAATTCATGACAAAGCCGAGCTTCTTGACAATTTCAGGAGTAAAATGGCTCTCGGTAAAAGCGCCCCATCCTTCCCCTACGGAAATCTGTGCTCGTCTCTCTTTCTAAAGCAAGGAGAATGGAGTCAGGCGTGGTGTCTCTCAAGTCCCATTGGTCAGCGTTAAATTGGAAAGTGAGGAGCTCTCAGTGATGCTGCTTACCTCTCTGATTCCTGAGCTTTACTTCATCCACAAGTCCCTGTATGGAATCAGCGTAAGCTGTAAACTAGCCTCCCCTATTTCTTCCTATTATGACTGGAGAATACATGAACATTCTCCATTTTATCTAACGGTGCTGCTTCCCGGAAAACTTTGGGGGTAAAACGAGAGGTGTGCTATTTTTCCTCTTATATTTGTAATTATATTCCAGGCTTTCCATTATTTCACACCACTGAGTTTTTTCTTTCTTTTCCTCATAAGGTACACATTTTACTTAGAAGGGAGAATTAATACCTATTGTGTCACTAATGACGGTTCTTTTATGAGTTAATAGCCAAAAACAGGCATGAATAGACCAGAAGGTGACATCAGTGGTCTGTGTGTTTTTTACCTTCTATTTCATGGGACAAGATTTTGCTTTAAAATGCATAGTCCTATATTATAAAAAATATATATAAATTGATTTCTCTCATGTCAAATTAATCTCTGAAACTAACAGAATTGGAATTTCACTCTTCTGGAAGTGAGTTTTTTTTATTTAGAATTTCTTTCTTTCTTTCTTTCTTTTTTTTTAGTTTTTTTTGGGGGGGTGCAGAGGAAGTTAATTAGGTTTAATTACTTATTTATTTTAATTTTTTTTGATGGAGGTACTATGTGAGTCAGTTTTTGAAAATATAATTAAAAATCCATTTCAAGGAAAGAAAATTTTTTTCTTTCCTCTCTCCTTCCTCTTTCTTTTCTGTTTTATTCGTTTGGTCAGTAAGTACTACCTGGACATAGTATTTGTTGATTGGATTTGGCCAGACACTGTGAAGAATTTAAAATTTTCCAAGTCACTGCCCCTAAACACCTCACAGAGACATACAAAAAGTCACCTAGAAAAAGAGATGTCACGGACGGTACCAAGTGCGTAGTACAGGCAGTAAGCGCCTCGAGTTCACAAGCCAGTCTTCACCTCCCTGACGTTTTCAGTCAGAGCTTTCCGACCTGCCATCCTTGTGATTTATTTTTGATGGTTCTTTTCATCTTGTTGCAACATATAGACAGATGCAGGAACATCTGGTCCTATCCCCTACCTCTCTGTTGCCTCAACTCTACTTCTGAGCAAAAAAGTCAGCTATGCCTTCTGTTTACCATGCCTGGATCAAAACGTAATGAGATATATATATATATATATATATATATATGTAAATATGATATGAAAGAAAACTTTTAAAGTTTAACTAGATATAACAAAAAAGTCAACTCCATCAACCTGTAAAACACTTAATATTTAGCCCAAACCCTCTATTGAGCTAAGCAGCTTTTCCATGAACTTTCTCATTATTTTCTTTTTCTTCGAGTCAAATTTTAATTTTTTAATCATTTCTTTATTCTCTGTTTTAACTGTTGGCATTTTCATAGTATTTTTGAAATAGTTCCTTTGCAGACAATGGTGTGATTAACTAGGGCGATGGAAAGCTAAGCACCTGGCAGGATACTTTTGTGGTTATTTGTGAGTTAAAAAAATAAAAATGTTATACCCCCTTCAACAACTACAACAACATTATATATGGAAAATATGTACAAGCATTTAAGTTAGTCAAAGGAAAGCTATTCTTTTTTTTTTGAATATGCAGTTTTAAATAGTTTGTGGCATCATTACAGCAAACGTGTTTACAGGGGAATGACTGTTTGCCTCACTAGCAAGAGGCTAATACACGTTCTCAACATTTTGTCTCATAGAATGATCGAAGATAGTGGGAAAAGAGGAAATACCATGGCAGAAAGAAGACAGCTGTTTGCAGAGATGAGTGAGTACAGAAATGTCCACTGAGTTCTCGCAAAAAAGCTGGAAATAGCAACTTACTCCTTATGGCATTTGTACTTTGCCTTAAAATCCCAAATTAGTTACATAAAATGTACATTTGGGCATTCTTGCCTCCTCTTAGGTAAGAATTAAATTATTCAGTTAATCACCATAATTTGTTATTAGGACTGTATGTCTTATATGAAAGAAAAAGGTTCGTGGACCTAAATGTATCCATACACACACGGACACTTAGTAAACACTATTTAACGCTTCAAAGTCTCTGTTCATCTCCCTGCACTACCACAGCGCCTGGCACATCGTAGGCACTAGATAAAATTTTTTAAATGAATCATTGAATGTCTTCCCTGTAAAGTGATGTCATGTGTTCATATGGCAAAGAGCAATCCGGTGTGAGTAGCAAACCAAACTATATAAGCTGTCACTTGAACTTCATGCAGAGGGGGAGAATCTGCCCCGCAAACTAGTTTCTAAAAAGTGAAAAGGAAAACAAAAGTTTAACAGAGCTTGGAGGTGACCTGCTATACGAGGAAAACCAAACCAAGATTCTATTGATTGACTCCAACAGAGAACTCATTAAATAAAGGTTGTTGGTTTATGTAAATGTGAGGTTGCTGTGTAAGTAATTGGGTGGTCGGATCTCCTTACAGACCATTTTTCTTATTCATGAGGAAGAAGAACTTGACATTGGGGGAGAAACACACATCTCAAATTCAATGTTATGAAGGAAAAAGTACGATTCTCATATTGTCTTTTTATCTCTCCTTCCCTGCGAAAGGAAGGAAGATGAACAGGAGTGAGTTGTAAGCCTTTCACTCTGAGAAGGCAAGAGACAAAATTAGGTTTCTACTGAAGATTGGAACTGATTGGCAAGAAGGAGGGTCGGAGCAGATAAAGGAAAACCCCAGATAATACGATTCACAGTTTCCTTTATCATTTCCGAATAATCTAGAGGCACCAAGGCAGCGTTAGAACTAACAAAGAGGAAAGAAAATTAAAATTGATGTGAGGAATTTCAATCATGCTCCTTGCATTTTCCACTTTTAGAAACATGTCTGAAGTGCCTGTGAGAGTTTCAGCCATGACCTTCCAATTTCCTAGGCCATGTCTGGCCCTGTAGCTTCGCTTCTGGCCAGACCGCACACCTGGAAGTGTTGCCTTTGTTGAGACAGATCTAACAGAGGAAGGAACCTAATTACCGCCTGCCCAGCTAACCAAGGCTCAAAGCAGCCCAGGTCTCTTCCCATACCTAGATTCTTAGACTGAATAGCCAAGTGTCATGTTTCTCACAGGCCAGTGTTTTGTCAGAAAAGGAAAAAATATATTAATATTTAGCATAAAAAAAGCAATAAAATCTTAGGAGAAATCTTTGACTTCATCATCGTTACATTAAAGCCTGAATCAGCCAACAGACTGTAAGAATTCTAAAAATGGGCTTAGGTTGTGATTTTGTAAACATGTGTCTGAATTTGAGTACATTATCCCAGCTTCTTCTGCACTCGGTGCAAAATTGACACAGACAAAATACAGGTGTCACAAATGTCTTGGGAATGAAATCTGTCCAACTCAAAGGAAGAGCAATGTAAGTTTTATAGCCATAGAAACAGAAAAGCGCTAACGTTTTCAAGGGAGAGTGACTTAGGAAAAGGGTGCCTTCATTTCCCAAAATGGAACTTAACCTTTTCATGGAAACTTTTCAGGGAGGTCATGCAGCTTATTAAATCATTTTGAGTTCTCCTGATTAGTGGTCAGAATAGGTAAGCATGTGTCTTTCTTCCTTTCTTCCCTTCTTCCAAGCCAAGTAAACACATCTGACCTTGACAATCCATTAGTGAGCAATCGTGTTAGGACTCACACTGAACAGGGCGTGTCCACAGTAAGTGGAACCCTGCCAGATAAAACAGTTGGCTGATTTCAAAGGAAGAAACTGACTTTGATTAACTGTCATACGAAAGAAAAAGGTAATCTCATAAAAAGAACGTGTTAAATATTTGAAAAATATATGGGTCACCCCAGCTCTATCAGCACCAAAGAAGGACAAGAAAACTGTTACCAGAGAAGACTGACATCGAAACTTGGAAAGTCATTTCTTCCAGGAGTCTGGGATGTCTGGACAGGGAACTGGAAACATAGGAGGAACTTATAAATCTGGTCAGCTAAGTATTACCTAGAAGAAGTGCTTTTTTTAAACATCGAAGGAAAGTGCCAAAAAGATCATTTGTTTTGGAAATTACAAACGTCAAAGAAAAATGCCACGTGGGGGCGTTAAGAAGGCAGGGAAGACGTTATTCAAGACTGTTGGGAGAGGGGAGAAAGACTGAACTCACCTCTGCTGGAACAAAAGTCGGGAGGGTTTTTAAGCACTGGGGTGAGCTAGAGCAAAGTGCTGAAGGATGTCAGATGGGAAGTTGGTGAACTGTGTCAACCAGTTGTCACGATTAGGAAGTTAGGCTCCTAGCCTCCCACAGAGACTAGGAGGCTGCCTTCAATGATTGCATTTCCCAGGAATGGCTCCCAGTCCTTGAGAAAGATTCCTGGGTTGTGAAACTGGCGAAAGGCTGGGAGGTTTTACATCTTTAAAGGGGCAAAGAATTTACAAAGGCAAGTGTTCTAATGTAAGTGTTCTAAGAAAAGGGAGGCTGAAGACCTAGAGTCAGGAGAAACCTGTCTAAAGTTTAGTCATGCTGAGCGGAGAACACACAGAACAGAGTAACAATTAATAAGAAGAACAATTGATAGGAAATTTTGGCTAATTCAGGTGATTGCAGCACATGTACGTGTTAAGCATCTACTCTGAGCTCAGAACCACAAGCAGCAGAAGCCAAATAAACAAAAAAGACAAAGAAACAAAATTAAGAAGCATGGACTCATGAATCAGCCAAAAAGAACTTAACAAAACAAGAAAACCTCTGTGGCCACATACCTTGATTAAAGAAATTTGGGGCAAGTTGCCCTCAGCCAAAAATTTCCCCCCTGGTATAATGCACTAATTATCAATTTATTTAGTACCTTCAATTAAAGCTGAAAAGACCCCTCACCTTGCCCTTTTCAGTCATCAAAGTTTGTCAGCTCAAGTAAGTCTATCAGACTGGCTTTCAGCAGAACAAATAGTTTGTTCTCGGACTCAAGCTCGCTGTCTTCTCTGTTTTTCTGCTCGGTGCACATCTCCTCCACTTCGTGTGACGCTTACTTGTGGACATGTCCGTGTCAATCACTCACAGGAACGCCTCCTGACAGATAGACCCTACCTCCCTCTTCAAACCCATTCACCTGAGATGCTGAATTCACGTGGCTTTAAAAGCCTCAGGGCACAGGATAGGTCGGTTCGAACAGAAGGAACGTGATTGGAAAACTCTGTCAGAGCATAGAAAACTGCATAAGAAGATGAAGAAGGTCATGTGGAGAAAGCAGAGTGGAGGAGGGACCAGAAATCAAAGGGAGGCAAATGGAGGTCCTCAACAAACACTTGCTGAAGGGTTCCAAGGCAGACAGCCCCCCAGAATGCTGAGCGCAGTCAGCATGTGCATAGTTGGAATGGCGCCTAGAGCATGATTTTGCAATGCACACGATGAGTTGCAAGAAAACAGATTTCAAAAATTCGGGGAAATGGCATGAGTGGCCGCACCCTCAGGCCATGGTGGATCCAGGTTCTGTTTTCACTCGCATCTCCCTTCTTCATGGTCTTCAGCATCTTGAAGATGTCCACAACGTGGGTCACCATCCTGGAAATTCTCCCTTGTGTCACCACCGGGGTCCAGTTTCCTGCTGTTTCTGACCACCTTCTCTTTTTCTGTCTCTTGGTAGCTTCCAAACCCCCTGGAAGCCAGATTTTAACCAAAGTTTTATTCCTGAGCAATTCTCTCCCTTTACAATTTGACTTTTTCTCAAGGCTTCACCGTTACGGTTGTGGCTCTCAAGTGTTCAAGGAGTCCTTCAAAGCCACTTCCCGTGTTCTCGTGAACCAGCTGATTCAGGATCTTTGGCACGTTAAGTCAGTGTCCCTTCCAGACTTGCCTCCTCACTGTCAAAGCTTCTGCTGAGAAAGCAGCTTGAGGTGGACCCACCATTATCCCCACCGACTGCCGTCATAACACAGCCAGTGTCCGGCCAAGCCTGCTGCCTCCAGTATTTCCACAGAAGACATGCAGCTACTCTCAAGCCCGACTATGAACGTACAGACTTTCAAGAAGAGACCACACATGTAAAACTGAATTAAGATCATGATTTCTTGGGCCAGAGACAAAGAAACTTATTTTAAACAAGATGAATAAGTTGAGCAAGAACCTGCGTGGCCCATCTCAGCTCAATTTTTTTGTTTTTTGTTTTTTGTTTTGTTTTTGTTTTTTTTTTTGTCCCAGAACTCATTAGGGATTCCGTAGTGGCCACTTAAGGTTGTCCATACGGGCAGTGCGCTGCTGTATCTGGAAAGCTAAACTTCATTGCTCTCCACTTCCCTTTTTATGTTCAGGGGTTTTATCCTCTGCCAGGAAGAACTTTCACAAATAGGAAATATCAACAGACCTCCAGACCCCGTCCTGGTGCTTGAACAAAGCAGAGGGTCGGTTCAGTCCACACGGTCAACAAGCAGAGGAGAGCAGTCAGTGTGCTCCTGACCCTAACCATCATTTCTGCGTCCCTCTTTACTGCATCCCAGAGAAGTGCACCTTGGCCAAATGCCCCCTGCGACCTCTAGGAGAGGGAGGAGCAGAGAATCCACGCTTTCTCTCAGAGAATGAGGTCTGGCTGAAACTGAGAAAAGTTAATTGTATGCTGCATCACAGTTCTTTTAGACCTAGAGCTTAAACCATTATTGTCAAAGACTTACACAAATTATCTGTGGTTCCTAAAATCTTCTTTTAAAGGATTATTTACAGATGTTGAGACTCTTCTGATGATTGAGCCAAACTCAGCATCATTCAAACTGCATCCTCATCTGGCGGAAAAGGTGGATTTAGCGTTTGTGTATTTCTGATATTCTCTGTGTCTCTGGTAATCAGGCACCCTGGAGAGCTCATTTCCCACATGGCCTCTTAGGTTGGCAGAGGACATGAAACTGGGAAGGTCCTTTGAAATGCCAGTGACAAGATCCAAATTGTTTAAAATATCAGGAAGCTTAGAAGCATGAGCTAAAAAGTGAAAGAAACTAACCAAATTAAAAAATCCTACTTTTAGCATCCCAGTAGGCACTTTAATGGAAAATAGAAAAGGTTTGACTTAATATAAGTGCATCTGGTTTTTTAAAACCAGCTTTATAATGAACTGCAAGCTTAATAAGAATCAGGAGAATGAGCCAGCTCTGAAAAAAATTGCATCAGTAAGTGTCCTTATCAGTGGTGGTTAAAATTACTTTCTCTGCATTCTGTACAGGTGAGGCCATAGCTGTGGCTTTTGGGCTCATTTTGTGTGTCACATTTCAAGCAGATAATAGCCAGCCATAGACCAGGATCTCTCAAAACCCTGTCTGATGATAAGAATAATAGTCTTAGCAACGTCCATGGACTGAAGCCCACTGTGTGCATGCTCTGTGGTAGACATTGTCCTTGAAATGGCTTTGGAGTTGGACGTCTTCAACCTAAAAAACTCAAAGAGAAGTGACCTTCTCATTGGACATTAAACTCCGTGATGGCAGGGACCTTGGTGCTTAATCTTTGGATATTGATGAAGATGCTAACAATGATCCCAACAGTTGCTCCCCAATCTTTAAGAAACAAATTATCAACTGGCAGGGAAAAAAGATTATGTGGCTCCAGAAGGGAAACCAGATCAAATGGATTGAAGTTACAGGGAAGCAATTTTTTTAGGCTGGTAATTAGGTTTATTTATTTATTTTAGTGGAGGTACTGGGGATTGAACCCAGGACCTCATGCATGCTAAGCATGCGCTGTATCACTGAGCTATACCTGCCCCCAAGGGAAGCAAATTAAAGCCCAGAGATATAAAAGAAATTTCTATCACTTACTGTTCCTCAAAAATGGCCCCGGAAACCTTTGAAGGAGGCCCACCTGCTATTAAATGCTCACTGGGTACCAGCTACAGAGGTTACCAGCTGATGAGGTTGGTACGGTTATCCACATTTCACACATAAAGGAATCGGGGCAGTGGGGAGGGCACAGCTCAGTGGTAGAGCGCATGCTCAGCATCACAGGGTCGTGGGTTCGATCCCCAGTCCCTCCATTAAATAAATAATAATGATTAGTAAATACATAAACCTAATTACCTCCCCTCCACCACCGCAAAATAAAAAGAAATCAGACCCAAAGTAAAAACTTGTCAAGAGTTCACACAACTAGGAGGTGAAAGGTTAATGTTTACTGACTTGAAAGCTCATGTATTTTCCCTAAGTTATAATCATCCCTGTCAATGGGAATAATCTCATAGGATGGCTGTTGACTAAATGTCCACCTGTTAAGAACGTGTTGAGGCAAATTCCTGCATTGGGTGAGGTCCTACCTCTTTGATCCTTCAAGTGCTCGGTATCAATGAACCTGTTTGTCAAGTAATAAACTCTCATAAGAATGAATGTTTAATGATCTGCCTCATAAAACCATAAAGTAATAGGAGTATTGATAGTATTTTTAAATAAATCTAAAGAGATTAGCTTGAGTTGAGAGATTGATAGATGCACTCAGTGAGGGACACTTGCTAACTGATCCTGAGTTTCATTAGGAAAGCACTTAACTGGCCTCCTAATGTTACTATTTCAAGGCCCGTTCACGTACTTGCTACCCTAATTCTATTCTGAAGCATTTCTGCAGCGCTTTTCCTGGTAAAGAGAAAGTTCGATACATGTCAAAATATAGCTATGTGCCTTCCTGTCTGTTGGGAATCATAAACACGGGCTTGAAGAAAGCCAAATATTTAGAAGTGGAGAAGAACAGACATTTGCTGAAAGCTTACTACGTTCCAGACACAGTCTAGAGGTGAGCCCGTTCAGAGGAGGCGGCGAGCATCACCAGGACGTCAGGTGTGGATGTGACAAGCAGCCCACCTGGGAGGGACTGCAAGGCCTGAGTCTGGCAGAGGTTCCAGGGTAGAGAGCAGTGGGAAGTATTGTTGGGGAGGTGGGAGGGCAAGAGCCTGCGGAGGGCTTGGATTCTGAGTGGAACATTCAGACCTGATGCCGTGGGCGGCAAAAGCCACGCTGGGTTTGGAGTGGACGAGTGGAATGAGGAAAGTAGTTCAAAAATACGGGGAATGTGTTCCTGCATGTGAGGAGGGGGAGGCCACAGCGTCAGAAAGAACAGTGGTTGTTTTCATAAAGGACTCTCCTCTGAGAGTGACTGGAAGCTTTGCAGGATAGACACGAGTCGTAATAATGAGCACTTATGTTCCCAACCAGGGTTCTTGGTCTCCTTAATCAATAGAAATTGATAAGAGGCCAGATGAGAAATTCAGGCAAGGCTTTTCTGGGACTTGTGCTGCAGCAGGAGGGAGCGAAAACAAGTAACAGGTGCCCTGCTCCCTCCCTAAGTGAGGGGGCGAACTGATCCCTTAAATAGGGTGGGGGTAGGGACAGGTCCAGGGGTCGGGCTGGAGGGGTGGCTTAGGTGGTCAGCCCACCGCCTTGCTGGTCCAGTGTGCAGGGGTCATGTACAGTCCCTGCTTCTGCTCCTGACATCTCGGAAGTGGCAGTTAGGTTTTTGGTTATTTTGTATCTTGTTGTTCATAACTCACCCGACTGCAGGCACCGCAGTTATTTTTAGTCCCTTATAGTAGTTTCTTTGTATTTTGTTGCTCAAGGAGACATCTGTCCCAGTGCAAGCATTGCAGCCCAGGGTCCCAGGACCCAGCCTGGCTCACTTCTATAGCACTGACTGTGTGCCAGGCAGCGTTCCCAGCACGTTAGGTTATAGTCACTCATTTATCCTGACAACAACCCTGTGAAATAAGCAGTGGTATTATCATCAGACCCATCTTCCGGATGAAAAAACTGAGGCTTCTAAAACCAACTGGCCTAAGATCACTAAGAAAAGATGCCCAGCATTCAACCTGCGTGCACCTCACAGCCATGGTCTAATGACCCATCACAGTGCATTTAAAATGATGATTTGGTGAGATTACTATCTGGTTTCATCTAGCTGTTGAAGTCACAGCTGGAGCAGACTGTTCTCAGAAGTGGCAGACACCACAGGGCTGAGTTGGTGACCCTTGGCCAGCAAACATGGCTGACAACCTGACATCCTGTGTTGGCTCCACATGCTCTCTTTCCCCAGGACCTGAGGAGGACGGGACAGACCTCCTCAAGTCTTCCTGTTAAACTTCTATCCTAATAAAAATAAAAATTAAATTGTGTAGGTTAAATCCGTGGCTGTTTTATGTATACACATTATCACACGCACGGCATACCATATGTGTGCGTTTTTCTTCCCCTCAGGGGCTCAAGATCTGGATCGTATCCGACTCTCCACCTACAGAACAGCATGCAAGCTTAGGTTTGTTCAGAAGAAATGCAATTGTAAGTATACCAGTTGTCTGGACTAATTACCTTCATGAATCCTATAGTTTATATTTGTTGCTTTGTTTATTAAAAGTAGGCTCTCTTGCAAGTATAGATAAAAACATGTTTACACAACAATAAAAGGAGTACTGTGGTACACAATGGTAGAAAGGCTGTTCCTAAGTCTTCTGAAGGCTTAATTACTCCACTGCCGAAGTATTGGAATAGATGAGCCATAGTGTATAAAATCCTGCCCTTGGAATGGTTTAAATCTGCATGGATGTTTTTCTTCCATTTGCTAGCTTTGGTATTGTAAACGCAGCGCCATTGAAGTGGTTTCCAAAAACTTCATAAAATATCAAACATTAAGTCCTCTTTATATTTGTATTTCCTTTACAAATACAGGAAAATGTTTATAAGTTTCTGGGAAACATCTAAGTTTCTTTCAGAAACTATAAAAATTAGCCCTTTGTATTAGAGGATTAACTACTTTTGCCTCCATCAGACAACGGCAAGAGACAAGACTTAAAGGAACAGAGAAACTGGCTTCAGCTCTTCCCCTGATTTTCTCATGTAAGCAGCAAGCTAGGTCCAGGGTCACGACTCACAGTGAGCAGGTTCCCATTCCCTGCCTGTAGGTCAGTGCTTCCATCACATTATCACATCCCTTTTCTCCCGGGAAAAAAAAAATATTGCTTCAGACTTCATGTATACGAACTTACCCTCTTCTTTTGTGAAAACTGACTGCTATAAAAAATTACTAACTTTGTTCTCATTTTCTAATTAGTATTGGACGAATGAAAACATGAAAACCAGAATATTCTCTTGAATACATAGACATGGTTCTTGAGTCTGTGGCATGGGGATTGGACACATGTCCACATCTCCACCCTCCCAGAGTCTCAGGCAGATGCCTCCAGGGGCCCTGAGCAGACTGCCACTCCCCCGACCCCTCCCCCCACCCCCTGGCCCCAGGGCTCCTTGGTTTGCAGCTAATAACGACTGTGAGGAAGGGCAGGGTGCATCTACTCCTCAAGCTGCAGCTTATTCTCCAGGCCCAGTGGCTAGAAATGGGGCTAAAGTTTGGGGCAGGACAAGAAGGGAGAAAAAACATGGGTTGGTCAGATATCAAAGATGGGTTTTGACTCCTCATAGGATCTAAACCAAACCCTCCAAAACAATGAGAAAAACTCTACTAATGTGGGAAAGAATCTGTCCTTGTCCTCAGAGTCCTGGGCATTGATAAATCATAAAAGCCCCTTCCAGGACTGGGTTAAAGGACCAGGAAAATGTTCCCACGGAAGAAAAGCTTCCCTTCCCCCCTCCCCCCCCCCATCACCCATGTTCAAACAAAGGGGAGAATCTCCGTGTTTTCAGCGATAAAAAAAGTGCTGGGATCCTCCCACTTTCTTTCCCCATTACCACTCCAGTGGCCCTCAAAATAGAGGCTGGGGGAGAGGCATTAGGGATGGGAGTGCCATCCCCTTAAAACCTGGCCACCAGAGCCTTCCTTAGGCTGCTTTCAGTAGAGGTGGGGAATTTTGCAGATACACACTACTGTATATAAAATAAACAACAAGGTCCTGCTGCATAGCACAGGGAGCTGTATCCGATAGCTGGCATGGGAAGGAGCACGGAAAGGAACGTATGCACGCATACTGACTCACTATGCTGCGCACCAGAAATTAACACAGCATCATAAACTGACTACACTTCAATAAAAAAAGAAATGCAAAGGAGGGGCGGGTAACAGCTCAGCGGTAGAGCGCATGCTTAGCACCCACGAGGTCCTGGGTTCAATCCTCAGCACCTCCATTTGAAAATAAATAAATAAACAAATAAACCTAATTACCTCCCCCCACAAAAAAAAAAGAAAATGAAAAAAAAAAGACATTACAAAATGGCAAGGATGAACCCAAAAATAAATAATAAGGAAAATAAAGGAAAGAAGGAAGGGAGGGAGGAAGGGAGGGAGGGAGGAAGGAAGGGGAAAAGGAAAAGAAAGGAAAAAAGACCCACGTTGATTTGGCAACTGGCAGCGAAAGTTACAAAGGGCACACACTGTTGGCCACATCCCCTTCCTCCTACTCTCTGCCCAAGGCCCTTTCTCATTCTTGAGCGCCTCCTTTTCCTTTTCCTGTTCTTTTCTGGCCCTCGTCCTTATCCTACATCCAGAATCATGTCAGAGTCTCATTGACCCTCTTGGAAAACAGTGCAGAAGACAGTGACTTTCTTGGAAAGCAGTATTGATCCATCCCTGGGTGAGAACAGAACCTTCGCACCTGTCCAGTTGCCCCTCGAGGCACCCATTCATTTACCCCTTAATTTAGCAAGTGAATAGTGAGCTCCTGCTATAGGTCTGGTACTGTGCTGGGTACCAAGGATGGAGCAATAGTGAATAAGATGTGATCCCTGCCTTCAAGTTGACCAACGCCTAATTGGGTAGATAGAGTCTTAAAGAGCCGTATCGAACAGTGTGGAGGTGTAATGACAGAAATAAGGGAAGTGGGGGGGGGGGGGTGGCCAGGAGGGCAGTGCCCTGACCTGGGTATGGGGGCTGCTTTCAGGAGCTTCCTGGAGAGGGAGATATCTGGGCTGAGTCTTAAAGAATGAGTAGACATTACACAGAGAAGTGTTGTTTGCTATACAATGTACGTTATAAACATCATGCATTTTAGAAAAAGGTATCACATTCGTTACAAACTAGACAAAACAAGGGCTCAAGGCAGAAAAAAGAGGCGTATTTTGAAAGCTCTGCTAAAATTAAGTTTCATTTTAGGGGAGGGAAATAGCTCAGTGGTAGAGCTCATGCTTAGCATGCATGAGGTTCTGGGTTCAATCCCCAGTACCGCCATTTAAAAAAAAAAAAAGTTTCATTTTAAAATTGTATCTACTTTGATCAGAAGCCTTCAATGCAAGTAACTCTATGTAATTTGGTGAGTTTTCCTTACTGACAAAAAAGTAATGTGACAGTTGTGATGTTGAGATACTTGCAAAATGTTCCCACAACTGACCCTGGTTCATCTTAATCAAAGTTGAAGTCTTCCTTTTAGGAAGATAACCAGAAGCACTGGTGTTTGTGACATAACATTAGTCAGTATTGAATATACACCCCTGTATCAGAGGGGGATAATTTTTGTCTGCAATAAAACCTAACCCACAATAAGTTATGATAGTGGAGTTATACTCCACAATAAAAGAAATAAGAAAAAACCCAGGTGGTGTTTGTGAGTGCATTGCTTTTTTGGAAACTCCTGTTACGTACTATTTACTCCATGGAAATCAACGGACCTTAACTGAGAACAGGTTGTTTATTTTTAGGTTCAGACCTTATTTACAGGTAAAACTTATTTTTTATATTAACAAAAGCTTAAAAACCACATAATGGAAGAAAAAACATAAAAGCTGGTCCTTGTAAAGTTATCACCTAGAAAAAAATAAATGTTGGCTGGATATAGCATGGAGTGTGTAGATTTTCAGGAGATTTCTTTTTTTGTCTAAATTCAAGGACCAATAGTGTTAGTTAATATTTCCTGTATTTCCTTCCCCACCCACCTTGCCTTCCTCAGTTTCTAGACCATTGATTCCTACCACTGACAATTCATATTCATTCCTTGCAAGGCAGCTCCTAATGGATACTGAGAATAACTCGTTCCCAGTGCTCTAAAAACTCTTAAGAAGAAGCCAGAAAACTGGCCTGTTAACTGAATGTAGCCCAGAATCTATTTTGAATAGACCGTGAACTAAGAGTAGTTTCCACAGATGAGTACTTGTATCCTTTTTGATAATGGGGAACAGTAACTTTTAACCCCACTTAAGCAAAACATTATCTCTCCCTAAATAATTCCTTTCTTCTCGTTGGTCGATGTGCTTCAAAAAAAAACAAAAGGATGCATTATTATATGTTTAACTTTGTAAGTAAAAATGTTGTGGAAAGTTGTTTTCTCTACCTAATATCTATATAATATTACTATATAACATGGTGATGCCTGTAGGTATATGAAAAACATTTCCCAGCCTCTGCTAGAAGAGTTGAAGAAGTCTATCTCTTTTTTTTTTTTCTTTTTTTAGGCAAGAAATTCTTCCTTCAACTTTTCTCCATAGGATCTTTTCCCAAATCAGCTTCTTCCCCTTACACCCATCTTTGTACCCGCCGACACCCTCCCTCCCCATGCCACAACTAGCACATTCTCTACTAGAATAAAGGAACGAATGTCTCTAAAAATTAGGGCATGACATGTTGGCTAGTTTATTTTCTAGGAGGAATGGGACAGACCGGAGAGTACGAATAATATTTCCAATACCCCTTCTTAATCATCAGCCTTCCCGTTAGCTTCCAGGAGCCCTGGTAACTTTGCACAAAATAAGTACCGTATAAACCATTCATAAGCATGTGTGGAAATGGCAACATCTCAGCCTTTATTTTGAACAAATAGCCGTTTCCTATTAGAACATTATTTCCTTGGTCAGCATTGACATGGTTAATGACCCAGATACCCCGTTATGTCAGCAGATCTTTTTTTCAGAAATTACTTTGGAGTCAGTGAAACGCAACCTTAAGTTCATCAACAACAAAAGGCGACAAGAAATAAATCAGAAACCTCGAATCCCTGCTGTTTAATAGTGGGAACAAAAAAATAAGGAGCCAAGGCGATCCTCTCCCCCACACCCACCGCTGGCATTGCACCATCTTTAGTTCTTCTGGTTACAGTCTGAATTTTCTTTCCATCACTCATATTGATTAAAATTGCATTTAAAAGAAAAAGAGGACAAAAGGTCTACGTGTGCGTCTGGACTTTCAGAGTTTTTCCAACTATCTTTCCTCTAGTAAATGAAATATTTTTTTTCAAGTATCCTTCACCCAGATACAATTTCAAGTTAGACTACACACTTTTGTCTGTAATATCTCTAAACTTTTTTTCAGTTGCCAACATTTATTTAAATGATGGTAACTTGACATTATTTAGGATAAAGTGAATAATTTAAAATCTGCAATTTAAGAGTAATCATTATATGTTACTTTTCTTCCCAGGTGAACATTTTAATACTTATCATTTGATTACCCAGTGTGGTATAATCTTCTTACAAGATTTCTTGCAAAAAAAAAAAAAATGCAGTTACCTATTTACCTTAAATGTTTATCACTATGCAATTAACCCAAGTGAGGGCTATCTGTGCAGTAGCTCCTGAATAAATATTCTTCTCTGAATGACTGACTGTGCCCCCATGAGGTTCATTCTTCCCCAGCCAAGTGACTAGTCTTATGCTGCCGGAGTTGCCTTCAGATACTTTTTAGTAACAAATGCTAATATCCCATTCATTTTTTTTCAAGCCAGTGTATCAGCATATTCCTCATCTTTGCCTCACTTTTTAAGCCTGTGGATTTCTGTGTCAGTTTTCTCTCTTTGCAGAGCAAATGACCATACTTTGCAGCTGAGAACAACACGCCTTTATCATCGCCCTGTTTCTCTAGGCAAAAATCCAACCAGCATGGCAGGATTCTCAGCTCAGGGTCTCAGGGGCTGACATCTAAGTGCTGGCTGGGTCTGTGGTTCTCATCCAGGGCTCCAGGTTCTCTTCCAAGTGAACTGGCGGTTGGCAGAATTCGTTTCCTTATGGTTGAAGAATTGAGGTCCTCATTTTTTACTGACAGTCAGCTGGGGACAGCACTCAGTTCCTAGAGGCGATTCAAGTTTCTTGCCACGTGGCTCCCCACAAGCTGTTCAGAGCTCAGATGTCTGCTTCTTTCTTGTATTTCTCTGACTCTCTCCTCTGTGAGCAATCAGGAAAAAAAAAAAAAACTTCTCTGCTTTTTAAAAAAAAAATTTATTGACATATAATTGATTTACAATGTTAGTTTTAGGTGTACAGCAGTCATTCAGTTACACGTATATATACATACATATACTTTTTCTTTTAAGATTCTCTTCCATTATTTGTAATTACAAGAAATCAAATAGCATTCCCTGTGCTATACAATAGGTCCTTGTTGTTTGTTTTATATGTAGTAATGTGTGTCTGTAATCCCCAACGCACATGATTAGGTCAGGCCCACCCAGATAATCACCATATCTTAAGGCCAACTGATTTGGGAAACTCATTACATCTGCAGAATTCCTCACAGTGGTACCTGGACTAGTGTTTGATTGAATACGTGGGACAAGGTGTGTGCAGTCCACGGGCCAGGAACCTTGGGGTAGGGTGAGGTCGAGCATCCTCAGATTCTGCCTACCCCAGGGCCCAAAGTTTACAGTAAAAACTCAGGCAAGAGAACTAGCTCCCCCTAAAGAGATGCATTTAAAAGAGAAAGACTAGAAGAGCTCTCTCCAGTCAAGGAGTCAGAAGCAAGAGCAGGTGCATTCACATATCTTTGTATTGTTCCAAATGTTTCTGATACACATTTGCATTCCTGACATTGAATCATTCTAGGCACCTGTTTAGAATAAAGAAAAGTGAATCGCACTCAAATACAATGTTCCCAAAAATTCCCTGTGGGGAAGTTGGTGGTGACAGCAGAAATATAAACAGACCCATTAAAGATGCAGGTGCACCAGGGCGATGGGAACAGTGCTCCCCGCTGGGCAGGCTGGACTGACGGCAAAAATGTCTCCCCTTCATCAGGGCAAACTTCTGGCAGAGAAAAGCTGTGATTTTCTCCAAAGTCCTGATCTTGTGATGTGGGTTTAATTAAAGCTGCTGCTTCCCTTTAATTGCCTTTATAAGATCTTAAAGATCCAGGGTTTTGTTTTCTTGTTAGGATTTTTATTTTGGGAGGATGCTGGAAGCTTTGTCTGCTCAAGCTGCTGCCACTGCATGCACAAGCTGTGAATTAAGCCAACACCTATATAGTCTAGTTTCCAGGCATCTGGATGTTAATATCCACTCGTTTCCTTCCCTCTCTCCTGCTCCTGCCTTATGTCAGGAAACTGTGCCAACTAAGCACTTTTACTCCCACAATTTAGGAAAGAGCATCATGTTTAAATGCCCCAGTCAGCTTGGGAAAGAGTGGTACATACAGAGGAGTGCCTTTCACGCCCCCCCAGCCTCGTCTGCTGGGGGCCAAAGCAAGATGCAGTGACCGTGCTTCAGCGGGCCTGCCAAGCTATGTTCCTGAGAGCCTCCCAGATCGGTCCAGAGCCAGTCAGTGATGAGGGGATACCCAGGGGGTGCTCTCCCAGGATCCCGGGGATCTGGCGAACACGGAGAGAAAACAAAAGACAGTCTGGAGGACAGGAATGCAAGAGTGGCCCCTCCCACATAACCACACCTGTGATCCTGCAAGAAAGGCATTCCTGATCCACCTTGATTCACTCCCCAAGGAAGCTTTGTTGGCGTTTTGCTATTGCTATTAGCAATCACACATTTATTCATTCATTCAACAAAGATGGACTGAGATTTACTCAGTTCCAGGCATTATGCTAGACCATGGAGGGGAGAAAAGTGTCATAAGATTCCCTAATGTCCAAAGTTAGCATTAGTATCCTCAAGTTTAGAATTGAAGGATGTGTCCTATTTATTCAAAGCTTCTGCTTTTGTGAATATCAAATAGCAAATACACCCTACAACTTCACTAGACTAAACTTGTATCTAGCCTGTCGGTGCCCTGAGCGAATTGTCCTTTTCTGAAGAAAACAAAAATTGCAAGTTTGGTGGTTCAGAGAAATCAAGTAAGCCTGTGTCTACTGAAACAGACAGTGTATGTCGCTGTTTTTAATCCTTCGCGCAGTTGGGCTTGGTCTTCTGCTTTATTTACCTCCTTTTCCATCAGGAATTGGGAAGCTCTGTTTGTTCTAGGTGAGGAGAGCACAGCACAAGACATGCTGAGCGGCTTCCCTTGGATAAACACCAGATAAAGTCATGTAACTGAGAACTCAACTTCTGACGTCCGAGTATTAGCCGAGAGTGGACAGAGTCACTGTTCTACGATGTCTGTCAAGACTTGCCATCAAGAGGCAGGCCTGGGGACCACGAGGCCTGCTGCAAAGCCAGGCATAATGGCACCAGCCCTGACTTAGCTTGGCTTCTCAGAGAAATAATGAACTTCAGTGGAAGCTCAAATACAATTCATTTTAACTTTCCAGATCAACACGGCTGAATAAGACAGCGATGTTGTATTGTGGAGAAGGTCAAGTTGAGGAAGATCTGTCTGACCAAACAGAATCAGAATCTACTTTGAACTTCTGACGTATTATAAGGTCCGCCCAGGGTAGAATGGGGGGAAGGAGGAGGCAATGATCCAGCTGCTCTCTCCTGCACTGGTCAAGGGAGACCTACAGGACTTGATACCCCGAGCTGCCGGCTGGTAGCTGTGGGCGTGTTCGGCCGAGGCATCAGAGGTCCATAGACGGAGCCTGAGGCCAAGTGCTGTCTGGCGGCAGCTGCCCTGAGCCAAAGTCTGTGTCACAGTGGTCACTCCTGCAGCGGCTGGAGAAGGAGATGGAGCCAAAGGCGCAGAAGAGGCGTCTGAAACCTCACTCCTGTGCACCTTGACCTTCTGGGTTACAAGTTCCTCATCAGCCCTTTCTACTGACTTTTACAGACCTTGACCTCACTCAGGATGTCTGTAAATAATCTGTCCTGCCAAAAAGCCATCTAGAGATCTCGTCACCCCAAATGCTAGCCCATCTCCCAAATAATTTGCTGTGCACTAGGAAGCTGTGCCCTAGCTCTTCTCTGAATGGGTGAATGAGATGCGTTTTCCATTTTCCATCCCATTATTTGCTCTCATTGTCCAAAGACAATGAATTCGATATTTAAACAGTACAGAGTGAGTGTAGAAAAAAGCAGCACGTCCCTAGCCAGTTTCTGCGAACCCAACTTCTCAGCGACACCGTGTGCTTGGTCTGCTAGCCTTCATCTTGGCCGGATAAGCACACAAGGCAACAGCAATGAAGAAGAAAGTAGAAGACAGTGCCTCGTGGTTGCCCGTCCTATGGATGCCCTTTTTTCTGGAAATATGGCCTCTGGCACCTAGGATTCTGGCCACCTGCTCAAGCCCTAGTAGGTAAGGGATGATAAAGGTGCTGCGGGAAGCCATGTGCAGTAGGTCTCAGCGAGCTTTCTTAGAACACTGCAGTAAAGGAGATGCTTTTAGGGGTTACATGCAGCGTTGGGCAAACAGTAAGCTCTTTGCCCTGTTCCATTCACCCAGCATCATCCAGCTGCCAGTTTGAACAAGCTATTATGCAAGGAGCTCTGAGGAATACAAAGATGAACAAGAAACAGTCCCTGTCTTCAAGCTGCTTATAGTTTAGTGCTGTGGTTCTTCAACTTCCTCCTGTATGTCTTTGGGAGACTCTGATGAAAGCCACGGACCCTTTCCCCCAAAGCACGCAGGACCCTAACCATAAAATTTACTTCATCATTTCTGAGCCCCTCCTCTCCCCTGACGGCCAGTCAAGGGCTTGTCTAAAAAGTGGCAGGAACAACTTGTCCGTGAATGACTCTGGGAAATGCCAAGTGTCATAAATGTGGTGCGTGAGGATGTCTGGGAGCAGAAAGGAACAGAGTCATTCCACCTGAAGTTATCAGACGGGCTTCCTCGGGGCACACATGTGCATACTGCCTTGGAAAATAGGGGATGGAGAGTTGTGTCCCCTGGAGGGAGCAGGCTGAGGAATCGCTCAGACGAGAAAGCCAAGGGCATGATCTGGAATTGTGAGGCATCCCGTGTGGCTGGAGCACAGGACTCTTGGGAGAAGCTGGAGCGTTGTGGGAGCTGAGGATAAGGCTTACAAGACTCAAGTCCAAACTATGCTGAAAATACTTAGAAGTTTGGGTCTACCCCACGGGCGACAGAGGACGGCATGACCGGAACTGAGCCTTATAACATTTCTTAGGACAGATGGAAAAGGGCAGGAACTGGAGACAAGGGAGGAGGCTTGCTGTAAAAATCTAAATAGAAGGCGACAAAAGCCCCAAATAGGGCACTAGAATGTAGGGTACAGTTAGGGCACGTTCGGGAAACCTATGCAAAGTTATCCAGTGAAGTCTAAAATGACTGCCCAGAGGGGAGGTAAGATGCTAGATTCTCTTCCTCGAAGCAAGGTTGCCAAATACATTCTGAACAAAGTGAAATACTGGCAGTGAGAAATTAGTTATTGTTCAGATCTTTCTCCTCATCTACCTTCTCTTATTATTTTTACTATCCTTGGTACAATACTTTGAAAAATAATGGGCCTAATAAATGCTTGTTCAATTGAATTTACTTAAATTTAATTTACAGTATGACAGCTATTGAGCCAACAATTATGATCCCTCATTTTAAATAATGATGCAAGTCTACAAACACAATTTAAGGAAAACTGAATACTTTTTCCTCACAGGCAGTGGATGTACCGCCAGAGCCTTTGAGGACTGACACGATATTCAGGGTGATTTTACACCAAAAATACATTGTAGAGCTTTTCCTGAAGCCCTTGTCTCATCGTCCACCTTAACCAGGAAATTAAAGTGAAACTGAAACGTTACATTTGTAAGAGATGATGCTTCTCTCCAAGGATCCTCACCAAAGAGAACCGTCTTGGTGATAAAGGCGTACATTGAGTTTAGGAGCATAAAGTAATTTGGTGAGCTCCTGAGATGTTGTTTACATTCTTCGTATTTTTGAAAGGAATATCGCTCATGGCTCACTAATAGAGATCAAGTCTGAAATTTGTCTTTTACTAACATTTTCTTTCTGAGCTCAGTGTTTGGTTAATGTGAGTGATGGCTGATATTTTCAACACAGTCACATCCGGCCAGAGGACCCTGGCCAAGCATAACCACTCAACTTGAGTTCTTCCTCCCTAACAGCTTTTTAAACACAGTTTTGTCGTGCTCACAGACCTGAAGGAGGGCATCAGAATAAATTATTCATTTGGAAAATCTTAACTGGCTAATTTGCACATGGCTTTCTTGACCACACTCTTCCTGGGACTCTCTTGATACCTTTTAAATAAACTCCTCTGACTCCAGTGAGCATCAGTTTCCTCTTCCTCCGGGCTCTTGTGAACCCCATCCTTTATCACACTCCCTAGCGGTGGTTCTCAGACTTCCTTGTCTTTCAAAATCCCCTAAGGAGCCGCTTAGACCTAGCGGTGCCCTGGCCACACTCCATACCTGCGGAATCAGCGGCCGTGATTTGAGACCCACTCACTGCTCTCAAGACACCTGTAGTGGCTGCTGGACCAGTTGGCTGTAGTGAAGGATATGAATTAGCTGGCATGGTAGTTTGAAAATGAAACTAAGAATAAACTTTGCAGGATACAGAGTCTTAATCTATTTAATTACTGAAAAATTAGAGAAGTCTTATGTAACGGGCAAGAGAAAAGGTTACTAAGTGTTCGAGCCTGCTTTCCAGTAAACCCCAACACGAGCTCTGCTGGAGCAGTCAGGTCAATACAAGATCCGGCTCCATCACGGTCACTCACTGCTCTCTGCCGTTGGTCCCTCGATCCTCCTTCTCCTGGGGTACCTACCCCTCCTCATCTCTACGTATTCCTATCCTCCTGTGATTCAGGAACCATCCTCCTCTAAATCTTTCCCAAGTCTCCAGCCCATAATACATCCCTATACATTGAGATCCAGTAGTTCTTTTTTTTAATCTGCTCTACGATGTGGCCTTTTAACAGTATAGGGTCTCATCCAGGGCTTTGGTTAGGCCATCTGAATGGGTCTCTCCCATGGGAATTACAAGCTCTTTTATGGCCAGGCTCTCATGTTGTGTTAAATCACCTATAACATCAAGCATAAGGTAGTGTAGAATCTTTAAAATTACCAGCTAGATTTAATTTCTTTTGAAAATATTACGGAATCTCATTTCTTACCTCTCTTCCCAACTCTGCAGGCATAGCATACAGCAATCTTTCTCCATACGTTAATGCCTGTACGTGCAATAGATAGATACCTGGTAAACACTTACACGTTGAAATGTTTTCTCATGAACTGCTGCCTTCTGAATTTCCAGATAAGTATATAATCTGAAGGTGAACTAAAATAGTCATCGCTCTGATACAATCTGATGGATTTTTATAAATCACATCAGTTAAGAGAAAAACAAACCTGAAATTGTAGGAAAAAGCTTGTGTTCCCAGCTTCTTGAAACACACCTCACAACTTGTTAGGACATAGGAGGCTGTCTTGATGCCAGAGGACTGAGAACTGCTGACTTGGAGCAGTTTCTCTGTTTTAACGTGAATACAGGCCGCCTGGGGATGTTGTTACAATGCAGATTCTGATTCTCTAGGTCTGGGGTGGGGACCTGAGGGTCTGCATGTCTAACAAGCCTAGTGTCTTGTGGCTCCAAGTACGGTCCTGGACCAGCAGCGACATCACTGGGGACCTATTTTTACAGCCTTGCAGGGAGTCCAGTGTGCAGCCACAACTGAGAACCACCACTCCGAGGTGACTAAGGTGAAGTCCCGTCTTCTACCCTATTTCTGCGATTCTCCCACTTCTCATCAGTTTTATGACATCAGTCATTCCTATCTAGGCACCAGCGAGCTTGGCATTTTGCACCTCTCTCAGGGATACTTGGATTTAAATCATCTCTAACTATGAACTAAGAGTCTCCTCCTATTAATAGGGTGTGAGACATCAGTGAATAGATAAGAAACGTCGCTTGAGATCAGCAAAGTCGTCTCTACCCACACACAAGCACTCCCTCCCACCCCCGATCCTGCCCCGACCTAGCTCTTGTCTTCATGATTTTGCCTGGATTGAAGGCAAGCTATTGAAGCTCTGTCTATTTCCATTTATTTATAAAGACAACACATGAGGTATTAATAATAAATGTCTGAAATTAACACATATTCTTTTTAAGATTCTATAAAGTACTAAAATACTACTTTTACGAATACATTTTGTTTGTTCTTGATATGATTGGTGTCAGCCGAATAATTTCATTTTGCAAGTGGATGCCTTATCTAGTAGATTAGTGTAACCTGTGCAGTTACATAGATGAGGAAACCCCACTTCTCACCTCCTGTGCATAGTAGCAGGTGCTCTGTGATGGGCAGTTCACTTGATGGATATTTAGTAAAGTGTGCACAGTGCCATCTAGTGTTGCACAGTCATCACTGCATGACCTAACTGGAGTCCTCATTTTCTAAAACAATTTGATAGCTCAGCAGTAAGTTAACATATTTATACAACGGTCAGACTTTTAAAACAGACCTCTTAATAACTTCCTGATGACTCTCAACTTAGCACGTTTCTTAATGTTCCTATTTAATTAAGCAAAAGGCTTGTGATATTTTCTGTCTCGATAATAATGAACAGATACTGAATGCTCATTATGCAGTAAGCCCTGTGTGACGGGCTTTATGTGAATTACCTCGTGTGTCCCCCACAGTAACCCTATATTGGAAGAACTGTCATTGTCCACACTTTACAGATGAGAAAATCAAACTGAATGACCTTAAGGGACTCGCTCAAGGTCATATAGAAAGCCAGTAGGGGAGCCCAGTGGGAACCCAGTCAGCTGCCCGGGAATTTACACTATTCTGCGCGATGACCTGCACCTCTCAACGTAGTTACCAATGAGATAAAGTTTCCGAAAAATCTTCATGAAAGGAGGTCTTCCTTAACACGTCTCTAATTGTCAAAGACAGTGAAATCAATTCAGACTCCACTAACTCAGAATATATGACAACGGAACTAAATAAATACCTGCTTTTTGTGGCTGGGATGTAGTTTAGCCTTCTTTTCTATCACCTCCACAGTATGTGCTCAACATTATATGTTAATTCATTTATTGAATTTAAGGACTGGGTGAAAACTTGGGTTTGGACTCATAATAAATCTTATCACTTAATAATAGCATAGCATGGCTGTAGGTCAGAGGGTGTTTCATTATTTTAACACTAATAACTCATTTGTCAGACTTCTATTATGTGCCAAGCCCTGTGGTCAACACAGGTATATACCTTTTTTCCTCACTGCAGCTCCCTCTGGGTGATACTGGTTTCCTCATCTCTAAAAAGGGAATAATAAAACGTAGGGAGGTGAAATAACTTGCCCACAGTTTTAGAGTCATTGGCAGAGCCAGGAATGAAACCTCAATCTTTGTGATTGCAAAATCTGCATCCTTTCTGCTCTGCCACTCCTAGAAAATAGGTACGTACGATGTGCGTGGTTACAGTTTCTCTGTGTACTTCCATCCCCTATGCAAAAATACCGCCTCCTCTTACGTGCGCTCCCGCAGTTCCAGCTGCTTCCCCGTGCGTGCCTGTCCATCTCCGCTCCTTTCTTCCCTCACAGTCAGAAGTGATATTTTTAAGCTGCATTCCTGATCATGTCACTCTCCCGTTTAAAACCCATTTGAGGGTCTTCATACCTTTTAGCATAAAGACCAAAATCCTTACCATATCTACAGTGCTCCTCCGCCTTATCTCGTTCTTCTGGTCCCTTCAAAACCATGTAATCCTGTTCCAAACCTGGCACTTTATCTGTCCAGTAAGTCATTTGCTGCTTATCTGTTTATGCGATGGTGAGTCACGTCTCTCCCCCACCAGGCTGTTAGCTCCTAAGACAGGAACCACATCTGGATGTTCTGTCATTGAGTCCCCAGGACCTACCATAGTGCCTGGTGCAAAATTATGAAAACTAGCTTCTTTAAGTCATTTGTAACGATCTATCCTCACGGCCAAAATCAGTATTTTATTTTTCCTTATAGTGAGACCTGAAATGTGTAAAGACACAAATATGGACCATATTTATTTTTAATAACTTTCATATGACTTCCAGACTTTTGTCTATAATAATAAGCCATTATTATTTCCTGTGGTACCTACATGCCTTATTACAAGCGTTTTACAAGCATCATACTGTTAGACCATACTGTAGTAGTCATCAGGGGGTAGGCTCTGTTATCAGCCCCTTTTTTCTAAGATCCAGAGAAGTCAAGTCGTTTGACTGACGATAACCCTAAGATTCAAACCAGGGCTGTGTGATTCTTCCTGACTGCGCCTTAGTGCCTCTTTAGTAATCAAATGCATCCTTAGAAGGCCCTGTCTCACTGTTGTCATTTCCTTGTCATGCACTCACATAGCCAACAGATAGATATTCACGAAGCTCCTGTGATGTGTGAGGCCCTGTGACAGGGCCAGGGCTGTGAACAGGTATCAGGACAGGCAGTCTGTCCTGTCCCCGTGGCATGTATGATGCAGAGCAGGGAACAGATGATCAGCTGGTCTGTACAGAGACTCCACTAAATGGGATGGGAAAGAAGAGGGTTCTAAGGTGGCACGTGAGAGGGGTACAAAACTAGAGGCAGGGGATCCAGAGAGACATCCTTGAAGATGTCATGGTGACACTAAGTTATACGATGGATGAGACGTAGATGAGAAATCAATGAGGCCAGATCAAAAAGAACTTGGCAAGACATGCTGCAGAGTTTGGGTTTGAAATTAATGGGAAGGTATTAAAGGGCTTGAGACAGCACACAAGTGCTGTGTCAGATTCGCAGTTCAGAATGAGCACTCTGGCTACTGCGTATAGAAAGAATTGGAGTGGAGAAAGAAAAAAGACTGAAGAACTGACTCAGTCAACCAGTAAAAGATAATGGTGACAGCAGCTGATGATGGAGTTGGAGGATGCAAACAAAGGTCCATGAAAATGGAGGCATTAAAGTGATACGTAGGAGACAGATCCACAGGACTTGGTCCCTGATAGTGTGTGAGATGTGAGGACCCAGTGATGAAATCTACATTCTGGCTGGAGCAGGAGGAGGGATGGGAAGGTGGTGATACTCACTGGGGAAGGGAACCCCAGAGAAAGTGGGCTTGGAAGAGAAGCAATGAGGTTAGGCTGGACAAGCAGAGACTAACTTGCCTTAGGGACTTCCCTGTGGGTACGCTGGCCACTCCCGTGGACTTTTATTATTCCACTTCTGGGAATCCTGAGAGCCTCCCTTTGCCCTACAAAGCCTCACCAAGAGAGACCCAGCCATCCAGATTATCTCCCTCCACCAGCAACCATTTCTCTTTCTTGGCTGGGAGCCATCTTCCTCCTGTGGCCAAGTTCACAGTCCGTGTTCCTCTTCTCCAGTGCCTGTTTCACATGAGCCATAGCCAGGATCCTGGTCAGAATAGCTGAGTAGCCTACTCCCTGTGGGTCCCTGGACCAGATCCCACCATCACTGCTCTCGTAGTATCCTGTACCCAGACATCCCCAAGGACTGGATCCAGAGGATTTGTAGAGTGAATATATAGTGGGTAACTCTAGGAATCCCAGCTATTTCCCTCAAGAAATATAATTAATAAAAAAATTCAACTTATAATGCCATCTTCTTGGGGGTGCCTTGCCTGCTCAGTTGAAAAACTTGGATAAATAACAGTAAGAAATATAAATAATGTCCTTGTGTGATACACAGAGAAGGTTGCAAATTTGGAATCACATAAAACTGAATGTATCCAAATCTAATAAATACCTAAGTAATTCTGTTGAAAAGTGATTTGTATTCCTCTGCCTCAAATTGGAGATGTGCTCAGAAGTTTTTCTTTTGACATGACTCACATTATTCATTTGTTTGTGTGTAATTTATTGTCTCTATATACCAGGCACTAGCACTTTTGATCTCATGCATTTTTCCGTTTAATGAACACCAGCCCTACTTTATAGATAAGGAGAGTGAGGTCTAAGTCAAAACTAAAAAGATATGCACTTAAAAAAAAAATGATATGCACTTATAGTAGAAGAGCCAGGTTTGGACCCAGGTCTTTGGACTCCAAGTCCAGGATCTCAACAGATGTTAGTTTTGCTTTTCAAATACAGTATCAGAAGTGAGCAAAGATATAGGAGGCTAAAACTTGAAAGTTGTTGGTGGTAAAGCATATGTGGAGTGTACAGTTGTCATATATATTTCATTAAGACAACATATGTATTTTCAGATACCAAAGTGTAATTAAACTTGGCGAGGATGTGGAGAATCTGGGGCTCTTCCCCTCCCAATGGGAATGTAAAACAGTACAACTACTTTGAAAAACCCTTTGGAAATTTTGTAATTAACCAAACACCCACCATACAACCTAGCCACTTTGTTTCCAAGTATTTATCAGGAGAAATGGAAGCAAGCGTCTATCCAAAGATGTGTCCATGATTGTTCAGAGCCGCTTTCGTCTTAATAACCAATCTGAAATAACCCAAATGTCTATCCCCAGGGCAGTGGATAATCAAACTGTGGTATATCCATGTAATAGAATACCATTCAGCAATTTTTAATAAAGGACAAACTGTTCTACATGCAACAAAGTAGATGATGCTCATAATAGTTACACTAAGTAAAAGAATACAGAACAACAACAAAAAAGAATACATGTTGTGCAATTTCAGCTATGTAGAATTCTAGAAAGTTGTGATGGGAAGCTGTGGTTGCCTGGAATGGGGAGCAGGAGGGATCAAAAGGTGCCTGAGGAGACCTTTGTGGGGGATGCACGTGTTCATTGTCTTGACTGTGGTGATGGTATCTGGGATGTCATAACAAGGATTCAGGTGAACAAGGAAGAAATAGAAATGGATTTCTTGACTATCCTAGTGAACGCAACCAAGACTTAAGTTAAATGAGCTTGCTAACAGTGTAACCAAAAAACTCTTTGTTCTTGACTAGTTAGTTAAGCAATCTGTGCCTTGGTTCTGCTGCTGTATTGTAGAGATAACGTTCCCTTCTTCCTGCCTGCCGTCACTTTACCTTTTTTTCTAATTTCAAACCTTATACTACTAAAAAAAATTTGTAAATAAATGAAAATAGTTTAAATACTCAAAGGCAGTTCTGATATCCTTTCAAACACCAGACTTTAAGTGTTGATTTTCTCTTTTCTTTGTAAGGGGTCCGTGTGTGCAGTGGGAAAATGCTTTAAAGTCAGAGAGACTTGTTAATTTTAATCACAAGTCCTACACACTTCAAAGCTGCTGAGAAACTAGATCTTAAAAAGTTCTCACCACAAAAAAAAAAAAAAGATGACTACAGGACATGATACGTTAGCTAACGTTACGTTGGTAGTCATATTGCAATACAGAAATGTATCAAATAAATATGAAAATGTATCAAAGCAACCTGTTGTACACCTGAAACTTACACAATGTTACAGATCAATTATATCTCAATATTTTTTTTAAAAAAGCCAGGTAGGCTTGGATGCGAATATCAGTTGGACCTTTGCATTTGTCAGTTAACATCCTTGATCCTCAAATTCCTCACATGTATTTCAAGGGTCATTATGAAGAAGAGAAATAACTCTCTAGTGTGACATTCAGAAAATCATTTGCTTGCTGTTATACACTGTACATCAAATCTTTGAGATCCTGTACTATGTACCTTTACTAATATCAATACTGACGCCTGTGAGGCAGGCACCTTGACAAAACAGGACAGAAGGTCCGTGTGAAATAATGAACTTTCCTTTCCATGCCCTCTGGGCTGATGTGTTCACTCTGCTTTCGTTGTATGCAGTGCACCTGGTGGACATCTGGAACGTCATAGAAGCATTGCGGGAAAATGCCCTGAACAACCTGGACCCGAACATGGAACTCAGTGTGGCCCGCCTGGAGGCTGTGCTCTCCACCATTTTTTACCAGCTCAACAAAAGGATGCCGACCACTCACCAAATCCAGGTGGAGCAGTCCATCAGCCTCCTGCTTAACTTCCTGCTGGCAGCCTTTGATCCGTAAGCTCTCTCTGAATGTCTGCTACCTTCTCTGTGTCCGGTCTTCCCTTCCTCTTGTCCTTCTTGGTCTTCATTGCAAAGGATTTTCTAGGGTAACCAACTGCCTTTTTTTCCTCTTGACCAGATACCTGTCTCAAGAAAGTCTGTGTGGTTAATATAAATTTCAAATGCTTTGGAGAAGACTCAGAGGGTCAATTAGCACTACAGGAGATGGAGGACAATTGTATTTTACAGGCTGACCTTTATTAACTCATCCTACGCTTTCCAGAAGCTATGCACACTTGAAAGCGTTGGGTGATGGCAGGCCTGTGGAGCGATTTAATGAAGCATGACATAGGAGGATGTGTTTGACTCTCTCCTTTGCAAACTGTCCGAGACAGTGTTTCTGAGGCGTTGCTATTATACAAGACCCCAGAGCAAGCAGGGAAAAGCTGAAAAGGGTTCCTAGACCAGCCGAGTGAAAGTAGCCATGACCGGCATTAGACGGACTGGTCAGTTAAGTAACGCGCACATAAAACAATGGTGCCGTCCACACAGCACGACTGAAACTCCGCCTCATCATCTTCTCACTTCCCCTCACAGACTCAGAGAATTTCAGAGTAGTCTGAGATCTTAAAGGCTGTGCTTTCCAAACCTCTCACTTTACAGATGAAGGACCCAGAACTCAGAGAGATTGTCCCTTGTCTAGTGACAGTCAGCATGATAGTGGCAGAGCGGGAACTTACATACTCAGCTCAGATTTCTTTTCTGAGGCATAGGTGGCAGGCCCTGAGAAATGTGAAACGACCCCTGCATCACATCGCCAGCCGATCATCTCAAAAGGGCTTCTGCTGATAGCGCCTAGTCTGGACGTGGTATCAGCACCTCCAGTTTCACCGCTGGTTTGCAATACGAAGAAGGGAAATTGCTGGCTGGGCCTTCCAGCAGCCACATTTTAAGACTCTCAGAAGAGTCTGTGTAGTCTCAGTGTCCGGCCAGTGCTTGGGAGTCTTTGAGCCCAGCCCTGGAGATGTTCCAGCCACACTAATGTCATTATGCCCGCACTTACGAGAGTCACCAGCTGTCACTTTCTCAACCTAGCGTGGTGACAGAATTGCCTGTGCCCAGTTTGACCAGTGCACATTATTGTCTCCGTGATATTTACGTTTTGAGAAATTCCCCAGTTGAAATAAACCATTCTAAAACAAGCAGTCCAGCGTGAGAGATCCTACACTTAGTCTGTGCAGACGTCAGCACTGATGCGCTGTGTTGGGCCAGTCACTATGGTAGCCAAGCAGTGGGCCAGGGGGAGGAGGCTGTGGCTGCACGTGACAGGTGGCAGCGTGGAACCAAGCCCTGGAATTTCTGCTGCAGCATTTCCGTCTGTCCCCTTAACAAGAGCATGGCAGCTTTCGGACCTGCCATAAAGTCTTTGGGAGACTTATTTTACTGCTAGAAGTGCAACAGTAGAAAATGTAAACAGAGAGACGTAATTTCCTGCTAAATCTTGGGGTATTGCTAGAGGTTTCATAAGGAATCAAAGCTAAAAAAAAATAATTTGGATTGACTCTTTAAATACAGAAATGGGGCCACATTCACACCAAGGAGGGGTAGTTTGTAAAGTAGATAGAGCTTAAACTAATAGAGTCAGATTTTTCACTTTTGTTTGGAAATTGGGAAGGGCATTTCGAGAAGCAGAGCTGCAAGTGTTCTCTAAGTGGCTATGATGATGTAGCTGAATCATTTCGAGACTGATGGATGCTAAGCTTAAGGACTACGCCGAGGTAAAGAGCAGCTCACACAAGTGTTTGGAAGAAATACTGGGTTCCTATTGCTCCAGCAGATAGGAAGGCGTCTGTGTCTACACTGCAGTTATATGGTACACAGTGAGTAGTCTCATTGTAGCAGGTTCACGAACACGTCCACACAGAGCGATCTCCTCGGAGAGACCCCCAGACGCAGCCACACAGAGCCCCCGGGCTGCAGAGCAGACAGGCACAGCCAGCCCTACTGCAAAGCAGACTTTCTGTCTGACGGATTCTGAAATTTTAAACAATGTGAGAGGTAAGCCAGCACGTCCCGCTACCTGGAAATCTAACTCAGAGGAGAATATGAGAATAGAAACAAGAATAAAATGAATGTCCAGTTCCATCTCTTATAATAAACTCCTAATTATTCAAACAAGGGCCAGTGTGGAAACCTGATGTCCCTTCCTACCACCTGGCCAGTGATAGAACCCGGAGACGTTTTCCAGCTCATTACAAATCAGTGAATGAGCAAATGAATGACTGAAGGTCAAGGGTTGACTTCTCTTAGCTCTTCTCACACTAATTTCTTTTTAGTCTCCTTCTGAGAGTAAGTCCTCCTTAATCTCAGATATCTGACTGAAACTAGCGAGTCTAAGTTTGCTCTGTCACCGAGATCCATTCCTCTGGCTTTACTCATGTCCCACAGAGAAGATGAGACGTTCATGGTCACTAACGTGGGCAAACATCGACTTGAGTCAGTTGACTTCATCTCATTTCAATTCAGGAGACTCCTCCTTCTTGGGACAATCCCTCATAAAGTAGAGTTTGTGACAGTGGCCTTGCTTTCAGCAAATATTATTTTCACATAGATTCAAGACTCAAAGTAGGACAATGATATATGTTAAAGGAAACTGTGATTTTCCTATTTTTGGAGGTCAATTCTTTTTTCTTTTTTTAACATTCTTCATTATTTTGTTTGAAAAGAATTCTAAAAACAGCCAAGTCATTTTAAAATGTGGTTATAAGATTGATCCATTATGCCATTTTGCTTCATCTTAATTTCAACTTTCTCATCCTGGAGTTTCTTATCACTCAGGATGGCACTACTTCTAAAATCCTGAACTGTGATGCAACGGTCTATGGCTACAATCATCCACCCATCCATCTTGATTACTCCATTTCTCCAAACAACTCCTGTTCTTTAAATTGTTCAAATTTCCAAATCTATATTTCCATTCATAGACTTATTACTATTCCAAATCCATATATAATCTTCTTAGATCTGTTCACCTGGATGATTTACAGACATACAAACTCAGCACGTCTAAACTAAATTTATCAAAATTTGCAGGTCAATTCTTAATGCCAATTCTTTAATGATAATAAGAATAATAGAATAATTGTAGTAATAACCAAGATACACTCGGTGTTTCCTGTGTGCCGACAGTCTTACCGGTTTGGTGCTATATGATTCTAATTTTCCAGGTTGAGTAGGTGATGAGGCTGAGACATAAAAAGGTCAAATAATTTGCAGGTCATGGAGCTTTCCCTCATAGATGAGGTACGGGGGGGGGGGAATCATTTTGTTTCAGGCATCAGTTTAAGCTCTGCTCTATTCATGCTTTCTGTTTCTTTTTTTTTTTTAATGAGAATTAATGTGCTTTTTCCCCCAGATCGACCCTGCTTATTACAGGGTATTTTTATTACGCGCACATTCCTAACCTTTCCAGTGTGTGGTATTTAAACATATTTGACAGAGTGTATGTGAAGGAGGCAGTGGGACTTAACATGTTTTACAGTTGTAGATTTAGAGTCAGTTTTACGACAGCCATCCAGAACGCCCAATCCAGCTTATAATAGTCTTTCACAGAGAACACAAAGAACAAAATTTTCCTTTCTGTTAGACATATGGAGTCTGGCTGAGTCATGTGCACATCCGTTCCCAGGGCTGAGCCCCCGACGCGTTGAAAGGTACCACAGCCCTAGTTCCGATGCGTGGATGTCAAGTAATCCTGGAACTCTGCCAAAACCCTTCCGCCTTTTGAGTCTTAAAAATGATTGTGACGTTTAATGCAAGATGCACTACAGAACCCACAGCTCTTCCTCCGTGCACCCACAAAACGTGCTGTTCACGTCTGAGGCTCTGTAGATGTGTGAGAACAAAGGAAAAAGGGAAGAATCACACGAAACCAAATGTTCTTCTCTCCGCTTTTTGTTATATCTGTGGCTAAAACTCGTTATTTCAAGTTTACTTGGCTTAGTGGGTTTTTTCCTTAGCACATCTGAAATTCAAGATGTTCACATTCTCTAGTCACTAAAATTTTGTTCTGGTAGAAAATACTTTGTTCCAAGATTCCTACATGTCACAAAAATGGAATCTCCTTCCAAAGAATTTTCACAATTGTAGGTGAATCGAGCATCCTTAATGTCACTCATCCTTCTGTCAGACGTATACTTTGGATGAGTGGCAGATGGGATTTCATGGTAGTGAGGGAGACATGTCAAGAGATTCGGCCCCTTCCATCCTGCGTCCTGGACAAACTCCTGGCAAACTCACCTGGCCCAGTGCGATGAGGAATTCTTTTCCCAGATGTCCTGCTAACATTCTGGGGACCCCAAAGTGATGCCAGGACCAAGTAAGGGATTTCTTTCTGTTCACATGTTAACTTCACTGTCGCCCAAACAAGAGTAATTATGTATGTGTTCCCTTCTCAATCCAACACACCACATGACTGCAGAATCTAATATTAAGGGCCATAAAGTCAGTCTTTGTCATTTTCCTCAAATAATGCACAATAGAAAACTTAAGTGTAAAATCAGAACATTTCACTTGTGCATTTATTCATTTAACTAATGTATCTTGAAAACTTGCTATGTGTTAGGTGCTGCGGCAGAGCAGGGAAGATAGGTGAGGAAGGTGGACCCCACCCTTAAAATGTGTTGTATTAAAGTTAGCTGGTTTCAACTCTTTCTCCCCAGTCGATGGGAAGCCAGTTGAGGGTGGGAGCCATATCTCACTCATCTTGAGATGCCCAAATATGTACTGAGTTAATAAATGCGTGATCCATATGAACAAAGTAAGTCCCAGAGAAAGAAACGTGTTGTCAGAGAGGCACGTTGTAGAAGCCAGGGGAGGAAGCAATTCTTTCAGTTAATTAAGCCACCAAAGTGTGTGAGAAAGAGAAAAGGGAAAGTGGGAGTGCTTACCAAACGCTTGTGCAAAATATGTTGGTAAGAGGAGACCTTCTGGGTTTTGTATTCTTAAATAGAGAGGTTGTTCCCTCAGCCTGTTCAGAACGAGTTATTTGGGATCAGCAGGGAATTGCCATTCAAGGGCTGCAGCCATGGCGCATCCTCACAGGGCACGGGAAGGAGAACTCTTTTACAGAAGGAGAAGGAAGTTGGGAGGACCACAGTGAACGAAGAGTCCACGGCTTTTCATTGGCTGAGTCCTTTCCAGGAAAAGTCTTCCTTCCTCCTGTTGGGATGTTATCATCACGGGGTGTGAGAGCTCCCCCTGCTGGTCTCCTGACTCTGTTTAATTGAGCCTTTCTGTTTATTAAATTTTTCCAGTTCCAACTTCAGCCTAACACCCCAGACCTGTCAATATCCATTTGCTTTTAGATTTAGTTGTTAGTAGATTTTCCTTCCCTAAAAGTAATAGCTTCTTAGTTAAAAGAAGTCAGTTTGTCTCTGTATAGTCACAGAAAACTTAGCCCAGTGCAAAGCAGTTAACTTTTTCTTATGATGAGTCAAACTTTGAAGTAATCCATGTTTTTAAGACACTCTACCAACCTCCATATATATATATTTTTTTTTTAACCAGAGAGTAAATGCTTTTCTTTTTCCACTTTTAATCAGTTGTCCCTTAGAAAAATTTGAAAATTTTCAGAATGAGTAAACAAAGTACAAGAGGAAATAAAAGATTTCAAGAAACAATCACTTGTGAAGCAATTTTAATTTATACCTTTGACCATTTGCTGGTTCTCTTAAATATCCTTTTAGGTGTTCAATAAATACAAACATAATAATTTCACTAGGTATATTTTGTTATCAAGCTAGAACAGGAAAGTAAAATTTGCAGAGGGAAAAGCTTCAGGATAAATGGCTTAAAAATGGCATGTATTTCATGATGCCAAAAAACAAACAGTGGAGGGAGAAAATGAGTAAAATATGTATTATGCTTTGTGTTCTCGCTCTCCATTGAAAGAGAAAACATTGAAATAAGTAAAAATTTTGTTTTACTTTAAAAGTAAAATTATCCTTTTAATAAAAATAATAGGCTGGTAATAAACTTATTTTTAAAGCCTTTACTGTACCTTTCACACCAGCAGCTGTCACTCACAAAGAAAAGCTTATGCGGTCACATCAGTGAGCACTGATTCTAAGGCCCACCCCAGCCCTAACAGCTGATGGTCTAATGGACACACCGGATGCTGTACACAGTGCTGTCAAACACCTTTGGGGCTGTTGCCTCTTCCTTGAGGTGGCAATCTGAACTACGCAGGAAAGTCGAGCTGTGCTGCCGTGGCTTTTCACAAAAGCAGGGCGAGGGTGTAGACTTTTCCTAGGGCTCCTCTGGGCGCTGGCCTGCAGCGTTAGGGACCGTCTCTGTTTCCCGTCCTCAGCGTCCCCTGGAGGGTCTGCGTGCTGCGCTGCGGCCCACAGCCGTCATTCCACGCGCGCCGCCGCCGCTTGACCACCTGACTCCTGGCGGCGGCGCGTGCACAGCGCTCACTTGGGAACAACATGCTGCTTTCCTGCTCATTTGCCCGAGACTCCTGGGAACTCCCTGTTAGCCGTCCTCGTGAGCTTGACTTTTCATGTCATAGACACTTCAGGGGTTTCACTGTTCGTGAGTCAAACTGCCCAGAGTTAGGAAGCTCCCTAAAGAGAATGGCTCTTGCATTCTCTATTTGGGGCACACCAACTTCTCCCTACTTTTTACTTCCTGTATCGATGCCAATTCTTTTTTTTTTTTTTACGGCAAAATAGGGACCCTGACCCCAAGGTGACTTTGTTTAAGTAATGGTCTTTGGTGTGGAATCTTGTCAGAGGCCTTTAGAAAATCTTCTCTTTCTGTCCCTTTTCTTCATCCTGTTTTATCTACTGAAAATGTTCTTTAAACTGATCCATTTGTGTTTAAATCTTTGGTGTCTGGATTCTCCCTCGATGAGTGGGTCATCTCCAGTTACTCCTTAAACTCCTTAAAGGTTTATCCAAAGCCTGGGCTGACCATGGTCTGGGCTCACCCAGTAGCTGTGTGCTTACTTCAATCTACCTTCCTGCGTGCCCCCTGAGTCTTCTTGGTGACAGGGGTCACATTCGCAGTCTGGCACAGTAGCTGGTGTAACAATAAATTCCAGTGGCCTCATTTCACCCTTGAGTTCCCGCAAAACTCTCATTGAGCTGCCCTCCACTGGGTGATGTGTCTTGATTTATTATGTCAATTTGACAAAAGAGCTCTGATACAACCATTGTTGGATTTAATCGCCTTAACCTCGCATTTCCAGGAATAATACAAGACTGGTGATCTCCCTAGGATCTTCTTCATGAAAAGCTAAGGTTTCAGAATTCACCCGTGAGCTATCCTCTTTTTGATCCTTCGGAGCACTCTCTGTTTCAACATCACCTGTGGTCGAGCCTCTTTCTTGAGTTAAATTGTTCTCTCTGATTCACTAAAAGAAACTTGTATTTGCTCTTAAAGCCTCACGTGTAATACCCTTCCATTTCTCTGCACTTTGAAGGCTGCTTTATTGCCACATTACTCCTTTTCTTCCACACTTCGTAGACTGCCTTGTTATTATTTGAACCGTGTTTCAGCTTAGGAAAAGAAGCTAATTAAATTGTTGATACTTTCAGTTATCTGTGCAGTTGGGAATGCAGAGGATGTGGGGTAATTTTATACGAGGCAGTTTTTACAAAAGCATTGCATTTTTATTATAGCTACCTGCTCTAAAATTAGTAAACAACTTAATGAGTGGCTATTCAAAACTCTAGGGCACCTATTATAATGATTAATGCAAGAAATGTATTGTTCACTAACTCTGTGGGAGACAACGTGCGAGGCACTGGGCATTCAGCTGAGAGGACAAGATTTCTGCCCGCGAGGACCTCACGGTGTAGAGTTGAATCACATGCAGGCACGTAAATAAACAAATCGGGTCAGTGATCAGTCACTGACGGGTGGGTGAAAGGTACCAAGCGAAGGGGAGAGCAATTGCCTCCACATCCAGGGAAGGACGTTTTGGGAACAGAATTAATGATGATTCTGAAGTGAGACTTGATGAATAAGTGGGAGAGTCCTGGACAGACCGTGGTGGGAAGGGCAGAAGCATTGGGCGGGGGCCAGGGTGTGGCGTGCTGCAGAAATGGTAGCAGATGGGACAGGAGAAAACAGATAAAGCTGGAGCTATATCCTGCGGGCAAACGAAGGCAATAGGGTTTTAAATAATGAAACACCACCATCCCTCGGTATCCGCAGGGGATTGGTTCCTGGACCCCCTAGTGATACCAAAATCCACAGATGCTCGAGTCCCTTCAAGATGCCCCTGGTATCCGCACATAGTTGGTTGAATCCAAGGATGCTGAACCGCAGATACCGGGTGCTGACTACAATATGGTCAAATCTGTGAGATGAGTGGGGAGGCAGAGAGGTCATTTAAGAAGTAATTAGAGTGTTAAAGCAAGAGCTGATGGAAGCAATGGCAGTCAGAAGGGAAAGAAGGAAATGGGTTTAGTATACAGCTAGGTGGGTATATCTGAGCCACTCACACATTTATTTGGGTGGTAGTGAATTAAGAAAGAGCAAAAAGTCGAAGGCGATCCCTTCCCTAGGATTCATTTTTGGGTAGCTAGATACTTGGTGATTCTGACAACCGTAAGAGGGATAGTAGCGGGAAGAGGAGGTTATTAGGTAAGTTGGTGGGAGAATTACAAAAGGGCTTTGAAAAGATAATTCTACTTTGAACACACTTGGTTTGATGTGGAGTACCCAAGTGAAGATTTCCAATAATATAATGATGTGAGTCTGGTGCTTGGGCTTAAAAATATAAATGGGAGAGTCACTAGCATAGGACCGGGTCAGTTTTGCTTTTCAGCTAGCTGTATTTCAGGTACTGAGCTAAGAATGACAGCAACAAGGTTGAATAGCAAATGCTCGCTTTCTGTCTCCGAAGTCTAGTAAGGAAAAAAGACACAATAATTTATTATGTCTTGTTCTTCTACGATGTCAGATATATGACTTCTATTCATATAAATTATTTATTCCATATAGTAAACCCTCGTCAGTAAAGACCCTGCTTATCTTTCAGCTACATTATTATTTTAAATACTTCTTTTGATCATTCTTAAGAGTAGCAACTACTGAGGAAATGAATTACTAATTTGATACACTTTCCGGTTCCAAGGATATAAGAATAAGCAGTTTATTTCAACTGGAAAAATCATTGATCTGAAATGCTCTGCGGCTTACAATATGCCCTTTACATCACATTCGGTGAAAGACCAGTTAATTATATTTCTTAAATCAATGAAGATTTGGCAGCTTTGGTGTCATTTAGGTCAGAGAACTATTCAAAAGAGCTCTTAATTTTTGCCCCTTTAAAATACCAACTCCCTTTGAAAAATAAGTGTATCACATAAGGACAGTTGGCTTGTGGCTAGGAAATTACGGTTGAAAAAAAGCGTGATTAAAAAAAAAAAAAACTGTATTTCCCCTAACAAAATTCAGAAATTATCTGACCAAAAAGAAAGATTTTTCTGAAGGCTCGTTTAAATAAATTATAAAGAATGTGGAATCATCATGCATAAAATTATTTTAGGAAACCCAAAGTGAAAAGGATGTTCTATCATTTTAATCCACAGTTAAACAGCATATAGCCTGTTGGCTACCAGTCGGTACTTTGAGCAAGTGACATGTACAAAGAATAACATAAAGATTCTGCTGTCCCTTGAAAAAAGGAAGCATTAAATAGAGCGTTTTTCAGAAGTGTGTGTTGAATTGTCTGCACAACCTTTTCTGAAATGGATGTGTTCACATAATGCATGCCGCTGCGATGTCGTTGTGACTTCTGCAGAACAGGAAATGTCAACCCTTATTACTGGAATTTCTCCAAATGACACCTCTTTTTTTTCTGTTATCATTAAACAGGGAAGGCCATGGTAAAATTTCAGTATTTGCTGTCAAAATGGCTTTAGCCACGTTGTGTGGAGGGAAGATCATGGACAAATTAAGATGTAAGTGATTCTCTCTGTCTCTCTTTGCTTATTCCTCCTGTGTCGCACGTTTTCCTCCACCCCATTCCACCCCATCCCACCCCATCCCACCCCATTCCACCCCATTCCACCCCCATTCCACCCCATTCCATGCCCTACTTTTGACTTCCCCCCATTCTGTGAGAGTTGTTTAAGAAATATCTTTTGTTAGCCATCTTGATTGTGGCAGTGGCTTCACGGGTGTGTACATCTATCAAAATTCATCAAATTGTACATCTGAAATACATGTAGTTTACTATACAAGAACCATTCCACAATACAAGTGTTTTTTTTTAAAAAGGAACATGGTACAAATCAATTTAAGCAAAAGCAAGATTTCAACCTTTCCATCTTTTAACTAATATAGTGAATATTTAAGCTTTGCTATGCCTTGTCATTCCATTACAAAGAGTACATAGCGAGGGTGACAATGACTAAAGCTATCAATGGGATTATTTTAATTTACCCTCTCTGTAAAACTGAGAATGAAATAAACCAAGATGACCTGTCATAAAAAAAGAAATGCCATCTTCTTTGATCTTTGGATTTTTGTCATAGAAATATTTTCATATTAGGTAAATGTTCGTGAAATGAATGTTTTTCTTCTATTTATGGATTATCATTACTTGTAAGCTGTTGAGTATGGCTAATTGGACTGTTCATGATATTAAAGTAAGATGTACATTCTTTCAAGTTCGTTATACTGTGCTGTCTTGTAGGCATGTTTGTCACCACAGGGAGATGAAGGCCATGCTGGGAAAGCTTCCTTTTTAGACCATCTAAAGCCAAAAATCCCAGCACATTCCCTCATTCTTCCCAGCCAATGATGTTCAGGTCACTGGGAACCCCAAAGGCTCCCAGGAGACATGGCCAGAGGGTAGGCATAAAAATTGCATGTTGACTCAACAGACAGAGAATTAACTGATGCCCATAAACACATGACAGCTAAAGTGCATTGAGTGATTATGGGCCTTTCATGTACTTTTTGTCACTAAGTGTGGTAGTTTTTCAACCAACAAAACAGTGGGAGTTTTTTGGTTTGTATGTTTTAGGTAAAGAAACTGAGATTTAGAGAATTAAAGTAAATCATAGATGGTACCAGGCATTGAATCCCACGTCAGTGATTCTCAACTTTTCATATGTATGGAATCACCTGGAGGGCTTTAAAAAAAAAAATAAATGCCTGGGTCCCATTCCCAGAGTTTCTGATTCAGTAGGCCTAGGGTGGGGAGGGTGGGCAAGAATTTTTATTTTTAACTAGTTTGAAATTATGTATATGTCGCTGTTGAAAAGAAAAATTGTCATGTCCCCGTGTCCTTTCCCCTCAGTATTATGAGTTTTGCTTGTAATGCTGTATGAGGAAGAACGCTCTCGGGGAGCTGGGAGTCCCAGGTTGCGAGCCCAGCTATGTGACTAATTTGCTGGGTTACCCTGTGGAAGTCACCTCACTTCTTCAGTCCTCCTAAAGACTAAAGGCGTCACCTTCTTCCTCCTGGAGAAGCTTCCTTCTCCACCTGAAATTTGGAGAGTTTGTTGGACACCTGTAGCATCCCGGCTAGCTGCACTCACCTGTGACTCACAGCCTCGGGGTTCTTCGGTCACCTGCTGCCTGTCAGCATCTGGGTGTGATTGCTTGCTTCTTCGTGGACCAAGAGTGGGAGGGTGAAGAAAGATATAGGAAAAAAAAAAAAAAGGAAAAAAAGCTTTACTCCTTTGGAATTTCCTCAGTCATGCTTCAAGGAAGCGTTACATCATCTGAGCAGTAGATAAGGGGGAGGCACATAGAAACCCCACGTAACCCCACATCTTCCCTCATTTCCAGAAACTTCCTTTCAGGGAGTAGCCAAGTGCAGTTGGGATTCAGAGGAGCCCAAGCAGAAATAAGCTTCAGAGTGTCACAAATTCTGTAGAGAAACAGACAGTGTGATCACGACACGTCACGTTGCCTTCTCCCAGGGCAGCGGGCCTGACTCACAGCCCGGTGTGTCCCCAGTTCTCTGACTGGGGAGTCACTCTCTGAATGGTTAATCCCAGGAAGGTAGTCTTAATGGTTTCCAGGTAAGTTGGTTGAAAGCAATTTGGCCAAAAAGAATTTAGCTAAAAGCAGTTTGGTTGGAAGAACCCCTCCCAAATGTTAATTAGTCCAAAATGAATATTCTTAGTCACCAATATTTCAGTGATGATTATTGACTGAATGAGCAAATGTGGGCCAGTCAGCCCCCAGACGGCAGTGGCTGCGTCTCAGTGAGCGGACTGTGGGCGTCTCCTCCAGTCTTCTTTTGCTCACTTGGCATTTAATCATAAAACAGGCAAAGTAATGCTTTCATAATAAGCACTGGTTTTATAATAAGAAAAATAAAATGAAGGGCTATGGAATTTCTCAGGACTGGAGGGTTTTGTCTTCCCTCTTTTAAATTCTAATTCATTTGTAGCCAACACTCCAACTGTGCTTTTTTGGCAGTTTTTCTATTTTTGTGTGTAGAGAGGAAAGATCTTTAGTTCAATCCAACTAGCCTTTTAATGTTGGAGAAGGCAAAGCAAGGGTAATTGGCTGAAAATAACTTAGAAATTTTAGAAAGCAAACGAGTAGAAAACAGCAGCAAATGTAAAGCTGAGTTTTAAAATGTCCCCAGACAACATTTTGACCTTGAGAAATTAAGTCCAAAATGAGCAGAGGCAGCCCAGTGAATTTACAGCACTTTCCAGCTGTGTGCTGGCCTGGTCACAATCCAGCATGGTGACAAACCATGTCATAGCAAACCATTTCGTTCCGATAGTGACTTCCACGGAGGAATTACAGAGGACCTTGGGAAATTATGCCATTAGTATTCATTAAGTGCACGCAGTGGCAGAAACTGAAGAAAAGAGGTTCGGGGAAGCCAGTGGCTCTGCGGAGAGTGACCTAGAACGTCGACTTGTCCTCACTGATTCTGGGCAAAGCCACCTTCCTCTTGGCTGCATGAGGCAAACCCTTCCCTGCAAACCAAGTGTCCTCCACCCAGAACACTAGGATTTTTTAGGAACTTTTCTGCTTCTGTGGGAAGTTAATCAAGTGTTTTCATTACATCCGTATCTCTATTATGTCTTTCATTTTTCAATATCTTAGACCAAACCCCAAAAGTTTTAAGTGATAATATAGGTGGGTAATTAATTAGCTCACTCAATACACACACACCCCAACACTGAAGTAAAATTTTCACTGTGTCTCAAATGAGGTCAGCATATTTCTCAACATATACAAAAATTCCTCCCATGGAGTTATATATGAGTTGATAGTTGATTTCAAAATAAAACTGTGGTATTCTCTGTCTTATGAAAATATGCTAATTTTATCCAAATTATCTGTTAATGCTCTGTGCCAGAATCATCTGCAGAAAGACACCAGAGAAAACACCATGGCAGGAATATTTTGGCATAAAAATTAGCTTTCATATATTATTATTTTTTTCTGGAGGGGTTGTAATTGGGTTTGTTTGTTTGTTTAATGGAGGTACTGGGGATTGAACCCAGGACCTCATGCATGCTAAGCACATGCTTTACCATTGAGCTATGCCCTTCCGCCATGTCATTATTTTCTTAATAAATTACATATTTAATTTCTGCCACATTTTTAATTATGTCCAGCAGACCTGTTGGACTAAAACAACAGGGACTCTTAATGTGATGAATAAATACCTTTCCTTTTCCATCCATCAGATATTTTCTCAATGATTTCTGACTCCAGTGGAGTGATGGTTTATGGACGATACGATCAGTTCCTTCGCGAAGTTCTCAAACTACCCACGGCCGTTTTTGAAGGTCCTTCATTTGGATACACAGAACAGTCAGCTAGATCCTGTTTCTCTCAACAGGTAGGAAAAAACTTGTTTAAGGAAGTGTCCCTCCGTGGTTGCTGTCCTGTGTGTCACTCCAAGTCATCACTTAGACACATTATTCTTCATGATAACCTGTAATGTATCTTCTAGCTCATGGCAAAGGAGCTCGGAGTCAGTACCTAAACTCAACAATCCAGATAATAATAATAGGTGATGTTTCCTGAGCATGAGCCGGGCACCACGCTAAATTCTTTACTTGCATTGTCTAATTTAATCCTCACAACAACCCTGTACCCTTGATATTATTATTATCACCACACTATCAAAAAGGCTGAATTATCGCTCAGCCTCACCTGAAACACAAGTCTGACCTGCACCACGCTTCACCAGTGTTCAGCAAAGGAGACAAGAAAGGAACCACAGCACATTCCACATGCAGTCTGGGAGGCCCTAAATCGTCCACTAACCTGGGGTTCAGAACGATGTGTTTTAACTGGGAGTGGTCCAAGTTAGCCAAGGGAAGCTGCTTCATTTGGAGGGATCTCCGTGTTTACATCTCTCCAGTTACGTGGAAAGTCTCTGTGTCTAGAGCTGTTCTCCAGCACAGCACAGTGGAGGTGTGTAAATCCATAAGTTGAAGATTTGTTTACAGTTTTTAAAAAATCCAGCCTAACCAAGTATGTCCTCTAAAGGGATCCCTTGAATAAGAAATCAGTGCATAGCAGCCACTGAAAAACTGAATTTATTGTCCAGCTGGTAAACCTCATCTACCTGTTTACTTGGTGATCTAAGAGGTCCAGAGTGCCTCCAGCATCCTTGCTGGTCATGGACTTATGTAGAATTATAAATGGATCTGTACAATCCAGAAGAGAAAGGAGGCTCAGATACACTGAGTATCAAACTCTACTCCCAGGGCATCTCACCCAGGTAGCCTTTCTGACCCTTCATAATGTTAACCAAACTAATCAATAAACAATCAATAATAAGAATAGAAAAGAATTCACACCAGCCAGAATGGCCATCATTCAAAAATCCACAAATGACAAATGCTGGAGAGGCTGTGGAGAGAGGGGAACCCTCCTACACTGCTGGTGGGAATGCACTTTGGTGCAGCCACTGTGGAAAACAGTATGGGGATTCCTCAAAAGACTAGGAATAGACTTAGCATATGACCCAGGAATCCTGCTCCTGGGCTTATATCCAGAAGGAAATCTACTTCAGGATGACACCTGCACCCCAGTGTTCATAGCAGCACTATTTACAATAGCCAATACATGGAAACAGCCTAATTTTCCATCAACAGATGACTGGATAAAGAAGAGGTGGTATATTTATACAATGGAATACTACTCAGCTATAAAAACTGACAACATAATGCCATTTGCAGCAACATGGATGCTCCTGGAGAATGTCATTCTAAGTGAAGTCAGCCAGAAAGAGAAAGAAAAATACCATATGAGATGGCTCATATGTGGAATCTAAAAAAAAAAAACATAAATACAAAACAGAAATAGACTCACAGACATGGAATACAAACTTGTGGTTGCCAAAGGGGCGGGGGTGGGAAGAGATAGACTGGGATTTCAAAAGTGTAGAATAGATAAACAAGATTACACTGTATAGCACAGGGAAATATATACAAGATCTTATGGTAGCTCACAGAGAAAAAAATGTGACAATGAATATATGTATGTTCATGTATAACTGAAAAATTGTGCTCTACACTGGAATTTGACACAACATTGTAAAATGATTATAAATCAATAAAAAATGTTAAAAAAAAAAAAAAAAAGAATAGAAAAGAATTTTATTTGAGCCAAACTAGGGGCTAGCCCAAAGCCCGATTCCCAAATGACCATGGGAACTGCTCTGGAGAAGCCGGGTTTCCAGCACAGTTTTATATCTTGTCAGAACAAAGAGTATTAGACAAGTGAGGGATACATTACTTCAAGGTTTAGGGGGAAAAGACCAGCATGTACACATACAGCACATACACTGTGGCCCTGGCGCCTTGGCACCTGCGAAGGGAGTTTTATCATCAAAGGAGGACCAGCGTTGGCGTCCCAGGAACAGGGGCATTTAATCTTCATTTTGAACATGGACATTCTTTACTTCTGGTCAATGTGCCCTTTTCTTTAATAATTAAAGCCGATGTATCATGTATGTTTAATAGGCCACAAACAGGCTGTTCTAGTCAGCATCCAATTCAAGTGAAGTCATATGTGAGCCAGAATGACTCCCCTCTATCTCAATATGTGAACCTTGCTTTTATCACCACGCCCCCACCGCCAGGCTGACTCAGGTGCCTGATGGCTGCCCCCACCTGCAGCACTCCCTTTCGAGTTGGTGCCGTCAGAATGGATCCATTCACCTAGGCCTCCTGCAATACAACTTCTTCACCCAGAACGTATCAACAATCACCAACGCCTACCGATTTCACCTTCTAAAAGTTTCTCAGGTCTCTTTCCTCATCGTCAGCTATTGCCTGGCCTGTGGCATTAAACCCCAAACTGCCCTCTCTGCCCCTGGATTTGTTTGTTTGCACATTTGTTGATTTGGGGTGGAACATTGTCAAATCCTCAGGAAATATACTGATACCTCAGAAAAAAACCAGCTGGAATAATAGGACTTTTTAAATTTAGCAGGATCTCTGTATTCAAAAAGAATTATATACGATGTTGCCATCGCTCAAAATTCCTTTTGAAATATCCTATAGACTGTCACATTATATAACCTGTTATGTATCCTCAGTGATGAGAAATTTATTTATATTGGAATCATAGGAGCATTATTTGACTTCTAGAAGTGATTTTTAGCCAGTATGATGAATGGTCAAAATGGATAAAATCATATGAAGTACAAAAAGAGACAACACACAAAAAAATAATAAGACTGGTTTATTTTTGTGCTTCATAAACTGGCTATAAAAGCAGTTTGAATGATGAAATTCCTGAATTGTTTTAATTGCTTCATTGGAAAGCCACCCCAAGTGGTTGTGTTGAGAGACAGTATCATTTTAGATATATGAATTATAGTAGCTTTTAAAAAAATACTGTCTCATTACTTATACTTTACATAATTTATCTTAACAATAATGTTCATCACAACCTGATTTTAAAAGCTTAAGTTATTTATTATTATGAAATAAGGCTAAAATTGTAAATATCTACTGATTAAAAAAAATTAATAAAAGGGTACCAAAACAGTTGTTTTGTGAATTAAAAGGACTAGTGTAAGGTTTAAGTCTTAAAAAGGTACTGTAGCCCTTCAGGACTGATTTCTTATCTAAAAATAAAAACTGTCCCACCCACCTTGATATTCTAATTCACAATTTTAAACAAAATAGTGATTTTTGCATGTAAATTTTTGTCATTCATACTGTTACAATATCATGTATTAATATAACTTATTTTTGTCATTTTGAAAGAAACTTATAGATAAAATACATTTCATCTCTACATCAGAAAGGACCAGGATACTGACACAGAAGCAGGTTGTGAGAAAAGATATATAAAGAAAGGAGAGAAGAAAATTTTTTAAAATTTAGACTGTTCTTTTCTAACAAGGAGGAATAGCTCCCTTTGAAGAGAATTCACTCCTAATCTTGTACAGCAGAACCAGTCACATTAACCACAAAATATTTAGTCCTTGTGGAAGTTGGAGAGGGACGCTGTTCTGCACATTTAGAGGACCAACTTATACGGGAATTGTACTGTGTGCTGTGATGCACTGTGGGGTAACATTTCATGGAGAATATCCACTCTCCATCCTTCCTCACCATTTTCATACTGTCCCTCCTGTATGAAATGGTCCTTTCAGAATTGTTTCTCTCCTTATGATAACATCGACTCAGCCTCAGTGGAGAAAATCCAGTCCTATGTATACTTAACGTATAAAAAAAGCAATTAATGTTTTAAATTCGGAACTAGTGTCAAGCTCTGTTTTTTTAATGTATTGGAGGTTAGTTGAATGTCTTGTTTCTTCTATCTCGAATGATAACCTGTGTAGCAGGTAAAGGAAGATTATTCTCTGTTCTAAATTTTGATGGGTTTTTTGATGCAGAAAAAAGTCACCTTGAACGGTTTCTTGGACACGCTCATGTCAGATCCTCCCCCACAGTGTCTGGTCTGGCTGCCCCTTCTGCATCGACTGGCAAATGTTGAAAACGGTGAGTAGTTACTGCTGAGCTAAGGTGGTTTTGTTAATTATTAAAATTAGGCCATCAAGCCTATAGTTATTAAGCCAAGGTCACTGCTTTAGCGAAGGCTATTTAGTAGTTTGGAGTTTTAATAGAACTGAACTCCCTCCCTGGTCAGTAAAGCCTTATAGGTGCACTGCAAAATTAGGACTGGCTGTCCTAAAAACGTATTAAATCTCACAGTCTCCCTCTCAGTTACACGTCCAGTGTGGCTTAAAGACGTGCTATAACAGAGGGAGAATCTCAATATGGAATGTTTTAGGTATGAACGTCCAGCATTGGTATATCTGGCATTGACTGTTTCTTCCTAGGCACTCCACCAAGAATAGATGGAGTAGATGGAAAAAAACTGGGTGGTAGCACCTCGCTAATCTTTAGTATCCAAATTATAAGCTATCGATGGTTATAGTTACGTAAAAGAAATGAGTAATGTTAACTTTTGTAATGTGCTTTTTTAAAATAAAAGTATTTCTATGATGAAAGTTGTTACCAATGGCATATCCAAACTTAAATATGAAATACAGTTCAGAACCAGATTTAAAGATATTGAAACATGTAATAATTCAGTGCCTCCATCTGATCTTTAGATGTTCTTATTTATTGTTTAACTCTGGGAATTCTCCAGCCTTAAGTAGAAAATAATTTATCCCGTGTCTCTTACTAGAATCTTAACTTCTGCACATTTCTTTAATAGACATTGGGGTCAAAGTTAGCCTAATTTTAAAACCCGTTTAGAACATTTGGCATCTGCCCTAATATATCTCTCTGAAAGTTATAAATTTATTCTGTTCTGCTCATGGAGAAGATTTAAAGAATGAACTTACTAGTTTCTCTGTAAGCACTACCAGAACAGATTTTTTTTTTAAAGATTCAATTTTTTTCAATCTTATTACTTTTTTGTTTTGTGGGGCTTTTTTGGCAGAGGGGGCATTAGATTTATTTTTTATTTATTTATTTTAATGGAGGTACTGGGGATTGAACCCAGGACCTTGTGCACGCTAAGCACACGCTCTACCACTGAGCTATGCCCTGCCCACCATAGTTTTTTGGGGGTTTTTTTGTTTGTTTGTTTGTTTTTAATGCTTTTTATTCATCTATAAGGGCATAGAGCAATCCAGGTCCAGATCATGCAGGATGAGTTCATATTACTGTTTGCAGTTCGAGGGCTAGTCATTTTCCAATTATAAAGTAGTCATTTCATTCCTTCTCTCTCAGTATTTCCTGTTGCAGGAAATGAGTTCCTTCGGCCCTGTCCCAGAGCAGCTGTCCCTAGACTCAGGTCTCCCTTCAGCCTGTCTCAGGAGCCAGGAAAGGAAGCTACGATGCTGGTTCAGAAGACAGTGTTCAGATCTGGTTATGTCTTTGTTTTTACAATTGACTTTTCATCTTTTGGGGAGGAAGAATTAATTATTTTACTTTTTAATATCTTTTTAAAATTTTTTATTGAGGTGTAGTTGATTTACAATGTTAGTTTCAGGTGTACAGCAAAGCGATTCGGTTATACATATACATACATATTTTTTGGATTCTTTTCCATTATATGTTATTACAAGAAACTGAGTATAGTTCCCTGTGCCATACAGTAGGTCCTTGTTCTTTATCTATTTTTTATATAATAATGTGTATCTGTTACTCCCTAACTCCTAATTCATCCCTCTCCTGCGGGTACTTTTCGTCTTTATTTATTTTTATTTGCATTTCTTTTCCTGGTTGGTTAGCCTGAAAAGAACTTAACTAAAGGCAAGAATGGCCCTTCTTGTTGCTGGTGCGTTTAAGCTCAGAGCATGCAACTACTTGGATCTGATCATTGGTTACCTTCAAATCTCAAATATTTCACCTTGCCCGCTTTATCATTCAAATTTCCAGCCAAAGACAAGTTAAGTATCTCTTGAACTATCTGAATTAGAACTGTATTCAGATAATTTACCCATCCCTTTGGGCCCCAATCTATCTGCCTCTCAGGAAATTTAAAAAAAAAAATCTGTTGAACAAGTCACTGTCACTCATTAATTAAGCCCATTAGCTACTTCGTTGTTTAAAAAGTAACTCAATACGCTCTCCAGTTTTTCTGTTCTCCTTCCACTTCCCTGTCCTTGTTTTCCATTTCTCTAATGTTTGCGCCCCACCCACCGGACGGTCAGCTGCGTTCATCCTTTGTGCTGCTCGGTCTTCAGTGAGCTGTGCGGGTCTCCTGGAGACAGAGGGCAGTTTGGGGAAAAGGCGAGCCAGTTTGGGTAATTTATATTCTTGCAGTGGAAGAGATGGGAGTCCAAAGAGCAGACGGCCTTCCACAGATTTGTTATTCAGGAACCCCCGTCCTCCATCCCATTTCATTTCTTCTACCCCCATGCTCGTGCTTGAAGAGGGTAGTGAATGTCTTGGAATAAACCTAATGCTTCTCTCACCAGAACTGACCATCATCTGATGTCACGGCGCACAGCAGAAGAATGCAGTTCCCGCTGGGCTGTGTGTCTGGCTCACACCTCTGTGTCTTTTTGTCTTTTCTTGTTTCCTCCCCGCTCAGTCTTCCATCCGGTCGAGTGTTCCTACTGCCACAGTGAGAGCATGATGGGGTTTCGCTACCGATGCCAGCAGTGCCACAATTACCAGCTCTGCCAGGACTGCTTCTGGAGGGGGCACGCCGGCGGTTCCCATAGCAACCAGCACCAAATGAAAGAGTACACGTCCTGGGTAAGGCAAAGTCCGGGCAATGCTTCCGGCTGGATGTGTGCGTGCTGTGCAGAACGCAAGGGATTCGCAAGGATGGTGACCGAATCAGGGGGCAAACTTACCTTCTTCTCCAACATTCCTTCCTTTCCCCTCCCACTCCCCATCTTACTGGGATCTCTCACTTACTGCGTCTGAACTGGTGTAGCTTCCTGACTTCAAATATCGGAAGACTCAAACTATATCACTTCTTGGAATACAGATAATTCAGTATTGATTTAGGGTAACAACCAAATAGCAAGCACCCTCTGGAACATAATCTCATTTTCACAGTAAGTTAAGATTCTTTTCAAGTTTGGGGGATTTGTGTGTGTGTGTGTGTGTGTGTGTGTGTGTGTGTGTGAACTGGCTAAAATTTTTCATCAGTTCCTTTTCTCTGAGCTTCTGGAATTTTCTTAAGTGCAGAGTTAGAACACTCAGGAAAGACGTGTGAACATATGGGCTTCACAAGGCTGTTCCGTTTTAATTTTTTGGAAAAGGGGGAGATTGTGGTTATATGAGAAAATCATCTTTTCATGAATAGTGCAAGTGACTAACTTTCTGAAGGTGACCTGTGAGAGTGACTTGCTAAAGGTGACTTGTCCATGTGATGAATGTGTTTTCAGGAGCACAGGGCACTGGGTCTGTGGGAGGAGTTTGACTCAGTGAGCTTGCTGTTCAGGTGGTTCACAGTTCGCTGAGCCCCACCTCAGTTAAACTCAGAGCAGATCCAGCGATGTCGTTCTGGTGCTTCTGTGAAAGTATGGCTCTCTACACAGACTGGTTTTTGTGGGATGTGCTCTGAGTCCTGCCAACCCCTCTCAGAATAATTCTATCACAAGAAAACACAAACTTTTTAAAGAGTGAGTTTTTTTCTATATTTTAATGTATTTCAAATCAACCTATAGTCATTACTTAAAGAGTAACTTGTCTTATTTTTTTTAAAAAAAAAAAGATCTTCAGAATGTACATTTCCAATCAGAATGTTCTTTCTAGGAATTTTCATTGGAAACTGACATTCAGTGTAAATATATGAATGGTTTAGCACGTGTCGGATTCTGAGTTCAGCTAAGAGTGCTTCACTAAGACTTTGTATACTGAGGGCTTGAAACCAGTTCAAATGCCACCTGTCACTGCTGGCTTCATCATATGCTGAGAACTGCTATACTAATACAGATGATGAAATACAATTTAGCAGAGAAGGTAGGGGAAAATACTATTTTCCCATTGTCGGTGTATGACCAGTTTTCAGATATGTTCTGTCCCAAATTCTAGAGGGTTGGTGTCTCAGGACTAATTGTTTTTCACTGTTATTTTATGTAAATGCTGAAGTCAGATAAGGAGCCTTTTTCTTAGAAGTTGTAGACTCTGCAATTATATGGCAGGACAGTTTCTTTACAAAGTAGGACCAGACCGCTTGAGAGAACCAAGGAGCCCCAGTGTTTATGGGGTGAAGAGTTGCTGTTTTAAGTGTTCTAAGAATTACATCTCCTGGGGGAAGTCAAAGCGGGGCTTCTTTTCATTATTTAAAGTAGCTTTTAAATAATGAGGACAAAAGTCACTTCATTATAATGTCAATTATGGACTCTGTGTGTCCAAAAAATGACAAAATTATAAATCACTTCTCACGGAAAGGAAAGATTGGGGTAGAGATTTCTTATATGTGGTAGACTGTTTCTGATAATCTTGGCTGTGAGATACTAAGATAAACATTCGCTAGTCCACATGAAAAAGAGGTAGCGTGATGCTCAGGGAAGAACGTGAACTTTCCATTCTAAAGACTCAGACTGTTCCACTGGCGCGTCCATCTGGCTGTATCCAGCCACACCCGAAACATCTTGCACCTGGATTCCTGCAGAATCTCCTGTTCGGCTCCTTCCTTCCACTCCCATCCCCTCTCAGACCATTTTCTGATCTTAAGCAGAAGCAGTCAATCAGGTCTGATCCTGTCACCTCTGAGATTTAAATCCTTCATTGTCTCCCTCTGCGTTTGGGGCAAAGACCACAGTCCTTCCTGGATGCCGTGTATAAAACTTTAATGATCTGCCTCCTGCTGTCCTGTCTAGAGCAGGGTCTCCTGTTCTTCCTCTGTCTGGAATGACCTTCCCAGTTGCCTGAGTTTTTGTCCAAAGGACCCCTGCTGTTGCTTAAGTCCAGCTCAGAGGTCCTGTGCACAAGGACTGCTTCATTTATCACAGCCTTTGCTGCCAGTAAGCAGCCCCAGGCAGGAACCCTGGTGGCTTATTCTGAGCATCTTAGTCCCAGCGATGAGCAAACTCCCTGACTTAGATACTCAAAGAAGATTCCTTGAATGATGAACGAATGAATATCTACTATAAAGCAAATCATCTGATAAAATGTTCCATAGATGTCGACTGTTATCCCTTCTGCTTTTCTTCTCCCTTCCAGAAATCCCCCGCTAAGAAGCTAACTAATGCATTAAGCAAATCTCTGAGCTGTGCTTCCAGCCGTGAACCCTTGCACCCCATGTTCCCTGACCAGCCTGAGAAGCCGCTCAACTTGGCCCACATCGTGTGAGTATCCCTGCTCTCCAGACCAAGACGCGTCTCTCCTCATTGACACCCAGGCAGATCCATACAAAGACAGTTGATTTCATATCCACTGTGCAGGGCCAAGTTTTAAATTTTCTTTTCTTTAAAAAAAGAGTGAAACTCATGTTATGATAACTTTTTTCTTGGAGGAATATACCATACTTTTGCCCAATTGTACAAGTATGCAGCGCTCTTGTCATTCACCTTGAAGTGGAAAATATTCAAAAAGCTTAATTATAAAATAGGATGTTAGTGGAGTTTGCACAATGGGATGTTAATAATCAATGGAATTACTGTAGTAAGGAATTTTAAGGTACACTATACCCTAGTATTATACGTGCTTTGAGTCCCAAATATAGAAGCCCCTTGTTTCCTTTCTCTGCCAAGCCAGTGATCTTGGAGATACCAGCAAACCTAGAAATTGTGGCTGCAGTTGAATCCCAAGCTACTGGAATGGTGGCCTGGGTCGGGGAAGGCTGAAGAGGGGGATTGGTGGGGACATTCATCAGACGATCTAAAAACAGACTTAGAAAAAAAAAATTGTCCGAAGTACACGTGAGGGTGGGGAGCAGAGGAAATTGGGCCAAGGAACGGTGTACACCTTCCTCCTCCTCCTAAATGCCTCTCTCAGGTCTGGGGGGCCCGGAAAACAGAGGAGGCTTAGGTAGAAGCAAGCATCTTTCCCTTGGTGTTATCTTGGGCTCAAAAGAAGAAAGAAGCTCATTACCTGTTTCGAGGCCCAGTTAGGAATTAACGTAGCCGCAGGGTCCCCTCCTTCTGTGCCACCTCTCTGCACAGCTCAGCACGACTTCCCGCACTGCTGGGGCTGTGGTTGCCTGTTGCCATCAAGGTCAGACCTACTAGATACTGAATAAAGTTCCCTGTGCTGTACACTATGAACTTGTTTGCGCTTAACATCTTGTAATAACTGATGGTAGGAAAGACTATGAAAACAAGTATATGTGTGTTCATGTATGACTGAAGCATTGTGCTCAACACCAGAAACTGACACAACATTGTAAACTGACTATAAAAATATAATAATAAAAATATAGAGATAAAAATAAAATATAGAGATAAAAATAAAAATATAGAGATTAAAAAATAAAGTTGGACGTACCGACGTCAGGAACCCACCAATGTGAGGTTCACACTTCCGGCAGATGCGAGTATGACCCGTTCGAGGCACTGGGCTGGATCTCAGCGCCTTGTGAACGTGGTAACTCTCTCCTCTGAGGGACCCGAACAGAGCCCATCGAAGGACCATGCTGCAGCGTGTCTGTGGACTTTGTATAAATCCTTCGGGGCTTTGTTTGGTTTGCTCCTGGTTAGGTTTTGAGGGTTAGTTGCTCTCAGCCATCTGCACATTCTGAAAGTGTCTGTCCCTGCCATGGGCTGAGCATCCAAAAACTGATGTAAACTGATTCTGTAGAAGGTGGTTAAACTTATTTTTGGAAATTTTGCTCCTAAAAAAAAAGCCTTAAAGTAAACCAAGGGTAAATACATCTGGGAAGTGACCCAAAGGACCAATCACTTGTGGAAAGTGACCTTATATGAGCTGTTCTTCTGAAGACTTGACTTTCCTGCCCTGGCCAGGGAGAATCGCTAAGTTGCTCACGAATGAACACGCGCTAAGTGAGAGTGAGTCTGTGCCCTCTGAGCTGTGCCTGCCAAGTCCCTTTCTACCAGTCCCACTAAGGGTTTCCCCCCAAGGGAGCAGCTTTCAATCCGGGCTGGTGGATGTAAGGAAGATACAGAGAGGGTGGCTGTGAACAGCCTGGTTCTAAGAGCTTTGCAGCAGAACAGAGTTAGGATGGAGTCTCCCACTTCGAGACAGAATCAGGAAGCGAGGCCACGTGGGGTCCAGTCAGCCCCACAGTCAGTCACACTGCAGGGTGGTGTCCAGTCAGCGCTCAGTATTGGGGTGTATGTGTGTGGGTGTGTGTGTGTGATTTAACTGGCCAATGAGTAAAAATGTCTTAACTTTAATTTATAGTGGCAATACGATCTGACATGTTTCTTGCTGAACTAAAGACAGTGGCTACACAATTTGGATTCCATGGAGAGTTTCAGGATTCCCTTAAAATTCTACACAAAATGTACCTTTTTCTGGGAAAAAAAAAAACCTTCTATATTTTTAACCAGATTCTTAAAATACTCCTTAAGTCAAAATACTGATGTATACCCACTGATAATATATTTTTCCAGGGTGAACGTCTGAATTTTACAAGACAAATTGTACAAGATATTTAATTGTCAAAATAATATGCAAGGAACTCCAGATGCAGAATATTCAATCTATTATTAGAACTGGATTTTTGTTATTTTTAGCTTTAGACATTTTTCTATTTATTACTCAAGTGGTCTTGCCCTGAACAGATATTCATATCTCTCTCTCTTTTTTTTTTTTTTTTGTTTGATGGGGATATCTTAAACTTCTAATCTTAAAATATGCTGTTGGTTTAGCTATTCTAAATTATCATGGGCACATAAAAGCCACTAACGTGGTGACATTTGGTATTTTGGCATTTGTTCTTAGCTATTGTATTGCTTGTAAATGTTACCATGATTAACTGTCTCTATTCTATTTAATTTTTCGCTGCCAAAAGAGATACTTGGTAAGTAGTTCAATAGTCCCCAGTGTGCTTATAAAGATTTATAATCATAAGTGGTTATGAGACACAAAACAAGGGAGAGACAGGAGTCTAGTTGAAAACTAAGTCTGCCTTAAGCTGAACACTTGCAATTTACAAGAAGCATGCCAATTTTATGATAATGTCCTTAACGAAGGTCTTATCCAGAAAGAAAACTTTGCACTAGCCTCTGGGACTCTATCTTCTGGAGCTATTTCTTTTTCGTAAGAGTAAATATGTTTAAAATTTTCAATGTGACCTATTTATTATATAAGGTAACTCACCATTTGATTATGGAGGAAATAGGTCCCTTTGAAAGCCACTCTTTGGTGCCAAGGTCAGCCATTCTGTGACCCAAGTTCAACATTTTCGGGATGAACCTTAAACATGAAGCCATTTACTAAGAAACTGAAATGTCAGCTTTCCAGTGACCAGGTTCAATAGAGTAAATATCCCAGGCTGGTTAAAAAGCATTCCAAATCCACTTTTTGTCTCATGTCTTAGAGATTAGCGCAAGATGGTAAAGTTTATAAAAAGACAAAAGAAAACCAGAAATGTTGGTCAAGTTGATTTTGTTCCACCTTTTGCAAGTTAAGATGAAGCTATTTCATTCTGCTTACTGTTTTAAAGTCTGATATACCTAGCTTGTCCAAATTCACAGGGCACGTTTGTTTAAAATTAACATCTTTTTTATAAAGTGAGAGTGTCTTGCTCAGAGCAGAATTAATTTCAAATGAGTCTCATGTATCAAAGACACATTCCAGATAAGTAATACAAAACACTAAGATAGTTTTCAGGACTTCAGCTGATACGTTTAGAGTAGATTAAACAGTGAACCTGCTGTTTTGACCTCATCCAACAGATAATGTGTCTTAAAAATACAAAACTACAGTTTAGCACCCAGGCACCGGGAACCAAAAGTTTCAATGAATTTTTGCATGTAGCGCTGACTTTTTAAAAACCTGCGTGGCATCATGTCCATATCCGTAAACACACTGGGATTAAAAAGTCTACCCTTTCCCCAGAATCTCTTCATTGTACAGTCCAAACCAACTGTGACTTCCTAAGATAAAAAAGATAAACGTGACAAATTTGGTTCTTGATCAAGCCAACACAAGTAGGGTCTATAGGCTACTGCTTCATCTTCAAAAAATTCTGCACTGTCAAACTGAAATAGAGAATTATAGTGAAACCAAAGCTTCCTCTGGCTCAGAATGTCAAAATGATGCCCTCCCCCACCATCCGCCTTCCGAACTCTAAATCTCATCTCATCCTACACGGAACATCTTGCCGTGAACCTAACATAAGGCTGAAACCTGCTTGGAGATGAGATGAGGATCTTGGCTCTATCAGTTTACCTGAACTAAGACACCAGTGACAGGGAGAAAAATGACAGGGTGAGATGACAATTAAGACAGGGGATGACAGACCTGGTGCATTTGGTGTTTAAGACCGTGGACAATTCCGAGGAATACTGAACCCTATTTTCTTTCCCTAATCATGTGAAAACAAAGTGAAGTTTATGGTCTGCTTTGCACTAGGTATCCCATCGTATAGGCCATTCAGGTAACAGAAAGTCAGGGAATCCCTGTGGTGCTTACTGGCATCCTCACCAAGAACAAAGAGCAAAGAGGGCACCGTATGATTTTGCAGCTGGATTCGTGCAGGCTGGGTATATTGGGAGAGGGCCACTGTCATGGGGAACACAGGGAGATGCTCCCAAAGCTTCAGGAATCCTCCTCTTTCCATGAGGATGTAGATTCTGACAATCATCAAGTTTTCTGAGCTTCTCTCTTTAGAAGGCAGTCGACTGCCTCAAAATCTTCACTCCACTGGAAAATATGACTCAATAAAATGCCAAGGCTCAAAGCTCACAGATAAACATTCCTTTGGTGTCCAGAGATCTTCCTCCCTGTGTTGAACAGACATTCTTTATTCTCAAGGAAATGTCACTTCCGCGAACACTTCATGAATTTAACTGGAAAGTGTAAAATTGCACGTGGGTCCTGGGTAAGATAAGAACTCTGGTCTCCCAGGCCCTTTCTTTGAGGGATGGTGGATGAGTTTTAACTTGTTTTGACTTTTGCATGTTTTAACTTGCCATCCACACTGTACTTCATTTTAGGCCGCCCAGACCTGTCACCAGCATGAATGACACCCTGTTCTCGCACTCTGTCCCCTCCTCAGGAAGTCCTTTTATTACCAGGAGGTAAGTTCCAATCCTGTTATAAAATCAACCCTCTCTTTGGGAATGAGCCTTGATTCTGTGGCAAGAAAATTATTCTCATTTAAGCCAAGTGTGGAAGATAATTGTTAGAAACTGGTTTGTGAATATCTGTCACAAGTTTCAGTTGCATTCGTTGGGATGTGATTGGGGATTCATGTCACTTCTGGAAACTTGCATTTACAATCCGTCCATGGTAGGAATGCAGAAGACTTTTAAGTTTTACTACTGATGACACACGTGCATTCTAGCCCATTGAGAAGGTCACTCTCATAGCACTTAGAATGGCCCATTTAAGCCAGGGAATTGGAATTTCAAGATGCGATGGAGCACACTAAGGACATTCTGAAACGTCCCATCATGTAAAGCTCCAGGTAGAAAGGACTCTTCTTGGTGAACTCCTGAGGCTAGAGACTCAAGATCAAATGTAGAAATAAAGTTTCTATTTAAATAATCTGTGGATAATAACAAGAACTTTAAAAAGAGAGAGTGCAGACGTGTCTCATCTTTTGCGTGGAGACCCACAGCCACGGAAGCACATAGATGAGGCGGGTACTTCTCCTAGACCCAACGCGATAAACATACAGAGATCGAGAGGCACTCCAAGTCATCTGATCAAATATCACAAATAAAGCACCAGGGAATTCTTTTAGAAATGCACGGAGAAGGCTCACAGGGAAGCAGAAACAACGGTAAGGAAAATTGGAGTGAGTAATTGAATGCAAGATTTCAAATGCCTTTCAGTATGGGGACAAAAATGGCCTCATGTGTCATAAAATGAACATAGTCAATCTTCTCCCTGAAGAGTTGCTGAGGGGCCAGTTTCCCTGTGAAGATGTGCAGTGAGGCTCGGAGCACTGCTGATTTTTCCCCCGGAGTTCCTGGATTTGCCCATCAGCAGGAGCCTGAGATGGCGATGCTCCCCATAATCATTAATTAGCAGAATAAACAGAATGTGGCCATTCATGGTGTTTCCTTCCTGCCAGTTAAGTACGTGTGAAACAGGTAGAAAGGAGGAGACAATTGACCTGCAGGACATGCCCAGTGAAGTCACATGGTTTAGGCCCTCAGCTTGCTCCTTTTAGCCTTCCTTTTCAGAAGCGCCAGCAAATTCAACCAGCCTTTTGAAAACAAAAATCCGAAACTGTGGAGTCTGTTAGAAACCCGGGCTAGTGCCTCTGCCTTGGGAAGACCTGGCGTGATGTTAAGAAAGATGTGCTTTTGTTAGGCAGCTCTGCATTCTGCAAACGTCGAGCAGAGAGAGACCCCATCCTTACTGAAGGTCATTTTATATCATTTCAGCTCGGGCGGTGCTTATGGTGGACGCGTCTAGATGGATAACATGGCTTCCTCTCCTCTAAAATGTTCCTATTGTACTTTGAGCTGTTCTGGTTCCTCCAGGGTGCACAGTACCCTTTAACGCAAAATATGGTCCGTTCCCTTTTTTCCCGGTTTTCAGTCCTTCTGGAATGTTTCCTCTGAAGCACAAGCACGTTGCTGAATGTTTGCGGTCCTTCTTTCTCATCGCGGAGGTTGGCCTCCGTGTTCTGTTTTAAGGGTGCTGTTCAATAAAGCTGTGTACACGAACGTCTTTCCTCTCTGAGTGGGCCTTGCTCTGTCCAGTGGGAGGTTTTAACGAGGTCTCGTTGTTTGCATCCCTCAGGTTACCTGAGGGGGTGAGTACGTCCAGCCCCGTGGCTGAGGAGCATTCGCTCATACAGCTGTATGTAAGTCAGCTTGACCACGGCGCACGGTCAGTACCCCAGCCCCAAGCACTAATCATAGCAGTAGTTCCTTAGCGAGACTGCTAGTCCTCATCACTAAAATCCTCTTGTAGTGTGCTTCGCTGGAGATAGAGGTCTTCTGGGGTTTCATGAGATTCCATTGAGAACTTCCAACTTGAGCTGGACTGCTCACCTCTTTTCTCTCTTTCCCGCTTCTCCACTGGTTTTAGTGATTTGATGTCATCATAACAGTATATATGAGACGTGTATCTATGAAGAGAACCAAATTGGATCTCCTTCTCTGGACTATTCTCTGCTTTTGTACAGTTTGCAAGACCCCAGATAGTGATTCCTTAGACCCGAATTAAACAGCCTCTTGAAATGATTTCAGCACGAACTGGGTGAGGCCAGGCCAGTGTCACAGGTCTGGGGCATGTCACAGGAAAAGACCTGGGGACTTACACCTTGCTGCCCCACTGGCCTTGGGCCATTTTCCCCGGCTCCAGGTAGGGCAGTCTGCTTCCTCTTGAAGTAGCGAGTTCAAATCCAACGTCCTGCTCTTAGTGCTGAATTTCTCCCACTTGGTAATGCTGTGTATTTCCTAGCCATGTCCGCACATGAAGGCTGATGGAAACCCATCTGTACCAAATGCAGGCAGAAGTGAAAGACCCTGATCTTCCTACGATGGGAACTGAACCGCAGAAACGGGACCTAGAGCTCTGCCCTCCCTCTGACCCACCCCCACTGCCCCTTCCAAAATCGGATAAAACCTGAAACCTGAACAAGCCAAGGATGGTGCTGGTCAGTGTTAGGTTCGCATTAAGAAAGGGAAGAAGTTTGCCCTGTAGGCATTTTATTTAGCCTGAGTTTTTGGTCCTTTGTATTGCAACAGATCTTACAAAGATAAAGCAGAATGAGGATGAATTGAAATCACCGGAATCCTCACTACAAACGCTCGGTGTTCCTCACCTAGAGTCCCTTACAGGCATACCACTTTGATCTTCAAAGGACACTATGGTCTAGCTTTGAAGTCTTTTGACATCCTGGTAAACCTCACTTACACAGATTGACAAGTGTATAACTCTGTCCCATCCCCGGTTCTGAAATCCGTTTCTAGCTGTATTTTTGATTCACTTCCCCCTTACTTGAAAGAAAAGAGAGAATTCTCAAAGGCACTCGCCTTTAACCCTAAGTCTTCCTGCGTGTGTGTGTGTGTGTGTGTGTGTGTGTGTGTGAGTGTGTGTGTATACACTCAATGCTGATAAGCAGTTAGGAATGATGTGAGTCAAATAACACAATTCATGGACGAATTCATGTCGGTCATTTTCTTGATCGTAACTATATATCCCTAAACCTAGATTTTCTTACAAATGCATGAAATTTATAGGAGGACAAAAAAAAGCTGGCTCAGTGGCAATCTATTATCATCACTAGGAAAAGAGCTCCAGTGTATGATGTAAGATAAGGCAGCAACATTAAACTCATGAAAGATAGCCTGCCATGATTATAAGTATTATGGCAAGAGCCGACCACGAAGTCAGGCCCCAAAGGCCCCCCTTCCCCCTCACTGCTCATAGCCTTGTGCATCTGAACGTCTGCTGTCTCTGTCGGCATCTTGGCCCCTTTGTAACATCTCAACTGTCTTGCCAAAATCCTTGTCTCGTTTCTGTGTGGGAGTCAGCCAGTCCTTTCCTGTGCAAAATAAGTTTCATTAATTATGGCCATCTTCTTCATAAGCTCCAATAAGGACATTCTCAGAGTTTGAATGGCTAGATTCCTTTACCTCCGATTTGAGAAACATCTCTTGAAGGTTTCACAGATATTTTCGTAAATACATCCTCTAAACTCGTAACCACTCACGGAAAGAATCACTTCGGCTATTATATACGGCATCTAGCCAGATCTTCTGACTCTCCCAAATATCAGAACATTGCTTATGATCCATAGAGTGTGTTGAACACAGTCTAACGTGTTATCCTGGTTTGAAACATTATCATTTGGTTCATTACTAATACTCTTGTTGGGCCCAGAAGGGCATATGGGGAAGACACACCGCCCGTTCCAAGAACTTCCCAAATCCTGATTCTTCTCAGTGGAACGGCATTTGTGACTTATTTTTGTTGGTTGACTGGTTGGTCAGTTGGTTGATTTGTTTGGGTTTTCAACCACAGAAAGGCTAATTCACACGTCTTTTTCAGTTTTTTTCAAATACTTTGCTTTCCCAAAGAGTCTTTACCCAGCAGCCCAGATTTTTAATCTGACATTTAACGTTCAAACTAAATTTTAAGCACTTGTGCTTTGGTCATCAGAAGCGAATAGAAATAAAATTGAGGTACTGCATTCAGCCTTTGCTTCTGAAAATCAGTTTTCTCCACAGTTAGTATTTTCTAAGATTAAAGCCTGTCCCTTTTCAGTCAGGAAAGTAAGTACATTTCTAAATCAGCATTACAAAATAAGTAATTGATAAATCAACCGCCCTGAAGATGTCTTCATTCTTTTCACACCTTTCTGAGCATGTTGTATGAAATTTGAAAGTAAACACTCTCTGCAAATAATTATTTATTCCATGTAACCCCAGAGCTCCACTAATATGCTAGGTTTATTCCAAACCTGAATTAAACTGGTCTTCTTTCAAACCTTGCATTAAACTCAGCTCTGTTTCCTATACTAAACTGTTAGTGTATAATTAAATCTGCGGTCACCTCTTCTTCACTTCGATAACCTTTATTCTCTTCCTAGAGTTGCTTTAGTTGTTGTCTGTGCGTGTCCTGTACCCAGCAAACTTTTCCAGAGCTGTTCTCAGCAAAAATACAATTGATATGCCTTGAGAGTTTCTGGGGGACAAGATAGTAAATGTAGTGAATCAAATATGACCTAAGAATTCTTATTATTTCTTCCACGGTACCTGCCTACCATGGTTCGACTTTCGTGCCAGCCTGAATTGATGACAGCTCATTTTCCCACGGAGATACTAAGCTATGTTTTTATGCTTGTTGGCTGATTTGCATGCGGCAGATATATTATGTTTCAGATCAAGGTATTGAAAGCCAGAAAAAGAAAGGGGAAAATAATTTTTCAAGAAATTCTCTCTTGACAGAACTGACATGTGGACTCTTTTTTATTGTGTTTAAGTTAGTGGGATGACCTTGTTACGGACTGTGTTAATAAGAGTGAGAAGTCCAGAACTGTCAGCTAAGGGAGGGGCCGACGTTACCACTGATTCTTCACAAGCCCAAACACCGCACGTGTTTGTCAACTATTTAAGAATCAATAAGAAAGGAAATGTCTGTTCTTAACTTGTCAAGCTTCAAATGTCATTTTCCATTTAACCACTGTGATAATAATTATGCCAGGTTATATAATTTGTTTATATCATACGGGAGACTGCCTCTGGGACTTTTATTCAAGTCCTTTTATTTTCATGTTCAGTAAAAGAAAAAAACAAATTTGGCCAGAGCTAATAACATAGCAAGTCAGAAGTGGTTTTTAAAACTGTATTGCAGGTTTAAGGAAAATAACCCAGGTAGCGTTCGTGTGGTGATTTTGTTACCTTAGAACATCCCCAAAGTGTTCGCACTTAAGGGAAAAATATTGGCATGAGTTGTTCATCCCCCAAAACTAAAGGGTGAATTTAAATAAATGAATATGAAGTATTTTGAAATTGTCCAGTCCTTCCAGAACCCATTGTGCCATTGTGCGTGTGTGTATGAAGAATTCTGTAAAAAGGCCATTTATCTTTACATATAGTCTTTTCCAGAGTATAAAAAGGAATTAGTGGGAAAATAATTTTTTTTAGGAAAGAATAATCTAAAGGAATATTTCCCGTCTCTCTTCTTTCAGCAGAACACATGAACTTCAAAACTGACCTTGTCACATCTTCCAGGGTATGATTGTCACCACACCCACTAGTGACAATATGTGTGCAGAAGGATGTGTTTATACCTTGGCAGGTCTTGGTGAAAAGAAAATGATAAGGAGAAAAAGGGACATTAACGCACACCATTTTAGGGATGGTAGCCTTGCTTCTCCGTGGGCTCAGATTAGATCGGATTTACCACCCATGGTCAAGAGGAGCCCCAGGTAGCTCCCAGTTTCAGAGGTTAAAGGAAGAATGCATTTAAAGTTGAAGATGTAGTTGGGAGAATAGCTCAGTGGTAGAGGACATGCTTGGCATGCACGAGGTCCTGGGTTCAATCCCCGGTGCCTCCACTAAGGGGAAAATAAATAAATAAAGATATTTTTTAAAAAATAAAATAAATTTGAAGACAGGGCACATAGAAGAAAGAGAAGCTTTCAGCGCTACAGGAAAGCCATTGGAACATGTTGATGCACTGACATTCCGGAAGTCCTTACTTCTTGATGAGGTCCTAGGTTCCAGGATTTCCTGACCCCCAAAGCCCACAGTGAATTGGAAATAACACCAAACTTCTCCCAGCAAACTGCTGGCGCCACGAAATGAAAGTTCAAGCATCTAAATTATGCTATAAGATACTGTGAGAGCGCATTGCTTGAAGAGATCTCCATCCGCTACCTAATGTCACTGCCTTCCCAACAACCCAGGAGAAATTGCTTTTTCACTCTGCTTCCCTCCTTCAAGCTTCTTGGGAGCTGCAGACGAAATCCTAGTGAAGACACTTCACGTGGACCGTCTTTATAGACCCAAGTGTTAAGGGAAACCTGCCTCTGGTCAACTCTCTTAAGTTCTCGATCCATTTTATTTAGAAAGAGTGGAAGGTTTTTGTCCACTTTCCCCAGCACTTGGCTTCCTCTAGCTATGGTCATACTCTTGGCTTCCCAGAAATAAGTGATGAGGAGAATTTGAGGCCCATTCTAGGTAGTAAAGAAACTGTGTGGACAGTGAGTACCTAAAGTTGGAAATGCTCTTGGCACTAGGGACTAAAAACTGTAGCAAAATGAGATAAATGGTTTATTTCCACAAACTCATAAATGCAGATAATGTAATCCCTATATATTCCAAGAACGGGTTTTCCCAAGGACTCACGTGGGAAAGGAAAGGAGCATGAAAGGACTTGAATGATGCCTTCGAACCAGCACTGGCAAGTGCCGAGGCAAAGAGAATGACCACGAAAGGACAAGAGATGTGCGTATGTAAACATCTGCTCATCCCTTTGAGGGAGGAAGGGACTTGGGAAGAAGAGGGGAGGCAAGCAAGTGGAGAAGAGGAAGGAGAGAGAGGACCAAAGAGTTGGAGAGAAGGGCAGACTGAGCCCATCCAAGGGAAAATCTGGGCAGCCGCTCACTTCCTGCCACCACCCCTGTGCCACACTGATGTGCTCAGGCTCCGCCAGCACTGGTGCTGGTCGGGGAGCCAGTGGAGGGGTGCACGTTGCTGACACATCACCTTCCTTCCACCAGACATCACCAGAGTAATTTGTAACAAGCACACACATCCTTGTGGTCGATCCCCTTGTGTTGCTTTTTTTTCTTCTTGCACATTCATCCTTGGAAGCTGTACCTCTGTAATTAGTAGACTTTTGATTTAAGGCAGTATCACCACAATTTCTGGAATTGAAGGGGCAATGAAGCAAAACCAGGCAGGGAGGTCGTTTCGTGTGGAGGGAAAAATCATTACTATTTCACACGGTGTTTTGAGTGGCTTTGCAGGGATCTGAAATCAATTCTATAGCCGGTAGACCTAGCTTGTGTTATTTAAAAAAAAAAAAAAAGTTGGAGGAGTGACTGGGCAGCAGTGAGACTGTGGTTGCTGGGTAACGAACAGAAGGGGGCATGTTTCAGGAGACAGGTGTGGCATGCTGTGTCAATGGGATGACTGGGAAATCAATTCCAACGGCTGAAGGTGGTAATTGGCCCTGATGGGCAGGTTTTGTAGTCTGAGAAGGTGAAGATCAATATGCTAAAAATAATAAGTTCATCAGGAAAGTAAATTCTCCTAGAGCATTCATTTCATTGTTAAAGTCAATTTCATTTCTGCACAGTGATTTTTTTTAAGCAATAGGTGCATTCCTGAAAAGCTGAGCGAACGTATACATCCAACAAACAGGAATGCCTACTCAATACTAGGTGTTTTCAGGGGGTGGGGGGTAGGAAGAGATAGACTGGGATTTCAAAATTGTAGAATAGATAAACAAGATTATACTGTATAGCACAGGGAAATATATACAAGATCTTATGGTAGCTCACAGAGAAAGGAATGTGACAATGAATATATATTTCACTGGAATTTGACACAACATTGTAAAATGATTATAAATCAATAAAAAATGTTAAAAAAAATAAGTAAATAAATAAGTAAAACTAATTACCTCCTCCTCCAAAAAAAAAAGTAATTAAAAAATGTACTAAATCTAAAAAAAAAAGAACTAGGTATGGTCTTTATAAATCAGAGTTGATTTTAAATTTACCAGAAGCCTCACTATTTAAGGAATCTTATAATATATACTATTCTAAAACAAGAATTAAAGTTATAATGTGCATCATTCTAATGTGATATTCATTTATAAGTTTCTATATTTAGCATTTTGTGGTCTGAAAAGGTGGTACTTTGTAGTAAAAGTTTTTAGTTTTGTAAAACTTGTAGTTAAAGTTTTTAAAACTTTATTAGCCATCCTTATACATACATACATATATATATTAGATTTAGAACTTCATGAAAAGCTGGAAATGTTTGTAGTACAAAAAAACCTCATAACCTCATTTAAAAATTTGGTATTCAAACAAAGTCAGACAGTTCATTTTTGTGTTCTCCATGAAGAGAGAGAAGGACGGTTTTGGATACACCAGTGATGCAGAGCAAATTCTTAACCTGCAAAAGAACAAACTCTCTTCAAGCACAAGCCCTGTTGTAACACTAAACATCGTAGCATGTTTCCCAATGAAGCATGCCTATTGGTTACACTAAATCTTGGTGACTTTGGCTTGGCCACATTTTATTATTATTTCTATTTCAATTTATCCTTAAGTAAAACTACATTAAACTTTTTAAACTGTCATTAATATTGTTAATTAAATTGAGTGTTCTTCCTAATAAATCTAAAATGGTCAGAATTTGCTACATGGATGGGACTCTATTCACCAGCTAAAGACACAAGGAACATGAATGTATATGTATGAGGTTCAAAGGTTTATTTCTTTGTTTCTCTGGAAGTTTTCTTCGCAGCCTCACAGCCAAGGTCAGGTGACTTGTGCCTGAGGTAGCGAAGCTGATTAATATGCCGCCAGCCTCTAACTCGGTGATTTCCAAGTCTCTAGTCAACACAGGAAACGCGGAGACCATAGGGCAGACTGGGGAAGTAAACTCCTTGTGTGGGATCTGAAGGCTGGCAGGACCTAGTGGACCCTTCGTCTGTGTGCAGGATGGTCTGTAACAGACGCTGACTGAATTTTCATTGTGTCTAGGCATATGCCATCGAGTTGTCGAGCAAACAGCAGAGGGCAAATGTGGGATCGAGGTGGCTTGTGTAGTTGTAACTGTGGTTCTCGGCCCAGGTTTCTACTCCTAGTCCAACTCTGTGGGAATCTGGAAACATCTTGAACGTTTCAAAATACTGAAAGAGCTGTCCAAGTGGAGCGCGGAGGTAGACGGGAGTTTGTGTTGCCAGTGTCTCTTCTTGAGGGCGTTGCCGTGTTTACGCTCTTCTTGGCTTTCCCATCTTATTAACCAGCTCTCCTCCCAAGGACAGTGAAGTAGAGCAGAGCAAACTGCTGGCTAGGGCTGCTCCAGCTTTGCTGAAGGGCAGAGGGTAAGTTCAAGCCAGAGTGTGCTCGAGTCCTGAATTAACTGAACTAAAAATGCGGGTTTTCTCGTGTTAAAAATGCTTTGTGTTTGAAAGACTGTCTTTGATGTCGTCACAGCAGCTCTGCCATAACCCCATTAACAGCACCGAATAGTTATTTTGAGCAGGCACATCTGTGTTGTTACCTTCCCTGATTTCCTTTCTTTTTTTTTTTTTTTTTTTTAATGACTAAGCTTCAGATTTGGTTTTCCGAAGGATAATCTTTGCTTGCAGCCAATTTCAGTGCATTTACTGTACTGATAAATTTCTTGGCCTTAGTGGTTTGAAGAATGCGAATCTGTTTTCTTAAAAGTTACTCTCCCTAAGTGGAAATCTTTAATTTTTTTTAAAGATAGTGAAATGGAATTGTGAATTCCCTTGCTTGGATTTTGCTTGTGGGTTTTTTTGTTTGTTTTTTTTTTTTCCATAGACCATCACTTAGTTTCCCTTTACTTGCTTGGTTTTCTGAATGTCCTTTCTCCCACAAACTCACTCCTACCCGCTCTGCTTGGTCCTGTCCACCTATCCTAACGACACCCTTTCTCTCCTCCTGCCCTGTTTCAGGATACAGTACAGCCTGAGTGTGGCAGACAGGCTGGCCGACGAACATGTTCTCATTGGGTTATATGTCAGCATGCTCCGGAACAGCCCATCATGGTTAGTGCAGGTTTGGCTGCTTGACTGTCCTGAGAGAGGGGAACAGTCTGAGCTCTTGACAAGCAGTCTCAGCAAAGGGGCAAAGTCATTGGATGCCAGAGGTGCCACCAAGGCACTTTTTTTTTAACCAATGCCACTAAGATGTCTTTTGTGCTGTTAGTTTAGATGCTTCCCGTTAATGTATCATAGAATTCACATCCTTGTTTATATCTTAGCTAAAGAGACAACTGGTGTAAATGGGTACTGCGCTAAGTGTTAGGATCTAGGTGGACGCAGGACTCTGGGTGCCACCGGTTGGTTCTGCCTTCCATGCGCCATGTCAAACTACCGCCTGGTTGTGGCGCAAGAGTGTGTCTTATTCCAAGGACTGGTGTGTTTCTACTGATTTGGGAAACTGCTACATTCCCTTAAGATAGAAGTGGAAAAGGGGAAAAGTGATTGGATGGGCTCATACCTTGGAAATCTTTTCCCCAACAATGATAACTGGGAGAAAGTGTCTTTCAGCTCTTCTCTTATGAATGTTTCTGGGTAGCCGTCCTGATAAAGCCTCCTTCCAAATCCCACAATAGGGCAAAACATACTTTCAGATGTGTTAAATATGTGAATTCAGATAACCCTATGTATTAGGATAAAGGCATTCATGAAGTTTTTCCCTTTCTATTTTAATTGTGACCTAGGCGATTCCTCCCATTGGTTAAAGTTACTTAGTTTGATAATATGTGTACATTTTCAATTTAAATGAAAATAAGTGGACAGACTTTATCATCATCCTCTGTTTTTAACCCTAGTTTAGGAAACTGTTTTATAAACATGTTTAGCAAACCAGTTCCTTAGAAATGCTCGATTTTGCTTAATAACCCTAATCTTCTCTGAACTAAGAGCCTATGGATTTTTTTGCAGTTTTAACTATTAAGTGATCCAGTGGGTTAAACTGCCTTTAAAATTGGTCCCCTTTTCTCTCCCACATCACAGAAAGCATCCCTCAAACGTCCATTGCTGTTGCCCTCGCCACTGATCTTGTGACCCACTTCTTTGTTTCTAGAACTTTCTCCCCTTGACTGTTTCCAAACTTCCTTCCTATTCCTGCTTCTGATACCTTAGAACAATTTTTTGCAAGATTAGTACATGAGATGATTTTAGATGATAACACTGATGAACATCTATTTGTTTTAATAGTTACATGTTTATCTTCATTTGTATCTTTATAATACAGATGACAAGGATATTGGTTTCATTTTATACTATAGCCTACTCTTTCAGAAGATACAGATGCACTCTTCAGCTCAGCCCATCCCTATGTTCAGATTTTCCAAGCTTGTCGATCAAACGGTTCTTCTTTCTCGCATCTCAGCCTCTCAAAACTACAAGAGGGAAAGAGTGATTGTTTTAATCTAATTCCCAATGAGTTTGGTTCCCCGATGTTATATGGTGCTTGAAACAATAGAGCTAAATACTAAATTATCAAAAAAAAAAAAAGATTGTATCAGTAATCTTCAAAGGATATACTCGATAAAGATTCAATCACGTCTGAAGGCAGTGATGTGACCTACACCGTGTCCCCTCCCCCATAATCTAAGCACACTCGGGTTATTTCTACCACTCTTCTTTGACCTTTTCTTAATTAAAGTTGTAACAAAGGAATCTCTAAAGAGGAAAGCTCAAGAGTTTGTCACTACCAGCCCTTTTCTCTCCTCAAGTGGTTAATCATGTTGACTTGATGGTCACTTAAGACCGTAAAACTGTCTCAGCAGAGATGCCTTACATCTACTTGGTGAAAGCTCGATGTGATTTGTATTTTGAATACAAAGCGGAATTTAAGACTGATCAATGAAGCGGGCTCCACTTTAATAGCTACTGGCCTCCGCGATTCTCACTGCTTTTTGGCATCCTTAAAAAATTCCAACTCCTTTTTCGAATTTCTCATTTTTTCCTTCCCTTTCCTTTATGTATAATCAGATCCTGGCAATTCCCCACACCTGCCATGATCATGTAAATAAAGTAGTGATCTCTCGCCTCCTTTATCATCATTAGAGCATAATGCTTTCCCGTCATTCAGCTGCAGTGAGCTATAGCATGGTGGTAACCACAAAAGCCACCATTTTTAAAGCATTTGCCTCACGAAAAGCACTGTGTTAAAACCTTTGTTTACAGAATTTCCCCTAGAACTTGCGTAAACCTGTAGAGTAAATACTGTCATCCCCATTTTATAGGCAAGTAAAGGTATTAATTTAGAGAGTTCACATGACTCTCCCCCAGGGACACAGCTACTACACAAGGGAGCAGGGATTTCAAGCTGATCCAGGCTTATAACCACTGTGCCACATCACGTCTTATAAAACCTACTTGGGGGTGGGGTAGCTCAGTGGCAGGGCGCGTGCTTAGCATGCATGAGGTCGTGGGTTCAATCCCGGGTACCTCCATTTAAAAAACAAAAAACCTACTTAAATGCATCCCCTCCAGAAAGCTTTTCTGGACGTTTCTCCACACTATATCCTCTGCACCCCTATTTAGAGCCACCACATATCTAGTAGCCACTGCCTACTACACTATTTTTACTTCCTTTTAACAAATATTTTGAGCACAGACCAGTAATAGGAATAGTGGTTGTTAATAAGTTGCCACTTATGTATTTAGTTCTATGCATTGTGAGTTCTCATTTTAATTGTAAGCTTCAAAAAGATGAGAATTTTCTCTCCGGTCCCTTGTACCTCATCACAGCAGCCAGAATATGAATAATAAATTGTACATTTATGAAGCACTTTGGAAATTACAGAGCCTTTTCCCACCCATTGTTTAATTTGCTTGTCAAAGCCCTGTACATTTGGATATTATTATTGCCTTTTCACCGCTAAGAAAATGCCAGTTCCAAGACAGTAAGTGACTTATCCAGGGTCACCTGCCAGCTAGGTCTTCTGATACTGAACGCATCTGTTTCCCACCTCATTCCTCAGCCTTCCTTCATGAGATGGTCTACAAATAGGAACCTAAGAGTCGTTCGTGATGAAAAGGTGTGTTTTTGTAGTTATTCATATATGCCCCTGATCCACTCTGCGTGGGGGCCTTCTCCCCTGTGTCAGCTACTTAACAACATGGGGAATGGATTCATTTGTTAATAGTCTGCCACTACATCAAAGATGTACTTATGTGTCTTTACTGGTTCTAATGTCAGATAAGCCACATAAATAAATTGTAGCTCAAGGGAGAATTCCTGCTGTCTTCCTAATTCCTAAGTGAAGTTTTAAAAGCCTGAATGGTTTTCAAGCCCCTTCTTCCATGGGGGAGGAGAGGTCTCAGAGTCACATAGTAGCGGCTTTTTCTGGCCTCCCCGAGAGCTCATAGAGTGCCTGAGCTTGTTAGTGGTTTATAGTGCAGACTGTGGCAGGCGGACCAAAGGAAATCAGAAACCAGCCCAGAACTTCCAACTTTTAACCGTAATTATAAGCCTCAATATTTACCAGTCAGAAGCTTTCGTCATGTGTCGACTGGAAAAAAAAAAAGCACAACCCAAATGTTGAGAGTTTTATTCTGAGGACTTCAGCCTGGGATGACAGCCTCTCAGATTGCTCTGAGGGACTGCTGCAGAGAGGCCGGGGAGGAGCCAGGCTGTGTAGGAGTGTCTGCCACAAAGACCAGGTGGTTGGAACATTGAAAGATTACTGTAGGGGGGAGGGTATAGCTCAAGTGGTAGAGCACATGCTCAGCATGCATGAGGTCCAGGGTTCAATCCCCAGCACCTCCATCAAAAAACTAAATAAATAGATGAACCTAATTACCTCCTCCCTGCAAAAACAAAGATAAATAAATAAAGATTACAGTTGATTAAAGAAAACCAGATATCTCAAGTTAAGGAATTTAGCATTTTTCTATATGTAGGAAGGTGCAAAGGTCTGGGCTCATTGAAGTCATTCCTTTGATACGCACCTAGCCATCTAGGGCCGGTGTCCTTTTCTTCCACATCCTGAGTGCCCTCAAGGTGCACCACTGGGGGTGGCCGCAGAGGCCAGGCTGCCAGCTTGTCTGCATCCTGAGTTCCCTTTGCTCACTGTCACAAGTGATGGCAGTGGCTGATGACTTGATGGCCACAGCATCCTTGTTTACTGATCCGGCAGGCAATATTTTTCATCCACAGTATCTTCTTTTATGAGTTTTTATCTCCTTGTTAACACTACTCCCTTTCTTCTGTAAAATGTTTAGAACCTTCAGTTGTAGAACTAGACTTCTGAGAAAGATATTTCCTTAGAATCCTAAACGCATAAACCCAAAGAATGTCACACCACCAATGCACATATCTGCATGAGCTGCATTGTACCCACAGGGGTTTTTCTCAGCATAATCAATCAGATGATAAATTTTAAGATGAGTTCATTTCCCTGTTATAGATTCTAATACGTTTTAAGTTTCCATGGAAAACGAGAGTGACACTACCAATTTGATGAGGTCATTGATGTAAATTAGCTAGCATGGGACTGGGAACATGGGAATAACTCAGTGTTAGTTCCTCACTTAATTCTGAATAGGGTTGAAGACACATAATAAGTTAGATTTTAAATCCCATTATGTAAAACCTGTCCGTTTTAATATGATAGAAATAGACTGATAGCTCATGAATGTTCATCAGTATTTCTGAGTGGATGAACTTCAGAGTGTACTTTCTCTAAATGTGTTAAAATAAAGAATTCAGAATGGGGCATGGTCTCATATGCTGCTTGATAAGTTGTACAAAAGGGATATTTTGATTAAAAATTCAAATTAAAAATTCTGTATGCAGCTTTGTATATAGAAGCGAGAAGAAATAGAGAAGGTATCACTGTTAAGCTGAATTCTTCCTTTGTTTAGGAAATCAGAGAGATGAAGACCACCGATTGCTTCTGTAAAATCCGTCATTGATTCAACTGAACTGTTTTTCTTTACTGGGGTATAACCTAGAATACTGGCTGGCAATCAATCACATTTTCTTGAGCAAAAAGCTAATTTATAGATAAGGAAGTGGTGGTACAAAAATGGTCATAGCAAACAATATTACCTGCTTTTTAGAGGTAAGAGTTAAAAAGAATACTCCAATCAAGTCTTACCACGTACCCTGGCATTGCTATAAACACTACACATGGTAATCCTCCCATAAGCCACGAAGTAAGTTACCACTGTATCCGTTTTATAGATGAGACAATTGAGGCACAGAGAGGTTAGGTGACTTTCCCAGAACCACACAGCTTGTAAGTGAGAGGGCTAGGGTTTGCATACAGAATTGATCCAGTCCAGCCTCCCACCCACTCTTGTATACTGCTGTCAGTTATTCACCCTTCCTAAGAGTAAGCATTTTTTTGGAGTGGGAGCTTACCTCTTCAGACACCATCTGCTTTCCTAATCTTTAAGACAGCAACAACAAAATGTGAGCCAAAAGAGAATTTGCCGTGACTGGGGGTGGGGGAGATCTGCTGACAAATATGAACATGTATAATGACATTTCTATGAACTTTAACACCTATACAGAGCAGATAAGGAATTTGTGTGCAGCCATAGAATATATCTTGATTTTAACTCTGCCAGGTGTTTGATTTTAGGTAGCCTGGCTAGTGTTAAGGTACAGTATTCCACCTGTATTCTTCTGATTTTCTCAAAGTGTTGAGGATGCATGCAGAGCCAAGCAGGATATAGAAGAGTTGAGCCAAAGAGCATGACATTGCAAGCCTAAGGGGGCCACCCTCTATTAGTTCTTTTGTCCAACTGATTCTTGGATAGTTGCTGCTGTGTTCCAAGCCCTGAGCTAAACACTCAGGTTCTCATGGTGAAAAGACTGAACCAGGCTGTCTTCAGAGAAGTTGCAGTTTAGTGAAGGATAAACACAATGCAAAGAGATAACAGCTCTAGAAAAGGCAGTGCAGCGCAGAGTGCTATGGGATGTATGAGATGCGATGGACTTGAATTTGGAGTTTGGACATGAGGGTAGCAAACGACAGCCAAAGGCAACAGCAGAAGGAAGAGGAATTGGCCGAGCGGAAGCAGGTGGAGAAGGCAGAGATTGCTCAGGGCAGAGGGGATGTGGTGCATTCGAGGAACTGAAGTGTAGTAAGGCCACGGGGTAAAGGACGAAGCTAGATTATGCAGGATCTTCTCAGGCTTTATTTGGGGAATTTGAGAAATGAGAACCTATTGAAGTTTTATACGTATGGGGATATTCCAGCCAACTTCATTTTTAAAAGATCGCTGACTATGGGATAGAAAACGATTTGGAGGACAGAATAACTCTCAAATCAGAGTGACCTGTTGAGAGGACTTTACCCTAATTCAGGATAGGATGACGCTGGCCAGGGGCACATCAGTGACAGCTGAAATAGAAGGAAATGGAGGAACTTGAGAGTTTGTAGAAGGTAGAAGGCATGGCCTTGATCGTCGATTATAACGCAATGGAGTGGTTTCTCAAAGTCAGGGTCTCAATAAAGGAGTTTGAAGGCACCTCTGTAGAGAAGCCATTATTATCAATAAGTTATCATTATGATGCTGACGATCCATGAAGTTGGGCATTTCATGATTTCTTGTCTTTTCCTTGCAAACCAGTCAACAGTTGAAGCTCTGAGAGCTAGTTAGTTTCCCTCTCCAGCCTTAAGTCCGTAAAACCACTTCTTGGGCCCCGGTATCATGTCATTCCTTCCCCCACCCGCTTCTTGTCACTGACTCCTAAAGGCCAGGAGGACAGTATCTACCCTGTGGTCTTTTGCTCCCAACCAACTGCGAAAGACAGAAAATACCCTGATAAAGTCATCCTCCACTTAGGTATTAACTAATAATGCCTTCTCAGACAGTAATCCTCCGAATAGCTATCTGCATTTTAATAAAAGAGTAGTGACACTTAATGACCTTAAAAATTCATCGAGCGATAAATTCCTGGCACCATTCAGACAAATGGAAAAAATATTAAGGAAAAACATGGAAGTATTTCTGGCGCTCTTTGGATCACATTATTACTTGGTTGACTGTCCCACCCACCCTGGAAGTCAGAACAGGCCTACAGATAAACCAGAGACATGAGAACAAACCTTGAGTTCCCAGAAATCCCTGCTAAATCACAGTTTAGGAGGTCCTGGCACAGCGGGGGCCACTTTGAAATCACTAGCAGCTGACGCTGGCCACGTATTTAAGTAGAAAGTGGAAGAGCTTTCAAAATAATAGATTTCCCCATTCTGAAATGCAGTCCACATAGCAGCCCCTTTATCATTCATCATGGTCTTGTGGCAAGATTACTGATTATAAAGTCTGGAAATGAATAGGCAGGGATGGAGAAAATGTTGGAGTTGGTATTTCTTTAATGATTTAGGGATTATTGGCCATTCATTTTCAACTATTTGTAATTGAAGTCTTGAAATAATGGAATTTATTAGAGGAATGCCTCATTCACCCTTGTATAATGTGAACGTACCAAAATGGCACGTGTGGACTCATAAATCGTTTGTGTGCACAAAGGGGCAATACATCACTCCACCCCTCATTCACTCAGTGCGGGAGGGAGGAGAGGCATGGAAGTATGAGTTATAGCTTACTAGACAAAACCCCGTAACTTCACATTTTACATTTTCCAAGATGATTTTTATATAACCTTCATATTATTTATGCTTGCTGGTCACTCATGATAAAAGGCACTTTTATCATGAGGTTTTTTTTTTTTTAAAGCAAGGGGTTTTTTTTTCTATTATTTATTTATCAAAACACAAACGTTTTGGACAAAGTCATTTTCAGGCGATGAAACACAGATCACTGTCCTGGGCTCGGAGCAGTGGGCCTGGTCGTCTGCACGAACTGTGTTGAATTAGGTGTATGGTCTCTAATATACCAACCAGAAATGATAAATGATAAAATCAAATTAAATTGTTTCTTTGTGGGGTGATTTTATGTTTAAAGCAAGGACAGCATAACTTTCTTATTGAAGCTGTTAACGAGAAATTCAGTTATTTTTAACCACTGCAGAGCGCAGACATGTTTTGTAATACATCTGTTTTAACTATCTGCCTTAAAGCATCAGTTGTCCAGAATTAATTCTGCCTTTTACTAGTAAAAGTATTTTTTTATTCCAACTCTAAGTTTGTAGGCTGATTGAAATGCCAATCCACTGGGATTAATATTACACCTGTGTGAGCCCTGAATCCTGGAATTTCTGTCTTAAGCGAATGTTTGTAAAGTATCACACATGCTATGTGAATATCACTTAAATACTCATGAAAAATGATCTCTTTTATTTACATGGTTTACACTTGGGGTTCATTTCATGTGTTTAACTTTTTAAATTTTATGTTCAAGATCTAGATCCTTGCTACTCAAAGTGTCTTAGGGACCAACAATAGCAACATATCTTGCGAACTTGTTAGAAATGCATGTTCTCGGGTTCCATCCTACCCCATCACCCCCACTGCAGAACCAGAGACTGCATTTTCACAAGATCCCTACGTGACCTGTGCACAGACTCAAGTCTAAGAGCCCTGCTCTAAATAGTTTTGGGTGGTAGATGGCATTTTAAAGGAGCTAAGAATCATTAATGAGTCTCAACAGGTTACTTAAGAGGCAAAATAATAATAATACTGCATTAACTAATTTTTTGAGCATTTAATGTATTCCAGACATCATACTAGCTCGATGCTTTTCTCATGCATCACCTCATTTGGGCAACAGGAAAGAGGAGACTCTTTTTATGAGGATGGAGCAGCGATCTGGTAAATGGAAAAATTCAGGAATACCCTAGGTAGCATACGGTAACTTAGAGAAAAGGGCTAACCTGGAGTGGAAGAATTCAGGATAAGAACAGGTATAGTTTACGTATGGGAGGCGTATAGACTAGAGCAGAGATAATGGAGACGTGAATATCTTCCAAATGACCAGAAAAACATGTTACGGTAATGGATTCCGCCAGAGAGAGATGAGCTGCTTGGAAGTGACTTGCTAATGTGACTTTCACTCATCTTCTTACTTTAGAACAAAGGGTAAAAGATTATGTGGCATGTTTACTGTGTGTGCAAATGTACACATAAATGATATAAATGTCTGGTACTGTATATGGATCCAAGTCTTTTCAGTGGATAATTCTTAGAACCTTAATATTGGCAAAGAAATGTGTCATTTTTAATGTATAATCATGAGTGTTAATTGTTTTCTTTAAGGAATAGGCTTAAGTATAAGAGCCAGTGGAGGAGAGAATCCGTATATTTGGGGATTGAGAGGAACTAGTTCCTTAATCTTGATCCTGACCTGACACTCACCATAATAACTGCTAACTGTGATGAACTAGTCTGTTAACAGGACTAGTGTTACTGGTATGTTTCATAGATTTTTTTTTTCTAGTGGCACGGAAAACTAGTCTTAACAAAGGGCTTTCTGAAATAAGGGAGAGTTGATAATGCATCTATTTGCATTAGTTTTTTAGCGGGTTGGATTATCCTTACTCTAGTAGGAACAATTTTTATAAATTTACAGGAGACCCTGAACAATTCCCATTAATGTCATTAGAAGCCACTACCATAATTCTACTTCTCTGGAAATAAATATAAAATGGCAAGTTACCTGGGTAGTAATACGATAAATGAGAATTATATTAGTTACGTTTTGCTGCATAATGAATTATGCAAAAGCTAAGCAACTTAAAACAACAAACACATATTATTTCACAGAGGGTCAGGAATCCATGTTGGGCTTGGTTAGGGGTGTGGTGTGACTCAGGACTTTCATGAGGTTGCAATCAAGCTCTCGGCTGGGCTGTGGTCTCATTTAAAGGCTCTTCCAAAGGGGATCCAGTCCAGGATCTTTTTATAATCTGATCTTGGAAGTTACCTTCCATTGCTTCTGCCACATTCTATTCATTGGAAGAAAGGGGGGGGGGGGTTTAGGGGGGCTGTTGGCGGGATACATTGGGAGTTCAGGGTTTGCAGAGACACACTACTATATATAAAATGGATAAACAACAAGGACCTACTGTATAGCACAGGGAACTATATTCGATACCTTGTAATAATGAAAAGGAATATATATATATATAATATATATTACTGAATCACTATGCTGTACATCAGAAATTAACACAACATTGTAAACCAACTATACTTCAATTAAACAGAAACAAAAACAAACTACCCAAACAACATATAGCTTCACAATATAAGTGCTACCAAAAAAAAAAAAAAATCCAACAGGATTTAATGAAAAAGAACAGCAAGACCAGAAGGAGAGACCTTGCTATAATGTAGATAAGGCATTTAGAGAAGAAATCACTATAGTTATAACATGTGACCTGAAATGCAAAGAATAAATAGGCTTCTTAGCAAACTAAGAAAAAGAAGAAGAAATCCGCTAAGTCCAGCCCATACTAAAGGGAGAGGATTACACACAGGAGTGTGAATGCCAGCAGGTGGGATCACTGGGGGCTGACCACAGTGACCACAATTGCTTTTTGCCTCCTTTTTGCTTTCCTATTTTCTTACGTGTTGATTTTAGACAAGTATGACTTGTGTAATAAGGAAATAAAATTGTTAAAGGCAATAAAATTCAATTAAAGAGAAGGTATTCTTTCTCTTTTCTCAATTTCTATCAGAAAAGTCACTCCTCTTTGGAGCTTTCTTAGTAAGACAGGATTTATTAACGACGTTCCTGGCCACTATTAGATCATGTCACGAATCTAAGTTTGGTATCATTAACCTAACGGGGTTTTGTATAGCCTTCAAATGTTTTGCCCTGAAAAATGGAAATAGCAACCCCAACCCTCCCCAACTCCCACCCCGGTGGTAGTATGAACATGTCCATCTTTCTCAGCTGCCTAACAGGCTCCTTCTTGCTCTGTCCTTAACAGTATGCTCGAGAGCTCCAACCGGCTTGACGAGGAGCACCGGCTGATCGCCAGATACGCGGCAAGACTGGCGGCCGAGTCCACTTCATCCGTAAGTAGTTTGGGTGAAAGGATGTCCTGTTCATCGTTACCCTGATAGCCGGGGTGACAAGCACGGAGCTGAACAGTTGCCTGCAGTACTGTCTGCAAGACCCAGACACGCTCTGGCCGCTCCCGAGCTTCACTGCTCAGCTATCGTCCTGGTAGAGCACGAATCAGAGCCCAAAGTGTTCTGTTCCAGCAGTGCTGAACCAGCCCGACGCTTGATTTCTCCGCATAATTCCTCATCAGTTACTCTAAAGAGCAAGCGATGATTCAGGCCCACAACTGGCTCAGATAACTTTCTGCTTTTATCAGTATGTAAAATATATACAAGAAAGAGAAAATTATGTCGTAAACTCAAAAGAAGATCCTGCACAGCATGTCAAAGCTGCCACAGGAGACCATTCAGGACTCAACATTCTTCTCCAGCAACACACATGGTTTCCTTGTTAAAAGAAATGCTAATGATGGATGGATTGTACATTGTCATTCTAAGTAAAGTGAGCCTGGAAGAGAAAGAAAAATGCCATATGATATAACTTATATGTGGAATCTTAAAAAAAAAAAAAAAGATGCAAATAAACTTATTTACAAAACAGAAACAGACTCACACACATAAAAACAAACTTATGGTTACCAGTAGGGCAAGGGGGTGGGAAGGGATAGATTGGGAGATCAAGATTTGTAGATACTAACTACTATATGTAAGTTAGATAAACATCAAGTTTCTACTGTAGAGCACAGGGAACCATATTCAACATCTTGTAGTAACCTATAATGAAAAAGAATCTGAAAACAAATACATGTATGTGTATGTATGACTGAAACTTTATGCTGTATACCAGAAATTGTGGCACAACATTGTAAACTGACTATACTTCAGTCAAAAAAGAAATGCGATGAAAAACAATAGAAAGGCCTTTCTGAAAGCCAGAACTTTACCAAGTTTAAATATTTCCTCCAGTTAGTTTTCTGTCAATTAAAAAGCAGGTTGAGTTTCTCCATAGCTTGCGCAACAGCAATGGGTGCTAGCTTTTAAAGCCTGGCATTCTTTGGTAGAAAGGTTAGTTGTGATTTTTTTGAATTCATTTTAAAAACAGTAAAAATTGACCTCGAGGAGTTTCTATAATGTACTGTAGAATAAAGAAAGCAAGGCACAGGGAAGTCTATGTAATTGATGCGGTTTTTATAAAACTGTATCAAATGGGGGTAGTGGGTACAGCTCGGTGGAAGGGTGCATGGTAGCACGCACTGGGTCCTGGGTTTCAATCTCCAGTATTTACATTAAAAATAATAATAAAAAAATTTTTTGAACATACAGTTATTACTGGTATATTACAGTGATGTAACAGTAGTTCTAGAGAAAGTGTTACCTCAGCCGTGAAACCTTTTTAACCCCACTTTATTAAAAGAATATTTGCAAGAAGGGAACGGCTCCCCGAAGACTTCAAGTCAGAAAGCTCAAAAACAACTTTTCCTGTGTTTTATGTATTTGCCTGCCTAAGAATTCTGTTCTGCTTTCCACCACATATGGATCTGCTCCAGATCCACAAAAGAACTCGGTCCTTAGAAGAGGAGTGGCCATTTAATTTTATGTACTGGCTTTATTGTTTTGATGGAAGTGGCTTCTTCCTTCTTGTCTGCGCATCTCACGACCCCCGTCTTCTCAGACGCAGGTTCCCCTTTCCAATATTAAATAGTGTTAACCCTGTATGTTACAGCAGCCGGCTCAGCAGAGAAGTGCTCCTGACATCTCCTTCACCATTGACGCAAACAAGCAACAAAGGCAGCTGATCGCAGAGCTAGAAAACAAGAACAGGTAAGGCCCTTTGGCCGTGCTGGCTTTCTTGATCCAAATATGCGTTCATTGATAACCTAGAGTCATGCTTTAAAACACCCAGGTTTTTTCACCCTGTGTGCATAGTCAGGGGAAGCCGTCTGGAGCCAGCAATGCTGGCTTCTGAAAAGCTAATCTTTCCATTTCAGATCTTCAGAAACTTCACAAGGGGAAACAAATATTTATATATTTCTGAGATGTCAATGCAGTTAATGTTTTCTCCCTAGACAGTCTTATTTCCCTTTTTCTGACACACTTATTTTGGTTAAGGAGCCATCTAATGCAGAAGGGCCCTTCTAGGGGCTGGGGGGAAAGTATTTCAGCCACCCAGAGACAAGTAGAAGGCTCGCCAGGCGGGGGGGGTCCCCTGAGGATCCCAGACTAAAGAGGCATTTGGAGTGACACCACCATCAACCAGTTGTTCAAGCCAAACATTGCCACATCCAGTTCATCAGTAGGTCCTCTCTTTGTTCAACACAGGGTGACTCACAGTCTGCGCCCCATAGGCAGGTGCCCAAAACCATCCACTTCATCTCCACCATTACCACGCAATCTCACCTGTCATTTTATAAAACATAAATCATGTTATTTCCTGTTCAAAATCCTCTGATGATTTTCCATCACACTTTGTGGGTTTTTCCTTAATTTTTATTTATTTATTTATTTGTTTGTTTATTTTTAATGGCGGTGCTGGGGATTGAACCCAGGACCTCATGCATGCTAAGCACACGCTCTACCACTTGAGCTATATCCCCACCCCCACTTTCCATCACACTTTGAATAAAACTCACCCCTCTTACCATGATCAGCATGTCCTCCCTGACCTGATCCCTGCCTCCCTTTCCAGCCACAGCCCACCTTGTTCGTTACACACCTGCTTCTTCCTTCCTTCACAGCCTTTAAAGTCCTGGTTGTCCTCTCAGCTTAGAAAGCTCTTCCTCAGGGTCTCCGCATGATGGTCCCTTGTCATCGCTCAGGTCTCAGCTCAAGTGTCAGCTCCTAAAAGCCCACCTATCTAATCTTTACCCACTACCTCCTACCTGAGGAACCACCCTCTGTTACATCCGTGTGTGTGTGTCTGTGACATCACTATCTGAAAAAATAGCTTATTAGTGTGTTTCCTTTTTATTGTATGTCTTCCCTGACTGATATGGAAGTTCTTTGAGAACAGAGCCCATGCCAAATAGCCCCTTGGTTCCTGAGCCATGCCTGGTGCACTGTAGAAGTTCAGTAAATACATACTGAGTGAGAAAAAAATAAATAGCTGAGTCAGATCTCAAACTCCATGCTGAGTAAGCCCCGCATGGGAACAACTTGTACATTCTATGTTTCTTAAAACAGCACCCAACTATCTTAACACTAATCTCCTTTGTAAGCACTGATGTCACTTCTGAGATCAAACTGGTAAAGGGGGGAGGTTGTGATCACAGTTTCATGCCTATAGAGTTGGACCTGAGAATTTGGGGATAAACGGTCAAAGTATTCTTTAAAGTTCAGTAGGAAAAAGTTAAAAGGAAAGTACAGTTTTGGTTGACACATTTTTATATTCTTAGGGAAAAAAGACTAAAGCAAAAACTCAAAAGCTCACAAATAGCTTATCTGGGTTGCAGTGTTGACCGCCTCTCCCGCCTCTCCCTTAAAGCACTCTGTCTCCCCTGTTAATCCTCTGCTTCCACTCAGCCTGGGGTCTTGAGGGGACATTGGGACTTCCTTTAAGGAAATACCGCAGGAGTGTCCGCCTCCCTGTGGGACTCCAGAACCAGCAAGAAGCCCCGTGACTGTGCTGACGGCCCCGTCTGTGCCATGCTGCGACTCTCGCTGCTTGTTTCTAGGACGTTTGGGGATGGCACTCTCTGAATGCACGTTTTTAGACCCAGGGAGAGAATAAAGCAATGGGATTGAGAAGAGCTGACAGGAAGAGAGCTTCCTCCTGTCCCTGAGTTATTTCCCTAACCCATTCGTGAAGAGCATCCAGTCCACCCTGAACTCATCTCTCTAAGCCAGCAGCCTTCAGCCTCCCAGACCCCCAGAACCACATCCCAGAAGCTCATCCAGGTCACCTTCCTGCCCCATGGAGATCACCCAGGGATCCTATGATCTCCAAAGTGCCAGTTAACCCCATAATCAGATCTCTGGGCTTCTGGGGAGGATACAGTTTCTCATTTTATTTCATGGCTGCCCTAGGTAATTCATGGCCATTTCAGCAATGCCCTTTAGAAGATAATGCTTCTTTGTAGCATCCTTAGAGGAGCCAGTTGATGTTAGTATTAGAAATAGCAGGACTCTTCACATTACACTGTATATTTCACAGACTGCCTAGGCTAGACCTGTCAGGATTTCTTTTAAAGGGAGTTTTCCACTACAGAACACCAAAGGGGACCAAGAAAAAGTTGAAAACCACTGAATTATACCCTGAGAGGTGTAGTGACCCACTGGTCATTAGCTCCTTGAATCTGGTGTGTTTGTGAAGCCAGAGGTTGTAAATCAGCCTTTCAGATGAGAAGCCATCGGCCCCCTTGCTCACCAAGTTCACCTTCCATCCTGGGCGCTTTGTTCTGTCTTACTGGCTCTTGTGCATTTCGCTGGAGGGGAGACTGACCCCTCCCCCGAGAATCTGTGACTTGTAACCTTGCTTAATGGGTTCTAACTCACTTAGGGATAATGTGGCTGGCATCGGTCACCTATCCTTTCTGGCCGGCCTAATGTTCACCTCAACGGCAGGGCAGCCCAGCCCCCAACATCAATAATAGAGTGACATGTCTCACCCCTGACAGGGGTCACACCAAGAGCACTCATGCCACAGACTCAATTATAGCAAATCCTTTTAAAAGCACTTTTCTCCTAAGGCTGCCCTCGTTGAAATCCATTGTGAAGACTGGAACTGTTAAGAAAAAGAGAAAGAATGTGGCCTCACTGGGGGCTTCTCCGATAAATTCAGTGAGAGGAGTTTCATTCCTGGTGAGAGAATGGGGTTATTTAGTTTTGTAAAATGAGCACCATTTATCCTTATTTTCCTGCCAAGCACCTCTTACTTGGTAGCTGCAGGGACTTTACCACGTCGGGCTGTGATCATAAATCAAAGGAAGATTCATTTTTGTCTCTTAAGCAGTGCACATTTCAAAGTTGAACACATTAGCGCGGCATTCTATTACTTACTAGTGCGATGATGAGGTCCTGGTGAGAACCTTCAGCCTGAGGGCTCCGGTGACATACTGCCGAGTCTTCGTGGTTTGGATGTCCTGGAGATGAAGGTGGTGTCCCCACACCCTCAGCACCCAACTAGCTCCAGTCAGCTCGGTTGGTTAGTGAGGGGTGGCTCTGCTTCAGGACATAGGGTGAGCCCTGCTTCCTTGGCTCTGACGGCCCTGATCTGCTCGAGATGCTCTCTGAGTTAACTGACCGGCTTTCTTACCTTCCTCCTCTCTCCCAAGAGAAATCTTACAGGAGATCCAGAGGCTTCGGCTCGAGCACGAACAAGCTTCTCAGCCCACGCCAGAGAAGGCGCAGCAAAACCCCACTCTGCTGGCGGAACTCCGGCTCCTCAGGTAAGGAAAGGCTCCCCAGCATCCCAGGAAGGACAGGTGTTTGAGATCTTCACGGAAGCCTCCCAGTGTCCACCAGAACACTGTCCTCGCCCACTCTGGTGGCTGTGGTTTGGCCTTTTTTTTTTAATAGCACACACCTCGTGGCTGAGATCTGGGGGGCTCGGCGGGGAGGCTGTTTGTATTTTATTTTTTCCTTTGACACAAAGAAAAGGAAACAGCATTCCTTAGCGCCAAAATAAAATGTTTCCCTGGGGAAAAAAATTTTTTTATAGTGCACTATTTTTTAATTGAAATATACCTGATGTACAATAGTACGTATACAATATATATTATACAATAATGGTGTGTGATATAGTGATTTATAACTTTTAAAGGTTATACTCCATGTATAGTTATTATAAAACATTGGCTATATTCCCTGTGTTGTACAATACATCCTTGTAGTTTATTTTCGACATAATAATTTGTACCCCTTAATCCCCTACCCCTATGTGGCCCCTCCGTGCTTCCCTCTCCCCATTGGTCACCACTACTTTCTTCTCTGTATCTGTCTCATGGGAAGAAGTTTGAACTCAACTCTTTTTCGTTATCTGCACTAACAACAGTATGTTTATGATAAAAAGTGATCAACCAAACAAACACGTAAACAACTAAAGAATCATCACAGGTTTTGAAATTTACAAACTTACCTGGGACCCATAAGTTTTCTCTAAATCTTGGTCCTTGATAGCTTCACATACCTGCCTATCTTCTGGTTCTACCAATGAATGTAAATGCCTGGTGTTATCTAGTCTGTCATCATGAAAGATCTGAGTTGGGAAGGACCTAAGAAGGTCATGTGGTTCAACCCCTGAATTTCAGGGCACTTCTCAGAGTCGGACGAGGGGAGAGCAGTGGGATGTGGATGAGAATTGCGGTTCCTCCGCTGTGCCCACGTGTGGACGGAAAGCCACGCCGTGGGCTCCACGTCACACTTACCACCACGCCCTGAATACGGCACATAATTCTAGCCTGTCTGTGCAGAAAACAACACAGACATAAACTCAAAGACATTCCCCCGTGGAAATGTCCTATTTCTCAAGACACTTGTACTTAGCAAGTATGACATTCTTTCCATCTTTCAGTTTGAGTGCCAAGTATTTTTCAGGTGTATCTAACTCGGAGGCACACTTTTTGCAGTAAATACGGATGCCTCTTTTCAGAAACCCTTGTCAGAATTAGGGTGCCACTTACTTCCTCCATACAGAGAGACTAAAGGAAGCAGGTTCATTATGGCTATATTTGGATTTTCCCAAATCCCTGCTGATTATAGTCAGGGATGTTCCTGGGAGTTCCACCCTAGCCCTGCTCTTTGGACATGTTAGCATCTGGGGACTCAGCCCACCTGGCCAGGCCGCAGGCGCTTCCTCTCAGCTGGGATCCAGCCTCCCAGGTTCATGTCCCTGGCTGGAGACGCTAACCCACCAAAGGCTTGAGTTATAGAAAGGAGATCTGCAGAACTGGTAGCTTGTAGAGAAGAGATCACATCATACTTTAGAAGAATAACAGAATTTAATGGAAGAAACGTCGATTCTCCCTGTTCCACCTATGTGATTTCTGGTCCTCCCTTCAGAGGGGTGTATTAGAAATCCTTGCACATTCCATGACACCGTCACCCAGAAGGGATGAAAATAGAAAAGAAGGAAAAAGTGATGTTTTACACCCTCCTCCTTCTCAAAGGCATATAAAAGTAAATTACTGCCTGGAAGCATCCTTTGTCAAATAGGATTACGTAGGCCCTCCGGACTCACAAGTTAAGGAAGTGGAGTCTAGTGTACACAGAAATATAACGGAATAAACCAACTTGGAAATAGAATAGTCATTTTCATCTATACCTCAGGGCACCCTGTCTCTGCCTGGAATGTTCTTTACATCTCTTCCATTGGTCACCCCACTCTCACAGAATTTGTGGTCTGACAGGAAAATGACATAAATCAAATAATCACACAAAGAAGAATATAATTCTGAACTGTGAAAAGTGCTCTAAGTAATCTTCCTTTAAAAAAAAAAAGACGTAACTATCAAACCTGCTACGTCAGTCAGAAGAGGCTACCAGGAGGAAGGATTGTTTGAGTTGAAGCGTGAAAGCTGGGAACACAGGGGATGGGGATTATGGATGGGGATTACGGACAGGGACGGGCGTGGGAGCAGCTGCCGGAAGGGGCTCCGGGAGACAGATGCTCTGTGCACAAAGACCAAATGGCAAGAGCACATCTGGCACTTTTTTAAGAACCAGAAGGTTTATAGACCTAGAATGTAGTGAATGAAGGGGTGCCTGGTAAGAGATGGAGCTGAGGATGTAGGTGGGAGTAGACCATGATGCTATGTGGCCATCCAGACCAGCTTGAGGATATTGCTGTCAATCCAACAACAGGAAGCCCTTGAGGGATGAGAGTTACATATCGAGCTAGACCAGTGGATTAGCTTGTCAGGTCAGACTCACCTGCATCAGAGATCGCACCCCAGTACTGAACATTGCTAATCATTTTAAGAATACGGGCAGGCAGGAGGCACAGGCAGAGAGAGGTCTGGAACATTCCATGTAGTTCCCCAGGTTTTTTCTTCCCCTATTGAATGGAGTTTCTGAGGAAATTTTGCAAGGTGATCCAGCGAGCCTTTCCACCATATTGACTTCCACCAACCATGCAGAACTCACTGTCTTCTCAGTTTGTCCTTATTTTTATTACACGCTCACCAGCATTGTTTTGAACTTATGTTTCCGTCTCTCACACCCAAGGACCAAAACTGTGTCCCCCTCATTATTTTATTTATAGTGTCTTAAAACAAAAGTGCTGAATAGATGTCTGTGGGATGAAGAGATAAACTGCAGAACCAGTGAGACAGCTAAAGAACTGTGTTTGCAAAGACAATATCATCTTCTATGATGAAGAAAACATTCATTAAACCTGCAAAGCAACTTCACACTACAAATCTTGGGAAAAAACAAGTATAAATTTCCATAGCTACCCCTTGCCTTAAAAATAAGCATCATTGTCTATACCCCAAAAGTTGCATTCTTTTCAGTTCACATGAAATTATTCTTTGAGAAAACTTATTAATATAAAGTGATTTTCTTGTTTCACCAATAAAAATGAAATTATAATTTCTGATGCAAGTCTGTGGTTTCCAGACTTGAATTTCATTAAACCAGTTTTTAAATTTTTTTTTATAATATTGGGGGAAACAACATAAAGTTGAGTACTTTTTGTTTTACCATATGATGACTTTTTTTTAAAACTACCATCATCTGTTATCACAAGTTTCATGAGTGGCAGTATGTTTTTTAACTTTTTATTCTGAAAAAAACTTAAGCCTACAGAAGAGTTGTAAGAATATCACAATGAATTTCCTTCCATGCTTCACAAAGAGATTGCAAACATTTTGCCACGCCATTCTCTATCTCCCTATATATGTTTATATATATAAATTACGTACACATTTTTGATTAGCAGTTTGAGAGTAAATTGCAGACATCATAACCCTGTACCCCTAAATACTTACGTGTATAGTTTCTAAGACAAAAAAGAAGATATTCTCTTATATAACCATGGTACCATCATCAAATTCAGGAAAGCTAATATTACCATTTAATATCGTTTAATATACAATACATATTAAAATTTTGCCTATTATCCAAACACTGTCCTAAAAGAAAGTAGGTTTTTATGCACATGAAAAATTAGAAATAATCTGACAGCATTTCAGAATGTTTAGCTCTGTGGAAAGAAAATCACTTGTTTTCTCATTTCTCCTTGGAGGCTACACCACAGATGTGTTATCAAACCCACATTTGGTAACCACTGGTGTAAACACTTATAGAATATATTATTAAATTAATGGGTTTTTTTTAAAAAATTGAATTCAATCAAGTGCATAAAAGAGTAAATGTCATGTTTTGAAAGAATACTACCATAAGATAAATGCACAAATAAGGTTTTTTTCAATGTTGATTAATTATACTAGTATCAGCAAAGTTTTTCTGACAGTTTTTGGATGCCTCTTAATATTTTTTACCTACAATATTAGAAGTTTGCTTCAACCTTCTTCTCAAAGTGCTCTTATGATCAAAAGACCAAAAATTACAGAGCAGTAGCTAGAAAAGAACTGGAAATAAATCAGAAACATTATCCAGCCTTCTACCAAGTCTACTGAGAGGATGTAGTTGGGACACTATGTGCAGACAAGGGCAAAGGAGAAACAGATAATGGATTTGTCATTGAAGAATATTCTTGAATTGGGCAAGACTCTCAAAATTACAGTGCTGCAGACTAGAAAGACAAAAGACTAAAATAAGATACCATTAAAGTCTATAAAATTATGATGTTCCTTGTCCTCAGGATTCAGAAAAGAGGCAATTATAAAGGGAATCAAAGGAAGGATTACTCTGGGAATAAGCTTTAAGTGGCAATAAAAGCCTAAGATATACATATATTCAAGAAGAGTTGAGATGTGTTTATATATTTTCAATTCATAATTCATTATAGAGAAAGCCGATATGAAAGCAAAGTAGAGATGTCTCTCTTACATCCAGAGCCTGTCCTCCCACAGAATATCTTGCAATTGGATGAGTCATTGACCTAACTCAGTGTGACATTTTTATATTGTCAGTGTTCCATTTCAGAGTCCCTGCTGTAGCTCGACTTAATTCTGTGTCTGTGCCATTGAGACTAGGCACGTCCATTCATTAACATTAACACATACATGGTTAAAGCATCCACACATTTTTTTAAAATGTAAGCTCCAATATTTCAAAATCAGAGAGAAGCCTTTGGGGCAAGGAAAAAAGTTGCATATATTACTTTTTCACTAACAGTCATGAAATAATAGATTTGGAATTGATTTGGGAAGTACACCTCTACTCAAAAATGTGAACCATTAATATTCTCCACACCATTTTATTTCTTTTCCCTCCTTGGAAGATATTTTTGGTACCTCTAGTGTCAACATACAGGATAGAATACAGATTGTCCTTCATGGTTTTCATTCTCGCTGACAGTTTAATAGAAGCTCTGCAAGCAGAACAAAATTAGACACAAGCCTTGTAGATTATTTTCAGTTAGAATAATTGTGTAAGAACTCCTTTATTCTGACTTCACTCTCTGAAGCCAAACCCAAACCAGAAAATTTAGATTGACTATAAAAACCATATACCATGAATATTTCACCTCTGAAAGGCGCCACCTTGCATACCAAGAATTGAAGAGGTGAAAAATGTACTTCTCTTAATCTTATTTCCGTACATACTAAGGTGACTGGTATTTTCTGCAAGATTTACGAAAGGGTCCTTGGGTTTGGAGCATCTGTGGGATTGGCCTCCTTCAGGGACAGTCTGGTTTTTGTTTGTTATCTGAAGGGGACCCAGTGGCACAACACAAGGCCCATGACATAATATGTGTTCAGAAAAGATTTCATTAAATGGTTAATTCAGGGTAGATGGGGGAAATACCCAGTAAGAGTTTAATTGTTTTAGTATGAAGTTTAACAAACAGACATACACCCAAGCTGTAATTGTTCATTTATCTGACACCATTTCCCTACCTGGAAACCATGTCAAAGATCCAAAGATGCCCTTTTTCTAGTGGTCCACCAGCACCACGAGATTGGAACGTGTGCTTAGCAGTGAGTTGAATGCTGTTTCTGATAACAACTGCTTCTTTCTTAGACAGCGCAAGGATGAGCTGGAACAGAGAATGTCTGCTCTCCAGGAGAGCCGGAGAGAGCTAATGGTCCAGTTGGAAGGTCTCATGAAGCTACTAAAGGTAAGATACTTCAAATAAATGTTTCTTAGACTTAGGACTGTGGCATTTGTTTAAACAAAAATGCACATAATGTGCAATGGTTTTTCCAGTTACTATCGTGTGGTTTCCTCCAAAATGTGATTTCAAACTCAGCCATAGGATCTTTTCTTAGACACATCAAATGATAGCAGTCAATTATAGGGCTCATTCGCATCCATTTCCTGGAACCAGACTACTGAGGACCTTCAGGGGACAACTTCTTGGCTTATTTCCAGTTCCTTATGTCCTTCGAAGTAATAAAACTGGATTTATTCAGAAACATTTTACATGTAATTGCCTTCAGCAGTTCTGACTAAATTGAACAGAAGCTAATGTCTAATTCAGGAAATGAAGATAAAAGCATGAAATAATTTTGGTGATTATAGTTTCATTAAGAGGAGTGACTTTGTTAATTTCAGTAAATTTGATCAAATCTGTGTGGCTTTTAGCAGCAAGTCACATAATGTCTGTGGGTTTCAAATGCAAACTGTAAATGGGCAAATCTCCATACTTTTCTGCAGGGAGAGGGCGATTTCTGGACATCCTCTGCGGAGTGTTGTAATCTCTGATTCTCACTGGGAAGTGGCATTCTTCCTGTCACAAATCCTTATTCCCTTTTTCAGTTAAAAATTGGTCTAAATTACATCTCGAATCAAAAGTAGACTAATTATGGCCACATGTCCACAGCTGCCCCCCACAGAGGCTTCAGTGCTCTGTGGTCAGCCTGCCTGATGTAAAAATAAGCATGAACCAGTACGGATCGGAATGGTGACATTGCAAAGGCAAGAACTAAAATTCTGACAGAATGACAAGAGCAGAGTCTCTGAGACAGCTCACTTGTGGGACAAGATGTCCTGCCTTTCAGTCCGTGGGTCCCCCACATCCCTGACTCCCCATCATTTATTGTTTCTGTATTGTTCTTTCTTTCTTTCTTTTTCTTTTCTTTTCTTTTCTTTTCTTTCTTTCTTTCTCTTTCTTTTTTTTCTTTTTTTCCTTTCCCTTCCTTCCCTTTCCTTTTCTTTTCTCTCTCCCTCCCTTTCTTTTATTTATTTTTTACATAAAAAAATTAAATTATTAACAAATATCTGTTGAAACCTACTGTGTCCCAGGCACTGAAGTAAGTGTAACACTGTTTTCTTTTGTTTTCTTTATTCTTTTTTGTTCCTTAGTCGACTTTTCCTGCCATCAGTGTTGGGAACGCTGTGTCTTTATTAAACCAAATTTACTTTTTATTGTACTAGACATGTGAAATGTAGAAGCCAGTTTTGTTGTACTGTCTACGTTAAGACAGGACTGGATAATGAATAACCGCTTGCTGTTTCTGCCCTCGTGTCTCATTTGGTGGTCCAGGAAAGCTCTTTCTGTTTTCCTTTCCAAATACACCAAAGGAAGAGGGCCAGTCGCATCTTTCCCTTCACTGAATGAGGAAACTGAAAACAGCCCCCTGGGTCTATACCTATAGCGTCTATCACTGTAGCAACGGGACAGGAGTCTATTTCCCACCAGCTGTCTGGGCATCAGCCTAGCCTAACTGAGCCCAGTCTATAGTGTCAGGATGTAGCAACAGCAGGATAGGGAGGGAAATCATGTTGAAAGATGGTTGGATGCACGGAGGAAAGAGAGGGGTCTGGAGTCTCAGATACCTAAATAGACTTGGAAGTCAAGCCTCAAGGTAGAAGAGGCTTGACCTGCTATCCAAGCCGTATTGAGGTTCCCCCACCTTCATTCACTGTGTACTTGCTTGTATTGGAACCCTGGGTAATCTAACTGTTATTGGTTCAATCTTTCTGTAGGAAGAAGAATTGAAGCAGGGAGTAAGTTATGTCCCCTACTGCAGGTCTTAACTAACAGTGGAGGGGCCTGCCGTCCTGCTGTTTTTCTCATTGCTTTTGCCTCTAATGTATGTTCATGCTTCAGTTTGGAAAGAGAAAAAAAAAATTACTAATTTGCTTCCTTTTCAATGTAGTGCTTGAATTGAGACGTATACAATTTAGCATTTTTTTGGTAACTATTACTACTGTCAGCATCAAAAGAAGAGCTATTACATCTTCTAGAAGAGGGAACAAAAACATTAATTTGTTGGAAACTTTTTAGATCTCCAGGGGTCTAGGTTTCAAGCCAGTCTCACGCTTTTCTGGGTTGTTGATCAGACCCTTCTCGTAATAGAAAGACACCCACCCCAGTTACACTAGGTAAAACCCACAGCACTCAGATGCTAACCTTGACATCTTCTCATGCTGAGAATATTCAGTTCAGTTTCCATTTTACTGAAAAAGTTATGGAACCTCTTTTTGTAAAAATCAGCCAATTACATCTCTTTTCATTGCATACTTATTAAGCCCTGCTCCCCGCTGCTCACCGTAAGGTGTCCAGTCTAATAAAAGAAAGACTATGCTTGGTAACTGTTCACTTCCTGTTGTTACGTTCTTCCCGAAGCAGAATCCCTACCATTAGTTGACAGTAATCTCCAAAGACTAGGTAACTTTCAGCCTTTCTCTTATCACCAAGCACTTTTTGCTCTGGGAGTTCATAAGCTGTTACCTACATACAGTTGTTTCCCTGGGAATAGGAGCCTTGTGACTCTCTCGCTGTAAACTGAACTGTCTGACCACGTGGCCAGGTGCAGAAGCCAGCAGAGGGAGCAGCGTACTCAAAATATAGTAGTAATGAAACGAAAGCAAAATAAAAGCAGCTTTCATTTCAAGTGCATGTCCCAAGCTGCGTATGACAACATGTCCCACTTGTGGACATTCTTTCCATGGATCGATCAGAACCACAGCCTGTCTGATTTCAGCGTACCTTTTACTTCTTCTGTATTCTCTTTCCTATTATTCATTGTGTGTGTTTGTGTGTTACAAAGAATGTTTGCAAAATGCTGGACACATTTTTATCCTTCATTCCCCACCCCACCTCCCCGCCCGTCTGTAAAAAAGGAAAGTGTAAAATGAATCTGTAATGTCAGACAATAAAGACAATGTATTACATTATTTGTATTTTGTGAAAAAAAAATCACTTCACTTAACTGAAGTCAAATTTAATGAGCAAACAGTCCCCCTGGGTAAAGGACACGCATTTGCTGCCTGTGTAATTGCCCATAAACGTGTACGTGGGATATTGCGATTGTACGTCCAACACACTTAGATCATGTAAAGAAAAATGCCATCTCATGGTGCTTCTCTGCAAACAGCCTCTTTTCTTTCCTGTCTCTTACTCAGCATGTGCATAGAAAAAGGAAATAAGGCTCAAATATAACCTTCCTCCTCCTAGTGGAGACAGCAACCATCCTGTAGTCAGCCTGGCTTTAGCCGGTTCCCCCGGGGACCCCTTCTCTACCATTTCCGAGGCAACACATTCTTGAAAGGCTCAGTGGACCAGGAAGTTCATAAACAGATGGATGCATAAAGCCAAACCACAGCAGCGCCCGTAAGAGCCTTACAGCTGCCTTTCCTTCCAGCCCCTCCCCACGGAGCCCACCACAGCGGCCACATCTTTGTCAGCCGGCCAGCAGTGGGTACCACTGCATAGGTACTTAAGGGCCATTATTGGTAACACCCAGATGTCATCAATGCCTTGTCTGGGTGGGGAGAGTGTTTGCTGGTCTTTCTCCTTTATTTGCTTATATATTCAAGCCTCTTTTCAAAAAAGGACCCAAGGCAGCTGACGATAAAAGAAACAATGACTTCGTGAAATAGAAATAGAAAAATCAAGAACTAAAGAAAATGCAAATATGCTCATCACAAGGGACCAGGGTGTTCCTGTGAGCTTTCTAGCAATGAGGCAAAGAAAAGGGAAAACATAATTGGCAGTTTTATCAGAATGGAAATGCCAGTTTTTCAAAAGACCCAAATTTCTGTTGGCATAAGTGATAAAAAGAAAGTTTTCACTCAGAGGAGTAGTGAATGATGAAATGGACAATATGGTAGTAGATCTCGTGTGGCTGATTTTTATACTGACCCTCAGTCGAAATTAAAGACAGAACCCCATATGTCCCAATCTTGTAGGGGCAGAATTCTACAAGGAAATAAACAAATGCCGTCCATTTATAGACTTCTCATGGTATAACATGATCTAAGGAGAGAATTTAGAGGTCTCAGTCTGGCATCTGCTTCTAAATTCTGGTTCTATTTATGAGCCTTTCCCCTTTGGGGACATTCTCTTTGTAAAAATCAGATTTAAGACACCACACACAACAAGCTGCTTGATTTAATAGCCTCTACTTGCTTTATCATGAAAGTCTGTGTGGTTCAATGTATTTTATTATACTGGTATATATAATTCCTACTTATACTGTTTCTTGTTAGAGGTAATGCATGAATTTATTCCCCTTGAGGAGAGAACATGAATTAAAAAAAATAGTGCCTGTAATATAATATGATGATTATGGTATCATAAGCAATAAATTTTTTTTAACAAACCTTGAATCGAAATTATCCTACCCTCTTTCTTCTTTGTGTATTTTTAAGATTTATTGAAGGAGCCGTAAAAAGAACACTCATAAAAAGTTTAATAATGAAGGCGGCTGGGATGTAATAGCAGTGATGATACATTCCAGAGTTTCTGGTATACCTCCAGTGCCAAACAGTATGACCCGGTCTAAAACCAAATATCCTGACTCTTTGAGTTCAGGAAATAGGGTCCAAATAATAATTCTCTTAGAAAGACTACTGGAGTTAGACCTGAGTTATAACGGTCCCAGCTCTTCACTCACAGCTGTAAGATCTTGAGTAAGTCAATTAACTTCCTAGTAACTTATTTCCAACACGCTGATAATACATGGCTCACAGAGTTTTGTAGATTTAAAAAGATGACTGGTGCGGAAGCACTTTGTAAAATGCTACATGCCTGTCAGATACAAGTGTCCATGTATGTATGTATATATGTGTATACACACACACACGGGAATCTATCCGCTTGTCTAATTTGACTCATATTTTACATGCACGCACGCACACACACACACACACACACACATATACACACACACGCACGTAGGCATTCACTTCTCTTCCATACATTAACTAGCAGTGCCTCCAATCGGGGAGAGAGTCAAAGGTCAGCCAAACTCCATCTCTTCTTCTCTTCTGTATTTCCAACTGGGTGGCTCAGGCTCCTACTTCTTCTGTGGAATATAATAAACAAGCCAGAAATGACAGCTTTTCCCCGGTTTATGTTCACCTTCCATTATTTCCCCTGCTCATCCTCTCTGGTGGGTATTCTGTGTCGTGAAGCAATCAAAAGTGAGAGGGGTGGGGGTAATTAGTGTCGGAAATAATCACCCTGCAATTCTAGGACTAAGATTTCGTGTTCAAAAACCTACCCTCCCAGTCTCTCTCTCTCTCTCACTCATTCTCTCCTTCTCTCTCTCTCTCTCTCTTTCTCCCTCTCATGCCTTTTAAAATTAGGAATTGGTTAATTAATTCTAGAAAAGTAAAAATTTCTTCTCTGTTTAAAAAACCTTAGAAAATGACCCTCCAGTTCAGGATAAAGGCTAAGCGCCTTTGATGACCCTAGAGGCCCCCAAACCTGGCCCCACCCCTGCCCAGCCTCACCCCGCTCCACTCCCCACACTGGCCTCCCACTGTATCAACCACACTGGCTCCGCAGTGGGTCTGCAGGACCCCCACCCCACCCCGAGCCTTGCCCACCATAATGCTCTTCTAAGCCCTGCGATGCTTCCTCTTTTCTGCCTGGAAGTCTCCACTGTAAGACCCAAGTCAAATGACGCCTCCTGCCTGGCCAGTCAGAATTAGTCACCTCGTCTGTAGCCCCACAGCAAACCCGATGGTGGTCAGTAAGTGCACACTGGAAGAAGGGATGAAAAAGAGGGTTGAATGTGGCCAAACACCGCTTTGCTGCACGCTCCCAGGCCGCTGGGTAAAACCAGGCCTGACGACGCCGCGTTCGCCACCAAACCCCAGAGGCTGACTTTCGGGAAGGGGGCACCTGGTTAGGGGAGGGTCCCTTCCACCACCCACTCCTGTCTCACAGTCCTCTGCTCTGCCCTTTCTCCAGGCAGTGCTGGGTCCACAATTAGATAGACCTTCAGCCCTTTCTTTGAAGCATTCCCTCCTCCTTTCTGGTGCTGAGTGGAAACCCAAATCCTTCCCGGGGAAAAAAAAAATCCGAAAATTTATGGATCTTGTCAGACTTTTTAAAAATTGATATAACAGCAGGTTGACTGGACTCCGAGAATGGAGGGTGGAAATGAATTTTTCATTTATTCTCTAGGAAGAGAGCTATTTTAAATTTGCCAAGGGTGATGTATGTTTTCCTTCTGCCATAAATCAACCCTCTTCTCAGGAATTTTAGATCTATATATTGATCAGCATGGACCGTTGTCCCTTAAGTCTTCTGCTCCATTAATCATCGAGTAATTTCCAGGAAAGGAGGCTCGCAGTGATCATTCACTCCACCATGCTTCACAGCCAGGCCAGAGGCCACTGTTCTCTAGTGGCTGCTGCCTGTGACAATGAAACTCCGTGACGTCTTCACCAACCTACCCCAAGCCCAGGAGGCAATTGCCTTTCCCTAGTGGTCCTCCAGGAACAGCAGGAAAGAAAGCCAGAGATGGCGCTCCCAGCAGTAAGTCTACCACGCATCAATCTGGGCAGTGTTCTGACGAAGACAGATGGGGCCCTGATCGCCCAGGGAGCCAAGGTTGCCCCCACTCCACGTCTGGGTAAAAAGTGGATGTGACTGGGGAGTTACAGATTGTGGGAAAGATGCAGCTGAGTCTTTGCTTCAGCACAGAATCTTCCACCTAAATTGTTCACGTAATCAGACTGCTTGAAATTGCACCAATGAGAAATTCATTTAGGAGCTGGTGGCTGTTAGTCATTCACATGTTGGTATAATTTAGACCCGGTCAAGTGGTCGGTTTCCCTTAATATATCACCACAGTCCATCATGTCACTTCTATCACAAGACCACAAATAGGAGTTTTGAAGGCCAGAAGCAGACAGAAAGAAATAGGAAAAGTTTGGAGACAGGGTGTTAGGCAGGAAGAGGTGGGGCTGGGCATGCCTCAGATAAACAGTTAGCAGGAGAGCCCGGCAGGCATGCAGAGGGGAAGGCAAGAGCATTGCCAGAGGTAAGAGGCTCACAGAAAGGAAGGGCAGAAGGGCCAGTGTGGTGCCCAAAGAGGAGGGGGCGGCCCCATGTGCACCCTGCGCTAGAGAGCCGGGCCGAACAGGTGCGAGCAGGGCTGGTGTGAGTACAGCCTGAGCACAGCCATCACATGTCGAAAGGTAGGCCCGCAGCCCCATCTCTGCAATCACTGGGTCCAGATGTGCTCCAGAATCCAAAACCATGGAGGCTTTAGAAATGCAAATACAGTGCAGACACCACGTAAGTAGCCTCACATCAGTTATGAAACAACACGTGTGGCTCTGGATTTCACATTTGCAGAGAAATGAGAACCTATGGGCCTATATTTTCTGTACTGATTGATGAACAGCCCAAAGGCTGTTTCTCTCCCCTGGGCACTCACATGGCCCCCCATGACCCAGTAACTAGAAGGTACTGCCTGCCCTGGCAGGAAGCCTCAGGCCGATGCCTGACACCCCTCCCTGGTGTGCCCATGCCCTAGACCTTATGTCTTCCCATCGCTAAACCTTTCTACTGGAGTAAAGCATAGATGGAAACATGTGATGGTTGGTCACTGGGCCTGAGATCCTGATCCAGCTGCGGTGCCATGGGAAGGCCCTGGTCTTGTAGCCTAAAGGTGGGGGATCCATTTTCTCCCCATCATTCACTAGCTCAGAGACCTAGAGCAACCTAATTAGCACCACTGAGCCTCAGTTTGCTAACCTGAAAAATGGGAGTAATAATACATCCTAGGCTTGTTGTGAAGTAGTTGGGATTAAAGTGCTGTCCAAACTGCACGTTGCTGTTCAGATACAAGCTACTATCACTCTTAGCGCTGATTAGTGAGAGAATAAAACAAAACAATGTATGTAAATGTGCTTTAGACACTGAAAATTACATACAAAAGTGGAGTTTTGCTTTTTTTATTTTTAATTTTGGTACGGGAGGTAATTAAGTTTTTATTTATCTTTGATGGAGGTACTGGGGACTGAACCCAGGACTTCATGCATGCTAGGCACGCGCTCCACCACCGAGCTATACCGCCCCCCACCAAAAGTAGAATTTTGTTATTATTATTGTGAACCTCTCATCACAGAAGAGAATCTGGCTTCCAGAGCTGAGAGGGTAACCTACACTGTGTAGCCAAGAGGAGCCTTCTTCCTTCAACTCCTCTGCCCAAAGCCTCGTCCCCCGTCCCACCTCCCTGCTGCACCTGGTTCCTTGGTAAAGAGGACAGGTAAGAAAGGGCAAAGGGCCCCGCTGAGGACCCTGCCTGGAAAAGGATGCACAGGAGCGGCTGCCAGGGAGGGGGCGGCCCCTGACCTCAGGGTACCTGACCAACACTTGTCTCCTTGGAGGGACCCTCCAGCAGCCAGAGCCCATCCTGTGGGGAGGCAGAGCACCTGGACTCAGGCTCCAGCCAGGACTCTCTAGCGCCATCTCCTGGGCAGTTCTTTTCACCTCTCTGAGCTGTGAGATCAACAACCGCACATTTAGTGTAAGGGGACCTACTTCAGTGGGTCGCGGAGAGAAATCAGTGGGGACAGACATGAAAAGCTTTCCTACATGGCGAAAAGAGTCCCATGCGAAGTCACTTATCACTGGCGTGGGAAGCAGAGAAATGGCCGGGTAGCGCAGCCGCAGAGGTTTCGTGGTGATGACACGGAGCTGCCAAAGTTCGCGGGGGGAAAACCAGACCCGTCCTCGAGCAGGCTGGGTCTAGCAGGCTGCGAAGCGTCGCCAGCGGGCAAACTTCTCTTCCTGGGGCCGGGACTGGCCATGCCAAGGTACTGTTGCGAGTGAAAAGAGTGGAGTCCTCAGCCCCTCGAGCACCAGATGAGTTATTTTCTGTTTTGCTTCATTTTTAATTCTGGGTTTTTCTCAGTTCATAGATGTGACTTTTATGTGTGACGCAGAGCCCTGGAAAGCTAACAGCATGGCATTTTACAGGATTGATGTTGTGTGTTTTAACTGCAAGGAGCTGAGCCCACAGCAAAAGACTTAAATCGAATATTCCAGAGCACTGCTCTGGTGGTGCACGTCTGGGGTTTGAATGGGGTGATGATGAATTTCTGGGCCTTGCTGTGGAAGAGTCCTCACTCTCCCCGGCCAGACCCAAGGGACTGGAGTGGAATTTATGTGAACACCTAATCTCTTTGCATTTTCTCATACGTGCTGACATTACTTCCTTTGTAAACTAATTTTTAAAGCAGAGAAAAGTGTTTCCAAGAGACCTCATTGTAGAGACAAGGCTATGAAATTCCAGGTGTGACAGTTTCAGATCAGTTTCATGCCAAGGACTGGAGCGCAGAGATGAATGGCTTTTGAGTTGTTTTCTCCTCTTTTCTTTACTCATTTCTTTAAATCCCACTTTTCCTACTGCTAGAATATTGTTTTTTCATAGGCGAGGAGAAGGACATTTCCTATAGGAAACATTAACCAAACATTAGAAACCAAGATTTTTTTTTCTTTTCCTCATTTGAATCCCTCAATCACAGAGCAATTCAACAGTCAACTTTTACTATAAAAGAGAGATTAAACAGCTTACATCTCATTTGATTCTTAATGTGAGACTTAATATATGCAATATGGCATGATATGATTTGAACTAGGCATTATCCTCAACAGGTGATGCCAGGACAGACAGGGTGAAAATTTAGCAAGTGTATAAACCACCCTTCCCCAGGAGTCTCTGAGTTTATATTTAAAGCATTCTCCTTAATGTCTTTTTATTCTATGTAGAACTCCCTTCAAGGAGAAAATAAACACACCTTGTAATTATCCCTGCTCAACAGTAGCTCCATTACCTGGGCACACATCTCATACATCACAGAACAACGACTGCTGTACTAATATTCCTAGCTTTCAATTTGTAACCGAAACTTCAGTTGACATACAGTAAGGTCCTAAAGCACCTGCACCTGCAGCTCAGGGTTAGCATTACTGTCTCAGTCACCTAGGATTTCCACCTGCTCTTGGAATTTCATGGTCACGGTTTTTAACATCTGACTGAGGCACTGGGAATGGCATTTGGCTCTTTGTTGGGAAAGCAAATTAACGACATGCATTGTCTCCCCAGACCCAGGGGCCAGGTTCTCCCCGCTCCTCCCCCAGCCACACCATCAGCCGGCCCATCCCCACGCCCGTCCGCTCCGCGTCCGCCTGCTCCACCCCGACGCACGCGCCTCAGGACTCGCTCACAGGGGTGGGGGGCGATGTCCAGGAGGCGTTTGCACAAAGTAAGTGGCTTCGTTTTTTGGTTGTGTTCTGCTTTCACGTGAAAATACGTCACCCAGGACTGCGAGGTCTAGGGTCAATCAGAGCCACGCCTGGGGCGTTCTAGAGTATTCCCTGGCTTGTGTCAGAGCCGGGCCTGCGAGGCATTTCAGAAACAAACTCCCTACGCTAATCTGTTCTTCGTTTCACCATCTTGTATCTTCTTTCGGCTTCTGTTGCCCTGTCTTGTTTTTTATGAGTCTTTGCTCTTTAAGGGAAGGGAAATCCTTTCAGCAATATCCCAGGAAATTGTATCAAGTGTAATGCGTTTTAAAATTCTGAAACGTCTTATTTCCTGCTTTCTTCTTGTTATATTAAAGCAAACTCAAGACTGGGAGTAAACAATCCCAGCTCTTCAGCGCTGAGGCGATCAAGAAGGGTGTTTCAGTCTATTTACAGATGCCTTAAAAGAGTTGAGTCATTGCCTCTGTGATACGGGGCTACGAGGCTAGGCTTTCAGAGTTAATATAGGAGGGCAGAGGGTGATGTGAGATGACAAACAGGGACAAACAGCTTCTCCCCCCCCCCCCCCCGTAGCTGCCTCTTCTACGTACAAACTGCGGGGGGGGGGGGGGAGCGGGGGAGGGCAGTGAAGGGCAGGGCGGGAGGGGGAGCCGGGCAGGTAGGTGGTGGTGGGGAGGTCCCAAAACAAGTGATCTTATTCATATGGAATTATTTTAACAATCTATAAAATTTTTTCTTGTCATCACTTTTTAAATTGATAGAAAATTAGGGAAAAAAATCCTGCTGCAGACCCTCACCCTGCCAGTCTGATTCCTAGAAGTAAACACCATTAACAACTTGGCCCTTGTCAACCTTTCACTTAAGTATAAATATCTATGTTTAAGTGTGCTTTTATGGACATATATACTCTTCTTTTTTCACCCAAATTTGATTATGTTTTGCATTTTGGTCTGCAGTTTGCAGTGCTCCTTAGATTCGCAAAATATCAGCAACATCCTTCCAGGTCCTTATATACAGCTTGAAGGAAAAGAGAGACAAATTTGACTACTAGTTTTAAGGCAAAAAGAAACATAAAGTCAAAAGACAATAAAATAGACTTGAGGAAACCATTTCCAACATATGTGGCAGTCAAGTTTCATCATTTCAGCATAAAGCCTATAGAGATCAGTCAGAAAGACATACCCCCCCAAACAGAAATAAGTGAAGGATGGAACAGAGGAATAAGTAGCCGAGAAAAATATGACCAGATGTTCAGTCTCACAAAAAGCTGCAGAAATGCAGATTTTAGTAAAAAACAAAAAACAAAACAAACACCTTTTCCCTAGCAGATTAAAAAAAAAAAAAAAGTTGTTTAACATCAGTCATGTCCCAGGGAGACTGTGAAGAAACAGATGTCATCCACTGAGTATGGGGGATAAACGCTTACATTTTGAAAGGACAGACTCATCTACTCTCTAGTCTGTTATGAGGGAAGGAGGGGTGATTCCTTACAGGGGTTTTTCTTCTGAAAAAGAAAATAATTTAAGTTGTACAAATATCACTTACTGTATGCAAAATAATTTCCTTTGTTTTTTTTTTAATTTTTAGAAGGGAAACTGTCCTTTCCCTAAATCTTAAAGACATTTACGGTACTTTAAATCAATTTGAGCTTCCTGTTATAATTAATGTTTCCTCTAGCTACTTTGATTTTTTTTAATTTCCATGGGTTTATTATTTTACTTATTTAGTTTTACTTTCTGAGAAATGACAGAATGAAATGTGGCCTATCTGGGCAACCCCCCTTCAGAAAGAGCTCACCCTGCTTAAGTTCATCTGGGAGTCAGGTATTTGGAATCTTGAGCCTCTTTTCCCAAAGATATTATGGATTTAGCCCTCTGTTCCACATCCATCTTGCCCCACTCCCAGACCAGCCCACAAATACCCATTTAACCATTAGTGTGCCGGAAACATCCTAAGACTCTTTCTCTACGACGGGGAAACATGGCCTGAGTTCCAGCTCAGGGTACCAGGCGTACGTCTTCCGCCCAGGTCTTGGTGGCAGGAGCAAGAATCCTCACCCCTTTTCCACAGTCTGGGGACATTCAGTGCATGGGGTTCCCATTCCCCAAGAGATACCTGAGATGGTAGGTGGACCACTGAGATCCCTACAGTGATAGGGACCAGAATCGGATGTTCTCAGCCTCCAGGTAACGTCTGAAACAGCAGCAGCTGCTGGGACGGCGCAGCTCACCTGGCAGAACCAGACTCGTCATCCACCTGGGTTATCCTGAAGAAGGGGGACTACACGTGCTGGCTTACCTGGGACCATCCCAGTTTGTGCCATGTCACCCAGTCTTATTATTAATCCCACCCCTTTCACTCGCAAAACTGTCCCAATTTGGACAGTAAATTATATAAACCCCCATCAGTGGACATGTCTTCTTACATCAAAGGCCACATTGCCCTAAACACAATGTATTTTTTTCAGGAAGTGAAACAAAGCACTTCTGGAAAGTGTTCTTGCTTTAGGGTATCAGTGGAAGTGAGTTTATCATATGATTTGATAAAAACTCATAGGATATCATGTGATATCATATCCTATGAGTTTAGCATAAGAATTTGGGGAAAAGGAAAGCTTTGATTTTTTTTTAATTATCATTCCTTCTTTGCTTAAGGTTCAAGAAGAAACTTAAGGAATGACTTACTCGTAGCGGCGGATTCCATCACTAACACCATGTCCTCTCTTGTGAAAGAGTTGAATTCCGGTGAGCCCTGGGTCCCCTCTCGTTGGTGTGCTCGTTGTGGAGGGACCCATAAGCTTCTGTTAGAGATCTGCTCGTGGCCAAGTATTAAAAGACTTTTTAAAGAGCTATGTGGTATTTTGTTGGTGTGTTAGATTTTTTTTTTAGTACTGTTTATGTTCTGCTGATGAGAAGACTATAATCTATCAATGCAGAAAGTTTGAAAAATGCAGAAAAGAATAAAGAAAAACATTAAAATTGACTTGTAATTCCAGGATCCTAATTTAGCCACTGTTAAATGTTTCATGACCCAAAGTGGCATGAGGCTAAAGTTATTTTTATAAGGTCATATGTCTTATTTACTAATTTAGATTTTGTTAATTTGGACTGCAGAGCTATTTGAATGAGGCTAAACTGAAATTTACCTTTGCAATTTCATGAAAGATCTGCCCAGGAAACAAATAGCGTAAAATTGCAACACTATCCTAATAATACTACTTGGAGTTTTAAAAACTTGAACAGCGTGAATGTGCAGATATTCTTACCAGTTACTAATATATCTCACGTATTCCTTAAAGCCCGCCTGGCAAGATCTCTGTTTGGCATGACTGCGGTCATATAGTTGAGATTACAACAACTATAAGAAATAAAACTTCAATATTAAAAAAAAAATCTGTATTTAAACTTCTTAAAGCCTCTATAATTAGAATTAAAGTCATGAAAATTATTGCTGCTATTTTAGGTTAAGATTACCAAATAGTACAAAAATGACAGTAGTTAATACATCCTGAGTAATGGCATGTACCTACTGCTGTAGCAAATGATGACTAAAAATGTTATTCTCATTGTGGACGTTTCAATTACTATTAGTTTATACTCTTACAATGTTTTGAAATATTAAGTGAATATAATATATTGGCCTTGTACTTCCTAAATTAAAGTAATATTAAGCAAAACTAACAATAGATTTAAGGAAGATTTTATAGAGGGAAAAACAGGATGCTTAAAGAATTAAATCAGTTATTAAGACAAAAATTCCTTATAACATTATTAAGTTTAGAAAAAAGACAATATGGTCTACTAAGTGGTGTTATGGTAATTCATGTCAGTGTCAATTCTCATTTTGAAAGAAATGAACACTTACTTATGTACACTAACTGGTCAGTGTTTTATACAGCACAGGTTGGTTTTATATTAAGCCTAGCCCTTTATTGGCCAATCATAAAAAGTTCTAAGTCATTCTTTACTTCTTCCATTGTACCTAATAGACGTGAGGAGTGACACCGAGAGTAATGTGGATTCTGAATTTGCACGGACTCAGTTTGAGGACCTGGTTCCATCACCAACCTCTGAAAAGGCTTTTCTAGCACAAATCCACGCGCGAAAACCCGGGTACCTTCACAGTGGAGCCACCCCAATCACCATGCGTGGGGACATGTGAGTATCTCCTTCTTGGAGGTGTTTTTGCAGTAACAGAGCACGCTGCAGGGAGCAAAGGAACATAAAAACATGGTTGCTTAGTTCTTTATTTTGGAAAGGGAAGATGCAGTTTCCTTTTCTGCCAAAAGTAGAAAGGTACGTTTAAATTTGTCATTGTGACTTTTCCCTCACAATTTCCAGAGTATCAATAATTAAAACCAACCAGAGCTTATTGAGAGCCCAGCTCGCCCAAGGCGCTGTGCTGGTTGGGTACTAAGTAGTGTGAAAAATTGCCCACAGCCTGCCAGGACTCACAGACCAGTTTGGGAGATAAATCATCCTATGTTCTGAATGTACTATATTTGCTCTTAAAGGACCTGGTGACACTGGAGAGGCCTCTGTTCAGAGTGGGTGTAAACAACATCATATACACACTTGTGATTGAAATAAGTAAATGTATGAAATCCCATTATAAAGAAATCCAGTTTCCTTGACTTGTTGAATATGTATCAATCTGACCTTCCGAAGACATCGTGCGAGGATTTTCACCCAATTAGGCTTCGGTCGCTTGACAGGAGCCAGCAGAATCAGTGACGTCCCCACTAGACTCTCTGCGACCTTGGATCAGCTCAGAATAGTCAGGCAGAGGAAAGCAAAGCTAAGAAACAAAGGCAAGGCAAGGGACAGACCTGCACAGCCCAGCTTGGGAGGGAAAAGAGTAGAACAAAGAGCGAGAAGTGGAGTTCTGAGACATGGGGGCAGGGGCTCACCAAAGGCTGGAGAAGAGAATTGATAAATAGTTAAAAAAAAAAAAAAAAAAAAAAAAAACCTATGGAAGAGTGATGGAGCTTAATGTGAAAAGTACTGCAGACAAGTCTACAAAAATAAACTGGCTGTTTTAAAGACCCAAAGAAGAAACTAACCAGAAGCCTTTCTGGTGTTTTGGCTCTTAGACCAAGTAGTGAGTAAAAGATCAGTAATAATGGGAATTATAAATAGACGTAGCTTGAAAGCCAGCTGTGAAAAGGCAGAGCATTAGATCCAAACAAAACAGTTATAACATAATTTAAAATGGCAGGAGGCCGCTGCTTTTTCATTTCAGTTTGCTTTCTGTCCTGTCCTCTATAATTTAGAGTCATTTGATTTGTTTGCTGTTCAAAACGGTGCATTAGTTGTCATCCGTTTAGTCTGGTAAATACATAGCTATTTGATTTTTTATAATTAAGCATTTACATGGTGATTACCTAAAATTCAGACAAGTCCAAGACCGTACGCTGGTGGCAGAACTAGCTACCAACACGGCTGTGGGAGTTAAGGAGAGAAAGTTCACAGAGGTCTCACAGACCTATTTAGGCTGGCCCCAAACCTCTAAAAATAACAAGAACATGTCATGCAGATATAAATAAACATGAACAATGGCATTTAAGTTCCAACCCAGAAACTTCTAGTTGACCAGTCTTTTTTAGGGGATATTTTAATATCTGGACTATCTAAACATCGACTGTGTTTTTACCGTGAGAATATTTTAGTCCTATGATTTAGGTAGTGAATTTATGTTCAGTCCCAGGAAGAGCTTGATATATCCTGGGATGAACAGTTGGAATCACACGCTAGTGAATAAGATCATTCTTACCTATTTATTTCATAGTGGAATTGGACAATTAAATGGATTTCTTCCATTTAGAGTTAGTATACGTTTTTAAGATCAAGAGCTATGGGGTAGAACTTTAGTCTTCCCGACATCAATTAGCTGTTATTAAAAAAAAAAAATTAGCTGTTATTCAGAGACTTGATTCTACCATAAAAATAAAGCACACGGGCGCACGTGCCTATGTATACACGTAACACAAAGAGGGTTAAATCATAGACAAATGTCCTTAATCATTATTTCACTAGGGGGCTCACTTTGCTTATAGAAAGTGTTCTTGGATTCCATTTTTTTTTTAAGCCCCCAAATTGGGAAAACTATATCCTCCCAAAAGAAAAACCTGCCCTTTTTAAGACTGACAAACATTTAAAAGGCAACTCCTTCCGGTAAGCCCTAGAAAAACATAAATGACAGTGATCACCAGGCTGCCATGGAAAAATTGCACATGAGAAAACCTTGAGCATATATTTCTCCAAACTTCCGAAGTTTTTTTTAAAAGGTTTTCATTGGGGGAAAGAAGACACTGAACTGAAGTAAATTAAAGCGGAGCGAATTGGAGGACTGAATAAATGTGCACCCGAAACTACAGCTAACACATGAATTCCATCCATAGTTTCCTTTTAAGATTTGCTCCCAAACGCCCTCTGTGGTTTATTCCCAGGGTCACAGAAGATGGGGACCCCTACGTGCAGCCAGAGGATGAGAACTATGAAGATGAATCCGTCCGGCAGCTGGAGAACGAGCTGAAGATGGAGGAATACCTGAAACAGAAGCTGCAGGATGAAGCCTACCAGGTACCGAGAGCCAGCCCCCCCCCCTACCCCCACCTCTGCCCCCGCCCGCGGGAGCCGGGGCTCTCACCCGGCTCCAAAACTCAGGAGCCTTCTCCATCCTTCCACCCTCCCTGCCTGCAGTATTCCAGCAGCACTCCTGACTCCACATATTCTAGACGGTAAAAAATACTAAATACTTCTTAGAGCTGTCACTCACCATGTAGTCTTATAAATGCTGAGCTGGAAAGTGAAAACGTGGTGGAAACATTAGTGGAAACCTGGTGACCGACTGTCCCTCATCCTCTGAGATCATTAGGAAAATGCTTTTGGAAAAAAGACACAGTTGACCCTCCATATCCACGGATTCAGAGCTTGTGGATACTGAGGTTCAATTATAGGGGACTCGAGCATCCATGGATTTTGGTGTCCAAGGCAAGGGCAGGTCCTGGAACCAGTCCCCACCCCGGATACTGTGGGATGACTGTAACAGAGAACAAGTCACCAGGAAATTGAATAAGCATACATATGTCTCCTCCCTCGAACCATTTGTCCTCAGCTTCCCTCACTTCCGCCTCATATCAAACGTCAGTAGGAGGGGGTGGGGTATAGCTCAGTGGTAGAGCGCATGCTTAGCGTGTGCAAGGTCCTGGGTTCAATCCCCAGTACCTCCATTTTTTTTAAGATGTCAATAGTAGAAGAGTGACAGACCTCATCAAGAAATTTTGGGGGAGCTGTAGGCTCACACTCAGCAGTGTGGATGGACAGATTGTCGTGTATACTAAAGCGTATTAATCCATCTGGGAATTCACTGGATATAACACGTGCAATTAGGAATAAAGGTAATTAGTAACTCATCCTTAAGGGAACGCATTTTCTCCATGGAGATTGTTCAACTGCCATGTTTATTTTTCTTCTGTTTCCCCTCCCTGTGTTTTGTTGGGGTTCTGAGAGTTCGGGGCTGTTTGCCTGGTCAAGATCTGTTGCCTCCACGACCCCAGTGGGTTATTTTATCACATCAGGCTTTCTGTCCAATGGGTAGACAAGCTGTCTCCACCTTCTTAAGTCAGCAGTGGCCCTTTCTTACTCTGTTGGTGGAAGAAAGAAAAGCAGAGAGAATAAACTCTCTTCTCCTCATCTGTTTATGGATTCAGTTTAGAAATATTTTGCCAAGAAGAATATATCAAGAAGGAAGCCATAACCCCACCTTGACAGTATAAAATAGAGGTTCTGGAATGTTCCCTTAGTCTTTTCCGTTTAACAGCCGCATTTCAGAAGCAACCCCAGGGTAGGCCTAGTCATACAAAACAAACAGTGATCAGATACGTCAACACTGCTGAAATAAAGTTGCCTTGAGGCAGAGCAAGGAGGATGCTCTTCGTTTGGGATTTCTGTGGTCTGTCCGCAGAAGGGAATTGGCCTGGATGAAGCCCCAGGGTGTCTCCAGGAACTCTTGAGGGAGGACATTCCTCCATCTGCCTCATTTGGCCCTGCTGCATGGAGGGAGAGAGAGAGCTGGTTAATTAATCAATGTTCTGGTTCGTGCTGTTAGAGGCAGCTGTTGGCCTCCCTCTTGGAGCCCACGTGGGTTTCTGGATTTTGGTGACAACAGTAACTGAATTTTTAGTTTTCTTTTTTTGAAGAGAGGGAGTCTTTCATACACGGTAGATTTTCATTTGTTTTAATGAATTAGGAATTTAACCTGACAGGAGCAAAAAGAAGGGAAATTCTATAAACAGCGTCAGCTCCAACTGGAGGTCGTGCCATCTCTGGTCAATCTTAAGCTCCTTCTGTCTCTCCCTTCCATACCCAGTGACTTCAAGGGAAAGGCAAAGCAGAGGGCTGGGAGATTATAACAGGCCCACGCAAGATACATGCCCTGGAGAAGGCTGAAGTGGTTTTCCTGGACTGCTCTGTGAGCATTTGGTTGTTGGATGGATCAGAAAGTTACTTTCATTCATCAGACTCTCTCTCTGTGTTTCTCTCTCCGTCTATCTTTCTGCATGGCTTCCAACCAAATAATTCACCGGCTTGACTGCAGCACAGACTTGACATTGTCACCTTTCTTGTTTGTGTCCTTTGTCACCCACAGGTCAGCTTGCAAGGTTGAATGCAATATCCTTTTATCACTCTCCTCTCAAGTAAGTACCCCCCAGTAGGAGGAAACATGGCCACTGTACACTGAATTCTGATAACTTGTCACCCGCGTTCACAAGCACTGTCTCTTAGGTTTTCTCTATGATGAAATATCCTCCTTCCCTGCTGATATCAAAGAATCACCCTGGCCTATGTAAGCATTTCATTATAGTCCAGTGGAGATTTGGCAGGCAGACTTGGGAGTTGACTTTATTCATTTGGAAGACTGGCACAGAAATGTTTATAACATCAGAGAGGCCCCAGAAATTTGTGACGGTGAAGTCACAACAGCATCCAAGTTTTCAGCCTCGCTTGCGCTTGAGAGAGAATAGCCCAGATTTGTTGAGCACCTGCAGAGATGAGTAAGCTCCTTAGTGCGCTCAGCACCCCGGAGGTCAAGGTGTGCACCTTAACAGGTGGCCGCGGGAGTGGGGGGTAGAGCTCCGCGGTGGTGTGCCTGCTTAGCACGCAAGGGTTCCTGGGTTCAGTCCCCAGTACTGCCATTAAAAAAGTAAAATAAACCATAAAAATAAATAAACAAATAAACCTAATTACCCCCCCGCCAAAAAAAACTAAAACAAAACAAATCTAAGGGAAAAAAAAAGTGAAAGCAAAAGCATGTATTATTAAAGAAAACAAGCAAAGCAAAATGGAGAGGTAAGCTTTTGCAGTAGCCGCTTCAAAGCCACTGTGGAATTCAGCAAGATATAAATTAATTTAAAATAGCGTTTATGTGGCGTGTGATTCTCCCAGCTTCAAGGGTCTACCTAAATACATGGGAAATCCTCCGTAATTTCTTTTAACGATTGGCAGGGTCACTTGACTGTAGTGATCTGAAGCTTCATCTCTGGATTCTAAAAGACTGATGTCAAATCATGTGTTTCACCAAATCCCAGCAGCTTAATCCTCGACAGATTACTAGACCTCTAAGAGCCTCCATCCCTCTGTACAATGTGTATCATAATACCTACCTCACAGAGAGGTTGAACTCACTGGGGTGTGGTTTTTAAAGACTTACCATAGTGGCAGACGCGCTGTAGCTTTATGCCAAGCACACCCATACATGCCTAGCACTCTGCTCAGTGCTTTACAAGCAGTTCAGTCCCTGGGACCATCTACTTTTGTGAATGAGGCCGGGACTCAGCTTTGTACAAGGATTTGAAACACCTCCAGCTACCCTGTCCCATGAGTCTAGAAGGTTTCTCTGTCTCCAGCTGGTGGCCAGTTAGACGTCCCACATTACAGTTCAAAGCTAACACACCTCTCACAGTCCTCTGGCTGCGTGAGCCCAAGGACTTGCACCTACTCTAATTGTACAGCCTTTTCCCACCCATGGAATCCCATCAGTCTATAGCACAGTTCACAGTAAGCCCCGCCTGCCAAATTGAAAAAAACGGACATATATCTCCTAAATGACATATCCATTAGTAAAGAATACATTCCAGCTCAAACACCACTGACCTCCCGTCTCAGTCCTCAGGCTAAGAGTAAGCAAGTAACAATTGAGGCATAATTGTTATTATGAAACAGACTTTTTGAGCTGGGAGGCCCGTTTGGTGTAAAAGGAAGGATCTCACCGAATGTGTGCTAGTCTGCGTCCCTTGGGCTTGAGAATGCCACACCACGTGTCCTCCTGATTCATGATGACTGTGGGGGAAATAATTCCCAGGAGCTGTTTCTGAAAATACTCACTCCAGTTATAACAAACCTAGTCCCAAAGGAGCAAGCCTTTTCCTTACATAGCATTTTCTTTCTCTGAGCTCCAGCAATTTGATCATTTTTGCTCTGCGCATTATTTAAACATCCGTAGGTAGTGCTTAGAAAAATATACTTTTTTGAAAGCCTAATAAAATGCCCTTGACACACACCCAGATAAAAAAGTGGTATTTGGTTCTCATTCATAAACATCAAAGATTTCAGTACTCTGAAAGTTCTTAAACCATTTTTTTAATCTTTTGATGCCAATCTGGCAGTGAAAAATTAAAGCTGTTGTGGCCTCTGCCATTTATTGCGTCCCATACCTAACTAGCTGGCATTCCACAGGCCACTAAATATAAACCAGCCTGTCAGTAAATCAGCAAGTCAGACAAAATTCGTTTAGGACCTGACAGAACACTGCAGAAGCTAGTGGCTTTTCATCTTTGCAGCTAGTTCTAACCCACTGTCGTTTTTCTTGATGTAGCCAAGAAATACAGCTGAAATTTTTTAATGGTTTATGCTATTGAAATCTATTTGTTTGGACTTTCCTGGCTACACTGCAAGATCAGAAATTATCCCAAAGTACATGCATCTCTTATCCAAGGGTCCTGAGGCCGATTTCATCAGCTCACAGTCAGTTAGCATCTACCAAGCTGAGCCCCACATGACTAAGGGGCAAAAGGTGGGACTCCAGAAGCGCGGAGGACCCCTTCTCTGCTCAAGAAGAGCCTTTGGCCTGTTTGGAGATAAACATGCACTCATCAACACACTAACAAGAGTGAATAGAGTGAAACCTGACTTACTGCTTTTCCGCTGGCCACGATGGAAGAAACAGTTTACATAAAGGTTAGCACTCAGCGTAGAGTTCACCAAAATTCCATTTGTGTCCAGTCCAACCTTGAGTTGGTCCCTTTTCCATCCCTCTGGCCACATGGTACTCCACTCACCTTGGCCAGCCACATCCTAACTTCAGACATTGGGGGATTAGAAGATCCGGAGTGGATTTGTTTTTTAAAAATGAGCATGGCATCCTGGTAATGAGTCAGTGCTTCCATCTCCTTGTCCAGAGGACAGCACAAATAGCTCTGTTTACGGTGCTTACACCCTCCAGGTGCCTCAGGTACCCATGAGGCAAGAGACTCAGCGGGAGGAGGAGTCTCATCCTTTCTTCTTTCAGAAGGTGCAGTAGCACACAGTGTCCCAGAACATTCGTTCCTGGTTGTCAGAGGAAGGGAGAATGTGTGTGTGTGTCTGTGTGTGTGTGTGTGTGTCTTGGGGGAAAAGGGGGGTTCTAAGCCTCATAACCCTAATTGAGAAAACAGTTTCCATCTTTAAAAGAAAAATTACACATTGCTTATTCCCAGGCAAGCTATAGTCAGACAGATGATGAAAGGGACAGGAGAGCTGGTGATGAAGGACTGAGCTGCACCCACCCCCCCCAGAGGAGAAGACGGCAGCCGGGCAGCAGCCTCACCTCACGGAAGAGAGGAACCACCGCCCACAGCAGCTCCCGACAGACCCCCCCCACCCTACCCCCTAAATTTATGTTCTGCCGACTCTAGTGCAGCTCACTTTTTGTTCTAAGATCTGTAGTTCATAGGTGTGTGTTTTGAGAAGGAAAAAAAAAAAAGACTTCTGTTCAAAGCTAACTTATCAGCTTACATCCTCTGTAACATGGCTCATCCCTCGAAATGAAAACCCAGGCTGAAAACTCAGGCTGCGGTTACTCACGATGGCAGTATTAACATGCATCTTAAGCCTTCGTACATGACACTGAACCTGGTCAGTTTACGACGACAGTATGCATAGTGTTTATAGCTAGACATTCAATTTCCGAATTCTCTGAGATTTTAGCAAGACAGTTGATTATATACACTGTACATTTTTTTTTCCATAGCAATTGAAAAAAACAACCACTTGCCATCATTCACTAAGCCTGAAGGGTTTGGTGCCTGGGTGCACAGACCCAGCCCCGAAGCCAAGCAGGGTCCTCGGCCAGCACGGTCTGGGTTCGTCTCCAGGTCTCTGAGAGCAGAGGCTGGACGCAAACACACCAGGATCATCCAGTCTTCGGGGCCTCTTTCCAGCTTGGGGTTGTTTTCTTTCAAGAGACTCTTAACCAATCAGCCATAGAGTTTAGTGTAAATATTTTTTTTCCAAATAGATATCATATTCAAAAAAAAGAGACAACATTCAAATTATATAGAATCTAGTTTTTAAAATCAGCACAGATCTTCTTAAAAACTGTGAACTCTGTTTTGAAATACTCGTTACTAAAGCTGTTTATAAACCACAGGTGCCATCAGACTCCCCAAAACGGACTCAGATTCTCTGCTCTTCCCCGGGCTCGATCCTCTCGGTGTAGCTTTAGGGAGCATGTTTCTAACAGCACCGTTCGTCCATACGTTCCCCTATCAGGTCGTTCGGAGGCCTTTCAGCTTTAAATGTACAGGCTTAAAGTGCGCTTGCAAACGTTTGCTCTCCTTTTATTTCTGAATGTGTATTGCCTTAGCTGGCTACCTGGTGTATGCATGCAGCCTCCTGTGGTCATGTGAGAGGAAACAGGCTCTTCGAAGCGGAGTTGGGATTTTGCACTCCGTGAAAAGCTGATGTGCAAAAGAACAGGTCAGAGGAGGGAGGAGGAAAGACTGTCGATGGTCCTTTCCGAGGGCCCTTTTTTGGGGGAGCGGTAAAGACCTCCCTTAGGGGATTCTGGGGAAATGAAAAACTAACCCTCTACTTGTTTCAAGATTCGAAGAACTAAAAATCCTGCAACATAGTGGATACATTATACTTAAATTGGCAGCTTCTCTGGATTCCTGATTCTCCTTTAAGGGAAAGAAGAGAACATTTTAGAACAGCGGTTCTCAGAACGTGTTCCCTGGGCCCGCAGCAGCGTCAGCAGCACCTGGGAATGGATTAGAGCTGTGGGTTCTTAGGCCCTAACCCAGGTCGACTGAGTCGGAAGTCCTGGGGGCAGGGCCTGGCAACCTGTGTTTGAATAAGCCCTCCAGGTGATTCCGATGCACACCAAAGTTTGGCAACCACTGCTTTAGAATAAAGTTGTATAAGAAAATCCCTGAAAAGGCCTTATTCAGAATAAGCAAGACAGGCTTTGAGTCAACCTCAAAGCTTCAGCAACTCGATTTTGCTCCTAGGGCTGGCAAAAACCTCCTCCCACCCACATCATCAGTAGTTGGTGGGTGCCCAGCTGAGCACAGACACCCTGACATCTTCCAGCCTCCTCTCTGGAGGGTTCTAAGATGTTCGTGTCTCTGAGTTTGGTCAGAAATCACCTCCTTGGCTGCCCTGTGGGACTAAATCGCTTGCCTTGAGGATCGCGAAGCTCTGGGTTGACTCTAGCAAGGAGCCTGTTCTGTCCGCTGATGTACTTAATCCTGCTTCCCTCCGGAGAACCAGCCTGGCAGATACCCCTGAGAACAGGCTGACACCAAAGCGGCACAGCTGCCCAGTTCTCACATCTCTTTGCACAGATGGATTTTATTGTGGGTTTTGTTGGTAGATCTTAACATTCATCTCTCTTTCCACCGCCCATCCTCTGTGAAACCGTACCTCGCTAGATGGAGCAGGTGGCCACTTGTGCCTCAGACTCAGTCCCTAAAACCACTGCATCCTGGCTGCCTACATTGCCGTCAGCTCTAGATCATAGCCGGGTAGTTCTTGACCCCAGAACTCTGACCCTGCAAGTGGCATTCAGCCACCCGCTGGACCGAGCTGACAGGTGTGGTCATTTTGTGTTTCTACATCAAAATGTTTGTCTAAGGTCTGAACTGTTTTGCTGATAACCTTCCCCCCGTCCTATTGCCAACTCCATCACATGGTTGTTGATAACCATCGTCCAAAGCCATTGCAAGGACTCTGGAAACTGCTGCCAATGACCAGTTCCTGACTAACCAGCCGCCTTTTCTTTCTCTTAGCTCCACGTCAGCACTGAGACCAGACTCAAGCACCCCTGTCCTGTAAACGAGACAAAATGGCGTGTGTTGTTTTGGGTTTTTGTGTTACTCGGTGGGTTTCTTTCCCTGGCTCTCCAAATCTACTTGTGGGGCCTGTTGTAAGTGCAAACCCAGCAGGTGTCACCTGTCTTGTCCATTAGATACAAGTATATCTTGGCGGGGGCTGTTTCTCTCTTGTTCCACAATGAATTGCACATCCATCTCCATTAGGGATGATGGCCTGTTCGTGAGCACTGGTCTAACACAGCCAGCCCTCCCCAGCAGCGCGATGTTAGCGGAGGGAGGGAGGACTATGGAATCTACTGGAGGGGATTCAGGAATCAGTTGTGGTTGGTCAGGACGGAAGTCGGGGTACGTTTGGTTGGTCAGAGGGAGATGTGCTGGAGATTGTGAAAAATGGATTCTCGAACGATCTACTATCAGGCAGGGAAGGTCCCTTTGTAAGTAGTAATGTGAACTGAATTACATGAAGAGTGTGGCCTTTGTTGTGATAGCCTATGTATTTTCTTATATGCATGAGCCCAGCTGTTGCATCATAATTTAGCACTGATGTCTGCTTTTATTTTGATCATCTTTGTCTACCCTTACTAGTTCTTGGCTGTTACCTGTAGATAGACGTTGTAAATACGGCAACCTTCGGTTGCTGCAGTCACCTTGGTTCAATTCCGCACAAGCAGCCACAAACAAGAACTCCACTGTGTCCTCAGAAGAAAGGGCATTTCTACCTTTGAACCAAAAAGAGGGGGGAAAAAAATCAGAAGCATTACATCCTGAGGCTAATTAACTGTAAGAGATTTTTAATGATGACTACTGTAATTTGACACCATTTAAAATAACCAGTTCAGAGACACTAAAGATTTCACAAGATTCATTGGTATTGTAACAAAACTACTATTGTATGGGTTTTTTGTATTGCTGTTAAGTATTGTTTTGTGTGTATGTGTGTGTGTTGGAACCTCCTGGGGACATGTTATATTTTGAAGTGATTAAACTATTTAATTGTGTGTCTATATTTTGGAATGGAATTATTTCTTCATTAAAAAAATGTTTTTAAAAACACTATATTTTGTGTGTTCTGTGCCTTTGTTTTGTTGAATTTTTCCTAAAGCAACTTGGGGTTAGTCTGGTTAAAGGAGAAAGTCCACAGGTCAGTTTTTGCACCGCCGATTGAGTATCAAGCAGTTGAGGCAAAACATCTCACCTTTTCCTGCCCTTGGGGATGCAGTTTTTTTAAATGAGATACTATTCTGCTGCTCATGGGAAGCCTTGTTATAATCAAGGTCAGGGTGCGTTTGGGAATACCCATCGCTAACGTGTTTTGTTCCACTTTATATCAGAGACTGTTTCTAGCACTTTATGTTTCTTCCCTCCATCCTTTGAATCCGCAGCATCTAGCCAAGTGTGGGGCAGACACCTTATGGTAATAACGAGTGTTCATTCGCCTGAATCTTTCTATTCTGTGCCAAATAACATAGATTTATAATTAATTTTATGCATCTGTCTTTTACATAATGTCGAAAGTAAAAAATAGTGTTACAAACCAAAAATACAATTATCTTCCATTTCCATCCCAAGTGGGTATGTTGGAATTCACTTCTGACACTAACTACCCAGATGTTAAGGACAAAGTCCTCCACAAGATTGCCCCCACTTTCGGATGTCAGTGGGACTACCCACAATTCTGACTGGCTATAAATTCAGGGGTTCCCATGACCCCCTCAGGTTTGATAATTTGTTAGAACAACTCACAGACTTCACTGAAAGCGCTATACTTTCTATTATGGTTTTATCATAAAGGATCCAGATCAAGAATAGTCAAATGAAGAGATACGTGGGACAAGGTCTGGGGGAGCCGGGCAGGATACTTAGCTTGTATGCCCTCTCCTTGCAAAATCTGGCCATACCACCATCTCAGAAAAGCAATATTCACCAACCAGGAAGCCTCTGTTTCCAGAGACTTTATCAGGACAGCAATAGGTAGGCATAACTGATAAACAAATGGAATTCAGTCTCTAGCCCCCACTCCTCTTCCTGGAGGTCAGCCTGGCCCAACTTTTCAACCATCTAACCCCACGGTCCATTCTTCTGGTGACCAGCCCCCATGCTGAAGCTGTCCAGGGACCCAGGTTGAGTTACCCCATTAGCATAACAAAGGCACTCCTGTCATTCAGAAAATTCCAAGGGTTTTTGAAGCTCTGTGCCAGGAGCCAGGGACAAAGATCAGATATATTCTTTACTGTACCACACCATCATACTCAATTTTACATGTGCCCTTATAGTTAACCTTTTCGGGAGACCTTTATTTCTCATACAGTGTTGAGTTGCTGTCTAGTGTCCTCTCACTTCAGCTTAAGTACACCCTTTAGCATTTCTTGCAGGGCACGTCTACTGATAATAGAAATCCCTTGACTTTTGTTTATCTGAGAATGTCTAAATTTCTCCTTCATTTTTGAAGGACAGTTTTACCAGCTATAGAATTCTTGGTTGACAGGTTTTTCTTTCTGCACTTTAAATATGTCATTCCACTGCCTTCTGGCTTCCATGGTTTCCAATGAGAAACAACTGGGGATCCCTTGACCGTGGCAGTCGCTTCTCTCTTGCTGCTTTCAAGATTCTCTCTTAGCCCTTGGCTTTCAACAGTTAGATTGTAATGAGTCTCGATGTAGATCTCATTGAGTTTCTCCTGCCTGACATTTGTTGAGCTCCTTGAATGTGTAGAAACAAACCCCACAGATGATTTTGCCAGGAGATTGGTTAGGATGTCACTGCAATAATCCAGGCAAAAGAGACGATGATACTTTAGACTAAGCGTAGAGGGAAAGAGGTCATATTTTAAATACATTTTGAGGGTAAAGCCCACAGGTTCTGTGAATGCATTGTATGTGTGTGAGAGAAAGAGAGGAGACAAGGAGGCGACTACAATTTGGGAGCCCAGATAGCTGGGGGAAAGGAGCTGCATTACTGAGACGGAGAAGACTGGATGGGGAGAATTTCAGGAGCTCAGCTGTGGGCATAATACGTTTGAGAAGCCTATCACTCATCCAGGTGGAAAGAGAGAGTAGTGTTAGAAATCTAAGCCTAGACTTCGGGAGGGACAGTTAGACTGGAGCTATAAATCTTGGATGGAGATGCTCAAGGAGATTGAGTAGGAGTGGACAGAAAGGTAGGAAGACTGTCAGGAGCTGTGGTGACCTAGAAGCCAAGTGACGGAAGTGTTTCAAGGTGGAAGGCACGATCAACTATGCTGAGTGCAGCTGACAGGTCAGGTAAGACGAGAACAAGTAACTGATGCATCACGTGTGTGTTGAATGGAATTAACATGATCACATTTGAAGAATCTCTCTGCTGTTCCCAGTTTCTACATTCTTAATGAAATCTTGAGGAACACTGAGTGGAAATTCATGTTTGCTTTTGCTCTCAGGGCCTGAGGGGGGCTGTTGTAAAGCATAGCAAATCCACAAGATTGGCTCCGATTTCCATCTCCACACCCCCCACTGGTCACCTCCTCTTCTTTGTTCCCAGCCCACAAAGACAACAGTGACAATTTACATGTTGTGATAGACACAATAAATTGGTAAGAAGCAAATTAAAATAGACAACACTTCCCTTATTGACTCTTTAAAATGACTTTTTTTTCAATGAAAAGGGTATACTAATTTTTATTTTGGGGAAAGGAGTCCTTTTGTTGATTTTGGAATGTCATCTGCCTTAGTTATATTTCAGAAAAAGGTTTAAATTTTATAATGTATAGTTTTATGTAAATTACAATTCATTTTAAATTTTATAATTTAATTATTCCCTGATCTCTGAATGTGCAAAAATAAAGTTTTTTTAAATGTCTATTCCATCTTATGGCAATATATGTTTGTTTGACATTATCTATTGGTGGCTTTGAGAGTTAAATTTAAGGAAACAGCACATGTAAAGCACCTAGCAAGGTTTTCTAAACATGATGGAAATTAATTCAGCTTCTGTCAGTTTTTTTCCCTTTTCCCTTGTGAAGTTCATAAAATGGGGGTGATAGTTGTTCTCAGAAAACTCATGGAAAAATCAATTCAACTTAAAAACAAACAGGAGGAAATCTATTCAACCTCATTAGGCATGGAAAGACTGGGAATTAAGACATTGTTATGCCCAGGGGATTTAATGATCCTATGAACAGTGAATTCGGAGACCCTCAAGCCAGCTTTCCCCACTCAACACGCAGAACCCTGGCAGATAAATGATGAAAGCGCCATCTCTGGGGAATCAGACTAACCCAAAAGAAAAGCCTAAAAATACTGACGTGGAGCCAACTAGAGCATCCTACAGAAAAGCTCGTATACTAAGACCACCACTCAGCTACTTAGACCTCTGTTCTTACAAATTAGCAGACAATCAAGTAGAAGCAGACACTTGAGAAAAGCCTGTAATAGGAGTGATAGAGACCAAAACAGAGAGAAAAAAAACAGTACCTCAGAAGCAAAACAGACTTTGCCTAAGAAATCAGATTACATAATGCTAGCTGTTAAAACAAACCTCTATAGAATAACGTCTTGTAAAAAGGACATTCCTGGTAAGGAAGCAGCTCTCCTCTAGACACTGATTTAGGGATCCAGGCTCCTCACATCTTTTGAAATTTTGTAATTTGTATTCTATTTTGTAGTAGGTTCCCCAAATTGTATAATGCCCATGCCAACAAAACCTGGAGCTATCATTGTTTATACCCAGAAAGGAAATGTTAAAAGAAAAACAAGATAATTGTGAATTTCCAAGTTGTGCAAGAAGAGGAAAAATACTCCTAGTATACCATATAGCTCAGCTTTGACCCTCACCTCCAAACAGCATGCACAAAATAATCATGTTGTAACCGAGTGGGACTCTGTGGGGCCTTCCTGGGACAGACCCCGTCCCCCATATTCTCTGCCTTCTCTCTTCTCTGAAGTACCCAGATAATAGTATCTCATGCATATTTCCTGAGTTTGTCAGGTGCTAAAAACCACCACCAAAGGGAAGAAATTAACTACTTGATGATCATGAGCACAAGCGGTCCCCAGACCTTCTGGCGCCTAAGTATTGAGCACCATCAAGCCATCAGAGAACTGTGCGCAGCTGACCACGTACCCTGGGGCGCCCCTCCTTCACATGGCCTTTAAGGATGCTCAGCTGACACCCTTCAGGGAGTTTGGGTCTTTTGAGCAGTGAGCCACTCGTTCTCCGTGCCTGGCCCTGCAGTAAAATTTTCTCTGCTCTAAACTCCAATATTTAGAATTGTTTGGCCTCACTGTGCATCAGGCACACACACTTGCGTTCAGTAACAACTTAAGCGTGGAATGTTGATTGACCAAAGTCGCACGTAACCATATTGAGAAGATAGCAGACGGGATGAGAGCACGGATGTGGCAGACCAGGAGAGCTAACTTCTCATCTTCCGTGATGGGGAGACCATAGACAATGCCTCCAACTTGAAAACAAGATACCAAATGAATAGGCTTACATTAAAATTAGTTGTTTCTGAGAGAGGAAATTTAGAAGAAGTGATTGTTTTTAGACTAAGCATAATTTTTATTTTTAAAAAGAAATATGGTAGAAGACTTCTAGGTGTTAACAGGAATTTTTTCTTCCATCTGTATTTTCTGCATAAGCTAAAATAGACATGGGTTACTTTTATGATTGAAATTAGATAAAGTTTTAAAGTTGTTTTCCTGTGTCAAAAGTAGTAAGAATTAAATGTGAAATACTTTGAAAGTAATTGGCATCTTTAATTATTTAGCTGTTTTTAAGCAATGGAAAATTATTCTAATTATTTAGCTAGTTTTGACTTAAATAAACAGGAGATGAATTTTCACTAGGGCAAATTACTCTTCCGATTGATGTAAATGTGCATCTGTTTGATCCTTTTGAAAAAAAAAATACCGGAAATGGCCCTCCCTCCACTCATTTTCTTAACTCTGTTGGGTTTTGTTTTTTGTTTTTTGTTTTTTTCTTTAACAACAAATTAAATGTTTCTCTATTGCAAGTTTTAGGGTCAATGTAAGGCAAACTTGACTGTAAGCACATCACTTAGCAGGTCCTACCTTAGCTATGTGTGTCACATTCCGCTCCTTCCAATACCATTTCAGGTCATTTGTTTTGCCTCACTGGCCACAAATTGATAACTATCTCAAAGTCAAAAATCCATAACCCTCTCCTCTCTCCTCTTCCTCTTCTTTCTGCTTTCTGCTTTCTTTTCTCCCCCCAATTCCAAATATTGGGAAAAAAATAAATAACATCTGTGTAATCCTTTACAACTTTCAAAAAACTTGTTTTATTTACATTTAATCCTCACAACACCCATCTGAGGAGTGCTTAGTCATCCAGGAGTATAACCTAGGAGCTGCCTTTGTTGTAAAAAAAAATCTGCAGCAAGGCTGAGAAGGGAAGAGTCAGAGGGAAAACACAAGAAATTTCCCACTCAGGAGAAGATGGTGTGTTTCTCAGAGGGGTTTCAGACAGTAGGCTTCTCCCTTTCTCCAGGTGTCTGAAGACTTCAGTTCACCCCGACTAGATCTGGCATCAGCCAAGATGAAGATTCATTCAAGGAGCTGTGCTCAGCTTCTTGGCTTGGGTTTAATTCCTACTGCTGTCTTCTGGTTGCCCTAGAAACACATGTGAAACTTCACAATTTTTTTGTCCTAAACGTTATCTGAGCTGGTAAAGGAGTAAAGAAGAACTGGGAGGTGCTGGAAAGGTGAAAAGAGATGTTCAATATCAGTCTTTTTCCTAAGACATCAGATCCTGAAGCAAGACTGTGATAGACACCAAGAACCACCCACTGCTCAAAACATTCCCCTAAGACTTCACTGGCATAAGTCAGGAGAAATGGGGCAGATCTGGTTGTCAAACATTGGAGAAGCTTAGGGCAAGAACTTTTTCCCTGGTTCATAGGCAATTTGGGAATAATAGTCCTCTGAAAAATAAAATCCTTTATAGTCTTTTTTTTTTTTTTTAAATGCTGCCTCGGAGAGTTTAGTGTATGAGAAAAGAGAAATATTTCCCTTCTGTTGCAGAGATCCAAGAAGCCTCTTTGATGTAAAGGGATTCCAATATTTTAACAGGATAATAGGGAGAGTATAATTTTACCAGAAAAACTAAACCAAGTCTAAGAAAAGATACTGAAAACTGCTGGTAAAACATAACTTAGCTTCCTAGTTCTCAGCGTCCACTGCAAACAAACATGCTTATTCAAGGTCCAAGACATGTTTTTTTTCCAGCAATTGTGGAGGTCTCTGAATTATGAACATTGAGTGGTGTAAGGAATGGTCTTCATTTTTTTTTCCCTAAAAAAGCACAGTCAGGATGTGGAGAAAAGGGAACCCTCACACACTATTGGGTGGGAACATAAATTGGTGTAGCCACTGTGGAGGATAATATAGAGGCTTCCCCAAAAAACTAAAAATAGAACTACCATTTGACCCAGCAAGTCCCCTCCTGAGTATGTTTCCAAAAAAAGATACAGGCACACAATGTTCATAGCAGCATTATTTACAATTGCCAAGACTTGGAAGCAACCTAAGTTTCCGTCAACAGATGAATAGATAAAGAAGATGTGGTATATACATACAATGGAATACTACTGAGCTATAAAAAAGAACAAAATTTTGCCATTTGCAGCAACATGGATGGACTTGGAGGGCATTATGCTAAGTGAAATAAGTCAGATAGAGAAATAAAAATACTGTGCAATATTGTAATAGGAAAAAACTAATCTGATTCCATATTGGATCTGTTTCTTTTGCTTTGACCTTTGTGTTCTGTTGCTTTTGCTAGAAGTTAATCACTGATGCTGCCTATGAGCTTAAATGATACATAACGGCACCATCTCTGGGAACCCTACCTCCCAGGTAGTGCGTGCTAAGCTGAAATACCTTTGTTTAGCTCACAGGAAAACAGGAGGAGGGCCATCCTGGCCAGGCGCACCCATGATTGGCTACAGGAAGGAAGAAAGGAGCAAATCCCTTTCTGAGGCTGACGGGCACCAGGAAATGTTTGACTTTACTCCTGCCCCTTTTAATATAAAAGAAGCAAGCTGGTTCTTTGAGACACTAGTCCCCCATCTTTTCAGTCTGCTGGCTTTCTGAATAAAGTTGTTACCCCTTGCCCCAGCAACTTTTCTTTCGATTTATTGGCCTGTCATGCAGCAAGCAGTACAAGCTTGGACTCGGTAGCAAATCAGGAGGGAGCTCGTGACCAGCTGGCCCTGGCTGGGGAGTTTTCAGGTGAGACTCTGGCAGCTGCCAGGACCACTCGTCCTGAGGATCGTCCCCTCAGAGTTCCCCGAGGTGGCACCGGCTGCTCCAGCGCTCTGCAGCTGGAGCAAGGAATCGACATCCGGGAGCCTGCAGGTAAGTCGCTCCGGTGTGTACAGCCGGAAACTTTATTTCTTCTCCTGTTAGGTTTTTCTTCCTCCGGAATAAGCCAGTTTGTTTTGCATTTAAGTGAGGTACCCTGTTGGAGGGAGGAAATAGTTGCTGGATTTCTGCTAGATTTGTAAACCGATTTGTTTCTTTGGATGCTAGCATCTGTGTGCGCCATTTGTGTTTCTTGTATTTCTGCCTTTAAAGGATGGGGAATGTTTCCAGTATTCATAAAGAAAGTCCTCTGAGGCGCAGTTTGGGTGAGTGATCTGACCACAGCTATGAACCTGTGACTGAGAGGAAGATGACACTTTATTGTAACAACGTGTGGCCACAGCACCTGTCAGGATCTTCACACGGGGTACTGCCACCTTGCTGTGTTACGTCACTTGCGGTCTCCTGTGTTGTTGGTATATGTAAAACCCCAAGACCAAACTGCAGGATTTATTTAGGATTTTCTGTTTGTCCTTGGGGTTTTTCATTCCATTTTTTTTTGGTACTGTTTCTCCATTTACAGCCAAACTTGTTTTGTGATTTTTGAAATTTTTACTGATGTCAAATGGAGGAAAGCAATAGAAAGAAAAAAACTTGTCTTGTTTGAGAGTGGGACATTGATGTGTGAACCCTTAGACTCGGAAGACTTCAGGTGATTTCTTATAAAAAGGGATATGTATGGAGATTATAATTTCATTGTAGCTGGAGGAGGATCAGTCTATTTGCTCAATCTTGTCCAAGTAGCAAAGGAATCTAGTGTAACTGTAGCACAGTCAGAAAGGTAAAACTGATAGATTTGTATAGAAATACATATTGGGAGCTGGAACCACTTCCCCAAGTTCAACAAACTGAGGGGTTTCATCAGGTTCAAACAGCTGTAAAAGAAGGAAAGAGGATTGTACCACTTGCTAACGATTCTAAGGAACGTTCCCTTCCACGATCACCCTCTCATGGCCCCCGTTCAGCAGGAAGCAGCCAGAGCAGTCATCACCCCTTCTCCCCACAAGATAGGGGAACGGACCCTGACAGTGGGGAGTTGTAACAGGAAAGAACAAATCTGACTCCGTATTGGACCTGTTTCTTTTGCTTTGACCTTTGTGTTCTGTTGCTTTTGCTGCAAGTTAATCACTAAAGGGATGCTGCCTAAAGCTTGAATTATAACGGCCCATCTCTGGGAACCCTGCCACCCAGGTAACGAGCATTAGGCTAAAATACTTCTGTGTAGCTCGCAGGAAACATCCCAACCAGGTCCCTCTGCGAATGACCGCAGGAAGGAAGAAATTAACACGTCCCCTCCGGAGGCTGATAGGAGCCAGGAAATGTTTGACTTCACTCCTTCCCCTTTTGGTATAAAGGAAGCCTGAACTCTAACTCAGGCAAGATGGTTTGGGGGACACTGGTCCATCATCCTCTCAATCTGCTGGTTTTCTGAACAGAGTTGTTACTCCATGCCCCAGCGACTCGTCTCTCGATGTTTTGGCCGGTCATGCAGTGAGCAGTACAAGCTTGGACTGGGTCCCAGTCCAACTTACAAGTGGAATCTAAAAAATACAACAAACTAGTGAATATAACAAAGAGAAGCAGACTCGGAAAAATCTAGCCATTACCAGTGTTGTGGGATACAAACTATCGGGTGTAAAATAGGCTACAAGGATGTATTGTAGAACACGGGGAGAACCGCCAATATTTTTGTATTAACTGTCAATGGATGGTAACCTTTAAAAATTAAAAAATGCACAAAGTCGTTTTTCATATGACTACTGGCTGAGCCTGGTGCTACATTGCAAATCTGTGAGGGTGAGTAGAGTGAGCGGAACAGAACTTACTCCAAGACTATATAGCCTTGTCCTGGCCTGATGAAGGGCTAGGCTTTGTGAGTAGTTACTGGTAAGTTACTTGTCTTACCAGACTCTGTGCTGGTGGTGAGAAGAGCCTGCCCTTATTTAGAACATCGCCAAACCCAGTGCCTGCTACAAAGTGGCTGAGCAACACATACAGAGGAGATTTAAAAATAAAAGAAGGCACTTAAAGAAAACACATCATTCCTGAGGCTGCTCTTCCAAATACCGACAGTCACAGCCAGGATATTTAAGGGAAGCTTTGGAAGAGATGGAAGTGTATCTGGTAAACACTAGAAGTAGGAGGTTGAGGGGGCCACCCTCATGCTCCAAAGCTGCGTGGAAGGGATCCTTGCTTGTTCCAAGAAGTGAAGATGCTGATTTGTTTTCCGCTCCTCCAGGTTGCAAAAAGACCTGAGAACGGGGCCAGAACTCCTCCCAGAAAGTGATTCAGCAGTTAGCCTGAGACTGACCCAGTTTTAGCAGGCAAAGCCCAGATTCCTGAGAAATACCTCAGTCCCAGTCAAATCAGGGCAACTTATCTCCCAAGCAAGCAAGTAAGGAGACTCTCGGGCATTCAGGCAGGAATACGGGTGAATTCTGCACCAGCAAGCAAGTAAGCTGTTACCCTACAGTGGGACATTTGGAGAACAGAGAATGCTTATTCTCCCATGAGTATCTTTTTCATCAAAAGTTTAACTTTTAGCAGGACTACATTCTGATGTCCTGCCAGGATGATATTAGCTGCAGAATTCACTAAAATGAGAACACCTATGGGTTTGCTTTGGGGTTTCTAAAAGGAGATAACCTATGGCTAAGAATTGTTGAAACATCTAAATGCCAAAGAGACTGCAAGAATCAAGTTGAGATTTGGCATAATTGATCATGAGTGTTGTTTTTTTTTTTGTTTGTTTTTGTTTTTTATTTTAAGACAGTGATTGACTATGAGCCTCAAGAATAAGTTGATTCTACCTCAGAAATTTTGACCAGGTCATTCACTTGCCCTCCCATTTCTTTGAAGAGAGGACATTTTTCAGCTCATCTAAGAGCAGAATCAAATTCTTTAGACATGAGTTCACAGAGACGGGGCTAAGGCTCAGCCCTGTTTTTGCCTCTCTCCCCTGTAATCTCAGTGGGGTGTTGGAACAGACTCTGGAAATGAGCATATAACCTTGGGCTCTATAGAGGGAACAGACAATGTGCCTCTTAAGAGATTTTTTTTTTCCATTTATTGAATCAGATACATGCTGTAAAAGCTTGTGTTCTCAATTTTAAAAGTACCACCTCTGTATTTCTGGAATTGCTACTAACATATAGTAGGATTTATATATGACATTACAGAATGCCCCATCCTGCAATTTCTGGAGGAAACTTATTCTAACACACTTTTCTTTTTAATTCTCTAAATGATTGAAGGTTTAGAGTACATAATGAACAAATTCTGATGACAGAGAAACGCTCTGTAGAACACACTACAAATTGTATAAGAGGTCCCCAAGACTTCCTGGGTGAGATGCTTCCGCTGTTGGCCCCAGTTCACCTCTGACAGAACTCATTCTTATCAGTAGTTGATTACTTACTCATTTCAAGACTAACTGCCAATGTAGAAATTTTTGGCTGTAGACTTAAGCAAGTATAAATCAGTCTTACGTCAGTTTTACTCAGCTTTCTGTTCCAAATAGCATGTATTCCTTGAATGCAAAAAATATATGAATTAAAAATCGTTTTTGATAATCAGCGGCAATATTCTTCAGATCCATATGTCAATACACACCCATTCATTATAGCATCCAAAGGCCAACATGGGTGGGACCCACAGTTTCCCTAGTTTATAAGTCATCGACAGACTTGGCCCCTCCAGAGTTTTATGTTTTAATTCCACTCTTTTTGGCTGAAAAGGATAATTTACAAATATAAGGAGGAGGGCTTGAAGTTTATATTTGGATGTTAGACTGGCGATTAGGAAATATTACCAAGATTTATAAATTACCCACAGCCTGACATGGGAACTATTGCACTGGGGAAGGGGGAGGAAGATCTGACAACTCCCCCCCACTGGCTGTAAGTGGATGAGAAAGCCTGAATTAAAACATGAGAAGTGCTGGGAGAGAGGAAAAATGTGTTTGGAATAATCATGTTTATTCTCTCTGAAAACGTATATCCCTTGTGAATTATTCGTAACCATAACCTAAATCCTTGTGTTTCCCACGAATCAGCATTTACTGAACAAATGTAAAAGCATAAGTGATTACCATTCCCCCTCTAGGAACATCTGCTTCCAAGGGAATTTTGGCAGAGCTTACAAGTGATGTCAGACTGCCAGGCACAGAGATTACAATCTGGTTCATTCTTGCCCTGGTCTTCCTACCTCCAGGGAGCCTGGTCTAAATCCACGAAAGCCAGAGTTTGAAATGGATTACTGTACATTCTCACTGGAAAACAAACAAAAGGTTGGAAGCAGGAAATACTCAGAACTAGGGTTTAACTGAGGCTCTTAAATATTTATATTCAACATCCCACAAAATGTCCATTTGTAAGTTTGGAAAAAAATTCCAAAGAGAAATATTTCCAGTCTTGTTGTTTACCATCAACAAATATTTTTGAATAACTAACTCTTTTGAGGTGTGAGAAGCCACCGGTCTCTTCGCAGGTCCACAGTATTCACAGAAGAGTTACACCTCAGACACCTAGTTGGCTAAATGGGATTTCATCAGATCCTATAGTTACTCTCTGTTCACCAGCTTTCACTGAATCTTTGGAAATTTGGTTAAGAACATTTTGAGTGAGCTACCTGGGCCAGGAAATCCAACAACCACTTTTGAATAAGATGTGTCGTCACTGTGAGCATTTTTAATACGGATAGAGGGGAGGTACACTACAAGACACTAGCTTAAGGAACTGTAACTCCTTTGAAATTAAGGTTTGATGGATAAAAGACTTTATCCTAAGTTAACTGAAAACAGAATTAAGCCAAAGGCTTCACCGAAGTCAAGTGAAAATAAGTTTTAATGGCCAAAAACAAAGAGGATGGAGGGAGAAGACAGGGAGCAATGAGCCCTCTGTCATGGCGCAGAATCTGCAGGGAAAAATAATGACTCGTCCCAGCATTTGCTCTTTTCCCAGGTCAGAACTGGGTGAGTCAAAGAACCAGGATCTACCCTTATTGAGATTTTCCACGGGTTGACATGTCATCATTTTATGGTATTGCAACTGTTGAATCATAATGTTTTGGCTAGCTGTCAACATTTCATGAAGTCAGATGACGTACTGAAAAATCATGCGGCTCTGGGAAACAAGAGACCTGGCTTACTTGACCCTAGGCAGATCACGGACCTTCTCATTCCCCACCAACTCACTGAGAGGATGGACGGACACCTATTTTCACTTCTTTACTGATTTACTATGTGATCAAATAAAGTAATATCATGAACTATAAATATAGCCATATAGTTATTTACAGTAATACGAATAAAACACATCATGAAAAGATGCAGTTCACCATCAGACGACCAGTTATTGCTATCACACACACATCGGTTCTAGTGGTTTATTTTAGTTTATTTTTACATTCAGAGAACTTTCTCTGATCAATTCTTTGCCACTCCTGAGAAGTCAAGGGCATTGCTTCATTTCAGCAAATGATGATATTCTTCAACTGATGACCGTAGAAAAACCAGTCGGCTCTGCAGACACCAATTAACACATGGTGACCCTTGCCTGTTGCCAAGTTACCAGCCCCACCTCATCACCCTCCCTTCCAGCTCTCCTTCAATCAGGCCATGAGGGTAGAGGTTACATAATTGCAGCAGTTTCCTCTAACGTTCAAGATTAGGTTAGCTTGGTTTCCCATAAACAGGGGGGTCCCATGTAACCGTTAACCAAGAAACTAAAGTTAACTGCACAAGGATTCCACGCTCCCTCCTCCTGCAATTTCACAGGAACTGCCCAACGAGAGCCACAAAAAAGGAGAGAGCCCAGGAAAATCTGACCCAATGGCGAAGGAATGTTGTCCCCCTCTTCCGAGTAAATACAAATGTGTATCTGGTTATGAGAGGGCGGCCCAGGGTGGTGAGCAGGCTCTGGTGTTAGGGCGCCTGCTGACCTGTCACTCACCAGCCCCCAAGTTTCAACAGGATCCCAAAGGACATATGAGTAGAAATGATAGAGGGGTTTTTGTTTTTGTTTTTTTGAAGAGTCAGATAGGGAAAGCTGGCTCTCAGTCCATGGCCATAGGCCTGCCTTTAAATATAAACAGCGCCGAGAGCCGAGGAGGACGGCCATGCTTGGATGCCAAATAAACACAAAATGACAAGCACAGATTTTTGGCTGTATATGAAAGCTTGGTTTTTCAACCACCCTTTTTGTTGCCTCTGAAGACAATGGTGTCAGTGTTTCTGAGCCAGATCCCTGGACTCGGAGCAGAGCCTTCCTGGCCGCACCCGGACCCATGACCCAGTTCACCCCGCAGGCAGGGCTGGTGTCCCCTTGGGGTTTGAGAGCCAGCCATCCCTCCCCTCCTGGCCCAATGCTGCCCAAGTATTTGTTTATTGAAATGAAAGAGGCGTGGTATATGAAACTCGAAATTTGCAGACGGAGCCCCGGGGTGGTTTGATGAGGGGTCTGCTCGGTGGTTTCCACTTGTTTGGGAAGCAGAAGCTTCCTCCTGAGCCCTGCAAGGCACTTGGCTGGAGGGAGGGGGGGAATTACCCACTTCATTAGTTCATGGTAGGCTTAACTTTTTTTTAATTGACGTTTATCATTTTGGCTTTATGTCACTTAGGGGTAGAAGTAACTGACAAGTAGATGGAACTAGTGGGCTTTTTACTCTCCTTCCCATCCAGCAGTTAAAACCGCCCTCAAATTCTCTTCCATGGCTGAGTAAATGTCTCGATTATTTACACGGGGGAAGTATCTCAGTGCAGACCTAGGGGCCACCCGAATAAGCAGCTGTCTGACCATGTATCGCACCTCCTCCCCAGACACTGTCTTTTTTTAAAAACTGAAGTATAGCTGATTTAAAAATGTGAGTTTCTGGTGTACAGCATAGTGATTCAGTTATATGTATTCTTTTTATATTCTTTATATATATTCTTTTATATTTTTCACTCTAGGTTATGAAAAGCTATTGAGTATAGTTCCTTGTGCTGTAGAATGACTGGGACACTGTGCTGTACACCAGAAATGGACACATTGTAACTGACTATACCTCAATAAAAAAATAAATTAATTAATTAATTAAAAATTAAAAATAATAAAGTATAGGAAACAATAACGCATCCACTTCTCAAGTCTGTGGTGAAGGACAGCTAATAAAAATTAACGTGACACTTGGCAACCATGTTGTGCGAAGCCATTTGACAGACATCTATAGCTCATTTCAATGGAACATGTTTGTCCTTCTCATATGAATCTATTTCCAACTGAAATTTCACTAGCTCTAAGACAGCCAAATGCATTCTAAAGAAGACATTCTTTATATTTCTGCCACTTCTTTCGGCATTTGTGGTGGAATCATAATAACGCATTTTACAAATGCAAAAAATTCTATGCATCAAAATTACACTGAAAAAATTTTTTTTAAAAACAGCATTCTGCATAACTAAAACTCAGTTTCACCACATCTTTAAATGAAGGATATCGTTAGGGAGGTCATTTACTATCGGAAATTCTTAAAATCTATACATTAAGTCCATGAAAACAAAGAGAGAAAATAGAAGCTGATGTTATTAAAAGATATGCATTCTCTGCCTATGCAAACCAATACTAAACTCTGTATCTGCTGGCATTAAAGGAAAGCTGTAATTTCTACATGAATCCAAGGAACTGTGGACCGGAAGCTTCTTCGACAGCCAAATTCTTCTTCTGTGTACATTTTTAAAGTACTCTACTGTTCCCCAGACAGTATTTTCTGAACAAAAGAAACCAGCAGGCCCCAAAACCACAGCCATGAGCTAGGATTCCTCAGATGTCATTGTGTTCCAAAGCCTGAGCCCAGGCAAGTGGTTACTTGTCGATAAACTTCACATTGTACAAAACCCCAGTTTTCAAAACAAAATGTCAGGAGAGGCTGAGAGAAGAAAAACAAAATCTGAATGTTGGCTAGACTTGTCACCCTTGGTGATAAAAGTTTAATACATACTTGGGCCGAAAAACTTTAATCAGTCAACAAAATTGTCCTTAGGCGTGGCATATAATTCACAGGGCGGGGTGGCCAGTCACAACTCAAGCCCTGACGTCAACAATCAGAAGAAAGAAGAAACTGATGAGACCAAAATTTTCTTTTTTTTTTTAACATTTTTTTTTATTGAGTTACAGTCATTTTACAATGTTGTGTCAAATTCCAGTATAGAGCACAATTTTTCAGTTATATATGAACATACATACATTCATTGTCACATTGTCTTTTGCTGTGAGCCACCACAAGATCCTGTGTATATTTCCCTGTACTACACAGTACAATCTTGTTTATCTATTCTACATTTTGAAATCCCAGTTCCTTCCCACCCCCCATCCCCCTGGCAGCCACAAGTTTGTATTCTATGTGTCTGTTTCTGTTTTGTATTTATGTTTTTGTTTGTTTGTTTTTTAGATTCCGCATATGAGCGATCTCATATGGTATTTTTCTTTCTCTTTCTGGCTTACTTCACTTAGAACGACATTCTCCAGGTCCATCCATGTTGCTGCAAATGGCGTTATGTTGTCGGTTTTTATGGCTGAATAGTATTCCATTGTATAAATATACCACATCTTCTTTATCCACTCATCTGTTGATGGCCAGAATTTTCTCTTTTGCTAAAATTCTTCTTTTCCTAAACACTTTGTTTCAGACTCAGCCTCATTTTGGTTACTTCTGGGACTCTGACTTTTGTGCTTACTAAAAAAAATAGAAAAGTTCCAACCAAGAAAAAAGGATCATCTTGAGGGGAAGAGCCTTCACTCAGAAATGCGAGCAGTATCACTTAAAAAACATTTTGAGGTGAGAAAAAAAAAACCTAGAAAGTCAACATAGATCTCTCCCAGAACTGCTCTCAAAATGTGTCCATCCAGGTTGTGTTATTTGCATTAATAGGGTTCAAGCAAAACAGTAAAATCAGAGCCCTGTATACATCTAACCTCTTTTTTTCCCACAATAACCTAAATCCTAGTAAAACTGAATGAAATTTGCCTGTAAATAGTTTAAAAAAAGGGGGGGGGGGGTAGGTGGTTAGGTAAGAATGCAAACTTCCCACTGTCCCCTGCTGGGCACTGGTATTTGATGCCCTGCCTCCAGTGGTCTCCTGCTAACTTTCTTCCTTTCTCTTCTTACAGACTCTTTAGAAATCCCTTCATGTCCCATCCCCCACCCCCCTTTGTCTCTGAGCCCGACCTGTGGCTGGCTACCCTGGGTCCACCGTCTTTGAAGTCGGCCTCTGCTTTTGCTCGGGGCTGCTCTGTAAAAACCGGGAGAAACCGATAGAGGTTTTGATTTTTTTTTTTCCGTTACTTAAATAAGACAACAATTTTCTCTCCAGGTAGCCCTATGAGATAAGAGAGTTACACTGATTAAGACCATGCTCTTTTAATTGCACTTCCTTCTCTAAACACCACCCCCAGCAAAGCAATCTCAAATCTTAATCTCAAAATCTCTTGTGCCCCCTGACCTAGCACTTTGTAGGCACTCCCTGGCAGTGATTCTTCCAGCCCGGTTTCCTAGGGCTTCCTCACCTATAGAAAGCCTTCCTTTGATCAGAATTTGGGTTCTGCTCCCAGCTGGATGTGCATTCCTGAATCTGGTGCTTTGCTTTACAGCTGCCCAAGTGGGTCCCACTGCCTAGAGAAGGAAGCAAGGAAGTTAGCAGCCGGGAGAGTGTCTCCTGGCATCTCATACGGGAACCCTGAAAGGGTCTCCCCATAGGGAAATACATCTATGCACAAAATAAGCTAAGACTAGAAAGGTTTCAAGAGGGTTCAAAGGGATTTTTTTTAAGGAAATATTGTTCCCCCAAAATAGGCAACAGTTAACTTTGGGAATTAAGCAATGGCTTACTTAGATCGTGAGCCTGCTCTTCTTACACTGTGTGCTCCTCCTGAGCACTTGCTTCATGCAGTTAACCTCAATCCCCATCATCATTCCTAAACTTTCCTGGCCCATCTCCGACTTGACCTATCCTTTCAGTCCCAACAAACTCTTGTGCAACTCCATGCTTCCATTTCTAACTTCACAGACACCCACACACACCAGGACCCCACACGCTCTGCTGGAGTCCCTCCACCCTCCGGGGAGGGGGTGATAACTACTGACCATCACTCATGACCATCTGGATGTAAGAAAACGTCACCTCTTCCAATAAAGAGGAGATGTGGTTCTGCACTTAAAAGAACCTACAGCCACAGAGGAGAGAGGAGTCCGGAGGACCAGCCAGCGTGTCGCTGTATAGGACTGAACGGGAGCATTTCTGGAAGATGCCCCAGGCCCCGGATTTGCTTCTCTGCCTCGCTCTGTGCACCCACCCATTCTCTGTGCTGTGGACAAGCTCCCCAAGTCACTGAATTTACCCTGGAAAAGCTGCTGAGAGGTTTTTCAAGTTAAAAGGGAAAACTCCAGCATCATTTTCCTGGGATCGGGTTCAAGATAGAAACCGTTCTCCGCTGGGAACGAGACAGAGCTGCAAACTGTCGATATGGACAGAGAGCGGCCAACAGGAAGAGTATTTTAAAAAATGACAAACCACTTGTGGAAGTTTTGGCATCATTTCCTCTGATGACTGGTAATACTTTAAAAAGGAAATACTAGAAATAGCCCTAACCAAAATAGTACTAACCAAAAGCCTGGTAACAATAAATTCTTGATCATGATCCATGAAGGAGATCATCAGCCCCCGGATAATGAAATCTAATGTTTTCATTAGAATGGGGGTTTTCCTAAAAAATGCTCATTATACTTAAGTTTAGAATGATTCTACCTTACAATGCAGCTCTCATCTTAGAGAAAAACATGTGAATGTGTTATTATGGGAGGAGAACTTTGACCTGGGGAGGGTATTCAGGCATTCTCCCAGACAAGCTGTTGATTTCCACATAAAAGTTGGCAAAAGAGAGAGCCATCTGGGATAAAATGTTATCCACATTGTTGGTGTCTCACTGTGAGAAGTGTATTTTAGTTTTTTAAAACAAAAAAAGAAATGATATTATGCAGCCAATAGAGGCTACTTCACAATAAATCACAGATGTATAAAGAAATGAGGATGAGTGTTTAGTTTTACCTATTTCAAAAATCTAAAACATTTTTTAAAAATTTTTTATTGAAGCATAGGTGATTTACAATGTTGTCACTTTTTAAAAATGAGCATTTGGTACAACTGTCCACTTGCCTGCTTTTAGAGTTTTCTATAAAGTGTATCCTCTGTTCCCAGATCCCATGGTGCCTTTTGCAATGAAGACCATAAAAAAATGTTAACAAGGAGTTAAGGGACTTGGGTTCTAGTCATCAATCTACCATTAACTTAGTATGGGATAGTGTGCGAGACATTTAATTTTCCCCAATACATTAGTTAACGCTAGCTACAAACTCCTATATACAAAATAGATAAACAAGGTCCTACTGCTTAGCACAGGGAGTTATATTCAATATCTTGTAATAACCTGTGATCAAAAAGAATCTGAAAAAGAATATGTGTGCGTATTACTGAATCAGTATGCTGTACACCAGAAACTAACACAGCATTGTCAATCAACTATACTTCAGTTTTAAAAAAAAAAAAAGTAAAGTAACACTAACTGTGTAACAAACACCAGAAGTTCACTGGTGATAAAGGATTGTTTCTTACTCATAGGACAGGTCCATGCAGATGTCCCTGGTCAGCAAGCAACTTTCCTTCCCACGATGATTCAGAAGTCCAGGGTCTTCCTGTTTTAAAACTCCCCTTTTCATGAGGACATCAAAGGCCTCTGCTTCGTGCTGGTGGAAAGGGAAAGAGACTATGGAAAAGCCCCACCCTCTTTGTAATAATCTGGCTACAAGTGACATGCCTCACCTCCACTCTCATTCCAACATCAAGAACTAGTCGTATGCCGATGACTGACTGCAGAGACAGGAGCTAGGGACTGAGAAATACAGTCCAGTGAGGGAGAGCATGAATTTGGGGTACACAGCTATAATCATTTCCACACATCAAACCTCTACTTAGTCCTCTGTGAAGTGATAGCAATAACTGACCTGCCACCCCGCAGGAACATTGTAGAGAAAACAGTAACAAATGTTAACATGCTTTGAAAATGGTTCAAGAGAATTATGGCTCCACAAGATTTTCCCTACTATCTCCCTACTATCTACCAACTTATCTGTGTTTTCTAGTATTTCAAGATTCAAATCCATCTTCAACCAAAAAGTTAATAAAAGCAGACACCTCTGTGTCTCTGTGTCTGCCGTCCTCCCCCTCTAGCGGCTTTTAACAAAGTCTACTCCTGAATCCATGAACAATCTGTTTTCTTGGCTTCCACATCAGGGCATCCTCCCGACCTTCTTGCTTTCTCACTGCCCCCTCTCAGTCCACCATGATGAGCTTTCAATCTCTACCTAAATATTTTTTATTGCAACATCTCAGGACTTTGTCTTAACCATCTCTCTCACCACACTGACTCTTTGGGCAATTTTATTGCTTCCTATGCTGAGGATCCTGAAATTGTATCTTAAGTCCAAGCTGCTCTTCTGAGCTTCAGACTCCCACATACCACAGCCTCCTTGACAGTTCCATCTGAAATCTCCATAGATAGACCAAATGTCACATGGCCAAGACAGAACTGATTTTCTTCTCCTAAACCTGTTCCTTTGCTAATCTTCCTATATGTAATTTTCCCATGTTAGCAAATGGCATCCATTGCTCAAATTCAAAACCTTAGAATCATTTTCACTCCTTCCTTTCCTCCATTGCCTGTTGATAAATCCTATTGGCTTTAGCACAGCCTCCACCAAAAAAGTCTTCTCTGTCCATGCCTATCTATATACCTGCTGTCTCCTTAATACAAACCACTGTCTCACTTCACCCAGGTTGCTACAGAAACTTCCTAACTAGGTTAGCTAATTCCACTCTTGCCCCTTAAAACCCGTTCTCCCCAGCTCAGCAAGAGTCATCTATTTAAGATATACTAGACTTTATCAAATCTCTGAAGCCCTCATTTTTTAAACATAACTTACATATGAAGGAAATAACATACCACTTGGACTATGACACGACGCTTTCTTGTTACATCAATTATAAGTACATTTTGATGTCAGATATGTTAAAAAATTTTTTAAAAATAGTAATGGCAACTGGCTGATTTTGAATCTACCCACTCACCCTCCACCCCCTGAAATAAACATAAAGCCAACAAAGGGAGTGGATAAAAGTATACGTAATCCACTGCTTTAGTAATACCATAAAACAGAGAATATCATGATACTCAAGTGATCTGTTAAATTGAGAAACAAACCAAATTCCAGCTGAGCTCTGGCTGTACACTCACAACTGCAAGCCTGTGGATGCAGGGGGTGCAGGAGGGGAGCTTAACAGACTGCATGAAAATATTGAAGGGGTGCAGGAGACTTACAGACAAAACCTTCCCCAGGAAGAGAAAATCCAGCAGTGAACACTGACCACAGGTTAGGTCTTGGAAATGAACAGCACCAGCCACAGGGCTTGTGGGTGGTGAGACCAGACGCAGAAGTCTCTGAGAAGCATTGCTCAGGGAAAGAAGGAGATGCCCTTGCAGACATAGCAGTGAAGGAAAAGAAGGTGGTAAGATAGGAAGAGTAAATATTTTGTATTAAATCAAATAAAATAACTAAGGAAACAAAGAAACAAAACATTCCCTTCCTGACACCATCAACAAAACTATAAGAGCAGCATGGAGGAGGGCAGAACTGTCAGAACAGAGAATTATCAAGCTAGGAGCATGGACCACAAAATGAATAAGAATAGAAACAGCAGACCACATCCATGTAAAACTGTTATAAAAATTCGGAAAATGTGAACGAAGGCATTTCAGTTGATAAAAATTCTACCCCCCCCCCAAGTCAACTGTAAAGCCAAAGAGATGTTAAACAACACTCCAAATATTTTCACATAAACATTTGTAACTATGAAAAAAAATAGCTTGAATCAGAAATGCCAAAACTAAGAAGAGAAATGGAAGGAGTGAGGAAGAAGGAAAATAAGAGTTGATTGAACTCAGGAAAGAAATAGATGGGGGGAAAAAAGACAAAAATCATGTCAGAAATGAAGATGAAATCACAAAGTATTCAGGAGAAGATTCAAATGAAAATTTAAGAACAGAAAACCAAGAGAAAAAAACTGAAGCAAAGAACTAAAAGGGAAATCCAAATAGGATAAACACAAAGTGATTCACCCTCTACCGCATCTGTGTCAAAAGGAAAATACAATGAGAAAATCTTGACAGCAGAAAATAAAAATGACTTGTCACATGCAAGGGACCCCAATAAGATTAACATCTGACTTCTCGTCAGAAAAGGTGAAGACAAAGGGATAAAATAATGAAAGGGCTGAAAGAAACTGTCAATCAAGAGTCTACTATCTAGCAAAACTATCTTTCAGAAATAAAGATGTTCCCAGATAAATAAACAAAAACTCAGAGAATCCATTTATCTTTGCAAGAGAAATAGGATGGCATCAGACATCTCAGAACAAAGTAAGGCAACAGCGGACTAGCAATTTCAAAAGACTTAAGGGAAGAGGGTGTAAATTAAAAGCATTACATCCACTCAAACTATCCTTCAATAATCAAAGCTGTAAATAAATGCCTTTAAAAATGAAAGAATTCTGGGAATTATTTCCTAACGTCCTCATGTGCCCTTCCTGAAGAATCTACCTCATAAAAGGATTTTTAAGGCTGTTTGTAAGGCTGTTAAAAAAAAAGTGACACAACATTGTAAAATGATTATAAATCAATAAAAAAAACTTAAAAAAAAAACGAAACAGGCACTCTTACACATTGCTGGAAAAAAAAAGAAGTTAACATATCCTCTATGGAATGAATTTTTTCAACATCTAAATAAAACTACATATACATCTAACTATTTATCCAGCAATTCCACACATTGATTCTAAAGACAGCTCTTCAATGGTAAGGAAATACATGTGCAGAAGAAGTTATTTATTGCATTATTTTTCGATTAAAAAATATAGGAAATTATCTAAATGTCTCCTATGGAGAGCATAGGAGATTGAAAAACAATGGTATATATACATAATGGAGAATTACAGAGCTATAAAAAAAGAATGAGGATGATAGTTATGAATTGGTATGGAGAATTTCCAAAAGATATTGTTAATGGAAAAAAAAAGTACAAAAGAACACATGTAGGATGTACCTTTTCTGTAAGAAAGAAATAGAGAAAAAGAAAACGTGAATTTACTTGCTTATCCTTAAAAAGAAATTCGGGAAAGATAAACTAAAAAGCAATGAAGTTGGTTCCCAACCGCTACAAGGGGTCAGGAGTGGAGTGAAGAAGGGTGGAAGGACTGTAGAAGGGAGTAACACTTGCCTAAGTATAATTCTTCATGACATTTTTATTTCAGAAGGAGGTTAAGGTTCTCCATATGCAAAAATTAAACCAACGAGGGACAAGGATATATGTATCCATATTTATGTGTCTGTAATACATGCACACATTTCCTGGCTCTGTCTCCTGAGCCAGCCCAGTAGCAGTGAGTACACCTAACTCCCAGGTATTGGTCTCTAATACCATTCCCCACTAAAAAGCACCACGGATCCTCAGAGAAGTAGCTGTTCCAAGGCTCAGTCAAGGTAGGTACAGAATTCATGAAACATCCAATTGTGCCAGAAAGCAAAACTGTACTTTAAAAAAGAAGCGACAGGGCCTATCACAAGATTCAGGTTTCAGCTTGAAAGGGCCATCCCTGGCCAAACCTGGGACAATTTGATGGCCAAAACAACTAGGAATGGTAAAATATTACAGACTACGGGGAAAAATATGAACCCATGTGTCCACACACCAGTATAAATAAAGACATACACAGAAGGGAAGGGACGATTCTTGCTTACAATCAAGCTGACTGATACGTGTGGAAGGAGTGTTGAGTTGGAAAAAAATTCTTTGCCACCATCCTAGTAAAGATTGGTTCAAGCAAATAATGACTGGATGCTAAATCGAAAGGATTTTTTTAAATGAGAAATAGTATATTTGCATGAAAAATCTTAGAAATTAGAATTGAAGACGAATCAAATTATGTCACTGCCATTTCACACCCTTGAACAGTTTGGCGCTGCTCCCTCCGACACCCGCGCGATGCGTTCCCACCCCAGCTCCGCCCAGCCGTGGCCTCTCTCCTGCCGCAGCCTCAGCACCGGCCGCTCTTGCCTTCTGTCTTCCGTTCTGAATTCTTTCAAGCCTCAAGTCTTTTCACCTTTATGGAGCTGTTGTTTCTACTATCCCAGAACCCTTTTCCCCTGGGGTAACCCCCACCCACCATCAGTCCACTGGGTTCAGAAGATCCAGTGCCGCCCACACTCTGAGCGCCAGCCAGGCTGTGAGCTGCTGAGGGCGCATCTGAGAACGAAGCCAATACACAGACAGCAGAGGTGCCGGGTGGAAGCTGGACCAAGTCCTGACAGCATCCTTTGAGGCCTTGACTCTAGCTAAGCGTGAAATGAGATCTATCCGAGGGCTTTCTGCTCACTTAGCCAAAAACTCCCTTCTGCTTTGGCTAGTTGGAGTTGGAGTTCACGGGTGTGCTGTTCCCCTTGCCTAGAATCATGCATGCCCTTCCCCTCCCTCTCCACAAGACAGGCTCCTTTCCCCCTACATCTTCTGAGAGACACATTTCCTGAGCAGCCTACTTAAAGGTTCGCTATTCAGATCTGTTTTTCCATTTCTTAGCCCTGTTTTGTTGTTGTTGTTGTTGTTGTTGTTTTGTTTTTGTTTTTGTTTTGCCTCATTGCACTTAACACAACTTGCACCATTTATTTGTAGTTTACTTCTTTTTAAATAATTTTCCCCATTTAAGTCAAGCAAGGGATAAGGCGGTCTCAGGCTCCACTGCACCCACAAGCCTGGGGTGTCACCTGATCATAGTAGTCACCCACTGTTTATTAAATACCTAAATACCTCGCTTTTCCTAGTTACACTAAGTCTTTGAATACTGAGTAATCTGTATTTTTTAAGAGAGGAAAAATATGAGTTTTGCACTTGATTTTTATACCTAGAAATTATTTTACTAGATTAAAAACTCCTTAAGGAATGCTTTATTGCATTTTCATTTTCTGCCCACCCCCGATATCTTGCACAATCGCCTCCCCATAGCATGTGTACAATTAAATGACTCCTACCCACAGTGTAGGAGGGTTGCCTTTTCTCCACACCCTCTCCAGCGTTTATCATTTGTGGACTTTTGAATGATGGCTATTCTGACTGGTGTGAGGTGATACCTCATTGTAGTTGTGATTTGCATTTCTCTGGTGATGAGCGACATGGAGCATTTTTTCATGTGCCTATTGGCCATTTGTATGCCTTCATTGGAGAATTGATTGTTTAGGTCTTCTTCTCATTTTTGGATTGGGTTGTTTGTTTGTTTGTTTGTTTGTTTTCTTATTAAGTTGTCGGAGCTGTTGATATACTCTGGAAATTAAGCCCTTGTCTGTCTCATCTTTTGCAAATATTTTTTCCCATTCTGTAGGTTGTCTTTTTGTTTTGCTTCTGGTTTCCTGTAATAGTGAAATCTTGATAACTCAGAGCGCTTGGGTGTTCTCCGAAGCCAGCATCCTGTAGACTAGCAGTCATCACATACGCTATCAGAATAGACTAGTGTGAGACGAGCAAACAGGCATACTGCGGTGTGCTTGCTGAAAACAAAGTATCAACATTTTACAATTATTTTCTTTTTTAAATGTGACATAGGGTGAATTCTAGCATGTCCTTATGTCTTTCTCATTCATTTACCTTGAATACATGAGAACTGTGTATAACCACAGCTTATCCTGAATAGCAGCCCACAGTTTACCATGATGCCAGTCAGTAAATGTCAATAGTTGTCACAATTACTGTGGTGTGTGAAAAAATACCGAGAATTTCTTCACCATCTGAGTATTCCCAAGGGAATTTATCACGTATGTGAATGTCAAGGGTATTACAACAGAGGAAAGGTTGGGGATCATTGCTCCAGATAAGCCTTGGGGAATATTCCTGAAACTCATTTTCTGCTACATTTGGTCTAAAGCAAATATAATTTTTCTCTTGGCTGTAATTCTGTGGTATAAAACTTTCTGAATTCAGCCATTTCATTCACATCTAAAATATCAAATTAATAACTTGGTAGTTTTTCTCTCTCCTCTACTGAAAAGATTTTTTAAAAAATAATTTCAATACATCTCATTCACCCCCTTGAAACTAAGTAACTCCGTGCTCTCTACCAACAGTTTAAACATTTGCATCCATTTCAAATAGCAAACAGAAAAAGAGGTCACATTTCAGTTCAAATATATCACTTGAATGACTTTAAGAAATACTATCCCAAATGCTCATTTATGACTGTTGTGGCATCAAATTGAAACCACAGAGGCATTGTGAAAGTATGTTGACGTAAGTAACTCATTTTTTATGAAGTATGACATTCTTATGCAGAAGTTTGAGGAATTCAGAGTTTGTCTTTAAAAACTTCTCACAATGATATTCCTTAAACCAACAATCAACTCTCAAAGACATCTGCTATTATGCAAGGTCCCTTAGCAAGCTCCTGTAACTGGCAAATACAGTTTGGCCATGTGTTTAAAACACTGTTCTCCATTTGCTCACAGCAACGTACTTCTAGTCCACAGGTCAGAGAAAATGGATAATTTAATGTGAAATATTCAACCTGCAACTCATGCATTTCTCCAAAACTCTTTAGATTCAAATTCAAACAATTAGTCTGTGTGAAAAAAGAAAAAAAAAGTTAGGCACTTTTAAACCGTCCCAAGGCCAAAAAAAAAAAAAAAAGACTCTAGTAAATTAGTATTTTACTGATAGTGTTTAAATAAAAGTCAGTTGAAGAAAAGAATTTCCATCACACCTGAAACTACTTATATCTCTTATTCTATAAGCAAAAGACAGATAAACCAACGTAAAAATTATTTGAGTTGAAATACAGAACACTTCCAAGGAAGAGTATTCATCCAGAGTGAATATTTATAGAAAAGCTCTATTCCTCAAAAAATGTATGTGTTTATAATGCCAAACTTGGCCAGAATTCTTAAGTTTAAGTCTATTACATGAAAGTTTCCTAACAACTTTGCTTTGAACAAAAATATTGGCTTACAAAAAATGCCCAAGGATTATTAAAAACCACTTTAGAAGAACTAGTAAATAAAGGTATTAACTGAAAAATTCACCCCAAGCCCTTTCCTTCTGGCAAAATACCTTCTTAAATCATCTGTGAGTTTCTAAAATATTTTAACAACAGACAAATGTCTTTTTCTGCCCCAAAGATTCATAAGTTATGACAGCTTATTTGTGTTCTATTACCATTCAAAACTTAAATAAAACTTAATTAAAATCAAAAGGGGGGGTGGACATGTAATGATTTAAAAGAGTGAATAACAAATACAATTTATAGAAGTATTGATATTAAAATTTGACAATTATGCTAATTCTACCTTAAAATTTTACACAAGATGAATGTAAGAGCAATCATTCCAAGCGTGGTTTTAAAACTACAAGGCAGCATAGAATAGAATAGATATTTTGACATTAATTTTAACAAGCAGTTTAATGTAGCTTTTATCTCTGGGCCTTTGTCCCATCTAGAACCCCTGTCCTAGCCAGCTGTTTCCAGAGAGGTTGTATGCTCTGCAACATATGTCATCAGAGACGTGTGAATTAAAACAACAATGAGATACCACCACACACCTATTGGAATGGCCAAAATCTGAAATACTGACAACACCAAATCCTGGAGATTATGTGGAGTAACAGGAACACTCATTCATTGCTGGTGGGAATGCAAAATAATACAGCCACTTTGGCAGACAGTTTGGTGGTATCTTACAAAACTAAACACGCCCTTGCTATATGATCCAGCGGTGGCACTCCTTGGTATTTACTCAGAGAGTTGAAAACTTATGTCCACACAAAACGTTTATGGCAGCTTTATTCATAATTGCCAAAACTTGGAAGCTACCAAGATGTTCTTCAGAAGATGAACAGATAAAAAGAAACTGGTACGTCCAGACAATGGATATTATTCAGCGCAAAAAAGAAACTCACTATCAAGCCATGACAAGACATAAAGGAAACATGAATGTATATTATGAAGTGAAATAAACCAACCTGAAAAAGGCTACAATTATATTGTATGATTCCCACTTACGACATTCTGGAGAAGGCAAACCTCTGCAGACAGTAGCAATATCAGTGGTTGCCAGGGATTTTGTGGGGCAGGAAGGAGGGAAAGAGATAAGATAGGTGGAGCACAGAAGATTTTTGGAGCACTGAAAAGACTGTGTGATACTATAATGATGGATACTTGTCATTATACATTTGTCCAAACCCGCAGAATAGGTAACACCAAGAGTGAACCCTAATGTAAACTATGGACTTTGGGTGATTATGATGGGCAGATACAGGTTCATCAATTGTAACAACTATACCAGCCTAGTGGGGATGTGGATGATGGGGCAAGGCTCTGCCTGTGTGGGGGCAGAGGAATCTCTCCTCTTCCTTAATTTTGCTGGGAGCCTAAAACTGGTCTTAAAAATTTGTTGTTTTCTTTTTCCTTGGCAATAAATCTGTCTATTGAATTTTTAAATTTAACTTTCAAGTCCTAATAATTCTGATAAATGTAGACTACTTTCTTACATGTTTTAAACTATTTAAGATACACTATGTGCTGATCACCAGAAATTGACATATTGTAACTGAGTATACTTCAATTAAAAAAAAAAAAGATACACTATGGACTAACAAAATAATTCTTTTTTTTATGTATTATTATTATTTTTTATTTTTTTAAATGGGAGGGGGAACCCACAAGGGTTTTTCTTTATAAGCATGAAGATAAAAGGGAGCTGAAATTTCATCAAGTCCAAACCCTACATTCTATAGCCAAGGACAGGGAGATCCAAGGAGAGTGAGAGACTTGTTCAAGGTGAGATTCCAACATTGGGAAAATTTTCCAAGCAAAAGTATTGCTCTCATTTTTCCAAAGGGGAAAAAAAAGGCGTATGTGTAAAAAGTATGTGTTTGGGTACAGATGAACAAATCCGGTTTGACATCATTTTTGCATAGATATATACAAATTAAATAACTTCCTGAATATTTTGTACCAAAAATAGATTTAGCCTGAACTATCTAGTCTTGTAAAAAATTTTTTTCTCGAATCATCTAAATGATTGCCCTAATTCTCTGCTTCGCTTTAATACATGGACACCACTATAAAGTACAAATTTAAAAATGCTACACCTTTTTCGACAGACACCTCCAGCTTTAGGGCCAATTAATATTTATACTTGAGAATTAAGTCTCCAGAGCTTAATCAGGTGGCAGGGGGAGGCCGAAAAGGAACAAATGCAAACCTAACAGACCCATCAGCGAACGAAACCTAGAAAAACCTTCTATTAAACTGGTGACTTGACTCTGAAGGGCAATTCTGACCTGCTGAGCTAATAGCTCCCAGTCAGCTCACTTGCCTGTTCTAATTATCTTAACACGTCGGGAACCTTCCCCAAATTGCCAGACAGGTCACTTACTCATCCTGTCACATATACCAAGAAATAGCACGTCTATAAAGAGACCGAGAGAAAGTACCGTCCACCTCCCATCCATCACCTCCCCAAACACCCAGAATAGATGACACTCTGTCTTATTTTTCATGTCATTGAATAACAGCACTGGGACATGATACACAGGAAAGAGTGGTATTCAGCCATCTCTGGGACGGTGGGGGGCAGACACTCTACCTCTGACCTCCCAGCCGGTGTATTTTAATAGTAAAGATCATAAATGTTTAGTGTCTCTTCATCTAAAAGTAAAGGCCTTGAGGGCTTTTATCCATTTTCATTTTATTTCTGAAACATTTCAAGCCTACAGACCAGAATGGAAAAAATATACAGACTCCCATATCCCTACTACCAAGATTAAACATGTTAACTTTCTAGCATATTGGCTTCAACCCCTGTATGTCTCCATCTGTCTACCTCCGCCCCTCACTCTTTCCTCTTCTTCTCCGGAAGTAGCCACCGTGGTAAGGTCTATGTGGATCATCCCCATGAATGAGGAGAAGAAAAAGGAAGTGAAGAGAGGGAGCTGGAGGAGGAAGAACAGAAAGAAGAGGAGGAGATGTTTGAATATTTTCCAAATTTATTACAACGAGCACATATTACTTTTGCAATAAGAAAAAAAAATCATGTTAGAAGTAGAAATGAAAACAAAAATATTATCTTGTTATTTCAAGAAGTACAGATGGAAAATATTCTGGAAAGATCATTTTCTGTCACAGTTTGGGAAAGGGTGTGTAGACAGACCTGGTTTGTTCTACCTGAGCAGGGCATGTACAGGGAGAGGGCTGCTCCTGCCACCCCTGAATGCATGTCACTTCTCCAATGGTGGTGGCCGGGACCAGCACTCCCCTCCATCCTCTCAACAGCCAGGTGAGTGAGCTCCTGGTCTCACTCTGGTGTGCAGCACGCCATCTACACCAACACTACTTTGCTAAAATTCATTACTGGCCACTGTTCCTTTGATTAGGAAAGTAAGAGACCATTAGCAACCATGGTGAGAGCACTTTTTAAAAATGGGTGGGGAGGAAAGTTGGTCTTCTCAACAAACGGTGTTGAAATGATTGGACAATCATAGGCAAAAGAAAAAGAAAAGGCCCTTGACTTAAACTTTATACCGTATAAAAATTCAACTCAAAATAGATCATAGATTGAAGTATAAAAACGCAAAGCCATAGAACTTTTCAATAAAAACATAAAAGAAAAACTTCACAGCCTGGTGTCAGGAGGAGAGTTCTTAAGCATGACACCAAAGACACGTTTCCTATGAGAATACAATCCATAAGCTGGACTGCATCAAAATTAAAACTTCTGCTCTGATGAAAAGACGAGCCACAAACTGGGAGACAATACTTGCAAATCATATGCCTCACAGTGGAACTGTATTCGGAATGCGTAAAGAAATCGCCAGGCTCAGCAGTAAATCAACAAATAATCCAATTAGAAGCCAGACAAAGTATGAAGGGGTTTTTCACTAGGCAGTGTCTGAATGGCAATAAGGACATGAAAAAAACCTTCAGTTTGTTTGGCCAGTTGGAAAATGCAAATGAAAGCTGCAGGGAGCTACCGCTACACACCTGCTAGGATGGCCAAAATTAAAAATAATAATAATACCAACAGCTCTGTACTGTTTTTGCTACTCCTTGTGAGTCAGCTATTTCAGAATAAAAAAGTTATTTTCTGAAAAGTGGTGAGAATGGAAGTCTGAGTGCAGAGTTGATCAGGCAACGGGAGGTGAGGAAGTGGAGTCAATGAGTGCAGATCGTTCTGGAAAAGCATCTGCCTGGGTCTCTTCACAGAACAGGCCCTGCAGAGTGGGATGCGGGCAGGCAAATCGGGGAGGGGGGAGGGACAGGCATCCTCAGCAGCCGAGTGGAATATTCAGGAAAATGAACTCCACCTTCTTAGGGCTGCCGCCAGCTCAGAAACTTAAAAGCTGTGTGACCTTAAGAAATAAATCTTTGCCTCAGCTTCCTTATCTGAAAACAGGAAAAATCAGAGCATCCTCTTGGAGGGGTCATTTTGAGAATTAAATGGAAAATTCTGCACATATAACGTAAGCGTTCAATCCTTTCTAACTTTTTAATTATTATTATAATTCACCTAAATTTTGCCTAAAACTGGCAATTCTTAAAGTATCTCAAATCATTTATTTTTCTCTTCTCCTCCTTGTTTTCAAAAACCTTCTTTCTTTACATTTCAATCCCTGCCCCCACCTGCCTTCTCTGTGGAAACCGCTATTCTCTATAATTTGCACTTTTTAATCATTTTGATTTTTTATCCTACGTTTAAATGTTTTTAGCTTTTCAAATGTAATGATCTAAAATGATCTCTTAAAAATAAGTGCATTTTAAAATATAACTTTAAACAAACTGTATTATCACATATCTGTGGATGAATCCACATAAAACTGGTATATTTAGAAACACCAGTTATAAACGTAATGAAAGAAAAAATGTTTACCCAAGATGATTACATTGTGAGAAAATAGATTTGATAATTGTGTGCTGACTTTTTCTGTTGGAGGCGAAATTATTTTCTTGGTCCTTGAGGGAGTCACTCTTCTTGTTAGCAAAGATCATGCCTTTTTCCCCCAAAGCCCTACATTCTTAGCAACCATCAAGCATGATTTACGTTGTCAGCAGATTAATTTGAACTTTTCACCAATAAATTATTCACATTTTTTTCCTCCGATAAGAACTGATGGAATACATAGGAAGCGTGGAGTGTATTCACATTTGACAGCCATTTTTAACACTGAAAGCACATATTCTTAAACCTTTATCACTGGACTACATTAAAATTGGTAGCAGAGAAAAGAAACGAGAGGAGAATCATTATGTAAATTGCTGAAGCACAGAAGGATGTGGTTATGACCGTTCATTAATATGATGCTTTACGCACAGGAAAGTCTGGCATCTATGCCTCATATTGTATAAACTGCGGCCACATGTTTATTAAATCAACATTAAAAACCATGAGTATGTAAGACTCTGAGTCACGTACATTTGAACCTTCTGATCTTTGACCCGGGGAAGACCGCACTCCGAATCACAGAGGCACTGAAATATGCGTGCACTAGGAAAAGACGGGAGTGCATTGTCATGCTGTACTTTTCTTCACACTTTGTAGAATTTCTTCATTGCCACCTTCTCTGAAGCAAAACTTACTCGCTGTTCCAAAATAGGGGCTGGTTTTATAAAGTGATCTTTCATCATTTCAAGGAAGATTACCAAAGACCTCCGCAGACCTATAGAAGGGCTACCACAGAGCAACCCAGTCACGGGGGCCAGCCACTCAAGCAGACTAACTCTGGAGATGATCAGAAGGTGTTTGGATAAAGCCTTTCATTTTCCTTAAGTGAATTCACTACCCTTTAAAGTTTGGAGTTTGGATGATGGGTCCAGGGGCTGGTGGTACTGGTGTCTGGCAGGCAAATACAATATATTAAAGAATGTCTAACTCTCAGATTGGATTGCAACTCAGACCCTTTTCTAATCTAAAAATCTGTTCTTGAACTTGTATAGAGCTTCATGGTTAGTTATTTATTTTAATGAAAACACTGGGGACTGGACCCAGGACCTCGTGTGTGCTAAGCATGCGCTCTACCACTGAGCTATTCGCCCTTCCCCCTCCCCGGAGAGCCTCATGTTTAAATAAAAGTTTCTCCTTAGAAAGCTCATTTAAGATGAAATACTTTTAAAATATAAATATATATTGATTCTCTTTGTCAGTAACTGTTGTCCTACATTCAGTCCTTTTTTTCACTCCGATCAACTTATTCTAGTCTGAATAGCAGACTCATCAATGAAATAGTTTGACTCCCTCTGGCCCTGAACGTGCTAAGTGACCCAGGTTCATCTAACAGTTAGTCAAGGCACAAATCCAGATTACGGTCTGGGTTTTGTTTTTTGCCTTTGAAAACAAAACAAAACAAAACTTCATACCCAGAAAGGTAACTGAAAGAAATGTGAGCTTTTCCTTAAAATTAGGTCAAGCTTTGTTTACTGCTCTTTTGAGAGCACGTTAAGCAGAATTCATTTGCTCGCCGCCTTCTCAGCAGTTCTATGGGGAACGACAGACAGGGCAAGCCTCGGACCTGGCTTCCATCCAGGAGAGGGTTTGGGGAGGCTGCGATGACAGTGCAGAGAAGTTCCTCCAGGCTGGCTGCCCACCTACTTAATATCAGGTCACACAGAGCTGGACAGGACTACCGACTCTCCGGCGACTTCACTAAGTAGATAATGAAGCAGATCTGTCCACTTAAGACCATGCAAGGAGGCCAGGACCATCAGCTGTAATCGCAGCTAATGGCTCAGATAAATTGCCTTCATGCAGACCAAGGATCTAGCAGAGGCTCGTTTCATAGAGTTTATTTTGGCAAAATACACTCAGCGCCACCAAGTATTTGTGGGGATCCCCATCCCACATCTGCAGCCACGGAGAGATGCTGTGAAGAGGAGACTAGCCTCTTTCCGAATGGGAGCGTTGCCTGCCTAAGAGGACTCCACCTGGGATGTATCCAACTAGCAGCCTTCACATTTTCAGGACCGCTCAGGAACCCTTCCCAGGGGGTTCTCATTCGCTGTTCTAACCCTGCACGGCTGATCATTTCTTCCAGCAGCCAGTAGCTTTGCTCAGGGCCTAGTTTTATGGTGGAGTCACTCGCCCCACCTTTGAAGTCAGATGACACCTCTTCTCTACAAAGGTCTGAAGAATCGCCGTTGTTTTGTAACTCAGCAAATTGGCATTTTCTCTCGTCTTGGTCCATAAGCAACCTGCAGGCAGCGACCGTGGAACTTGACTTTGTACTCTCCAGAGTGCCCAGCAGAATGCTTTTCACAAAATCAACGACAAATGACAGTAGAGATTTCAGCAAATTGAAAACCCAGTCTTTGGCATGCGTTAGTGAAAACTGCCCTGTGATTTTTGGAAATCAGAAGAACCGATCTGCTTTTCCAACACACAAAAAATTATCTGTACTGTTACCGCTATTATCCTGTCAGAATACCTAACCACAATTAATTGCACTTCCTTACTGTATCTTCGGAATACGTATGTAATGAGAAAGTGGATCAGACATAAAATTTTGTTTTAAGAGGTTTTATTGACGACTGATATTATGTTCCTCACTTGAGATTTTGGTGTTTACAAAATTTTAGATAATGAAAAGTTTCACTATGGTCATCCCATGAGCACAAGACCAGCCCTGGTTCATGTATTGTCAGTAATAATTTCCTTTAATCTCTAACAGATATAGTCATTAAAAAAAAAAAACTTAATTCAGTAATGCTAAATACCAAAATAAAACTTATTTCCATTTTAGTATCACATAGTACCAGAAAGGTCTCATCCCGCAATGCTAGTTCATTTATTTATTCTAAAGTAGGTGTACTCAGGCCCACCAGAGCTAATTCCTCTCTAAGCAAATCGCTGTTTGTCTATAGACACATGATTCATATTCTTTCCTTCCTCTGGGGATCCAAGAAACATGTTTATTCTCTTCCTTCACAGCTACATCTGGGAGTCTTATTAGCAGAAGTAAAAAATAAATAATTTAGCTTAAATAGCTCAGTTTAGCAAATCTGTCTTCTGCAAATTCACACTTACTATCCAGCACTTTAAAAATGCCTCGTGGTTATTTTCAAAGCTTTGGCGATTTTGGAACTTGTAGTTGTTTTTTTACAAATATTTGAATATTCTTATTTTATATAAATACCTAACCTCAAATTAGAGCAAAATTCTTAAGAAAGGGGCGGCAGTGGTGTAAGGGACGCTATTGAGAGCCCATCAGTATCCCCTTGACCTTACCATTTCTGTGCGTGCAGACAAGGCTTCTAACACCCAGCACCTGGGTTCCTTTCCCTAAGGGCTTTTTCTAGCCACTCTGCAGCAGGTCAGAAATGCCGGGAAATTAGCATCTCTCAGCAGGAGCTCTCCACGAATGTGGAAGGGAGTTAGTAAATAAATATCCTAGATCCCTTACCCTAGAGAGGAGCAGATAACACTGCACTATGTGTTCTACATAAGATCCCAAAGACCCCGCACCCCCCAGTGGGATTATGCGCACTAGCCCACGGTGGTATCTGGCCAGGCAATGTACCTTTTTATTGGCTGCCTTCCCTCCCTGTCTTACTGCCCAGTTCTCCTGCTGAAGTTTGCTTCAATTCCCAGATTAACTTTTGCTCTGCAATCTTCTTCTAAGGGTCTACTTCTGCAAAACTTAAATTAAGATCGTTGGTTGGATAAGAGGTCCTGAGAAGCAGATCCTCAGTCTGGGACTCTGGAACTGAGTGACTCACCAGCCAAAAGACAATGAGGACTCCATTACTGGTGGTATAAGTGGAGTGGGCACAATCCCAGGAGCGCTGTGGCAACCTAGTTGGTAAGACTCTCACCTGGGATGAACTGGAGCACGATATGGATGGAAGAAATTATGCTGGATTATGCAGTGTCTCCAGCATTTGGGAGATTTGAGGGTTTTGATATTTACAAACAATGAAATCGGCTCATTGTTAAATGTAATTGAAGCTCAGAAGGAAGAAAATTACAGTCAGATTCATGTTTCTACCAACTCAGCACCTGTGTTCCTTTGCCTGAGCGCATGCTTGGACACTGCCGCCATTTTGCCTTTGTGGGCAGTAAGCTGACAGTGCTGGGAATTAATGACCTCTAGGAACAGCATTCAGCCTGTGTTCAATGGAAATTGGTATATAAATACCCCAGCTCCCTCATCCCTGGAATAGATGACCCTGGGACACATGTTCTACACTGGCATGGTCCAGATAAACGAAACAAGGCACTGCATTGCCCTGTTTTTTCTAGGCAGTATGGAATAGTAATAGTTGTGTCTGCTTTACATAAATGGGCTTCTCAAAGAAAGTAAGTGAAGTGCTTAAACTTAAAAAAAATGTTGGTTACTGTTCACTGCCATAAATCAGTCAGAAATGGAAGCTAAAAGACCCAAACATTCCATCTGTCTAGTTCAGTGCTGCTCCCACATCAAATGGAAGGAGTGGGCATTGAGAATCCTGCATCTTCCCCACCCCAAATCCAAGCCCAAATCCTGTAGCTGCCAGCCTCACTGGGAATCTCAGTGTGCTGCTTGGAAATCCTGTGACTTAAACCTAGAAATTTTTCTTTCATGCTTTCAGATTTCCAAACCTGATTCTACTTCTTAATTCTCAGCAGAAGAGCCCACTTGCTTCACCAAGAAAATAAAGAGCATCGCTGATTTTTTCCTGCATGTCTTGAAGCCCTAGACAGTACTCTAGAAAGACTATACTTGAGAGAAAAGATGCAGGCGCCATCTTCCAGAAATTCATTGCCTAGTGAAGAGGAGGACGTGGGGAAGAAATAGTTGAAACAAAACGTAGTAACTGTAGCTGAATAAGCTGAGATCGTAATTCACAAGGCGAGCATAATTCACAAGAGCTTTTATAAAAGCAACTGGAAGTAAAAAAAATAGTTACCTGGGGTTTTTCTCTGAATTCATTCTAACTACTTCCTAATTTCTAATTTATGATCATTCCCGTATCTTTAACTTCTGCCCGATCCAGTTTAGAAAATGTAAATATAAGATACATTCCAAATCGTGTTTAAAATTCAAATCAATCTAATAAATTATAATAGTGCTTAAGACCTTCATTCCTAGGACAGTTCATTATTGAATTATTTACAGCACAGTGTGACTTAGCACAAAATAAATAGGGCTTTTTAAAAACTAGTGAATCACGATGGCCTCAGGTCACCAATGACCATTTTTTAGTGACAGGAATATATATGTGAACAGAAAGATGGTCATGAATTGATGACCATAACCTTGAACCGGGGTTCAAAAACTCTAAAATTGTATTCTATCTTTGCTAACGATACAGATCATAACTTCATGCAATGAAACTTCATTTCATCTCAGCCCTTTCTTTCTAGTCCACTGGAAGTCCACCTCTATGACTAAGTACTCCGTGATAGCACACAGGTCTCTTGAATACTAACAGAATCATAATAACCTGCCTAACTCACATAAAGATTATGAGACTCAAATCACATCATAGATCCAAAAATTATTTTAAAAATTTTTAAATACTACATAGAGGAAATGTATATTATTATTATTATTATTATTATTATTATTATTATTATTATTATTATTATTATTATTATTATGTGCAAGAGCCTGAAATAGCATAATGAGGGGAGGGGTTGACTTTGAAACCATTTGAAATCAAAATTATTAAAAGATAGAGTCCAAGAAAAAGAAAAATAGACATTGAAAAGTCATCTATTGCTAGGCTATTACCAAAGGGGAAAGGGAGGGGGGAGGAATAAATCAGGAATACGGGTCTAATGGATACAAACTACTATACATAAAACAAATAAGCAACAAGGATGTCTACAGATTCTTTGAAAGGAAAAGATGTGCTCCCATTTCTAATATGGAGAACTAAGTGTTCTATGTCAGTCTCGTTTATATCAGTTTTAAGTTAGTAAGGCAAAGCCAAGTTCTAGGTTTTTTTTATTTCCTCTTGAACCATTCCAAAAATCTAGGGGCATCCAAGTCATCATATATATATATATAGCCCCATATATATATGAGCCATATCCTTCCAAGGTCCTGAGCATTTATTTACATTCCATAATTCTTAAAAATAACCTTTATCAAATGTAAAGCATCATATATCTTTCATCAAGTCTAAATCATTATTGAACACAAGGTACCTCGTTTTTTATACACACTACCAAAGAAAGTTCTGTTAAACAACATGCCATGACACATCCCAATGCCAGAGATTTAAAAATGCAAAAAAGAAAAAGTTTGTCTTAGAATCAATAAATATAATCATCGCTTTCTTATTATAAAGGGACCCCATATTTGTTGAAAAGCTGGAAAAGACTGCATATTAGCAGAAAGATGGTTGCAAGAAACAGAAAAGCTAGATTAAGTAAGAGTTTGCGAACTGAAAATTCAGAGGAAGGACAGAGATTTGGATTGGCTTAATTCAGGGACTGAAGGCTATCTCAAGAGCATTTTCTTTCCATCTCTTTTGTTCTGCCTCCCCCAGAGGCAGCCTTCCAGAAACAAGCTTCTTCCATGGTATCATTTCCAGGTGTCCCATCTGCACCCCACGCTACACTGGAGATAAAGCATAGAAGACTAGCACTCCAAGCAAGAACTCTAAAATTCGCCTGGACTGCTAAGATCACCTCAGCCGTCTCACCTCAGCTGAGCTGTGACAGTTGCTGGGGAAATGCAAATGTCCATGAAAAGTGCATGGACCGCCTGGGGAAGGGAGTCATACTCGCCCGGAAAATCTGCCTGTTGCTAGAAAAAAAATGGGGGTTGAGGAGAATTGTTTGAAAACTGTGATGGCTAATTTTATGTGTCATCTTGGCTGGACTATGGTGCCCAGTTGCTTGGCCAAACACTAGCCTAGATTTTGCTGTGACGGTATTTTTAAGATGTGATTAAAATTAGGTTAATTTCCATAATGTGGGTGGGCCTCAGAAATGACTGAGATTTTCTAAAGAAGAAGGAATTTTCCCCAAGAATGCAACATCCACGCTTACCTGAGTCTTCAGCCTCCTGGCCTGCCCTATAGATTTCGGACTTGCCAGTCCCCACAATCATCCTACAATTGTGGGAGTCAATTCCTTAAAATCAATCTCTCTCCTTAAAATCAATCTTTCTCTTTCTCTCCCTTCCCCCTCCCTCAACCCCCCAGGAATACCATTTTAAAATATTTTCTCCAACTTTATTTATTTACTTTTCTATGCACAGAAACATATGGAAACATTTCACTCAAATGACATCACACTGAATACACCAGATTCAGATCTTTCCAGTCTTGTTTTTGTCCCTTCGTATGTTCAAGTGATCATTTTTCCATGCCCTTAAATATTTTAACGTGATTTTTTTAGCAGTTAACAGATGATCCGTCACAAAACCAAATGATAATCTGTTTAGCTATTTGACTGTTTTTCTGGGTCTGGGGATGATTTCATTTTATTCTTGAAATGCGCAACCCTCTCTCTTGATGTGCAAAGCCAGAGAGGTGCTGCGTCTGGGTTCTGAGGCGTCCCGAGATTGGGAGCAAAAGTGCTGTACGTAGCAGGAGTCCGCGTATCTGCTGACTCATCAAGTTAGATGCATTAAATATGTACAGTTTTTTGTATGTCAGAGAAAAGTGTTACACTTGGTTGCACTTGGTGCCAGCTAGAGCTTATAATGAATACAGAGTGTGTTCCCAGATCAGCCTTTACCCAGAGTGAGTCTGACCTGGCATCAAAAAAAGTCAATGTTCTGGAGATAACCCCGAAGATCTGCACCCACCCTAAGGGTCTTAGTGGCAGTGACGTGGACCCCTGGTCCCTGAGCCTACGTCAGCAGCACTGTTAAGAGCACACAGTTGTCTTCAAGTAACATAGCAATGTTTGTGACTTGTCCAAAAATGTGTTGAATCTTACAAGATCCTCATAAGAATGAAAAAACAACAACAAAGGAAATAAAAGGAGGGAGGGGAGTTACGAATGGGCCTATAGGGAAACTCAGCAGGAAAATATTCTGGATTCTCTATTTACTCATTTACACTCCTAATTATGAGAGGAGACTACACAGGCACGCGTGAGTGGTGAACAGAAGGTGCGCTCATGGAGAACAAAGAAACACGCGGCGGCGTGGTGGGCCACGTCTGCATCCCTCCGAGGCAGGGCTGGCCTGGGAGTTTCAGGGCCTCATTCCCTGACCACTGCGAGTTTCTCTCTCCATCCATTACCCTCACGGACAGAGGGTCTGATCAAGTCCGCACAGCCAATATACAGCCCCCCGCAGCTGGAATTCTCTGGGACAGCTAAGTGGCATTTTTTTCCAATTACCCTTCTCAGACTTTAGATGGGGGTGGAAAAAAGCATTTTGTGAAATGGTGATAGTAATGGCAGGAATTAATTTGTGGATGTGGTTAAAGGCAATTTTTAAAAGGCCTTGGAATCTAGCATCTAACTACAGAGTTTCTTCAAGAAACTGATTTCTAAGTCTCCTGTTCTATTATTTTATTATTTTATGCATTTCCTTTTTCCATGTTCTAGAGATAACTTTTGCTTATACACACTCAGTTTTGTTTTTAAGACTAAACTTAGCCTTCCTACCTAAGTACTGCTGACTCTCATAAAACATGATTGAGTCTTTAGTCTATCTGTAAGCTGAAGGAAGCTTGAAAAACTTTCTCCCAGATGCTGAAAGATGAACAGTGTTGTGTATATGAAAGCAACAACCTCACAATAGACTTTTATTAAATTGAGTTTTTAAAAAAATGAATGGAGTGGCCAAATTACAGACAAATACAATATGACAAAGAAGATTTAGATTTCTTTCAAGGAATGAAGATAATTCGAGACATATTTATGAGTCTATTCTGGCTCCTTCAATCATTCACAAATTTTTATTTTCAACTATCATGTCACAGACACAGTTCAACACACTGGACATAGAACAGTCAACTGAACACGCAAAAACTCTTGCCCTCATGGGACTTGCATTCTCGTGGAGAGAGATGTGTCCCTGGATTAAAATTAAAATTAAACTCCAATTTAATGAAGGCAACAGTGTGTAAGCGTCTGAGATGTTAAATAATAAAAATGCCACAAAGCTATGATATAAGAAACTTCAGATTTTAAACGAATGCTTATTTGGTACTATTTAATTACAAAACCTTGTGTATGAGATTAAATATAGAATTGTATGAAACCTAAAAGTTAAACTGGTAAATTATCTACAGATTCTTAGTAAGCATAAGGTAAGGAATTGGGGAACAAGACTTGGTATGAACAGCATCCACATAACTTAGCAAGAACATGCTTTGCAGATTGGTCGATAAACAACATAGACAATGTGGAGAGGATGGAGGACATCACACCCGGGTTTTACAACGCTCGTGATGCCTGAAGAAGGGGCATGATACAGCAGAATCGGGAAACATTCACAATTTCTACAGTATCATACCAGAAAAGAAATGGCTGGCTGGAACAACAAGGTTTTAGGAGTGAAAAGACAGAAGGTCGCACAGACCAAGGGGAGATCACGGTGGCGGAGTAGGAGGGCATGGAACTCACCTTCCCCCCAAAAAAATAAAACGGGGTACAAGAGAGAGTGACTATCTTACAATAAATCATAGCTTCGATAGCACTTGAGAAGTCACAAAACAGTTAAAAGAGTAAACATGGAAAATCAGCCAAGGACAATATACTTTGAATGAGGTCAAGCAGAATGCAGAATTCGCCTAAAGAATTCGTCAAATTGTAATTCTAAGATTCTCTGTTTAGTGATGACGTCTTACCATCAAGCAATGATAAGCTGATTCTTAGTCATTTTCATCTCATTATGAATAACTGTAAATGTTAAACTGTTGTGTTAATTTGTTTCTAGATGAAGGAATATTTTTAAGACCAGCAGCTGCAGAAAGGGCTACAGATTGAGAAATTAAAGCTACTATAAAATCTGTATAAACTCTTCTGAGCTTCGGAATTACATTTAAAGCACCCACTAGTCATCTCCTGGGGATCCCTTGGGCACCTCTGACTTAACATGTCCTAAACTGAACTCTGTATCTTGTTCAATATTCCATTGCTTCATCTCAAGTAACAGTTCCACCAGCCACTCAGACTGAGAATCTCTCTTTTTTTCATCATTTTTCCTCTTCATCACCAGTTTTCCTCTGGGTCACAAAACAGGCTAGCCTTCTGGCTGATATTCCAAATTCTGGTCTCTCATTCTCCATTCCATGCTGTTGCCCAAGTCATCATCCTAAAAACAAACGCAATCATAGGCACTTTGCCCTAATACCGTTTTTGGCTCCCATCTGCCTGCACACTCCTGTGAAGTAAGACATTTCTTATCTCACACATACATATTCATTTGTAAATAATACAGATATACAACTACTGTATTAATATATTGTACACATAAGAAAACAGCATAAAAATTAAAATTTTAAAGGGTGAGATAAAGATGAAATATACATTATTTTAAATTGTTAATGGTAGATAAAATATTTTGTTATCACTAAAATGTTATTTAACGAGAGTAACGTGGTTGAAGATGCTTCATAATTTCCAAAAAGGTCTATTACCCTGTGATAAAACAACTTAAAATCGGGTTCTAAGCGCAGTTTATTTCAACATTGAGTTTGCTGGGTGTCAGAGCTGCGGAATGCATTTTACAAAGAATCCCATATGCAAACAGAGGAAATGTGTCATTGGGTGGGCTTCTGAGATGATAATACTCATTTTTCAGAATTACCCACAAACTTTGCAAGGGCTTTTCTGAAAACTCACTAATGCTTGTATGACTTGCGTTATCTTTAATCTTTTAAAGTCATTTATCCATTCCATGTGGCTTAGACTAGTCAAGCTAGACAATATACATAAGTCCACTTAACCAAGTACACATAAAATGCTAGTAAGTTCCAGTTGCTTTCAGAATTAGAAAGGAGGTTAGGGACAGACCCCCCCCCTTTCCATGTTGTGTTGTGGATACCAACCCTTCCCTCAAAAATTCTTTGCACCTGCTAAGTCCCTCTGTCTGTCTGACATGCAAACTAAGCAAAAGCACCAATGCCAACCCATCTGTTACTAAGTCCTTTCCTCTATCTTCAGACAGATATGCGTGTTTCATACTTCCCTCCCACACCCTGGTGTAGCATCTCACAGAACCCCAGAGTGTTCTCACCCCACTTTGGAGACCACTGGCCAATGTATTATATCCAGACATCTCAGCTGGACACCCCAGCCCTTTCCTAGTCTACCCCAGCCACGTCTTCATTCCCCACAACTCACCCTTCAGCCGCACTGGACTTCTAACCATCCTCTGATCATAACTCTGATTTATCTCTGACCATATCTTTGCTTTCACTTTTCCCGCTCTAGAATACTCTGCCCATGCACTCCGCCTCACCCTAAATTATCCTCACCTGGTACACTCCTCTTCAGCCTTGAAGACCCAACACATAGGTGTGCCCTTCTCTGATGCTCTCCCTCACTGTCCAGTGTTCTCTTAGCATTTTATCCATACCTTTTTATACCCCTCAAGCTGCACCACACACACTTTCCCTGTGCTGTAAGTCCGTTGAGACCAGAGACCATTTGGATGACCACAGGCACCTAACCCGGTGACTGCCCGGTAAAAGGCGTCACAGAACTGTTTGTTGGATACGTTACAAGTTAGAAAGAAGGAATTGATTTTAAAATTAGAAAAGCCAAAGAAGAGCAAACCTCTTCTGAAGAATCAAAGACCATGAAAAAGAAGATTCGGAGGAGGCATAAGGAATCAATTACCTAATATTCTCACACTGGTTGACCAACTCATGGACAGGATATAGGAGAAATGCAAAGAAAATGCATTGGCAAGGCCGTCTTTAATAACACAAAGCTAGCTTTTAATCCAGCAGAAATTGGCTGAACTGTCTCCCAAGGGATCCCAAGCTGAGATGATGATCCCATCGGTCCCCAGAAAGTCATTTGGGCTCCGTGGATCTGCCACAGAAAACTTTAACAGATTGCATCTCTTGGCCTCAGACACTTCATCCTTTAAGGGATAATTAATAATCAACAAATTAATTCATTATATCTGCTGCCATTAAAATGTGCTGTGATAAAAATACTGAATACAGAAACAGCTGATAGTTCTATGGCTGTGCTACACCTCTTCCAATTAGTGTATAGGAATATATCTGCCTAATTTATTTCTTTGTATATGAGGGGTTTTTTTGATAATATTCTATAAACAGACACCTTTATCACACAATGGCTTCGTAGGAGCCGAGGTAACATTTTGCTCTTTTGATCCACATTAAACATAGTCTGTGATGTATACACCAATATATATTATATAACAAGTATGTTTTCTCTCTGCCATTCTATATTATCTTTCAGAGGCAGTAGTTTTTGCTAGCAGTCATCCCTAGAAATTAGGACTTGGATAAGTCATTCAAGCTCTCTCTGTAACTTCTTCTATGAAATAATGATACTTTTTAGCTAATTCACAAATGTTTACTCATAAGAACTCAGACTATGCTTTGAACGTGGCAATGTTTTTTATTCTCACATTTACTCTGTAACTAGACACCAGAGTCATCACAAGACTCTGTGATCCCTGTGAAGCTGTCATCTTCTGCCACCTTTTCCACTCATCTTGATAAATGCTATCATATCTTGGTAATGAACACTTCCATCTCAGTCGTACGTGGTATTAATGATACATTTATAAGTGGTTCACTGTAGCGTATCCCTTGAGGTTATGATTTATACTTAGAGCAGTATTACAGCTTAGCAAGGACTCTGAGCCAAAAATAAATCGGATAAAATGAAAAGCATTTGAGCAAACAGTTTAAAATATTAATTGATAAACTGCCTCTCCTTTTTAATCCCCCGTGTTAGATACTTGTGGAAATGTGTGATTGCAGCTTTTAGAATATTAGTCTTAGGAAGAAGATACTGGTGTTATATAAAAATTTGGGGGGGAACAGTTTAATGAGAGGTAAATGTTTTAAAAGGGCTATCACTGATGGATGTGTACAAAATAACATAAAATTGTTGAGATTAAAGGTGCTATTGTGCCCAAGAACATATTGTAACACCTTGTATCTGTATAGCATTTTAAAGCTTACAGCATTCATCAATGCTTTATCTTTTTTAAGCACATGAAGTGTTGAGAGATATAGGAAGCAAGTTTGGTTGATAGAATCTCTGCTCTTTGGAGAAAGAAGCCCAAAAGCTTATTGAAAACCATGATTATTTTTTTCACACTGATATGACTGATTTTTCAATTCAAGGCTACGTTTCAGCATTCCCTTGAAGACAAGAACATTCTTTGTCAAAGGCGTAATTCAGTCAATCATAGGAGAAACATGGGGCAATTTGATCCAGCTGAAAAATTTCATTCTTCATAGATACACATTCATTCCTCAAGTAGAGAGTGATCATCAGAGTCAGCAGAATTAGTAAATGTGTTTGTGTTGATGCAACCTTACTTACTTAATGGTTGGTGTGTTTCCTGGGGGTATAATCAAGATGGAAGCTATGTCCCAGCCCTGGTGTGGCAGACAAGTTTGGATGATCAATGCCTGGAATAGACTGACCTTGGCTAAATCATAAGGTGACCCTGACAGGCAGAGAGACAATTTCCCACTTTTAAGTGTCTATATAATAATATTGTATCATAAAATCAATGTTGATGTTTCTCCAAAGACTCCACTCACAACTGGGGACCTTCCTCAGCCTGGTCATCTGTGCTCACCCTCTGTATAACTAAAATGTCTCAGTTTCATTTTATCCCTCATCCTCCTAACCGGAATGGATCCCTATGGTAGACATCACTCATACTCCCTGAGATTTCTATTACCATTCCTTCTGAGTACCTACCCCCTTAAAGTTAGGTAATCACCATGTTCACCTCCTTTGACTGGTGAGGTGGGTGACAGCATTTAAGTTCTCCCACACTCTCTTCTGTTGTGCTCGTGTAGAGGTCACAGGAACGAAGCAGGCTAGAATGATAAGTCACCATGAGGGCTGCCCTGGACACTTTGCTTTGAGCAGGAAATTAATTTTTGTTGCATGAAGTCCCTGAGATTTTGGTGGTGTTTGTTGCAGCAGCATAATCTAGCCTGCCCTGAGGGATGCAGTCTCTCACCAGCTCAACTCGCCCTGATCACCATTTTTGCAGCAGGCCCAAAGCTGCATATGTGGCTGTTAGACCAGTGAGTTGTGTTTATACATGAGTTGGCCCCAGTCACTGTTGAAGGAAAGTCTCACGGAAATATCTGGGAGCAGCAAGAAGGTAGGTGGGACAATCAGAATCACATCCCTGCCAGGTCCTTGAATTACCCCTGAGGGCGTCCCAATGCAAATAACCATCTTGATTTATTACTGAGGATGTATCAGTTTTAGGGAAGGGGAGAGGGGTTAAATTTAGGACACACTGAAACTTCTAGGCTAGTGGGGAATTCAGTAGAAATGCCTAGCAAGTAACTGGTAATCCAGAAATGGGTCTTGGAAATGGGTAGAGAATGTGGGCATAAATTCAGAAGTAATCTCCACACACTTGAAAGTTGAACATAAACTACAAATAAAATTTCTAAGGGAAATGACATGAAGTGAGAAAAATAAAAAGCCAAGAAACAAGTCTTCAGAAACAATGATACTTGAGGGGGTGGCAGAGGGAGGAGAAGCAGGGAAGGGAAATATGAGAACTCTGATGACAATACTCATTCATTTTGAGAGCTAAGAATACCAGATCTTCATTAATACATTCATTTAAACTTAAATTTCAAGGTTTTTAATGAGGATAAAAAATGTACTCCTCTGTAACAATCCATTTACTCGCTCGGATATTAAAATAGATTACCCAGCCGACAGGCAACTGGACATTATCTGTAATGAAAAGCAAAATGATTTCTTTTTAATTCAGTGTCCCAGAACTAATTTATCAAGATTTAAAGTTTTGCCGAAGAAACAGAAGAACTTTTAAACATGTATGATTTGTTCTGAATTATAGTCATTCTTTTATTCAACAAACATTCTACCCTTCTGGCCCGTGTTAGGTGCAATGGCCATGCAGTCGTTTTTCTTGGGCGGGCTGCCTCATTCCCTGTGCCCACACACACTGCTCCCCCTACCGGTATGGTGGACTTATTGCCAACTTTGCCCCTGTAAGGATGACCACAGGGGCTAATTAGCTAACGGCTGTTAAACCCTAGGTATGCATGCCAGGCACTACACTAGGTGCCATAAATGGGTTTTCTCATTTAACCTTCAAGATTGAAGTGGGTTTTCTCATTTAACCTTCAAGATTGAAGTGGATATTAATATCATCCCTATTTTACCGCTGTGGAGGCTTAAACGTTAAGAAACTTGCCTAAGGTCACAAAGCTATTAAATGGTGCAGTCAAGACTCAATATAGGCTGACCACCAAAGAGGGTGCTTTGAGCCTTGCTACTCGAAGCGTGGTCCTCAAACCAGCAGCAATGATGATATTTGAGATTCTGCAAAAATGCAGAATCTCAGATCCAACAAGCAGACCTTGGCTCAATTCAGAATTTGGTATTAACAAGGCCCCCAGGCGGTCCCTCTGCACATGAAAGTTTGGGAAGCACAGGGCTAAGTCACTCCACTAGGCAGACTTCACTTTGAAGGGCCCCGGGGAGATGGGAACCATCTTTCCCCTGAGGTAAAACTTGAGGGGAACAAACGTGTGTGTGTTTTCCACGGGCAAAAGGAAAGATTCAGACAACAGGTCGCGGTTTCAAACACTGGAGGCCGGCAAGGGTCTGGCCCACTCTCAAGAGCCGCAGATACTGAGCTGGGTCTTGAAGCCAGAACATCTTCTCAATTCATTTCATTAAAACTAGGTGCTCTTCCAAATGGACAAGTGCCCACATCAATAATCTGCAGTTAGCTTCTCCAGCCTGCATTCCATTTTCCAAATAGAATCCAAATAGAATCCAAATATCAACCGCACGGACAAGCAGATTTGAAACCTCAGTAGAACTTGGTATTATTTATTACATTGTTTATATATTGCTCAGCTTAAAACTGACTAGTTTAAAGCATAATGTGCCTAACAAAACAAGTTTTCTCCTCAGTATCAACTGCTCCCCAGGTATGGGAACTTGATGTAAAAAGCGGATGCAAGCTGGTTAGTATGCCGGCCCCCCGTTAATTCAGGGTGCGGCGTCGCCTCTTCCAGCCCCCTTTGAAGCGGCGCCGGCTGCATCCTTCTCGGGTGCGGCCCAACAGTTCAGCTCCTTTCACCGGATGGCACTTTATTCCTTGTCACCAACTCACCCTAGCTTCCTAGGGCCCTAACCAGCGTGCCACCTTCCAACTTATCCGCGGAGACCTACCCTGGCCTCTCGTCGGCTGCGATCCCCACCTGCACCCCGCACCCCCAGGAAGGGGTGGCGCGGGCAGGGCTCCCTCGGGTGCACCAGCCGAGCTGCGGCGGTGGCAGACGGCGAGTCACGTGTGGCGGTGGGGGCGGAGCGCGGCCGGCCGGGTGGGTGGAGAAAACAAAGCCCCCAGCTGTCAGTCGAGGAAGGAGGCGACAGCGCCGGAGCAGGTGAGTCAAGTGCATTTAAAGCGATACCGCCCTGGCGCACCCCGACCCCCCCAGCTCTGGCGCAGTCCCTCCCAGGTCGGGCGCGGGCCGCGCCTCCTCCCGCCGCCGGGGGCTGCTGTCTGCCCGTCGCGGAGCCCGCGGGGCCTGGGGTCTCCGAGCCCAGCAAGAAGTTGCGCAGGGTCGGAGCCGCGGCCCCCGGGTGTGCACCCGCTGGCCTCCTGCGGGCCGCATCCCTGCTTCGGGGCCCCAGCGCTGCGCACCCCAGGAAAGGGGAGGGAATCAAGGCTGCCACGCTGGCAGAGGCAAAGTGGACTGGCAAGGGAGGTGAGAGCCGGGCTGTCCAGGACAGGGACACTTGGCCCTGGTGGAGGAGGGGGTCTTGCGAGTGCGCGCCCGCAGCGCGCGGACCTCCAGGCGCCAGAGTCGGGGCGCCGGCACTGAGAACCGGGGGCGCCGGCAGGGCTGCGCGCTTCGGGCAGACCAGGAAGTGCAGCAAGCGGGCGCCCGCCGGCTGGGGCCCCAAACCTTGGACCCCCGGCCCTGCTGCCGCCCCCAGGGCTTCTCCTCCAGCAGGGACCAGCCCCACCTCTGCCCACGCGGACTCTGGCTCCGGCTCGTGCTCCCGGGCACCCGCAACGCGGGAGCCGGATGGGTGGGAAAGAGCGCGGGTTATCATTCTGAGCCCAAGTGGTTCTTCCGCAGCGAGCACCCTGCTCAGCAACTCCTCACGGTTTCCGTAAGAAATTCTTTAGTTCACCCTTAGAAGGGCTGGGCCGTGTCCAGAAATCCCACAAAGGGCGCGCAGGAGGAATGGGCACAGAAAGACCCTCCCCTCTGGACTCGGAGCGCTCGGTAACGCAGACTTTCAGACGCCAAAAGGGCCTGTGGGCTTGGTCGCCCCTTGAGTCCCTCTGCCAGTCCCCTGCCAAGGGCCGCCCAGTGCAGAGGGCAGAGCTGTAACCACGGGGGCAGGGTGGCTGCAGCCATTTGATCGGGAGGCGCCTTTGTCTTCTGCCAGTCCGCGCTGGGTCAGTAGCGCGCGGAGTAATTAATATTCCGACCATTAGCCGCCCCTTCACCCGGCCACCAGCCAACACTGCTGTCCCCTCCCTGCCGGCTTTCTCCATCACTTGCGCACGTCCTTGCCTTTTCCAAAAACATGGAACGTGGTCCAGACCCGCTAGGTAAGACGAGGTCACTAAACGCACTATAGTGCAGTCACGTAAAATCAAGGGTTAAGTGTTCAAACCTGCACCCGCCCGCCCGCAAGGAGACGGAAGAACTCTCTTGATTAGCATAGTATCTGGCCTGGGGCCGCACTGCGAGGCGGCGGTTCGGTCCCGGCGAGGTGAAGCGTGCAGTCCCGTCTCCACTGAGGTTTGACGCAGCACCTGCTTCTAATCTGAAGGACCCGAGCCTTACAACTTTGCCGGACAAGACACTGTGGAATGAAACAGAACAGAGATCAAAAGGTAACCGAGAGAACAGCAACATTTGAGATGCTTCGCTTAGCCACTAAATTTAGCTAAGTTTTTAGCAAGCCAAGGAGGCGGGTGGGGGTGGGGTCCTTGTCTAGCCAGTGCCCCTTCTGGAAATGCCCCCTTGCTTTGCTAGCGTTCTTCGCTGTCAAATTAATCAAGATATCGGTTAGGAGCTATCAGTAGTAGATCTCCAAGGTAGGAAGTTTGGGAGCCCACAGAGTGGTCCTTAGGTAAGCTCAACTGGCAGGTTTCACTTGGGTGGAAAGGGCAATACTTATTCAGTGCAAAGGTTCCCAAATTTTGCTGCCTGGAGAGCCTTGAAAAATCCTGACTTCCCATCTCATCCCAACCCATTTAAATTAGACTGTTTTGAGATGACAGCCAGGCATTCATATGGGGGGGTTGTTGCTGCCTTGTGTGTGTGTGTGCGTGTGTGTTAATCAGGCGATTTCATTGTGCAGCCAAATTTGGGAACCAGTGAGGCAAGGGCAGAGTTCAGTGGCCCGCAGCTGCAGGCGTTGCAAGACAGGATGCCAGTTTAACTACCTGGGTGGGTGGGGAAACCATGCTGAAACTGGGGTGCCGCTGACAAACGCCTTTGGGCGGAAGACTGTCATCTGGCAGCTTGGCTGGCAGTGATACCTGCCACATCATTCTTCACCCTCTCTGCCTAAGGTCTGGCTCTTATTGGAAAGATCCAACTTCACTGTCAGTGCCTGGTTTCTGCATGGTTGTTAAGGAGACGGGTAGAAACTTCATTCCAGTGGTGACTCACGTGGAGCAGACAGTGGGGAAACCCAGCAGAAACTAACTCGGAGCAGTCTGGTGAGTCAGCAAGCTGTACTCCAAGGCGGATCCCGGGAATAGGAAGTAATTACATCCAGGAGCTTATTGACATGCACTGTTCCACTCCTTTGAAAGCCCACTTGAATATCTGATCAGGATCTGTCTGCTAGTATGAGCCACTCCTTTTTCCAGCACCCTAGTCTACCCGCCTCATATAATACTGTCTCCCAGAAGGGGAAACGCAAAGCCAACTATCTAGACATCTTATAATTTCCTTGATGGGAGGCATATGAAAAACTTGGAAAAAAGTGTGACCGGGTTTGGATTATTTCAATTACGTGAAGTAGAGGGGATGCCTTTGTAGTAGGTAAATTTTGAATACCAAACAATCAGATAACTGTGTGATTACACATTCCAGGGTGGATTAAAGGATCTATTTAAGTAGAAATGGTTACATCCAATATTTTACAAGAAATGTTGTGTTTGCTATTAACCAAATGTTTCTTTTAAAAAAAAATCATCCTCAAGGCATGATCAGAATAAGACAGCCTATTTAAAGATGTACACAGTTTCTTAAATACTTATTTTTATGTTTATTAGTACTGACTTCAATTTTTATACCTCTGATGTCCTCATTATTCCCTATATCACCATGACTCTCTTGCTTAAATGCTTTCTTCCCATTTCTGGGTTTCTTTAAGGGGAACAACCATGCCTGGCACATAGCAAGCATTCACCGTCATCAACTATTGAACTTTGAGCCTCTCATAGAATCTCTGTACCTTGCTTGGTATTCTATGATCTCGAAGGGGCCTTTAAGTCTGCACACCCCCCCCCCAATAGCAGAGAGCACAGGCCTTTTGTGTTTATACTGAACATTATCAGAAGGTGGGGGAGCATTTGTAAGCAAAGCATCCTGGGTACACTCATTTTTACTTTTTTCCAAAATAAATTATTCTGGATATGTAGGAACCAAAGTTCTGTTACAGTTCTTAAGAGCTATAACGTGGTAGCTCATTTGTTCAATTCCAAGCGTAACTACTAATTTCTAATACTTAACTACACTCTCATGGATCAAAGCTTCACGTCACAAAAATTTCACTTTCTACCCATTTCTATGGGGGAAAATTACCCACATTTAACCATGTGGATGTATAGGTTGTATAATGCCTATGCTGACGGGATAAGGAATGAGTTCAAGTGAAATTAACTCTCCTCCCTTATCATAATTTAGATTTCACTAATTTTTTTACTAAATAGATTTTGTTTGACAAATAGTGTCTGTCATACATGTATCACTTGTAGTTTTCTCCAAAGTAATTGGATTTACTATATATTTTACCAGAATAGGGACTTCATAATTGTCAAATGCTTAAACAAGGACATAACACTCAAAAGCATTTTGCTAACAGGCAAGACTTGGTTCTAACTTAGGATTAATTATAAACATCATGGCAGGAATGACTATTGGTATTTGAAGTCAGCAGAAACGAAAAATAAGCAAGAAAAGGCAGCTGGAAAATGAGGCAATTCCTCTTTTTTTGCTAAAGTATCTGAACCTTTTTATTGGCTGTCATACATAAAAGTGAAATCAGAGGACTAGATGACCCTCTTTAAAAGCTGGTAAAGACTGCTTTCAACAACTGATAAGCAAGAGGAGAGAAAGTGCCTACAGCCACCTTACAGATTTCTTCCTTCCTTCCAAGATAATCTGAAGTCCAGTCAACCAGCCAAAATGTGATGTATTAAGAAGAACCTCTCAGGATTCTGAGAAGTCACTGTCTCCATTTTCCCACTGAGCATCCTCAGCTCTTCAGAAGAGGGAAAGACAGTGGACTAGAAGAAAAACCTTCCTGTTTTGTGCCACCTAGTCCTTCCCCGGAAGGAAAGCTACTGATACAAGACTCTTGTTAGTTTCACTTCCCGTTTGCCCTCTATCATGATTTTTTTAAGTGTGATCTTTCTGGGCACAAAACTCCTAAAAGGAGTTTCCGTGAATTAACAGCAGGAATAGCCAAGTGCTCCATGTGGTACTGGCAAACCCAGAAAGCAATTCCCTGCTGGAATGTTTAAACAACACTGTCAGTGGGTCTGTTAATTCTCCATCCTGGCATCTGCTCTCTTAGCACTTAAATGTAAGTTAGAACCTAGGGTATGCTTTTAGCAATGGTTGCCGGATAAAATACAGGACACCCAGTTAAACCTGAATTTCAGATGAACAATGATTTTTTTTTTTTTAGTATAAGTATAGTCCATATATTGCATGGGATATACTGAAAAAAAAAAACCTTTTATCTAAAATTCAGATTTAACTGGGCATCCCATCTTTTTGGAGGTTGTTGTTTGTTTAAGGTTTTGTTTTATTTTTATTTCCTCTTTTGGCTTCTGCTAAATTTTGCAGCCCTACTCTTATCCCTTAATAAATCTCAAAATGAGTAACTTCCCTGGTCTGTAAAATATCTGATCTGAGAATATACTTCTGGGATAATAAAATGTCCGTGCTGCCTCCACCAATTAAAGAGAAAAATCAAACCATTATCTGAAGTTTTCTGCAGTTTGCTTAATTAAGAAGAGAAAGAAAAAGTAAAGCCAGATCTAGAGAGTTAGTTTTTTTTTTATTTTTTAAGATATTCCAAGGTACCTCCTATTCTTTCACAGACCTCTTAATAAAACTGTTACATCAACAGGTAAATTGTTAGCTGAGGTTGGGTAACATGAGAAACCCATCAACCACGTCCACAGGACATCTCGGATCGAAGTTCAACCTCAGGTGGGAGGGGAGATATAACTCAGTGGTAGAGCACCTGCTTAGCATGCACAAGGTCCTGGGTTCAATTCCCTGTACCTCCATCAAATAAATAAACCTAATTACCTCCCCCTCCAAAAAGAAAAAAAGCAGCGAAGTTCAACCTCAGGTGATTCCAATGATGCCTCCCCAGTCAGGTGAGATCGCAGGACCTGTAGCACCAGCATCACCTGGGCTGCTTTAAAATGCAGGCTCCTCCCAGACCTTCTAAGTCAGAATCTTCACTTTAACAAGATCCGCAGGTGATTCACGTACACATTAAAGTTTGAGAAGCCCTGAACTGGAGGAGTCACTTTTTCACCATAAGTTGATCTTTATGTTTAATATCATGTTGAAATAATCCTTAACAAACCATGTCTTTTAGCACATCAGAAGGGATAGTTTCTTTTGATCAAATGTCTTCAAGATGTACAACTATGGTATTTGTTTTATTCATAAGAAAATTCCAAATGACCATTTCTAACATGGTTTTATGAAGAGCATGTGTCACAAAATAAGACAAATGTTTAGAAAAGACTTCCATTAGAGCTAATAAAACAGCCTGTTCAAACACTCTGGGTTGTCCTTGACTAACCTTTAAATTAGGTGGCAGATACTTCCCGGCCCTCAAATCATCAGTAATTTTTTTTTTTTTTTTGGTTTTTTTAAAACTTCATATATTGTAACTTACATAAGAATATTTGTATCCAACAGCACACATTCATATGTCTGTAATCCTAGGTGCTTCTAAAACTGAGCAAAGGACATGCAGTTTGGACCTATGGCAAATTCCAAACCACTTTTATAATTCAATTTAAAAAAAAAAAGACACAAGGTTTTTTTTCTGCCAGAATACTACACAATTCCTTCTGCATTTTCCTCCCCCAGGAAAAATTTACTGATAGGTTATAAAAACATGCTTCAATATTTTAAATTAACTTTTAAATAAAGTATTATTCCTTCGAAAATACATGTTTTTATGTAGCCATCATCACCACGTCATGAGATAATTGTTGTAATCGGTTATTAAGCAGCTTTGTAGCGTAACCAATCACATCATCCCAGATTGGAAGAAGCTGCGTGGTCCTTGTGTGAACGGCACCCCAGTGCAGAATCCTAATGCCAGCACATGGAGGAGACACTCATTTGGTTCTTGTTGTTGTTGTTTTAGTAAATACAACATGAATTCATTAGTGAAAAGCTGAGGCAGAGGTGCAAGAGGAAGCACTCCTGATCTTACCACCTTCGTGTAGCTATTACAGATCTGTTTTAATGTTTGTGTGAAGCTCTTATTGTCTGTATTCACATTCAGCAATATTTCACATAAATTTTCCTTAGCATGTTGAAGGTTGTTTCCCAAATTAACAGTGTTTACAGCTTCGGTGCCTCTGCATGTTCTCTTGCCTGCGATGTCTTTCCTGGGTTAATTCACGCTCAGCCTTTGTCTTGTCACAGGTGTTAATTCTTCTTAGGTCCTCGTTACTCCCAAGTGTGTGCCCCAGACCAGTGGAGCATCTTACAAATGCCCAAGCTCCGGGCTCCACCCCAGACATTCTCAATCAGAATCTGTACGTTAGTAAGATCCACAGGTGTCCATTGTTAGAGGCTGACATTTGAGAAACATTGTTCTGGAAAGTCTTTCCCAGCCTCCTAACCATGGCTTCCCACCACCCCCCACTGGCCCAGCCACCCAGGATTGGTTAGGTAGCTCCTGGTGGTTGCCCTTTAACGCCCCAACGTGGGCCGCCTCAGCACATAAATTGGTTGGAGGTGGTGATGGAGTCGTAGTCATCGCCGCATCCCCAGGTCCTGGTGCAGCCCTTGACATGCAGGCGTTTTATATGTGGAAATGTTTCATCATTTGCCAACACCAGCGCTTTATAGATGAAGAAATGCAGAAGAAAGCTTTTTTTCCTGCTGGGAAGTGGGGTACTCAGGTAGGGCTCCCTTGGTCACTGGCCTGCAGTTGGAGAGTTCCCTTTTGTCCTTCTGATGGAAAACTGATGGGATCGGGGTGGGGGTGGGGGTTCTCTGGCTGCAAATAATTTCTGAGAGTCCACTGCTGGAGCTTTCTCTCTTTTGCTTAAAATATTACTGTCTGTTAAACACCAGCTTCTCTGAGAGGAACCGCACTCTACACTTGGGGTGAAGGGGGAGCAGCTGGCAGGTTTGGGGAAGTGTTTAGGGAGAAACAGAGATGATGGCTATCTGACAGGAAAAGATGCAGAGTATCTAGTATCGAACACTGGTAGGTGGTAGAAAAGATAATACTGGAAGACTGCAAAACAATCTCTAATCCTGACAAATGTTACAATATTTCTGTCTTAAATCACACCACTGGTCACTTTTCCATTTTAAAAAAATCACACTTTTTATCTATAAAATCTCAGGATGGGACTCGTCTCCCCTGTCCTGCATTTCTTCTGTGACAAATTTCATCTACCCCCTACATTCAGAGCAAAACCGATACCCTGGGTTGTTTTTTTTCTTCAGATGTTTGTTTTTAAACAGCAGACAAAATGCAGGTACATCTAAACTGATGTTTCTCAACATTAAAACTAGGCAACCCCTGAACCGCGGGGAGCTTTCACTGTATTCATGAACCACTAAGTCTCTGCTTGTGGAAGGAATGTTTTGTGAGCTTGGGGATGGACCATCTGATGGAGGGAGGCTCAGCCCCGGGGGCTGCTGTTTTGAAGTAGCAGGAAACTGATGAGGGCTTTGGAATCAAATTGGATCCAGAAACAAGAAACTTCTGTCCTGCAGGGCTATTGTCTTATTTGAAAGGAACAAGAGGCTCCTGGTACTGCTTACCAACAGCTCCTACAATTAGCCACACAGACCGCAAGGAACAGAATTATATTCAAGCATGGGTCGCTTCCCCTCCACCCCCATCCCAACCCCTTGGGAACTTACCCCCGTACTTAACATGGACACCATGGACACCAACTCCTGTCCAATTATGAATCTGACAGGTTTCTCTGTTGTGGAAGAATGTACCAGGTTGTCTTTCGGTCCTAACCTGCTTATCTGAATGTCTGATGATACTATTCTTGGTAATTTGCCCACACTTGGGAACTTGGGTGGGGTTTGTAAGTCATCTGACACCTTCAGAGTGTACCTCGTTGAGCAATCAGACACAGGTGAGCCCTGCAGGCTGGGTAGGACAATTTGTGTGTTCTATACACTGTAACATCAAGCCTAAGTCCATTTGAGTCATATTTTCCTGTGGGGTTTGTGGCCCATCCCAATGGAAAGAGATTTTTAACAATATACTCTTGTTGAGGCTTAGTGGTATTTCAAGGGTTGCTCCTGGGATCTGAAAGCCGTGTGCATTTTTTGTTTTTCACATTTTGGGGTTTGTTTTAAAAAATGTTAAGTAACCTTGTTGCTAACCTTGGACTTTGTTCCTATGTTAATAATTTTGTATGAAATACGTTGAGGGGTTTTTCCACCTCGATTTGTCTATCTGAAAAACTATGCCAATGTTGGTTACTTAATGATCATGAGTATAGGTTCTAGAGATTAAAAAATTAAAAGAGCAAGTTGAAATTATTCCAGATAGGAAGAACTAGGAAGACGATACTCAAAGAAGCAGCAGCAATGTCTACCAAAATGTTCAAAAGAAAAGTAAACATGAGTTAAGACAAAAAATGGTTGTCTGTAATTAACCTCCTTATTCAAACAATGATCTTCTCTTAAAAGCTTTGCAAGTTACATACAGAATCATCCTTGTTTTTATTAACAATAAGTCAGTTTAAACTGATTGTCAAGGGACCTGGTTCTTCTCCCAGAAAGAGCAAATCCAAAAGAGCTCAATTCACCTGTGGCCCCTGAGCTCATCAGTAAAGAGGGTGTCTTATCTTTAACCTGCGCTTTTCCCACAAGATATCCCAGTGCTCTGAAAGGTGGTTGTTAATCCATCTTTCTTAGAATAAAATAAAGTAGAAAATGCCCTGAGAACTGCATTTTTCCCCCTCTGGAGAAGCCACACATCTTTCAGAACATGAGGAAAATATGGTTTTGATAGCCCACCAGTACCTTGAATTATTTAAATTGTAATAGGCAGAAGTAGTGATAAGATTCAAACTTCCACTGAACATACGGAGAATGCCATCGCAGCTTGTCAAACTACGAAAGCAGTGGGATTTCTAGCAGAGCAGACACATTTTAAAAAGCATCCTCTCGGAGAACTTCACACGCTCACATTTCCCCGAGCACACGGTGATTGGCACTGGGTCTCTCTGTCCAGCGGTCAGCCTGTCCTGAGATAAAGAGACACTGTGTATCACATCCTGTTAAGGGAAGATGTGGGGGAAAAGCAGAACTACTGACCCAGTCTAGCAATGAGTTGTATTGTGCTGCCCCCAAAATACAGGCAGAGACAGGAAGGCCTGCGTCCCATGGTACAGAGCTGCTCCCTTCTATAAAACTGCAGTTGACTGCTAGTAAGTGACTGCCGCTTGGATCTTATGGCCCCGGTACCATCTTTAATGCCAGATGGTGCTTGAGGAGGGGTTTATGAGGAACAGAGCCCTCCCTTGCACTCTGGGCCCCGGAGACACGGCCCTGGGGTACCTTCCTACTCATGATAGGAACAGACATAGCAGGTGTGTTCCACCGTCTTGAAGGTCTGTCATCATCCGTGTGCTCTGATGGAGGGGGTCTCAGAGTGTACACAACTCTGTGTGTGCTTTTCATCGTGCCAAATAGGATCATGGTGCAGCTGACCCTTGAACAACATGGGTTTGAGCCACACGGGTCCACTTATATTCAGATATTTTTCTTTTTTCTAAATTTTATTTTATTTATCAATTTGGGGGGGGTGGTAATCAGGTTTAATTATTTATTTTTAGAGGAGGTACTGGGGATTGAACCCAGGACCTTGTGCATGCTAAGCATATGCTCTACCTCTTGAGCTATACCCTCCCCCCCACCAGATACTTTTCAGTAGTAAACACTGCAGTGCTACATGGTCCCTGGTTGGTGGAATCCTCAGATGCAGAGAAACCTTGGACACCAAGGGCCGACTATAGATCATACTTGGATTAACCCCCACCTTGTTCAAGGGTCAGCTGGATTTTTAGAGCCACAGGCAGCCTTGGACACATCTCATTTAATCCCATTAAGTTTTTAAATGAAAAACAGAGGCCAGGAGACTTTCCCTACTAAATATTTAGTAATTTCAGAGTCTTGAAGGTTTTTGTTTTCAGCTTATTGTTTGTTTTTGACGATTTTTGGTGGGTCATCTGAGCATCTCCCTGGTTCTCAAGTGCATGGTGCCCGTGGGTCCTCAGCTAACAGCTCAGCATTCGCTGTCCCCGTGGGGAGCAGAAGGGGAGGATTTTGGGGGGTGGGGTGGAACAAGAAGGCAGAAAAACCAGCCTCTCTAGGATCCAGAAGACTTGAAATCAGACCATTAAACACTGCATTAAATGAAGTGATACCTACAAAGCATGAAATCCCTGCCATAGTCTTACAGGCTAGGGTTCTCCATAAAGCTAACAGGAAAAGTTCCACTTGTGGTCAAAAGATAAAGTCTTAGTTTTTGCTTTTTTTTTCCCTTTGGCTGGCAACCTTAGAGAGATGGTGGTCAAAATGTGGGGTTTGCTGAGGTCACAGACCACAGCAAAAAAAAAAAAAAAAAAAAAAAAAGGCAGCAAAATAGGCTTCAGAAGGACCAGTGAGGGTCCTGCTCAAAAGATTCTTTGGGGTCCCTTTCATCAAGGCCACATCTACAAGGTCCCCTTTGTTTTCTGAAGTACAGTCGATTTACAATGTTAATTTCTGATGTTCGGCATAGTGATTCAGTTGTATATTTATATGTATCCCTTTTCATAGTCTGTTTCATTTTGAGCAATTACAAGGTACTGAATACAGTTCCCTGTGCTACACGGTAGGACAAGGACCCTTGGGACAGGCATTCTGTCCTGTTCTGTTTAAGCTATTGGCTTTCCCTAGAGTTGACTTTATTTTCGTATTTCCTGACCCTCTAGTTAATATCACACCCAGTTGACAAGGGAGATGTGTTCAAATTCAGTTACTTAACAGTGATGATGATAAAGTGTTTTCCATCTACCTAGAAATTTAGTTGCTGAAGAGTTTTTATACATGGCAACACTCTAAGTGGATATTTACAGAAAATCATAGACCTTTACAGAAAACCATAAAAACAAGGGCCCAGAGTCTAAATGGCCTGCCCAAAGTCACGTAATTGGAAAAACCTCAAGCCTCAGGGACTTACTCCAGGTCCAATACACTCTTTACCAGGCAGGTTTACAAGTGGTGGTTAGATTCGCCGAGTAACCCTCACAGGTCCCTTTAACCCATAAAGATACTGAATTATAACAAGACCTTAACCTCTAACCACTTCGTGTTTCCCATGGAAAGATGCATGGAGTTTCAAAACATCGGTCGACGATGCATCTTTGGTACACAGCTGCCCATAAGTGAGGGCTCCCGATACTCGGGCCCTTTCTCTCCGTTTGACAGTGCAAGTGCGGCTGGTAAGGCCATGATGATTTGTCCGGCAGCGTTGTTAGAAAGTGCTGGTGATCTCAAAAGTCTCTTTGAACCTGATGCTTTGAGGCAGAACGATGGTCCAAGGACACTGTAGAGTCGTGGAGATATTTCGTATTTGCAAAGTTAAGCTTTTAGCTCGTTTGCTTTGGAACAGAGTTTGGTAGGTCATCCAAGCATCACCCTGACTCAGGCACACTGGATGTGTGCATATGGCAGCATCAGCTGAATCGATTGTCTACACAAGGGAGAAACAACAGGGGCCTCACTGAGGGTGCTCGTGGACCAAGATTCAGAACCAGCCATTCAGGTCTGCAGAGAAGAAGTAACAAATGTTTAATATCACACTCCAATGCATGTGCACAGATTAGTTATTCAGTTAAGTACATACCATCCTGGAAAGGAGAGAACTGTCTCTAAGGACCTAAAACTCTGAATGAATACATGACCACTGGGAGATTAGGGATGTGAAGGGAGAGAAGCAATTTTTTAAAATGATGTGCACCTAGGGTGGACTTCAATTCTTTAATTTTGCTTTGGTCTGTCCTTGACTGGCAAGATCTGAGCTATAAATTAGTTTGTTGCAATTGAGACCATCGAGCAAGTGGCCCATCTGACCAAGCACAGGTTAGATTACCACCCAGCCGATCGCGGGAAGAGCTCTGGAATGGAGAGACCGTATGCCTTGCAGCTCAAGGTGTGGTCCCCAGACCAGCAGCAGCAGCAGCATCCCCCAGAAGTTTTTAGAAAAGTAGACTCTTGGACCCCACCCACAATCTAGTGATACATTAATCTGAATTTTAACAAGATTCTCAGGTGACACTTGAAAAATGTAAAATGGCCTTCAAACTCTACACGATCTCCGAGAGGGCAGCAGTCATGTATTTTCCCTTCTGTTCCCCTCTCCCTGTCAGTATCACTGCATTTGCCACCCCAGGGTATCATCATTATGTGTCTGTGAGCTGCTTGGTGGCTGCACTGTGTATGAGAGCCCCAGCACCTAGTGTGATGGCTGGGGAAAAAAACAGGTGTATAAGGTGGCACTCAGGAGCTCCAGCTCTGAATCCAAAAAGCTGAGTTTGAATCCCAGCCCTGCCACAAGCCTCAGTTCATGTACCTATAATAAGAGAGGAATAAAAATAGCACCCCTCGTGGGGTTATTGGGAGTAAATGAGCTGACGCACATAACAAAGTTAGCCCAGCACCTGATTCAGACCAGCTCCATGTCCGTAGGAACTGTTACGCACTCAGTAAGTGTTAAGCAAATGAATAGGCATTTCATATTTTTAAAAAAATCTTTACAATGTTAAAATTTGGTGCCCTGTTGCTTCAAATAGATGCAATTGAATTTTACAGTAATATGCAAAGGAAGGCTGACATTAGAGAAGGAAAAAGTAGAATGGGTCAGAATGGAGCCATTGGAAAAAGCACAGGATTCAGAAACACAAGAGCAGAGTTTGGATCCCAGCTCTGTCCTTCACTAGCTGTGTGATCTCCTACAACACACAAGCTCCCTGAGCCTCAGTTTCTCCACCTGCAAAATGGGATTCATGATCTTTATTTCTTCAGGTTACACACACACACAAAAAAAAAAGGTTTGTAAGTGACAAAGTAGGAGGGCAAGGTCTGCCTTCCTCATTTTTGTATCCCTGTGTCTCGGCACAGCCCTGGCACCCAGGAGATGCTCCTTCATGCACGTTTGCACAATTGGATTAGAGCGAAAATCTCAATGGAGATGAAATTTGGATATTACAATGGTCTGTAGCCCTCTAAAGCTCAACCCTAACAAAATCCTATTCCTTAACATTTAACTTCTTGAAAGTAGGCAGTGGTATGGCACAGGTAAAGTCTATAAAGGCCCCTTGTGGCCAGGGAGTGAAGGAGACCATAATGAAAAAACTCTGAATTAGAGGTTTGGCTCTGCAACTCAGTACCAGATGAGAGTTCCTAAGGAAAGACATAATCAAAGAAAAGCAGCTAGCCAAAAGGCCAGCCCTGGTGAAAGTCTGGAAGTAGAAGAATTATGATTTCAAGATCTAGGTGAGAAGAAACATGTGAAAGAATGGTGCAAAATTAAGAGTGTAATTATGGAAAGAATAGCCTTCAAGAAATAAGTGGCCCTCTGTATCCACGGATGTGGAATTCGAATGTGTGGATACAGAGGGCCACTGTACTGGGTCATTGTATGTGAGACTTGATGGGGCGTGGGGAGGGTGTAGCTCAGTGGTAGAGTGAGTGCTTACCCTGCACGAGGTCCTGGGTTCAATCCCCAGTACCTCCATTAAATAAATAAATAAACCTATTACTTCCCCTGGTCAAAAACTTAAAAATTAAAAAAAAAACTTTTTTAATTAAAAGAGACTTGAGCATCCATAGATTTTGGTATCTGCAGGGGTCCTGGATCCATTCCCCCATGGATGCAGAAGGACAGCTGTATTTTCAAGTTGGCTATTTTACCTGGATTTATTTTCCATAATAGATTGATTTTTTTTCCCACAAAGTTGTTTTAACCCTGATGAGCTTCTGCTCCGGAACTTCACTAGGTTATCTCCCAGGCGGGTGGAATTCAGCATGATTTTCCCCATTAAGGGGTCTAGTTACTGGTACAGCCCCCTTAGCTCTGTAAGGCGGACCCCATGGGTTGGTGGTGTGGGTTGGTGTTACATCAGTATTCGAGGGTCCACATGGCTCAAAGAGAAAACTTACCCACAGAGGCTATGCAAACATTCCTGTGCATTTCAAGAAGCTCTGTCCACTGGCCAAGACTTCTAACAGACCTCATTAAAAACATTTTTTAAATAAGTAAATTTAAAAATGAAAAAGACTTGGGCAAAGCATTTTTAGGATGCCGGGTACGGAGGACTGCTGTGACATCCTTCAAAAGATGGATAGTCATTATCCAACGTGTGCTGTGTGGAAATCTTTTCAAACTCTGTAACATTTCAACAGAGTCCATTAGAAGTCATGGTGAAAGGAATAGCAAACTAAAGACGGAACACATAGAAAGCAAGGTTTTAGTTCCCGCTGTGACCTGAGCAATAAATTTGAACCCTGGACTCTAAGTGAACCTGACACCATTCTCTGTGCTGCTTCCCCGCTTCATGAACGTTCTGCAACATTTCATTATCAATCACACTTGTGGGGAAGGGAGCCATTCTTCTAGTCCAACTGCTCTGTTCTCAAGAATATCTGATTGAAAATGGGTAAAAGAATAAGTGAAAATAATTATCAAAAATCTTTCACAGAATGATGCCTGTGGCATTTCCCAGAACTTTCCTCGTGTCATTTTCTTCAGTTTTCTTTTGTGTACTCAGCACTATGAATATTCTAGACTAGAAAGGTCAGTCTGTCTACTGCTATGGCCAGTAGCAGATGGACAGAGGATTCTAGAAAAGGAGGTTATACTCAGTTTGTATGAAAAGTACTGGATTTTTATTTAATTATAGTTATCACTTTAATCTCTTGGAATTATCTTGTATTTTTATAGAAGCCCAAATCACATGCCCATAAGAAGTTTATAACATCATTACCATTTTTAATATAGACCACCAAAATCCCTTTGTCAGCTATAATTTTTCAAAAGCCCTTTAAGTATACAATCTGGGTCATGTGTAGCCTGCTTCCCTTAAGGAGAAGAATGCGTTGTACCATTTTCAATACCCAAGATTCATTGTAATTTGACTTTGGCTTGCCAGATAACCTCATTCGGGTTTGGTTTCCCTGGTGTGTGCTCAGCTCTCTGCTTCCCGGCAGGGCTGCCTCTGGTTCCCTGGGGAGTTGAACTGGGCAGACTCTGGGCCTCCCTCTGGTGCCCCTGGGAGGGCCCTGAGCCCAACCGGAGCCCACTGATGGAGGCAGGGCTCTCTGGAAGGCTGACGACTGAGTAGGACTGGTCTAAGAAGTCATTGTCTGCGATCGTCTGCTGATGCTTATAAGCTGCTTTATTCCTGGAAAGCTGTGGCCCTCCCACACTAAAGGATGGGGTGCTTCAGGATCTCCAAGCAGCTACAGGGAGTTTGGAATTCACGATGCAGCTCATTGTGAAGACCCAAAGATAGCTTAGTCAAGTCCTGAGGGGCAAGCCGGGTTCAGGTCCCAGCGGTGTTCTGTTCTCAGAAAAGCGAGGTGCAGGTGGGGAACCAGGCATTGTCTCTTCCCCAAGAGACGTCTTCAACCTGGAGTTGATCAGAAGTCTCACTGGCTGGATACGTAGCATTGAAAAAAGAACTCTTACTTTCGGTGGCGTGGTGGCATGATTGGAAATATCTTTACAACCCTTTTCTCATTCTGATGTATTTCTTAGGTGCCTGTGGTTTTACGGCCAGACAAGGAAGCAGTCTTTTGAGGGGGATTCTTGAGCTAGGACAGAAGGTCTGCCGTGCCCCACACGTGGGATGCCAGAATTGTTTGTCCAAAGAAGGAGGATTTGAAATTTCCAGAGGATGAGGGGAAACAAAATGTGCTTTGTTAAAGAGTTTGGCCATGTCAGGACTCTTATCCTAGCAAAGATATTTTGGTCTTTTCAAGTAAAACAAACCAAACAGGCAAGCGGGGAGAAGGCAGCTGGCTTACGGCTGCTGGTTTGTGAGGGGCTGTCTAGGGCTCAGAATGAGAAAAGTAGGCGTCGATGGGGTCTCTCCTAAGGTTCAGGGAGAGTTGGCCAGCTCCTCTTTGTGGGGTGATGGCAGTTTAGACCCTTATGTATTGTGTGGCCCAGGTTAGAATACAGAATCCCTGCCTTGTCATCAATGAACCACTGAGGATGAAATTCTATTCCTGTGCAAATAAGACGTGGGAATTTTGGAAATTTGTGGAAAGCATGAACTCGAAAGTCTGAGAGATCATTTTCAAGTTGCAGAGTGGATCAAACTGCCACTTAGACGTCATTTCTGGTTTTGAGTGTGTCTATTTGTATCGATATTTTGAATTTTAAGTTTGGGAACGGTAAGTGTAGGAGAGAGGGGATGACAGCAGAGAAAATTCCAGGACAGGCAAGATCGGACAGAGAGGGCTGGCAGTGGGTCCTGAATGCTGAAATGGTGGGTGAGAGATGATTTTTCTTGGATCTGCACACGATGGGGCAAATTCTTAACCCCATCTGGCCCACTGCCTTGGGGCTTTTGTTCTTCTCTGAAAAGGTAAAAAAGAAAGAAGAAAAAAAGAAGGGGGGAGGTATCTTGCTCAATTCAAGTTGCAATCTAATCTCCCAACTTTTTTTAAATTAAACTTTTTTTATTTTGAGATGGTTGTGTATTAGCATGTGGTTTTAAGAAGCTATACAGAGAGATCTCTGTATCCTCTACTCAGTTTCCCCCTCGGTGGTTGTATCTTGCAAATCTACGTACAAGGTCACAGCCAGGTTATTGACCTTGATACATGTTCAAGATACACAACACTTGGGTCACCACAAGGGTATCTCATGTTGCCTTTTTGCACATCATACCTTCTTTCCTCCAGCCCTCACGCCCTCCTCAACCCCTAGCAACCATGAGTCCGTGCTTCCTTCCTGTGGTTTTCTAAGTTCAAGAATGTTAGATAAATGGAATCATATAGCACATAACCTACAGACTGGCTTTTTTTCACTCAGTGTAATTCTCTGAAGGTATCAATAGTTGGTTCGTCTTGGGGGGATGAGTCGCATTCCCTGTGATGGATGCTCCAGTTTGGTTAGCCTTTAACCTGTCGAAGGACATCTGGGCTGTCTCCAGTTTGGGGCTACTGTGAATAAATCTGCTATAAACATAAGTTTCAACTTTCCTGGAAAAATGTGAAGAGGACAGTTGGCAGGTTGTATGGTAGTTGCATGTTTCGTTTTTGGTTTGGTGTGGTTTTCGACAGTCAAATATTTTCTAGAGTGGCTGAACCATTTTACATTCTCTTAAGTGATATGTGAATGATCTAGTTTCTTCCCATCATCAGAATTTCAGGTCATCACTACTTTTTAGTTTGGCCATTCTGGTGTCTAGTGATATACCTCGTGATGGTTTTGTTTTTCTCTTACCTACTGGCGACTTATGTTGCATAACATTTCATGTGCTCATTCACTGTCCGTCTGTACTCAGTTAAATAAATGTCTGTCAGTGTCTTTTGCCCATTTTCCAATTGTTTTGTTTTTTTAGCTTGAGTTTTGAGAGTTCTTAATATATTTAAATACCAGTCCTTTGTCAGATACGTGGTTTGCAAGTGTTTTTCCTAGTATATACCTTATATTTACATCTGCTTCACAAGGACGACAGTTCTTAATTTTGATGAAGTCTGGTTTATCAGTTTTCCCTTGTATGGATTGCGTTTTTGATGTCAAGGCTAAAAGCTCTTTGCCAGACCACTGACCCCAAAGATTTTCTCCCATGTTTTAATTTTTTCTAAAAGATGCATAGTTCTACATTACACATTTACATAGTGATCCCTTTTGAGTTAATTTTTATTATAAAACATGAAACTCATAAACAATAACTGCTCTACTCACAACAAACACCACAAGGAAAGAAAACACGTTTGCCTCACCTGGGGGGACCCCAGACCTCCACCCTCACAAGATGGTGCCTTACTGAGCATCTACTAAACCCCGGGAGTGGACCAAGAGCTCCCCGAGTGCTTCAAATCAATGGCAAAGACCTGGGTTCTAAGCTGCTGTCTTAGGTAAAACAGCAGCAGATCCTGGAGCCCGTCCGTCTCAATTACAACTTGTCACTCTAGCTGCCAGATGTCGGGCAAACTGCTCCACTGCTCTGAGCCTCAGTCTTTTCATTTGTAATAAGATGGTTTTGAGGATTATATTAGATCAAATATGTGAAACGACTTGTGCAGGGGTAGCCAATAAATGTCTCATTCTTCTCCAAACTGATCCATCACAGCTGTTAAATATTAACCACGGGCTGTTGTCAGAACAGAGAAAGGCCAACTGTATCCAACTGATCCTGAATTTTCTAAGGGCTAATTAGCTCATTTATAGATAAACTAGGAACCTTCTGCTCTTGATTCTAGCTTGGTAGCCAACACTTTGCCTAGTTACATAGCTACTGGTACTAGTTAAATAGAGCAAATGAAATTTTCATTCTGATTCAGTTAAAATTCCTAGAAGATTGGAGGACGTAGGAAAAGAAACCTACATGGATGGGAACAGATTTTTTTTAAACCTGATTTTTTTAGTTTTATCAACTATCTTTAAATTATGGGAAAATGTGAAATACTCATTAAAATTAAATTCTGTAAAATAGGTGAAGAAATCCTATCTGGTCTATCGGAAAGAAAAAAAAATTGTCAGCTTACCTGAGTTCAGTTCTTAAACTCAGTCTACCACTCACATTGAATTCCCTGATTTTTATACAAGCCAAATTTTATGAATTACTTTTGAACTCCCCTATTGAATGATTGTGGAAAATTCAGCTACTGCCTTTCTGTTTGTTCTCTGAGCACCTGCTGTTTTATTTGCATTTCCCCCCATCCTTTCACTATCTCCTCTTTCCCTTATTAAAAACAAACAAACAAAAAGTGTAAAATGCCTCCCCCTTCTCTTTCTTAAAATCCTTCTCCCAGTAACATCTCCAGAACTGTCTGGGATGAATCACATTGCGTTGGACCTGCCACAAATATTTTCTTCTTATACAGTTGATAGTAAATTAAGCAGGCCCCAAAGGCAGTTCTGAAGTGGTCCCTGCCAGCAAACACTGAAGAGAAGCATGCGGGGCGAGGGCAGATAGAAGGTGGAGGGGGTCCCTTCTGATCTGCTTCTTGGGGTGGTGGGAAGACCACTAAGGCTCACGCACATCTGCGTCTCAGGTCCTTTTGAGCTGCGTCTGCTGGAGCCACAAGCAGCCTCTCCAGTTACCGTCCACCCCGCCCCCAGTCTGGGACCCCCAAAACCCGGAGCTCATGTGCACTTCTCGGCCCCTGGAACTGGATCTGTCCTTATCGTTTCGTCAGCATGTTTTTGAAGATCAGTAGCTCATTCGTAGAAAGTGAATAATTACTAGATGGTGTGTGTATTTTGAAGTTTGATCCTGGTGTTGTTTATAACACTTATCCTGTTTGAATGAAACACATCTTTCGCTACAAGAAAAAGCCTGTGATGGTACTAGACATAAAATCTGCAAATTAACCCAAGTTTGGGGAAGTGGATACTTTAATTGATGTTGGCTTTTGATGCCCCACCCCGGAGGCACTGCCTCCTTGGGTAATTGCGTAACTCAGGACTCTCGTCATGGCGGGGTCAGAGGGAAAGGTAAAAAAAATTATCTTCATAGGACTGCCATTATATAAACACTCACAAACTTTAATTAGCCCAAGAACTGATCTAATAATACAGACTGAGAACCCCATCGTTTGGCTGACTTAATCTCTCTCAAATGGTAAAATGGACTGAATTTGGATATTTTGTGTACGTGTTTTAATTTTCTCTACCACTGCCAGCCACACCCAATGAGCTGAATGATAACTCTTTGAGCCTATGTTTTCATCACATTAAAAGATCTCTCTTTCTCTCTCTCTTTTTTTTTTTTTTTTTTTTTTTTGTTTCATGTTTACTCTCCCAGTATCCCATTTCTCAGAGGAACATTTCATCCCGACAGCCAGGGAGAGAGCCTGGATGCTCAAGGTAAGATTTCAGCATAAATGATGTTTGCAGAGTAAACTGGAGCACATAGTACGAATGCCTCTGTAACAGATTTATTTTCAGAGTTCCATTATACAGTTAAAGCAAATATTCGAGTAAACATGCTTCATTAAGACGTTATTTTTCAGACTATAATCCATCTCCCATGTGTACTAAGGCCTAATTAACTGACATCGGCAATTCCTCTAAAGCTGTTCAAGCCAGTTAAAGTTTAATTTTTGGAGATCTTTTTAGTGATAAGTGGAGTGAGGAAATAAATGTCAAGATATAGTCAAAAAACCTCATGACATTCCTAAATGTGAATCAGTGATGATTTGATCTTGTTAAAAATCAAGGCAACTGCTCTGTTGACTTTACAAGAGAGAGAGGGTGGGTATCTTGAAAAGGTGATAAACGCCCAGAAAGGCTCTTTTTTTTTTTTTTTTTTTTTTTTTTTTTTTTTCAGTTTGGGGTTTGTGTTTGAGACGCAATCATTTGGCCTGTTATTGCCCACTGGCGCTCTGAGACCCCCTACCCCAGGAGCTCCCTGGAACAAAGGGACAATTAACTGAAATTCCACCAGATGGCAATATTCGGAAAGCCATCCAGAGAGGTTTCAAAGCTGTGAGCTATTATTGTTCAGAGATTAGTCTCACAGAGTATAGCGTCCTAGATTTCATGAAAGGTGCTCTAAACATCTTTTGTTTTACTTTTTGCGCACAGCATCAGAATTTTTACTAGGGGGAAAATAGGTGTATAGGGCGGTATGTGTTGTTTTCTTTTGTTTTTCATTCTGGAAGGGTAGAATCAGAAACTTCATTCTTCAGTAATTCTTCCAAGCAGTATTGTTGAGTATTAAAAGCTCAGATCAATGAATAATATACCATATTTGTCTTAGGGTCTCTTTGTGATAAATGCTATAGTTGAGGGTCACTTTTAAATAAATTGTTTGGGAAGACAAACCTAAAATTCTTCTCTTACAGAGGAGGAGAATTTTGAGGAGTTGCTTAGATATTGAACCAAGTGAAACTTACGGGTACAAAAATTATTTGTGATGATCGCAAATAATTAAGTTTATTTAAATAGGATGAGTGAACTTTGCCCATTTTGCTCCAATGATAGTAGAGATGCTCTATGTACCTCGAGTGGTATCCAAATAGCTGGGCTACCCTAGGGCAGAGGTAAGATGGATGGACAGACAGACGGAAGTAGAGAGGCATCTGAAGGCAACTGAAATGGGAAGAACCAGTAAGAGGAGCCACGTGAGCTTTCTGTGTGCACCTAACCACAGTCCCTGAACAGGCACCAAGTGCCCTTTGAAACCTGCTCTTGTGCTAGTAGCCCTTCCAGTAGGGGGCCCAGAGGTCTGGTGTCCAGGACAGTCGTTGTTTACTTCTGTTGTCCCAGAGTGTCATCTAGCTAGCACCCCTGGCACCCTCGAAATTCTCAGCTTAAAGTATATGATCGCCTTGTTATCTGTCTTCTAGGCTAGCATGTCCGAAGAAAAAAGGAATAGAAAAAGATGGCCCGGTACCTAAATACCTAAATTGAGTATCTGTTTGTAAGCCTCCATATATATTTGGGGCTACGGGACAAATTCTTTTTTGGTAAAAAGCCACATAGTAAACATGTTTTTGCTTTGTGGGCTGTTCAGTGTCTGTCACAACTTTTCAACTCATTGCGTGGTGAAAGCACGATGGACATAAATGAACAGGTTTGGCTGTGTTGCAATAAAACTTTATTTACAAAAACAGGCAGCCATGGCGGGGCTGGGTATAACTTGGTGGTAGAGCACATGCTTAGCATACATGAGGTCCTGACTTCAATCCCCAGTACCTCCATTAAAAGGAAAACAGGCAGCCAGTGGCATTTGGCTGGCAGGCCATAGTGTGCAGACTTGTGTGAGGGAATAGATGGTAAGGAGGGGACAGGAGACGGTGGAGAACCAAGAAGATGGTCCTCCATTATTCCTCCCCCTCCTCTTCACATGGGTTGCAGCCTCCTCATTTAACCTTCTCAGAGATTAGCATCAATAGCTTCCTTGGTGAGTCATCTCATCAGTTGTGTGGTTCCCGAGACTCCTTTGCTGGGTCTAACTGCTTGTTTCTCATCCAAACCTGTTTCTGCCCCTGCAGCAACACAGAATAGCACCCCTATTCGGGTACCACCTGAATCCTAGAGTTAAATACTGGAGCAATGGTATCAGCAGACACTTAAATTTATGCTTTGGTCCTCACTAGATAACTGTCTATAGGAAATAGAGCCACGTTAAGGAAAGGTTAATGCTGACGATAGCAAATTTTTTATTATGAAAACAATAAACTTACAGGAAAATTTGGTGGGGGGATCACCCATAGCAACACTATCCCAAAATAACTTTTTCTCTTTTGTTGCTTCTTTGCTTTTCCCATAAGTATTCATATTTTTCCCGAGTGGAAAACAGGGCGCATGTGAACTTGGTGTTTTGTTTAGTGTTAGTCACAAGCATCTTTCATGAGTCGCCAGAACTACCATTAGAATAATATCATGTTATGTCAGTGTGCCATAATATCTTCTAATTTTCACTAAAAAAGTGCTGTACTAAATTTTTTTTCTAGACTTTATTATTATTTTGGTTGGTTTGGCTGAGTTCAGTTTGTTCCGGGGGTTTTGTTTATTTCCTTAGGACAAAATCCCAGAAGTGGGATTATTACCCAAGGATATGACCATTTTTATGACTCTTAATCTAGTTTATTGTATCTTCTCTTAAGAGATTTGGAGTGCTTTACAAGCATTTGTCGTTGGAGGGTACTAGCCTCATCACAACTTAGAAGAAACAGCATTTAATTTATTCCATAGTATTGACTGAATGTCTTCTGTGTGTAAAAAGCTGTACCAATTACTTTGGTATGTGTGTATATGTAAATTTATATGTAAATATATGAATGAGCGATGTGCTTCTTCCACAAACATCTGAGTGCCTGCTATGAACGATGTGTTGCAGGGTTTGAGTGGTGAGCAGAAAATGGCTTCTGTCTGAGTTTGACCTTACTGGAGAGCTAAAATACATACATAAATAACCGTAATAAAATATACAAAATGAGACACAACGTAGGAGAAATACAGTCAAAATAGATGGGAGTTTGGGAGGGGTCGGGGGAGAGAGATGGCATCTGAGCCGAACTCTGAATGTAAGTCCGATTGGGATGCTCCGAGGTGGTGAACTTTGCACATCATTCTGTAAACATGTCTAGATTGCCGACTGTGTGCCAAGTCCTCGGCTAAAAGCTAGGGATCTAAAGGTGACAGATAGAGCTCTTAAAGCTTACTCTCTAGTGGAGTGGACAGCCTTAAAAAAACAAAAAACCGTGTAAGCATGAGAAGTGGGATGGCTCTTCCAGCAGAGGGTTCGCCCTGGTAGGGATGAGACCAGGGCCTTTGATGAGGAGCTTTCTCCTGGCTCCTCTTTCGGCGCAGTCGTCATCATCAGTGACTGTGTCAGAATCTGGGGGAGATCTGTTTCTGGAAGTTTGAAGGCTTTTCAGGTTGTACTGACCAGCATTCCAATTAAAACTGGCCTCTGTTTTCGGTTGGTCCCCGCAGTGAGCACACTCACTGAGCATATGCAGAGCCTGGGGCTGGGAGCAGGGCGACCTCCGTCCCGGCCCTCCCCAGCGGATGCCTGAGCAAGTCACTAAGAACGCCAGGGCTTCATTTGTGTGTTGTTTTATACCAGCTGGAAGGAACGTCAGTAATCATCTAATCCAACTCACTCATGTTACAGAGGAACGTTCTTGGGTGGGAAGAGTTGCATTATTAGCCTAATTCAGGCATCTGGTGACAAAGCCATGGCACCAGAAGCCTGGCTTCTGAATCTCACATGCTGCTAGCTCCACACTCACTGCTGTCATTTTTTCCTGCCTCGTCTATACCACAGGGATAATAAGAACTAAAAAGAGAATTAGCCTAAGCATTTTTTTGTACCTGTAGAAACAATAATAGGTATTTTACCCATCTTGGACCACAGTAAAAATATTTTTTTTTAATTGAAGTATAGTCAGTTTACAATGTGTTAATTTCTGGTTTACAGCATAGTGATTCAGTTATGCATATATATATATATATATATATATATATATATATATATTCCTTTTTCATATTCTTTTCCATTATAGGCTATTATAAGATATTGAATGTAGCTCCCTGTGCTATACAGTAGGATCTTGTTGTTTATTTTATATGTAGTAATTAGTATCTGCTAATCCCAAACTCCCCATATATCCCTCTACCCATCCCACTTTCCCCCCGGTAACCAAAAGTTTGCTTTCCATGAAAGTGAGTCTGTTTCTGTTTTGTAAATCAGTTCCTTTGTGTCATTTTTTTTAGACTCCACCTATATATGGTATTTTTCTTTCTCTTTCTGGTTTACTTCATTTAGTGTGACAATCTCCAGGTCCACCCATGTTGCTGCAAATGGCATTATTTTATTCTTTTTTATAGTTGAGTAGTATTCCATTGTGTATATACCACATCTTCTTTATCCAGTTGTCTGTTGATGGACATTTAATTTGGATAAATGGATAGGATAATTCCAATCTCACAGTCAAAGTGGAACCCAGCATGGAAATTGAGAAGTGAGGGAGAAGTGAAGGAGCAGAGAGGGCAGCTTTAGATAAACCTTGGGGTATTTGGCTATAAGGATGAGGAGAGCAAGAGGGACCTGTAAGGAAGAAGAGTTGATTTAAGGTGGAAGAGACTTGATCTGTTCAAAGACTGCTGGGAAGGAGCCAGTAAAAGAGGCATGTAAAGGTCTGGTAGAAGGTTACCCAGTAGGAGACAACTGGCCAGGATACACCCCTTCATTGCAACAAGCAAGATAAGACAGAATAAGATGGCAACCTTGCAGGTAAACATCAGTCAGGGGGCAGGAAACTTCAGTTCTTGTCTAATGGCTTCAATTACCCTCTGAAGTCAGGGGCAAGGCCATCTGCTGAGGGAGGGAAGGCAGAAGCGTCAGAGATGTAAAGAAACTGAACAAGCATTGAAATGTCTGGTTTAGAATAACGAGAGGTCTATGCAGGCAAGCAGAAGGTCTGGAAGCATCGACACCCACTCGGGTATGGAGGCATGAATATACAGTCGGGCTGGTCCTCCAGGCAGCGTGCCTTTCTTCCCGCAGCAGGGGTCAGCACTCCAAATGAGGCCTATGTACCTGTGTAGATGAAATCCTCCTGAGAGCTCCTCTTTAGGGAAACATGACGTTGATCTCAAAAACAATGTTTCCATTACAGTGGGCAAATTCTTCCTTTCTTTCCTTTTAAATTGCTGCAGAAGCCGAATGAGTGGGTTAAGAGCTGTTGATGGTTTGGTTCATAATGAGTTTGATATTTGCACAGGGATTGTAACCAACTCACAAGCGCCCCCTGTACACAGAATAGATTGTTGGGGACCAGACTTAATTAATAATAGACTTACCCTATGATCCCGCAATCCCACTCTTGGGCATATGTCTGGAGGAAACTCTTAATTTAAAAAGATACATGCACCCCCATGTTCACAGCAGCACTACTTACAATAGCCAAGACATGGAAGCAACCTAAATGTCCATTGGCAGATGATTGGATAAAGAAGTTGTATATACATACACACACACACATACATACAATGGGATACTACTCAGCCATAAGAAAGAATAAAATAATGCCATTTGCAGCAATATAGATGGACCTGGAGATCATCATACTAAGTAAGCCAGAAAGAGAAAGAAAAATACCATATGATAGAACTTATATGTGGAATCTTAAAAAAAGAAAAAAGAAAAGGGACACAAATGAATTTATTTACAAAACAGACTTACAGGCATAGAAAACAAACTTATGGTTACTGGGCAGGGAGAAGTGGGTAGAGAGGGATAAATTGGGAGTTCAGAATTTGCAGATACTATTACATATAAAATAGATAAACAAAGTCCTACTGTAGAGCACAGGGAATTATATTCAATACCTTGTAATGGCCTATTATGAAAATGAATATATATGAGTATGATGCTATACACCAGAAATTAACACAACATTATAAATCAACTATACCTCAATAAAAAAAATCAATTCGATTGATTCGGGGTGAACCTTTGCACAGTTTGAATAGTTGGATGTTACGGATCTCATTCACACACTTGTATTGCCTGTCGCAGGTACTTGTGGCACCAGAAGCATTAACTGCACTGTGTACAGAAATAAAGCTGCCAACTACTTGGCAAACTTTTGTAAGTTTTGGACGCTATAGGAGATTTCTGCCTTTTCTGTAAAGTACCACACTCTGGTTAAGAAATATTCACTTTTGCAAGCAAAAATGCCACTTACATCACTCTGACGTTCACATATCTTATCAAAATTTGCTTTACAAATGGGCTGTGGTATGTGGAAGGAATGCTATTGATGTCTTACAGGCTGGTGCCTGGAATGCTTGTATGTATTGAGGCCCCCTAATCAGGAAATGCGTTTCTTCTACCCGGCTCCCCTACCTGAATTCATTTTTCTGGTCTGAAAATCATTTAAAAATTGTGAACAAAGATGGTGGGTACTCACCCTGAGACATTTCTTACTCCCACCAATACGCCTAGAACTTCAGAGCGGGTTTCTAAATGTTCTGTAACGATAAAAACGTTCTCTGGATGCCAGCTAATTTGGTAGCCCGCTAGTCATAGGTGCCCACTGAGTATTTGAGATGGGGCTGTGTGACCGAGGAACATGTTATTATGCATTTTAAATTTTATTACGTTTTAATGCAGTGGAAGTAGCCACATGCGGCCAGCGGCTACTGTCTTAGACAGCCAGGCCCTAGAAGCCACATTAGACAGAACTGAAATTTTAAGTGTAGGTTACAAATGGAGCCAGCTGAGGGAACTCACTCGGGTCTTTGATGCCCAAATAAGACTGACCTGGCCTCATCCTGTCCTCAAGTTATAGCCTGGGGATGCTGGCCCTTGTGCGGGTGAACACGGGGGTGGGAGCAAAATCTAGAAACAGCCCACTGCTAAAGGGGCGTCACCTTCTTTTGTACCTAAACTGTCTCCAACACCTGAACACCAGAGTCCTGAGCACAAAGAAAAACGTGGGAGAGAGAACAATCTGTATTTAATGCCTACCGTGGACCAATACTCCTCTAGTGACTTCACATACATGAACGTCTCGTTAATCTATATATGTCCTGAGTGAAACTTATGCTTTTTAGAAATGTGGACATTTGAGTTTCAGAGAGATTACTAGCTTGTTCAAGGCACACAGCTAGTCAGGAGTAGAGGCAAGATTAGAATCCAAGCAGGTATGACTCCAAAGTTATTCCCACAAGCAGTACTCAGAGGAAAACGCGCGTGTTTGAAACTATCCAAGAAGCAGAAAACCTTCAGGGTGGGGTTGGAGGTAGAGGGGAGGTAACAGGAGGCAAGAGACTTTAATTCTGTGTGTGTGTTTGTGATCTGATTAACTCAGAAGTTACACCTGTATTTCTCCTCCTCCTCTCCCTGCCCTCCCTACACCGTGCCCCCAGCCCCTTCAGTTCCATTGATTGTAGGTTACCCCCCATGGAAATCTCACTAGTAGTGTCATAGATGTGCAGTCAATCATTTGGATTAAAACGACTCAAGAAACAAAGACATGTCCCAGTGCCTTAGTTACCACCTAGGCAAGAGTCTCAAGCTTCTTGCTTCCTATACTTCTCATAAGATATGTAAATACTTGGATTAGATTATCTACAATCATCTAGTCCAACATTTCCCAGAGTTCACACACTGGCTGCCTTCTGAAATGTCTCCTACGTGTATGATAATGTTGCTTCCACAGCATTTCCAACATTTCCATTGTTGAAAATAACAGTGGAAATCACAGAAAGCACACATCTAGAGCCCTATCTTAACAAATCATTCATTTAAAAAAATTTTTTCCCTTCTAGCCCTCATTCATCTAACTTGACATAGTGGTGACCATACCTTGTGCGTACTTGAACATTCGGCTTTCTGTTCCACTTTGTGATGGGCAGTTTCGGGGCTGTCACACATACTCATGGTTGTAGTGTTAATGTCTACAGAATAGTCTTTAGAACTGACTTACCATTATTATCCAAAATTTTCACTGTTTGATGTATGGAGACTGCTTCAAAACTAACTTGGGTAGGTTTTAAGCTTATAGGTCATAACTGGTTGGTTAATTCCCCTGACTGGAAGTCTCATACCTGTGTTTCCACATCCCCTGTGAAAAGTTATTACACTATAGGCTTGCTTTTTTTTTTAAATTGAAGTACAATCAGTTACAGTATGTCAATTTTGGGTGTACAGCACAATGTCCCAGTCATGCCACTATGGCCTTTCTGATTGGATATTAAACAAATGTTTCATATACATAATTTTTAACTTCCAAAATGTGATATTCTCAAGAGCAATAGACGATACATTCTATTTTAATAATCACACCCCTTCCCAGGCATTAGGCACTTAATATATGCTTCTTGAATTCTGTATAGTCTATAAAACTGGCTTGGTGTCATGTTGCCCAGTGACCTGTGGATGATAGATTTTCAGCATCCCTTACCTCAAATATCATTCTACTTAAAATGCATGCACTGAGGTGTTTGTCTCTGTTCTAAAGTTAGTCATGTTTGAGTCTTCGAGAAAGCAATTTGGATGAACCACAGATTGTCAGGTTGATATCAAACTCCATTAGGGAACAAGGACAGTCAAGGTTAAGATAAGCGCCAGAGTGCCTCTGTAGAGGACTCAGTTCTAGGCCATGAGGATTTTGTGTTTTCCAGTACTTCTTTGGAATATGGTGTTGAGCCTTTACTGGACCATGACGTTTCAAAATGTGGTTGCGTTATCCTGTTATTTCTCAAGGCAATGACTAGGCTATATAGTATCTGCCTGGTAGAGTTTCTCTCCTGGGATTCTTGTGTCTCCAACTTTATTTTTGCTCTTAGGGAGAGATATGTTTCAGATCTGAGTGAGGTAATGCCACTCACAGGACATTACTTTGGCTTATAAGCTGAACTGAACCATTAGCATCTTTTTCCGGTGCCTGGCTTAGAGAGAAACTTGGCTTGGTCTGTGAAAACATATGAATTGAGTGCTTGGAACATTGTATAACGACACTGTTGCCTCCAACCAGGAGTAACAATTCTATGAAGGTGTCTTGAAATAATAATAGCTAACCACTCTTGCCTCCTGGTCAAGAAAATAATGTATAATAAAAATCATCTAACTCGAGTACAGTGTTTTTTTTAAGCTGCATCTCATCAAAACACTTTTTGTCATATAGTAAGATATCAAAACATACAACATTTGCTTTTAAAAGTTGATTCCACTTAGGTAAAATTATTTTGGATTTCAGGGTGGAAATAGTAGATAAAATTTTTGGTTGGGAAAAAAAACTGACCTTGCTGGCTCAAAGAACAATCATTTACTTGGCCAGAACTTAAATGTTTTTAAATAATACAGAATTTTGCCTATCTTAGGAGGGTCATGAAGACTTCAGAAGAGGCAGGCTTTGAGCTGAGCCTACCTTTGTAACATATGGGTAGGTGAAAAAGAGGGAAAAGGTCATTGCAGGCACTAGTCAGAAGATTCAGGGAACAGAGCATCAGCCCTCTCAACGGGGAAGGGGGATGACCTATTCTTTAATGTGATAAATGGATGATTAAGAAGAAAGATAAGCTGGGGTCAAACTGCACCAAGTCCCAAATACCAGACTAAGTTATTTAAACTTTTAGATAGTAGGAAATATTGAACATGATGCAAATACTCTATAGAAAAATTAATAAGTTTTAAGATGGTAATCTACATAGTTTCCCTTCTCTCCAGATCTTCAACTGAAATAACAACAACAACAAAAAAAAATAGGTAGGTAGGTAGATAGATAGATAGATAGATAGATAGATAGATAGATAGATAGAAATTCTGGAAACATGAGGACCAGAAATTGACAAACTTCTCAAAGATGAAAAGGGGATAGGATTGTATTGCTAGCTAATTTTTTGAATCAAAAGAAAAATGAAAAAAAGAACATGGAATAATTCAGAGAATTACTATAATCCAGATAAAATAATTCTGAACATAAAAGAAAACAATAAAACCTAATTATTCTCCTTAGATAGTATGAAACGTATTGCATCCACTAAATTTCACTACCCCCTTTTCAAAAAAAGAGTAGGTATGGGCAAGAAACAATTAGAAAACATGAGTTCTTGCAAACTAAAAATCAAGAGAAAGACTTCATGAATATAGCTAAAGAGTATTCCAGAGTATAAAGCAAAAGATGAGAAGGTGGAAAATGTGAGAAAAGTATTCGAGATGTGGATGGATAATCGAGGTCCAACACTAAGAAGAGTCTTTTAAAGGAAAAAACAAAGACATTGGAGAGAAAGAAATAAAGGCATAAGGATTCAGATTAAAGGAGGCCACTGAATGTGGAGTAAAATGTAAAAAATCCTAAACCCACCTTGGTGAAATTTCAGGATAACAGAAGCTTAGAGCTTCTGAGGTGAACAATCAAACAACAAAAAGATGACCCACAGAAGAGTAATCACCTGAATGGCATAAACTTTGATACATGATACTGGCGGCTGGGGTAGACAGTGGTTCCATGCTTTCAAAGTATGGAGGGAATTGATTTTGGAACCGTAATTCTGTACTCAGCCCAACGATGAATAAAGTATGAGAGCAAACACATTTTTTGACATGAAAAGGCTTAAATTTCTCTTACCTCTCAAAAAAACAACTTGAAGATGTAGTCTAGGAAAATGCAAGAGAATAAAATGAAGGATAAATTTACATCCAAAAAACTATGTAACTAATGGAAGAGTCCAACTGTAAGAAATATCAGAATGCCAGCAGTAATATCAAAGCGATTTGTTCAAATTAGGTAGTGGGTTCCATGATGAATGTCTTACAGAAAAAAAAAAAAAGTCAATTCTATTTATATTTAGACTTAGAATCTGAGGGGGTTTTTTTGTCATATGATGATAGTATATGCTTCTTCTGTCAAAAAAAGTTAAAATCTCCAGGAAAAGCAAACTATATAGATATAGAAATATAGAGATACAGATACAGATATGCCTAGTACATAGATATGTTAAGATTCAAGTTCAGTTTTAAAATGAGGCATATTTTGGATCAATGGCCTATGAAAAAGAGAAACCATTTGACCTTGATGCTTATTTTCATTGCAAGAGTCAATGAAATATTTCTTTCTCTGTGGAAGTTAGGACCACTTGATTTTGGAGAGAATAAGAAATTACATAATCATAAATGTCATTCACTAGTTCAAGTTTAGAAGCAATCTAGGAAGACTTAACTACAGTCATAGAACATAATGTAAATACAAGGGATAAGGGAGACACAGTGGTAAAACCATGCAAATTCAAAGCAGAAAGTTGAGAAGAAACACACAAGATAAAGAGTCAGTAGGTAATATTTCTTGGAATAAGTCAAGAAATTTTAAGAATATCATTTGAAGTTGTAAAGATAACCACTGGAATAACGTTAAATGTTAATAGTAATTGAGAGGAGAAAATTAATAGATGTTGAATGTCTTTTATAGAAGAAAGTAGATACTGCGTTGATCAAGAATACAACATATCTAAGTTTTTAGATACAATTGTAACTCACAAGAACTGAAAATAGTTTAAAAATTACACATCTGATATTATACATTCTGTAGTCCTGAAATTCTTAACATGTGCGTATTACTTTTATAAACTGCAAACGTAACTACTCATATATGTAGAATGGACTGAAAGGAAAGAGCCTAGATACAAAGAGTCCTGGAAACGATCACATTGCTCTGTATCTCAGGTGATGTGAATTTGGCAGAAACAAAAAAAAATTGAGGCAATTTGAGAAGAATTGATAGGATTTAGTAGTTGGGTACACAACTGAACAAGATAGGTTTTTGGTTTTTTTTTAAGAAATAAAGCAAAGATATATAGTATTTTCAAACTGAAGCTACTGACAAAATGACACTTAGGATAATATACTTATTTTAAAACGTACTGTTACCTTGCTGTTTCTTACTCAGTGGTATATCTCCAGGCTGGTTGAGAAGTGAAAATGTAGCACTTTATTAGGTGAAACTTACAATATGGTCAAATGTTTATCATAATTAGAATACAGTAAGCCAGTTATTTTGTATTTAATCATAAATGCCAAATATATTACACTTAAGAACCACTTTAGGCCACAGTAAAGAATAAGTTAGCATCATTTTTGGGGTCAGAACTTTCATATAAACAACAAAGAATCAATGCTTCAGGCTAACGTGTATACTGGCCCTATCAGATCTCTTTCAGTGATTTGATTTGTGGCAGAGAGAAAAGTGCTCACATTGTATTACATTAGAAGCTCTCAGAGTCCCAGGATTCTGAATCTTTGTCGAGTTTTCAGTGACTTTCTAACCTGCTACACTACCATGAGCAATTGGGATTTTAGCAACTTTCCAGGCTTGATCCTATTTACTGAAAGTTTTAAACACTTAACTTGAAGCTTTGAAGGATAGAGATCTTCTCAAACTGCTTCATAAATGTTGGACTCCCCTTTCATTCACATCCTGACCCATCCCTCGCTCGTGGAGTGCCCATTACAATTATTTGCTGAAAGCTTTTGACTATAAATACCACTTTTTTCAGCCTGCAGGCTGAAAAGCATTTTATACAAATCAACATATTTCAATTCTACCGGTAACTGTATACATAACTTGCTTTTCTTTAGCAAATGGAAACAAGATTCTCGAGATTAATGAAATTTACTAAGACCTAGAGAACAGGATCTAAAAGTTCTCTTAACCTTCATTTCCCATTTTGGAGAGAATTGTAATCACGTTAAAATTATGCAGAAAGCCTGGCTCTTACTTTTGCCTGACTGATATTCAAAAGAAATCAGGAAAATGTCTTTCCAGTGAATTTAGTAACTTCCTTTATGCCACAGACAGTATTATGGACGGTAACCTCTCATCAGTCTAGGGCTTTGTTGTCTGCCACGTAAAATCAGTGTGAAGACATTCGAAGACTTTGGACGAATTCTTTTTGTTTTGTGGTTGGGGTTTTCCCCTCCATGTTGCGAATGGCTAAAGTGATGAATTTAAAGGATGGAAGTAAACGATTCTTTTGCTTGGAGGAGGGGAAGTGGAGAAAATAAAATATGTCATGCAGGTTAACTACACAGTTTAGAACCACATAATTAGGAAACATTGGGGGTTATTCTTAAGTGTTCTTAGTGAAATCGAGCTGCTCGCGTTAACACTAGCGAAGCCATATTTCTTGTCTTGATCTGAATGTGTCCTTTTATATAGTGTTCGTACAACGCATGACATAAGCATGGATTTGCAGCTGTTTCATAACCGCTGTGAAGTTTGTTGGCTCAGCTCCACAGCACTGTGTCCAAGCTTCAGGAACTCTCCTCCAACACTGCGAATGTGGGAGGAGGCCATTTGTGGAATGATTTACTTTTCCCAGAGTTGAGTGTTTTGCGTGCAGAATGTGGGGCTGCTGTTCAACAGGTTGTGTCCAAATGTAAGTGACTGGGCCAGAGAGACTGTCTTTGGACCTGTCATCCAGCCTCAGAACTTACCCTCCGAGGAACTTGAAATGTTCTAACCAGCAGAAGGAAACAGCAGTGCTTTATTTCTTCTAAGCCGCACTCGCTTTATGAATTTTTAAGCTGATATTTTCATTTGCTGAAAGCATAGTGCTTTGGACTTGAATGAGGTAATCTGATTAGTCAGAGCAATTGTGAAGATGAGATGGCGGTAGCTGAATGTTCCTGGCTCCCGCTCCTCATCCTGGACGGACAGGGACTCTGAGAGGACAGCTCAGATCCTGTTACATTTACATCATCATTCATTTGACCAAGTTGCTCTCCTCTTCCCGGCTTTGTGATGAAGCAAGCTGAATTATTTTAAAGTGGCAGCTGAGAGGTCTAGCAGTCCCACTGAACATAGACCAATGCAAAGGTCAGATGGAAGAATCTGTTTCTACAAGAGCATTTGTAATGGATTCAAAATGAGAAGTTTACATCCTTCTCTCCGCTAACTACAGACAGAGGAAGTCTTTTCTTCTGCTGATACCAGAAGGCACAGCTAGGACCTCTGGTTAAGAGTCAACCTGGTTAAATTCCACTCTTACTGTATGTGGTGGGGAATGCATTTCTAAGGGTAGTGAGACTGTGCTGAGCCTTAAGTGCCAAAAGTAAACTGTAGAATTTTTATTCAGTGAGTGATAGGGAGCCACTGAAGACTTTTGAAAAAGGAGAGTGGGAAGGTAGACTTCATGGTGATACATCAGAAGCACAGACCGGAGCATCAGGAAGCAAGGAAACCCCTCCAGGGTCTCCCGAGCCAGGCATGGGTGGTTGTGTTGGGAGCAGGACGTCAGAAGTGGGAGAGGAGGCAGAGGGGCCTCCATGTCACACGGTGAAATGAACAGGTAGGTGACCGAATCAGAGAGACGGGGAGGGAAGGCAAGCGAAGATTCTGAGGATTCAGAACTGAGTGCTGGATTTGGGTCCAGTTCAAGCAGGAGACGTGGGAAGAGAGAGAGCCAAGGAGGGGAGAGTCTTGCACGTGAAATGCACTGTGAATTGTCTAAATCTGCAGTGCCAACCTCATTTCTGCCTCTGCCTCTGGTCTGTGAGTGAGAGAATGTGGCGATGAGCAGAGACACCACACCATATTTTTACAAGGTACTTCTGGAAACGTGAGTGGAGATTTGATTTTTTTTTTTTTTTTTTTTGAGTTGATTTGGCAGCTCTGCAGAAAAATCAGTGTCACCAGAAACCCTTCACCGGCATCTGTCCCCTCCTGTCACTGTGCTGTGGTGAGTCAGGAACCTCTGGGTGTCTTTGGCATCCTTCAGAGCTCCAGGTGTAAAAAAAAAAAAAAAAAGGGGGGGTGGTGGTGAGGGGAGGTTCCCTCTATTTGCAAACTCCCAAGCCAGCTTGGGGTGTGGCTGGGATAGGAGAGAGGGCAGGATTCCTCTCAGGAATACTCACCAGCCCCTACCTTGAGTGTCTCCAACTAGTCACGTCATCTTATGGCTTGAACTTGAGGTTCTGAGCCATTCCTGGGTTTTAAGCTTTTGGTAATTGAAAATCAGACTTCTATGGCTCCCAGACTTCAGGTTATTCTCTCTGCCATGGGATTAAAACTCTCTTTTGAAACTTGGTCCTTGAACCCTGATTCTTTTCTCCTCTCGAATTCCTGCTGTAACAACCCCTTGCTGAGAAGATGGGGGTTGAGCCAGTGAGGCAGGGTGTGTGTGATAGGGTGCATGTCCCAAAGCTGGCCACCACGGCACCTCCCACACACTTCCCTGCCTGCGTGCTGCTGACACTCCTCCCGCTGAGCACGTCGGTGGAGTCAGTATCCCTTCCTCTTGAATCTTGATGGACTTCAGCGGCTGCCTTGACCAGCAAAGGATGGCACGAGTTATGGTCTGTGACTTTCAAGACTAGCTTTTCAAACCGCCACGCCCTTCTGCCTGCTCTTTAGGGGGTATCGTGCTGGGAACCCAGCTGCCGTGCTGTGAGGAAGCCCAGGCCACACGGAGAGGTCTGTGCAGGTGTTCTGCCAGCGCCCAGCTGAGGTCCCACCCAAAAGGCAATAGCAACCACCGTTCGTGAGACTGAGGAGGTATTAAGATGATGTCAGTTGTCAGCCACCTTCTAATTACCACTGTGAGAGATGAGTGACAGCCACCTAGCGGAGCCCAGTCAACCTCCAGAATAACAAGAGGTTATAAAATGATGGCTGTTGTCTTAACCCACTCAGTTTTAGGATGATTCATTATGCAGAAATCGAGACTCAGCTGGGTGGTGGTGTCTATTACTGTGTAACAGACTACCCGCGAACTCATTAGCTTAACCATTTTTGTTATAGCTCGTGGTTTTATGAATCAGAAATTCAAGGAGGTCTTGGCAGGGCAATTTATCCATCAGCTGTGGTGGCTGGATCTGAAGGATGTCCTTTAGTCATATGTTTGGGGGCTTAGAACTCTGCAGGTTCACTGCCTCTCTGTCCCTCCCCACTCTCTCCTCCCCATGGTCTCATCTTCTGAGGCCTCTCCACGTGGCTGTACTTCCCACAGCCTGGTGGTTCCAGGATAGCTGAACTTCTTACAGAGCAACTGACTTCCAAGAGACCAAGACAGAAGCTGCCAATCATTGTAAGATCTAGGCTAGGAACTGATTGGCATAATTTTTTTACCAAAATCTATTGCTCAAAGCTGCCACAGGGCCTGTCCAGGTTCAAGGAGGAAAAATAGATCCAACCTCTGGAAGGGAAAAAAATTTATGGCCCCAGTGGACAAAGTGGGAACCTAGCTTTTTATCTCAAAATATTACCTCGTAAATCTTGGTACCCCTGTTTTATGGATGAAGAAGCTGAGGCTAGGAGAAGTAATTGTCCAGGGTTACTTAACTTGTAAGCACCAGCATCTGGTTTCAAATCCAAGTCTGTTTTAATTCAAACCATGACCTCTTTCCACTTCCCTTCTGTGCAAAATACAGTAAATGTACAATTTATACTCTATTTTTTTATTGATATGTAGTTGACATCACATTAGTTTCAGGTGTACACCATGGTGATTAGGTATTTTGTATATATTGCAGCATGATCGCCACAGTAAGTCTAGTTAACATGCATCACCACACACAGCTCTAGATTCTTCTCGTGTGTTGAGAACTTTTAAGATCTACTCTCTTAGCAACTTTCAAATATATAATCACTATTATTAACTATAGGTACCATGCTGTCTGTTACATCCCCAGGACTTACTTATTTTATAAGTGGAAACTTGTACCTTTTGACCCCCTTCACCCATTTCACCCACCTCTTACCTCCACCCCCATCTCTGGCAACCACTGATCTATTCTCTGTGTCTATGAGGTTTTTGGGTTTGGTTTTGTTTGTTTGTTTGTTTGTTTTGGTATTCCACATATAATTGAGATTATATGACATTTGTCTTTCTCTGTCTGACTTATTTCACTTAGCACACTGCCAACAAGGTCCATCCATGGTGTTGCTTGGTCCATCCATGGTGTTGCAAATGGCAAGGTTTCCTCCTTCTTTATGGCTGAGTAATATTCCATTGTGTGTGTGTATCACATTTTCTTTATCTGTTCATCTATCAGTGAACACTTAGTTGCTTCCATGTTTTGGCTATTGTAAATAATGCTGCTATAAACATGGAAGTGCACATATCTTTTCAAGTTAGTGTTTTCATCTCCCAGAGTGTAATTGCTGGATCATATGGTAGTTCTATTTTTAATTTTTTTGAGGAAACTCCATATGTTTTCCCGAGCGGCTGCACCAATTTTACTTTTCCACCAACAGAGCACAAAGGAGATCTTTTCTCTTTTCTCCACATTCTCACCAACATTTGTTTATTTTTATAATAGCCATTCTAACAGGTGTGAGGTGATATTTCACTCTGCTTTTGATTTGTATTTCCTTGATCATTAGTGACTTTAAGCATCTTTTCATGTACCTGTTGGTCATCTGTATGTCTTCTTTGGAAAATTCAGATCCTCTGTCCATTTTTAAAATGTTGCTTGGGTTTTTTTTTTTTTTTTCTTTTTTTGTTTTACTTTTGAGGTGTATGAGTTCTTTATATATTTTGGATATTAACCCCCATCGGATGTATGGTTTGCAGATATTTTCTCCCATTCGGTAGGTTGTGTTTTCATTTTGTGGGTGGTTTCCTCTCCTGTACAGAAGCTTTTCAATTTGATGCTGCCTCATTTATTTGTGCTTTTGTTGCCTTTGCTTTTGGAGGTCAAATTTTTTTTTAAATGACTGTTGAGATCGATGTCAGGGAGCTTACTGCCTTTGTTTTCTTCTAGGAGTTTTATAGTTTCAGATCGTGTGTTCAAGTCTTTAATCCATATTAAGTTTTGTTTATAGCATAAAATAGTGGCATTCTCTTGCATGTGGCTGTTGGGTTTTCCTAATGCCGTTTATTAAAGAAACTGTCTTTCCCTACCATGTATTCGTCACTCCTTTGGGTAAATTATTTGACCATATATGTATGGGTTTATTTCTGGACTGTGTTCTGTTCCATTGATCTGTTAATCTGTTTTTATGCCAATACCATACTGTTTTGATTACTATAGCTTTGTAATGTTGTTTGAAATTGGGAAGAGTGATGCCTCCAGCTTTGTTCTTCTTTCACAAGATTGCCTTGGTTATTTGGGGTCTTCTGTGCTTCCATACAAATTTTAGGATTATTTGTTTATTTCTGTGAAAAATGCCATTGGAATTTTGATAGGGATTGCATTGCATTTGTAGATTGCTTTGAGTATTATGGGCATTTTAACAATATTAATTCTTCCAATCCACAGGCCTGGAATATTTTTACATTTATTTGCATATTCTCCAATTCGTTTGATTTCTTTCATCATAGTTTTCAATGTACATGTCTTTCACCTCCTTGGTTAAATTTATTCCTAGGTATTTTATTATTTTTTATGTAATTATAGTGGGATTGGTTTTTTAATAGTTCATTATTAGTGTATAGAATGCAATGGATTTTTGTATATTAATTTTGTATCCTGTAACTTTACTGAATTTATTGCTTCTAACAGTTTCTTGGTGGAGTCTTTGGGGTTTTCTATATACGATATCATGCTATCTGTAACTAGTGAGAGTTTCACTCCATCCATTTCTGATTTGGGTACCTTTTGTTGCTTTTTATTGTCTAAGACTTTATACTATATTAATTCTAAAGTGCTGTCTTCATTAAGGAAGATACTGTCTCCCCCATCCCACCCGCAAAACACACACACACTGCATGTCTAATTTTTTAAAATCTTGGGAAATATTCAGTGGCCTGGCTTGGGTCACAGACCTAACTCTGAACCAATCTCTAGGTCCAGGAGGATGGAATATTATCATTGTCATTCTAGTAGATTCTTGCCAAGGGTTGAAGGAATAGTTCCCAGAAGAAGGAGGGGAAGACAAAAATAATAAAAATTCACTAGACATGCTTTTTGCACTACTTGCCATTACCTCTCATTCATATTGATTCCAGTCCTGCCTCTTTGAAGGCTGATCGCATCCTCACTGAAGAGACTGGGGATGGGGCTGTGGGGGAGGGTATGAAAGGCAGGCTGGGTGAGGCGATAACCCCAGGAATTGATCTAGCTCTATCAGCGAACTGTTAACTCATTGTGGCTCCCTGTATGTTAAGACTAAGATCCCTTTGGATTTCCTAAGGGCCAATTCCTCCACGTAGAAATGAACTGGAAGCTACTTGAAGGTGACCTTTGATGTTCCCATGTGCTCTTCTCTGCAGTTGGACCCCTCATGTTCATGTTCTGTAGCGAGTGTACATTGAGCACATGCAGAGGCTCGGCTTTATAAGCTCTCAAGTTAACAAAACATAAGTGCTAATTAAAACATTTCTGATGGAAATTTAGTCTTCATGATTTCCAGTTGCATCCTTTTTTTTTTGATGAAGTTTCTTTAATTTTCTTCTTACAAATTGTATTTGGATGAGGTCAGCAAATGGGGAGTTTCTCTTCCATTACTCACACTGCTTCCCAGCTGCCGGCCTCATGTTCCCTTGACGCACTGTTGAGGGACCATCCGTTGAGCCCTAGTTCTGCTCCCATGCGCATCAGCCTGGACAGAGAAGCCCCAAGCTCAGGAAGCCCCTCCCTCCCAATGTCCCTCGTTGCCATTGGTGGCTTGCATTCTGAGTGGCTCTGAAGCTCTGGAGGCCACTGGTACCTGTTAGAACCACTGTCTCCCCATCCCTCTCTCCACCTTGACTTTGTGTGATATTAAGGAGTTTCTCATTCAGTTTGGATTTTTTAATATCCCTTGCCACTTAACTGAGTCCAAGATGCCTTTTATCCTTTTTCAATTGTCCTACCAGTCAGTTCAACAGGATGTGTTTCGTTTAAACATGGACATAAAATAGGGGAAGGAAACAAGGGTATTTCATGAACTGGGGCACGGACATATTTCAGTGAGAGCATTCATTTGAACAGGCACGTCTAGCATTGGATGGTTGAATTGTAACAGTCTTTGCATAGTGAAAATGAAAGCAGACTTGAGCTTTGCAAACAAATACCAAAAAATGCCTGTGGTTGCCTCTCCCCTCCAGAAGATACCAAAGAAATGGATATTGATAATTGAAGCTTACTCAGAAAAAGAAAATAGTTAATTGCTATAAATAAGGGTATGAAACTTAATTTTCTCTATTAATCGCATATACTGCTGACCCCCAGTGCCAGCATCTCTTCCTCCTTCTCCTCCCTTTTCTTTGACCATAATCTACAGCTCCTGCCCCCACCCACGTCTTCCATCCCTCTCTCCCATGAATACTGCTCCCCTCTCCCGTCTCTCATTGCACCACGTTCTCTCTGCCTCCAGTCTTTTCCTGGCTTTACCTTCTGGCTCCCCAGACTGAACTGCCTTTAGGGCAGCATCTGCCGTCTCTTGCTTCCGTATCCTTCTGCTGGCTCGTCCCTGCTCCTCCCCAACCCTAAATTCTGCACTCTTGCACCCAGGTGCTATCAGACCCTAGTGGAAGGCAGACTGAGTTAGTGAATAAGAATGATGGCTTTGACTCCTGGCAGGTGTGTTCATGCCCAGCTTTGCCACTTCCTGGCTGGTGATCTGGCTAAGTTATGTAACTAGTTACCTCCTCTGACAAATGGGGTTTCCAATCGCCCCTTCCTCATCAGTTTCCGTGAGGATGAAAATACCTACCCCATTAAAATACAGCACTTGGCCTATCACAAGTACTCAGTACGTATTAGGTGTTGTTATGATTGTTGTTGGAGAGAATTCCACTTCTGTGCCCACCAGCACTGCTAACACGACTACAAAGCAATGGCTTCTGTGGTTTTAAGCTGGTCTTCACTGTGGCCATTCAAAGCCCGGTACATCCTGGTCCCTCTGTGGTCTTTCTTCCTTTTTTTTTTTTTTTTAAATTTCTTTTTAGTGAAGTACAGTCAATTACAATGTGTCCATCTCTGGTGTACAGTACAATGTCCCAGTCATGCATATACATACATATATTCGTTTTCTTTTTTTTCCATTTAAGGTTTTTACAAGATATTAAACAGTTCCCTGTGCTATACAGAAGAAACTTTTTCCTAAAATCTGTTTTTATATATAGTGGCTAACATTTGTAAACCTCAAACTCCTAAATTTATCCCCTCCCACTCCCCTTCCCCGGTAACCATAAGATTGTTTACTATGTCTGCAAGTCTGTTTCTGTTTTCCTCTGTGATCTTTCTGACCTCATCTTCTGCAACTACCCTCCTGCCCCGCAAGACGAACCCTCAGACACTCGAGTTTACGTAAGATTCATGAGGACAGAGAATTTTGTCTATTTTGTTAATTTCTGTATCTCCAGAGTCAGTTTTTTCTAGCACTGCAGTAGGTGCTCAGTAAATATTTGTTGCATGAATGATTGAGCCCAAACACAAATATCACTGCCTTGGTGAAGCTCTTCCTGTCTCCCCAGGCAAGGTTACTTTCTTTTCTGTATTCCTATGATACTTAATACATTCTTCAATTATAACATTTATCACATTGTATTTTTATGGAAAACATATTTAAAGCTCTTAAATTTAACCAGATGGTGTAATTCAAAAGCACATTTTTATTTAATAGACTGAAACCTCACATTGCACAGATTTGATTGATTGATTACAGAAATCATAATGTTCTGCAAGTTTGTAAATTACATTCCCATCATGTTCTGTGCGTTATTCCACAAAATTAAGTCCAATCTTGAGAAAATCAAAAAAAAAAAAAAAAAGCAAATTAGGAAACAAATTCCAATACACAGAGAAATCGCCTAAGGAATGGCATGTTCTGTGTTTTGACATTACGAAAGTCTTGTCATTTTTACGAGCACATAGGAAGGAGGCTTGCAAAATTCTGCCTTGTGAACATATCAGCATAGCCATAAATGAGGCTGATAAATAATCTGCAAAGACGAGTAATCTCGAAAGTCAATCCCAGAGGAGCATTGCCTGTTCAGGTTGGCTTTGAAGGAGAGCTTTCTTCATCTGGGGGAAAACATTCACCAATTTTTTCTTAAATAAAATGCTATTGCCAAAAGCCAGGAGGCACATACAGATTACAGAATTCTCATCAGGTCTAAAGGAAGAGCTAATAAAATCTTCTATGCCTCAGGGAGAAAGTAGTGAGCAAGGACCACTCTCAAGTACATCTCTCTGCCAGCAATGTGATTTCAGAACCAGCACCACTGGTTGGCCAGTCATGTGTTTATTCACTGCTGTCAATTTGGGTGCGGAGCATATTTTAAGCCACTGATGGATAACCTGTCCCTGCCATTCCCTACTGGAAAATACTAGAATATATGCATGGGAGAAATTGCTTGTCCCAGGGCAGCAGTGGTGACTGCTAAGTGGAATCTTCTGTCTACATTCAGAGGTGGTAACAATCTAAGAAGCCGCCATCTAAGGCGGTGTGACAGCTGTGAATGCCTTTGACAGCGATGATTATCAGCCTCAGTGAACACGCTTCAACCTGGAAAAGGCATTTGTGATGAGTAGGTACCGCTGGGGTGGAATCGGAATTAACGTCCATTCCTGGCTAATGACTTCACATCTTCTCTGCTGTTGTATTTTGAGATTTCTCAAATCCAAGGCAACGCAAAAATCCCTGTTTGAGACGCATGTCACATGTTGGAGGAGTAGAGAGGTGTTGATTTCTGCCAAGACACAATTACCAGTGCTCGCTGGCCTCATCTTGAGAGAAACGGGATTGTGCTATATAACCTAGGGACTGAAAATTTAAGTCTGGGCTGGTGCCCAGTTCCGTCTTCCTTGATTGGACTTGTGTCCTGGGACGGCTGCTGGCTTCCTTTTTTGCTCTTTGCTCTGGCCCTGTGCCTCCTGGGTTCCCCTTAGTGATCTTGCTCTCCAAACATGCATTTTATAAAAAAAATATTCATTTGACCTTTTTTTGGTGTACGTCTTAACGCCATTAGAATAGGAGCTCAGAGGCAGGCTCAGTTCCTCTGGTGCATAACAAATGCTTATTAATTAACATACTGGCCCTTCCAATATTGCTGCGAGCTTTTTCGTGAAAATATTTGACTCTCGTTATTTGCTGATACTATATTCATGACTCTTAATGTCACCTCATTCCTTCAGTATCTTTGTTAGGTCAGAATATTAGTGATCTTGCAAAGAATTAACAGGTTCCCGACTAGTTGAAGCCCTGATTTTCTTCAGTAATCATTGATGGGTCTGATCTGAAATTCACCCTCTTAAAAACATCTCTGAGAACACCTTCTCGAATCCGGTCCACATTTCTCTGCCCTTACCTGACTCAAATTTTGTGACATTTGGCCCTAGAGACACCTCCCTTCTCTCTGATACTTACTTCTCCCTTGGGCCGAGCAAAACCGCTCCCTCCTGTGATTTGCCCCAGCAGGTAGAATCCTTCACAGTCTTTTTTATTTTTTCTTCTTTTTTTTTCTTTTTTTTTTCTTTTTTCAGACTTCTCTTTTATCACTCAGCTTTTAAAAAGTTCCTTCTCTTTCTCCCTGAGTGAGGGCAACTACACCCACAGCTTCAGTTCTCACCTATGAGATAATTTCCTCCAAATCTTATGTATCTCCAAGTCAAACATAAGTTCAAAGACCCACCTGTTCCCTTAATCAACAAATACTTAAGGAATCCCCACTGTGTGTGAAGCCTGGTGGCCACTCGGTGACCACTTACTGTCACCCTGAGGGTGTCCTCTAGGTACTTCTCCGTGTCCAAAACACTAGGAGAATCTTTCTTTCAGAAGAGCAATTCAATCTGTATTTCCCATCTTAATAAATGATGCCATTCATTAACCACTTGGTCACCCAAGCTGTAAACTTGGATTTCATTTGAAATCTTTCTCCTTCACGGCCCATCCTTCGTCCCCATCAGTGTCTATGCCCACATCCAGTTGGTCAGCAAATTACAGCGGCTATACCCTGTGAATATCTCCAATCTCTGCTGGCTTCTCCAACCCCTTGGCTTCTGTCTAAGTCTAGGCCTTCATCACTGACTCATTCTAATCTTCTCCAGGATAGCTTCCGTCCTACTGCTGTGGCAGAATTGCTTGATATGCAAATTTCATCATGAATTTCCCTCCCTAAAGTAACTTCATGGTTCCAAAGCACCTTCAGAATGAAGGTCAAGCTTCTTAGCTTGGGCACAGCACCTCCCTGACCCCGATCCTGGCCCTGTCCCCTGCCATTGTGTGCTCTGTTCTTGGTCCATAGTAAACAACTTGCTGTCTCGCAGGGACGTCACGCCCTTTCCTACCTCAGTACCTAAGTATACGTGCTTGGGAAGCCCTCTGTTCCCCTCTACACCACCATCCCTCTTTTAAATGACAATAGAGCCTAGTGGATAATTATGTGAACTTTGAGGCCAAGAAGACCTGCTATCCAATCCTGGACAAGCTGTTTTTCCTCCTTGAGCCTCAATTTTGTCATTAGGGTTGTTGTGAGAATCAAATGAGATATGTGTTGAATAAATGAAGCACGTATTCATTTAGTGCCTATGACCTGCTAGGTCTCATTCTGAGAACCGAAGCTACAGCAGTAAGTGAAACAGTTGAAGCCCCTCCCTAAAGGATCTTATATTCTGTCTTGCACCAAGGAAGTGATCAAAAAAGGCTATAATTATAATAGCTCCTTGGGGAAACTTTTCAGACCTATTTCCCAGTTTCCATCCTGAATTAGGTGCTCATCTTCTGTGGTCCCAAATTACCCTGTACGGCGCCATTATTACAGCATCATGTATCATAATTGCCAATATTTTTTATCTTACTCACCCATAGCTCTGAGTTCTTTGAGGACAGACCCTGGACTTGTCTTGTTTTTATCAGCTTCTAGGACACAAGAAACCGTGTTATAAGTGTCAAGTGAATGAATGAATGAATGAACATTTTAAAGGATGCCTAACATATCATTTGAAAATAACATATACCACTAAAGAGCATTTGCTATATGCCAGACACTGTGTTAACTGTTTTAAATATATTATGTAACTTAATCTTTACAGCATCACTGTGAAACCAGTATTACTACACGGACATCGTAGGTGAGGAAACTAAATCTCAGAGATGCAGAGTAACTTGCTAGGGTCACCCAGCCAGCAGGCGGGGAAAACAAGCCAGGGACCCAGGTCTGCCTGACTCCAGAACCCCAACTTTAATCCACGATGCTAGTTGGTGATGTGGGACAATGGTCTGCATATACTTTATTTGAGATATAATTGTGTACATAAGACAAAACCGTAACCCACAGTTCAGATGTACACACACTTTAGCTTAGTTATTTTTTTCCGTAACCTGTGCAACTTTCTTCACCCTGCTGAAGGGGGCTGGAAATGAAAGGTTTTTGACTTGCCCGTTCAGAATGTGACAGCTTCTTCCTTTTTAGACTGTCTTTGGAGAGCTCCACCTCTTGGGTGAATATTTGGTCTTTTAGATGTCCGTCTCTCTCCCTAGCCCCCCCTGCCTAACCCTACCAAGCCTCTGATTTTAGCCTTTAGTGTGATGATGCCGCGCCTTGATTGGAGAGGACGGTGCTGGCAAGACACTCTTTAAGGCCATCGTTTCCTGGAGTCTTAAATGGGACTTTTACCTCATTATGCAAAAAAAAGTCCCTTAGGCTGAGAACAAAGCCAAAACCTCTCTAACATTTCCCTTCAGGGACCTGAAGATGGGAGACGCTTTTTCCCACCTTCACCCTCTTCTTCCCATCTCCAGTTGGGGTTGGAAAGGGTCCTCTCCCCATCTTCTTCCTGCCCGTTCAGTGCTTTTCCTGTGTCCTAGCATCTTCCTTCCCAAAGTGGAATGTGCCTTCCCTTCTCCCGAGGGCTAAACTGGAGAATGGCTGCCAGGTAACCTGATTTATGGGGCGAGGAATGAAAACACATCTGTTTAATATTTTCAAATTATTACCCCTGTTACCCCTGCATCTCGGAGGGTAATCACAGGTCTCTGGGGCTCTCTGGGTCCCTGTATAGTGGCGTGGTTCAGAGCAGTCCTGGAGGAAGATTTACAAGGGGTCTTAGGTCCTCCACCTGCCCCACTACTGCTCCCCTTTCAGCCCATCGACCCAAATTCCTGGTCAGAGTCCTCGCCTCCACAAACGGCTGAGAAACAGTGGGAGTGTTCTCGCCACACAGTTAGTTGGTGTAGTCAGTGAGCTATACTACATTCAAACTCTGGCAAACTGAGGCCCTATGATAACACTAATTATGTAACCTGTTATTTAAGTACAGGATTATGGAAAAGTAAGCTGTACTCAGGAGCCCAAAATGAGAGGGCATCTGCTGAAAACATTCAATATCTGATTTGTGGACTGTGCCTTTTAACTTCAGACCGTCCCCAAAGAAAGGGGAAGCTTCTGTGAAAGGGAACAAATCAGTGAGGAAATGGACAGCGTGGGTCAAGTAACAGAAATAGTAAGAGGAAGCTCTGATCTTTTGTAGCAGTAACGACACTCAAGCCCCTTGAGCTCATTGTTCAACGTGAGGCTTGCTGTGTGTCTCTTGTCTTTAGATACTGATCTGGGTACCTCATTAAGTCTTAGGTTAGAATTAGATCCTTACTGTATAAAAAAAAGTTCTCATATAAGCTGAGATATGAAGGAATCAACTCGTGCTCTGTGAATTCACGGGAGAAAGTAGAAAATAAAATTAGAAAAATGGAGTTCAAAAGGAGAATATAGAATAGGGGGGGAAAATGCCTCCTTGTTTGAGATTATCATTACCATCTGGGTTGTAAACCATTTGATTCTAATTTGAGAAGCCTGATGCCAGAAATAATTTATTACCAGGGAGATATGCTGGAGAATTGTCAGGAATGACAGAGTTCTTACTTGTTCTAATATCTGTTTCACAAAATTATGCGAGTAAGCCATACAATGATGTGATGGGGTGAGCCTGGTATTTTCTGCTACATATATTGTCTTTTGCATCCCAATTCTTCTTCCTTTCCCACCCCACAAAAGGTCAGAGACCACTTTTGTTAAGCAGAGAATCCTTCAAACTCTCTTCTTCTCTCTGAAGGAAAGCTCTGGACACATCTGGAATCTGTTCGGAATTTATAATCTAATCCATAGACTTTGCACAGTACTAGCAAGTCTGTTCAAGGCTATCTTTTCATAGTGGTCATGTTGAGAGTGTACATAAAGTACTTGGGTCTTACCTTGATCTATAACATTTACAAATTCACATTAAACATAGATCACCACTGTCCAATCACATTGATAAAAGCATGTCATTTTGAAGTTCCAGTTCACCACTTCCTGGCTGTGTGACCTTGGACAAGTTAGTCAATTTCACTAGTTTACTCATCTCCAAAATAGGGATGGGGGAGGGTATAGCTCAGTGGTAGAGTGCATCTTTAGCATGCACAATGTCATGGGTTCCATCCCCAGTACCTCGAGTTAAATAAAAATAAATAACCTAATTAACCCCCCGAACAAAAACAAAAAACCAAATAGGGATGATAATAATAATAGTACCTGTCTCGCAGGCAATGTATTTGAAAACTGAATTTTAATGATATGGAACACCTTGAATGTTGAGCGCTTCCAAATACTAAATTGGGTGTTCACTTATTTAATTCAAAGACAATAAAATATAAGACAAGGATTTAATTATCTGTATCAGGAGACAGTATAAGAATTTTAATTGAGAGGTCTTGGGCAATCATCTTCTAAAATGCTGGTTATCTTTTTTAAAAAAAAAAAAAAACCACCTCTCTGGGGATTCTTTTCTGCAGAAAATCTCTTGATTTGCAATCTTTCATCTTCCCATTGTTAACGTAAAGGTACATTGATTAGAAGGAAATGCAGCTTCCTCTTAGATTTTAAGGTTTGGGGCTACTTTTGGGGAGGAGGTTGCTCCTGTTTGGAGAATGGGGGAGAGAAGCAGCTGGAAATGTTAACCGCTTAGTCTGATCCATTTTCTAGAAGCAGGCCACCATGTTGTATTTTTCTGAAAGCAGACCAAGTTTAATTTTCACGGCATAAGAACTTGGTATCGAAGGAGTTAAAGGGTCTCCCACACCCCTCTGCCTGAATCGCTCTTTTGTGTACACAGCTGCAGTGGGAGCTCGGCTCGGAAAGGAAATGGTTAGAGGAAGAGCTGGTTTTCAGACCCAGGCGAGTCTGCGAGGGGGGCCGCGGGTGGCCTGGGGTTTTACGTGCCAGATGTAAGCCTGCCCGGGTGCCTGCCTGGAGCCGCTGGCGTGGTCACGCCGTGGCCCTGTGCGAATCCAGGCGAGGTGATGAGTTAGCGGGTTGCTATGGGGACGGGCCCGCCCACGTGACCAGGCTGCTGCTGCCGGCGCTCTGACGTCAGCAGCCGGGAGGGCGGGACGCGGGAGGGCGGGGCGGGAGCCGAGCCGGGAGAAGGCAGCCGCGAGCAGCGAGCAGGCGGCAGGCGCGGTCTGCGCGAGGAGCAGGCGAGCGGGAAGGCGAGACGCAGCCACCTCCGTCCCCAGCCAGCCCACAGCGGTTTGTTCCCATCCTCGGGAGTGCGCCAATGCCTGGGCCGACCCAAACCCTGTCCCCAAATGGCGAGAACAACAACGACATCATCCAGGATAACGGGACCATCATTCCTTTCCGGAAGCACACAGTGCGCGGGGAGCGTTCCTACAGGTAATGGGGCTGGCACGGAGCGGCGCGGGCGGGGGGCCGCGGCGGGCGCGCGGAAATCCGCCCGTTATATAATGGAGCGGCCGCTGCTCCGGACCGGGCTGCAGACATGCGTTTGTAAAGGCGGTTGTGATTATTTGCGATCTGTTTCCATGTGTCATGTTGGGTGTGCACGGAGGCTTCACGACTGCAGATGGAAAGCATTTTGTGAATAGGTTTGCTGCCTGCAAGGGGTCTCCCTCCATCTCTTTCCTTCCACACTGATAAAAATGCAAGCAATTTTGGCCCCCCTCTCCAAAGGGAGACAGGCTGGAGCACTTCCTTTCCTCTTACCCTTTTAGATTTTAAAGGAACCAGGAGGTAGGCTGTGCCTGAAGACAGGGAACCAGGAGGATGGTGAGGAAAATGCGCTTGCTCTGGTGTGTGTGCAGGAAAGATGGAATCCTCTAGATTAAGCTGCAGTCTGTGATGTTGAACCCCCAGATTGATGGAGCTTTGTAAGAATTCTGCTCGCTGATTGGTGCAAGGATTGACAGCAGAGGTCACGGTGTCAGACATTCACCGAAATTTTCTCCATAGAACCCAAGGTTTATTAGAAAGAGACTGGACTGCAGTGGACCTGAAAAGAACTGGGCGCCGTTATGCATTTTCTTAGGAGTTTATGGCTTCCGCATGGGTGGGGGGAGTCCGCCCTTCTTACTTACAGTAGGAAGGTAATTCCTGGTATTTTGCCGAGGTCTGATTTGAGGATGGGACTGATCTCGGTCATTGTATTGTGAGCCTTTTGATTAATGAGTCAGCCTGTACGGTTGGCATCATTTTTACATTAGCATATCTGGCAATATGTTCTAGTAGATAAGCTCATTAAAATTGTTTGCATTGTTTGATAAGGATAACAATGTAATGGAGAATGCAGCTAGTCTGATGCAGCTCGAAGCCAGACTTGAAGGGAGACTGATAGCTTCGCTCATATTTCCTCTGAAGTTCTTTTGTACTGGGGGTAGTTATTTTTAAATGTTACCTTGATAACTGCTAACAGTGCTTCTGCTTTGAGGCAGAGCACACATACCTCTGAAACGCATCCTCTCAGCTACTGAGCAACAGGAAATAACTCTTCTTTTTTTTTTTATGCCTTCATCTAAACATTCAGATGGTATTATGGGCAGAATAGTCTGTGTGTATAAATGTTGCCTATTTATAAAATAGGATCGAAAGTACGGCACTTCCTCTTTCTTTGAGAGAAACCTTATTAGCTGACAAAAAAAAAAAAAAAAAAAAAAAAAAGCAACCTTTGCCCTGTCATCCCTGGCAGTTATATAAATACTGGGAGTTAATTTTGGCTGTGCCCAATGAGGTCACCAAAATCTCATGCCTATGGTTCCAACTGATATGTTGACATGGCATCCTTACAGATTCCAAGTGCTTGTTATTCTCTTAATATAAACCGAAATAGGTCCACAAGCTCTGGGACTCTCCTTTTGGAGACCCATGTGATTGGAAGGTTGGGTCCCTTCTCGCCCTTACCCCTCCACCTTTCTCTGTGAGCATTCCAAAGCTTAAAATAGAATTAAACAAAAACAAAAACAAAAACCCTGAGTTGCTTCTAAACTTCGCTTATTTAAACTGTTCTTATAGGGAATAAATTTGAAGCCCTTATTTCTTAAATGATTTAATCTTTGCCCTGTAAGTAGCTTTGGAAGATGGAGTTCGAATTTTACCACATGGGCCGAAGGCAATTGCCTGCTTGGGTTTTTTTAGTCATATGAACTCACTTGCAATGGCAATGGAAAAATCACTTGGTGGAAAAGTTAAATGCTACCTTTTGTCGATCAGTGACTGCCTTAAAATAAAAAAATTATTCACCTTTTTAATTCAGTCCAAGTTGTTATTTCCATTTCCTGAATTATTTCCACTTCGCTTCCTGAGTCCCTGTAATGGTGCCTGAAATTATGTGAAAAACAAAACTGAATCTGAATAAAAATCTGACTGAGCAAAATCTTAAGTCACCAAGAGCGTCGCTGCATTTGTATTTTATATAATAGGATTAGTGGACATATAAGTGGGAGATGTCATAGGTTAAATGAAGAAAGAAGACTCCAAAATTGCCTTTATGTTATACAAAGGGTGCACATGGAGACCAACACACTTGCTGTTTTCCTTGGTCTACTTTTCCTTCAAAGTGGAAGATCAGTGTAGTATAACTTCCACTTTTTTTTTTTTTTTCCGGAGGAGCAGAGGAGAAGGGAAAATGTAACACATTTTTCTATCCAGGAAGTGTTTCATAATTATTTCAGCATCCTGAGGCTGGGATAATATTGCTATTCAATTGCTGTGGAAACTTGAAAGGCAGTTTGAAAGCCGGAGTAGAGATTTAAGCACAGAGGTTTTACTTTGGCTGTAGGTTCACTGTGGACCCCAACAATGAGGTGTGCTTGAGAGTTCTGCTGGAGTGCCGGGGAGGGACCTGGTCAGCCCAGCGCCCTGGAATGACCAGAGGGGTTCTTTTCTGGTTCCTTTACTGACTTCTAGGAAGGGCCCCCCACCTCAGGTCCTTCATCTTTGGCTTTATTTTCTACACTTGCTTGTTACATACAAGGATGTAACATTGCATTCTTATAAAAGGTTTTGTGAGGTTAATTTCAAACGCTCGAAACAAAAACTATCTTAAAAGAGGTCTGTAAATAAAAGAAAGATGCTGTTGTAGAAAGGGGACTCTTTCAGGCACTCCAGGACAAGGACACCCTCCTGGGAGCACAGGTGTGAGGGGGAGCAGACACCCAGCGATCGACTGGGTTGTGGTGGGGAGCAGGGAGTCCCCCTTCCCAGCAGGACACATTATTGTCATAACATTTGCACCAGGTTGCTGATAAATAAGGATCAAAATATGGTTCACCACCCAGATATCTTAACCCAGGTATCTCTTGGTGTAAACAGAGGCCGTTTTTACAGCCTGGACTAGAGGAGGTGGTAAATCATTATTGAAACAGCGTGCACTTTGATTTGAAGGGCAAGTTTCCTTTACAAAACGAGCCTCCCATTGGTAATTTCAGCTGAAAAGAGCAAGTGCAGAAAGGGCTCAGCCCTGCCGCGTGGACGTGTTTCCACGGCTCACGGCGGCTACTCTGTGATCGATCGCCTCCTTGGCCCCACCCTCCTCATCTCCTTTATGAGCGCTAGGAATCCATGTATTTTCAGAGCTGCTTAAAAAACAAATGTGGTGCAGGCCATCTGAGGTGATGCTGTTTAATTCACAGAGTCGTGCTCTGGCTCTCCCTGGAGAGGCGACTCCCTATAGCTCTGTTTCATGCAGATGCTCGTAGGAAATGAGATTCATTAACTGGCCCTCTGCCCACCGCATCTTTGTTTGCATATTTCAGCCTTTTCCGAACGAATGTATAAATCCAGAGGACTGTTTCCACATGGGTGTTTGAACATGCAACTACAGTAGCATATGTTTCCGAATACTTAAAAAATATATATATTACTTGGCCCCAGGAAATGGATAGTAAAGAAAGGCAAAACAAAAATATAAGCCTAAAACATTAGCTTTGACATCCAACTTTGCCGGTGTGGAAAAATGAACTCTTGGTAAGGAAAACAAAATGAAATATTCTGTGTGTAACAGGGAGTAGTGAAGCATGTTCCACTTAGTAGAAGCTATTGTAACACGCCTCACTTTAACCAGAATGTAGATTTCAGATCATATCCCCCCCCCCCAAAAGCAGCTGCAGGCTGCAGCAGTCTCCATGCAGCTCTGTTATGTATGTGTGACGTATGTATCGGTATCATCTCCGTTTACTGCTATCATAGGTGGTTTTTAAAAACTGATTTTTGTCCTTACTATTTTTCTTAGTATTTTTAAAGGATTACTTAGTGTTTTATTAGGTGCCCAATTTTGAACTTCTTTGCAGAGTCCTTTGTCAGAGCTTCTGTTAAGGGGATGGTCTTCCGGGTGCCCTTGGTGAGAGGCTCACCCCTGCTCAGCAGCGGTTGTCCTTGGTCTGGTCTGTTTACAGTGCATTATCTTAGCTGAACGGTGCTTTGAGATGGTCCTCTGAATTTACGAGGTTGATTTCCACATGCAGCCTCTTTCCTTTGGATACAGGGACCTCTTGAAGCTGCAATGAATAATCCCTTAGATTAGTGGAGGGGGAAATATTGGGACTAACCTAAATATTTCATTTGGTTTGGAGAATTGATTAGACAAATACTTGAGAGTCTTACTTACCAGGCTGTCTGCTAGCTACCCCTTCAAGGACCTTGTGTTCTAGCAAAAGTCAGATGCTTTATGCAGCTCATTTTCTAAGTTTTACTCTGTTGTCAATATTTGGCTTGGTCTGATAGCAAAAGTGGTTTGCATTTCCTGAGCCCACAGTGACTCAGAGTAGAAAAAGATACCCTCCAGGCCAGTAGCTATAGGAAGCGAAAAGAAAAGAGTGGAGGCTTTAGAATCAGAATGTTCATCGGCCTGGCAAGGTGCACTTTGAGCAGTAGTGGAAAGAGAGTCAGGAGCCTTGGAAGGCGGGCAGGGAGGCCAGAACTTGAAAATAGAGAGCCATTGAAAGCACATTAACTGAAAAACAGCGTAATAAAACCCGAAGTGCATCCTGGAATTGAGCTCCTGTTTTGCAGTGAGAATTGAAAGGAAGATGGAATCCTGCAGTGCCCCATCCTGCCGAGCCCAGAATTCGTAGAGAATATTTAATTCACTATAAGAGAGGGAAGGCTCTAATCCTGACATAGGGCTCAGGACAAGGTAGATGGATGCTCCTGGCTCAAGTCATCTTTCCCCTAGTGGAAGCAATCAGGGCAACTTCATCCCAGAACAGGACTGGTACTTAGGTCAGATGGTGGCTTCTGTATTTGTAGCTGCCCACATCCTAGTTGGCGGTCTAAAGGGATGGCTGTTGGGTAGAGTTAACACTATTCTGGTCTTGCTGTATTCAGAAGCACGGCGTCTGGTATTTCATTGTGAAAGACCCTCCTGAGTCATTTAGTGCCGTAAAGCATGCAGATGTGACAGGTGAAAGCATGCAGATGTGACAGGTGAAGCTGCTCACAATGCTCCTTATGGCCCCGGTGCTAATTCCTCTTGCAGCTGGAAGGTGATCACCTTGATGGCAGGCTCTGGTGTGGACTGAGCGTTTGACCTGGGTTGTGGGGATTTGTTTCCTTTTGAATTTTATCAATTTCACTTTCAGGGAGTTGATTTGCTCCTCTCCTGTGAAAAATATCTCTCTGCACGATGAAATATGTTAGAATATATATGTTAGAGTAGTTTCATTCTTGACTTGAGGCTGCCTTTCAGCTGTCAGCCTCTGTAATACTAAATTGAATATGTCATACTCATCCAATATCTTTTTATTGAAGTCTAGTTGCTGTACAGTGTTATATGTTACAGGTGTACAGTACATTCACAGTTTTTAAAGGTTATACTCCATTTATAGTTATTATGAAATATTGACTATGTTCCCCATGTGGAACAATATATCCTTGTAGCTTATTTTATACCTACTAGTTTGTACCTCTTAATCCTCTACCCCTATGTTGCCCCTCCCTCTTCCCTCTCCCCACTGGTAACCACTAATTTGTTCTCTGCATCTGTGAGTCTGCTTTTTTGTTATATTCACTACTTTGTTGTATTCCACATATAAGTGATATTATACAGTATTTGTCTTTCTCTGACTTATTTCACTTAGCACAGTACCCTCCCAAGACCATCTATGTGGCTGCAGTTGGCAAAATTTCCTTCTTTTTTATGGCTGAGTAGTATTCCATTGTATATAAATACCACATCTTCTTTACTAGTCATCTGATTATGGACACTGAGGTTGCTTCCTTATCTTGGCAACTGTAAATAATGCTGCTTTGGACATTGGGGTGCTTGTACCTTTTCAAATTACTGTTTTTGGTTTTTTTCGGATATATGCCCAGCATTGGAATTACTGGGTCACGTGGTAGTTCTCATCTAGTATCTTGAGCACTATTCCAGCAGCCCTTTCTCTTGGAACACTGTACAAACATCCCACTGGTATCACATGAACCTTGTTTCTTGCTCACTTTAAAATTCCGATTGTTTACCTTGGTGTTTTTAGCCATTAGAATTTATATTATATTGAGAGAATTCTTTCCAAATGGAAACCTACAGTTCACACAGGCAAAACCTGAAGTTACAGGACTTTTACTTTTGTAGCATGAATCAAAGACATTTCTCCTAAATATGTTTTTGTTAGATGCTAGATGCATCCCCAAAGATGATCATTTATCTTAGTGAAAATAAATCATTAGTGTGGTAAAGATTAAACAAGAGTTTTATAGGCCACCAAGAAATAATTTCTTAGTAGGTTACTAAAGAGAAGAAAGAAAGAAAAAACAACTTGTACATTTTCAATGTCAAGTCTCCCCAGGCTAATTAGGATTTTACTCATTTGAACCAGGACAAACTTATTTAAAGCATTATTTTGGGTTTTTTTCTAAAGGAGCAGAAGGTGGTGATAAAGATATGGGATGGTCAAATTAATGAACACTTTTGTGTAATTTATCTAGTAAAGGAGGTATAACTAGAGCCCTTCTGTTATTTCTGTGATATTTCTGTTAGGAAATATAACTCAGTCTTTCTGTTATTTCTAGACCACATTTGGTTCGGGCAGGTAAAATGTGCCAAAAGAACCAATTTGGGGCCATGACTTGGAACAGAAGAGGAACAGGGCAAGAGACTTGAAAATGAAGAGAATGTGTTATCAGTCCAGGGAGTGCATTGGTTGAAGTCCATAAAACTTGCGATCCTGCATACAGAATTGGTCCTGAGGTTCATGGCCAGTGTTTGCTGTTGCATCATCTTTAAAGTGACCTTGCTCTTCTTGTGAGGCACACCTTAGGTTTCTGTGATCCTGTTCTTTTTCCCAGAAGTAATGTTTGTTTTTGTGTCAGAGCATATTAATTCTTTGTTCTTTAGAGTCCGCCTACCCTGGCAAAGCCCTGAGAGGTAGTTTGTCAAAAATGCCAGAGGTATTAACTTCCCAGGGAGGCAGTCTTTCATTCACAGCTTTACTTTGGTTATAATCAGTAGTATCCGCTCACCCAAGAGCCTTCTGGGTTCCCTGCAAGGTTTGCATTTGGTGCTCAGTAAATCAGGAGAAAGCAAAGACACTAAAATGGACTTCCGTCTCCCGCCCCGGCCTCCTTCCTTTTTGACGTTTTGGAAAGCCAAAAGATGTTTTCAGGTTGCTTAAAAATGAAATCTTTTAAATCCTCACACTTTAAATAATTACACAGTTGTTGTTTTATTTAAATTTAAGCCAGAGTTCCAGCAGCAGCCTAAAAATCTGTTCTTTCAGTGGACTTACTAGGTTCCTTCTATATGCCAGACTGTGTGCCGGGCACTTGAATTCAGAGATGAACCCCGCATAGCGCCTCCTTGAAAAGCCTCTGGTGATGGGGGCATCAGGCAGGGAGGCACTGCTTGATGGAAGGAATCTGAGGTGGAGAAGTACATCTGACCCCAAGAAAGTAATTTTGGGATTACTGTGCTGATACTTGGCCAGGGCAAAATTACCAGTCCTGTACTTTTCAAAAGCTTTCAGAAATGGTGCATGTAAGTAAAAACTGTGTTAGAATGTGTGTGTCCCCTACCATGACCTCTGTAGATAAGATTTTATACAGTCTTGGGGTACAGGTTTGAGCATTGTTGAGTGACCCCCATTATGGGAAGGTTACTTCTCCCTTACGAAAAGTCACAAGGCAAAGTAAAAGACTTATCTCTTTTGATCCCCAAATTAGTACGATATTTGTGTTGACTATCACTACGTTAAACTTTTTTTGGGGGGGTGGTAATTAGGTTTATTTATTCATTTTTGGAGGAGGTACTGGGGATTGAACCCAGGACCTCGTGCATGCTAAGCACTCTACCACTGAGCTGTACCCTCCCCCCAACGGTATACTAACTTTTATGTAAAATATATATATGTTCGTATTTCCTTGAAGTGCATGGAGACATTGACAGAACATAAACTAATCACAGTAGAACTGAACAGAGAAGTCCCTGTGTGCCTTTCTATGTTTGGAAAAAAAAATTGGAACTATGTAAACAGACTACCTAATTGACCAGCGGTGTTTCATTTAACACTTTTAATAGTATTTTTAAAATTAAATGGGTTTTGTTTTCAGCAGTGAGTTTTAGGTACTGAAATATGTGGGAAGCATCTCAAAATATCCACAGACTTACTGAAGTCACATGGATGTTAAAGCTTTGCCTAACGCAAGTACCCCTCTTAAGCTAAAACAACGGCCCAGATCACATGAAACGCACTCCCGCAGCATCCGCCCTGTTGAGGTCTCACACATGGCAATGCATAGTCTGTATTTTGCTTCATTTTCTCCAGAGTCTGTCGGAGCTGCCGTAGGTGGTGTTTTTTGTGACGTGCCCAGCCTGCTTAGTATGCTGCGTGAATCTTGCACTAACTGCAAAGTAATCCTCCGCGAGGATTCTTTGTCGATAACCTCTTCGGATGTCTGTGTTCTTCTCATCTATTGAGCACCTGGTGTAGGTCAGGTGCTGCGCAGGGGCCCTGAAAATGTGAGATGACAGTTAATGGCCATTTTTAAGCCACCCTGCTGCCGTTCTCTGCCCACCCACACCCCCAACCCGGAGTCTAACTCCCCACCTTACGGAAGTTATTGAGCAATATCTGGTCTTGATGTCACCCCCGCGATAGTGCAGGACCACAGCCAGGAAACAAGCCATCTGCATCCTCCGGCGCCTGCCCCCTCACCCGCCAGTCTGGGTGAAGGCTGAGTAGACCCCACAGAGACTGACCAATTAAGAATAAACAAAAGGAAAGCTTTGAATACGTTATCCCCTCTGTAGGGACCTGCTGCTCACCATCAATACCCGTGAAATAGAAAGCTGGTGGGGCTTGTGAGCCAGTCAGTGTCTCTGTTAGAAAAGGAGGAAGCTGAAGAGGGAGTGATGGGTGGGTGCGAGCCCCCCCGCAGGGCGAGGGCTTCTGGGGGTGGATGTGCCGCCCCTCCCCCTCCCTCCTGGCTCCCTGTCTCTCTCCGTTTCTGGGGGTCTAGCAAATCTGTCCCCCCCAACACATCTTCTCCAGGGGGAAGGAGAAAGAGAGGAGAGTCATCAGCCACCTAGGCAGGGGGCTGAGGACAGGAGGGCACGGGGACCTGTAGATCTTTCCAACATCCCTTCATGGGGCTGGCGACACACAGTACATGGAAAAGTAGGTTTGGTGTTTGGGAAGCCAGTTGTTCTCCACCCAGAATTTCTGACAGGCAGGTAGCACTGCCATGATGCTGACCTTAAGATGTCAGCGTGAATAACGGTGCATGTACTTCCAGCCTGTGTGATGCGTGTCACTGCTGCCTCAACTCCAGTTCAAAACTTGGTCAACCCCACACTGAGACCACCTGGGGTCCTCAAAGTCCCAGATGGCTGCTTGGAGAAGCAGGGAAGGCGTAGCAGGCAAAGCTTGGGCTCTGGCCTGAGACTTATTTTCTATCCCGGCTCCAGCCCGTTCTCACTGTTTCATCTAGGGCAAATTTTGTATCCTCTCTAAGCCTCATTTTTCTAGTATGCATCGACCTTAGGGAGTTCTTAATGAGGATTTAAACAAGATACGGAATATGAAGCATACCAAGCAGTGAATGGTGCAGAGTAATTGCCTTTAAAAATGTCAGCTGGCATTGTTGCCTGTAATTTCAGTGTACTCCTTTACCCTGTCTTTACAATATGCTGTGAGCTCTGTCCTCAGTACCTGTTATAATACCTGGCATGTAGCGGATGTTCATTGAAAGTCCAAATTGAGTCTGGGAAAAATTGAAACAAATTAGACTGTGGTCTCCCCCACCGTATCAACTTTATTAAGAATTAATTTTACGTACACTTTAAACGGATACAGTTTACTGTATGATTCTGTGGGTATTGGTGGCATGTATATGCCTTTGAAGCCATCACTCCTCTGCAGCTGCAGGCAACCACTGCTCTGCTTTCTGTCACTGTAGATTCAGTTACATAAATGGAAACATGCAGGTTGTGTTTTTGAGTGTCTGACTCCTTTCACTCGGTGCGGTGATTTTGAGATTCATCCCCATTGGGTGTATCTGCAGCTCGTCCCTCTTTGTGGCTGAGTAGTATTCCATTCTGTGGCTGCACCATATGTGATCAGTTACCAGCTGCTGGTAGTGGTTTCCAGGTCTTGGCAGTTATGAATAAAACTTCTGTGAGTTTTCATGTACAAGTCTCAGTGGAGCCAACGTTTTCATATTCTGAGGTAAATACCTAGGAGTGAAAGGCATGGGTAATATAATTGGTATTTAACTTTAAGGAACTTAAGAAACTACAAATAGTTGTCCACAGTGGTTGTACCATTTCACATTCCTACCAAAGAGTGAGGAGAGTTCCCCTTGCTTCACAGCCTTATCAGCACTTGTTATTGTCAGTCTTTTCAGTTTGACCATCCTTACGGATGTGTCCAGGTGTCCCATGGAGATTTTAATTTATGTTTTCCTGATGATTAATGATGTTCAGGTCTTCTCATGTGTTTATTGGCCATTTGTATATATTCTTTAGTGGAGTGTCTGTTAAGATCTTTTTCTCATTAAAATAGGTGGTAATAGATCAAAAACAAAAACAAATTTCTTCTGTGTAGCACAGGGAACTGTATTCAATATCTTGGACTAACCTTTAATGAAAACGAATATGTGTATTTATATGCATGACTGGGACACTGTGCTGTGCACCAGAAGTTGATGCATTGTAACTGACTATACTTCAATTAAAAAAAAAGATTGATAGAAAAGAGGATTGTAAAAAATATAATCTGGATACTATAATGTAGTCTTGACCTAGATTTTAATGTGTTCCTAACCTGAATATAAACCTCTCAAGAAAAAGAATAGTTGTTTCTACCTGTTCTTTATCCACAGTGTCTCTTCCAGCAATTAGGTCCAGGTCTCAGTAAGTACATATTAAATGATTCTATTAAAATAGACTGCATACTTTAACTCAGGGGGGAAAAAAACCACTAAATCCCCTTTAAGAGTTGGTATGAAAGAGTTAACTTTAGGAGCTATCTTTCCTTTGGGGTCTTAAGAAGAGATGCTCTTTTAATCTGTGGAGAAGAACCCTGTAATTCTGTAGATATTCTTTTCTTTGTATTGAGTGTCCCTTTAACACTGTGTCTTTCTACTGTTCATTTGGAAAGGAAAATGTGTAGAAATGTTTTCTTCTTTAAAGACAGCATGGAGCCACTTTCCTACGTTAGAACGTTTGCCCAGGATAATCAAAGCATTACATGCCGCCCCACCCCACCGCCCTGCCCATCGCTTCTTCTTCTTTTTTTTTTTTTTTTAAATTCTGAGGAAAACATTCCCCAACTCTTGCTCACTCCTTCTCCTGTCTAATTTGGCATTTTTGTTGTTGCCAGTTGGGCTCCTGACTTCTCTAAACCACCAAAGGAGAAATTGCCTCACATAGAATTTAGAAACTGGGAAGCAAAAGCTCAGTAAGGTCTTAGGTTTTACCTGAAAGGATCTGCCAGGGCCCTTGTGATTTTTTGAAAGGATGAGAATGCATGGCTTCCAGAGTCTTTCTGGCTGCAAACCAGATTTCTTAACCACATGTGTTTCAACATTCAGAGATATCGTACCAGATAAGGTCATTTATGATTTCACAAATGCCCTAGGTCTACAAGTAGATTGTGAGTGCAGTTTATTTCATCTATCGCTTGTTTATTTTATTGCAAAACCTTGAGGCCAGATTTCAGACATTATAGCTTCCATGATGGCAGTAATCTCTTCCTAACTAGGTCGTAGATCGTTATTTTCTGTGTTCTGGTTGGGACTGAGCAGGTCACAGCCAGTCGAGTATCAGTTGCGAGTTGAAAGTGTTCTTTTTGCTTTAATTGTGGTTGTTCCAGGAAAGGAAGCCAGATACCACTCGGCAGGACATCCTGTGATTCCCTTAGTTTACAAGGCCGAGGACATGACTTTTTTTTTTTTTTTTTTTTTAATAAGATGATTGCTTGCTTCCTTTCCTGTTAACAAGAGAGGCCAGAACCAGTGATGTCCATTGGCCTCTAAGGACTATAACCAGCAAACAACTGAATCTCTCCGCAGGATCACCTGAAGAATCAGAGGACTTGGAAGAACGTCCGTGTCTCTCTGTATGGGCCAACGATGGTTTGGTCATTATTAGCATGTAAGCAATTGCCAGTTCTGTTGTCCTGAAATAAAACTGAAAAAGAGAGGAAGCGACCATCCTGGAAGTTCTAGGAATTCAGTACGTTAACATAAAATCTGGAATCGGGTATATTATGGTCTATCTAACAAAGAAATATAGTGCAAATACTGCCCAAGAAGATATGAAAAATGTCCACAGTATGTTGAGAAACAAGCTGATGGGTACAAATGCACATGTGCACAGCAGTGGTTTCCTAGGGCTGTCAGAACAAATCGCCACAAACTCAGTGGCTCGAAATGTGTTCTCTCACAGCTGGGGAGGCGGGAAGTCTGAAAAGAAGGTGTCGGCAGGGCTCTGCCCCGTCCCGAGGGAAATCATTTTCGCTTCTTGCTGCCTAGTGTCTTGGCCCTACGCATTCCTTGGCTGGTAGCCGCATCTCTTCAGTCTCCACCTCTGTTATCGCGTGACGACCTTCCCTGTGTGTCTGTGTCTCTCTGTGTTTCCACACCGCCTTCTCATAAGTCACACTAGTCATTGAATTTAGGACCTTAACCTCAGCTTAACTAATTACATCTGCAAAGACTTATTTCCTAGTAAGATTGCATTCTGAGGTTTTGAGTGGATGTGAATTCCAGGGGGACACTGTTCAGTCTAGTGTCTGTATATATGCATGTGTGTATACCATTTTTAAAACTGTACGTATAAAATATACCCCCCCACACTCATATAAAAGAGGTCTTTTAATTTTATTTTTATCTTTATTTTCTACCTTTCTATAGTGAAAATGTAGTGTTTTTTAATATAAAAATATTTTAAAAAATAAACAGCACTTAGACATCTTTTAAAAATAGTTTTTAAAACTAGCATTCTACCTTGTTTTTGTTTTCTTTGCTTCATCAAAATATTACGAGATTTTTTTAACCTTAATTTGAAATAAGAATTAATCCTTTATAGCATATATACCCACAAAAATATAGTCAATTAATACGTTTATGGTATTGTTTGTTATGCTTATTATAAGAATAGCTAAGACTGAAATAATATAAAGTAAACCAGGTCTGTGAGACATTGGGTCAACCAGGATAATATCAGGTTTTTGGTTTAACTCCAGGAAGGCAAAAAAAAAAAAAGTTACAATTATACTCAATTGCTGAATTGAAATTAATTTTTTAAATATGCTTTAAAGTCTCTAGATTGAATTAATCTTAGGAACCTAGAAACTAGACATGGGGAGGCATTTTGCCAAATTTCATCCATTCAAATTGGCTCAGATACTGGGTAACTTTTAACACACGTATTTGCTCCAGAACAGTTTCGTCTATTCACCGAATTCCTTTAGACTTTTCTGTTCATAGTAACATCTCTAGGTATTTAGTCAAGTAGTTTATAAGGTCTTCCCGTAAATAATTTCCTTTCTCTTAATTATTTCTGAATGCTCATTAATCAACTGTTATTTTTCTGTCTTTATCCCAAGTTTAACAAAACATTCTAAATTCAGCAGAGACCACAACCCCCCACGTTATTTAAACTCCAACAGCATATTAAATTTTGTCCTTTGTTCCCGAGAGTCCTCATACCATAGAGCTACAGAATCAAAAAGAGAGGCTTCAACTTAAGGAACTTCTGTGCATCCTCCCTTTCCCAGAACCGAGGGTCTTACCATGTATCTGCCCCTCTGGTGTTTCTGTAGCTGTTTCAGTTTGGACGTGGCAGAGTTCTTACCCACTGTCTACTCAAATGCTCATTATCTGCACTTTCTTCTGAGAATTACAGTGTTACTACACTGATGCTGGAAATGTTTCTACTTTTGACCCGTGTCAAGGCAGCAGATAGGAGAGCAGAGAGGTTCTGCAAGTTAAGACTGTGTGCTTGTGTGTGAACTGATTTTTGTCAAGTGCTGTTGGGTATGTTGATGCAAGTCTGTTAGCCCTTTCTTCATTCCAGTAAATAATTGGTAAATGAGCTTGCTGGTTAAAAATAAATAAATAATTTTTAAAAACCGTCTTCTGCTCCTGTAGACAAGGCAGATAGGTTTGGTGTCTGGTTGCCCAAACAAGAATAGCAGGAAACCAGGGAAGGGGAAAGAAGGATGAACTCTGACTCTGGGGTGGAATTGTAGGCAGATCGGGGAAAATCTATTCTCTGGCCTAAATGAATCATTTCACCTGGGACCAGAAGTTCGGGGAATGATGGCCTGGGGAACTGGTGATGAAATCGTGCTCCTGGTTCTGGTCGTATTTCCCCACTGCTACACCAGCTTGGCTGAACGTTACTAATCTTAGCTCAGACAACCGAAATTTCCATTTCCTGTTCTCATGGTGTGCAGCCGTCTTGTAATTCACGGGATGTCCTCTGGGGCGGGGGAGCGGGTTTGAGGCAGAAGCTGGTCAGCGCCTTGTCAACTAAAGGTAATATTTAAGAAGCTTAATGTTCCACTGTTTCCCAGTTTGAAGTTGGCCATATTGGTTCGGCATTGGAGTCTACTCTAGAAAGAATGAAGAAGAGTCGACGGTGCGAGCAGAGCTGGGGTTATGAGATTGTACATCCCATGCTTTAGAGCTCAATTCACTGGGATATATTTTAACACTGGCCTGGGGTTCCCTCCTTCTTTTAGACTTAAATTTATTGCTACTTCACTTTCCGTTTCCATTTCAAAATGTTCTCATGAGTTTAAAAATGAATTTTGCCATAATGTAAATACAGACCTTTGGCTAGGCACCAGTCTCTAAGAGTGAGATACCAAGAGATTTGGTTTTTCTTTCTTTCTTTTTTTTTTTTTTTTTAAGAAATTGATTTTTCTAAACACACAGTCAAGATAGCAATCTAAATTGGGAGTTTGGCATCAATTAAAAAATAAATAAATACGTTAGGAGTTTGGGATTGGCAGATACAAACTACTAGGTATGGAACAGATAAACAGCAAGGAAGGTCCTACTGTTTAGCACAGGGAAGTATATTCAATGGCTTTAGTAACCTGTAATGAAAAAGAACATGCATATGTGTATATGCATAGCTGAGTCACTCTGCTGTACACCAGAAACTAATACGACATTGTAAATCAACTTTCCTTCAATTAAAAAGACACCAATCTGAAGTCGTTTATTAGTTGGAAAAATATATAAGGAGTGATGTACATGGTCTCTGTCCATTTTGACTCAGCTACCACAGAGAGCAAATTGAGAGACTCCGAGATATGTGGAGAGTCCAAGATATGTAGTAACTAGAAATGTAAAACGTGGTGGTTCCCCAAATATTAGCTGGCTTACATGTTACAGCTGGCGGGTTTTTGAGCCAAAAATCATTCCCAGCAATACACTGAGTAACTCGTCACCCACATCTCTCCATTTCACGCCCTTCTTCAGGGAAATTGATGTTAAGAAATCATCTTGCTTACCGTGAAAATGTACAGTGAGGCCTTGGGGAGAACTGAAAAAGGGAAAATGGTTTTTATTCAAGACCATAGATGTGTCCTCATTTGGAGGTCTGTCTTCGTCCCACTTGCTCTCGTGACATAATAAAACCCGAGAACAGAAAGGGGGACCTGGTTGAGGACAAGAATCCTAGAATCAGCCCCAAGTCCAGATCCCAGCTCTTCCGTTGAATAATTGGCAGCGGGCAAGTCGCCCCCCCTCTCAGAGTCTGGGTATCTTTTCCTGCATGATGGCGGGAACCAGAGCGTTGTTGTGAAGACTAAGTGAGAAAGTAAGTGGTAACTACTTATTCCTGGGGAGGAAAGGAGCTCCAGAGAGATGAGGCACACGTGCCCAAGTTCACCCAACTGGTTGATGGTAGCTCTGGAGTTAGAAGCCCATGCCCCGACCCCTAGACCAGCGCTCTCATGAAGCTGAAACACGTACAGATAGTGAGTGAGCTTTTCATGCAGTTCTGGAGACATGAAGAATGGGACATTTCTCCGCTCCTTTCTTTTAGACATCAGACCACAAAGTCAGCCTTGATTGAGCCTCTCTTACCCATCTCACGTAGCGCTGGGGACGCATTCTGACAGTTGGCTTACATGGTGTGATTTCAGTGATCCTGTGACTTTTCCCTCCCCACGAAATTCTCCTGCACGAGCAGTCATTCAGCTTTTATTTACTGTGCACCCACTGTGTGCCAGGCACTGTTCTAGACACAGGACACACAGTAATGCAATATATTCTGTGAAGAACCTGCCTTCACAGAGCTAATGCGATGGGGGCGAGAGGTAGCGGACAGTAAACCAACAGCGTAATGACAGGTTGTGTTAGTGTCCCGGAGGCGAGAACAGTGCAATGTAGGAGGACCTGGAGGAGGCCGCTTCAGAGGGTGGTCAGGGAAGGCTGGCGGAGGAGGTGACACCTGAGCTGCGCCTGAAGCAGGAGATGGAACCAATGGGAACAACCTCTTCCTTGGCATAAGGCGCAATGATCCCAGGATTAATCTTGAAGCTGTCATCTCTCATTTGTTTTATTTTTTTTTTCTTTTTGCGGAGGGGAAGGTGTCATGAGGTTTGTTTTTGTTTATTTATTTACTTAAATGGCGGTACCGGGGGTTGAACCCAGGACCTCGTGCATGCTAAGCACGCGCTCTACCACTGAGCTGTCCCCTCCCCGCTCATTTGTTTTTGGCTATGAGAAGGTTTGGGGAAGTTGGACAGCTGAAGGAGGTACCTGAGGAGGAACCAGCACCACCAGGAGCATAAAGTAGTTCAGAACCAGGAGGTGGGGGGCCCTCTAACAAAATTCGCCCCCCACACGACTTTGCCTAGTAGCGGTGGCGGGTTCATGCAGTCGCCACACGCTCTTCTGCTATGTCTGATGCACCTAGCTTTATGCGTGGCTGGGGAAGAGGTTAACAACTCACATGCACCCTGAAGGGTTGACCCGGGGCCGTGTTGGGAGGAGGAGGCTCGGGACCTGACTGGGAATGACTTAGGATCATGGGAGAGAGCTAAGGTCAGGGTGAGGAGGACCAGGGCCAAGTAGGGCTGGGAAAGTAAACAGAAGGCATATGGTAAAGACCGAGTGGGTGGACCAGGAGCCAAGTTGAGGGGGAGAGGACTGGGCAGAAGGTGGTGCCCTGAGGAGGCCAGCCAAGCCTGTGGCATGGGAATGAGCTCCGGGTCATTGGAATTATTTTCAGAGCACGGACCAAGCCACCCACTGTTTGAAACAGATGGACATTTAGGCAAATGTGATCAGTTATAATCAGTTGCATTTCTGACCATATGAAGAGATATATGCCCTGTCGTGTGTGTGTGAGTGTGTGTGTGTGTGTTTATGGCCGTAGCCTTTTTGCTTCTGTTATACGCAGTTGAGTTTCATTCATGTCAGTGAACGTTATGAATGCCACAAAGAACTTTTTTAGAATTCCCAAATTTCTTCATTCCTTGGAGAAGAGCCAAGTTTCCAAGTGGTTTCAGGGCCAAAGCTATTGACTGTTAATTCTGAATTACAAAACCCAAACCCTGTATCTGCTGTTTTGAAAGTTGCTTGTCTGTTTCATTTCCTTCCAATGTGGCCAAGCTAAGGAGCCGCCTGCCGAGTGGTACCTAATGGGGTTAACGCAGATGACAGCGAGGCTGTTAAAATGGAGGCTGAGTTTCAGGGTTAGTTCTGGAATCTCCTTTTGCAGGTGGTTGGTGAAATCTGTGTGTTTTAACCATACTCTGCTTTTTAAAAATAGTACTTGGAATACTTGGGGATATGGCAGGAAGCAGCTTCCTCTCAGTTTTTAAAAGGAGCAGTTAAAGGTGAATGGGATGGACACCCAGAAAAATGTTATTTTCTGTTCATTCTCTCTGGGAGATGGCAGCTCTTAGCTGGAGTTAGGACTTCTGATTGTGAGACGATGTGGAGCTTTGTGCCTACATTAAAAGCATTATCACTAAGCAATGAATGATAACGAAGGGCACATTAATAATCACAGTGCTCGGCTGCCTGGAAATGCCTGGAATAAAGAGCAGGCAGCTCTGCCCGTGGATAAAACTCACGTTTTATCCAGCGTGTCTCCAAGCAGCTTAGTATTAAGGTTCTTTACATGCGTTTTCTTCACTAGCTCTAAATTGTGAATAGCCTAATTTTAGGAAAAAAGATAGTATATTTCGATATCTATGTTTTAATAAAAATACATGCGTTTTGTAATTGTTGGGCGCGTTTGTTTCTCCACCGTCCTTGTCTGAAGTCGGCACTGTGCTCAGACCTCAGCTCCCCTAGGAGGCTCTGCGGGGAGAATCGGGGCCTGGAGGAATCAGCCTTGCGTTGCCTGTCTAATCCCATAAGAGAGTCCTAGAGCCCTGTAAAAATAAAACAGATGCATGTGTGCCCACAGTGGCTTGTGTGATTGTTACCTGAAGACAATAAACAACCTCTTCTGTTCCAGCCCTTGAGTCCGCGCGTGTATCAGTTATTCCACGAGTTCAGTGGAAGCTTTAATGCCCAATTTTAAATGAAACTCAGTACAGTTTCCATACGTCTCTCCAGGGAGATTTCATCTTGTCAGGGTTTGTCTTTCAGAGACCGTCTTTGACTCCAGCTTCCCTCCATCCCAGTCCACCCCCTCCTCCTCCCAGCCAAATACTGTCCCCCTGCCCCTGCATTTCAGGTCACAAATAAAGAGCAAGTGATGAACTGAGAATTACGTGGACACGTTCTTTCCTTGGTGACATGGTGAGATGTTTAAATCCTCCCCCTCGCTGGTATTGAATCTGGAGAATGAATTATGCACAGCTGAAAAGCAGGGGGAAGTTTCTGGTTCAGGGGACACATTTACGAGTCACTCCCGACGGATGCCCAGTTCATTATGAGGGCCAGCCACGGGAGTTTCACATCAGCCTTTTGTTAGGAGGGAGCCAGGAAGGAGGCACTCAGGCAGAATCTATTTCTGTTGTTAGAAGGTTTTTCAGAGGAAAACTCACACATTCTAGTGAATGTCTGCTGTGGGACCGAATCTCTTCATTCCCCGCTCAGGTTGATGGACAATTTTTGGAGTTTCTTCCTTTGTCTTGGTAGTTAATCGGTGGATATAAATCTATACTTCTTTTCTTCAGAATATTTACAGGTTATTTTTAGAAAGATGCCACTTGTAAAAGAAGGAAATACTCATTTTTATATCAGTAATTGCCTCAAACTCTTTTAAACTCTTACAATACTTGTGGATATAGAGAAGTGTTTGCAAAATGGCTATCTGTCAGGATGATCACCCCCAAAAAAATTCTGAGTAAAAAGCCATGTTTATGAGTGTGTTTGAAATAATACAATTCCCTTTACCTGGTGTATAGGAACAGGCCAACCTTGACAGTCCTAAAAATGTGAAACAAAGGCCACCCTGTGAGATGAGAATTAAAGGTGAGACCCTGATCCTGGACCAAGCGTAAGTCCAGTGACTGGAAAAGAAAGTGTTCTTAGTCGGGGTGGGTAGAGCTCAGTGGTAGAGCGCATGCTTAGCACGCAACTGGTCCTGGGTTCAATCCCCAGTGCCTCCGTTAAAGAAAAACAAAAAAATAAATGAACTTTAAAAAAAAAAAAACCCAATGGAAAATGTTCTTGTGACTCACAGGTGCTTTTCCCACCTTGGCATATATGGAGACTTCAGAGCCATTTTAAAAGGAACTCTAACACCTGATCAGTGGGAGATGGTTTCCTGTGAAGCACTGATACCATTAGACATCACTTAAGAAACCACTTGGGTTATAGCCTATGATATGGACTTCAGAAATCCTTATGTGCCTAAACTCAAAGAAACCAGTTTCCCAGGTGAAAGAAAAATGCCATTATTCTTCATACCTCCTTTCCAGTCTGTTCTTTTCATTTACGTGAAACTGGGTGAAGGGTGGATTGCACGTGTTGGTCTAAGGCTGGTGGAGATGGATTGCTTCTCCCAGTGATGGAGGGACATATTGAAGATACAGATTATTATGAGAGTGAGAAGAGAGACAGTCACAGACATGAGTCTGGTTGTCAGTTGTCTGCGAAATTGTGTGAACAGAGTGTATTGACTTGGGATGAGTTGAGTTTACAGAACGTTTTATATTGAATGTGAAGTTTCCAGTTGTGTATAGACTCCTTTAGGGAGTGAAGTAAAGAAAGTAACTTAAGTCGGGGTGGTGGGGAGGAGTGGCTTTTAAAGACTCAGCTTCAAAATGCGTTTGGGGTGAATCTAAGCCAAATGAGGCCTCCTTACAGAGCAGCAGACAGTAGTCAACACGTACGGAAGGCTGTTCTTCTGCAGATGGTCACGTCTAAAATTGGGAAGCCTGGCAAACTCAGACGGTAGTTGTGAAAAAAAAAATCAAAATTGAAATAGATTCCACATGCCTCATTCCCAAAATTAATTTCTCAAACCCCTCTCCTTATAGCCACACAGCACCAGAGCCAGGATGCTGGGACACCTGTCCTGTCGTGAGCCCTGCTGAAAAAAAAAAAAACACTGCCTTTTCCTCCAAAGGTCACTTTGCCCCCTACACGGACACAAGTCAGGCTGCGGTCTGTTCGTAAGGATGGCAGTAAAATACATGAGAAATAATTTCAGTTAAAGGCCACACATGATGCAAGTCACTATGACATTTTATATGTTTGTCACATTTTGAAGAGGCACTCCTCTGGAATAGTTCACAAACCTTGCCATATTGGTTCTTGGACGAAATGGTGGAATACTTGTAATTGATCTGGGGGCCCGTGCTGGTAAGGTGGTAGAACCCATGTTTTGGTTTCCAGGGTTCGGGGCTCGCCAAGTCTTTATCCAGGCTTTGATCAGAGGGTGACCTCAAGTCTCACTCAGTCACGTAAAATTCCTTTGGTTTCAGTAAGCAGAAATGCAATTTCTAATTTGTATGACTGAGTAAGTGCTTCAAAGCCTAGACTTGCTGTACCCCACACCCCATCAGCAGATACCTGAATACAGGATGGGACCAGGGCAGCAGTCAGCACCCTGGCCCTGAGCCTGAGGCTGGCCTTTTTCTGAAGTCACGTGCTTCTCTGGTCACTTTTCCACTGACAAGCCAGAAACGTGACTTCGCCTGCCGAAGGTATGAAGGGGTTTTCATTTTTCTGTGCGTTTTTCTTTCTTCCATCTGCAAAAGATACATCAAGTGCCAGCTTCCCAGGACAGGCATTCAGACATTCACAACAACCGCGTATGAAATATCTGGTGATTTTCAGTTTATTTTCAGGAAGGAGCCATGGCTGCAAATCCATTTTAAAATAAAATTTAAATGCTGTATTAAAATATGTGATCCAGAGACTGACATGCTAGGGAAGTGTCCCTTTCTCACCTACTGCTTTTAGCACTATTGGATTTACCAGCTTTTAAACACAGTAATCTGGTTAAAGTTCTGAGTGGAAGCCACACAGTAGAGGACAGTGCTTTGACTTCCTTTTTCGGGGGTGAAGGGGGGGAATTAGGTTTATTTATTTATTTGTTTATTAACGGAGGTACTGGGGATGGAATCCAGGACCTTGTGCATGCTGGGCACATACTCTGACCACTGAGCTATACCCTCCCCCGAGCCCTTTTTAAAAATATATGTAAGAATGGCATAGAGAGAAATGCTTGTCCCAGAGACCAGATGTCAGGTCGTCAAAGAATAAACTGCTATGTCTGTGGAAAAGACATGCCGAAGATCCAAACAGAACAAACCCACTTTATTTTCAATTTAATTGATTTTAAAAACGCATTATGCACAGTGCAGCTGTTTTCTATTCTGCAGCGTTCGGTGGTACTTTACCTTTCTTAGCCCTTTATTTGGCTTGCCTGAGTCTTTGGAAATTACTCAGTAAATTTTAAGAAATTAATATTTTGAATTGGTTTAATTTATACCTTCAAAAGGACTAGGAATCCACGTTTGTGAGGGAAGAATCCAATTCCTGCCCTGCTTCCCTCGCAGGGTTTTTTTTTTTTTTTTCAAGAATCAAGATGGGAGCACGAAATCACTTTAACTCTAAAATGATAGAAAAGTCACTTTTGTTAGCCACACGACGTTTCTGAGGAATAAGCAGGGGCCAGTACTTGCACCTTAACACTGTCCTAAGGGTTGACACCCAAGAAATTGTAATGAAATCTTAGGATTTTAGAGGCTGTCCACAGAAGAGCTAAGACTAGTAAATGAGACACCACCAGCCCCGACTTTAACATTTGGGAAAATAGAAATTTTCTTCTGCGAACTGTTGAGTCACCTGAATAATTTAGGCTTGAATGTATTGAAGTTGCACCTGTAGAGAAGGTGGAAGCTGAAGGAACCGGGGGAGAAAAGAGTGGATGGCAGAGCAGAAATAGAATTCTTTTCCCACCTGGGCTGCCACCAGACTTACTGGAGGTTGGGAAGAGCCCTTCCCTCTCTGCGGAGGGGGAATCTGGACCCAGAGCTCTCCCTCATAAAATCTGAAGGTGTTGCACATCTGGATGGGGAACTGCTAAAGGGAGCGAAAGATCACCACAGTGTGGAATGAATTTAGAAGTTATCGTGGTGAAATTTAGAGGAAGATAAATTAGAAGAATACCCTAATGAGCATGGGTGTTAAATAGAAATTAACTGTGTTGATTCCATTTCTGTTAATCCGAGGTAGGCATGGAAATCTATTTGATGTGTTGCAGGAGTTTTATTTTAGAACGTGTCAGAAAATCTCCCTGACCTTGACTCATTCACCCTCACTCTTGGTCTGTCCTGTCGCCTGGTTTTCCCACAGGTCCCTTAACACATGGTGGTTCCTCCTGTGGGGTTTCTGGGAACGGCAGTTGTGCTGGCTGGAGAAGGGGGTGTGGTAGAGGTTAAGAGTGGTGAGTCTGGTAACTCATTAACTGGAGGTTTTCTAAAGGAAAGAATCAGATGCTGTTCCATTGTTTACCTGGTTATCTTTATGAGCTCCTGGAAGGCAGATAATGCCTTCCTTGCCATTGTGAGCCCAAGGTCTAGGTATGGAAGCTTTGTTGTCCTTTGGGGAACGTTATCAGTAAAGACCCAGAAGAGAGTGTGATTCATTGACAGAACCGGGAACAAATGACTTGCTTCCCTGTTCTTAGGGATTTTTTAAAAGCTACCATAAGTCTCCTACCTGTCCTTCTGTGGTACGTTTCTTTCTATTATGTAACCACAGACCATCTTTACTCGCTTTTATCTGGATTATCTTTCTATAAAACACACATCTGATCGTGTCTCTCTTGACTTGCATTTAGTTTTGTTTTTAAATCGTCTGGAGCAAAAATTTTATCCCAATTTGGCTTGATGCCGTTTGGCAGAATTCTGCGCCTCGGTGCCCCACCCTCCATCCATCCACTGCCTGGGAAAGCAAAAGCTTTTCACTGAAAATACTGTCTGAAGACAAAGCCAGCAGAAAATTATGTGAACTGCCAAAATGTATGCTGCTGTATGAAAATTACATCAGGTGGTCCCAAACGTTGTAAATTTTGAACTGTCTTTACTGACGTTTTATGTAATTTACATAGTTAATTAAAACATTTAACTCATAATTAAAAGCAGATAGTTTTTGTTTGATAAACGATAGACTACAGAAAACAGTGGACATTATTAACCCCAAAATCAAAAGCCTTTTAATAATGTCGTGGAAAAGCAGTAATTTTGGTTACATTATCTGGGATGCCAATTCCGTGAGTTTTTTCAGATCTTCAGGGGAAGAGAATTTAGAGATGAGAGTGCGACTGGGGATGGGTAGGTATTTATTTTCATACTTATTTATAAATAAACACAGTCTTCATTTATGTAGTTGTGCTTAAAAATATTATTTTATCTCTAAATACCATTTGTTTCTAAAGGAGTAAGGAACCGTTGGAGAAATGACTGGTTTTAGGTCTAAGTAGCAAGTGTACAAGTTAAGCCTGACGCATTTTGTCATACCAGGAAGCAAGGAAGTTGTCCTGGACCACCAGGATCTTGTCAAAATAACTCAAAGCCAAAACCAAAAACAAAAACAAACAAACAAAAAAACTCAAAGCCAGCTTGAATAAAGATATAAACTGCACTGGATTGAAACATGTCAAGTATATTTGAATCCATGAGTTCGTAATTATACTTTAAAAATAAAAACCTCATTGGTCATGTTTGGAGACTGTTCGAGAGCTTACCTCATTTTGAAAACTGGTAAATTAAGGGAAAGAATCGGGCAGCGATCCTGCTTTTCTTATATGATCAGTATCTCAGAGGGGAAATATCTCCTTGTGGAATTATTCTAGCTAATAAATCAAGAATGAATATCACTTTGAAGTCTCTAAAGGATTGTTGGGTCTAGGCAAATACCGTCAGTGGCTAGTACTATCACAGAAGGAGTCAGTCAGATAGTACGTGTCTCCTGATGGAAGTTCAGACACTGCACAAAGTAGTCTTGTCCCCTCTCCCCTATTAGAACTTGAATCAGATCAAGCTTCCAGGTCCTGTTACCAGTTTATAGGAATAGAGGGGACAGAAGAGTATGTTGAAACATGCCAGTGGGATGCAGTGAGCAAATTCCAGATTGTGGAAATTCTACAAGACAAGCAACCCATTCCTTCAACAAATTTTTTAAAATGCAAGGGACCTATTAGAAATGGAGACGAAACCTATAGATAAAAGAAAGTACACATTGAAGAATCACAGTGTATGAACCTTATTTCAATCCAGATTCAAACTGAAACAAAATTACAGTGCATGTTCGATATTGAGAAATTTTTACTGTTAGGTGTGATGATGCTATTGCAGTTTTGTTTTCTTGTCTTTTTTAATGTCCTTGTCTTTTAGAGACACACGCTAAAATACTTACAGGTGAGATGATACGATGCTTAGCATTTACATTAAAATAATCTGGCTTGGTGGATGGACAGGAGTGTTGATGGGAGTATAAATGAAACAAGATTGGCCGAGTGTAGATAAATGTTGAGACCAAGAAGTAAACACAATTAGTCTGTTACTCTGTTCTCCTTTTGCATGTATCAAAAAACTTTCAGAATGAAAGTTTTTATGTATATAAAGTTTAGGCACACACATTTTATATAAAATTATGTATGGTACGTTGCAAAAAATTAGTAAAAACACAAAGTTTCAACCAGGTTTAAGTATAAAATATTATTTAATATTAATAATAGTGAAAAATTTTTTATGGAGCAGTAGGAACTTCTATTCATTGCTGTGTATTGGGAATGCAAAATGGTGCAGCCACCTTGGAGGACAGTTTGACAGTTTCTTATAAAATTAAACATACTCTTCCCATACGACCTTGTCAGTTGTGCTCTTTGGTATTTTACCCAAATAAGTGAAAACTTATAAAAACCTGCACCTGGATACTTATAGTGGCTTTCTTTATAATTGCCAAAACTTGGAAGCAACCAAGATATCCTTCAGTAGGTGAGTGGTACATTCAGACAGTGCAATATTATTCAGCGCTGAAAAGAAATGAGTTCTTAAGCCATAAAAAGACACGGAGGTTTCGTTTGTCTTTCTATTTAGACTCCACAAATAAGTGATATCATATGGTATTTTGTAGTAACTTACGGAGAAAAAGAATATGAAAACGAATATATGTATGTTGATGTATGACTGAAGCATTGTGCTGTGCACCAGAAATTGACACAACATTGTAAACTGTATTCAATAAAAAATATATATATACAAAAGCAGAAAGAAAAAAAAAAAAGGAGAGACACAGAGGAACCTTAAATGCGCATTATGAATTGAAAGAAGCCAGTATGAAAGGGCTGTGTACTGTAGGGTTCCAACTATGTGACATTCTGGAAAAGGTAAAACTATGGAGCTGGTAAAAGGGAAAGATAAATCAGGAGAGCACAGAGGATTCTTCGGACAGTGAAACTCTCCTGTATGATACTACAGTGGTGGATACAGGTCATCGGAGGTTGGTCTCAGCCCACGAATGTACAACCCCAAGAGTGAGCCTGATGTAAACTGTGGCATTTGGGTGATGATAATGCCTCAATGCAGGTTCATGGGTTGTAACAAATGTACCAGCTGGTGGGGGATGTGGATGGTGGGGAGGTTGTCTGTTTCCAGGGCGGGGGTAGGAGTGTAAATGAGAAGCCTCTGTAGTTTCCACTCAATTTTGCTGTGAACCTAAAGCTGCCCTAAAAAGGTTTTATTCATTAAAAAAGGAAACCAATTAGCTATCAAAGTGCTTTAAACAAAACAAACCTTATCTGTTACTGGTGGCCGGTGTATGCCCCTCCAGCGAAAAGTTGGGGGAAAACAGTAGGTGTCATGAAATGGGCAGAAGTATCTTAACATTCACAGGTGAAGGGAAGACTCATGCAGTCAGGTGGCACTTCCAAATTATCCAGATACTTTGTTTTTCAAGGCTTTGTCCAAAGCTTTGAGGAATGGAGACTGTTAGGTGAAGGTTTTTTCCTTTTTTCTTTTTTGTTGTTGTTTTAATTTGTATTTATTAGAGAGTAATGCATGTGCATAAATTTATACGAAACTTTTTTTGTTTGTTTTTTGTTTGGTTTATTGAAGTATAGTCAGTTACAGTGTGTCAGTTTCTGGTGTACAGCGTAATGTCCCAGTCACGCATATATATACACACACGTATATCCATTTTCATATTCTTTTTCATTAAAGGTTATTACAAGGTATTGAATATAGTTCCCTGTGCTATACAGAAGAACTTTGTCTTTAATCTATTTTTATATATAGTGGTTAGCATTTGCGAGGATTGTTCTTCTAATGAAATGTGTATGTAACCTGTCTCTAGAGTGAATTTCCGTTTCTCTAAAGCTGGTAAACAATGTTCCTAACTCACCTCCTGCCATGCTTCCCTTCTGTGGGGAAAAAAGCACAGTCCTGCAGTCAACATTTTATATTTTTGTTATTTTATGTCTGGAACTGGACTGGGCACCAGGAATATACAGAGACTAAAACGAACGAAATCCCTGTCCCCATGGAGCGTGTGTCCTGTCTGTGGAGAGAAAAGGATTAAGGAGATAATGAGGAGGAGGCCTCCTTGGTGAGGTGGTCTTGGCTGAAGTCACAGCAGTGGCGAGAGTGGGCTTGAAGATTCCAAGAGAGGCAGGAGGCTGGTGGTGATGGAGTGCAGTGACGGGGAGGGCGGTGGGAGAAGGTCTGGAAGGATAGGATACATAAGGCCTTGTGAAGCGCGGTGAGAACTCTGGCTTGCACTCAGATGAGCTGCCATTGGAGGGTTTTGAACCAAGAAGTAGAGGAGCTGATTTCTGCCAATAGGATCATTGTGGCTGCTGTGCTGAGAGTAGGTGGTGGGGGCCAGGGGGCCAAGCAGGAGACCCACAGACAGACTGTTGCAAAATGCCCAGGGGTGCTGACACAGGTTTGGATCAGGCTAGCGGTCTCTGAAAATACTTTGACGGTCAAGCCAGTAGGATTAGCTGGTGGAATGGATGCGGCAAGAAAAAGAGAGGAGGCAAGAACGGTGATGGTGTCTTTAAGCTGAGCCACTGGAGTCAGTGGAGCTGCCGTTTACAGGTCCAGAGATGAGCAGACTAGGGGAGGTGCCGTCTGCAAGGACTTGTGGTAAAAAGTATTAAGAAATCGTGTGTAAAACGAAGAGTCTTCTCCAGTGTGTACTGTTTAGAGACCTGATCACTTTTTCATACCACACGTAGATTTAAGGACAAAAGTGAGACACTAAGTTACAGGAGAGGTGAGATCTCAGGACCTGAAAAATATTTGAGTCAAGTTGAGGGAGAGAGAAAATGATACAATGTGAACAGTATATGAGATTTAACCATATTACAGCAAATATGTAGAGGAAAAGGGAAGGGAAAGGGCTTAGCCAGAGCAGGACTTCGACATGCCTTTGAGTTCTTCTGCCAGAAATCCAGACCTGGAAGAGACGTCTTGCAGATTTCTGAGTGCATTTCTTCCTTGTAGTTTCATTAACTTGTTTGTTTGTTTGTTTTTCTAGTTGGGGAATGGCGGTCAACGTGTATTCTACCTCGATAACCCAAGAGACTATGAGCAGACATGACATCATCGCATGGGTTAATGACATAGTATCTTTAAACTACACAAAAGTGGAGCAGCTCTGTTCAGGTAAGAGATTCTTTTAAGCGTTTACCTACACGTTGACTCTCCAGCATGTGGAATGTGATTTTGTGAACCACAGATGGTGTGTTTTTGGGTAGGAAAAAATAGATATCAGTATTGATATAGAATTAAAAGGGGGAAACTCAGAACTAAAGAACACATGGGAGAAGTGATGGCCATCTAAGAGCATGGAGCCTTTCCGACACGGGTCATGAATGGTCTTGTTTAAGCTCTGAAATGCCTTCTGACTGGTCTTCCAGCCTCTCTGTCGCCCCCTGTCAGCCTCCACACATCTCCCCCTAAAATGTAGTTTGGGTCTGGCAGCACCCTTCCTTAAAAACCCCTCAGGGCTCCACACTGTGCTTCCCACAGGATAAAACTCACGCTTCTGTGTGGCTGATAAAGTCCCTTCTGTTCTAGCTGCAACCCAGCCCCTCAATTTCATCGTCCACATCGCTCTCCCCTGTGCCTCAATCCCACAAAATGCTCTTTGTTCCCTAAAGACTCCCCTTTTGCACCCCATAGCTGTTTTTCATGCTCCCTTTGCTGAGGTCTTTCTCAGTCTTTCCATTTGCAGTAAAATGTCATTCAGACTTAAAAATGTAACTCAGTTGTCACCCCCTCCAAAGGGGTCCCCAGATCTCCCAGGCTCCGCAGTGTTCCTGGAATGCTGTGCCCATCCTTCCAGAAAAATGTTTGCTACGCTGAGTCAGAAGGTCCAGCTCTTACTGCCCTGAAGGTACCCAGAGTCCTTAAGGACAGGACTGTGTTTCATCCTTTGTCGAATGTCTCGGAAGGCCCCCTCCTTGGTATAAAGTAGGTCTGTAGGGAATCCACATTGAACTAAACTGGTTTAAAAATTTGTTTTGACTTCAGTGATAAAGTAGGGGCTTATTGTAAGAACACATCACTAGTAGGGTAGTTTGTTCTTAGGTTGGAGTATTTATCGGGGAACTGGAAGTCCTTTCTTCTTGTGAACTAGGTGGTAAGAGGTTTCCTCTCTGCTTCTGGCTCTGACCTGAAATTAGAATTAGGAACTAGGTATTAGAAACTAGAAAATGTTGCTGAGATGTACTCATGTGAAGTCCCATGAGACATGATAGGCTACAAAGGAGTCATCAGTTGTGGCTGGTGCGGTGGTGTTGGGGCAGCAGCAGGACGTTCTCCTGTCTTTCCCACTGGGTCACGTAGAGAAAGAGTTTATGCCGTGCCGTCAGAATTTGGGAAGCCCCCATGTGTCACTGTCAGATATGCCGGAGTCCAGCGCCCACCAGTTCTGAGTACACCCTCCCTTCTCCACGTGTGGACTGGCATCAGAACAGACTAGTGGACAGACTGCCAGTGGCACCTTTGCCCCCGTGATCATTTTCTCATGAGGAAGATGGTGAGGTTGGCCAGAACCTAGGCACTGCCTCACCCACCCTCTCTGTGCTGGAACATAAGTCCTGTGATCTGTGAGGCCAGCAATGGATGCTAGTGACCAGTTCTTTGCCGTTCAGTACACGCAGAGAACAGCCAGCTTAGACTGCGATTTCTCCACGTCTGTGTTGCTGGCGTGTTGCTCCGACAGTGACTGTCAGGATCAACCCTTGCTGCATCTTTGTCAGCCGCAAATCTCCACTCAGATTTTATGGTGCTGTTCTTGCTATGCGTTCTGGAGCTCCCTAATATTTTATTTTTAGTTTGCTGGAGGAAGACAAAAAAATCAAAGAGTTTTCTGTTGTTAGCAATCCCTTTGCTGCTTGTAGCAGATGCCACCTTATATTGTAATCGTGGGTCCTTTTCTCTGCAGGGCCTGACCCTTACTCTTCCCTCAGAAACGCTCATATTGGGAGGGATGAAAATCAATTTGCAGCTCCTCTGGGGCAAAGACAACAATGTCTATCTTTCCCACAAGGTGGGCGAATGTACGTGTGGATAAGGGTCATGCTGTTGGTTATCAAAAAGAAGAGACAGAGAAAGGAAGGAGGTAAGGAAGAAAGCCATAGAGAAAATAAATGCCCAGTCATGGGTCTTAAGTGTTTAAGGGGCCCATGAAGAGCTTCCTGCGTAATGCACTTGGGGTGTTTTTGCTGACAAATGAAGTGAGAAGCAAATTAGAATTTTTAGATACAGTGGTGATAAGTGCTTGTGTGTTTATATATATATGTATATATGTATAATTTTTTTACAGATCTTTCAGATTTCCCATAAGGAAAATTCAACACAGTTTTAAGCAGCCCTTGTGAAGGGTTCTTGTGCAGGCCCCTTGAAGCATTTTACAGCCATCTGTAGCTACATTGCTGTCCAACGTGGCTTGATGAAACCGTTTTTATCACCACCGAACAGATAATTCCCATTAGAGTTACCCATTGGCTACCACCTAAGATTACAACGTTGATGATTCAGAAGAATAAAGTGTATTTAAAGGTTCCTTTCTGCTCTGAAATATGTTTTTTTGGCTCAAAAACAAAAAATGTTAATCTCCGTAGTAGAGAAACAGGTCTTTTATTTCAGGCAGTCGTTTTCCTTGGAGTGTGAACCACAGACCATATGCATTTATGGTCTTCTGAGGAGCTGCTTAAAAATTCAGAATCTTGGGATCCTTGACCTTCAAAATCAGTATCTCTGGATGTGTGAAGACTAAAATCTGCATTTCTAATAAGCACCCCGAGTGCTTATGTCCTGAAACCAAGAGCTTGCAGTGCATTTTTAGAGAAACCCCAGACCACTGAAAGTGAAGCGAAGATGTCCCAAATGTATCTGGCACAGTTTCCTCATTCATAATTCAGTCTGTGACTTTTGTCTTCAGCAGTGGCATTTAGCAGGAAGTGCTATCTTTTTATTTATTTATGAATTTATTTACTTAAACCCTTCCTTGTGCTTGAAGACATTGAAGGCAGCTAGGACAGTGCTATGAGGGTAAGAGCAAAACCAGATATTGGGGACCCAAGTGGCTTATCCTCATTGTACTTATGGGCAGTCCAGTTTCTTGCCTGGTATCTTTTTCTTCAACTTTCATTTAAAAAAAATTTTTTAGTGTTTTTTTTAATGGGGAGGAGGTAATTAGGTTTATTTATTGATTTATTTAATGGAGCTACTGGGAATTGAACCCAGGACCTCATGCATGCTAGGCAGGTGCTCTACCACTGACCTATATCCTCCCCCTTATTTTAATTCCTTTAGTTTTCTACGTGTGATTTTATTTTAGTAGTATGCCGTGGAAAATACATACACAAAATACCTTCACATAGTCACCTGATTTTTTTTTCCCTCATTGAATAAAATTGTTCCTTACTGTTTTGCCTAAAGGTTTATGTTCCATTCCTGGCAGTGCCCCTGTGGTATTTTTCCCCCATTTGCATTATGTTCTCTTTCTTTCTTGATTTCCAGCCACAAGATCTCCCTCCAGCTGATCATCGAACTCACATCAGCTTTTCTGTAGCTCATTAAGAGCTGACAGACTGCCTCACATTTGTGTTCCTTTTTCTGCAGAATTTTCTGCTTTTATATAACATCTTATGTGTTTCCATCTAAGCATTTTAAAAGCTTTTTAAAGGAGAGATGGAGTGAGAAGGTTTAACACTTGGAAACACATTGCAGTAAGTTGCAAAACTATGAAAATGACTCACTCTTTTCTCCTATTATTTTATCCCAAGGATGTAACCTTATGAAATTTTCTTTGAACATGGAATCTGGGTCATGTAATCATATGCATATTTCGTTTACATTCATTTCTTGTGAACAGCAGCCTGTAAGGTTCAAGTGAAAAACGGGGCTGTGTGAATGAGGAACAGGCTGTCGGTGGACGTGAATACTGCCGGTAGCAGTGTGGTGGTGTACGGCTCCTCGACATTTGATTTGAAAATGAAAAATGTTTGTGGATTTCCCACGTTCGGGTGGGGAATTGAACCACCTGAAATACCAGATTGGTTTGGCTTAAAAATATTTTATGTTTTGGTTCAACTGCTTTATAAAATTTGCAGGGCTTTTTGTGGGGTGACACAGTATGGTTTTACTTTAGTACCAGCTCAAACCAGTTTACTAGACATTTTATAAGGTATTCAAGAGAGAGAGAATGGGCAGCATGATGCTAAGAATCTCTTATAAATCAGCTTTAGCAACTCGAGGTACCATATTGGAGATGATGAAAAGCTAGTGGACGGTCTGGAGAGAGATGAGGAGAAATGAGGCGGGGAGTTTGATGGGAGGGGAAGGGACGCATCTTTCCTTTTCCTCTTCACCACTCACCCCCTCCTCTAATGTACAAATTTCCTTTGAAACTTTCTTCTGACACCTGTTTTTCTGTGTCTCAGGCCTCTCCCCTATTCTGGGATGTAAGCAACAGAGCTGTTGGGGCCACTGCTGGGTCACTGCCAGCACTGGGCCAGCGAGCACCTGGCGAGTGACCCTCCCACGCCTCCAAAGTCTAGTGCAGACCACCCTTTCCTCTCTCCGCCACGTTCCTTTCCTCCTCCTCACTCCCTCCTCGGGACAAGCAAACCCCCGACTCCTTACAGGTGCTGAGATGCCGTCCACGTGTCAGGCCGGCTCTGCCTGTACTGTCACGGCCCTGCTTAACTGCTCAGTCATTTTCCTGAGTGTGTTAGTATTTGAATAAAATCTAGTTTGAATTAAACCATTTTTTAGAGTGGAAAATTTAGGTATCCTCTTGATTAGCATTAAAAACAAAAAGACAAAAATGATCAGGATTTGATTCAGTTTCATTTTGTGCTTCTACAGATTGTCTCAGGCTGTTTCTTGGATCAGGTTTTTGGTGTTTTCTTCTTCCAGGAAAGCTTCTGCATCCAGCTGGTCGTACTGCAGTCGCATTTAGAATTCTGAGTCCTTGATGGGTCCTGGAAGGGGCGGGACTTTACAGTAACAGCGCAGGGTTCACAGACGTGTGGCTGTCAGCCGTGCCGGGGACCTGCAGCACAGGGGTTCTGAGCCCAGCAGTGCAGTCTTTGTGGCCGTTTTGGGCTGCAATCTGTGCGTCTTAAATAGGTTGATCCCCCCCACCCCCCAGTATGGTGTCCCCTGTGCCTTCTTCCTTCTGTCCGCAGGGACCTCTGTCAGGAGGACAGGTTAGTGATGAAATCAGCGCAGAGTCTAAATTTAGTCCGCCTTCTCCTGTTGGGCTCTCTTGAACTGAAACCAAGTAAGGATATTCTGTCAGTGTCTGTTAGTGCCAGAGCTTGCTTAGCTTTATAAAATCATAGGCTGTTATTTGCCTTAAGAAAGCTAAGTCATCTTGGATTGTGTTACTGTTGTTGCAGATGGAACTGTATTATAATGGAACATTTATATTTGTGATGTATTATGCAGAGAGGTGGGGCTTTGGGGGTTTTGGCTGACAGTTTTGCCCTCCCTTTATTTGGCTGAAGTTAATTTTAAAATCAGTTACTGAGTCTCAGCAAACCAAATAATGAAAGAGCAAGGGGGCAAAAAGTGAGCTGGCTAAGGGCAGGGGTCCGGGGGAGGTCCAGCCTCGGGTTCAGCCGCTGCAGTGGGTAATACACTCCTTGTCTCAACTAAGTGCGGGTTGAAAGCGAGATTATTTTTTGAGCACAGTATGGAATACAGTGTTTTTCCTTCTAAATGGTGTGTTTACATCTATTTGTTACTTTGTTACCAAAAATAGCGTAAGTTGGTGTTTTTGTTTTTGCTGGACTTTTTTGTTTGTTTGTTTCCTGCATTTTGTAATGCTAGTAGATGTCATGCATCGTGGGGAAAAGTGTATGCATTCACCTTCATTTATCAAACTGCCCCTATAAATTTTCCCTAGATGGATGACATACGTATTGATACACACACACGTATACATACTGATACTGAAAGCAATCAACCATATCTTCATCTGTCTCATTCGTGTATTCAGTGCTGATAATCAGTTTCGTTTTATTTGACGCACACGTTTTGAGCCCGTCTTTGGACCAGGCCCTGGGGACCTGGATAAATAAGATGGAGTCGTTGTCCTCTAAGAGTTCCGGACAGCAGGGCACTGTCCTGTAAAGCACCAGAGAGCACACCATGGTAAGTTCTGTTCTGGAAGAGCTTTGAGCTTGCAATGGAGAGATGGGGGCGACACAGGGCATCTGGAGAAACACCTTCAGATTCTGCGGGAGGGGGCGGGTGCTGCCTGGATGACTTAGAATGGTCACAGTTTGGGAAACAGCTCAGAAGTCCTCCCTCTTGAGTCACGTGGGGTGAGCAGCGAAGGATAATGTGTTTTATTAGGTACAGCCCTTAAATGCATGAAACATGTTGTTTTCTCTAAGAGAAATGGAGAGTTTTTTCCTCATGATCTCATCATATGAGTATGTGAAAATTGTTTTTACTCTACTTGTTTGAAGCAACTGTGCATACATCTGGGATAGTCTCAGGAAACCAGAGACTTGCTCATTTCTTTGGGAGAAACACAGCAAATATTTTCAGTTCCATAAAGTCAGTCTTCAGTGGTAAACTGCTCAGGTCTCTAACTGCACGGGTGTCGGGCAACTCCGTGTGGTATTTTCCAGAGGGACAGACCTACAGATGCGTTCTTTCTGGTCTTAACTGTTTCTACTGGAGTCCCTCCTAGGTAGTGATGAACACCGTAAACTAAGGGAAGTAAAACAGTTAGGGAAAACAAATCACCTGGATATATGTATATCCACCTATATACACTAACCAAAAAAATCAAGGAACATGTAATCACAATGAACTTAATGCAGTGCCTTAAGAGGAGTGAAGCATGACATATTACTAGAAATTTTGAATAACGATTGCCTTTGAGAATTCTCAGTAAAATCGCAAAATGTAATAATTGTAGGCATTTGTACAAAGAAGTACACTTAATTAAATCCTAGACTTTCATCTCTGTTTTCTCTTATCTGGGAAGATTCCCAGATGTCATAGATGAATGCAGTCTCCAGGGTTCTTGGTAAGTACATCACTAATTCATAAACTCCTTATCATGCAACTTCCCCTTGGGTTCAGGTTCTGTTCCTTCTGGTCTGCTGTGAGTAAGACTGCTGGGCTTTTCCTGCTCAGAAACCATCATTGGGTCCATGGTTGTGAATCTAGAAATGAGAACTGTTGTACCACGGGCAGGTCATCAGAAGAAGCACAGGGTGGATCCAGGAGATGAAGGAGATGCCGATGACAGTCTGGGGCTTAGACCAAGGAATGAACCTTCGAATCCACAGCACTGACTCCTTAGCTTTGTGCCTGTAGCCCTGACTCCATGGCCCCAGAAATCTCCGTGAAGGGGTGTGGGAAGCATAGGGCCGGAACGCAAGGACATGGTGGGTTTTGTAATTTGCAATTCTAATTTCAAAGACCTTTAGAGCCTCTTCTCCTTGATTTTGTCCTTGCTTTAGGATAAGATGCTTAGCAGATGATGATGTGTTTACTTTGAAATCATTCAGCAAGATCTGTAAACAAGTATCTTAACAGGGAAAAAAAAAACTGTATGTTCCAATATACTGTAAGTTAATTTGATTTTCCTAAAGATGTCAGTTACTTTACGTGATGGGTATATTCCTTAGGAAACATTATTCTGTATTCACATTGCCATTTTTCCTTTCCTTTTCTCCTCTTGAGATTAAATCTAAAGACTTTAACAGAAAGAGTAGAAATGGAGGGAAATAGTCATTTCCTTTTATACATGAATTTGTGATTACTTAAGCATCTCATATGTTTATCTGGGGAGAGACTTAGGGACTGGAGAAACCCTCAAATGTTTTTTGACAGATAAACTGGAGGATCTTCGGAACGTGGTCATACCCTTTCTCTGTAAGTGAGAGGCCAAGGACCTCATTTTGCTCTCTAGTTCTTTGCCCTTTGAATCGAAAGCGTGCATTTTGGAGATTCCTATTTCACATCTGAAAAAGTCCCAGCCAATCCTATTCATTTTTGTAGCTCCGATTATTTCAACCAGCCACGTAATTCCTGGTTTTAAATTTCAGGGGCAAAATGATGTCCTAAGGCGTCAACTTGTATGTGCCATTCTTAACCATTTTCATCGTGCTTTTTAAAAGTCTATTGTTTATTTTAATTCTTACCACAACCGTAGGCAGAAGACAAATAGGACTTTTTTTATTCCTGTTTCATATAAGAGGATAAAAAGCCAGAAAAGCCAAGTGTTCACAGCTGATGCTAGAACTGGGGCCTCCTTGGATCATAGCCCTGTGCACTCCTGTGTATGTGTGTGTGTGTGCACTCTGAATGTGGTGGAGGGCACACTGTGTGTGCTGCTCATTTCTTCCGTATCCATTTGTCAGGAGCCCTCTAGGAACAGAGGACTTAGAAAAGAAGTCCGTATCCCCACGCTTTAAATGACTAACTGAGGAAATAAGGCATGTCTGGTAATTCTACTGATGACATGCTGTGACCTGGTGGCGCATCGTCGAGAACTGTCTTACACTAACAGAAACACAGGCAGTTGCTCCTGGTCTTAACATGATTCTTCTCCCCCCCACCTGCTGAGAGCGGGTGGGGAGAGGGGCTCCCCACCCTGCCGCCTGCTCTCCTTGCCCCCTCTCCTGCTCTGAACTCCCTTGTCTTCCAAGCCAGACGAATTGGCTCTGAAATTTTGCCGCCTGCAGCTATTCGGTCCTCTCAGAAGAACCCCTGGCCAGCAGAACAGTAACCAGAGCCATGCCTCCTTAGAGACCCACACAGGCACACATGTGCGCCATCTTCCATTTGAATCCCCCAAATGTGGCCCTTTCCTCGCGTTGAACCCAGGCTTGTTTTAATAAGCTTGGCTGAGAAGACTCAGCATCCTCATCTGCTCTATTCCTATGCTCTTGAGACAAAAGAACATCTTCTAGAATAATGTTGTGACAAGCTTGGTCCCCCAGAGGATTTATGCATCAAAGAATCTGTTTTCCACGTATTTAATTCAGTTCAGTAAACCTGTATTGCTGTAGCTGTGCTAAGAGCCTCTGTCAGTACTTCTCCAACTCTTTTAATAGGAGAAACTGATGTTCTCTTAGTCTTGTATGAAGGGACAGGCTAGTGCAACATTTAAGAATAGTCATCCATCTCCCGTCCAGTTCTGTCCCCTTAGTACCGTATCAGTTTGCCCGCTGCAGCCAGGCGGCAGCTCCTAAACCTTTTCTGTAGAGAAATTCTAGAGCTGCCAATGGCTTGCAGTCACAGTAGGAGGAGGGATTAGACGCCATCCCCAGTGTTAAAGAGCTTCCCACCAATCGGCTAAGAGAGACAGCTAATGAAAATGCAAGCCCAGCCGCGGCTGGGCTCACGTAGCCATTGTAATCAAATGGTTAATTTTGCAGTGGGAACAGAGTGGCTGCAGAGGGGAGGTGCAGGGTTTTATGCACGTCCATGCATGCAGAAGACTGACACATAAATTAGGATTCAAGGCGGCGGACGAGGGACAGTAAAGGTTCAGGTAATAAACGCTGTAGAATTCAAAGAAAAGGAAGATTATTTCGGTCCAGAGAAGCTTCTTGGGTCTCTGGCCAAGCAGCCATGCAAGTTTAGTGGCTGGCCAATAAATATTTATGAAATAGAGTTTCACTGAAATGCTCTCCAGCCTAGGTTTTTAATTAGGATTAAGATTCCAGCTGAGGAGAGAAAGCCAGAGATTTTGAGTAAAGGTACTGTTGAGATATTTGCTGATGCTCTTACATATCGCTTTATGTATTGCTGAAGTCAGCAGGTGGTCAGTTGAGTTCCTGCCATGTGTCGGAAGGCGGGCTGGGATCTGAGGATACAACTGTATACAGAAGGCAATGCAGGCTGCACCTAGGAAGGGCCCATTCCTTTACTTGCTGAAGTTCTCCTTGATACATTTGTATCCGGAACATTCAAGTTCCTTTTCCTCAGCTTCACCTTGAAGCAGAGGTGGAACAAGGGGCCCTGGACAGAAGCTGTGTCACATGGCCTGTGTCACCATCGGATGGCATTCTAACACTAGTGGGTGGTCGCTGCTCTGAACAGTAGAAACATTAGGAGGCCATGCAGTTTCTACACAGCTAAGATGATCAAGCCAGGCATCTTCAAGTTCTACTGGTCTTCAAAGGAAAATCTTTCTTTCTAACTCATTTTTTCCTGAATTTACAGTTTATCAGACATGTAGACACTATTTAAAAAAAAAAAAAAGGAGTGTCAGAAGTCACTGTGAAATGTTTGGTCATGTTAGAATTACACACCTGGACACACTAATTGAATTGCTTGGCAGCTCTTAATAAACTAACACTCCTCAGATTGGTTTTCCTCCACCCTGTAACCATTATGTAATGCAGGCAGATTACAAGTTACCCCTCTTTCTTTGTCCCCTCCCTTGCAAGAGTTTGTTCTTACCCAAGTATTAACACTCATAAGCTTTTATGACCAAACTATTGGACAATAAGAAGCATAGAAATGTGGAACTCATGACAGCACACTTTCCTGCAGTGTCTGTTAACATGCTGCATAAGGAGGGTCATTTCTCCACTTTTCTCTTCTTTTCGATGACATTCGTGTGACAATTTGTATGACAGCTTTAAAATTACACATAATTGTATTTAAAGTCAGTGTTTAAAAACAATCCTTTCCTGCTTTTTTTTTAATTAAAGTTAAATTCAATTTTTTTCTACTTCTGTGGTCATATGATTGAATCTCAGAAGTAAATACTTACATATTCCTCATACAAATTTGGGTTCCTCCTCATACTAGAATTGTGCTTAGAAAAGCAAAATGTTCTGGGATTAACCTGTGAAATATACAAGAAGCAATTTATTATAAAAAAATATTGTCTTGGGTATCGCAGTTGGTATGAATGGTATGTGGTGGTTCCTCTGTAATGGCCGGGGGCTTCCTCTGGCCCCCTAGGCCTCTTCTCAGGACTGGGGGCTAAGAGACTGCTCACCTCTGGAAAGTGGGAGGTGTTACTGGTATTGATACGGGTGAGAGCTGGTGGACTGGAGTGGAGGGGGAGTGGCAGTCAGGAAGGAGCCCTCCCTGCAAGCCTTGGAGAGCAGGTGACATGGCTTAGATCTGGGAAGAACCCTGCAGCTCCCAGTCCCCAGTCCCAGTGACTTTCACCCATGAAAAAGCAGCCTGAGCGAGTGTGCATTGTGTTGAGATGGACTGCATGTCTGTGCTGGGCAGTTCATTCCGCTGCATCTTACACTGTACTGAAAGCTGCCTCATCCGCTGCGATACCAGGAGTTCACCCAGTGCCCTGGCGTGTGAAACTGTTAATACAATGATATGAGCAGTGATTTAGTAGAAAGTCCCTGAGAAACTGGGGAAAGTTTATAAGCTTTAGGTTTCTTATCTTTAATCTCATTTGCCCCTAAATTAGATAGGTTCTTAAAATCGGAACTTAAAAAATGGCACGATTTAGGTATTCTCCTCTAAAGACACTTACACCCAGAAACAAGCACTGGTTCTCTGCTACCTACCAAATTAAACGAAGCTGCTGCTTTTGCTGGCTTTTAAAGCCTTGAGCAGTCTGCCTGCAACCCATCTTTCCAGCATCTGCCCCCATTACTCCTCTACCCAGAGCCTGTGTTTGCCCTACCTCATCTTTCCCCAGATGCTGTCATTCGCTATTTTTGCTTGGAATGTCTCCTCTGAGGGCCAGCTCCAGTGCCACCTCCCCCGCAGGCTTCCTGGTCCCCGTCAACAACTCTCCAAAGTCCTGGGGTCCTTCAGTACCCATGGCTTCAACATGAGAGGTCATGCTCCATGAGGCAAGGACCATGCAAGTGCGACTTGACTTTATCTATTTGATATTGATTACTCTCTTGGTGGGTGTCTACTAGGCAGAATTTTTGAACTCACTCCTTTTGTATTTCTGTCTGTCTATCATATAGTTTAACAGTTAGAGTTGTTTTGTACTTTTGCTAGTTTCTTCCATGTGTGTTTCTCTGGGTCTCTCAAAACTAAATTCCTCGGGTTCTTTAAGAGTAAAATCATATTCCTCCTAACTATTTGTTGGATTACTGGTTTTTCATTGATTAATAAACCAAGTGACACACCTCTTAGCCATCTACAGACAGGCATTTCTTTAGCCTATGACCACAGAAGTTAAATAGGAAATGTCCTCTCTTCTCAGATCCTTACCTCCTCCTCAAGCTTTTCATAGTTTAAATCTTGCCTTTTTACGTAGTCAATCATTTGATTTCAGTAATTTTTTAAAAAACGCTTTTTGTCCATTAAAGTAGAGGAGGTAATATAAACAAATGTGTGAAAACACACAGTATCCTCTGGTAGTGCAGCGTTACGAACTTTCTATTTTGATGACCCTACTGAGAAAACTGACCCCTTCAGAATGGGTTTCATATGTACCTCTCTAACACGTTTTTCATCCGTAATAAAGGCTTTTTGTGCCTCCTTTCCTCTTCTGCCTGGATGCAAAGTTCTAACTTCAGCTCTATTCTCGGACTTCAGCCTTCGGGAAGTCTTGCTGCCAGTTTCAATATCAGACTCCCTGCAAGCCAGTGACATTTTGTCCCGCGCACCATTCCTGCCTGTGCTCCAAGTCCCTCTCCCCCTTCCTTCCTTCCTGATTCCCACGTAGAAGCCAAACCTTAACTGTACTAAGCTGCGTGTGTCAGACAGCTTGTTTTGGTAAGATCTGGTGAGCACATTACCTTAAAGGAAATCACTGATGTTAGAAACTAAAAGTGAAACCAAGTGCCCGGCTCTGGGTTGTCAGTGAGCGGGTGAAAAGAAACTGTTTCAAAACTACAAGGTGATTTTGCACCTTCCATTTCTTTGTTTCAGTTGGTTGAATCTTTTCCTGTATCAATAGGCAGATATGGAGTTCTATATTTTTCCCAAAGACATTCAAATGCAGGATTGTAGTTGCAGGGTAATTATGATTTTGCTGATGAAAACCACTGTAAATAGTTCAGTTACACTTTCTAGCATTCTTTGCATTCTAGTTTTCAACTCAGATAGAGTTACAGTTAATTTCTATGAAAATTATTTTCACAAATACCACTCTTAAAATACCAGTCCCCTTCTGTGCATTATGTATTTCTACCTGTTATAATCTAATTATTTCTCTAAAAATTTACTTTAAAAAAAATGAGTACCTAAATCTGAATCTATATACCAAATAGCCCTTGATTATTACTGTTGAAATTTCGTATTAAAAGATAAAGAACAGTCCTCATTCCATGATTTTTTGATGAAGAAGCACTTTTAAACCAACTTGGTACAGTGATCTTAATATCGGATCAGTTTTCTGTATGGCAGGTCTCACTTTTAACATTGTTCAGGCAGGTCACGAACAGAGAACTTTCACAGCTTTAACTGCAATTTTCTGCAGCCTTATAAGATTCGGACAAAGGTTTTACACCACATGAATGAGTAAAAACTTGAGGCCATGTATCAGATGAGAGCCCAACCACGTGGTTTGACAAGGCTTTTTAATATATCTGCTGATACTCTTAGAAATCCATCTGCCGAAATAATGATTGCTGGCTTATTTCTTTTTCTATAAAAGAAAGCGAGATGAGAATGTCCTTTGACAGCTTCCTCTGGCTGTGGAGAAGGGCAGGGACGGGGTGCTTTCAGCACTCGGCATAACTCACAGAAGCCTTCTCTGTCTGTGTCTGCGGGAGTTGAAATCTTCCCGCTGGTTCTTACTCCGTTTCCTCTTCACGGAATCAGTTTGAAAGCTATTTGTCTTTGAGACTTATTTAAAATAGGAATTAAAATTTTCTGACATAACTCCAAGCAGCGGGAAGGAGCGGGAAGCTCAGCTGAGGACTGTGGGAATTCCAAGGAACGTGTTCTGAACTCGTGGAAACCAGATTTCTCAATTCCGCATCTTTATTTTTGCATTTGTGACTCGGGGCAGGTGAAGTAGACAGTGTCCTAAGTCTGCTTTCACAGAGTGAAACAATATTGTGGTAACTGAAGCTATCAAGCTGCTGTTCATGCCAGGAATGTGAAAGATGCTATGAAAACAGCACATAGCTCCTGCTAATTTCAGCCTATTTTTGTTGGATTAGAAAAATGCAGCTGAAGTTGGGGATTTTTAAATTCCTTTAAAATGTTAGTATTCCAAAGCATTATTTCACAGTTGCCATGAAGCTCTTCAAGCCTCGTGTTTGCGTAGGTAGAAAGATTCCTGCTAACGTACTGGAAATACGTAAGCCTCACTTTTCTTGTTAGGAAGCCTTGATTTCCCAAAGGGGAACACTGCCTTCAGCATGAGGCTTGAGCTTTGGTAACAGATGCCACTCTGCCGTGGGATCAGTTCAAGGAAAGACGGAACTGAATGCGAAAACAGAGCTGGAGTGATCATTGTGTAAGAACAATATTCTACCAGGAAAGATCTTTAATAGTCAGTTGCTGAAGATGACAGAAAATACAGTTTTGTTGCTGAGAATATCAATACCAGGAGCTCAAAAAGGAGCGCCTGGAAGATGGGATTCCCAGGACTGGAATCTGGGGAGGGCGTGAGCGGCTGCTCCCGGGAGCGCCCCTCCAGGTGCGGCTGTGCACTTCCGTCTCCCATAGCAACCGCGCGAACGTCGGCGATGGCTGCAAGCGAGAACGCTGGCGAAAGTCTTAGTCATATGAGGATGAAACACATTGTCATCTCTTAATTAGCAGAAATATCAAGTATCCCTTGAAAGAGAAGTCGGTGAAGGACTACAAATTAGAGAATCATCTAATTTTAGAGTGTAGAGATCTGTCCAGATCGGACATTTTGCAGACAGGAATACTTCTGGCTTAGAAGGGTGTGATGACGTGCCATAGACTGTTCAAGATGATTGAGGCTTAGATCCAAGGACTAACAGTCTGGTCCTTTATCCTCCCCACCCTCGCCCCCTCCCCTCATCCCCATTGATACTAGCTTGAGAGAATAAGCTTTTTTTTTTTTTTTTACAGAGCAATTACCTGTAATGATTTCTGTAATAAAAGGTATAATTGATTGACACATTGTAAACTGACTATACTTAAGGTTTTTTGTTTTTAAAAGATATAATTACATAGATATGTCCAGTAGATAGCAGTTGTCACTCTTCTGACTCTTCGTCAGTACCAGGTAAGAGTGTGGGAAGGTGGAAAGTTGTAACTAAATACCGCAGTGACACAGACATTTCTGTGAGAAAATCAGGTGGGCAGTTTTGAGGAGCTGTTCGTGGCAGAACCCAAAATAGCTTGATGTCTTCTCTACAGAGTCTGTGGCAGGTACTGTGAGATCTTGTCAGCAATGAGCTATTATGTAGAGACAAAATTCCTGAATTTATTTACATATATGTACACTATATGTATATGTATTATGAGTATATATACTCATATAAAATCGTGATATTAGGGCAGATCAATGAGCTGTCTGTCCAGCCCAGGAGTCTGCTATGAATAGGAACTGGTCTGATGCCCCTCCCGTCAGTCTGAAAGGTTCACATGTTCTCTTGAAGTTTCCTGTGTGACTCCTTACAGAATTTTCATCTAGAAAATTTTCTGAACTCTTTGAAACTTTAAAATTGTTTAATTCCTAGAAGCAGCATAGAGAAGAAGAGAAAAATTTTTAGAACGGAGTGTAAATCCCACTTTTGTTACTTATTAGCTGAATGACTTTCTGAGCCTTATTCCCAAACCTGTAAAATAGAGTGTTGATAATTAAAAGGACTTTCCACTGTGGGTTTCAGAATGTTAAAAATAGATATGAGAGCTTTAACAGATTTTACACAAATGGTAGGTATGTTCATTTCTCATATTTCTTGGCATAATATAATCCATAAATTCGTTATTATTAAATCATGTCCTTTTTATCTGAAAATTTCCTTTTTAAAATGTCAGTTTTCCTTGATATTCTGCTATTGAAGTCCTGCGGTCTGGTGAAACTGAGACTATATCTTCTCATGCTTTTCATGATTTCAGTGACTTAAATCATATATCCTCTGATCTTTTTCGTACAGATATTCATTTTTGGTTCTGCCTTCATCCAGTGCACCATCTGTGCATTTTGGATTTCTGTCCCCAAACTTTCAGCTCCATAATGTTGCTTTGGATATAGAACAGCTGAAACCACTCTCAAGGCCATTGGTGTGGGCCACGCACGGCACTACACACAGACAGAATGTCTCCCTTTTTTCTACTGATTTGCGGATAATTTCCAGCACCTTGTTGGCCTTCAGTAGCACCTTGCGCGGACAGGCTTACAGGCATAGTCCATCACAAGTAATCTCTTGGATTGCTTTTGCCTTGGTATGATATCTAATATTTAGCCTTTTGAAGCTTATCTTTCACTTTTCTGTAGACTGATACCCAGAGTGGCTCTGTTTTGGTTAGGTTTTGGTTTTGTTTTGCTTTTAATGTACATATACCCCATTAATTCTTAAGAGAAGACAGAGCAACTCTTCTGGCAGTGCCTCTTATTTGGGACTTAGGTAATGTTAGAATTTTATTATTTACCAGGTGGTTTGGTTTGGTTTGGTTTGTGGTTCAACTGCTACACCCTGAGAGCTTAGTTCATTAACAAGCTACTTTTTGAAGCCCACACTGTGCCAGGTCCTGTGTTCTGGGCTTGGGTACAAAGGGGACCAAGATAGATTAGGTGCAAACTCTCTTGAGGAGGGTGGGTGTCAACCACAAACCAACAGTCAGCAGACACAGAACATGGAGTGACCGGAGGGTCACTTTAGATGGCATGGTTGGGAGTGCCTCTCTGAGGAGGTGATGCGGCGCCCCGATCTAAATAGCAGGTGGCAAATGAGGTAACAAGGAAGACCGTGTGACAGGAGCTTCCTAAGGGGAAATGAGGCCAGGGAGAGGTGGACAGAGGCCTGGTCACAGGACACTGCAGGCGAGGGAAGGAGTTTGGACTTTGCAGTGGTTTCACAGGAACCCCTGTAGTATCCTTAGCAAGAGGGGTGGTTCATGATCTAGATAATGGTAACCTTGGAACAGTTTGATGAAAATGGGATCTGTGCACAACGCAGGCCACATGATTGTAAGATTAATGAAATGACCCCAAAATCTGTACACCTGCCAATGAGGAGCATTCTGATTTGCGGCTGGCCAGACTTCCAGGGCAATGGCAGTGATTCCTGAATTTTCAAGTTAGTTGGTACCCATTTTGTCTACTTAAGGAATAAAATACAGAATTTCAAGAAGAAAGGAGTGGTCATTACAGCCAAATACTATTCAGAGGTTGAGTTGGATGAAAAAAGAAAAGTGACTGTTGGGGGAGAGGATGTATATAGCTCAAGTTGTAGAGCATTAGCTTAGCATGCACAAGGTCCTGGGTTCAATCCCCAGTACCTCCTCTAAGCATAAGTAAATAAACAAATCTAATTATCTCTCCCCACCAAAAAAAAAAAAAAAAAAAAGGGAGAAAGAAAAGAAAAGAGAGAGAAAAGTGACTGTTAAATTCAGGAACAGAAACTACTGATGGCCTTGACCAGAACATGGTGAGACTGAAAGACAATTTGAATTGGCCTGAATGGTGGTTGAAACAGTAGAAACAGAGACAGTTTTGGCAAGTTTTGCTGTGCACAGGAGGAGATACATGGCACAGTAGCGAACGGGTCATGTGGAATTAAGGAAGTTTGTTTTTTCTTATTTCGTCAAAGTCAAATGATATTAGAGCCTGTTTGCACACATTAAAAATAGTCTGTACAGAGAGAAAGTGCCATTGCAAGAGACTGTGAGGATAGTTGCAGGGGTGAAATCAACGAGAAGGTGAGAAGAGGTGAGATCCAGAATACACGTGGAGGGTCAGCCTTTGATGGGAATCCGAACGCAGCAGCCTTGTTCAGCTGAGGCCTGAGTGTGGTTTCCTGCCCCAACAAAAACTCCTGATGATGTTCTTAGTAGCAGCAGTTAGTGTCAAGTTATCCTTTTCACGATGTCTCTTTTAAGCACTAGAGATTTGGGGAACAGAAGTTGAAAATGCCCAAATGGACATACCTGGAGGCAACAAGAAACAGATGATCTTTAACATAGTTCCCAAAGTCAATAAGATATTTCTTAAAAATTCTCAGGGGCTCCTTTGATTCTAGAAAATACGACATACGATTTTATACCTAAATGATCATACAGTCACTTACTGGAAATACTAATGTGATCTACCCTTTCTTCATTATTTATTGGGGAAAAAAATCAGCTTATTTGATGCTCACATGGCTCTGAAATGCATGGGGAAGGTGTGGAAAGCCCAGGACATAGGTAGCAAATGGTGCAGTTTGGATTCTAACTGAATCTTTTTTTTTTATTTAACTTTAGTGCTCAAGCTTTTAGACCCTCAAAAAAATATGGAAGGTGTCCCATATTTTTAATTTATTTTTTAAATTTAAAAGAACCATAAGAAAATAAGACAAAAGTACACAAAAAATGTTGCACACAGTCTAACTTACAAGTTTGTGAATCTAAACCAGCACTGTAGTGAAAACCAAGTAAGACTTAGTCCAGGAATGCAAAGGTGATTCAACGTTAGGAAATCAATGACAGTGATTGATCATGTTAATCAAAGGAGGAAAACATTTTATGCTCTCCATGGTAATTAAAAAGATGATTGATATCTATCTTTTATATTCCTTATGTATATATGGTACAACAGATGCATTTTATGCATTGATTTCTCCCTAGAAAACCAAAGAGAAGTAACTGAAAATTTATTAGAATGCATGAGTAATAACTGTATAACAATAAAAATAAATGTTTAAAAATCAGTAGTTTTCAGCAATCTAGATGAAATTGAACACCTAGAAAAATATAAACTACTAAAACTTAAAAATAGAAGTTCTGAATAGACCTATATAACAAGAAATTAAATAAGTATTTTTTTTTTAATTTCACAAAGAAAAGCCCAGGCCCAGGAGACTTAATGGTGAATTCTACCAAATATTTAACAAAAAATTAACACCAATCCTTTACAAACTCTCCCAGAAAGTAAAAGAGGGGGGAACACTTCCCAGCTCATTCCATGAGATCAAGTATTACTTTGATAGCAAAACCAAACAAAGATGACATAAGATAACTATAGACCAGTATCCCTTATGAATACTAGACTCAGAAATCCTCAGCGAAATACCAGTGGAATAAATCCAACAACATATAAAAAGGATTATACACCATGATCAAATGGGATTAATACAAGGTTGTCGTAACATAGGAAAAGCACCAGTGTAATACACCGCAGTAATAGAATAAAGGACAAAAGCCCCATGATAATCTCAGTGGATGTAAAAAAAAAGCATTTGACAAAATCCAATACCCTTTCATGATAAAAACACTAGGACTGGAGGGGAACTTCCTCATTCTGATAATGCTGTCTATGAAAAGCCTGTAGCTAGTATCATCCTCAGCAGTGATTAATTAGATGCTTTCCCCCGAAGACCAGGAACAAGACAGGATGCTCATTCCCAGCACTTCTATTCAACATTGTACTAGAGGTTCTAGCCAGGGCAGTTGGGCAAGAAAACAAAATGAGGCATTCAGTGTGGAAAGGAAGAAGGAAAACTATCTCTGTTTGCAGATGTCATGATCTTGTATGTAAAAAAACCCCTGAGAAACCAACAACAACAACAAAAAAAAACTACTTTAACTAATAAGTGAGTTAAGCAGTAAATCTAACCAATAAGTGTAAGGCTTATATACTAAAAACTTTAAAATATCATTGGAGGAATGTAAATAAGCAGAAAGACATCTCATGGTAGTGGATTAGAAAACTTAATACTGTTAAGATGACAGTACCCCAAGTTAAACTCCAGATTCAATTCAGTCCCTATCAAATCTTAGCCACCTTTTTACACAAATTGACGAGCTGATTCTAAGATTAATAGATAACTGCATGGGACTCAGAATAGCTGAAACAATCTTGAAAAGGAAGAACAAAGTTGGAGGACTTCTACTTTTGATTTCAAAACTGACCACAACCCTGCAGTAATCAAGACACAGTGTGCTACTAGATGTAGACATGGGACAGAACTGAGAGTCAAGAAATAAAGCCATATATGTATACTTAATTGATTCCAACAACAGTGCCAAAATAATTAGATACTGCTGGGACAACTGAATGGTCACATGTAAAATAATGAAGTTTGAACCCAAACCTCACACCATATACAAGAAATAATTGAAAATGGGTCATTGCCCTAAATGTAAGAATTAAAAATACAACTTTTAGAAGAAAGGTATGTGTAAATTATTATGCATTTAGATTAAGTAGTGATTTTTTTAGATAAGACAAAAGCCAAGTAACAAAAGAAAAAATAAATTGTAGTTTATTAAAATTTTGTGCTTCAAAAAATACCATCAAGAAAAAGTCCACAGAAATGGGAAGAAATACTTACAAATCAGATATCTGATAAGAGATTTATATCTGAAATGTAGAAAGAACTCTTAACAACTCACAGTAAAAAGGCATTTAACCCAATTTAAAAATGGGCAAAGTATTTGCATACATATGTCTCCAAGGGAGATACACAAATGGCCAAAAAGCATATGAAAAAGATGTTCTACATCATTAGCCTAGGGAAATCAAATCAAAGTTTACACCCAGTAGGATGGCTAGAACCGAAAAGACAGTGAGCATTGGTGAAGATGTGGAGAAATTGGAACCCTCATACATTGCTGGTGGAAATGTTATATGGTGCACTTGCTTTGGAAAACAGTTTGGCAGTTCCTCAAAATGTTAAACACAGAGATACCATATTCAACTCCTAGGTGTTTCCCAAGAGGACTGAAAACAAATGCTCACACAAAATCTTGTACGTGAATATTTGTAGCAGCATTGCTCATAATAGCCCCAAAGTGAAAACAACCCAAATGTTTGTTGACTGCAGAGTGGATCAATAAAATGTGGTGTTTTCATACAATGGAGTATTACTCAGCCATAAAAAGGAATATAAAGTTCTGGTCCATGCCACAACATGGCTGAACCTTGGAAAGATTTTGCTAAATGAGTGAAACCAGACACAAACACCATGTATTATATGATTGCATTTATATGAAATGTTCAGAAAAGGCAAATCCATAGACAAGATAGACTAGCGGTTACCAGGGCTTGAGGAAAGAAGAGAATCTAGAGCGACTTCTAATGGGTGTAGGTTTGGGTTGGGGGGTGATGAAAAGTCCTCTAATTCCTAATTCTAATCTAATTCCTCTAATTGGAGGTAATCTGATTCCTCTGGAATTAGTGCTGATGGATGCATGATTCTGTGACTCTATTAAAAATCACTGAACTGTATACTTTAAAAGATTGAACTTTATGGTATGTGAATTATATCTCAGTAAAGTTCTGTTATTACATAGTAAATAAATGACTAATTTTTAAAGAAAATTGTTTTCTATATGCCATGAATGACAAATTCAAGAATATAACAGGAAGAATTAAATGCATGCCAACATTTAAGAAAATCTGAGGAAAAAGAAAGGAGAAATTATTCTACAGATAGTAGTATTATAGTATTTCAGTAATAAAGAATGTGAAACTGTCATGGGGACAGACCCCTACCCCCGCAAAAAGAAAGAAATTCAAGTCTAAAAAGCAACCTCAATTGCATGTATTAGGGAAGTCATAGATAGTAAACAGAGTGATTCCTCAGTGGGAAAACTACAGATTATTTATGAAATGGTGGTGTTCAACACGTAGCTAACTTTCTCAGTCCGTATTTGGGGTTGAAAATCGCAGAAAATAATTCTGGCATGTTTAAGCAGAGACACGTTTACAGAAGGGATATTGGGCAGCTCAGAGGCAGTGGGAATCCAAGTTCAGAAGATGCCAGCAACCAAGAGATGCTAAGAAGCTAGGAATAGGGCCCCCCTCGAGCCACTGGAGAGGATGGTTAGGATGCTGCCGTGCTGCTGAAGCTGCTATGGGACGTGAGATCCCACCACTGACACCATGACCAAATTCGAATGGTCCTTGCGTGGTTCAGTCACTCTGTGAAGATTCTGAGACCCAGGCAGGAGCATCCACAGGCAGAGCCTCGGTCACAGGCCTGTATCTTTACTGCTGGGGGTGGGGAAAGGGATGTCTGCCCACCTTCGTACCGTGGTGGGAGGCAGGGCCCTGTTGCATCAACCCAGAAGGGAAGGTGTCCAAATGCTGGGGAGCCAAAAATGACATTTCCACTAACATTTGGAATAACTAAAATTAGAACCATCCTTTACATCACAGACCAAAATAAATTCCACATGGATTCAGAATGTAAATGTGAAACTTGAGACCATAAAAGTACTTAAAGAAAATGCACATGAATATTTATGTAATCTTGGTTTGGGAAAGTTGCTAAGCGTGATATAAAAATCAGAAGGCCATTAAAAATGTCAGTAGAGAATATTTAATAATCTGGAAAGGGAATCATGCTCTGTTAAATTTAAAAAAAAAAAAAAAGGTATATGCTAGAATATTAACAGTGGTTTTCTCTAGATGGTGAGACCAGAGATGATTTTTCATTCCTTCCTTCACTCCCTATTTAATTTTTTTTTTCAAAAGCTGTTTTTCCTTTTTAAATTTAGAAGGTGAGTGATTTGGTTGCTGGGTTTATAAGAATACACAGATATCAGTGTCTGCATAATTAAATTTTATGCTAAACATTGCAAAAGTGAAAGTAACTCTTGAGAGCAGGTGATGAGACAGTTGTGTTTAGACACTCCCATCTTTAAAAAAAAAAAATAATATGAAGTGGCTGTTAGAATTGGTGCCGACTGGTAGCACTTCAAAAGGAGGGTCTGAATAATTGGATGACTATGAGAATGCACCCCCCACCCCAGGATCATGATGCTTCTCTTACCTCCCCCAGTGTTTTTTGTTTTGGTGTGCTTTATTTTGTCTTGTTTTTAAGAGAACCCATCTGCTTGACTGCAAAAGTACCAGTTTGTACTCAGGGTATTGGCATCTAAGGGAAGCATCGTAGATGCCAAGAGTCTGGGGGTGATATTTATTGTGGCCTGTATTTCATCACTTTATGCTCTTCCCTACAAACAGTGAGTTGCCCCACCATTTCCTGTTCTAGCAGCCCTTACCTCCTTGATATCTTCCCTCTTTTGGGTTCCTATCTCAGTCAAGGATGCTCGACATCTATTTGACATAAGGACCGAGTGGGTTCTTCATATGTAAAGGTGGGTCGTCTGAATGGAATGAAAGATTTCTCACAGATACCACTTGATACCGTAAGAACGGAGGGGAGCCCTCTATGTTCAGAAAGGCATGTCATTGGCACATTACAGAAACAGACCGAGAGGTATGAAGACGCGAAGAAGGAAAGAGAACACAAAAATGGCCTTTTGTTCCCAGTCTTACCACTGAATTGCTTTTCTTCCTTGTCAAAGGAAAATTATTCTGGTTTTAAGTTTCTTTTTCTAAATGCCTTTAGTCTTTACTATTAAGAAGATATGAATCAGTATGTATGATCTTTCTGGGGTTTTCTAGTTGAAATTGTCATGATGTAAGAGTTCCTCACACACATACACACACACACACACACACATATGTGTGTGTGTGTGTGTGTATGAAAGATTTAACTAATAATGTCCCTTTCCTATGACCATTTCCTTGGGGAACTCATTGAACATTTCTGTTATTTTTATTTCTCAGTCATAAATGGCATGGCTCTGAACTTCCATAAGTTTCAGAACCTCCATGTCTCCAGCCTTCACGTTAATATAGGAACCCCATTGCTCTGGACTGGAATTAAATTGGTATAGAACTGTTTTTGGTAATAGAAAGTTTAGTTAGTTTCACCTAAGTCATTTTGCAAGATGGATATAAAACAGCTTGGGCGGCATACGTGGTTTTTTTTTTTTTTTGAGCTCCATATTTCATGAGAACTTTTGTAGTTTTCTCATGTTGACATTTTCTGCTCTTTTTCTCTTAATGTTTTAATGATTTGGAGTGGGAAGCAGCTCAATGGAAAGGAAAATGTGTTCCTTTTTTTTTCTGCTAGAAGTTAAGAAGAGTTGTTCTTCACCCTGATTTCCTTGGTGTTAAAGAATGAAGTTCTGTTCATTGTTCGTGGAATCTGGTGATGCTCTGGTGAACAGTGTCAGTCCTACAGTGGTTAGGGATGGCGATGTGGCAGGAACTGCATGGAGGCACTGTCCTTGCCCTCCAGCGCCCAGCCCTGCTGGACAAGGAGGTGTAAATGCGCTGAGGAGGGGAGCACACGTGGCCAGGAGGGCTGAGGGCTGAGAGCTCCCTCCTGCCCAGCAGGCAATCCTCAGCCACACGTGGTGCAGCCACACTCAACACCATCCCTGTTCTTGTCTCTTTCCAGGAGCCGCCTACTGCCAGTTCATGGACATGCTCTTTCCAGGCTGCATCAGTTTGAAGAAAGTAAAATTTCAAGCAAAGTTGGAGCACGAGTATATTCACAACTTTAAGCTTCTGCAAGCGTCGTTTAAGCGAATGAACGTGGATAAGGTAGGAGACTAGCTTCTACCTCCATGAAATGTGTTGTCTTTGCTTAAAACTGTTTTCATGCAGAAATACAAAAAATCCAAAAACGTTATCAATGGGATATATCTGGTTATCGCCACAGTAGGTTGGGTTCTATACATAGTATAAAGCATCAACCCTCGCTTCCCATATTTGGATGAGGTTTTTATTTAATGAGTTTTCTAAACTTGTAGCCATTGGACTAAAAACTAACAGAAATGATGAATGTTAAAATGTTGTTATTCCATATTAGCATTACAGCTGAGAAATTTTTGTTTGCCAGATGCCACTGTGGTTCTTTGTGTGTTTTGTTTATTTGAAGAAATGGTGTATTACAGTAGAAATGGCATGGGTTTGAATCCCAGCATTATGACTTGTACAAGTTATTTAAATTCTTCGAGTCTGCGTTTACTCATCTGTAAAATGGGACTAAAACCCCCTTCCTTGTGGTTATGAAGTTAAAATGAGGGACTGCGTGTCAGTGTCCAGTGTATACACTCAGATTCTCACTTGGTGTCTGTAAAATGTTCTTTTCCCTCCCTTGAATTTTATAATTTTGTCCTAGAGTGATACAGATGGAGTTAGACTAGAGTCCTTTTTTCCCTCCATAAAGGACTATTGCTGAAGCCCATTCAGTCTCTGCATGTTTCCTGCTCTTAAAATACATAATAAATTCATAGTCTTTATTTAGGATATAGCTCTTGAAGGAGATATGTTGAAAAGAAATGCATTTTGAATAGGAGAAAAGAGAAAAACAAGCAAGGGAGAAATGGAATACTTTTCTTTGCATGAATAGTAGCAATAAATAAGCCATGGAAATAAAAAAAATAAATATTGGGTTATATATATAGAGGTTAAAGGAAAAGAGAGGTGTGCTGAACTGTATATATTTTTTTAATGTAATGCAATTAATATCTTCCTAAATCAAAGCATTCTCATCAAAATATTAAAAAACTCTTGGCTGCTCACTTTCTCAGGATTTTTATTTCGAAACGTGTTCTCTTTAACATTTTAACCTTTTGATCCTTTTCAACTTTATGTCCTCTGCTGTGGTTAATTTCCAGTCGGCTCCTTCCTTATTTATCCAGAACCAGGGCTGTGTAGGTTCCCTTTGCTTAAGAGCCACATCACTTCTCTGTATGTTTCTATATCATTTCTCTATACACGCTTCTACATCAAAAAGAAAAGAAACATCCATTCGTAAGTTTACTGATAGAACTTGCTGTGTAACCAAGTCGGGGGCTCTATATCTCCATAGAAGTATGCACACAGGGAGTGGGTTAGCCATTGTTAGAAATGTTGAAGATAAAATTCTGGTACTGGAGGGACACTGACCTTGGTGACCTTTGTTGGCCTCTCTAGCTTAATATGCGATAATTCTACCCAAAGGTCCTGGTATAGAGAAAGTGGTCCCTGTTCATGTTTGTTATAGCCTGTGACAGCACGTGGGAAGCTTCTGGGCAGATGATTTTCTTGTCATTTAAGATTTTGAACTTAGGACCCTGGAACTTTCCTTTTGATACGGGATGCAAAATGAAGTCAGCAGAAGGAAGTGCCTGCTTTGATCGGCTAATGTAGCATCCTCATCTAAAACTGTTTACAAACTTTCACGTTTGGCAGAAGGCAGAGTATAGCGGCATGTGAATCAAGGGGCCGTCTGCTCTAAGAAGGCGCTTTCTGAAACAATATCAGCAGAAACCAAACTTGCAAATCAGAAAACATGAAAATATTTAGTACGATGAAAAGACCTCTAAAGGGAACGCCGACTGGCTCTTTAGGCTGCCAGGAGGAAAGGTTATGAGATTCTCGGCTCAGAAGTTGATGCCCAGCGCGCCCTCCACCTGAATGCCTTCTGTGACTCCCCTAATCAGACTCCGTTTCCCTTCCTCCACACCCCATGGCACACCAGTTTTGTGCAGCCCATGAGCTGCCGGGCCCTGTGCTGTGGTTAGGTGTTTTTATGCTGGTCTCTACATTGTAAAAAAGCCCATTTTGTTTCATATGAACCAGTTAGATTAGTATGTGTTTGCGTTGGTTTTAAGTCTTTATTCATTCACAGTCTCTAGTGGCTACAGTCCTTTTAAGAGCTTATCCCAGTGTAACTGGACTGAGTGTTACAAAGAAATAAGGAAAACCCATCACTCTTGAAACAGCACGGCATCCCAGATCCATGTTTTTAAGGGAGGGTGCTTTGGCAATAAACATTCTATGAAAAAAAAAATTCTATGAAGAGGGTCAGCCTCCCTCTTGACAGCTGAGGGTATTACTTGCTTTGTATTAAAAGTATTAAATAGTCTAAGAGAACCAACTACAATGTTTTAATTTAATTTTTCTGTTATACTTGAAAAATACATGAATTCTAGAATACCCTGGCTAAGATGCTGGGGGAGAGGCCAGGCAGGCGTGAACTACAGACACGCAGGAAGTAGATTTGGGGAGCGCTTCAGTGGTATTAAACGCAAACACACCTGGGGGTGGTGCCTCACACGCTGCTTTTACATCGCAGGTAATTCCAGTGGAGAAGCTAGTGAAGGGGCGTTTCCAGGACAACCTGGATTTTATTCAGTGGTTTAAGAAGTTCTACGATGCTAACTACGACGGGAAGGAGTATGACCCCGTAGAAGCACGACAAGGGCAAGATGCAATTCCTCCTCCCGACCCCGGCGAACAGATCTTCAACCTGCCCAAGAAATCTCACCACGCAAACTCCCCCACCGCAGGTGCGTGAAATCCTCAAGTCACTGTCATTGTAGAAAACGGCTTAGGCCCTCCTGTGTTTTACTGTGTTTGATGGATTCTTCCCAGCAGTCAGCATTGTAAAGCCTCTGGACGATTTTTATTGTTGTCTGTCTGACCACATTTATCTTCCCAGCAGTGACCCATCTGTTAAAAGTCTAATGATCAGGATTTAAACTGTTAAAAAGGTAGAGCCGTCCACTTTATATCATATATGAAGCTGTATGTTAAAATAATACTTGAGGGATAGATCTCTTTTTTTGTATTTTTTTCTGACAAACTTCAAGTAGTCTGCTGAAATTCTGAGTGAAATATTTTTACTGCTTGATGGCTGGCAGTACAGAGTAGAATATGAACCGATTTACACTCTTAAATAGGGATAATCATCTGTAATCCTTCAAAGGAAATTCAGGAAATATCCATCCGGTCTCCTGTACAGGCAGTGCCAATTTTTGTGGGACATTCAGCAGGACCTCACTTATCCAATTTTCGTCCAAAGGTTACATCATTGTGGATAAATACCAAAAACTTAAGAAAAAATTTTTTAACTATTTTGGATAAAAATCTTTCTAAAATATAAATGTTCTTGCCATAAAAAACAGACTTTACCAAGCAGAATGTGTTCTTGTAAAATGAAGGTCATTATTATAAACACCAGCTGTGGTACTGGACAGTTAGAACAGTGAAATCCTTGGAAACCGTTTGTTTCTGTTCTAAAAACTAGTGTTCCATGCTTGTTAAATTAATAACCTTAGTTGTGTAAATAATACCAATTCCTTATGTATGCCCAACCTCCGATCAGAATGATTAGAAATGGTTATTACAGGACTGATACTGAACAGTGCGTACATGTGTCTGGAACTCGAAGTGTCGGTGGGAGGTCAGCATTTGGGAGTCTTCCATATCCAGGTGATTGAGGCTGGAAGCGAGTTCTGAGTGGGAAGACAGAGTCTCTGAGGAGCTTGAACGTTTACTATTTGGGCAGAAAAGGAAGGACTCGCCTAGGAGCAAGGAAGATGCCAGAAAGATGGAAAGACATGCAGGAGTGATGTATCAGGGAATCGAGAGGAATGGAGCAGAACGGTCCACAGTTAAATCTGCTGAGAAGTCAAGAAAAAGGAGGGCTGGAAGAGTCCTTTGGATTTTTCAACTTGGGGGTCACTCAGTGGAATGATGGGGCCAAGAGTGGGTTGAGGAATGGGAGGAAGGAGATTGAGACAGCTTCAAAATCCGACTCTGAAGCCATAGCATAAATAAGCGTCAGTGAAACAGACTCAGCACAGTTCTTTGGGAACACATACATTTAAGAGGCAAGAGGGGAAAAGAGGAAGCTTAGAAGGAACATCAGGGAAAAAATCAGGAAAGTTCAACATCAGAGAACAAACAGTAGGGCATTTCTAGAAAAGAGGAATCACCAACAGCACTGAATAGTAATTGTGGGGGGGGGGGGATCAAACAGGAAAATTGGCCGAAGAAACCTGCCTCCTGGGAGGTGACGGCTAGTCCTTTAGAGAACGGGTCTGTTGAACGGCACACCTAGACTGCGGCAGCTTAACCAGGGCAGACACGGCAGATGCGAAAGGGACATGGGAGAGGAGATTCACCTTCAACCAATCAGTCGGGAAAAAAGGGGAGGAAAATAAAAAGGTTTTGTCCATGTCGGGAAGAAGCCGACAGCAGCTCCAGGCAGTAAGACTGGGAGGAGAATGGGCTAGTCCTTGACTGGATTTTGTTTGCTTTTAGGACGAGGCACCATGTGCAGGTTTGGAAGATGGGAAGACAGGTCCCTGAGAAAGGAATCATTGAAAATAGGGAAAGGGAGGGGAAAACTGGTGGAGCATGACCCTGAAGCTGGAGAGGAGACAGGGTCAAAGGCATGGGGAGAGGGGGAGAGACGAAAGGGACTGCTGACTGCTTTGGCACAGAAGTGCCGGGAAGAGGTTGGGTAAAAATTAAGCCACGAGGAGTCTGGGGAACAAAAATGTATGGCAGTTCAAATTGGCCTTCAACTTTTGTCAGAAACTGTCATTATTCTCAGACTAGGACAGAGAGGAGGGGCGGTGTGTTTCTCCCAGGTTGGGGAGTCGGTGGTCAGATGAGTGGGGGGACCAGAGGATGAGAAAACCAAGGGTGGCTGGCACCTCTCCCCTGAAGGTCTGTTTCCATAGCCCTTAATGATGTACGGACTGATCTGGAAACCCAGCTGCCCCCTTTTCAAGTTTTCTGCAGTGGAATCGCACAGGCCTCAGAACAGCTTTCTTCCATAGTCATAACGTGTCCTTAAATCAGCACCGACAATTCTGCTCCCCCAAACTGAACTGTCATTACACCGCCTTGGCCTCGTGTTCCAGGAATTCCCTCATCTGTCTTTCACAGAAGCCACAGAGAAACTTGTGCCATTTTGATAGAATGTCTGTGAACCCGGATGAGAAATATATTGTTTCCAGAGCTTAACCTCTCGGGTGTCAAAGCTCAGGAAACACATTAAAGTCAGCAGATGATAAATTTGGGTTTTAATGCTCCGGAAGGCAGTATTCCTAAGGCTTGTGTTCCTGGTCTTGACCACGTTTGCTTCATTGGTCGTCATCAAGAAGAAGGGATATTTTCAGGAGTCAAACCGGCCATACCCTTTTGTATGAAATATGTTCTGACTTGTGAACATTGTGGGACAGTAAAACTGTGCTGTGAAAAAAGTTATAGGAAGGTATACATCACATGTAGAACATTGTTTTAAAAGCTATAATAGGAGAAAGCTCCTATAAATATACAGTGAGACTTCATTTTTTTCTAGAGGTCATGTATCTAACACTTGGGAATACAGCCAAGAAAATGTAAACCAAAATGTCATCTGAAAGTCAGAACAGGTGTAAAATCTGTGCTATAAAATTCATGCACTGTATTCTTAACATGAGGAAGAGTGCCTAGAATTCTTATCCAAAATCTATTTGCTCTTTCTTATTTATTTAATTTATTTATTTATATTTTTCTGTTTTTTTTCAATTGCTGTCTTGCATACATTATAATACATTTATAATTATATACATTGTATGTCTGACATACATTCTGTTAGTTTCAGCTGTGCAACATATTGATTTGGCATTTCCTTTTTTAACAGAAGTATAGTTGATTTATAATATGTTCATTTCTGGTGTACAGAATAGTGATTCAGTTGTGTGTGTGTATATATATTCCTTTTCATATTCTTTTTCATTATAGGCTATTACAAGGTATTGAATATAGTTCCCTGTGCTAAACAGTAGGACCTTGTTGTTTATCTATTTTATATATAGTAGTTAGTATCTGCAAATCTCAAATTCCCAGTTTATCCCTTCCCACCCCTTCTTCCTCCCTGGTAAACATGTTTGTTTACTATGTCTGTGAGTCTGTTTCTGTTTTGTAAATAAGTTCATTTGTGTCTTTTTTTTTTTTTTTAAGATTCCACATGTAAGTCATAACATATGGTATTTTTCTTTCTCTTTCTGGCTTACTTCACTTAGTATGACAATCTCCAGGTCCACCCATGTTGTTGCAAATGGCATTATTTTATTCTTCTTTTTTTTAATGGCTAAGTAACATTCCATTTTGTATAACTACACCACATCTTCTTTATCCAGTCATCTGTCGACGGACATTTAGGTTGCTTCCATGTCTTGGCTATTGTAAATAGTGCTGCTGTGAACATGGGGGTGCATGTATCTTTTCAAGTTAGAGTTCCCTCTGATACATGCCCAGGAGTGGGATTGCTGGATCATGGATTCAGCACTTCTATACATTGCGAAATCATCACAGTAAGTCTAGTTACCACCGGCACCTTACAGAGTTGATACAGTACTATTTAGTATATTCCCCCTGCTGTACTTTACATCCCCGTGACTAATTTGTTTTAACTGAAAATTTGTATTTCTTGATCCCCTTTATTTGCTCTTTCTTAATTTGGACATAATTACAACAAACATGGGGATATCGTTTCTCAGCACGTACCCTGTTATGGAAAGGAATACACTGATAGCAATAAAAAGTATGAGCATCAGTAAAAGAAGAGCCAAAAAAACTTATCAAAACCTCATATAAATAGCCCAGCAGCCTGAGCTCTTTATTATTTTAGCAAATGGCTCTGTGCCTCTCAGTAGCCGTCACGATCTGTGTGACACTGGCATGTACTAATTAATACACTCAGAGTTCCCTTCTGATTATTTTTTTCTTCAATTTACTGTTTTTAATCATCTCCCCCATGAACTATTTTTTAGTCTCTAAACTGGCCTTTCCACCTCTGGTCTGAACCATTTAAGGTGATGCTTATCATATGTAAGTCTGACTTTGTTCATTCAAAATTTGACACGTTAAAGTGCCTCAGGAGGTGAGAGTCAGCTCTGTGGGAACCTCACGCATCTCCGTCAGTGATCTCACTGTAACATGCAGACTCATTTCTGTCTTCACCTCTGAGCCTTGGGCGTCTCTTAGTTAGCGGCATTGGTAGAAACAAGCAATAACTGGTATAATCGAAAACAGACGATGGTCTTGTAATCATTTTTCTCATTTTAGCTTTGGAATATTTGGTTCATTTTGCGTGGCTTGATCTCTCTCCAAGTACTGCCTTAAGCTACTATTAAACCTAATTTGCATGTCCTGTCTCTAATTCATGAAGAGCTGTCCGTGGGAGCCCCAGAGCACGCTGTGGCCATGTTAGGGTGGAAAAAGTGATCGTGGGATGGGTTATCCACAGTGATCATTAAGAAAGGACTGTCTACATGGGCAAGAAAAGAATTGTGTTTTTACATCATACAGACTCCTTATATCTAGCCATGCACTGTAGGTTATTTGCTTGTGTGTAAAATAGATGCGCTCCACATGCTTGGTGAGAATGTGCTAGATTTTCCTGCCATTTCAGTCTGGATACAAGATATTTTTCTGTGAATTCGGAGACGCCATGGAGCCCACTGGTGCTTGTGTATATTTGGGTGACTTAGCTGGGCTGTAATAAGCTCCACAGAGAGCAGAGGCTGTCGCTAAGGGTGGGTGGCTGCTGGGTGAGTCTTTATCTACATTCTGAGAAATTGCGTCTTGAATTGCTTTTGCTCTACCATCAAGCAGCATGTGGGAAAATACACATTTTCATAATGACATGTACATTTAGGTGCATTTATCATCGTGAGTCATGATGATTGTGAATTTATTGCTATGAGCCATACCTGTGACTCGAGGTGGCTGTCGGGATGGATGAGTTTAGATGTGTGTGCATTTACCAAACTTAAAAGGAAATTTGAAGTTGCAGTTCCTATAGCAACCGAAGCTTAGACATGTTGCAAACCCACATATATTAATGTATTTAAATCAAACTCCCATCTACAAATATAGTGTGATGGATTTAGAGTTGCTATGGAAATTGATTTTGAGCTTTTCCTTTTCCTTAGGGACTTCAGCATTCTAGCCTCAAAATAAGATTAATAGAAATACTAGAAAAATGATTTCAAAAAGGCAGCAACCTAAGAAGTAGAAGAGAATGGAGTATTTGAATGATCACAATTAAATTCCTAAATGTAGATTTAAATAAATCCTAACAGTGTTTTTCCAAAGTTGTATTCTATATTTGAATACTCCCAATTATCTTCAATTTGGAGTTCTCTAAGGCTGTGCATATAACCTTAACAAGGTGACCACATTTATTGATTTTATTTGTTTAGCAGTGTTTATATATTTGTTGAGAACGTGTAAAGTAAGCATCGCCTGTCACCTTTGGGGAAAGAAGAGTTCCTTTAACTTTCCCCAAAAGTTTGCTTTTAGGAGAAGCAGTGAAATTTAACAGTTTATGGTTTTTGGGTTTTTTTAATCCTTGTTCTGATCTTGATTTAATAGCCCAGAACGTGGTCTGTCTTGGTCAGTGTTACTTGAAAAGAATATGCATTCTGCAGCTGTTGGTTGTATGGTGTTTTAGAAATATCAATTAGATCAAGGTCGTGGATGGTGTTACTCAGATCACCTATGGTTTTACCGATTTTTGTTGTTGTTATCTGATTCTAACAATTGCTGCAAAGAGTGTTAACACTGATTGTGGAATTACCTGTTTCTCTGTAAGGGAAGAAACTTGAGATTTTCTTGATTTTTGTCTCCTGTATTTAGGGTTCTGTTAGGTGCATACATATTTATGATTGTTGAATCATCCTGATGAATTGACCTTTGTATTTTTTGAGGTTCCCTCTTGATCTTTGGTAATACTCTTTGTCTTGATGTGTGTTTTATCGGATTTTAATACAGCCACTCCAGCTTTCCTACGCTTATTGTTTGCATGGTGTATCGTTCTCCCTGATAGGTAAATTTCCACCTATCTTTATGTTTAAAATGTGTCTCTTAGAAACAGCATGTAATAGGGCCTTGCATTTTTATTCATTCTGATAATCTCTGGACATTGGAGTGTCCGATCTACTGTTAATATAAGTTCTGATTTGGTTGGATTTAAATCTACCATATTATCATTTGTTTTCTGCTTATCTCCTCTGTTTTGTGTTTCTCTGTTTACCTTTTCCTGTTGTCTTCTGAATTTTCTAAATATTTTTAAAATTTTTATCTTAATTTATTGCTTTTTAACCATACCTCTTTGCATTAACTTTTTTAGTGATTGCTCCAGAGATTACCATATATATTCTCATCTTTTCACAGTGTACTTAATATTATACCACTTCATGTAAAATGTGAAACCCTGGCAACCCTTCTCTCCACTGTCCTTTGTTATGATTGTCATATGTATTATATTATAAACATATATACATTATGAACCCCACAGGACAGTGTTACAACTTTTGTTTTAAACCAGCACTGTCTAATATAATGGCTTTTGAATGCTCGAAATGTGCTTATTCTGCATTGAAATGTGCTGTATAAAATGCATGCTGAATTTAGAAGACTTGGTGTAGGGAAAAAAACATAAAACTAGTTACTAGTTTTTGTATTGGTTACATGTAAAAATTATAATTTGCCTATATTATATTAATTTGTATATATTAAAATTAATATCTTAAGATTTTTTTATGTGGTTACTAGAAAATGTTGACTTAACATGGTTCCCATTACATTTCTTTTGGGCACTACCGCTTTAAATAGTCGTATTTTTTTAAAAAAAGAGAAAAAATGTTTTTCACATTTTTACCATTTCAGTGTTCTTCATTCATTCCTGACTATCTGAGTTCCCTACTAATTTCATTTCTCTTCAAACTGAAGAACTTTCTTTAGCATTTGTTGTAGAGCAGGTGCAATGGCAACAAATTCTTTTAGTTTTCCTTTTTCTGTAAATATCTTTTTTCACCTTCATTCTTTTTTTTTTAATTGAAGTATCATCAGTTACAATATGTCAATTTCTGGTGTACAGCAGGAGACACAGCACAGTGTCCCAGTCATTCATATACATAACATATATTTGTTTTCACATTCTTTTTCACTAAAGGTTATTACAAGATAATAGTTCCCTGTTCATCTTCATTCTTGATGACTATTTCCCTAGATAAAGAATTCAGACTGATCTTTTATTCCTCCCTCCCTCCCTTTAAAGATGTTGTTCCACTGACTGTGGTCTCCAAAGATAAGAAATGCATGCTCATTCTAGTCATCCTTCCTCTGTACGTAATATGTCATTTTTCTCTGGGAGCAGCCAAGACTGTCGTTATCTTTGGGTTTCAGCAGTGTGGCTGTGATGTGCCTAATCATGGTTCTCTTTGAATTTATCTTGTTTTGGAGCCCGTTAAGCTTCTTAAATCTGTAAGTTTATGTCTTTCACCATATTTGGGAGGTTTTCAGATATTTAAAAACATTTTTTTCAGCTCCATTCTCTCTCTCCTATTTTTCCATATGTTGGAGGTTTGGAAGTTACCCCACAGGTCCCTGAGGCTCACTTCATTTTTTTCCAGTGTTCTCTCTCTTCTTTAGATGGTTTCTATTAATGTATCTTCAAGTTTACCCTCTTTTTCTTCTGTCACCTCCAGTCTACTATTGAGCATGAAAAAAATTCAACTGTTGTATTTCTTCAGCTGTAATTTTTCTTATTTTTTTCTTTCCTTGTTGAGATTGCCTACCTTTTGTTTATTATGAGGATACTGAACCGTTCAAGAGAGCTGCTGCACAGTTCTTGTCTGCTGATTCCACCATTCTGACCATCTCACAGTTAGCATCTGTTGATTATCTTTTCCTTGTTTCCTGGCTCTTCATATGTTGAATAATTTTGGATTGTGTCCAAACATTGTGATATTATGTTGTGGAGACTCTGGATTTTGTGGTATTGCTCTGATGAGTGTTGATGTTTTTGATTTAACAGGGACTTAACTCAATTAGAGTCCAAGTTGAAAAGTACTCAAGACGTTAAATGTCTCTCAAGGGATCCTAACCTTGACCTCAGGCCTGTGCCTTTATACAGGACCTTCTTTTCCTTATAACTGCCAAGATGCAAGCCTTCATTGACCTTTGAGAAACTCCACCCTTTAAACACAAATACTGCTCTCATCTCAGAGCCATCATTTACTCCAAGACATGTCTGCTCTTCAGACTAGAACCGTCCATAATGGCATTTGGCCTTCTAGAACCCAGTAGGGGGTACGCCACCTTTCTTGTCCCTTCATGGTCTCTCCATCAAGATGAGGCATGCCTGTTTATTCCTACAACTTCCCAGTGTATACCTGCTGGATACTGCTGTCTCACAGTCCCCAGTCACCTAATCACATATTCTGCTACCCATATACCTACTTCAAGGATCAACTGTTAATTCTAAAAGACCATGCAGTGTCAACTCATACAAGGAGAAGATGCGTTTTTCTTACCAGTCCCATAATTAGAGAGACTTCTTTTCAATTAGGTGATAGCCCTTCTCCTTGTTATCTGAACAATGTATCTTTCACTCAGTCCCTGCCCTGTATCAGCACTGCATGGCCTTGGCCTGTTCATATTAAGAAACCATCCTCTTGCTAAACTGCACACAAGTTAATACCTGGTCCCTTAGCTACATTAGCTACATTTAGGCCTGGAGAAAACGGGGGAAAAAATTTATAAGGGGCCAATTAATTAACTTCTGAGAAGACCCCCCCTACTCCCTGGAAGGAGAGGGGTATTGGTGGTTTTGTTCCTCCAGTCACACACCTGTCGTGTGAAATATGTAAGATGCACTGCTAAGCTATGGGATACTTTTCTCCTCAAAGAATAATTGAAACAGTGTTTCCCTACCTGTAATACTGATAAAACCACAGCATAAAATATGAGCAGTGCTCTGCCTTTCCAGGATGCTGACCGAGTTTGGAATGAGTTTGGAAATACTGGGCACAGAGGGGAACAGAGAGTCGTGAAGCATTCAGGAGCTTCAGATAGGAATTTTCTGGCCGTGTCTGTGGAAGAGGCCAAGGGCGTCTTCCAAGGAAGAGCCATGCAATTTTCATTTCCATCCCAGTTTGTTTGCTTAATGAGATAGCACCTTAGATAGATGATTTATTCATTCATTTTACAAAGCTTTTAATTAGAGATAGATGATTTATTCATTCATTTTATAAAGCTTTTAATTATTTTGGCTTTTTGGAATCAAAATATGTCACAGTTTTGTTTTTAAACCAGAATTTTTTTAAGCTTAGTGATGAAAACCTCCAAAATGTTATGGTGCTATTATTGTATATAACTCTTAAAATCTGAATCTAATGTGAATAGAATTTTTAATAAAAATGAAGTTAGGAAAAAGGGAAATATCCAAAATATAGAGAGAGCAGATTATCATATTACGTGAAATAAGTCAGAGAAAGACAAATATCACTTATATGTGGAATCTTAAAAGAAATAATATAAATGAACTTATTTACAAACCATAAATAGACTCACAGACATAGAAAACAAACTGTGGTTATCAAAGATGAAGGTGGGTAGGGTAGGGATAAATTAGGAGTTTGGGATTAATATATACACACTACTATATGTAAAATAGATAAACAACAAGGACCTACTGTATAGCACAGGGAACTATAGTCAATATCATATAATAGCCTGTAATGGAAAAGAATCTGAAAAAGAATATATATATATATATATCTATGTATAATTGAATCACTTTGCTGTACACCTGAAACTAACACAACATTGTAAATCAACTATACTTTGATAAAAATTTAAAAATAGAGTCATCAAATGTAGAGGGAGTCAGCTAAATGCCAGCTATTGTTCTAAACACTTAGTCTGCATTAGCTTAATTTGGCTTCACAACAATCCTAAACGGTAGACTTTCCGACTGTAGCCCTGTTTTAGAGTTGAGGAAACTGAGGCACAGAGAGGTTCAGTACCTTGTCAGGGTCACACGCTTGAAATAAGGAACTGGGTGATTCCAGAGCTCAGTGCTCTTCAGCCATCATATCATGTTGCTTCTCTCAAGTATCACGGATATGGTCTCGTTTTATGTTCTTATCTCCTGCCCACACTGCACTCAGCCGCGGTAAACGTTCACAAACCAAATTCAAATTGCATCGTGAACAGAGGGTATAGAAGGCCCTCCAGGGTTGTAAAGGCTTGAAGCAGAGTACATGCTGTTCTATCTGAATGGCATTTATTTTTTTAAATAGCAATAATTTTTAAAAGTTCAGAAACATCCCCATTCATCCTTGCATCCTTGCTCTTGGGTGAGAGTCATTATATTATATAAACATTGACAAACGTGGGAAATGTTAAGCCCCTTGTCCCAGGTCTCCTCTCAGCTCCGAAGCAAAAATGTGTATCGAGCCCAGAAAACTGAGCCTTAGATTTGTGGGATTACGGATCTCTGATTTCTGAATCCTTCAATTCAGATAATTCTCTCTGTAGATGGTGATAACATGGCCTTTCTTGACCTCTCAGCCTCACGGTAAAGCTTGCGCGGCCTCAAAAGGCAGTGACTTAGCATTTATTTCAGTTTCCATAAGCAGAATAGCACAAATCACCTGTGAGCCCACTTTTCTCTATGATTGGTGCCTTTCTTTGTCCCTTGGTATGTTGGGCAGGAACAGAAGATAGTTTTGACCTGAAGAATTTTCTAGACTCCCTTTGAATTGAGTGAATGGAACTGTTGGCCAGTTGTCTTGTTCTGTCACTGTTTCCCCACTGCGTGACACGTAGACGGTCTTAGTGTTTGCTGAGTTGATTTTAAATTGAATCACCGTGGTGTCCATCTGGATCAAGGAAAATGCAGTACGTAAGTCAGCACACGGCTGTTCTGGACATTTTCTCCAATCACGTCTGTCACTTGAGAGACCCCTTGCGCTGTAGCTTAGAAAATAGCATAGTGCTTGGAACTTTCTGGAATTTTTTTTCCCCAAGTATTTTCAGTCCACAATTGGTTGAATCCATGGATGCAGAACCCGCAGATGTGAAGAGCTCACTGTACTTAACATGGGTATTCCTAAATAAAGAACATAATTCAAAACGCCTTTAAAAAAAAATAGCATAGTGCATTACACAGTAGCTCAGAGAACACTTCTTAAACCACAGTTCCTGCTTGTTGGATTCCTTGCCCTTCCTGTGAAGGCTTTACTTGAATTCTCATTCATTCAGTCTTTCAACAAATACTTGTTAAGGCACTGTAAGAGGTTCTGGAGATACACCGTGATCCAGGGAAGTTACAGGCTGGTGGGGAAACCTGGCACTACATAGACAGTAAGGTTAAAATCAGGTGAGTGCAGTCAGGGTGTGTAGGAAGATCACTTGAGCTGGCCTGTGTATTCTAGAAGGGCTTCTTGGAAAAGGGGAGGTTGGACTAAGATTTTAATGAGTAAGTAGAAGTTAGCCAGGTGAAGTGTCTGGAAAAGGGCTTTGCAGGTGGAAAGAACAGGATGTTGAAGTCAAGGGAGATGGTGCTCTGCTCACTGAAGTGCACGTTGTTCTGTGTGGACGTCGAGGTGTGAGGTGCACAAGCGAGCCAGGGCCCTTGTATCATGGGTTAAGAATGGTGGTATTCGTGTTCTGTTGCTGCAAGACAGCTCCTACAAACTTAGCAGCCTAAAGCAACACACGTGTATTGTGTCACAGCTTCTAAAGTCGAGGCACAGTTTAGCCGTGTTATCTAGTTTAGCATCTCACCAGGCTGCAGTCTGGGTATGTGCTGGGGCTGTGGTCTAATCAGAGGCTCAACAGGGGAAAACTCCCTCGTGTTGTTGGCAGCTTCCTCAAGGCTGCAGGACTGAGGCTCTCAGTTCCCAGAGGCCACCTGCAGTTCCTTGCCAGGCGGGTTTCTCCAACATGGGGGCTTGCGATGGCAGTTTACTTCTTCAAGGCCAGTAAAGGGGAGCCTCTCTAGTGTGTCCGCCGGCAAAAGGAATCATATGTAGAGCCCCATGGGATTCCGTATAACGGGCGTGACATCCCATCACCTTCGTTCTTGGTTAGAAGCAAATCACAGATCCCATCCACCCTCTAGGGGAGAGGACCACACAAAGGTGGGAACACCAGGAGGTGAAGATCAAATTAAGTTCTATACTCACAGAGGCTTACACTATATTATGGGGACTTTGGAGAGTCATTGAAAGGTTTCAGGTATGACAGATAAGAAGCTGTTGCCGCCAACCATGTAGGAGAGGAGGGTGGCCTGAACAAAGGTCATGGCCACGTGGGTTATAGAGACTTTCAGGAGGTTTAATCAACAAAACGTGATGGTGATGGGATATGAGACGTAAAGGAGAGGGGAAGCCAAGGATAAATGATGCACAAGTCTCTGGCTTGGTCATTGGTTGGTGGGAGCAGGAAACCTAGAGCGGGAGCCCCCTGGAGTAAGGACAGTGGGTGACTCAAGTGGCGCTCAGGCTCTGGTTCTTACCTGCCTGAGCTCCAGCTGCTCTGTGGCCTCAGACGATGTCTCCCTTTGCAGGGGGGTCTGGGTAAGATGGTGTTAATGGAGCACGGCAGACTTCCCACCACTGGAACGATGACCTAAGATGCTTGGTCTTGCCAGGGGAGTCAGTAGGACCCTGACTGAAGATCGTGAAGGAATTAAGTAGTTATGTTCCCCCAAAATAGCCATCTTAGTTTGTAAGCTTTTTGCCTAAAGGACCGCGGTGTGCCAGGGGTGCGTGACGGTGTGATGCTGTTGTCATGGTGACGCCTGTGTGTCTTCATTCTCAGTGGGCCTGGCTCTGTTTCGGGGGCTCTTTCAACCACCAGCTTTCCTTCTTGCTGCAGTAAACAGGCAAAGGGAGTGTTCCCCTAAATTATTGTTGGGGTTCTGGTGTGCACTGTTTCCATGGGAGTGAGGGAGCCCTCACCATTTCTAGAGAGAAATCACTCTGAGAACAATTTGAAAACAAGAATTTGAACTAAGAGAGTGATGGGTTGGCACTGAATGCGTTTCTGAGCACGCTTAATTTCCTACCGGGATGTGGAAGGCGTGAAAAGGCCGCTTATCGAAAGAAATATATACCACATTCAAATCACTCCTGGAAAGTTGGAATTTTTAATATTTGAGCCATTTCAAGATGAAGAGTTCTTTCCGGCATTTTTTTTTCCCCTATGAAAAATTCTCTGAAACTAGAGTGACTCAAGCAGCGCCTGGAAAATACTGGAGAATCACATGATGGCTAAAAATAAGCACATCTTCTCCAGCAGGGACAGTAACCGGGGCAGAAGTAACTCGGTTCGTGAATGCTCGCGCTGGCCGTGCGTGCTGGAGGCAGGCCCACCGGCCCATCTCGGCTGTGTGACCGCCGGTCAGGGACGGCGCTGTGGCTCTGGGCCCTGGCCTTCGGCGCTGCTCCCTGGCGGGCTCTCTCCGGATGGAGCCAGCCATCACCCTGTAATGACCCTGAGCAGTGGGCTGGGAGGGACCCCGCTGACTCACAGTGCTTGTCACTGTCTGCTTCTCCTTCCGCCCACCCCTTGGAAGCAACAGCAGATGCAGTTGATCCCAGAACGTCTTTTAGTTGCTGTTAATGAGGCCAAACCTAAGTTGTGATAAAGGGCCGGACATTTGATGCCTTCAACTGGCCGATCTGCATCTGCACCGCCCCTCCGCCCCTCCTCCAGTCTGTTCTCCACGCAGCAGGCAGAGTGAGCCTCCTAAAATCAAAATCAGATCACGTCACTGTCACTCCTCTGTTCAAGACCCCGCTGTGGCCGGCCGCCCTTTGCCCTCAGTGAAGGCCGACCCCCTGGCAGTCGCCTGCGAGGTCCTTCGTGACCTGCCCCCTCCAGTACCGCTCAGACCTCCTCCCCTCCTGCGGCGCCCGGGCTCCCCTTGGCCCAGCACCTGGCCTGGCTGCTGCGCAGATGGGGCAGGGCCTTTGCACCTGCGCTGGGCCTCCTCTGCCTGAAATGTTCTGCTCCTGGCTGTCTGGAAGGCCAGCTTCACCTACTCTTAAGTCTTTGCTCAAATCTGGCTTTCCCTAAGAGGCCTGGAGGAAGTCAGGGTGACTCCTGCAACTGGCACGTCCCTTGCAGGGATCCCAGAAGCTGCAACTGTGGAGCTGTGACAAGATGTCGGCTTCTGTGAGGAGAGAGCCCCACCCGTGCCTGGCGTGGATCTCGGCCCCTTGCGTCCTTGCTGGGCTGCTGCGGGACTGCCACCAAGGGCACTGGATGTTTTTGACCCCAGTCCTTCTGGGTGGACTCGTGAAAGTCCGATGGGTCTGAGCCAGGGGTTGAGACTGGAGAGGATCATGATGGATGCTCGGGCCTTCCCTGAAGTTTCTTTCAAACTGCCAGTCACCCGCCGCTCCCCGGCACTCCTTCCCCCCACCCTGCTCTCCGTCTCTCTTTCCCATAGCACGCACTTTCTAGTTTATTATGTCACTTACTAATTTATTAACGTTATCGTTTATCTGATTTCAGTTAAACATAAATGCCACAAAGACCGGCATCTTTTGTGTTTCATTCATTGTTTTATCCCAACTGCCTGCAGCTTGCCAGGTTCACAGTAGGGGTTCAGTAAATATTCACTGCAGGAGTGTGTGAATCAGGGTAATTTCAGAAGGCACACGGAGACTTGAGCCACAGTAGGCTGGATTTCAAGACAGCGCAAGGAATGGAGGGCCCGATGCCTGGGAGCCCACTGGTGGGTTATGGGCTTAACCCGGTTTTGAAGATTTTCTTTAAATAAATGAGTCTCAATTCATTATTATTTCAGCAGTTTGGTTTCTGTTTTGCTAGCGCCTACAAATGGGAGACCTGTGTGCTCCCTCATCGTTCGCTGACTCAGGCCTCATTTGCTGAGTGATCAGAATGTACACTTACGTATGGCGTGCCAGGCTCTTGTGTAGGAACCTTCCGTGTATTAACTCGTGCATCCTTCCCAGCCCTGCAGCAGGCACTGCTGCTGTGCATGTAGGACATGGAGAAACCCAGGTGCAGAGGAAGTCCCCCTACTCAGCAGGAGCAGAGCCAGGGTTCCTGCGCAGGCTGCCTGCTGGCAGGGCCCCGCTGCGAGCCACTGCCTCCCTGGGAAGATGAAGGACACCCAGTTTCATCCAGGCTCTTCATTCCCACAAGATGAATGTGGATCGTGCTGGGCGGTGTGGAGCCCCACCCCAAGCTGCTCAAAAGAGGAGCCGCCCACTTTATAAGTGGGCACTGAAGCAGCAAAAAGAAAGCGCCTGATTTTGCCACTGGCTGCACTGGTGGGACAGAAGCCATAAGGGCTCCGAACTACTAACTTGGGAGTAAAAGAACCAACCTCTTCATGATCTCACGAATCAGGGCATCCCAGAACCCCTGTTAGAGTTCCATTTGGACAGAATGCTGGTCGCTGAGGTGCTCTGTTTTGCCCTCAGGGCAGAGCAGATTACAGAACCTACAAAGGGGAGGTACGGAGGCATTTTTGAAGGAAAGTGTTAGATCGTGAATTTGCAGCGATCATCAGTCGTGTAGAAGCCGTGAGTCATTCCTCTTGTGTGACAGCTCTGCTGTCTGCTTAGTCACTTAGGAAACCCTCTTCCTACGGGAATTCTCTCTTTTCAGCAGTCCAGCCCCAGCAGTGGCCTAATTTACTTATTTATTTTAACTAAGTTCATTATCTCAGTTAAAAAATAAAATCTCTTTCCCAAAGCAGAGGGGATAAGGAAGTGATGTCAGGTCCATCCACAAATGACTTATCAGTGGAGGTACAAGGTAGCTTCTGTCAGGTTTCAGCTCTTGTGTGGAGTTTGGTTTCATTTTTATTGAGATATAACTGACATGTTAGTTTCAGGTGTCCAACATAATGGTTCGATGTTTGTATATATTGTGAAATGATCATTACAAGTCTAGTTAACATCCATCCCCACACCTAGTTACAAGTTTTTTTTTCTTGTGATGAGAACTTTCAAACTCTACTCTTTTTTTTTAATTTTGTTTTTTATTGAAGTATAGTTGACTTACAATGTTAAGATTCAGGTGTACAGCAAAGCAATTCAGTTATACATGTATATACATTTTTTTTCAGATTCTTTTCCATTATGTTATTACAAGAAATTGAATATAGTTCCCTGTGCTGTACAGTAGGTCCTTGTTGTTTATCTACTTTATATACAGTAGTGTGTGTCCGTTAATCCCAAACTCCTAACTCAAATTGGCAATACAATATTATTAACTATAGTCACTATGCTGTACATTACATCCCCAGGACTTCTTTATAACTGGAAGCCTGTACCTTTTGGCCCCCTTCATCCATTTCATATACCCCCCCCCCAGCCCCCGTGGGGTTTTTAATTGAGTGAGAAGGACGGTGGGGGGGCGGGGGCAGTGGTGGAAGGAACATGCTCTCAAAGTAGGGAGGAAGATGGGGATGACCAGAGAGTGGCTGCTTCCTGAGTGTGTGTGTGTGTGTGTGTGTGTGTTTAATGTCTCTGTGGTTCTTGTCAACAGTATTAATGTTATATTTTTAGCTCCTCTGTTTATGATTTTGGCAGGAAGAATACAGCAGATTATGGGAGAAGAATTTCTAAATTCCATCAGAGCCCCAACCGTGAAGTTTATAAAGCCAAGTATAAAAAAGGATAAACTGTCTTTATTTGCTTCATTGTTATGAATTCATTGGGCCTCACAGACCCAAAATGTAGCATTTTTCCATAAGCGTTAAGCAACCTACTCATTATTGACGTTAGACAAAGCAATGCTCTGGCTTCACTAAGGCAGTGAATCAGGCCACTCTTTGTTTTTTACAACTGTGGTTTAAAATGTCTTAGAATCATATTTATACTCCAAATCCTAAAGGCATTAATTAAGACACAACTGCTCAAAGGCTAGCGTTGTAAATCATGTCCATATCCAATGGGTAAAGTCAGAGAATTACAGGGACTTGTATACAATTTATGTGTTTTCCTCTGCTTCTGAAACTCCTTTTATTTTGAAAGGGGAAATTAGGGAGAGAGAGAGAGATGCTTGAGGGAAAAATGACTCCTGTAAAACAGGGCTACCCCTAATTATGTTTTCAGGACATCGTCAAGTGCAGCTTGAGGAAAAACCTGAAATATTTGATAGCTGCGTGAAGAATATCTGTATCTGTGTGACAGCCAGAGTAGCTGTGCTCTCTTTAAAAGCCATTATGTGAATGTTTTCCATGGAAGTATCATCGAGCAGAGAGGTGTGGGAAGGCATGGAAGTGAAATCACCAGTGGATTTGGGGGCAGCGATTGAGAACCCCAATGTTTAAAGCCAAGATTAGATGCTATCAAGGACATTATTGGTCACTTGACAAAATTGGCATAAGAATGTTAGCTTACGTGAAAGTATACTGGTGTTAAGTTTACTGACACTGATAATAGTACAATTTTCTGACAATATCCATATTATAGCAGCCCAGGTGAATGAAAAAAGGATACCAGGCACCCCAGAAGCTGGGCAGACCTTAGGGTATGGTTTTTTGAAAGAAGGTAGCAAGACTTTTTAAATAAATACACAAAAACCTAGTTCTTAACTATCTAATGAATGTGATATAAAATATTGTCTACTGTTATTTATTCTAAAAAGCTAAACCATGAAATAAATCATTAACTATAGTGAACAAAACGTTTCATTTTCATCTTTATACATTTTAGTATTTTAGGATTTAGTATTTCTCAGTGTGTGCGAATCACGTGAGAGCTGTAAGGGGTAAATTACTTCCATCTCAAATTGCAGCTTCTGAGGCTGTAAAGAGCTCAGTTTACATTCTTTTGAAAATGAGCTTTAATTGTGTGGTTTTTTTAAAACTTCTAAGCTCTGAAGATACTAAGATCTTCCCTGTTCTTTCATTTCTTTGCATTTATTCATTAGAAGGTAAAATGTGCAGTTGACCGCTCGCATCCTCATCTGTCAGACATTTATTTCTCTTTTATCAGTCCCTTTCCAAACAGCTTAATCAGAATTTCAAAACCCTACTGATTTTAAATATCACATGCTAATTATTTAATTGATCTATTAAATTTTTCAGATTTGTTTTTCATTCTTTGTCCAGCCTGTGAGTGACTGGTGGGGTCAGGTAGGGGTGTGTAGAAGCTTTTCTACATCCTCCGTGTGGTGAGTACAGGGGATGAAGCGTGGACCAAACCCCTGCTTCTCCACCATCCCTGCCCCGCCCAGCAGAGGATGCCGGGTCTGAATCCTCCATGCCTTCATCTCTCTCATCTCCGAGACCCCAGGCTGCGTGCACGTGTGCCGGCATGAGAGACCTGGGGCTCTGCACCCCGACTGACCTTTACAGCGTCCGTGAAACACAGATTTAACTCGGAGACCCTGTGAAGTTGGACCCCGTCAGAAGCAGGGGATGTGTTTCTGCAGGAAAAAGCTGGAACTGGGACAGCATCAGTAACCGCAGTGGCTCTGGCCTCTCCGCCTTGGGCCACCCAGCGCCTCCCGTGACCGTTTCCCTCCCAGCCGGCTTCCTCTGCTTATTTGTAGTTTTTCTTCCCTGATAACTTGGTCTTACGTGGGGCTTGGGCTTGCCCTGACCCCTTCTACTTTACCTTCACGTCAGACATTTCAGTTTTTTTCCAAGCTGCATCTGATGATGTCTTGAAAATAGAATCAGTGAACCTTGTTTTACAGGCAGTCAGCTTCTATTCCTCCTGTGTTTTTCTTTTAAACTTTACACAAGACTGGATAAGGCAGAGTACAAGAGCACAACTGTGTCTGAGGGACCCAGCTCCGTTCTGCGACCAGCCACCTCATAGTTGCCAGCCTGTTAGGGGGTGCTGCCTGGGGTGGGGAGTCACTTGCTCTCTAGGGAGGCCCCTTCTGCAGGGCTGTTTCCTTCAGAAGAGGCAGGGACGTGACTGTGACCATGACCATGGCAGAGGCTTGACAGCCCAGCACAAACCACCCTGCTCCTCGCTATTCAGAGTTAACCATTTACTGACTGAATTTACCCACTTGAATTATTGTCTTGATGCTGTCTATAAAGGGCCTAAGTAATAGTGGGAGGTGAACCTGAAACCAAGTAAGAGATCTCTTTCCAGGAGGCTGGTGGGTTTTGTTCGGTTTCCTTCAGATACTGCTGGTTCTTGCTGTTGGCATCAGCTCCTCGAGCTTTCCCTGGGATCTTTACCCTAGAAAGATGCCTCTCCTAGGAGTTCTCTCCTGAGTTATAAAAACTTACTGTTGAGTGTCTTCTCTGGATCAGGCATTGTGATTGGCCTTGGGAACATAAAATGGCAAACAAATCAGATGCAGCTCCTGCCTCGTCGGAGTTTAAGTCTTAAGGGAGAAGTCGGCATTAAATAAATAACTGTGCCAATCCAATGGGTGGGTGCTGCGAGGAAGGCGCTTGGGTGCTTTGGCCTCCCTGAGCAGCCACGTTTAAACTGAGACCTGAAGGATGTTAGACGTAGTCACTCAGAGGAGGGGAGGAGGCGTTTCTAGCAAAGAGAATACAGCCCAAATCGCACTCCCTGGTCATGTAGTCTGCAACACTGCCTTGTTCCTCAGTGCTGAGTGTGGCCATGGCTGGGCTTTATATATATATGTATTTACACATTCATTTGCTTTATTTTTTCAATTTCATACATAACAGTATTTGTCTTCCGCCTGTGGGCATTCTTTTTTTTTTCTTTCTTTTTTCTTTTTTTTTCTTTTTTCTTTGTTTTTTTCTTTTTTTAACATTTTTATTGATTTATAATCATTTTACAGTGTTGTGTCAAATTCCAGTGCAGAGCACAATGTTTCAGTTATACATGAACATACATACATTCATTGTCACATTTTTTTCTCTGTGAGCCACCACATGTGGGCATTCTTAAATGACTCACTCCCACGATCGTGAGCTCCTGCAGCGGAGGGACGTCCAGGCCGAGGCTCCTACTCAGTAAGTAAGAGGAGCTGGTCCTGGACAGTCTTTGAGCTGCTTTCTGTTAGACTTTGTTTATATTAACATGGGACATATTGCTCATGAAAAGGCCTGAAGTCACATGGTGGCCGCCGTGGGGAAGGCTCTTTGCCAGGTCAGCACGCCCTCGCCCGGCGTCCCCTGCACGTCTCCACGTTGCGCTCTTCACCCTGTTGGGCTCGGCCTGGAGTCAGAGGGCCCGGCCAGCGGGGCACGGACGCAGTGTCCACGAGGGGTTTGTCTGGGCTTCTGCAGAGGTGAGGGATCCTGATCAACTGTAAACTTGGAAATAAACTGTAAAAGCAGAAACCCTGTAACCAGGTTTTACTTGTTTGTTCATGGGTTTATTGAAACGTTTGTTCCTTCCCCAGTTACACGTTCAGCCAAGTCGTGTGCTGAGCGCTGAGGTCACACAGCTGAGTGTGACGAGGCCCCTGCCCTTCAGGAGCCTTCTAGAGGAGCGGGGCGGAGGGGGTGGGTTGTGGAGGACCGGGCCAGTGGGACCACCTGCACCAGATGGAGCTGTTCAGAGCACGAGTGCCTGGGCCCCAGTAATGACCCTGAATGTCTAAATGCATGAAGTGTGTAAACTTCATTGCATGGGCCTTGTGGCTTCTGTTCTGCCTGCAGAGGCTGTTCCCTATGTCTGTATCAAGCTCTAGGGAGTGAGAGCCCGTCCCGAGCTGAGCTCCAGGCAGGTGAGTTCAGATCCAACATCAGTGTTTGTTTTGTTTTGTTTTTGCCGATTTCTAGCGTTATTAGGGATGCTGTTGAATAACTTGGTTAAATCCCCAGACTTCCCTGTTGTGAAAGCGTATCTCTTTCCCTTTATAAGTGATTTATAGGGTAATATCTTGACACGTGTGAATATCTTTTTCCTCAAAAACCTCTGTGTTTTAGTCAATAGGTGAACTTTCCTGAATCAGTTATGTGTGTTGCAACAGTGTGACTTTTCTAGTTGTAGCATTTCTTGCGCATTTACTAGCTGTCGGTTTTCCGTAAAGATCTTTAGATTCTGCCTCTCCCCTGCCCATCATCATGAACTAGCTTTGCATTTATTCAGTGCCTTGTAATGCATTACAGCCGTTAGTCTTTATGCTATGCAACCAGTCCAAGTGTGGCCAGTTGGGAGCCCCTTCAGTCTGGGCCCTGTGTCCTTTGACATGAATGCTTGAGCACATCCTCCCAGGCCCACCTTGTCCTTTCCCTACCCCACCCTGCAGTCAGCCAGATCTCAAGAAGCCCTTTTATTGCAGAATAACATTTAGAAACTAGGACTTGGGCACCAGGAGTGCCTGTTGTTACAGAGATGTCACGGCTCCTAGAGTCTTTCAGTGGCTAAAACTAGGAAATGTATTAAAAGAGAGGGAAAAAAAGACATTTGTATTGGTGCTTCTCCTGAAGTGTTAGTCTGTTATAACGTCTTGGTTAGAAATTCAGTTACGGTGATGCTCTGAGCTCATCAAAGAACCTTAACTCTTAAAGAAAACTTAAAATCCCTTTGTGTCTGTTACTTTCATCTCTCCAGAGGGAGAAAGGACAACTGCATCAATCTCATGTTACTTGGGGGGGAAAAACCGTGCTCAGAACGCTCAGTAAGTCGTCCGAGATGACGCTATCGTTTTATTGGGCGCAGTCTTTCTAAGTGTATTTGTGCTACTTCTGTGATGGGAAGGGGTTGCTGGCAGTATCTCTTCTGTGTTTTAGTAAATTCTTTTTCTCTACCATTTGCTATATACCTAAAAAGCGCTTTTAACGTTGCCAGTCTTCATGATTTATTCTGGTTGCTTTCAGGTGCGGCCAGATCCAGTCCAGCATCTAAACCAGGATCCACACCTTCTCGTCCCTCATCAGCCAAAAGGGCTTCGTCCAGCAGCTCAGCATCCAAATCTGATAAAGATTTAGAAACGCAGGTCATACAGCTTAACGAACAGGTAACCCGTCCTCCTGGCCCTGTCTCGGGGAGCAGTGACAGGTGTAAGGGGTGAGACGAGCGGGGCCTGGGATGGGGAGGGGAGGGGACGGAACCAGTGGTTTCAGGCAAGTAAAAATGAAAGGGACCGTTGGGGCAAATAAAATCAGGGGCCTATTATGAGTAAAAGATGTTAAGTCACGAATCTCAAAGTTGTACATAAAGACAGAAGGACAGATGACTTAGCCTCAGGTAAATGCAGGTGTGCAGGCCACCCCACCCCGCCACCTCAGTGCCTAGCAGGAGCTCCAGGCTAGACCATGGCCATCTGCCCACTTCTAGCCAGTCTAGATGGTGCTAAAGGCATTAGGGGCTGTCTCCCTCCTTCCTTCCTTTCTTTCAGCAACTCTTGGTTAAGCCTGTCCTATGTGACAGACACTATGTTTGATGCTAATAATACAATGGCAGCAATATAGTGGCACCTTCCCATCCCTGAAAGAACTTCCAGATGGCAGTCACACACCATAGGCTGTTACACAAGCCAAAAAACCAACACTTCCCACCAGAGCACTGAACCCAGTGATGGGGGATCAGAAAGGCCACACTCACAGAGAACTTTCCTTTTTATCTAGTATTCCTTAGCATTACAGTAAATCTAGCTCTACTGCCTTTGCAGTTTTCAGTGTGAAAGCTTGGGTATGGTTTCTAACTAACAGCAGCGAATTTTGCCTAAGATTATACAGAGTTTAGAAGTAATAAGAAGCCGCCCCTCCTCCCCCTGAGTTGGGAGGAGAGTTTTATCCTGGCCCCTCCCACCCTGGGAGGGCAGCCTTTACATTCCAGGTCCTCAGGCTGTTCCCAGCCACTCACCCGGCCAATCCCAGTGATTAATCTGATTCTTGATGAGCCAGCAAGAGTCTGGGAACAGTTTTTGAGCTAATTGTATATTTGCAAACAAGAATCTGGTCTGAAAGCAAGCAGTTGCTTAACGGGGGTGTTTCTTTACAACCTGGAACACTTTCACGAAAAAAGTAAAACTGTAAGTCATCCGGTGGGTAGGACTTTGATTTAGAAACTGTGGACTGCTCTCATTCCCTGCCGGTTCTCTGCTGGAGCCCTTATACAGTTTCCAGTAGTAAGTTCTTCTAAGGAAAAAGGCAGCCTTGGGCCACACGCCTGAGGCTCCCAGCGAGTCAGGGTAGACCTAACGTGCCTCAGGCACGGGTCCAGGGTACTTTGGATTTATAAACCTTTTTTCCTTAGGAACTCAAATTCTTTGGATATCTTCATTATCTCATATTTCTTCATCTTCATCTGCCCCTACCACACCCAGGTTCCCCACCCACCAACCCAAAGCAGAACCACATGGGAACCTTGAGACCCTTCCTGCCCCGCCCTCCCTTACAGCCTTGCCCACCAGCCCCACCTCCTCTCCTTGGGGCTCTAGGCTCCCGTTAGCTCTTGAGTCACACATACAGCCATCCATCCCCTCAGGACCCAGCCCTCTGTGATGCTTCAGCTAAATTGTCCTACAGTCCAGAACAGCACCCTGGAGAAGACTGAAAAGATAGAAGCACATTCCAATGGTCTTCCTCCTTCTGGTTGTAATTCCTTCATGACTTCAACAGCCTCACTCTCCCGGCCGCCCCTGACACATTCACATGGGGGAGGGGGCCTGCACCTCCCTGTGTCCCAGAGGGAAGGTGACGTTAGTGCTTCCTCCCTTCTGTCCCTGAAGCCTGCAGGCGCCCCTCTGAAGCTGGTGGGTAGCCACACGGGCACCACTGTATCGGAACTGAGGACACGAGGACAAGGGTGGGCTGAGTGAAAACGCCCTGGCCCGAGAGTGAATTACAGCCGTAATAGAGAAAGTGACAAGCACTGTAAACGTGAAGAATTCCCATTCACTTGGCCTCATGCCTTTCCTCGGGCAGGCTCCCCTGACGTGCTATGAAAGCACCACTGTGCTAGACAGTTTCAATGACAGAAATTAATCAAAAGACACAGGGGAGGAAAAGACATGACTGAAACAGTTAGGAACTGTTTCTGGGGAGTGGGTCAGCAAGCAGGCGGGGTGGTCACTGCTGCGATCAGGGACCACGGGGTTGGGAGGTGGAGACTGGGCCGTGGTTAGCCCCCGCGGACAGTCTGTGGCTCGGACTGGAAGGCTGCAGTGTGTGGACAGCTGAGCAGTGGGGAATTGGGAGAAGACAACTTGCCCTTGACTTTTCTCAAGGGTCCACCCTCCATATCCCCTCCAGCGCTTAGGCTCTTACTGTGACCTGTGAAGGAGCCCGAAGCATCGGAGTGGGACTGTGAGAAAGGAATCCCATTTGCCAAATGATCTTTCATCATATGATTTAGCTCCTGTTGGTTTTTACTGGGGAATGTTATAGCTGCGTGTCTATTACCTGACGCGACTAGGACAGCAGCCCAGACTGACTGGGGCTGGGTATTTCTACAGACCCTCAGCTCTTTGTTCAGTGTAAGGCCCACAGCACTGCAGAGGCAGACACACCTGGCTTCTGTGGGTCAGAGCACCTAGAGACCCTTCTTGCCTGATACAGGGGGAGCTGACAGACACCAGACACTTGAACTGCCATGGACTCATCTGCTGTCACCAGCACAGGCTTGAGATGGATTCTGTGGTCAAGTCTGGGGAGGGGGCTCTAGAATAAAGGGAGTTTTCTTTTCTCTGGATTTCAGGCTACTATTCGCCTTCAGTTTTTACAAATATCCGAGCCATAGTATTATCAGAAGTAATACTTAAAAGTTAGCAACTGATCCTCCTTTGCTTTGTAAGCAGTTAAGTGAGGGCATCACTGAGGTTAACTCTGAGGAAGAGCCTTGTCCTTGAGTCTCACCAGATGGATACACGTTTGCTAGGTGCACAAGGAGATGGACACTGTGTGTGCTCAGTACATGTTTGAATGAACCAGTAATGCCACACAAATAACATGTGGAAAGGCCCCAAGTTACTGGAGAGAAGGAAATTTTCTATTCCAAATGTAATTTCTAAAAATTCTGTTAAGGGTGATTTTTAGTATACTGAAAGAGATTTCACCTCACGAGGATCATGAAAGACTTAATTTAAAGATACTCTCTGCATACATATAAATGCTCAAAGGGTTAAAAAAAAAAAAAAAACTCAAGGTGTTCTCGGACAGCAGGAAGAGGGGATGGTTTGGGCCTGTGTGCTGCTGCCGTGCCAGTGGGAGCGTGGCAGTCTGGGATCTGAGACCAGATCTGTCCACACGCCTTTCGGTGTTCCTTCGGCCCGGGTGATGGCTCTGTCCGACTCAGCCTCACCCGTCCCTCCCCTCCCTTCACAAGCACCAGCTCTGTAACCACCATGAGGTGCTGCATCACCCCGGGAGGCCCCTGAAGCAGCATCAAGGGAGAAGAAAGGGAGTGAGGGCTGTGTGGTGAGGGACTGGAGCGCCCACATCTCCCCACCTTTCCTGTGATGTACTCGAAGCCAGAACCGGAGGCGTTAATGTGGATCCACTCAGCTGGCTTTTAGTCTTGCCCAGTTTTCCCTGTGCAGCCACGACCCAGTCTCTGAGTAGAAGCATTTGTCTGGTTTGGCTCAGGGACATCTACAAAGGGGTCCAGACCTGAGGACGGCTCTTAATGCAAGTGATGTGAAGAAAGGAGGGTCCTCACAGCACAGCTAAGGGAACCACGGTGCCAGCCTCTCCCCACCCCGCTCCCCCTTCTCATCTCCCCGCCCTGCAGGGGATGAACAAGTTAGGAGAAGATGTGCCCCAGCCCACGTGAGCGGACTCGGAGCCTGGGTGGAACAACCCCTGAGCCTCTGTTACAAACACTCAGCTGCTGAGGGGGGACTTGGGTGCTGCTGACGGTGGACATCTGGCCCAGGCTCCGGCGCCAGCAGCAGCAGCAGCAGCCTGTGTTTCTCCCCAGACTTGCACATCGGTTCTTTTCACGTTTCTGTCTTTCCGTTTCGGGTCTTTCTACACAGGCACGGTTGGTCACTTACTTCTTATGCTGTATTTTTGAGGTTTTCTCTTGCACCTTTGCTCCCCTACAGGTACATTCATTAAAACTTGCCCTTGAAGGCGTGGAAAAGGAAAGGGATTTCTACTTCGGAAAGTTGAGAGAGATTGAGCTACTCTGCCAGGAGCACGGGCAGGAGAACGACGACCTCGTGCAGCGACTAATGGAAGTCCTCTACGCTTCGGAAGAGCACGTAAGTGTGAGCAGAGTCCTCAGCTCTTAGGTTCTAAAGTGATGCTCTTGGTCAAAGCGTGGTGAGGCCGTGCCCTCGGATACCGCCCTGGGAACTGAGTGAGAAGTACAGCTCGGCCAGTGCTTCTGATGTTCCCGGAGGAACGAACATCATTATCCTCGTGGTCCACTGGCCCATGCTTATGGGACTTGCATCCATAAATCTGGGAAGAGATGGGTGGGTGACTGTGGCGGGGGAAGTGGGGGTGGAATTGGGGGACTTTGAGAAAAACAGGTGTACACAGCCAAATCTCCAGTGGTTTGCACCTCCTTGAGCAGTAAGAACATGTGTAAGGATTCTGGCTTCTTCGTGCAAGATCAGACTGTGGTTAAAGGAGAAATGATCCTAGATGCTTTGCTCAGCCCCGTAAGTCCCACAACTGTCTGTTTTTACTTCATAGCTGGTTGTCTTGGTTACTCAGCGCCAGCACAGAGCCACACTGTGGGACAGACTTTTGTTGAAAAATACTTCTCGAAGGCCTCCTTGGTGGGGCTGCCGTGCCCACCGGGGTTGCTACCCAGGCATGACCAGGCTTGAGTGTGCCAAGGGGGGGGACCCAGGAGGTGGCTCCATCTGGGGAGTGGCAGAGGAACAAGTCTCAAGAAGCAAGGGAGGGGGGAGGGGCAGGATAAATGGCAGAGGCAAGGCAGGTCACCCCGGGTCCCCAGACACGGAGGGAGGGCCTGACCGGGCTTCACCCACCAGAGGGCCGCGCCGTGGAAGGTCAGGGAGCACGGGCCAGGCTGCAGGCGGCTCTCCTGCCCGGTGGAGGCTGCTGCAAGGGTGTGGTCTGTGTGACTGGGAGGCCTGCGGGGCATCTGAGGGCTCGTGGTTGAGCGGCATGTGTGTTGGTATTTCCACTGAATGTAACAAGCCTTGAGCAAGTTGGCTTTGAGTCCTTTTCCCACTGAATACCGGGCAGATGTTTGCCCCACGTAAGATTAAAATCCTAGCTCTGAAATCTTCTGAAACTGGAGTTTGGGGACTCTCCACCACCTTTTTCATTTGCCCTGGATACATACATAATTTTAAATCCTCTTTCTTGGTTAGCTCAGACTGTAGATCTTGAAGCCCTGGGAATCCGCCTGGTCAGGTTCTAGAGATGGTCCCAAATACCACTCTCAATATTTTCAGATCGGATGGAAGAAATCAAAGGTTGGTTTGTGGTGTATCTGCACCACCTGAAGTGGCATTTATATGACACTCTGTACGTAGAGAGTGCTTTGTCGTCTGTCACGTGCTACGTGAATCATGGTTCTTCTCTTTGCAAGCCTGTCTGATGAAGGCTAAGTCCGCTGAGGTCGGAGCAGTGCCGTGAACCCGAGTGCACAGGGCTGTGTCCTGTCCAGGACCCGCCCACTCCCGGGAGCAAGGAGGCTTGCAGGACGGAATATTCCCAGCCCTGCGCTGCCAGTGAGAGGAAAAGCCTTCTGATTCTAACCTCAAGCCGGGTCTTGTCCCAGGAAGGGAGTCCTTGTGTGGGAGCACCGTCAGGTGGACTCCAAGTTAAGGGTTGGCAGGGCCACTGAATTCCTGGCGAATGGCAGGTAGGGCTGTGCTTAAACAAGAGCTCCTGCCTCCCGGGTGAGACTGCAGGGTCGTCTCCTAGGATGACTGCTCTCAGCTTCTGCTCTACCGTTTGTATCGCCACCACCCCCAGCACCAGCTTGCTGCGGTCTGGATGCAGAGAGCCATTCTGGCAGTGTAGGGGCGCTTAATGCAGACACCCCAAAAGGAAGTAATACTTCAGAGCATCATCAGTCATTGAGTCATGGGTTTAGCAGGTCCTTTCCTCAGACTCTTGAGATGGGAGACGAGGGGGGAGGGCTTTATGATCATCAGCTCCTTTAATTTCTCTGGAGAATCCTATCAGGTTGACATGGGTATTATCCCATTTTACAGACGAGAGAAATAAGGCAGCAGAGGGGTTAAATAACATTCCCAAGTGAATGAGCAGCAAATTTGCATCTGAACTCCTAGTCCTGAGTTTGTGCCCTTCCCCAAGCCTGAGCCTGTTCCCCGTTTACATGGGGAACATACTAGTAGTAATGGCTAATGTTTGCTGAGCGTTTAGCATGTGCTGGATATTACATTCCTGTTCCAGATACATTTCTCACCACATCCCTTCGTGGTGTGAGTACTGTTACTTATCTCCATTTTATAGATAAAATTACTTGCCCAATAACATGTCCTTAATAAGCTCCATCACTACCTCACTGCCCAGGTTTCTCTAACTCAGAGCCCAAAATCTTAAGGACTGTGTTCCCTGCTTCTCAGTATATTGGGTGCCATGAGGAAGGGAAAAATAAAGGTGGTACCACTTGGGGGTAACTGCAGGATAGACTTTATCTAATTAACAATATTGAGTTGCATGTGTTCTGTGTGAGGATGGATGTAGTCAAATTCCTACCTGGGTCTTCTGATAACTCCCTTCATCTCATTTTGTTGTTTGACACCTTTAAAAGTAAGTGTCCTGCCCTCTGTCTCTGGGCATTCATCTGTTTAATTTGGCATCCTCCAAGAACCTCCATTTTTCTTCTGGCTGGTAGCATCTCAAAACCCACCTTTGTTGTTCTTGCTGGCACCATGCTGATCTCATCAAACAGAAACGTAGCGAGGAGGAGGAGGCAGTGGCGTCACCTCTGGGTGTATGCTAAGGGGTATGCAAAATCCAAGAAGAGATTTAGGGACAGTAACCAGGCAGCTGGAATCTGGAAGAGAAAACAGACTTAACACAATCAACACGTGTGTTAGCAGGACAAATCTACTGCAGTTGCTGCCTTAATTTTTCTAGTTCCAGGATACCTTCCAGTGCAACTCCGTGTCTGGACAACTCTGAAACACATCAGGCTGTGCTGAGTTTTCTATAGTGAATAAGCTGGACTATGCCAAGCGTCCTTGTTTAGAGTGTGACAGTTCCCATTGTCTAAAACTCTGGTTTCTACATCGAGAGAAGGGGAAGACTGCCGTGTGTCTGGACACCGCGGGGCAGCCTCCATCCTCCGCATGCGCGCACACGACCTTCTCACAGGGGTGGACCAGAGAGGCTCCGGAAGAGCTAGCCTACTCTGCTTTCTCTTCTCTTCCTAGAGGTTCAAGGAATCATCCTAGACGCCTTAGAGCCCTCAGGCGTGTGCCTCCCTCCCCGAGCACGAGTCCTGCTTCTGTGGCAGCCTCCCAGCTTGCCCAGGTTCTACCGCTGAGGGAGTGAGCCTTTTACAGGCTTCTCACCGTGCCCAGGGAAGGCATCACTTTACAAAAACATGCTCAGAGGTTGCTATGCCGTTGCACCTACTTCCCAAGCTCTCGGAGCCTCCTCCCCCACCCACCCCCGTGCTTGACCCCGACACTGTCCTGTTTTCAGGTCATTCACACACAAGTGCTGGGTGGATGTGCAGCTATGACGTGCATGGTGTCTGGGGGACAAACGTCAGTACTTTATTCATGATGCCGTGGGTATGACTTCTGTGCACATCTGAGAGGTAGAGATTTCTGGCTGCCTCCCTCCTGGAGGTGGGCGAGGTGCTGAGGAATCAAAGGCTGGACTGAGTGCCTGTTCTTCAGCTAAACCCAGACGGCCCTGGCACTGACACTTCAGGTGGAGGTATTTGCTGGAGAGACCTTCTCCCTCAGTCTTTATATTTTGTGACGGCTGCTCTTTGTTTCTTATAGTCAAACAGTCCTGGAAGGTGTAGAAATCCAGATGAGAGTTTTGAGTGTGGAAGTAAACAGAGGCAGTTCGCTGTGCAATTGTAGAAACCAAAAGGAAGTTTCCAGAGCAGGTGGCCAGCTAGATGTCCCATGCCTCTCTCTAGGATTCTCATCATCTTTTCCATTAATACTTAACTTGGGGCACAGGCGCCCGGACTTGGTCATTGATTAGCCGCTGCTCTGTGGGTCTTGTTGGCTGAGGGACACCTGCTGATAGGCACTTGTTTCCCGAGGTCTTGTCACAGAAGCCACTGTCAAATGACCTTGAGATCCTCCCCTAGTCAACCCACATCTTTCGGATGCCGCCTGTGTTTCTGTCATTGGACGCAGCATCGGGTATATAGAAAGCAGACGCAGTTCCAGCCTTAGAAGAGCTTGCGGCCCCAGTGAGGGACCGACGGGGCCACCAGTAACTGGAATACGTCAGCTTGTGATGCATGCGATAATACAGACAGAAATAAACGTGTGTGGGGAGCACATCAAGACAGCCTGGAGGGACAGGCAAGAGCTTCGCAGAGAAGCTGACATTCGTGTTGGATGTTGAAAGATGGCTAGGAATGTGGACAGTTACAGAGCTGAGACCGGGGGAGCCTTTTTTCAGGCAGAGGAAACAGCAGGACCAGAGCCGGGAGGAGAGAACAGCCCGCGCTCTGCGCTGGTGTGAGCGGTGGGAGCCTGTTACGCGGGAAGGTGGGCGCCACGGGGGCCGGGAGCCTCCCGGGAACCGCTTCTCCCTCCTTTGCCCCTGTTTTCCTCCCGCAGTGGCCTGGAGCCTTCAGTTCTGTCTTCCAACGTGCTCCTCCTCCTAATGATCATCATGAGAATAAGGAGCTCCAGAGCAGTCACTCACAGCTGAACATTTAGGGAGCTGTGATGGACTGATGTGCAAATACTAGAATTCATTAAGTAGGTCTCGGTGTCCCGGTGCATTAGTCACACATTTGGCCTAGACTTCACCTGGCCTCCCCCTGGCATGTGCGTTTGAGTTCTTCGCTCCTGCACGAGGCATAAGAGAAAGATTGTCTGTGCGTGAGGACCTACAGGGCACTGTGGGCTGGCAGCTCTTGGTGGTGACACGTAACAGCTGCCTGGGTTACAGTGTGTCCTGCTGGCCTTTCAGAGTGCCGTAATTTGCACCCCAAGCATTAACAGTCCACTGGTAACCTGGGAAGTTTGCTCGGGTCTCTGAGGTCAGAAGACATTGTGGTTAAGGAATTAAGGAGCAAGGGGTCCTAGTATGATGTGGGCAGAGAGTAGGATTTGGGCCTGCACGTTTCAGAGGTGCAGTTCTGGGTGTGACGGTAGGGTGTGGTCACCACCTGGGGAGAGCTAACATTTATTAAGTAACATGCTTCCTGACACCAGTCTAGTAAGGGGCAGCACTAGATTTGAACCTGCATCTTCAATACAATGTCACTTTCCACTGTGGCCATAGAAAAGATTACTTTTTAAAAATCTTGTTAACTGATTGGAATATATTCTAGAAGTAATCTCATCAAGAAATAACACTCACAGCTCACTTATGTTATGTGCCAAACACTGTTCCAGGTACTTCACTGTTTTAACTCAGAGTCCTCTGTTGAATTATTCAGTGATTCCACTGATTCACTGATCAGTGACACTCACTGAAAACTGTTAAATGGACACAGAAGTACCCATTCTATCCCCCATTTTACAGCTGAGAAAACTGAGGTGCAGAGCAGTTAAGTTACATATGCCGCTTGTAAGTAATGGAGCTGGGGTATGAACTCTAGGTCCATGCTTATAACCTTGACCCTATACTGCCTCTCAGAAGACAAGTGGCCCGCAACCTTGGCTGACTGACTGGTAGTCTCGGTCGTGCATTCTTGCACCCAGTCTGAGGTCTCGCTCTGGATACACATGCACTGAGTTGTACGGGACACGAGGTAGGACACAGAGGATGAGGCCACACAGTTGGAGACAGACAAGATTGTAAGTCAGAGCTGCACAGCAAGGAAGAAGCAGAGTGCTGCAGGAGAAGGGAAAGGGAGAATCCTTGGGTCTGGGGTGATGATCCTGCCGTATTTGAGTTAGACCTTGACAGGTGCGTCCTAGGCTAAAGAGAATGGGGCCAGACAGGAGTGGGCGTGCAAAGTGCGAGAGGACACGGCGCATCTGTAGGTCCAGCGTACACTCCCAACTGCATCACAAAAGCACCGTGCATTCTGGAGTGAGCAGTCGCCGTACTGACTAGCCACCCTCTCTCTGCTTGGGTACTAAAGTATTTTTGTGAGATCCAGAAATTAAAGAACGCGCAGCAGTGGCTGGCCAGGGTGGGTGTTCCCCGGAGTTGGTGTTCGTGATGTGCTTCCCTGGGTTATAGGCAAATGAGTAAATAGGTCATTTGGAGCCAAGCAGAGGAACACCTCAACCATCAGAAAGTAAGCAAAGAAGGCCTTACGTACTCAAAATCGAAGTCCCGAAGTCCTTGAGCTCCCGTGTTGAAGCCAGCTGCTGGGGGCAGCCTGGAAATGGGGTTATTGTCCTTTGCTTAGCTGACCGCTCTAACGAGCTGCTTCTCTGCATCAGTGAGTAACAGCTTATGGCAAAGGGTCTACTTCAAGTAGACGTGTACCAGGTGAGGACAGCGGGGCAGGAAACAGGAAGCCATGGGTCACACCGCAGGGCCTGGGTCACAGCAGGCTCGCTCGTGGCTGTCATGAAGCTCTGGAGTCCTTACGTTTGGTTTGCTGTTTTACAGAGGGTGGGAAAGTATGGAACATGTTCTGTGAGATGTCCTTCCAAAATGGCTAGAAGGAAAACGCAGTGCATAGAGCCTGCTGGCTGTGCTCTAGAATGAGCTGCTCTTTGCTGGAGCGGGGAAGCGAAGGCATGCCTGTGTGCGCCTCGGCGAGGCACTCGCGTGACTAAACCCACGCTCTCCACAGCCTGGAGATGTGGTGCTGCGCAGGGACGGGGGGGGGGGGGGGGACACTGCAGGGCCTCCAGCAGTAGACTGAGCTGAAACCTCTCCCCCTGCCCCGCAGGAGGGCCACCCGGAGGAGCCCGAGGCAGAGGAACAAGTCCACGAACAGCAGCCCCAGCAGCAGGAAGAGTACTGAACCGTCTCGGCAGCTCTCCACACCTCCGTTTGGGTGGGAACTTCTCTTCTGGAGAATTGGAACACGTGTGGCCTCGAGCTCATCAGAAACCAGTTGTTCCCCGTCTGCCGTTACATCAACGCACCGGCGCCCGTGCCAGCCACTGCGCTTGGTCCCCCTTTCTTTGCCAAGACACACTAGCAGCGCCATGGGGCGGCCTCCCTGAGACATCACGGGGTCACATACCTTCAACTTCACCACTTGGCTGCTTGAGATTGGTTCTGTTCTTTGCATTTCTTTCCAGAATAACTCCCCCCACCCCCCACCCCCCTCCTTTTTATCCTGGTGTGAAACAATGGTAATTTGATATATGGTATTTATATTGGCATTTCTCAACCCAGTGTCACTAGATATCACACACATTTGTGGTGCTTTGATGTTTGCAAGTCTAACCTCTGAACATAAATTTGGTCAAATAATAAATTGGAACAAAGGGAAAGAGATACTTGATATGAAAGCCATAATGACAGTGACTTGTTTCATGGGGAAAAACACACAGTCAGTTTCTCCCTCTACTCACAAACTAAAGGGGGGAAAGAAAGGAATCTAAAGTAGGACTTCAGGGCTCAGCAGTGGTCATACATCAGCACGTTAGACAACCACACGGTATGTTGTTAGTTTTGAAAGACATTCACTCAAGGAAAACACCATCTCAACTTGGCCCTCTAACTGCTTGCCACCTCCTACACACACAGGTTCTCATGCTGTTTTCTTTCTCAGGGTCCTCTTTGGTGGGCAGCCAATCTCCCCAAAAGCTGTCATCTGTTGTCTGCAGTCAGAGGGGGTCTGCAGGGGTACAGGTCCTCCTGCCTCCTTGTGTGGGTTTCAGCCCCAGTCCTGTCATCCACGTGAGGGAATTCCTACTAAAGATTGACTTCAGGGTTTGCAGACCTTACAAATAGGATCATCAGCCCAAGGGAGACTCCTGGTTCTGAAGTCTGGTGTTGACACTGGAATGACAGCACAGAAAAATCTGACTCCCAATGCCGTCTGGAGTTAAGGAATTTCCCCTCTTTAATACCGTGGACCTCCTTGTCACTGACCTGTGCTAAACCGTGGCAATTCATAAACAGAGGAAACATTAATGAATTAAAAGCATTCCTTATTTTTTTAACTAATATTTGCACATTTTCTTAGCATCTTTCTAAATCTTTGCCTTTTTCCCCCTTTGACAGATCATTCTTTTCACTTGGTTTCTAACTTTAGGTTTTCTTTCACTTGTTATTTGACTTAGCAGGTGCAGCAAAAAACAATAAACAAGTGTGCCCACCCCACTCTCTTGACTGAAAAGCTTAAAATAAATTTCTGAATTATGTATCATAAAGCTTTGACATTTCTTTATTAACTGATGAAATACTAATTCTAAATTCTAGCATGGAAGCTTTCCACCAAAAGAAGTCTTCTCAGAATGAATCATTTTGCGGCAAAGTGGTATTTATTGAGTTACATGTGAAAAAGATCGCTTGTATTTTTGAGGTTATTACAAGACACTGTGCAGAATTGGACAGAGGTTCCGTGGTGTTTGGTTTCCCTTTCTTCTCTCTCCTGCTTACTCTGCGCTACAGCGGCAGCTCGTTCCTCTCAGGCTGGAAAGCCTGGCTCTCGGCCTTGACGTCCTCCCACACCTGGTTACAGGGAGTGGTTGTGCTATATACGCAGCATCGTGCTTGACGGCACGTTCCCCCCAGGCCTGTTGCACAAAACTGGGTTTCCTTCTTCTCAGATAGCTCTTGTAAAGAGGCACAGTAAGTAATTCCTTGCAGGTGACACTTCAGTGGTTCCCAGGATGTTCTCTGCTTGCCCTGGTCAGGTCAGAGCACCCGGTGCCAGGTGGCTCACCACCCAGACTCCCATCATGTGGGTGCACGTGATTATTGTGTAACGTGCATAAGCCTCACCAGCGACACTCAGCCCCTCCGTTCCTCCCCAGATCTCCAACTTTCTCGGCTATAAACCTACTGGCCAGATATCTTGCAAAGATAACTTTCCCCAATCGTCATACTTCCTTCTCCTTCCCGGAGTCTTGGGGCAGACCATTTATTTAGAGAAGAGCTATCTATTTCTTTCCCTGTCCCTATCTGAAATATCTTCCACTGTGTGCATCACATGGGACATCACTGATGCTCTGGGGAGTCTTTGACAGCTATGTTTCTTAGTCCCGTTGAGCTGTACCCCAGCTTCTGTGCAGACCATCTCTCATCTCCCAGGGCCGCTCCATTCTCCCTGGTGGCTGTACCCGATCATTCGCTCATCTCAGCTTCCAGGGCACGCCTTCCTCCGTGGCCCCACGTCCGAGAAGCATCCCTTGCTGTGTGCTCTGCTCCTCCCTCTCCGAAGCCAGACTTGGTCCTTAGTCTCCCCTTCCCACCCGCTGCGACTGGTTATAGCACTCACACTGCTCCTATCAGGTAGGAAGTGATTGAAGCAGGGGGTAAAGAGAGCCCGTTGTCTTTCTGAGCAGAAAAGCAGAAAAAGAAAAGACAAAAGACACACCCTGACCCAAGAGAAGTAAACTCCAGAAGGGAACCATGAACTCCTCCCTTCCCTGGTGAGTATTTCCATTATTCCGTTAAGGTTTAATATGCATTCAAATTACTTTTACTAAATAGTACACCATAAAGCTTTTGTTATATATTAAATGTAAACTGAAAGGAATGTAAACATATGTATTGTTAATTATAAATATAGATAAGTAATGACATAATAGATGAAAAAGTCTTATCCAGATGTATCACATTCATTTTACATTACCCACCTACTGTCGCATGGTAGAATAGTTTTTTGTCTCTGAATATGTGAATAACTTGACTTGCGTTTATCTTTTTACATATTTAATAAAAAAAAAGTATATGTTGAAATCGGCCTGGATCTATAGATTCTTACATTTTTATGCTAACAGTTTCCTCTTGAGTGAGCTTGTGTCTATGAACAGGCTATTACGTGGATTCACACATCGGTCCCACATTTTATTACGAATTACACAGTGGTGGGGGAGTCTTTTTATTGATGGCAAATGTTTTAACGGGAATTACAGGTTAGTATCTGATGTCAAATGCAGCAGCTGTAATACCTTTTAAAAACTCTACATAACTTTCTTTTTATCAAAAATAAATAAGAATAAACCATTCCCTTAGGAAACATTCCGCTTGCAAGCAAACAAAGGCCTCGCTCCTGCAGGTCTGCCTGCACCATCTGGACAAGACAAGGGCGGGACGAATAGGAAACTGGGAGACGCAGACAGATGTTGTGAAGTGAAGCTTTGTGGCAAAATGACCTATGACTGGCAGAGGCTCTTTGATTAAGTGTATTTCCCCCTCTGGTTTGCTGACTTGAACTAACAGTGAGGTTTACAGACACACATGGAATACAAACCTTAAAGGAATAGCTGAAGGAAAGCAAGGTATGAGAAGTGGCCCAGCACCCACCTGCAGGTCCTGCAGACCAAGTGATGTCAGTCTGGAAGACTGCCCCGGGGCCTGCGGGCTACTGAGGTTCAGCCAGTCGTCCCCTTTCACCCCGAGGGCTGCCAGCCTTCCTGAACCTGCTTACAAGCACCACCTAGAGGCCAGTTTTGTTTCTATATTGACCTTTGGCAACAGTTTTCCATTCACTTGCCTTTAGGCCCTTTTCTTTTAAAAGCAGAGACGCAGGAAAACAACAGCCACTCCCTGGGATGGGCACGCGTGTGTTTCCACTTAACTCACCAAGCCTAGGCTTTTAAACACGACCTTATACACAGACATTTGTGCACAAGCGTCAAGAATACACGTGATTCATCTTACTTAAAAGGCACACGGGTGGGCTCTAAACTCACCACAAACGGTTCAGAAGGGGTGAAATAACATGTTGACTCCATTTTATTCAATCTGAGATCATCTATAAAAATGTGAGATGTCCCTACTGGTATTATGGGTAGGCCCACGAGTCCAGAGGGAAGGGTTGGAAAAGATCACGTACTTACAACTAAATTCGAGTTACAAGATGCCAGTTCTCTAAAATTAAACACACAACTTCATTGCTGACTGGTCTCATTTTCTTAGTCCTCCTCTTAACTGCTAGAACACAGCCACTGTGAACCCCCAACTTCTGAGCACGAACACAGTGATGCCAACCAGCACCAGTGAGAGCAGAGCGCCTCCCTGGATGTCTAACAACTCGTTTTGCTGAACTGGGAGCTCATAAGAGACATTCGTCTTTCATCGGAAGAGCTCTGGCTTTACTGCTTAACAGAAGGCAAAGCTTAAAATCCACCGAGCCCTGGAGGACCCTCGGGTGGGCCCAGGACTTCAGATCACAAGGCTGCCCGGGCAGACCCCTCCCTCAAGCTCTGGCCTGGACCCCACGCGGTGTATCGGTAGGACTCACACACAAGATGCATTTGCTGAGGCCTTGCCTCCTCCCGTGCTGGGTTTAGGGCTGTAACAAAACTGGAAGGCGCAGCTGGAGCTAAGTTGCTGAATGCCTTTTTCTCTCTTTCCACTGACAGAGAATGTTGAACTTTTTAGCTTCCTAAGTTTTAACTTCTTGAAACAGGTTTCTTGTGGCATTTTGTAACTATTTTATCAAGACGGTATAAATTGCTTTCAAAGGGCAATAGCATATTAATGTACCTTTGAATTCATAATCTTCATTAGAAACTAGTCCAGTACCTAAGTATATTCTTTTTCAGAAAATTTTGAAAAGTTAAGTACACATTTCTTTCTGTGTAGCAAACATCCCTCATATTTTTACACAATGGTATTCCTTTTGGTCTTGAAGGTTACCTGTATATTATAACTTTAACATTTTTTAAGATACATTTGTCTTATTCACTAAAATGTTTTGGTCAAATCTGACAATTTAAATGAGCCTTTAGAAATTAGAGAAGAAATTTTTAAAAAGGTGTATATGTTCAAATGTTGACTCAACTGTCTCTCCAAGAGAAATAGAGGGAAAAATCACCTAACACAGCCTCTAAATGTAAAACATAACATCCAAGAAAGCTGCTAATACTACCTCAGAAATACTCAAACTTTTAAGCTAAAAAAGAGCAGGGGGTAGGAAAGAGTGTTTTTTCCTCCTCCAATTTAATTCTTTTCAAAGCTGAGCACCAACCAGGGGCACAAGGCAGCAGTCAGTAGTGACTTCGTACTCCTAAAATATCACATCACTAGCCCTCAGTTACTCGGAAGAAAGAGGCATTCTGCACCATACCCGCCTCAGTCCAAAAAAAGCAAACTGAAGCAGTTTACATAGTTTTGAAGCAGTATCTTACATATAAGTGAGGAAACCAGCACTAAGGGGAAGTAGGAAGGAGGGGACGATGAAGCTGGCGGTATGTCAGTAGCCTCACAAATACTCTAAGGTCTTCTAGACTTTACTAGGACCCAGGGGCAAAAATTACCTCTGAGCTTCCTTATTGCCAATAGAGAGGAAGTAATCACTACTCAGTGTAAATTGCCCATAAGCTGAACACAATTCAGTTGCTCAGGGGTACAGATACTTAGGGCAGAGAGATATTTCCTCTTAAGAAATTAAAAGATCACAGCAAATACAGTACCAGTCTAACTGGCCCGTTCCTATTAGTCATAATGCCAAGACACAGCACAGTAAAAACTCATCTACCAGGAACCAAAACTGTCTGCATGGAAAGAGCTCCTGGGGCTCGGGGCTTCACCCCAGGACAGAGCAGAATATCCAGAGGAACACTGAGACACTGCTCCCCGCAGTGTAGGCCGAGGGAGACACTGAAGGACAGGGCAGAGTGTGACCTCCTGTGACCTGACCGGTACTAAAGGGCAGCTCTGGGACCAAATGTTACTGATCAAGACCCAGTTCCCTTCCTAACAGCACACGTGGGTGTGGGGAGCTCTCAAGCTGCAGGCTGAGGAGCCTGGCCAGGACACGTGTCTAAAGAGGAGGCCACCCCACCCCTCGTGTAGATGGGAGGAGACCCGTGGGCAGGGTCACGGTTTTCCCTGGAAGCACTGTAAGATCTGACTTGTGAGTTTCTGTTTTTTTAATTATCCTTGGCAATTTACTGATAGGACAATTTTCAGTGTAGATTATAAATTTGAAACTGTTGGCAGTTACACACTCCCATAACCCTCCAAGTCATCTTGGAGATAGGAAATACACTGTCTGTCAGTGGACCAAGTCCAACCATAAGTCTGCAGGGAAAAGGGGGATAATATTTTAATAAAAATCTTAACTGTATCTATAAAACGCTTTACAGGTTGCAAAATAGTTTCACCAGTAACCAAGTAGAGGAAAAAGAGAGTAAGTTTGAAAATGCTCTGACCTGGAGTCAAATCCCAGCCACACCACTTCTAGCTGTGATTTTAAGCAAACTGCACGTCGTTTCTTGGCCTCCATTTCCTCATCTGAATATGCAGATTAAACCTCCCCGGCAAAGTTGTTCTGAAGAATAAACAACATGTATAAAGTACCTTACACATAGTAGATACTTAATAAATAGTACCTAGCATTACTAATTTTGGTTTTGCTAGCCCCGAGAGGGAGGTAATGTAGAAATTATGCTACCACTGCCCTGGGACTAGACATTTCCATGCTGCCCACGGCTCCCATCACCCCTGCAGGAACAGCCCAACAGCAATACGTTATTCCACGGAATCCTGCCCCCTCCCAGACACAGCTGATGGTCCAGACTCCAGGTCCCCCAGGAGCAGTCAATCTGTGGTTTGCCAGTGACCACACATCCTATGAGCTAGGCAAGTCAGAGAGTCCCCTGCCCTCCCCTCCCCCTCAGTTGTATTAAAGACTGAGGACCTTAGCCGTGAGAACGAGAGTTTAAAAGGCTGTACAGTGAAGGGAGCCCAGGGGAAGAATCATGCCAACCGATGTTATACGTAAGCAGTTGCTCCGAAACAGAAAGAAGATGGGAGGAGCGAAAGAAGAAAGCAGACACTCAGGAAAGAACCAAGGACCATTAGCTAAAGTCCACAAATATCTGCTTCCTCGAATCCAGAACCACCCACCAGGTTTGTTTTTTTTTTTTTTCCCGAAATCTGGTTAGTCAGTTTTATTGATGTCACATGTATGTGTAATCTTAAATCAGAGGTAACTTAAATGAATTTCTCCCTTGCAGCCTAAGCCACTCTCATGAAGGGAGGCTCTTGAGAGGGAATAACTTGCAAGACTTTGGTCTTTAAGCCAGGACCACCTGTGCGCAGCCATGATGGAAACACCCAGTGGCCCCAGAGCCGCTGAAGAGGCGGCAAAGGACGAATGGTGGGTAACCGGGACTCACAGACTTTCACCGTCTTCAGACGACCCTGTTCATGGGACTATTTCCTGCTCCATCAAAAGAGAATTCTAAGAAATCCTGTAATTCAGGGCTCTAAAGACATTAAGGGTAATGAAGCAAAGGTTAAAAGATCTGTTCTGGTTACTTAACAAAATATTTAGATCTGGAATAGATCTTGGCTTGCTGTGAGGTACAAATAATAAAAATCAAAGTATCCGAGTTTTGTGTTAAAAAAAAAAAAAAAAAGGAATTGCTATGACTACCACAACTCGGCCTCCACCGAAAATATAAATAGGAATCAGAATGAGAAAATTATAGTGAAATGTGACGTTTTCTGATTTGGAAACCATTTCAACTAGTACTATTATTTAATGTTTTGCTCATTTGGCTCTGATACGAGAACACGAAAACATTCCTACAGCTCAATAGCTTCTTTGTATTACGAATTAAAATGAGCAGACCATCATTTACATCTTAGTGGAGTTAAGATATGAAACTGGAAGCCAAGACTATCTAATGACTTACTCCACTACAGTGCCCCTGTCCCCTTCACCGTCAACTTCTGATATTTACAGGCCCACACCAAAATTCAAGAGGAGACGTGCATTAAAAGCATTCTGTTGCAAGCCAAATAGTAAAAGCAGATAACAGGAAATGTGGCCTCAATACATCTTCAGCTGCCAGATTGTAAAGATTCAAACCAGTTGTAAAGGACCAAAGTTTCCTACATCTTCTCCAGCATTTTCTTTTAACCATGACACTTCCTGAGACCTGCTACGAGGTTTGCTATGTATTTGACTGGTGAGGGAGGTCCAGCAAGGAACGGTCAGATTTCCCCAGCTTCTCTTGGGATAACTTAGTCCCTTTCCAAAGCTCACTCTCCCGAAACCAGAATAGTCAGATCTGCAAGTCTAGGGCTCCTCAGCATTCAAAGTTAGGGTATCCAGTGATTTGATCTTTGCACAGTGCATGTGCCTTAAGGCATGTTCACTGCCAAGTAAGTCAGCTGGTTACATGTCGCTCTCCAATTAGCTGGTTGTCAGACCAGGGCCCTGGTAGCGTTCTGCCTCCCGCCTGCCCCTGTAACCTCACAGCCTTGATCTGGTGTCCTCAGATACCCTGCTGGAGCCTCATGCCTCTCTCTCTCTGGCTTGCTCCTTCATCTAGTCTGGTACCCTACTCGAACTTTGGTCTGGACGCTGTCATTCAATCTCCTAAGACTCTGTGCCGTGCAGCCCAAGTGCCGGGCCAGCCCTGCCCTTCCTCTGAACCTTCCTCTCCAGCTCTAGGAATCCCAGTCTGTTGCAACTCCAAGCCACTTGCCTGGCAAGTGGAATAGTTCGGACACAGATCAGCTTTAACTATAGGCGTTCTCCAGTAGCGCTGAGCTTCCTGTCATGTCACCTGAGTTCAGCATCTTCCCAAAGAGAAGGAAAGTGAGTCACTGATTCAGTGTGTCTGACAAAAATAGTCACAGACATGGGGGTCCTTGTGATGCTGCTGCTGACCTCTGAATTAACCAAACAAATTAAAATCTGTCATTCATACTGTGATAAATTAATTAAAAATTAGAGCATAAGCATCACATGATTCAGAGTGTATTTTGCCAAATCCTCCATAAGTAAACTTATATAACAATTTGTAATCATTAGCAGGTATAAATGTCAAAAAACTTAAGTCGCATGATTTAAATGCAAGTTCCTTGCCTCCAGGAACTTTAGTTTTGAGAATCTTCTATATGCAAACCCATATAAACTCCAAGTCTTTTTATAGGATCATCAAATATGAGAAGGGCATTCTGAAATTATTTTTGCCATCCCCAGCACCTGAAGGCCTGAAGCTCTCTTTCCAAAAGACAGGCAGTTACTAAATGTGCAGTGTATACACTGGCTGGATTTGTCAGAGCAAGCTTGGTTCAAGAACTCACACCTCCACTTTGGAAGCGCCTCTGCCAGGGAAACAACACAAGGGAGGCCTCAAGATTCTACAGACACACTGGGGAAGACAACACGGGACGTGAAGATAAGCAGTCTGGTCGCCTGGTTGATACATCACATGGAGTAAGGCCACCCATAGAGTAAGGAGGGAGAGCAAGGCAGGAGACAGCAAACAGAGCAAAGCTTTCCAAAAGCAATCTTTCTTTGGGGTTTTCTCCACATATGCCCTATAAAGACAAGCAAACAGATACCCACTGGAAGACTTTCTGGTCATCACAGAAACCCTTGGACTCCTAATATGCTCTCACCTTTGCCACACAGAGGTATCTGAGCCAAACAGCACCCTTTGAGAACATCAAGACCCTTGCTGTTGAGCACACCCTGGCTTCCCTTCCACCTCTCATCTCCTAGCAACCACTGAACGGGGGGCAGGCCAGAAATGCAGACGACAAAGGATGCGCTACCTCTCAGCTACTTTGCTGCGCCTTGTCCTCGCTGACGCCCCAGGCCCTGCTGGGGACAGTGGTCCCTCTCATGAAAGATGTCTCTCTGGATGTAAGACCCGCATCACGCAGAATTTCACAAAGTCCAGGGTCTTTTTCCAAAGAATCTAAGAAGTTTGAAACTCTGCAACACAGCCAATGAGCTTTCACAACGGAGTTTCAAACCCAAAACAATCCGAACCAACAACTCTGTCCTCTTGCCTATCTAGTGCCTTCTAGTTCACCTTTTTTAAACATACATGGAGATGTCACGCAGAGTCTACAAAAAGCAAGGAACACATGGCAGGATCTGGAGGAGGAAACAGACATTTATAAATGAAGATTTGTTATGATTCCACAATGATGATGATAAAGTGTACCAGAGAGATAACAATAGAAATATTTTACTGTCTTATTAGAAAATAATATAGTTCTTGACCAGATGCACCAAATTGCATTCTGCCACAGTAGTGGTTTTGCTATAATTAGTTTTGTTATTATAGTCATATATATATATATATTTAGTACCAGCTAACACAGGTTGTTTGGGGTTTTTTAAAACCAGATGCCCTGGGTGGGCTGAGTATAGCTCAGTTATAGAGCATATGCTTAGCATGTGCAAGGTCCTAGGTTCAATCCCTAGTACCTCCATTTAAAAAAAATTAAATTAAATTATAAAGAAATAACAAAAATTAAAAAAAAAAAAAGATGCCCAGCATTTCTAATAAACACATGATAGAAACTTTAAATTTCAAAGAAAATGTCAATGCCAAAACAAAAAATGATTTTAAATGTTCCTCCCAGAGTGCTGACTGATGCTACACACCATGGCCAAGTGTGCACATGCAATTACTAGCTGGCTCACTAGTACACAATGGACCAGGTGTACACGACTCCAGACTGTTCATTTAATCACCAAGCTCTTCAGATATTGTCAGTCCCAAAAGGGCTGCATCACATGCACTGATCAAAGCACCCGGAAGTGAAAAGGGGACGTGGAAATCATCAGGACCAACTGCTCCTTCAGTGTATGAATCTCTTTATAAGACCCCAGCCATGTAGACCCCATGCCAGAGTCAGGCCTGCATCCCAGGAGAGGCCGCCATCCCACCTTTGGACAGCTCTAACTGCTTCCTGATTGGTTGTAACCATCAGAGCAAACAAATCTGTGACTGGTCTGGGGACAGGTCTGTGCTTATTTTCCTCTGTTAACACAAGTCAGCAAGAAAGCCTGTAACTGAGTGCATCGAAAGAGGGTACAAACATAATTGTGACACGTGTTTAGACAAGTTGAAGTCGATCAGGTCACTGGGCCCCTGAAGAAATCATACCTAAACCATACAGCCAAGCTCACATTACACATACACCTTATGAAGTATTTTTTCCTCTTAATAAATTTGCCACCAACCTGAAAAAAAAAAACATTCAGATTGTTGGATCAGCACTGAGAGATCAATGCAACACTTCAGCCAAAGGAGCTGGGTGTCACTGTTTGTGTCACAGTCACTGGACGTGCTGGCCCTCCTCTGACCAGCTGACCTAGAGAGGGTAGACACAGTATGGAGTGAAATGGTACTCTCAGAGCTGCTGAAATACTCAGACGGTCTGTGCAATTTTCTGAAACAGCGCAATTTAGGAGAACTAGCTTTGTAGATAGAAAATACAGGCACTGTAAACTTAGAATGTTGAGCGTTAAAAATGACATCCACTCATGTTACAGACTGCCCAGGTCATGAGCTGACACTCATTCTAGTCAAAAAAGAGCACTTTGGAGGGCCACTTTTTCAGTTCCTAAATGAATACTTTTTTACTCTTTACCATTTTTCTTTGTTTCTCAGTGTCTTTTTCTTGGACGGGAGGTTTTTCTCCTCAAATAGTGAAGCAGTTTAAGGCTTTGTAATCTAAGCAAATAACCTAAATATATCTTCTCTCCATGTACATTCTCAAGATTACAACTTGGATTCTCTGAGTTTAATGAGGACTGGAGTTAGACTGTTTCCCATTAGAACGAGAAAGCAGTAAGGCAGAAACTCAGTAAGTGTTCAAGTAAAATATAGCCATCCAAACATCTGTATTATATTAGAGGAGACACAAGATAAAACACTGACTCTTGAGGTTAAATCTAAATTTCCTGCTTCAGTTCTGAAAGAGTTTGAGAGTTCAGATCAAAAAGGCAACAAAGAAATGGGACCCAAAAATGTCTAAAAACAAGTTTCAAAGGCTATTAAATGCCAACAATTAGTTACTGCTTTGAAGCACCAGTTTAGTTAACAATTACCCAATAGCCACAAACAAAAATGGTGTAGTGAAATGTCTACACCATGCTCAAGTCTTTTTCCAAGTTAGAGATGACACACCTGGAACCTGTGTGTCATACGAGGTGCCAAACCGCCAGCTCTGATTCTCCATGTCTCGTGGGATGCTGTTGATTTTCCGCGTCTTCCTCTCTAGTACACTCTTACGTCACACTTGAGTTTCTAAAGACATTATTTCAGTCTCCTTTGGAATCTACTGGTCTTTAATTTCATAACTTTAATTTCATACTGCAAAAAGAAAACCCAAACTTGCAAGTCAAAGGTCAACAAGCAAGACTAATTATTTCAGCAAAAACAAAAGAGGCATGAGACCAGAAACAGGATTCAGGAAACTGCTTCAGTTTGGATCTCAAGCTGCAGCCTCTCCTTTATCAAGCTTGTGAGTAAAATTATGTCTGAAGAAAGTAATGCTGACCTATTAGCTTTGGTGGCTCTGTGGAAGCTTGTCTTAAATGCCACTGATCAGAAATACACATACACACACACAAATGAATGAATTTGTTATTCTGAACAACTCATGATGAAACAGCCTCTCATACCAACTTCCGTGGCAGAGTGAGATGCATATCTCTAAACCTTGTATGTGAGGAACTTTTTCTCAACCATGAAGATTCTGATTGAATCAACAGACTGGGCTTAGGAGAGATTTACCATGAAATCATTTTAGACACATCTTAGATCAAGATATATCTCAGTTTCAGCCTCTGAAAAGATCTAGATTCTATGCCTGATCTTCAAGACCTTTTACCAAGTTATCCGTTGTCCTGTCTCAATGGATTCTCAACCCTCGGCTAGTCAAACAAATCCTATTGCTCTTCCTTCGACCTCACTCGTGACTCCTTCTCAGTCTTTTTTTTTTTTTCTGGTTTCTCCTCTTAACGTTAGAAGGTCCCAGGGCTCAGTCCTTGGATGTCTTTTCTATCATCACTCACATCCTTGGAGAGCTCATCCAATCTATAGGTTCCAGTGACTCTCAAATTTACATTTTCCACTCAAACTTCTCTGCTGAACTCCAGACTTACATACACAACTGCCTATTCCCTATCTCTCATTGGACGTCCAATAGACAGTTCAAACTTGTATGTCCCAAACTGAAGCCTCAGTTTCTCCCTACCCCATCCCACAAGCATCCTGCCCCTACAAGGCCTCCTGTTCTCAGCTAATGGCAACTCCATCCTTCCAGTTGCTCAAGTCTTAGTGTCACATTTGACTCTCCCCACATTCAGTCTGTCAGAAAGTCCTACTGGCTGTAAGAAAGCCATCAAGAAAAGTATATCCAGAATCTAGTCCCCTTCCTCATCACTTTCATGGCTCCTACCATGATCCAGGCCTCGTTATATCTTACCCAGGTTACCTACTGGCCTCCTAAATGGTCTCTCTGCTTCTAAACTTCCCTCTGAGGAGACCCTCCTTTAATGTCAGCCATATCATTCCAGTCCTCTGCTTCAACTCTGCAATGACTCGCCGTCTCACTCAGATAAAAACTAACGTCCTCACAAAGCACTGGTTTCCTTCTTGTCCCCCTTGTCAGCCTGCTCCAATCATAATGGCCCCTGGCTGCTCCTGAAACATCTCAGGCACATTCCTCCCTTAGGTCCTTGGCGCTGGTGCCCCTCTCTTTCTAGAATGCTCCTCCCTCAGACAGCCACGTGGCTCCCCCACCTTCTTCAAGTCTTTGCTCAGCTGTTCCCTTCTCAGTGAGTCCTGTCCTGAACGCCTGTTTAAAACTGCAACCACCTCCTTCCCGTACTCCCAGTCCTCTTTCCCCCAGCAGACGTTTTTTCTTTCTCTAGAGTATTTATCACCTTCTAATATGTGTTTATTTTCTGTTTCTTCCCACAACACACACACACCCCAAGAATATAAGCTCCATGAGGGCAGTGATTTTTATTTTTTGTTCACTGAGCTATTCCAAGGGCCTAGAACGCAGACACACAGGGTGAATATTTACTGACTAAGGTCCACACCACCACCAACTTGCCCATTCTGTCCTCTGAAGTTTTATTTCTGTCATGTTTCCCTTTTCAGACGGACTTTCCTCAACCTCTCTAGCAATTTAAATACTTCTTTTTCCTCGCTTCAAGGCACCAACTTAAATCCTCCTCCTCTGAAATCTTTTCTACATTAACTCTGCTCTGTTGGCTATGGATTTTTATACACTTAGTCAACAAAAAAATTCACATTAGCACCTTTGCCAACTCTGTCAATTTTAAGTCATATGCACGCATGACTAAACTCTCAGTTCTTTATCTTACAATAAATTTTATAAGAACTATAGCCCCTGGAATTTGGGAATGTCTCAGGCCTTTAAGAGATGCATCTGATGCAGACGAAGAAAGATTAAAGTCTCTTGGTCATAGGGTGAATACTGAAAAGTTCAGGAGCCTTCTTTGGTGAGAAACCCAAACCCATTATTATGGGTTGAATCGTGTCCCCCAAGAAAGCTATGTCAAAGTCCTAACCCTCAAACCTCAGAATGTGACCTTTTTTAGAAACAGAGTCTTTCCAGGGGTAATCAAATTAAAATGAGGCCATTAAGGTGGGCCCTAATCCAACATGAACGGTGTCCTCGTAAAAAGGGGAAATCTAGACACAAACAAACACAGAGGGAAAATGTTGTGAAGACACTGGGAAAACCCCTTATGAAGACAGAGGACTGGAGTAATGGATGTGGAGCCAAGGAAAGCCTGAGGTCCCAGAAGTTAGGGGACAGGCCTGGAACAAATCCTTCCCTCGTGCCTTCAGAGGGAACATGATCCTGCCAACCCTCTGAGTTTTGTCCTCCAGAACTGTGAGGCAACGAATTCTGTTGGTTTAAGCCACCTGGTCTGTGGTATGTCGTTACAGCAGCCCTAAGAAACCAGTGCACCCATTATTTGGGTGCAGTAAACTGAGCTGAGACATGGTGAGATACCCACATTTTCAAATTTTTTAGGTTGCAACCATTTGCCCTGAAACTGAAGTTTTTAAACTGATTGTCTTGATTTTAAAAGTGACTTTGTCATCATCACTTTATAATCGTTTCACTGATAAGATACTTAATTAGGAGTAAGGGAACTGTCTCTCTACTCTAGTGTCAAAAAGATGCTCTCTTGTGAGGACAGGGGAGGATCATGCACTGGCCCTATCATTTTTACAGGCAAGCTGGCCTATGAAGCCGAAACTATTAATTGGCAATTATATGTTTGAATTAGGTCTACACGGGGAGAAAAATGATTTGGAAAGCCATTAAAATTATATGACTAAATTCAACCTCACTGGTTCAGATTTTAGAAAAATGTCTGGTTTGAGTTACCTGGACCAACCGTCTACAGTGCCTTGCTTTCTGGCTCAATACACAATTAACGTTTTTAGCTTTGGCATCAAGTTCCAAACCATATTCTAAAACGGAAAAAATTAAGAGCCACTGTTTTAAAGTTCATACTTCAAGTGTAAACTCAGCTCAGTTCCCATGCAGACCGAGAGACTCGGGTTATCAGACCTTTCCAAGGTGTGAGGGCGAGAACAGAGCCCACTGTCACAAGAGCCTGAAAAACTTTGAACTGTTCTCCCCTCCTGTGCCTTCAGATCAGGTGCCATCTGCCCAGCCTCATTTCTTCCTTGAGCTAAATGTCAAGAACTCACTTTTTCCATCGCTGCAATGCTCGCAGGTTTAGAAAGAGAATAGTTGAAGTGTAAACATTCCTGTCAGTTACTGGACATGTTCCAGTAAACGAAGAATCGCAGTTAGCAAAGCAGACCCATGGGAGTTACTGATGCTGCGTATCACAGTGACGCTCCCAGCGTCCATTCAGCAGGTTTACCAAGTGCCAGACGTGTTCTATACTTTATCTCTAATTGTCACAAAAATTAGGCAAGGAGGATGTCCTCTCTGTTTTTCTCAGAGGAAATGAAGTTCAAAGGGGCTAAGTAGCAGAATTAGGGTTTAACCCAGGTCCTCCCAGCTACAAACTCAGCCCCTGAACCAGACGCATTACAAAGAGCCAGTCCCCATTACTTTCCAGAACTTACATTCCATTCGCGTTCATTTTCAGAGTGACCCTCACAGACGGGGACTGCTGTGACCCCCTTGTCACATCTGAGTGGACCGGCACTCAGGAAGGTTAAGTGACCTGCCCACTAGCCTACAGCCAGATTCAAATTGCAAAGCCTTTCCTCCCCAAAAACCCAAAAGACTTCCCTGCATGGAGTGCTGTCCTAAACCATGTATAACCATCATGAAACACCCAAAAGCAGAGGGGTGTTATCCTCCCTTTCCATAGGAGGAAGGTGACGTTCAGACAGGTCGCCTGACTGTTCATGTCACAAAGGTATCCAGTGGCAGAGCCAGGATTCAAAGCCAGGTCTGAGGATTCCAAGCCCACGCTCCAGGCCACCTTCCCCAGGTCCTTTTAGTCAGTCAGTCAGTGTCACTGAAACTAGGCTAACTTTCACAGGCTTATCATCTCAAAGACAGCACCTGGGATAGAAGTGAAACAACCTGACGGCACAGTGAAGGAAAAAAATACATGTGAGGTGGGGTTGCAGCACCCAAGTTTGCCTGGTCAGCGCACAGGGCAGCAAGCATTCTCTTTTTCCCAAACAATGACACTCTTTGACATATAAATGGAAATCAAGAAATGTACATAAATGGAAACCCCAGCAGGAGGAGGGAAGTAAGAGTACCTTGCCAGGAATGAGCTAGGTATTAAGTGAGAAGGGGAAAAATAGGGAATTTCGATGTGTTTTATTCATTTTACTTCATTTCAAAGGCTCCTCCTGGCCTCTTCTCCGCCCCTGCTTTCAGAGATAATATTCTCCCGCCTCAAACCAAAATGCTGGTTCGGCAGGAATGAGGAGGGGGCGCCTTCTGACTGCCGGCTATTTCCCCATGGTTCCCTTGGATCAGAACCTGGGGTCCCTTTGCCAAAAAGGCAACTGAACAGATAAGTTTACAAAACCGTATCACTTCTATGACATATTAGAGCGTCATAAAATGCGTCCACAAAGATTCTCTCATTTAATCTTCACATCAGCCCTGGGAGGGAGGCAAAGTCTACATCCTAATCCTCATTTTACTGACAATAAAAATAAATCCAATTAAGTGACTTGTTCAAGATCATACGACCAATAAAACCCAGGCTGGAAGCCAGGTATTCTGTTACTGCGTCTCAGGTTCTTTCCACGACAGCGTCATGTTCCCAACTATTTAAGAAATAATTTCGACAGCTGCTATGGCAATTACCACATCATAATAATTTTTATTACTTTTTAATAGACTTTATTTTTCAGAGCAGTTTTAGGTTCACAGCAAAATTGAGCAGAAAGTACAGAAGTTCCCATATACCTTCTGTCCCCTCAGAGCCTCCCCCATTATCAGTGTCCCCCATGGGAGTAATACATTTGCTACAACTCATCCTCATTTTTTAACTATGAAGAATCTTCAAATGATTAGCATGTTCTTATTAGATAAAAATTAAGAAAATATACAGATTATGTAGCTACTTTCATTGGGCACCTGCTATGCATTGGGGCATAGACTAGGTCTTGGCACTTTTGGGGACATTTAGCTCTCAGAATCCTAAGGAAGCTGTTGTTCTTTCTATTTTTAATATCTCCTGAAACTAAGACTCAGAGAGGCTAAATGACTTGCCCACACTTAAAAATGAGGAGGCAGGATTCAAAATATTCCACAGTCTATATTTCTGAGGCACTGGGCATTGGGGGAAAGACTTCATAAACCATCTCCCCTTCCAATTAAGGCAAGAACACTCCTAGAGTAATCGCAGGTCTACCGGCTTCCTTAGGAACCTACCCCAACCTAACAATCCCCAGGTCAGTCAGTTGCCTATTACCCACACCCAGGAAAGACGAGCAAAGCAAGGTGCTGCGGAACCAGTGAAGGGCTGCGGTGTACCTGGAGAGCTGGGTTAGCATGAACGGGCAGGCATGGTTGGAGTCTCACCTGCCCCGGTGCAGGCAGTAAGGAAGGCACTCTCTCCTCTCATAGGATCAAAAAACCAGCCACATGTGAACTCCACCTCTAGCTTATGGCTGAAGTAATTTCCTTTCTTCAAGAGATGATAGTCATAAGATTGAGTACCGAGAAAGGAGACGGGGGAAGAGGGAAGGGAAAGAGATGGGAGGTGGAAGGGGAAGGAGGAGGAGAGAACAGGCAGTTCGCAGTATTTGGGGAACCAAGGTAGCACTATCCAGGGCTCTACTCACCCCCACTACGTACATTTATCACCCTCTCGTCCCCAGTGAACACACGAAAGACCTCAAAGAATGGGACTCCCAGCCCCTTTAATTCTATGTAAACCCTCCCCAAAACATCATCCAGAGCTTCAACCTGGCCTGAATGATCAGAGAAACTGGCTAACATTCCTAACAGGCCTTTACCTTTACACACTCAGAACAATTACTACTACTATCCTACTGAAACATTATACTACTAATAAGATCGATGCAACGAAAAACAACGGTAGTAATAATTTATTGAGTTCCTATTCTATTCCAGGTGCTTTACATATTTAATCTTCCTCAAAACCTTATCATAAAATGTCCACAATTCATACCCACAATTCTAAAATTAAAAGGTTCTGAAAACACAAATGTTTTTTCCCAAGTATACAGGAAACTCTTTTGGTGGCAAAACCCAATCTGAATCAAAGCTGAGTCTTTTTATAGTCTTAACTTATCCACTTAGTGTGAACATTCATACATTTTGCTGCAAAATGCATTAATGTGTTGGATTTGGGGCACTGCTCCAGACTCGACTGCAATGTCACATACTTCGTAATACAGAATATAAATGCACTTTTTTGTTTCTAGAATCTAAAAATATCTGAATTCCAAAACATACCTGGACACAAGGATTTCTGATATCTGCACTTTTCTGATGAGAAACTGAGAGTCTCAAAGAACACAATTTTACTAGATACTTCCTTCAGGTCATCAGAGCCCTTTTACTAATTTAATAATCAATGGTCATTTTTTTAATTCAGAAAAGGATATATCTATTATATCTGCATATAATCTAATAGTCATATTTAAATGGGTCATTCCAGTGCACACCGCCCTCCAACTATTAGAATGAAATGGCTAAAATTACAAATTCACAGTAGCAAGTGTTGGTGATAGTAAACTGAGCAACTTTAACTCTTACACACTGCTGGTGAGAATGTAGAATGGTATAACCAGTTTGAACAACAGTGTTAATTTCTTAAACAGTAACATACACACCTGCCATATGATCCAGCCACTCCACGCAAAGATCTGTACACAAATGTTCATAGCAGTTCTATTTGTAATAACTGAAAACTGGAAACCACTCAGAGGCCCATTCACAGGTGAATGGTTTAAATCGTGATATAGTCATATGATGGAATATTCCTGAGCAATAAAAAAGACTGAAGTAATGGTACACATAACACAAGGAAGAATCTTAAAATAATTATGCTGAAGAAAGACAAACAAGATTATATGATTCCATTTATATAAAACCCTGGAAAATGCAAAGTGATCTATAGTGACAGAAAGCAGATCAGTGCGGTTGCCTCAGATGGAAGAGATCAGGAAGGAAAGATTGCAGAGGGTCCTAAAGGAACTTCTGGGAGGTGATGCTATGTTCATTATCTTGATTGTAATGAGGATTTCATCAGTGTGTACATATGTCAAAATTTATCGATACTATCTGCACATACTTTAAACACGTACAGTTTACTGAACATCTAATATACCTCAATAAAGCAGTTTTTAAAAAATAATAAATAAGAAACTAGAAACTGACCTCCTTCTCCTCAAATCTACTGAAATTATATCGCTTTTACTGACAGGCATACCTAACTGCAAATAGACAAGTCGGTCCTGACAAAAGCTGAGGATTTAGTTCCTCAAAAGAATGTTATAAACGGGTGTGATTCAGAGATGATCAACCAATTCTAGTCCAAGAAGGAACCATTTTGCTATACTTTTTTGCCTTCCTTATGCAAAATCAAGGTTTCAAATATCTTACAAACAACTTTGAACATGATCAGTAGTTCTGTTTATTATGTGTTCTGATGACCTATTGCTACATCAAAAACCACTGCAAAAGCCAGTGTCTTAAATGCAGTTTGGGCACAACTCTGCCTCACTCAGAGCCATCTCAAATAGCGCACAGCCTGAGGGCTGTAAGTATCTGAAGGCTCATCACTCACAAGCCCAGTGGTTGAAGCCGGCAGTTGGCTGGGACCTTCGCTGGGCTACAGCCACAACACAAAGCCTCTCTGTGTGGCCTGGGCTTCCTCACTAAATGACATCTGGGTCTCACACCCTAACATCCCAAGAGACAGCCAGCTAGAAGCTGTGTCGCCTCTTCTCACACACTGCCATGCCGCCACATTCTATTCTCTAAAATCAAATAGCAAAGAGCAGTCCCTAGTTTTAGAGGGGGAATTCGATTCCACTTTTTGACTGGAGGAATGTCAAAGAATTTGCAGACGTGTTTGAAAACCACCCTACAGCGTTTATCAGAAATGCAGATTCCTCATCATCCTTTCAAATTCATGGCCAGGAGCTTTCACGGAAGTAGCACCGCACTAGGGCTCCAGGACACTGGATTCAAATTCTGATACAGATTTGAGACACTTATATGGGCTAAATTTCCATGTTAAGAACAGCGACTAGGAACTAGTGTACAAATGAGGTTAAAGTGGGACAGGAGAGGGCAGAGGGGAAGGACGCAGGCTGCACGGTTCAGGGATGTAGCAGAGAAAGGCAGTGGAGGTACCAAGCAAAACACAGTATCCAGATTTCCAAAAGAATGCTTAGCACCACTAATGGGTCAGTCCTGTAAGCGCAGAGTGAAGAATAGTGGTGGGCAGGCCAGCAGCCACCAACAGGGCCATCCGGCAGCAGGTACAGGGGGCTCTGAGGCCAGGATGGAGTTTTGGTACCCTTGTCCCTGGGCAGAACTGTGCTTCCTCTGGACAGCAAACATTCTGCTATTGCTGTATCGAATCATACAGAATCATCATTGCAAACGTATATGACCAGCCATCCTACTAGACTAACCTGCTCTGTAAGGGGAGGGAACATGTTTAATTCATTTTTTAATTTCAGCACCTTGCATGGTGCCTTTGGTGCCCGAGATTCAGCAAGTGCTCGGGAATAAACGCAACTGAACCATTAAGGTCAAAGCAGGGAACTGGTCTTGCAGGAATGAGAGTCCAGGGCTGGGTATCAGGACAGGATTGAGGATCCAGGAAAATTAAGGCCTAATTATTAAGTTGTGTGGTAGTCGAGGTCCTAGGCTGATCAGGGCTGAGGTTTGAGTTTGGCCACAAGGCTGACCTGCCTGAGCTCTTAAACAAGGGTTCTTTAAATTCCCCCAGAGATTAATCCTAAACCCCGGGGTGTAAGATCACAGGAAGGGAACAAGCGGCAGGGACAGAAAGCGCCGTGGCTATTCCCACATCAAACAGAGCACCGGGCAGTCTGTGAGGCCCCTCCCTGCTTTCTGCTTCTCCGTCGTTCTGCAGAGAGGGGGGCTGCGCCTATGAGCACGACGCATTCTGGACAACACGCCAGGGATCCCCACTGCACCACGTGGCTTCTCCAGGCCAGACTTCTCTGCTGTGAGCCCATCGATCTGACTGCCCCAGATTCCCACAAGCATCAAACAGAGCTCATCATCATGCCCCAAATCACCGCGTTCCTCCTGCGTTCCCTGACTCCATGCAACAGAACCACTGCCACCCAGCGGGCCATGCCGGAACCAGGCCTCGTCCTGGACAGCTCGCCCCAGTCATCCTCAAACTTGCACTCACGTCCTGTCACTTACAATTCTTTATTGTCACTCAATACGGTCTCCTCCCTGACCCTAAAAAGTTGAAATGCCCTTCCCCATCTTCCCACGGCGCACCTCGATCAGACCCTGCAGACTCCTGCTACCTGGCTAGACCTTATGTAACTTCAGATCCTGGACGGGCTTGCTCCACTGTCCAGATGACCCAGATGACATGGTTGTTCAACAAACATTTGTTGAATAAGTGAATGAACAAATTAAATAAACCCACAGCTATTATAAACCATGCCCCCATTCAGCACTTGCTAACCCCTTTCCCCCTCAATTTTTTTCGCTCCATGGTACTTGCTGCTGTAACATGCTATAAATTTACTTACTCTTTGTATTTACTATCTCTTCGTTTTTTAACACGCCCCCTGAATGTAAGCTCCAGACAGAAGGGATTCTGAGTGCTGGTTCCTCCCTGTATCCCAAGTGTGTACTACAGCAGCTGGCATTCAGTGAGCACTTCATAAACGCACACGAATGACAAGCCTCCACTGCTCAGCCAGGTTCAGACGACCTTGGCATCTTCTAGGCAGTGATCCTCCTGGATTCCCTGGCAATCACACTTTGATGTGCCACCCTCTCACCGCCCAGGACACAGTTCGCTCGTTTGCCTGGACAACAGCTTATTTTAGGGCAGTTGGCAGAACCAGCCACCAAAGGAAACACTTCCCGTCCCAACGTCTGGAAAACTCACTTAGAAAGCCCTCATGTGCCAAGAAAAGCAACTTTTTCACTTTTTACAAAGTAGCCAGGTGACTATAAAATGTTATTTTTCAAAATGCATTTCATGAGGAACTAGTTGGTCCTTAAAAATTCAAATACTTGTGAAATATTAACATTTCAAAAACTTAGTTGCAGGAAGTACTAAACTTTAAGTCAGTGGTAGAGAAACTATTTTCATAAGAATAAAATCAAAGGTTAGAGGCTACCTACTATCAGCAAAATTATGTGGTTACCTTTTTAAAAAAATTCATATGGAGTTTTTAAAAGACCACTAAAGTGATTTATTCGTGATTGTCTATATAAGAATGCTAATGTTTTAAGCATTAAATATGGCAGACACTTTAGGCATGTCATGCTGTTTAATTCTCATGACTCTGGGATAAAAGTATGATTAGGCCCGTTTCAATGCAGAAGAAACTTCCAATCAGAGCAACTAAGTAATTGTTGTAATGTTTTATTTCTTTTTTAAAAAGATCTGAAATTAATATGGAAAAATGATAAGATCTGACAAAATTATGATGGTGGCTAAACATGTTACTGTATGCACATCTTTGTGAGCCTCAAATATTTCATAATTTTAAAAAATCAATACATGATGGTAATAATTTGCCTGTATTACAGTGCTAATTAAGGGCAAAACCAAGATTTAAATTCACATCTGTTTGACTCAAAAGCCCATATTTTTTCCCACAATATTGTGCTGCCTTGCGGCTCCAAAAATGGAAACTATTATATCTGCTTGAACTAGGATATAACCAAGTTGGAAGACCTGCAAGGTAGGTGTAACTCATCATTAAACAGAGTTGTTATTAGCAGGAATAATAATACACGTGTGGCAAATATGTTGGATTCATATATTACCTTTTTCCCAATGTCTGTGAGATGCTTCAGTAATCCTAGACCAGGAGATTGTGAAAATTTTCGCCTCTTCTCAAATAGCATCTTAGAATATTTCCCACAAACTTAGAACCGGCCTCTCTTTCTTACAGTCCAAGACATAATTAAAAATAAGGAGCATTATTATGGACGAAGGAAGAAAAATGAGTAAACCAAAGACAGCAGGTGGGTAGGAGGAAACTGTGAGTGAGTTCTGGAGGAGGACTGGGAAAGGATCCTGAGACTCAAAGAGTAAGGAGAGCAGAGAGTGGGAGAGAAAGGATTATATAAAGAAAGGAGGCATAAAAAGAACTAGGAGATGAAGTAAAACCTGGAGATGGAGAAAGACAAGAGCTAGAGAAAGTAAAAGCAGCACAGAATAAGAAAAAAAAATAAAATTAGAGGAAAGAGCGGGACAAAGAAATGAGGGACAGAGTGAATGACATCAAGGGGAAGGCAGATGCAGCCTTCCAGTCATTTCATACAGTGGTTCCCTGCCCTGCCGTGTGGGGTTTTCCCTCCCTTTCCTGACATTAACAGGATCAGCAACTTTGAGTGATACATTTTGCAACAGCTGCGTAATAAACTGAAAGTATCAGTGAGCAAAGAGGCCCTCACAATGGAGATTAAGCGCTGAAGAATGCAAATTAAATTGCAACATGACATAATACTTAGAAATGCGGCGCATGGCACTGAAACACGATGTTGTCCTGGACCTATTTTCAGTTCTGCAGCCAGCCTCCAGACCGCAGGCTGCTGCCACGGGTCTTACTTCTTCCCTGCTTATTAGTCCACCGCTGCAGACTGGAACCTGACTCCATCTGACCATTGAGCAAGCAGGAGGAATCTTCCCGAACAGACCCCTAACCCACACCCGCGCCTGCCAATACCTTTAACCAGCACGACGGCAGGCTGAGCGTCAAGCAGCAGTGACCCGCGCCAGGAGCAAGGTACGCTCTTCTGAATGTTTTTTCTCTCTCTCTCCCTTCTCAGGGAATTTTAAAAATCACATTCAGAATGTGCAAAAATGCCAGTCTTTTAAACCCTGTGGCTGTTCCTCCAGATTCATTATGCTCCTTTTTATAGGTAAATATTTCTTTCTAAAAAGGTAGAGTTTAAAATTCATAAAGCTGTAGAGGGAAACGCAGCAAAGTATTAGCTTCTACTGCCCAGTTAAGCCCTTGTTCTTCCTCAAATGGGGACTAGTTGGGGGCGTGTGTGTGTTTTAAAGATTATATTTTAAGGTAATTTCATCTGTTTATAGAGAAGTTTTAGGTTAATTCCAGTTAGGTTAATTCAATTAGCACTCACGTTAAATCCTTAACAAGTACCTATTTGTATCAAGGTACTGAGGCTGAAGCCACACAATCTTATAAAATTAAAACGTCAACCATATGCTAGATGATATATTAAAGCAAAGGTCACCATTACATATAGGCAGTTCCCAAGGAAAAGTGACATGAACAGATCAACAAGCACAACCCACCCACTCATTTCCACCACTTAGGACCACCTACCCCGCCCCCCTACCATGGCGCTACACAACCACCAGAGTCCCTGATCTCTCCTTCCCACCCTCTTTCCTCCTCTCTGCTGCACCATCAGCCCTGCAGCCTTCCACGGCAGGTGCCCCTCATCCCAGGACTGACCCAGTCCCTTGCCTGCCCAGCAGCTGCCATTCCCCACAGGGGACACGCTGATGTGCAAGCCAGCCCTGGGTTGCACACCTGCTGTAATGTCAGTGCAGGAGCAGACACTGGCCCCAGACTCCGAAGAGCTGGGTTTGAGTCCCAGGTCCTCCACTTCCTGTGTGGCTAAGTAATTTATTTAACCTCTTTGAGCTTCCATGGCTTTACCTTAAAAAGGGAAGACAATCTGCTCTACCATCTTCATTGGCTGTTGTGAAGATTTTGTGAGCCTGCTATATGAGAAAGCATTTTCTAAGTGCTATATTGATATACACATATTCAGAAGGATAAGGTAGTAAACAGTGGTCCAGTTTTCTATATTACAGGACACTGGAAAGGTGACAGCCTGAAGGTCAGATGTGGATCCAGTCCTGGCTCTGCTGGATAACCCTGAACAAGTCACTTACCTGCTCCCATCCTTTGTATGAGTTGATGTTTTTACTCAACCTGAAGGTCTCTGAAGACCCTCCAGGTACTAATAATCTGCGAGTCAAGAGCAGCATCGTTCAACTGCACATGTGTTAAATGAGCTATCGGGAACCAGCCCCAGGAATGGAACTTACAGCATGACACTGCTTATACAGAGAAACGGGCTATGAGCGATGACAACTGGCTTACAAGTGAACTTTTGGAACAAAATCAATCTGCAACTTGGAGACTGTTTGAATTACTACTATAGATTTCCACCACCAAAAAAACCTTTAGTGAAGTTAGGAAATATCTCCCATGTTCTTCTGGAGTTGATTTTCTAAAACGTTTGAGCTTTGACACTGGATGAGATCTTGGATGTACTTGAGTTTTTAGTTAACCAAACCACCACGATTTCTAAGGATAATGGCTGATTTCTCTTTTGGGCACATGTGTGTGTGTGTGTGTCTGAGGAGTGAGGGAAGGGGACTGACATGGATTTTACTTAAAATCTGATATTATATGCAATTATTACTATACTTCATGAAAAGTACTTCAAAAAATACAATATATAATATTGACATACACTTTGTTTTAATCTTTATTTTCTTCCTGGTATCATTCTGATATTAAATCAAAAAGGAAATCAAAATCAAAATTAAAATCAAAAAGGAAAGGGTGGTGTATCCCTTAAGCAGCTCTAACAAAGGCAATAGGATAACTAGCACTCTCTGAAATTAAAAAATGAAGTGAAAAGACTTTCCTCTCAGCTGCCCTCCCCAAAGCAGGGAAGTCTTGGACACACAGTAACCCTTGGGTCTGGAGTGCAGCATGTTACAGTAACTTTTTGATGCTATGAGGGAGTATGGAGAGATCCTCGGATATTATTGTGAAAGAAGTTTGAGGTTATAGAACAAGAACTTCACTTCCCAACCTCTGAATGGAAGATAGCTCAGATAGAGGCAGAACCAACAGGCCCAGAAACCTGATTTTTCACTGGCTCATTTCACATGTTCCAAGACTGAGCTTTCAACATATGGTTATTATGATAAAAAAAAAAAAAACCCACAATCTGGAATGTAATTTTGTGCAGCCACTATGGAAAACAGTATGGAGAGTACTAAAAAAAATAAAAACAGAGTTTGTATATCATAAGTTAGCATGTCATATGCTAACTCCTGCCCACTCCTAGGCACATACCTGGAGAAAACTCTAATTCAAAACCATACATGCACCCTAATGTTCAAAGCAGCACTATTTACAATAGCCAAAACCTGGAAGCAACCTAAGTGTCCATCAATAGAAGACTGGATAAGGAAGTTGTGGTATTTGTATGCAATGGAATACTATTCAGCCATTAAAAAGAATGAATGACATTTGCAGCAACATGGGTGGACCTAGAGATTATCATATTAAGTGAAGTAAGTCAGACAGAGAAACATAAATATCATATGTGTAATCTAAAAATATTATACAAATGAACTTACTTATAAAATAGAAAGAGTCACAGACATAAAAATCAAATGTATGGTTATCAAAAGGGAAAGGGGAGAGGAAGGGATAAATCAGGAGTTTGGGATTTGCAGATACAAACTATTATATACAGAATAGATACACAAGGCCTTACTGTATAGCACAGGGAACTATATTCAGTACTTATTAATAACCTATAATGAAAAATAATATATATAACTGAATCACTATGCTATACACCAGAAACTAACACAACATTGTAAATCAACTATACTTCAATTAAAAAACTACTATCCAAGAAATCATAATTATGAAAACATGTTACTCTAAGAAATTCTCTCACACATTTTCCTTCTATGAGGAATTAAGCCATTACTGTCAAGAAGATAATGTCTTCCCATTCAATGAAATTTCATGTTCTATTCACTTTGTTTTATTATGAGAGGCACAGACGCCTTTTCTAAAGACATTTTTTAAACATCACATTTTTAAACAAAAATAAAATGAATTGCACACAGGCTCCAGAAAAAGTTCATGCACAGTTTTTCAGGAACTAATCCAAGGATCCTGACAGCAATGTGTTAAAGTGACTGTCCTTTTCCCAACTAGGGTGACATGTGTTTCATGGACTTTACAAACTCATTACCAGACAGTAGGCATTAACATTATCATACTCTGAGAACATTATGTATTCATGTAAAATGAAAAATTAAATGCAAAGAAAGGGGGAAGGGGGTCAAAAGGTACAATTTTACAGTTATAAAATAAATAAGTCATGGGGTTGTAATGTAACAGCATGGTGACTATAGTCAATACTGCACTGCATATTTGAAAGTTGCTAAAAGAGTGTATCTTACAAGGCCTCATTATAAGAAAAAAAAACTGCTTGTAACTAAAATATCAAGGCAGTTCTATAAAAAATCTGTTGCCCTGGTTTGAGAGGAAATAAAAATCTTTTTTCATGAAAGGGTTTTATACACCATGCCAGGAGTCTTAGAAATTCCAGTTCTCTTTCTTTCTTTTTTTTTTGGTGGGGGGGCAGTAATTAGGTTTACTTATTTATTTTTTTAATGGAGGTATCAGGGATACCTGAACCCAGGACCTCATGCATGCTAAGAACACGCTCTACCACTTGAACTATACCCTGCCCTCCTCTTTCTAATCATTTTTTCTAAATGTGAGAAATACCATTTTGTGGTAGGATCATTGTGATAGACTTCAGACAGGAATAAAATGGGGTTCCAAGATGGAGCTGACTGGGACAATGTGAGGCCAAGTGACAGCACAAGACACTGCTTCCCCTCTGCAGGGGATCAAAGCAGCCCCTAAGGGATCCTTGACTTAGTTAATAGATGTTTGAAATCAAACCCAGGGTGGTCATGCATTAAAAACGTGATCTTTGGAGGAGGAGGATATGGTGATGACAATGACACAGCTGGCATTTACTGTCCATTTCTACAAATGAAGCATCACACAAAGAGCATTATGGAAATTAGCTCATCTGATCCTTACAACAATTCTCTGGGATAGTATTACCAACCCCATTTTACAGATGGGAAATAAGCTTAAGATGACTGAATAACTTGCCCAGAGTTACACAGCTAAGAGACAGCAAGGCTTCGACTCAAATTCAGATGGGTCTGTGAGCTGGACCTCTTCATTTGCCCCTCCAGATCTGCCTTCCACCCTAATCTCTGCACCAATTTTATAAATTGGACCAATTTCATACCCAGATGCTTGACTACTATGAACTGCATCAATGAATGGGCTTCCTTGCCTCCCAGGTGGCAGTTGCTTCAGAAAATGGGAGCCGAGGGAGGAAGGAGACAAAGGCTGGGGTGCTTATTCCCTGGGCTTCCTCCTTGTAGAATCACGCCAAGCTTCTATGTCCCTCAAGTGAGATCACTGCAGAGACAAGAGGGTGAGGTGACCCTGGTCCCCACAGGAGGGTGTGACTGGCTTGTTGGAGTAATCCTGCTGACTGGCAGGGAACTGAAGCCGGCGACTCAGGGATAAGCAACACCGTGCCTTGTTCCATGACTCGGAGGGGTCTGGGGCCAGCGCATCTTATCCGAGGGAGCAGAATTGGGAGGGGAGGGGAGGAGAACTTGCAGTTAGGCCATTCAAGCCTCTCCATACACCCAGTTTCAGATATCAAGGCAGTACATAACCTTGAATTTTAATTCTAGGCCTTACACCACACCCTGTTGTCTAAATTCCCAATAATTCATTCTCATAAACAAAGCTTCAGTGGGCACCTTTGAACATCTATCATTTTATCTTTGAACATTTATCATTTTATCTCTGGTCATTTCCGTAGGATAAACTCCTCAATGCTGAACTTCAATGGGATAAAGCAAAATTTTGAACAGAAAAATTGCCTGCAGGATGCTGGTATGAGTGTATTTATTGGGAGGGGGACTCCACCATGAGGAAGGAAATCATTTTCACATTGACTAGAACCATCCAGGTCTCCCAAGTGCCTTCCAATCGCAGCAGGCATATTTACGAGCAGATCCACTACTCAATTCTGTTTGCCACATGTAAATCGAAAAGTACACATTAAGCTTGCCATGTTTCAGGATTTCATCATGTTTTTGGCAAGAGTATGTACACATAAGGAGACCTTTTGTTAAACCACATAACTCTGATCTTGTTTATGAGCTCTAAAATTAAATTATCTCACATAAATACTCAGAAGGTAATTTTCATATTAGTCTCAATGGTCCACAGTACCACCACAAAAGATCCAGTCACAATTCATTCTGTGACATGGGCGGCCTGTCGGCTTGATACAATGAGCTGCTTCGTGGGAGTTTCATGACCTACAGACTCTCACGCTTTTGGGGATGGAAAGAGTAGCTGGAAGTACTTTTGCTGCAACTGTGGCAAAAGCATGTACTATTGAGTAAAGGAAATATACTAATGTCAAAGAAGACTCTAGTTCAGAGCCTGCAAACTTTCCCTGGGAAGCGCCAAATTATAAATACCTTAGATTTTGCAGGCCGTTAGGTCTCTGTCACGACTACTAAACTTTGCTGTTGTATCACGGAATCGGCCACAGACAACACATAAATGATGTAGCAGTGTTCCAATAAAACTTTATTTACAAAAAAAAAAAAAAAAGAGCGATAGGCCAGATTTGGCTTGTGGGTCATAATTTACCACCTCCTGCTCTAGACTATATTGATCTTCTCCTTCTCTGGTATTTTCTTTTCTAACCATGCAGTTACTATGTCCTAAGCCCTATTCGGCTTTTAAAAAATTAATGTATTTAATCCTCAAAACAACTCTGCTATTATCATCTTCCCATTTTATAGATGAGAAAATTAAGGCACAGAAAGGCTGGGTAACTCTCCGAGGGTTATACAACCAGTAAACAGTAGAACTAGAACTTGAACCCAAGCAGTCTGACCGCAGAGACCACAGCTTGCCACCCACGCCTGTGAGGTTTTAACTGTGCTAAGAGCTCTCAGAAATTCACCCACCCTTCCAGGGACTCCAGAAGCTCTCCAAGTCTGGCTGCTACTCAGAGCAGATTATTTTTGCTGGAATCCATCCAAGTGGATTCCAGGTTCACTGTGGTTCTGTGTGAGATTTCTAGTAAGGGTAACACGGGAAGATGCTGAGGGTTGGTCCCGAATCTACCCTGGCATTTGGAGGCTCTCAGATTCTAGATCTTTATCCAGCATCTTTTCCCAATTTGCTATAAGCCTCGGAGTTACTGTGTCCCCCAAGGAATAATTTGGGACAATACTGTCCTACCAAAATATGCTGTTTAAAAAACAAGAGAAGACACTAAAAAATTATCATATTTCATGTAAAATTAAGGACTATAGAAATAAAAAAATTAGCCCAAAGTTCTCTTATAACACAAAATTATGAGTCATCTGGATGAAAAGCGATGATGTTTGTCACTGTAAGTAACAGGATACTATCATGAGGTTTGGAATTTATCTCTTTAATTCTGAATAAAGTAAACAGATCCTGGCTATTGGTGTTCTGATAATACCAAGGATGGGAGTTCAATTTTAACTTGCTGCTTGCTGAACATTCCTCATGATTTGATTCTCCCTCACCATCCCATCATATTATCTAGATTTTCCTTTCAATCACGTCTTAACTTCTTTTGATAGGGTTAAAACCACATCATTAAAGAAGAAAGTAAACTGAACATTCCCTTTTGGAATGTGGAAACTCCTTGTGGTTGCCAAAAAGAACTTGAAATGCTTTAAGATTGAGATTATACATTCAGTCAAATCAGCAAACATTAATTGCTTTGTGCAAAGATTCAGAACGTAAGTAGAATGAGAAAAGAGGTTTTCTGTGAAGCAGCCTCTGGGAGAGGGAAGTGCGTGTTTCCCCATCCCATGCATAAAAGCCAAGGGCAAGTCCATATGCTTTTCTATGGCCTTTACTGCAGAGAAAAGAAAATCCCCTGTTTCTATTTGTTAAAACTCTTCCGCTTTCCTATCCTGAGAGAACAGAGAATGTTTACCTCTGAAGGGGCACACAAAATCCTACACAGGATATATTTATAAGTTTAAAAAAAAAGATATTTTTTCACATAAATGTGTTTGGTGATTCATGAGAAAACACCACTGTGGTACTGTAACCTGGGTCCCTAACAAGCTCTGAAGTTTTCACTGAACAGGAAAGATGTGAAGGGACAGAGGATAAAAAAAATAGGTGAAGCCTGCCACGTACTGAGCTCCATGCCGGGAAATCTAATACAAACGATTACGTGAAGGACACAGCTAATTTAAAACGTTAGCTCCTGTCTTCAAGTTTTGAAGACTGCTATCATTAAAAATATTTTCTCTCGTTTCAATTTCTGTTTGGAAATTTTAAACTTTATTTTGAAAGCACTTTTCTTCTACACTAACACCTTTTTCTTAAAGCAGGCTGAGGAAGGCTGCCGCGTGAAGGGGTCTCTCTCCGACCTTCCTACCTGAGGCCAAGGGATTGTGGCTGCCTATCTTGTAACTGCTGTAAGAGCGAAGGGACCTCTGGGGCATTTTTAGCATTAAGACCTTCTTTTCCATCTCCCACCCCCCATTATAACCTAATGTATTTTTCAACACGAGGACTCTTGTGTGTTCACGATTGTAGTCAATGAGGCATGACTTTGCAAGCAGCTGGACTCTCCCCTTGAGAAGTCATTTACATAATTAAACATTGAAGCATCTGAACATGGGACGTATCGGGTGTGACCCACTCTTGCATCTGAGGTGACTTCAAAGCAGCATCGCACACTTCTGGCAACTGCTCGATCAGATCACGCCTAATGCCTCACTCCTCCAGCAGGCCTCCCCTGCTAACCTCGAGACCGCTCCAAGCATGACAACTAGCTGCCTCCTCTCACATTTCCTGCCTCAATTTTGCTGAAAACTCACGTTCCTTGACTTAAACTAATTTACTCTTTTTGTTATGTTTTCTGTGTCCCGGATGATGGCTAGATTCACTTAGCTGTTTTAAGTTTTAAAATAAAGACTATGGTGCAAAAAATAAAATAAAATAAAATAAAGGCTATAGGGCTCTGAATATACTCATTTACTGAATACATATGAACCCATATCATACTGTTTGCTCTATTTAAACAATTTACATTTTTCGTTGCACAGAGAATTCAAATTCCCTCATGTGATCCCCATAACAACCCGCTGAAGTATATATTACTATTCCCATTTGACAGACGAGCAAGTTGAGCCTCAGAAGTCAAACTACGGGGGAGGGGATAGCTCAGTGGTAGAGTGCATGCTTAGCACGCACGAGGTCCTGGGTTCAATACCCAGTACCTCCTCCAAAATTAAATATGTAAATAAACTTAATTACCTCCCCACCAAAAAAAAAAAAAAAAAATAAGTTAAACTAGAAATGAGTAGAACAGTGATAATGATTCAGACCCACTCACTGATTTCCAGAACTTACTGTTCTTAACCATTAGGCAACACTGCCTATAAATTTCTCTTTATCTGGAGTGATTAATATAAAATCACACATAATTACATTCTCAGAAATTACCTTCAACTATATTTTTAAACTATGTCTTTTTTTAAATCACTTTTATAATGCTAACTTTAGATGAGCTAATTCTTAACAGTATTTTGGTTATGAATCCCATAGAAAATGACAATGCTGTGGACCTTTTGCCCAGGAAAAAAACACATCCCACACAGACAACAGTCTAGATGGCTGCCAACTTTAAAGGTGTCTCCACTGACAGATTAGAATCTTCTTCAATCTTAGGCTAAAAAACGTTGCCAGCTCATCTCTCTGCAGATATTACTAGCAAACCCTCCCATTCTTTGATTTCACTTTCTAGTGAAGTGAAATACACCATTTCCATTACTACATTCCGGCCACGACATAAGGAAATGACTCACGATGGACTTTCCACACTGTTAAATCCCCACGCCTTCAACAATGATGTTAAAGATGTGACCTTCCTACCCCATCAGCCGCAGAGACGTGGTCTTATTTTGCTACTTGCCAGTATATTTTTCCCTCCTGCTGAAATAGTCTTGACTTGTTTATCAGAACACATAATAATAAGGCACAATTCATTTTCCTAGCATAGAATCATTTGGAGAGAAAGGGTTTGACCACAGGACATAAGAAAAAGACTTAGGAGAGGCTGGTTATAAAAGGCAGTACGGAATTCCATGGACGTTAAGAGCCCAAGCTTTGGAGTAAGGTGGCTGAGACAGACAGAGGCTCAAGTCCGGGTTCTGCCACTCACTCTCTGTGTGACCTTGAACGATTTATTTGACCTCTCCAACTTTCTTAACCTGTGAAACTGCGATAATACTACACATCCTGCATGGCTCAAATTAATGTTGAGATCAGATGCTGAGATTAGATGCGAAACACACAAGAGTTTGGCACACAGTAAGCACTGGATAATGGGTAGTATTATTACAGCATCCTTAGTAATTTTCAATGGACTGGTTACCCAATATGATCACAGAAAATTATATTATAGTCAACAGACAGTTTTCATATTTATATTTATCATTGTTAAAAGTGATATGTAGGATTAAACCACAGACTTTTTGCCTGTACCCAAAAGGAAACCCAATCAATTAGGTCACTGATTTTTAAGGATTAGAGCATAATAAAAATGCATAAAGAGAAAATCATATGCCTTCCCCTATTTTTAATCATCTGGGAGGATCTTCTGGGCTCAGCGTTACACTAACAAATATTAATCATCATTATTATATAATAAATATTCTGAAATACAGAATAAGAGGTTTTCAGATGATAAAATATTATTCTTTTACTAAAGCACGATATTCTATAATATATCCTTTTATTAAGTCATCAAGAAGATTTATTTGTAAGAGGTACTGAAAATGTGGTAGGTACTCAATGAATATTTATTGAATTGAAGGCCAAACTGAAAATCACAGATGCCAGAGCTTTATGCATTCTCCCATTATGTCTCATCCTTTCCCAGCATGACAGAGATTATATGCCTACTTTATATTTGAAGCAATTGTGTGTTAGGAAGCTTAATTTGCCAATGTACACATCTAGTAACTTGTGTGAAAGTAACTAGTAATTAGTATATTAGCATTCCAACCTTGGCCTAACTTCAAATCCATGTTGTTTTTTTTAATCATACTCAGCTGCCTGCCAAATTTTACAAGGAAAAACACATAATTTTCAAACCAGTCAGGAACTCTGTTTATAAAATGTCTTACTCTCTCCATTATCAATCTGATAACTTCCTAGAGGAAAAAATGGCAAAGTTTACAGAATATACATAATGTACTATCTCTTGAATAGAGAGATTTCTAATTCAAAAAATAGAAGGTAAAAAAAAATGCAACAGACTTCTAATCTGAGACAACAATTCAATTAAAAAATATAACACCCTTTTCCCAGTTTATTATGTGAATTCATATGAATGAACTGCCATCCCCAAATAATTAGAATACCAGTTGTAGGCATAGCTTGGCAATTAGACTACTTAACTAATTTGAACAAAGCACCGCAAAGGGCATATGAAAACGGTATGCATAAATCAAGAGAATTTCTCCAATTTTAATGAATCATATCTCTTAGGAGATAAGCCACAGTTAAAAGTTAGTTTATGTGCCAATTAAGGAAGCTATAATCATAAACAATTTGCCTGTGTCTGGAATAAAATTTAATCAATCTAGGATCATTTCCTTTTCATCTGTGCAAAAAAAAAAAAGAAGTAATTTATCTGGGCAATGATTAGCAAGAATTTGGAAAAAAATTAAAATACTGGAATGCAAGAACTAGGGTAGGGAACTCAGCATCAACTGAAAACCTAACATGGACTCGTAAGCCAGGCACTTCTACAGGTGCTCCTGGGAAGAAACAGGTACCAGCTCAGTCCTGGAAATGTCACCTGTATAGCCAAGCAGGCTGATGATATTTATGCGTTTGCTAGGTCTCACAGAACACAGAGAATGAAGAAACTCAGTAGATTTAATTGATTTTATCACCTCAACACCCCAGGCTTTTCAAAACAATACCAGATCCTTTTGTTGTAGAAGTTACGTGCCTTAATTTTTCATTTTTCTATTAGAACCAAATTGTTATCAAGTGTCAGGAGTATAGATACAAAAGGAAGTAGAATAACTAAAGGTAAAATGATGCAATTTTTTTTGGTAAAATAATACAGTATCTAAAGGTAAGTAATGCAATAAGGCTCAGAAAAGCCAAAACAGCAGCCAGACGCCTTATTTTATGTATGAGACTGTGCCAGCAATCATTAGCAGGAATGAACCATTTAGGAAATCTTAGCCAAAGCCAGAGATTTCTCTAGAATTCCATCTTCTCTCGAGTGTAGCTATATCATGCAACCCAGTAATGAGGTTCAGAAACCATATTTTTCATCATTTTATAATGCACGGACAAGCTCAATGTAAATGACTATATTACTAGAAGCCAAATCACAGCACTCTGCCTCTGAACATATCAAGGAAAATGAAGACTTGTGATACAGGAAAAAGTGTGCTGAAATCTACATAGTGCCACAATTCAGCAGCCTAAAAAGAGGTGATTAGAGCTTATGAAACCTCCCTCTCATGGCTGCTTAGGCATTCATTTTTCCTTAATATTCCTTTTTAAGTTACAAAAGCATTAACGACTGTTTGGAAAATAAAGAAAAATCATCACCCACGTCCCTGCCACCTTAAAACTATTATCATTTGTATTATCCCATCTAGTCTTGTTTTTTTTTTTTCATGTATACAAAATCCTTTATTTTATACCAATAGGGTTATATTACATACACCTTGCTTTTTTTTCACCTGAAATGTTTCTTGGAGATGCTTTCTTATTGGTATTTAAAGCTGTCTCATTCTTTCAACAGCCGCACGTTATTTCAGTATGTGGATGCAGCATAATTTACTTACCCGTTCCCTTATAAAATACCAAGTCACTTGCTTGCAATTTTTTGATATTATGAACAATGCCACAAGCAGCATTCTGGTACTCACTTCTTCATGCGGATATGCAAGTGTATTGGTGGGATAAATTCCTAGAAGTGGATCTTCCTTAGCTGATGTTTTACGTAGTGATAGTCACAGCAAGCATACAATTTTACAGCCTGCATATTTCACATTGGATATTACACACAGTAAACACTTCCCATGTTGCTATGTAGCCTCCAAGATTAACGTTTTCAGTGGTCTGTGGCTTCCTATTAAGGGGATCTGTTCAACCTTCGCTCTACTGTTAGGCATACCTGCTTCAATAAATAATGCAACGCGCTTCCTCACGCACCATGTCTTGCCCTAAGTCCCCTCTCTGGTCCTCCTCTCACTGAACTCCTCTTCACACAAAGGCATCCCCATTCTAAACACGCTCTAGGGCCCTGTGACCTTGGAGTTCCTTGCCTAAGGGGCATGATATATGCTACAACATGGACCTTGAAAACATCATGTTTATTGAAATAAACATTCAACTGCTTGGGACTTGCAAACAACTTCCCCAACTAGTTACCATTCAGAAAGTTCAACTTTTAATGTAGTTCAAATCTAACTTTAAGCTTCCAGGTTTTCCAGTTTACCAAAGAAGTTCCTCTCCCTCACTCCCACATCCCACCTCACCACATTATAAAAATATTCTCCTATAGCTTCATTTGCTACATTTAAATATCTAGTTCATCCCACACTCATATTTATATAAACACAGCAAAAGGATGCAGAGTAAACTGTTAGCTACAGTTATCTAAACTTTGCCTTTATATGATAGAACTGGATCCTTTGTAATATATATGTATTACTTAATAAACAAACAAGAATACTGTCTAGCTATTAAAAAAAATGGTATATGTAAACATTACCATTTTCACTGCGAAGCTGAGAAAAGGAATAAAATAAAACAATTCATTTGGGAGTATTCAAATGTACTCAGCAAAGGAAACTATCAACCCAGATTCTAAATAACCAATCCTTGTAAACTTCAGAATAACAACAAAATTTTTTTTTATCTTCCCTCAAATGGTTTAGCCAAATGGAAGAATAAATAAACCTATATTCCATTCAGGGTAAAATGAACCTGTGGTTCACCTAAAGATCAAGCTTAGGCTAATTAGTAAAAGGAGACAGACCAGATGATGATAACCAGCCCAAAATAAAAAAAGCAGCACATGATTAAGCGAGCAGATGGCCGCTTGCAATTTACTGTTTGATTTGGATTGATGGTCCAACTAGGGAAAGTCTTTAGCTTAAGCTCTTCCCTTGAGAGCCCTGGATGGCTGGACTCCAGTGATCTGTTCAGGTTTAGAGTGCTTGTCCTCCTAGACATGCTTCCATAATTCAGAAAAAGTTTAATGTGTCTATCAAACAAGCACAGACAGGGGGGTCCACACTCCATCACAGCGTGCTAACTCACTCTTTCCTTTCAGCCTCAGGCAGGCAGACCGGAAGAAGAAAACACCTTTTTACCTTCTAAAGATCCTATTTTAAAAGCAGAAATGATTGGAGGAACTATATCTTACTTAAATCATTTTGTATATATACCTTAAGCCAATGTTAGCAAAAATTTGTCGACAATCATGTGAAAGCAGAATCAGGCCTCAGGACAGGAAACGAAGGTAGAAATGGGTGAACCCAGGAAAGAGAAACAGGGTACCGATTTAAGAAGGAGCCAAAAGCATGCTTTCGTGTATTTCTCAATTTTGTTTAGAATGAGTACATCCCATACAACTCACGATCAGCTCTAACAGGCCTTCCCTGATATGAGCTGTCCAACCCAGTAAAAAGCATCTGTTTTAAGTTGCAAGTATAAACAGAACGAGATCCCAACCAAAACCATAGATATTTCTGACATGGTATAAGTAGAACATATACATCTTTAAGTATTTTCCTTTTCATGTAAACATCCATTTAAAAAAAAAAAGGGTAAAGAAACAGATTTGGATGGGGGATTATAGCTCAGTCCATTCCAGCTTTGAGTTTTTCAGCTCAAAAAATATTTTTAAAAATAAAAACTGGCAGTTTTTAATGTCAGTCTGAAGTTACTGCCATTATCTCTTGGGTTTTGTTTTTGTTTTCTTTTCTTTTTCTAACTACAAAAAGATAGATAGACAGACAGATCCGTATTCATCCATTATAAGCAAGGGTTTTCCAATCACTATTTCTCCCAAATTCAGTATTTCATTAGCAGAAAGATAATCTTGCATTAAATCGAAGATTGACAAATTAAAACTTACATCTTTTTTTCCCTAAATAACTTCACAAACATGTTAAACACAGAAAGGAAGTTGGAGTTAGGAATTGGGAGGCTCCAAGAATTTTTCGTTTCTAAAGGATTGGACGTGACTGCCAACAATTCCATGGTTTTAGCTATTTCAAAAGGAAGAATGTGATAATAGCTCCTGGGTGGGATAATTTTGGCTGGACTCGATTAAATCTAAGCTTAAAACTTACAGAGAACGGCTTGGACTACATTTTTTTTTTTAAGAAACAGTTATGCATTTCATCTTACTGCAGCCTTGCCAAATTCAGGGCCTTTTGGGAGTCTGGCACTAGATTAGACACTAACAAAGCGAGTAAATACCCTGGGTAATATGAGTTACATAAGTCCGATCAACACTAATGAGTGTGTGTCTCACTAAAATCTTGCACGTGTACTTTTGGAAAAGAGTCCTTTCCTTTCACAAAGAGCTATTTCATTAAGCTCGCAGAAAGTAATCAGTCCAAAAGAGAATGAATGACCAACACTGGACACATTCAGCTGGCACTTTGATCTGCACCCTGACATCTTTTTCTTTTGGTAAATAAATTAAGTTTACACTTCCTAGAAATGCATCTAGATTGTACATCCAACATCTTAAGCTTTGTTCTTGACACCATTTTCTGGTGACTTTAGGATATACAATTTTAGTACCACTAATGATAATTCTAGAAACTTGAAAAAATCAACTATACATTGGGTGACTCCTAGAGTCTTCATTTTCCAAATTTGAACACAAATAATATAAATATTAAAAACTGTCCCATGCATTTCTGATTCCAGGACAAGATGGCATAAATGTACTTTTCCCTTTTCTTTTTGCTAAGTACAGCTAAAATCCGGAGACTTTATACATAAAACACACATAAGAAGACTTGGAATATTTTTCAAGTATGCAAAGAAAAGAACTCCATATCCAGTGAAAATATCCTTCAAGAATGAAGGGGAAATCAGAAAATCTCAGATGACAGAAAAGTAAAAGAATCTGTTGTCAGCAGACCTGCCTTTAAGAAAGACTAAAAGAAAAAAGTAAAAAATAAATGAGGGAAAAATATTCACAGAAAAAAGTAAGATCAATTATCCTATTTAAAAATATATCTGGTTATTCCTGTAGCACTGTTTATAACAGCAAAAAAAATTGGCAACAACCTAAATGTTCATCAGTAGGAAACTGATTAAGTTATGGTTTAATAAATTTTACAAGATAGAATATTATGCTGTAGTGAAAATGAAAAGGCGCTTTAGTTAATACAGAAAGATTTCTATTATTAAAACTATTATTAGTTTTTTTTTAAAGTAAAATGAAAACAATATATAGTATGCTTCCCTTTGAGTAAAAGGGGCAAAATAAGAAAAGATATTTGATTTGCTCTTATATGAATAAAGAAATTCTGTAACGATATATACAAACCACTTATACTGGCTATCCAGAGAGTAGGCAGGTAGGTGGGAACTGAGTAGATAAGAAAACTTTTTCATTTTATACTTTTTGCTATTTTTTTAAATCATTCAAAAACTTATCTGTTCAGAACATCGGATTATAAACAACAATTAGCAGGTTAGGAAAAGATCATTTTATTCATTTTAACTTCCATTAAAAGGTATCCCAACTAATTTTTATAGACTGAAAATATTCTATTAAAGACCTAATCAGAGACTAGGAGTCTTAAGATGCTACCAAGAGCCCCTGGATCAAAATGCTGAAAGATGACTTCTTATTCAACAGTCTAAGAAATTAGTTTAAATTTAAAGTTGGAACAATAATAAAGAATATTTTAGCAAATTTTAAAGGCATTAACAACTGAACCTTATGAAATTCTGAGGTCTAGAAGTGCCACGCTATTTTAAAGAGATATAAAATATTTATTTAAAAGACAACAGTGAAGGTGGGCCACTGACAGGGCCCTTTGCAGAAGGAAGATGCCAAATAAGAAAGTACCAAAGATCTATAGTTTATTACAGCAGCAGCCTAAAGTCTGAGAGTAATATTCCAACAGCTCACTGTCTGTGCACATGTGCACTCTGTGCGTGTGTTTGTTTATTCATTTGTTTGCTTGTTCATTTACTTATTTATTTTAGTCATGCATTCATTCCGGACTGGCAGCTTGTCCTTCCAATTTTTAAACAAATTTAAAATTAAAAGCTGAAGGGAATTATATCCTCAAAGCTCACAGACCTACAGAGCTAAAAATTGATTTAAAGTTGAAGAAGTGGTTCTTTACAGAACATTAGCCTAGATTATAACATTGGAGGAGGGGGCAGCATGATTACAGCATTGGTAAGTGATCACTAAAAAAGGAAAAGTGATCATTCCTAAGGCAGTGAATAGTAAGTCTAGAGAGATTATAAATATATATACTTTTATAGCCTCTAGCCGTTTCTGTCTAAACCTTAGTTATTAAATGATTTATATCTTAACTACATAAACAGTACACAATTTTTCCAAATTTAAGTATTTTTCCTTGAGAGAAGAAAAAGAAGGAAAATTTACAATGAGTAATACATACTTTGAACAGAAACCCAACAATATAAAACTGGAGTTTAAGTTGTCATTATGGGAGACATAAATTTAAGTCTGTATTTGTCAGCTACAAACTAGCAAGCCTATAAAAGAATATTTTCATTAATCTACTTTGCCTTTTATTTTCCGTAATCCAAGTTGGGGTTTGGAGTTCCTCCGCCATGCTCCCAAAGCACTCTATGAATACTGCACCTTACACGGTTCTAGAATTCGGTGATGTCTCCATGGCACCCTCCACACAGGTTTCCAGAAGGCTTCTATTGACTGCAGGAGTCACAGAAACTGGCAGAGTGCTTGGCTCAATGGTGATTAATAAACATTGTTGATTTAATTAAATATAAAAAAATTTAGGTGATACAGCACATATTTACTATATTAATGATTTTAAATATCCAACTTTTTCATCTAGGCCAAAGCTATTTAGTTTTTACGTATGCCACCAACTTTAAAAAGAGATGACAAGTTTACAAGACTGAATAAGCATAAAAGAAACTGAACCTGAAGCGTTTCACTATAAAATTCTTCAAGGCTAATATTCTTCCTGTTTATACAGCTCCAAAGTAGGAGTAACAGAGTTCACTCCTTTCTAGCATCTTTGTTTTCATATAACTTTGTGGAAAATATTTCAGATTATTCGGTTCCTTTGGCTGTTATATTATTTTCCTTTTTTTTATTGAAGTATAGTCAGTTTACAATGTTCTGTCAATTTCTGGTGTACGGCATAATGTTTCAGTCATACGTGGACATGCATATACTCCTTTTTATATTCTTTTTCATTATAGGTTACTACATGATACTGAACTTAGTTGCCTGTGCCTTTTCTTTATTATTTAAATATTTGATGAATCCTTTAGATGTTGAAAATTCAAATTACTATGTTCAAAAAGTGTTCAGTGTTAGTGGGAACAAGGAATTATGCTGCAGGCTCCCCTGGGATCCTACAAAAGCCGCCCTGCTTGATCTGGACAAGAGGTGGCAGCATGCTCCAGGAGAATGTCTCAAGCATCCTGTGTTTCTCCTGAGTATTTAGAACCGCCAAAGAACTGCAGACTGCGGGACTGTAGGACTGTGGGATACAAAATAGATAAACAAGTTCATACCGTATAGCACAGGGAACTACATTTAATATCTTGTAGTAACTTACATGAAAAAGAATATGAAAACGAATATATGTTCATGTATGACTGAAGCATTATGCTGTACACCAGAAATTGACACAACATTGCAAACTGACTATACTTCAGTAAAAATATATATATTCAAAAAAAAATTTAGCTAATCTATTGGCTCCAACCAAACTGCATTTCCAAAGCAGTAGAGGTCGTTATACGTTTCAATCATTTTAGAGCTAGATCCAGTGTCACCACTGTTGCTCATTACCACCTGCTGGTTAATTCACAACAGGCGTAATACAACACCACACAGCAAGGTCTCGGCTAAGCCAGAGAGGAGAGAGGAAAAGGAATAGAGGAGCTCGGGAATATAAGAAATTGAAAACTCCTTGAGTATTCTGGAACATCTCTCATATGCACCTTCAATGACCTTTCAGTCTCATAAACATGATTAATATGTGATATGTTTTTACTATCTATAATACTAACCCTTTATATATAACTATATTATTAACATAGATACTAACAATAATAATAATAATACGATCAAATAACTACAAAAACCAGTGATGATTTTAAGGCTGATTAGTTTACTCATTCTTTGAATAAAGTATACAATTCAGTAAAAATAGAAGAATTTATCCCATGGCCTAGGTATCAAAGTAGCTCTTCTGCCCCTTTTCCATTTGCCCATTTCTGTCCCCCAAAAACCTTATAAGCACCTAATTATAGGAATGAGATCACTAAGCAATTGAAACTAACTCCTGACGTACACTCTCCTGAACGTACACCATGCCTTGTCTAACCTGTTGGTTCTTTTTCCTTGATGAAAAGAAGAATGAAGAATTAAGCAGTTAAAGAATGACTAGCTCTCCAACCCCAACAGCCCCCTTAGCCATCCTGCAGGCAGATCACGGGGCAAGATAACATCTGAAGAGAGAGTGAGTCAGTCTGCACACAAAGGAGAAGGATGCGGAACCGCCTCCGGCCTCCATGATTCACTCAGATTCTTCCCCCAACTTTTCCCTTTAAAAACTGTCATGGCTGAGCAGAGTCTTCAGAGATGGTCTCCAGACATCAGTCTACCATTTCCCCAAATGGCCGGCTCCTCTGACTGAAGCACCTTTCCTTTCTACTGATCCTTGCCTCTCAAATTATTGGCTTTTGAGTGGTGAGCAGCCAAACCCGAATTCGGTAAACAGGTACTTCTGTTTGACTGACTTTTGTGGGCAAGTTAGATTAAAAAAGATAAACAATTTCTTAAGTTTATTTTGTTTGGTTAGATTCAGTCATTAGCAGACTCTGTTCACTTGTGTATTTTCCTAATTTTATTTTATTCTGCCATGTCATCATGCTTACCTACATAAACTGTTAATTAACAGCATTTGCTTGCCTTGCATTTAAAGATTTAAGAGATCCTGACATGCTCTCTGTATAAAGGGTTATTATTTGAGTTCCTAGTTTCCTAGGAGACTGAGAGATCAGTTGCTATTTAAACACAAAACTAAACTGACTAGACTTGCTTAACTGCAAAATTGACTTGAGACCTGTTTAAAATCATATAAGGGAATAGCTACTAAGCCTAGAAATGTGTCAGGTATGAGTCAGGTCATGACCTTGAATTTTAAATGAAACTTGGAGACTGACGTAGGACAGTCTCAACGAGGTCTCACTGTGGGCTCTATGGTGGCACAACATCGAAAGAAGTACACTCACTCAACATCACTCCAGGGCTCCTACACAGCTGACTGAGTCAATGCGTGCAGGACCAACTGTCAGATCTTTCTGCACACCACCTGTATGCAAGCAGTCTAGGTATGTTAAATGTCAGTGATGAAGACAATGATGATGCTATTAGTTTGGTTCGCTAAGAAATCAAACAAAGGAAATTTACCACATAAAGAACTAAATGGTAAAAAAAATACCTTTTTTTTTAAAAAAGGTACTTTTCATTTTAAAAAGAAATTAACAGGTATGCTCCAAGTGCTTAGCCAGATCCTAGGATTACAAGAGGAACAACTCACAACAGAGCTCTTCCTAGGGAGCCAAGGAAGGTTTCATAGGGAAAACGACACATAAGCAAACCACCCTTGAAGGATGCTCAGGACTTATTCCAAAAGCAAAAAGGTTATTAAAGAAAATTGTCAGGGCAAAGGCAAAATGCTGAACATAGTAGGATGAGGGAAATGGTGTATCAGCTCTGGTGCCCAGGGACACAGGGGATAATAGCTACGGGTCAGAAGGAGGAAGATGCTGAATGGTGTGGTAAGGGTGTGCACCTTATATTCGGAGGGCACAGTAAGGCAGCAAAGACTTATAAATAGGTTGGTGACATCATCAGATTCACTTAAGACTCCAGCAGAGATCTGAAAAATGCACTCAGATAAGAGGGCAGGTGTGAGTCAAGGAGATCAATTAAGAAGCTAGAAAGACAATAAAGGCTTGAAGTAAAACATTAAAAAAGAAAAGACAAATTTGAGTTATTTCAGATGATAATTAAGTAGGACCAGAGTTTTCAAATGACCAATTTTTCCCAGTCCCTTCCATTGGCCCTAAAATTTCTACTTAGTCATGATGTGTGAGGGCAAAAACTCAAGTCAGTAAGCATTCCATTATAATAATTCCATAATGCAACAACTAATAATTAATAATAAGTTCAAACCACTATTGGACACTTTTTGGTATTCTCTGACAAGAGAGCAGCAAAGGTACCTTCACAGGTGACCATGCCCTCTTACAGAAGCCATCAACAAAGAAAACATTCCTGGCTTCGATCATATCTCCCAGGAGGGAGAGAACACTAAAATTAAGCCGCCATAATTTCCCTTTCAAAGGACAATTCTGAAGGGATTTGTCAAAATAACGTACTGGTCTTGGCAACTAGCCAAGCAGACAATACAGAAACCCAAAACCCAAGGGAACTAAGTCTGGTCATACTTGCTTTTCTGTGGTCAAGTGGCTCAATTTCCCATTTAAAGGTAAAACCACTTGGACATCTCTGCCACCATCAAACCACTAACCCCACCACTTTTTTTTTTTTTTTCTATTCTAAATTCTTTTACATAATATGAACAGCAGACCTCTGGACAGCTAAGATTTTCCCTCTCCAACATGAGCTCAGTCGGCTATGGCTTACAATTTCTGATTTTTTTTTTTTCATTAATGAACTCATAATGCTTTTGTGACAAGGGAAAGAAAAGCTTTTATTGTTTAAATAGTTCATTCAAGTCACTCAGACAGGCCCTGGTTGACATTTTAGAGTAGAAATTACAGGAGATCTCTAAGGTCCAAAGGCACAAAAAATGAGAGATTTCCATTGGTTTTAGTTTCCGCTGCATGCCCAGCAACTAAAACAGTTCCTGATCCATGTGGACATCTGGACATAAGTGTTCAATGAGTGGATCAGAATCCACATCTGAGTCTGAAGTCTACACTCTGTCTACTACATCCCAGTTTCCCAAACTAATCTGACAATAAAAATCACTTGGGGTATATGTCAAAAATACAAATTCTTTGAACCCTCCTTAGGTGTTCTAACTGAAGGCCTAGTGAGGTGCATTTTTAACAAAGACGAAACAATTCTTAGCATTAGGCAGATCAAGACTTGCAGAAATAGTCCCTCTTCCAGCTTCCACACTCCTCATCAATCTCTCCCCCAAATACCAACAAAACACATTCACTGAGCACTATTCTAAATGTATTCCAACAACCTTATGAAGTAGGTACTTTATCCCCATTGTTCAGAAAAGGAAATAGAGGCATAGAGAATTTAATAAGCTTGCACAAGGTCAGAGAGCTAATAATTGAGAGAGTAGAGATTTGAACCCAGTCTCGCTCCGGAATCTGAATCTGGTAAACTTTACATTATTCTGAACAGACCCACTTGTCCCACCCTCCCCAAAGTGCTGGCCCCAAATGTTCCCTTTGGGTAACATTTCCATTTCTGGTAGTGAGAGTTCACTTCTGGTCAGTGTGTACATGATCACAAACTTCAAACTGGTAGATTACATATAAATAAAGGAAGTTCCACCAAAAGGTACTCAATTGGATCTTTTTAATATAACCAAAATCAATAGCCATTTATAAGGAAAGTGTTATTACCTGTGGTAGTATATTCCCCATCATAAAAACATGATATAAAATAATGAATTTTTAAAAGTAAGACAAATCCAGAAAACATAAGCAAACTGGGTTGTACCTCCTGAAAAATGTTTTAAAAATAAAAACACATTTTGGCATTCGGAAGGCCTAGAAGTAATGTTGGGTAGTATATAAATTAGTTATTTACCTCCATGCTGCCTAACAAGATTAAAGAAATAAAACTTCTCAACAGATGCTCCCAAACATAAACCCAATGAGTATTCAGTACGTTCACTGTTCTGTAAAAAAATTTAATTAAAACCCAAATCTCCTTCTAGTAATGACTACTACAACAACAAAAGAATTTAGGCAAATAATACAAGCTCATGGCAACCAAATTAGATTTTGAAACATGCCCAGCTTACCACAAATAATAGGTATAATGAAATGAGGCGTCTTAACACCCAAATCCTACAGCTTTAAAAAAGGAAAAAGAAAAGCTTTCCCTCCACACACTGCTTCCTACCCACAAAATCATTAGAAAATATTTCATTCAGCTTCTTTAGCAGAGTTTTTTTTCCCCCCCTAATCTTAGAATGTATCTTTCTTTGTTGAATCACCCCTAAGGCAGAACACAGTCCTGGTGGAAGATCCTTCAGAAGTGGCTGGCAGGATTAAGAGCAAGGATGAGATCTCTCTCTGGTTAATCCGTGAAGGGAGAAAAAAAAAAGTAAAACCATAATAAGCCTGTCTGTAGCTTTAACTCTGTTCCCGGGCACGATAAATGCACCTCTTGAGCAACCTCAAGGGCTTGCTTTGACACTGAGGCAAAGAAAAACAACTTGGTAAATAAAGCCTTTGTTTACTGTCTTGTGTACGACAAATAAGCATTGTTTCCTTCTGTTAATACCTCTATTATCTGTCTCTAAAAAACACAATTAGACTGGTGATATAATGGGAACACTAACAGAACTTAGTAAGTGTAATAATTATTCTTGATATTCCGTAATCATGACTCGGCATCTTGGAGTTACAGAACCATGCTAACGACCCAAGGTTTTTTAGACACCTCCACCATCAGGAGCTCGGGAAATTTATCACGAACCCTCCAACCACAGCATCAACTGTGTGATCTGCTTTCCACTCAACAGGGGACATCCCCCCAGCTGCTTCCCAGCACTACAGTAAAGATTTAGTCCCAGTTTTCTCTCTCTCTGCTTCTCTCTGTGAGTGACCCATGTGGCCCCGTGTGGCACTCAGTGCTTCCCATCCTCTGGGGAACTGTGAGTGATAAACTCTTTCAAAGGCAGTTGTCTCTGTATCTGTCATCCTGCTACAGCTAATGAAAATAAATCCTGAGTTAAAATAAACAAAGTATATTATTCAAAATTTTCCCTTCTGAATACTCTACTTCTTTGAATCTTTCAATTACTTACTATCACTCGTTTGGGCACTGTTAAAAGGTCAACTGAAGTACAGGAAAATTTTGCAGAGTTTCTCTGAGCAAACATCAAAGCAAGCCAGGCAGCGCCAAACTGAAAACACCTAGGAGCGCCCAGCAGTAGGAGCTCAAGGAAAGGCTTTCCAGAGCACACGCGGAAGCAAAGCAAGGAAATCCTTGACTGACCATAGCTTGGGTGGTGGCCTCATTTGAGAAAGCCTGTTGGCTGTTTGTGATTAGTTGTTCTGAAGTTTCCATTTCTTTCCTTGAGGCATTTACAGGAATCAACTCTGGCTTAGGTTTTCGTTTGCTTATGTAGGCTGCCAAGGCCTTAGAGCCACCGCCATCAAATGACCTCCTTGTTTAATTACTTTACCAGCACCAGTGCTCTCTCTTGTGTATTCATATGCTAGTCATACAGGAGACAACAAGGAGAAAACAAAACCCCGGCCCTCATGGAGTTTATCCTCTAGGAGTTACACTTGTAAGTGAAGTGGAGGAGGCTAATTTATTATTTCATTTGAATCTCTCTCTTCTTACCAGGGTTTCACATATGCTAATGTTTAATACTATTCACTGAATGAGAAAATGATCCATTTTCCTCAAGCATCAGAAGCCACTTTATCTTGATTATCAAACAGTGGTTTACAGTTAAGTTTATCTCACTTGATAAAGACCACGAAGTACAGCACTGTTAAATGATACATAATTCAAGTAGCTGGACTTTATCTAATCAATAGCATTACTCACCAGTTTATGAACGAGTTAGTGGGTCCTCACAAGACACCGCATCTACAGCTGCCTTGATCATAACTTGCCAACCTTCGGAACTGTAAGAAAGAAATTTATGTTGTTCATAAGCCACTGAGTCTACGATATTTCTGTTATAGCAAAATGGACTAAGACACCATTAAGTAGAAACTGTTGGCTAAGGCTCTCAACAGTAATCAGTTACTATCCCACTGGGAATTTAAACCAAGTCCTAGAAATTTGCTATAAACCTAAGCCAGATAACTCTTATATACCTCTTGTAACTAAGTCATTAATTTCTATTTTAAATAGCTTTTATAAGGAATAATAAGAATTTGAATTTTTTTCCCTAGTGTCTCTGTTTCTGACCAATTTAGGCCTATCACCTATAATCAGAGGACCTATTGAAGGAGATGCTACAACTGCACACTCATCATTCCTCTATCCCGTTCTTCTGTCTTTTTAACATAACCTTAATTTCATTCACCTTCCCCAGACTGTCTGTGTCTTTCAGGAGAGGCTGGCCCCTCCTCAGCCCTGGGATATGAATCTCAATTAGCCAAGCTTACCTTGGAGGCCTCACCCCCTCGTTAGTGCTAGGCATAGACAGCTGAGGCAATTTTAATTAATGAGCTATCCAGGAAAATCTGCTGGCGGGAAAGGTTTCCCTTAATCTTAAAAAGGAGCAGAATATAAGAGTGTTCCCTTTCCCTGCCTCTGGATATCGTCCTTAACTGGGACCTGAAATGGCCATTTTACAACCATAATGGAAGCCAGACTGGAAAACAAGCCAACACACTTAAAGATGGCAGAGCAAAAAGAGGGAAGAGACCTGGTTCCCTGATAATACTGTCAAGTCATTAAATTAACCAACCCTGGGGATGGCCTTACCTCCACACACCTAGCTATGCTGGATAACAAAAAGGCTTAAACAATAAGGACATTTAGTAAGGTTTTCTATCACTGCAGTTAAGAGCATTTCTTCTCTCTCTCTCAATAATTCCATTCCTAAAAGTAGGCTTCTCAATTTAGCAAGGTGTGGTAAACTGAATGCAGTGATAACTGCCTAAATTTCTTACGTTCAAGCTGCTCCACCTATTAAAATGTGGAGTCTATTTCAATGCCCTTCCTATGAGTCTAGTCCTGCCAACAGAATACAGTAGAATACAATGACAGTTCCAGACCTAGGCCTTAAGAGAACAAGCATCTTCCCTTCCTCCTTCAATCTGTTGGAAACCAAGACCATGTAGGAAAGCCTAAGCTAAACTGTCGAATGATGAGAGACTACATGGAGAGAGGCTTTATGCCAGAGAATCAAGTAACTGCAGTCCAAAGGCAGCATCAGGAACACAGCAATATGACTGACAACATCTTGAAACTTCCAGTCCCACTGTAGCCAAGTGGGCTGACACCACATAAAGTATGGCCAGCCATCTCTGCTAAGCCCTGCCTGAACTACTGTATTGGAAGGGTTTGTTAGGGAGCAACAGCTGAAACACAAGGTAGTGTTATTTGCTCTCTCGCTTTGTGAAATTGCCATAGTCCGTTCACAATGATGAAGAATTATTTAGTGAGTCGCTCTGAATGCTAATTAATATTTTTTCCCAAATATGTGTGTTTCAACTGTCCCAGCTCACAAAGGAGAATTTGTTCCCATTCATTTAACACCCTGTACCAACACTTACAAATTAAGTACAAAACGGGGGCGGGGGGGGGATATTTGCAACTTGCAACAAATTAGTTGATATCCAAGTAAAAACCTGTGGAAAATATATAAGAAAAATTGTAACACTTCAATTTAAAAAATGGGAAATGCCGTTTCCTTGAAGAACCGTAAATGTTCAATAAACATGTGATGGAAATACCTTAACCTCAAGCTAATTTAAAAGAAATGCAAGTTAAAACAACATGAGGCGTCGTTTTTTATCTCCTAAATGGCCAAAGGAAAATTGAAACACTAAGGCTTAAGCTAGCCAGGTTCCAGTGAAAAATGGGAAAATCTTGCATTAGAGGCGCAGTCTGGGAATCCAGTGTCCTCGAACCATGGTGACTTAGGGGTCTCTGGTCACGAGCTGCTTGACTTGGGCAGTGTCTACGGCTGCAAAATGGGCATAGTATATCTACCGCAGAGAGCTGCTGTGAAGCTCAAACGGTATGCACAGGGAAGAGCAATATAAGCGGTTGTTACTTTTCAGCCAGTTCAGCCACGCGTTCACTTCTGTCCGACGTACTGGAAACGCACAGGAATTACAGGAACATCCGAATTCTCCTCTAGAAAACTCGAGGCGAGATGCATCGGGAGGGACGGGACACCAAGTACTGTGCGCGGCGGCGGGAGAAAGCCAAGGCAGGAGGCGGCAGAGGCCGGGAGCGTCGCCCTCGGGGAGGGGCGGCGTCTCCCAGAGACCCCCGCCTCTAGCGCACCCTCACCGGGGCGTCTACGCTCCGCAGGGCCCGCCGCCTCCGCGGGAAGGAGGTAGGAAGATCCGGATCCAAGAGCTGATTGGCTGCCTCTGAGCATGGGGCGGGGCCGACGAGGGCTCGCGAGGGCGTGCGAGCGGAAGGCCGCGGGCGCGCACTTCCGGTCTTTGTGGCTCGCGGCTCCGGGACCCCGGCTTGCGCCCGGGCCGCTTTCGAGCTTTGCGGTGAGGGACGCGGGGCCCAAGGCACAGGGAGGGCAGGGAGGGCGCGCGGCCCGGGCGGCGGGCGCGGCGTGGAGGAGCCCCACTGCTCGGCCTGCCGGCCCCCGAGTAGCGCTCCTTGTCCGGGCGGCGTCTCCGAGCGTCTTGCGCACGCAGAGGAGGCCAACCCTCAAGCCCCTGCTTTCCAGCGGCCAGTGCAGTTATTCCCCCACCCCGTGACTTCGTAGATGCCGTGATTTACCCGTGATGTGAAAATAGAAAGGCTCGTGCAGCAGGGCTCGTTAATAAACCACACATTTGTAGGCTAAATATTCTGATCTCTAAAGTTAACTGTAGTGTTGGGGTTAAATTATACTGATCGATCCGGCTAATTCAAGGGCATACCCTTCTTTCAATATAATTAAACAAAATTTAAAAAAAAACAATTATTTGTTGCCACTTTTCACTTTTAAAAAGGTTTACTTACGTATATTCTAAGCTTTTTGAGAGTTGAGATTAATGTTTTTGCTGCTTTTGTGTGTCTGTAATATCTGACATGTTTCTGAGCACATGGTAACCTAACAAATACTTGGTTAATTTCATCGGTAGGCTTATTTATTCACGAGCGAAAACCTTTGTATCCGGATATCCCACTCAGGACAAAGCCCATAATAAGTGCCTGTGTTTGTTTAAGTACATTATAGGAGGGGGAGGGTAAATAGCTCAGTGGTAGAGCGCATGCTTAGCACGTATGAGGTCCTGCGTTCAATCCCCAGTACCACCATTTTTTTAAAAAAGTGCATTAAATACTAAATTTGATCAAATATCCAACATTTTAATTTAAATCAACTCATGTTTTTGTTTTATTTTTTGTGGCGGTACTGGGGATTGACCCAGGACCTTATGCATGTGCTCTACCACTGAGCTATACCCACCCGCCTAAATCAACTCATGTTTAATGTGGATTTTTTTTAATGCTTTATTACCACCTCAAATGAAAAACATTATTTGCCATAGGTAGGAGGTAACTAAAAATAAATGTTTAAAAGTCAGCATATCAAATCCTAGCTAGTTACCCATGGAATTCTGAAGCCTATGCTTTATTAAAAAGGGAATTCTTAAAGTTTTATGGACAATGTTAAACAGACAGACAATTTTCCTTAATGTGATCAGTATTGAAAGAATTGAAAAGGAGATTTCTCAATCTCTAGTTCATGTTAGTTTTGCATTCTTTTGCCAAACAAATTATCTAAAATAATTTCTCATAGCATAAAAGTGGTAGGAATTCTACAAAATGGGAGACAATGAGGTGAGTGATTTTCAGTTTGTCAGTTGGTTATCAATTGACTATTACTTAGTTACAGTCTCAAACCTAACCCCTTTCAATGTGTTTCTTGGATAACTGATCTTTATTATTGTAAATTCTTAAAGACTTTTTTCATTGCTAGAAGTTAACAGTGCTTTTATATCCTTCAGGAAAGAAGAGATTACTCAAAGAAACTCTGGAGTACAGTGCCCAGTTGTAGTGAGTTTTTTGCTGAGCCATTTCAGCCCAGAATGGCTGTGGAATCCAGAGCAGTTTCAACCCCAGTACCTCAGAATCCTCAGGAACAAGAACTGATATTAGTGAAAGTGGAAGAAAGCCTTTCTTGGGGTCAGAAATTGAAGCAGAATGGGAGTACCCGATCCTGCCAAGAACTGTTTCGCCAGCAGTTCAGAAAGTTTTGCTACCAGGAGACACCTGGGCCCCGGGAGGCTCTGGGCCGACTCCAGGAGCTCTGCTATCAGTGGCTCATGCCGGAGGTGCACACGAAGGAGCAGATCCTGGAGCTGCTGGTGCTGGAGCAGTTCCTGAGCATCCTGCCTGAGGAGCTGCAGGTCTGGGTTCAGCAACATAGTCCAAAAAGTGGCGAGGAAGCTGTGACTCTGTTGGAGGATTTGGAGAGGGAATTTGATGACCCAGGGCAGCAGGTGGGAACGGGGAGATGTGTTGTGGGGAAAGGAATTTACAGACTGGAGCATGTGGCATCATCATAAGAGTAGGATGAGAATTTGTTTGTCTCTACTGAACCATAACCCTGAAGTGACTACTGGGGCCATGCCTGACTCTATCCTTGAATAGTTCTTTTGTTCCTGTCCCTCATCCCTGGAGCTGTCTTGCAGACCTCTTGGAGATTTTTTACTAAGCATTTTCCCTAGGGATTTTCTCACATAGCTAACCGTATTTTACTGATTTCAGGTCCCCACTAGTCCACAGGGACCAGCAGTGCCATGGAAGGATTTGACCCGTCTTGGAGCATCCCAGGAGTTAACAGGCATCCAGCTCCAGCCTTTAAAGACACAGCTGAAACCCTGGGAACCTTGCCTTTCCCCCCAAAGTGGTAAGAAATAGAAACTCACCTGGGAGCTGTCATCTGGACTGTGGTTTTGAGGATACAGAATTAACTGCATTTTACAACATGCAATGTGCGAGCCTCACCATTATTCTAACAGAGGTGCTCACTTTTGCAGCCTTGTGTTCAGTAATCCTGATGAATTGTAGCCAGCCCTCCTTGTGTCATTTATTCACTAATTCCTTCATTACATAACTTAACAGGGGGCTAATACATGTCATACTGTGGTAGGCACCGGGTGTCAATCTTTAAGAATTTTCCCATCCACATGGGGCAGTGAACAAGCGAAAAGGCAATGATAATACAGTGTTAGGTAGTCAGTTATAGAATAAAAGTAGGCACTGGGTACTGTAGGGGCACATATAAAGGCACCTAACTCAACCTGAGAGGTTCAAGGAATACTTCCTGGAGGAAGAGACCTCTAAACTGAGACTTGAACTGTGGGTAAAAGAAAGCCAGGTAAACAGGTGGGAGGAGGAGTTTCTAAGCTAAAGGGAAAAACTGTTTCTCTTCTCAGAACACTTCTGTCGCTGGGTATGTGGGGTTTTGCCTCCCATTAAGCAATTCTGACACACATTGCTCAGGACTAGTGCAGGCTCCACGAGTTAAGGTTTCAGCCCCAAAAGACTGCCCCCCACGTCAGATGCCAGTCGCCTGTAATGAGTCCCCAAATTACCCACACTTCTGTCGGATTTCGCTGCAAATTGGAGGTTCCACAACCCCCTCCTCAGGTTTCATAATTTGCTACAATGGCTCACAGAACACAGGGAGACACCTTACTTACCATTACTGGTTCATTGTAAAGGATACAAATGAACAGCCAGATGAAGTGGTCCGTAGGGCAAGGTTCAGAAGGGTCCTGACCACAGGAGCATCCACCTGTCTGGAGTTTGGGTTGCACCACTCTCCTGGGTGCATTCTCCATCCCTGAAGCTCTCTGAACCCCTTTGTTTAAAGTTTTTGTGGAGGTTTCATTAGGTAGGCGTGATTAATTAAATCATTGGCCATCGTAACTAACTCCAACTCCAGCCCCTCTCTCTGGAGGTCAAAGGGTGGAGCTGGAAGTTCCAACCCTCTAATCAAATGGTTGTTTCCTTTGGCAACCAGCCCCCCTACCCTCCAAGAGCCAACACTTTAGCATGAACTCCGGTATCCTTTCATCTCTACCACATAGGAAATTGCAGGGGTTTAAAAAGCTCTGTGCCAGGAACTGGGGATGAAGGCCAGTATATATTTCCTATATTACAGTGTCGCACAATCAAAGGCCACAAAGTGCTGAAGGTGAAAGAATACAACCCAGTCTGGGAATTGCGGGTAACTTCAGTTAAACTTAGGGGAGAGGTGGTGAGAGAGGAACCAGAGAGGAAGCTGCGACCCAGGTTGTGAAAACGTGTCTGTTACCCTGATTTGTTTGTCCAGTGCAGTGGAGTACAGTTGAAGGGTTTTAGACAAGAGACTGACAGGACTGGATTTGTTTTAGAACTTAGTTGCAGAGTAGAGAATGGATTTGGGGAAGGCAAGAGTAGAGTCCTGTTAGAGACAGTTATAATCCAAGTGGCCACGGTGAATAAATCAAGATACGTTCTGGTGAGAGGTGGGGAAGATCTTAGCTGACTTCTGTTCATCAGCATTTAAACTGCATTGCAGTAGCTGGTCATTGTTAAAAGTGGAGCATGTGGTAATTAGAGAAAGGCAAATCAAAACTACAGTGAGGTATCATGTCACATTGGTGAGAATGGCTATCTTTAAAAACCTACAAATAATAAATGCTGAAGAGGGTATGGAGAAAAGGGAACCCTCCTACACTGTTGATAAGAATGTAAATTGGTGCAGGCTCCATGAAGAACAGTATGGAGGTTCCTTAAAAAAATAAAAATAGCATTACCATATGCTCCAGCAATCTCATTCCTGGGCATGTATCTGGGAAAGACAAAAACTCTAGTTTGAAAAGATACATGTACCCTAGTATTCACGGTAGCACTATTTACAATAACCAAGACATGGAAGCAATTTGTGCCCATCAACAGATGAATGGATAAAGAAGATGTGGTATATATCTGCAATGGAATATTATTCAGCCATAAAAAAAGAATGAGATATTGCCATTTGCAACAACATGATTATCACACTAAATGAAGTAAGAGAAAGACAAATACCCTATGATACCACTTATATGGAGAATCTTTTAAAAATATACAAATGAACTTATTTTACAAAAGAAAAATAGACCCACAGACATAGAAAACAAACTTATAGTTACCAAAGGGGAAGGGAAGAAGGATAAATTAGGAGTTTGGGGTTGATACACAGTATATAAAATAGATAACAACAAGGTCCTACTGTGTAGCACAGGGAACTATATTCACCATCTTGTAATAACCTATAATGGGAAAGAATCTGGAAAAGATGTATGTGTGTATAATTGAATCATTTTGCTGTACACCTGAAACTATACTTCAATTTTAAAAAAATTGGAGCCTGAGGGAGAGGAGTTGAGGGTGATACTCAGGTTTCAGTCTTGAACAGCTTGATTAATGGTGGTGCTATTCGTATAAATGGGAAAACATAAGGGAAAAAAATACATATGAGATGTGTTTAGTTTGGGACATTTTGGTGCTTTCAGACATTTATAAGTAACATGGCCAGTTAGCATTGGCTATGAGCATCCAGAGCTTAATGGAACTGGGTTAGAATTGGGGATCTGGGGAGACATTAGCTTATTATGTAAGTAGTGACTGAAGCTTAGGAGGTAGAGGATACATGAGAGCTCAGAACAGAACCCAGAGGAACTCATGTTTGAGTGATTGACCTTGAATCTAAGGAGGAACAGCCACAGAAATCAGGCTAATGTATTTGGAAGAGAATATCTCTAGAAGGAAGGTGTGGTCCCCAGTGTCAGTGCTGTAAAGAGGCCAGTAAGTAAGATCCAGAAAGCACCCGTTGGGTTAAGCAGCTATGAAGGTGGTTGATTTTAATGACAGTCCTACGTGGCGGGTCCACAGGTAGGACAAACCAGATTACAGTATGGGGATGAGTCCAGGCAACCCTTTCAAGAAGTTTTACTCTGAATGGGCATGAGGTTGCGTGAGGGAGATGTGCAGGCAAGGGGCTGGATTTGAAGAGATGGGAAAGATTTGAATTTATTTGAATGTTGAGGAAGAGGAATCAGCAGGGAAAGAAGTTGAAAATATTAGGAAAGGAATAGTAGGTAATTAGCTGATCAGCCGAAGTCTCAGAGGAGGCAGGAAAGGACACATTTCAAACTGCAGATGTAGTCTTCCGTATTAGAAAGGAGGAGGTGAAAAGATACATGCAGATGGCTGTATCTCTGCATAGAAGCATCCGCCTTCTCTCACACTGAAAGTGAGTATTGAGAGGGACTGGAGAAATAACAGATAGTTTTTTGCTATTATCATTTCAGATTGTGAGATTAAGGAATCAGTGCCGAAGAAGCACGTTCCAGGAGAGAAATCGCAAAGACTTTCCCAGGAACCTGCGTTTGGAGGAGTCGGTGAACACGAAAGCAGTTTAGGGTGGCAGCAAGCCAGTGCCACCGGGGAGAGACTGAGAAGATCCCCTTCCCAAGGGGGCACTTTTAACCAAGTCATCTTCACCCACAAGTCTCTAGGAAACAGAGACCATCACGAGCTTCAGAGAAGCTTGATCCTGAGTGCAAACTCGATGACGTATCAGAAAGTTCCTACAGAAGAGAGACCTCACAGGTGTGAGGTGTGCGGGCACAGCTTCAAGCAGCATTCCTCTCTGACACAGCATCAGAGAATCCACACTGGAGAAAAGCCCTATAAATGTAACCAGTGCGGGAAGGCCTTTAGTTTGAGGTCATACCTTATTATTCATCAGAGAATTCATAGTGGCGAGAAAGCGTATGAATGTAGTGAGTGTGGGAAGGCCTTCAACCAGAGCTCAGCCCTCATCAGACATCGGAAAATCCACACGGGGGAGAAAGCCTGTAAATGTAACGAATGTGGCAAAGCATTCAGTCAAAGTTCCTATCTCATCATACATCAAAGAATCCACACCGGTGAGAAGCCCTACGAGTGTAATGAGTGTGGGAAAACCTTTAGCCAAAGCTCAAAGCTTATCAGACACCAGCGAATTCACACAGGAGAAAGACCTTACGAATGTAACGAGTGTGGAAAAGCTTTCAGGCAGAGCTCAGAGCTGATAACCCATCAGAGAATACATAGTGGAGAGAAACCCTATGAGTGCAATGAGTGCGGAAAAGCCTTCAGTTTGAGCTCAAACCTCATCAGACATCAGAGAATTCACAGTGGAGAGGAACCTTACCAGTGTAATGAATGTGGCAAAACCTTCAAAAGGAGCTCAGCCCTGGTCCAGCACCAGAGAATTCATTCTGGGGATGAAGCTTATATATGTAACGACTGCGGGAAGGCGTTCAGACACAGATCAGTCCTTCTGCGCCATCAGAGAGTCCACACTGTAAAGTGACTTGGGAATGCAATGAGTACTGTAAATACTTCAGTCGGGTTGTAAGTCTTTGTTAGTCGAAAGGGTTTAATTTACTTTGGGGTAAGACTCAGGAAGGTGGTGGTAAAGTACTAGGTCTTGAGTCAGTCTGACTTTGTACAGCACTTCCCAGTGCTGATGTGCATTGTCCCCTGAAGGCTTTTCCTGTGACTAATCAGAACCACAGATGAAAGGATCATTGCTTCCAGCTTTCCTCTTACCATCAGGGATACTCAGGAGGTACGAAAGATGGGGATACAACCCTGAGGCCTCATTTGCCATGAGAATGTCATGAAGAGGGCACAGCAGCCCAGGCTCTGTCACTGCACTTGCTGATTTGTGGAGCCCAGGGCAAGCCAGAAGTGAGACAGTGAAAAGAAAGAGTACAAATTAATTTACCCAACTGTTATTTTTTGAGTGGCCAGGCACTAGGGACACAGTGGAAAATAAGATAGTCTTTACAATTTAATGGACAAGGCAAACAGGCAGTGACACTATTATGATCATGTGACATTAAGGAGTACCTGACCCAACCTTGGGTAAGGGGAGGCTTCTGAGAAAAATTATCTAAAGGATGGGTAGGAGTTAGCCAGGGAGGTAGACAGGCCAGGAGGAGAACATGGCATGTCTGAGAAACTTAAGGGAAAAGACTGCTTTGTGTGGAACATCCCTGTTGAGTTCCTTTTGAAGTGGATTTTTATCTGTAAGGGAAGCATGGATGCAGCCAGGATCTTTGTTTACTACCCTGCCCTGTAGTAAAACAGGAGCCAGTGGAGACTTATTAATAGGCAAAACCTGGAGTCCTTGGAACACAGGGTGGTGAGCAGCTTTGTCTCGGTTTGTGTGACCCCAGGGAAAGGGTTAATGTGTCGTTTCCTTGTCCAACCTGGAGGCTAGACTCGACCTTCCAAGGGGTGGGGGGGAGCCAGAAGGAGCTCAGGCTAGAGGTTAAGAGTCAGTAGAGCTCCAAATCTCTCTCCCAGACATAAGGACTGCCTTGGTTCTTAAGACTTGATCAGAGCTGCTGGCCGCTTCCTCCTAGCTCCCAGGGCTCTGGGTCAGAAGCTGCAGTGGCTGCCGTATTGGTTTCTGGGGCTGTGCCCCCACAGTTCCTGGTGCACTCCCCTGGGCTCAGGGGCTAAAAAATGTGTCAACTGCTGGGTCTCTCCAGGCACCACACGTGTTCAGTTTTGAGTTATGTCAGCAGAATTTCACAGTCTTGTGAATTTTGTTAAAGACAATGCTGAAGGGAAGTGACAGTAACAGTCGTGGTCCTTCCAGAGACTGCCCTCTTCTGAGGGACCCAGCAAAAAAAAGTACCCAGACTGGTGCTTCTCAGCGCAGTGCAGAAAGGTGTAGAGGTTGGTCAGCAACAGAAGGACTTGTTATTTAAAGTAACTAATACATCACAGTTGTAACACACCTTAATGGAAATACGAATCTGGGAATCTAGAATCCTGTGCATAGGAACAGAAGAGTTTTCATAAGGATGTAGGTCATGCCCCTGTTGGGGCACACAGATGAGCCTGTACTGACCAGTAAGCATGGCGGGAGGGCTAAATGTCCATGCTTGGAAGGAGAATGAAAAAAGAAGGTGTATGAAGTGTAACAAAATAGCATGATAAAGCTCTTCAACTCATACTCCTCTTCCACAGAGGAAGACAGAAACAAACTGAAAAGGACAGGACAGTGTTAAGTAGGAATTGATACAGTGATTATTACAAAAGGAAGATTATAGAGTTCTTACAGATATTGGTAAGTAATAGGCACTTGCAGAGGGCTTTGTATATATGTATTACTTCTCTGACACCCACATTTTGCAGATGAGGAAATGAAGGCTTAGGGCCATGGCTTACTCAAGGGCGTAGAGCTACAGAGGTGAGGTCAGACTTTGAACCCAGGCAACAGGAGTCCAGAACGCGTCTGTGGAGCCACTTCTCCTATCTTCCCATGAAAAAGTCCCAGTAGAAAAACAAGAGTGCTTCTTAAAAAGGCAAGTCGCAAAAGAATAAATGCCTGTGGATGATAAATGTTAGCCTTGGTGGAATTAAAAATGTATATTAAAGCAAGGGTTGAGATGTCAGGTTTTCCCCCCCCTCACAAAATTAACAGAGATTCAGGGAAATTGGGACTGATGTGAATAGATGCTGTCTCTGGCAATTAATACCAGCAGCCTTAAGCACTGCCTTTTGACTTTAAAATTCTACCTGGAAATGTATACTTTAGAAACCATCACGAATGTATACAAAGTCTTAAAAGCTGTTGAAAGTGATGTTAATTAATATTAAAATGACAATGTATTCATAGCTTAAATAAAAATGACGGTATATACAATATGGTTCATGTAAAAACATTTATGCATTAAAAATGTTGGAAATATATCATCTCAACATGCTATACTGGTTATGCCTGGGTGAGAAGTTTATATGTGACTTATATTTGTGTTTTTGTCTTCCAAATTTTCCTACATAAATATCTAAAACTTCTAAAGTTAGAAAAAAGAAACAGAATGAAAACCCAGGATAGTTGAGAAACAAGAAAAGCTTGTGCTTTCCATAGCAGCTTTGTGGCTTCCGTGTCCTAGGAGATTAGCTAACTCAGCAACTGATCTGGGACTTCCTCACTGGTAAATGACAATACCCATCACTAGTGTACAAAAAAACCCTGCAAGTTATAAATCTCTGCACATGTGTGAGCTGTTTGCATGAAGATTTATAGATGAGAAAAGCGGTAGCCTTGAAGTGGAGACTTGTTCACATTAGTGCTTTTCTATGACATCTGCAGCCACAAGCAAGTCCCCTCACAACTCAGTTGAGAGGAGCTGAAGTAGATGATCTTTTGCAGTTAAAGCTTCAACATTCTACGTTTATGAAACAGGGTGCCAACATAAGGCAGATGTCAAAGGTGATTGTTTTTTTCCTTCACCAGCCTTGCTGGAAAAGCCATCCCTTGCTTCTCTGCTCAGAGCCCTCTTGTTTCTCTTGGTACAGAAGCAGTCCAGTGTTCACCTTAAATGGGTTCTGCCCAGATTCACGGACTTAAAAAGAGGTGGAATTCAGGCAAAGTGCTTAATATCAGCTTGCTATCTTCCCCGTCCTCCCTCACTTGGCGCAGGCCACAGTGAACACTGTCCAGCTCAGAGGACTGGACATTGAAACAAGTCTGCCCTTGGTCTCCCCAAGCTCCCCTGGGAACAACTGCTGCTCTTGCCCCACAAAGTGAACCCTCCGGGCAAGGATGGCCAGTCCTTCCCCATTCAGAAGGACCTGACCTGGAGAGTGTGTCTGCCGAGGGAAGAGGTAGGGTGAGCCGGTAGGCAGACCCGACCCCTGCTTCCGGATGGGCCAGAACCAGACCTTGCTACTTGGTAGCATTACTGTTCACAGCTGTCTTGTTGGCAGGTGCAAAGGATCACAGCTCTAAGGGGTCATGGGTTTTTTCTGCACCTGTGTTTCTCTGTAGGCGCTGCTGAGAGGGGAGGGGAAGGCCGTGGCATTCTCTCAACTCCCAAAGCAAAGCGTCCTGATTCTGGTGGACACAGAATGCCTGTGTGTTTATAGAAGCTCCCTGCTCTCATCCCCACGTTCTTCCAACCACAGTGCAGCCCCAGAAGTCCCCTCAATTTTGTGACTTCACGAAGTTGGTGAACTGCAGCCCCAGGGACTTAGCTGTCATGTCCGGACACGCTTTGGCCCAGGGAGTAAAAGCTAAGAACACCAGTTTGCTGGCTTCTTCCCACAACTCTCTCCCCCTCCCCCCAGCACCTCTCCACGTGTGTTTCTGTGCTCCCTATTCCTGAATGAATAACTTCAATGCAAAACTTAAAACTTAAATTTTATTATAAGACATTTTGCATTACATTCTAATACTAAACAATTGAAATATATATTCAGAAGTATAAAGGTTAAAATCAGTTACTAAAAATTATTTACCAAATAAGATTTCTACCCCAAAAAATATTAGGATTGGGGGGAGAAGCTAATAGAAGTACTCCAAAAATGTTCACAATGTTTCTACGGATGGCGGGATCGTGGGCGATTTACACTGTCTCATTTTCTGTACTGTCAATGTTTACAGTTAATTCACAATCAGGAAAAAAACTATTAAATGGTATTAAAAACATGGACTCATTTGATTGTCACCTATAGGAAAGGCAACTCTGTCCCTTTGAAGGATCTTTTTAAACTGCTGATTGACCTCATTCCATAAAAATCCCACAACCTTTGGACACAAAGGCTGTCCCCCCAGTTTCGCCACCTCTGTCACCCACAACAGTGTCTTGATCACCACTTCTTCACGAGTGACAGTATCAGGACAGGAAATCAGTACATCTTAAAAGATGACTCAGACTTTCTCTTCGGTATTAACTGCCCTCAGTAGTTAACTGTGGGTTAATTAAAACTGCCAAAATAGGAATTAGCAGAGAAGTAGGGTTTTGAGGAAGCTGAGAGGGTAATTCAGCAAAATATTCATTGCTCTCAGGTAGCTTAGTGAGCCTGGTGACAAGGGGAGGGAACAGGGAGTGAGGAATAGTGGAGCCTCAGAAGGCAGACCTCCCATCCCTGTCAGCTTCCCAGTTCCTGGGCTCCAGGGCCATGGGACACAAACACTCCAGTCCCCACTGGCCCTCTAGCCTCCGACATGTAATCTTTCCTTGGTGGACAAACATGCCTTTTTCCATACAACACAGCAGCCTTCCAATTACACTAATTCCCCTGAGTACTTCCGGGTCTCTGAGGTCACTCTGGGTCTGAGACAGGCTACCCAGCTCAGTGACACAGAAAGAGAGGAACCAACACTTGTCCTGGTTTCTGGACCAGGGGCTACGAGAACAAATTCCGGCCAGAGAGAAGAATCCAGATGAAGGGACATCTCCAGATCCTCTCCTCACGTCACTGCACATGCTCTAACCTCCGCTTGGAACGGTCTTCTCTTCCTTCTTGCCTTGATCCGCCAACTTCTACCCACCTTTTATGTCTCAACTGAGATTTCGTCTCATTCAGGAAGCCTTTAGTGACTCATGGACCAGGTTAGATACCCCTGCCATGCATGTCAACAGAATCCTGGATTTATCCTACCAAAGCACTGATCACACTTCACTGCAATCACTTAACTCTGGGACGGCAGCAGCCAGGCCTGCCTCAACGGTGGGCATGCAGCACGCGCTCAGTAAATAAGTAGACCTCAGCTGACCTCAGCAGGAAGCTCAGGGCGGAGGAGAGAAAGGGCAAGGCAGTGGAATGAGCTACCATTCCCCAGATACTACTAAACTGATCCAGGGCATCATTCAACACTTCACAACCTCACGAGTCAACATTTCAGAGAACAGAATAACTCCCAGCACATGCCTCCACCTGCCAAAGGCACAGGACGGGCTCCTTGCCACCAGAGGCATCCCCTCTTAGACCATCAGACAAGGCAGGATCTTGTCCCCAATCCTGGACTCACTGTGAATCGCAACACTTCAATAGGCATCTTTGTGTGGAGCTACAATGCTTAACTGCAATGGAAGGACAGGAATTCTGCTCTCAGGAAACCTCCATCTTCTGTGGAATCTGACCCATGAAGTGAATTCCTAGAATTTCACAATTGTACAACAATTACCCACAGAGTTAAACCCTGGTGTGAGTTCTCTGATGCTGCATCAGTCCTGATCTATGCCTAAATGTTTTCCCACATTCACTACATTCATAAGGCTTTTCCCCAGTGTGGATTCTCTGGTGCTGGGTGAGGGCCGAGCTCTGATTGAAGGATTTCCCACATTCATTACATTCATAAGGTTTCTCTCCAGTGTGAATTCTTTGATGTTCAATAAGGATAGAGCTTCTACCAAAAGCCTTACCACATTCGATACATTCATAGCCTTTGTCTCCAGTGTGAATTTTCCTATGCTGAATAAGGGCTGAGCTCCGGCTGAAGGCTCTCCCACATTCGCCACATTCGTAAGGTTTCTCTCCAGTGTGAATTCTGCGATGCCTGATGAGCTCTGAGCTGCCCCTGAAAGCTCTTCCACATTCACAACACTCATAGGGTTTTTCACCACTGTGAATCCTCTGATGTCTAACGAGGTCCGAGCTCAGACTAAAGGCTTTGTCGCATTCTTTACAGGCGTAAGGTCTCTCTCCAGTATGAATTCTCTGATGTCTAATCAGCTTGGAGCTCTGGCAAAAGGCTTTCCCACAGTCAAAGCACTCATAGAGCTTTCCCGCCGTGTGAATTCTCGGTTGCGTTACAACGTCTGAGTTCAGACTGAGACCCCCTTCACTTTCATTACCTTGCAGTGGCTCTTCTGTGGAGACCTTCTTGTTGAAGCTTGCCAGACTGAAATGTCTTCCCTGGGAAGGATGCTGACTCATTCTGTTCCCCGCAGCACTTCCTCTTGGCTTCTCAAAGTTGCCCAGACCTCCCAAAGCCTCTTCAACTACCTGTCCTGAAGGACCTTCCCCAGGGAGTCTCCCTGGGGCTCTCATGGGTGCCGAGGCCACACATTCACATTCAATACTTTCTTGCGTTGCTGTCAATAGTCTGTCTGCCACCAGCTTGCCATCTAAAAATGCGAATAGAAAATGCAAGTATCATTTGCTCCCCTCGTTGGAAGAAAAGAACCAATTAGAGCAGGAATAGAAAAGAAACCAAATGAAATAGCTATTTACCTAGTAGGAGGAAAAGTCTTAAGAAACTAGCTTCCCTGTCTAGAATTTAGAGAAGTGGCCTGAAGCAGCGAGATGCGGCACCTCAGAGTAATTCAGACACAATGAGAGTCAGCATTGGAAAGGGGGGATGGTGAACACGGAAAGGCATTAGTTAAGGGAGATGGTGATCAACAGGGGTAGCAGTGAGAGACCAGTAAGCCAGGAGACAATCTCGGGTTAGAGGAGAAGATGAGGTTTTAGATAATGAGGGGAAAGGAAGAGGCATTAAGGAGTAACTAGAATAAAGAAAGATGAGAGTAGGGATATAGCTTAACGGTAGAGCTGTGTGCTTAACGTGCACTAGGTCCTGGGTTCAATCCCCGGCACCTCCACTAAAAAAAAAAAAAAAGTGTCTAAGAGTTTTGACTTGGTAGTGCTTCTAGAAAAACAGGAGAGCAGAAGATACAATTAGAAAATGCTCTAGGGGTTAGAACTGGACAGAGATAAGTGGTGCAAAGGTAGTCACAGATTCTGGCAGGTTCTAAGTTGATCAAATGATTATAAGCCAATAGAATAAGACGTGCAGAGCACAAGAAAAGGAATGCTGTGAGTTCCTGGCTCAATCTGGGGTCAGGTGGGAGTCTTATATGCTCTTTTTTATGTATAAATGGTCAAAGAAAATGGATGGAAACAAGAGGCAGATGTGACTGGCTGGTGCCAAACCTTCAGCTCTCATACAACTTGCCCCTCTCATTTCTAGATTTCTAGTAACTCAGAAAAGGAAACTACTAGATAATGGCTGAGGCAATGAATTATTTTGAGTGGAGAAAAGCTGTAAAACTGTGAAAGTTACTTCCATCCTCCCCAAAGTCCTCTAAACCTATATGCATTTTACAGATCAGGAAACTGAGGCTCAGAGAGGCTGCGTAAGGCCACAGAATTAATCACTGGTTGAGTCAGGATTCAAACAGAGATGCTGAACATCAAGGCTTGCAGTTTCCCTCTAGGTCATCTGCCTTCCCTACTGGAAGGAAGCAGGGCTGTAGTTGCACTGAGACAAAAAATAATTTAAAAACCCTTTTTATTTAGCTTTGGAAAAGTTAGTTTTTATATGAAAAGAAATATTTCTTTCTGATATTCTTAGAACTCACAATACTTCAAACGCACAATAAAGTCTCACGATGATTACTTGGCCAAAGGAGAGGGCTAGCCAGCTTCCCTTGTCCTCACTCCTTACCAGAAATCCCAGATGGACAGCACCACCTCTTAGGACAGAACACTAATGTACACACTGTTCCTGGGTCTTACATAGAAGTTTAAGTTTCCAGGCTGTGCTTGTTCAAAGGGGACAATTTATGAACCAAAGCATAATACATAATACAGGTAGAAGAATCGTAAGCACCATAGTGGTGAAGTCGGAGACCCGGTGATCTAATGAGAAATTTTCTGAAAGTAGTAAATAGGTCAACATATAAAGAGTATAAATTGTAAATGGTATAAAGTGGTAATAAAATCATGCAGGGACAAAATTAGGGCTGTGAAAATCAGAACAGCAATGTAATTTATAGGATTTAAAATACCTCTTCAAAGTCTGTAACTACATGAAGTCAAATTATGAGACCAGAGAAAACCATGATCTTAGATAAATTGATCAGAAAAACATTAAGATTCCTATTCTTTCAGAAAGAAAAATACCTTATGATATGTGGAGTCTGAAAAAGAAAAAAGAACACTCTAAACTCATCTACAAAACAGAAACAGACTCGCAGACACAGTAAACAATCTTATGGTTACAGGGGAAAGAGGGTGGAAAGGGATAAATTTGGGAGTTTGAGATTTACAAATTTTAGCCACTATATATAAAAATAGATATAAAAAAGTTTCTTCTGTATAGCACAGGGAACTATGTTCAGTATCTTGTAACAACATTTAATGAAAAAGAATATGAAAACATATATATGTGTGTGTGTGTGTGTATATATATATATATATATATGCATGACTGGGACATTGTGCTGTACACCAGAAATTGACACATTGTAACTGACTATACTTCAATTTAAAAAAATAGTAACAAAAAAAATTTTATTCTTTCAACTATATATTTACATTAATACAAAAATATTAGGATCAACAGTTAACTGGAGTAATTCCTGGAAATGACAAAGGGAGATTAAAAGTAGAGTAAAAAATGATTACTTGAGTATTTAGAAATTCTGGTACAGAAATAACTCAAGTAATCTAATATCTTCAGATTATAGGTACAGATTATAGATGCACTTTGGAGGAGAAATAAGCCATGGTTTTCTCTGTAGAAGAGTTCTTTTCTATGACAATCGCCTCCCCCCACTATTTCCCTACCTGTTCCATGACCTGTATGGCCTAAAACCCTTTTAACTAGGGTCATGGGCTTTAGCTGCTCATTGACAAGTATGCTTTTAGCCTTAATGCTGTGTAGATGATGCTCCACTGCCCCCCCATCCCCGTTACAGGACGGTGCTTCCTTCCCCCAGCTGCTGTGAGCGCTGGCTCCTAATGACCCGCAGCTGCCCCCTTCTCAGGAGAGTTGCCCTGGCTGATTAAAGCCGCCTGGCCTAGGAAATTACCTCCATCCTCACCGGCCCCCCCAGCCCCTGCCTCAAGAAGAGACAACTCAATAGTCCAGTTATGCTCTAGGGGATCCCCCCAAGAACCCCACCTCATGGATTAAGCTAAGGCTAGGTTTTACCCGAGAGCACATCACTGCTTGATCTTTTCCCTTCCTAACCCTACCTCTCTCACTCCATTACAGATTTCTCATGAAGAGCATGCCCTCAGTAAATCACCTGCACTCAAATCTCCATCTCAGGCTCTTCCAGCAGGACATACAGTTAGGCTAGTGAAGAACCTACAGGAAATTATATATTATAGATTACATAACCAAAGGTGTAAGGTTGTAAAAATGACATGGTGACTCTTACAGTCCCATCACGGTGGATCCCTCCAATGATTTAAACGTTATGACCTAGGAGAAAGATGTGAAATGATCCACACTAATTCTTCAGAGGCGGAGCTAAGACCCTCAAGACTAAAGGGAGATCAGCATAATGAGATTTATCAGGAACCCAGTCAAGGCCATTCAAAACCATCTACTTAGGGATCAGCCATAAATGTAAGATGAGGAAATTTTGCTAAGGCCCAGGAAGGCTGAAAGATGGAATCAACTGCAGCCATAAGCTCACTGAGTCAACAACCTAATGCCACTGTGAAGGGGCAAACAAAAAGATACAGAGTGCAACAAGTGTCAGGGGATGAATCCACCTTACATTTTAAACTAACCAGATCCTCATTGGAGTGCTTTTATTTTTTGATCCCCGTACTTCAAATGAACATGGAGACACTGAAGCATGTCCAGAGAAATGAGCTACGAAGATCAGAGAGATGGAACACAGACGGAATCAGAGGCAGTGCAATCATCAGTGAGAGCAAAGTCAAAGGGCAGGGTACTCACTACCCTCAAGTAGAGGTTATGCTTTATGAGGACTCTGCTAAACAAATAAAATAAAATGGAACGAAATTAAAGCTGGAAGTAGTTCATATGGACACAGAGAAGTAGCTTAATACCATATTAGTTTGCTGGTCTTCCTGCCATAACAAAATACCACACACTGGATGGCTTAAGCAACAGAAATTTATTTTCTCACAGTTCTGGAGGCTGGAAGTCCAAGATCAAAGCATTGGCAGGTTTGGTTTCGTCTGAAGCCTGTCTCTCCTTGGCTTGTAGATGGCCACCTTCCCCCTGTATCCTAATACAGCTGTCCCTCAGTTTGTGTTGTTAATGTCCCGATCTCCTCTTCTTATAAGGACACCAACCATATTGGATTAGGGCTCACCCTAACAATCCCATTTTAACTTATTTACCTCTTTAAAGGCCCAATCTCAAATACAGTCACATTCTGAGGTACTGGGGGCTAGGGCTTTAACACAGAAATTTGGGGCAGGGGCAGAGTATAGCTCAGGTGGTAGAGCACATGCTTAGCATACACAAGTTCCTGGGTTCAATCCCCAGTACCTCCAATAAAAATAAATAAATAAGTAAACCTAACCACATTCCCCCCCCAAAAAAATTGTGGTGGGGGGACATAATTCAGCCCATAATAAATATCAATATGAAAAGCCCAAGAAAGACTTTAAAAAATTATAGCAGTCTCTGTTATTCAAGACCTTAAAAGAAGGAAATAGAAATATGCTACCCTAACTGACTTACACATTTACCTACTTCAAGGCAGGGGACTTCAGGAGATGATTTTTTTAAATCCCCTTTATGTAGTTCTTGCTCGATGCAGAAGATATTAAGTGGGCTCACTTCAATGACGTGTCAGGGAAGGCCGGGAAGGTGTTTAGGCCTCGGTATATAGATGCATGGATTCCCTTGCTGAATTGCCAAGGTCCAAGGTCTGGCCCTTGACCTTGTGGCCTTGTAAACCTAACTTTATCATCATACAATGAACAGATTTACCTCTGGGGGTTAACTCTCATTAGCCAAGCTCGTGAAACTGAACAATGAAACCATAATAAGAATTAATGAGTCATGTAACCATCACACAGACCAGACTAGACTAATGCATTTTCTTATTATAGCTAAACGTCATGGGAATTTAATAAGATTGCTTGGTAAAGATAAAATCAGAAGGGTAGCTGGGTGTAACAAAAGCTTAATGAGAACAAGTTAATAAGCCTGATGTATCTGCTGCCCATAGGAATGATTTGGCCAGTAACAGCATCAAAGCCCTTTTGGTCAAGCTCACATCCACCCTTCAGTGCCCTGCCTGTGATACTAGAACATTTCTCCCTGGCCAGCAGGCATGATGTGAGCTTTACCAGTAGGGGCGCCAGACAGACACTGGAGGAGGAAGGGACTTTTCTTTCTGGTTCTGGTGTGCTTTTGTCCCGGCAGCATGGTGAGCACTCAGCAGTGCTCACCTCCGGTTAGTTTCAGGGGCACCATCCCCAAAAGTTTCCAGCAAGTTCTGGGTCATGGTACCTCTGCAAGAGGGGGCTCCTGTCACCCCAGAGGGTAAGTTCTGCTCCCCAGCACACACACACGCCCTTCCCTTGTATCCGTGAATGGCTTCTCTCTGTACCCCAAAGACAGTTTCCCAGCAAGTTGGCCAGCACAGCACTTCGGCGAACATGTCCATCCAGCTGTTTCTCTTCAACAAGCCCTGGGTCTCAGCTCTGACAGGGGAGGGGAGGATGCGGCACCCTCCTGCAGATCTATTCCTCCCTTGGACGCTTGGCCTCGACCCCAGAGACTCCTTATGTGTGTTATTTCTGTATACTTTATGATTGTTTTTAATCAATAATTAATCCCCTGTCACAGTTAATAATTCTTAATATTAAACTTTCCCTGTTCAAGCTACTATGTGGTTTCTGATACATTATTCATCTCCATCTGAGGGACTGCCTTGCCAGTAGGACCATAAGATTAAAAAACCAGAAAACTGGTCTTTGAATATTATGGATATTATTAGAGAATTTTATTAGAGACCTTAATTCTTAACCCCCAAATCAGATATTATATTGGAATTGCAGATTCTAGGCAGAGTTAATGGAAGAATATTTCTAGGCAAGGGGGCCTTTCCACCAGACTAATGAAAGCCACAAGTGGTTGTCGTCAAGAAAATGAACCACGCCATGGATTTAAGCCCTCCCCTCCATTCTCAACCCCAAACAGACTGTGGCTCCTCACCTCGCTCATAGAAAGCCTGGGCTTCCTGCTTCTTACTCTTACGCTGGTTCTCCAAGGGCTGGAGCTGGATACTCAGTGACTCCAGCGCTCCCACAGATGTCATTTCCTTCCAGATCATTCCTTGGCCGTGAGCCGTGTCCTAGGAGTAATCAAGCACCAACACTATGATTCTGAGAACAGACAAGAGGAAAACCCCTTGAATAACAGGGCAGGGCAGCCAGAGTCAGAAACTCATTTGGATGATTAGAAAGAAAACAATAAACTAAAAAAGCCCTACTGACTCGATCCCAGTGGACAAATAATAACCTGAAAGACAAAAATGTTACGATTCTCTGGCAGCCGAGTCAAGGCCACTCAGAACGGCTTCCCCAGCAACTTACAATTGGTAAAACAAGCAAACAGAAAACACTTGCTTATGGAGGGACAGTGTAGCTCAAGTGGTAAAGTACGTGCTCAGCACACACAAGGTCCTGGGTTCAATCCCCAGTACTGCCATTAAACAAATAATTAAATAAACAGATCTAATTACCTAACCACTCCCCCTACTGGAAAGAAAACATCTGCTTACCTGTTGCTGTGGCTCATCAAGCTCTTTCTCCAGCTCCTCCAGCATCACTACGGCTTCCTCTCCACTCTCTGGCCGGTTCCCCTGAAACCAGGCCTGCAGCTCCTCAGGCAGGCTGGCCAGGAACTGCTCCAGCACCAGCAGCTCCAGGATCTGCTCCTTGGTGTGCACCTCCGGCCTCAGCCACTGACAGCACAGCTCGCGGAGCCGGCTCAGGGCCTCCCGGGGCCCCACGCAGTCAGAGTAACTGAACTGTCTGAACCGCTGGCGGAAGGCCTCCCGGCTACAGGCCTTTCCGTGAAGGCTAAAGTCCTGCCCCCAAACATAATTTTCTTCTTCAACCTTCACAATTATGAGTCCTTCTTGTTCTTTTGGAGCATGGTAGGTCAAGGCTGCAGACTTTCCTGCCATTCTGCACAGAGATGGTCTGAAGAAGCTGCCCAGTCGAGCAGGGAGGGGATGGGATGGAGGTCTGCGTCTGAGACCTTTTTGAATTCCAGCTCTCCAGGGAGCTCCTGAGGTGGAAAATGCTGATGTTACACAGGGAAGAAAATGTGCTTAGAATATAAACTCAGGTGTTTAAAGACCAGCTGCCATGGAGTGAAGCACTGTAAAGAAAACTGCCCAAAAGGGAGCTTCCGTATAAATGATACATTTATAGGTGATTCAGGAGTTTCTCAGGATGTGAAATAGAAAATTTAAGTATCACTGAAAACAATTCAACCTCTGGTAACAATGTGAGGGATGACATCAGGGATGATAAATAGTGCTGAAAGATCATGGGAAGCAGGGAAAACACTCTAGTATATTACTACTTCTCAGAATAAGCTCCATTTTACTGAGCACCTACCAGATGCCAAGCACTAGCTAGATACTTAACATAAATTTTCTATAATTTCCCTAATAACTCTATTAGGACAGTCATAATTATGCCCATTTTCCAAACGAGGCTACTGAGAATCATGAAGGGAGCCAGTAAGATGCAGAGCTGCACTCTGAACCAGAGTGTTTAGTTCTTTCAATTAAGCCACAGGGTCTCCCCAAGGAAGGGAATTTGCACTCAGGAAACGCCTATCACGGGCCAGGCACTTTACAAATACAATTTTATTGGGGTTTGTAAGTAACACTAATAGGTGTGTATTATCACCCCCATTTTACAGATGAGGAAACCGAGGTTCTTGAAAGTTATGTAATTTGCCCAACATCCCAAACTGGTATACAGCAAAGTCAAGGCTAGGATAGCCCAACTCTAAAGTACTTGCTTTTTATAAAAATTATAGAATGGGTTAATGCCCAGGACAATCTTGATTGATACTATAAATTAAGAATGATGTGAAAACGTTAGGGAAAGGTCCTGGAGAACGGCCAGGGTGAAGGTACAAACAAGGAAGAATTATTCTTGACTTTAAGTCACAAAGTTGTAAGACAGCACAAAGGAGAGAGAAATGGATTCCTTCATCCATTATCTCAGCAAATACTTGAGCTATGTGCTCGGCATTATCCTGAACAGACTCTCAGGATTAAAAGGTCTGTCTTTAAAGGACTCCTGGTTTAGTATGGGGAAGTGACAGGTAAACAGGCAAACACAGTGCAACAAATCCAAGGATGGAGCAAAGCAAAGTAGTACAAGGAAAGACACCAAGACCCGGGGGAGCTGCCTGCCTGGGAGGAAACATCTCAGCGGAGTCTGATATGAGTGAGGCGGGTGAAGATGCAGAAACAGGTCATTCAGGCGAGGACAGTGGGAGTGAGAGGATGTGGCCAACCGAGGAAACTGCAGGTGATTCAGAGAGGCCAGATTGTCACCTTGCCATGGCTCAGAATCAGCTACCGAGCCTGGACCTCAGGAAAGACTTACTGAATCAGAATCTCCATGGCTGGAGTTTCAGTAAGTGCCACAAACGCTTCTGATGTGCAGCCAGGGGTAAAAACCCTGAGCCAGAGCCTGGGGCCGAGTTAAGGAACAGTGAGAGAGGATGGACCTAAAAACAGACAAACCTGGGGGTACTTTTCTTCTTTATTTTGCAATATTTGAAAAGTGCTAAACTCATTTCCTTAGTTATTATGACAAATTACATTTAAGAAATCCCACAACAATACATCGTCAGATCTGTGCATCGTGTATGCAGCATTTACCAAAGGCTGTATCGTACTGATGTGTGCTCTCTACCTAATGATCACTGGTTGGTGTCTTGTATCTTGCCTTTATTTTCAAAATGTTTGTGATAGGATTTAATTTTTATTATAAATATTGTGCTTCAGCAACTTGTTCTCCATGGGTGGCTGAAGGGAAGTTTCTCATTATGAAGGACTGTCGCTGTTCCTTCTCCATCTCCTTCACAAGTCCACCCTCCTCTACATCAGAGTTCGAGAGGTCAGCCTTAAGTCCACCAGTGTTCTCACTCCCTCCCAGGCAATCTCATCCTTACCTTGTGTTACCAGCCATCTCTAGTCTGGACCTCCCATCTGAGCTCCAGCCTAGTTTACCCATTGTGACTCACTTCCATCCTCTTGAATTTCTCAAAAAGACCTCCAACTCAGCACAACCATGACCACTTGATGATTCCTGCCATCCCAACCTGCTCTCCTCCCAGTGGTCCCCTCCCAGGAAGTAGGAACCACCATCCGCTGCACTGCCAGAAACCTGGAAGCATCCCTAACGCCTCTTTCCTGTATTTAATGCAAATTAAGTCCTACTGACTCGATTTCCTCTCTCTAGAAGCTGCCCTTCCCCATCTCTGCCACAGCCATCTGCATTCCAGCAACTACCCTTTCTGTCACACTGCACAGTAATCCACAATCTATTCACAGTGTAACCACAGTGACCTTTCCAAATGGCAAATCTCATCTTGTTCCTCCAACCAGTTTTAATAAAGCAAAAGCAAAAACAGGAAGAAAATCCTTTAGCCACGGGGAGACTCTCTTTGATTGTGCTCATCTCATCTTACAGATGCCTGGGCAGCACCCCAGCCTGAGTCAGAACCTCCTGGGTGACATTACATACTTGTAAAATGTTCCACAAGTGATTCTGCTGTGCAGGCAGGGTTGAGAACCCTGGGCCAGCCAAGGAATCATGAGAAATGCACTCCTTCCCTCTCAGAGCACATCTCTCACTTTGTCAGTATACATGCTGTCGTGGGACTCCTGGGTTAACACCTATCTTCTCCACGATTAGACTGTAAGCTGCATCAACGTTCTGGCTCACCACTTTCTCTCCATCACCCAATCGAAGTGTGAGAATCCAAAGAATGAGTGTCGCTATAGTCAAGAAAGGAGAGTTTCAAACAGGCAGTGGTCAACATCGCCAAATGGATAATCAGGTCTGAAAAATGTCCCCGTTTCTCATACTGCAGGGAGGTAACAGCTCACAGGAAGAGCACCAGTCTTGGAGTCCAGTGACCCAACAATTTGGAATCATAGGGTAGCCTCTTACTAGCTGTATGACATTAGTCACCACTGAAACTTTCTGAGATTCTATTTCCTCTCCTAAAAATGGAGTTATAAATGCTTTCATTGCAGTGCTCTTATAGGAACTGGAAATAACATTAAAAACCTAGAGTAGTGCTTGGTGTATTAAGCATGTCTTTTTATTCTGATGCTTTGACATCTGGGGCCTTGCTGATACTGGAAGGACAGCCCTTCCCAGGGTTAGCAGAATCCAAGAAATAGTAAACTAGCCTGCAAGCATGCCTTTCACATGCAGACCAACCAATCCAGAACCACCCCACCCCACCCCGCTGCCCCTCACCTCCTCTATGGGGCTTTCACAGCCAGGGTAATCCTGGCCCTGCCCTAACCACTCCCTAGGCCAGGTGCCAGACAATTAGGGACAATCCCTATGCCTCAGAGCTCACTGACATTATTCAAACCAGCTCATCCTAAATCTGTTAACTTTGCCTCGCCAGTTTCTTCCCACAGAAACCACCGTAAAGCACCTTCCTGCCCACTTTCCCCTCACTTTGCCTCCTGACTGACCTTGGTGCTTCACCACGTGGCTCTGTGGGGCATGGCATGCCCTGCCCTCCTGGGAACTGTAACAAACTACCTTTTCAATGGCAATCATCTCCTGACCTGTTGGCCTCACCATACCTGAATAAGAAACTTAACATTTTAAAACACTTGGCCCAGAGTAGGTACTCAATACACAGTAGACACGGGGCAAGGAAAAGGTAAATTTCATGTCAGAAGACATTAGTTATACTATACGGTAAGTTTACTGGGGAAACCTACCAGCCAGGGGTGAGGAAAAGGAGCATAGGTTCCCTATCCTTCCATCATCCCATAGAAGGGAATTCTGGAGAGAGGCACTGGTATTTCAGGGGAGAGCTCCTTTTATCTTCTTATAGTGTAAATGAGAGAAAGCAGCCTTGTCAATGGGGGGCATAAGTCAACTGCTTTGGACCAGAAGTGTGGATTTAAGTGCCAGTTGTTTACGGAGCTGCCTAGGGAACCCAGTTGGGGGACTGGAAGCCTGGGAGATGAGATTCTGGTCCCAGTGACCTCTTAGTTCAAGCAACCCAAGAACCTCCAGGGCCCTTCTGGACAATCCTGCTGGCTGCAGTATAATGCATGGGCAGTGTCTGCTTACTTAATTGTAACAGAAGACACTAATTGAGCTTTTATTATAGAGTCAAGCACTGTCTACCAGTTAAGTCAAGCACTTAAAACAAGTGTCTTCAGTCATTTCACCTTCACAGCAGTCTACGCTCTAATCTAGGTTTTTCTGTTTTACAGAAGAGAAACAGAGAAGTTAAGTAATTTGTCTCAGGTCACATGGCTTCTAAGTGATGTAGTCTGGACTGTTTTGAAACCAAATGGTCTGATTCCAGAGTCCCTACTCTTCGATGTGTACTCTGCTGACCTGCCCTTTCACATCTGCCTCCCCCACCAAACCAGAGCCCTTTCTAAGAGAGCTTGTGTTTTTGCACATTACCGTAACAATATTTATTGAGTGCCTACTTTGGTTAGGCACTGTGCTAGATGCTGATCAAAGACTCACACCACAGAACTTAAAAATAGTAGGAATCAGATGTTAAAAAGCGCACAGAATCACCTGATTTAATCGCGGTAAGAACTACAAGGGGGAGAGGAGAAAGTGCTCTGAGAGTGACAAGTAAAGAATCTAACCTAGACCGGGGAAGCCAAGAAGGAAGGCTGAGCCCGGACTCAAGAGCGAGCTCTGGGCCCGTGAAGTGGGAGGGAAGAGTCCATCAGCGCCTCTCCGACTCCTCTGCTAGCAGCCTGGCACACAGGAGGCGCCCGGTGAGAGCCTGCCGAGTCAGCGGACACCAGGGCGGGTGGAGGAACCCGCAAGCGGACAAACGCATGAAAGGATGTACGGATGGATGGGCGGGCGGACGGTAGCGTCGAGGAGGGGCGGCCGCCTGGTACAGCCGCAGGCTCTGCCCGGGGCCGAGGCAGGCGGAGGCGAGGCGGCGGGGAGGGCTGAAGCCGGACAGGAGTGGTTTGGGAAGCACCCGGGGCTGCGCTGCCGGACCGCCTCACTCACCCTTCGCTCCGGGGGCTGCGGGGACCCGCCCCAAACAGGGAGCCGAGCGGCCTCGGGCCGCGCGCGCCGGAAGTGGGCGCGGCACGCCCCTCTAGGCCGCCGGGAGGGCTGCAGCTCTGTGGCGGGCGCGCGGCTACGGGTTCGGAGGACGGTGTGAGCGGCCCCGCGGGAAAGAGCGCATCTCCGGGTGGGACTTGGTGGGAACAGCCCGGAGTCCAAAACCGTTGACGGGAGACTGAAAGAGGAAAAAAGAAATAGAGATAGAGCTTAGTGTAGCATCAAGGAAATAAAAATAGAATCCATTGACTGTCAGCAGTGACAGTTCTAGAAGCTACGAAGAGGAGTGTAGGGGAAGGGGCCCAGGTATGGCGAGGATGCCAGGCGGAGATCGACCCTACCGCCGACTCCTAGGGCGAGCGTGAGGGGCCAGGGCCGAGCGGGAGAAGGTCAGTAGTGTCCCCACAGAACTCGCTACTCAAGCTTAGCGGTGCCTAACGGAGCGCAGTGTTTCTCACGTAGGGAGCAGCAGGACCGAGAGCACAGCGTGGGGAGTTCTGGGCACGCTGGTGAGTTAGGAATGCACTTAGTAACCGTGCAAGCCATTTACATGTGAGCCGGCCAGAACTGTACTGTGGGGCAGTATCTGACAGTACTTTGTGAAGTGAATAAGGTCCTCACCCTGATCCTTTAGCCACAGTGGGGACTGTATTGGCAAGCCGACTTGCTTAGAAAGAGACCCCATGGCCTATTCTTGATTGCAAAATAGGTGAAAATCCAGTTTCCAGCAATGTGGGAGCCCATGATTGGGTTAACAAATTGTAACAGACCCCAGCCTCTTGTCTACTTTAAGAACAAATGTGCTTAGTAACTGCTTTGCAAGCAGGCGCCTATGCGTCCGCACTTCTGTCTCCTTGCCATAAAAAGCAGAGACAATGCCTTGCTTGCATAGTTGAGGTTTTAGATAGCACTCTGCTCATTGCAAAGCAAGACCCAGGTCCTCAGCTATAAACACTGGGCTTGCCTGCTGTTAGATAGTCTGTTATTCTCAAAACAAGGAACTGGCTGGTCTGGTGGTCTGCTTTAACATATCTCTAAGAATGTATCTTGTTCCCCTCTGCTCATGAATTCCCTAAAGATAAACGAAACCTGTGTACTCATTGTGACTTCTGCAATCTCGATCTTTCCCTAAATTCCTGCATTTCATCATACAACTGTTAATGATTTTTCCTTTGATTATACACAATAAATGTGGGAGCATTTGAGAGGCTCGTGAAGTTGGCTCCCAACTGCCTCTCGCTCTCTTGACTTTTTTCACAGAGTACTGAGTAATTCATTCCATCTCGGTGGGACTTCTGCTGGTCCGAACACACACAGCAATTCATGGATTAATTGCTGAGCATTATTTATTTTCAGGGTAGTGGTTCTCAAAGTGTGGTCCCAGGACCAGGATCACCTGAGAACCTGGGCTCCCACATCAGACCTACTGAGTCAGAAACTACGGTGAGGCCCAGCAGTCAGTATTTGAACAGAGGCATGCCACTGCTCTGGGGGCAGAAATCAGAGGACAGGAAGAAAGTTAAAATGGAAGCGCACCAGCAAATCTGACTGATTTGGGGGGGCAGGAAGGACGGGGAACAGATGAGAGAGAGAGAACTAAAGAACTCACTATGCAATCAGAAAACCTACCCTGCCCCAGAGAGCTTTCCCGAAAGATGTTTTCCAACATTCATGTCAAGAACCGGCAGACAGGGCCAGCCAGGTCCCTCGCTACAGCTAGGCTGGGGCCAGCTCCGCGAATGCTCAGGGGTTAAATCTCGGCATCTCCCCGCCTCCACCTCACCCTGCCGCCTCCCCGCGCGTGCGCACGTGCGAGGTCGCGTGCCATAGAGCTGCACAAGCCTCCCGGAGTCCTAGAGCGGACCTGGCAATGGCGGGTTTGCCGCGAGAGAGGCTTGACTGCGACCTGAGAACACATCGAGGTAGGGAAGGCGGGGGTACTCGCATGGTTTCCACTCCGGAGCGGCTTCGCAGCGCCGCCAGAGAACCGTGTGCGGTTTCTTGAGTCCTTAGGGAGTCCAGGCCCCCAGGTGCGGCTCCTGGGCACTGCGAGCTCCTCGGTTCTTGGCCTAGTGTGCTTTCGGACCCGGTCTGCCCTTGCCCGGCCTGGGGTTCGTCTGAATGAGCACCGGAAACTGGGGGCGGGGAGATCCAGAAGCTGGGATGCGTCCACCCGAACCAGCGGACGGTGCTGAGAAAGGGCAACCTGGACGTGTGAGTGTGCGAAGACCAGAAGCAAGGAAAGAGATCGTTGATGATGGATCAGGAGTGTCATTTGGTGTAGGAAAGACAGCGAGTAACTTAGCTCACCGACAGGACAAAATTCTACAATCTCCTCCCTGTCGTGTCTTTCCAATGATACCTTGATTTTGGTAGCATCAACCTCCTGGTTGTCTTTGAAGGTCTTTAGGCTGGGTAACGGAGAGTGCATGTCCTAGAGGAGTGATGCCTGATTCCTGGATGATGCGAGAGGAAAGTTAATAAGTTTGAGAGAAAAGCACTTGAAAATTAAATTGAGATTTTGTTTTCTCCTTACCTTCTTTTATATCTAGAGGATGTGTCTGGGGGTCTAGTGTCAGAAATTACATCTCCAGTCTCCGCAATGATTCCTTTCCATGCCCAGTGGCACCCAGCTGCCTCCAGGTCTCAGACTCCTACTGTGTGGACAAGAAAAGCTTACTGAGGACATGGTAATTCTCCAGTTGCTCCCTGAGGTGTCAAGTGTCCGGTTGCAGTCCATGGAGGGCCAATTCAATGACGAATCTCAAGAACACCGCCCTCTGTCAGGTGAGAACCAGTGTATATCTTTCTTAATGGTCTATGGGCGGTGGGGGATGTTGCCTTGCTACGTTAGTGTGGTCAAATGCTATTGGTATTCCTCCCTGCCTGCGCTTCACTATTTTAGGCAGTATCATCGTTTTAGTGCTCCAAGCCCGTGGCTTTATTGTGCATTCTGACAATCAAATTCTCCTGGAGTTCCTTTCTCTCCTTAAGCCCCTAAAGTCATCCATTTTTTACACTAAAGTCACCTTATCACCAGTCTTGTCAGTGTTTGGTATTTCCCCTTTAAAATCTTTTCAAGTCATCTTTCTCATGTACTGTCGGGGCGTAATTAAACATTTTGGAATCTGACACCCTGTGTTCACATACTGGCTTTGTCATTTACCAGCTTCAATAAGTTAACTTACTTTTTTTTTAATGATTTTTACCTCACTTTATAAGTGTATAATAACCTTGAAAGTTATTTTGAGGATTGTGTCTATTACTCCATAATAAAAGACCCCAAAACTTAGTGACCTTAAACATCAGACTTTTTTAAACCATGTTATATTCTTATGGTTCTGTAGGTCACCAACGTGGGCTGGGTTCAGCTGGGCAGTTTTTTTCTGCGATCACTATGCTCAACTAGGGTCAGGGTCTAAGTTGGTATCAATCTTATTATATGTCCAGCTCTTGGTGCTGGCTGTGGTTTGGGTCCCATATCTCCATTAGGCTAGCCCAGACTTTTCTGGGGCAGCTAATTTCCAAAATCAGAGGGAGGGCAAGCCCTAGGATGTGTAACCACTTTCTAAACTGTGTTTGTGTTACGTTTGTTAATATCTCATTGACCAAAGCAAGTCAGTTGACCAGTTCCAGAGTCACTGTGAGAGAGAACTACAAAAAGATATAGATACTGGGAGACAATGTATAGATACATTGGAGTCCATGACTACTCTAATAAACACCACAAGCACTAAGTGAAATCCCTTTATAAGGCTCTGAGCACAGACCTGGCTGGTAGTAAATTCTTTATGAATGGTAGTCACTGTTATTTTTAGTAAGATAATTTCGGTCTTGACTCTGTCCATATGTTCTGCAGGCTCTCATTTCTACATTGTATTTTACTGCTTTTTTATTTTGGTCCTCCCATTATTGCTGTTTTGCCTATGAAATTCACTTTTTTTTTTTTTTAATTGAAGAGTACTCAGTTTACAGTGTGTCGATTTTTGGTTTCCAGCATAATGTTTCATGAAATTCACTTTCTGTTGTCCTTTTTTCTTACTCTAAATCTTCTGACTCCCTTTGGTTTTGGAGCATCTTTATTTTATTCTGTTTATTTCATTTCTCTCTCCTGTATTTGGAATTTGTCTTTCCGTAAGAGTCTATTCTGAGGCCTCTAGCTCTCTTCTTTCCTGAGAATCACTGCAGAATTAAAAGTCATCCTTTTGGTTGTACATAAATTGATATACATATTATATGTGTTTGTGTCAGAGTGTGTATAAAATAACATTTTTTCTATGTTACAGTAATATAATTGTACTAAAGTGAATTTATAAAATACAGAAAGGCACAAAACAGAAAATTTAAATAACCTACAACTCTGCTATCTAGAGCGCGTCACTGCTAACATTAATGTATCCTTCAAATCATTTAATTAACTATTCAAATACTTACTGTTGATAAATCTTTATTAGTTAATAAGATTATAGCCTGCTAATTATTACTATTAGTTATTGAGGGTTTCCTTTGTGCCAGGCACTTTTTTAAGTGCTAAGGATATAGCAGTGAACTGATCAGAGAAGCCTTTGCTCTCGGGGAGTTTACATTCCAGTAGGGGAAACAGGAAATAAATAAATATACAGTATAGTATTAGACAGTAATTATGTTATGGAGAAAATAAACCAGAATGTATCAATCAGAGCTGCCCAATAGGAGTTTGCTAAAAGAAACACAATTACTTCTGACTGCTGGCCCAGCACAAAGGGAGCCAAGATGTAGGGTGGCCAGCTCATCCCATTTTGTCTGAAATTTAGCACTGTAAGTCCCACATCCCAAGAACCCCCTCTGTTTGGGGCGGCCCAGGATATTTGTTACTCTACAATTCTCCTCCTGTTTTTGGCCACATCTAATTGCAAGCCAGAGGGCATGGAACCTCAGATGATGCAGTCCATAAACTGCTGTCAGTCTCCTGGGGCACAGAACAGGGCTAACGGTAGGTCTAGAAAGGCGAAAGTCTATCCCTTTTAACCTGTAGGAACCATTTTTGTCCTTTATCTAGGTTGTTTTGTTCCCAACAGCAGAAAAATGTTCTCTTAAGCTACCATTTCATGCAGATTGACATACAATTAAGTCATACTCCCACCTGAAACCTAAAACTTCACTGCCACCAGTGCTCTTCATACAAGGTAGTGAGGAAAAAATACCATATGATATCACGCATGTGTGAAATCTTAAAAAAAAAAAAAGACACAAATGAACTTACTGACAAAACAGAAACAGACTCACAAACGTAGAAAACAAACCTATGGTTATTGGGGAGGGAAGGGATAATTTGGGAGTTCAAGATTTGCAAATACTAACTACTGTGTATAAAATAGATAAACAACAAGGTCCTACTGTATAGCATAAGGAACTATATTCAGTATCTTATAGTAACCTATAAAATAAATATGAAAACAAATGTATGTATATATATGGTCTATATATGACTGAAACATTATGCTGCACATCAGAAATTGACACAACATTGTAAACTGACTATGCTTCAATTAAATAAAAAATAAGGTAGTGAGGAAAAGGGGAAAAGACATAATTAACATAAAATAGCTGCTATAGTTTTTGCTGTTCACAAAGCCTAAGTTGATAGTCATAACAGTCTTCTTCCGTCACCCATTCCATATTGCCCTTACCCTCTGCCAGAGTCTCAGTGACACAGAGTTCTTTATCTAGGCAGGTCACATAAACCATCTTTACTGGATGATCTGAGTCCTTGGGGGTCTCTTTCAGGTTGCTTCAGTGTTCCGTTGACAGGGCCTGTTAGGCATGAGAGAACTAAGAGGTAGCCCCACTGAATCCTCTGAGTTCCAGACATATTCTTCCTAGTTCCTACTATGTAGCAGCAACCAGTTACCCATTGGTAATTGGTATCAGCCATTCTGGTCAGTAGGGTGACCCATTCTCTGCCTGTTTCAGCAGCTTGAGGAGCCGAAAATGTTGAAGCAGGAAGCAGTCTTAGCTTCAAATTTAACAAAATTGTAACTTTTTCCATGGTAGAAGTATTTCTTCTTTGAGAATCAGAGCCCCTAACCCACCAAACCCAAGATTATAAGGATAGAAGACAAAAATAATAGAGGTGAATTATGAGGTATATAGGTAACATTATTACTACTCTACCACCCTTGGCTCCCATACCCATGGTTTAGGGCCCTGAGGAAGACAACACTCGTTATAGTCCTCTGGTTTAAGGCATACATTGCATCCTGTACAACAGCACTCCAGACTTACAGAGTGTTTTTACCTAGCTGGTACTGTAAGCTGTCAGTAAGTCATTCCAGCATTATCACAGTCCACTTACTTCCGGGTGATGGGACATGTGGTAAGACCCGGGAATTACATGTGTGTGAGCTATATTTCCTTACCTGTAGAATGACTTCTTTGGAGATGATTTTGTATAAAATATCATGGTAGTAAATACAGCATTCTCTTAAGTCAATGCAAATTTGTATCTGGACTATGTATTTAGTCCTTTGAAAACAGATTGCTGTCCTCTCCATGACAGAAGTAATAAACCTGCTCCTCCCCACCCAGTGGCTGGCTAGTTCCTCTCCAGGAAATGGTACCTTATTAGGGGCTCAGTGTGGGCTTTAGCGGTTGGCTTCTTGGGCTCTTAGCATATCAGCCTTGATAAGTGGAGGTCCATGTTGTTGAGCCCATACATAGCCTCTGTCCCTGCTGCCGTGACCACTTTGTACATGAACCGATTGGGCAAACATTGGTTAAAAAGGCTGATTGACATTCACAATATGGATCACCATGTCCATCTAATTGAGAGACTTCTCCACAGTGAGTCTTCTCCCCTTAGTGAGGATTCTCATGGGACACAAACGTATTTATTCTTTGCCCCATTCTAGGAGGTCCATCCTCATACTTTTCCTCCAGAATCCTTATTTCTCATCTTCCAATCTTGTTCTTTCTAGGTACCTAACTAATCAGATAATCTATTAGTCACTACTCATGAATCAATGTAGACATGTATCTTAGGCTCTTGTTGCCTTCCGTGGAAAGTAAATAACCAGGGGTAGGCCTGAAATTCTGCCCACTGGGAGGACCTGCCTTTACCAGTTTGTTTGAGGCCACCCCTGAGTAGGGGTGTAAGTGCAAGCTCTTCGCTTTCAGCTGGTGCCCACACACTGAGCAGGCCCATCTATAAACCAGTTCTGAAACAGCAAATTGTTATTATCCATTGAAGGAAAATGGAGAAATCATTCATGGTCTACGTCACACTGTGGTGGTGGAACGTGAATGGGCTACAGCTACACACGTGAATATGGATGAGTCTTCCGAACAAAAAAAGCAAGTCACAGAGTACATGTGGTATAATCCCATAAATGTATAAAGTTCAGAAACATGCTGTATTTGTCTGCTAGGGCTGCCATAAAGTATCACAGACTGAGTGGCTTAAACAACACAGATTTATTTTCTCATAGTTCTGTGCATTAATTTTGGTTATCCATGCCTTGCTTTCTTCTAGAAGTTTTAAGTTTTAGCTTTTATGTTTAGGTTTGTATTACATTTCTAGTTAATTTTTCTATGTAACATAAAATCAGAGTTAATTTTTGTTATTATGATATCCATTTCTAACACTTTTTATTGAAAAGAGACCATCCTTTTACCATTGAGTTATTTTGGCAACTTTGTTGAAGATGAGTTGTACATATATGTTTGGATGTATTTATGGACTCTTTTCTATTCCATTAATGGTACGTCTGTCCTTATGCCAATACCTCACTGCCTTGATTACTGTAGCTTTATAGTTAAAGCTGGAAATCAGGTAGTATAACTTTGCCAGTTTTGTTCTTCTTTTTCAGAATTGTTTAAACTTTTCTGTACATTTCTGCATTAAGTTTAGAATAGTTTGTCAATGTCTATAAAAAGTCCTGATGAGATTTTGATTGGGGTTGCATTGAATCCATAGATCAATTTGGGGAGAATTCCATCATCTTAATGGTAAATCTTCCCATCCATAAATGATGGCATATATATCTGTTTATTAGGTCTTTAATTTCATTCAACGTTTTATGGTTTTCATTATACAGATATTGCACATTAAAAATTTTTGTTTTTAAGTATTTGATTTTTTTGGTGCAATTGAAAAAATGTTTTTAATTTTAGGTTCTAATTGTTCATTGATAGTATATAGAAATACAAGCAGGTTTTGTGTATCACTCTAATAAAATCATTTCCAAGTTCTAATAACTTTTTTGAGACACTTTAGGATTTTCTGTATATATGATCTATAAGTAAAGACAGTTTCAACTTTTTCTTTCTTACTTGTATGTCCCAGTTATTTTTCATGTCTTATTTCATTGGCTATGAATATTAATTAAAAGTTGTACAGTGCTGAATAATGTGCTAATAGAGAGCATCCTTGTTTTGCTCTTTTGTCTCTAGGAGAAAAACATTTAATGTTTAACCATTAAGTATGATGTTAGCTGTTGTTTTTTTCTTTGCTTCTTTACTGGAGTAGTTAACATATATAATGTAGTTGATGTTTGTATTTAAATGCACTATCTTATTTATTTTTATTTATCTCATTTTTAATTTCTTTTTGTTTTTCTTTTTTCTCCTTTTGTGCCTAATTTTACATTATCAAGTTTTTTATTTTTCCATTTGTTTCTCTATTAGGTCTTTGTTCATACATCCTTTTATTATTATTTAATGGTTACTTCATAGCAGCCTTTCTCAAGTATGAGTCTGTGAGAGAATTAAGCCCCAATGCTCTAAGGCATCAATTTTAAGTAATGTACTAATCTCTTTTACATCTATTTTACGATCTATGTACATCTTCAGGAGAACTGAGAAAATAGTGACTCAGGTTATTTTCTGTTTTAGTTTCTTGTGGAACCCTGGTTGAAAAAAGGCTGCCTTGGAAATTATAACATACACATTTGATTTATTACAGTTTATCTTACTTTACTATCTCTAGGATAATCCAAAAATCTTGTAATATTTAGTTTTATTTATTTCCCTCCTCTTGTGCTATTTTTGCCATGTATTTTAATTCTATATATATTGTAAACTCCACAAGACATATTGCTTACATCATTCTGTACATATACATTTAGATTTACCCCATACTTTACTTTTTCCACTACTCTTTGCCTCTGGCAAAGAGAATAAGCCTCCACTTGGAGGCTTGGGATTTTGGACTCTTGTCCTTGTAATTAATCTGTGTCATGTTTTCAGCTCTTTACACCATTTGCAGTCTGACAGTGGAGTGCCTTTTGTACTAAACACCACTTAACAATGGGTGATAGTCAAGAATTTCACTGGCGCTCCTGTGCTCCCTACCGTTACAGGCCTGGTATTGTTGAACACAGGAAGAGCCTACTCAAAAATCAACTCAAATGAGGCTTCTGATTCTATCTCCCTAACCTTTTTCTGGTCCGCACACTTTAGTAAGGAAGTTTGGTCATTGAATATGGCTATTTCCAAAAAGGGATCGTGTTTTCTTGGCCACTTCCTTCTAATCATTAGGACAAAAGAGGTGGAGGATTACATAGGCCTACTTTGAGAAGTCAGGATTCTTTCCTGACCATTCCTGGGCATGATGCGTCTTTTTTTCCCCTAATGGCAGCGTGTAACCAGCCTGGTTGGTAGACACTCACAGCGACACCCTGGCTGCCACTGCTTCCTTCTCCTCTCCCTCCCTTTCTCTTCCTTCTTCCCTCCCCCCCCCTTTCTCTTTCATACTGCTTACTTTACAGATGTCAATACATTGCTTATGTATTAGCTCTAATTTAGTCAGACTTTTCTAGTCGCTGTGATTAGGCTCAGTGTTACCAAATCTCCTGTGACATATACAGAATATATCTGGTAAACCACTTCAGTAGATGGTTATTGTGATCCATTATTTGCTGATTCTTCCCAGTTTCCCTTCCAGTGTTTTGGAGCACTCTTAGATTGTGACAGCATTTTATAGATAAATACTGATCTGTTTCATCGGAAACTTTCTTACAGTATGGAGAACACATTCCATTTGGATGTTGTTTATTGTTCTAGATGGTGAGACTGAGGCCAAGATTGGAGAGCTGGCTTCAGAGGAGGAAATTACAGGAAAAACTGAATCATTAACTGAAGAGTCTGGCAACCCCAGAGATGATGTTCTCCAAGATTCTGAATGCAGAGAATTCTGTGAATTTGGGGGTAAATTAAATGAAAATGATCAGAATCTCTTCAAAAGAAGACAACATAACTGTGATGAATGTGGGCAAAGCTTTGCTTGGAGTACAGGCCTTATTAGGCATCAAAGAACCCACTGGGAGAAACCTTATGAATGTGATAAATGTGGAAAGACCTTTAGTGTGAGCTCAGCCCTGGTTCTGCATCAGAGAATTCATACTGGGGAGAAACCCTATCCTTGTAATTGGTGTATTAAAAGTTTCAGTCGGAGCTCGGACCTCATTAAACATCAAAGAGTCCACACTGGTGAAAAACCTTACAAATGTGATGAATGTGGGAAAGCCTTCAGTCAGAGCTCTGATCTTATTATACATCAGAGAATCCATACAGGAGAAAAACCTTATCAGTGCAGTCATTGTAGTAAAAGTTTTAGCCAGCGCTCAGACCTGGTTAAACATCAGAGAATCCACACTGGAGAGAAGCCTTATACATGTAACCAGTGTAACAAACATTTTAGTCAGAGTTCTGATGTTATAAAACATCAAAGAATCCACACTGGTGAGAAACCATATAGATGTGATGTGTGTGGAAAAGCCTTCAGTCAGAGCTCAGATCTGATTCTGCATCAGAGAATCCACACTGGGGAGAAGCCGTATCCGTGTAATCAGTGTAGCAAAAGCTTCAGTCAGAACTCGGACCTGATTAAACATCGAAGGATCCACACTGGAGAGAAGCCATATAAATGTAATGAATGTGGGAAAGCTTTTAATCAGAGCTCAGTCCTTATTCTGCATCAGAGAATTCACACTGGAGAGAAACCCTATCCGTGTAATCAGTGTAGCAAAACCTTCAGTAGACTTTCAGATCTTATTAATCACCAACGAATTCACACTGGAGAGAAGCCTTACCCGTGCAACCAGTGCAGTAAAATGTTTAGTCGAAGATCAGACCTTGTCAAACATCATAGAATCCACACAGGTGAGAAACCCTATGAATGTGATGCGTGTGGGAAAACCTTTAGTCAGAGCTCGAACCTTATCCTACATCAGAGGATCCACACTGGAGAGAAACCCTATCCATGTAGTGATTGTGCTAAAAGTTTTAGTCGTCGCTCAGACCTTGTTAAACATCAGAGAATACACACTGGAGAGAAACCATACGCATGTAATGAGTGCAGTAAAAGTTTCAGTCAAAGCTCAGACCTCACTAAGCATCAGAGAGTACACTCTGGGGAGAGGCCCTATCATTGTGATAGTTGTGAGAAAGCCTTCAGTCAGAGTTCTGACCTTATTCTTCATCAGAGAATTCACACTGGAGAAAAACCGTATCCATGCACTCAGTGCGGCAGAAGTTTCAGTCAGAACTCAGACCTCATCAAGCACCAGAGAATCCACACTGGGGAAAGACCATATAGATGTAACGAGTGTGGGAAGGCTTTCAGTCAGTGCTCAGCTCTTATCCTGCATCAGAGGATCCACACTGGGGAGAAGCCTTACCCATGCGATCAGTGTGGCAAAAGCTTTAGCCGGCGCTCTGATCTTATCAACCATCAAAGAGTCCACACTAGTGAAAAACCGTGTAAGTGTGATGCTTGTGGGAAAGCCTTCAGCGCGTGCACTGATCGCGTGGAACACCAGGGAATCCACACTGGAGAGAAACCCCACAGGTGTGTTCAGTGCAGCAGAAGTTTTAGCCAACTTTCTGATCTTATTAATCATGAGAAAGTCCACCCTGGGGAAGACACTCTAAATGTGATGAATGTGGGAACACCGTTAGTGTATATACATCAACTTTATTCAGTACCAGAGACATTCTGCCAGAAAAAAATCTTATGAATGCTATTGATGATTATGAAGAAGGTTTTAGTCACTTCTCAACTCTTGTGCTACATTAAAAACAGGGGGAGGGTAGAGCTCAGTGGCAGAGTGTGTGCTTAGCATGTAGGAGGTCCTGGGTTCAATCCCCAGTACCTCCAAAAAAATAAATTAATAAACGTAATTAAACCCCCCCCCCAATAAATAAAAAATAAGGAAAAAAACACACTGGAGAGAAAACATACTAATTCAGATTTTATAATGAAAGTTTAGCTCAAGCATTACTAACTTAAAAAAAATTCTGAGGAGGAATCCTGTGACTTGTGGGAAAGCTTTCAATGTGAATTAAAGTTTTTCTGAATGTCAGCAACAATGGAAAGAAATTTCTATCTTCTGGAAAGAAATTTCTATCTTCTACAGTGTGAGGAAAAGCTCTAGTCTTTTATTCAAACTCAGTCCGTAAGAGGAAAGCTTTATAAGAAATGTATAACAGTATTAACGCAGAGCCTTATCAGGCATCGTAGAAATCACCGTGGTGGTGTGTGCAGTCAGAACTCGGAGGTATATTAATGTTCTAATCTCCAACCTATAGTGACCCCAAATCACCTACTGCATATCAGAGAAGTTATTTTAGAGAATAAACTAAATTTATTAGAGTTAGTTTAGAGAAAAACTTAACCCTTTCCATATCTTAATTGGCATTCATTCTGATAACGGGTGTGCCACTTACCTCCTCGCAGCTGGAGAGCCCTACCTTATGCTAACACTGCTGGTTATTATTCCTGTGTGTGTGAACATGCTTTGCTTTCCTGGTATTAAACTTACTACGTAACTCCAGTGCCCCATTTTCTCAAAGATCCTTTTTTTTTTTTTTTTTTTGCCTAGTTTTGGTTTTCCTAGTATGAGTTTTCAGGTTCCTGTGATGTTCATAGAAAATATGAACTTACTTTGCTGTTAATCATGCAGCCCATCCATAAACTTAAGTGGTTTGAAATTACTCCTTTAATACTACCATTTAATCACAGCTTCTATATATGTGAAAAAAATTTTTAAAGAATTCCATATGTTAAAGTGTGAAGATTACTATTATGTTCATCTTGTCATCTATAGATGGAACAAAAACGTTAGCTAAACTAATACCCGTATGACTAATTTATATAGCATATTCTATCTAAAAATAAAAAGACTTATTGTTTTTTTAATAGTAACATTCATCAGGCTTTGTTTTGTCTGTTGATTTCTGACATACATATTGATAATAGGCTACATATATACAAAGTTCTCAACTGAAAATAGAAAAAAAAATTTTTTAAAGAAAAAATTGCCTTTCTGGCATTCATCATTTGTTAAAACCCTGCTACTTTCATTTACTTTGAAAAAATCCCCCATAGTTATCCAGTCAATATTTTACTTTAACACACATTAAATTATGTGCAAGGCATGTTTTTAAGGTTTTGTAGTATACACAAAGAATATACTGTCTCCAAAAAGCACGTATTGTATAGTGATAAAGAGTGATGTATACAGAAACACATGGCTTGATACAATCATAAAGGTAGATAAGATGCTTATAAGTGCTCACAGGAGGTAGGGTTCAAATCGGATTGGAAAGAAAAGAAAAGCTTTGTGGAGCTCCTGAGATTTGAGTTTTAAAGGATAGGAGTGGAGGCATAAAGACAGGGAGGAAATACTCAACAAAGGCGCAGAAGCAAGAAAATAGAAGAGATGATGTAGATGATTATGGGCCTTAGTCATTAATTCATTCAATAAATATTCATTGTACTGAGTGCTGCTGAGGGGAAAATGGTTCCTACCCTCATGTTCAAGTGTTTATGAAAAAATTGTAGAGATGGTGTTGATCGTTGCACAACAGTGTTAATGTACTTAATGTCACTGAACTCTACATTTAAATGGATGAAATGGTATATTTTGTTATGTATATTTTAGCTCAATAAAAAAATTTGAAGAAATATCTCAAATCAATATCCTAAGTCTCCATCTTAAGAAACTAGAAAAAAAAAAGAGCAAACTAAACCCAAAGCAAGTGGAAGGAAGGAAATAACGAATATCAGAGCAGAAACAAATGAAAAGAGTATAGAAAAATAATAGAGAAAATGAATGAAACCAAAATTTGGTTCCTGGAAAAGATCAATAAAATTGACAAACCTTTAGCTAGATAACTAAGGAAAAAAAGAAGACTTAAATTACTATAATCAGAAGTGAAAATGGGAATATTATGACTGCTCTTACAGAAACAAGAAGGATTCATAGGGAATAGTATGAACAATTGTATGCCAAAAAATTAGGTAAACCAGAACGGACAAATTCCTAGAAAGATATGACCAAAAATGATCCAGAAAATATTTAAAAATCTAGATAGATCTGTAGCAAAGAAACTTACTGAATTGGTAACCAAAACATTTCCCACAAAGAAAAGTCAGGCCTAGATGGCTTCAGTGGTTAATTCTATGAAACTGTAGCTGTAAGAATTACCACCACTTCTTCAAAAAATCTTCCAAAAAATAAGAGGGAATACTTTCCAACTTATTCTGAGGCCAGTATTACCCTGATACTAAAACCAGACAGACATCTAAAGAAAACAGGCTCATATCCTTTGCGAATATAGAAGCAAAAATCCTCAACAAAATACCGTCAAACTAAATCCAACAACATATAAAAAGGATCATATACTGTGATCGATTGAGATTATCACAGGAGTACAAGATTGGTTTAACATTTTTAAAAAATCAGTCACCATATTAATAAAATAAAGGGCAAAATCCACATAATCACCTCAACAGACTCATAAAAAAGGAGTCTGACAAAAACCTAACATCTTTTCATGATAAAACCAAAGCAAAAATATTCACATGTAAAAGAATGGAATTAGAACCCTATCTTACACCACTCATAAAATTAACTCAAAATGGATTAAAGACTTAAATGTAAGACCCAAAACCACAAAACCCCTAAAAGAAAATATAGGAAAAAAGCTCCTTGGCATGGGTCTTGGCACTGATTATTTTGGATATGACAGCTAAAGCACAAGCAACAAAATGAAAAATAAATGAGACTGCATCAGACTAAAAAGCTTCTGCATAGCAAAAGAAACAAAGTGAAAAGACAGCCTACAGAATGGAAGAATATTTGCAAACTATGTATCTGATAAGGGGTTAATATCTAAAATATATAAAGAATTTATACAACTCAATAGCAAAACATAAGAAATACTCCAATTTAAACATGGGCAAAGGACCTGAAAAGACATTTTTCCAAAGATACACAGATGGCCCACAGGTACATGAAAAGATGCTCAGTATCACTAGTCATTAGGAAAATGCAAATCAGAACCATGAGATATCACCTCATGTCTGTTAAAATGGCTGTTACTAAAAAGACAAGACATAATAAATGCTGGTGAAGATGTGGAGAAAAGGGAAGGAATCCTTGTGCACTGTTGGTGAGAATGTAAATTGGCTCATCTGCTATGGAAAAGTATGAAGGATCCTCAAAAAATAAAAAAATAGAACTACTATATATCCAGCACTTCCACTTCTAGGAATATATCCTAAGGAAACAAAAACACCACTCAAAAAGATACCTGCACCTCTGTGTTTATAGCAGCTTTATTTATAATAGTCAAGCTATGGAAACAACCTGAGTATCCACTGACAGATGAATGGGTAAAAAAGTTGTGGTATATAAATACAGTAGAATATTATTCAGCCAAAAAGCAAGTAAATCCTGCCATTTGCGACAATACGGATGGACCTCGAGGGCATTGTGCTAAGTGAAATAAGGCAGGAAGAGAAAGACAGATGCCGGTGACCTCGCTTATATGTGGAATCTAAAAAAAAAAAACAAAACAAAAAAGCAAAAACAAAAACCAGATTCATAAAAAAAGAGATCAGATTTGTGGTTACCAGAGGTGGCATGTGGGGTAGGGGGAACTGGAGAAAGGTGGTCAAAAGGCACAAATTTCCAGTTACAAGATAAATAAGTATTAGAAATATAAAGTACAAAGTAGTTACCACTACTATATGATATATATATGAAAATTGTTGGGAATAAATCCTAGGAGTTCTCATTACAAGGAAAAAATTTTTTTCTTTTTCATTTCTTGTTATTGTATCTATATGAGATGATGGATGTTAACTAAAGTGATACTCATTCCACGATATATGTAAGTCAAGCCTTTATGCTGTACACCTGGAACTCATACAGTGATCTATGTCAATTACTTCTCAATAAAACTGGAAAAAAAAAACTTAACTGAAAGTAGAAGGCAGTTTTCTTAACCTGATAAAAGACATCTATAAAAACCACAGGTAACATCATACTTGGTGGTGAAAGACTGAAAGCTTTCCTCCCAGAGATCAGGAACAAGACAAGGATATTCACTTCTGCTGCTTGTATTCAACATTGTACTGGAGGTCATAGCCAGGGCAATCAGGCAATAAAAAGTAAGGAAAGACATCCAGATTAGAAAGGAGGATGTAAAACTAAGTCTCCTTGTAGGACATGATCTTGTGTAGAGAGAATCCTGAGGGAAACACACACACACACACACACAACTAATAAATAAGTTTCAGCAAGGTTTCAGGATACCAGGTCAGTATATAAAAACCAATTGTATTTCTGTTCATGGCAGTGCACTATCTGAAAACGAAACTAAGAAAATTCTTATTATACCATCAAAAAAGAAGAAAATACTTGGGAATAAATTTAACAAAAGAAGTTTAAAATGCATATTGTAAAAACTACAAAACAGTTGAAAGAGGTTAACATAAATAAATGGAGAGACATCACATATTTATGGATTGGAAGATAATATTAAGATTTCAATTCTCCCCAAATTGATCTACAGTTTCAATGAAATTCCTATAAAAATCCCAGCAGACTTTTTTTTTTTCAGAAATTGATGAGATAAACCTAAAATTCATATGAAAGTTTTTATGGAAGTGTAAGGGGACCAGACTAGCCAAAACAATTTTGGAAAAGAAATACAAAGTTGAGGACTCACACTTCCACTTTCAAAACTTACTAAAAAGCTACAGTAATTAACATGGGGTAATTGGCATAAGGATGGACATACAGATCAATGGAATAGAATTGAGAATCCAGAATTAAATTCATACATTTCTGGCCAATTGATTTCCAGCAAGGGTGGGAAGACAATTCAGTAGGTAAGGTATAGTCTTATCAACAAATCGTGCTGGGAGCAACTGGAAAGCCATACGGAAAAGAATGAAGTTGGGCCCCTACGTCACACTGTGTTCAAAAATTAACTTAAAATGGATCAAAGACCTGCATGTAAGGTATTCTTCCACAGACTGTTAAATAGAAAATGGAAATTAAGGTGGTGGAAAACAAACAGTTTCTTTAAAAAAGAGAGAATAGAAGGAAGGAAATAGTAGAGCATGAATTAATGAAATAGAAAGCAAACATTAAAAAAAGAAAAAAAGCCAAAAGTTCATTTTTTGAAAAGAATAAAATTCATAATCCCCCAGCACATCTCCCTAGGATGCCCATCAGGCCTTTGATCACTCCAGCTGTCAGGGAGCTGCAGCTAAGCCTCCAGGGCACGTTAAAAGGAATCTCTTTCCAACAGGTGGATCCAGTTCCCTGGCAGGCAGACTGAACCACCTATCTACAATATCATACAATGTATATTTATCACTTACACTACACTTCTCCAGACAACATGTTTGTTATTTGTTTATAAATGTGGTTCTGTGTAAATATTTTCATTAAATTTTATTTAGTCTGCTTACTCGATGTAGCTAATTACATGGCGGGGGAGGGAGTGGAATTCCTAGACTGTCATTTGGTCCAGGGGGTCCTATGCAAAATTCCAAAGGCACGAGAATGTTCTTTGTGTGTAAGCCATGCTGTAGGGGGAAAGTTTCCATCTAAATCAGGGATTTGCAAACTACTGCAGGAAGGCCAGCCAGCCACTGTTTTTGTAAATAGTTTTTTTTTTAATTTTAATTTAATTTTTTTTTTGTAAATAGAGTTTTAATGGAACACAGCCTTGCCTGTTTGTGAGTTATCTAAGGCTGCTTTCTGCTACAAAGGCAGAGTTGCATAGTTGCAGCAGAAACTGGCCCACAAAGCTGAAAATACTATCTCGCCCTTTGTAGAAAATGTTTGCTGATCCCAATCTAAATGAGAAAGAGAAAAAGAAAATTCTCTTTAACTCTTTTTAGTTTGTTATTATAAATGTGCTGCTAGCTTATTGTGAAAAAAAATTGGTAATATATAAAAGAATAGTCATCTATCTCCATAAGCCTACTTAGCAAAGTTAGTATTTTGATGTGTGCCATTCTACATATGTATTTATGTACTTTTTTCCAAAAATGATATTGATAATGGTAATTGAAAATTGTCCCCATTGGTACATCGTAAACATTTTACATGTCCGTAAACATATCCCTACATCATCATTTTAAATATGACTGTGGGGGGTATTTATAATTGCTTTCTCAATATTCCTTCTTCCACCTCCCTGCCACAAACATTCTCAATAACAGCACCTTACCCTGATTTTCCTTTAGTAATTCACTCTCCCTTTCTGGGTCATTAAGTTTCTTTTAACTTTGAATTTTGAGATAATTTCAAACTTACAGAGAAATTGCAAGAATAATGCAAAGAATTCCTGTACACACTTCACCCAGATTCCCCAAGTATTATTTTATTACATTTGCTTTATAATTCTCTACCTGCTCTACCCAGATACATATCTCTGTCCCTAAATCTAAATCTGTGTCTGTATCTGTGTTAATTTGTCTGCTGAACTGTGAGAGCAAGTTGCAGACACGGTGCCGTGGCATAGTCTGACTCACGATCTGGCTGCTGTGCGGAGAACTGAGTGAAGCAGGGCAAGGGGAAGCAGGGAGGCTATGACCTGAGCAACTGGAAGGAGAAAACTGCCGCTTTTGAAGATGAAGACTACAGGGACATATTTGGGGAGAAATTGAAAGTTTGATTGGGGCATGTTAGGTCTAGGCTGCCTATTAGTCACTGTACCTAGTTTATATGCCTTCTCCTAATTGCAGGGCCAGGGTTTCTGTTCCACGATACTGATGACCCTCTAAGAAGATGGCCTGCACCATCCACCCTTGAGGTTGCAGGCCCACCAGGCTGCAGGTAGAGGGCGCAACTGACTGCCCCTGGATCTCTGGCCTGCCACTCCCAGCCCCCTGCCCTGGTGCTGTTGTGTTGTCTTGGAGACTGACTTCCTAGTGGTTGCTGCTGGAGAGGCTGAATGGTGTCACCTGGAATTACCGAGTTGATGCTCTGTGGTGGACACTGACCAGAGAGGGGAGTCTGCAGAAAATTCTCCCTCCTCCCTGTGCTCTTAAGATAGTGAGACTAAGCAAACAGCAGTGCCTTAGCTGCAGACAGCTCAGTTACACCTATTTGTATTTGTTCTCCTTCCCTGCTTCCCCTCCCATTTACCTTCAGTCATCCTGTTCTGGGACTGCATCACCCCAATAAAGTACTAACAATGAGGTTAAACTAAGACTCTGTTTTCTTAGGAACCCAGATTAAGCAGGCTTCAAAGTGGAAATGTCTGGTAGGCAAATAGATATATGAACATGTAGTTCAGAGAAGACGTCTAGGCTGGAAATATAGATATGGAGTCCTAGGTAGTAGAGACATAAGACCAGATGAGATCACCTGGGAAGTGAATATATAGAAAAGAGAAGAGATCTGAACACTGAGCCCTCAGGCACTCCAATATATTGAAGTCTAGAGAGATGAAGGGAAAACCAGCATCAAGACAGAAGAAATGTCCCAGGAGGTAGAGAAAAACCAAGCATGTTTTTCTTGAAGCCAAATGAAAATACATCAATTATCCAATCATGCAAGATACTTCAGCTTGATGGCTCAAGCAGTGTAAGTCTAATAAATGACTGTTGGAATCAGCAATACTCATTTTGCAAACTTGACAAGCACTCTGTATGTGGAGAATTTGTATAATACACAGTAATGTCATACCTCTCATTCCTGATATAATTTGTGTCCTCTTTTTTTTTTTTTTTTTTTCATGATAGGTCTGGCTAGAAATTTATCAGTTTTATCAATCTTTTTAAAAAGTTAGCTTTTGGTTTAGAGTATAGAAATTGATTTTTCTCTTGTTTTTCTGTTTTCTATTTTGTTGATTTCCTAGCTAATCTTTTTCTTTTCTTTGGGCTTAATTTTTTCTTATTCTGGTTTCTTAAGGTGAAATTTGAAGTAATTAAATTAGAACCTTTTTCTCTTAACATGTGTTTTATTGCTATAACTACCTATAAGTGCTGCGCCCCAGAGATTGCTTTTTCAGCCCTTTCTCTATCCCTCCACTCTCCCCTCACTTTCGGGGACTCTAGTTACATTTACACGTACTAGGTTGCCTGAAGCTGTACCACAGCTCTCTGCAGTTTTTCTTAGTGTTTTCTTTTCCTGTTTTTCATTTTGTATGATGGTTTCTTTTGCTATGTATTACCTACCATAATTTTTTTCTTCTTTTCTTCGATTATGTTTAAGCCACAATTCCATCCATGCATTTAAAAAAATCTCATTGTAGTTTTCACCTCTAGAAGTTTGATTTGGCTGATTTCTGTAGCTTTCAAGTCTCCACTGAGCATATCCAGTACTTCCAGTAGCTTCCTGATTATATGGAATACAGTTTGACAATTGTCTTAACATGCTTGTCTAATTCTTTGTCATTTCTGGGTCAATTTAATTGAGTGCTTTTTCTTATTATGGGTCATATTTTCCTGTTTCTTTGCATGACTTATAAGTCATCCAATTTTTGATTGGATACCAGACCTTGTGTATTATATCTTATTGGATGATGGATATTTTTAATATATATATTCTTGCGATTTGTTCTGGGATGTGTTTAAATTATTGGGACAGTTTTATCTTCTCAGCTCTTGCTGTTGAGTGTCTTTTAGGCAGTGTCTAGTCTACAGTTCCTTTTTTTTCTCCTATGGAGGCAAGACCCTTCCTTCTATTCGATCCCAGAATTTCTCAACCTCTCAGCACTATTGATATTTAAGGTTGGATAATTCATTGTAGGATGTTTATCAGCATCTCTGGCCTCTACCCACTAGGTGCCAGTAGAGCCCATCTCCTCTGGTTGTAACAACTAAAAATGTCTCCAGATATTACCAGATGTCTCCCGTGTGTGTTTGTGTGGCAGGGCGGGGTGGGGCTGGGGGAGGGGCTGGGGACTGCCCTTGAGAATCACTGCTCTAACTGATGTCCTGTGACTTATGAGGCTTTCTACTCTGGCTGATGGTGCTATTCCTGACCGTTTGTGAGTTCCAGTGATTTTCCCCCTAATACCCTTTGGATGGTTCTTTTGCCCACCCCAAGCAGTTTCTTTATACATGTACTCATCATTACTCAACTGAATACTTGTGAGGGACTCTCTGCAGATCTCGTGTTGAGCTCTCGCCTCTTTGGTACATTGCCCTGCAAGTGCTAGCCACTTGGCCTCCCAGGGCCCCTTGCTCCATCTTCTCCACTAGGGAGACTGCCAGGCTCTGCTTGAGTTCCCCCTCCCTGCGCTGTGGCCCAGGAACTCTCGTCAGTAAACTGAGGCAACTCAAGTTTGCCTCTTTTATTTCTCATCTCAGCAATCTCGTCTCTCCCATCCTTTGCTTGTGTTTAATATATTTTTGTCTGATGTTTTATTTGTTCAGGCAGGTTAGATCTAGTCATCTTGATTTGAAGGATTTTCTTTGTGATTTTTTTAAAAAGCATATTTGCATGCTAATTAGAAAAATTCGAGAGGAAAAATTGATAATGTGAGAGATGAGGATTACTGAAGAAGGTGTGAATGGATAGCTTAGATCCAATGGAGAGGCGAGTCTCAGAAGCACAGCTGATCCAAAGTTAAGAGGAAAGAGGCATTAAGATGAACAAACCAAGATATGGACACTTAATTTACTGTTTTCTAGATTTTTTTTTTCTGTTATAAATATGGTGTAATAGGTATAGATGGGACGGGTATATATAGAACAGTTACACAGGTGTGGAGAGAACACAAAAATGTTGATGGGCTGTTACTAGGATTGTGGACTCATAGGTGACTTTTGGGGTGATTTTTATTTCTAAGCTTTTCCTATTACTATATATCACTATTAATTTATATATTAATAGTATATAATGTTACATAAGGAAAACATGTAGAGAGACATTTTTAAGAATTTGAAGGAAAGAAGATACCTGGACATGTTTTGTTTGATTCTCAGCACCCAGTCATTACACTCCTTTGCCCAAAACCTCTTAATAGCTTCTCATCTCATTCAAAGTCATAGTTCTACCAATGGCTAACCAGGTCTTTCTGCCTTCATCCTTACCTCATTTCTCTAGCTTCATCCACTACTTCCCCCCACGTTCACTCTGCTCCAGCCACACTGGCCTCCTTGCTGTCTCCTGGACAAATGAGGTATCACTCCTACGTCAAGTCCCCTCCACTTGTTCCCATATGCCTGGAACATCTTTCCTCCAAAGTTTCATGACTTGCTTCCTTATACTCATTCACATCTTCTCTCAAATTTCACTCCCAGTGAAACCTTCCCTGGACAATCTATCTAAATAGCGATACCCTTCCTCCTCAATGCTTTGTATCCCTTCTCTCCCAATATATTGTCTCCTTACCATTTGCCAAGACAAACAATATGCTTCTTTTTTCCACTGCCATCTAGTTTCCACACACAAAAGCAGTCGATGTAAACTCCAAAACAGTCTTGGACCTCAGCAACTTCAAATCCAGAGGCCCGAGAATTTTAAAAAGAAGGCCCCAGAGAACCCTGTTGAGAGGGTATGGAGGCCATGGGGAGGCTCCAGGGTCACATACAGGGGATGCTTGAGGGGAATGCCCCCAGAGTGATGGCTGGAAGTGGGTACCCCGTACTCAGCAGTGTAATCCTCAGTCTGAGGCCGAAGTTAATCTGTAGGAAGGATGGAAGGAAAATGAAAAAGACGTGACTGTGTAAGAAGTTTTTCTTCTATAGACACTGCCAACAGCAATGTTCAGTTATTGGTGGAATTTAAAGTGTATGTGTATGGTGTGTGGTGTAGAGAGAATACAGTAACAAATGGCAGAGGTTGACAGAGGCCAAATCATGGAAGGCCATGCTGATTTTATTAACCTATATATAGTGCATAAAGTATAAGTCTAGAATTTAAAATTACAAAGGTTTTCTACAAATCAATAAGAAAATACAAATAACCTATATTAATCAGGACAGAAACCCAATTCAGTTATCTTAAACAAGAAAGGGACTTTATTGGCTCACAAAACTTTAAAGTCCGGAGGTAGGGCAGGCTTTAGGCACAGCTGGATCTAGGGCCTCCAGAAAAATGACATCAGAACTTAGTTCTCATTCCTTTCTGCTAGCCTCTGAGTTTCTCCTCAGACTCTCTCCACATGGTACAGATTCAGGCTTACACAGTCCTTAGTTCGTGGGATCTGTCGAGCCTTCTTTCCAAGAGTTCCAGCAGAAGTTCCATTGAGGGCTTTCTTTAGCCTGGCTTGAGTTACATGCCCATGCTTTAATCACTGTGGCTAAGGAGGTGTGGGACTCAGGAAGGCCAGGCCTGGTCATGTACTCACCTACGCCACAGGGAATGGGTTCCCCACAATAAATAAGGATTCTGTTATCACAAGATGGGGAAAGAGATGCTGAATAAACAAAAACAACATATACCCACACATAACCCAAGAGAAAAGCAGATAAAGGATACAAACAAACAATCCATGATAAAACTATGAACGGTCAATAAATACATGAAAATACCCTCAACCTCACCATTAATCAGGGAAATGCAAAATGATCCTTTTTTTCTTTTTTGCCCATCAGATAAAAATTACCAAATGTAGGTAAGGCTACGTGGGGAAATGAGCACTCTGTGTGTAATTGGTGAAAACAGAAAGTTACGAAGGCCTTTGGGGAGGCTAAGGTGGGGTCTACCAGAAAGCACACCCTTTGACCCAACAATCTCATACACCACCCTAAAGAAATATTCACACACATGCACAAAGATATATGAAAGAGATGTTTACTTTGGCAATGTAACAGCAAAAGAAAAAAATATGGGAATAGTTAAATAATGGTATTTTCATAGTATTGAATACTATTTAATCATTAAAGAAATTTAAAGACCTCAGAATCTGTTTTTGAGACAAAAAAAAAGCAAGCTGCAGAACAATACATATATATGATCCTATTTATGTAAAAATAGCACTTATATGTGTACATATATTCACATGGAAATTATGGAAAGGAGACTAGATGAATGTACACTAAACTGTGGGCACTGGAATGTGATTGGAAATGCTGGAGAAAAAGGTCTCTCTTTGCTCTTGGGTATATTTAAGTTTTGTACAATGAGATGGTAGTCATTTGTACTTTCATAATTAAAAAAGAAAAATTGGGAAATGCAATTCACAATAGGAAATGCAAACGGCCAACAAACATAAGATGTTCCTCCTTACTAATAAAGAATGACAAATTTACCTATCAGAGTGGCAAAAATATTGAAGGATTCAGGGTTGGTGGGATTGCAGGCAAACAGGTACTCTACTGATGCAATCTTTACAAAGGTGTTTCTCAAAATGTTAAATGTGCACGTTTTCTGACCCAATAATTATACTTCCAGCTATTTACCCTACAAAAATACCCACACGGGCAGCAAATACATACAGATGTTAACTCTATCTTGATCTATAATAAAAAAAACTGGAAATAACCAAATTACCTACACAGGGGTAGGTTAAAGAAGTTAGCATACTGATGCAATGAATTAGTATGCAGCCATTAAAAAACGTGTACATCAAAGTGGGAGGGAAGGGAGACACTTTTCAGTGCAGCAACATGTAAAATGGGGATATGTACCTACCTCATATGGTTGCTGTGAGGATTACGAGTTAATCCAGGGTAAAGCGCTTCCAACAGTGCCTGTATACAGCGACCACAAGTGTCAGCTATTAACACATTTTTGCTTAAATATGTATAAGCCTAAGTCTGGAAGAATACCAAACCAAATAATTACTAATTACTACTACTGAGTAAGACTGTGAAAAGGAATGTCCTTTTTCATTTTGTACTTCTGTACTGTAGAAAAGTCAAATGAGCACATTTAATAGCTTTTACATTTGTTTACTGTAAGATAAAAGCATAAAATTTATCAATCAGGGTTCAACAGCCATCATTCATTGTATTGTGAAAAAAATATGTCCCTGGAGTTCACAGCACTAGATTTGAGTTTTAGTTCTAACTGGCCACATGCAAGTCACACGATCTCTGAATCTTGCTTTCCTAAGCTACAAATCTAAGTGAGCTAGGTATAGCATCTAACCCAATGCCTGGCATGCAGGTTCTTTCAGCACGTGTAATCCTCCCTTCAACTGACACAACTGTGTAGACATATTGCTAAATGACCAAGTGCCAACTGGGTGTGAATCTGGGGACTTTAACCTCCAAGAAAACCAAGACAGTTTAGAAGTAATGCGCACCAAATGCTCAGTGGCTACCAGACAGGCATCAGCAGTCTGCATGGCATCAACAACTGCTTGCTTAATAACTGCACAGACGCCACTGCTTGACAACCGCCAGGTGACCATTTCATCAGAAGCTGGGCACTCCCCAGCATGGAACTGCTAACTGTGATTACCTGTGTGGATATAAATCTATGTCTAGATGAAATCGTAAGTCACTGAAGTTATTTTAAATCAGTTTGTCTAGTGGGAACTTAGCCTAACCAGGGATGTCAAGTACAAAGACCACCACTTCCTTTTTATGTGTACGGTCATCCAGCTTTTTTGGGTCCAGCCCATTTTCCCCACAGAGCCTTGCCTGAGCTTCAGAATCCTTTCTAAACAACGCACAGGTTATCGGAGATGGCAAGACAAACTCCTATTTGCCAACTCTAGTACTTTTTCTAAGCTCTCACATTATACAAACATCTTTGGTGTTTATGACAAATATACCACAGGGAAGCCTCTTTGTATACAGGAAAGATGCAAGATCTAAAACAGCGTGAAATTCTAGCCAGAAAAAGGTTGCTCCCTTCTTACCTACCCTGATAAAAGAACTCTGTCATCCCAGCAGTATTCCAAATATGCCACCTCAAAACCTACTTGAAAAGAAGCCAGTTATAAATAAATAAATCAATCAACTCAAGATCATTTTATCTTAGAGCAGAGGAGTTTATAGCTTTATTGGACACTGACTTGTTTCCTCTCAGCCACAAAGAGAAAAAGACCCAAACAAAAGTCCCTACATATTCTTGCATAACTTAAAATACATTATATCATTACTACATATTTATACTTCAATAAATCTTAATCTATAAAGCACATTTCTTATAATTGTTATCAGAAAATCTATAAACAAGCTCCATCCTGCCTCACTTCTCCACCAGCTGGCCTTGCATTTATTACTATGCTTTTTAACAGGCTCATGCAAATCTCACCTTCCATTTTTTAATTGGATCCAAGCACCAGATGTAACCAAAATCTCTGGAACTATGAAACAATTTTATTCACATGGGTCATTTTCCACACAATTATGCCCACTATAAAAAAGCCTTTTCTCATATTCTGTATTTTAACTTCCAGAGTTTTCCACTAAACAGAACCACAGTACTTGGGATTCTCAGCCAAGAAGTACATAATCCTACTACTACAATGTATTACTTTTATACATTTTTTAAAAATGTGTTAAGACAGATTTTTTTAAAAGTTCCATCAATTCTGATAGTTAATAAACTAGTTGTTAATAACCTAGTTTTTTTTTTTAATAGAACAATCCATTCAACTTAACATATAAGTACAACCTCAATGCTACTAGAGATTAGTTTTTTTAAAAGACCCACAAACCTCCAAACTGGGATAGAGTTATCTTGGACTCACCTCCGAAGATTGCTGGAGAGCTGGCTAGCTCTTTGAGCTGAGTCTTCCTTCCCCCAAGTATAACACACTGGTAAGAGAACTATGGCTCTAGGAATCTCAGAGGTGACCTCCCCAAGGCCTGCGCAGACGGCGGGGGGAGAGGCTAACTCACATGAAACAGCTTTGTACCAAACGCCTAATGATTTACAGTGGAAGAAATGCCTACCTGATTACGGTAGGGTTACAGTACCTAGCACAGTGCCTTGTCGGTAGAAAATGTCTAATAATAAATGCATGGCTGCTTTGTTAGCCTGGTGTTCAACCCTTCTGTACCAAAGGAATAAAACAGCAAACCTGATACTGTTGCCCACACGTCAGGGATTTTTCTGTCCTTGACAAAAATGAAGGAAAAATAATAATGACTTAGATCTTCAATTCTCTTTTGTTTTCAAAAAGCCAAGACAGACCATTACCCTTGTTCACATTTGCCCCTCAACACTGCCATTCAAAATTCTTCCCTAGTGTTACAATTTTTACCTTCAGAGCTTTACAACTATTTATTCTTTAGACTGTCCACTTTCTAATGACACATGAGAGAAAACTATTTTCATTAGTGGGATCCTTCCAAATTACAGGTAAGATGAGCTATTTCTCAGTTTTGCTGCAAGCCCATTACACCCAGATAAATTCCTGATATACTTCAATTCTTGGATCAAAGTATTTGTCTATCTTCCCCAGTCTAGGTGTCCCATTCACTTTTTGCTGTTTTATCACCATCACTTCTTATCTGAGTTTTAAGGCTCATTTCACTTTGAGGTTTTTGGTCATCCTTTATCTTCTATTTTCTGACATGCATATTCAAATTAGGTAGAAGGAAATGAGGGTAAATTTGGAAAAAAATGGTCTCAAGTTTTCAGATTTTATAATTCCTATGGTGCTTTCTAATGTAGAAGGGAATGTATCCTTGCAAAAGAACATTTCAATGATCAACAGAGAAATAACGTATCTGTCTTAAGAAGGAAACTTTTGAGAAAGGGACAAAGAATCAGGTAGTTCATCAATTGTAAAAATAATAATATAAACATCACATGGAAGAGTTAGGCATTAACACCTGAATTAAGTTTAAAATTTCAGTTTTTAGGCAGGTATGACACCATTTCTTTCAAGATAAAATAATATAGTGGGTGAAGACTTTCTACATTTCCCAGTGGATTTTCTAACAGTCTACAGGGAAACTATTACGTATCATTTCATGTTTTTAATTTTGTCTTCATTTCAGAAGAAAAAGACCTGAGTGCTGATTTTTTTTTTAAATTTCTTAAACTTTCACAACATTCAGAAGTTTTTCTGCATTGTGTCTTCGCTGATGTCTAAAAAGGTTTGAGCTTTGACTATAGGATTTCCCACACTGAACGCATTCATAAGGTTTCTCCCCAGTATGGATTCTTTGATGATTAATGAGCCCAGAATTCTGGCTAAAGGCTTTTCCACATTCAAGACATTTGTAAGGTTTTTCTCCAGTGTGGACTCTCTGGTGCTGCACAAGGATGGAGCTCCTGCTGAATGCTTTCCCACATTCAACACATCCATAGGGTTTCTCCCCACTGTGGATTCTTTGATGAAGAATAAGGGCTGAGCCCTGACTGAAGTGTTTTCCACATTCATCACAAATATGTTGTTTCTTTCGAGAGGGATTTCTCTTTCTTTCAAACCTGCCCTTGGGGAAACAGGCTTCTCCATATTTGTAAATTTGAGGAACACCTATATTGAGAGTGCCAGGAACTTCATGAGATTCTACTGCTGAAGGAATCTCCTGCTTTGGAGCTAGCGCTCCATTTTCAGTCCTAGCATCATCATCTGAAATAAACAGAAAACGTAAATATCACTCATTTCCTCTTCTGGGAGGGAAAAAAAAAACCTGAAGAAAAATTTTTTTCAAAAATGAACTAAAAGTAAGTAGCTTGCATGTCTATAATCAGTACTCTAATGATGGTAAGGTTGTCTACTCTCAAAAAAGAAAAAAAAATGAAACAACTGATTATGAGGTTAATGAGGTAAGAGCATGATAACATATGGATTAAAAGTTCATCTCCTAATAAAAGCGGTAACATCGACGAGTGGGTTACACACTGGTAGTCAGAAACCAAAGGGCAGAAAAATGGTAAATTCTAAGACTGTTAGACAGTCAAAGTAATGTAGCTAGGTTGAGAGAAAAATAAAACTGGCTACCAGGAAATCATTTTAATATTCTCTTCTCCCTGAAAAGGGGAGAAATTACATCAAAATACAATGGTGTAAATAATAATCCATCTGTCAGAAAGTGACTACTTCTAAACTGAGCAAGACAAGGCAGGTCACAGCCAAGATTAGACTAAAAGGAGAATACAGAAGAAGTCCTGCCAAGAAGGAGCTGAAGCATCCTTGTTAGCTCAGGACATGACACTAATTCATCGCACCTTTAATAACTGAAAGTTTTCCTGTAAAAGCAGCTTGCCGTATTTGGTATTTGTCATGGTTCTTAGATGATCTGTTAGTTCTAGGCCTCAGTTAGATGTGTCCAGCGAAAGAGCAGCCTGAACTACCAACATGAGGTACTACTGCCTGCCTGTAGGCAAGCAGCGGTATGAGCAAGCCTCAATTAAAACTTTCCTGAAACTTTGAGCCTTGAAGAATAGTTAATAAAATGGTGAGCAGCGGAACTCAGAAAAGTTGTAAAGTGAGCAAGTCTGTAATAAATGATTACAAAAGAGATAAATTCAGGAAAGAAGGCTGACAAAGAGACACTGAGAGGTTAGAGGGGATTAGTGAGGCCTGGAGACTTGAACAGATTTGAGTGTGAAGGAGACAAAAGGTAGAGAAAGAATTGCGTTCCCAAGTGTGGTAGAGACTAGACTGCTAAGATGAGGCTATTTAAAAAGAGGTGAGAATAATCCTAAAGTTCAGGCAGGGGAGATTTCCGCCCAGAAAGATCCCACCTCCAACAACCAAGGAGAGTGGTTCTCAAACTTTATTGCACAGAAGGATGTCCCATAAAACGTGTGAAAGTGCAAAGTCTCAGCAGACTGCAGCCCCACCTCAGAAGTTCTGCCTCACTAGCGCTGCCCCCTCGGAGGGGAAGAAAGCCTGCTCGCAGCTCATTCTGAGGCACACCAGCATTACCCCCACTACCTCAAGGAATGATTCCTAAAGCAGTCTCAAATAAAATGTCATTTTAACTCACATAAATATGAAAAAGGAATCTAGCAATTTGAGAACACATGGGGCTGTATCAAAATAAATAAGTATGTGGAGTTAACTGCCAATATATTGGGAAAGACTAGTCTAAGTGAATTAAGAGCTTTCTATTTAATTTTTCTGTATTTAAAGCATATTATAGCTCAGGAGCATATTTTTTGCATACTTAGAACAGGTGAAGAATTTTATCCAAATATTTTTACAAAAAAAGCTTCTTAGAAAAAAAAAATGACTCTAGGTAGGATGTTAAAAAGCAAAAATTGCTAAAAGTTCAGAAAAGACTTCAGTGATAAACAACAAACCAAAAAAGCAGATTTGAAGAGGTATCAGGTAAGCTTATTGTACCAGGAAGATTAAGCAGCAGATTGAAAGGATACAAAATAGATGGCAAATAAGCAATAGTGCATGCAGAACAGAGGGACCTGGTCTACGGGTGGGTGCTGGCTCAGAGTAAGGCAGATGCCAGCCTGAAACGGGCAGGTCTTCAAAAAAAGAGGTAAAAGAGAAGAAAAAGCTGCTGATGTTAATGTCGAGGAATAAAAGACCTAAGGTTAGCAAACCAACTGTTACGAGAAAAGAATCAAAATCCTAGTGTGTCTGTGTCTATGTCTAAGAAATCAGGTTAAGGTTATTATCCCCCTCCTCCCTCACAGAAAGAATAAGCAAAGCGTCCTGGACAAAAGGCCCACACACTCTTTCACCCTCCAGCCCACACGGAGTTCTGTCCTCACCACAGTGCCTCAGGGAATGGAGCTCCCAGGATGCCCACTTGAGCTGGCTCTCCACGGCATCGAGCTCAGAACTTGGCAATCCCTGCGCTTCTTCTTGAGATACTATCTCCTCTACTAGCACTTCCCGTTTTCGTCGACGAAGAGAAACCTGGAAATAATAGGGTCTGGTTCAACTGAGACGGAATCTGATGAGAATCGTAACTAAACACACAGAAGAGAAACCACACAAAACATATACTGCAGAGGCAAAGCAGCACAGATCACGGGGCGCGGTGGGAGACATAAACGTAACTCTAACTTGGTTGAATGGAATGAATTCATCAGGTGTGCCTACTGCTATGCCAGTGCTTCTGAGCTGGGAACGTGACAGGCTTACCGGCTGTCCAGGGTCATCTAGTTCACTCTCTAAATCTTCCAGCACCGTCACTGCCTCCTCTCCATTCTCTGGATGATGCTCTCGAACCCAAGTCTGTAGCTCCTTGGGTAGGATGGCAACAAACTGCTCCAGTACTACCAGCTCCAAGATTTGTTCTTTTGTGTGTGTCTCTGGCCTGAGCCATAGACGGCAAAGTTCTCGAAGCTGGCTCACAGCTTCACGGGGCCCAGGTGAATCTTGGTATCCAAACTGCCTGAATCGCTGTCGGAAAACCTCCGGGTCAGGGAGGTGGTTCCAGGGGATACTTGACCCCTCTTCGCCATCAGGATCCTCCTCCAACTTCACTCTCAGAATTTTTTCCTCCTCATCTGGAGTTGGGATGATAAGTATTGAATCTTCTTCCACTGACTGTGCAGACATCCTGATTTGTAATACTTTAAGAAAAGACAATCAAGGTAGGATACGGGCCTTAGGGAAATACCCCGCTTTCTTCACTGGCACTCTGAAGCACAAGAAATAAAAAATATGTAAATGAGGAAATATCCTAAGAATTTGCTCATATACTGATAAAGAAATACAAATGTATTCTTTCACTGGATTAAAAATTCCAACCAATACCACCACAAGTTGGCAAACTACAACTCATGACCAAATCTGGCCTGCAGCCCATTTTTGCACAATGCTTGTACTAAGAACAGTTTTCACATTTTCACGTGACTGAAAAAAATTAAAAGAACACTTCATGTGAAAAGATATAAAATTAAAGTGTCTGTCTCCATAAATAATTCTATGTATTTGTTCACTGTCCATGCTACAATAGCAGAGCTGAGTAGTTGCAATAGACACCATATAGCATGAAAAACCTAATATTTACTATCTGGCCCTTTCAAGGAAAAGTTTGCCAATCTATGATGTACAAAACCCATTTCAACAAAAAGAATCCAAGAAGAAACAGCCCACCTCAGCGTTATCTAAACTCACCTGACCCTGAAACACATTTATCTGCAATTTTGTACTGGTGTTCCCTGACACAGGTCACCTCATAAGCACGGATTGCATTATTACCTGCTTAAAAAAACTTTTTTTGGCAAATTTTTTTAAGGGCTAAGAAATATTTTTAAAATGTTTAAGAACTCCCTGGACTTAAAATATATGTGAAAAAGTACTTGCTCAGTAACAGATATGTAATGTTGAAAAAAAGCACAAGATGCCATAAAATTTAAGTATTATTCACCCACCATAAATACCTTTAAATTTGTAATGACAGGCATTAATTACAGCAAATTCTATGAAAGGACACTCTCATAAACTTATTTTCCTGCAGTAGCACAGACTCTCGTCCTTACACTGGATGACTCACAGTTTCCCCAGCTTCTACCTTCAGAGAAACCTTGGGCTATTTCTGTTCCTTTTAGTATCTGCATAGTCATGCCCACGCCATTGTTTACAACACCTATTAGGAATAAGTAATGCAGCTACTCAACGTATCTATTCAGGGCCCGGGATCTGAAAACCAAAAATTTCCAAAAACTTTCTGTAACCCTATCAAGACTGGGAATCAGAAAAGACCTTACGAGGTAATAAAAATACAGGTTTAATTAACAACTTTGAAGCGTGGCGGCCTTATAAACAAGGGTTGGCCAACAGATTGGTATGTTCCTATTCCACGACCCTACCTTATCGACGGCTCAAGCATTCTAAGAAATTTCTCTTTTACGTGAGGAGGTGCGGGGAGGGCAGGCCCGAGGTCCCCACAGTGTTTGGGCGGGGAGCCCCGTTCCAGGTGACCTGACCACTCCCTCCAGCAGAGTGCCGCTGCGAACTCTGACCCCAGCCAACGACCCCAGCCCCTCTTCCCCGCACTTGCGGCGGCAGCGGCTCTCGGAAGACCCGGGCCACCCTGCAGCAACAGCGTCGGAGTCACGGCACTTCCGCCCACGGCGGGCGGAACTACAAGTCCCAACGGCCCCCGCGCAAATCCGCCCCCTCCCACCTCCGCCCGAAAAGAATCCCAGAACCCTCCGCGAGATGCCAGGGCCTCGAAATAGAACAAAACGGGCCGATGGGGGAGGGGGAAGGCGAGGGTCGCGGAGGACACAGGGGACAGAGAACTCTCCGAAGCTGCTGAAAGCCCAATCTGGCTTTCCGTCAACCCCTCCCCATTCCCCAACTGCTGGGCGCGGAGACCGTGGCCTGTCCCTCACGCCTCCCGGGAAGCCGAAGAAGGTCCCCGCCAGGCTTCTTCGCTGACTCTTGCCAAGCGGTTCGCAGCCCCTAGCCCAGCGCACCCCTCACGCCCTCCCCCCACTCTCGCGCAAACCTCGGTCTCGGGAACCGCAGCCGCTGACCTGTCCACGGCAGACGCAGAAACGCCGCTCACAAGCCGTTTCCCAGAAGCCTCCGGCGCGGACTGCTTCCGGTCTGCGGGCCCCGGGAGGCGGGGGGGGGAGGAGAAGCCCCGCGTTGCCATGGAGATGCGCTCCGGGCGGGGGGAAGGGCTGTCCAACGACAATGGCTGCTTTGAGGCTGCTCTTGGCCTCGCGCCTCTCTCCCCCGACAGCTCGGCCTTCTGTGTTCCGCTTAAAAGACAAGGAAAAGAAAGAATTCTGCCACTAAGATAGTCTTTACGGTTTCGTTAGTCTTTCACATGCATTATCTCATGTGATCCTCACAGTAATCCTCTGGAAGAAGTAATGAAAGCTAGTATTTATGAATGCAAACTACATTGTACCAGGCACCATCACCGTTCTTTACATGTATTGTAATTTAATTTTAACAGCAACTTTACAATGGCGAGAACATTTATTATCCCCACTTCACAGCTGAGATAATTGAGGCACAAATAAATAGCTTGCCAAGAGTTCGTAACTAGTAAGTGGGAAGCAAGATTTGAAACCAAGGCATGACTCTAACCTTTGGCTCCCACTGGCTATGCTACAGAGCTTTATTACGACTAATTTATTAAGATGAGACTCTTAAACCAAGAGCTTTGGCAGTGATCTCACAGTGAATTTGCAGAATGCATGGTCATCTTCTGACTTCAGGCTTGACATTTTATACTACGAAACAGCTGCCGAAGTGATCATTTAAAAACATATATCAGATCACTTCATTCCTGTATTTAAAGGCCTTCAATGGATCCCTACTGCCTTAATTATGACATAAAAACTACTTACATGGGCCTGCAAGGCCTCCGGTGGTCTGTTCCCTGCCTCCAACCCACCCCCATTCCCCAGCTCTTAGGTTCATTGTGGCCCAGGGTCTTGCACCTCCCTGACTGCCTTTTCTCCTGGAAGCCACCCCAGTCTCATAGCACTGGTAGCAGTCATCTCATTTATTCATTTCTCTGGTTTTTGTTTTGATTTGGTTTTGTCACTAAGTCCTGTAAGGGCAGGGACCTTGCCTGTCTTGTTCACCACGGTATTCCCACCTAGTCCCAAGATGCTGACTGCCTGGTACATAGAGAACTCAATAAACATTTGTTGAATAAATGAATGAAGTGTGGACTAGTCACATTGCTGCCTTTGCTAGGTCACATGTCAGGCATCAGAAGCCACACAAAAGAGCCCTGTTGTTTAAAGTCTATGTTAGAAGTGCAGGAATAGCCTTCCAGAAGCATTCCAAGATTCTCAGGCTTCAGCTTTCTGCCTCTTTCAGGAAAGTACCCTTTGCAAATTGCCCTCAGTCTCTCCTGGATTCATGAATGAGAAAGTGAGTGAGTCAGCCCCTGATGGTATAGCTCTACTTTACTCTGTGACCACAACGTCGTCTCCCCAGGACCCCTGCTACTTCGGATGCCTCTTCTCTCTTTCTTCATTTAGGTGGTTTCAGAAATTCAGCCTTTCTTCTCTCCTACTTGGCTACTGCCACCAACCTGCTTGGCTCCTCTTTCTAACCTTTCCCTATTTTGTGACGCTAAAGGCTACCTCAAGGCATTTTGTTTCATTTTGTTTTGCTTTAAGAGTTTTTTTTTTTTAAATCTAATTAATATTGGAAAACAAAAAAGATACACATCAAACAGAACTACTTGGGGTGGTTAAAAATGTTGCAAAATTTTACAAAACTCTTTGCCTGGGATTTATTCTATCATTCCTAATTCTTTCTGAGAGAATAAGTAGAAATCACAGTGAGATGTTCCTCTCTAATTTACTCTTTTGAGGGCAGGGACTGCCAATGCCATTTTGAAACACCACCCTTCTGAGCCCCACTATGTGAGGGTTTTCCTAAATGGCAGCCCCTGTTGCCATCTTGAAGATCTAGTCAAGACAGTGCATCATGTTCCTCTGGGCAACCTGAGTGTAGTTAAGCTCCATGCCAGTGCCTGATGACCTCGCACATACCTACATAGATCGCAGAGATGAGGCTTGAGTTGGTGCTGATCTGAGTCTTGGCAGAACACCTTGTGATCCTCCTGGAATATGGGAGCATGAGAGGTTCCTGAGCTGCTGCTCCAAGGCCATTTGCCACTCAGCTCCCTGTCTTCCAAGGAGGCTGTCACGGAAGAGTTTCTCATGGCTTCCCCGTTCGTGATGAGGCTTTCAGCCTCATTCACCTGGTGTACAGCTGCAGACTATATAAAGGCTTAGACGCATCATAGCATTAGCCCTCAGAAACAAGGGGTTCCACAGCTCCCGTCGCAGTCACCTGGCTCTTTTCGTTTTGATGTCATCCTTTTGGTGTGTGAGACAAAGCTCATGGGGAGCTGGCACTTTTGGCTACTCTTGCATTAACTGTCTATGTAAGTCATAATCTCTCTAAACCTACAAAGGGCTCATCCTTTCTTTACCAGCCAAATCTTTTAACGTTGCTTTGAAAGCATTTCATCCATTAATTAATGGTAAAAATAAAAATGAGCAAACAAAGTTTAAAAAAAAAAAAACCCTCAAAACAGATGGATGCTATCTGGGTTCCAGAGAACTAGAGATGATTAAAATAAAGTCATGATTCCTTCTTTTAACATAACCGTCTTATTTAGGACATAGACGAGAAAACAAATACTTAGAAAAGAGTTTAAGAATACCAGAAGGGGCATCTAAATGAATTATTATGCTGAGGGGGAAGGGAGGCACTCTGAGATGGCAGAAGTGAAGTAAGAAAAGTTCTCACACTGGAATGGAAACACAGACTTTCATACTTGTTGTTGTCATATTTCATTCAAAAACAATCTTTTCTAGAATTTTCTCTGACGATTATTTTGGAGCTCTCATTCCTTCCCCTCAGCTCAGAAATCTCTCCCTCTGAGCACTTAAAATATACTGGTAGCATTTCCACTTTTAAGAAAAAAGGCAAAATGCAAAGATAGCGTTCAGCATTTGTTTTTTGGCAAGCCATTCCAGAGGCAGCACGCGCGGCCCAAGCAGTGAGAAGGGCACCGCCTAACGCCTTCCCTGGGAGCTAAGCATCTCAGCGCCACGCTGCCATAGCTTCCAGCTGTGTCTAAGGTAATTGCTTCTTTGCTTTACACCATTTGGGCTTACAAGTTTCTGTAGAACATTCCACTTTCAGTCAGAGGGAGAAACCTGTACTAATGTAGGTCTTCTGTAAAAGTGAAGTGGCGTAAAGCGAACTTGGGACAAGTGGAGGATACCTATACTGGAATTTCATTGCTTTTTAAGGCTGAATAAGGTTTCGCTGTATGTACATCCTGTATTTTTGCTGATCCATTGATTTACTGATGGAAACTTGGGTTGCTCCCACCTTTTGGCTATTGAGAATAATTCTGCTGTGAACACGGGTGTACAAGTGTCTGTTTGGGTCCATGCTTTCAACTTCTGGGTAAACACTAGGAGTGGAATTGCCATGGTAGTTCTCTGTTTAGCTTTTTGAGGAACCACCGAACTGTTTTCCAGTTTCTGCAACATTTTACATTCCCATCAGCAATGCACAAGGGTTGCAATGTCTCCACATCCTTGGCACCTGTTATTTCTGTATTTTTAATCAGCCATCATGATGGATATGAGGTGGTATCTCACTGAGATTTTGATTTGCATTTCCCAAATGATTAGTGATATTGAACATCTTTTCCTATACTTATTGGCTATTTGTGTATCTTCTTTGGAGAAAGGTGTGTCTACTCATGTCTTTTGCTCATTTTTAAAAATGGGTTGTTTCATTCTTTTTTAATTGAAGTATAGCTGATTTACACCATTTCAGGTGGACAGCAAAGTGATTCAGGTATAAATATACACACATATATATACTCTTTTTCAGATTCTTTTCCATTAGGTTATTATAAGATATTAAATATCTGAGATATATAATAGGTCCTTTTAATCCAAATTCCTAATTTATCCCCCTCTTCCCCTTTGGTAATCACAAATTTGTTTTCTATATCAGGAAGTCTATTTGTTTTGTAAATAAATTCGTTTGTATCATTTTTTAAGATTCCACATGTAAGTAATATCATATATTTGTCTTTCTCTGGCTGACTTATTTCACTTAGTATGATAATCTCTTGGATTTTTTTTTATAAGTGATTTGCAAACACTTTCATTCCACAAGTATTTGAGTGCCTATTATGTGCCATGTACTGTGCCAGATGCCTGAGAAACGCCAGTGAAGGAAGCAGCTCATGCTCTCAAGAAACACAAAATCGTGAGGGCAACGCAGAAGCAGATTTACTGGGGTTAAAAAGAAATCACATTACTTCTCAAATGTGCAAAGGAAAATGGAGCTTATTTTTTTATAACTGATGTTTTTGTTTGAATCCTCGCCCCATTTTGTGGGGCGTGGTGGTGGTGAAAGAACTGAATTAAATTATTCAGTCTGTTTTAAGTTCAACTGTCTATCATGGCTGTTTCTCCCTCTGCCCTTCTCTGCCATCTGGATGTCTGGGCAGGAAGTTTACACTCCCCGTGGGGAGGTGGTGCTGTGGATTGGGTCTCAGACGGGCCTGCTGTCCTCCTGATCTTCTCTGGTTTCTATTCTGGGCAGCTGGTCTGCTGTGGTGCTTGCTCAGCAAACCTGCAGCAGCAAGTGCTCTGTTCCCTCAGCGAGGCAGGGGGCCAGTATCCCTTCCCTGATAACTTGCCTCCACCACCGTTCTAGCCACCTGTCTAAGGTGTGGCTGAGACCCACAGTTCTGGGTCTGCGGGGTCCTGCAGCTCTTAGCTACAAGATATACAAAGTTACTCTACCCAATGATCCCAACTCTCTAGTTGGTTTAATCAGCTATTTTCCAAGGACCCATCAGGCTTGGGGAATGGTTACACATGTTCTAAGTCACATGGTAGAGAGACCGTTTGCTAACACTGCATTGCTACTTTTACAATAGTCCAGTGTTGTCGCACAAAACGTCTGTTCAGCAATTGTTTTCCCAATGCACTCAATGACAAGTGAGTCATTTCTCCCCTTTCAAGTTCTCTCCTAACCCCCTCTATTTCTGCAGGGGTTCAGTGCAGAGATGAAAGGACACCTGTGTCTGACCTTCTGTCTCACCATTCTCAGGATTGGGAGGGCTTTTTCTTTTTTCTTTTCTTTTTTTTTTTTTTTTTTTTTTTTTTGCTATCTCATGACTTTTTTCTTCTCAAAGTATCATTCAACCTCCTCTTCCTTGGGCCGTATTTGCAGTTTGATATTTTTAAAATATTTTATTTTATGTGATAAATGTAATGCCTGGGTGATAGACTGTTATGGAATCAACAGGAGGGTGTAGTGGTGATCCCAACTTACGCTTTGGGTGTTATGGTAGGCTTCCTGGAAGAAGTGGCAGCTAAGCTAAAACCTGAAGAATACACAGGAGTTAGATAAAGTGTGGAAGCTGGAAAAGAGTTTAAAAGGAACATATACAAAGGCCCAGGGGCAGGATTTCTAATTCAGAGTGCCTTTGGCATAGAGTATTAAGGAGGCAATAATGAGAGAATGCTGAAATGGTAAACTGTGGTCAGTCAGATCATGAAGAGCCTCAAAAGCCTCGTTTAGGAATTCTGACTTTACGTTAAAAGAATGGGAGGCTTATGTTTTAAACAAGGAAGGGGCATAATCAAATTTATGCTTTAGAATGTTCACTGTGGTTGAAAGAGATGGATGCATATGAGGAAGGCACAACTGAGGGCCCTTTTGCTCCCCCCACTCAGGGGTTAGCCATCATCTTGAATTTTCTAAGAATATACCAGAGAAGTATAGGGTTGCAGCATGGGTCATATCATAAATATATAAATGTTAAAGAAATGGATCCTGAAGGAAGACAAACAATGCATAAAAGAGAAGGAGAAGGACTGATGGCAGCCAACATCCTTCAGAGGTCGGAAGGAATGATGAGGGACAGAAAGACCCCTCTTTCATTCTGATAGGGAGAGTAAAGGATGGGTGACATATAGGTAAGTTGACAAATTTGGTGGCATGAGATTATGGGTTCTTTTTTTTTTGGTATCGAAGGGGACAAAATCATAGCCATCTGCCCAAGAGGAAGGCGGCCAAGGAGTATGGCAAACACTGTTGGCTGACTCAGCAAGGCTCCCAATCCCCATCTGCCCTGCTTTCCCTCTCGAGGTTGAAAACACTTGCTTTACCAGACACATTTGCAACAAGGAAACATAAACAGAATTTTGCTAGGGTTTCTCAGAAGGGTTTTACTTTTCCTTGTAAAGGAAATGACTATGGCTGGAGCCCCACTTCCTCTTTCTTCCTGACTTGACCCCAGAGACCATTCCCGGAGCTGAGAAAATGAGAATAATGGAAAGGCCCAAAGAATTGCAGAGACAGCAGCCAGACCAGTCATTGTTCAGCTGCTGACTGACAGCCAGCAGCAACTCGCCCCCACTCCCCGCCAATTTCTGGTTGCAGTCTTATTTGCTTGAGCCAAAACCGAAGGTAGATTTTGTATACAGAAGCATTCCTGATACAGGAAGTTTTAAGGACAGTGACAAACATCTGATCTGGTCTCTGAAGAGAATAGGAGAGAGGAAAAGAGGGAACATAGGATTATAGATAATAAGGGCTCAGATGAAGTGAAATTCATCTAAAAAATATCTTATTTTGGAGTATTTACTATCTATGGTAATTAATCAACTTAATGGGGGTGCTAATATGCTAATTTGTATCAAGGTTAACCCAAGTCATATTAATTCTCCAGTCAGATAAACCTACTTTTTAGAGACCCATGTAAGCGCAGGAGAACTCAAAGTACACAGCAACACCCTTTAAAGATTCATCCTTCAAAGATGGTATGATTCACATCACCTTCTGGTGGAGAAGTTCAGATTATTCACAATGAAGAGAATGTAATCTTGCAAAGTTTATGGTGGCACCAAGGGGAGACAGACACTTCCCACAGAATACTTGATTTAGATTCTGTCATTTTATTCACATGGTACCAAAAACCTTTTTCCATGATTAAGCAGTAATTCACAATACACATCTCTTGAGGCATTTGCTGCTTTAATAGATGGCTTGTTCCTCTCTTTAATTACAAAGAGAATGAGACCCAAATAACAAGAATGTCTACATTTTTAATAAATGGGAATATACAAAACCCAGTATATATTCATATTTGCTAGAGCTACAAAGTATAATCACTATCAGAAAATTCTAAAATTAAAATTTGTATTCACCTCTCCCCTTACTAATCTAATATTTAGCATAATTCTAACTAAGCAGAGCACATAATCCCTCATTTGTTTCTGGAGTTACTCCAAGCACTAGATATGGGTGGATTTTCTGATAACGAAATGTTTACACTTCTTGAGGAATTTAGTTCACCATGAGCCCTCTTTTCCCTTCTTCTAAGGACCTTCACTTCCCATGGTTCCATATTGGGTAACTGAGGCACTGTGAGAGACACAATAATCCATGTATTGTTATAATACATACAGCAGTTTATCAAGGATCCCTGGAGGAGGGTACATGATGTTATAGACTGTTAGAATAATTTTAAAAACATACCATCATTTACTGTTTATTTATTTTTTGCTTTTTTTGCGGGGCTGGAGGTAATTAGTTTTATTTCTGTCTGTCTATTTATTTATCTAGTTTTAATTTTTATTTATTTTATTTTTGCAGGGGGGAGGTAATTCGATTTATTTATTTGCTTTTTCAATGGAGGTACTAGGGATTGAACCCAGGACCTCATGCATGCTAAGTATGTGCTCTAGCACTTGAGCTATACCTTCCTCTAATTACTTTTTAAACAGAGAATCTGATTGAATTAAATGTGGGTAAAACTCAATGGACATTGAACTTTATTGATTTCCTCATTTGTATAAAAGCACCAAAATCCAGGGTCTTATGTCATGATAGGCTGTCCAGAAATTCATCTCACTAAAACTGCATAAGACCCTGTAAAGGTTGTCTTGTGATGCCTGAAACATGTTCACAGCTGATTTATGCCAGAACAGGGGACATGAAGAACGCTGAAGGACAGTCATGAGAGCTGTTAAGGGTTCCCATTTCCAGGTAAGGTGTAGTCTTCTCTATTACATGCTGCACTTGCCAATATTTGGGTAACGTCAGTCTTGTTTGGACAGACTTTTCTTCATCTCCCTTGTTTCTTTATGTTAAAGTGATCATCAGCTTTATACAAGCACCCACAGATAGCACTGGTCGTTATCAGAACATTCACTGTGTTTAGGCCACTCCCTGAAGACATGCCGAGCCACCTTAATGCTTTCACCGAGATTATTTACAATATAAATTGTAAAGGAGATTATTTTTTCCTACACAGGAAATTATTTAGTATCATTAACAATATGTAGGTTCTTAATATTGTACATCAACTATATCTCAACTTAAAAATTGGAAAAAAAAAAACACCCAGTATGTGGGTTCTGGTGAGTTTTCATAAGAGATGAGTAAAGTTCCTTTACTCACCTGCTTCCTAACAAGGACCCTGGACATTTCAGCCTAGGTCTTCAGCTACATATTCTTTTGGGTCTCCTCAATCCCATTCTCATATTTTGCATCTGGAACAGAAAATAAAATAGGAAATTAATTCTTTGGTCTAAGAACTCCAATGCTCAAATAATGGAGAATATTCATTTATCTACTGAGTAACTCATATTTCTTTCCAACAGGGAAAATGTACTTGTTTAAAAAGGAACATACTAGGTCATCATTTGTGTTAATAATGGAAACATTGTAGAACATATCTGAGAATGTCTTTTCAAGAGCTGCACTGGGGATGGAAATCTGATTTAAGTTTTAGGATCTCAAACATCTGAATTAACACTATACTGAAAAGCAGAAAAGCAAACGATGCTGACAGAAAATATTCTACATTCTCTCCTGTGGCTTTTATAACCTTTCAAAGGAAACCGGTGCCCACTGAAACCACCGATTTATACTAACGGAGTATTGGTGCCTGTGTCTTCTCCCCTGTTGAAAAAGTTCTCAGTAAATGCTTTGATTCCCTCATAACACTGATGAGACTTTTTCCTGTGTCGGAAGAGGTTTGAGCTCTGACTAAAGGCTTTCCCACATTCGTGACATTTGAAGGGTTTTTCTCCAGTGTGGATTCGTCGATGCTGAATCAGGACTGCACTCCGGCTGAAAGCCTTTGCACACACGTCACATGTATAAGGTTTCTCTCCACTGTGGATTCGCTGATGTAGATTAAGGGCTGAGCTCTGACTAAAGACTTTGCCACATTCATCACACTTGTGTTGTTTTTTTCGAGGACGGCTTCCTTGTCTTCTTTCAGACTTTCTCTCTTGTTCACAGGATCCTCTAAATGTGAAACTCTGGGAAGCATTCACATGAAGGGTGTTAGAAACTTTGTAATGTGGTTCTTTGCCTGAAGAAGTCTTTTGCCTTGAAGCTGATTTCACATTTAAAGCTCCGGTGTCTTTATCTGCAATAATACACAGAAAAGCAAATGTAACCAGTTCTCTGTTTGGAAGGAAAGAAAGGAACAATCCAAATGAAGTATACAGAGATTATTTTTCAGCTAGCATGTTTGTAATACAGTATCACAAAGTGGAAGATAGACAGGGAAAGGCAGAACACACTGAGAAGATCTTAAGGCAAAAGATAAAGGTTTATATACAGCTGAGGCAGTCAACTCTAAAGATGAAAAGCTCTGTGTGAAAGGCAGAATGGTGAGTAGGGGTAAAAAGATATATCAGAGATTGAGTTAAGCCTGGAAGAAAAGAAAAGACCTAAAAGATGAGGAAGTATTGGAGAAGCAAAGGAGCCACTGCAGGAGAGGAATCAAATGTGGCAGTGGGTAGGGGTAAGCAAGATTCACTACAACAGTATCAATAAACAAGAATTATGATAAAGGAATCACAGTCTCTAGACCATGACCTTGAGGGGTCTCTTAAAAGGACCTCAGGGCCTGCCTGAAGGCAGAAGAGGTGGGAACAGGGCTGAGCAGAAGCCCTTGCAGGCTGAGACTGCTTGCTGCTGCTTCAGTCAAGGCAGCTGTGTTTTCATCCGTTTTATATATTGCAACTTCACATAAAATTTCACTGAGAAAAGGGTCATGCTGCTTAAAAATGATTTGGAAATCGTGATGAAGATGATGTCAAGGATTCAAAACACTAAAAGATATAAGAATCTAGAAGGAAATGAGAATGTGCACTAGCAGGACACACGGGAGACCTCCTGCAGAAAGCAGCCGAGATGTGAGTGGTGGGCTGAGGCCACCTTCGCACCCCTCACCACAAACTGAACTCTGCCCCTCACCGTTTTGCTTTAAGGAGTGAAGCTCCTTCGATGCCCATGGCAGCTGCTTTTTTGTGGGCTTCAGCTGGCTACGTGGCGTCTCCTGAGTGATCTCACAAGTTGGTAGCTTCTTTGCAAGCATGTCTTCATTTTGCCCGAAGAAGACCTAGAAACAGTTTGGTACAACTGAGGTTGAAGAAAGGAATCAGGTTGAGACTTGAGGATAAAATAACAGAGAAGAAACTATCCTGGGACGCAGGGCAAGGGAGGGAGAAAGCAGGGGCACATTCTATTTCCTGGCACAGCTGGAAGAACACTGGCCACACTACACATCAAGGTGTCCTGAGTGAGAGTACCATCTGGGAGATCTACCCGCAATGAAGTGTCAGAGCTCCTGCCTCAGCCTTGCCACTCATCCCCACGGCCACTCTCACCTGTTCCACCTCCCCATCATGCTCTTCCTCCAGCTCCTCCAGCATCACCACGGCTTCCTCTCCACTCTCTGGCCGGTTCTCCTGAAACCAGGCCTGCAGCTCCTCAGGCAGCATGGCCAGGAACTGCTCCAGCACCAGCAGCTCCAGGATCTGCTCCTTGGTGTGCACCTCCGGCCTCAGCCACTGACAGCACAGCTCGCGGAGCCGGCTCAGGGCCTCCCGGGGCCCAGATGATTCCTGGTAGTCAAACTGCCTGAACCGCTGGCGGTAGGTCTCTGAGCTATAGAAGCTGCTCCAGTGGCGGCCAGAGACCGTATTGCCGGCCTGCCCTCCCTCTTCCATCTTCACCACCAGAATGCAGTCAGGGTCCTCAGAAGTTCGTGGAAGGAGTTTTGACGACTCTCTCAATTTTGCAGACATTTGGACTGGGAATAGTTCAGGACCACCAGGCTTTAATCTTCAAGGAGGTGAGACTCTCCTCATGGACACTCCTTAAATATGATTAAAGAGACAAGTGGAAACAAGACAAAGACAAGTGCTTCTTAGAACAATATAACTAAGATTAGAGACATAAGACTGTACAGAAAGTACTGTCCTTAATCTTCACATAAACCATGATTTCAAAGAATACTTCCTTCTTTAAGAAAATCAAAGAGCTTAAATGCATTAACTCATATGCATGAGTAATTTGCAACTTATTCTGAAAATCATGCCCACGAGGCTGACTAAATAGCACAATTAGAGATCAGCCAGGGCTGCAGAGGAGCTCCTGAAGACTAGAAATAAGGGAAGCCTGAGGAAAGTTATAACTCTGGGGCAAGCTCAAAGAGCCAATTAATTTTTCCAGCCTGCCACAAGGAGCCCTAAGTCTCATGAGAGAAGTATTTTTGTGGTTTTTTTTTTTTTTTGACATTTACTAATTTTTAAAACATTACTTTGGTATTAAATGAACCACTCGAAAGAAAAAAGTAATCGCATATTCCTTCATTTTAATATATTTCCATTTTTTCATGTTCATATCTACTGCTCATCTGTAATGTCTATATTATTTACATACCCATCTCTTTATTGAGGTTACTTCTAATTTTTACTATTATAAATACTGCTAGGAGGCACATCTTCAGAAAAATATACTGTTTTTCTCCTTTCAAATTATTTCCTTCAAGGATGTCCCAAGGACTTGACTTATTGGGGTCAAAGGAAGAGTGGCAAATGTCTTGCTATGTATTATCAAATAAATTGTAGGAAAGTGTATCAAATCACAATTTCACCAGCAACATAGTGATGTATGGGGGCAGTGGTTTCTCCGAGTATCACCAGCTTGTTAGCAGGAAGGGGGTGGGACACTTTCCTTAGCAGCATTTTAGCAGATGTATCACTAGTAACTGATGACTAGTTAAAAATATACATGTCCCTATTTTTTCTTTATCATTTTTCTCCCACTTCACTGAGAACTCTTCTAAGCACTGAATGATATGTAGGGGACCTGAACAAAGCCTGTGGCTGCATAAAGCTTATACTCTAGCAGGGGAGTCAAAGTTGTTACCAAATAAATGATAAAACTTTATACAGTGATGTGCTGCACTGCAAACGGTAACAGCTGACATACGGAGAATTTACTATGTGCTAAGCATCTTAATAAATATAAACTCATTTAAAGCCTCATTAAAAGCACTGTAAGGATATTTTCATCGCCATATTGTAGATGAGGAACCCGCCAGGGCAAGTTCGGGCAAGATCAGGTCAAGCTCAGGTAAGGAGACCAAAGACAAACGGAGCAGGGCTGGGGTCTGAGTCCGGGTCATCCACACTTTCTACGGTGTTGAGAGGTCCAGAGCCGGTGGCCGGGGTCCCGGCCCAGATAAGGAGCAGCAGACCCAGATGATTCTGGCCCAAAACAGAATCTGGGGTCGAGATACGAGGGGCAGGAAGGGTTTGAGGCCACGTGTCTGGAGCCGTCTAGGGAAGTTACAAAGGGAGCCCCTAAGCTAACGCAGCCTCTCGAAGTCGCAGGAGAGTGGCCGCCGTCCAGGACGCACTCTCTCCGGCACCAAGAGCCGAATGCATAATTGCTCTCTGCTCTACCCAAGAGACCGAACCCTCCAGTACCACCGAACCCCCAATACAGCCCGTGGGTCTGTAACAAACCGGGTGCCCGTAAGGGAGATTTCGCCCAGGATCGCAGATCCAGGGGTCTTCCCTGAGGGGACCGACTCTGTCTTGGAAATACCTCCTCCAGCGAGCCGGCCCCCGACGGTCCCGGGACACCTTCCTCCACCACACGACGCCGCTCGCCGACGGGGACCCAACTCCGCGAGCCCGCACGAGGCGAATGGGCGTGGGGGGAGGGTGCGCCGGAGGGCAGGTAAGCGCGCGGGGGGTGATGGGAGGAGGTCCGGCTTTCAGGGCGGAGGTCAGGGGTCACCGAGCGCCTGGGGGAGGACGAGGAGAGGCGGTGCGCGGACGCGCTGCGAGAGGCCAGGAGGTGAGGGGACGAGGTAGGGGCCGTGGAGAAGCGGGCAGGCGTGAGGAAGAGGTAGCTGGGGTGGGAGGGAAAGAGGTATGAAGAGGGGGTGCGCCGTAGCGCGTTGGGAGGGGTGGGGGCGGCTGTCGTGAGGCGGCGCCAAGGCCGCGGCCATCCCTTCCCCGCCCCCCAGGTGACCGACGCTTCTTCCCGAGGCCTAGTGGTGCGAATATCCCTCAGCTCTCACCTCCGGCCTGGGAAGGACGACCCCGCGTTGTGGGGGAGAAAAGGGGGGAAGCGCCCCATTGGAAGCTGCTTCCGGTCCTCTGGGCTGGGAGGGGGCGGGGCTCGGGATGACCGAATGGTTGCCATGGAGACGAGCCACCGCCGCCACTTCAGGCTCCCGGAGAGGCAGCTCTCGGAATAGGGGAAGAGCAAAACCCCGATGGATGCAAGTCCAGCAGCTTGGGGTCCCCGTTCAGAGAAACCAACATTATTATTTCTCAGAGTACTTTTACTTAACATTATTTCGTTTACTCGTCCAGTAACCCAGTATGGTTATTCCTATTTTACAGGGAATAAACCCGAAGTTTCTGTGACTTTCCCAAGGTCACAGGGGAGACCTATGTGCTGTCTACCGCTACGCACAACTTTCCTGTAATTCCGTCTGCTCCCGTGAGGTTGGCTACACTCCCAAGTATTGTTGTAAGGAACTGGTTTGACTCCTCCACACAAACACCCCCTCACCCCATGCCTTCACAAGAAGAACTAATGGCCCTGGAAAAGGTGAGAACCCGCGCACGCACATATTTTCGCACCAATGCATATGTGTTTCCTCAGATAATATTAAGTAAATTTAAAAATAAATCTGAGGCTAAATGAAATACAAGGCCACAGCCCTTCATGCTGACTTCCTCCTCCACCCACTTTCCCTTGGAACTCTTGGGAATATACTTGGAGAGGGAAGTGGGGAATTAGGGAGAGGATTGAATATTAATAAGGAACAATAACAAGAAAAAAATCTTTTTGGTATGAGCAAAAACAAAAAAGGTATGTTAGTACTGAAGTCTGAAGTGGTGAGAGAAAAGGCTGGTTTACTCAGTCTATACCAGATCTAGGGAATTAGGAGAGAAACTTACACCGTAATTGACCTACAATGACGTTAAATTTGAAGAATTTTTAAAACTATTTCTCAAATTTTTCAAAGTTTATTAAAATGTTTAAGAGATGTATATAGTTGATTGAAATTCCATTTAGCACATTTTTTTCGTAAGAGTAAATATAAGAGCTTTAGTGTGACACATTTTTTTCTCAACAAAAATCTTTTATGGATGTAAATTTAAAAATTATTCCATTGTAGAAGACTTTTTGCATTTATTTCACTTCTGTTATATCACCTTGCTTTTAATGTAGTGTTTCTTTTTATTATTACTTCATTTTTAGTAACTTCTAACATAGCACAAACAACTATGACCACTAGAGAAAAAGTTAGCAAATATTTCAAATTGTATGTATCAAAAATGTTCCTAAAAATGCTTTAATAAGCATTAAGTTGGTGAAGAATTTTTTTTTAAAAGAATTCTTCAACAGAGGGCTTTCATGGGATAAGACTTTTTTGCTGAGGTAACTGCTAACAGAAATAACCCAAAGTGTACAAGGGAATCTGTTTATGGTGACAGTTGGTAGATTAAGTGACTCAAGGTAATGAGGAGTTTGAAACAATTCCTCAAGGGCAATGTTTGGCTGTAGAGTGAAGTCTTAGAAGGTGGTTTGAGGAGAAAATGGATAGCAGTCAAAAACTACAAGGAGAATAAGGAACTGAAAAGCCACATGATTCGGTAAGAAGTCAGGAGTGAATTCATCAGTTAGGATTCTACCCAATAGCTACAGCCAAGAAGCTAAAGTTTTTGTTTTGTTTTGTTTTTTAAAGGATCAAATGTAAAAGATTGTCTACAATAGTTCACAGTAGTTCACAGTAAACTAGATAAAGGACAAGCTTTTGTTTTGTTTTAATGTTTGGGGGTAGAGAGGAAAGAAATGAGTAGGAACAAGGTCCCAGTAGAGTGTGCGTGTGCTATATACCAGATTCATGGTAAATACTGGGAATTCAAATGTAAGATACAGATTTTTGCTCTTTAAGAACTGATAGACTACTTAAGGAGAAGAGTATATAAGTTGGCTATTCCAATCTAAGTGGCAGATGTTTGGATGCAGCTATCTACAGGATGCTATAAAAGCACAAAGAAAGGAAGATGCTGGGGTGGGGGTGGATAGACAGGGATTGGAGCTGTTGGAGAGAGCTGAGTGTTGATACATTTCAGACTGAGGGACCAGAGTGGAATATTTAGATTGAAGGATGTCAGGTTAGGAGGGGCTGAGGATGCGGGTGAAGAAGTAAGCAGGGGTCTAGTGTTTGGCAGGCCAGGTAAAAGGCTGTGAACTAAAATTTTAGGCAGGGTCTTGAGTGAGTGGCTCAAGCATATCTGCAATTCAGATAGAACTCTCTGATGATGATGTGTATTGAAGGATGGATTTGAAAGGAGCTCAAACTCAAGGGAGGGCCACCAGCTCTGAAGCTATTACAGGGATCCAGGCTGCATCTGATGGAGGTCCGAACTACTACAGAAGGAGTGAGGATGGAGGCACATTTCAGGAAACATTCGGAAGGCTGATGTTTGCTTGGATGGTAGGCTGACAGCTGGGTGGATAATGTATCATTAAAGAAATTTTAAAAATGATGGTATGAGTAGGTTTGACAGTGGCCTATGTGGACATTTGAGGGGAGTTTTCGGTAGACTGAATCTGAGGCTGAATGAGATGCTATAATCAATACCATACAATCATACAATACATAATTAGACATTTTGTGAGATTATGTGAAAACAAATATCAAGTGTGCTCTACATCTGAATGCTTCCCGTGTATAAGTATATTAAACTCCCTGTAAATTTTATAAGCTACTTACTACACAGTGAAGGAAGAGAGCAATCACTTCATAATGACATTATAGAGACTTTCATTCCTCAACTTCTGTTCCCCTTCATCACTACACCCTTTCATCCTAACGTATTTGTTTTCTACCTGGTTAAAAGCTTTTAGTGGGGTGGCTCTGTTTCCCATTTTTTCCTTGCCTAGGGTATGTGAGGCAGGTGTGTTGGAGACAGGCTGCCATATTTCTGTAAGAATAATAGGTTAGGAAGTCAAGAAATTTAGTTTTAGAAATAAAAAGCAATTTGCCTGCAATGGAACTATGATTTCCAGAGAGTGGTGAATAATACAGTGTCTGTAGGAAGTCCAGATGGGAGTACACATTGAATAGCTATGAGAGTTTGGATGGGGGACCCATATGTCCGTTTGTGAAAGACATGAATGAAGTACCAAGTTAGGAAAACAGCTAAGGAAGCATCCCAAACTGAGTTCATCTTTTTCCCGTTATACCAACTGGCCATGCTCTCCCAATTCCTTGCTTTGATAGTGAAAACTGCTGTTAACTCCATATTCCAGGCAGAAGTACAGTCATTGGATGGAGGGCCCACCCTAATCCAATATGCCCTCATCTTAACTAATTACATCTGCAAAAAATGTGCATTACTAAATAAGGTCACATTCTGAGCTTCCATGGGGACATGAACTATGAGGGGACACTATTCAACCTAATTCAGTGCCTTTGCCAGCTAAACTGTTTATTGAAATTCACCCTTCTTTGCCTGCTCTGTAAACATGAAAGTGGCCTCCTAAACAGGTTCCCTTTACCAACAAGCATGATGTTGTGATTTGTCACTAGGGAGCGCTGCAGGACAAAGGGGCTTCCCTTCCTTGTTCTGATGTGCGAGCTCAGCATGTGGCTCTCCCTTGAGTAGTTTCCTTCTGTATCCTCTTGGGCAGTTTGGAGTCATAGTGCCTCCAGTGAGATACCTCCCTTGTACTCCTGAGGGAAGATTTCCAGCAAGATCCACTACCATGGCGCAAGAGTTCTCTCTATCCAGTGAGCCATGACTGCACTGCAGAGGAGGCTGCTAGTAATCAAGTGGCCAGAATGATACACTCTGTGTACATAAGTCAGTCCTTACCCCAGTCACCCCAGAGCTTGCTCCATAGGCCATAATGAAGTGGCCACAGTGGGAAAGATGGAGACTATGCATAGGCTCAAAGACACAGACTTGAGCTACCCGAGACTGACCTGGTTACAGTCTGTCAACAGCAGAGACCAGTGTTAAGCCTCTCAAATGGCACTGGCACCACTCCCCATGGGGACCAACCAGCCACCTGGTGGCAGGTTGATTATACTGGACCTCTTTCTTCATAGATGAGGCAGAGATTCACCCTCCCTGGAATATACGTGTATTCCAAATATGGATTTGCCTTCCCTGAACATGACACTTCAGCCTTACCATCTGGGTACTTATGGGTTGCTTTATGCATTATCTTGGTATTCTGCACAGAGTTCTTCTCATCAAAAGCTCATTTCACAGCAAAGGAACTAGAGCAATGGGCTTATGCCCATGGAGTCACCTGGTCTTACCGCCTTCCTCATCACCTCGGAGCAGTTAGTTGGCCTAATTGAAATTTGGAATGACTTTCTGAAGACTCCATTGTGGTGCTAGTTGGGAGACAACCCCCCCAGAACAATGGGATTCTGTCTTACAGTGTGGAGTATATGCTTTGAATCAGTGACTGTTGTGTGATGGTCTCTCTCCCACAGTCAGAACACATGGATCTGGGCTTCAAGGGATGGAAGTGGGAGTGGCTCCTTTCACTCTCAAACTCAACAACTCATTTGCAGAAATTTTCTTCCTTCCCCCAGAAGTTTGAGTAATACTGGTTTGGAAGTTATAGTCCCCAGGGGAGGAAGATTTCCACCAGCAGACACAGTTCAGTTGAATTGGAAAGTGAACATGCCTTCTGGACACTTTGGAGCTCTTATTCTATTTATCAGTTGGCAAAAAAAAAAAAAAAAAAAAAAGGAAAAGCAGTTACTCTAGGCTTTAGGTGAGGTGCCCGAACTTGGGCTGCTACTGCTCAATGCAGGCAAAGAGGACTATGAAACCTAGGGGATTATATGAGAGTGACTCTTGGTACTTCCACGCCCAGGAGTAAAATTTAATGAAAAACTACAGAAACCGGGAAGGGCGAAACCGGGAAGGGCGGGACTGAAGACTCAGAGTCTCTGAGAGTGAAGGTCTGGGTCACTCTAGTAGGTAAAGAACCCCAACCAGCTGACTTTCTGCCTGAGGATCAAGAAAATGTGATGTGGACGGGGCAGTGGAAAGGGAGAGATGGTAACATTGATAGCCTCATAACAGAAATCGTAGAAACAACGGTGGAAGTAGCTTCATATATTTCCTATTTGCTCATTACATACGTGTGTTTATTGTATATGGTAACTGTGTTCTTCTGTCTCCTTTCTGTTGTTATTTTACATACACAGAGTTGAAAGTTAGCTTTACAATTTATTCTTTAGGTAACAGAACGTTCAGTGGGACTCTGCTTGAATTTGAGGACTGATTAATATAACCAGCGATGGATACAGTGCCTGTGGAGCCTGGGCACCTCTACATTTTGAGGAAAGGTGTTTTACTTTTAAGACAGAAAATTGTATTTTGTTAAGGTAAGAATTAGAGTTGTCTTATTGATGCACAGAAGTTCAAAGAAGGGTGCTCAGGGAACTGAAGAGCCAAAGGGCTCTCTTGCTTGTATCTCTGTGCTGTTGCTCAAGCTCTTCTTTGAACCTGTAAGTGTCTCTTATCCTCTCAAATCTGAGTCACAGCTTGTTTCACCATGAGGTTTCTTCCAGCTGCCCTACTCTACAGTGATTTTTTTCTTCTCATGGCCTTGAAGAACTTGACTGTATCACACATTTAACACCTAATTATATTCTGAATGTAATTTTCCTCCTATTACTTGTTGTATTCCCCTGCCCCTCCACCAGCACCAGTCCACTTGATCCTGAGCTCTTTTAAGACTGTCTCATTCCTTCTTTGCATTATCCATCAGAAATACACACATGAATACATACACAATTGAATACCCCTAAATTAAATAACTGTCCTTATTCACTTACTACACTAATTAATCTGCTTCTTGCTCCAAATTCAGTGTTTCAGCTAATACAATGTTTCCCAACCTAATCTAGCTAGAAATCACCTTTGACATTAATATATAATTTCTCAAAATTATTTGGAAATTTTTGCAAATTCATCAACTTTTGCTTGATAATAGAGCAGAGATTTATGTAAAATATTTTATTTTGGATTAATATATCAAAGTTATTTTAAGATATACTATATAACATTTATAATATGACTTAAAATGACAGTTCTTTCTAAAGTTATCTGCAGATTTAATGCAATCCCAATAAAAATTTCAATACTTCTCTATAAATTAAAAAACTGATACTAACATTTATATGGAAATGCAAAGAATTAAGAAAAGCCAAGGCACTCTTCTTTTTTCAATTGAAATATAGTTGATGCACAATATTGTATGTTACAGATGTACAATATAGTGATTCACAACTTTTAAAGGTTATATTTCATATATAGTTATTATAAAATATTGGCTATATTCCCTGTGTTGTACAATACCCTTGTAACTTATTTTGTCATAATGGTTTGTACCTCTTAATCCTCAATTCCCTATATTGTCTCTCCCTCCTTCCCTATCTCAAATGGAACCTCTAGTTTGTTCTCTATATTTGTAAGTCTGGTTTTTTTTGTTATATTCACCAGTTTGTTGTATTTTTTACATTCCACATGTAAGTGATATCATATGGTATTTGTCTTTCTCTGTCTGACTTATTTCACTTAGCATTAATACCCTCCAAGTCCATCCATATTGTTGCAAATGGCAAATTTTCATTCATTTTTATGACTGAGTAGTATTCCACTACATATATATGTATCTATGTATATCTCTCTATATATATCACATCTTCTTTATCCATTCATCTGTTGATGGACACTTAATTTGCTTCCATATTTTGGCAATTTTAAATAATACTGCCATGAACATTGGGGTGCATGAATCTTTTCAAATTAATATTTTGGAATTTTTTTTGGATATATACCCAGGAGTGGAATTGCTGGATCATATGGTAGTTCTGTTTTTAATTTTTTTGAGAAACCGCCATACTGTTTTCCACAGTGGCTGCACTAATTTACATTCCAACCAACAGTATACGAGGGCTCCCTTTTCTTCACCTCCTGGCTAACATTTTTTGGCTTTAGGTGTACTACATAGTGTTTTGACATTTATATACATTAAGAAATGATTACCACAATAGATCTAGTAACCATCTGTCGCTGTACAAAGTTATTACCATATTATTGACTGTATTCCTTATGCTTATGGTAAAGATTATTCATTAATATTGTATTATAACTATATTTAGAGTACTTATATACAAATATAGAATGTTAATTTAAGATTAAATATTGAAAAGTATATTTATATTTAAATATATTTTAATTCATTAAGATTATATTATCACTACAATTAGAGGAGGAGGTGGTGCTGATAGGGAAAGATCTAAATCTCCATCTTCCAAGATAATTAATAGTGTTCTTTGCCTTCCTCTCCACAAGAGGGCGCAAGGTGAATAAGGTTTTCAAGTCCATTGTTTCAGCGAGGGCTTCTGGCTGTGACCAAGGGACTACCCCTTCCATTTTGATAGAGTTGACAAACTGCTACTGTTAACATCTAAACAATTGTCTTTGAGGTCAGGGAGCTGTTAGAGGGATATCCAGATAAAGAAGTCATGATTTAAAGCACTCGTAGCCTCGTGGGGTCACAGAGGGAACAAGAGTGATACATTTGGAGGGCGTGCTAGGGACCCAAGGAGTCCCGAGGTGACGAGTTGCAATGTTCCTTCTGAGAGGCTGGCATGGTTGGCAGGGATGCATTTGGATGAGGCAGTGGGACGGGAGGGAGGGCGCGTGGAGGGATGTGCTGTGGGAGCCCTGAGGGCCCAGGGCGGCGGTGGGAGTGCAGGAATGTATACAGCAGCCGACTCAGGGGCTCTGATGGCAGGGGTGAAGGCTCGTAGCCAACACTGTCTGCAAACACGGGGCAGTTTCCGAGGTTAGTCCTCCCTTCTTTGTTCCTTGCAGTCTGCTCTGTTCCCTCAAGGCCCCGTGACCTTCACATACACATCCCTCCGCCCCCACCTTGCCCCCTCCATGACCTTCTTCGGTGTATCACACCCTCTTCTCACACAGGTTTTTTCGCTTGTCCAGGGCCCTTTCCTCTTAGGGACTGGTATTTTCTTTCAGACTTTCCCCGCTTATCTGAGGGTTTGCTCCTTGGTCTCTAGGCCTCCTCTCCTCTCCTGGTCCTCCCTCCCTCCCCCCCAACCAGGATGCCCATCCTTCTTCCCCCTGGTCTCACATCTGTCAGCGCCCTCTCTCGAGGCCTGGAAAAGGACTGACTCTCAGGACCCCTGGGGCCCTGCTGAATATGACTGAAACTCTTTTCACAGCTTAGATTTTATTTCTGTGGCCTGAACTTCATGCTGTACCCTCGGCATTTCAATCTAATATTTCAGAAGCAATAGCACTGCTTATGGACTCTGAACTTGAAATGTGGAAAGGTCTGCACTGCCCTTTCTGAACCTACACCTGGTTCCAGGTGAGCTTGTCTGCCGTGCCGTGTGACGGTGTGATGGAAATTATGCCAGACGAGGGGTCGTGATCACAGGCCCGCCCCCTGGTGCTGCCCTTCCTGGCCAGGGCACCTGGGCAGGTGAACGTACCTCTCAGAGTCTCAGTCTCCTCATCTGTAAAATAAAGCCAGTGAGAGCAATTACCCCATAGGACTGCCCTGAGAAATAAATGAGCTAACAATAAATGAGGTAGTATTTCCTAAGCATCTAGGAAAACCTTTGCACTAAAAGGAAATATTAAAAAAAATGTAGCTATTACTATTATTGCTATTATTTCTTCACCTGTGCAACTCAAGTGAGATTGCCAAGGAGAGCCTGGATAGTCTCCAAGACGCTTCTTCAAGCCCTTTCCTCTGAGTTTGTCAAATATGATTTGCCACACATTCGGGGCATGTTCTGTAACTCAGTCCTTACAGCTTCCCTCGTCTGCTTTTCCCCGACCCCACCCCAGCCCTGCAACACCTCAGTCAACAGCTCTTTGTACTAAATTCCTCTCTGAAAGAGCACATGGTTTCGGTTCTGGGTGCAGTGGCTTTACCATCTGGGGAGTCAGCCCCAGGCAAGTGGCATCCCCAGCCAAACCAGAGGAGTCATCACCGCCTGTGCTCACATTCAGGTTTCTAGATGTGAATATGGGCCAAAGGATGCCATATTGGTTGCTATGACACCCCCCCAGGTGTATATAAATGTTTTTATCTCTCTTCTAGAGCAAAATCTAATACAGCCTGCAATGGGGCCTGAGGGGAGGCTGAAAACCTTCACTGATGTGTTAAACTGGTTAGGTTGCCCATTCCCCTTTAAGACATTTCTATTTCCTGGTGTTCCCACCTTCCTGCTTTAGAACAACAGCAGTCACAAGTGAACCCTCCACACATTGCACCTGCAGGACGTGTGGGATTGAGAACAGGCTAGCGTCAGCATTGGCCCAGTTCGTTCCAAGTGACGATCAAGACTGCTTACAAAGGTTTCCCAAAACTGGTCTTATGACCCCCGCTGACTTCCTACCTCTGGCCCAGCAAAGAGGTTTAAGAGGCTGATGAAAGGCTGCAGATGAGGGGATGTTGGAGAGAGCCGTGGGCATGCTGGTTCTAGCCTGTGTTTAGGGAGAGGAGGCAGGGATGCACAGGAGGGGCCGATGCTCCCACAGCCTCCAGAGGCTGAGGGAATGCATGGTGTTTCTCAAGGACCAGGCTTGGGCCACTCAAGCGAGAAAGCTGGAATGGGGTCGATTTATATCCCAACCAAGAAGGCTGCCTGAAGGGCAGAACCCCACGACAGAATAAGTTCTGAGGCTCCATTAGACTGAGGAAAGGTCTTGAGCGACAGGGTGGAAAGAGATCCCCAGAGAATAGGAGGTCTTAGAAAAACCCACAGAAGTACCTCAGGGAGGAAAGTGCTTCATGGAGAGGGCTGATGCCAGAGCATCATGGAATTCCAAGTTGTATGAGGACTTCTGCTCCACCTGCGCTTCTATCCTGAGTGAGGTCTATCCTGGAGCGAAAGTCATAAAACAAATTGGAGAGAAAAGAGAAATGTATCAGGACCTTTCCCCCTGCAGGTGTCATGGCAGAGGATGGGAAACCCAGACCAAATATGAAGTTTGAAGTTTATTATTATTATGCTGGACACCATACTTTAATTACTGAACTTGCAGTGACTGGAGGATCTTTTGTTACTCATAAGTAACCAGAAAAGGCTGAAGAGCTGCCAGAGTGCATCTCTAAGAGGCAGGGAAGAAGTAGCCCTACCGCGGGGAAAGTGTTCTCTGAGCCCATCTCCATGAAGCCCATTTGCTTCATATAAAAGCCAGGCTGACAACCCATGCCAGAGTTAGGTGTTCAGTGGAGTGATCACAAGGGGTGACAGCAGCTGTGAACTTTATTCTAGGGCAGGATTCTGTGCCCAGGAGGGTTCCTGCCCCACTCCTAGGAACAGAGGGCTTTTCACTACCCCTGGAAGCAGGGGATCTCTGCAGAGCTTGAGATAGGATGGAGAGTAAAGAGAGGGTGAAGGAGACTATTCAGAGGGAATGGATGCGACCTGACCAAGGAGTGCAGAGAGCCTGGCTGGCAGGGCTGGTGCTCATTTGAGATTTGTGACATCCCTGTCCCTTTGATACCTGCTCCTTGCGTCCGATGGCTGGATGGTTCTGGTTAACCAGCACTGGGGTTTTACCCCAGTGTAGAGAAAGAGTCCAAGAAGAGAATCAGAAGGCAAGTGGTGATGTGCTGGACCACAGATAGTCTAAGCCGGATGAGAAAGAAAGTGTGACACTGGCCCTGCAGACAGGGTCCTGTGGGTCCAGGTGTTGGAGCCAGGATCTGCAGAGAGCGAGAGCCACGGGAGATGGAGGTCCCAGAACAGCAGGCTTCCCAGCAAGTTCCTGAAAGTGGGGCTTTCATTTGTGAAAATAAGATCTGGAGTTAGGCTGTGGGTGCTAAGGTGTAGGGAGAGGATGATTGTTGAGATGATGGAGGACTGAGAAGCCAGGGTGCAGTGGCTCATTCATGGTATAGAACTGACAGGGCAGGAGGGAGAGGACCAGGTCGGTCAGGCAGGTGCTACAGTCGCTGTAGAATGAGGTGAGTGCAAGTCAGGCACAAGAAGATTTCACGGGTGGTAAAGTCTTGGGGCATAAGGTCAATGTCAGGGGAAGAGAAATGGATTAGAAATGTATTTGGATGTTTGGAATGACTGGAATTCTGCAGTGTAATACTCCAGTTATTAAGCTCTGGTCCTTTCCACACATAGTCACATAGACACATAGGCACACAGACACAGACATACACACACACACACACACAGCCTGAGCTGACCAAGTGGCCGGGGCCTGGATCATTACCTGGACCCAGTCCAGGCAGACCGCTCCTTACCCCCCGCCCCACTGTCATCACTAATGCCCCTCAAGGACTCTTGGGATGGGTTGGCTGCAGAGTGAGTGAGGCATGATGGCCTGACGTGCTTCTCCTCAGCCCTCTCCTTCACTGGGAATAGAGAATTATTTGCCAAGTGCAGGGGCTGGCAAAGTGCCACATCAGGCTTCTCCAGTGGCTCATTGTGGCTGACAGGGGTGGCTGAGGTTGGGGTGAGTGGCCAAAGGCCTCCCAGCGCCACCCCTGCAGGAATCCCAGCCCTCCCACAGGAGTTTTGAGTTTACAGACAAGCTCCAGTTGACAGATACTCACTGGGGGCTTTGCTGGATGCCCGGAGGGACAAACCCTGTCTTTAAGAAGCCTGCAGACCAGCTGAAGAAATGTTTGTACGAGACCCTTGAGTCATAGCAGAAGGAAGCGTGAACAACTAGGCATTGCTGTGCAAGGGGCTAGTGGGGTGGTGGCAGGTTTCCTGGGGAAGGCAGCTGCAAGCTCAGCTGGGAAGGAGAGGTGTCTTAGCAGGAAAGGAGCTTTCCGGGCTGGACTGAAAATTGGATATAATCATGGTTATATGGTGTTACGTGGTTCTGGTGTTTGAATCAGCAGCCACAGAAGGGTAGTGTCTTCTGTCACTTCTCTGTACCACGTACACATGTGTAAAACAGAATGGAACAAACACATCTGAATGGTCCTTTCCCCCCATGTAAACCATACTTCTCTTAGTACTTTGAGACAGCAAAGCTGCATTCAGCATTCCAGGTTGATATACTGCTCTGTGCTTGCTTGAAATATCAAATGTTATAATAATTTGTCTGTGGAAACATCTTGCCTTGCATCTCCCCTCTTCTGGATCCACAAGTGATGCTGACTTGTCAGCGTTTAGGTGCCACACCTGGTTGCAGCAGGCATGTCCTTAGCATCTCCACTCTCCTCCAGCTGACTTAATTCTCCTCCCCCAGCAGATTGTTGGGGAGGAAAACTTACAAAATCTTTATTCTTCATCCCTAACTCTCCATCGGGGTGGGGTCATCAAAGTCACAGGAACCCATGGATTCTTCTAGAAAAAGAGAAGGTTTGGGGACAAAGCCCCCAGGACCATCATCAAAATGGGGGGGGGGGGACAAAAGGAGGGGCAGAAAGAGTGGAGGGGTAGCAGACAGCAGAGGAAGAGAAGGATGTGGGTGTGTGGTATCAGGTGCTGCCTGTGCAAGCAGGAGGAGACCTGAAGGGCGGTTGCAGGAGCTGGGGGAGAGACACTCAGGAAGGCGGGGGTTGGGGTGTGGAGTAGACGGCTGATTGCAGTTGGGCCGGGTGTGAGGAAATGGAAGGAGCAAGTGCAGACAGTTCTTTCAAGAACTCTGGCTGAGAAAGGGCAGGGAGAGATGAGGCAATAACAGCAGGGAAGGTGTTTTTATGATGGGTGAGGTCTGAGCATGACGAAAAGCCTGCTTTTTGTTTAAATATTCCTTGATTGTAGCATTAAAGCCAATGTGATATTTAGCCTGTAAGTAGGGACAATCAGGGAGTTCTGCCTCTGACAAGACTGTGATGGCAGCTGATCACACGTATATTATAGCGCCAGTGATTCTGAGACAAAGTTCCACCCCAGGACAGTCTGGGCTGGAATTGGACAACTCTGGATTATTTAGAAGCACTGCAACCTACTGGGGAAAAAAAATCAAGAATGAGGAAAGAGGAGAAAATAACTCAGAAAAATCTTCATGTAAATGGAAATTATTTACAAAAATCTACCAACACCTGAAAGTTAACTCTGTGTGTGTGTGTGTGTGTGTGTGTGTGTGTGTGTGTGTGTGTGTGTTTTGCAGGGGGAGAGTTAATTAGGTTTATTTATTTATTTTTTCAATGGAAGTATTAGGGATTGAACCCAGGACCTCATGCATGCTAAGCATGGAGCTATACCCTCCCTGCTTTATGTTGGGTTTTAAAACAAGTATCAATCCCCTCCGCAACCAGAGCTCTGAGAGGCTTGCCCAGACTCCAAAAGGTCTATGGACATCCTAGGGGTTGGTAGGAGTGCTGATCCCAATTTTAGGGGAGAGGCCAGCTAAAGTCAGAGAGTATCTGATGACTAGGAACACCTTCAGCAGTTCATAAACACATGCTGTTTGTGCCAGCTCCCAGGGAAAAAAGGGTGTGGAGACTGGCATTTGCTGGTTACAAGCAAGGGAGGTTAACTGAGGTGAAATGGGCGTCTTTTGTACAATACAAGCTACCGGAGGAGTCCAGCATGGTGAATATCAGGACTGGTTCAAATATGATTAAATGACATCATGCCTCAGAAGAACAAAAATTAAAATTGAATTAGTTAATTAACATTAAAATTGAATAGAATGAATTTAACTGCTAAACTAAAGCCCATAAATTATGTTTTTAAAAGGCAGCAGAATTGTGCTCCTAGTCAAGGGGGAGTAACAGAGACTCTACCTTCCTGCCTGAAACAACAACAACAAAGAGAGAGAGAAAATTAAAAAAAAAAATGGGTGCAGTATATGAAACAGTGGTTTTCAAGCCCCTGGATATCAGGCAACAAAAGACAGTGATCTCTGAGATAAGGGAAACAAAGCATTGCCCCAGCTTACTGCTTTTAGAATTTTCAGGTGACAGTACAGCAAAAGGGACTCAAGCATAGCGAGACCCAACTGCATGCTGCCTACAAGAAAGCCATTTAATAAAAGGACATACTTAGAGACAGAAGGCAAATTGGTAGTTGCCCAGGGCTAGGGGAAATGGGAAGCGACTGCTTAACTGGTACAGGGTTTTCTGTTAGGGTGATGAAAACATTTGGGAACTAAATAGAGGAAGTGATTGCACACTGTTGTGATTGTGCTAAATGCCACTGAATCACACACCTTAGAGTGGTTATTTTGATGTCATATGAATTTCACCTGAAAAAAAAAGATACTAACCAGGCATAGAAGGAAACAAGGCAATATAAATAAGAACCAGCAGAAACCACAGACCCACAGGTGATCTAGAGAATGAAGTTATAAAACTTAGCCTTAAAAATAATTACACTTGTTGTGTTCATGGAGAGGTGAAAGATGAAACTGAGTATTTTGACAGAGATACAAACTGTAAAAAAGAGAGAGAATGTTTTGTTGTCCACTTTCCCATACTCATCTCTATGTGCAAGGTTTCTGACGTTGGACCTTACTGGTTCCCAGGAAACAATCACAAGTTAAACCGTTAGAGGTACCCTTGTATATGCACTTTTACAAAGTAGGGTTCCATTTTGGGAAATACATTTTATTCCATAAAAGTGCCAAAGATCTTAGAAAATAGATGAAAACAGATATAAATGTTACAAAACAATAAGCATATTAATTAAAGAAGTATGTGGAAAAGACATTGTAAATGTTCATTTGTGGGTGTTTTTCTACATGTTTTTACATCTGAGGCATTGTAGAGTTTAACTGGTAACCTCTATTCAACTCATTGACATTTATTGAACATCTTCAAAAGAAAACTCAAAGAGATCAAATCAGTAACTCAGTGGATGGGTTTAACAATGGAATAGAGAGCTGGAGAGAGAAATAATGAATTTTTGATGGCTTACAAGACAATATCCAGAATTGAGAAGTGAAGGTGAGAGATGGGAAAGTTACAGAAGGGAGTCTTGTAAGGAGAGGAGAGGATGAGTGGGGCAGAAGCAGTATTTGAAGAGTTAATAGTTAAGAATTTTAAAAAATTTATTAAAGATATGAAGTCATACACTAATAGCTGACTTCTAAACAGAAACAGTGAAATATGGAAGACAGTGAAATGATATCTTCAAAATGCTGAAAGAAAATAGCTATCTGCCAGAGGATAGTGTAGGAAACAAATGGTCTAGCAGTTCATAAATGGGACATTAACTTAGGACAAGAGAAAGACGACAGGATTACAGGAGATGGGTAAGTTCAGAGCAGCCACTCTCGAGGCATTAGCAAGGGGTATTTCCCAGGCAGGTGGTCAGGAAATCTCAAGGTCCATTGGTGGAACAGTGAGTCAGTCTGTTAGGGTGAAGTTGAGCACCCATTACTAAGGGTGGGATAGAAACTGAGACTGGAAACGGCCAGTGGGAGCAAGATGGTGAATGATCTCATCCTACAGGTGATGGGAAATACTGAAGGTGTTTTGTGGCATCCTTGCCTGCTTTCCTGGTAGGATACTACTGCTAAAAGTCTTTCTCACATTTTCCTGGTACAGGCATAAATCATGCTGTCTCTTGCTACTTTACTATGAGTGAAATGAAATTTAGAAAAGTGCCAGCTTCAGCCTGCACTGTACTTTCACTCCCTTGAGAGGAAATATTATTAAATTACCATTTTAAGATAATCCAATTGCAATGAATCTTATTTCCTCTTTGATTTGTTCCTCTGGAGCCAGAGCGAGACAGTAAAGCAGGGAGGGAAGAGAAAATAAAGAAGTTCCCTTTCAAAGTTGTTTCCACGTGGCCGACCTTTTGGATTATTTTCTCATTTTCTAAGCACCACACTTTTTTAGTCCTAACCTTGCCCTTTCTTTCTCCACAAGGGCAGAGACACTCCTTATAAACCTGTGCTGTCTTAATCAGTCCACGTGAACTCTAAAAGTTCTATTTCTTCCATATCTTTGCCAACAGTTGGTATGGTCAGTCTTCGCAATTTTAGCCATTCTAGTAGGTATATAGATGGTTTTAATTTGCATTTCCCTAATTAATTTCCCAAAGGTATTGGACATCTTTTCATCTGCCTTATTGCCATCCTACACTCTATTCAGAGAACTGTGTGTTCAAATCTTTTGCCTATTAAAAATCTTTTTCATTGTACTTTGAGAGTTTTTATATATTTCAGATAGCAGTCCTTTGTCAGATAGGTAGTTTGCAAATATTTTCTCCCAGACTCTCACTTGTCTTTTCAATCTCATAAGAGTCTTTGGAAGAGCAGGAGTTTTATTGAATAGATCTAATTTATCAAATTGTTATTTTATTGATCATGTTCTTATATAAAGAAATTGTATATAAGAAATCTTCACCTAATTTGTTTATAAAGATTTTTTTCTAGAGCTTCTAGCAGGTCTGTTGTTTCAAGCTTTACATTTAGGTCTATGTTTAGTTTTTTATTGCTGCATAACAGGTTACCACAAATGTAGTGGCTTAAAACAACAGAAATTTGTTGTCTTACAGTTTCTGTTGGTTAGAAGTCTAGCACAGCATGGCTGGGTTCTCTGAGCTAAAGTCAAAATATTAGTCAGGGCTCCAGTTCCCATCTCGGGCTTGCAAAGTGTAGTTTTGGGCACATTTCAATTACAGTTGTAGGACTGAGAGACCTGTTTTTTGCCTGTTGTTCGCAAGGAGCCTTTTTCTCATCAGTTCAAGGCTGTCCACATTTCTTCTCACGTGGCCCCTCCATCTTCAAACCTGCAATGGCACGTTGATTCCTTCATATGCTTTGAATCTCTCCGACTTCCCCTTCTGCCTTTCTCTTATGCTTTTAAAAGTCTATGTGATTACATTGGGCCCACCTGGATAATCCATGGTAATCTCCCCAGTTTTAAGGTCAACTGATTAGTAACCTTAATTATATCTTTAAAGGTCCTTTTGCTATGTAAGATATTCAGAGTCCTGGGGATTAGGGTATGGAATCGTCTTGGGGTACATAATTCTGCCTCCTACAATCAATGATCCATTTCGAGTTAATGTTTGTATATAGTGTGAGATATGGATAGAAGTGCATTTGTTTTCATGTGCCTAGCCAATTGCTGCTGGACCATTTGTAGAAAAGACTATCCTTTCTCTACTGGATTATATTTGTTGGGAGGATAGGGGAATAAGCAGAGCACAGAGGATTTTTAGGACTATGGAAATATTTTGTATGGAAAAATACCATAACAATGGATACATGTCATTATACATTTGTCCAAACCAGTAGAATGTACAACACCAAGAGTGAACCGTAATGTAAACTATGGACTTTGAGTGATTGATATGTCAATAGTCGTTCACTAATTGTAACCATTATACCATTCTGGTGGGGGGTGATGATAATGAGGAAGGCATTTACGGGTGTGGGAGGTATATGGGAAATCTCTGTATTTTTCATTCAATTTTACTGTAAAAGTCTTAGTTAAAAAATACAAAAAAATTTCCTTGAAAATCTATTGTCCATGTATGTGTGTGTCTGTACTTATATTTTGTCTGTCTGTTAGGTCCTTGATCCAATTGTTTGCTGCTATGCCAACACAACAGTGTTCTGATTACTGTCCTTTATAATCTTGAAATCTGGGAGCGTTAGCTCTCAATTTTTCTCTTCTTTTTCAAACTCATTTGAATATTTCAGGTCTTTGCATTCCCATATGAATTTTAGAAACAACTTGTCAATTTTCATAAAAATAATACTAGAATTTTGGCTGAGATTCTGTTGACTCCATGGATCAATTTGGAGTGAACTGACACCTTAACTATATTTCGTCTTCTGTCTGCTGAACAAGATATATATCTCCATTTATTTAGATCTTTCAGCATTATTTTGTATTTTTCATTGTACAGATCTTTCACATCTTTTGTCAGGTTTTATCTAACTGAAGTATTTTATATTTTTGAAATGACATTGTTTTAATTTCAATTTGATTGTTCATTACTAGTATAAAGAAATATAATTTATTTTTGTTTTCTTTTGTTTCTTTTTCTTGCTTCCTGCATTGGCCATAAGCTCCTATACAAAATCCAGTGTCCTTACCTTGTTCCTGATCTTAAGAGGAAAGCATTCAGTCTTTTACCATTAAGTATAATGTTAGCTGTAAGTCTTTCACAGATGTCCTTTATCAGGTTAAAGAATTTCTCTTCTATTCCTAGTTTTCTGAGAGGATTTTTTTTTTTTTTAGTGGACGGTGGATTTTGTCTAATGCTTTTTCTATATCTATTGAGATGATCATATATGGTTTTGCTTTTTTAGTTTGTTAATATGGTAAATTACATTAATTTGCAAATGTTAAGTCAACCCTGCATTCCTGGGATAAGCTCCTCTTGCTTGTTTTCTATTTCACTTTATACATAGTTGGATTTGATTTGCTAAAATTTTGTTAAAGATATTGGTCCGTAGGTTTCCTTCTTATGTCCTTGAATCATATGATATCAAGTAGTGCTGGCCTCTTAGGAATGTATTGAGAAATATTCCACATTAATTTTTTTTTGGAAGTGTTTGTGTAGAATTGGTATTATTTCTTCCACAGTGTTTGTTAGAATTTACAAGTGAAGCCATCTGGGCCTGGAATTTTTTGTGTGGGAAGGTTTTAAACTTCAAATTTAATTTATTTAATAAATATAGAGCTATTTCTTAAGCTTTGGTAGTTTTTGTCTTTCAATTAATTTGCCCATTTCATCAGTTTTCAAATTTATAAGCAGAATGTTTTCCTAATATTCCTTTTTAAAAAAATTTTTTAACATTTTTTATTGAGTTATAATCATTTTACAATGTTGTGTCAAATTCCAGTGAAGAGCACAATTTTTCAGTTATACATGAGCATATATATATTCATTGTCACATTTTTTTTCTCTGTGAGTTACCACAAGATCTTGTATATATTTCCCTGTGCTATATCCTAATATCCCTTTATCATCCTTTTACTATCTGTAAAATTTATACTAAGTCACCTTACTTTTTCCTGGTATTGATAATTTGTGTCTTCTCTCCACTTCCCCTGATCAGTCTGACTAGAGGTCTATCAATTAACATTATCAGAGAATCAGCTTGCAGATTCATTGATTTTCTTTATTGTTTTACTTTTTTTTATTTTATTGATTTCTACTTTGACCTTCATTATTTCCTTTCTTCTGCTTACTTTGAGTTTAATTTGCCTGAATTTTTGCAATTGCTTAAGTTGGAAGCTGTCATAATTCATTTGAGACATTTCTCCTTTTCTAATATTTAGCACTAATATCTGGTAATTAGTGCATCTAATTACTCCTATTGCAGCATCCTACACATTATGATATGTTATGCTTCCATTTTCGTTCTCTTCAAAAATAATTTCCAGCTTTCTGTTTTATTTCTTTTTGATTCGTGGGTCATTTAGGAGTGTGTTACTTAGTTTCCACCTAACCACCTAATAAAATTACTAATAATTTGAGATGGACCATTAGGCAGGAGGCTGCAAGGTGGAATTACAAGGGAAAGGCTAGGAGTGAAGGATTCAACCCTGTGTTAGTCTCCTGTGGCTGCTGTAACAACCATAACTTTAGTGACTGAAAACAACACAAGTTTATTACCTTACCTTGCAGTTTTGGAGGTCAGAAGTCCAAAAATCAGTATCTGAGCTACAGTAAAGGTGTTGTAGGTCTTCATTCCTTTCTGGAGCTCTGGGGGAGAATCTGTTCCCTTGACTTTTCCAGTTTCTAGAGGCGCCCACACTCCTTGGCTCACAGCCCCTTTCCTCCATCTTCAAAGCCAGAAATGTTGCATGGCTCTGACCATTTTTAATTTTGCAGTTACAGCTCCCTCTCTGACTCTCTCTCCTCTGTTTCTCAGTTCTACTTTTAAGGACCCTGGAGACAACATTGGGCCCACCAGGATAATCCAAGATAATCTCCCTACTTTAAGGTCAGCTGACTATCAATTTAGTTTCATCTGCAACTCGAATTCTGCTTTCCCATGTAACCTAAGATAATCACAGGTCCCAGGAGCTGGGGTGTGGACATCTTTAGGGGGCCATTTTTTGGCCTGCCACAAGCTCCTCCTTAGTTAGTATATGGTTGGGGACAGCGTTCAGGGGAAGCAGATAATAACGGTATCTGGAAAACCATGAGGGAAGGAATTCAAGTTCTGCATGAGAGGCGTCGGGGAAAAAGCTTCCAGTATCCCTATTACGAGGAAAAGAGATCTGAAAGATCCAAGGGAAACTGAGAAACCCCTTTCATGGTTTGCCAGCTTTGGCTGCGTGTATTTGAAAAAGGGTGATTGTGAGGTACTTCCTTTTTCTCTCTAAACAGGGATTTAGTTGTGATGGGAAAAGTCACTGTGGAAATTTTTAAAATTATAGGAATGTAAACCAGTGATAATAATTGGCCTTTGGCCCATCGATGAGGTGGCTGGCACTTGCTGCCAGGGTGCCTTTGTCAGGAAGACCCAGGGGCTGGAGAGAGAACAGCATCAGGATGAGCGTGGGGAGCCCAGTGCCTGCTCTGTGAGTCAGCTTACAAAGAGGCCACGTGGACTCAGATGCAGTGAAGCATACCCGTCTGAACAAGAACGCAGACCCAAGGGAAAATATTGTGGAGTGAGGTGATTTATGACTTCATTTTATCTCCTCTTTTGAAACATTAGGAAATATCAGGCTTAGTTTTTTCAGATTTATTCAGGTTTGCATGGAAGAGGGAGAAACTAAAAACAAAAACAAAAACAAAAACCAAGAACAAAAACACTTGTTTGACTCACATCTGTCTCTTGGGCATCGTTTCTGGGCAAGAACTGCATTCTTGTAAACCAGGGTTTACCTGCAGCCTTCGTTGCTTTAGGATAGCTGATTGCCGGAAACTGGAGACACATCAACACTCACACAGTGGGCTCCACTTGCTGCTTATTGTTCATTTGTAGAACCTCTTGACTGTGAGGTTAATTTGAAAACCATTTCCAAATACTATCACTCTGGGGTTTCTCACTCACATTTTCCATATTCTAAAATTGTGTTATTAATGTGGTGCAACTCTCATGTTTAGTTTTATTAAACTAGCAGTACTTTGTTCTTTGTTCTTGATGTGTATGTGTGTGTGTGCGCGCACGTACACCGCACACTTTTACTTGTGTATTGCTTAAAGGAACCAACCAGCCAAAGAAGCAACCAAATATTGTTCTACTTTCACACTAAAGTGACTTTTTAAGGCTTATTGAATTATATTATTGTGAATTTGAGTAAGACATTTAAGTGCAAGGCAAATTAGGGTGAACAGAACATTGGAGCACACTCAACTGTTTTATCTGAATTTTAGTGTGAAACAAAGCTGTGGCTGCAACCACAGTTTTGTGGATTGTGCTCCTTAAATTGATTAATTGATTTGCTCAGCTTCAAGAGAAAGGCTCGTCCTGCCCTCGTCACATGTGGGCCATGTGCAGTGAGCCACCAGCCCTGTTGGGGCCAATGTCAGAAGACAGACACAGGGACCCTAGATACCCTCTCAGAGGCTGCATGGGCGCCTCAGCGCTGCCCTCAGCGCTTACCAGGACTGACCTTGCCAGGCCTCCCTTCCAGCTCTGCCAAGAACAAACATCTGTGAGATAGAGACTGATGGGAAGAAAGTGGGTAGGAAGCAGCTGCAGTGAGCCTTCGGTCCAGGTGTTTCACAGTGTTGGTTGTACTGTTTGACTTTATAAGTCCTCCGGTTTCAAGCACTTCTCAAGACTTGTGACTGCCCCTGAATCTGGGGCTCTAGAGAGGTTGGAGAGCCCTCCGGGCAGCAGGGAGGAACAAAAGGAAGCTGTGTGCACCCACTTCTGCTGTTGTTCTTCACAAAAGGCTTCCTTCTCTCTCCTGTTTTTCGTAAGGGGAAGGGTTAGCAAAATCTGAAAGATCTCTCTCTTTACTTAAAAAGGAAAAATAGAACAAGGAAGGGAGAGAGGGAGGAAGAGAGAGAGAAGGGATCAGTCCATCTTTCGTTTGGGGAAAACTTTAGTTCTGTAACAATAAACATCAGTTGTGGCAGGCGGCCTCAGCCCTGCAGAAGGCGATCCAGGCCACATTAAAATCCAGGGAATTTGAAATGGCAGCCTTTGTGGTGGCTCACAGATTTCCACTGGTGATTTCTTTAAAGCCAAAGAATTATAATTAAAATAGAAATGGATCCAATTATATCTGCCTCCTGTCTGAAAGGATATAGCTGGTAATGAGAATCACATGTCTAAACTTCAGCTTCTTCTATTTCCAAGCAAGTTGTCTCATGAGAGAAATTCCTTCTTTTCAGCAAAGCTCAGTAAAAGCTCAGTAAACCGCATTTCTCCCTCCTCTTTGGCTACTGTGGTTTTGCACTGATTTTTTATAAGTCCAAGCAATGGAGCTCCATCCAGTCATAGTAAATGCTCTTGTTTCTCTCTCCTTTCTTCTCCTATAAGACTTGTCAGGGAGATATGACATAGCTTTTTGTTTCAAAGACAGAGATCAGGAGACTTAGGAGTGCTCAGTCTTAACCAACCAAGATGCACCCTCTCAGGAATGACCGGCTAGGCAGCTCAGGCCACTGCCGCCTGGGACAGTGTGAGACAGTGGCTAGGTTATGCAGGGGTGGTGAGAAGCTTACTAGGTGGCTGGGGAGGCCGGTCTTGGGGAGAATTTGACCTACTGAGTGAGTGACGCTTAGACAGCATAGTGGTCATCGGTTTGCCTTGAAAATGGCAGAGCCTGTGCTGGGGCAGGATGCACAGTTGCCAGGAATCACTAGATTACATAATAGTGTTGTTCTTATTGTTGCCACAACTACTCATGCAAGATTAGTCTGTGCTGCTTAGGTCCATTCAAGCACAGCAGGGCATCCCAACGCTGACTGCAAGTCTTTGGGTAGACATATGTTTTCATGTGCTTATTAATTATTTGAATGTCTTTGGTGAAATATCTATTAAAATCTTTTGCCCATTTTTTAATTGAGTTTTTGACTTACTGAATTGTAAGAGTTCCTTATATATTCTAAATAAATATCCTTTATCAGACATAGATTTGCAAATGTTTTGTCGTAGACTGTGGTTTGTCTTTTTATTTTCTTAATAGTATCTTTTGAAGAGCAAAATTTCAAATTTTGATAAAGTTCAATTTATTAGTTACTTCTTTTGGTATCATACTGTGTGCTTTTTGTACAATATTTAAGAACTCTTTACCTAACCCAAGGGCACAAAGATTTTGTACAATGTTTTATAGTTTTTGCTTTTAAGCCTGTAATTAATTTGGGGAGTTAATTTTTGTGTGTCATGAGGTAAGGGTCTAAGTTCATGTTTCTGCATATGGGTATCCAGTTGTCTCAGCAACATTTGTTGAAGACCATTCTTTTTCAACAGAACTACTGTGGCACTTTTGTTGAAAATCAATTGACTATAAATATAAGGGTTAACTTCTGAACTCTCAGTTCTGTTCCAATCATCTGTATGTCTATCTTTATGCCAGTACCACATTTTCTTGATTATTATGGCTTTGTAGGAAGTTTTAAAATCAGGCAGGTAGTGTGAGTCCTTCAAGTTTGTTCTCCTTTTAAAAAATTGTTTTGACTAATCTAGGTCTTTTACATTCTTATGTACATTTTAGGATTGGCTTGTCAACTGCAGTTCTGCTGGGATTTAGATAAAGACTATTGGCCAGTGTGGGGAGGACTGCCATCTTAATGATATTGTTTCAATTCATGAAGATGGAATATGTCTCCATTTATTTATATCTTTAAATTCTCTTGTATTCTCTTTAAATTTTCTTTTTAGTGTACAGGTCTTGCACTTCTTGAGTTAAATTTACTCCTAAGTGTTTTATTCTGTCAGATGCTATTGTGAATGGGATTTTCTTAGTTCCATTTTTGGACTGTTCATTGTGAGGATACAGGAAAAATTGATGTATTGTATATTGATCTTTTATCCGGAGATTTTCTCCATACCAGGTTATGTTGTCTGTGAATAAAGCCAGTTTTTCTTTTCCAATCTGCATATAATACATTTGGTTGATATTTCCTGTTTCATTGTTCTGGCCATGGAACCTCCAGTATTATGCTGAATATGTGAGAACAGATACCCTTTTGCTTTCACCTTATTTGTGTCTTGGAACTGAAAGTGTGTGTCTTCCAGACAACATATGATTGGATTTATATGACATTCTAACAATCCCTGACTTTTGACTGGAATATTTATTATTAATGTAATATTAATATGGTTGGATTTCTGTATGGTATTTTGCTATTTGTTTTCTGTATGCCTCATGTCTTTTTTATTACTCCTTACTCCCTTCTTTGTGTTAAACAAATAATTTTATATAGTATATTTCATTCCTTGGTTGATTTTTAAACTATACTTTTGAGTTTTTGTCTTAGTATTTGCTTTAGGAATCACCAGTATGCATTTTAACATTATCACAGCCTACCTCAGATTAATATTAACTTAATCTAGTAAAATATACCAATTTTGTTTCAATATAGTTTCATTTTCTCCATGCCACACTTTTAAACTGTTAGTGTCATGTATATTACTACATCTATACATGTTATAAAACCCAAAATACACTTGCTTTATATAATCTTATGCCATTTAAAGAAATAATAGGGAAAAATGCATATTCAGTAAGTATTTTATAAATACCCACAGTTTTGTCATTTCCAGTTTTCATTTCTTCTTGTGAATCCAAATTACCAGTTGAAGTAATTTTCTTTCCTTCTGAAGAACTTCTTTAGTATTTTTTGTAAGATTTTTCTGTTAGCATCACATTGTCTCAGTCTTTGTGTATCTGAGAATATCTTTATTTCACTTTCACTTTTGAAGGATAGTTTTGCTGGATATAGAACTCTTGGCTGAGAGTTGTTTCTTTCAGCACTCTGAGTATGTCGTTCCACTGCTTTCTGGCCTCCGCCGTTTCTGATGAGATTTAGCCATTATTTGTACTGTTCCTTTTTATGATTAGTTTTTCTCTTATTACTTTCAAGATTTTCTTTTAGTTTTCTGCTTTGAAGAGTTTGATATGACTGAAGATCATATCATTTGTGTTTTTCCCACTTGGGGTTCATTAGTATTTTGGGATCTATAAATGAATGCTTTTATCAAATTTGAGAGATTTTCAGCCATTATTTCTTCAAATTTTTTCCCATTCCTCTGAGACTCCCATTATGTAGTTGGTATGCTTGATAATTGTTCCACAAGTCTGTGAGGTGGTTTTTCTACAGTATTTTTTCTCTTTGTTTTTCAGATTGAATAACATTCTATTGATCCATCTTCAAATTCAGATTTCTTCTTCAGATATTTCAAACCTACTGCTGATCCCATATAATAAAAGTTTCATTTTATTATTGTAGTTTTCAACTGTAGAATTTCCATTTGGCCCTTTTAAAAAAAACTATTTTTTATTGATATTCCTACTGGTTGAGTCATTTTAATAATATTTTCCTCAAATTCTTTAAACATAGTTTCCTTTAGTTTTTTTGAAATACTTAAAATAGCTTTGAATTCTTTGTCTTCTAAAATCCAAGATCTGGGCCACTCAAAGACAATTTCCACTGACATTTTTCCCCCAAGTGTGGGTTGCACTTTCTTGTTATTTTGCATAACTTGTAATTTTTTGTTGAATATTGGATATTATGGATAATATAACAACTCTAGATTCTGTTTTCTTTTTATCTTTGGAGATTCTTAGCTGTTACTGATTTTTGTTTGTTGATAGCTTTCCTGGACTTGATCTGCAGAATCTGTCACCCTACAGTGTGCATCTGCTTATGATTCTGCTCAGTTTTTTTTTTTTTTTTTCAATTCTTATTTGTATCTTTTTGAGGGATCCTGGCTTCTTTGGGTCACCTCTGTGTTTGCATAGCTTAATGGTCACTCGATAACTGATCAGAAATTATGCTTAAACACCACTCTCTGCTGGTGGATCTGTATTTGAATTGGGGATGTATTCAAGTTTGGCAATTTTCAACTCTGCCCTGGCTGTTTCTTAAACACCAGGCCCTGTTGGTCTCCACTGTGCATGCACATAGGCTCCCGGGCAGCCATGGTTATGTCAAATGCTTACCAAGACCTCAGTTGCTGTCTCATTTCCAGGATCTCTCTGTTCTATTTCTGGCTAGTCTTATACTGCTCAGATTGCAACTTTAGGCTAGGAGATCTGCAGATTTTTCCCATTTGCTGCTGGCTATGGCTTTCCACTCCTTACTCCAAATCAAGTGAAAGTCAGTCCTGTCCTGGTGGAACAACCAGGCTGACCAGGGTCGGATGGAGGATGGAGTCAGTCCCAGGCAAGGTGGTCACATATCCTCACTGTTTTTACCTGAATTTCCACAGTTTTTGATGATGATTTATTTCTCAATTTGTTGTCTGCCTGTAGCCAATTTCCAGAACCATGAAATGACTGGTTCTTTTTACAATTATATCCAGTTTTATAGTTGCTTTTAGTGGGGAGAATTTGTTGATCTCTTTACTCCTTCATGGCTGAAAGTTGGACCCACATACAATGTATTTTTAAAGAAATACATTTTATTCTTTTGAAGCATGACATGTTATCATTTTAACTATGAATGAGTGCTAATAAATAAAGCTAAATTTAGAAAAATGGAATAATTTCTCAGCCTTTTGGCTAAGATCAAATGTAGAGAAATTGTAGTTCACAATAATGTGACTTTGACATTTTATGTTCAGAAACAGAAAATCTTTTCAAAAGGTATTTTGAAATAATTCCTAAGATTTCAAGTCTTGGACTTGAAAAATCTATCTGAATAGCAAGAGTCTCATATTTTTACAGCAGGAAATTATTTTAAACATTTAATCTAGCAACAAGCATATGAATGAACTAGAGTCTAAATTGAAGAACTCCAAATTTATTCCTGACTTGGTTGTTATTGTGGCATAAGATAAATATTTCCCTGGTGTCCTGTGAGGGATTGAGGGAGTGTGGGGGCCATGATTTATATATTTGCCATCCTCTTTTAAATGGATTCAGCTGTAATGTCTGTGGCATCAGGGTAACATAGAAGTCTGCCAGTAGACCAGGACTGTGGCCATTTTAGGTACTCAGCCACACCACCTCCCCTGGGTCCTTTCCAGCTCCCCTCTTGCCCCTAGCTCTGGATGGGGACATGGGAAGAGGGGCTGCAGGATCTAGAGGACATCCAGCCCTGGTCTCAGAGGCCACAAGGTCACCAGGGGAGACAGACATTCCAGGACCCTGGAAGCAGGGCATAGAGTTATCCCTGAGGAGGATGAGGGGACATCTGAGAATGAAGGCCTTCTTACTGGAACCACCACAAACTTGTCTCTGGTGAAGTTTGAAGCCATTGACCTTTCCCTTCTACTTGAAGCTCTCCTTCCTTGTTTTTCCTGCAAGCTCGTGTTTTCATCATGGACTCACTCATCTTTCCTTAAGTCTCACTTTTTCCTCAAGAGGAGCTCCAAGGTTCATCTTTGTCTCCATAGGCTCAGAGCATCACATAATCTGCACCCTCATATTGATGACTCCCTTCTTGATCTTTCACCTCTACTTCAATTCCTTCATCCTGCCCTGCCCAGCCCTGGGAGGGTCTGTTTCCCATGTTACTTCTCTGCTCTGGACTGAATGGCCTCCTACTGCCTACTGAACCTAGTCCAGGTCCTGGGTCTTCCAAGACCTGGCCTGGCCTTACCTATCCCATTTACTTCCCAGCTGGACAGTGTGATGGCCGTGGGGTGAGGGACATGGAGAAGGCCAGTCATTCAGGCCTGCACAGCCATGACTGTACCACTAACAAAAATGCCCTAGCTTTAGGAGCATAACAGTTCTTTTTACTTGAAATCATGTAACAGAGGCACTCAGAGTAAAGCATGTTTTTAAGGGTATCAATGGGAGTGATACAGAGTCAGCAGATCCAGGGTGTGGATGTGAGCTCAGAATGGTATCTCTTGTGCAAGATCCACGACTCAGTCCCACAGCTGCCCAGTGCATTCTAACCACTTTTTCTTTCCTGGCGTTTGGGGTTGAATGTGTGCCCCTAAAAGATATGTTGAAGTCCTGACCCCAAGTACCTCAGAATGTGACCTTATTTGGAAATAGGGTCATTGTGGATATAATTAGTTAGGATGAAGTTGTTGGGGTGGGCCCTAATCCAGTAGGACTGGAAGGTGATGTGAAGACAGACATACAGGGAGAACACCATGTAGAGACACGGACAGACACAGGGGAGGCAGCCATGTGAAGATGGAAGCAGAGATCAGAATGATACTGCTGTGATCCAGGGAACACCCAGGGCTATGAGAATGTGGGAGAAGCAAGAAAGGATCCACCCCTAGAGACTTCAGAGAGGGGCCCCAGCTGCCAGCTTGATTACAGATTTCTAGCCTCCAAAATGGTGAGAGAAGAAAGTTCTGATGCTTTAAACCAGTTTGTGGTACATCATTACAGTAGTCCTGGGAAACTGATAAACATGATACACAGGCTTCGTCAAACTTGCTTCTCTCTGTCTTCACAGTTCTCATGCCTGTTCCCAGCCTGGGACACCAGCCTGGCTGCCAGGTCCTCTTCTGGGCCACATGATCATGTCATGTGGGGGTCAGAGATAATGGGAAGCAGGATCATTTTATATACTTGGATTTTAAAAAGATAGCCTTTCTATATTTCTCACAATTTCTCACACTTCCCAGCATCTGGTATGCTGCAGCAGAAAGTGTCTTTCATGCTCACTGTGAAATCATAGCTATTTCTCAGGCTGTGCTGAAGAACTAGCCAGGCCTGACTCTGTGATTCTGTGCGTAAGAGAAATGACAGGAGTATGAGACTGGTGTCCTGGGTTCAAAATGTTGTCCTTGGGTGAGGCTGGGTGGGGAGTGGGCTGAATGGTGTGATGCTGGTATCTGTGACAGCATCTCTGGACCCTGTCCCACCTACTGCGTCAGGGCATTCGCACAGGCTGCTCCCTCTGCTGGGGACTCTACCCTGGCTCCTGATCCCACTGTATGTCTCAACCTCAGTGTCACCTTCTTACCTAAGGGGCACTAATGTCCCCCTCCCCACACAATCCACCTCCATTCTTTGCTTGCTTCATAACCTCCATTACAATTGGTCACTATTTTATTTATTTGTCTTCTCACTTGTTTTTTGCCATAATGAGTATAAGAGCTAGGCCAGCTTTACCCACCACTGCACCCCTGGTAGTGGGCACCGGTCCCCAGCACATGTCAGGGGCTCAAACCTCCTGCGAAATGCATTCCTACCTGGAAGGCTCAGTGTTGTACATGCAGACACCTGGACACCATCACGGGCATTTTTGTCTTTACTATAATAAAACACTAGGCTCCCATACCTGCCTGCCTCTGGCCCTGAGGCTTAACGAGTTAGTTGCAGCCTGAGGTCCCCGTCCTTAGCCAGCTCCTCCTCTTTACCTTCATGACTCTCATCCTCCACTCTGCCATATGGTCTCCATGGGTCACTGGTGTAGACTTGGGGTTTTGGGGACCAGTGCTTCTTTGAGAAGCTCCTGCACATATTACCAAAGATCTGTGTGTATACACACCCAGGAGAGTGACAGATGGCCCACCAGGGCGGAGGAGACAGTAGGAGTCCTCCAGGATGCCTGCAGCAGCCCGCTCACTGCCTCCCTGCTTCTGCTCTGCGCCTGCAGTCTGTTTTCCACTCAGGAGCCAGAGGGGTCTGTTAAAGGGAAGTCAGCCCACATCACCCTGCTGCTCAGAACTGTCTGCATCTCCCCCCACCACAAAGGGTGAAAGCCAGGACCTCACTGTGCCCACCAGGGGCCAGCTCCCTCTGACCCGTCTCCTGTGCCCTCCTCCTCGCTCACATTGTTCCTTGGTACCCCCTGAGCATGCCACATGCTCTTCTGCAGCAGGGCCTCTGCCAGGGACAGTGTCCACCCAGGTGAATGCATCTCTCAAGTCTTAGTTCAAATGCCACCTTCTCAGTGGGTCCACTTGGGTTACCCTATTTTTTTAATTAAACTTTTTATTGTGAGACAATTACAGAATCACATGTAGTTACAGAAAATAACACAGAAATATCTCCTGTGCCCTTTACCCTGTTTACCCGCAATGGTGACATCTTGCAAACCTACAGCACAACAGCACAACAGGACAACAGGATGCTGGCACTGATACAGTCAAGATACAGGGCATTTCCATCCCCATGAGGATCCTCATGCTGCCGTTTCATAGCCATGCACACTTCCCTCCGGCCCCCCTTCCAGATCCCCAGCAACCACTCTTCTCTGTTCCATTTCTATAACTTTCTCATTTCAGGAATGTTCTGTACATGGAAGCATATAGTATGCAACCTTTTGGGACTGACTTTTTCACTCGGAATAATCCTCTGGAGGTTCCTCCAGGTTGTCGGGGGTATGAGTGGTTCGTTCATTTTTGTTGCTGAGTAGTGTTCCATGGTGGGGAGGCACCAGTGTGTCTGATCATTCACCTGACGAAGAACAGCTGGGTTACTTCCAGTTTGGGGCTGTTACAAGTAGAGCTGCCATGGAAATTCATGTGTAGGTTTTTGTGTGGACACAAATTTTCGTTTCTCTAGGATAAATGCCGGAAAGTGCTAGGTTGCATGTTAATTGCATGTTTAATTTTTAAGGAAACTCTGGCCATTTTATTCTGATCTGCAGCCCCCCTCCACACACCCCAAAACATCCAACACCTTTTACCCCTGCTTTACTTTTATCTTTTCCACAGCAGTTCACCTTCTAATATACTATATATTGGGCTTATTTATTTATGAGGTGTGTTGTGTTTGACCTATCTGCCCTATCCCCCTCAAAGTCATTCTGGGCCTGAGCCAGCATAAGGAACACCAATGTAGGCACGAGATCTGAAGTCGGGCCTTGGACCAGCAACCTCCTTCCGAGGAAAGCTTGCTGGGATCTTGAGGGCACACAAAGGCCAATGTGCCCACGAACTGGGTAATGTGGTTGTGATGAAGAGACAGACTGTGCACAAACTCCCCCGCTGAAGTGGTCCACTAGGTTTACAAGCCAGTCACATTGAGTGCAAATACCAAATTAGTGCTATCCCCAAAATAAAACTTAGTGTGCAAGAAAGTTATAACTCAGAAACTCTGTTGATCTATGACCTGGCCAAGCAGAGCTGCGGTCTGCACAGACCCTCACCCCCGGCCCAGCAGTGCTTCTCGGCATCACCAGACCCAGGGAAGGAAGTCTTTGCAAATGAGCAGAAAGGATTCTAGTTAGAAACATTCAGAGAGCCCCAGAGGCAGGAGAATCAAGACAGGTCTGTATTTCATGCTGAAAAGTGAAAACCAAATAAACAAAGCTGCCTGTCATGGCAGCTGGCCAGCTCAGCTGTGTAAGTGAACAGCAAAAACATTCCTCTGCCCTGTGGAAGCCCCTGGAAAAAAGCCAGAAGCCTGTGTACTCAGCCTGACTGGGGGCTGTTGTTATTATCTTTACATAAATTCATTTATTTCTTAGTACACTGGTTTCTTTCATTTTGAACATTTGCTTGGTATTTGTACTGATTAGGTGAATGCTGGAAGAAATGATTAAAGAATACTGTAAAATGGTTCTTTGGCCTGACTTGAAGTGGAAATGTTTATAGTGTTCTCATTAACACCAGATGATGTCAGCCTGACTATTGTGCTGCTTTTTCGAAAACACTCGGGGCTGAAAAAAACCTTCACAAACAATCCAAAATGAGTCAAGGCTCTGAAAGACTTTTTCTCCATAAATACCCTCCTGTGCGATTTGGCCCATGAAGATTAGGAGCACAGTGGCTCTGAGTGCTGGGAACTCACGTCTCGTCATCCAGAGCATCATCCAGAGAGGTGACTGTGGTGTCACTGTGTACAAATGCTGTCTGTGTCCCCTCCCAGCCTGGCTCTGCGGGATCTGACGTCTCTGTGCCTTGACTCCTTATTCCTATTCCCCACTTTTCTTCATGACTCTTCTTTCTCCTTCGTTGTATCCTTCCTTTTCTTCCCTCTTCTCCCCCTATCCTAAGCTAAGCCAACTCAACTAACCAACTAACCCAACTAGGCCTCCGCCCCAAAGCATCCGCATCCTTAATGGAGAACAGCATCATCCAGCAAAATATTACTGATTAAAAGAGGCTTTCTCTCAACAAGTTTTCTTCCCCAAAGTAACTCTTTTCACTGTTACCAAAACCCTCTGAAGTACACTTGAATCTAAACCTTACATTGTCACCTGGGCTTCCTGCTTACACAGATTCTCCCTCCAATTAGACTGTACTCTCCCTCTAAGGAGGAGCAGAACATCCTAAATGAGTGTGTGTGTGTGTGTGTGTGTGTGTCTGCGTGTGTGCGTGTGTGTCTGCGTGTGTGCACGCGCACCCTCTATGGCCCTGAGGAACTGTAACAGTCCAGGCCCTCAGCAGACTTGCTGAACTAACTATAAGCTGTTCCCGACATTCCTGTCAGAGTAGCCCAAATATTTCATCACTCTAGCGGCCTCAACTCCCAGGCCCTAATGAAAAAAATTTTCAAGTCCTACAGCAAAGTTGTACAGAGGTGTATTCTCTATGTGGGATTTGTACTGACACATAGGTATGCTATAAAAGCAAACACCTGCAAAATCTCTGTGGCTTAAAAGGACCAAGTTTTGTTTCTTGCATATACTCCAGGTTTGCCATGGTCAGCTGGGGGCTCGGTCTTTTTCTGTGCCACTCATTTGTGAACGCAGGCTGACCATCTTCCTGGCTGGGAGCATTGCTGTTGTTGTTACACAGTATATTCAGTTCCTATTGCTGCTATACCCAATTACCACAAACTTACATGGCTTAAAACGATGCAGATTTTATTGTCTTACAGTTATGGAGGTCAAAGTCTGAAATGGGTCTCAGTGGGCTAAAATCAAGGTGTTGGCAGAACTGCTTTCCTTCCGGAGGCTCTAGGGGAGAATCTGTTTCCTTCCCTTTCCACCTTCTAGAGGCTGCCTGTGTTCCTTCCTCCACCTTTGGAGCCAGCAGTGGAGCTCGTCAGACCCCTCTCTGTGACCACTGCTTCACCGTCACATCTCCCACTCCGACTTTCCTGCCTACCTCTCATTAGGGCACCCTGTGATTACATTGGGCCCACTTGGAGAAGTCGGGATAATCTCCTTATTGCAAGATCCTTGCTGCCCTGTGAGGTAACATATTCACAGGCTCCAGGATTAAGAGGACATCTTTGGAGGGCCATTACCACCGTGTTTACAACACAGAGGGAAGTGACAGTGTCCAAACACACACAAGCCTTAAATAAACTGCCCAGAAGCATTCACCCTTCACATTTCATTGGTCAGTCAAGTCACATGGCCACAGCTAACTTTCATGAGGCAGGAAGTACAATCTCTTATGTATACAGAATGAAGGAAACAGGAATAAAACACCCCAAATTCTCCTCAGGATTAGGATGAAGAAGAATGCAAAAGGCCTATACTGCCATGTAACAACAAGATAAATCTACATGAGTGAAGAATCGTACTTTTCTATTTGCTGTTGTAGATGCAAAGAATCCCTGATTAACTGAATTCCAGGTACGAATGAGCCCCTCATCGTTGAGCCAAAAGTCCCAGCTGAGGCAAATAGCCAATCCGGCATAGGTCTATAGAAGAGCAGGCCTGCCATAGAGGAAGACAATGTGGGCGGGAGGCAGCCAAGCTTTAACTGATTAAAGAGAAGGAAACAAACATAAACCCACAGACCCACGATGCTAAGCAAGTCACAGGCAGAATAAACATAGAGAAAGTCACACTGAGTCACTTTGTAGTCAAAATGCTGACGACAAAGTTAAAGAAAAAAAATCTTAAAAGGAGCCAGAAGAAAAAAGACATACACATACAAAATTAAAGCTGACATCTCATCAGACACAATGAAGGCTGGAAGACAATAGGTCAAGATCTTTCAAGTGCCGAAAAAAATGCCTATAACTTAGAATCTATAAACTACCAATATCTTATAAAAATTAAGGTAAAATAAAGACATTTTTGGATAAGCCATTGTTGAGAGTCATCTCTAGCAAATTCACACTAAAAGAAATGCTAAACAAGTTCCTTGAGGCTCGTAGAAAATGGCATCAGATTAAGTTAACAAGACAGAACACACGTTTCAAACATCAGGAATAAAAGGAGATTATCACTAGTAACCCTGCAGACATAAAGGATTAATAAAGGTGAATAAAGGGTTTTTAAACAGTTTTATGCTAAAAAATATAATGGATAAAGAGGACAAATTCCTTGAAATACACAACTTACCAAAACTGACACACAAAGAAATAGAAAATCTGAAGATTCCCATGTTGATTTTAAAAATTGAATGTGCAATTAAAACTTCAAAGATGGTTTCACTGGTAAATTCTATCAAACTTGCAAGGAAGAAATTATCCCAACTGTACACAAACGATTTCAGAGAGTAGAGAAGAAAACCATTTTTCAATTCTTAAAATTTTTGGCCAGCCCAACCCTAATACCAGAACCAGACAAAGACATTACAAGGAAAGAAAACCACAGACCAATATCCCTCTTGAACATAGACACAAACATCCTTAACAAAATATTAGCAAATTTAACCTAGCATTTTTTAAAAAAAGGATAATACAACATGACCAAAAACTGGAATTCTTTTTTCCAGGAATGTTAAGGTTGTTTTATTTTTTTAAAAATATTAATCAATGTAATTCATCACATTATCAGAAGAAAAGGGAAAAATCATGACCATCTCGATACAGGAAAAAATTCTACAAAATTCAACACTTATTCATAATAAAACTCTTATTACCTTAACACAGTAGGAATAAGAGGAAACTTTCTCAGCCTGGTGGAGAGAATTTCAAAAAACCTATAGCTAACATCACCCGTGATGATATGTATTGGAAATTTCACCTTAAGATGGAGAGCAAGGCAAGTCTGTCCTCTCTCACCACTTCTATTTAACATTGTGCTGGACAGCACTATTCACTGGGGCAATAGGGAAAAAATATAGGCAAAACAAAAAACAAACAATAGGCATAAAGATTGGAAAGAAAAAATTAAAACTGTCTAGAACTAATAAGTGAATTTAGCAAGGTCTTGGAATACAAGGTCAATATACAAATAGGAATTGTATTTCTATACACTAGCAGCACAAAATTTAAAAATTAAATTTAAAAAATACCATTTGACAAAATGGGTCAGATTGAGGGATGTTGGAATCATATTTATGGGGTATTGAAATCACGTTTATGATGGTAGTAATGAATGATCTGAACATAAAATTAAGAAAGCAATTCCATTACAGTAGCATAAAATGGAATAATATATTTAGGAATAAATTTAACCAAGGAAGCAGAAGACTTGCAGGCTGAAAACTACAAAACATTGTTGAAAAAATTAAGGAAGACCTAAATAAGTGGAAAGACATCTTATTTTCATGTATTGGAAGACTTAATACTGTTAAGATGCCAATACGACCAAAAAGCAGCATATAGATTCAGTGCAATCCCTATTAAAATCCCAATGGCATTTTTTTTTTTTACAGAAATAGAAATGCAACCTAAAATTCAGATAGAATTTAAAGGGATTCCAAATCACTAAAATAACCTTGAAAAGAACAAAGTTGTTAGACTCACACTGCTGATTTCAAAACTTAATAAAAAGCTACTGTATCCAAAACAATGTTATACTGGCATGAAAACAGATATATAGACCAGTGGAATGGAATAGAGAGCCCAGAAATAAACCCTTGCATATATGGTCAGTTGATTTTCAACAAGGGCCAAGACCATTTAATGTGGAAAGGACAGGCTTTTTAACAATTAGTGATAGAAAAACTGTATATTCATATGCAAAGGAATAAAGTTGGGCCTTTACCTTATACCATATTCAAAAATTAACTCAAAATGGATTAAAGACCTAAATGTAAGAGTTAAAACTATAAAACTCTTAGAAGAAAACATACAGGAAATGTTTCATGACATTGGATTTGGCAATAATTTCTTGGTTATCACACCAAAATCACAGGCAACAACAACAAAAACAGATAAATTGGACTTGATCAAAATTCTGTGCACCAAATAACACTATCAAGAGAGTCAAAAGGCCACCTACAGAATGAGGGAAAATATTTGCAAACCATATATCTGATAAGGGTCTAGCAACCAGAATATCTAAAGAAATTAAAACAACAAAAAGGCAAGAACCCAATTTAAAAATGAGAAAAGGACTTGAGCAAACATTTGCCAACGAAGATATACAGGTGACCAACAAGCACATGAAAAGATGCTCAACATCATTAGTCATTAGAGCAATGCATATCAAAACCACAGTGGGGTATTACTTCACACCCACTAGGGTGGCTGTAAAATTTTTTAAACAAGAAAGAAACTAAACAAGTGTTGGAGAGGATATGGAAAAAGTGGAACCCTCATACACTGCTGATAGGAATATAAATTTTGCAGTCACTGAGGGAAATTGTAATGGTACCTGAAAAAGTTAAAACATAGAATTTCCAAATGATTTCAGCAATTCTACTCCTAGATATATACCCAAAAGATTGAAAACTCTTCAAACGAATACTTGTACATGAGTGTTCATCACAGCACTATTCACAATAGCCAAAAGATGAAACAATCCAAATGTCCACCAAACTTCACATAAGCTCCACAACCCATGGGGATTATTACCTTCATTTTCAGATGAGCACATTAAGATTTCTGAGCATTCTTGTAACCTATCCTTTACCTGTTTAGTAAGAAAAAGTATGGAGCTCAAACCCCGATCCTCAGCCTCCAAATCCAGCACTTCTCACCTCATTGTCAGGCCTGTCCCCGAGACCATGGTAGAAACAGTATCAGTCTCTAACACTGCTTTGTCAGCATGGGGGTGAATCCACATGCAAACAACATGTGGCAGAAATTACGGTGGTGAAACCAATCAGAAAATTTGCCTGTCTCAGCATGATCTTGGACAGTGTATGTAGCCAATGAGGAGCCACTGAGGGTATGGGAAACCTAAGGTTTTGTTTCATGAAAGTAAGCAGCATTAGGACCTCCAAGTATGAGCCAACCAGCCAGATTTTGGTTAAACTGGGGATCCTTTGGTCACTGGTTACCAGTGGAGGGGACGTGAGCAAACTGCCTGCAGAGGGGAATCTCATCAGGCCGTTGCTCAGGGTGTGGGCCATGCTCAGCGTTCAGATGTTGAGGTCACTCCGTTGCTCTGAGGCTTTTTGATTGGCTGACTGTTTTGTGAGCCTTCTAATCCTTGATCCATTCATTTTGAAATGCCAGAGCCATTGCTAACTAAATGAGACAAACTGTAGGGGGCACTTGACGGAGAACTGGGCACACAGGGCACTCAGTGGAAGTCAGGCCAGCAGCTCCCTGTCCTCACCCTTTTAGGCCAGGTTTTCTGTCCCGACTCACACACAGCTGAAGGGTATGTGCTGGACAGGGAGGAACACGAAACCAGGAAGAAGCTGGCAAAGGGGGCCAGGAGTGAGGTGTGAAGAAGCCCCAAACACACGAGCTGAATAGATGGTGTTCGATTCAGCAGTGGGGCAGGACTGCATGACAGGGTTCCTGGAGCATATTTCAGGGTTTCAGAGGCATTTGCCAGCCCATTTATTTTTCATTCAACAGAAAGTCTTCCATAACCTGATTCCATGATGGTGTCATAATGTGTTATGTGCAACATAGATAAATTAAGGCATTAATATTATGTTTGAGATACTTCTTCCAAGAACAAGAAAAGCTTGTCTCCAAATTTCCTCTTGATAACATCTCTCCTCTTCTCAAATCCTCATTCCCCATAATACAACAGCACGAGAAATATATGGTGCATGAAATCAGAGTAACACGTATTCATAGCTTCACAAATTACTCCAGGAAAGAATGGGCCAGGCTTCACATATGCACAACAGGATATGGAATCTGCTTGCTTGGGATGGATCGCACCTAGCTATTACTGGAAATTACTGCTTTGTTATCACCGTTCCTACAAGGTAGAATGCGGTGGAGTCAGTGAGCATTCTGAGTCATTTCCAAAAATGCTTTTAAGGGAAGTTTGCAGATAATACTATTTCTTATGGGAGAAACAATTTTGGCAACAATTTCTTCTTTACAAGTCATACTGAGCAACGTATTACTTTTTGAATCAGAAATAAGTCAAATGAGAATTTTAAAAGTACATAGTAATAACAGTTCTTGTGGCATATATACAAGATATTTAACATAGCATAAAGAAGGCAAAAGTGGGTGAGTTTTCACTTAGTAACTAGTTGACACTTTCTCATGGCTATAGTTTGAAGGTAGCATTTAAGATCCATGAGTAAGATTTTCTCCCATGATAAGGTGATCCAGCTGCTGCTGCTTTATTGGGGGTTGTAGAATGACCTTTTTTAAAGCCTTTATTTAAAAAAAAAAACCAAACCTTTTCTTTTAGAACAGTTTTTGATTTCCAGAAAACTTGCAAAGATAGCACACAGAGTTTGCACGGAGCTCCCTGAAGGATGGGCCAGAACCCCAGCACCCACGCATGTGTAGGTGAGGTTATGAGGGAGGGGCCTGAGCCCCAGGCTCCATTACAGAAGGAAAAAAGCAGAGAAACCTGATAAAGCAGGGGCCTGTTGCTCCGGGGAAGACTGTTTCCCCAGTGAACAGATTGCTTCCTAAAGGCAAGAAGTTGTGCCTGTGCCTGGTCCCACCAGGGGCCTGGCGAGCGGATGCCCAGCAAGGGCTTTGTCTGTGCTGCAAGGAAGCCCAGGGATCCCATGGGGGCGGCGGTGGTTCAGGTGAGAGTAATTTATGAACACGGGTATTTCCTTAGCAGGCAGAGGCTATGTTTAAAATGTGAGCCCACTCGAGGGAACATCCTAAGAAACTAAGGTACAAGCATTACACAGATACAGCACAAACCGAGCTAGTAGGAGAAACGTGCCTGAGTTTGAATCTATGGGTTAGAAGGAACAGAGTGGGGGGACATCCTAGGCTAGACTGGAAAGGGTTCATTCAGCACAGGTCAGGGGCTGCAGGGCAAGGAGGCAGGAGCCAGCTGGGTGTGTAATGAAGCTGTCTGCACAGTGCACTGGACGTCAGCCCCACTGCCCTCCCACCTGCCTCCGTGCCCCAGCTTCTCCACTCTTCTCCCTTTGTTCCCATTGTGAGACTCTGCCTGGCATGCAGGCCAGAATCCTCTTGGGCTGTGGGTTTCTGCTTGTGCTCCCGTGTGGAAAGTCCCCAGGCTACTCCAGGATGTCCTCTGCAGTGCCCCATCCTGTCCTCCTTATCACAGCTGCAGGCAGCCCGAGCCACATTCATCCTGCCTGAGTCACTGCCCCAAGCCACTGGCTGCTTTTCCACCAACTTGGCCTAAGGACCAGCCTTGTCCATTCCATCTTGTTGCTTGTCCCTTTAGTCTTTAAAATTACTACAGGTTTATTTTTACTGCCTATATGGAATGGCTATTATTAGCCAAAAAATTTTTCCATACTTCAGTTATCCCCTTTCATTTTCAGCATCCTTCTCATCAAGATCTAGCCTGTCCCATCCCTGCTGGTCTCCACTCCTAAAATCACAGCATTATCTGTATACTTTTTTTAACCAAGTTTTCCTTGACTGTTATAACACAATTTGATCAAAAGTCTAGGCTGTGCTTTTAGGTTTGGTCTGTGCACTCCCCATCCACCCATCGGTGGGCTTCTGACTGTCTCCATCTTGCTCATTGATGTCTTCTCTCCTTGACCACCTTACTAACCTCCGATGGCAGGAGGCTTCCATCCCCAAATGACTGCATGAATGAATGAAAAGGGAACAAACACGATGGTGCCTAAGGTCTAAACCAAGTGATTCTGAATTTGTTGAATGGACTGGGAAATTTGAGACCAGGTGGATCTTATTTCTCTTAAATAATTGGCAGACTCCTTGAATCATGTCATATTGAATTGCCAGTTTAAAATACCTCTAATACATAATTTGGGGTTAATTTTGTGATAATTACTAAATTCTAGATAAGCAACAAGGCATGCCAGTGGTTTCAGAAAATGTATGGAAGGAAAACTTAAAATTGAAAACATTCTCTTTGTGGCCATTGATATTTTTACCCAGAAATGACAGTGAGACTGGCTAGTATCCCCACAGCATAACTTAAGTCAGGAGTATTTATTTTGAGCACAACCCTCTCACTTTTAAGAGTTATTCTATAAGCATCGAATGCCCATTATGCATCAGGCAAGATGATTAGTAATTTCTAGTCATTTTCCCCTAAAAAAGGAAATATTCCCTAATTACTCACTTCTATATCTCCATGGTTTAGTCAGCAGATGTTGACCCAGCTCCACCATGTGCTACACGCTCTTAGCGTCAGGCTCCATGCCCTTAAGAGACTCAGCCTGGTGCCAGGAGTCTGTGGACCATGGAGGGTGCTTGGGGAGGTATTAGGGGCAGGGAAGGGACAGAGAAGCTTTCTGGAGGAGGTAACTGCTGAGCTAAGTGCTGAGGGATAAGGGAACTCTCCAAGCAACAGGGGACAAGGACTAAGCTTGTCACATTGTGGGAAATGAAACGTTGTATTGGACACAATTTATTTGAGAGGATACATTATGTCAGAAATTTAAATGGGAATTAAGAAGCACTCTTCCATGTCCAGGAGGTAGCTCTGAGGTGAAGCCAGGGCACCAAGTGTCCCTCCCTTCATCAGGATCTGCCCCTCAAGAAGTGGTGAGGCTTGGGGAGTGGGGACTCCAGAGGAGCCAGGGCATGTCCTCCCAGTCACCTTTCTCCTTCCCAGCAGCCTCATGATTAGCTCTGACCATGACTCCTGTGCAGCCTTAGGCGAACTGCCCGACGTCCTTGAGCCTCAGTTTCCTTCATGGTGAAAACTGGAGCAGTGATGCTCCCTAATTGGGAGCTGTTTCCTTCGGTTCTTCTCTAAGGCCTTGTAGAATGCAAATCCAGCTAGACACCTAAATGAGTTCATGCTGGTCTCAGCGTCATGGGTGTGGTAACAGGGAGTTTCTGCCCGTGGTGAGGGGGTGTGTGGACAGAATTGGATTGGGCCCCTCCTTACAGAAGGGACCTGCACCTGGGGTGGGGGCGAGAAGAGACAGTGCCTGCCTAAGAGCTCTTCTGGCTCTGCCAGTCCCCATTTACTCTGATTTGAAAGATGATACAGAACCTGTAGTTTCTGGAATGACCCTCGATCACAGAATCTTCAGAAATGGAGGGCACCTCACCACTTATCGCTCTCACCCTCCCACCCTGGATTATCAAGACAATTTCTGTTCTTTTCCATTAGATTCAATGACTCAGATGGGAACCAAACAATAGTTAAATAAATATCATATCTGGCAAAGCCATCAAGCATTTTCAGTCTAGCTGTTGGTTTTCACTCGGGTATTTACAAAGCACGTGAGACGCGCAGGCCTTACTGCTAGCTGTGGTGATGCCAGTGATAGGCAGTTTAGATTAAATGTGTCCACCCAGCCTTCTCCTTTAGAGAAAGTGTATTGGTCAGGGTTCTCCAGAGACAGAACCAGTAGGATGTGTGTATACATACAGAGAGAGATTTATTTTAAGGAATGGGCTCATGTGATTGTGGGGCTGGCAAGTCTGAACTCTGAAGGGCAGGCCAGCAGGCTGGAGAGCCTACGAAGAGGTGATGTTGCAACTCGAGTCCAAAGGCAGCCTGGAAGCAGAATTCTCTCTTCTAGGGACCTCAGGCTTTTTCTCTTAAGGCCTTCAACTGATTGGATGAGGCCCACTCATATTATGGAGGATAGTCTGATTTATTCACAATCCACTGGTTTAAATGTTAATCTCATCTTTAAAAAAATACCCTCACGGGGACACCTAAACTGCTGATTGACTAAATATCTGGGCACTGTGGCCTAGCCAAGCTGCACAGAGTTAACCATCACAGAGGGCTACCTGGGAACAGCACGGGCACAGTAATTTCGGCGTTCTCGGATTACATCCAGGCAGAGCCCCCATGCTCCCCGCACTCCTCAGGGAAAGGAGGGAGAGGCTGGAAGGAACCCTGTGCATGGGTAGAGGGGCCTGGCTCACTCCCCTCCCTCCTCCTAGTAGCTGTGCAGTCTCTCCCCTTGAACTTCAGACCCCTCCAGTGGAAAGCGGACATGCCGCTATGCCCACCTCACAGGACTATCGTGAGCATTAGATGGAAAGACTGTTTTATTCCCTTAGGTGCAGTCATCGCGCTGTCAGGAAGAGCTGGCGTTCGCTCCCTGACACAAAGCGGGGCAGAGGGGGTCCCATGTCCTGATGCACAGGGTTGGGGAGCTTTTCTTATGGACTGAGACACCCTGGGGAGGAGCGCCCAGCCTCAAGGACTTACTCCCAACACAGAGCTCCTAAATTGAGTTTTTTGCTCTTTTAAAATTACTAGGTGCTCTTTCCTAAAATTCCAAAATTTCAGAGTAAAAAGTTCCCTTTCTTCATGACTCCTACCCCAAATCCACTCCCTTCTCCAAAGGAGGCAACTGTTAACTCCTTGGCATGAATCTTTTCACACCCTTTCTCACTGATTTTTTTTTTTTTTTGTTACTACAAAAATGGGGTTTGTCTGTGGTTTTGTGATTTTTTTTTTATTCACTTAGCAGTATACCATATGTGTTTTTTCATGTCTAAATCTGATTTTTTGGATAGTGGTTTTTTTTACCAACCCTATTCACTTAAATTAGAGAAAAAAGATAAAGAAGGAAAATAAGTAAATAAAAGACTTCTTACAAAATAAGAGGTGACCCTCGCTGTAGACTAGGAAGTCAGCTTCTGACAGAGTGCCCACAGGGTCCGGCCCCTTGTCTGTGGGGAGGGCCCTGGCCAGGCCGCGCTGCCAGGAGGGCGTGCCTCTACTCCCCCAGGCCCTCAGGCCTCCCCCTGCCGTCCCCACGGACGCGTTCTGTCCCCGAGTTCTGTCTTGCCTGTCTCCTCTGCTCCTGTAGCCACGTTTGCCTCTGAGGCTGAGCCAAAAGTTGGCCCTCTGCCGCTGCATAAGCAAAGAAATGGCAGCGTCGAATTTCAGAGAAAATGGTAACTGAGTGGGCACAAACTCTTCAGTTATTGTTTCTTTACAAAACCTTCCAGACCAGGCAAGCAGGGAGTCTGAGGATACCTCATTTTCAAGGTCCGATATTGAAAAGACCAGAAACTCTCTTATCTTTATCTCTGGTGAGCAGTTTCCTCCCCCGTTGTTATTAGGGGAGATACCAGTCACCGTGGCCTCAGCTGGATCCGTGGAAAAAGCCCTCGCAGTACTCCACACTGCAGAAGCCCGGGCCGTGCCCTCCGCGCTCCTGCTGGAAAGACCCGAGGCTCCGAGTCACCGGGGCTGGTGGGGGTGACTCATCTTCCTGACCCCAGCGGAGGAAAGCCATGTGTTTGGTGCACACTGTGCGCCTGTCAGCAGTCAACATCCTGTTGGCCAGGAAAACGCTGCCTCTTCCCCGGGAAAGCCTTTGTCTGCAGCTGGGACAGAGGCACCAGTGGACAGAGGCCACCGAGTCATGGAAGAAAACCAGGCTGAATTCAGGGGTTCTGTGTCTGCAGTGGGAAGAAAGATGCCCCCATTTTCCCACCGAATCCTGTCACCAAAACAAGTAGGCAGGGGGAGGGTACAGCTCAGTGGTAGAGGGCGCGCTTGGCATGCACAAGTTCCTCGGTTCAATCCCCAGTACCTCCATTAAAAATAAATAAATAAATCTAATTACCCCCCCAAAAATAGTTTTAAAAAAAGAAAACAAAACAAAAAACAAGTAGGCAGTTGGCCCTTTTTTTGTTTTTAAGGGTTTCCTAGCCCATTATTACAGGGAAACAAATAATGGTAGCAGACATGGTGAATACCAAGGAAGGCATAAAGCAAAAATGGTTTTGAAGAGGTCCGGCGGGTGGTTTCTGTTGCCCCCCCACCCCCTACCTGGAGGAGCTCATTCGTTAGAGTCCTCCCCACCCACCCCATGACTCCTCACCTTCTCCGGCCTCAGCCATAGACCACTTACTTACTTAGCTAGTTATTTACTCATTCCCTTGCTCCATAAAAAAGTTGAGACAGCTTATAAAAATACACAGAATAAAGAATAGAATAAATGACCAAGATAAGCGATGAAGAGGACAAGGAAAAGAGCTGGCGGAGCCAGCAGTAAGGTGAGCACATGGAGTGTCTGTCAGACGCTGCTGCTCGGTGACGACAAGTGGGCGGCACATTTGGATCTAGGAGTCCTTGGAGCCAAAGAGAAGAGACAAAGTAGTCAGGCAGAAGGTGCGCTCGGCAAGTCGGGAAAAGACCCACCTTTTAAATACAGAGACCAGAGAGAGATGAGGGATCACAGCTCACACTTGCTGGGCATGTGGGCCAGGGACGGAGTTACATGCCCTTCTGACATTTTCTCATTTGATCCTGGCAGTCATGCCGGGTGGATACTATTATGATGCTCGCCTTACAGATAAGGAAACTAAGAATTTGAGAGTAAGTTAGTAATTTGCCCAAGACCAGAGAGTTAGTCCGCTGCAGAAATGAGAGTCAAACCCAGGCTATCCATCTCCACATCTGGGGGCCGAGCCGGGACGCTCGCCCTGCAGGGCAGTGTGGGGCCCTCCAGGGTGTTTCTGCAATAGATGCGATAGGGATTTTTGTAGGACTGTGTGTCTTCACTTCTTTCAATACAATTCCTTAATATAGGCACAAAAGCGTAAATGCATTTGAAATTCTGTAAAAGCAGTTCCTTGAACCAAACAGTCTGTCCACATGCTTAGTTCTTTGATGCTCTAATTTCCTTCTCTGTGTAGCTGTATAAATATTGCAAGTTCTACCAGGAATGAGGACACGTATTTTCTCAAGCTACAGTCAGTAATTTTAATGCATCCCAAACCCATTCTAGTACATTTTTATTTACTCCCCATAAGAAACACGAAGCTGATGTCTTTGGTCTCTCCATTCCCATGCCTACCCTTATACAGGAAATACTCGTACAGCCTTCCCGGACAACAGAGCCCACAATGAAGACCTCTGCTGAGAATATCTCGAGGACATTTTCACCTGCCTTGTGGTTCTTTTCTTCCAACTAATTCTCTGTGAAATGCTTTAGGAACTGGGTGTCCTCTCTATTCAAGACTATGTACCATTCAACAGTATTCCTCAAACTTTTAATTTCCACAAGCCACTTCACACTCATGCAAATCACCAATTTTAGGTAAAAGTTCATTACAATTTTTTATAATAAAAACATCACATTCTTTAAAAAAAAACTTTTTATTATGAAGAAATGCAAACACCTATGAAAGTAGAATATTATAATGAACGTCTAAGTACCCATCACTCAGCTTCAACAATGACTGACTCCTGGCCAATCTTGTTTCAACACTAGCCCATCCACTTCCTCTCTCCTGTATTAGCCTGAAGCAAATCCCAGATAACATATCATTCCATGCATAAATATTTCTGTGTCTGTCTCTAAAAGATATGAATCCTTTCTTTTAACATTACAAGACCATTATCAACACTAAAAGTATTCATTCATAAGAGTTCCTAAAACTCATCAAATATCAAATTTCCAATTGTCTCAAAAATGTGTTAATTTCTTTTTGTTTGAATCAGGATCCAAATAAGGCCTGCACGTTTCTATCAGACGGGGCATTATTTTAAATAACACTAAGCATTTGTAAGAGGACATCATTTTCAACCTCTTCCCAGGATACCTGTCCTCTTTGCTCTGGCTTCCTTACTCCATACTCCATTACCTTTCATTTTTACTAAGTTAAGCACTCCCACCTCACAGTTGCAGGTCACTAGGAACAGCATCAAGTACCTAATGTCACTTTTCAGTGGCCGTGGATTCAGAAATGAGAGATTTCTCATTGAAAACACTTTCAGCTTGATTACAGAACACTTCCAAAACCCGGATGGATGGATGCTTTAACCTTGGTGATGGGGGCAAAATGCGTCCCCCTCATCCACATGGGCTGCTCCCAGCTCTGGAAAGCATTTGTCTAACATTACAGGTAGTTCCAAACTGTGCCAGATGATAGATTGCACTCTTCCTCTTAAAGTGAAGACCAGTATCAGATATTGGGAAAGTCAGACTCCACTCACAGCAGATTGGGCCTCATTTTGATCTTATGAAAACAATCTGGTTTCTCAGCTAATTGTTTTCTCTTTTAAGGGACTGAATTTATCCTTTGGATACTACAGGCCAGTGCCAGAATTGACAGGGTCTCTGAGACAAATCACCAGTGGGCGTGCTGTGATGGGCTAGGTCAAACACCATCCGAAGTTGTGGAAAGGCCCTCTGAGGGCAGAGGGGAGAGCAGAGGTGTGAGGGTCAGACTATTGCAAAGAGCAGTTAGAAGGACACCAAAGACGTCCAGGCAGGAGGCGACGTGTTCCTGAAGTTGGGTACGAACCAGGCTAATAGAAGAGAAAGGATCAGTGTGGACGAAGTGGGAGCTTGGGGACCAATTGAACATGGCAGGTAAAGACAGACGAGGGCGGAATTGTCAGTGCCATTCATGTTTCTGGCTCCAGTGCTGGGACAGTTTAACAAGGAATCCTAAATACACACACACGAGGGACCCCTTTCTAAACCGCCCATGGGCCTGGGGTGCACAGAGCCAGCCAACCTGTGATTAGAAAACATACCGCACGTGAAGTACTCTTTGCAGTCACAGCAAGGGCCTCAACACTGCTTGCACATCAGAATCGTCTGGGGAGTTTAAAAGACACTGTGCCCCACCCCACCCCGCAGCTCAGGCCAGTCGAATCCGAATTGCTGTGTGTTTTGACATCTTCCTCTACACCTCCCCCCGCAGAAGCGATGCCAGCGTACAGCCGGGGCTGAGAACCACTGGACCAGGCATGGACAGTGAGGGCTGTTTCAGCACCAGATTACCCGTCTGTTCCAAAACCAGTGGGAAGACTACTTCCTGGAGCTGCTCACAGCTCGAAGCTGAGTTTGGCTCAGCTTGGATCCCTCTTGCTTGGGGTGAGAGAAGTGACCTGACCTTCGGAACTCAGCTCTGGCAAAAAAAAATGCTGGCAAGGAAGGCCTGGCAGGGGAACAGGAAAGAAGGGAGCCAGGTGTCTGGCACACGTGCTTCCCCTCTGCCTGTGGAAGGGGGCGGTTCTCACCCTCCTGTGCGTCACATTCACGCTGGGACACTTGTCAAATGCAGATGCCTGGGCCCCACTCCCTGAAGGGGTTAGAAGGTCCAGGGTGTGGCCCAGGAATCTGCATTTTAATAGGTCCCAGGTGACTCTGACAGAGGGCTCATGGCGCACACACCCCTCCCCTGAAACCTGGATTGACCTGCAGTGGTCTGTGGGCCCCCATGGTGGTTGCGTGCCAGGCAGGGATCCTCTTTCCTCCCAGACTCTGGCCCAGGGTAGTCTGAACAGTTAGGACCAAGGTAGCCCCCAGCAATCAGTGTTAGAAATGATTAGAACTTCCATTTCTACAAGTGGTTAGAATTGGATACTGGGACACCATGCAAATGGGGGGCACTTCATGGAAAAGAAGTGGACCTGCCCCAAGTTTTCTCTGTGTAATAGACGGTGGAAGCCGAGCAGGAAGGGCCCTCAACTCACCCCTTGTTTCCACCAAGAGGGAAATGGGGGGTTTTCCTAGGCCGCCTGCTGGCAGGAGGGGCAGGAGTACGAGCAGGATCCCAGGAAGCAGCCTCTGGTCTCTCAGAGAACTTCGTGTCAGCTGTGGGTTCAAAGTGAGGTTCCTGGGCCAGCAACGCAGCATTTCTAACTGGCAGTTAGAAATGCCAGTTCTCGGGCCCCAGCCCTAATCTGCGGGTCAGTCGCTCAGCATTGGGGCTCCGCCTGTTACAAGGCCTCAGAGGTTCTGTTTGCTCCAAGGTTTAAGGACCCTATACCACAGGCTCCAGTCTTCAGTGCTCATGGGCTTAGGGAGGGTTCCCACTCTCCTGGCCATCACTGGAGGGGGAGGGAGAAGCCACACCACACCCCACCTCTCCCCATTAGCTACTGGGAAGGGGCTGGGTGACACGAGGGGCTGCTGCACCAGGAGGAAAGGAGGTCAGGTTCTGGGCCACTGCCACCTGTCCGGCAGGCTGCTCCTTCCCCAGCTGCTCCTCTCCCAGGTGCCCCTCAGCTTTGTTTATCCTTTCTCTATGCCCCAAGGAGTGTAAGAGGGGCTTTCCCTCAAAAAGAAAAGGCACCTGGGGGGCTAACCTCCCCGCCCCGCAGCAGAGGTAGCTCTGGCCCAGAAGCCCCAGGGTCTGGTTCCACCGTCCCCTAGAGAACTGCGGGGACAGGCTCGGAGTACGTCTCCTCCCGGCCCAAGCACGTCCCCTTCTCAGAGGACGAGGTCACGAGCCCTGTTCGGGAGCAGGCAGCATCCTAGACCAGGATAATGGCTCCTCTAGTCTTGGAAGGGGTGAGTGTTCACACCCCATATCTCCAGAAACTGGCCAGGGCAGTGCTTTAGGCAGCTCAGGCTGCTCTGAATGACAGACCAGGCGGCTTAACTAGCAGACACGTCTCTCTCGGTTCTGGCGGCTGGGAAGAGTGGCTGATTCAGAGGCCGGGGCCCAGGGCGACAGGGCGAGTTACTCAGCTCTTCTCCAGCCCCGATCCTGGACTTCTTTCCAGCATTCTGATCAAAGACAAAGACGAACATGCTCCAAGAGGGAGCCACCAGGATCAGGGGCAATCCAGCCTCACTGTCAGGACTCACTGTAGAGTCTTTAAACATGTCATAAGAGAGTTCACAGCTTTGAAGCAAAAATTCGAGCACTTACTTAGGTTAAATTAAAAGCACAATTTTATATTTTCTTGTCAAACAACTTTACTTGCGGCAACAACTTAAGTATAATTTAATTCAACAGGAAACATCACACTTGGAAAGAAAACATAGAAGAAAAAAAAACCCTTAAATTAAAGCCAAACATTCTTTCCAAGGCACAACACTGACATTTCCAGATTGACAGCAGAATGAGTTTGTTTCCATGAAACAAAATCTTGAGTCCAAAGTCTGCCTTTGAAACAGTTCTCCACTTCACTCCCCTCCTCCAGGCTCAGGGAACGATGCTGGTGGCCTTCCTCAGGGCCAGGTAGCCAGTGACCACGTCGGACGGCAGCCTCCGAATGTAGGAAAACTCTTCGATGGTGCTGAAACGCAGCTTGCTCTGGGGGTCAGTGTAGTTGGCCTGGGGGAGAAACAGGCATGGAGAAGGCAGGAGGTGGTTGTTGGAGGTGATATTCAAGTTCAGGTTTAAAATTATTTTCTGTTTCACTGAAAGTGAAATATATCTTCATCTGTCACCAAGAACACTAAATTGCTCACTTTGGCAAAGACACGTGAGCTTCCCAGACTTGAGAAATGCTTCAGGGTACAGACAGGAAAGGGAACCCCCACATCAGACCCCGGGCCTCAGGGCCACACGCAGCATGTCCAAAACTGAATCTGCGACGATCCCTGCCTTCAGACTCCCACCTGCTTCAAACACATGTTCCAGATCTGCTTCCCAAGGCAGGGAGGGGCACCACCCGCCAAGTGCACTCCTCTCCCGCCCTTCCTCTCCCTCCCCAGGCCACTGCCATGGCTCCCCGGGCTACACTGCAGTGCTGGACTGTCCACCCACAGCCTCTTCCCCTGGAAGGGATGGCCACCCTACATCTACGGCAGGGGCATTGTCACAGCTTGCAGTTCTGATCATGTCTTTCCTCGTGCAACCTCTCAACGGCTCTTCTCCATTCTCAGGACAAAGGGCCAAGTCCACAGCACGGCTCCTCAGACCCTGCCTGGGCCCCCTCCTTCCTGAGCCTATTTCTCAGCCACATGTCCCTACTCTCTGGATCTGGACCCTGGCTCGAAGTCCCTCCCTCCTGTCATGCCCCATTCGCCCTTCCCTTGCTCAGTAATCTCCTGCCCATCCTTCACGACTCAGCCCCAAGTCGCGTCATCTGGGAAGTCTTACGTGCTCCCACAGGCCTCCACTCTCATGTGCCCCTCACCACATCTGGCTCCTGCAGAAGGCTTATCTCTGCTGCTTCTACATTTATTATCTGCCTGATTCCCTGAGTGCAGTCCAGGCTGAGAAGCGGCTCCACGAGGCCAGAACCCTGTGGCTGGCTTATCACTGACTCCTGGCTGTGCCGTCTCCTAGTGCGATGCAGAGTGCACGGCGGGCTTCCAGTTAGTGTTTGTCCGGCGAATGAGGGATGAGTGAATGAATGAACAAATGGACGATCAAGACAATCTCGGGAAAGAAAACTTGTTTCCCACCAACATGTCCAAATCCCCCTTTGGTCTTGTTCCCCCCATGTGCCAAGTGGTGAAAGTAATTCACTTACTGTACCTCCAGGCACATGGCTTTGACAGACTTCGAAACAGAAAACCCGAAAGTGAGTCATTTGGAGCTCCTCTCAAAAATTATAAAAGATGCCATTAATGTCTAGACAGATAACATCTAATTACTCAAGTGTGGATTGTCTGCACTGGCGCTGATTATCTCTGCGTGGACCAGACTCGCAGCAATGCTGAGATTTAACAAGGAAGGAGGCTCGATGAAGCAGCACCAAGCTGGAGAGAACTCAGTTGTCCTGGGTTTCTCACAATCTCAAAAGTCTTCAATTCCACCACTGGGGACCTCCCTAAGGTATTTGATGTCTGTGTGTCAGGAAAATGAGATTATTCCTAAAAAGCTAAGATTAATTAAAGCTCTGTATAAAACAAAACTTTGATCCTCTGGCTTAATCTGGCTATTGCCTTTCTGTACTGCATTTCCTTTAATGACAGTCACATGAAGGAAGGCTTAACTAGAAAAACAGTAGCAAGTCCCTATGAGGGCTCCTGCCCGAGGCAGTGAGATGTCCTAACAGGCAAGGAGGCTGCCCTGCAGTTCCGAGCAGGGGTGCAGGCGTATGTGTCTGGCTTTGATCATCGGGCCTCCATGGATGAACCAGCTCTGGCCTGGCTCCATCCCTGTGGCTGCCCCACTCCCACCCTGAACTGTGCCGAGCCGGCCCGCCCAAGTTCAGACCTCACTGCCAAGAAGACTGCTGAACAAATAATGCGGAATACAGAATACCACTGCACCAACAAAAAGGCCAAACAGAAACCTGAACAGATGGGACCCGACTCCGTGTTCTGAACAGAGGGAAGGAGGCTGAGTGACATGTCTGAGACGAACAAGTGAAGAACCTCACCCCTACGCCTGCCCTCCTCTGGACGCCGTCCCTCCAGCCTGGGGGAAGCAAAGGCCCCCTTCCCCGAGGGCAGGCAGCAGGTGGCTTTACTGCCTCCCTTGTTGCAGGGGGCAGGCAGTGTTCACTGCTGCCCCACCTCACCCAGAGCCTCGTAACAAGGGCTGAGTGCAGGTATGACCCCGCACGCCTTCCTGCCAGGCCGCAGCGCAGGGGAAGCAGCCACTTGGCAGGTTGGAACAGAGTGGTCAGTGTAAACACCAGCTGGGCTTTACTGTTTAATTATGTCACTTTAATTTATGTAAGTAACAGGTGAACATATTCTCCGCTAAAAAAGAAAGAAAACATTACGAATAAGCCTGAAGTCCCCTTTTACCACCATCTACCATCCAGAAGTCTTGTGCCTTCTCCTGAGGAAGGCACTGCTAGGTGGGCAGCCTTCCAGACTGTGTTTATACGGACCCATACACACACATAGAGACACACCAGAGAAGTTACCCGGTATTTTTGTGTGAGTGTGTACTGATTTTCACTTAAGTGGTACCAGGTCCTTAAACTGCTTTGCACCTAAACAGTACATCTTGGAAGTTTATCCACGTTGTTACCTATACATCAAATTCACAGAACAGTATGAACTTCCCCCGCCCCGCCCCACCGGTTGACCTTCACGTTGTTTCTAATATATTGCCAACACGTTTTCTCATACGCATTTCTGCATGAAGCTCCTTGTACACACTCTTTTTCTAGGGAGCTGCGCAGAAGGCAGATTCCTGGGTCGTCAGCTTCTGCTTTTTGGTAGGTAGTACAAACTCTCCTCCCAAGAATCGGGACCAATGTGGACTCCCATCTCAAAGTAGCCACGTAGGAGGGTATCCGTTTCTCTATGTTGGTGACAAGGTATGTAACCAAGTGTCTTCATTTCTTCCCTCCCTGATGAGTCTTCTTCCTAATTATCAGTGAAATTGATTATCTACATAGTGGTCATCTGTATTTCTTCCTTGTGATTGTCTGTTTATATCCTTTTAGCTGATTCCTCTACAGGGTTGTCTTTCAATGATTTGAGAGAGTTCTTTGTATATTCAGAATTGCTTAAGTCTTACATTCAGTGGGGCAAGAGGTTAGTCATGTGTAACATGATGAGTCCTTTGCCAGTAACATCAAGGGGCCTGGAACAATGCTTTTCAAAATGATTTTCATGCTTCCCAGTGTGTGTAAACAAACCGCTACCCTAACAGATGAGCTGCCTGATAATGGGGAGGATAAGGCGCCATCCTAAGGAACCACCCTCCAAGTCTGCCCATAAACCACGTGGTCCGTGCTGCAGGCTCAGCACAGAATGGTACCGGGAGAAGTTTCCACCTTGGGCCTTCACAGAATAACTGGTGCCAGACTAGCGCTCCTTCTATAAACAACTATTAAAATGGGTCAAAGATATGAGGCAACTATTTTCAGGCAGTAGACAAGAGATAGCCTGAGACTACAACATTTCTCTCAAACTGAAGTCCCCTCAGGGGACCTTAACAAGAGATACATGCCCACGAATGGATGCAAAAAGAAACCAGTGCACACACGCACACATGTGTGCATGCACGCGCACACACATACACACACACCATTTGATAGTGCTTCCACTCCCTGTTTTTAAGGATCATTATATTTAAGGTCTGTGCTAACAAGCTGGTAGTACACGAGGAGGCTGTGCTCTTTGGAGGAGAAAACATGACTAATTCAGAGAGGAAAACTAACATTATGTTCAAAAATAGGATGAAAAACTCAAATCTTCCCCAATGTAAAACGCCCATCATTAATTTCATTTGTTATAGAAGTTGGAGTCATACATTTTCATAAAAGGATAAAGCATTTAAATGATGTATATGAGTTTTAAAAAGTGAAGTCTCATTATTTCTACGATTATGAGAGGAAGCCCATCTTCCAAATTTAATAATAGTGAAAAAGGAGAGTGGAAAGTTTCACACTTAGTCTACATTCTGCAAATAAGGAAATGACGTTCTCAACCCAAGTCCCACTCATCCAACTACACTGCCGGTTTTCAACTGTGTTCCCTACGAGCACCCACAGGGGTCCCTGAGGTGGGGAGTGGGGAGAAGGACGGAGGACCAGATCCACATGGGACCACAGTGGGTAACTGGGCCCCAGAGGATTCTGTAAAAGATTTCATTTGGAAAAGGGATCGTGATGCTTAAAAATAAGTTTGAAAATCATGACTCTTACCATAGTGCCTCGTTACAGAAGTTTAACATCTTTTTTTTTAAAGTACAATCATCTCTAAAATGCAGGAAAATTTTTAAACTTTAGTAGTAAAAAAGAGAAATCATTGGGTTTTTTTGGTTTTTTGATGTTATCATATAGAATTAAGAAGCAGAGGAAGGGGAAGTAAAAGTCAGGCCTCCTGCTTTCTGGAGCAGTCCTCGCTCCGGGCTCTCCACACGCTGCCCCTGGTTGCGTGAAAATAAATGCGTGAACGCTTCAGCACAAACCCATTACCTATTCAGAGTGTACAGCCTCCAGGCAGGACCAGTGTCGATATTCAGCACTGTTTGAACAGACAGGACTGTGAAATCTTTTCAGTTCAGTGTTGTGAGACGTAGAGATGGAATTATACTCACAAGAAGACCTGAGACATCAGAATACTTCTTGGCTGGTTTGAAGGACGGAGGGGCATCAATACTGAAGTCTAGGGAAAAAAATAAAAAAGAAGATAAACTGGCTTTAAAACATTCAGATCTCTCCCCCACACACAGCTTTTTTTCCCCTAAAATACTGTTTGAAAGTATTCCCAAACTTTTTACTTTGTGATTAAGTACTCAGAGCATTCTCCGAGGGAAATAATGCAGGCGGTCTCAGACCAAGTGCAGGCTCCAGAGCGAGCTCTGCCCTGTCCCCAGGGACCCTCGACTCCAGCAGAACCACTGGAAAGCTCATCCGCCCACAAGCCACTCTCACTGTCTCAGGCTGCACGGGCTGATGGTGAGGAGATGCCAAAAACCCACTAATTGGATCTGAGCGTCCAGACACTGGACACACCACACCCAGGCAACTGACTAGCTCACTGGTCACCCGTCTGAGTCACCCCCATGAAAGACGTGCAGTGGGGCAGGAGATGGAAGGAACTTCGAACTTGTACTTTCCAGTGAAGTTGAACAGAGCACATAACACAGATTTGGAAATCCTGCAGCATAAAGCATTTACTCGGAAAAACATCGGCTCAGAGAGTAAAACAGAGTTGGCCTCTCAGATGGTTGTTAGAAACTCTCCTAAATCTTGGGCAACCTTCTTGGAAACAAATTTTAAGAGTAGACTTCTGAATAAGAAATTGGTCTGACAGAAACACCAGTATTATCATATCAGGACCTGCTTCTCCAGATTGAAATGTGAACAGTGACACTAAAAACCACACATCCACGACAACACAAACAAACAAATTCGACACAGATATAGCTATGAGGAAATATACAGATAATCTCCCTGTATTGAAGCCACTGTAAAGTTCCTAAGCTAAAAACTGTTTCCTACACAAATGCAAACACAATAAAATAATGCGGGCTTGTTATAAGAAAGTTCCTAGTCTGAACATTATAAACACACAGAAGGCTCTGGACAGCTCACAGTTAGGATCGTTCAGTTGCCATGGCAATGCCCTTTCCGAAGCCAGAATCTGCTTCAGGTTCTTCCAGGTTCTATTCTTCTTGCCAGCAACTGCACCACCATGGCCAGAGTGCTCGAATGGAAAACGTGGATTAGAAGAAACAAAAGTCAACAGAGATGATCATTTCAAAATCTGACATTTATGCTTACTCATAACCGTAATAAACTCCTCATTCAATTAGCAATCACTGTACCCTAAGGCTTTTTAAAAAACTATGACACCATATACTTTAATCTTACTTATAAAAAACACAGCTTTTGGATTGTCAAAATGCATGAGTTAGTTGCTGATGGAGTAGAAATAAAAGGTTATTTTTTTATATGCACATAGAGAATCACATCCTTTATTGGGTCTAACTTTATGGAATTCACTCATGATTTCCCATTACTTTAAAATAAATTTACCACAAAGTTAGATTTAAACCCATGACCACATCTTTAAACTCCCTTCCGAGGACATCTCCGCCTTGTGAATTACTGGTGCTCCAGGAAAACCCACGTAAGCCACAATCATGGCACAGCAAGCCTTCTGGAATTTTTTTTTCTTTTTTGTCTTATGACGATGACAAAACAAAATGGAAAGAATACTAAAAATCTGTTGCAGGCACTGTAAACACTGCATTTTCAAAGCTAATTAATGAAAAACAAACTTTAATGGTATAATCTGAATCACGTAATTTATCCTACGCCTCTAGAACAAAAGGAAGAGCTGCCTATTTCTACTTTACAGCCCAGTGGCTTCGATTTACCTAAAGAAATTACTGAGCAGCACTCCCCTTTTAGGTCATTATTTCAAGCCTCATCTAAATCTCATGCAAGACCAATGAAAAAGCAACTTGAACAATCATTGTGGAAATGACCTACCCTCAACATAGTATTCTTTAATGAATTCCACAAAGGACACCAAAATCCTTGGGAACCGGCACACTGGGAGATGGCAGGAAGGGCCCTTGTTCTCCTGCCCCCGTCCCTCCCACGCAGCCCATGGCAGAGAAGGCGGTGGCTTGGACGGATGGAGAAGGGCACACCTGTGCTACCTGGGCTGCGGGCCCAGCAAGATCAGAGGCCAAGGTGTGGGTGTCCATTGTTTTTTTTTTTAATTTATAAAACGCATTAGATGCTTACCACAAAGTTGGGATCCTTAAATGGCAAAGGTCTGGCAGCTTTTTCCATAGGTCCTGTGCTAAAATCCGAGGGCACCATTTTATTCTCACTCATGGCTTCCATGCTGATACCCTTAAAACACAGTAAGTATGAGGTCAGTTTCCTGTAGCTGAGCTTCCTAACTCAGCTCCTCACAGGACACGAGACGATGCCACAGGACATACGAGGGAAGACAGTGCGTCCAGAGCTCCAGCAGACGGCCTGCACCGGAGGAGAGCCTACCAGACCGGGAGCAGCCCCTGCTGGCCAGGACCCCAGCCACCAAGCTCCCTGGCACCCCCATGGACCACTGCAAGGTAGGTGCTATTATCCCCAGTGTACAGAGGATAAAACTGAGGCTCTGATGGACGGGTTCAAGGCCACACAGTGACTGGCTCTGGATTCAAACCCAGGTGGCGCCAGTTCCAAAGCCCCCACCATCTCCATGACACCACACGGCCCCTACTCCTGCTGCTCTTACCACACTGTGTCATTAAGACAGAAAAGGTCCAGCCGCTCTAAGGGGCCCATTAGCTGGAGGACCCAGGCTCGAGCTGGGGTGCATGAGGGCACCCCAGGATGGGGCGTTACTGAGGAAGGAGAACGGAGGGAGACGGGGAGGGAGGGCCACAGGTCAACTGGCTGCGGCCACAGAGTGTCCTGACCAGCAGGCTAACGTGCTTTACAACAAAAAACCTTTTAAACTAAGAATCAAGAAGGAAAAACAAGCCAAAGTAAGAAATCACTTCTGATCTGTAACGCAATTTCCAATCTTCCCAGATTGCAATAAAGCTGCTGTGAATACTCTGCACAAGCCTTTGTGTGGACATGTGTCTTCACTTCCCCTGGGTAAATGCACCAGCAGCAGCAGCGCAGGAGAATTCTGGTTGTATGTGTGTATATATATATATACACATATATACATAAATACATATGTATATATATATACATATACATATACACACATATATACATATATACATAAATATATATTCCACCCCCAAGAACGGCATCCGTGTTGGGGGAAGAGGGGCGAGGGAGACAGGACCACTCGCTCTGCTGCAGCAGTTCTCTGAGCAGCTTCTTCTCACACACCTTCACAGACTCCTCTCCAGGGTCTCTCCCGAGGGCCTGTGCTCTCCCTCTCCTCTGCCCACGACCCCTCTTCTGTCTGGACTAACCCTCCCTTCATGCTGCCCCCAGTCACAGTCTTTCCTTACTTTTCCCCTCTCCAAGGCCTAGCTCAGATGTCAACTCTCTAAGAACTAAGATGCTCCAATCTCTCATCCTTTTCCCAGCATCTGTAGCCACAGTTCCCTCTCTCCCCTCCTTTCCCTCTTCCCTCCCACTGTCCTTCGCCTTCCCTCAGCCCCTCCTCAGCTCTGAGGCTCAGGGGAGGCCTCTGTGGGACACATCTAGCCCGCTCCGCTCTCCACAGCACAGTAAGTGACACGCTTTTAAATGTAAGCTTGACGTCACTCCTATTTACAGCTGGCTAATGCTTCCCACTGCCCTGGGGATGAGGAACAAATTCTGGTCTTTTGGCCTCCTCCCCCTCCCTCCTGTATTCTGTATTTTCTGGTGCAAAATCCATGGAGTCATTTTCTGTACAGCACAAAGAGTTTCCAAGTTTTCCATTTTATTTATGCTTCACTAAAATTTCCATCAGGATTAGTCCCTGTCAGTTTTAAGTTTACAACAAAGATTAGATTTAGCAGTTTGTACGTAACTAACTTTTAAATTGCCTTGTGATTATTCCTTCATGGTTATAGCACTTCCAGCAGGTACAAGGGTTCAAGATCAAGGTGGCAGCCAGGTTAGCATTTCCTGAGACCTATCTCCTCAGCTTGTGGATGGCTGTCTTTTCATTGTGTCCTCGCATGGCCTCTCCTCTGTACACCCCCAACCCCACCCCAGTGTCTTTCTCTCTCTTTATAAGGACATCAGTCATATTGGATTAGGGCTCCATCCTTATGACCTCATTTAACCTTAATTACCTCTTTAATGGCCCTATTTCCAAATATATTAACATTCTGAGGCATATTGGGGGTTAGGACTTTGACTTTTGAATCCTAAAGAAACACAATTCAGACCACAATAGCACTCGAAAAATGATGGGGGTGAGTTAAAGGACACAGGAGTTGGTTTGAAGAGGTCACCACTAGCCAAATGTGGGCAATTTGCTCAACATCATTAGTCATTAGGAAAATACAAATCAAAACCACAATGAGATGTCACTTCACACCCACTAGGATGGCTATAATCAAAGACATAATAACATGTGTCGGTGAGGATGTGGAGAAACTAGAACCCTCATACATTGCTTGTGAGGATGTAAATGGGTACAGTCACTATGAAAAACAGCCTGGTAGGTCCTCAAAGTGTTAAACATAGAACTATCATATGACCCACTAATTCAACTCCTAGGTATATACCCAAGAGAACGGAGAACATGTCTATGCGAAAACTCATACACAAATATTCATAGAAGCATTATTCATAATCGCCAAAAAGTACAAACAACCTAGATGTCCATCACCTAATAAATATGCATAAACAAAATGTGGTTTATCCACACAATGGAATATTATTCAACTGTAAGAATGAGTGACGTACTGATACAAGCTTCAACATGGATACACCCTGAATATATTATGCTAACTGAAAGAAGCCAAACATAAAAAGCCACAAATTGTATGATTCCATTTATCTGAGGTACCTAGAGAGATCGAATTCAGAGATAGAAGGTGGGTCAGCGGTTGTCAGGAGCTGGCAGGACAGGGGAAAGAGGAGTGCCTGCTAATGGGTAGGGGTTGCAGGTGGGGGTCATGGAAATATTCTGAAGTGAGACAGTAGTGATGGCTGTGCAACTCGGTAAATATACTATAAAACACTGAACTGTACACTCTAAAAGAATGAGTTTTATGGTATGTGAATTCTATCTCAAAAAAGCTGCTACAAATAAATAAATTTATGAAAGAATGAAGAAAGCTAATAATGGATTGTCGCCCATAGAATAAAACGAGAATGGATGAACATAAACATGACTGTAAGAATGAATAAGGGAACAGGAGAGAAGAGGAAGACTTGGGCAGGGGCGCAACTGCAGAGGCCACTGAAGAAAGCAAGTGCCTCAGCAGCCCGTGTGGGTTGGGAGGTCAGGGAGCTCTGCCAGTGGGAGGATGCGCAGCGGACAGGTGCACATGCTGAGAGGAAGGGGCGGCAGTGGGAAGAGAGGGTCGGATGTCTGCATCGGCCACTCGGGTAGTAAGAAGGCAATGAAGGTGCTCGAGCACTGACTCCCAGAACTGGTCCTCTTGTTCATTTGCTCACCCACCCTCACCTCTTCCCTCGTCAGCAGGCCAGACCCCCGCTGAGGAGTCAAGCTGAGGATGGGGCAGAGAAAGGATGCCATTCTGACATGAACTGGGCCATGTCATTCCAGGGCCGTATCCTGCCTCTGAAACAGTGATGGCTCACTTCTCTCTCTGACCAGGTGCAAAAGAACACCCCACTCTGAGCCCAGAGCTGGGTTTTCTGCTTTTCTTTCCCTTCTAAACCCACCCTGCTTGGTACTGTGCCCCCATTCTGCTCCCTTCCCCGGGCTTCAGCCAAGCTAGATCCCTGGGTCTGTTAGTGATGGACAGGAGAGAGAGAGAGACCTTCAGTCAAGGGGAGGACCGAGTCTGTAGGCTGGGCTGCAGAGAAGTAAAATTTGAAAACATGTAGTTTCCATGTTACTAAACCATTATTAACACTAAGACTTCACAAGCCAAACTGTCCCGTCCAAGACATGAACGCCCAGAGATCAGAAGCAGGGACGCCCAGCCCTAAGGGCTGTCCCCTCTTTGTAGCACTAAAAGAGCTGATTAAGTCCCAGGAGGAGTAGCCCAGCCTGCCATCAAAGTGCCTGCCCCAACTGAGACTGGAGTCAGGGAGGCCTCAGCGCACCCAGCCCGAGAGCCCAAATAAACGGCTTCACGTCTCCAGACGACAGCCTGCAGGGCGGACTCAGACTCAGGGATAACTGGGGCCTTCTGTCTGCGATTACAAAGAAGTGACACAAATGCCCTCTGTCTCATCACTCAAGTGCCAAGTGCCCAGTTACAACCACCTAATAGTATTCTAGATTCAAGCACCTGACTCAGTCTAAAACTTCAGGGGTACTGTCGGGTAACTTGAAACAGCAAAAAAGTGAGATGCAGCCTAGTGTTTAATCAAGTCAGTTAAATAAGCGCACCTAATTCCTTGAGAAGACTATCAACACAAAGGAAGGGGCATGAAATGCTAAATGAAAAGCAGGGCACACAATGGACACCAAATGTACACAATGTACACCGAGCAGAATTTATGGAAAACCGTGGACATGTGTTCCACGTGGAGATACACGTAGAAAACACAAATTATAATGGTTTTGGGGGAATAAGACTGGCTGATGTTTTATGTCCACTTTGAAAATGGAAAAAAGAAAACTAACATTATGATGATTTTTTTAAAAGGCCGGATAGTATGATTGATTTTTTAGATGAATAAATCAAATCAGCCCAGTATCCTCTGGCTGTCTCCAATTACAGAAGATTCTACCCTCATATGCACTTGGCACTGACCTTTCTAAAGAAGAAACTGCTGCCTCTCAACTTAGTTAGATGTGCTAACTGCTCAACCATCCCAAATCAGCCTGTTATGTAACACTCTGCCTATAGGTTAATTAGGTTTCTCCGTAGAACTTATTAACTTGAATAGGCACCTGGAAAGTCTAAAATGCCCTGTATTGATCTAATAAAATTCCTTCCCAAAGTATTTCTCTGCACCTTGGATTTGGTTATATTAGAGATCTAAGCACATGTTCTAAGGTACACAGTAGCAAGACTGACATTAAGAGAGGCGGTCAAGAAAAAACAATGCGGATGCTGGGTACTCCGCCTGGGTTCCAATACTGACTCTACCACTTGTTAGCTGTGTGACCACGGAAAAGTTACTTAACCTCTCGATGCTCCCGTCTTTTTATCTGTAGAATAACAATTCACAGAGGGTTGTTTTGAGGATTAAATGAGACAGTACCTAGAAAATTCTTAGAACAGTAAGTACCTGGTACACAAAAAATGCCCAGTAAGTGTTATTATTATTTATCATAATTTCTTTTACTTTAGCACAGTGTATCTGTTCTCCAATCCAAGTTAACACTAATCATTTTCAAAGTATCACAACCAGAATGGATGGGAGATGGCACTTTCCAGATTATGACATAATTAATCAGTAACTACATTAGTTACAATGAAAATACAAATCTAAACAAAGAGTTGTAATTCTGTGACAGTTGGTACAATTTAGCAAACATAAGCACTAAGAATTTCTGCTGAACTAAAGATTCACCTAGGTGAAATAATACAACAAAACTGTTTTAGTACTCTTACACTATTTAATATCATTTTCTAGGGCTGACATAAAGGAGACTTCTATAAATGCTTTGCTCAGAATACTTTTAGATCAAAAATATGCCCTTCAAGTCCTGAGGACTTCCAAGCAGAAAGCCCTTTAAATTTCATCTATTCACTCAGTTTTACTTTAGTAACAGCATGCTCATTCTGGAAAGTAAAACCCACCTGAAGAATCCATCAAGTTATTTTCATCAATTTCAAAAAGCACTCTAATGTCTATGTAAATGTCCTTTGTAAATTTTCACATCCCGTGGAAGTTTTACAGGCACTGCTTTTTTGTAAGCCATAAAATTGCTGGAACTATTGAAGTAGGGAAATTCAGATACTGAAAGACCTGTAAAGTCCCTTTTAACTCAAGAACTACAATGATTTATATAAAGCACTCATTTCCCACTGATGAAACCTGGGGCAATCTGATATATGTGCACCGCCCCGACTTTGGAAGGCCTTCCCCATCCAAACCCACCACCCCTCAAAGGCCACCTTAAGTCCGTCTTCTTCCCCACCTCCTTCTCTGATGACCATCACCTACACTGAGTCCTTACCTTCCTGTGTCCCACCACTAAGGCACCAATACCAGAGAATACCTATAATCAGCTTTGGTACATGGTTAGAAATGACAAGATTTACCTATCTGTTTCAGGTCTTCAGAAATCTAAGATGCCCCTTAAGATTCCCAGCCTCTGGTGTACACACATCTTTCCCCTGTTTTTAAGCAAATACTAACATACGTACCACTGTGAAGGGGTTTTGCAAATATAATTAACGTCTCAAGTTAGCTGGTTTCAACAAATGAGACTATCCCGGTGGGCCAGCCCTAATCACATAAGCTCTTTAAATCTGGGTTCAGAGGTCAGAGACAAGAGAAGTCAGAGACATTTGAGGAGTGATAGGGATCAGACACAAAAGAGATTCTTCACAGCTGACTTCAAAGACGGAGGAGGCCACATGGCAAGAAATGTGGACAGTGACAAACTGACAGCAAGGAGACAGGGACCTGAGTCCTACCACTGTAAAGAACTGAATTCTGCTAACGACCTCAAAAAAGATTTTCCCCAGAGCATCCAGACAAGAAACTAGTCAAGCCAACTCTTTGATTTCCGCTTGGTGACACTCTGAGCAGAGAACCAAACCAGTCCTGTTGTGCCAAGACTGCTGACCTACAGAATCAGGAACCAAGAAATAGATGTGGTCATTTGTTATGACAGCAATAGAAAACTAATACAATATGTCATTCTCCTCCTGGAAGGACTTTGGGATGTTAGGAACAAATTATAATCCATTGAAATGTCTTAAATATACTGCTGAAGACAAAACAGAAATAAATTCTTGCTGCTTGAACTGAACTTAACCAGAACAGAAAGGCTGAGCAGGGTAACAGATAAGGGTCAATTCAGGAAGAATCCAGACAGGCCCTGGAGCAGCACTGAGCTATCGCCTGCATTTGCTGTGGACAAGGGCACTAGGAGGGCATGCCATGTTACAACAGGAAAAAAAAAACCTAAGACTCCTTTCTGGAGACAGAAGCCAAGTGTTTTTCCTTCTTCATGAGATGCTGAGGGTGGGAGTTGGGTAACAGGCTATGTACCTTGGTAGTTAAACCCCAACTGGGAAGAGAACAAAGAGAAGAATTCACTATTCCAGGGAATGCCCTTCTCTTTACAGATTGAAGGTTTGCTGAGGCTGCTGAGATGGAGAAGACCCACAGGGAATAACTACGCAGGCAGCCCTTCCTAATGGGGAGAGCTCTAAGACCACCAGAGTTGTGATCTCCACCAAGCTGGGTTGCTGGGAATTTCCAGCATCCTGAAAGCATTCGCCTACTCTCTGAGCTTGCTGTGGTGGGAGTCATGATCAGTGCTACCTTTAGGGTCAAAACAACAGTTCCTCCCAATGTACTGACTACATGCCTTGACTTTGGCACAGTTGGATATCAAAATGCACTGTGCACATATCAGGAGAAGGTACTCACAATGTATCTGGCAAAGGACTCCAAGCAAGAGTCTATAAAGAACTCCCGTACATTAATAACTAAAAACAACAACAACCCAATGAGGAAAAAAGGCACTTCACAAAAGATATCAGAACGGTCAAAAACAAAAGAAAAGATGATCGATATCATTAGTAATCAGAGACACAAATATGAAAATAACAAAGTACCACTACACAGTCATCAGAATGGCTAAAATTAAAGACAGACGATGCCAAGTATTGTTGAGGATGTAGAGAGACTGGAACTCTCAAACTTTGTTGCTGAGAATGACAAGCAGTGCAACTACTTTGGGAAATACTGTTCAACAATTTCTGAGTTACGTGTGTGTCTACCTTATAATCCAGCAATTCCCCTACTATCCATTTACCCAAGAGAAATGAAAGCATCTATATACACAGACTTGTATAGGAATGTTCCGAGCAGCTTATGCATAAGGGCAAAAACTGTAAAATAACTCAAGTGTCCATTAGTTTTGGTATATTTACAGTGTACCAGATGTACTGATACAGGTAATAACATGAAGGAATGAATAACTCTCAAAAACATTGTCTTACAGGGAAATCCAAACAGACAAAAGAATATGCTGTGTATGATTCCATTTACATATGTTCAAAAACGCAAAGTCAATCTATGGTGAGAGATGTCAGAGTAGTGTTTACCTCCGGCAGGGAGGGAAGAGAGTACTGGCTGGAAAGGGTCACCAGGGATTTCTAGAGCTCTTGGAAATGCTGTCTTGATCTGGGTGGTGGCCACATAGGTAGATATATATATGAAAAGTCATTGATCTATATTAAGGTTTGAGCATTTTACTGTACGCAAAGCATACTTCGGTAAAGTATTCTAAAGGGGGGTGAGGTGGAAAGCACTAACAATTACGGACGTTGAAAGCCGCAGACAGTTAAAATCTCTAGAACATCGTTCTGGGTGAAGCATGCCACACCATGTGCTGGAGAGCACAAAGTAACACACTCCATCCTTGCTCTCTTATTGCTTTAAATACAATGCAGGAGCTAAGAAAAACATTCATCTAACTAAGCCACTCTTCTGCTGAAAATTCCTTGCTGGAACTGCGGACTCCAGATTGCCCAGATGCGGTGAAGTCTGTGTCAGGCACTGTGCCCAGAGCTTTACGACCATGATTTCACTGAATCCTCATTAACAGCCCCATGAGGAAAGACCAAACTCACTTCGGGACAGGGAAAACAGAGGGTCAAAAAAGCACTTTTCTAAGGATGAGGGAAATCATCCGTATCAATACATCTTTGTATTCCTCCATACGGTTCATTAGGGCGCTCTGTACCTCATGGGCACTCCGGTCACGGTGAGACACGCAAACTTCTGCTTCACTGAAACTCACGAAGAGTCCCAAGCCTCACTCTAAACGCGACCTCGACGGGGAGGGGCAGTCCTTCTACTAAGTAGCAGTCTCTCCACTTCCCTTGCTCTCCCAATGGACAGTGCAAGGCGGGTGGTTCTTTAACCAAATCCCACGTGTTCATACCAAGCAAAAAGTATTTCACTCGCACCACAGACCCGCATCTACCAGAGAAGTAGCACCGCAAAGCCCGGCGCAGAGGTCCCGCTCCCCTGTGCCCCGCCCCACTGGACCCGGCGCACGCGCCCTCGCCCACCTCCCCGGCCCTGCGCATGCGCTCTCGCGCCGCTCGGCCCCGCGCACGCGCAGACTAGGCGGCTGACAGCCTACCTGCGCGAAGCCGGAGGCGGACACTTTTTTCTTCTTACTGGCGCTGTAGCCCCCGGCGCTGCTACCGTTATGGGAAGGACTGGCCGGCCTCTTCTTGCTGTTCCGGGCGATCCCCGGCGTGGAAGTGGTGGCCACAATTGGAATTTGAGCCGCCATTCCTGCCCCGCGTCTCCGTCCTCCCCCCTCCCCGCTTCAGGGCAGGCCCTGGAACTTCCGGCCCGCCGGTGCTTCCGCCGTTCAGCTTCTGAAAACCCGGCCTGGACTCCGAAAGCTTTCGTCGACTTCTCTCGGCCGAATCTAAAAGGCGGAGCTCGGAGCCGTCTGTTCCTTCCGGGCGGGAGGGCGTCAGCCGAGCCCGAACCCGGGCACGTGCCTGGAAGTCCCGAGATTGAGGACCAGAACATCTCGCGATCTTTCTTAAATAACTAAGTTTTTAAAAAATTAATCACCATGTTGTCTCTTCTCACGTTAGTCAGAAGACTGATCACTTTTCCTGTCTGTAAGTGTAAAGGTAAGGTCGTTCTCTGTGGATTAGACAGACCACCAGGCCTCGAGCTTTCCTCTTGGTCGCAGCCTTCTTGTTCAGAAGTTTGTGTTTCAGTGGTGCCCAGATGGACTTGAGGGGTTCTTAACTTTTTAGGGGTCACAGACCTCTTCGAGCATGTAAGCCCCTGCAAGTGTACAGGCATAGACAAAATCTTACATACAGATACCAGCAGTTCACAGATGTGGTAAAACCCGTTTATGAACTTCAGTGGAACACCCCTCCGCCTTGTTACTTGCCACATACTACTCCATACTTCTTCAAACCTTTATGACGCAGATTACAGGATCTGCATGATGTAATTGGTTGTGTAATTTCTTTTTTGGCTTCTGCTAGAAAGTAGGCTCTGTAGGGGAAAGGCCAGATGTGTTTTGCTCACCTTCTTTCCCAGGTCACAAGTACCTTGTAAGATGTTGGTACATTATAAGTATTTTTTAAATGAAGTAATTTTAAAAACTGGATGAACCCTTGCAGTAACTGGTTGAAGCTGCTGTGTTCTGATAGAGGAAAGTGGTGCTTATGAATCAGGGTATATGAAGGAAATAGACTGCAGAATGACTCAAAGGTCATCATCCTCCCTCCTCTTCTAAAAGAACACTCTTCCTTCAGGGCTTTCCATCTCAATAAATGCCACCATTATCCACCAGTTATTCAAACCGGAAACCTGGGAGTCATTCTGGTCTCCTCCCTTCTGTCCACCTGTGCACTGTAACCCCACTCCAGCCACCCCCATCCCTCTCTAGGACCCCTCCATTGCTTTTTTATCTCCCTGCTTCCATCTTTGGTCCCTCCAGCCCAGTTCCCACATGCAATTCTACATGACCTCTTCAACAATACAGATGTGCACATTTAGATCATCTACTTGAAACCCTTCATGGGTTTCCCATGGTCCCTAGAATGAAGTCAAATGTCCGTAAGATGGATGTAAAGGCCTTCAGGGAGCTGTCCATCTCTCCAACCTTGCCTGTCACCCAGCTGTCTGCACTCCAGACCAGTTTTCACTTTTGTCAGTTCCCCCAACCGTCTGTGTTCCCTCCTCCCTCGGGGCCTTCACTCATGCTGCACAGGCTTCTGCCTGGGAGCTGCTTTTCTCCCCACACCACCCTCTGGTCTCATTTTTTTTCCACCCACCCTTCCTGTCTTGGCTGACATGCTATTATATTTAGCCTTCCCCATCAGTCTGGTTTGGTTAAAACCCCTTGTTCCGTGTTCTCATCAGTCTTAGTCATCCAGTAGCTAGTGAGAGGTTGTAATATGCCAAGCCCTGAGGATGGAGAGAAGAGCAAACAAAACAGAATAGTCCCTGCTCTCAGGAAGCCCCCAGTCTAGCAGGGAAAGGGGAACATTACATTTCTTCTCCTCTGGACAGACTCTCTGTGGGCAGTTGCCAGGGTCATCAAGGGTTGAGTGGCAGAACACCAACAGATGATTAGCAACAAGGAAAGTGAGAGGCATGCGGGAGGATGTCCACTCAAGGGAGCAGAAGTTCTGGGCTGGGGAGAAACCTGTTCCATGGCCACCTTGGCAGCCATCACCACACAGCTTGAGCCCATGCGGGGGCCCCACGCACTCGGTTGCAGGGGTAGCTTACATGCTCCCATGCCTACTGCTAGAGATAAGTGAGCACTGATAACCTGTGTTCTGCTAGCTTCTGTGTGGAGGCAGGGCCTAAGCCTTCCCTAAGTCCCTTCCCCGGTTGTTCCTAAGAACTTGCAGGGCGTGTCTGTGGCAGTACGGGGCCTCTCTCTGTACTTCCTCCCCAGCCTCCTCGCTGGTACCTCCTGCTCCTGTGTCCCTCACCAAGTGCCACACTTCCTGTGGTGAAAGCGAATGCTGATGCCCTCACTGTGGCTGCCAATTAAGCAGCTTTAGCTAGAGTCTTGATCCCAGTTAAGACATAATGATTAAGAATAAATACAGTTGACCTTGAACAACACAAATTTGCATGGTGTAGGTCCACTTATTCAAGGATTTTTTTTTGATAAATACATCTGTATGGTACTGTACAGTCCCCGGGTGGTTGAATCTATGAATGCGGAACCGTATATCCAGAGGGCTGACTGTAAAGTTATATGAAGATTTTCAGTTGCACGGGGTGGGCCCCACAACCCCCGTGTTGTTCAAGAGTCAGATGTAACGTGCTTGTCAAACAACCCCACATCGTCTGAGCTGTAAAGTATCTATCGTGTCAAAAATCTCAGGAAACACAGTGCATATTGGGATCATGCCATCAGCTGGAAGACACGTCACCCCTCTTCTCTTGGTAACTTGTGTGAAGTGTGATGGTTGTTGCTCACTGTATAAACAGTGGCTACTCCAGTTGGCATGGGACTCCTTGGTGATGCGGAGAAACATTGAAGTTGCAGTCAAGACCCTCAGGATCCCCAGCTCCCAGCCCCTGAGAGAGGAGCAGAGCCTGCAGTGCGTGTCCTGAACTGTGGGGCTGCGCGAGCCAGAATAGCCCCACCGTAACCAGAAGCTGACAGAGGGAGCCCAGAGATGGTCATGGTCCTGTCTGGACTTGTTCTTTGGATATCACTTCTCAGGAACCTTCTCTGATCTCCGTTCCTCCCTTAAAACCAAGTGAGACGTCCCTCAAGGAGGTACGCCTGGTGGCCTGTTTCCTCCATCACAGGACAAACTACAGTGTTTGGATTGTAGGCTCACTTGGGCAGAGACAGGTTTTATTTTGTCACGATTTTCAGAGCCTTGCAGGCCCTCATTGGTGCTCTGCTGACTGCCTCGTTACTTAAACTGTTAATCGTTGTCTAGAAGGAGAGAACACAGGTCAGTGGAGGGTGGGGAGGGGTCTCTGTTCCCACAGTTGCTTATTTTTCACCTGACAGATGCATGGAAATATTTAAAGGCAGAAAAGAGAGAGTGACTGAAAATAGGCTTGACCCTAACATTTGCAGGGTCCGGGGCAAGAATATAAATGGAAGCCTACTTACCATGTGTCTGGATATTTAAATGCACAAATCAACCTAATAAACCATAAAATAGAGTATGTCCTACCTTCTGCCTCAGCAAACATACCTTCATAACTGAGAAGGCCAAAGCCGGATTTAGGGTCCTCAGATTCCGTGGAGTTCTGCTGTAGGGGTGGTAGCCTGGGGACAGCCTGGCCCGGGGACAGCCTGGCCCGGGGACAGCTGTGCCAGCGCCTTGCCCCTCCCTTTCACCCCTTACTCACTGGGCGTCATGAGGTGACAGTGTGCACGCGGGTGAAACCCCATCCCACGCATCCAACTTGCCTGTCTTCTCCCCAGCCCTCCCCAGCAGCCTTCACCTGGCCACACCTGGGCCTGCGGCTGTACACGTAGACCTCAGGGATGAGGCCCACAGAGGCCCTGGAGGCATGCATGGGGCCATCTGGGCAGGAGATTCTGGGGTCCCAGTACCCAGGACATGTTTAAGAGGAGGGAAGGCAGGAAGGTGAGGACCTGGGTGGGCACATGTCCCAGCCTCCAGACTCCTTGCTGGGTGCAGAAGGGCACAACCAGGAGATGGCCCTCTTGTGCAGGGTGGAGGGTGGGGCCAGAGGACTGGGACGGGTCATAGGAAAGTTTGGAAAACAGTATCATGAGAAAGGGCTTAAAAAGAAGCTCTCAAAGAAACTGGCGGTGCCGTGGGCCCACCATGGCTGCCGCATCCACGTGGCAGGCTGCGCACAGCTTAGCTCCAGGCTGCACATTTTACATCGACTCCCTGTGAAGGCAACCCCTCCAGGGGCGTTGCCCCTCTGGGTCCCAGGCTCCTGCAGTCTCCTCTCTAAGTTTTGACCTCAACAGTGATTCTTGCTTTGCAAAATCTGAATGAGAGAAAATAGTTTTAAGGTCCCTTTTGCTTACTGGAATTACTTCTTAAACCCACGCCTGTTACATAAACACTAATTTAACATTGCACATATGGCCCTGAAATGCTGACAAAGGTCTTCCCAAATAGTGGGGTACTTCCCTTTCATTCTGAGAGCCAGGATCATGCTCCTCCTTATTTTTCACCCCAGGGAACTGCCTCTGAGCACTGGTCCTCCCTCCACTCTTAACAGAGGCCCCACCCATTACTTAAAATGAATGATTATTTTTAACACTTACTCTTTGTGCATATCATAGGGAAAGAATATTGTAATTACTATAATTCTGTCATCTTAGATTCCTCCCTATTTTGCTCTCTGCAGACCTCAAATTTGCTAATCCCCAGGCTGTGACAACACCTGCCTTCTTAAATTGTCAGCCTTCTTTGATTTCCAACCCCCCTCCCGTATCATGGTTCCTAATTTTGCTGCTACGTTGTTGACCTTTGTTTGTTTTGTTCACACGTGATGTTGGTTTCTGTCAGCTGTGCTTGCACTTTGAGATAATACAGGAGAAGGTCAGTCAGAAAGCTTTGGGGACAGTTGGCTGTGGGATAAAACAGTGAGGAGATGGAGGCTCAGAGATACTCATTTCCTGAGCTTGCAAAGAAATCCTCAAAAGACGCTGAGAAGCTGAGGCCTCCTCCCAGGTGCCCGTCATTTCACGTCCTCACAAGACATTGCTGCTCCTGCCCCAAGGCAGGTGAACCGACCAGTCTGGCTCCCACAGCATGCGCAGCCCTGGGAACGGGGCAGGGCCAGAAGAGGGGCTGGCCAGCCAAGGGCAGGAGACCCATTCTGGGTAAAGGGGTAGTGTCAGCCAGCTTCCTCCTTGGTGGGGCACTGGAGAGGCCCAGAGCCCCGTGGGGCACAGAAACCCCCACCCTACCTTGTCCACGGAGGCCTGGCTTCCTGATGAGGCAACCCCTGCCTTTGGAAGAGCAGGAAATGGAATGCGAGATTGCGCTGACCATTTTTTAGAGAACTATTCATTTTGTAAAGTCTCAAACTACTTATGATGCCCTATGACTGATCTCATTATCTTTTCTGCTAACTCTTCCTGGGGCACTTGAGTGTTGAGTGGGTTCTGACCGGGTCCAGCTGCCCTGGCCTTCATCTCACTTCTCTCCTAGCTCTTGGAGGGCCCTACCCAACCCTCCCCGAGCTCCTGCCGTGGCTCCTTGAGCCCATCCTGGGACTTGTGTGCCCAGTGGCTTCTGGCCTCTTGCCTTAGCTTGTGTTCACTTATAGCAACTCTCTGTCCCTGTTGGGGAGCAATTTCTGAGATGATCTATTTGGTTCCCCATCTACTTGCACTAAGGATCTGAACCTTTTGGAAGGATTGGAAATCATCAGTGTGGATTGAACATCTGAGCATCTGTACTCTGCTCTAAGACAAGGAACATTACATGAGTGCTAGCTGCTGTGTAGAGTGTTTTCCTCTATCCTAAATGGCCCTGCACCAACATGCACTTGGAGTTCTTGCCTTCTGATTTTCATTTTTGCCATTAAAGAGTTGGCTTTAGACATCTCTCCTAGCACATTCATATACTTCGCAGATTTTCTTTTCTTAATATGCTTATGGACTGAAGTGACAGATCCCCAGAGGTGTTAGAAGTGTGTCTAAAATCATCACAGTTGCCTGAATGAGGCCCTGGGGTGGAGAGGGTGAGCATTCAGAGACCAGGGACACGCGCTTCAGTGTATGGACTTTAGGAGATTTAATTTGGAAGATCAAGATTTTTTTTTTTAAGGTATTGTAACTCTTTTGGGCTTCAATTTCCTTATCTCCAAAGTAAGTTACCAGTCTTATTTACCTGAGTTTATAGACATTTTAAAAATAAAAGTTTGTATTAAAGTATAACTCACATATAAAAAGTAGACAAATCACAAGTGTACAGTCAGATGAATCTTTACAAAGTAAATACTTGCTAATCCAGGTCAAGAAATAAAACATCGTCAGTGTCTTGAAAGCCTGTGGTTTATGCCCGTTGCCAATCTCCTCTACTCCCCTATGCCCTCTGAAGGAAGTCTTTATAAATGAAGTTCTGCACACCATATTTCTTTTGGGTCTCTCTTTTTGGTGAGATTCATCTCTGAGTCATGTAGCAGTGTTCCATTTTCATCACTGTATAGTTTTCCCTTATGAGATCCCACCACAATGTATCCGTTCTTCTGCTGGACATTTGGGTGATTTCCAGGGTTTTGGGATGCTGTTGAATTAAGAAGCTGTGCATTGTAAGTATCTTCTGGTGCATTCATGTACACATTTCTGTCGGGCAATACCAAGAATGGAATTGCTGGATGATAGGCTGTGCCAACAGCTATAAGAGATTGTACCAATCACCTTCCCACCAGCAGCAAATAAGATGGTCAAGGAATGTTTCATTAATCTTTATCACGAATAAGTGTGTTTGCCAAATAAATGCCCCTAGTAAGAGGAGAAGCAGCAGAGTGTGGCAGAAAGCACACGAAAGGGAGACCTCCAGTGAAGCATAAAATCCTTCTGGACCGTGAGGTCCTCATACCTGAAGCAGAGCTGATCTCGAAGACCACTTTCATCTCTAAGACTCTGAGGAGAATCATTTGGTGATTCTCATGAGAAGTGCTTGGTTCATCCGGTGTCTCCCTGTGCCGGGCCCAGGACCAGCTCTGGGTGGACGCTGAACAGCAGACGTGTCCACGCGGGCCATGGGTGTGCTGCCTCAGGAGCAGAGCTTGGACTGCAGCAAGGACGCTGACGGCTGAAGGGCTTAGGAGGGGCCGCTGGGAAGTGAAGCATTTGCATGAAGGGAAAGATCTGAGGCCAAAAAGAGCTGCAGGCGAGACAGTGCTTGGGCCACTGCGGGCAAGTCACCAGACCGCTTGGCCACACACGCCACCACCTCTACGCCCAGAGTCTGGGTGGGGCCTGGGGGTGGAGGCAGCCCGTGGCTGTGCTTGGGCCCAAGTCACAAGAGGAACTCAGAGAATGAGAATCTGTTATTTTCAGCTTCTGTAGAGGGAAGGGAGCCCCAGGCTCAGGAAGGAGTTCAGATATTGGACCACTAGGGCCATGGGTACTGATGACAAGAGCTGAAGCAATTTTGGTTGTCATCCTTCCTGGGTTTTTTTTGGGGGGGGTTGTTTTTTAAATCACAACTAAAGAGGATCCAAACACTCTTGTGCCTCATTGTTTTCTCCAGTTAAAGCTCCCAGGAGCCACATCTTGGAGCCACCCCACAACCGGTTCATGTTCAGAAGTGACCCAGCTTCTCCAAACCACTCAAGGTATGCAGGACTGGCCGGGCCAAGGAGTGGACGGATCAAGGCCCCGCAGCTCCCACTGTGGGCAGGGTGAGTGTGTGTTCCCAGACCTGGGGCACGATGGTTCGTGATTCCACAATGAAAGGACTGTCTCCATACAAAGACCCGAGCAGGTACTACTCACTCTGAGAGGAATGGAAATCCGCTTCCTCCCGCCCGCCGTGATGCACACGTTCCGTGAACTCAGTGTGTCTCCCTCCTTAGCCCCCAGCCCTCCTGGTCACTCCCCTGTGGCTGGCCAGACCCGCTGGCTTTTACATCGCTGAGTCCTCCTCGCCGGGCCACTTACGGACCATGAAACAACCACATCTGCCCTTCCTCTCCCTGGCATCACCTCCCCCCTCATGGTGCCTCCTCTGACAAAGTTGCCTCATCCTCTCCTGAGGGCCCTCCCTCCAGCCCCCCCTGCAGGGCAAGCAGTCAGTCAACTCAGTCTGAGAGGAGGGCACTCGGTCCGGAAGAATATGACCGAAAATATCTCATGGGCGTGCGCTCCAGCCCTCACCACACTCCGGGTGAGTCACTTTGGGCACTGCCTTCGTCCTGGGGCTCTTTTAAAAAGCAGAGACTCCCAAAAGAGGTCAAGCGTTGAGTCACCACCCCTGGTGTCCCACTGTGGGTTGTTTTCGTCAGATCACTTTCCTCTGAACTAGGAGGAGCCTAGGGGTGGGGAGAGCTCCTCAAGGTCAGCGAAGATTGCTGAGCAGTAAGGAGGAGACTGGCTGACAGATCTGATCCAGGGCTCCTGAGTCCCCATCCCTTCTTCCCACCAGCCGCCCTGCCCCACCTTTGCAGCCCTCCCCTACCCCGCCCCAGCACCCAGCTGGGGCCCGCAGAGCCTGCTTCTCTCTGGGCTTGGTCCCGCTACAGGTCAGCAGGTGCCAGCCCGCACCTCTAGCCCCGTCTTGAGCCCCTCCTCCTCCACACCTTCTCCTCCAGTCCCGCACCTCACACCTACCTGCCTGCGTGCTCAGCAGGTCGCATCGCTCTGCTCGCCACTCAGCACGAGTGTAGCAAAACCAGATGCTGGAATGAGCCTTTGCAGTGTACACATACACTTATTGCATTTAGTCTTCCCGACAAATTGGCAGTGGGTTGCTATTATGCCAATCCCATCACTTAAGAAACAGAAATTTCAAGAGAATTAAAAATAAAATGAAATAGTGTTCAAGGGTTGGGGAGGGGAGGGTCTCACAGCTACATAGTGACCAAGCTGGTTTGAGTCAGCAACTTATCGGATGTCTGGTAATGTGCTGGAGGACATCAGAGGCATTCCTGGAGGACCTGGCCCCTCTCCCAGCATCAGGCCTGAGCCACTCAAAGCTCTGATCCTTCTTTTTTGCTTATTGCACCAGCCAGAATCGCCAGGGCAATGTTGAACAGAGGGGATGAGAGCAGACGTCCTGTCTTTTTCCTGATCACAGAGGGAAGCATTCATCTTTGATCCTTAAGTCTGATGTTAGCTGTGGGCTTCTCATAGGTGCCGTTTCTCAGTTGAGGAAGTCGCCTTCTATTTGCTGAGAGTTTTTAATCAGAAGAGGAAGTAGGGTTTTGTCGGATGCTTGTTCCACATCTGTTAAGGTCATCATATAGTTTTCTTTTTAATCTGTTAATATGAAGAATTAGACTAAGTACTTTTTGAACATTAGACCCATCCTGAATTCCTGGGTTAAGTCCTACTTGGTTAGGATGTATTATCCTTTTAGTATAATGTGGGATTTGATTTGATACAATTTTGTTAAGAATTTTTGCATCTATGTTATGATTGGCCTGTAGTTTTTCTTGTGGCGTCTTCACCTCGTTTTGGTATTAGGGTAATACCAGCCTCTCACATTGGATTTAGAGGTATTCCCTCCTCCTCAGTTTTCTGGAAGACTTTGTGTATTATTTATTCCATAAATGTTTTGTTGAATTCACCAGTGAAGGGCTATTTTGAGTCTCCTTGGTTGCGATTTAAAAAAAAAAAACGTAAGCCAGGAAATGTCAACAACGAGCAATCCCGACTGCTGCTGTGAATGCCAGCATCCTTACCAGCTGCAGACGGGGTCATTGTGTACCATCCCTGCCGGCTCCCAGGAAGAACGAAGCCTGAACGATGCTCTAGCAGTACCTTGTGGGGCTAAATTCATGAAGAGCTGCTTTTTCATTTGACGCAAACATTTCAGAAAACAATGGCTTCTAAGAATTAGTACTAACTCTTCCAGACCCTGACCCCCCACCCGCCTCACTCAGGACCCTCAGCGCTGTCAGTTTGCACTCCTTCCTCTGCACCTGTGGCCGCGCTGCCCCCACCCCTCAAGGGGCACATTCTCTCTCTTGCACTGTTCAAATTCTTTCCATCCTTCCAGGCCCAGCTGGCATCTTTCTTGACTTCCCTAAGAATCCGTCAACACCACCCGAGCCTGTGTCTGAACTGCTGTCACCCTGACAGCCGAACTGCACAATTAAGCCCTTTGCTAAGTTCTGCCTTGTGTTATTTTCTCGTTGATTCTTCTACACGTTTCTCTCTAACTAGATTATAAATTGCTGGTATGATATTGCCACACACACCTGATGTAAGGTTGACTGATTTAATGCCTAGCATATGGCAGAAGAATGTCTACCTTCACAATGTCTGCTCATTCAGGGATGGTTCTAGAAACAAACATGAGGGGGAACATCTTTTCATGTACAACTTTCTCTCATAAATGACTGCACGTGTTATCTATGTCACGTCTGTGTATCTCCTAAAACATTACTGGGTTTTCCTATTGGCAAAATGACCTTATTTTTTTTTAAATGAAAACTCTAAAAGCATATATGACAGAAGTTAGAATCTCCTAATATCTGAAGCATGTTGGCCTCCATTTCATTACACTCTACCATGAGGTGGAGAGCGCAGTTCTCATGCTCACGTTTGACAAGGCCCGTCTAACCAGCCCTGGCATGGTCCTGCTTCCTCTGAGTGTGGCCTCACCGCTCACTCCTTGGCCCCAAGCTGTTCCATGCCTCAGGCCTCATGCTGTGCCCTTGGCCTGGCAACCCACCAGGGTCTATTTCAGATATATCTTCAAGTAAATACTATCCACTCCCGCCCCCAAGCAGAATCAATTGCTCAAACGTACGTTTCTAAAACCACATTTTTATTTGTTTCATCACATTCTATTTGTAAAAATCTTTAGAACTCATTAATAAAACTCATTAATAAAATATGCCTTCATTTCAAAAATAAATAGTGAGGTTGACAGTCATTTCCATCATTGGAGAGTTTGTCAGTATTTCCAAAGGCACTGAGCATTGATTCTCATGGACCCAACCCAAGCTGTTAGCAATTGTTAAAATAAACACGTTTGCCACCAAAACCCAGGAAGTCTTTAAATATCATCTAGCTGTTTTCCAGTTCCCCATTCTTCTGATCCTTGTTTCTCCGTGTGTATAATCTCCAGTGTCTCTTTCTGTCTGCTCGTGGCTCTGTCTTGGCCTGCGTCTCCTGGCTGTTTGTTTTCTCTTCCCTTTTCCTGCCTTTCTTTGTTGCCTTCCTAATTCTTTTACTGTTTTTGGAACTTGGGCTGGCTCTGCGTTAGGTCACACCAGGTCCTGGCAATCAGGAGTCGAAAAGGACAGTGACTCTCAGAAACATTTTTAGCCTCGGAGCCCAGCGCTGGTGAGGGCACTGGGGTAGGCACCACATTTTTACCTCTTGCCCCAGAGAAATCCAGCACAACCGCTGGAGAAATCTTGCACAACCAGGTGCCTGCGTAGTTACCCCTTCTTATCTAATCCCTGGAGACCAACTGTTAACCTGAAACTAGTACACAGCAAGTGCCTTGAACCCCCTGATCCTGAGAGTCAGAGCCACTCAGCTCTCACACAGCCCCAGCTCCAGTGGGTGCCCAGATCACAGTGCTGGTTAACTGATGTTATGTTCATGTGAATCTTACATGATTATATTTTTGTTCCCGTTAGATAGAAATTTATCTTGAGATAAAATAACACTTCAGCGTTAAAAATCCAGTGCTGCATCTTTGCAACTGTTCAGCTTACCATCCACACAGGCTGTTTTTCAGTTTTTCTTTAGGTGTTACCCCCTCTATATTTCACATCCCAAATAAGTGTATCTAAAATTGGAAAACACACCTTCCTCTGACAGACGATCTTCCAGGTCTGTCTTCTGCTCTTCTTCCTCCTGCTCCCTGCCCCAGGGGCTGACTGGGATCCAGGGCAGACCCAGGGCTCCCTGGCCCACGGGGAGCCCCAGCAGGAGAGGGCGGGGAGAGTGCTGTCAGGATGCTGGTCCCCCTTGCTCCCTCTGGGCGGAGTCCCAGCTCCCAACCGGAGGACCCAGGTCCTCTCCAGGAAGCCTTCTCCGTGAGGCTTTCTCCTTCCATAACAGCCCCTGAGCTGCACCCCACCTTCTGGTTTCCTGACACCCAGCCACACCCCTCTAAACTCTTCCTTCAGTGAACCCTCCAGGAATTTCCCCCACTCAAGGGTGCTATTGGTTTCCTGACGATAGACTGTGAGAAGTGTTTGAAGTCCTCATTCAGAGGGAATGGCAGGTTGACAGTGTCACACCACGTTCGGGTAGACGCCTAGACGTAACCTCCTGACAAAGGAGAGTGCCCGACTCAGATGGGAGCCTGGATGAGAAACCCTTTGATTTCACTCAAGACAGTTGCATCTCAACGTATTCTCTCTTTAACCAGCCATCCTGTAATGACCGTAACTCAGTGTTCTATTGCTGCAGATCCTGTGCTGGGACTGATTAATGACTTAGACTGCAAAATTACTAGGCCAGGAGTAAATGCTATAGAAGTTGTTTTGAAACGTGCTTTCGATCACACGTGAAATTTGGAATCATGGCACTCTTAAACTCTTCCCAGCTTCTCCATGTAGGGGGAAGTCACGTTGTGATTTTATGCCACCCGTGTAAACAACTCCATTGCACTTTGCTCAGCTGGTTGGTGAAGTTTAGGGGGAGCTAGGATTTAGCCTGAGAACCGCGCCTGCAAAGTCCCGGGTGCTCTGTGTCCTGAGGACATCCTGCATGCCAGGCCCTGTGCCCAGCGTGCAGAGCCCCATCCATCTGCAGCTCAGTCCTGTGATGGGGCTGCTGGGTCTCTCTCCTTCACCTGTCCCCAAACTGCTATGCTTTGGGGTCCCCAATTCCGTGACGTCCCTGCAGGCCACCAAGGCAAGCAGACAGCCCCTCACTTGGAAGGAGACACCACTAATAACTCGCATGGGCCTTCCCGCAGGTTACCTCACCCGACCGAGCTGACCAAGTTATGAACCTAGGACCGCCCCATGGTACCGGGGTGACTCGCTTCCTGCCCACGTCATGACACACCTCTCACAGACTAGACGCCCCGTCTGTTGGGTCTCATGGAGGGAGAAAGGTCTCTGGAAAGACCTCTTTCTCTCTCCTTTCACAGGGTGGCTTCACAGTTCCGGGAACGAGCAGGAAGGGAGATCTTGTGTCCCATACACAGAGGCATTGGCATGGCTCCGTGCCTCCCACTGTCACAGCCCATTATGGTGATCCCACAGAAACCGCTATGTGGAGCTGAGCTCTCTGCCCCTCCCAGGCCACCCTGCTCACCACCCCCAGCCCCGCCACCTCTGCCAGGCCCTCCTCCAACCAGGACTGTACCTGCAGAAGTCTGAGCCAGGTTCAACAGTGGTCAGTTGGCTTCACAGGTTATTTCCTCATAACTTGACCCTGTGTCTTACAACACTGAATTTGGGGGAGCCCCCTTCCCCTGACAGCATCACGGCAGGTGTTACTGTGTGTGCATTATTCACTATGAGTCAGGCAGTTCAGACAGTAACCGGATGAAGGAGGAAGTTGAAGGTTCCAGCAGCTCCGTCGGGTGGCAGTCTTTGGAGGCCCCCCTGCATTCTGACCCCTTCTTGCCCTGGGTTCGTGGCCCCATGCACAGGAGCACTGCCATCAGGCCTCTGGAGCAAACCACTGGCCTCTGCCAGAATCCCCCAACCCCAGGATCCCAGTAGTGCTCCCTGGAAAGCAGAGCACTTAGGCTCAGCCGCCTTCCGTTCTACACACTCACATCCTCAAGGGCATCCCCGCAGAACCGACTAGAGGGGTAAACTGGCCCAGCCCTTCAGCCCCACGTCCAGATGGAAGGGAAGGACGAACATTCAAATGGGAGAGTTCATTGAAAGAGAGGAGTTGTCAGTGACCAGAGAGGGAGGTGGCCTTTCCTTGCTCTGGAGCAGACTGAGAGGTGAAGGAGGGAGAGCCAAGAGACCACACACTCCCCTTTCTCCCTGTGATGCTGTGAGGTCGGCCCTGAGCAGCAAGGAGGGGAGAGATTTAGGATTAGATGGGGATAGGGTGCTGACATTTTAACTTAAGTGGCCCTGGACGTTTACCACCCTCCAAGTGAAAGTAAGCCTGGGATGTCAAGGAGTCAGGAATGGAAATTCAACTAAACGTGTTTACATGTGTTTCTTTAAGCTGGTAAAGTAAAGCCGTTTCCTGTCTGTGTCCTAGCAAGGTCAGCTACTAAATAGATCAGCTTCCTCCAGCCCCAGGAGGCCCTGTTGACTCTGGGGAAAATCCTTCTCATTCTGTGTTTACTCTAGACCATCTGGGTCTGACCAGAGAGCACAGGCTTTCGGAAGACAGACTCAGTCTGACTTAGAGGTTACTCTGCTCACCTGCCTGCTGCATCCTTCCGCAGGGGAATGAGGACAGGGGAGGGCCAACCCCAGCTCAGGAGAGAAGCAGGGAGAAGGAAAATATAGGAAGGAAAAAATGTGTAGAGATCACTCTCAAAAAACCTCAGTCCAGATACAGCAGTCAAAAGAAAAACAAACAAATAAAACAAACAAACAAAAAACAAACCAGAGACCAGAGTGATAAAGAGGGCTGCTGGAGCAAGGAGGCGTCCTTGGCTTCTGCAAATCCTTAAGGGACAGGGATCCGATGGCTCCTTCAACTCACATGCACCCTCGGCCTGTGGACCAGCCAAGGAATCTCTATCCAGGGCCTCGGTTTTCCAGACTGTCAAAATAGACACCAAAAGCTGGTTCCAGCGACCTCACCAGGTGGCATGGAATCAAATACGATTCCTTGGTCTCATATGAAAAAGAAACTCTGAAAACTGCACAGTTTCCCAGAATTTCCCGTCGCCATCATTGCCAATTCCTGAGGCCCCTATGGAGACCCATTACCTCTATAGTTCTCCGAAGGATATATTTAGGGCATTCTTGCTTTGAAACTCTCTTTGGAATTTTGCAATACAGTAGTCTACTAATTTTAAACATGCTTACAAACAAATTGTGTTCCAAAAGGAGACATGCAGGTTGGTTAGTTGGCTCTCAGAATTCAGTTTCACATAAAAACTGTGCTAAAACAAACGTATGATTCATGTGCAGCCAAATTAGTAGAAAACAATACTGTTACAATGTGGTAAAGCAGCCAAATGGGAAAAAAAGTACACTAAAATTGACTGGGTAATTGTAGGTTGACTAGCTTAAATCCAGGTACTTTAAAATTCTCCACAAATGCTTGACTGCTCTTGTTTCCTGCATCTTGAAGCCTTGTGCTGGGCATAAAGCAGGTATAACAAGGCGGGGACGAGGGAATGTGGAAAATTGTGATGGAATTCCTGGCAAGTCAGAGCAACCCACACATTTCTCCTCTAGAACTTCCCGGAGCCAAGCCTCCTCCACTGTCCGTGACCACCGACCACTTCCTGGCTCCACCCAACCCTTAGCACTTCTCTCCATCTTCCTCCCCTGCCTCTAGCAAGGATGGGACCCACAAACAAGGTATCAAGGTTTGGGGGGAGGAGGGGTTGACAGTTCTACTTTCAAATTTATTAAGGTAATTTAACTGCAAGAAAAGAAAATAGCAGCCCTCAGTTGCCAGGTTCTAACCCAGAGGGGCTGAGCATAGGAGCCACACGTTCATGAAGTGCCCTGAACGTGGGGACACCTGGGGGATTTCCCAGGTGACTTTCTTTAGTCTCCTTCCATTGTGTGAACCATGCAGAGGGCCCCTAAGAAAGGCACCCAGAGGTTCCTGGCCTCGGAGACTCCCTCTGCCTTCAAGGCCTGATGTCTATCTAGCTAAGCAGGCAGTGCTCAAAACCAACCCAACTTTCCACCTCTCGCTGCACCTTGTACAAAACTTCCTCTCTGACAGACTTTCAAACCTAGGAACACAGTGCCCCGGGGCAAAGGCAACAGACATGTGGCTGCAGTGGCCACAGAGGATTTTTCCTATTTTTAACATCTACTTGTTCAGTGGTCTATACCTTCAGCATGCCAGCTGAATCCAGGCCTTTCTTTAGGTCTTTAGCCAACATTAAAAACCCAGCGTGATGGTTAATTTTATGTGTCGACTTGACTGGGCCATGGGATGCCCAGATATTTGGTCAAACATTGTTCTGAGTGTGTCTGTGGGGGTGCTTTTGGATGAGATTCACATGTGAATCAGCAGACTGAATGAAGCAGGGGGCTCTCCTCTGAGTCAGGGTGGGCATCCAATCAGTTGAAGACCTGAGTAGAACAAAAAGGCTGAACCTCTGGTGACTAAGGGGAAAAACACATCCTGCCTGATTGCCTTGAGCCTTTGGGCTCAAACTAAAACACAGGCTCTTCTTGGATCTTGAGCCTGCTGGCTTTTGGATTAGAACTTACACCATCAGCTCCTCTGGGTCTCCAGTTTGCAGAGTGTAGATCGTGGGACTTAGTGTCTTGAATTACATGAGCTAATTCCTTATAGAAAATTTCTACTACGTATCTATCTATCATCTATCTACCTATTTAAGATAAACTTTTGTTTTTATATTTATATATGTGTGTGTGTGTGTGTGTGTGTGTGTGTGTGTGTGTGTGTATACATATCCTATTGGTGCTGTTTCTCTGGAGAACTGTAACTAATGCACCCAGTCTATCCAAAAAAGTGCAGTTGAGGTTGAAAATACTGATAATGAGGAAAAGGATGTCAGTGCCCTTCAGCCAGAGGCCACCAGGAACACACGTGTGGTTGGCCTGCATTACTTTGAGGGAGAATGTACACCATGGGGAACCGTGGAGTGTCTCTGTAAGAGGATGTTGGGAAGAACCTATTATAGGGAACTATATTCAATATCTTGTAATAATCCATAATGGAAAAGAATCTGAAGAATTTTTACATATATATATAAATAAATAAGTATATATAACCGAATCACTTTTCTGTATACCTGAAACTAACACAACATTGTAAATCAACTATATTTCAATTAAAAAAAAAAAGAGAGAAAGAACCTATTATAGATTTTGGGCTTTGGGGTGATGGAGGAGAATCCAAGAAAGCGGGGGTTTATCCTGGCTTGCGCACAAAAAAAGTGAGGACAGAAAGTGAGACGATTCTATGATTATCTCAACAAGTGTCTTACCTCTGGGGAGGGGTGTCTAGAGCAGGGATAAATCTGGAATTGGTAAAGAAGCAGCAGTCACTCATATTAGCCAAGAGAGGGAGTGTTTGGAATTCTGGGGGTGGCACAGTGACTTTGTTTTTCCCTGTTCTTGGACAAAGTTATGAAGTGTCCCTGTTTTGTCTCACTTTGTCGTGGTCTCCGGGTGGCCTTTTCTGATGTTGGTGTTCTGTGAGATTGTTTAGGTCATTTCCACTCCCCTAGTTCTCCCCCCGAACTGCACCCCTGGCCTGTCCCTCCACCCAGAAGAGAGCTGAAAGCTGATCTAGGGGAGGCGGGGGGAGGCTGAGTCTCACTTGTGCAGTTGCGGGGGCCCTGGGATCTTCTGAAGGGAGTAGCCCCTTGTCTATCACAAGCTTTTCAAGTTCCCTTTGCAACTCCCTTTTAAAAATCTCTCCTATTCTGTATTACCAAAAACCAAGCACGTCACGTAATTCACAAATTCAATCCTTAAACCAACCCTAGATTGTAAGTATAGTATTGTTTTCATTTCGATGATGGGGTCACCACGGTACACACAGAGTCAACAACAATAACAACAACAAAGCAAACCCAATAACAAAGAGCCACCCTCTGCTCACCACTGAAAAGTCCCTCTCGTGCTTGATCATGTGGCCCAATGTGTATCCATATCTTACGGCAGATTCGGAGGACTCCCTTTCCAGTCTGCATACCATTTCCGGAGTAAACTGCCATTTGGCCGCGGATCAAAACCCTGCCCTGCTCCCTACTGCCTAGAGAGTTAAGCCCAAATGCATTGCATCAAGACTCTGGCCGGTTTTGAGACCCTGCCTCGACTCCATTGGTGTCCTTAGCCCTCCTTTTCCCCTAAGTGAGCTCTCTGCTGTGGCCACAGCCGCACTTTCATTGCCTCCTGAACCCGTCAGATGCATTTCCACATCCGTGCCACTCCCTCCAGCTGGACTATTCCCCTGCCTCCATCCAGTCTCAGTCCCATCTCTCCTTCTCAACTCAGGTCTGACTTCTTCTTTGTAGCTTCCCTGGCAGGTATCCTGTGCTATTTCATATTCTTATGTATGTTTTTATGTATCACCCTTGTTATCCCAATAGGACCAGTGGTGGATTGTTTGCAAAACAACCACAATAATTTGTCCCCTGCCTAGATGTGTGTCCCTCTGCAGCATGACTTTCCTTGGCCACTTCTGCCTTCAAGAGGCAGAGTCTATATCTTGACTCTTTCAAATCTGAGTTTGATCCTAAATCTGACTTGTTCTGGCCAGTGGAATGTTAGAAAATCCTGAGACCCTATAAGGAGCCTGGGTTAGCCAGAGAAGGATGAGAAAACACAAGGAGCAGAGATGGATCATCCCAGCTGACCAACCAAAGACGAGCTGTCCTAAACCAAACAGCTTGCCAGCTGCCAAGTGTTTGAGAGAAGCCATCCTAACTCATCCAACACCAGTTAAGCTGTCCCGGACAGAAAAGCCATCCCAGCCAACCCAAGGAATTGTCAACAAACAAAAGATGTTTGTTTTTATATGCCAGTATATTTTGGGATGGTTTGTTATGCAGCAAAAGCTAATGAACACAAGATTCTAAGCTCCATCAGATGTTGAGGTATGACCCACCTTACCTGAATCCTCGGAATCCAGTCTTGCAGATGATAGCTGGTCCTCAGTAAAAGTTTGTTTTTGACGATAAAAATGCCAGTAAAGAATGATGAAAGCTGGAGTTTGAAGGAGGCCAGGCCTAGCCTTCAGAGAGGAATGGAGATCTGAGAGTAACTGGGAAAGCTGTTTCATGCTTGAAACATGGACTAAGCCAACCGGATGATATCAGAGTTCACGGTAACCTACCTTAACTCCTTGGAGTTTCTATCATGAAATTCCCTTCTCTCACAGGACTGTAAAGCTGTGCACAAACTTGGCCAACAGACGCTGGATTTAACTGGTGGAGTGGCAGGAAAGGGTTACTCTTGGGAAGAGAGATGCAGCCTGGGGGGGGGGGGTGAGATCTCACATTTTATCATTCCTTCATCCATTTATTGAATGTTGACTGAACACCCACCATGTGCCTGGTGGTGTGCTGGGGACCAGGAGTAAAGAGAGGAACAGTCTGGTCCTGGTCTTCAAGGGGCTCTAGGTCTGGAGGGGAGAGGAGCATCAGGACACATCTGACTGCCTCCTGGCTCGAGTTCAGCCAGATGAGAGGTTAGTTAGAGGCTCCTGTCCTAGTGCTCATTTTCTCGGACAAATTGACTGTGTTATTGGTTTACCTCTCCCACTCGTGGGAGTTTATAGACAATTTTCCAAGTCTTTAAGTTTATATTTTCTGAACCAAATTGAACTTGTCTTAAGAAAACAAGTGAAAATGAATCGTCCTTAATAGTATGATCATCTAATTCCTTCAGATGTAATGCAACTCTGTGTAGCTGGGTCCTGGGTGCCATGTGCTCCACCGTCAACACCTCGGACTGCGGTCAAGGACAAAAGACTGCCTGGATTCTCCGAAGGCTCAGTGACATCCTGCCTGACGGCCAAGGGCCTGATCGTGGCTCCCAGGTGGACTATCGTGGTAATATACCCCACCGTGGATTATTGGGCACTGAGTGCTTTTTCGTTAAGTGCTCACAGTTTTAAACCCTATTGTTTCTCAGTGACCTCATTAGATAGGAACCACTGATATTTCTCTTTCACAGATGAGAAATTGGAAGCACTAAGAAGTTAAGTAACTTGCCCAAGGTCACATAGCTAAGGAGGAACAGACCTGGAGCTTGACCTCGGTGTTTTTGTTCTCATCTTTCATAAAGCTCACACCACTTTAGACCCGGCCTGTTGATAGCCCTAGGGAGACTGGTCTCCCTTCTTCCCCCCTGTTCCAGAGCTTCAGTGTCCTCGCAGCCAAGCACTTACTTGGGTGGTAACTGGCCTCCTGCTGTTTTCACTCTTAGAGGATTGGAAATCCTTCTGACACAACGCTTTACTTCTTGTTTGGTTTATCTTTCCTAAAGCTCAAAGCAAGTAAGAGAGCCTGACCTGTTCCCTTCAGGCAGCTTCTGAATGAGAGACTTCCAGAACTGTCAGCCAACACTCAGCTGACAGCAGCCCAGCTCCAGGCTGCAGGTGACTCAGGGAGAATCTGGGAGGCTCACTGGCGCTCCTGTCCCAGTGCCTGGCAGTAGTCACTGCTGGCTGAGTGAGGGAGTTCCTGCATCCAAGACCTGGGGAACGACCTCACCTGCCAGGCCAATACCAGTCTTTTCTACTTTTAGTTACAGAAGATTTTTAAAAAGAAGAAGAGAAAAACCTGGAGAGAGGTGATCTCCAGCCCCTCCCCTTTCTTTATTCCTCCCTCTGGGACCACCTCCCTCCCTCTCCCTTTCAGCCCACCGCTTTCCTTCTCCTTTCTTCCCCCCCCCCCCCCAAGATCTCCTCTCCCTCTAGTGGAGTCCAGCCTATGGTAACTTCCCCCTAATTCAGATTGGTTTTCCTGTGTTACCATGGCAACCCGCTGCTCCCAAGGATTTTCAGCAGTCACTTTGCCCCTCTGTTTTTCATAGGAAATCTGCATTCTACGTCTTGTCCTTCCCAACTCACCACTGCCAGTTTGAGCAAAACTCCAGCCCCAGGCTCTCCAATATTTTTAAGCAGCCATATCTCTTTTATATGAACTAAGTTGATGTATTTTGAATAATTTTAGATGCGATATCAGTCAATTTGGTTAATTCCGAATACATCAGTACCGTTTTCTCCTTGGAGTGTAACCTGGCTTACTTAGTGAGGGGTGGACAAGTTGAATTTGTACTTATGCAGAGGCGTTGATAGGAGCTGACTTGTGCATACTGAGCAGGGAAGTGGTTCAAATGCGACCATTGGTGCCCCAGAGGGAAGGAGGGAGCAAACCAGGAGCCTGCCCCAAGAAAATTGTCCAGTCCACAAAAATACCCAGAACTCAGCATCCTCTCCAAGCCCTTGCTGAGCAAAAGGTCCCAAATGTGGTGCAAAGAAAAGAATATGCCCTCTGAAAATAGGCAAAATTGAGTGTTATTCTCAACTCTGTTAATGAACTAGCTGTGCTGTGTGAGCTTGGGCAGGTTCCTTACCCTCTCTGAATCTCAGTAGTCTTTCAAAGTTATTGGGAGAAACAAATGGGCTAATGCACGTTAAAGGGCCTAAAGTAGTTCTCGGCACACACTCAGTAGAAAGTAACTGCTGTATTCCAGTTACTAGCATGAGCCCTAGCACTAGCATGAGTCCTCTGAGGCAGCATTGAGGTTCAAAGCTGAGCACCAGAGGCAGATACCAAGGTTACCACATAATCAGACTGCGCAGCTGGTAACCCAACCAGGTTCATGGTCTGAACACCCCAAGGTTCAGGATGGAAGCGGTCATGAGAAGCTAAGGCGCCAAGACTCATCAGATGCTGTTACAGGAGCAACGTCCTTGAGTTGTCAGGAGGGGAAACTGACCCAGCAAAGGAACCGCACACTGCCAGCGTTCAGCATCCTCTCCCCTTCTCCTTGTGTGTCAGGCAGGCCGGGAACTGGGAGCGGAACAGTAAAAGGGAGAGAAAAGCCAGGTCCCTGCTCAGCCCAGAAAAGAAGGCTGAGCACACACGAAAGGGGCCATTTGACCTGAGCTAGTTCAACAGGACCCTTGAATGTGGGGTTGGTTCCAAGCCCTGAACCTTCAACTTGAAAAATACGTCGTGCAGAAGATTCTTAAATGAGTGCATAACAGGATGGACTGAAATAAAATGCTCAACCTAAAAGTTGAAAGTTATATTTTATTCGGCAGATTGTGTTAGGACGCAGCCCAGGACATAGCATCTCGGATCACTCTACGAGGCTGTTCCAAAGCAGCAAGGTAGAAGCCAGGATAAGTGAGTTTTTGCAACAAAGACCAGGTAGTTGGAACATCAAAAGATTACTGTTAAAGAAAACTAGATATCTCAAGTTAAGGGATTTAGCGCTTTTTTATGTCTGAGAAGGTGCAAAGGTCTGGATTCATTGAAATCATTCCTTTGATATGCATCTAGCTCTCTAGGGCGGTGTCCTGTTCTGCTACATCCCAAGTCCCCTCAGGGGGCACCGCTGGGGGTGGCTGCAGAGGCCGGGCTGCCTGCTTGTCTGCATCCTGAGTTCCCTCTGCTCACTGTCGGGGGTGGAGGTAGTGGCTGATGACTTGATGGCCACAGCATCCTTTGTTTACTGACACAGCTGCCGATACTTTTCATTCACGCTGGTGAGAAATTTCTTGATGTTGATAACCACAAGGGCCATGTTAACAGTGCTGTACCTACTAAGAGATTAGAATCTTCAAAAGCAACTGCTACCCCCTTCTAGGATATAGAAGAAAGGCTGGGAGAAGATCGAGTAAGATTAGTGGACCCTTATTTGGAAGCTGTTTCCCAGGCAGAGGTAGCAGGCAGTGGGGCAGAGAATCTGTTAGAAGGTGATAGGCTGATGTTTTAGAAGAATCTGGAGGGGAGATACTGTGGTTAAAGCCTCTCCTGAAGGTGGAGGAAGAAGGGAAGCCAGTTGAACTTGCAGAGGAAAAGGAACGCAGGTCTCATGGGTTGGCCAGGAACTCCTCGGGTGGGAGCTGTGTGCCCGCTCTTGAACAGGACTCTGCCCAAGGCCATCCCAGAGGAGCGGGACAGCCCAGCAGAAGTTCTTCCTGCGGTGGACCCAGGAGCCAGCAGGGAGTCATAAGTGGCCACCTGGAGGAAGCACCATCTAGGACAGCAAACTGCAGCTGGGGGTATCCTGGCAAACTCACAGAAGAGATTTATGAGAAGAAAACTAGCATTTGAACGTCACACAAAGGACACCGCAGAGGACACCAAAGCCAGATGGCAATCGTACAGATCTAGTAAGAACTGTTCTCTTCCCCTCGTCCTCCTCTCTCCTTGAGCCAACCCTGGAGAAGCTAGAGGCAGGACGGGGCAGTAGGGGAGAACCAGATGGGGAGACGGAGGAGGGAAAACTGGTCGTCCACGCCTGCCCTCACCCACTGCACGTCCCTAGCCAAGTATGGTCTTAACTGGGAGAGGAGCTTAATCCAGGTGAAAGATAACATTTTTTCTTTTTTCAGCTTTATTGAGGCATAACTGGCAAAAATTATATGCATTTAAGGTGTACAATGTGATGGTTTCAAATAAATACACATTGTGATCGCTACAATCAAGCTAACTGGCATTCATCACCTCACTTAGTTATCACTTTTTGGTTTTGTTTTCTTTTCATCCCCCTGTCCCCCTCCCCTCTGGCAACCACCTTTTGTTCTCTGTAGCTATCAGTCTGTTTCTGTTTTGTTACGTTTGTTCATTTCTTTTATTTTTTAGATTCCACATATAAATGAAGGCATACTGTATTTCTCTTTCTCTGTCCAGCTTACCTCACTTAGCATAATACCCTCTAGGCCCATTCATGTTGTTGCAAATGGCAAGATTTCATTTTTTTTAGGGCTGAAGGGCCATGTGATGTTTCATTGCATATCAATCTGCTGTCTGTCTGTCGATCTATTTATATCTTCTTTATCCATTCATCTATCAATGGACACTTCCATATCTTAGTTATTGTAAATAATGCTGCTATGAACGTATGGGTGCATATATCTTTTAGAATTAGCATTTTTGCTTTCTTTGGAAAAGTACCCAAAAAATGAATTGCTGGACTGTATGGTAGTTCTGTTTTTTGAGGAAACTCCATACTGTTTTCCATAGTGGCTGCGCCAATTTACAGTCCCACCAACAGTGCGTGAGTGTCCCCTTTCTGCACATCCTTGCTGATACTTGCCATTTGTGGTCTTGTTGATGATAGCCTTTCTGATAGGTGTGGAGTGATAGCCCACTGTGGGTTTGGTTTGCATTTGCCTAATAGTTCCTGATGTTGCACATAGCCCTTCCCTCTGCTTCCATCTACATTCTTCCCCTCTCCTCTTTATTCAGTGAGCTTTTGCTTCACAGGGTCTTCTTTCTGTCCCCCTCACCTTCTTCTTTGGTAATTTGTTTTTTTACTGACTTGCAACACACATACAGAACAAGCATATATCATACATTTCAGTAAAATTTGTTCAGAAAGCCCCAGCTGGGCAGAAACATGTTGTGCCCTACAATGTCATAAAAACTTTAGAATAATGGATCAGGATGATATCACCTAAACAATGATCAATCTTACATCACCCAAAACCCAGATAACCAGACCTTATATGCTTCATTATGTGATATAATAGAAAGCTTGTGGTACTGATGCAGGAAAATGGGTGTGGGGGCTTGAGGAGGGCCATGTCCCAGGTCTTGGTGGAACCCCTTGGACGTGCCCTGCCAGGTGTGGGTCCTTGGCTTCGCACAGGAAAGAACTCAAGAGTAAGCCACAGTTGAGTAAACGTAGATTTATTTGGAGAGATACATACTGCATAGAGTGTAAGGCAAGAGAAAGGCAAGAAAAGAGGTTGGGTGCTCAGGTTGAAGTAAAAGTAGGTACACACTCCACAGACAGAGTGCAGGCCATCTCTGAAGAGGAGGGAGTGAAAAAGGGCAGCCAGGCATGGTGTTGCCAGTTTTTAATGGGCTCAGTAGCTTCACACACCTACAGGTGAGACCATTCTAACTACCCTGGAGAAGGGACTGGGATTCCCAGGAATTGGGCCACCGCCCATTCTTTGGCCTTTTGTGGTTAGCCTTGGGAGTGTCATGGCGCCTGCGGGCATGTTATTTATCACGCTATTGCAATGAGCATATAATGAAGCTCAAGGTCTACTAGAAGTCAGACCTCCCACCAACTTAATCTTCAAGGCCAACTGGGAGTAGAATCTTCCACCATTTTGGTGTTAAATTGCTGTCATTCCTTGAATGGCTCTGCCCTGCCCCCTTCCATCCTGTCTTAGCACCTCCTTTGAAGTATGCTTGTCACATAATCAGCCTGCATCTCATCAAACCTCTGGAACCAACTACCAGTTTGTAAGAGATAAGGAACAGAAGAATGTGTTAAACAATGCCACAGGGGTGCAATCAGCCAAATCCAGAGTTTGGGAAATTCTACAGGATAAATGACTTGGTTTCTACAAAAAGTAAACAGTAAAAAGAAAAGGAGCGTGGGAGGGGAAATTTAGAAATTGAAAAAGACTGAAAGACCTAGCAATCAACCAACTGCTGTAGATAGAATTTGTTTAGGTCCTGATTTCAATATATCAACTGAAAAAAAAAAAAAAACTATTTGTAGAAATCAGAGAAATTTGAACACTGAATATTAGATGATATTAATGAATTAATGATAAGGTATGATAATGGTCTTCTTGTTCCGTTTTAAAAATAGAGTTTTTATCTCTTAGACATACATTTGGAAATATTTACAGATGAAATGATATGATAATTGGGATTTGCTTTCAAGTAATAGTTGGAGGTCCAGAGGGAATGGGGAGGAGCAGAAGACAGAAGACTGGCCATGTACTGACAGTGGTTGAAGCTGGGCCTTGTGTACCTGGGGATTCATTACGCTATCCTCCCTACTTTTATGTAGGATAAGCATGTCCATAATAAAAAGCGTTTTGTTTTCTGTACTTTTTTGAAGTAAGTTCCAGGAGGATAAGGACCTTGTATCTTCCTCCTTCTAGATTCGTTTCTCTAGGGCTATCATAACAAAGTACCACAGACTGGGGGTTTAAACAACAGAAATGTATTTTCTCACCGTCCTGGAGGCTGAAAGTCCAAGATCAAGGTATCGGCAGTTTGGGTTCCTTCCAAGGGCCAAGAGGGGAGGATCTGTTCCAGGTGTGTCCTTGCTCGTAGACGGTTGTCTTCTCCCAGTGTCTTCACATCATCTTCCCTTGGTTATTGGTGTCAGTATCCAAATCTTCCTTTTCTTATAAGGATACCAGTCACGTTGGATGGGGGCCCACTCTAATGACCTCTTTTAACTTAATTACCTCTGTAAATTTTGACTCTAAACACAGTCACATTCTGAGGACTTCAACATATGGATACAGTTCAGCCCCTAACACTGACCTAGTGCCTGGGGAGGTAAAGGGGCTCTAATAACTGTTTTTTGAATGAATCAATGACTGTTAGAAGACAGCAGCTGGGCAGCAAGGCCGCGCTGCCTGAATCCTCGGCTCTCCGCAATGGCTTCTTGCTGTAGTTTTAATGATGGCGGTTCTTTCCTTCCAGGCTGTGGGCTTGAGTTTGTAGCTGTGGCGGGGAGGGGTTAGTTAGCAGGAAAACAAGGCAAGGCCGATGAGCATAGGGTTGGGTTTTACAGCCACCACAGCTCTGACAGCCTCCACCATATGCTCTGATTGCCTGGCAACACGGTTCTAGTCGAAGGCAAGACAGTCAGGCAAGACCGAGTACACTGCCCCAGGCAGGGTCCAGGGGCCTGGCAGGTCCTGCGTTCCCCAGACTTGGTACTTTCTCCAGTCACAATCGCCCACTAAATCTCAAGCTAATGAGTCCTCAGACCCATGCCTTTAAAGGTGAGGAGGAGACACTGGTTATCATTGACAGATTGGAGTTCCACACTGAAATGTTTAAAAGTCAATAAGGTCTCTTTAATTCAGCTCTGCACATTAATAACCAAAGTGAAACAAGAACATATCTGCAATAAAAATGTACAATAAAATCCTTTCAGTCTCAAATACGTTTTACTTCTTAACTGCAGATCCATTTAGTCCTTCGATTTTTGCCTGTGATGTAAAAGAATAAGAGAAAATGAACCAATTCAAAGATATTGAATATATGACCTATTTTAAAATTATGTTTAAAGCCTCAAAATCAGGCAACTACAGCAATTTTAAAGCACTTAGGATAAATGCTATTTGGCTTGGCTCTTTCTTTCCTTTCCTTTTAATTTCTGGCTTTCAAATTTTAAAAACTCATTCCAATTTTTCAAGATAATTTTTCCCCAATTATAAATTCTTCATGTTCATTGAAGAAAATTTGGAAGACACAGAAAAGCATAAAGAAAACATTTAATCCCATCCTCAGAGAGACCCAGTGTTAACATTTTGGTGTATTTTCTTCCAGTTGTTCAGTTAAATATTTATTCTGTATGTAGTACTTTGATTCCAATTTGGCATCATACAAAGTCTTTTCCATGTGCCATTACAGTTTCTTGTAAATATTTTTTTTCTCTTTATTTACAAATCTTAAAGGTACAGATTGATGAATCTTGACTTATGTATGCACCCATGTAAGCATCATCCAGATCTCTATATAAAATATTTCCAACACTTTAGAAGGCTCCCTTTTGCTCCCTCCAATTTTGCCTATACTTGATCTTAGTTTAAGTGAAGCCATGTCACAAGTATACTTTTGTAGCTGACTTCTTTCACTAAATATTAGCTCTATGAGATTTAGCCATGTTTTTGAATATTCCAGTATTCTTTTTTTTTTTTTTCTGCTGTGCAGAATCTCATTGTATAAAATATCAGCATTTGCTTATTCACTTTTCTTATGGGTGGACATCTATGATTTTTCCAGTTTGGGGTTACTCTGAGTAAAGCTGCCATGCAATCCTGTCCTGTCTCTGTCTGGACATAAGCACCTCTCCCTTGTGGGTGTACATCCAGGAGTAGTGTTGCTCCTCCATATGATAAATGCATGTCTTAGCTTTGGCAGACGTCGCCCACCGTTTGGTAAAGTGGTATACCAGTTCAGAGTTCCTGTTATTCACATTCTCAGCAACACTTGGTATTGCCAGTCTTTTAAATTTTAGTCATTCTACTGGGTATATATTGGCTTCTCATTGTGGTTTTAATTTGCATTTCCTGGTGACTAAAGATGTTGAGCACCTTTTCAATTTGGATATCTTTTTTGTGAAGTGCCTGTTCAGATATTATTTTGACTATTTTTTAATTTGTGTGACTGCCCCTTTCTTATTTATTTGTAGGCACACTTTATATATGATATAATGGATATGTCTCCTACTCTGTAGTTTCCCTCTCTTAATGGTATCTTTTAATGACTAAGGGTTTTTAATTTTAATCAAGTTTAATACATTCATCTTTTCTTTTCTGGTTTTTGTGACTTGTTTAAAAGATCTTTGTCTACAAAAAGATCATGAAGATATTCTCCTAAAACATCGTTTTTAATGGCTGCATATTTTCATTTGATAAATTCATCATTTTCCTGTTTTGGAATATTTAGGTTGTACCCTGTTTTCCACTACCGTAAGTAAAAGTGTAAATACTTATTGTCTTATGTGGGCCAGTCTCTGCATTAGATTTTTACATTTATTTTTACAAGAACTATCCAGCAGGTACTATTTTCAGGCCTATTTTGTAGAAGGATAAAGAGAGGCTAAGAGAAATGGGGTAATTTACCCAAAATCATATGACTAGTGCTGGGGTTTCAACTGCGATCTCTCTGTCTGCAGAACCACGGTTAAAACCACTTCATTATCTATGTTTCAAATGAGGATTTCCTCAGGATAAATCCCTAGAAGTGAAATTTACCGCGTTGAAAGATAAAACACGTAAACAGTAACGAAAAGGAGGCTGGAGCAGCTATATTAATAACAGATAAAATAGACTTCAGAACAAGGAATATCATTAGGAATAAAGAGAGGTATTACATAATGATAGGAGATAAATTCTCCAGGAGTATGTAACGACCCTAAACAAATGTGCACCAAACCACAGAAGCCCAAGCGCTGGGAGACAGAAACCGTTAGAACAGGAAGGAGGAGTCAAGTTCACAGCTGCAGGGGAGACCGACAGGCATCTCTCAGTGATTAATAGAGCAGGTGCGCAGAAGATCTGTGAAGGTGGAAAAGCCCTGAACAACACAGTCAACCAAACCATTTTCTCTCAGCTCCCAGGGTTAGTTACTTTTGCAAAATCCAGCTGTTTTCCTCTGTGATTCCCTCCTGCCCCTGCACCCCGCCGCTCCCCACCAATCTGGAAGCATTTCTGTCTCCTCTTCGTCTCTCATGTTCTGAGACGTCATGATAACCTTCCTGGGTGGGAGACTTTTCCATTTGCTGGGCTCCTTTTTTCCCTCCTGCTTGTTTAGCCATCTGACTTTCATCTGAGGCCTTCCTCAAGTATCTGGTGATCTTAACTGGAAGGGACTACTTACATTTAAGAGCTAACGAAAACTTCAGGGAGCATGGGCTTCATTATAGCGTGGTGGGCCCTTTCTGTGGGTTCCTCTCAGAGGTTTCTAGAAGTTTCTAGAAGCCTTTCCTTTGAGTTGTTCAGACTCTCCAGAGGAGACTCCATCAATGAGTAAGGAATTGTGGTGAACCCAACCAAAAAAATGGATGAAAGGAATGGGGAAACATGCAGTCAAGGGGTTACTGGAATCAAAGAATATGGTGAAGTAAACGGTAGGGAGTTGGGAATTACTTAAACCCAAATATGGTAATAAAAAGTGGAAAAATTTAAGATAAACACTAAGGTCTGGTGGGTATTAAATGTGTGGCTACTTGTGTTGTAGAGACAGGGCAGTGAGAGGGCGACTGGTCTCACAGTTCAGCGTTGGCTGTTGACCTTATCTGACCCTTTGCCAGGCCTGCATGCAGCCTCCAGACACCGTCACACCCTGCGTCCCTCCATCCCGGCCTCAGGAGTTCAGCAGACCAACCACATAATTTGTGGGGCCCAGTGCAGAATGAAAGTGCAGAACCCCTAGTTCAAAATGTATTAACAAGTGCATGGGGAAAATGGGGAGATGCAGGTCAAAGGCTACAAGCTTTCAGTTACAGGATGTGTATGTTGCTGGGATCTGACGCTCAGCGCGGTGACTGTAGTGAACAATATTGTATTGTATGCTTGGGAGTCGCCGTGAGAGTAGAGCTTTAACGTTCTCACCGTAACAACAATAAAATGGTAATTATGTGAGGTGAACGGTGTGTCAATTAACCTTACTGGGGTCAGCATTTTGTAATATATAAGGTACTGTGAGTATGTGTTCATACACGTACCAAGTCATCATACTGTACATATAGCTTATATCTTGTATCAATTATATCTCAACAAAGCTGGAAAAAAAAAAGAAAAAGAAGCGGTTGTGTTGGGAATAATGAACCGAATCATATAAAGGGTGAAGTGGTAATAACATCAAGTGTGATCTTTAAATCTTTATATCCAAATTCTTACTGGCAAGAAACACAGTCACCAACAGGCCAGGCTTTAAAAAGTATTTAAAATGTCCAGGCAAGGGAGAAAGCCTTTATGCCTGGACTTAACAGAGTGAGTGAGCATTTTATTCAACTCCATGGAATGAGGGGATTTACTGAACATTAAAAAAAAAGAAAAGGAAAAAGAAAAAAGAATTTCAACATGGCCAGAGCAGAGTCGTCCATAAGCTGCAGGAATGTTAAGCAGGCACTCAAGAGAGTAACCTCCCCAGGTCCCACTTCAAGGGGCGGTGTAGGATGGAGACTTTCTCAGAGGGGGGAGGTAATTAGGTTTACTTGTTTATATTTATTTATTTTTAGAGGAGGTGCTGGGGATTGAACCTAGGACCTTGTGCATGCTAAGCATGAGCTTTACCTACGTGCTCCCCTCAGGATGGAGACATTCAAGAGAAGCGGCCACCTGCTGGTCCCTCCGGCCTGGAGGCAACTCCCGCGCTCCCTTGCCTGTGGTTTTTGAGGCCCGATAAGAGGTTCCTGCTGAGATTCGTGGTGACCCCTCTCTCTTCTCAGCAGCCTCCTTCTGAGCTTTCTTAAATCAATTCTCTCTCCTTCCTCTTTGTGTTCATCTTTTTTAAAAAATATGTTCAAATTTCTCATCCGTTGTTGCCTTTTATGTTCTTTGTTCTCGTGGGTAAATGTATTCCTTGTTTATTACTGTGGTTTAGTGGGATTTTAGAGGGAGTGAGCTTAAGTGCAGGAGATCAGTCTGCCATCTAGGACCTTGACGAGGAAGCCATAAAAAGGAGACGGTGGTGAGAGACCCCAGGACAACGGCAAGCTCATAACGGCCTTTCAGGGAATGGGGTTGGATTTAAATCTCTCTGCTGGACCAGCTTTGCAGCCAGACTGCCAGCCAGGGCTCCCACCCCAGCTCTGCAGTCTGCAGCCATGCGACCCTGGCATGTTACTGCTTCTCCTTGTGTCTTAGTGTTCTTACCAGTGCAGCAGGGGCACAATGATAGTACCATCACATAGTGTTGTTATACAGTAAAATGAGTGAGTCCCTGAGAGCTCGAAGAGGTTTATTATTGAGATGAAGAGGAGAAGGTGAGTCTCAGATGATTGGAGCAAACAGCACCTCTGTGGGGTCCTTCCCCCAGAAACGAGGACGATCAGTGGGCTTTGAAAAGAAGGGTGAGGTTCTGCTTAAAGCTTGAGGACTCTTCTCATTGTGCTTTTTATAGACGCTAATCACTTGGGTTCCCAGGTTGACCTTGGCCCAGGATGCAGAGGAGCAAGCCACTACTTCTGCATCTGAACTATTGATTAAGCCAGTTCTTTCCCCTCCCCCATACCATCTGGGCTTCTAAATTCAGGCCTGCAGGTCTGGAGGGTCCAGATTGGACCCTGCCTTCCCTGAAGTCCAGTTACTGACAAGAGCTGTCAGCGACTGTGTTCCCCTCGGTTTGAGGGACACAAGGCTTTCTTGGTTACTAGTGACAGGAACCCAGATATTGCAAGGTAAATTAAGAAAGTGTGGGCTAAAGTAAATAATCCATGACCAGGCAGGGTGGAGCAGGCCTCAGAGACAACAGCAACGCATTCTCTCCTTTCATAGAGAGCTCGGCTTCTGCCTGCATGTGACTCATTCTGCACTGGGGCGCATGCCAGGGGCCACGGCCACTGGAACTTCAGGTCAAGCTGGGCAGCCATGCCACTGTCCTCTACGCTGCTGGGCTTGTGGCTTTGTGAGGTTATCTAAGATAGTGATCACAAACCTACAGGCATATACTTGCCTGGGGTGGGTGTTTCATTTTAAAAGATAAAAGCCAGCTCTGTAACACAGCTGAGAGAGTTCTTATCTCCTCGGACCCTGAGTGAAGTACGCAAAAGGCGAATGACGGGAGGGAAAACCAGAGTACAGCAGAAGCCGTCTGCAGACCTTTGATCTCAGTCCACCTGGACTAGCTTTGAAATGAGCTGTGTAACTCATGAGCATTGGAAATATTCTGGAGCAGAGGCAATTTACTGTGCTGCACCTGAATAAACAAGGGCTCATGAGCTTGCGACCTCATTTCCCCTTCATCAAAAGTCCATCCCCTTCTTAAAAGGGGTACTCGTATTTCTAAACTCATATTTTCCCTGACAAAAGAACGATTTAATATTATTCCGATGCCACTTGAGAAAAGAGGTAAAGTTCCTAATCATTGAAAGAAATAATATACACTCCAGAAAGAAAAGAACCCAGGAAATGTAAGATTCCAAGGAAGTGAATAGAAATAAAACTTGAATCAAAATATTGTGGATGGCGGGGTGGGTATAGCTCAATGGTAGAGCGCATGCCTAGCATGCATGAAGTCCTGGGTTCAATCCCCAGTGCCTCTGTTAATAACAACAACAACAACAAATATTGTTGACTAGACAAAAAGGTGGCAGAAAAGAAAGAAACTGAAGAACCAGTGTAATACTAGAGAAACATAATTGAATGAGAGTCTAAAAAACCTCCTGGGAAAAAAACACAGGATGGGTGGACAGATATGGATGGATACGGTATGACTAAGGTGCCTTCCTAGATGACACAGAGTTGAGTGAATATTATCTCAGACTCACTCACAGATGTGCACACCTGCTGACACAGAAAGACAAGTGGCACAGCTTAAAAGAGGCCAGAAATAATTTTTAGTATTTGTAAAATATTAGGCAGGGGACTGAAAACCTAAGGAATAGGCAGGGCATTGCTGCTACTTCTTACAAGCTGTCTGTGGGACTTTGGGAGAGAGAGCGAGGAGGGAAGTGGTTTCTACCAGATGCTGTGAGAGTGTTTGCATTCTGGACCTTCCCGTAAAGGGCATTTGGAATGAGGCATTTCTAACTAGGGAGGGTGGATCCCACAAAGAGAGAGCAGAACAGGCTTGCTCAGAGACTAGCTCACTTGCTCAGGAGGATTCTAAAGTAAAGCATATTGGTTTTTTGTTGCTGTTGTTGTTTTAAATAAAGAAAACAAAAATGATTCAAAAGGCTACCATGCAGAATAAATCTTAATATTAAGCAATAAATAAAGTAACCTGTGCACTCGTGAGAGAGCACCTGAGAGGTTTTTATACAAAATACAGACGAGGGTGGAAGGTAAAAAGCAAGTATGACATGGAGAAGAAGAAGAAGAAGGCAGGATGCTCCCCATGATTCTCATGAGGGAAGTGGTTGAGAAACAAAATGCATATGGCCTCAGTCTCCTCAGTGTGCAGGGAATGGCCAGTAAGGTAAATTCACAGTTTTGATTACCTGAGACTGGTGTGCTGAAATTCAAAAGCATAATATGATGGAAGAGCTTACTTTATTCAAAAGAAACGTGTATTAGGTAGCATATCAAGAACATGGGCAACAACCTTCATGAAGCCAGTCTACTTATCAAGCACACATAATCTGCTGGGAACTGTTCTGGATGTTAGAATCCAACGTCTGCTCTGAGGGAGCTTGTAGTCTATGATCTCAAATCGCTTTCTGAAATCAACCAGGTATAAATAAACCGAAATTGTTCTAGTAGGTAAATAAGGACATACCTGCAAGAAAGCTGTGCTTATTCTCTGAAGGCTTTGAAATGTGATCCAGTCTTTTTGGAAAAATACACACACAGAAGAGGGAAAGAAGGGAGCAGAATCAAGGATGACTTGGCACAATTAGACAGATGTGTGAGAATGGTATCAGGAAGAATAAAGCCCAAAAGGAGATGGGGCTTGATTTTTTTTTCTGAAGTTAACATTATCGAACGACCGCATACATGCCCCCAAAGCATATCAATCACAATTGTATCACTCACTCACTTCACAAACTGAACACTCCCATGTAGCCAGCATCCAGCTCAAAAAACAGAACCCAGCCAGCATCTCCAGAAACCTTCTCATGGCTTCTAATCAGTACCTACCCCAACTCCCACGCTTGGCCAGCGCTAACTGCTATCTTAACTTCTTACACTATACTTTAGTTTTGCCAAAAGTAGTTCACTTTCTTAAAACTACTTTGCTAGGGTGTAACCTGTACATGTTTAAAGTGTGCAGTTAAGCGCCACCAGGTCATGATACTGAACATTTATTTCCATCATCCCTAAGACGTTCCTCTGTCCGTTTGTAATCCATCCCTCCCACTACCCTGTCCCTAAGTGACCTCCGATCTGTTTCCATCACTGTGTGTCAGTTTGCATTTACTGGAATTGTCTACAAATGGGATCCTACAGTGAATGGGGTCATATACTCTTTTTTTTTTTTTTTTTTTTTTTTTTTTGGTCTGCCTTCTTTTCCTCAGTGTAATGATTTTGAGATTCATCCCTGTTGTTTCATAAATCAGTGGTTTGTCCCCTTGGATGGATGAGTAGCACCCTAGTGAGTGGATATACCACGCTGTGTTTGTCCATTCACCAGCTGACAGACATGTGGGTTGTTCACAGTCTCATGGCTATTACAAGTAACAATGCTGAGAACATTCGTGATCAAGTCTTTGAAGAAATATAAGCTTTCATTTTTCTTAAGCAAATACCTAGGGGTGGACTGGCTGGATTATATTGTAGGAATGTTCTTAACTTTTTAAGGTGCCACCAAACCGTCTTCCAAAGTGGTGTAGGAGAGTGCCAGTTTTGCCATGTTCTCCCCAGTATTTGCTATTATCAGTCTTTTTAAAGTTTAGCTATTCTAGTGGATGGAGAGTGGGATCTCATTGTGGGTTTAGTTTGCTTTTTCCTGATTGCTAGTGATGTTAAGCATGTATTCATGCTCTTCTTGGCGATTTTTTAAAAATATTTTATTGTATTATTTAATTATTTTTATTTTGGCGGGGGGTAGGTAACTAGGTTTGTTTATCTTTAGAGGAGGTACTGGGGGTTGAACCCAGGACCTTGTGAATGCTAAGCATGTGCCCTACCACTTGAGCTATACCCTCCCCTCTTCTTGGTCATTTTGATATATTCCTTTGTGAGTTGTCTGAGTGACTTTTTTGTTTTAAATGCCAAAATCAGAAAAGGGGACTTACACAGATGTTCAGAGGCAAGAGAGAGGAGAGTGACTAATAGAGTGCATAACGGATACAGTGATGCTGAATAACAAGGGCAGTGCAGATCTTTAACACTTATTTTGCTTGAGTCTTCTGTTTCAAGGGGGAAGTCGTCAGGCTGAAAGGAGGAAAGACAGCTCTGCATATAGGAAGAAACAGTAGATCCATAAGACACAATCGGTGTGGGGAAAAGACCCAGTGGTCCACCACTTCCCTCTTTCTTTCTTCAGAATCTCCAAGTTTTAGTCAGATACAGGGTGACCAGCCCTCCTTTCTGCCCAGGACTGAGGGGATTCCCAGGATGCAGGGCGTTCTAGAAAAGACTTGCATAAGCCAGGACGAGTTGGTCAGCCTAGGCATGTCCTTGGCTGTCCAAAATCAAGAAGATTATTTCTCAGTCTCCCTTTCAGCTAGATGTCACCACGCAATTGCTATGACCAGTGAAATAAAAGCAAATGTGATGTCTGAACTTTCTGAGTTGTTCACATCAAAAGCTCACATGAAGCTCAAAGGAAGAAGTGAGAGCAGAAACAGGCATAGGCATCTTACTCTTTGAGATAGGAGCTGCCGGTCAGGAATGCCAGAGCAGCAGGAGAGAAGGATGCGGAGTCCCTGATTATCATGAAGCTGCCGTAACAACCAGGGGGCCTCCCCAGCTTTCACATAAAAGAGAAACAAACTGGGATTTTGCTTAAGCTCTTTTACACCTCCTTTTACAGCTGCTGACCTAATGTGGTTTGCAAGAGCTCAACTAGGCAGGCTAAACGATTTCAACGGAGATACATGTTTCTGATCTCCGAAAGAGAGAAGAAGCACGGACATGGGGGCGGTGGAAAAACCCCAAACTGGCAAGTTTGATGACAATCTTGGGTCATTCTTCTAGAGGGGATTGATAAAAGTCTGTTGGTGAGTCCCTTGAAAAGGTAGCAGAGATTGCTAGGCTTCACCATGGTTGCGTCAAGAACAGGTCTTGTTGGACTTGTCTTGGTTTCACTCTGTTGAGATGGTTGCTATACTGGTAAGTCAGCAAAATGTTTACTTGTAATAGGGCGACTGACAAGAACACACATGACATCCATGCAGACTTGTTCTGGGTACAAGTATGACTAGATGGATTAATAACTAGTTGAACAGTCATACCCAAAGGGTATTGAGTACTGCGTCAGCGTCAGCTTGGAAGGAAATTTCAAGTGATAAGCTCTGATCTAGTTAAATATTTTATCAGTGATTTGGATGAATAGATAGTGAAGTACTCATCATATTGGCAGATGACAAGAAAGCCAGGGAACACTGATGAATACAGCATCAGGACTAAAAGCTCTTGCTGGCTAGAATGGCAGGATGAAACTAACAAAGTGAGGTGATAAATGTATGTTCACAGATTCAGATTTTTTTTTAAAAACCCCATCCAATAAGATAAGAAATGGAGGAGATATGAATTAGTACTAGTATTAGTACAAGAATTGAGATGTTTAAGGTGATGGTTCAAAATGAGTCAACAGGGCAAAGTCTGGCTGACTGTGTTCATGGAGTGACAGCACCTGCCCCGGTGAGCGTGGGTGGATCGGGCTCTGCCTAGCAGTGTTTAGAGTGGCAGTTCTCAGGCCACAATTTGAAAGATGTTGAGGCACAGCTTGAAGAAGGAGTCAGGGAGACATGAAACCGATTTCAGTATTGGAAGGCTATCCTGTGGCATTTGAACTCTACACAGCCACGGCCCTGGTCCCTCAGTGTGACCCTCACATTTCCCTCCCCTGTTTTATCTGACTATCCACCTGCTCCTGACTTTCAGCTTGCCACTCCGTTCCTCTTGCTTATCCTCACTTATTGGTTCTTTCTGCTGCTCTCTGCTTTAGGAACATTGTCTTTCTGACCTGAGCCTTTGATGTCAAAGAGATTAGGTGGACAAAAGAGTGGAGGAGCTAAGTGTGAGCAGTGGAAATGGTTGTGCCCCAAGCTCTTCCTCTTAAAGCAGTGTCTTTTCAGACTGTGAGATGCATCAAGAAGAGAGTCAAGTAGCAACTTCTTAATATGCTCTTTTCTCTGAATTGTAGAAGTTGCTGTGCTTCTGGGGACTAATGGGTAACATGGGGCAGTGTGAACTACATACCCTAAAAATAACCCTCCCAAGGAAACAACTAAAACTGCTGAATAAAATTTTAAAATACATGTATTTAAAAATGCATCACTGAGCTCACAGGGAAAAAAAAGCCCCAAAAGCCAAAAATAAAGTGAAAGTTAAGTCCAGGGAGATAGATAGCCCTGAGGCTGGCTTTCACCTTCAGACCATCAGCCCAACCCTGGTGACGCTGAGCTTTCATTAGGTGTCCCTTCAGGATAGGAAAGCAGAAGCTAAAATCCAAGGCCTGCCCAAGCGTAGAATCTAAAAGGATATCCTGCATAAAGCTGGGACTCCAAGGGACACAGCAATGATACAGTGATAAACTACAAATAAACTCCTGATGAAAAAGACAACAGGGAAACTTCTTAATCTGACTTAGGCATTGGGTGAAGGGAGGAAAATCTGTCCTGGTAATATGTAATCTTCAGCAGGTCTCATGTGCGTTTTGGCCTATATTCAACTATCTACAGGGTTTTGCAAACCTCAGTCTAAAAAGCTAAAGTAATCTCAGGCACCCAGAGAAGCAAGCCAAATCTTTTATGAAAGAATGTAGCTTAAAGTCAGATCTTAAAGAATTTTCACAGAAAAAGGTCCAAAGAATGGGAGTTCACAGTCAAGTACGACAGAATATAGAAGAAAACCAGAAACATGAGTGAAAATTAGCAGACAGCAAAAACTTATATTAATTGGAATTATTAGATACTAAATATAAAATAAATTTGCTTAATTTGTATATAGAAATGTAAAAGGGAGGGCAAAATATGACTAGAGAAAAAGACTTAATTAAAAATAACCAAGCATAATTTTAAAGGGCCGAAAGGAAGTTCTAGAAGTGAAAAATATAATAAAATTTCAAGAACAAAGGAGAAGAACAATTTAAAAAGTAGAGGATTTAAATAATGCTATAAACCAACTAGACCTAATAATCATGCATATAACATGCCATCCAATAAGAACAGAATATACATTCTTCTCAAGCACACATGGAACATTCTCTAGAATAGAACATTTTCTAGGGCAAAAAAACCAAGTCCCAATAAATTATGAAGTCATACGAGATATGTTATCTGAACACAATGGTATGAGATTAGAAATCAATAACAGAAGAAATTTAGGATATTTACAAATAGATAAAAATTAAATAATATGTTCCTAAATAACCAAAGAGTCAAAGAAGAAATCACAAAGAAAATTATGAAATATTTTGAGATCAATCAAAATGAAACACAAACAGGACTTACAGGGAAATTTATACCTGCAGATGCCTATACTTAAAAAAAAAAAAAGAAAAATTCCAAGAGCCTACTCTTCTACCTTAAGAAACTAGAAAAGGAAGAGCAAACGAAACCCAAATAAGCAGAAGGAACACAGTCATAAGGACTAGAGAGAAAGTAAACAAAGTCAAGAATAGAAAAACAAAAGAGAAAAACAAAACCAAAAGTTTTATTGATTTGAAATATCAACAAAATTGACAAAACCTTAGCTAGATTGACAAGGAGAAAAGAGGGAAGATTCAAATTGCTAAAATCAGGAATGAAGGAGGGGACATCACTTCCAACCTTTCAGAAATAAAAAGTAAATTGCATCAGGGAGTACATTGCATCACTTAAGGGAGTACATTGCATCACTTAAGGCCAGGCAGTCAGTAAAACAATAAATCTAAAAAGCAAACAAACAATAAAAAGACAAATTAGATAAACTAAATAAAATGAACAAATTACTAGAAAGACACAAACTACCAAAACTGAGTCAAAAAGAAAGAAAAAATCTGAGTAGAACTATAGGAAGTAAAGAGATTGAATTAGCAGTCAAAACAAACAAAAAACCAACCAAACAAAGAAACTTTCCACAAAGAAAAATCAAGTCCCACATGACTTCACTAGTGAATTCTACCAACTTTTAAGGAAGAATTAACACTAATTCTTCGTAGTCTTCCAAAAATTAGAACAAACACTTCTCAACTCATTCTATGAGGCCAGTATTACTCTGATACCAAAATTAAACAAAGACATCACAAGAAAACTATAGACCAAAATTCCTTATAAATACAGACTCAAATATCCTCATCAAAATACTAGTAAACTGAAATCAGCCACTTTAAAAAGGATTGTATGCCATGACCAACTGGAATTTATCACAGGGACACAAGGTTAGACTAAGGTATGAAAACCAACCCATGTAATACACTGTAGTAATAGAACGAAGGACAAAAAACACATAATCACCTCAATAGATGTAAATAAGCTTTTGACAAAATCCAGCAGCATTTCATGAAAAACTGCTCAAAAAAACTAGAGATAAAAGAGAAATTCCTCAGTTTACTAAAGGTCATCTATGAAAAACACAGAGCCAACAACACACTCAATGGTGAAACACTGGGTGTTTTCCCCCTAAGTCAGGAACAAGCCACTTCTATTCAACATTATACTGGAAGTTCTAACCAGGGCAGTTGAAAGAAGAAAGAAAAGGCATCTAGATTGGAAAGGAAGAAGTAAAACTATCTCTATTCACAGATGCCATGATCTTATGTATAAAAAATCCTAAGACATTCACATTCACACACACACAAATAATAAAACTAATAAATACATTTATCAGAGTTTCAGGATACAGTGTCAACATAAAAAAATTTATTTCTACATATAAGCAATAAATGATTAAAATAAAATTAAGAAAAATATATATTTACAAAAGCAATAAAAAGAATAAAATACTTAGAAATAAATTTAACAAAAAAGTACAAGACTTGTGCACTAAGAACTACAAAACATGACTGAAAGAAATTGAGGAAGACCTAAATAAATGGAAAAAATTCCTTGATCATCACATTGGAGGTTAGCATTTTGACATACAAATTTTGGGGAGACACAAGCATTCAATCCATAACAGATACCAAGACAATACAATAGGAGAAAAAAATAATCTCTTCAGAAAATGGTTCTAGGACAATTGAATGATTGGACTCTTATCTTATACGATACTGAAAAATTAACTCAGAATAGATTTCAGACCTAAATGTAAAAGCTAAAAATAGAAAATTCTTAGAAGAAAACATAGGAGCAAATCTTTGTGACCTTGAATTAGGCAGTGGTTTCTTAGGTATGACATGAAAAGCACACGTGGTAACAGAAAAAGCAGATAAACTGGATTTCATCAAAACTAAAAAATGTGCTTCAGTGGACACCATCATGAAAGAGAGAAGACACCCCACAGAATGGAAGAAAACATCTAGAAGTCACACATCTGATAAGGGACTTGTGTCTAGGAATATATAAAAATCTCTTACAACTCAGTAATAAAAAGAAAAACAACCAAATTTTTCTAATGGGAAAGGATTTGAGGAGAGATTTCTCAAAGAGAGATACATCAATAGAAGTGTCAGTGCATCTAAACATTGTTAAACTTTCTAGAAGAAATAGAAATAGGGTATATAATCTCCAAACTACTAGATGGGCAAAAATAAGGTGAAGGGAGAAAAGCAGAATGAATTTTTTACAAGATGAAAAAGGACACAAGAAAAAAAATCCAGAAAAATGGGACAAGTAGAAAGTATAAAATAAAAGTAGGAATAGATTCAAATGTAATTTTAAATAGAATAAACTCAGTTTTGAAGACAGTTTGCTGCAGAGATTAAAAAAAGCTGAGTTATATGTCATTTTCAACAGACATATCTAAAACATAAGGCACAGAGAGTTGAAAATGAAAGGATAGAAAAAAATATACCCAAAACAGAAAAATAGGTGGTTTAACTGTATTAATGTCAGACAAAATGGATGTTAAGGTGAAACTAAAGGACACAGGCTCCCTATCCGCGTCAGGAAGAAATTTCTAAGGGTGCTATACCAAAGTCGAATGAGTGCGCTCTGGAGTCACTGAATTCTCCATACTTTGAGAAATTCAAATCTGAGGTGATGACTCTTTGATAGGTGTGTCAGGGAGGACATTAAAACATCACAGAAAGTTTGGGATTTAATGATCCTACAGTTTCTCTGATTCCTGAAATCCTAATATTTTATCTCATTTTCCCATTGTTTTTCAGATTATTTCATTGTTTCATGGCTAGAAGATTTTCTGATTCACCGTGTTGCAGAAGAAAGCTCTGACATTCCTGTCTCATTATGCACTCTTATCCCTAAAGTCAGTCTGGTGCACATACGTGTCTATTTAAGAGTGTGGTTTATGTGTTAGACTGTACATACATACACATGTTGGTTGGTAGGACTTCAGTTCCCTCGGCTGGCTTTAAGGTTTGTCTTCCAACCCTTTGTCTGAAAGGGATGCTGAGAAAACTCCCAGAGGAAAATATTAGTGTCCTATCTTATCTAACTTAGTCTTATCTAACAGTTAGTTGTCTGAGTTACTAACAGATATGCAGAGAAAGATGAATATTGCAAGGCCTTCAGAACACACAACAGTTTTGAGGGTGGGGTGGGTGGCAACTGTTTGGCAATAGCATTCAGCTGTTCTTTTACAATACAGATCCTCAGGTTTTTAACTGCTCGATCAAGAGCTATCAAAAAGATCTCAAATAATTTCCTGGATGGTCTCCGGGGCTGGGAGTGGATCCAGCCTGCCTGCTCCAAGATAGTCAAAGGGTGGGGCCCAGAGAGACCTACTTTTAACAAACAACTCTAGAGGATTCTGAATCACACTAAGGATTGAGAAAGAGGAATGTAAGGTATCTCAAAGCTTTAGTACAAAAGAAGTGAGCTCTTTTCCCACGCTTTTAAATCCCAATTTCTTTAGAATATTCCTTGATTTTCTTTTTTCAGTTGGAGACACAGAGATTATAAAGAACTTTGGAGGTAGTATTCTCACTTTATTTTTTGGGAAACCACCTCAGGTCTTTATTTCCAATAATATTTCATTTATTCTCTTCAGCTTTAAAAGGAGATGATGTCATTACTCACTGTAATGGCAGGAATCCGGTCTTAGTGGTTTAAGTGACCTAGGAGTGTACCCACAAGAAAAAGACAAAAATGGTCATGGCTTTATTTTCTTTGCTAGTATAGATACCTACGTTAGGGGACGTGAGTCCTAGGATCCTAAAAGAAGGTATAGCCAAAAGTCTCAAGAAGATCACCCAAGCCAGCAAAAAGCTCATTGTAGTTGTGATCAAGTCGCAGGACCAGCCAAAATGAGGGAATGGAAAGAATTAATTTCAACCTCTGTAGTCATTTACTAAATAAATGGCCTACTCTAATATAATTTAAAATGTTTATTTAAAAATTATTTTTTAATGACAGTAGTGCAAAAGGATTAGGCAGGGGGGAAAGGGTAACCTTCACCAAAAAGAGTCAACAGAGCAAAGGCATACTGACTTTGTTTCCTCCACACAAAGTCACAGAATTTAATATTTTTGCCAGAAAGTGGAAAAATAAGTAGCCTCTGCTATACACAATCTCATCAGACACAAAATAAATGACTGAATTCAACCTGACTTATTAAGAATTCATTATGTAAGAGCCATTTAAGAATTCATTCTTTACAATGTCCTCCTATAGTTTGAAACTCTCTGATGAATAATTGTGTCCCTCTTGCATGTACCCCACGTGTCTTCAGCACTGCTGATCATGTAATAAGATATTACAAATGCCTGTGGGTTAAAGTCGACTGTTTTTTAAAAAGCACTCATTGTGAACTCACACATCCTTATGAAATCTCAGTACACTAAGTTTAAAAGAAAACTCATAAAAGCTTCCTGAGAGCAAAAACAACGCATTTACGGGAAAGTTAGAATTATATTGGCTTTCAGATTTTCCAGCTTTAGGCTGGAATACAACAGAATAATGCCTTCAGAATGCTAACAGAAAGCGTTTTGGAACATCGAATCCTATTTCTAGCTAGTTTACCAGTCTGCAAGTCACACCAAAAGAATTCAACATTTACCTCCCTTTATGGAAAAAAAAAATCACTTGAGTATATGCTTTAAGAAAATGAAAATTGAAATTACAAAGATGAAGATATGAAATAAAAAAATAATGGCCACAACTCAGAATAGCAATAAAAAGAATCCCTATGCTGTTGGGCAGAAGGCGTAAAAGCAATTAGTTCATAGTTAGAAGACTTGCAGATAAATGTATTTGATAAGCAAATGCACTTCAACAAGTAAGTGTTACTTAAAAAGTTATACGAACTTAATGGTAGAGTGAAGGTGATTGTTTCTTCTCTCAACAAGAAAAAAGTAAGGCAAACAGAAACTCCCTGAAAAATGAAAAGCTCTGTAGCAAAATCATGGCCTACATAAAACAAATTACATATAGTATGATTCTGAATAGCATATGGAGTGTAATGAATGATAAAAACATTCAATCTTGGTTTTTGAAATACTATTTTTGGAGCTACATATATTTAGGAAAAGCCTAAAAGCATTTCCTTCTCCAGAAGTCCACTTACATTTCTTGATTCTGCAGAAAATAAGTACACAATTTTAGTATTTTAAGCACCCTTTATTGGATTTTAGTTTTTTGAATCAATTTATGTACAAAGCATAGAAGACCTAATTATAGTTCCAAAACAGAAGGGAAATGTTATTAACCTTTATAATATACAAGTTATGAGATGGAAAGGAAAGAGAGGATATAAAAGTGTAATTGTGTACATATCCTCATTTTTTATAATAAAGATTTGAGAGATACTATCTAAAACAAAATGATCAAGAAAATACTTTCTTTGTATATTTCAAGGTTATAAAGTGAGCCAGTGGAAGAAACACTTATAACACAACTAGGAAAAAAAACATTGAGAAGAGGAGGGAGACAGTGGTAGTGTTAATAAGCCCAATTCCTTATTTTTGATAAGTGGAAATCAGTAAAAACTTGTGTGTGGTAGATGAGATCGTTGTTCCCAACTCTCTGCTCCTTCTATGTGGTAGATTATACATCCACACTCCTTGTTGTGTGACTTTTGCCGTGCTTCCTGGTGGGGCATTAGTTTCCTCCCTAATCCCGTTGACTCTGGGCTTGGCCATATGAATTATTTTGAACAATGGAATGGAAGTGACAGTGGTAAGTTCTGAACAGAGGCTTTCAGAAGTAGCCTGTGTTTCAGTTTCTTCTCTTCAGCTGTGGCCCTCCGCCATGGGAAGAGCACATCCCAAATAAGAGTGGATGCTCCTTTAGCCCAAGTCACAAGGTAAAAAGACACACAGAGCCAAGGCGAACCAAATCCAGCATGGTGGCAGCCAATTACTCATGAGCTGGCAATAAGTATTCGTTATAAGCCATGATTTGGGGATTGTTTGTATGGCCATAAAAATTGATAAACACACTGTCTAAAGTTGAGAAATCAAGAATTATAACTCTATTATTTAGAGTTAGAGAAGCTATCCATCAGGAGGTGGCAACCACCGAAAAAGAATTAGTTAAAGGTAGTTACCTTTGGGGATGCTGTTGGGGGAGAAAACTTCTTTGTTCCATATCTTCCTGTCCTATTTGAATTTTTTAATTATATGTATGTATTACTTTTATGTTTAAAATATATAAAGTACAGTGCATACCACTCAGGAGTTGGTATAAACCGTAAACACGTAAAACATTATAGCAACAATACCATGAGGCAGGTAATTTCTATCGGGAAAAAATGTCACAGATGATGAAATTTTAGGAATTCCAGAGAGACATCGAAAAGATCGACCTGACTGATGAGGTTGCAGAAGGCAGAGAAAATTGCACTGCAGTAGAATCCCTAGGGATTAAGACAGGTGGAGGAAAGTGGGCAAGGAAGAGACAAGCAGCACTAACAAATGCGGAGAGTGGGGACTAGTGAGGTGGGCGGTGTGACCGTAGCAGAGAATTCTTGTGGGTGAGCTGTGGGCAGGAGGGCCGGGACAGGTGCAACTGGGACCACGTCGTGAGGGGCTTGGATTGCTTGAGTAAGGCGTGTGTGGCTTTACGAACTTGGTGTTTTCAGAAGACACAGCATGGCAGGGCTGTGTGAGATGGATTGCATTCAGCATCCCCAGAGCTGGCAGAAACTATCTCAAGGGTCATTTAGCCATGTGGTGTGGCATATGTGAAAGTATTGCTATTAGTCACATAGCTTCTGTTACCACACCCTTTGGGTCTAAATCTATAGAAGCATTGTGCCTCACTCCTTTGCTGGAAATGTGTAAAATCAGATAGACTGGTGCCCTGTGGGGCTGGAAAGCAATGAGTTGGGGAAAGAAGAGGACAAGAAAATGTATTTTATAAATCTCTCACAGCCATTCTTAGCTGGAAAAGACCCAAAGTCTTCTCCTTCACCCTGTGCTAACAATAATGTGAATTCGTATGCATGTGTAGTTAAAACTTTTTTTTTTGACACCTTTATTGTGGTAACGCTCCTGGACAGTAAACCACACATATTTCAGATGTACAATTTGATGAATTTTGATAAATGTAACCCTCCATGAAACCACCATCCCAATATAGATAACATTTCCATCACTCCCCAAGAGGTGTGATTTTTGAATTCCCAATTTATCCCTTCCCTCCCCCTTTAAACCCTGGTAACCATAATTTTGTTGTCTATGTCTGTGAAAAACTCGGGTCTGTCTTACTCCAGAGTACCCCTTTTGAATCAAGAACCCATTATCTCTTCCATTTCTCATTTCCAGTTCATGCCACCTGATTTCCTTCTAAGTGATGACTCCCCCAGCCCCCCACCATTCTAAGACTTGCTTCCATTGTTCTTGATGATTTTTGTACCTGACTTAGGTTTTCTTTCTATCTTGACTCCTGCTTTCCCTAACCTTTAAAAAAAATTCACATCGATGGCTTGTCTGACTCTGTTACATTCAGTTTCTTAGGTTCACTTCTGCCCACTGCCTTCTTCACACTGTCACTGGCCGTGTGCCCAGATGGTACATCCTGTGCCTCATCAGTGCAAGGCCTGTGCCGCCCATGGAACCTCAGGCTTGTTCTTCTCACTGGCTGTCCCAGCGTCTCCACTCCTCCACGCTTGCTGACCTCGGGCTCCACTGAATCTCTGATCTAGCAGTTCCTAGGATTTCCCCGATTTTTCCCATACGACAGACTAATTTATAGCCCATATAAATGTCCAGAATGCATGTGTGGAATTCCCAATAACCAGCAATAAATCTTCCCTTTCCTCTTTGACTCTTAAAAGCCTATTAGAATGCAAGAAACTGAGGGTGACCTTATTTAAAAAAATAGGAATCATCTACAATCTGCTCTAATTTACATTTTAAAACTTTATTCTCAACTTCCAGTTCCAGACCAAGATGGAGTAACGTGGATGGAGCACATTTCCCACTAAGAGCAGCTAAAAGCCCTGGACCTTGTACATGAAACAAACATGAGAAAACTCTGTAAGGCAGAGAGAAGAAGGCAATTGACTAAGGGCCTTGGGATCTGAGGAATGACGGGGTGATGAGTTCTCTGAGTTTTCTTTTTCCTCATATATCCTGGACTGAGTGCTGGACAAGCTGGCATCCTGGAAACACCACAGGAACAGATTTTTAAAAATCCCAAGAAATGCCTTCTCTTACAAGTCAATAGACCAGAAAAGGGGCAACCTAGCGAACTTTCAGACCAGGAACTGCTCTATTCCAGCTAACCCTGCAGACAAAAATGTCACCTTACCCCTGTCCCAGTCAGCAAAGGCTGAATAGAGAGAGACCCATCTTCACCCTGTTATTATAAGGGACCCCTGCTGACCCTTTTAACCCCTAAAGGAGAACCAAGTGTCAGAGAGAACCAAGTCGGGAGCCAGGACTTTCATCCCAGCCCAGGTGACAGGTGACTAGCAAAAAGAAAACAAAATAAAATAAACAAATGGCCCAACTATATGCAAGAGCATTATGCTGAGTGAAAAAAAAAAGCCAGTTTCAAAAGGTCACATAGTGATGATTCCATTATATAACATGCTTGAATGACAAAATGATAGAGATGGAGAACAGACAGTGCTTGCCAGGGGCCAGAGCTGGTGGGGGTCGGGGAGGGGTGGGTGTGACTATGAAGGAAGAGCGTGGTAACCTTTGTGGTGATGGGGTTGTTCTCTATCTTGATGCTGTGGTCGTTACATGTGATGAAATGGCACAGACTGATACACACACATTGTACCAATGTCAATTTCCTGGTTTTGCTATTATACTATAGCTGTAAGTTTATAGCTTTCTTACAAATTACAGTTATAAGATGTAACTATTGGGGGGGAAGGATACAAAAGACTCCTCTGTACAGTTTTTACAACGTCCTATAAATCTATAATTATTTCAAAGTAGAAAGTTAAAAAAAAGAGTCATCCTTCAATTTTGATACTTGTGATTGTCATTAATGTTACAACCCAAATTTTTGTAGCTCTCTGCTTTCTGGGGACAATGCTGGGATTTACCACATTTCTCTGCTTCTTTGAAAGTTACATATGTCAGGTGGTTTGATTTGGCCGTTGAAATGCATGCGTTAAAGTGATACTTGGTGAAGCAGTGTTAGGAGACCATGTGCCATCCACCATGTGCCCTTCTACAGTCTCTACCAAGGAGAAACGATGTGCTGCTCTGGATTCTTCTTCAGCCTGAGCTGAAGTCTCCCCTCACCCTCAAAGGACATGGAGTGTGGGCCAGAAAGGAATGTGTAGTTTTAAGCTACCAGGATTAGGGGCTTTTGGAAACAGATATCCAGTACCGTGCTACAACTGTGAGTCACCATTACCTGCCCATCCCTTGCAAACAAATGCCTAAGATGTACTGCTCTTCTCACCAGATCCAAGGCAAGGCACCCTCCCGCCTGCTTATGATTTACATTTGCCACCTCGAGGACTGCCGTCACCATGCTGGCACATGCTCACTGCCTGACCTTACCCATGACCACCACCCAGTGGATTAGCGGAACAAGGCTCCTGCTTCCATGCACCTTGACCCTCTTGTTCCTGGGCATCAGAGCAATGCAGTGGTCATGACAATGACAATGTGCTATGGGCGGGGAGTAGTTAGGGAGAGGAACAAGGGTACCCATGTTCCTGAAGCTTCAGCCACAAGGAAGGACTGCCAGGCCTTTGGTTGCCAAAAGCAAAACAAGGAGTAAAAAAAAAAAAATCATAGAATGATAGCACATATGCACTCTGCATGATCACCTACTTCACCTCTTTTGACTTGTGTGTGGGCTTGTGTTTGCCTATCCCTCTTTTAGGGTCACCCTCTTCTGTTCCTCCCCATCCTGTCAGGACATTTGACACACAATTATGTAATAGATCCCGTCTGTCTTCCTCCCGCCTTCTGAGTGGGTCAGTTATTCTTGGGCACTTCACTCTGATTTAGTCAATTTCCCACATCTCTGCGTTAAGGCCAGGCAATCTGTCCAAGGTGCTATTCTCTCGCTTTCTAGCTAATTGGAAACAGACAACTAATCCTTATTCACAAGCTAAAAGAGTATTAGCCTTATTCAGATAATAATCATTTTAAAGAGGTCCTGATAGAAACGAGTTGATCGTTCACTCAAAGGAGCAGCTTCCCTGCTGTTCTTCTCCGGGGCTGTGGTGAGGAGATGTCAGGGCAGGCAGACTACTTCATGTGGGATAGTCCACTTTCCACGTGTCTCCACTAATTAATCTTCTAGCGATTAAGTTCTTCTATGGTCAAATCACAGAAATCATGAAAAATCCATAAATTCATGAAAAAAAAATCTAAATCATACCATTATCCAGCCCAAAGGTAGCGCTCCTGCTGAAACACACATCTGCACAACTAGAGGAAGCCAGTGCGTCCGGGGCACAGGGCCAAGGGGAAACAAGAATAACACTGGGAACGATTATGTCAGTGATTCCAAGCCCTTACACTCCTTGTTGTAAGGCATCCAGCTCTTTCTTGCTCTCAAACATGCTTTATCCTTATCTGCTTTATTTCCAATTCTTTTAGTGGGTAAAGTGAAGATACATTTTTGAATGAGTAAGGGTGGGTAGATTGGAGCGTTGAAGGGTAATTGTGCTTGGTTACATAACCAATCGCCAAAAGTGCATTTTATTTCCTTGTACTATGCAAACAGCACACCATTTTCCCTCTAAGTATTTTTCATTGCAAAGAACTTGTTACAATGAGATAAGGTTATCCTGGGCTACTTAATGATACACAGATTTTGTATTTTAAATGTTTTATTGAGGTAAAGTTTATATACCATAAAATTCACTAGTTTCAGATGCAGAAGTCAGTGATTTTTAGTATGCCTATAAAGTTGTGCACCCATTACTACAATCCAATTTTAGCACATCTCCATCACTCCAAAAAGATCTCTTGTGCCCCTGTGCAGTCACTCCCCATTCCCACCCTGAGCCCTAGGCAACCACCAATCAACTGTCTGTATAGATTTGCCCTCTGGATATTTTATGTAAATGGAATCATACAATATGTGATCTTTTGCCTCTGGCTACTTTCACTTAGTTTAATGTTTTCGAGGTTCCTCTATGTTTTATCTTCCTTGTAACTTCTGTGTATCTTTCACCCCATTTTATTGCTGAATAGCATTCCACTGCCAAGGATATGCTACATTTTGTTTATCCATTCACCAGTTGCTGGATACCTAGATTGCTTCTACTTTTTGGGTACCATGAATAATGCTGCTATAAATATTTATGTACAGCTTGCTATACAAACATGTTTTCAGTTTTCTGGGGTAAATCCCTAGGAGTGGAGTTGTTGAGTCATATAGTACTTTATATAACTTTTAAAGAACCTAACAAACTTCCAAAGTGGTTGCAACCATTTCACATTTCCATCAGAAATGTAGATTAGTGGTCTCATCTCCTCACCAACACTTGTTATTGTCAGTCTTTTCTATCACAGCCATTGTAGTGGGTATGAAGAGCTTCCTCCTTGTGGTTCTGATTTGCATTTCCCTAGTGACTACTGATGCTGAGCATCTTTTCATGCTATCATTGACCATTTAAATATTTTTTCATTAAATACCTATTTTCATTTTTTGCCCATTTAAAATTAGATTAGTAGCCTTATTAAGATATTAGTTCTTAATATATTCTATTTATTAGTCCTTTATCAGGTATGATTTACAAATCTTTTTTTATCCAAGTCCTTTTTTTTTCTTTAATACAGTTATTTTTAAGAGAGATACAAACTTCAAAGTGAAGTTTCCTTGTGGTACATTAACAGGCCAGTCATGATTCATTTTGTTTCAAAATATTATGTAAGTACTCTTAAAAGGCTACTTTTATTTCATAATACTTGGAAAATGTAGATAAGCACAAAACAGGATAGTAAAATTCCAGAGATAATCTTTGGTAACACTTTTTGCTTACAGCTTTTTGGTTCTGTGAACGTACCTTTATTTAAAAAATGCAAATAGGACCACTTAAATATTGTAAACATAAATCTCATTATTCTAGCTCTTGGCTGGCAAGCAAGCCACACAAATCTCTGAATGATTTAAGTAGAACATTTATTAAAATAACCGTTACGCCTAGTGAGTGACGGAAGACCAGGGCTGCGTCTTCTCTTCAGACCAGGGTAGGCTAGGAATTGGAATCAGTGCCAAGGAAGTGTTTCTCAAGGGGACACAGTAGAAGGGCCCCTCTCAGAACATAACGCAGGAGACACTGCCCCCAAACAGTCCCCATCCCGCAGGGGGCCGAGCAGTTTTTGTCCCCCAAGGCCTGGCTGCCTCTTCCGGCGGTGCGGGTCGGTGGCCTCCCCTGTCGCCGCCCATCCTGGGTCCTGGACCTCCTGCATCCCCGTCGCCGCGCGCAGCGCTCAGCAGGGCCGGACCAAGGCGCCGCCGACAGTCTTCCAGCTGCACGTCCTCCTCGGCAGGCCGCGAGCGGCCCCACCCGGGTCAGGAGCAGCCTCGGCCCCGGCCCCGGGGACAAGGATCTCCTCGGCGCGGTGAGAGCACATTCCTTTCCTCCCACCCCACTATCTGCTCGACGTGAAACGGCCGAGTTGTCTTTCACTTGCTGCGGCAGCCTCTTTGTCCGTCCACAGGTTCAGGTGGAGACCCCACCCGGCCCGGACGGCACGGCCGAGCCCGTCGCAGACCCAGACTCGCCAGGGTCAGGTCCGCACGCGCCTCCAGGGGGCCCTCGCCTCGGCGCCCCGGTTCCGCGCTTTCCCGCGGGACGGGCAGGCAGGGGCAGAGGCGTCGAGACGCCGGAACCTCCACTGCCCCGAGGGAAGAGCCCTGGCCCCGAGGTGGGCTCGCCGCAGGGGCGGGGGCGGCGCATCCGGGTGAGCGCGCGGCGCCCCCGCCTCCCCCGCGCAGCCGCACGGGCCGCCGCCGCCGCCGCCGCGAGCACGCCGCGCGCGGGGAGGACCGCGCCCAAGCGGCCTGCGCGGGCGGCCCTGCGGCCCCGGCCCGCCGCGCTGAGGCGGCCCCGAGCGAGCGGGAGCGGCAGCGGCATGCGGGGCGGCCCCGAGTAGCGCGCCGAGCCCGCGAGGCCCGGCGCGGAGGCGGAGGCGGGCGCGGCGGAGGCGGGGCCCGCGCCGGGCCCGCCCGCCCGCCGGGGGAGCCGCTGGCAGTGGCCGAGTAGGCGGCGCGGCGGACGGCGGCCCGAGAGTAGCGCCCGCGCTGCGGCCCGCGGGACCGCGCCGCGACCGCCCGGGCCGGCCCCGAGGAGCGCCCGCCGCCGCCGCCGCCGCCGCGCGCCGACCGAGGTGAGTGTCCGCCCGCGCCCGGGCCGTCCCAGAGCCGCGACCGCTTGCGCGGGGCCGGCGGAGGGAGGGGAGGAGGAGGCCCGGCCGCGTCCGCGTCTCCGGTCCCTTTGTGGCCGGCTCGGCGGTGGCCGGGGCGCGAGCGCGCTGGGCGCGGGTCCGGGTCGGGGACTCCGGGGCTGCTGGACACGCGGCGTCTCTGGTTGGCAGCTGCGGCGAGCAGCGAGTTTCCGTCCTAGTTTGACATTGAGTTAGAACCGTTTTTCTTTAGAAGACGGAAGTTTGTTTTATTGACCAAAAATACAGCTAAATATGGCTCCTGGTTCGGCCCGGCCGAGTGGTACTTGGAGCCGCGGTGCCAGGCTGACCCCCGCCCGGCCGGCGCGACGGGGGAGGGGAGAGCACGAGGGCGGCCCGGGGCGGGGGCTTCCCGGCCCAATACCCGCCAGCGCGACCTGGTCCTGAATTAGCAAATGTCTGTGGATGGAAAGTAGCGGGCTTTAGGTAATGTGGCAGCGCTTCCTGGAAGAATGAATGAATGAAATGTCATTTACTCATCCATAGTCTATACAGTGCCCATTTAAAGATTTGCGAGGAATTGTGATGATTTGCAATGTCATTGCCTCTCTTACCTGGTCAACCTTGCTAAGTGAAGGTCCCCCTACTCCGAACTTATGACCTTGGCTTCATTCGCAGAGCCTCTAAGCTAACCTGGCAAGTGTTGGCAATGGGCAGAGTAGTGTTTGTGATTGTGAACTGTTTCTGGAGGGCGACAGTGTTACCTTGATCATACCTTATGCTTAATACACTATATAATATAATACCTCTTGTCAAGAACCCTGAGAGGCTTGGGGTAGGGGGAGTGTCTTGTCTTCTTTTCAAAAATGAAGAAGTTGGGACCCTAAGAGATTGTAACTTTCCAGGTCACAAACTAAACAGCAGAGCTGGGATTCAAACCTGAGTCTTACTAATCCAGTGCTCTTTATATCACACCTGTGTCAAGACCTGGATTGTTCATTGTGGTGACCACTAACCACATGTGGCTATTTAAATTAATTAAAATTAAATTTTTGAAAATTCACTAGCCACATTACAAGCATTCAGTAGCCACATGTGACCAATGGCTACTATTGAACAGCCCTTGTCTAGGCCATATATCGATTTATTTTTTCAGTAAATACTTTTTCAGTGTCATCTGTCTATGAGGCAGAGTTTTAAGTTCCGGGTATACTGTGGTGAATAAGAGGCAAAATGTCCTTGGCTTGCATTTTACATGATAGTTTGAAGAATGTTTCTGTGGTACCTTCAGTGCCTTGCTAATTCAAAGTGTGGTTTGTGAACCAGCAGCAGCATCATCTGGGAGTTTGGAAGAAATGTAGAATCTCAGGTCCCAAACCACATCAACTGAATTGAGTGCTGTTAAAGTGATTTAACAGGTCACAGGTGTTAGATCACGGCTCTCAAGTGATTTGTTTTCACACTGAAGGCCTTATTTAGAACACCGGTGATAACTGGGTTTAACAGATGTCCTAATGGATTGTTTGGTAGGGCTCCTAAGAGGCCAGCTGTAAAGTCTTGGCAACACTCATCATTTACACAAATATTTATTAAATGCCTGTCTCCAATAGAGTATAAGCTTTTTGAGAGCAGAGCTTCTTTTCCTTTTCCAGCCATGTATCCCCAAAGACTTCACAGTGCCTGGGACGCAGTAGGCACTCAATAAATGCATATTGTGTATATTAATGAGCCTCTTCAGAAGTCAAAACTAGTTATTCTCAAGCAGTTGCAAGCAAAGCAGTTTTCAGGGCATCAGGTAAGAGCACGGGACCAGAATCAAAATGAAGGTAGAGCTATGTGTAGCTTTTCAGCTCCAAGCCCCAGCTACCCTGGCCTAAGTTTCATTTCCTGCCTCACTTGCATGCCCTAGCTCTTTCCCTTTTTAATAATATAAAATAATGTTTATATATCATATTTAATCATATGTTGGTGCCGTGTGTGTGTATATATATACATATATACACATATTTAGTTTTTTAAGCTAAATTCTGAACTTTATTTGGATTTCACCAGTTTTTCCATTAATATCCTCTTTCTGTTCCAGGAGCCAATCCAGGGTACCACATTGCACTACGTTGCATTTAGTCGTCATGTTTTCTCAGTCTTTGGTCTGTGGCAGTTTCTCAGTTTCTCTAGTTTTGCATAACTTTGGTAGCCTTGAGGAGTCCTGTCCTGGCTGTCTTTGGTGGACAGCTTTTCATAGACCAGTTCTGGGAAAAGGCTCTCATATTCAGGAAAGTAAGGCCATAGCAGGAAGAGCTATTTCTGCTCTTATTTGTTCATGTAATATATACATCTATTATGCTTCTGTAACAACTTACAACTTTAGTATGTTGTTTTCAGTAACAGATTCTTGGGATACAGTTCTTAATTGGTTGATATTCAGAAGCATGTTATAGCATTGCCAGTGTGAACCACTGTTTTAAAATATACTGAGTCTTTATTTTTCTGATGAGTTCAAAGCCAGGCTGAGGTAGAGGAGCCAGAAAAAATAAGAGATTAGCTAAAAGAAGTAGTGGATCAGAGAGGGACCAAGGCTAGTGGAGTGACAGACAATGCAGGAAAGAAGACTGCATTAAAGAGAAGTAGGAGTGAATACTTACTGTTGGTTCATTGACTCATTTAATATTTATTGAGCACTTGTTGTGCCAGACCCAGAGCTAGATACTCAAGATAACTGGGATGGGACAGATTAGATGAACATGCAGTTAAGTACATAATAATTACAACTTGTGATGGGTGCTATAAAGAAAAGGTAAATGATGCTGTGTGAGGGCTTAGGAGCTGCTGCTTTTGGTTGGCTGGGTTGGTGAGAAAGTCTTCTCTCAGTAAGTGACATTTGAACTCCTCTCTCCAGCTTTTGGGGACCTCCCATTGTTACCCCATCTTTTTGTTATTTCACAACACACACAGGCCCCTTTCTCCATAGGCACTGCACTTATTTTTAGCTCTGCGTTTTTATGTGATTTCTTCTTCCCAACATGCTCCCCTCTCCACCTCTACTTGTGGAAGTACTACCTCTTGTTCAAGGATTTGTTCAAATCCCATCTCCTTTATGAACTCTTTCACTGTTGATTTATGCTTCTGTTTGTCACTCTACCTGAGTGTATGGTGTTTGAGGGTAGGGATAAAATAAATCTTAAGTAGGTGTAGAATGATTCCTCCTACTTCATTATTCTTTTTCATATTCCTTTTCAAAATTGTTTTAGCTGTTTGTTCCTTTGCCTATCCCTATAAATTTTAGAATAATCTTGTTTATAATTACAAAATCTTACTGGGATTTTGATAGGAATTGCATGAAACCTGTGTATCAATTTGAGTAGAATTTATGTCTTACTGTGTTATGTCTTCCAGTCTATGAACATGGTATGTCTTTTCATTTGTTTGGACCTTCTTTTCTTTATTTCATCAGCATTGTGTAGTTTTATCATACAAGTCTATGTTTTGTTAGACTTTGTTGGATTTTTGTTAGATTTACATATAAGTATTTGCATTTTGAGCAATTGAAATGGCATTGTATTTGAAAGTTTGATGTCCATATGTTCATTGCTAGTATAAGGAAATATTAACTTTCTTACATTGATCTTGTATCTTGCAATCTTGCTAAACTCATTTATTAGTTCTAGGAGTTTTTCTGTAGATCCTTCGCAACTTTCTAAGTAGACAACCATGTCATGTTTACATAGGGGCAGTTTTATTTCTTCCTTTTCAATCTGCATGCCATTTATTTCCTCTTCCTCCCTTATTGCACTGGCTAAAACTTCCGGGACTGTGTTTAATAAGAATAGTAAGAGAACGTCTTTGCCTTGTTCCTGATCTCAGGGAGAAAGCATTCAGTCTTTTACTATGTTTTGGGTCAGTCTCAGCCAGTCCATAGTGATGCTTTTGGCTAGAAATGCCTAGGGGCACTCCCCTGGGCCGGTGGTGAGGCCCCACACAGACGTTTCCCCTTTTGGAGCCAGTGTTGTGTCTGGACTGGCCCTTGTGGCTCTTACTATGATTGCAAAACACACCTTAGCAGCAGCCATCAGGGAACTTTGAAAAGAAAAGGTTTATTACTCATAGGTGCTGGAGGATGATACGTGTCATGCCTGAGGCCACACTGCAAGGTCATGAGTAGAGGGCGCGGACCTGGGTTTCTGCTTTTATTGAGGTTGAGGGCTGGGTGCCTAGGGTTTTGTGGGTTCACTCTTTATTGGTGAATGTAAAATGTAAGAACAGGAAGGGAAAAGTAAGCCATCAAATGATCAGCTGTCTCATCTACCACAGCTCTCTTAAAAAGGAAAAAAGGAAACTTCATGGGTGGGGCAGTCTGGCTCTTTACCTGGTTGTGTAGCTGGCAATGTGTTATTTGAGATGGATGCCTTTAAAGTAGGTACCCAGACAATCAAAAGCTTAATGTCAGGAGTTTACATTATACAATCAAAAAAGCTAATTGTCAGGCACTTATATTATACACTATTAAGTATAATGTTAACTGAAGGCTTTTTTGTAGATGCTCTTCATCAAGTTGAGGAAGTTCTCCTCTATTCCTATCTTTCTGAGAGTTTTTGTCATGAATGGGTGTTGAATTTTGTCATGAGCTTTTTGCTTTGATTTTATGGTCCTGTGATTTTTCTCCTTTACTATTGATATAATGGAGTATTTTGACTGATTTTTTTTAATTGAGCCAAATTTGCATTATTGGAATAAACTCCACTTGGTCATGGTGTATATAATCTCTTTCATGTTTTGCTGAATTCTGTTTACTAATATTTTGTTAAGGACTTTCTGCATTTATATTCATGGGAGCATTTAGCACTATAGGTTTTCCTTCTAAGCACTGTTTTAAGCTGTGTCTTACGAATTTTGTTATATTGTATTTTTATTTTCACCTAGTTTAATGTATATTTTTATTTCCCTTGACACTTCTTTGACCCATGGGTTATTTAGAAGTGTGTTGCTTAGTTTCCAAGTGCTTGGAGGTTTTCTTATTATCTTTCTATTTTTGGTGTCTGTTTTGATTCTGTTGCGGTTGGAGAAGGTACTCTTATGATTTCAGCTCTTTTAAATTTGTTTAGACTTGTATTGCTCAGAATATGGTCTGTCTTGTTATATGTTCTATGGACACTTGACTAGAATGTGTTTTCTACTGTTGAGTAGAGTGTTTTATAAATGTTTCATAAATATCAGTTAGGTCCATCAGTTGTTGATGGCGTTGTTGAGTTCTTCTACACTCTCGCTGTTTTTTCGCCTAGTCTGTCAGCTCTTAAGAGGGAGGGTTGTTGAAATCTCTAACTATATTTGTGGATTTATCTGTGTCTCCTTTTAGGTTATATCAGTTTTTAGCTTTACATATTTTGCAGCTCTCTGGTGCATACACATTTAGGGTTGCTGTGTTTTCTTGGTGGATTGACCCTTTCTGTCATTACATAATGTCCTTTTTTGTCTCTAGTAATTCTCTTTGCTCTGAATTCTGCTTTATCTGATATTAATATAGCCACTACTTTTCTTTTTCCTTTGATTGCTCTCATTTAATTGTTTGGACAGTATATCCCTTTCCTTTTTCTTTTCTTTTTTCTTTTTTTTTTTTTTCACTGTCAACCTGCCTAAACTATTACGTTTGAATTAAGTGTCTTGTAGACAGCAGTTGGGTTATGTTTTTTTCCTTTTTAATTGATTCTGGCAGTCTCTGTCTTTTTCATTGATGCATTTAGACCATTTATACTTAATGTAATTATTGGTCTGTTAGAGCTTAAGTCTGCCATTTTATTTTTGTTTGTTCCCCCTTTTTTTTGTTTTTCTGGGCTTCTCCCTATCCTCGACTTCCTGTGGGTTACTTGACTTTTTTTTTTTTTAAGAATTCCACTTTATCTATACTGTTTTTGAGTGTATTTCTTTATACAACTTTTTTAAATTAAAAATATTTTTGCTGGTTAATGCAGGTATTACATTATATATACAAAGCTAATCATTGTTTACCAGTGTCATCATTTTACCTGTTCCAATGAAATATAGAAACCTCACTTCCGTATACCTCCCTTTCCCCTCCCCCGTTTGAATACAATTGTATGTATTTCTTCTAAAAACATTTGGAAGTGCTTTAGACACTGTGTTACAGTTTTTGCTTTCACAAACATGAATGAGTAAACTTGAGGGGAGAAGGAAAACCTGTTTACCTGTATTTTTGCTTACTGTGTTTTCTTTTGATGTCTCAGGATTCCTTCCCTTATCATTTCTTTCCTGTTTTAAGAATTTAATTTAGCCATTTTCTAGGATATGTCTGCTGGTGACAAACTTTCTTTGGTTTTCTTCATTTGAGAGTGTCTTGATTTGATTTGCTCTTCATTTCTCAAGGATGTTTTCTTTGGGTATAGGGTTCTGTGTTGATCTTCTCTTTCAGCACATAGAAAATATTCCACTTGCCTCTGGCCTCCATGGTTTCAGATGATAAATCCACTGTCTAAATAGTATTTCCTCTCTAGTTTAGGTGTCACTTTTGTCTCACTGTTGTCAGGATTTTTTCTTTATTTTTAGTTTTCAAATGATTAATTGTGACACATATTGGTTTGGATTTCTTTTGGTTTATCCTGTGTGCGTTCACTCAGCTTCCTAAGTCTGTAGGTTTATGTCTCTTTCCAAATTTGGGAAGTATTCACCATTATTTCTTTGAGTGCTTTTTCAGTCCACTCTGTCTTCTCTCTTGTCAAGACTCTGATGATTTGAATGTTAGATGTTTTGTTATGATCCTACAGGTTCCTAAGGCTGTCAGTTTTTCCTTAGTTTATTTTTCTGTTGTTTAGATTGAGTAATTTCTGTTGCTGTATCTTCCAGTTTCTTTGTCACTTTGATTCTGCTATTGAGTTCATCCACTTAGCTTTTTATTTCAGTATTTTTCAGCTCTAAAATTTCCATTTTGTTCTTCTTTATATCTTCTGTTTCTTTGTTGAGGTTATTTATTTGTTTTATTTATTTTTAAATTCCAAGAGTGCTTGAAATTGCTTATTGAAGCATTTCTGTCACAGCTGCATTACAATCATTCTCAGATAATTCTAACATCTCTGTCATTTTGGTGTTGGTGTCTACTGACGTCTTTTCATTTAGTTTGAAGTGGTCCTGGCTTTTGGTATGGTGAGTGATTTTTTTTTTTTTTAATTAAAACCAGAACATGTTTATATCATGCTGTGAAATTCTGAATCTTATTTAAGCCTCTGTTTTAGCTACCTGCTTTGGACGCTCCTCCAGCAGGGCAGGGGCGGCCTGCGGTGCTGCCTTGTTACCGTGAGGAGGAACCAGAAGTGCATGCTCCCCACTTGGCCTTTCTTGCCCCAAGAAGTAGTGTTTTGTTACCAGCACATGGGGGTGGAGGTCCAGAATTCTCCAGGGAGATGGTGTGGCTGGGTGCCTTGTTACCAGCTTCCATGGATGAAAGCGTGGGCTCCCTACCTGGCCTCCTCAGCATCACCCTCGTGTGGAGGGGTTGGGGGTGCCTTGTTGCCACCTGGTGAGTATATGGAAATCTGAGCTACGCACCCGAGCTTTGCTGGCCTGGGTGGGGCCATGGTTTTTTTCTGTGATGTTTGTCTGGAGTAGAGTGGTTTTGTCCTTAGAGTTTTCTGTCTTGTTATGATGTGCCTTTTCTGATCCTTTGGCTCAAGAGAGCAGGCTTTTGTTGGGGCTTTTTTTGTCTGTGCCTGTTGGCATTTCCAGTTTGCCAGCTTCTTCAGCTCCAAGTCTGGGATATATGAGGCAACAATAAAACCCTGGGAGGTCACCATTATGTTGTTCCTCGGGCCTGAGGTCCCTTGCCAGTCTGCCTTCTCTCCACATTCAAGGGCCCTCTTATGTTTGTTTTGTATGCAGTGTCCAGGATTTCTAGTTATAGCTATCTGGAGGAATAGGGGAAAGTACATCTACTCCAGCTTCCTGGGAGCAAATGTCCCTGAAGGACCAGTTTTTAACACCCGCCTTTGTCATAGGCTGATTCTTTTCTAGCATATATAAAAAATGAATTACAAGAAAGATGAAATTAAAAGCCTACAATATACAACTTCCACTTTTTTATTATTAGATTTGGTAGATACAAAATCTCTGTCACACTGCTATCAGCATTTCTAAGTGCTTGCTCCCCGTCTCATAGTTACTTCTTTTGGAGAAGGTACAAGCAGTTTGCTGTCTAGGGTCCGCACTGTGACTCATACTGCCTGGGGTATGGCTGCTTGCTTCTTTCCGAAATTAGAGGTCAGTGATCAGCCATTCAGTTAAGTTTCTCCTCTGCTGTTTTCCTTGTATTTTTGTAGGGACATCCTCAATGTGAAATTCTTTTAGTCCTCAAGGAGAAAGAGTGTTTTAGGGTAGCTGTAGCAACAGCAATGAGACTTCAGAGTGCATCTCTGACTTAATGTGACTTATTTCTCCTTTGATTTTTAGAGTTCTTATAAGTCATAGAATAAATTCATGTGAGTGTTTATAAGAACCCTTTATAATCATTGTAATTTATGACGTCTGATGTTACATAGAGAGCATATGATTGTTTTTGGTTCTGGGAAGAGGTCTCAGCATAGGTTTCTGGTATGTAATCTTTTGGTTGACAACCTCAGCTGTGAGACAGACACTCAGGGACTAGGTAAAGCCTTCTGGGGAGCCATGAGGTGATTTGAAGACAGTTCTTTAGGTTTAGATGTCATGGTTTTTGCTAGATTTTTGTGTCTTTGGTAATGACTTCCTTCTTGTTAAAAAAATTTAAAGTGTCAGTTCAGTTATAAAAAAGAGTAGAATTTGCATTGCATTTGTAGAAAGCTACATGCTAAGTTGTTGGATTAGTCTTTGAAAATTGCACATTGCATTTTATATTTTGTTGTTCCTCTTAAGGCTAAAAAGTGAGTGAAGTTTTCCAGGAATGTTGTAACTCATTTTTCCATCTCTCGGAGTTATCAGTAAACACTCTACTAGTATTTACAAGTCCCTGTGCCTAGCAGGACCTCTAGAGGGTGAGAAGGCAGTGTGGTAACAGTGGTAAGGCCTGACTGCTTCAGAGGGAAGTCCATATTCTGCTCATAGTCAGGCTGCAGAATTACTTGTCATTATTTTAAGCATTTCAACGCAAAGGAAACACTACCTGACTAAATAGGACTGTTTTATTTCAACTTTTACCCAGAATTAGGGGCTTTGCCACTTAGCATGGAGAATGGTGGTAAGATGACCAGTCTCTGATCTGAAACTTGGGCGAGGGGGGGAGTGTGAAAGTAGAGGGAAGAAGAGGATGATTAATTGCAGACTAGCGGTCTTTGAACAGGGCTGGGAAATCCTATGATGAACAGCCTCTGGGGCATTTCAGTGCATGAGCCGTAAGGACACCCCTGGAGAGAAAGAAGCTTTGTGGTAGAAGCTTTTGACTGGAAATGCCCTGGAGTTAGAGGCACTCCTGTGCCAACACTGGCAGTTTATCAGCTGGTGTTGTGAGCTCTTACCCCACAAGGGGAAGTTTGAGGAGTGTTAGAGGAACAGCAAGTTGGTTCAGATGGACAAGGACATAGGCTATTGATAATTGGAGGTGGTGCTACAAACGCAAATAAGACACAGTGTATGTAGCCCTGCTCAGTGCCAGGCACTACTCTAAGTGTTCTGCTTACATTGATTCATTTAATCTTGATAAGCAGCCTTGGAGGTAGATGCTCTCATCATTATCCCCACTGTAGAGATGGAGCCGCAGCCCAGGGAGTTACGTGGTGAAGCTGGGATCTGCACCTGCCCCTGAGTCTGCACATTTACCCTGGCAGTCTGGCTCCAGAGTTCATGGTCTTAACCACTGAACTTGGTTGCTTTGTTAGGACAGTGGACAAGATTGATAGGGCCTTTGAATACTGAGCAGAGAAATACGGATGTTACTTGGAAGACAGTAGGGAGTCGTTGAAGGATTTTGATGAGACTGTTGATTCATATCAGAATTAAACTTTAATATGTGTGTAGATGAGGGTGATTTTTATTTTAAAAGACTAGAGGTAGGAAATGGGGCTGATGCATTAGTCTAGTTGACTGTGTATATAGGAACATATAGGTGCATTTTTAGAGATGGAATCAGATATTCTTGTCACTTTGTGGAGGAAAGAGAGAAGTCAGTCACTCGACCTTTAAAAGAATGTCGTCATTAACAGAAATGGAAAAAATAGGAGTTTGTTTGAAGATAGAAGCGGGTGTGGTGGGGTGAGGAAATGTGAGCCCCAGATGGTCGGGTGTGGTTTGTGTCTGGGTTGGTTTGGCTGAAGTATCAGTGAGAGGTGGCCATGGCCGGTGGGTGTTGGACCCCGAGACAGAAGATGGGGTCACTGAGGATGATCGCGTTAGAAGGCAGCTTGAGTGTTGCAGCCGACAGGCTGGAGTCGGGTGGAAGTGGGGAAGAACGTGGCGAACCCAGCGCTGACTTCGGCCCATCGGGGAAGGTTGGGTTGTGTCATGAAGATCAGTCTCAGTATAAAAGGATAAATCTTTTGGGGGTGAGGCCTAAATGAAGCAGCCGGTTTTGACTAATTCCCAGTCACGCTGAACTATTACAGTACACTATTGTAATATTATGGAAAATGTCCTGTGGCAATACTCACACACATAACAAAAATGTAATAAAATAATATGTAAGAATATCAAGACTGGTCCATTTTCTTAGGACACACAAGGTGGGGTCCACCTGTGATTCACTTGCCCCACACCCGCAGGGATGCTTGGCTGCCGGCCCTCACTTGCTCTGTTCTCATTTACGAGGCTGAGGAAATTTCACAGAAGCTTCTGGGAAAGACTTTTTTCCTTGTGCAAGGCATGGGGAGGAGGACCCCTCTGTTTGTGTAGATTGTCCTGTGTGACTCTGAGGCTCGGAGCTGCTGCAGCAAATCTTGTTATCCAACCCGAGGAGGAAACAGGCTCCAGCGGGCAGCTGAGGGAATTGCAGAGGGATGGAGCTAGAGCTTCTAGGTTGAGCCAGCTCTGAATTCCATCCCACCCCAGACTAACAGTTATGTGAGCCGCTACATTTCCTTATGTGTAAACAGTTTGAGGAGTGATTTCTGTTTAGTTTAAAGCTAATGGCATCTCAACGGATGTCATAACGCGGAATTGCAATGGGAAGAGATAACGAAATTCCTTCTGCTAATTGTTCGAGGTAAAATCCTCAAGATACTCTTAAACAGGCTGGTGCCCTAACATGGCAAGGTAGAAGCTGCATGAATTAGAGTCAGGGGACCTGGGTTGTAGTTTCACAGAAACTCTTTCCGGACTGAAGGCTTAAAACAAGTAACACTTTTATTTATTAAAAAAATGTTTCTGGTTTCTTTAAGATTCTTCAGATTGTTCATTCTCTCTCTCTCTCTCTCTCTCTCTGTTTCTTTAGCGTTTTATTGTGGGAATTTTCAAATATATGTGGAAGTAGAGTGTTATAATGAACCTTCATATATTCGTTTCACCTCAGTAATCATCAACATTTTGACAGTCTTAAAACCAGTAGCTTTTAAGTGCTTAAAGTTGGCTCTTCTGGCAGACTTTTTTTTTTTTTTTTTCCAGCTAAACTTTGGAGCTAAATTAGGTCTCCCTTGCTTTAAGGTTTCAGTTATCTGCATATGCTTCTTTAATACTGTTCTTTTTAGCATGAAAAGGAGTTAGAAAACTGTGAAAACAAGTCTTTATATTAGCAGTGTGCTCAATTATGAATGTTCAGGCTTTATATTTGTGCATGTCACAGTAGGATGGATTCTCCTATACTCACATAGAACCCCCAGATCTCAGTGGCTCATGTACTGGTTGGCTGGGGACTCTGCTCTGCCTCTTCCCTCTCTGGGACCCAAGCTGAGGGAGCAGTTACCGTCTCAAGTGTTGCCAGCACTGTCACAGAGGGAAAGAGAGCAGGGCAAATGGTGCACTGTCTCTTAAAGCTTCTGTGTGGAAGTAAGGCATGTCTTTTCTGTTCACATATCAGGGGCCAAAGCAAGTCACATGGCTACCCGTGTTTTAAGGGGATGGAAAATTGCAAATCTGCCATGTGCCTTTCAGGAGAACCAGAAGTAATGGGTGGATAGCACTAATGATTATCAGAGCATTGTGACAAGTGGAAGATGTCCTCTGCCTTTTAACTTTACATGTAACAGCTAAGGCTTCAAAACTTGTTCACCCTCATGCAACAAGTGTAGGGAGTGATATTAACATTAACTTCACTGTTTTCTTAGCTCTTGTTTATTTAAAAGCCACTTTCAGACCAGTTATTTAGAAAAAGTCCCCAAGAGAGGAAATAACCAGTTTCTAGATTAGACCCCTGTTTTTTTTCTGAAAAATACAGATTTTTACCTCTTTCAGGTGATGCAGTGGACCAGGGAAGGGGCAGGATAATTGTAGCTGCTTTACTTTCCATTAGAGGAAGACCTTTCCCATCTTTTCTGCTCATCCTTTTAAAAATAGCATTTTGGATTTGAATGTTGACATGGATAAAGTCCCAAATCAGACCCTTAGGGTTCAGGACTCTAGATCAGATCTCTTTGTTTATATCTTTTGCTTTTGGAGGCTGGGATTTAAACAGATTCTGACCATCTTGTTTGAGTCTGTCAGTCAGAGCGCCGCCCACGTTTATATCACCTGGAGGAAGCTACATGACCCCCCCACCCCACCCCAGTCCCTGCTCAGAGGTGCTCTTGGTTGGTCATAACTTGATAGCCCTCGGAAATGTGCACCAGACCAAGGCAAGGCCGCCAGGCCAGTAGCAGCCACTGTGATATGACCTGGCTTGAAAAGATAAGTGAGGCCAGCTAGCTCCACTCTCTTCCAGAGAGTTTAACTTTGAAGACTGAGACCAAGGCTCTGAGTCCAGCACGATGCCATGAGAGAGTGAAAAAGTCATGATCACTCATAGGCAGTCTGAAGAAGTGATGAGAAGGAGGAAAGGGACAGAGCGGAGAGTTGATGGCTTAGGGATGAGAAGAGAAGGAAGCAGGCTCCTGGGGTGTTGTGTCATGTGGTCCTGGAGGTACACCCTGCTCATCCTGGCTACTGGTGGACTTTCTGCTTCCCTCTGTGAGGCCCGCACTGTGGTCACTTCTGGCCTGCTTGGCTTGGGATTCCTGTCTTCCTTGCATGTTCTGAAGAGTAAGATTAATTAGGAGTACTTGTTCCAGAGATCCACAGCAAAGGTAGCTGAGGCAAGGAAGAGCTCTTTGTCTCTCGGGTCCAAGTCTGGACATAGTCAGCTCCTGACTGATGTGGTGGCTCCATGGTTCTCTGGGATGTTGATGGTTCTAGCTCTCTCATCTGCATCCCAGAGTCTAGTCTTTGTCTTCAGGGTCTGAGCCATCACATTCCCGTTCCACGCAGCAGGATGGAGGAAGAGTTGGAGAGGAGGCGAGCTCCAGTTCTTTTTAGCTCCCCCTGGAAGTCGCACACATGGCTTCTCTCATATCAGCTAGAACTTCACTGCAAGGGAGACTGGGAAGTGTATCCTGATACTGGCTGTCTATGTGCCTAGCAAAAACAGGGGGTTCTGTGCCTGCAGACGGGGGCATGGATACTAGACACCTCACAGTCTGCTTGGTGTATCTTGAAAGTAAACTCTTTGCTGCTTGAGGGTGTCTCTGCACGTTGTTATGAAAGGCATCTAAGTCACCTTCTTTGATTTCATGCCTGTTTGTACCTAGGTTTCTGCTCACAAATTGTTTCAGCCAAACCAAGCAAAGATTCATTTGTTTGTTTACTGAAATGTTCTTTTGTAAGTGTCCATCGTGCACTTCAAGTATGGTCTTGGACATTGAGAAGACACAAAAATGAAGCAATGTGTGATCTCTGCCCTCAAGATGCATGCAGTTTGGCAGAGAGTACAAGTAAATGATAACACTGCTGTGTGATAGATGCAGTGGTGATGACCCCTGTCCAAGTAGACGGTGTATGTGCTAGGATGACAGGGCCGAGTACTGGCAGTGTCTTCCACCCCTTTCTTTCTTGAAGACGCGGGAAATGAAGGCCCGCACCCTGGCCCTAACTAAGCACTAGCTGTGGTAGGGGCACTGTCAGTCCAAATTCAGATATTCTTTCCTGTAAGGGCTTCCCATTCTTCCCTTCCAGTGCACAGAGTAAAAGCTTTCTAAAAGCAGCCCCCTAAATCTACCGCAGTGAAGAGCATTCTGCACACACAGTGTATAATATGCATGTAACCGTATGCACGGTGCATTGTGTCATGTAACATTCTTCTCATTACAAACCCGTTACCCAGAAATCCAGTTCCCTAGTTTTATCAATACTAAGATTTCTTTTGGACTTTTTTTTTACGTGACAGTCTTTGTGCGGTGACCGACTTACCAGTGGTATTTTGTTTTACGTTAAATCTTACCCTCGTTTACCTTTTCTCTGCATCTGTCTGTGGAAAGCTGATCTTTGATTGACATTAGTGGTGCATTAGGGAATATCTCCACAATAATCTTAGGTCAAAATGGAGTTTTTATACAAAAAAATTCAGGTCAAAGTGCTGTAAGCTTATCAGAATCTAGGGGATAACATGTGATTAATAAAACATTGTTTCTGCAGCCTGTCTCCTGGGATGTGGAAATAGCTGTTGTTCAGACCTCTTTGTAATGGTGTTTTCTCTCTGATTATTTTACCTGCAGCCCGTTGCTACCATTGAGCCTCTTTGTTTGCTCTGTTAGGTTATGTTAGGTTTATGAGTTGAAAGCACTCCTATACATCATAATTTATTTGGATTAATTATAGCCCTAAATTTTGTTTACTTCTCAACATCATAGATACTTACTGGGACTGTCATTTTTTTCCTGAAAGAGAATTATTTTTTAAAATGGAAGGTGGGAAAGACAGATACGGTCAGAAGCCTTTGGGAGAGAGCAGTGACTAGGAGACAAAGTGAATTAATTTTTTTATATTGATTATAATCAGCTGCTTGCTCTTGCTTAGTACTGATCTCTTTAGATTCTCTCTTTGAAGGCATACGTTGTAATAATGACATCTCAGTAATACTTCTATTTTTTATATTTAAAAAAGAAGTGAACCCCTAGCATTTGAATTATCTTCAGTGTACGTTTGCTTGTTTTTCACAGAAGTAGAGGATTGTTCGGAAAGTCATTATTCTGAAACTAATGGATCATAGGTCACTTTAGGTGGTGGTGGTGGTTTTGAATTTTCATTATGCTTGGAGCTGTGGAGGGGCACTTTCATGGAATCACAGAGTGTTAGAATTTCAAGGAAGAGGACCATCTGTATAATGCGGGTCCATTGCAAAATGAAAATGTGGGGCCCCTTCTTAAAGAACTCAAGAATTTCAAGACCATGCCAGCAGAGCATTAAACCAAGTGTGGCGCCTTCCTAAGTGTGGGGCCCTGTGTGACTGCACAGGTCACAGGTCCATGAAGCCTGCTCTGCAGGGAGATCGTAGAGATCTTGGAGCACAGGCCCCTCCTTGTATAGACAAGGATGCGCAGCACCTCTGTGCGACTGGACGCTGGTGATGCCTGCTGTACAGCACGACCAGGCTGCAGCCTTACGAAGGGGTGCATCCGAAGGTCGGTTCATTTATTTATTTATGCTGCCTTTAAATCTGTAGGCATATTTAGTCCGTGTAATTTAAAACTAATATCGGTTATTCCCAGCGGTCATCAAAACAATGGCATGAGTGGTTGAAATAAATAATTCCGAGGAATTTTATCCTAAGTTATTTCCCCAATTCTCCATCCAACAAGAGTTCACTTTTCCTTTTTTAAAAAATCTTTGTCATGTTTGTTCTGCTGCAAAATTTATTAGCTTAGATTTAAATTCTTTATTTTCTTGTAAATTCTCTGAGAGTTCTAGTGAGCCTTGAAAGGACCCACAGGAAGGGGAAGGAAGAGAAGCAAAGGGCCTTACTGATCTACAGTGTGGGGTGTGAGCCCTTCACAACTGCAGAGGGTGGCTGTGTGACTGTGGTGGATGTTCTTTTGCTGTAGGACACACGGAAGAACAGGCAGCACGTGTTTGTTACTGAAAATCTGCTGTACGCACCCCTGTCACTGTAGGTTTTTTTAATTAAATTACTTTTATTAGTAATCACATGGTTTTTGTTCTTTTTTTTCCATAATCACTCTCATTAAGGCTGCTGATAGAAATAAATGGAAGCAGCTTGCTACTTGAGCACGATTCATATTCAAATCACTTTAACATTTAAATGTTGATCTGCTGACAGCTCCTTGTGGGGGGCATTTCTATATCTTGTTTCATTAGCTCACCCAATTTTGTATGCTGTTTTAATAAAATTCACTGACAATGTAATGCAGGTTAGACCTGCTCTTCTAGCGCTGAGATTACATTGGATAGCCACCTGGAAGGAACTACTGGAATAGTTTATGAGCAAACTACTCATGGCCCGGAAAAATTAAGAATGTCATGGGGTTACGGGAGTTTGTAATGTCAACAGATACCATATAGTAGAGCTGCCCGTGTCACATAACAGAGATCAGCTCAGTTGATGAGAAACAATAAGAACTAACACCCTTCTGTATTAAATAATTAGGGGGTCATCTTGTACTGTTTTGGTTGCTGTGTGCAGTTGCTAGCTAGAATGCTGAATACACTTCACTTCTAGTTTTTGGCTGACTTTTACGACAGTCTGGGGTGTAACAAGGAGCCTTTGCTTCTGTTAAATGCTGACCTGGGAGCTGAGACCCGTGATGTGGATTCAGCCACCTCTTGCACCATTAGGGTGGAAACAGAATGGGGGATATTCCTGTTGGAGAATGTTGCCCTTTATAAAATATCTCTGAAGTTTACAAAGTGCTTTTCAGTTGAAATTAAGTTCAGTAATCTGATGAGCATTTATGGAGTATGTGTGATGTATAAGGCCCAGTGTTAGACTCAGTGGGTGATAGAATGATGAGATAGAATTCCTGCTACACCTGAAGATAAGACATACAAATAGTTATAGTTAGAATAAAAACTGTGATTCAGTGATTTAGTTATTTATCTGATAGCTATTACGCACCTACTGCTATGAATCATTCTGCTCTGCACTATGAATTCAAAAATGCCTTCCAGGACCCGCAGTCAAATGGGTGGACGGGGCCTGCAAAACTACGACTGGTGGTGATGTCAGTAGAGGTGTATAGAGGGGGACGTCTGAGGAGGTGAGGAACAGTTCCTTGAGTCCCACCAATGTGTCAAAGGCACAGCCCTCGGTCCTGGGTATACAAGCCTCTGCTTTCACAGAGCTTTGGCCCAAATTGTTTGAATTTGGTAGATGGGCAAGTAGAGGCCGTTTCTGATGGAGGAGACAACACAGGTGAAGACACAGAAGGAAGAGACAGCGTGGCCCACCGGGGACTAGGAGTGGTTAGACGGGCCTGCAGAGCAGGGCACCGAAGGAGGTGCGGAGTGGGAGGGGGAGCCTGGCTGGGTTATGCTGGGCAAAGGCCCGAGGGCTCTTCCCTGCCATCTTCCTGTGGCTTCTAATTGCTTCCTTGGTGACACTGCCTCAGGAACGCCTTTCCTTGATCACGCAATGGGAGGGGACTGCCCAGTCCCTTGCTTACACAGCATCTGTCCTTTTTACTGGTTTACAGAGCGCTCCTTACTGGCTGACACTTCTTGTTTATTGTCTGTGTGTCCCGACACTTGGCTGCAGGTCCCTGAGAGCGGGGACCTGGTCTTGCCTGTTTATTGCTGCATCCCCAGCACCTAGAACCTGGCATAAAGCCGGCGTTTGATAAATGTTTGTGGAATCAATGTGAGTATGGATTTTTTTAACTATGAATTTTGGATTTTGTTCTATAGATCAGCAGTTCTTAATATTATTGTTCTCTAGACCCCTTTGTATAACCTCAAAGTTGTTGAAGACCTCAAAGATTTTTTGTTTTGTGGGTTACCTATTAATGTTTATCATATTAAAGATAAAACCTAGACGTTATGAAGACATTAATTCATTTCAAATAATAATAAACCCATTACCTGTTAATACAAATATATGTTTTTTTGGAAAATAACAGCTTTCCAAAACAAAAAATTAGTGGCAAGTGTGGCTTTGTTTTACATTTGCATAAATCTCATTGTCCAGCTTCTCATAGCTGGATTCTCAAATCTTCTTTTGTATTCAGTCTTTTATGGTAGCATATGTCATGTAGCCTCTGAACTCGACTGTGGACTCATGATGGCACGAGAGTAAAAAGGCAAATAATGACTTGATATTAGTGTACAAATAGTTTTGAACTTGCAGACTCCTTAGAAGGATCTTGAGGGCCCCCACAAGGGGTTTCTGGGGTACCATTTTAAGATCTGCTGCTTTACATGGATGGTTTTCTGACTTCTTAGTAGCAGGAGCATGTTTTCAAATAGTATCTTCTACCAAGCTCCAACGTATAGATACAGAGCTGATTGCGTTACAGTGCGTATATGTTGGGGCTTCGTTCCCTGGAGCCCTGAATTCCCTTTCTTTCTCCTTCCTTGGCTAAGCTGCTAAATTGGGGATGCTGTGTGAGAGACAGTGAGGCAGGTGAGCATGTTGTGTTTACTCTGTGTCACTCTGTACCATTGCTAAATTTCAGTATTTTATTTAATAGTGTTTAATATATCATAGTTTACTATGTCTTAATATGAACTACTAGTATTTTATAAAGGCTGTTTTCCCTCAAGTACATGATCATTGGTTTGCTTTCATTAACAAACAAACAAAAAGATTTAATTGCAACCAGAGACCTAATTTTGTTTCTGAGGTTTACTTTTCCAATTTTGTGTAAGTAAGACATTTTAATGAAATTTGCAGCAACCTTATAGAAATAGTTATGTCATTAAACATTACCTAACTCAGATTCTTTTTTAAAGACAAGTCATTTTCTTTACACATCTGAGAGTATGCAAAATAAAATTGAGTCAAGGTCCAGTACGTAGTCAGACAAAAGTGAGGAGGTGGAAGAAGTCTTATTCTACTTGCCAAATGCAGGAGGAATTCTTACCGTCTGGAGACTAGGGGAGAGTGGCAGCTGCCAGAGCTCAGACAGTGCTGTAAGCACCATCACCACTAGCCGGTTTTAGGATGCAGTTTATTTAAAATGCAGTTATTTTTCTGCCTCAGGAAACATTCTCATATTTGTCTATTTTATTACTACATGGACTTGTTTCTATTTTTTTTTAATCTCGAAAAAGGATCATAAATTTCCTGTAAAGTTTCTGTTTTTACAAGTTAATCCTGTTTCTACGTTTTTCAGGTCTTGTCCTTTGAAAGTTTTATCTGACAGACAAAATAAAGTGGCCATGCTGGAACATTAATCTGTTACCATCATTATCACCTGTATCATTAAAAAAAAAAAGAGATCATCTTTTGTATGTAATTATAACACTGTTTATATAGAATATTGGATATAAACTCTAGCTTTATTGTCTGCCTTTTAAGAAATGGAAGGAAAAATTAAGGGATGTAGAGAAAAGCAGTGAACGTAATTACAGAACTGAAAAGTACAGTCTTGGTTTTGGAGTTAAATGTTTTAAGGTATGATTTAATAACTAACTCAAATTCGTACATGATTCTTTTTATGAAAAGAGAAAAACCTGTTTTAAAGAGTTGTAAATAGGGCACATCTCCATGAAAGAATGAGGTATAATTGGACAAATTGCCTTCTAAATTAGGTTTAACATTCAAAAGAACTGCCTAATAGTGTTACCAATTAATTACTAATTATCTTTAGAAACATGAAGGATAATTCTCATTTAACTATTTTTTAGTAAATATTCGAGTGCCTGTTTTGATCCCATCATAAGCATATTTTTAAATTTCATGTACTTAATTTAATTTTTTGAATAGGTAGTATAACTTTTTAAGCAGCACCTGCAATGATTAATACTCAGGTGTGTCTCTGTTTCTTTGAAGTGGATGGAGTCATGTAGTATTAAAATGTCTGTAGGCTGCTCACCATCCTACTTTATGTCAAGAGAAGAGGAAAATACTCATAGTTTCTTATAATTGTGTGTTTAATAAAGATTAATGGGTGGTATGTGGGGGAAATACTTAATGTTTTAGTAATAGGTACCTTGTTGAAGATCGCAGTCCCCCAGCCTTGCTCTTGGTCCTTCTACTTGACTATTCTGTTTCTTCTTTCCATTGCTCTTACTTCTTCTGTGATACAGTTCAGTTGACTTGTGTTTATTGTTTGCTGTCTGCATCTCTCCTCCCACATAGGGTCTTTGAGTGCATTAATCTTTGTTTAGTTTAGAGATTTATGCCAAGTGCGTAGAACAGTGTTTGGTACATATTTGTTAATCAAATGAGTCATTTTTCCTTTTGGCTTTTAAAAGTAGAGGTACATTTCTTCTGGGGAAAAATACTCGGCTAGCAGCCTATTCACAATGTTTAGAGGCTTCGGTTTCTTGGCAGTGTGGCAAATCAGAGAATTTTAGAAAGTCTCCCCTTATGAAACATTACAAATAACTGGACCAGATATTCAAACTACCTTTTAAATGCATAGTTGAGCTGACAAGCAAGTAAGGTCAAAAACAAAAAATCGTGACTCTAGGGAGGTGAGCTCATGGTGATACTGGCTGCTATGCTGTGAGTGCTGGTGTCTGTCGATCCCTGGAGGCCTAGAGCTTTCAGTTTTGCAGGGTGACCATGGGGTACTAGACAGAGTCTGGGGGTCAAGGTGAGAAGTAACATCCAGGGACTCATGTATAAAGCTGAAACTCCCTGAAAAGTGTTGGTAGAAAAGCTAGGGAAAAAAATTTTAAACCTGCAGGGGTGGATGAGTGTAGGAATTGGGTAAGGAGAGTTCTGTGTCTCAGCTTGTCTTTCATTGGAAAGGTATTAGGCCTCCCTGAGACATGATGACAAGTCCACTCTTCACTGGGTTTGGGTCAGAACTCATACTACCTCAGTGCCCCCCCCCCCCCACAAAACCCAAGCCAAGACATCAGTAAAAGTGGTCTTAGTTTGTTAGGACTGAAGAGCAAACCAGAGCCTCTCTGAAGGAATACAGAACACAGACCTCAGAGAATTGATACAGTAAAATTTCTAGGAACATGAGCTCACAATTAAAAAAAAAAAAATCAAAACCACTTCAAATAAGCCATAGTGAGTTAGCCAGCAAATTACCTAATTTAAAGTGTCAGTCTTCTTACCTGTAAGGGGGATGGGCACAGCAGTACCTAGCTCATTGTCTTGCTGGGAGGGTTAGTTATGGTATCTTTGTCGGTAATAAAGAAAAACATGTGCAACTCTTTAGTGTGTGTAGTAAGGAAAGGAGAGAGAACTCAAGTGTTTAGAGGTTTCTGCAGAATACAATTTTGAGAAGTAAGTGGAATTTAAAAAAATAGTGCAGAAGTAATGTTTTGAGTTACTGATGTGAATTAAATAGCAGGATTATTTCAGGGACTTTTTCAACAACTGTTAGCTTTCTATTGTTCAATGAATAACATCCTAATTGCAGTGGTTTGGGGGGGAGGTTCTGAGAGCAGGAAGTAAATCCTCTGTCTGCCCCCAAAGAGCTGAAAAAAATTCCAAGAAAAGGCACTTGGGATGTTATCTCCCGGTATGGATTTTAACTAGTATCAGTGCAGAAGCCGTGGGAAACTAGGAGACTAACTTTGAGGGAGTAAGGCAGAGAATAGTTCTTCACGGAAACAAAGGGCAAGGGGCCAGAAAGTTGAGTAGAATCAGCAGGAGAGAATACAGAAACAATATAAGCAAGGAAAAGAAGTGAAGTGGCATTAGGGAGAAACCAAATTAGGGAAGAACCCCCCCCCCACACACACACACAAACAAAAACTGATGTACCAGAGAGCCGACTAGTTAAGGGAAGAAAATGAAGAGTGTGTTTTGTAGTGTGTGGCACCTGTGATAAATCTATGACGTAGAATTCACGACTAATTAGAGCCCTATCTGTCTGTAACATGCTAATAAGTGAACAAAGGGGTTTTGTTGTGGTGGTGGTGGTGTTTTTTCATGTGGTAACTAAATATTGCAGACATTACCTTGGACCCATCTGAAATCTACCCCCATCCCAAATTTCTGTTTTCATTTGATCTGTTGCACAAATTTTAAAACTTTTTCAATTCCCCCAAATCACTTAAGTTAATATCCGAGTAACATCAGACAGTGCTTTTAAGTGAAGGCTCTCAAAAGAACTTTCATGTTTGTGGTCGGGAAAAACAGCTAAATTGCATTTGAGGGTACTATTGTCCTTTGATGTTTTTTCTTCCTTCTTTCATCTCAGAATCTTCAGTGGAGGAGGAGGAAAAGTGTGGCACTGGGTCCTGGAGAATGCATGGAGAAGGGAAAAGGGAATGACCATAGATTTCCATTTAGTCTGCAAATTGTTCTGCGTTTTTCTCATCCCTAGCCCAGAGCCAATAAACTGTCGGGTCTCACAGTCTTGTTTGTTGCCCAGACTGGCAGTAGCAGTGCTGGTGGTAATAGCACAGTAACTGTCTGCGTTCTCAGAGTGGGGTTGGCCAGTTTCTAGTGAATTCTTCATGCGCTCCTCATTGGCCACCTCATAGCTCTACACGTTGCCTTTGCATTTTGGCTTGATCCGTGGTCCAGCAGCCGTCTGTGGGTAACATTTGAGAATCTTTGTTCAATATCTGAGAAGTAAAAAGTATTTTTTAAATAAAAAATTTAAAGCACAGAAAAGTACAGTAGCAGAAGACAAGGAAGAGTCATGAACCCACCTTTCCCCTGTGTCTTATCTTTACATTTTCCCCTATTTGCTTCTGTGTCAGTTAGTGTTAGGTTTAGCTGCATCTGAAAGATCCCTAGTTCCCTCCCCACCCCGCCAGATGTGCTTATAGAGGGTTTTTTCCCTCCCAGGACATGGCATCTGTGTGGTTATCAAAGTTATCTTTCTGCTGTTCAAGCCTTAGCCTATGGCTTGCTTTCTCAAGGTCATCTCATGGTTGCAGAGAAAGTCCTTGCCGTTCACATTCCAGGCAGTATGTCAGTACTGCCCTTTCTGTATCTTTCCCATACCCTACCCAGTGATTTCTGATTTTTATCTTGCTGGCTACCTTAATCTGCATGGCAGGCCAGGGTATGTAAATTGCCACTCAGTAGTACAGCAGTAAGAGAAGAGGAATGTAGATGTTCCTTGAGTAGCTAGCAATCTGCCACAATTTAGATCTTTTATATAAAAGAAGTTCCATTATAGTTGAAGCCTTCCCCTCCCTCCTCAGAATTAACCGTATATGAATTTGATACATTGTTCTCATGCCTATTGTTTGATCTTTACAATATATGCTCATGTCCATGAATAGTGCTTACTTTAATCTGCTTTACAACTGTACATAAATGGAATGTACTGTACATACTGTGCAGATTGCTTTTCTCCTCCTTCAGCATTGTTTACCCATACTGAGGCACAGAGTTCTCCTTTAATCCTAACTGCTCTGCAGTGTTGTTACACAGTTCGTGTATCCATTTTCCTCTTGATGCACATTTAAGCTGTTACCTTTTCCCCCATTATAAACAGTGCTGCAGCCTTTGTATGTCTCCTCACGCTCTCCTCATGCTCATGTGCAAGTTTCTCCGGGTTCTGTACCTAGAAGTGGGATTACTGAGCCACAGAGGGGGTGCTTTCTTCAGCTTTCCTGCATATTGTCAGGCTGCCCTCCAAAGTGGCTGTGCCAGATCACACTTGGAAAGCATTGTATGATCATCGCATTTCTTTATTCCTTACTAACAACTTGTCTTTTTTGCTAATCTGTTGAGGGCAAATTCATTTCCTTAAGTACTACCGAGGTTGAGTAAATTTTCGTATGTTCATTGGCTGTTTATGGTTCGTTGTCTGTGATTTGCCCATTCATACTTTTTGGCTGTTTTTCACTTGTGTGTTATTTGTTTTGGTTAGGAAATGTTTTTAATACATTCTGATATTAAACTTCTGCTGATTATTTCTGTTATGGATATTTCCTCCAGTCTTTGGGTTATCATGTAAATGTCTATGATGTCTTTGGTTGTATTAAAAACTTTAATTTTCATGTAGTAATTCTTCCTTTTTTTCCTTTATTATTTGTGCTTTTTGAGTATTGTTTAACAAATTCTTCTGTAACCAAGGATATAAAGATACTTGCCTATATTTTCTTTTAAAGTTTTAGAGATATATATCCTTAAATCTTTAAAGTACCTGGAGTTGTTTATTTGTGTGGTGTGAGGTCAGAATTTTATTTTTACATATGGGTGAACACATTAAATAGCCCATCCATTTCGTACTGATCTGTAGTGACCCCTCTGTCATATGTTGTTTGCATGTTCATGTCGTTCTGATCTTGGACTCTCTGTTCTGTTTTGTTGGTCTTTTAATTGGTCTCTGCCCATGATTCACACTGCCGTCATTACTACGGCTTGATTGATATGTGGTAGACAGTTCCCTGGCCTTGTTCAAAATCTCACTGGCTTTCATGGCTTTGCTCTTCTGTATGATTTTAGGAGCTGCTTTTAAAGTTCTATTAAAAAGCTATTGTGATTTTGATTGGAACCTTATTAAGTATATAGATTAATATTGAGATAATTTACTGTAATAAACCTTCCATATGAATCATGCTATAGCTTCATTTTTTCTCCATTTTTAAAAAAATTGAAGTATAGTCTATTTACAGTGTTGTGTTAATTTCTAGTGTAGAGCATAGTGATTCAGTTATACATACATACATATTCCTTTTCGTATTCTTTTTCTCTATAGGCTATTACAAGATATTGAATTTAGTTCCCTGTGCTATACAATAGTACCTTTTTATTCTATATTTAGTGGTTGGTATCTGCAAATCCCTAACTCCCAATTTATCCCTCTATCCCCTCTCCCCAGTCCCCTGGTAACCATAAGTTTGTTTTCTATGTCCTTGAATCTATTTCTGTTTTATAAATAAGTTCATTTGTGTCATTTTTTAAAGTATATCTCCATTTCCTAAAAGGTCTTTCTATGCAGTTTTCTAGTTATGATAGGCAAAAGGATTAATTGAATTTTTTATGTTGATCTTGAATCCAGCAATCTTGCTAAAAGTTCTCATTGGCTTGAATTGTCTTTATTTTCTTGGATTTTTTTTTAATCATTTCTTTTGTTGTTGTTCTGTTTTCTTCTTTCCAGTTCTTAAATATTTTGTTTCTTGTTTTACTGTTCTGAATACGAATTCTAGTACATTGTTGGCAGGAAAAAGTGATAGAAGGCATTTTTGTCCTTTTCCTAACTTTGAAGGAAATGCTTTCAACACTTCACCAGTAAGTGTTTTATTTACTGTAGATTGAGGGCAGATATCGTTTATCAGGTTCACAGAGTTCATTCTTACTTTTAGTTTCCTAGAATTTCTTTTGTTTTTGTTTTAAATATCGTGAATGGGTGTTCGGTTGTGTTATTTCACGTAAAAGTTAAGTCCCTTGCAACTATATAGTTATGCTTTTTCCCACTCTATCCTTTGCTCTAATTTTATCAGATGTTACTTCATATTAATACACTGTACATTACAAAGTTATAAATTTTGTTTTAATCAGCCATGTCTTTTAAGAAATCAAAACGGAAAAAAATAAGCTTTTATATTTGCTCAGATACTTAGCCATTGCTGACATTCTTCCTTTCTCCCTGCAGATCGGAGTTTCCATCTGGTGTCATTTTCCTCCTGCCTGAAAAACTTTGGTTAACGTTTCTTGTAGTGCAGGTCTGTGAGAGATGAGTTGTTTTGGCTTCTTCTTTATCTGAAAATGTCTTTGTTTCTGAGAAGTCATCCATTTTTTCTGTGTGTATAATATATCTCCCCGCCGCCCCCCCACCCCCGGCTGCTTTCAGGATTTTCTGAGTCTTTAGTTTTCAGCAGTTTGAAAACGATGTGCTCCAGTTGTAATTTTCTTTGTATTTATCTTGCTTAGATTTCACTGATCTTAGATTTGCAGTTTTCTGTTTGCCACCGACTGTGGACATTTTCAGCTGTTATTTTTATGTCTGTTTTTCTGCACAATCTCCTCTGTGCCCTCCTTTCGGGATTCCAGTTTCACACAGGTTAAACTTTGTGGTGTTGTACCTCTGCTCAGTGAGCTCACTGAGGCTCTCTGTTCATTAAGATATTTTTCTTTCCACTCAGATCTTCAGATTGGATAATTGTTTTTGATTGTCATCTTCAGGTGACTGACCCTGTATTCTGTTGTCTCTAATCTGCCGTTAAGCCTGCCAAGTGAATTTTTCATTTCAAACTGTATCTTTGTGTTCCACGTGGTTCCATATGGTTCCTTTTTATAGTTTTCCTTTGCCTGATAAGAGTTCCCTCTCTTTATTATTGGGTCCCTGAACATATTTATAGTAGCTGCTTTATAACCCTTGTGTAATCTTGTGTTCAGTATGTATTGACTGCTTTTTTTTCTTGACTGTGGGTCACATTTTTCTGTTTATTTTCATGTCTAGTTTTTTTGTTTGTTTGTTTGTTTTTACTGCATATGGGGTACTGTGGATGTATTTTTGTGTAGTTCTGTCTTCTTAAAGACTTCTGACTCTTTGTTGTTCTAGCAGGAAGTCACCCAAACTCTGTTTCTGTGCACTGGGCAGCAGCTGATGTCTTTGCTTAGTTCGTCCAGCCATCTGGCTGTTGCTTTCCTTCTGGGCCTCTGGGTTCTCTTCTGTGTTGTGTGGTCCAGGGCTCAGCTAAGGATTGTGATGGAGTTTACATATGTATTTTGGGTTCCCTCTTTTCTAGGATATCCCTCTTTGCTTTCCAGGTGCTCTGTAAGCTCCAGACTTCATCCTCTGATGCCTGCTCTGCATAGTGTAGGCCGGCATCTGCCCTCAGGCAAGCAGCTGTGTAAAGGCAAATCTCACCTGGCATAGAAACGCTCTTTCAAAGGCTTCTCTCTAGTTTCTGCCTTTTGACTGCTCTCCATTGCTTATAGTTGTTTTTATATTTTGGCCAGAGTTTATGGTTGTTTGTGGGAGGGTTAGTCTAGTATACGCTGTTCAACCTTTCTGTGTATGAATCTTCCATGCTTTTATTTTTTTTAAAGACTGTCTTTTTAAAGCAATTTTAGGCTTACAGTAAAATTGAGAGGAAGGTACAGAGATTTCAGTCTATATGGCCCTTCCCCTCCAAGTGCATAACCTCATTATTAGCATCACTCACCAGAGTGGTACCTTTTTTTTTTCTTTTTTAAGCAAAAGATAAACCTATAATGACACATTTTAATCACTCAAAGTCCATAGGTTACCTAACGGTTCACTCAGGAGTGTGTATTCTGTGGGTTTGGACCAATGTATAAAGGCATATATCCATCATTATAATATCATACAGAGTATTTTCACTGCCCTGAAAGTCCTCTGTCCTCTATTCAGCCTGACCTTCAACCCCCACCCTTGACAACCACTGATCTTTTAATTTTTTTGGCTCCATAATTTTGCCTTTTCTGTCACATCATGTAGTTGGAATCACATAGTATGTGACCTTCTCTGATTGACTTCTTTCACGGTAACGTGCATTTGCTTTTCCTTCATGGCTTTTCATAGCTTATTTCTTTTTACACAATAATACTCCATTGTCTGGATGTACCACAGTTCATCCATTCACTTACTGAGGGACATTTCGTTGCTTCCAAGTTTCGGCAATTAAAGCTACTGTGTAAACATCCATGTGCAGGTTCTTATGTGGACAGAAGTTTTCAACTTCTTTGGGTAAATATGAAGGCATGTGATTGCTGATGGTATGAGGATATGTTTAGTTTTGTAAGAAACTGCTGAATTGTCTTCCCCGGTGGCTGTATCATTGTGCATCCTCACCAGCAGTGGAGAATAGTTGCTGTTGGATGCGGGTTCCTTGCCAGTGTTTGGTGTTACCAGTGTTCTAGATTTTGGCCATGATAGCAGGTGTACAGTGGTACCTCAGTGCTCTTTAAATTGCATTTTCCTGGTGACATATGATGTGGAGCATCTTTTCATATGTTTATTTACCATCTGTATGTCTTTGGTGAGGTTGCTTTCCTTTTAGCTTTTCTGAATCCTTATGTTTTTGGTGCATGTCTAAAGAGCATACAGCTTTTATTTAAAAAATCCAATCTGATAACTTTTAATGAATACATTTAGTCCTTTTTATCTTCATTTTAGTTACTTATGTACAGGGATTTATTTCTACCATTTTGTTTTGTGCTTTCTATATTTGTGGGGTTTTTTTAAATGATTTAAAATTCCCTTCGTATTTTATTTTGAGGTTGGTTTTCTTATTTCACCTCTTTTCAGTTTGGTTTTTAATTATACGTTGTTTTTAATTAATTAGTTACCTTTTAATTAAAAAAATTTGATCTTAAAAAGTCTGTAATTAATCAAATATCTCTGCCCTTTACCTAAACACAGCAACCTTAAAATGCTTTAATTTTGACTACTTTTGTTCCTAGGTATTGCTTTCTGGTGTTTTTATTCATTTAACCAAATAATAATTGAACTCTTCTGCCGTGTGCCAAGTACTATTCCATGTGCTGTAGTAATAATATTAAACAGAATAAAGTCTCTGCCCTCATGAAGCTTATAGGATAATTAATTAATTAATATATAGTGTGTTGTAAATTAGTATTTGGTGCTAGATGGAAAGTAAAGCATTAGGAAAAAATAATGACCTAGGGTGGAGATGCTGTTTTGTATATGAGTTTCTGCTGTCTTGAGACATTTCATAAGGTTTGTAGGGCTCAAGTGTGAAAAACATGATTCCCGTGCTGGAGAAACTCGCATTCCAACCAGAGAGTCACGGGAAGAAGTTACAGATATGAGAGCCATGGGCACATGGTGGGTGAGGCTTTACAGCTGTTAGGTTTCCCAAGGAGGCTGTGTAGAGTGTCAGGCAGCCTGTGGACAGATCCGGGCAGAGTGAGATGAGCAGTGAAGAAGGCTGCAGAGCATGCTTAGAAAAGAGGGAGGACAAGGAATGACCCTTGAGCCAAGGAAAGAAAAGGTTACATTTTATTGGGAGCCTGCCTGCTCCACAGATAGTTTGAAGCCAAGACATCAAGTAGAATGAGTATGAGAAAGAAACTGATCATGGTAATTTGGGCATTAGAGTGACTTGATCAAAAAACAGTTTCCTTGAAGTGAAGCCAGAGTACACTCGATTGAGGAGTTGAAAAATTGGAGACAGACAATAATGACTACTTGCACAGAGGTGGTAAAGGAAAGAAGAGAGAGTGACAGTTTGAGGGGAAGAGGGCAGCGTTGTGGAACTCGGGGCTAAGGTTGGCGTTTTGGCAAAATTCAGAACAAAACCTGGGAGACCTGGGGACTTCAATGGTCTGAATGTAGAATGGGCCTCCAGCCCGGAAGAAGGTCCTGCTGGATCCTTTGCTTGCCAGAAACTGCTCCCCAGGATCTCTGAGGTTTTCCACTGCTGATGGTGGCAAAGTATTTGCTTGCGTCTGAGTTCATGGTTCGGAGGAAATATGTAAATTTTCTGAAACCTCAGTGTTCCGTTGTAATGATTTGGCATTTGTATTCAAGAGAGAAAAGTCAAAACATGGGAAGACTTCCCTTGACCATTGCTCTTCCAGACTCCTTAGTGTGATAGTCAAGATTTCCCTTGTTCTGAACACACTCTTTCAACCACCCCTCCCAGTTTCTGTCTGCTGTCCCTAGACGTCCCCTGAGTTTCCTGCCTCCCTGTTTTAGCTCACATTGTTTTGTCTACCTGAAGTACCCTTTTGCCTTTTCCTGACTCAAACCAATCCCCTACCAATTTCTCTCCTTCGTGTACTATCGTTTCCTGTAACTTGGCACCTGTTGCAAAGGTATAAAAGCATTTTGTAAATTGTAGAGTGCCACACAAACTTAGTATCTGTCCTCCTGCACCGCAAGGTCATTGAGGACAGAAACTGAGCCGTTCTCATATTCAGGTACATCAAACGACTTAGTGTTGTGTCTTGTACATACTTCGTGTTTATTAAATGTTGAATGAATTAAGGTTATGTGATTCTGTGGTAGCTTAAATTATGCTAAGAATGGTCATGTTATACACTAGGTTCTAATTCACAGCTATTAAATTTATATTGAAATTCTGCTTCTGTGCAGTTCTCTGTAAAAATAGACTTTAATTTGGATCTTCCACTGGTTCACATCTCATTTTTTTCTTCACTGGATACATACCTATCTTAATCAATAATTGTAGGTTGCAGAGTGATATACTGGCATGTTTTTGACTGTAGTAGCAGAATACTCTGTGGTAACAAGAAGCCCGGACCTCGGAGATTTCAGGGTTAGCCTGGTAGTGTCCCCTTGATATTATCCGGGTCCCTTTTGCTGTCCATGTTTTCACTTTGTCGTCCTTAGCATGTTGATGTTGGCTTCCCTCATGACCTCAGGATGGTTGCAACACTTCTAAGTATGCTCTGCAAACAATACCCAAAGGCAGAAAAATACAGTTTACCCTTCAGCATCGCTGTGAGGGAGGATAGCTTTTCCTGAATGCTTCCCAGCAGATTTCCCCTCAGGTCCTGCTGGTTGAGATTTGGTTATTTGCACTGGCAGGAGGAATGGAACAGCCGTGGTTGGCTTGGACCAGTCAGGAATAGGTAGTGTAGCAGAAAATGATCACTTGAATTCAGTTGGGGGTCTAAAGGCTGTGAAAGACATGGGGATGGGGGTGCAATAAGGAACAAGGAGCATCTGCCATGGGTGCTAACTTTGTGTCCTTGGCCTACCCCCCACCCCCTGGGAAGTTAATGTCCTCACAAATTTCTAAGGGGAGGAAAAACTCTATAGTGTTTCCACTGAGCTTGGTATTGGCTGTCGGTAATAATTTGTTCATTGACTCACTTATTCACGTAATAAACATTAACTGAACACATGCTGTGTGCCAGGTATTGTGCTCAGCATTGGGGAAGTAGCTGAGTGAGACTTGGTCCTTGTGCTCAGGGGGTGGCTGGCCTGCGTCCAGTGGAATAGGGAAGCTGAGGTAAGAGGGGAGGATAGAGTTATTCTGTAACAAACTGATTTTAGGAAATTTATTTTTCAACAGGCGATGTGAGACATGTGGATTTGGGATTTGAATTCATTTGAAAAGCCACTTTGGGGTAAGTTGGTAGCTGGGAGTAAATGACGCAGGGTTGTGCTTCTCTTTACATTGGGGTTTGCTCTTACAGTGCTGTACGTTTCACACGTACGTTGATTGGACTTTATGCCTCATATACGCACAAGAAAATGGCTTGTGCTAAAGTGCTAGTTTAGTAATCTGAGAACTAACCATCAAGCAGAGCCCCAGTACTAATTAGTTAGTGCATTCACGTCTCATTTGGGAGGTCAGTTTCAAGACTAAATGAAGACCAAATTTAGGAATAGAAAGATTCTTGTGAGAGCTTAACCTGCTTGAGCTCACCTGATAATCCTGTCAGGTGGACTGGAAGTCACTCACAGCGCCAGTGTTGAGGTGGAGGGTTAAAGCTGGTCTCTGAGCTGCTCTCTGCAGTGCTCCAGACGGCCATTTGAATTCTCATTGTGTCAGTTCAAATATAAAAGATTCCTGGTTTTTTGGTTTCATCTAAGAACCTCTAGAAATACTATTTAACATTTACTGGGTGTTTAGTAAATGGGTGTGTTGTGCATTACTTTATTTAATTCAGTGCAATGGGACCATAAGGTGGGTGTGTTTCTCATTCAGAGGAATAAAGAAGTCTAGGTTTATGCAAATAAAATACAATTGCTAGACTCACATAAGTGATACGTTTTAGAATTTGAAATTTGAAATTCAGCATTTGGCCTAAGAGACACTCACTGCTGATTCAAAATGCTGCCTGTGTTGGGTGTTCCCGAGAGCAGCCCCAGGTTCAGTGATTGGCTAGGAGGGCTCACAGGATTCAGCATGTAGTCATAATAACGGCTAAGATTTAGTACGGCAGAAGGATGCAAAGTAATATAAGCAAAGGGAAAAGTGCATGGGGTGAAGTCTGGGGGAAACTAGTCACTAGTTCCAGGAGGTGAGCTTAATTCCTCCAGCAGTGAATTTTGACAACACATGTGAAGTGTTGTCAACCAGGAATACTCATTAGACTCAGTGCCAGTGTTTTTATTGGACCCGATAGTGGAAGCACCCTCTGCTTAGCATGTACCAAAATTTCAGGCTCCCAGAAGGAAAACGGATGTTTTGCATAAACTGTACTGTTTGCACAGACAGCTTAGGTGCAGTGAAGCAACACTTATCATTTAAGGTAAGTTTTATATCAGTGTAGGGACGTTTATCATTCAAGTTCCCAGACTCCAGCCAAGGGCCCGTCTTGCACCAAGCCTTTCTAAGGACAGTAATCTCAGACCTTCCATCTTAGCTTTTATCCTATGCACTGATTTTTAATTTAAGGATGTTGTTATTATGATCATTTAGCTTCTGAAAAATAGTGAGGGAAGTGGGTATTATGGCAAACCAAATTCTTTAACGGTGTTTGTTTTGAGGGTCCTATGACTGCCCGCTAGTGTGATTTGCTGGAAAGACTCACACAACTCTGCATAGTATTGTACTCACGGCTAAGTTTTATTACAGTAAAGGATACAGTGCAAGAACAACAGGAAACAGATGTATACAGGTGAATGCTAGAGCGATCAGGCATGGACTTCTGAGACCCTCTGCGAGGATGACAGGGACACGATTTTCTCTGTAGCTATGAGAGATAGAGGTTGTACAAGATGCGTCTGGCTGGGGAAGTACGTGAGTGTTACAGTCCAGAGTTCTTGCAGGAAGCTGTCCACATAGGCATATTCCTGCCACGTGGCCAGTCCTCGTAACTGAGACTTAGGGCCCAGACCAGATACCAGGTGCACATCGTAAATCTTGGTGATTAAACATTGCTGACAGCCTGGTATATCCTGACCCACCACCTCTAACATCCTTAACCAGTGACTGTGAACATTCCAGGAGTTTAGTTCTCAGAGTTTGGCCAGGGGTCATTGCCAAGGCTCTAGTCATCCCCAAGGGGTTAGCAAGGACTGAGTAAAACAGACCTGCTGTGTTAACCCTTTCTTCACAGTATCATACATGAAATAATGTTGCATTTGCTGAATGTAGAATTTAATGCTGATATATTCTTTAAAATATGATACTCTGTACTTAGAAAAAATAATAGTAGAAATAGTTGACAGATTTCACTTATCTGAGGGGAGCTTTGTAGATTCTTTTCTTTTAGGGGTTTATATAATGGTGACTTTGGGATTTCCCTCTTTTGTCCACAACTATTTATATTATATATAGATATGTGTTATGTTAAGGAATGATCCAGAAATATGAACTTAAAACAGTTAAATCAAGATAACACATAATTAACCTTCTTTTTATGAAGGTCTGCCTTGTGAGAGGCTTTTAAACACAGTGGGGTCTCTTTTTTATTCAGTTTGCAGATTCACAGAAATAACAGTTTTACAGAAAGAAAATAACCCATAATTTTAAAATTGCCTGGTTCCAGAATGTGAAACCAATCTTTACTACTTTAGTTATTGCTATTTGAAACCTGCTTTGTGTTATGCAAAAAAAGAAAAAGAAAAGACAAAGTAGATGGGGAGAGTTTCATACTTGAACATGAGAAATTCTGAGTTAACACAGTTACATGGGTTTCCTTATTGTAGAACTTACAGAACCTTTAGCGCAGTAATTTACAGTATGAATCTCCCAGAGTGAATAGAGTAACATTTCCTTAACTTATTTACAAAATTTCTTTAGGGAGGACTCTCAGGTGTGCATCCTGCAAACAGTGCTCTTTAGAACCAAATAGAAGGACATTGAGAAGCCCTCAAAAGGTTTTAGCTAAAGGAGAGACAGAAACAAAACAACTATAGAAAAAATTTAAAGAAAACCTTATTGCAGAAGAGTTTAGTATCTTATACTGTCTGACAAAACCTATTTAGAAGCTAACCTATCTGGATGTCTCTTTCCTGCCAGGTTTCCTGAGTTGATGTTTCTCTTTTGCAGTGTGAATGGCTTATCTCTTAGACTGGCATTTGATAGTGTGATAAGAGCTGCCATGGTGTGGATCATTGCCTTCATGAATAGATCTGTTGGAGGGTCCTCTCACCCCCATCCCTTTGCCTGGTTAGTACAATGCAAAGTTAGTGATTCTAGGTGTGGGTGCCTGAGAGTTCTTTGTTTCTGGGAGACGGGAGATAAGCGCCTAAGTGTACTCAGAAGTTGGAAGTTTTAGGGCCAAGAGATTGATGTTTCTGTTTTGCTATTTTACTCAAAAGGTTGTTTCTAGATTTTGATGATTATGATTAAGCTCCTACAAAGATTTGCATACAAGCCTTTGTATAGATGTACATTTTCCCTTCTCTTAAGTAAATAGCTAGGAATGGAATTGCAGATTCTTGTGGGAAGAAACTGCCAACTGTTTTCCAGAGAGACACTACCATTTTGCGTTCCACTGGCAATGTGTTAGAGGTCCAGTTGCCGCAGTTCCTTGCTAACACTTGGTGTTTTTTTCTTTTCTGCTTTAGCTGTATATGTTGGTGCATAGTGTTGTTTCATTGTGGTCTTAGCGTGCAGCTCCCCAATAGCTAATGATGTTGAGCATCTCTTCACATGCTTGTTTGCCACCTGTATCGCTTTTTTGGTGAAGTGACAGTGCAAGCCTTTTGCCCATTTTATTGGATTGGGCTTTTTATTAAATTGTTATTTTGAGAGTTCTTTATATATTCTATATACAAGTAATTTATCATATACATAACTTGTAAATATTTTCTCCCAATATGTGACTTGTTTTTATTTTCTTGACTGTCTTTTGAAGAGCAGATTTTAATTATGAGGTCCAGTTCATCAGTCTTTTTAATGATTTGTGCATTTTATTGTTCCTGTGTAAGGAATCTTTACATAACCCAAGGGCTAAAAGATTTTTGCCTCTCCTTTATCCTCCTTTCTCCACAACGCTCTCCTCCTAAATGCACTTACACCCACTGCATCTCATCTTCAGTTTTAGAATCTAGTTGTGTTGCCTTGGAAAAATTAAATAGGAATGGGGGTACAAAGTTAAAAAGATTTACATTTAAGTGTTCTGGGCTGCAAGGATTGAAAAAAATAACAATCAGCAGATTTTAAAGAACACAAAGCCACATTCGAATCCCAGATATTGCTCTAGCAGTCAGATTCCTTGCTTTGCCAGTCACCAAAAGAGGAAGATTTCCATGTAATGTGGCTTGAAATATAGATTTATATATATATATATTATCTCTCTCTCTCTATATATATATATATATTCTCTCCAGAAAAGTGAGACTGTTGCTCCATGACCCCGTGCACTGTGATGCTTTTGATGCTCCCCTCCCCAGCTACCTTAGGTGCCGGTAGTTGCTCACCACATGGGACACGGCATCACATATGGAGTAAGTGTGATTTTGAGGCAAGACTGTGACAGTAGAGTCCCTGTTCTCATCGTGCAGTCAGGGAGTGTTGGTTTGATGAGAGGGGGACTATAGGCAAGAGAGCAAAGTCCCCAGAGAGATGAGTAGAAATAATACATTATGTGTTTGTAAGTATCACTGAGTATTTTGGGGGTGCTTTTCAAGTTGCTGTTTAGCCACCTTGTGGAGTAGGCAAGGACTCATATCTTTTTCATAGATAAACTCTCTGGCCTGTCTTGGACTGTGCGGGTAAACCCTGCTCAGCTGCCTGCCAGGGAGCATGCCACATAAGGCTGCCCTTGTAAGAAGCTGCTTTGCTGCCGCTCAGCCCAGTCCTTCGGTGCGCCTGCCCGTGCTTTCGGTGTGGGGCACCTGTGTCAAGAGTGTTTCCTCTACCTGCTCCTCTGAATGCCCTTGGCTCACCTCTTTCCTGATGAGCCGGCCTTTGAACATTGTGTCTGCTGCTCGGTGGGATGATACCCTACCTCTCTAAGGCCCCTCAGACTCCTCCAGAGCTCCCCAGGATGAGCGCCTATGTGCCAGAAATGTTTCTGGTCAGGCTGTCCCAAATGACTGCAAATTTGGTGACAGTTCCTCCAGTCATTTTCGCATGATATTTTAACAGATTGGGGCAGGGGGTGATGGTTAGAAACTAAAAACCGGGGGACATCTATAAAATTAAGGACTAGGTCTCAGATCTTGTGATGCCCTTTCTTTTCTGTTATACTTTTAATGAGTCCTTTTCTGAGTGGCTGGTGATGAGCATTTTTAGAATGGGATTCAGTGGAACAGAGGGACAAGAATCACCCCAATTAAACTGCTCTAGTACGGCTACTAGGAGAATGCATATAAATCCTTGGGCCCCAGGAACTGAATGTGAGTTGTGGAAATGGACTGGGAATCACTAGTTTCTCAAACTCCTGTGGCAGTTAATGGCTTTACTTTTGCTTTAGTGTTTAATAGAACAGTTGAATAGAAGGCAGTTAAGTCCCATGTGAGATAGTAGCTCACTGTTTTTGCATTTTCCTAGTTGTGGTGAATCAAGCACTTTTCTGCTGGTTTATTGACTCTTCAGGTTTCCTTTCTGCAAAGGGCTTGTTTACATCCTTTGTCCATTTTTCTCTTGGATCATGTATATTGATATTTGTAGGACTTACTTTTTCTTGATGCTATTAGTTTTTATGTATTTTACAAGTATTTTTTCAAGTCTGATTTTAAAACTATTCTTCATAGTAAAATTTCACATGCATTTTAAATTAATCTTGCAGTTCATTCTTTACATTCTGAATTTTTAAGTTTTTTTTTTCTTTCTGTAGGTTATGAACGTGATTTCTGATGAAACTGGATTGGAATAATTTTCATGATCTTTGTATATTTATATATATATATATTTTAAAATTTTGCATTTGACTTAAAGTGCCATGAGAAAATTTGCATATTGCAAGGTGGTCCTGGCCACCTCCTTGATTTGGGTACTCTTGGATATGTTCCTGCTGCTTTACTTCAGTGAATGCAACAAATGTGATGAAAAAAAAGAGAGAGGACTTCCTGCTGGGGATGGTGAGTGACTTTCTATCACAATGGACCTGTTTTGATACATATGTCACTTGTTTTTACTGATTTGGAAACTATAAAGTTTTAACAGTTTTAGATTAATCATAATCTCTGGCTTCCCATATATGATGGTCATATTTGCAGCACTTGTCCAGTGGGTTCTTCCAACAGTTAAAAGTATTCGAGTATCACGTATAGAATTACTAAATTCAACTTGTGTGTTCAATGTTAAATGTAGTTAATTTTGTGGAAGTTATATGACCAAATAACGCAAGGCCTCTCAGAGCCGGAACTCCGGCAGCTGTACAGAGGACTGGTCTGACTCCATAATGCTGAGCAGGGCGTTACACTGCAGTAGCGGCATCAGGGAGATTGCGCCAGCCTTCCCGTCTCAGGCCTAAGGGAAGAGGTCATTTTAGGTAGATGTGGTCTGGAGAGTTCGTTTTGTTAATGCTGGAGATAGCTCCAGTTAGCATGTTTAGGGAGAACTTTTGAAAAGATTAGGCTGTAAAATAGGGGCCGCTGTGAGAACACCGCACTAACTGACACGGGAAAGGAAGAAAGCACGTGATGGAGGATGTATGTTGGCAAGTACTGACATTTTTGGCAGAGGACACCTGAAAAATTCAGTTTTAAACTCTGTGTTTAAACCAACACATGAATGCTGCCTTTTATTTTTGTTTTTAAACATGGTGAAAATGACTCTGCCTTGTGAGTCAGTGATGCCGCTGTTCTGGGCTCTGAACTCTCTGTGATTAGTTACAGAATATCTGGCTAACCAGGATCTGTTTTTAGGAGTTATATGTAGATGATTAGTTTTCTTTGAATACGTTGTCACATTTAAATATTTTGCACTTTTACAGTGCAGGCACCTGGTCCCTTAAAATTTATAACCTAAAAATTATTTATTTTTATTGATAAGTGTGCCTACTTCCTGTAATTTTTATAGATGGGATTGTGTGACCACTTCTATTTATTTTTTGGGAAATTTGCCTAAAATTAGGCTCAGTTGCTAACACTGGACTTTAATAATACCTAGCCTAACCCCTAACTTTCTCATTTTCACCTTCCCTGTAATTTTTTAATAAAAGGTATTTTTATTCGAAGTCAGCCTATTAATTTGTTGACTTCCCTGGTTTCCTTTATGGTCCTGCTGGTTAGTAAGTTTGTTGGGTGACAAAACCCCGCCTCCTTACCTGCTGCTAAAGCTGTAACTCTGTCTACATTTAAATCAAAGGGCAGGTATTGCCATGCATCAGTAAGAAGGTAGGGTATTCTTTTCTTAAATAGAACAGATTAACTTTCCCCCCACTCCACCTTAACTCATTGCCATTTATAGTGGGAGCTCGTGGTGTTCTACCTTAAATGGAAGGGCACGAAAGTAAGACAGAATGGGACCTCTGCAGCATCAAAGACCCACTTGGTGGATGTTTTTTAAACTCTGATATGCGCTGGGCAGTGTGCTGTCTGCTAGTGACACACAATTCAACAACACAAAAAAGTTCCTCCCTTTGGGGAACTCCCTCTCCTCCAATAGGAGAGAAAGAATAGTAGGGAGATAGTGATATGATACATCGCATACTAGAGATGCCCGTAAGAGCAGGAGGAAGGAACACCTCAGGGCACCTGAGAAGGTGCAGCAAAGAAGTGATGCTCAAGTTGAGTATCAGGGTGAACAGGTGTTTGGTAGGTTTGATGGGTGAGGGGAGTGCCTTCCATGCAAAGGAGAGAAGTACATGCAAGATGAACAAGAGAGAGAGCAGAGTTGATGGATGGGAGAAGGTGAGGGGGAGCACAAGACAAAGTCAGGGAGGCTGGCAGAGGCCCCATCACAGAAGGCCGTTTGTGACCTGCAAAGGGTTTGGGGCCTCCTCCTGTAGGCAGTGGCATGCCGTGGAGGGATTTCTAACAAGGGAATAAGTAACCTGATGGCATCTGGACTTTGAGAAGAAAGTTTGGTGGTCTTGTGGCTGATATACTGAAAGAGAGTAAGACAGCAGAGACTGGTTTTAGTGCTGCTGAGAAAGCTTGGAGGCGTCCTTGGGGTCTACACTAAAACGATACTGGACGTGGAGGAGTAAAATACACGAGGAGTCTTTAAATAGCGGGATTTACATTGAACGTCGGTAATAAGGGAAAGAGGAAAGTCTAAGATGACTCTCAGGTCTCCCTCTTTGGATCAGTTGATGTGAGATGAGGCCCCCAGAGGCGGAGCAGCTTTGATGAGAAGGTGGAAGGAGGAGCACTTTCAGGTGCCAGTGTAGACGCTCTGCCGCGGAGAGTGGTTGAGGTGGAGCTCGTGGGTGGCCGTGTGAGCCTGTGTGCGCATGAGACGGCCCCAGGCTGTGTGGAGAGTTGGAGGAGGCAGACCAGCGTTGGGGAGGGTCATGGAGGGTCCCTACAGGAAGAGAAGGCTTCTGGGAAGTCAGAGGTGGGAGGAGAGGCCAGAGGGAGTGGGGTCATGGGAATCCAGGAGTGGTGTTCGTTCAGAGATTTTACCTGAGATGAAGTTTTTCTGATATGTTTCCTAATGGGTTTCCTTGTGACCCTCGCACGTGCCACTGGATATGATATACTGGCGTGCAGCCTCTTTTTAGGAAGCTTTGGCACAGAGAGAGGTGGGTAGTACAGTAGTTAAAGGAATGGAGCAAAAATTAGTTTTCCATGTATATGTGTATTCTTTATGTGTGTTGAGGGAGAGACTTAAAATAAAAGGGAAAGAAATGTACAGAGTAGAGGGAAATTAGTCTGGAAGTGACGGCGCGGAGCTATGAGGTAGATCACTGCCTCCTAAGAACAGGAGAATGAACGTTCTCCCAGAAAAGGCCGTGAGGTCAGCGGGCTCTGGGGGAGAGAGTCAGATCTGAGTTGTCTGGTAGATGGGGCCCCCGTGTTGAGGAGACAAGATGATGAAGAAGCTTTGTGATGGCCCAGAGGGTTACAGGGTGTTGAGCGGGACACACGGAGAAGGAGGTCAGCAGCAGAAGGACGAGGGATCGGCTGAGCAGTCAGCCAGGAGGTGAGTTAATAGCTGCAGGGAGAGGGTTTGAGAGGCCAGCAGTTCCAGATGGGCCCCTAGCGCATCTGTTTTCAAACTGTGTTCCATGTACCATTAAGGGATTGAAAGGAAAGAGTAGGGAAATGATTTAGGGACGGGGAGGAGTTGATGCTAAGCAAGGACAGTTTGAAGAATCTGCTCTGATGTGAAGTTTCAGTGCAGTGGGAGCTGAGAGGTCCCAAGTAGCATCAGAACCTTGAAGTTGTCAAGGTTCTCAGCATGAGGCTAGTGAGGAATCGTGGTGGTGCCACCGAAGAGATCTTTTACTGCAAGTTGTTGGAAGAGAGTAGATAGGTGATGCCACCAAGGACGTGGACCTTCTTAGTGGAATTAGCAAGTATGCTCAGTGACCTAGAAGAATGGAGGTCTCTTTAGATAGAACACGAGGTCTCCAGGGTGTTCATTTTTTATGGCATTTGAAAAACCAAATCAAAACAAAAAAGCAAAAAAAAGCAATGAGCCGATATGACGCTTGAGGGCAGTTGCTTCAGTATTGTAAGAATCTCATTTCTGACCGTTATTTGAACTGCTTTTCAGAGCCAATTTGGTGAAATTTACCAAATTCTGTTCTTTATACTATTTTGTGTAAAAAGGTGCCTTATTTTTAAGCAGAGTAAATTCCTTGTCTGTATGATAATGCTCAGGGCCTTTTATATGATTATCATTGATATATTTAGTTTTCTGGGATTCTTACATTTAGTTTGTTACTTGCCAATAACAACAGGCTAGTCTTGGTGATTACAGAGGGTTGTTTTGTTTTGTTTTATTTTCCTGAGCAGTTCTTTCTTACAGTTTTATACTTGTATTTTATACCCCAGACTGCCTGAGAATAGCAAAATTCTTCTGTTGCTAGAGAATTAGATTGGGCTTCCCTTGAACAAACCAGGTTAGTGTGGGTTATGTCTTGGGAATATTTTTTGCAACTCTTCTGCTTTTTAGAATTAACTCATTCATTCACTTTATGGATTTGGATGTTGTATAAAAGAGTCGGTATATTTTGCAGATCCTGTTTCAGGTAGGAACGGATCCTTTATGTTCACACTGATCTCAAGGCCAGAGTTTTACTTCACAATGACGGGGCAAGATCTTAACTTTCTGGCCATGCAGTCTCTTAGGCTGTAAGCAATCAAGTTTATACTTACTGGTCCTTACAGTGATCATTCACTGAGCGCTCTTTCATGCTCCCCCAACCCCCACAGAAAATTTTAAACAAACAAAAATAGGGAAAATAGAGAATTGATCTCCCATATACCCATTGTCTGGCTTCAACAGCTGTCAACTCAAAGCTAGACTTGTGGCATGGATACCTTTTTCTCTCTGTCCTCCCCCCGTGTTGGTGGTTGTTGTTGAAGAAGAAGAAATTAGGCTGATTTTCTTCTCCAGTTTCCCACAGTCAAGGTTTATATTCCTTTAATTTTTTGTTTTTTAATCATATCCTTCTGTCCCCTTTATTTCCTGTGAGTTGGTAGGTAGGTTCAGAGGCTTGATCAGATTCAGGATCTATACTTCCCCCTTCCCCAAGCAAAAGTGTGTTATAGATGGTGTTCTGTATAATTTAATACTCTTATTTAAAACTGAGCAGTATGAAAATGTTTCCATTTTAACTTTTCTTTAAAGAATCATCTTACACTAAAATAGGACACAGATAACAGGATATTTATAATCAGGGCCGCTAGATGTCTCCCACCCACCTTTTCTGTGCCATGCACAAAAGATCTTGTCACCTCCAGCCCTCTGCTGCTTTACATTGACCCCTGAACATCCCAATCCCCAAACCTATTCATTGCTCTTTTGCTCACATATTAATTTAGCACATAGTTAAGCTAAAAAGAGATCATGATCCAGTCGGGGGAGGGTGTCATAAGATAGTCTTAGCAGTCACTGTAGTAAGGGATAACTATTGGTTAGAGACATAGAGCCCTAGATGAAACGATGTGGCAGTCAGGAGTGGTAAATGGTCACTAGAGAGATTTGGAAGAGCTGCAGGAGAGAAGCCATTTCAGTTGGGCCTTGGAGGACAAGTATGGGTTTGGTATTGCAGAGGTGGGAGTGGGAAGGAGATGCCGAGGAGGGGACCAGTGTCAGCAAAGGCACCGGTGCAAGAAACCATGAGGCACATGGAGGAGAGTGGTGGGTGCTGTCGGACTGGGAGGCGGAGAGCCCAGCGGGTGGTGGTCTTGGAGCGTTAGGTTAAATTCCCTATTAAAGAGAACGGACTCCAGGAGACCAAGGGAATAACACGATGAAGGCTGTGTTTCAAGGAGGCTGAGGCGGTAACAGTATTCGAGGTGGGAGTGCCGAGGCCGTGCAGTGATTCAGGTGAGTGGTGCAAGGCGAGGGAGGTCTTGGGTCGGGCAGCTGCTGGCAGCGTTACAGACTGGGAGAGGATGGGCTCAGAAACGCGCTGGTGGTTGAGGGCATAGTTCAAACTCATGTTACTAAACAGAAACATGAATCAATTGCTATAAAATTAATGTAAATTTCCTTTTATTCTTAGTCCTAGAGCCAGTACAAAAGCCTCATGAGGGTCCTGGAGAAATGGGGAAACCAGTCGTCATTCCTAAAGAGGATCAGGAAAAGATGAAAGAGATGTTTAAAATCAATCAGTTCAACTTAATGGCAAGTGAGATGATTGCACTCAACAGATCTTTACCAGATGTTAGGTTAGAAGGGTAAGTACCTCGTGTGGTCCTGACAGTATCTAATTTGAATGAGAAGTATGTTCTGAGTCTGGTAGGTTGCACTGTAGTGTTGACTGTTCTTAAACTGAATGTTATATCGCTAAGCTACTACTTACACCCCACTTAAAAAATAATTAAATGCTGATAAAATAATACCTCAAGTTCTAGTGACCATTGGGACTATGGATTTTAGGCTTTGGAAGATAATTGTTTACCTTGACAGATTAGTAGGGATTTTAAACTTCGCTATTACCAAAACATTTATTTAAATACTATTTTTTAAAGATTCTTGTAAGTTGTGTGTAACTTAAAGCAGTGACATATACAGTTGTAAGTGTGCAGATCACTGAATGTTTGTATATGTATGTATCTGTCTTGAGTGTCATCCAAGTCAAGTTATAGAACATTTCCGTCACCCTTGCAAGTTCTCTTATGTACTCCCACCCCCAGGGGCAGCCTTTGTTTTGATCTCTAAATATAGAAGAGCTTTGTTTTTCTCGGAACTTTTTATAAATGGATCCGTACTATGTATATTCTTTTGTGTCTTTGAGATCCGTATTACTGTGTAGATCAGAGATTTATTCCTTCCCATTGCAGTGTGGCGGTTTGTTGTGTGCCTATACCACAGTTTATCTACACACTGAGAGATATTTGGGTTGTTTCCACTTTCTGTTATGAATAAAGCTGTGGTGGTGATACTCCTGTGCATGTTTTTAGGAGGACTTAAGCTCTCGTTTCTGTTCGGTATTTATTGAGGAAAGGAATAAGGTATACACTTACATAACTTTATCATGTGCTGCCAAACATTTTTCCAAGATACTGGTACCAGTTACACTCCTACCAGCAATATAAGAGACCCAGTTGTGCCACGTGAGGACGGTAATACAAGGGATCTGGGCTAGAGGACAACAGCCCCAGTTAAAAGCAAGGGAACTGTACAGGGGATGGTAGATCAAGTGGACATACACATTCTGGCTGCAGAGACCCCTTGCAGCCACCTTGCCTTCTCCGGCTCCTGTTAATAACCACAGCCAAGCCTTACCCCCTAGGCAAGAGACTGGGGCATCTTTTTCAACAGAATTGGACTAGCCCTAGAGGAAAAAAAAAAAAGAACTATGGACGCCAACATCAGAGATTCTCCAATTTATATCCAGGGCTTATATTCAGCATTTTGGTCTTCCATGTTTAATCATAGGTAACCAAGAAGAATAGACATCACAGGAAACCCTCAGACGTGGAGAGTATAATGCAAAACTGTAAACAACTTGGAGGAAGCAGAGACTATTCGAGAGGAAGAAAACTTAAAAAGAACAATTAGTAGTCCCAATTAAGTAAGAAAACATATTGCAACCATAAAACAAGAATAGGAATGCTCTTCAAAAGATACACTGAGAGAACTAAAAAGAGCTTTTGGGAATTTAAAAACTTGAAAACATCCAGAGGTTAGAAGGCAGAGCTTAGAAGGCAGTGAAGAATTACAGAGCCAAAATACGAGAGAACATGGAAACCCAGAGAAATGAGCCTAGAATTCAGAGGCAACTTTTTACTTAGAGGCATCTGCTGAATTCAGAAGGACTATACTGAGAAATAAATAGTGTTTCTGACAGCCCTTTGGTGCTAGGTAGGGCCTGAAAACAGAACCTGTCGTGTAAGGAGGAAGGGTGATGGTGGTGTTGGAGTCCTGGAGTCCCTTCCTGCATGCTTTGGTGTTAGGCTTCTAGAAGTAATGATCATACTGAAGTGGACATATCAGCTTTTGTGGGGACTGAAGCCCAACTTCAAACTATCTCGATGTATGAAGCTAAATTAAGGTGCTTAGGGTTTACTAGTGCCTCTAGCTCCCTTAGAAGCAAACAAATCCGCTTCGAAGGAAGATCTCAGGCGTCAGTTTCTTTTTCTTTATGGTATTTTGCATATGGTGTCTGGCTTGCAATTGACAAAAAAAAAAAGAGCAGACATATGAGGAAACAAGACAGCATGAAAGAAAACAAAGCATTAGAAATGAAAACAGACCAAAAAGGACTCCAGGTAATGGAGTTATCAGAAACAGACTTTAAGGTGATTTTATGTAATATTAATGTGTTTAAGGAGATTAAAAATGAGATTGAGAATTTCAACAGAGAACTGGAACCTATTATGAAATAACCAGATGGAAATTCTAGAATTGAGGAAGTATAGTAATAAAAATAAAAAACAGTGGATGGGTTTAGCAGCAGATTAGACGTAACTGAAGAGAGAATTAGTGAACTGAATTAAGGAACAGGAGTAAATATCTAGAATGAGGCATGGAGAATTAGGAAGATGGGACATGAAGAACAGATAGTAAGAGATACAGGAGATGTAATGAGAGGTCTAAAATTATTGACAAATTGCAGTTACGAAGTGAGAAAGGGAATAGAGCGGCAGCAATATTTGAAAGTATCATGGCTGAGAATTTTCCAAAACTGATGAAAGGCAACGAGGCACAGAATCAGTAGGTCTGGTGAGCCTCAAGCAGGATACCTGCCGCATAATAACGACCTGGACACATCGTAGTAAAACTATTGCAAATCAAAACTAGAGAAAAGAGTCAAAAAAGAAAAAATCAGAGAGGGAAAATAAAGATTCCCTTCAAAGATTCCCTTGTAAGTCTGACAGCTAACTTCTTAAGAGAAAAAAAAAAAAGAGGAAGCCAACAGATAATGGAGTGGTATCTTTTAAGAGAGAACTACAGCCTTAAATTCTATACACAGCAAAAGTATCCTTCAAAAATAAAAAAATTTTAAGATCAGCAAAAACTGAGATAATTCATTACCCACACTAAAAAATGATAGTGGGTATTTTCTTGACAGAAAATAACCCCATGAGTGATCAGATAATAGAAATGAAGGAAGAGCATGAAAGTAAGTGGATGAGATATGGAGGAGGAGAAGCGAGCAGAGCAGAGCTCTGAGAGGCCACGTATTGAAAATCGACTGTGTGGAGACTTAAGATGACCGAGAACATGATGACAAGATTAGTGCTGGAATTGGTAGAGAAGGTGGCAGATGATTGTAACAAGGATGGGTTGGCAGCTTTTGATAGCACCTTCTTTAAAGGACCTGAGGCTTCTTAGGGAAGAAGGAGAAACTATAGTCTTGAATCACCAGTGAGGACCAAGGGAGATATTTACCCCCACTTCCAGACTCAGCGGTTTAAGGGATGTGGAAGAAAAGCCAGCCTAGGAAAAAAATCAAATCAAATTGCAGATACAGTACTTAGAGTTATGGAGGTAATTGCCAAGAGACAACAGATAAAAGAACATGGTTTGCATTATGGGAAGGGAGAAATGGCAGAGAGGTGAGGGAACAGCCTTTTTAACGTGCTTCGGGCAGCTAGTTAATTTTTAAGCTATGTACGTGTCCTTTGATCAAAATGAAAGCTAAATAAAGTTCCTCAGGTAATTCTAATCTCTGCAGATATCCCGCCTCCCAGGGACTCACTGCTCCAATCTAGTGCTTCTCAAACTTGCTGGGGTAGGAGAGGAGGGAGAAGGAAGAAAGGCTGCAGGTGGGGATGTGGAATTCTCTCTGCTCTCTCTTTAGGTCGCTCCTTACTAGCTCCTCAGACCAGAAAGAGAGCGCCTCTCTTGGGTCTCATTGTGCACACGTGTAGTTTTGCGGCTGCTGAGTGCAGGCTGGCCAATGCCAGAGCGGGAAGGATGGAAGAGTCCCCGCTGATTGGATGGAACTTCACCTTCAGGTCTCCTTCGTCAGCTGGCCTGCTGCCATTTACAGTTCAGTGTCCCCTCACATATCTGTCCAGGAGTTAGGGTTCCACCCACACTTACTCATTCTTTCCTGGAACCAGAAAATACACCCATTTAAAGTGTATATAGTTCAGTGATTTTTAGTAATGGAATCGTATAAAAGTGGGTCTTTTGTATCTGGTTTCTTTGAGGATGATGTTTCTGAGATGTATCCTTTGTTCCTTTTTATTGTCCAGTGTTACTCATCTGTGTGAATGTAACACATTTATATCTTCTGTCACTCGCTGAGTGTTTGAATTGTTCCCATTTTCTGGCTGTTACGAATAATGTTGCTAAGAACATTTATGCACAAGTCTTTGTGTGGATATATGTTTTTGTTTTTCTTAGATAGGTTTTTGTTTTTCTTGGGTGGATTCCTGATTGCTGGGTCATATGGTCACTCTTTGTTTAATTATTTAAGAAATTGCCACATTATTTTCTAACGCTGCTGCACCACCCACATTCCCACCAGCAGTGTATGCGGGTTCTAGTTTCTCCACATCCTCACCAGTACTTCTTTTTGCCTTTTTAATTATAGCCATTCTGCTAGGTATGAAGTGGTGTCTCATTGTGATTTTAATTTGCATTTCTCTAATGACTGATATTATTGGGGATATTTTCATGTGCTTATTGGCCATTCTTATATCTTTCATGAAATAGTTCTTCAAGTATCTTGCCCATTTTAAATTGGATTATTTGTCTTCCTGTTACTGAGTTGTAAGAGTTTTTTTTAATATATTCCGGATATAAATCATTTTATCAGATGTATGATTTCCAGATATTTTCTCAGTTTGCAGCTTGTCCTTTACATTTCCTTAATGGTACCTTTAGGCATAGAATGGCACACAAAAAATTTAATTTTGATGAAGTCATATTTATTAGTTGTTTCTTTTATGGATTGTGCTTCTATGTGTTATCCCACCTCATGGTGCAAGGCTGGAATCTTTCTTCCTAAGATCAGAAACAAGGAAAGGATGTCTGCTCTCCACTTGTATTCAAAATTACACCAGTTCAGAACTCAGAAGTGTGCCATGCATACAGAAGTCCTCTCTGGTCTGAGATACAACAAAGGGGACTTTTAAGGGTTAGAGAGTGAAGTAAAACCCTCATTTCTCTCCCAATCTATCTCCCTATTTAACCTTTTCACCTTCCCCACAATCCCAGCCCCTAGGCAATATTGCCAAGGCTGCACAGCCATGGGAGCAGTGCCCAGGCAAGCAGTGAAGCTCTGGGGAAGGGGAATCATCTGTTTGACTGGAAGAACTCTGGCCTCCAGAGAATGGGGAGAATTCCCATTGTTTTCTGTCTCCCACAGCCTGGCCTAGAACACAGATACAGTCGCAGGAAGTATGCAGCGGAGTGAGGAAACTGAAGCCTCGGCTCTCTGGCTCTGTTGGAAGACTAAACATACAAGATGTCAGTTCTCCAATAGATGTTTGGTGAAATTCCACTCAAAATCCCAGGGAGAGATTTAAAATTTTATTTGGAAAGGCAAAGGAAATAGAATCGCTAAAATAATTTTGAAAAAGATGAATAAAGTTGGAGAAAACACAGTACCCGATTTAAAGACTCTGTAAAGCTGCAGTGATCAAGACAGTGTGGTTTTGGCAAAAAAGATAGATGTATAGATTAGTGGAACAGAATAGAAAGCTCAGAAATAGACCCACACGAATATGGTTATTTGACTTTTGACAAAGCTGAAAAGCCAATTCAATAGAGAAAAGATTATCTTTTCAACAAATGATGTTGGAACAATTAAAAATCCATAGGTAAAAACATGACTCTCAACCTTAATTTCACGCATTATATGAAAATTAAGTCAAATTGGATCAGAGATCTAAATCTAAAACCTAAAAGTTTTTAACTTGGGGATGATATTCAGGGCCTGGCGTTAGGCAGAGAGTATTCAGACATGACACAAAAGCATGATTCCATAAAAGAAAAAACTGAAAAATAAAATCATCAAATTAAAAAATTTTCTCTCTGCTAAAAATGCTGTTAGGAAAATGACAAGCTACAGAGTAGGAGGGAATATCTGTACCTGGGAGACGTAATTAAGAATCTGCCTGTGGATTACAGCTGAAACTCATGCCTCTGAGTGTCCACCATACGCTCCACTGACAGTCATGCAATAGGAGGGGGAAGAAAACGAGGGGAGACACACTAGATAACCAGGAAGGGATGTTCCTTCTCCGGCAGTGTCTCCCCAACACCCTTCACTGACAGAGCTTATGTATCCATCTTGCTAACTGCAAAGCACAAATGCTTGTAGGAGCCAGTTACGTTATCACAGAGCAGGCAATGAAGGATATATTTGGAGCTAAGAGGCAGTACATTCTTAATGGGCATACTGCACAAAAGTGATAAATCATTTCTCTGATAGCTAATGTAGTATGTGTTTGTGGATTCTTGTATTTTAAAAATTCCTATTTCAATTTATAATATAACTATAACCCATAAACATAAGCACTTTGGGGTCCTCAATTTTTAAATACGTAAAGGGGTTTTGAGTGAAAAAGTTTTGAGAGTTGCTGCTCTACATTATTCTTTTTAAGTAAAGTTCAAAAAAAGAGGCAAAACTCATGTGTCATGTGAGAGGTCCAGAGGAGTGGCTACCTCGGGAAGGGGCGCAAAGGCAGCCTGGGTTGTTGGTAGTGGTTTGTTTCTTCACCTGGCTGCTTACTACTTGATGCATTCACTGTAGAAACTCCACTGTCTGCTTAGGATTGTCAGCTTGTTTGTACATATATTTCGGTAAAAAGTTAAGACTTTTTTCGCCTCTTTTCCTGACCCACACCCTGTTGTCAGATCTGTCTGTAGTTTTTGTTTGTTTAAGTAGCACACCCTTGCCCTGGCTCATTTTTATCCCTGAGAAGGAAAGGCTCAGTTGGGACAGGGTGGAAGCAAACTGCTTCATAATACTGCCTGTGCTCATCCTCATCTTTGTGCCCCTCCACCCCCAGGGGATCCTTCACCCCAAGCCCCACAAGGATAGCTGTTCCCTCTGTGGGAAGAGCTTAGCTAGAGTGGGATCTCTGGTTCTTCTTAAGTGCTGTATGACTTTCCCAGATAGAGAGGAGTTTGTATGTGTTTACCTGTTTGAGATCAGTTGTGATGATTTTTGCCATATTTTCTCAATGTTTTCTATTTTGCATTGGGAGAATATTTATGAATTTGTATGTCCTCTGAATGAGTAAATGTAATAGATTTAGAAAATTATTTTCCTTTTTGTCATCTATTCTTCTGGATCATCTATTCACTTTGCTTTCTGATTCTTCCGTGGTGCTGTGAATGATTTCCATTTTAGTCTCCTTTATTTCTAGTGTTCCTATAGCCTTGCTTCCTTTACATACAACTTCACAATTTAATTCTTTAACATATCACCCTAGTACTAAATCTGACTCCTCATGTCTCTTCTGCAGAGCCTGCATCTCAGAGTCCTGTCGTCTTCCTGTCCACTTCCTAGCCATGCACGTGGCTGCCGGTACTGTTAGTACGCGGCACATCACCTAGCATTACCTAATCTTTTTTTTTTTCCAGCAACTATAAAACCAAAACTTCCCTTTTTCTTTCAATTAAAAAAAATTTTTATTTTTTACTGAAGGGTAGTTGGTTTACAGTGTTAGTTTCACGTGTATAGCAAGGTGATTCAAGTTATACATTTACACACACATATATATGTATTTTCAGATTCTTTTCCATTATAGCGTATTGCAAGAAATTGAACATAGTTCCCCTTACTGTATATAAAACAGATGAACTACAAAGACCTCCTGTGCAGCACAGGGACTCATCACCTTCTGTGTCTCACTCTCACCGTGGCTGTTAGTTCTGTCTCCCAATTCTCCTGTAATGATAAGCAGGATTAACTTGGGGAAAAGGATTACGTATGACTTAATACAATTCAGTTAAATAATATTAGAAACTTTTTTTCTGAGCCCCTTTTACCCAAACACAGGCCATTCCTGACTTGAGAGTCCTGCTCCAGTCGTCTGTGAGTCAGGCACTCAGCGTGTGCCTTCCCTTGGAAACATGAGTGTCTTGACTTGCTCACCTGGGAGCTACCTGAAGCAGAGTACTAATGATGTAGATAGATAGATTAGATAGACAGACAGACAGACAGAATCTAGCCACCATTTAGAACAGTTTTGATAAATACTGTCAAAATAATACTATTTGATATAGTACTATTATATCAATACTATCTGAAAATAGTGTTAGTTACTGTATTAATTATTTAATACTATTTTCAGATAGTATTGTTTGGCATGCTAAGAACCTTCCCACAGGTTTCCTTCCCGTGGCCTAGGCAGCTGGTCGCTGGGACCTCACCTCCTCACCCCCGCCTTGGAGGCAGGGGATTGTAGAGAGGGTGGCAGGCTGCGTGGCGGCCTTCTCATGGATCTTGGAGTGAATGAATGTAGGGTGAGTGGGGAGTGGACTGTGGCGTGGACGTGAGGCTTAGGCTCCGGTGGATAGACAGTGAGGTTACGGTAAGAAGACAGGGAGCCCACACCGCGAAAGGGAGCCCTGGGGATGGGGAAGAGGGTGGGAGGTGCTGAGATGGGATTTAATGAAGAAGGAGAGCGGAAGCTGCTTGTTTCTCCTCTTCTCCTGGGAGAGCGGAGGGGCAGGGGCTGACGGGGCCCCTGTAGTGACCTGTCCTTCCATTTCTCCTTTTCTCAACCCCTTTATTTTATTTACCTTGTCATCTTTTTTCAGTTCTGTTTTCCTTTTCTTCCACCTGCCAACCGGCAGCCCTGGGATGGCATGCTTAGTAAGCAGGGACGTTGTGGCAGTTTCAGAAGCGGGCTCTTGTTGGTATCTTTCTCATTTCTTCCCCCTTCTCTCCTTTCCCTATTCCCATTGACAGGTAATAACAGACGAGATTGGAGAGAACACAAGGTCTGAGGGATTTACAGGAGCAAGAAAAAATAGTAGAAAGAGAGGCTGGAGGAACTGTTCTTTGGGGATCCCTGAGAGAGTAACATATGCCCTCTTCAGGAGAGTTTAAGTCCTAAAACACATGCCTGAATGTCTGCTTACTGCTGTCAGTGCTCTCTGGTGGTCCGTTTCTAATGGTTTCACCTAGCCAACAAGATTGAAAGAAGAGACTGTAGAATCAGTATGTTGATTTTGTGTGCAGGTATTTCTGGTGTATTTGGTGATTGAGTTTATAGACATAGTCTGTACTGAACAAGATGCACATTGAACTCTCAGTGTGGTGGAGGCAGCACCAAGACTGGTGTTGTTAGTCAGGCCCTGGCACTCCCTCCCTGGGTCTGTCCTCAGCTTCTCATCTGTGAAACGTGGCTCCAAGTACCTCCGAATTTTTAGGGAGCTTAAGTGCCTAGTACATGATAGATACTCAGTAAATGTTGGTTCACTTCCTTGGTAGAAAATAATCCTTTGCTTAGATGATTAAAGCGTTAAGACTGATTTTTTTGTCTCATTGGACTCTGGAGACATGTTCAGTTGGGGATTGATGATAGAGCCTTAGTACATTCTCCATTAAATGAATCAACAGAAAACACTCATCAGAAAGAGGTGCCTGATTCTAAGGACACAGTTAACATCCTTAAAATGATTTTAATCTAAACGTATATCTTTAAGTAGGTACTATTTTATTAAACATGCAACATTAACTAAAACTTAAGTAAATGAAAAGTTACCAAGGGTTGCACCGCCAGAGCAAACTGTCTTTATTGTTCTGTCGCCCCTTCCAGCCTGGGTTGCTTGATTATGCTCTCTTAACAGTTTTACAAAGGCATTTGCTTTGTCTCTAGGTGTAAAACAAAGGTGTATCCAGATAACCTTCCTACAACAAGTGTGGTGATTGTTTTCCACAATGAGGCTTGGAGCACACTTCTGCGAACGGTCCATAGTGTCATTAACCGCTCACCAAGACACATGCTAGAAGAGATTGTTCTAGTAGATGATGCCAGTGAAAGAGGTAAATCTTAGATTTTAATGCCAAAAATATGCTACACCTTTTGTCGTGAATGGTTAAAAAGCTACTTGCTATCATTTTTAACCCAGTAATTTTATACAAACTTCTAATTTATCCTAAAAGTTATTTTACATTTGGACTCATTGACATGTGCAAAAAATTAACACCCTTGTGAAACTTAAAATATTACTTTAATTAGCATTTAGTTTATGTCACATCTTAATCTTGTTTTAAAAAGAAATAATTCTATAAAAATTTATGCAGAACAGTGGGGGGTGAAGCACATAATTTTGTCAGGATTTTCTCTGTGGGAAGCTGCAGCCCTGAGTCAGTGGAGAAAGATTAGCTCCTACTTAGAGCCGTGAATAGCAGTGTTAGTCCCACGTCCAGGGGAAAGTGTCTGACAGCGCAGCGGAGCCTTGGCTGGGTGAGCTGCGGGCCCCCACGTTCTTCTTAGGTTTCCCCATTTTCTCCATTTCTAAGTCCGGGAATGGTCTGTAGCTAGGTGCATAGATGAAGAAGGAACTTTTGAAAAAGTGGAGTCTAGCATGACTGACCTCATAATGATCCTCTGCAGTGACTTTCCCAGATACTCTTCCAAGAATCTCAGAATTTTTCACAGGCTTTTTTTTTTTTTTTTTTAACCACAGCACAGCTATTTAGGGTCATTTGTGTTGTGAGTTTCCCCCAGTATAACTATACTCACACGAGAAAAATTTGGAGGGAACTACAGAAAATGGCTTTTCCTTCCTTAAGCAGCTTTAAACTTCATGACCCATCATTTCAACCTTCTGGTTATTGTCTCCAACTTTCTCATCTGATCTCTCATTGCATCTGCTAAGAAAGTTTAGCCAAGTATTATACCTTCTCCTTCCTGTGTCCACATTAAATATATACACTTAACCATGATTAAAGTTAATCATTTCATATCTTAATTATTGGGAGTCATTTGCACATTAATAACAATTTGAATCTTAACTTTGCCGGGTTGTAGTGGTAGAAATGAGTAAGTTACAGCCCTACCGTCTCAAACGCCTGGTAGCGTACCTCCTTAATCTAATTAAGGAGATGGTTTATAATGACACAAAACATTTAATAATAGCATAACATATATTGTAATTAATGTCAAAATGAACAAGAGCTGTTATAAATTAAGAATACGACATTTTAATAATACTGTTGACAACAGCACTATAAACCTCATGTGGATAATTGTTTAAAAATAACTAACTGAAGTTAATTTAAGCAATGATATTTACAAACATCTACCCTGCAAGTGGCTTGTGTGTGGTTTACTTACATGTTGATACTTGTTCAATTAAACATTCCTCAAGGAGAAATACTTTGCTTCAGATGAAATGTTTTTCCACTTCCCCCTTTGTTTTCTCCGTCATTTGGTTGAGTGCCTGAGAAGGCTATGTGAAATAGTTCATTTTTGTAGGACGTGGCCCGGTCAGAAAGACATGTGTGTGCTCAGCCTGAAGTGATGAAGAAAGTCAAGCGTCCCAGTTTATCTTTCTCCTTCCTCGTGCCGGCCCTCCCGAGTCCCCCAGCCTGCAGACGGCTGTAAGAGGAAGTGTGTGGTTAGGTGTCTGCCTCGCTACTCCCCATGGGGCTCTCAGTCACTGGGCAGGGTCCCTGCCTGTACCTCCGGAGCCCTGACCAGGGATCTGGCTCTCCCTTGTTTTCCTGCCTGGAGAGCCTCAGGCACCTGGGTCACCACTGCTGATACTTGGGAACCACCGGGCATTGCGTTGTGTTTATAACTGCAGTCTTGCTATCCAGATTGAGAATCATCCAATGTAACTTTCCTGTTTAGGTGGGGACTCTTGGGCCCAGGAACCAGAGCAAGCTCCTTAAGTCTGCTCTTTCCTGTCACGCGGCACATCCAAGGCCCCATTCATTGTTTCTCACCTGGACTGATGGAAGGCTACCTTGTCTCCCCACAAACACTCTCGCCCCCTCCCATCTGCTCACGCTGCACGCACAGTGAGCGTTTAAACATGCTGATCTGATCATGTCACTTCTGATTAAAACCTTTCCTCTGAGGCTGGCATGGCCAGCCTCTGCCCGCATCTCCAGTCGCATCCAGAACCACTCCCTGCCTACCCCATCCCCACAGTTCAGCTCAGCTGTTTCCTCGGAATCAAGTTATATTCAAAGCGGCCTTCCTTGACTTCCCAAGACCAGGGCATTGCCTCTGAACACATCTCAGAATGCTCTGTACCCTCCCCAGCTCTCCCCAGAGATTTACCTGTTCACTTATTTGTTTCATGACTGTCCCCCCTCACCCCGCCCCTCCAAGCAGACACTGCAGACTTCATCAGGACCGTTTGCTCACCATTAGCTCCTAAATGCCCACAGTGCCCATTACATAGTAGATAGTCCAGAATTTATTCACTGAACGAATGAAAAATTAACGTACCAGTCACTTAATCCTTGTTTTTATTCCTTGTCTACACAAACTTCCTAACTAGGTTGTGTAGCAGGCAGCCTGCTCATGGCCTCGGGTGCTGGATTTCACTTAACTTGCTGAGTTGTCAGTAGCTCCATTTATTAAGTATGAAGTAGGTGCTATAATTATCCCTGTTTTATTGATGGAGCAAAATAAGGCTTAACATGGACCTCGGGCCTGACCTCTCGGCTGCAGTGTACTTCATGTCTGTTGTGACTTCACTGTTACAGGGTCTGTAATGAAGACGGAATCTGGATGAATCCCTAGTTTACGTCAGAAGTTACATAATCATCATCTCAAGATTATCTTACTACTTAGAATTGATACAGTATTCTCAGTCTGAGATGACTATTATTTTTCTCATTTTATGCAGAAGGAAACAGAGGTTCTCATTTAAGGAGGGATTAGGAGTCAGATTTGTTACACTCCAAATTCCTTGCTCTTTCTACTGCTCTTTAAAGTTCTGGCTAACAGTTCTCAGATGTGGCTGGGAGCAGTGAAATTTCCCTGACGTTCAGTCTCTGACAGCCTCACACTTCGTGATGGAGAGATGCCTAGGGACCCGCTTACAGACTGAGAGCTGCAAAGATGGTCTAAGAAACAAGATTCCCCCTTATTTTTAGATGACATAGTAGCTTCTGCCCATAGTCACGTAACCCGCCACGGCTTCATTTTTGTAAAATGAGGTTTGAATAAATAGATCCTAATCTCCCACCCAGTGCTGAGTCCATAATTCTGTATCAGCTGTTAGGAAGACTCCTGTTTCGTTTTTCTTTTCCTTTTTCTTTTTTATTGAAGCTGTAGTTGACTTACAGTGTTGTGTTATTTTCTGGTACATAGCATAGTGATTCAGTTATACATATTTATTACAGATGTATCTTCTTCATATCCTTTTTCATTATACGTTATTACAAGCTACTGAATATAATCCCCTGTGCTAAACAGTAGGACCTTGTTGTTTATTGGTTTTATATATAGTAGTTTGTATCTGCTAATCCCAAACTCCTTTTATGCCTCACCCCCCCCCCCCAACCCTTTCCCCTTTGGTAACTGTAAATTTGTTTTCTGTGTCTGGGAAGACAGCTGTTTCTTACATTTATTGCATGAAAGCCACAAAGCTGTCAAAGAAAGATGCCAAGAAAATTTGTGGATTAGCAACTTTCTTGAGCGACCAGACCAGAGAATCATGCATCTTTCATTTTAGTTATAGACAGGACAGAGTATTATGATTTTCAAAGATACAGGATTCAGGAATTCTGATTCTTAAGAAGCACTTTAAACTGTCTGATATTTTGGGAAAATTTATTGGGAGACACAGTGTTTATGACACAGCCCAAATTGACTGGCCTCAGGCATTAGAATGTATCTCATACCTGACCGCGTGAGAGTCTGTCATACTCTGGGCACAAAGGAATTTAAGTCTGTGTCAGGCCAGGGGATTCCGCAGTCCTGGATCGTCTTCGCAGTAGCTCTTCTCAGGTTTCTTGCTGTGGATGAAAAGATGAGCTTTGAAGTCAGACCTGGGCTTGATCTTGGATCTGCCCCCGTTAATAGGCTGTGTCATCCTGATCAGTTCATTTAATATTCTGAGCCTTATATTTTCGCGTCTAAAATGTGTGTAATAACAATCTCCTAGGGTTGTTATGAGGATTAAATGAAAAAAAAGTGTAAAGAACTTGGCGTTGTGCTAAACAGACCCAAAATAGTGAAATGTTGCTGTTCTCTGAGATCCGCACGGCCCTCGCCTTTTTACTCAGAATTGAGTTATATCTTTCTGACCCTAAGATTTGGTTCATAAAATCTATGTGGTCAGGTAGGAGTTCTCCGCATATTTTTCAGATATCCTTTCTAGCCCAGCTATATCAGGAAGTAGTACATTAGCAGACATGGAAATAATTGTGGTTCTGGTGTGGTGGGACACAGGCCTTTTTCTCTCTCACGGTTTTCATGGCCCTGATTCCTCCATTGTTGAACCAGTCTGGTCTTACTAGTTCAAGTGAGCAAGAACCATTTCACGCTGTTTGTCTTTCCCTCTCCACTCTATATAGGAAGCCCTTTGGATTCCCTCATTTAGTGTTTAATACTCAGACCCTGATCTCCATTATTCGGGTCCTGTGGTACAGAGCTGGTCACAGGAGTCCCCTCAGTTCCATGTCAAGTTTTTCCTTCTCTAGAGAGATTGTCTTTACACTGTTGAATGGGAGCTGTTTGGAAAGACATCTGACCGTACCACCATCAATAGCTTCTGTGGCATAAATACCACAAACTAACATGGTCTGAAAAACTCCTTCTCTTTGAGTAAATGGAACCTTTTCTGCTTTTTGAAGTCAGTTATGTACTTCGGAGGCAGGAAATCCTCAGCTCAGGGGCACAGCATCTGTTGGAATCCTCCAGGACAGTGGCTTTCGTGATGAACTCATCCTCCCTTTCTCTTTTCCTCTTCACCTATCCTTTCCTCTTAAAGCCCTTTTTACCTAGACTGACCTGTCTGCTAGTGATCTCTGTTTGACCGTACGGCTGCAGTCCAGCACTCCCTTCTGACTTGATAAAAGAGCTATGGAGTCAAAGTCTGTGATCATCTGTGAGACAGTTCGTTTCTGCCTTTAAAGAAATCCCACAATTTTCTAAACTCTAACACCTATTGTGTCTTCTGTTCCTTCTCTCTATTGTGTTCTGGATTTAATTCTCTCAGACTGCTCTTTCTGTTCCTGATCGTTAAGCATGATTAGCAAAAAGAACTGTGCCTGACAGAGAGTCGCTTAGAGAAGTGTGTTATCTTTGATTCAGCCTGAGCCCAAAGGTTCTCTGCTGATTCCTCATGTAATGAGGTAGAGGCAGTTCTGGTACATTCTCTTAGGAAGTACAAAGGCTTCCTGAGTGAAAAGGGTTTGTGAGTCAGGGAGCCTCACGGAAAGTGCTCAGTAAATATGTGTGGAATGAATATTGCAAATCAAAATTCTTTTACATCTGGATAATGCCAGGTCCCAGTTTTTTCAAGTTATTTTTTATTGGTTTTGTCTTATTAATCTTTCAGACTTTTTGAAAAGACCTCTAGAGAGTTATGTGAAAAAATTAAAAGTACCAGTTCATGTAATTCGAATGGAGCAGCGTTCTGGATTGATCCGAGCTAGATTAAAAGGAGCTGCCGTGTCTAAAGGCCAAGTGATCACCTTTCTGGACGCGCACTGTGAGTGCACGGTGGGCTGGCTGGAGCCTCTCCTAGCCAGGATCAAACATGACAGGTAATTTTCTGGCGTCTGTAAATTGTTTCCATTGCGTTTGTCCTAACCCATGGTAAGTTGCAAAATTCTGATCTCTAAATAAATACAAAGATAATTTCCCCTGAAGTTCTTTTTAAAAATACCTGTGAGGAGCACTCTAGACTAAACATGAAGAAGGCCAAGTCCTGAAGTCTAGAAGGAACGTTTGTAGGCTGTCTTGTTAATGAGGGTGGGTTAGGAGAGGGGGTGTTAGGACGCACACTGTACGTTCTGTTCATTAAACGGGAGCAGAACACAAGGACAGTGAACTCAGGGAAGGGAGGATAAACCCTCGTCCCTGCTCTCTCGAGCTAACGCTGGGGCGGGCAGGGCAGCCCCTCTCTGTCTGCATCCTTACTGGGACTGCAGCTCTCAGCCCGGAGCACGAAGGAGCAGAAGGGGGCGGGGAGACACACGCTGCCTGCGGAAGTGTTTGGCTGCGTGAGGAGAAGCGCTGTGATCTCAGGTAACACAGGAGGAGCGTGCGGAGCAGGGCCAGCCTCTCATGATGCACGGCTTCCGAAGGATGACCTGCTGCTAGGCCCTGGCTTAGCTCTTAGGTATCAGGAGGGAGCCGGACCTCAGTCTGCTAGACCCGTGCTAGTTGAATTTCTGCTGCTCATTGCAGTGTGACCCAGAGGCTGTGGCTACTTAACATTAAGGTTTAGATTTCAGCAGCGTAAACTTTTACTAGTCAAGTGGAGCAGAGTGGGACCTAAAGCCACTGCATCTGTTCTGTTTGTAAGCAAATGCTGGACCTACATCTCTCCCCTTTCAAAGAAGAATAAACAGAAAAAGCCAGCTTCGGGGCAGTGAGAAGATCTTTAGAAAGGAGCGCATTGCCTGCAGAAGGAATAGGGTATCTCTGTGCGTTGTTTTCTGTGTGTAACAGATGACTGATTTCGGAAGTATTTGCTTTTTTAAAGACATCTTGTAACCTTTATGAAGCAGGAGCCTGGACCCACAGAGAGAAAGCAGTGTGAGGTGATGACAGAAATACGAAGGGAAATTGGCTGAAATAACAGCCATGACAACTTCCAGTTGGGCTGAATGGTAGATTAGGTGTCCTGAATAATTTTTCCAACTGAGAAAGCTAAATGCTGGATAAATAGAAGACACATTTTTAAATGCATCACTGAGTTGGCACCAAAGTAAGAAAGTTTGCAGACCTCAGCATGACGAGCAGAGAAGTAAGCAGCACAGACACTAACGCCAGCTTTCACTTGTGGGGCTCCTGCTGAGCTCGGGGAGCACGGCTTCTGCCTTGAAAGAAAAACGGATGGGAGGGTGGAGGCGAGGCCTGGGCCCTGCCTACAGTGGGAAGGCAGATAGCAAACACCTGTATAAAGCGAGGCTCTCCGTGTCTGTACCTCCCTGTTAGTGAGAATGAGAAATGAATCCTACCACGCCAGAGAAAACTGGTACGGAGTGGAAGAGGGCGAACAGATTTCCGTCAAGAATTTGTAAGCAGAATGTAGAGAAAGGGGGAGCCCACTCCGCTCTTTTTATGAGACTAGTGTAACCTTGATATGCAGTCAGAAAAGAGGTGCATGGAAAATTACAGACCCACTCATGAATGCTAATACGGAAACCTCACACCACCAGCAAACTGGGTCCAACTGGGAGCGGAAAAGTATCAATACATAAACAACATGTCATTACTAGTTGGTTTAATATTATAAAACCAGTTCACATAATATACCCCATTAACATGTTTCTGAAACTGCTTAAAACCCTATCATTAAAACTCTGACCACTTTAATAGATACAGAAAAAAGTGTTCATTTATGATTAAAATGAACATCAATTTATGATTAAAAATACTTAGTAAACTATTACAGAATGGAAATTTACTAATCTAAAAAAAAAAAAGATAGTTAACCCCCCCCAAAACCACACACCTTACCTAGCAAACATCGTATTAATGGAGAAATGTTGAAAGTAATTTTTGAACGATATGGCACAAGAGAAGGAGGCCCTGAATTATTACTGTTAACTCAGTATTATTGGAAGCCTTCGACTCTGCAGTAATACAAGAAACAAGGTGTATAAGAATTGGAAAGGAAAATACAAGTGCTGTCAGTTGCAAATGATGTGTTTTTTATGAAGAAAAGTAATCTATACACAACATAGTAGAAAACAGTAAGAATTTAGCAATATTGACAAACGTAAGATCACCATAGAAAAGTCAATTGCCTTCTCCATAAGAGTTAGGAATAGGTAGAAAATACGTGAAAAGAAGAAAAGAAATGAAACCATTTATAATAGCAATGGAAATCATAGGCGGTAATTAGGAATATGTTTAACAAATGATGCATGAAATAGAAAACTGTTGAAATTCACTGGAAAGTAATCTGAGCAGAGAGAGAAGGGTAATGTTCATGGATAGAAAAGTCAATAGAAAAATGTCATTTCTCCCCACATTGATCTAAAAATTCAGTGCATTTCTAATTGAAATCTCAACAGAATTTTCTTGGAGAAACTGGCTGATTCTCACCTTTACGTGGAAATGCATGTTTTTAAGAATAGCTAAAATACCCCTGGAAAAAAAGGAGCCAGGTCCAGTGGGGCTGCCCTCCTAGAGTCAGACTTACTTCAAAGCCGTTTCAATTGTGGCAGTGATGTGCTGATGCAGGAATTCACAAACAGACGAGTAAAACAGAGCCGCCCATGTTTATGGGAAAACTTGACCTATGACAGAGCAGGCACTTAAAATTACAGCAGAAGAAGGGACTGTTAAATAATGCCGGAATAATTGGTCATCCTTAAGAAGAATAAATGAAGTTGGATACTTACTGCGTGTCACACCCAAAGTCAGTTCCATGAGGGTTAAAGACAAATATGAAAGGCAAAAATACAATTCTTTTTAAAGATAATATATGGGAGAATATCTTTATGATTAGGGAGTAGAGAAAGGTTTCTTAAATAAGACACCAATTGGATGGGGAGGATATCACATACTCTCAAATGTGGCTCCCGGGGGCTCTGAGCAGGGTACCTTTCCTCAGAATGGGCTGTGGTTATGTGTGAATTTTTTCAAGTGTGAAAATCACAAATACCAAGAGAAAACTTTTTCAGTGTGTATGATCAGGCAATTTGTATGAAGAAATACAAACTTCAGGGAAAATACTCTTTTTAATAATAATACAAATTTTTAAAATCCTGAGATAACTGCTTAATAAAATTACAAGAAAACAGTATCTGAAGCTGATAGCACTGTGAGGACGTTGCACGTACATGTGATACTTGGGAATCGGTGATGCGTAGTGCCACGAAAGGTTCTTGACTTGGCTGATCTCACTCCTGGAAGTTTCTTCTTAAGGCAAAAGTGAAATTATATATATATATAAACATCATCACTTAGTATCTTAACAGCGGAAATCTCTAAGGAACATACATGTCCAAGAGCCATTTTTTAGGAAAAGTGTGAGCTTAAAATTATTAAATATATAGTCATTTTTGAAAACTAGAAAAAGTCGAAGGATTTTTACACGTGGCCAGTATGTCAGAGTATGAATGGAAGAGGTGTGGAAGGTTATCAGCAAATAAATATGATGAGTAATTATGTTGCTACCTTGGCAGGATATAGCAGAGAGGTTTTTTCACCATTGTCTTAACATTAACATAGACTGTATTTTTATTTTAAAAACACTCACTATACAATTGTTATATAGTTGTTATGACAGGCCTCAGAATGAACGTTTTAAAAGGTTTTTTTAATTCGCTTTCATGAGTTTAGGAGGACAGTGGTCTGTCCTATCATCGACGTGATCAGTGACGATACTTTTGAGTACATGGCCGGCTCTGACATGACCTATGGCGGGTTCAACTGGAAGCTCAATTTCCGCTGGTATCCTGTTCCCCAGAGAGAGATGGACAGAAGGAAAGGTGATCGGACTCTTCCTGTCAGGTAATTAGTTTGTCAAACATTTTCCCTAACGTGTTGTTGGCAGAGGGGTGTGAAGCTTTGGGAGTTGTATTAGCAGGATTAGAAGTGTATTTTGAGAGACATGAAGCGTTTGTGCACTGTACGTGTAGTTAGGAGCCATCTTTCACACACATCATCATTTCAGAGAGGGATTTTTTTCCTCTGATGAATTAATAAAATTAGAATCTTTCATTTCTGTAAATCTAGTGCCAGTGAGATGGTGATACGCATATGTTCTTTCGTTCCTGTATGAACATTTTGCAAGTCTGTAAGTCAGATTCATGCTTTAATTCAGTTATTTAGGATAAAAATATTTAACTTAAACAGTCCCTTAATTAATTGTAAGTGCCAGTATGTGAAAATATTACCTAAAACTGGGTCCTTGCACTAAAATCTAAGATTTTAAGTTCAGACTCATACCACCTGATAAGATTAGTAAAATTGTTTGAAATATAAAAATAGCCAGAATTGACAAAAGTATGAAAAAGGATTTCCGTGAACGCATTTCTGCTTTTTTTTTGCTCTACATTTGGTCTTATGTGGATTTTTTTCAGAAAGGGATAAAAACCGTCATGCTATCTAGGACCTTTAGATTGAGGCCTTGAGCTTTCTGAGCCATCGTAGGATTTATCCTGGTTGCATCAGCCTGCTGCTTCTGTAGTAACTGGGAGTTCCTGCAGAACCAGGCTTTTTAGCTTTCTTCTCTCCTGGGCTTCCCAGATCTGTCTTCCTTTGAGTTAAGTCCAGTTCTGGCAAAGCTGAAGAGAGGTTTCACTAATTCTGCGCTCTTTCTCCCTAGCCAGCCCGAGGCCTTTCCTTGTAGAGGGACTTCCCCACTCTTCTCCTGACGACAGTTCAGATCACCATCTGAACCAAGTGTTCCTAAGCATTTCACAGATGATGGACTTCTTTGAAAAATCTGATAAAAAGCTATGAGTCTCCTGTAAAGGGGGTGGGGGGAGCAGGGATGTACATGGGCAAACAGAAGGTTCTGCATATAATCCTAGGACATTTAGAGTGACCCCCAGACCCAGGTGAAGAAAGCCTTGCACTCAGTGAAGAAGCTGGGTGTCAGCCCTTGTCCTGTGCCTCCTAAGGTATTAGACCTTCTTCCTCTTTCTTGCTCTTCTAAAATCAAAGTAAGTCCTAGCTTCTTTGTGGAAATAACTATTTCTACTAGAAAAGCAAATGCTGCCGCCCTGACCAGTGCATGGAATGAGTATGTTTTAGGCCTACAGAGATGGCCAGTTCATCCTAAAATACGATCTTCATAGTGTTCTCTGTCTCTGGAACTTAATTACTTTCTCCTAGTTGGAGTCCTTTTTTTCTCCATACTCATTCCTCAAGGAAACCAGTGTTTGATTTTCATTTATTTAAATCCTCTTTCATTATCATTTCTCTGCTTAATTCTGTGTATTCCCACCCCCTCTGCATACCTGGGCCAGGCTTCGAGGCAGAGAGTGTACCGGACTCAGTCAGGGTGATGAGCCCCTAGGAGGAGCATGTGGATTTTATTCTGTTCTTCGTCTCCTTCCTTAAAGGTTCAGGGAAAGGGCTGCATTGTTTTCATCCTATTTAATCTTACATCTCTGCAATGTTTGCCACCCTTAAGAAGCTGCTCTGTTAGAGCTGCTGGTATGAGTCTAGTTGGTTAATGTGCTCAACTGCATTTACGGTTGCTAGGAACTATGGAGTGGGTACACAGTCAGGTGGAGAGGATTTCAAGAAGCAGCTTCATTTTAAGGAGTTTGGGGTGGAAGCTCAGTTGGGACCCAAGGACCAGGAAAGGTACTAAAGACAGTAAGAGCCCTTGGGACTGGGCCGGGAAGGATGTCCAGGCAGAGAAGGACGTCCGGGCAGGAGCTGTGACAGCATGACTGGGGTGCAGGTCATGTCTGGAAGCCAAATAACAGCATAAAAACAAAGCGAGCCCTGGGGGCCAATGAACGTTTCTGAAAAGTGTGAGAATAAGCATTTATTCCGTAGTCATAAACCGTTAAAAAACTACTTTTAAAAACAAAAACTGATAGTAAATTTTAAATTGTTACAATTAACAGTATAGTATTATGATTGAATTTCAGAACACCTACAATGGCAGGAGGCCTTTTTTCAATAGACAGAGATTACTTTCAGGAAATTGGAACATATGATGCTGGAATGGATATTTGGGGAGGAGAAAACCTAGAAATTTCCTTTAGGGTAAGTTCCCTTTGAAAAAAGTAATCTGTGTAACCTCAAATATGGATATGCTTTAAATATTCATGTTATCTCTAAATAAAAAATAAAAAGTGAATATAATGTGAGTTTAATCAGACTTAACAGTCTTCAGTCCATAAACAGTTTGGTGATACTAGTAAGGATTCATTTTGAACAATTTTAAGCAAATAAATTAGTTTTCTTAATAGCCCACCTGTAAAACTTACACAAGATTCCGTAGTTGTTTTTAATTTGTTACTTTCAAGGAAGTAATCTAAACTCTAAAAATAAACAAAAAATAACATGTAGATGCTACTGTGTTACTTAACTGCCAAAAACATAACTTCACTTTCTTTAATATGCTGTGTCCTTCTGGTTTGAAAGTTTTTCTCTTGTCTAAAACCTGGTCATTTCACCAGCTTTGTATTTTTTGATAAAAAAAAAAAGGCAAAAGAATTCTGAAATCACTCTGAATTAATTTTACCCAGTCAGCCTTGTCTTATGCATTTCACGTTCATAAAAATCAACATATTTTTAAGATGACGCGGTGTGTTTCTGAAAATAATGGACTTTAGACACATGGCTTATAGCGGAAACCACACTGAGTTGCCCTGAGGCCTAACGCAGCTAGCTCGCCTTGTTCCTGGTGGGGCGCTTTGGCCTTCATGAAAGGAGAGGTTTGGACTCCTGATTGTCTTGGAGATCCCACCAACCTGTATCACTTTACAATCCTGGAAAAACATTAAAGTAGGAACACTGAATATTTAACAAAATCAAAACTTTTCAAAATGTGTTTTAATTGTAATTAGAAGATGTTTAACTTATGGGAAAATGTGTTTTGAAAGGAGCAGAAGGATAATTAATTAAGGATGTGAAACTGTACTTAATGATCTTTCTTGTACCCCTTTTTGTTTTTATTCTGACAAAGACATAGAGTGTGTTCTCACTGTCCCACCGAGTCTCGCGTGAGTCGTCCAGGTTTGATTCCTAGGTTCTAGTTGATGCACAGGCTGCGACACAGGTTTGGAGGAGGAGGAACAGATAAGACTCTGGCTGAATGTTCCGTGGTCAAAGGTTTTTTGACCATGAACCATATTAATAAAGTTATACGCACAACCCAAAATGTAAACATTTCAGGGAACAGTATGTCCTTGTTAGTAAGTACAGGTTGCAATCCATCAAATTTGAATTTTATGACCCTTGTAAGAGTGATGGCCTGCAGTTAGAAAAATACTGCTGTAGATGGCATGTCTTTTCTGAATTTAGCCTTTAACTTATCCTTCTGGATTTAACCTTCAGCTTCTGGTTCGATCAGAACCACACATAGAGGAAGCACTTGCTTTGTGACCATATAACAGGAGCTCCACTGTACACCCTTGATTGAGCTCAATAGATGTGAATGATTTTTTAAAAAACTATTGGTGTGTAAAACCGGTCTTCCTTGCTGCTTTCAGATTTGGCAGTGTGGAGGGACTTTGGAGATTGTCACATGCTCACATGTCGGACATGTGTTCCGGAAAGCTACACCCTACACGTTTCCAGGAGGCACGGGACAGATTATCAATAAAAATAACAGACGACTTGCCGAAGTGTGGATGGATGAATTCAAGAATTTCTTCTATATAATTTCTCCAGGTTAGCATTGTTTTGCATTGGAAATACAAGACTCTCTTGACCCTGATCCTTATGCATTCTGAGGAGAGGTAAGAAGGGGTGGAAAAGAAGCTTTGAGGAGAGGTGAAGCATCTACCTGCTAGGCTGTTGTAGGAATAAGTGAAAGCACACATAGTACAGAGAGTGCCGGCGGAATGCCTGCTGCGGTATGTCAGTGACGCGGCAGTGCGTCACCCAGTGCTGCAGAAGTTCCTGTTGGTCCAGGTGCTGTCCGTGCTCTTTTTTTTTTTTTTTTTTTTAAACCCAACTGCAGCATTTAGCATTTATATGAGACTGCCAAGTATTCCAGGGCGAGTGCAGAGCCCTCCAGCATGCCTCAAGGGACTTCTCTCCAGGAACTTCGCTCTGCTCTTCCCAGTGTTTTGGGAGCAGCTGTTCTGTCAGCTGTGACTCCGCCCGCCATTGTGACCATTCCATCCGCGCCTCGTCACCACTGCCCAGTGGCAGGGTGCGCGACGCAGTCAGTCGTGTGCGAGAAACCTGACCAAAAACAAGTGCTCTGTTCAGTATTTGGGCAACACTGATACTTATTTTTGTTTTTGCCGTAACAAATCTTAAAGTGTTCTGGCCCCATATAACTTACATTTGTTTGTAATAATATTAGCATGTGTATCATTCACATAAATTTAATTTTTCTTTGAAAAACACATATTAATGGATTTCCTTGTTTTGTCCTGGGGAGGTGGGTTTATGGTATGTCACTTGCGTAGTCACGCGGCACCAGCTGCTGCCACTTTTCCCATTCGCCTGGCTTGTTTGTTACCTAGTAGCACGTCAGTAACTCAGTCGCTTACTTCTTTTGACAGGTGTTACAAAAGTAGACTACGGAGACATATCATCAAGGCTGGGTCTGAGACACAAACTCCAATGCAGACCTTTCTCTTGGTACCTTGAGAACATTTATCCTGACTCTCAGATTCCACGTCACTATTTCTCTTTGGGAGAGGTAAGGGGGAAAAAGTATTCTGTGTGGTTATTATGTTCTCACTAATTTATCAAAAAAAACAGAGGTTAAACTTGTAAGCAGGGAGCACCTCCATATTAGGGTTACGTAGTCCAGTGTGGGAAGTTCTTGTTAGCTGACAGTCTACCTTATCACTTGAAACTTCATTTTTTTTCATGTTATGTTTTATTAAAATAAGAATGCTGTGTGCCTGACCTTTCACAGTTAGACCTCTGTTACAATATATTAGTGTCTTCAGTAGACGACTTATTTTAACAAACTGGCCCATTTAGTTGAAACCATATATTCCTGAAGCTAATGTCCTAGCATTAATTAGCCCGGATCAAAGTTTGAGGAACTTCCAGTAAAGATAAACTGTAAAGAACTGACAAGGAAACTTGAAAGACTGTTTATGGTAAGCTGTATTTTTAGCATCCGTTTATCTTCCTTTGGGAGCCCTAAATCTCAGTTTGGGATGCAAGTTGGAATGAGTGGTGGTTAGCGTCTTTATTCCTGATGATGCCTTAGTCATGGCTCCTAGAATTCAGCGGCAGATCTTCTTGAAACTTAGTAAGTAATTTACTTATTGATGCTCATAATTAGTTAACGTAATTACCTGTGCTTTGGAGTTCGGCCTTTTTACCTTGTGGCTGCCCACAGTGTGGGGTCTCGTGTGAGAAAGACTTCCCTTCCGGCGTGACTCCTCCTGCCAGGACGCTCACGAGGCAGCGATCCTCGTGCCCCTCCCCACCGCATCCCCAGAGGGTTGAGAGCCGTTCACTCTGCGTCCCCGCCGACGCTGGGCTCCACGTGTAGGAAGTCTGAGTGGGTCCTTCTCTTTAGCCCAGGGGTCTGATCAAGTCACAGATTCTGTTAGCTTCCCAGGGCTGCCACCGAGGGGCTGGAACAACAGAAACGTACCACCTCACAGTTCTGGGGATGAGAAGTCTGAGATGAGGGTCTGGGCAGGTTTGCTTCCTTCTGAGCTCTGTGAGGAAGGATCTGTCCTCTGCCTCCTTCTGGCTTTTGGAGTTTGCTGGCCACCTTTGGTGTTCCGGGTGTGTGGACGCATCACCCCGATTCCTGTCTCCTAACCCCCAGTATCTCAGAATGTGGCCGTATTTGGAGATGGGGTTTTTACAGAGGCAGTTAAGTTACAATGAGGTCATCAGGGTGAGCCCTAATCCAGTGTGACTGGGGTCCTTGTGAAAAGGGCACGTTGGGAGATACTCACACACAGGAGAAGGCGTATGAAGATGAGGGCAGAGATGGATTTTGGGGAAAGAGTATTCCAGGCACAAGGAAAAACAAATACAAAGGACGTAAGGCAAGAATGCACTTTGGCACGTTCCGGAAGCAGCAGAGAGGCTGGCTGGCTGGAGCAGTGGGCCGGGGGGAGCAGTAAAGGAACAGGCCAAGACGTAGTGAGGCCAGATCACACAGAGCTTGCAGGCCGTGGGGAGGACTCCGGGTTCGGTTCTGAGGTGGGAAGCCACAGGGAGCGACGAGCAAACTTTCACTGGAAGGATCAGACTGTCTGCTGTTTCAGGCAAAACTATATGGGAAGGAGAGTAGAGCTGGCGTATTGGTGAGAAAAGAGTAGCCGAGGATTATATTAAGATTTCACCTGAGGAGCTGGGACAGGGAACATGGTGTCACTGAGATGGGAAAGCCTGCAGAGCAGGTGCAGGAGGCACTGAGCAGTGCCGTTCGGGACACGTTCAGTTTGATCCAGGTAAAGACAGTATGTAAGTAGTTACATTAAAAAACCTGCACCTTGGACAAGATTTTGGAGATTGAAAGTTAGGGGCTGTTAGTATATAGGTCATTTTTAAAACCACAGAACTTTGAGAGCACCTTGGGAGGAGTGAATGCCAATGGAGAAGAGGGGAGGACTGAGGACCAAGCCATAAAAAAACTCCACTATTTAGAAATTATGAAGATGAAAAGGAATCAGCTAAAGAGACTGATGAGAAGGAGTGAGCACTGAACTAGAAAGAGAACCGAGGGAGTGATGTCCCAGAGACTGAGTGAAGGGCTTGTTTCACAGACGGGGACGTGATGGGCTGTGCGGAACAGTGCGGAAAGGGTAGGGAGACGAGCCTGGGCACTGGCCGCTGGATTAGCGGGAGACGCTGTCAGGCTCCAGCTCTCCGTGTCAGGCGGGCTCCTGTGGAGGTGGCAGGGACAGAATGTCTGATGGCTTCAAAGGAGATCAGGAGAAGAGGAAGTGGAGATGATGAGTGTGGTTGAGAAATTTTGCTGTAAAGCAGAACAGAGAAGTGAGTGGTAGCTGGGGTGGAGGGGGTGGTTAAAGAAGGGTTTTTTATATTTTGCTATGATGAAACTGCTGGCGCACATGACACAAAAGAGAACGTGTGAAGATGCTAGAAAAGAGGCACTGACCGCAGAGCCACGTGCACCTGGGGGCGTGGGGGGCAGTTCCTCCCCCACACCAGGGAGGAAGGTGGGGGGCCTGGGGCCAAGTGCAGGGGACAGGGTGGGGGGCTAGAAGCCGGCCATTTGAGGTGGGAGGGTGGGGGGGTTCTCGGGTGAGCTGTTTCCTCGGTTGGATGCGAGATCGTTGGCTGAGGGTGAAGGAGGGGGTTGGTGGTTTGGGGAGAGAGGAAGAGATGTAAAGTAGGAAAGTGGGATGTGGTCGGGCGAAGAGGTGACAGAGGGGAGCTGGATGGCGGTGAGTCAGAGGAGGCTGTTGGGCCTGGTTGCACTTTGTCCAGCGCCAGGGCCAGCACGGCTCCCAATTTCATCCTGGGAGGTTCCTGAGCCTGCTTGCGGGTTGACTTGAGCGCCCTGCCTCTGAACTTTGCTGTGATTTCAGGAAGTCACCCTCAAACAAGCAAGGGGCGCGCTGAGTTTCTGGCCTCGTTACTGAGCGTCTGTTCCCTTTGCTGGAGCCTCATTCCAATCAAGAAAGGCCCCGGGTGGGTGAAGCTGTGGGAAGATTTATGGCAGTTGCTCGCCTGCAGAATAGAGAATGAGCTTTTTTTGTTTGTTTTCTTTGAACTGACCCGATTTTGGACAACACCTAGGCATTGTTATCTGGGCCAGAATACAGACATACTACAAAGAGCCACTTGTTAGCCCATGGGAGATGACTGCCAAGGCAGGCGGCCTTTTACTGCCCCCGCCAGCTGGCTTTCTGCATCAGGAACAGATTTTACCCTCTGTGGCCTGCTTGTTAACGCCTCAGTAACTAAGCCGCTGCTATTCTAAATTCACATTTTTATAGGATATTGTAAATAAAATCAGTTTGTATGTTTGAAAAAAAAAAAAACTGACAGAATCTTAGCCATACAGTGATTTTTTTCCCCCAACTCATAGCCTTTACCTCAGGAATTAGAGGGTCAGCGGGAAGTGCAGACTGTGTGTGCGCCTGTCCGGTCAGCCTCGCTAACGTGTGGCATTTTCACTGTCCCACAGATACGAAATGTGGAAACAAATCAGTGTCTAGATAATATGGCTAGAAAAGAGAATGAAAAAGTTGGGATCTTTAACTGTCACGGTATGGGAGGTAATCAGGTGAGTATTTTAGGCTCTAAAGGTGTAATTTTCAGATTTGTTTTAAATCTTCTTACTTTTTTACTTCATGATGTCATTCAGGAAATGTTTTCTACCTTTAAAGAGAAAATAATGAAGACCTTTAGGAGAATTGAGCCTTCAGTATAATGATTATTTTTAAATGAAACATTTGTAAAAGGCCTTTTATGAGAACTGTATTTACATGGTTGTGAATGAATTTGTTTTGTCCTTTTTGGTCAAACAAGGTGACAGCCCTTGGCAATATGCTCAGTGTATACAGAGAACTCAAGGTCATTTTTTCTTTCCTCTCTTCAAAATTATTAGTAGCTTTTCTGAGTCACTTACTCTCCATTACATTAAGAAAGTTGAAAAAATACGTATCTTGAAATACTTGTCTTTCTCCCTGCCAGATTCTTGGGCACATAAAACAGCGATTAATTTACTTTATTGCCAAAGCTCATACGTGTGCACTTCTGGTTTTCAGGTTTTCTCTTACACCGCCAATAAAGAAATTAGAACAGATGACCTCTGCTTGGATGTCTCCAAACTTAACGGCCCAGTCACAATGCTCAAATGCCACCACCTAAAAGGCAACCAACTTTGGGAGTATGACCCAGTGGTAAGTGATCCAGTTGAATACAGGAATAAAATTGTGTTGTTGGGTGGATTTTATATACTGCTTTGTATCTAAAAGAGTGAACCCTTGTGGAGTCTGCATATGGATCAGTGTTCTCATACTCTAAAAATTGACAGGAAAAACAATGTAAGTAAAACAACATGCTTTATTTAATCTCCCCAGTAACTAACTTGGTCTTGCCTCCAGTCCCTAGGTCCTTGTTGTCACCATGTGGCCACTCCCCCCTGTGGGTCGCAAGCTCTCCGTTTAGGGTGGGAGAAAAAATGACTGAGTTAAACACCTGGGTACAAGTCTCGTTAATTAATGAAATTCTCCAGCTCATCATGATGCTTCGGTGACATATGTGACAGAACTCTCTCTGCCTTCCTCTGGAGCCGCTCTCTCTGCCTTCCTCTGGAGCCGCTCCCTCTTCCCACCTGCTGTGTGTTGCACTTAACATCAAGGTGCTTGAAAGACACTGATTCAGGCAGAGCATCTCCAGTAAACCTCTCTTCCTCTCCTCGTATCTGGCTGCACCTCCCAGCCTGTGTGTTTGCTCTGCGGCTCTGGCACCAGCACCTTCACTACATCTTTTCTCTGGTTATTTTTCTTTTGCTTACAAGCACTAGCTTTCTTCTCCACGTTAGGAACGACTTTTGTTCCTACTGTGCTTTCTGCCTACCCTCCTGCTTTTCCCCTGTGATGGATGACAGCGAGTGAATGGCCCGCACTTGTGCCTCTGGTTCTTCACCCTGGCTCCTGCCTGGGCCCGACACTGTACCGGAACAGCTCCTGGATGCACAGCCAGGGCATTCCCGTCTCTTTTCCTTAACTTCCAATAGCATTTACTGTTGCGAAGCAGGTATTTTAAAGTCCTCTTACCCGTTGGCTTTAGATCCACTAGTGTTTAGTTTCTTGTCTTAGCTTTCTTCTCTCTGCTTCTTTCGTCTGCTTGGCTCACTCTGCTGCCTCATTCCACCCCTAAATGAAGACGTCCGAGCCAAGCTGTGACTTCAGCTGCCTTTGCTCCTTACACTGGGTCACACGCAAACCCTGGTCTACTTTCATTGTCAACCTGCTATTCCCCGAACACACCCTGGACTTTCTCACTTTACGTTTAAGATCATACAGTTCACTCTGCCTAACAAATCCTACCCATTCTTGAGGACCCGGAATTGACGTCACATCCATGAATCCCAGCCAGAAATCAGTTGTCTTTTAGTTATTGTCTCTGACCCCTGTAATGCTGTACTTCTTTACAGTCATTTATCTACCAGTCTTCTCATCCCTATTAGATAGACCCAATCCAGGGTCTGCCTTCACAGTGTCAGACTACAAAGTATACACGTGTATTAAATGCAGCAGTAGTTCCATTAACGTGACTATTGGAAATGGTGCGAATACCCTGTTCCAGTGGTTTCCGTGGTGCCTGCTGTTGCCATTTTGGGTGCAGCCGTCCTGAGCCCTGCAGGATACATGGCATCTCTGACTCCAGACAGTAAATGCCAGTGTAGCCCACAGTCATGGTGGGAACCAAAATATTTTTAAAATTAAAAAGACCCCCAGTTGTATGTTCACTGGAAAATGATGATATATGTAATTAGGTAACAATTTACTATATAATAGCATGAAAAAATAGTGGTTTTTTTTTTTCTTAAGCGTGGGGGTAAGTGGATTCAATGGCAGCAGTATTCCTGGCTTTCCCTGGCGGCCACTGCATGGGTGCTACAGCTCTCACCACCACAGCCAGCTCAAGGCGGGAAGCGGGCATGCTGCACTGCTCCATGAACTGCTCTTTATCAGCAAAGCCAAAGCTTTTCCTGGATTCCCCGCAGTAGACTCTGCTCTGTCTCATGGGCCAGAACCTCCTCTCACAGGAACCCCCCAGCCGCACGGGAGGCTGGGAAGACAGGCACGTGGCGTCCCCGTCTTCATGGTGTGACGTGGCCCGGAGACAGGGAGTAGGAATGGCTGTGGGCAGACTGTGTATAACCTGCAGGGGCTGCCGTGATAGTTACTCCAAAAGCAAATGCTTTGAAACTAGAGCTGCTTTATTTAGGGTATTCTGAAAGAACCAGTTACGAGTGTAAGTTTCAAAACTCCTAATGCACTTTGCAAGGTGTCTTTCCTTAGATAGAATTTAGTAGTGCAGGCTGGGTTCTCCCTGAAACAGACTGCAACCAGCTTAGCGTTCAGGAGGAAAGAGACGGCAAAATTGGGCAGAGGAAGGAGTCAGACTGCACCATGGGTCCCACAGCCTGAGCTGACTGCACCAGCAGAGTTGTGCTGCCTCCATCAGCTCAGAAACTAGCAGTCTAGAAAAATAATCTATTTATCTCAGTAATGTGTAATCTAAACCTTAAATCATGAAATCTTAGATTTCAGAGGAACCCAAGAAATAAAACCCAGGCTAACGTTTAGTACATAGAGACACAGAAGCCCAGAATGGAAGTTAATTGGCCCAAGGTCACAGAGCAGGTGAATGGTGTTCCCAGCTCTCAGGCAGCCCTGGTTTCCTGGTCCAGGATTCTGGGCACAATACCATACTACTTCCACTCGGCCCTTTTGGGAATAAAGTGTAGATTTTTGACATAGTGATATCTAGTTAGGGGAAGGAGGCAGCAAACTACTTTTTCTAGGTGGCTGGTGGACTTTATGCAATAATTTTATCCTCCTTTTTCAAAGGTTACAATTAGTTACCTGTCACTTGTTTTTCCCATTGCCTCAATCATACCTTTTCTCTGTGGAAACTAGGCAGTGCTGGCGGATCCTCTCCTGAGCCCAGTGACCACAGAACTCGGCACCTGCAGCCAGAGTGGGCTCTGGAACAGGCTCTTCTCCAGGGTCCAGGTCTCCTGAAATTATGAAGATTCTGTCTTAATTTTGAGCAGTTAAAGACCCAGTGTGGATCATTAATCATGTCTTTGTTATGAGTTTATTTTACATAAGTGAAATAATACATTTTTTCAAATTGGGATGATAAAGACCAGTTCCCCAACTAAATTTTTTGTTGTGTTTAGTGTTTTTGTTTTTATTGGTACTGATAGTGGCCACTCAGAGAGGCCCTGCAGGATCTTCTGGAATATTTGAGGGGTTCTTTTTAAAAGCGCTTTGTTTTTGTCTTACACGTGACTAAAAGCCTTGGCAGCACACAGAATGATGGGGCTGCCGGAGCGCAGCCGTGGCTGCTCAGGCTGTTGCTAGGATGTTGAGCCGTGGCTGCTCGGGCTGTTGCTAGGATGTTGTTTTCCAGTAGTAAGTGCCTCCGAGCCAGGCAGCAGCATTTTGTCCCCATTTTATAGATAAGGAATTGGGGCTCAGAGAGGTTTTTGTTCAGGGGCAACAATGCTGTTGGTACCTGACAAATCTGGAGCTCACTCCAAAAATGTCTGATGGCAAAGCCCATCCTCTCAACACGTGAACTACACAGCATCTGTCTAAAAATAAAAGCCACCCCTGCCATGCTGACTCTCCTCCGGGCGCTGTTCTTATGCCTTTGTAGGAATTAAAGTATCTAATACTAACCAGAGTCAGAGTTGACAGTAAACTGTGACATCTGCACATTTGCCTTTCGCCAGCTTCCACTGTGACCACAGCACAGAAGAAGCAACTGAAAGCCAAAGTAGCTGTGTTGTGTACAGTCATTGGGTTTTGCTTTGCTTGTTTGAAGTTCAAATAGGTACTAAAGAGGCCTTATGAAAACGAAATGCTCCAGATAAAAGAATTACGTTAAAATAGAGCCATGAGTAAAAATGTGTGCTAAAGAACACTTCGCGTTTCCTTACTGCTCTGCACACTTACCAGGACAACGCGCAGTGCAGGCTCCCACACCGCTGCGTCGGCGTCCTTCACCTGTCCGGGGCTGGGTAGGGTGCATTAGTAGGGCCAGTATGTAGCTGTTAACTCTCGTTTGTCCTGTCCTTTTGAAATCACCGTGACAGCATCAAGTCTGGAATGCAAACAGGTAGACAGGAAGACATATAGCCGTATCTGCCAGCCACTTATAAAGGACTGCTTTATAAATACTGTGATTTCTTACGATTTCGAGTCTTCAAGCCCTGAATCGCTAAGGACTTGAGGCTTGGAATCACAGAGTTAATTTGAACAGCCTTATCATGGGAAAACGAAACAATTTTGAAATACCTTTTTGAAAATAGGTTGAGGATCCTAAATTAGGAATCACTAATCTGATCATTTTTTCAGGAAACTGAAGCACAAAGTGAAATTTCTCACAGTATTACAGAGCTATGCAGAATTGGGACTTAGAATTCAGGTCATCTTCCTGTAACTCCAGTGTAACCCACTATAACCCCAGTGCCTTTCTTCCCACCACATAGCCTTTAATGCTCTCTTTACACAGACACCTTTTCTTCATTGCCTTTTAATTTGCAAAAACAAAAATCTTCTCTACAGAGTAATGTCCTAATCACCAAAAACGATGGTTGAGGTGTTTTGGTTTTGTCTTCCACTTTAAGACTTTTTTCCTGTCACTTTCAGAAATTAACCCTGCAGCATGTGAACAGCAATCAGTGCCTGGACAAAGCCACAGAAGAGGACAGCCAGGTGCCCAGCATTAGAGACTGCAACGGAAGCCGGTCCCAGCAGTGGCTTCTTCGAAACGTCACCCTTCCAGAAATATTCTGAGACCAAATTTACAAAAAAACAAACAAAAAAAGATTGACTGGGCTACCTCAGCATACATTTCTGCCACATTCTTAAGTAGCAAAAAAGGAAAAGTGCTTTCCTCCTGCGGGATGTAAGGTTTATCGGCCATTAAAGCTTCGGCAGCTCTCGCTCCCACTCGCTGTGAACCAGCCTTCCTGTCCGAGGACGTGAGACCACACAGCAGCGAGACTGTGCACGCTGATGTTTACACGATTGAAAGAGTCTTTCATCCAGAATCATTGTAAAGAATATTCAGACTGAAACAATCTACAAAATGTGCTTTCGGGAGAGCTGCATCTTCTGTGGTTTGCTTGCACATCAGGAATTTCTGCTGAACGTGCTGTCATAATTTCTGATTAGAACTGGTAGCCAGTATATTACATATGGATATAAAAGTAAATGAAAAAGAACTGGAACCAGATTCAGAATCATGAAAACATTTTACAACAATTAAAAAAACTATATTAAACAGGGTTTAAAAGAAATTAAAACAGAACTATGAGAAGTACAATTTGTTATAGTATAGTATCAAATTTCTATATAGATTTTATACCTCAGTGGGAAAAATAACTGATTCCAATGACGTTCATTTTGTTTTCATCTGTGATGGTCATGGATGCTTTTTTTTTTTCCTTGGGGTGCTGAAATTGAGCTGAGAAAAAAGTGGTTCTTTGATTGTAGTTTTAATTGCGTTCTATGGTGTTTTTTTTTTGTTTTTAATTTGGTTTGTGGACTGTTGGAATTGTAATTTTTAATTGCCTTCAAAAATGGAGATTTAAAATAATGTCTGGTTTCACTGAACAAGTTTGATATCTCAGTTGCTCTTGGGTCAGCTGGCTGATAGACTTTACTTTGTCACTCACACACACACACACACACACACACACACAAATTTCTTATTAGATTTTCAACTTCCTAATTTGATTCAACTGATAATGCTTAATACCCAAGATTCATACTACTGTACTACAGGTTTGTTTTCACAGCAATAAATCTTATGTTCTTTTGTTTATGATTCCACTCAGCAAAAGGCCTGCACAAGTGATTTATTATTTGGGTATTTGGACATGATACATTTGATGGTTTTTTGAAAAACTTTTTTCACTCCATACTCAGATGTGCTTCATTGTCAAGTGCATATTTAGATTAGGTTCTTGAATTGTAATGTTGATCTGCTGCTTTTTTTTTTTTAATAAAATTTGACTGAAAATGTTTAATTGGCATTTTTTAATGAGTTAGCCAAAGAAGTGCAGCTTTTATTCCGTATTATTAGACCTGCATTTCTTCCCTAAATTCCATTTAGGTTAAATCAGTTTTCTTTTTCTGATTTTTAATACTACAAAATAGCCTGAGAATTGACTAGAAGTTGAGTATCAATTAATGTTTGAATCTCACAGAAAGAAAAATCTCACTGTGAAATTTTTCCTGATATGTGAAGCAATCCATCAGCAAAAGTGCATATATTTTCCTTCCTATTTGTAAGATTATATTTAATGATATTCTTTTCTTTGATTATCAAAGACTCTCACTGCAGGCAGTGCTGTTTCTTGTGCCTAAGAATGTTTCTGAAAGTTGCATCACTAACGATACTTGGCAGGTTGAGCAGAAAGTGTCTCGTGTCCTGTTCAGGTCGGTGAGCACGATGCGTGCGCAGACGCACTGGGGTGAGGCTGCAGCACCGAATGCAGACGTTCGTCCCCAGGAAATCTGAGGTGAAGCAGGTGCTGGGTGGGACTTTTTCCTACTCCGTGAGCTGTGTTAATTCTATCTTTGGTAGGCCTAATGCTTGAATCAACCAGATGTTTAATCAATAAATTATTTTCATGCTCAGAATTTCAGGTTTTATACTCTAGTGTAGCTTGGTCATATTCTTTACTGTAAGAAAGCTTAACAGCAATGTGACTTAAGGTTTTGTTGTATTTTTTAAAAGGGTGATGTGAGTGACTTAATCCATGGGTACTTTTAGAACCTGATAGATAACCCCATTGCCTTTATTTTTCTAATTAAAGAATTCCTAAATACTTTGGAAATACAAAATATTCCTGAACAGTTGTGCCTTACATTGGTTTTATTTAAAGTTAAACTGGCTCCCTGTTCTTTATAGCTGTCTGTAGATTAGGCGGTGTGCTGATCACTGCTCTAAATCAAACCACAAAGAAAAGAGTGAATGAAAAAGAAAGCGAAGGATGAAAAGATGGGATTATTGACCAGTGAAGAATTCATAAGTGGACAATTAAGGATAATTTGAATCTCACAAATCTGGTCACCCTACTCCAATCGCAACCCATCTTAATATGTCTTTCTGTTCTAATTGAGATTCTTGAAAATAGTACTTTATTCACCATTCTGCAAATAAAAGCCAGCATGTAGGCCGTGCCCTCGTTTCCCTGTTCCACATTCAGCTGAAAAACAAAGGTTCCTCTGTAAAGATCTGGTGCTGTCTCCATCTTTCAAGAAGTACACCAAGAACAAGTTAACTCCAGAATTACATGTTCTTCAAAGGAGAAGGAAATCAGAAAGGTAGTGTTTTTGAGGAGATAACGGAGAAGAGGAATACAAAGCGTGAAATCATTTTGTGCTCCAGAAAATCAGATGTTTCCAATTATATGACACTGCTCCCATTCCCTGACTTCTTGAAGATTACCAAGTGTTTGCTTGATAAATCTCCCAGAACTAATAATTTTGCAGGATATGAGGCAAAACTCAGTTGTATTACCTTTACACTAGCAACAAATAATTGAGAATTACATTTTAAACATAGTTTATCATCAAAGATAAAAGTAAGTTAACAAAGACATGTGCCAGACTCTTACCCTGAAAACTATGCAACATTGCTGAGAGAAACTTACAGAACACTGCAATAAATATATTATGTTCGTCGATTGAAAGACTAATGTTAAGATCTCAGTTGCCCACAAATTGATCTATAGATTCAATGAAATCACAAAATGAGGTTTTCTTGGAGATATTGGCAAATATATATGGAAATGCAACAAACCCACACGAGCCAAGAAAATGTTGCAGAAAGAAAAAAAAAGTTGGAAGACTACTCAATTTTAGGACCTGCTTTAAAGCTACAGAGACTAAGAAAATGCGGTATTAGAGGTACTACCAACAGGCAGTCAATGTATAGAACAGAGTCCAGAAATAGACCCACACATGTATGATTATTGACTCCTCAACAAAAATTCAGTAAGGAAGGGAAAATGCTTTCAGTTGGAGCCGGAGTAACTGGATGTCTGCCTGAGAAATCAGTGAACACTGATGCTTTCACACGATGCATGTTAGTTCAGAATGGATCCCAGGCCTAAATGTGAAGGGCAAAATGAATTTCTGGAAGAAGACAACATCTTCATGACTCTCAGGATAGACAGATATCTTAGGACACAAAAGATGTTAACTGTAAAAGAAAAAACCCATAAATCTCACCAAAATTAAACCACCTCATCAAGAAGATACTATTAAAGTGAAAAGGCAATCCGTGACCATGGAGAAAATGTTTGCGGGACACATAACTGACAAAGGAGTCATGTATGCAGAAAAATAACGTTTTAAAGCCAGTGTGAAAGCAACACAATATAAAAATTCATAAATGACTTGAATAGATGCTTCACGGAAGCTGTCCAAAGGTGCAGCTAGCACAGGAGAAGGCCCCACCATGCGTCACCGGGGAGTGCGAAACGGAACCGCAGGGAAGTAATGTTGCACACCTGCTGGATGGTGAGAGCGTGGGGCACCTGGTGCAAGTGGAAGCCCGTGTGATTGCCTCGGGGACAGCGGGTCGGGTCCTTACAAAAGTAAACATACGCCCAGTGTGATTGCCTCGGGAGACAGCGGGTCGGGTCCTTACAAAAGTAAACATACGCCCAGTGTGATCGCCTCGGGAGACAGCGGGTTGGGTCCTTACAAAAGTAAACATACGCCCACCCTCTACTGGGCGATTCCGACTTCCACAGACACAACCAAGAGAAACGAGAGCATGCGCCCACAGTAAGATTTGCGCAAGAATAGTCAGAGCTTCACAGTACTCCCAAACTGAAACTACCCAGATACCCATCAACAAGTTAGTGGATAATCAAAATAATGGTGTATTTATACATTGGGATATTAGTCTGGAATTTTAAAATGTGAATTTCTGTTGGAACAATAGGGATAAGTCTTAAAAATGTTGAGCAAAGAAAGACGTTACATTTATATCAGGTTCAAGAATAGGCAGAACAAATCCTAGGGTGATCTCTGGCAGAGTACAGAGTGGAAACAAGCATGAGAAACCTTTCTGGAATAATGGAAATATTCTATAAATTGATTTAGATAATGGTTAACATGCATATAATTTAAAATTTTATTGAGTTGTATACTTAGGACACATGCAGTTTATTGTAGGTAAATTACACCTCAGTAAAGTACTGGGGTGGGGGGAATCAGGAAGATAAATTTCTGACATCAAGATTTTCTCCACTGCTACAAAACGCCCAAAGGCTGAATGAATTGCAACAAACATACTTCCTAGTGGGATGCTGAGCTCAGAAGGAAAATATGAAAAATCCCTAATGTCTAGGGAAAAAATGGGGGAAAAAAGGGATTCATAAACTTAAGCTGCAGGAGTAATTGCTAAATATGAAAGCCCTTCTTCTCCTAGGAACAAAATACAGTAACCAGAGTTTGGGGAATGGGAGCTTAGGCCTGGGGCCTGAACAGAGTTGGAGAACTGAAGATCGTCTTCATAAAGCTGGGAGAGTCAGAGGCGTTACATCTGCAAGTAAAAGAGTGGCTGAGGAAGTCTGCCACCTTATAAAGGAAACCGAAGGTAATCTGATTCTGCCCCTTTTCCAGGTGTAAAGGGTGACGAGGATGACGCCTCCCCTGTAATCACAATGCCTGACTTTACATAGATCAAGGGCTTAAAGCCACAGTCATGATGTCTACAGATCAAGAAACAGTGAGTAGACTTATGGCACTTGCTGGAAATCATTATAATACATGCCTTTGAAAAAATTCCAGTCCCTTACATCCCCACAAATTAAATTATGGAATCATCTTCAAAGAGAGGAAGTGAGCCCCCAGTATGAACTTTTTTTTTTTTTAAAGTTTGCTGGAGATCAAGATGGTGGAGGATGCTGGGCTCACCTCCCCCCAACGAACACATCAAAACTACAACTACACAGAGTGACTCACACTGAAGTCAACCTGGAGACTGGCAGAACAGCTCTCCTACAACCAAGGCTGTGAAGAAAGATCGACAGGGAGGCTGTTGGAAGGGAAGAGAAGCGATCTGGTCGGGACCTGTTCCCCTAGTGGGGGACACAGAAGAGGAGGGGGAGCTCACAGCTCAGGGATCCTCCCTGGGCTCAAGCCGCATATTAGGCACCCTAGCCCTGGGGTCTGCCACAAGGAAGATGCGCCCTCTCAGCTGGTCTGGGAATCAGGAGGGCTTACCTGAGGGCTGTAGGAAACTGAGACTCCATTTGGAAGATACATGCATGGACTCGCTTACCCCTATCACAGTGTGGAGGCAGCAAACTGAAAACTGCCTGGGGCTCTGGCTAGCTTGCCAGGACCACCCCAGTGCGCCCCCTAGGCTGTACTGGGCTCCTCCTCCAGTCCCTCTTGCTTGGCTGCTTCCCACTAAGGCAGCAGCTGCAGATTTCATTGAGCTTATGCACATCTGGAAAGAGCTGAGCCCGCTCAGATCCTGACCCTACCTCTGATGAGGTCGGAGGCAACCACTGCCAGCAAGCACTTTGGTGCACTCACACAGGAAGGAGCGAGGCTGGCTCCGGATAGAGACCGTCATGAGAGCAGCAGTCCCTGTGCAGACTCAGAAGGGAGTGAAGCTAGCTCCAGGTCAGAGACAGGCGTCACCGGAGCATGTGTCCCAGCTCAGTGGTGTGCCACCAGCCCCTCTATCCCCAGCCCAGCCAAAAACCAAGGTGTGCACACCGGAGAAAAAGTGCAACCAGCAGAGTACAGCCCCAAATCCTTAGGCCTCAGCCACTTCCCAAACCAAGGTGGAGACTTCCATCACAACTGGGAGAAACCTAACTCCCTCGGGGTTTCTACTGCAGCCCCTTGAGCCCCAGCCCTGGCCTCAACAGGGCAATGACAATCACTGAGTATAGGAAAAGCCCCAGCTTGCACCTGGCTCTGGCTCTAGCCCCTCCAATTCCAGACCCACAAGACATTTAATTAAAATGCCAAAAGTTAAAGAGAATTCTAAAAACAGCAAGAGAAAAAGCAGTGGCTCCCAGCACACCCTGGGGGAAGATGCAGCTCATGCTCCCTTGAGGACCAGCTCTCCACCAAATCCACTGGGCACACGCAGCCTGCATAGGGATGCTCCCATACAAGGACACACCTTCAAGAACAGGCTAGGTAACTACTGCACCTCATCTCATAGAGACAGAGTTAAAATGAGAAGACAGGAATGTGTTTCAAACAAAAGATCAAGGAGGAAAAAGAAAAAACCCGGAAAAACCCTAATGAAACAGAGAAAGAATTTAGTTGATAGAGTTCAAAGCAATAGTAATAAGAATGCTAACTGAACTAGGGGAAAGAATAGATGAACACAGTAAGAATTTTAACAAGGAACTAGAAAATGTAAAAAGAACCAGCCAGAGCTGAAGAATATAATATATGAAATGAAAAACATACTAGAGGGAATTAACAGCAGATGAAGTGACACAGAAGAATGTGAAAGCTGACTGGTTACTAGTATGGAAAGTGAATCAGTAGTGAAAATACTCCCAACAGACAAAAGCCGAGGACCAGACAACCTCATGGAGGAATTCTACCAAACGTACAAAGAAGAGTTAATACCTATCCTTTTAAAACTATCCTAAAAAACTGAAGAGGGAATACTTCCAAATTCATTCTATAAGGCCACCATTACCCTGATACCATAACCAAAGACACAACAGCAACAGAAAATTGCAGCCTGATATACCTGATGAATATAGATACAAAAATCATCAACAAAATATTAGCAAACTGAATTCAATTATATATAAAAAGATCAGACACCATGATGGAGTGGGGTTTATCCCAGGAATCAAGGATGGTTCAAGATCCACAAATCAATGTCATACATCACATTAATAAAATGAAGGATAAAAATCACATGATCATCTCAGTAGATGCAGAAAAAGCATGACAAAATTCAACATCCATTCGTGGTTAAAAACTGTCATCAAAATTGTTATAGAGGGAACATACCGCAACACGATAAAGGCCATTCATGACAACCCACAGCTAACATCATACCCAGCAGTGAACGCCTTTCCTTAAAATCAAGAACGAGACAGGGATGCCCACTCCTGCCATTTCTATTTAATACAGTATTAGAAGTCCTAGTCACAATCAGACAAAACAAAGAAGTAAAAGTCACCCAACTGGAAGAGAAGAAGTAAACCTGTCACTAGTTGCAGATGACATGACACTGTATTTAGGAAACCCTAAAGTCTCCACCAAAAAAACTATTAAACCTAATAAATCAATTCAGTAAAGTTGCAAAATACGAGATTAATATATATACAGCAATCTGCTGCTTTTCTGTACACTAATAATGAACTATCAGAAAGAGAAAGCAAAGAAACAATCCCATTTACAATTGCATACAAAAATCAAATAAAATGCCTGGAAATGAACTTAACCAAGGAGGTGAAAGAAATATACTCTAAAAAGTGTAAGACATTGATGAAGTGAATTAAATACGATACGAGTAAGTGAAAAGACATTCACGTTCATGGACTGGAAGAATTAATATTATTAAAATGGCCATGCTACCAAAAGCAGTCCCTATCAAAATAGCAATGACATTTTTCACAGAACTAGAACAAATAATCCTAAAATTTGTATGGAACCACAAAAGACACCAAATAACCAAAGCAATCTTGAGAGAAAAGAACAAAGCTGTAGGTACCACGCTCTATGACTTCAGGCTATACTATAAAGCTACAGTAATCAAAACAGTATGGTACTGGCACAAAAACAGACACAGACAATGCAACAGAATAGAGAGCCTAGAAATAAATCCACATATACATGGTCAGTTAATCTATGACAAAGGAGACAAAACTATACAATGGGGAAAAGACATTCTTTCCAATATGTGGTGCTCAGAAAACTGGACAGCTACATGTAAAAGAAACAAGTTATTCTTATCCCATAAACAAAAATAAACCCAAAATGGATTAAAGACCTAAATATAAGACCAGAATCCATAATACTCCTAGAAGAAAACATAGACAGTACACTCTTTGACATATCTTAGCAACATTTTTTGCTCAGGCAAAGGAAACAAAAGCATAAATAAACAAATGGGACCTAATTATACCTAAAAGCTTTTCCACAGGAAAGGAAACCACAACAAAACAGAAAGACAACCTACTAAGTGAGAGACGATATATGCAAATGGTATGTCTGATAAGGGGTTAATATCCAAAATATATAAAGAGCTCTTACAACTCAATACCAAGAATTCAAACAACCTAATTGAAAACTGGACAGAAGATATGAATAGACAATTTTCAAAGAAGACATATACAGATGGCCAATAGGCACATGAAAATATACTCAACACCACTAAGCATCAGAAAATGCAAATCACAGCCACAGTAAGATTTCACCTCACACCTGTCAGAATACCTATCACCAAAAAGACAACAAATAATAAGTGTTGACGAGGGTATGGAGAAAATGGAATACTATTTCACTGCTGGTGGGAATGTAAATTGGTACAGTCACTATGAAAACAGAGGTTCCTCAAAAAATTTAAAATGTAAAAACAAGCCTCTGTAACATCAAGTTGATCTGCCAATAATTTAATTGACTTCTTGGACAAAACTAAACAGTCTTCTGAGGAAGATAACAGAATACAGAATCTCTTCAATACGCCAGTCACAATGCTCAGTACAAAATGAAAAAGTAATAGATAAAAAAGTAAAGGTCACTTTCTTGTTTAACAGTCAATAAAAGCAGACCCACTAATAACCTAGATGAGGGAATTGGCAGACTCTTCAAAATAATGTGTTTTTAAAAATAGATGCTCAAAAAATGGATATAATTTTAAAAATGGGAAATTTCAGATGAGATTTAGAAACTAGAAAAAAGAAAAAAATCCTAAAATTGAAAAATATCAAAAAAATTTGTTGAATGAGATTAATACCAAGTTGGACACAATATAAAAAAGGGTCTGTGAATTTGGACTCAAGTCAATAAAAATGTTTCGGACTGAACCATGGATAGAGAAGGTTGAGAAAGAGAAAGAGAGCCTGAGTGGCAGGGGCTTGGCCAAGACAGCAGAGCAAGAAGACCCTGAGCTCACCTCCTCCCTTGGGCACACCAAAATTACAGCTCTTTACAGAGCATTTATTGATAAGAAAGATCAGCACCTACAAAAAAAAAAAAAAACAAAAACAGATCTTCTACAAGTAAAAACATAAAAAAGGAACTGCAACAAAATGGGTAGAAGGGGTGGAGACAAAGCATAGTCAAGACCCAGAGCCCCGGGTGGGCGACCCCCAAGGGGGAGGATCATCACAATTGCAGAGGCTCCCGAGAAGCGGTGGGTCCAAGCCCCACATCGGACTCCCCAGCCTGAGGGTCCTGCACCGGAAAGATGAGCCACCAGAAAGTTTGGCTCTAAAGGCCAGTGGGGTCTGCTTTCGGGAGTCCAGGAGGGCTGTGGGAAATAGACTGCACTCTTCAAGGGCACACACAAACTCACATGCTCTGGGACCCAGAGAAGATGCAGTACTTTGAAAGGCCTGACTCAGACCCACCTGCTGATCTTGGAGAGTCTCCCGGTGAGGCAGGAGGCAACGAGAGCTCATTCTGCAGACACAGAATTGGCGGCACCCCTTTTTGGGAGCTTGTTACCACGTGGACACTGGTGCCAGCAAGCACCATTCTGGAGTCCTACCTCTCGGTTATTAGCATGGGGACCCAGCCCCACCTACCAGCCTGTAAGCACTAGTACTGGGATGCCCCAGGCCAAGCAACCAGCCAGGCAGGGACACAACCCCACCCGCAAGTAGGCAGGCTACTCTAAGGTCCCCTGAGCCCACAGTTGCCCCAGGACCTGCCTGGCCCCACACACCAGTGCACCAGCACTAGTACTGGAATGCCAGAGACCCCCAGGACCTGCTCTGCCCACAAGTGAGCAGGCACTAGCCTCTGGTCCCTCTAGGCCCCAGCCCCACCCAGTCGCAGGCTGACCCCAGCCCCAGGCTGACCCCAGCCCCAGGACCCCACGGGCCCGGCCCCACTTACCAGCAGGCCAGCACCAGCTTTGAGACACCCTTGACCCTGCAGCTAGCCATGTCAGTAACTGGCCCACCTACCAAAAGACCAACACTAGATCCTGGAACCCCGGCCCCACAACCAGCCACCCCAGAACCCAGGTCAGCCCACCAATGGGCCAGCACTAGCCACAGGACCCACAGGATGCAGCAGCCAGCCACCTCATGACCCAGCCCTACCCACCAGGAGCTGGCAGCCTCCAAACAAGGCAGGGCCTGGCAGCCAACTGAACTCGGGGCCCACCATGCTTACCAGCCATGCCCACGGTAGTCAGTCCACCACAAAGAAGAACCGCGCAGCCCGTATAGGGGGCAGCCCTAGCTCTGGTGATGGTGGGGGAGTGCGGTGCTGGGACACAGAGGAGGACGTCTCCTACAAAAGGCCACCTCTCCAAGGTTGGGGAAAAAACCAACATAACAGATACACAGCAATAAAAACAGCAAGTTAGGTAAAATGAGACAACAGGAACATGGTCCAAACAAAGGAACAAGTTAAAACCCCAGAAGAACTAAGTAAACTGGGGGTAGGCAATCTAATCCAAAGAAAATGAAAACACTAATTCACAGTAGCATTACTTACAATAGCCAAGATATGGAAACAACCTAAGTGTCCATCAGCAGATTAATGGATAAAGAAGATGTGGTATATATATGTACCGCAGCAGTATGTGTGTGTGCACACACACGCGCGCGCATGTAATGGAATACTACTCAGCTATAAAAAAAAGAATAAACTTTTGCCATTTGCAACAACACAGGTGAACCTGGGAGGGTATTGTGCTTAGTGCAATAAGTCAGACAGAAAAAGACAAATACTGTATTTTATCACTTATATGTGGAATCTAAAAAATAAAACAAACAAATGAATATAACAGAAACAGACTCACAGATATAGAGAACAAACTAGTGGTTACCAGTACAGGGAGGAAGGATGAGAGGGGCAAGATAGGGTAGGGGATTAAGAGGTATAAAGTACTGCATATCAAGTAGATAAGCTGCAAGGATATATTGCACAGTTCAGGGGATACAGCCAATATTTTAAAAATTTAAAATGAGTATAAGCTATAAAATTTTTGAATCACTATGTTTTACACTGGAAACTAATATAGTATTGTAAGTCAACTATATAATTTAATTAAAGTGAAGTATATTAAATTTATCAAATGACATTTTAAATATTTAGAAGGTATTTAAGTTTGTAAATGAAACAAACATCATCCAAAAGCCCCTTAAAAAGACTGCTAAATTTTGGTAGACTTATAAATAGAAAAAGGAAAAGAAAAATTATAAGCCAAATCTTAAAACTTAAGAACTAGATTTTTATAAAATTTATAACTTAAATAAATTAATATTCCTTCAAAGAAATCCATGACAATTGTGCATCATCTACAGAAAAGCCTATTATTTCCCTCCCTCAGCTTCTTTCCTTTTTGATCATTACGATCCAGCCACCTTGGTCTTTCAGTTCCTCCAACAGACCAAGCTCTCTTTCACATGAGTGTGCCCTCATTTTCCTAAGAAGTCCTACATCCCAGCTGTCTTCCACTTATTACTCATGTCTTAGAATAAAGGCCCCTTCCCTGGCCACCCAATTCCAAGTAGGTGTCCCTTTTACTCACTACCTCATCTTGTCCTTTGTAGCTCTTAACAAAATGTTTGATCATTTAACTATTTGGGGGTTTACTTATTTAATTCCTACCTTACCACTAAATGATAAGCTATATAAACACCCAAACCACGACTCATTGATAGAATTCAGTGACAAGTACAGTGCTTGAAACATTGATAATATATATCTGTTGAAAGAGTAAGCCAATAATTTTTATTTCTTTCTATTTTACTGTAATAAATAATATGGTTTGCAGAAAAAAATTATCTCATTAGCTGGCACAGTTTGATAAAGAATCTGTAATTGTAAAAATAATGTAATAAAATGACTTTTTTTTTAAACAAAGAAAAAGTCTTCATAATCAAGTGCTGCACTTTATACTTAGAAGGAGGTGAGACAGAACGGGGACTCTGAGGGAGAATTTGTTTTGTGTCTCTCTCCTCACTTCCATGGTTGCGGGGCAATCCTTGGCTTGTACATACATCACTCCAATGTCTGTCTTTTTCCTACACATGGTATGATAATCTTTGTGTCTGTATCTCTTATAAGGACACTAGTTATGTTGGACTTAGGGCCCACCTTAATCTAACTGGACCTCTTAACTAACTACACCTGCAAAGAAACTGTTATGGGTTGAACTGTGTCCATCCAAGAAAGATATGTTGAAGTCTAACCCTCAGTTCCTCAGAATATGACATGATTTGGAAGTAGGATCTTTACAGAGGTAATCAAGTTACAATAAGGTCATTAGGGTGGGCCCTAATCCAATGACTTATGTCCTTTTAGAAATGGGAAATTTGAACACACAGAGAGGCACACAGAGGGAGAGGATGATGAGAAGGCACAGAGAATATCATCTACAAGACAAGGAATGCCTCAGGCTAAGAGAAGCTGGGAGAGGAGCATGGAACAAATTATCCCTTGCAGTCCTCAGAAGGAACCTACTCTGCCAACACCTTAACTTGGGTCTTCCAGCCTCTGAAATTCCAGAACAATAAATTTCTGGTGTTTAAGCCACTCAGTGTGTGGTACTTTGTTATGGCAGCTCTGGGAAACTAACACAGACCTTATTTCAAAATTAGGTTCCATTCTGAAGTTCTGAGTACACACAAATTTGGGGGAAACACTATTTAAATCAGCACATCCACCAAACATTTAAAGAAGGATTAATACCAATTCTTCACAAACTCTCCCATAAAAAAAAAAAAAAGGAAAGAACACCTCAATTCATTCTATGGGACTAGCGTTACCCTGATATGAAAGCCAGACAAAGATATCACAAGAAAAGGAAAGGAAAAAAGACCTAAAGACCCATATCCCTGATGATTATAAATGAAAATATCTTCAACAAAATACTAGTAAACCAAACCCAGCAGCATATTAAAAGAATTAAACACCATGATAAAGTGGGATTTATCCTATGAATGCAAGGTTAGTTCAACATATGAAACTGATGTAATACACTGTATTAATAGAATAAAGGACAAAACCCACATGATCATTTCAATAGATTCAATAAAGGCATTTGATAAAATCCAACACCCTTCTGTGATAAAAAAAAAAACACTCAACAAACTGGGAATAGAAGGGAACTTTCTCCATCTAACAAAGGGCCTCTATGAAAAATCCACAGGTAACATGATATTTAATGGTGAAAGACTGGATACTTTCCCCCTGAGATCAGGAGAACAAACAACAAAGATGTTCACTCTTGCTATGTCTATTCCCCATTGCACTGGAGGTTCTAGCCAAGGCATTAAAGCAAGAAAAAGCATCCAGACTGAAAGGGAAGAAATAAAACCATCTTTATATGCAGATGATACCATCCTGTATGCAGTACATTCTAAGGAGTCCACCAAAAACATTAGAAATAATAAATGAGCTCACCGCGGTTGCAAGATACAAGATCAATACTCAAAAACCAGTTGTATTTTGATGCCCTAGCAATAAACAATGCAAAAATAAAATTAAGAAAACAATTCACTTAAAAATAGTATCAAAAAGAAATAAATACTCAGAAATAAATTTAACAAAAAAGTGCAGGACTTATTATTGAAAACTTAGAAATTAAGTAGGACCTAAAAAAAAAAAATCGCACATTGGTGAATCAAAAGACTTAAAATTGTTAAAATTTTTATTATATATATTCATATATTTATACTTTAAATTCATATATCCAGAATATGTAAAGCTCTTACAACTCAACAATGAAAAAGACAACTAATCCAATTAAATAATGGGCAAAGGATTTGAATAGACATTGCTCCAAAGAAGATACACAAATGGCCAATAAGAATGGTAATGGTAATATTTCCCAAATTGAGCTACAATTTCAGTGAATCATAATAGAGCTACAGACCAAAATCCCTGATGAATATTGATGCCAAATTCTTAACAAAATATAAGCAACCAGAATTCAACAGAACTTTTTAAAGGATTATACGCCATGACCAAGTGAGATTTATTCCTGGAACGCTAGAATGGCTCCATCTATTAAAATCAATTAATGCGATACACTGTATTAACAGAATGAAGGGTGAGAACCACGTGATTATCTCAACGGATGCAGAAAAGCATATGACAAGATTGAACATCCTTTCATGATAAAAAAAAAATTTAACAAACTAAAAACAGAAATTATTGCAACATAATAAAGACCATATATGAAAAGCCCACAGCTGTCACCACACTCAAGGGTGAAAGACCAAAAATGCTTCCTCTAAGATCAGGAACAAGGCGAGTTTACAGGTTCTTCTCACTTTTTCCAGCACAGTGCTGAAGCCCTAGTGAGAGCATGTACACACTTAGACCTAAAGATGTAGAACTCCTAGAAGGAAACAAAGGGGAAAGGCTTCACGACGTTGGACTTGGCAGCGATTTCTTGGATGTGGCACCGAAAGCACAAGCAACAACAACAACAAAAAACACAGACAAATAAGGCTACATTAAACTTAAAAATTTTTGTGGGTCAAAGGACAAAATCAAAAGAGTGAAAGGCAAATTATGGAACATGAGAAAATATTTGCAAAGCACATCTGAAAAAGGGGGTTGATATCCAGAATACATAGAGAAATCCTACAAATTAATAAAAAAAAAAACAAACAACCTAACTAAAAAACGGGCACAAAATTTAATAGATATTTCTCCAAAGATGGTACACAAATGGCCGACAAGCATATGAAAAGATGCTCAGCATCACTAATCAGCAGGGAGTGCACATCAAAACCACACTGACATCACCTCACATCCATTAGTATGGGCAATATCAAAAAGACAGAACATATGTACATTCCAAGGTACCACTTGGACTCTGTACACACTGACCCCTGTTATCTCTACTTCTTCTGTAGCACGTACAGTGACCACCAAATAGAGCTTTTGCCCAGAAGTTTTGCCCATGGCTGATGTTCAGTAAATATTTGTCAGATGAATGAATTAATAAAAGGGAAAAGAAAAACCCTCAGCATAAAAAAAAGAAGTGTTGGCAGGGGTGTGGAGAAGTTGGAACTTGTGCATTGTTGGTGGGATTATAAAATTGTGCAACCATTATGGAAAACAGTATGGAGATTCCTCAAAAAATTAAAAAAAAATTAAAAACAGAACTACCATATGATCCAGCAACCCCATTTATGGGTATATATCCAAACGAACTGAAAGCAGGGTCTCCAAGGGATATTTACACACCCATGTTTATAGCAGCACTATTCACAATAGCCACAAGGTAGAAGCAACACAAATGTCCATGGATTGATAAACAAAATGTGATATACACACGCACACGCACACACACACACATCACACAATGGATTATTACTCAGCCTTAAAAGGAAGGAAATCCTGACACATGCTACAACATGGATGAACCTTGAGGGCATTCTGCTAAGTGAAATATGCCAGCAACAGAAAGACAAACATCCTGTTTTCACTTATATATCTGAAGTAGTCACATTCACTGAAATAGAAAATAGAATTGTGGTTTCCAGGGGCTGGGGGGAGGAGGGGAAAGGGGAGTTGCTGTTTAATGGGTATTTTCACAACAATGTGAATATACTTAATATTACTGTACAGTTAAAATGGTAAAATTTTTGTGTGTTTTACCACACACCCAAAAAGGAATGTACCAAATCCTGGTGAGGATATAGAGTAACAGGAACTCTCATACACGGCTGGTGGGAATGTGAAATGGTACAGCCACTTTGGAAGACAGTTTGGCAGTTTCTTATAAAAGTAAACATACTCTTATGACACCATTCAGCAACCATTCTCCTTTGATATTTACCCAAAGGATCTGAAAACTTTTGACCACATAAAAACCTCCACACAGATGTTTACAGTAGCTCTATTCATAATTGCCAAACTTTGGAAGCAACCAAGGTGAATGGATAAACTGTGATACATTCAGATGATGGAACGTTATTCAGCCCTTAAAAAAAAGAGAGCTATCAAGTCATAAGGCATGGAGGAAACTTAAATGCATACTACTAGGTGCAAAGAGCCAATCTGAAAAAGCTACCTCCTGTAAGAGTCCAACTTTATGACATTCTGGAAAATCAAAATTATGGAGACAATTAAAAGATCAGTAGTTGCCAGGAGGGTCAGGGGAGAGGAATAAATAGAGCACAGAAAATTCTGAGGGCAGTGGAAACGCTCTGTACGATACCATAATGATGGATGCATGTCCTTACACATTTGTCCTAACCCGCGGGGTGTACACCACCAACAGTGAGCCCTAAGGGAAACTGCGGCCTTTGATTCTGCCTTGTCAACGTAGAATCCCCCTTGATAACAACCATCCCACTCAGCTGAGTGACGCTGGTAATGGTGGAGGCTGTGCAGGGCTGGGGGGAAGTGGGGTATGTGCGAAATCTCTCTACCTCCCTCTCAATTTTGTTGTGAACCTAAAAACGGCTCTTTAAAAAGTCTTTAAAAAAAAAAAAAAGGAATGAAGTACTTACTAATGCCTGCTACAGTGCACGCTGCAACTTGAAAATGTGCCACATGAAAGAAGCCAGACACACTAGAACCTTTATTTTATGATTCCATTTATGTGAAACGTTCAGATTAGGCATTAGGCATAGAGACAGAAAACAGATTAGTGGTTGGCAAGGCCTTGGGGAAGAGGGAATGAGGGATGACTGGAAATGGGTATGGGTTTATTCTGAGATTATAAAAATGTTCTGGAATTGGATAGTGGATATGACATACAACTTGGTGTGTATACTAAACCCACTGAACTGCATGCCTTAAAAAGTAAATAAACAAAAACTGTAAATAAACAAAAAGTAAATAAACAAAAAAAATTGAAGGCAAAATAGACATTTTCACATAAATGAAACCTGAGAGCCTGTTGCCAACTGTCCTGCGTTATAAGAAATGCTAAAAAGTTCTTCATACTGAAATGGTAGCAGATAGACATTCAGATCTACAAAAAGGAACAAAGAGCCATAGTAATGATAAATACATCCAGCAGCAACAAAACCATAAAATAGGAATAAATTTAATGAAATACATTCAAGACATTTATACTGACAATTACAAAGTACAACTAAGACCCCCCAAAATGGAGAGACAGTCCATGTTTATTAATGGAAAGACTCCATGCTTTCAGCTCCAAGTAACATAAACCCCTTACTCAAGGGCCTTAAAAACAAGGAGATGTATCATCTCACACAGCAGAGGTCCAGAGGGAAGCTCTACTGTAGTTCTCTGGCCTACCTTCCTGTTCTCCTTGGTAGCCTCATCCCATGGTTGGGGCCAAGGTGGCTGCAGCAGCTCCAGGCATCACGACTGGAGATCATATTCAGAGGGAGAAAGGCCATCTCTTCTTAGTGCCAAAAACCCTTTTCTAGAACCTCACCCTCACCAGCATGTCTCTCACAGCTCACTGCCTGGCTTGGGACACTTACCCATTACTCAGCAGTCACTGAGGTGGGGGATGAGAATGCATTGAGGGGTTTACACTAATCCTTTAGGGTGCAATGGGTGTTAAGAAAGCCACCCCCAATCACCATCCCCAGAACACTGCTCACCCTGCCACCCAACACTCTCTTTATCAAGATCTGCACTCGTACCTCCCTCCAGTCTCTCTCCCTGAACAGCTGTGAGCGCTCGCTCTGTGATGCTGCACGAACACGGATGGTGTCCCTTCTGTCCCAGCCACCAAGCAGCCTGGAGCATCATTTGTGATCGTCCTCCAGCCACCGCAGGACCCTTGGTAGGAACTGGGGTGGGGGGGACACTACTTTGCCTTCATCTGCTTTCCCTACCTTTACTGCCCCCTTTTTCATATTTCCTCATTTCTATCTCTGCAGGCACTTAAAACACTCATTGTCCACACGGAAGAGTCAGTTTGTTCAGCAGAGTCAGCAGTGTGCAACCAATTTACTGAGGAGCCTTCACCTGAAATGCTTTTGCTTGTTCCCTTGGCATCTTCTTGGAGGCCTCCTCCATTCGGAGGCAGTTCACTTAAGAAGACCTTGATCCAAACAGAAACAGACTCACAGACATAGAAAACAAACTTACGGTTACCAGAGGGGGAAAGGGGTGGGTGGAGGGATAAACTGGGAGCTTGGGTTTAGCAGATACAAACTACTATATATACAACAGATGAACAACAAGGTCCTACTGTACAGCACAGGGAACTGTATTCAGTTCCTTGTAATGGCCTATAATGAAAGAGAATATGAAAAGGAATATATATATGTTTGAATCACTATGCTGTACACCAGAAATTAACACAACATTGTAAACCAGGTATGCTTCATTTAAAAAAAACAAAAAAACACCTTGGCTCAGTTTCACAACTTTTCAGCCACCTCCATCTGCCCCCTTCTGACAGTCCTGGGCTGGAGTCAGCGCTCACTCCTTGCTGTCCTCCTCCCCATACTGTTTTGGGGGAGGCAGCGTGGGTGGGGGATCCCCTGATCAAATTCACCTTGTTCCCCCTGCACCTCCCCTCAAGTGTTGAGGGGGAGGGGAATGGCCTCTGAAGCCAGCTTCCAGGTGGTGGGTTCCTTTGCCATCTTGCTCCTTCACTCTTAGGAACTAGGGACCCCTCCCCAGGCAACACTCCCCACACACTCTCTCTCTGTTGTCCAATGTTGGAGGGAACCCCAGCAAGCCCACCACCAAAGCAAATGAGCAGGGTGCACAGGGCCAGGCTCCCCTCCAGGCAGGCACCCCATTCTACCCAAGGGGGACACACTTGGGACGGGGAGAGGGTGACGTTCCTCAAAACTGCCCCCGCCCCCATTAGCCTGTGTGGAGGGGCTGCCCTGATGGATTCAGCTCCTGTCTCAATAGTCTGGGAAGAATCTTGACTTCCTGTCCTCGGCTCTGGGCCTTTGCCAGATTTCAAGACAGTGGGCAATACTGTACCGCACATCCTGTCGGGAGAGGGGAGAGGGAGAGGCCAGGGTCTCCATCACTGTGCCATTTGAATGGCCAAAGGGAGAGGGTCAGCTGTGAAAGGAGACAGTGGCGCTGCAGGAAGAGCACAGGCTTTGAAGTAGAAAATCACAGGTTCAAATCCAAAGCGGGCCATTTATCAGCTGAGGGACCTTTGGCAAGGCCCTTCATCTCTTGGGGCCTCTGTCTGGTCATCTCTAAAATGCCTGCCTCATGGCAGGGGGGTATGACACCCTGACAGAGAGGGCCTGCACAGAGGAGTTTTCCCTCCGCCTCTCTCATCATTTGCTTCCGTAGGGCTGGTGCCCATGGTGGGGGCAGTGGCACCTAGCCGTGCGCCAGGCCAGCCCAGGGGCCCTGTGCGCTGGGCAGCTGGAAGAGGATCCAGTCCTCCCATCCAGACCAACACACGACTTGATCTGACTCTAGCAAAGAAATATTTACAACTGCAAAAAGTGAAAAGAAACCAGACAGTATTTATTCCTCAGCACGGCAGCTGTTACTCGGCCCAGACCGCCTGACTCCTTCCTGCACTCTAAGTGCGTGGCCGTCCGGGGAAGGCGGACCCACAGTCCACAGGCAGCTTTGGGGATCAAGAGCTAAACAGGGGACCAAAAGGGAGGAAAGCAAAGTCCCAGCCAATCACCCTCATGACTGCAGACTCAAATTCCTAGACACAGCATAGACGGGGAATTCAACATTACAGTAAAAGAACAATGCACTTCAGCTAAGTTGGGATCGTCTCAAAATTTATCTAAGGTTTAATAGAAAATCTACGAATGTATTGGACCAGTAGATATTTGATAAAGTATTACCAGTAGACACTTGTTGCAAAAGCATGTTTAACATGTTTCTTTTTTTTAAGTTCTCTTGTACTTTTAACATATTTTTTCAAACCAAGAGGCAAATTATATTTAACGATAAAAACCCTACAGACTGTTATTCAAATCAAACAAAAGAAGGATGCCTGACATCATCGTTACCACTAAACAATTTTCAGGAAGTTCTGGTACTACATTAGGACATGAAACACAAAGGAGGCAAAAAAAGTTATCGAGAAAAATTTCTTCTCATTACTTGCAGATGATTGTCATTTATTTGTTTCTTAATTCACCAAATATACACTGAGCCTCCGCTACATCCCACACCATTCTAGGACTCAGAATGCCAAAGTCCCTGCCTTCATAGAGCTGACAAGAGGAGGGAGGGTGGAGAGAGATGAAAACAAGTGAAGCAAAATAAACAACGTGCCTTGAAGAAGACTAAACAGTTGACACAGTGACAGGGCGGAAGGAGCCATTATATAGCAGGTGGACATCCTACCTAAGAAGGAATAGGTGACCAGAGCCTGAAAGGTACGAGAGAGAAGCCATGGGGCAAGTGGGTGATGTTCCAGGTTGGGGAGCAGCGAGGGCACAGGCCTTGGGACAGGAACAAGGTCAGCAAGTTAACAGACTAGCAGGGCAGTGTGGACAGAGAACAGCTGAGCAAAGGGAAAGGGCCCAAGACACGGCCAAAAGCAGGCAATGGGGGGGATAATTGTGGGGATAATTGTGGGGCTAATTGTGGGCAGAATAATGGCTCCCAAAGATGGCCGTGTTCTCATCCCTGGAACCTGTGAGCATGTTAGGTTACTTTGCAAAGGAGAATTAAGTCTGCAGATGGATGTAAACTTGCTAATCAGCTGACCCTGAGATGGGGAAATTATCCTACATTATCAGGGTGGTGTCATTTATTTGTAGCACCAAATAATATTCCATCGTCTGGACATACCACAGTTTATGTATCCATTCACCTACTAAAGGACATCTTTGTTGCTTGCAAGTTTTGGCAATTATGAATAAAGCTGCTATAAACATCTGCGGGTGGACATTTGTGGACATGAGTTTTCAACTCTTGGCGTAAATACTAACTGCTAGATGGTGTGATAAGAGGATGTTTAAGTTTATGAGAAACTGCCAGACTGTCTTCCATTTTGCATTTCCACCAACAACGTATGAGTAGTGAAGGTGGGAGTGTGTCAGTGAGAGGATCGTGTTTCGAGGTGACACAGCCCCAAAGGGCAAGTAGGCACCTAACACTGAGATTAATTATTCGAGTGGGATGAGGTCTATAGGCAAATAACAATTATTATAATAATAATTATACTTATTTATATAGTATAACCTTAATTATAAACACAGACTATTACAAATTACACATCTATGTAAAAAGTAAACAAACATGTAAGCAATTTTTAAAAGAACAATAGAATCATTATCCAATCTGAACAACAGAGAAAAAAATAGGCTAAAAAAAATAACAACACACTCTTACAGACCTGTGGGACTAAACAACAGATCAAATATTTATGTCACTGGAGTCTCAGAAGGAGATGAGAAAAAGTACAGGACTGAAAAGGTATTCAAACAAATTATAGCTGAAAATGTCCCAAATTTGACAAAAGATATGTCTACAGATTTAAGAAGCTGAGCAAATCTCCAACAGGATAAGCCCAAAGAAAGCCAAACCAAAACATCATAATACAAATTCTGCAAACTAAAGACAAAAAAAAAAAATTCTTTATCAATAAGAGAAAAATGACACCTTACCCATAAAGGAAAAGTAATTCAAGTGACAGTGGATTTCTCACCAGAGATCACAGAGGCCAGAGGAAGCTGTACAGTATTTTTCAAGTGCTAAAAGAACTGTCAACATGTCCATACCCAGTGAAAATATCCTTTAGGAATGAAGGGTAAATTAAGACAATCTCAGATGAAGAAAAACTAAGAGAATCTGTTTCCAGGAGAACTACTCTAAAATAATGGCTAAAGGGAGGACTTAAAATAGAAAGTAAATGATAAAAGAAGGAAACTTAATCCCTACTTTATATCACATACAAAAATTAGCTTAAAAAGATCAAAGTCCTAAATTTAAGAGCTAACGATATGAAACTCAGAAGAAAACACAGGAGTAAATCTTTGTAACCTTGGATTTGGCAGTGGTTTCTTAAATATGACACCAAAAGCGTAAAAACCAAAGGAAAAAAATAGATACATTGGATTTCATAAAAATTTTAAACTTTCATACTTCAAGAGATACCATCAAGAAAGTGAAAAGACAACGCACATAATGGGGAAAGATTTTCAAATTACATATCTGACAACGGACTTGTATTTATAATATATAAAGAACTCTTACAATTCAGTCATTAAAAAAACAACAGTCAAAAATGGGCAAAGGATAAACAAGTTCGCACTGTACAGCACAGGGAACTGTACTTAGTATCTTGTAGTAACTTATGGTGAAAAAGACTATGGAAAGGAATATATGTACGTTCATGTATGACTGAAGCATTATGCTGTACACCAGAAATTGACACAACATTGTAAACTGACTATACTTCAGTAAAAAATATATATATACGCATTTAAAAAAATGGCCAAGAGTGAGGTCAGGGCATAGCTCAGTGATACAGTGTGTGCTTGGTAGTCACAAGATCCTGGGTTCAATCCCCAATGCCTCTGTTAAGGGGAAGAATTTTTAAATAATAATTAATAATAAATAAAATAAAAACTTTAAACGGGCAAAGGATCTGAATAAGCATTTCTCTGGAGAGCATATGCAAATGGCCAATAATCAGACATAAAGAGGGTCAACATCATTAGTTATCAGAGAAATGCAAAGTAAAACCACAATGAGATACTACTCCACACTCACCAGCACGACTATTATAAAGAAGACAGACAATAACAAGTGTTGATGATGCGGAGAAACTGGAACCCTCATACATTGTTGGTGGGAATGTAAAATGGTCAAACTGCTTTGAAAAACAGTTTGGCAGGTACTTAAAAAATTAAACACAGAGTTACCATATGACCCAGCAATTTCACTCCTAGGTATATCCCCCCCCAAAATGTCCCACAAAACATGTGTACATCAATGTTCATAGCTGCATTGTTCATAACAGTCAAAAGTAGAAACAACCCAAATGTCTGTTAATTGATGAATGGTTAAATCAAATGTAGTATATCCACACAAAGGAATATTATTTGGCAGTAAAAAGGAATGAAGTACTGATACATGCCACAACATGAATGAACCTTAAAAATATATAAAATGAAAGAAGACAATCAGAAAACACTATATACTGCGAGATTCCATTTCTATGAAATCCCCAGAATAGGCAAATCTACAGAGAGGAAAAACTAAATTAGTGGTTGCCTAGGACTTGGGGGGGGGAGTAATGGCTAAAGAGTATGGGGTTTCTTTCTGGGGTGAAAAAAAGGTTCTAAAATTGTGATGATGGTTGCGCAACTCTGTTAATATACTAAAAACTACTGAATTGTACACTTGAAATGAGAAAATTGTATTAGGTGAATTATATCTCAATAAAGCTGTTACCAAAAAATAAAAGAAGCTTGGAACATCAATAAGGAAGAAAGAACAGAAAGACTAAAACACTGAGTAAATCCAATAGATTTTACTTTTCCTCTTGAGTTTTCTAAATTGTTTGGTGGTTAAAGCAAAAATGACTGCATTTTCTGATGTGGTTCTCAGGGTAAATGGGGAAGAGTAAAAGGAATGAAAAGGAGGTAGTTTTCTTGGAAAAAAAAAATTAGCCTTGGATTTCTCAATGTTCCTGTAAAACTCAGGTTCCTCAGACTCCAGAGACTCAGAAATCAATATTAAGTAAACGTAGAGAATGTTTGTTTTCACTTCTCTCAGAAACATGTTATTTTGCACATACTATTAGGATTAGATCCTCAGTCATCTGTTTCCTAACAGTGGAGTCAATTTCTTCCATCCAATAGCCTCTTCTTACCTCCCCGAAAGCAAAAAAAGTTACATTTCAGGATATCTACAGAGCATTATCTTCGTAGGTAATGACTTTTAAAATTTCAAAGGGGATGAAACCCAGGACACACAGACATTTGTACGTTGTAGAAGCTGAGACGCTGGGCTCATTTGGATCCTTGAGATATTTATGTCAAAGTGTTAGAGTAAGACATTTCCACTCACACCTGCTCAGTCTCAGGAGACCATGTCAAAGCGATTTTGCCACAACCATGTTAAGACCTCTCCATCTGGTATCTCAAAGCAAGAAGTTGAGGACAGGACACTGGCAACAGACAACTGGTTGACAAGGCACTTGGGTGCCTGTACCCAGACTCCACAGGTCAGAGTCTGGCTCACAGCATTTATCAAAGCTTCCCCCAGCCCAGTGGTCAGGGTCACACTGCAATTGTGGCTCTTCCCCGAGGCCCAGCAACGAGGGACCAGGGTCTGTCCCAAAGGAGGTGCAAGGGCAGGAACATGCAAGGCCCGGTCAGGGGAGAGAACTACACACATGAGTATTGGGAGTATATCACCTTCCAGGATGCCCAGGGCCCCAGGACCCCTGCACCGGCCCCAGGGGCACCAAGGCTGTATTTGGAAAGGCCAAACGCTGCAGCAACCAGACACACTGTCAGATTCCCAAATCATAAAGTACAGCTTATCGGGCGAGGTTACCAGCTCAGTGGTAGAGCACATGCTTAGCATGCAATAGGCCCTGGGTTTAATCCCCAGTACCTCCCTAGAAAGAAAGAAAAGAAAAGAAGGAAGGGAAGAGGGATGGGAAGGGAAGGAAGAAGATAAGGTTTGTCAGGCTGGCAGAGGAAATGACAACACCTGGTGGTCAGCGTTGGCCGTCGTCAACTCCTTCAACTTCAAGAAGGCAGCCAATCTCCTTCTTAACAGCACAAGCTGGTCCCAAGGGGGAAAACGGCGCTCTCAGAACCCAAGGCATATTAACGAGTACAGAGGTTACAGCTGGTCCTAAAATGCCTTTGGCGACCCATCCTAAACGCTCTGACCCAGGAAGAGCTAGGCCTGTTACGCAGTTAAGTTTCAGGAGAAAAAGACCACAGAAGAAAGAAACCCACAATGCAAGTACACACACTATCCCTCTCTCACAAACATGCAAAAAAAAAAAAAAAAAAAAAGCTCACTCACCCACATTCTCGGGGCCGGTTGTCCCTCCCAGCCGCAGTGAAGGGTTCCAATTCGTCCCATTAGACGTGGCTGGCTACTCCTGGAGCCTTTCCCCTGAAGAACAGCCTCAACGCCTTGCTCTCTCTTTGGACCCAGTGCCATGGCCAGCACCCTGCGATGGGAGAGCTGGCTTGGCTTCTCCACCCAAGCGCCTCCGTCAGGAAATGGGCTCCTCTTCTGAACAGCACGCCGCACACCTGAGGGCCAGGGTCGGGGCCTGGAGGGGGCGGAGTGGAGCGTGGGGCTTCCCAGGGAGGCAAACCGGAGCCCGCAGATGGAGCCCACAGCGTGTGCGGTGCCGGGGGTGCTGTGAGCGCGGGTCCTGAAGGAGGAGCAGGCAGACCACGGCCTGGAACGCACTCAGGGTCGAGGAGGGTCGGAGAAAGGCGCAAACCAGCCAGAGGCCCCGCTACCTCCACGGCGCTTCCCGGGAAGCCTGATCTCGCGAGATCTACCGGGCGCAGGGCGGGTCCTGGGATGAGAACACCTGGGAGTCCCAGGCGCTGGAGGTCCCTCACCCGGACTCCTTAACAAGCCTGGCGCACACCACTATCAACCAGTGCCTCACTCCCCAGCTCAGAGTCACAGTGCAGGGGTGCGCCGCCCCAGGGGCCCAGCCTGATGAAGGGAAAGGCCTAGGTCAGAAGATGTGGTCCAGGGCAGGGGTGTGGTCCGCGTTTCTAGGCGGGCTGGGTGGGTGAGGGGTCGACACCACCTCTGACCCCGTGCGCTCGCCTCTGTGCTTTGGTCACCGTGTGGCACCTGGAAAACCCCCAGGCCCACACGGCACGACCTGCCACTGCGGACAGTCTGGCCCGCGCGCCCGTATCCTCCCCACCAAACACCCGCACGCCCCCGCGGGGGACCCCCTCCCCCGGCCGGAGAGCCCCCGCAGAGGTGGGCACCCCGAGTGGGAAGAGCGCGGTGACAGTCCCTCCTTTGCCCCGGGGTTCTGTGAGCACTAATGCCCGAGGCATAACCCGCGGCGTAGGGGGTGAATATTATTATAATATTGAAATAAACCTGCCAATGAATCTAAAATTGGCTTTTCCGCCCACGGTTGGGTTGAGAAGGGGAGTGGTGCGGCGGGGGGAGGTTGTTCCTCCAGCAGAGAAAATTCACTTGTATGTCTTTAGACAAGAATCACTTTGCATTGTTATCAGTCATCTACAGTGTTACAAAACAGCACTTGGCAATAAAAGGCCAGAATCAGATAATCCCAAAGGATGTGATCTAAACAATTCACAGTTTCTATTAAAGCACACATTTTCCCTGACAGTTCGGGAAACCTCAGATCAAAAGACCAAACAATTTGGTTACTCCACAGCCTGGCCCACAGGGGCCACATCCTCAGCAAGGCCCAAGGCTCTTAGTTAACCCCTCAGCCCCATCACCCTTCCTGATGCGTGGGAGAGGCTTGGGCAGCCCGCCTCCCTCCTCCAGTTGCAGGTTGCTTGTCAGCTTAACCAGGACTTTGGATTCCCATGGTGGGGATCATCACAGCTTTGTAGTAACACTTCTCAACGCTTCTGGACCCACTGGGAATAAGTCATTTGTTTTATTGGAGTCTGTGAAATAATTTGCTTCTGAAAGGAATGAATTTGCCAGCAAACACCCGGCTTTAATTACCAAGAGACATTGCAGGTCTTTAGAGCAAATATCTACCAGAATGACTAGAATCACCTCTAAAACCTCATGATGTGGGGTTTTCACGGCTCTCCACCTATTTTTAGCAGTGAGGAGCGAGGAGTCAGAGCTTGTGGAGAAATCACCTTTTGTGAAAGATGTCAATTTAGCAGGACTTCAGTGAGAGAGACTGACTGAGGCGTAGGGCATGGGAGGGCTTGGGGCAGACCCCAGGACGGCAGTCACCCATCACCTCTGCTCCCAAGCTCCAGCCTCTGTGGGTCACTATTTGACCTTCCTCAGCCTGGCCCAGCTCCCTGCCCTGGGCCGCCTGAGGTGGGAGGTGCTGGGGCTAAGGCCCCAGGTGTGGTTGATCTACAGAAATGGTGAGCCAGAGCAGGGCAAGCCAGTGTCCTTCCTGGCTCAATAATGCACTTACCAAAGTAGTAAGACCTTAGAGCAGAAAACGTGCCCAAAGTGATCACACAGCCAGTGCCTGGCACACAGTATTTCCTGGAGAAATGCGTTTACCCAACCCCAATGGCATACACTATGCCCTGCTCTTATGGAAATTGGACTCCTCAGCCCCCATTTATCCTGGGGAAGGAGGTTTAGCCTTAACTTAAAAATGAGCAGCTGTTCTAGACTCCTGGGGAGGCCACAATGGTTCAGGCTCAGTGCAGCCCGTGCACAGACCCCTGGGAGCGCGCACTTAGGGCTGGAAGAGGCAGTGCAAGTGCACAGAGGAGATTAGGAGGGAAGGACCCAACAACCTTACAAGGCTAAAATGGAAAAAGGGTCACCGAGGAGTTTCCCAGTCTGGATGCCAAGGAATCTTAAATGGTGTCCTGTAGAAAATGGATGCTCCAGTTACATAGGTCTGGAAAGCTATGGGTTAGACACACTTAGGCAAGTCTCTCGTTTCGCGGTCTTCCTCACCAGAGGTGACTCCAGCCAGAGATGTTAAGATGAAGGTGCCAGAATCTGTGAGCAGAGCGCCATCTGGCGGAAATACCTATGGATGCAGTAGGGCGGGTTTGTCGAGGCTAAATCCCTCTTTTCAATAAGGACCCGAGGCTCCAGGGAGGTTGAGAGTCCCTGATCCTGAGAGAGAGGGAGAGCCCTTCTCCCTACCTGCCCACCGTGTCTCGGGGGATCAGGGGCCACATCCAGGGCCCTTGAAGTTAGATCTGGGGCCGGCTGGCACAGGGTATTTGGCGGGGGTCCTCCCCACGGGCTCAACTCCCCGTGAGGAGCCTGTAATGGGAGCCCCAGGCGGTCGCCCTGCAGGCGGGCGCTGCGCAGGGGAGGCGGCGGGAGGAGGCTGTATGGGGCGCAGCTGGATGGACTCCCCCGTTGCAAGGCTACTGGTCGAGGAACTCAGGTGTGGAAGATGGAGGATGATGAAGGAACTGGCTGAGGGGGCCTCCCACCCAGATCTCCCCGCCCCCAGGGTGGTCTCTGAGGAGCACAGGGGCCCCCTAGAGGTCAGGGGGCTTCAAAGCAGACAGGCTGGGGTCGAGAGTTGGAGGCTGTCCTGGCTCCCTGGCTTCCCTGAGAAGGTGGCTGCAGAGTGAGTCTCAAGGCTCTCCAGGGTCTTGCCTCATCTGCGGAGGCAAGTGATGACAGGGGTCCTTGGCTCTGGTGGGCACAGAAGATACTCAGCCCTGATGGTTCCCCAGAGAGGGGTTGCTGGAAGAGCATGGGGCAGCCCGGCCCAGGGAACCTGCAGGAGGCTGGCAAACGTCAGAAGGTCCCCAGTTCTTAGGGTCTCAAAACGGTCCAGGAATTGTCTGTATCCACTTTTGAGTCCAGCCCTGCCCCTCAGGCCCTGACTACCTAGTAGGTTGGGACCTCCTTTGGGCTATTATAGCAGCCACTGGCCTGGCCTCTCTGCCACCAGCCCTTCCTCCCTCTGCTACACACACATTCAGCCAGACCCACCTTTGGGCTGGCATCTGGTTAACACTGGTCTCAGCATTTGTGCAGGCAGTGGGCAAACAACCGCGGGTCCACACCTTGTCCTTGGGAATGCTGGAGCCCAGCACAATGGTGGGCACAGAGCAGGTTCTCCCTCCACGTTTGCTGACTGACTGACTGACCGACCTTAGCAATGAATGAGATCTATGTGGCTGCTGCCCTTGTTTTCTCACAGTCCAACAGGGGAAACAAGTGTGAATTAAACAACTGCAAAAGATTAATCAGCAACTTTCCACATGATAAAAGACCAGGAGGGAAAAGTACAGAATTCTGTGGGAACTGGTCAGGTAGGCTTCCTGAGGAAGTGAGATTTCAGTTAAGATCTGAAGGGCAGGAAAGAGTTGCCCAGTGAAGTGCAGAAGAAAGAGTGTTCCAGATGGAAGGAACAGCATGTATGGGGCTGGAAGCACAGCTCCCATCTCAACTGATGCCCCCTCAGTGGCACTCCGTCATGGCTACCCAGCCGGGTCCCGTGCACTCCAGCCAAGCCCTCCAGCCAGATTTCTCTCTCTCTGCTCTCCTTCAGGGCTCAGGACCCCGCCAGATGGTCTTGTCCCCAGAGCCTGTCCTGTGTTCCCAGCTCTGTGCCTTTGCCTTGGTGCTGGGGCTTCCCCGGGAACGCCCTTTCTCCCACCGCCACCTGTTCAAAGCCTTCCCTCAGCTCCAGTTCTCAGTGAGCTGGAGTCAGCACCTCCATCCTGTCTGTCCCGCCGAATACAACTCCCCCCACCCCCGCAGACAGCAGGCATGGAGCAGCTATCTGAAGGCTCTGAGAAGTACACAGCAGGCGTACTGGGGAAGAGAGCAGAATTCGAAGCCACCCCAGTACCAGCAGTGATTCACTTCTCTTATTCTCCAGCATGGGCATACCTCCTTTGATTGCCCTTCGCAGATATTGCGGCGGGGTTTTGTTTGATTGTTTGGTTTCCGTTTTTACAAATTGAAGGTTTGTGGCAACTTTGTGGATCAGATGATGGTTAGCATTTTTTTAAACCAATAAAGTATTTTTTAATTAAGTAAGTGCATAGCTTTTTTTAAACATAATGCTACTGCACATGTAATATACTATGGTATAGTGTAAACATAACTTTTATATGCACTGGGAAACCCCAAAATTCCTGTGGCTTGCCTTATTGCAGTCGTCTGGAAGGGAGCCTGAGATACCTCAGAGGTAAGCCTGTATTTCCCTGCCTGAGCTCCAGGCAGCCAGAAACCTGCAAGTGGACCCGGCTGGTGATGGCTCTGATCTGGGCAGTGAAGGCCTGATCAGCAGTTTGATGCCAGTCGTCTCATGAGAGAATCCTTACCAAGTACATCTGCATCAGTGACACAACTATTCCATCAACAGTGGTGATATATTCCCATGGTTTGCTGCCCCCAGAGGGGTGTCTAATCTGCCAATCCAGAGTCTTCCCCATAGCAGGCAAGATGGCGGGCCATGGGCAACAACAGACTCAGGGGAGAGAACAATCGCGGTCACTTTCTGTTTGACGGAGCTGAGCAGCTGCAACAGTGCTGAAGACGCCATCAACGTGGCTAAACTACCAGTGCACCAAGCCCAGGAATTTAGAGGAATCTTTGTGAAGCCAGGACCCCATGAGGTCAGTGGCTTTGCTTTAGGGGGCAGTGGTGGGGGGTACTGTTTCCCCTAGAGGGGTTACTGCCCCTTTTTTATGTAATGCTGAGATGCCAAGAGGGCCAGGCCAAGAGGCTCTTGAATATGCCGTTTCCTTTTGAACAGAGAGGCCTGTTGGGCTCTTTCCACCTTGCTAGTCATTGAGTCTGCGTTGATACCCTCCAAGACGGGGTGTCAGGCCAAAGAGGAACATGCCACCCATAGGTCAAGCGTGCACTTTCAACAAGAACTTGGAAACGCCTTTCTCAAAAACGAAAACAAAAAGTGTAGTAGGTAGCTTGTCCAGCAGGTGGCGCTGTTATACTAGGAAATGCCTCTGCCTAGTATGGCGGCCATTAAATCTTTAAAACTGATTCCTCCTCCTGCTAGAATTCTTTTTTGTTTCTGCTGGACCACCAGGGATGGTTTAGGGAGGAAAGGATAGAGGGGAGGTTGCAGTCTACACGTACCTCTAGCACTTCTGTACATGCAGCGATCCCGGATGGAGAATCCCCTCTGACACGCACCTGCGGGGAAGCGCAGACTCAGGGCACGTCGGTTCTTAGCATCCTTCCAGCTCTGGAAGCCACAATAGCACAGAGAACCGGCCCACAGGGCCACTTAGGATTTCCTTCCCCTCAGCCAACTTCGCCAAAACCCCATCGTTTGAATTCTGGAGCCTTGACTCTCCCTGAGGACATGGACCAGGGAGTCTAACATGCAGGCGAGTCAGGGGATACAGCGACATGTCCCTAACACCAGGACACCACGTTATCCCCCGGCCAGGAACTCAGGGAGCACGGGGTCGGGCGGCGGGTGATGGAGGCTAGCCCGCGGGGGACAGTGGGAGCAGCGGGAAGGAAACAATGTCAGCTTCTTTTCTCCCTTCCTCCAGGGCCTATACCTGAGCACGCCACTTCTCCTCCCCGCGTCTGGTGCGTTGCCCAGCGAATTCTTTCTTCCTCTGCACAGGCCACCGCCTTCCAGCCTGCGTCCTCTGTGCTTTGGGCCTCCACCCATTGCTGAGAAGTGGCCCAGGCGAAACAATGGTCAGAACTTTGCTGTCTTGGCTCCATAGCAGGAGCTGTAGGAGAACAAGAAACTCAAAGAGAATTGTCTCTCCCAACACTGAAAAACTTATATGACGAGATCATGTCAAAAACATATTCAATAGCTTAAAATGGAATACTTAAAAAAAATTAAGTAACCTAAACAAAGGTAGGAAAGGGGTATCAGAGAAACGAAAAATAGAAAACAAATAATAAAACGGGAGGCCTAGATTCATACATATCAATAATGGCATTAAATGTAAATGAAGTAAACACATCAATTCAAGACAGACATGCGCAGAATGGATTTTTTAAAAAATGACCCACATACATGCTGTCTATGAGAAACTCACCTCACATACCAGGATACAGGTAGGGTAAAAAGAAGAAGTGTGAGAAAAGCTATTCCATGGAAACTCTTAACAAGCCAAAGCCAAAGCCAAAGCAAGAGTGACTATATTAATATCAAAGTAAGCTTCAGAGCTAAGAAATTAGCAGAGTTAAAGACAGACAATACAGATTGATAGAAGAGTCAGCTCACCTAGAAGGCATAACATTTCTAAATGTATAGACACTTGAGATTAGAGCTTCAAAATGTAAGAAGCAAAAAATTGTAAGCAAAATGTAAGAGCAGATAAGGAGTCCACATTTCCACAGTTATACTGGGAAGTTGCAGCACTGTGTAATGTGTAGAAATAGTAGACAGAAAATTGGCAAGGACAGAACTGAACAACACCATCAACTAACTTGAATTGATTGGTATTTATGGAACATTGCACACATTCGTTTCAAGCACACAGGGAGCATTCAAGATAGACTGTATCATGAGTCATGAAGCAAATCTTAAAAAATTTAAAAGGATTGAAATCATACAAAATATGCTTTCTGACTATAATGAAATTAAACTAGAAATCAGTAACAGAAAGATAACTGAAAAAAATTCCAAACACTAGGAAAGAAACAATATACTTTTTAAAAGGAAATCTCAAAGGAAATTAGAAAATGTATTAAAATGAAAGAAAATTAATATATAACATACCAAAATTTGTGGGATGTAGCTAATTTATTGCATTAAATACTTATATTACAAAATAAGAAATGTCTTAAAGCAACCATCTGAGCTTCCCCTACAAGAAACTAGGGGAGAGACTAGGGAGGAGGGGAAGCAAAATAAACCCAAAGCAAGTAGGAGGTCAGAAATAAAAAGGATCAGTTATTAATGAAATTGAAAATAAACAGAGAAAATCAATGAAACCAAAAGGTGGTCCTTTGAAAAAACAAGACAAATGATATACTTTAAGTCAGACTGACAAACAAAAAAAGAAAGAAGAGAGAAATGACCATATCCGGAATGAAAAAGTGAACAGTTGTAGACCTCACAGACTTTAAAACAATAATAACATCCCTGTGCAAATGAATTTGACAGACTGCAAGAAATAGGTCAAATCCTCAAAACCCACAAACTAGCCAAAAAACTTACCCACAACATGAAGGATAACTCAGTCCTATAAAAATTTTAAAAATTGAATTTGTAATTTAAAACTGCACTAAAAAAATCTCCAGGCCCTGATGCTTTAATGGATAAATTATTTTCTTTTAATATAGCAGCCTCATTGGGATATAATTCACATACCACACAATTCACCCATTTAAAGTGTGCAATTCAATAGTTTTTGGTGTATTTAGAGTTGTGTAACCATCACCACAACCAATTTTGGAACATTTCATCACCCCAAAAAGAAACCCTATACCCATTAGCAATCACCCCCCATTTCCTCCCAACTCTCCAGACCTCAGTGACCACTAATGTATTTTCTGTCTCTATGGATTTGCCTATCTTGAACATTTCATATAAATGGAATCATATAATGTGTGGTCTTAGTGACTGGTTTCTCCCTCTTACCATATTTTCAAGGGTCATCCATGTCAAATATAGCATGTATAAATTCTTTCTTTTTATGGTCAAGCAATCTCCCATTAATATGAATTTATCACATTTGATCGATCCATTCATTAGTTGATGGGCATTTGGGTTATTTCCACTTTTTGTCTGTTATAAATAATATAGCTGTAAACACTTGTGTGTAAGTTTTAATGTGGACATATGTTCGCATTTTCCCTGGGTACATACTCAGGAGTGGAATTGCTGGGTCATATGGTAACTCTGCGTTTATCTTTTTGAGGAATGGCCAGACTATTCCAAAGCAGCTGTAGCGCTTAAATTCTCACCAGCAGTGTATGAAAGTTCTTGAAAACACTTGTTATAATTTGTCTTTTTGAAAAATTCTAGCCATCCTAGTGAGTGTGAAGTAGTATCTCATTATGGTTTCGATTTGCATTTTCCTCGATGGATCATTAGGGATGTTGACGCCCCTTTTCATCTGCTAATTGCTAATTTGTGTATCTTCTTTGGAGAGATGTCTATTCAGATCCTTCCCTTTAAAATTCCCCTTAAAATTACTTGTCTTTCTGTTATTGAATGGTAAGTGTTCTTTATATATTTTAGATTTAAGTCCCTTGTCAGATACATGATTTGCAAATATTTTCTTCTATCCTGTAAGTTGTCTTTTCATTTTTTTTTTTTTTTTTTGGTGGTATCATTTGAAGCACAATCATTTTAAATTTTGATTAAGTGTGTTTTATCTTTTGTGGTTGTTTCATATACTTTTGTTGTCATATCTAAGAATGCTTGTTCTAATCCACATTCTTGAAAGTTTATGCCTATATTGTTTTCTAAGAGTTTTATAGTTTTAGCTGTATCAACTAAGTCCAGGGTCCATCTGAGCTAATTTTTATGTGTAGTGTGAGGGGTCTTTTGCATGTGAGTATGCAGTTGTCTCAGCACCATCTATTTAAAAAACCTGTTCTTTCTCCATTTGATTGTCTTGGCACCCTTGCTGAAAATCAATTGACTATAAATATGAAAGTTAGTTTCTGGGATCTCAGATCTATTTCATTGGTCTGTATGTCTATTCTTATGTCAATACCACGCTTTCTTGATACTGTAGCTTTGTAGCAAATTTAAAATGGGCAAGTGTGAGTTCTCCAACTTTGTTCTTCTTTTTCAGGATTGTTTTGGTTATTCGGGTCCTTTGCATTTCCATATGAATTTTAAGATCAGCTTGTCAATTCAGGCCAAAAAGGCCCTCAGGATTTTATGGGATTGTGCTGAATCTGTAGATTAATTAGTAAGTATTGCCATCTTAAAAAATATTAAATCTTCCACCCATGAACATGGATTGTCTTCATTTACTTAAGTCTTCCTTAATTTCTTTCAACAATGTTTTATAGTTTTTAGTGTTCAAAGCTTGCACTTTAAGTTTATTCCTGTTTTATTTTCTGGTGCTGTTATAAATGAAATTATTTTCTTAATTTCACTTTTGGATTATGCATTGCAAGTTTATAAAAATACATTTTAAAAAACTCATCCCTATCATGATCTGAATTAAGGCCAATCTTGTTTCTTTACTGCATTTTAAGAAGTTTAGAGGAGGAGACCAGTTACTGATGTTTTTGCCACACAAGTAATCCATGAATGCATACTCCTCATAAAAGGTTCGAACAATGCAGGAATGTTCAGAGGGAAACACCACAGTCTCCTCAACTACATGCCCCCATCCTTCTTGCTTCCTGCCCCAAGTGCCAAGCACTGTGAACACTGCTTTGCATTCATTCAGTCCACGTGCTAAAAACACATTTTTTAGTATATGTCCAATTTATATTTTTGGTATATTGATCTTGCATTCTGCAAATTTGATGACCTTGTTTATTAGTTTTTTTAGTACACTCCTGAGGATTTTCTCTATTCAAGATCATGTCATCTGCGAACATAGTTGAGGAAAGATCACACAAGGTGGTGCATGTGTCTGGCAGTGAGCCCTCATGTGAACCTGAAATTCATTCTGACCAGTTTCGTTTATATTTCTGAGAATTTATATAAGCACTTAATTTCTTTTAAGCCATTTAAACAGCTCATCCACAAACCAATCTTGGCAATACCATTTGGAGGCAGAGACACATCACATTTATAATGTACACACAGACATACACTCACATACATACACACAGGCAAAGATCCCACAGTTTCCTGCTTGAATTTAAAAAGACCTCTTTTTCCCTTCAGTCTCAGGGATCACAGATGATTAGATAAAAGTCCCTGAGAGCCCAAGCAGATCATTTACATCTCAAAGGCCCAGGGAGAGAAATGCAAGTTCCTCCCAGAAAGCTAGCTTCCACTAACTGCACGTGCAAAAACCAGTTTTGGAATGTCAAAAGAGCCCCTTCTTGGCCCTTTTTAGGGTGAGAGTTCCTTCAGTTTCTAAATAGCCGATTCAGTTTAAATCGATAACAGTAATAGAGAATAACAGACATCATTCACTTACATCACAGGCCTCACTTCCAGAGGGACTTGAATCAGCGTTCAAGTTACCAAGGACCCTCTAACGAAGGTCAAAACCAGGAAGAGAGAATAGGGTTTGGACTAATGTACTGAGACACTCACACACATACACACACCCCCAAGAAAAAAAACCAAACCAATTCCAAAAAAAATTTACTTTGATGCAATAGCATAAAAGCCCACACATAAGGAAGTTCGTCCCATTTTCCTTTCCCTTTTAACAAAACAGTTCTATTTGAGAGACGGTGTAATAATTTAAAGAGCCATGAGGGGCCATTGTTCTCCAGATCCTAAGGAGGACTGAGGCCAAGCAGTGTTACAATAAAATATTATTTTCTTTCATTCATGGGAGCGTAGCTGGTGATCTCCCAGTTTTGTAAAATACAGCCTAGGGGACTCCAAGATGGAACAGAGCTCTGATCAACCATGTTTAATTAGTCATGGCTGGTGTTGTCAAGTATCAAGCAAACATCAAACCAGTGCAACGCAGAACAGTCTCTCAGGGTTGCAGTTGCCTAGCTCTAAAAAGGGAAGATTCTCAGCCAATATTGTGCCGTAAGCGAAGCCAGTGCAATAGGGAAGAATACGCTGGTGTCATCACATGCAGGCTCTGCTACCAGAGACATCTCAACCAGCCAGTGCAAGTACTGATATACACACAAAGCTACGACTGACAAATGCAAAAAGAATCAAAGGAGATACAGTCCAAAATTCCACTCCCACTCCCAGATAGAGGCATCCAAACACATTTCCTGAAAGGGCATGAACTCAGATGGAAGGGGAAGAATTCCCAGCCCGCACAAGCTGGAGCAACTCACACCAAAAACGAAAGCCAAAGTGGACCCTCAGTCAGGACATTTCTCAGCTCCAAACTGCTTTGTGCTGAGGCAGCTGGTGCCTGTCAAGGAGTGACCCTCCAGGTTCCCCAGAACACAATGAGCTCTGGCAGCTGCTGGGGATTCAGGGAAGGGGCTGCCCCCCAGCCAGGGCTGACCTGCCATGGGCACAGGCTCCTGGCTGTCTCACCAAAATTATTGTCAAAAGCAAGTTCATGTGCCTGACACACAGTGAGGTCAAACAAACCAAAACATCAGAGTCTGGAGCAGAGCAAGGCTTACCTCAAGGGCCAATCCAGGAGAATGGGTGGCTCGAACTCAAAAGACCTGAACTTCATGATGGTTTGGGGGGAAGAGGTTTTAAAGGCAAATTTGGGGTGTGTGACTTCCTTCTGATTAGGTGGTGGTGAGGTAACAGGGTGGTGTTCCAGAAATCTTGTCCTCAGCCTAAAGTTATCACCCTCCACCTGAGGGGTGGGGTGGGGCTTAGCTCCTGTAGGAGAACTCAAAGATACATTGTTATGTATCTTCCTTGAGGACAAATTAGGACTCTGCCCATCACTGAACCGTTGTTTGACTGCCTTGCCTTTGTTTCTGTGTTCTCTCACTTTCAGGATTAGTAACTGTTTGAATCTGCCCTTTGGAACTCAGGGGAGGTATAGGAGGCTGAAGATTTTTTCCTACAAACAAGAAATGGGGGACACTGGAAAGTTCTTCTACCTGGAGGGCCACACAGGGTCTTGCTCGGTTTCACTGCCAGAGCTGGGGGCCCCTCTCCCCCGCAGAGTCAGTCCTCTGAAGGCTGTCCCTGCCTGGCTGGGTTCCTAAGAGGCGAGTGTCATGGATGCCACCCTGTCTGAACCAGTTTACTCTAAGAGCCCCTGAACCCCTCCTTCAGCCCCATCATGCGCCCCTGGCTCCAGCTTCTTCTCCCGGGCAGAAAGCAACCCCAGACCCAGAATGTGCCCACCCCTAAGGCGTCTCCAAAATAGAGAAGAAGGGAAGTGGGGTTTTTCACAGTCCTGCATTCCTTCTACCCAAGGTTGGCATCCACTTGTAAGTCCTGGGAGAATGGGATTCTTTGAGGAGGGGCGGGAAAAATATGGGGAGAACAACCCATCTTAGCATAGGGTCCTTCAAAGCAAATTCTAAATGACTCCATATAAGTAAAAGTAAAAAGAGATGGATAAAAGCTAACTTGATATTAAACATCTTAATATCCAGAAACTCTGCACCTATACGTATTACGCACCTGTAAAGCAGTTTCCAAAGACTCAGCACATTTTAATTGCTCGCCCACTTGGGCTGGGCCGTGGTTCTGGAGCAGGCACCATGGCCTCATACTGGGGTGCCCACAGTTCAGCAGCAGAGATGAGGTGAGCTGTGCCGGCGGGTTTGCCTGCTCCTGACAAGAGTCTACCTTGAACCAGGCAGTTCTTAGGTTGTTCTGTGGGTTTGGGGGCTTTCAAGTGCACAGTCTCCTCTTAGTCGAGGGCACTAGGGTACTTGTGGTTCTAGGACATGGCTTGGGTGCCCTGGCTGCTCCCAGAGGGGCCCAGGCCTTGGCGGGGACAAAGGCCCTGCTACCTCTGAGAAGCTGATGGCTTCACTCAGCACGAAGCCAGCCAGGCTCACCACCAAGCTCTGCGCCAGCTGCCTGGTACCCAGTGCCCTCCACACACAGATGTTATCGAACCCAAGTTCATGTGCCCAATGCACAGTGAGGCTAAACAAACAAAATGTTGGCGTTTGGAGCAGAGAAATATTTCTTGATCAAGAGGGCACCAAGCCAGAAGATGGGAGATGTAGGTTTGTCTCAGGTCCATCTTACGGGCTGGCTGGGGCTTAAGACTTTTTAAAGCAACATTTGGGGTGAGGGTTGCAGGAGGCATGACTTTCTTCTCATTGGCTGGTGGTGGGGTGACAGGGTGACGTTTCAGGAATCTGAATCATCAACCTTCTGGTTCCCACCAGGCTGAGGTCCACAGTGCCGGTGCTCAGTGTGTATCCACCATCTTCCACTTTAGTTCCCGAAGAACAACTCGAAGAAGTGTGTCAGATAGTCATGCATATGCCTTAAGGAGGAACTCGGACTCTGATCGATGAACTGCTGTTTCTTGACTGCTTTTCCTTTGTTTCTGCATTCCCTTCCTTCCCTAATTAGTATCTGCTTGAATTTCCTCTTTGGAACTCAGGGAAGGTCCAGGAGACTAAAACCTTTTTCCTACAAACAAGCACAGAGGGGCTTTTGTACCCAGGAGGGCCCGCAGGGTACACAGGTTTCCCCGACAGTGAGGTCAGTCACCTTCCTACCTCCTTCCCGCCCTGGGCAGCATGAGGGTCAGCGGTCAGCCTTGGCAGGTCGCTTCCCCGAGTCAGGCACTGTGCCTGCCTCCTTTTGAGTGGGGTCAAGTTCAGTCCTTGAGTCAGGGCATCACACCCTCCTGCTCACCGGAGCTCAAAGGTAAGTTCTGACTCCTCTGGAGCACTGTAACCAGGAAAGCCAGGGAAGGAAACTCCTGGCAGAGGAAGGCCCGGGATCCAGAGCCCTGCCGGGTCATGCCATGCCCGCCCTATGTGCTCCTCAGCCCGTCCCAGGAGGCACAGGGGCCCATGTGCAGATCCTGCCCCAGAAGATGCCCCAGATCCCCTCCAGCCCGCTGCCTCTCCGACACCAGGTAATCACACCAGCTGCACTCCAATTATAATATCTTGAGAGATATTATTCTCTTAAGTTGAAAAAATAACACTATTATGAGCAGAGCCTGCTGGAAGAAGGGCTGAGAGCATTCAGAAGATGCATTGCTGTTAGTCGGTTTTATGGCACATTTGCATTTAAATAGATTCTTTAACTCTTTCTCTGAACTTCACAAGAAGATAGCCTTAAAAGTGCTGACTCACAGGGAGGCACGTGCTTAATTTTCACTTTAATTCAAACACTGATACGTTGTCTGATCTTAGCCATTCCAGCTCAAATGACATTTGCAAATGCAGGTTTTAAGTTAGTATTCCTTTGTTCTTTTTGGTTAAAAATCACAGTTCTTGGACCTGTGTTATAGGAAAGATCCTGGTCCCACAGGCTGGCCTGGCTGGCCCTGGTCTGAACTCTCCTTACGAGCTGCCCAGCCGCGCGTCTCCTGCAATCCACTGCCTCCCTCAGCCAACATCAGGGAGCCTTGCATCTTGCAGGAGAGCTCACCGGGAAAGGGCTCGTTGTAACAAGGACCCGTCCTAGCATCAGCCAGTGGTGTGTCAGAACGGGCTTGTCCCGCGTCCCAAGAGCTGATTATTGCATTTCCAGGAATTCTGCAAGCTAGTTCTTCCACGGCCATTATTAAAGCTTAAATTAGGTAAACTTACAAGTAAACAAATTATCCTAAAAATGAAGTTGAAAAAGACAAAACTCATCGCTTCATTATTGTTGTATTACTGTTGAAACAGAGGGTAATCATCAGTTAGATCCATTACACCTGTAAGCTGCCTTCACTGATCAAGTGCACTTTGTTTTTACAAGACCTTGCATGTCCTCAAGCCTCGCCTGGCCTAAACAATGAGATGTTTGTCAAAGATGTAGTTTCAGAAACTTGGACTCAGCTGTGTCCAGTCTGAGCTCCAGCTGGTGAAGCCTGAGACCACCGACCCTTCATCTGGGCCTGTGCGAGTGTCCTCGATGACCTTTTGACGTCATGGGGCCCAAAACTGCCCCCTCAGAGGATGCTGACGCCACTATTTTCTGAGCACAGGTCTCATAAAGATGCCTGTTGCTCAGCTGCCCCTGCACAGAAGGACGATTCTCTCATCTTTTTCTTATCTCCAATTACCTTTCCTCCCACTCCCCACACCTTAGCTTTATCCCAGAAATATCGAGAGCCCCTCACCTGCGTGGAGGTGGATTTGAGATTTGTTCTCCAGCCTCCTCACTTGGCTGCCTCACGATAAGCCCTTTCTCTGCTGCAAACCTAGGTGTCTCAGCTTGGTTTGCTGCACATCCAGCCGACAAAGCTGGTAGAGTAATGCTATGTCCCTGAGGTCATTCACACATGGAATTTGTATTTTATGGCAAGACAAGAAAAATTCAAACAAAATTTTGCTCTGGCTGTTTGGGCCTCCTTCCTCCCCTTTAGTATGTATTGGGCATCTGCAGTAACCAGCCCTCCTTAAGGGATAACCTTTCTTCTTAATTTTTTTTTTTTTTTTAAATAATGGAGGTACTGGGATGGAACCCAGGACCTCATGCATGCTAAGCACGTGCTCTCCCACTGAGCTATACCCTCCCCCTGCGTCTTAATCTTGAAAGGAGTCATGATGACCCACTGCTTTGTACATGCAGATCTGGACTGTGTAAACTGTCATTACGTCACTTGATGTATGACCCTTTGTCTCAAAAACTTATATAGCTGTGCTTTGTCCTCTAATGGGCAGAACGGTCCTCAGAGCTTTCTGAAAGGCTGACTCCCAGGTTATAATCCTGAGGTTGGCTTGAATAAAATTTTCTCTTTCTTTCCTAGATTGACTATTGATTAATTTTTTCAGCAACAGGTGGGAGGACTATGTAATGGTGTTTAGTAAGGTTGCGCTCGTGCTTGAAATTGGTGGGGTCATCTACAAACCTGTCCCCTTTTTTTTCCCCAAAGAGCTGATTGTTAACCGATACCATCACACCACTGATAACCGGGCCACCTGGAGGAACTATGGGCCTCCTTCCTGCCTTGTCTGTCAGCCCCGGGCAGGACAGCGGCCGGGCAGACTCCTAGAAGGGCGACTGTCAGCCCTTCAGAGGTTGCTGGGCCAGCGCCAAAGGCCTATGCGGTGTTTCTACTGACGAGCCCAAAGTAGCAAAGGAAAGCAGCTGAGGGAGCCGGCTGAGGTCTGTCCTGCTGCCTGTGTACTCCCTCCCTCTCTCGGCTCTGGGAAAACTCCCCAAAGGGACCTCCACCCCTTCCTCTCCCTCAGCCCTAGACCCACTGCACCTGGCAGACGTGTGGGGCCTCAGGCCCAGCATCCTGAGGACACCCCAAGACTCCCGCCTCTCACCTGGGCGGCGGGGAGCAGCATCTCACTGCTTTCTCACCCTTCAGCCCTGCCCGACCTGCCAGACCTTCACTTCACGGAACTCATGATGACCCTCCACTCCTCTAGGACCTACGCTGGCTCCCTACTGCTTGCCACAACCCTCACCAACTCCCCTCTCAGGGACCCACACTACTCCATAGTCCAGTCACCACTTCTCATAATGAGACTCAGAGAGGGAGCAAGTGACAAACATCTTTGTGCATGTTAGTTGGTTAAAAAAAAGGAAGGGGGACATTTGCCTACTCTGACATCACCAAGGCAAAGTATCTTCTTTATCAAAAAGAAAATCACTTAGCGGGGGGAGGGTACAGCTCAGTGGTAGAGTGTGTGCTTAGAATGCACGAGATCCTGGGTTCAATCCCCAGTACCTCCACTAATAAATACATGAATAAACAAACCTAATTACCTACCCCCCAATTTTTTTTTTTAGTTAAAAAGCCAAAAAAAAAAAAAAAAAGGAGAGAAATTTCTCAAAAAAATTTTTTTTGAATGGTTCGGATGCCAATTCCCTGCCCTTTTAGCCCCATGGCTTCCTGTCCTCCAATGTTGCTGTCACAGCCCTGTGGCTCCCACCCACACCTCATCCAGGGCATCAAAGGCCCAAGATTTGGTATGGGTTGGGGGGGTCCCCATTCACTTCAGGTATAGAGAGGGGCTTCAGCAGGGTGCTTGAAGAGCTTGATTCGTGTTCTGCGGTTTGGGGGCACAATGGTTTGGGGGTACGTGATGCTGCCTGGAAAATGCAGGGCAAGAGGCTGGTGGGCCCATGGCTTTCAGCACAGAGCAAAGCAGAGGTGGGGGATGGGACCCTGGCCCCTCCGGGTGATGCCAGAGCAGAGTGAACTGAGTTTTAAAGGGTGGGTGGCACTCAGAAAAGACTGGAAGATCAGGGAAGGCATTCTAGGCAGGAGGAGCAGAGCACAAGTGCAAAGGCTACAGCAGAAATGGCACGTTCCACCCTCAGGGGTGCCAGCAGCCTGGCTGAGTGCAGAGGCATCTTTCCAGCAACTGTGAGAGGCAATGGAGAAGGCACCTGGGGCCCTGCCTCCCTGACCGCTCACCCTTCTGCTTGGTCTCCTGCCAGCCTCTTCAGGGCTACTTTTGAAACAAGAGGGAAGGGGGCAGGGCACAGACATTAAAGGAATGACACAGCAATGACAGGACAAATTGGTTAGAACCAAGATGGCAGAAGATTTGACTTCGGGTAGACCTTGAGCCTCATGGCACACCCACAGGTGCCATGACAGTTCCCAGGTTGACCATAAAAGGTCAAAGAGTGGGTGGGACCCAATCCATGGAAATCCCCACCCCCTCCCCAAAGTAGTTGGAATAATCCTCCTACTCATTAGCATATGAAATTACCAAGCCCATAAAACCTAACAACCCCACACCTTGTGGTTGCTCTCTCTCTTGCCTTCTGAGCAGCCGTCTACAGAGTGTGCCTCTCTCTAAATACACTTGCTTTCACTTTACTACACCTTGCTCTTGAATTCTTTCCTGTGCAAGGCAAATATTCTCCGACAATATTTGTCTCCCTGCATCCCCTAATCTCTCCGGATTTTAATGCCCTCTCCATTCATACCCCATCCCCAGACTCCTCCTCTAGCCCTGCCTCCTTCATAGCTCCACTTACTCATCCAATCAACTTCTCAAATCCAACACACCCAGCTCTGACCTCCTGATTTCCCCCTCAAAACCCATTCTCCCATCATCCTCCTCTCTGTGAATAACATCACCATTGTAGGGGTTCTGAACAAGCCTTCCCCAAATGCACCATTTTTCATGAGGATTATTTTGAGCTGAAGGCAACTGAGACCCTGTGGGCTCAAGGGAAACTATTGCTCCTCCCTTAACCACCTGGAAGAATTCAAATCGGGGATTTTTTCCCCAGAAAAAGAGTTATTATCAGAGATAAATTTTAGCTAAGTGACCCCATCTATTTGGCAGGGTAGACCCCTAATTACCAAACATCTACTTTTCTTCTCATTGTCCTGAGAATGACCCTCCTGTCCTTGGAAGCCCCAGGCCCCTGTCCCCTTCCTTAGCTCAGGATGGGACATACACCTAATTTTACCCTTTTGTCTCCGACCCTCTCATGCATATGGTGTTCCCATATGTATGAAATTAAATTAATTTTCTCCTGTTACTCTGCCTCATGTCAATTTTATTCTTAGACCAGCCAGAAGAACCTTAGAAGGGTAGAGGAAAGTTTTTTCCTCCCAACACCATCCCCCCAGCCAGAAGTCAGGGGCCATCCTTAAGTCTCCTCTGTCCACATCCAACTTACGTCCCCACACCTGGTTGACTTTTCTTCCAGGGATCATTCATCTCCAGTCATTTCTCAACATCTCTAACTCACTATCCACCCCACCCCCCGCCCTCACCCTCACCCCCAGCAAACAGCCACCATCACCTCTTGTCCAGACAACTGGCCTCCCGCTGCCCTCTTTGTCCTTCACGCCCAATGATTTATTCTTTACACAGCAACTAGAGCAATTTTTCTGAAAATGTAGATCAAATCATATTACTTCATGGCTTAAACCCTCCAATTGCTTCCCATAGCATCCAGAATTAAAGGAGAAGCTCTTTACCCTGGCCTAGAGGGCCCTCTGTCTGGTTCCTTCTTATGCTCCAGGCCCATCGCGTGTCCTTACCATGGCACACCTCTCCTGACTTGAGATTTTGCATGCACTGGTTTTCCCTTCTGAAATGCTCTTCCCCAGTTCTCACCCTTCGGGGCTCAGCTTAAATCTCTCCTCCTTGGGGACCCCTTCCCTGATCCCTCCCCACCTCCCTTCACCAATGTCCCCCCCCCCCCCCCCCTTAGCACTTGGTTTCTTCATAGCATTTTCTGTTTAGGCTGCTTATTCAGTCCTACATGGATCCGATTGCTGGTCCTGAGAGCTGTCCTAGGTGCTGGAGATGCAGCCGTGAACAACCCAGCCCCCCGCTCAGCTGACCATTCACTCAAGACAGAAACTGCGTCTGTCCTGCTGCCCGCAGGCCTGGCACAGAGAAGGGGTACAATAAACACTTGTTAAAAGAATTTGTTGTTACATTAATGGGTTTGTGAAGGGAGAAGGCTTGAACTGATTAAACAGCATCTTAGCTGTAAAGTCTCATTGAAATGGTATTTGCAAATCAAATAAACCAACCGGAATATACCAGAAGGCATTTGGGAGCCCAGAGCAAATCCTTTTTTGGAGCAAAGAGTTCTTTTGTGATGTAAATGACCCATCGCTTCCTCCTAGCTCTGTGTTGTTCTTGTTTAGGAGCTCTCCCTGGGCTTCTGAAGCCTCTAAAATTATACGTAAAATATCTGTACGTGTGCATTTTTCTGAGGCGTTCATATCTTCCCTTAGATTCCTGAAGGATCGATTACTCCAAAAAGATCAGGACACGTGGCCCTGGCCGGTGCCTATTTCTCAAGACTGTTCTGATGCTCCTTTCCTGCTGAATCAATTGCACTGATAATTGTTTATTTTTAGAAAACAGCTCTTTATTAGCCACAAAGTTTCATCTAGCCATCATTAAGTGAATCCCCAGCTCCACACACTTGGTGAAAACCCTTATTTGTAAAGCATAAACGTACTACACTCTATTACTAAGATGGAAAAAAATATTTTTCACTATGTTTCAAAGAGACTGAAAGCAACAAGTCTCATAAAAATAAGAAACGCTAGAAAAGTTACTCCAAAGCAGGGGAGCCCTTGGAAATTTCCTGGTAAAGAAAAAAGAACACGCTCTGTTTCAAGCTGCCTCCGCGTCTCAGAGTGAACTTTAAGATGAAGAATTTCTTCCCCCAAGATTAACATCGTTAATGCCAGAGGGAATTTTTTGAAGTCACAGCCCCTTCAACAACATCCCTTAGAGAGAACCCTGCGTTCCAGCTCTCTGCCTCCAGGAGTCAAATCCCACCCCTACGTTCTGCCAGCAACTCAGGTGCCACAGACGGAGTCATCCTCTCGTTCCTGCTGCCCACTTCCCACTCATCACCTGGGTCAGTGCAGGGCCTTTTCTTTCTTCTCTTGAATCAAAGGCAAGCCACCTCCCTGCCCTCACCCAGGGCCCAGTCTGACTCCAGAGCTGCCACCCGAATTGTGTCCTCGAGACCCCCCGCCCCGACCCCACCAGCCAACATGCCCAGCTAGGAGATTCCCAAAGAATGGAAGTGCCTTGTCCATGGATAGCACAGGCTCACTCAAAGGTGGAAGCAGAGGATGCGGGGAGGAGAGACAGCTCTCTACATCTGTGCTCAGGGCTGCCCTCCTACCTCCCTGCTTTGTGATCCTTGATAAGGTTTACGACCTTTTCAAGAGCTTTCTAAAGCTTTCCTCCTGTGTCTGCAGGCTTTGAGGACAACTGCCCTGACGTCTTTCTGGCTTGGTGCCTAGGGAGGGCCTGAAGAAGCTGAGGCATTTTTTCAAGGTTAAAGGAGGTTAGACTTTAGGAGTTTTAACGTTTTGTGTTTCCTTTTGTTTTTGTTCACTTTCCATCGTGGAAACTTTCAAACACACGCAGAAGTAAAGCTTACAGAGCGATAAGCCTCTGCACACCCCCCCTCCCAGCTTGGACAGTTCCACATCTGCCAGTCCTGATTCACCTTCCCTCCACTCCCCAGATAATTATTTTTAAGCAAATTCCAGAATTCAAAGTGTTTCGCACATGTATCTCTGAAAGATAAGGAATTGTTTATGTAATTATTATCACAGTACAGTTACCACATCTAAAAATTTTTGATGATAATTCTCTCAATTTGCTACCAAATGGGTTGACTGGGCCCGTACCAGGGTCCTAGCCTGGGCCGAGACCCCTTGTCTCGGCCAGGGAGGTTCTTTTTCCAACCAAATTCCCACAGCCCAACACCGAAAAATGAGGTGTATGTGACATCCTTAGCTAAGGAAGGGGACAGAGGCCTGGGGCTTCCGAAGACAGGAGGGTCGCTCACAGGACAGTGAGAAGAGCAGATGTCTGGTAACCAGGTGTTTGCTCTGCCATATAGATGGGGCCACTTAGATAAAATTTACTGCTGCTAATGACTCTTCTGGGAAAAATCCGCAATTTAAATTCTTTCAGGTGCTCAAGGGAGGGGCCGTAGTTTCTCTTGAAACTGTAGGATCTTGACTGCTTTTAGCTCAAAATAATCTTTAGGCAAAAGTGGAACGTTTGGGGGAGGCTCGCTCTGAACCCCTACATTTCATAAATGGTTTTATTTTCATGGCATGTTTAAATCAGAATCCAAGTAAGCTCCACAGTTTGCTATTGGTTGATAAAGCTCTTAAGTTTCTTTTAATGCATAACTTCTCCCTTCCAAACTCTTTTTTTTTCCCCTTGTAATTTGTTGAAGAATATGCTTCAGCTTTGGCCGGCCTATTTCTTGCCACTGTCTCTGCTTCCTGTGAGATTCTTGATTTTTCTTCGCTTGTCTTTTCCAGGAACCAGGTCGGAGAAGGGTTGGCAGTCTGTCTATGACGTCATCATTCATTTAATGCCCCTGTTTTAGAGAATCCGTCCCTTCTTCAGCAGGGCCCGGGGTGCTCCCCCAGCCTCAGTCTCTCGGCTCAGTCTCTCCTGGGTACCCAGCTGCCCCAGAGCAGGGGGTGGGGTCCACGTCCTGTTGATGTTCACTGGTCAGAGACCACCAGGAGCACACCTGGAGTCAAACAAAGCTGGATGTATTGTCTTGTTGCAGCGAGAGCGACTGACATCCTGGAGAACGGAGGGCACCTCTAGACAAGCGTGAGGAAGAACTTAGAATACCACTTGGACCTGAGTTAGCCAATGTGGAAGAGGGTCCCAGGAAGAGGCAGTTTTCCCTGGATTGGCTGCTGCAGGGGAATGAGGGGTAATCCTGTGAGTGCTTAAGTAGCCTTGTCTGGGGGCAGGAGGAATGAAGCAGGCTCACCCTGTCATCAGGCTCCCAGGGCTGCTTCTCAGCTTGCCCCTCGCCAGCTGTCAACCCTCAGCTCCCTCCGGTCTGCTAGGTCAGTGACCACTCGGAGATCTCACTCCAAGTTTTCATCGCCTTCCCTTTCTGCTGTCTCTTGGCCAAGTGTCTTTACCTTTGGCGGCTTCTATTTTTTCTTTTTTTTGTCCCTTTACTGTCTTTAGAGGACTCTGGGGACAGAGCAGTGGCAAGTGACTGCATCTCCACGGCATGTGTAACTGACAATTGTGTCAGGCTTTCGTCTGGGGTCGATTTGTCCGAGAACCATTCCTCAGTGAAGTCCTTCTGCCCTTGGTGAGGGGATGCCTGGCACTTAAGCCCAAGTCCCCTCCTTGATAAACTGGGGGAAATGTGTGGACCACAGGCTGATACTGGGATCAAGAAGGTTCTGGTTCCCTTATTTAATGAGAACAGCTTTTTTTTTCCTGCAGGCATCCCAATTTATCATCTGATTCTGCGCTGAGGGCAGTGCCACGATGGGGGAGTCTCATGGATTCATTTGTTTCCCAAAGTGGATTTCCCATGGCCGAGTAAACTGTTTCCTTACATCTGGAGCAGTAGAAATATTTGCTTCTTAGAAACTGTCAAGGTAGCAAACACACATTTTAATAAGAACCATTCTTCTCATCTGTGAGATCCGGTATTTTTAATTAGCTGGCTGGACAGCTTCTTGTCTTCCTTAAGGGATAAATTATTAACGGCCAAGGGGCGAAATGTCCATTTAATGCAATGACGTGTTTATACCATTTGTCTCAGCAACTCGGCTTTGCTCAGTTGTACTCTGTGGAGAAATAACGGCAATGTTACAAAAGAATCATCGCTAGGATGTGATCCCATGTTCCACCATGGTCATAATTACACATCCCTGGTGATGCATTAAAGGTGGAGGAACCATCTTTGTTGCTGTCGCTCAAGATGGAAGATAGAAGGTCTGATCCCTGTTCTGCAAATCCCCAAACGTTTAATGGGGCTCATGGCAGACTCGTCAAGAGGAAAGTGGCACAGGAGCTGCATGAAATGGTCTGTGGCGAAATTCATTTATAATACATTAAAAAAAAAAACTTTGCATTTCTATATAGAATTGTATTTTTAAAGAGTTATATTTGCATGCAGGCTGGGATTTATTATTGGAAATGAACATAACATGAAGAGGGCATGTTATCAGGAAATAACCATGGTCATTAAAAAGTGGGGACAGCTTTTGTGTGCCACACACAGTGCACATCTCATTTTCACAACAGTACCATTTAGCCAGTGAAGAAACAGGCCAGAGAGGCTGACAATGTTACATAAATAGGGAGCAATGAAGCCTCAGTTCAAACCTGGGTCTGACTCAGCTCAGGTTACCTCCTCCAGGAAGCCTTCCCTGATCTTCACATACCTTCTACTATGATACTTGCATAGTAGCCCAGAACCTACATGAGTCTGCCCCACCTTGCTAGACCACAAAAGCAGTCTGGAATGTCTTCGTCATTTATTCCCAGTCCCAGCCCAAAGCAGCCTCTGGATAAATTCATTCTAAATGAACCCAATGCCAAGCCGTGCCCCTCCTTCCTTTGTGACCAGGCATTGTCACTGCTGTGTCCCGGTGTGGTCCTCCAGCTCCTGCTCATGGGGCTCTGGGATAAGAACTCTGTGAAAGGGGCTATCTCTTATAGATACAAATAAAGCATGAAGTCACCTGCATTGGGGCTGAGTTTTTTCTAAAAAAGGATGTATAGAAGACAGAAGGGGCAAAGATAGAGAGATGGTCCGCAGACAGTGAGGAGACTCTCTGCGAAGACACACATCTTGTAATCGAACTCTTACCAGCAGCTCCCTGCACGTAGGCAAAGGTAGGCAGGGTCTGGAGAGTCCTTTGTGAGGTCTGGGGAGTTGGAGAAGTGAAGACAGCCCAGAACAGGGGACCACGGCCCCAGAGGACTGAGGAGGCAGAGAAAGCCTCATTTAAAACTTAGAACCAAAGTCACATCCATTTTTGAGTCTAAGACATGAGGGAGAAAAAGTATTCAGAAGAAACCCGCTCCTGGGTCTGGCGGGCACGCCAGGGAGATTAAGCAGTGGCTCATGGTGCCAGACCGTGTAGCCGAGCACAGGCTCTGACCTTGGACCCCAGCTGTGCCACTTTGCAATGTGTGACCATGGACTAGTTGTTAATCTGTTTGTACTTCAGTTAAACCCTCTGTAAAATGGGGGTGACAATGGCATACATTTAACTGAGTTGTTTTGAAGATTAAGGTTAATAACCACGAAGAGCTCAGGTCACTCAAGGTAGTCACCGTGGGAGGAGCACCTGCTCTGCGCCAGCGCCGTGCTGAGCGCGGCACCTGTGCTGATTCGCAGGCTCCCCTGAGAACCCCAGCGAGGCCGGTGCCTTTATTAGCATCTTCCCTATTTTACAGATGCAGAAACGAAGGCACAGATTGCCTCCTATCTTTCCCCAGATCACACAGCCAAGAGGCTGTAAAGCCAGATGTTGAATCTGGACAATCCTGCCCAGAATCCCTCCCCGAGCTGTGCTGCCACTCAAAATACTCTTGGCACTATCAAGGGGCCTGTTGTGGGCTGAACTGTTTCCCCAAGAAAGGTCTGTTGAAATCTTAACACCTGGGAGCTGTTTGTGCTCCTTGGGTGGTCTTTGGCTTTTTTCTTTTTTCCTCACGCGTGTCTAAATTCGTTAAGAATATCTCACGTACACCGGTGTTCCGGTAACTGTGATGAGACTTACCCATCGAACAGGGCTGCTGCGGTAATACCACACGCAGCCTTGGGTGATGAAAGCAAACCCAGTAAATGAAAATTCCACTTTATGCGGAAATGAATTCTTCTCTTTTAAGAAGAGTTGATTAAATTCTGGCTTCACTGTTACCTTTGAAATATTGCTTGTCTCCTCTCCCCTCCCCCATGAGCTCTCTCTGCAGGAAGGAGAACTGGCGAAGGGAAGGACAGACTTCCCTTGTCACTTCTGTCCGACTAGGAAGCAAGCACTGGCTGGTGATGTGGGAACAGCAGGACCCAGTGGCATGTCCCCTGAAGGCAGGAAAGGATGGGGGCACAGGGCACATCCGGAGTGCCCCCTGGGTCTGAAGGGATAATTCAAGTCAGCAAGTGTAACCTCAGCAAGAAACTTCTGCTCTGACGAAGTCCTGAGCAGGTAAAAGCTAGAGATGTCGGCAGCCACTGAAGACCACGTCTGAAAGCAGGAAGGCAAGGTCCAGCACTCACAGCTGGAAAGCATTTTTGTACAAGAATGGAAGGATGCCAGCTGCCATATTACAGAGGTTAATTCTGAGCAGGGGGATAGCAGATGGCTTCTGTTTGAATTTTATTTTGTTCTGTGTTCTTTTTTGTGCTTTCTGTGTGTTCTGCCACAAACACATATGACTTCTGGAATTAGAAAAGTGATTTTTAAGAAGCTGAGTGTTGGAGGGAGAGGCAAGATGGTATATCTTGCAAGACATCATGAAGTGATGACATAAAAGTCACCCTATAAAAGATCACTATTAAGAGACAAGCTGCAAACTTTACATTTTTACCGTGAGAAACTCTTTTGCAAGTGATAAGAAGTATGGAAACCTTGGAGAGTAAAGAACTTGTGGTATCTTGGGTGTTCGAAACCACAGCGAGCACGCTCCTGACTCAGGGCTCTCACACTGGCTGTTCCCTCTGCCCCAGCACTTCTCCTCCAGACTTCTGCCTGGCATCCTTCCTCACTTCCTGCAGGTCTCTGCTCCAATGTTTATCAGGCCGCCCTGGATAGAAAAGCAGCCCCTACACCGCATTACATGAATGTCCCTTCACCAGAATGCCATCCTCTATGACAGCAGGGACTAGGACCACCCCGGGACCCCAAACAATATCTCCAATAAGCAATCATTACAGTATTTGTTGAATGAATAAATGAAGTCACTCAGATGTTTCAGGGGATGGTACAAGTGTCATTTTCTAGCATTAGGTCCGAGACCCAGGTCTCTCTCCTCCGGGGCCCCCCTGAGGATGAACGTACATTGGACTCTCAAAGCAAAGCATTGGGCTTAGTCATAAACTTCAACGTATTCAGTCCCTGCTGAGTTTTCCACGACAAAAAAGTTTAAAGAAATAAGATGTGTAGAACACAGACCGTGGCCCCCAAATGCCAACTCTCACCAAAAGGAACCAGAATTCCTTAAAGAAATGGCTGATTCCATTTGCAGCCCAAAGTGTGTAAGATGAACCTGGGCCATCTTGTCCTGCCTGCAAACCAGGGGCTCTCAAAGGGCCATGACCAACAAAGACCCAAGAGCCAACTGGAAAAGGCTCCCATTGCCCAGATGCGACCATTTGAATAAAGACAACATTTCAAAACACATGAAATATATTAAAAATCCATAGGTTCATATTAATACTAAAAAAAAAAATCCAAAACAAAACTAATTGATCACCTTAGGTAAAGCATAAACCTGTTATTCTGAAAACTGATAAAGGAGGGGAAAGAACTGAACTTTATTCTGCTTTTCTCTATTGACTATATTTCAAAATAACCAAATAAAGAAGGAAAGTTTCTTTCTACAAAAGGCCATTCAAGCTAATAAATGAAGAAGCAATGAGATAGTTAGAAAATCACCCTTTTGCAAATCCCCAGTGAAAAACGAATCTAGGTAGCAATAATCAACGGCTGCTAACCATTCAGTGAGAGTCAGTGGAATGTATTATAATGAATGGATCAGAGAGAAAATCTCAACCCACTGATCAATGTGAGTTAGCGTCACAAAAAGTGGGCAACCTTGCCTCTTGGGGTGATGCAATAGGAAGCCCACGGCACCACCTAGGAAGTTATTTTGATGGAAAACAAAGCCTGAATCTGATTAAGCCCTTGACTCTACTCCCAGGAACGGAAACTCTCAGGGACAGAGGAACAGGTTAACAGAGGGTTCCAGAAAGCAATAAGCCAAAATCGGAAATGTAGAACATTCTACAGACACATGACTCAGTTTCTTCAACAAACATACGGTTTCAAAACAGAGAAGGGCAACTGATAGATCAAAGGAGACTTGGGATGTTACAGTCAAAATGCAGCATGTGGCTCTTACTTGTATTCCGATTTGAAAAAAAACATACAAACATATGTTTCTGAGATAAGAAGAGAGAAGTGAATATAAACCAGGTATTGGATACTATTAGGAATTACTTATTTTGTTGAATGTGATGATTTTATGGTTAGAATTTTTACGTCATTACGTTTAGAGAGATATATTGAAGTATTCACATGTGACATTATATGATATCTGGGATTGGCTTTAAAATACTCCAGCAAAAAAATATAAATGGGAGAACAGCCGACTCAAGAATGCTGAAAAGCGGGTTTTGTGAAAGAGGATGTTTTACACCTGTGTATCTTCCCACCTATCTGGGAGAAAAGACTGGTTTACTCTTTCAAAAAAAAATTTTCCAATTTATTGCAGGCCAATACTTTTATAAAATAGAATAAAAGTGAACTGCCAAAAAATTAAATGATAAAAAATCAGACGTACAACATATGTCTGAATTTTTCATAGGATTCAACACACATAAAATTGTATTTTAATAAATACAATCAGACAAACATACCATATGGAAAGTGAAAATAATTTTTTAAACCATGGAAGCTTTTCAGTGAGTGTGCATATGTAAGTGATGAGTATGGAGAACTGCTATTAAATTCATAACTTTTTGTCATTCCATAATCATAACTCATCAGAAAATTATGAGTGAGATGGTGAGCCCCTATATTAAATGCCTCTGCACACAGTTTGAACAAAAACCATCTACATCAATATTTAAAGTTTTTAATGTGACAACTGAGCTTGCTTCTTGCTTTTTAATCTCTCTAACCTAGTTTGGGTTGATGGCAATGCTACTCACAGAGGATCATGTGCCTTGAAACTTTTGTTTTGTTGTCATGACACTTCTGGTAGAGAAATCAGACTCACAGAGGTGTGAATGGCAGAAGAGAGTTTAAAGTAATTTCAGCAGGCTCAGAATATTCATTTTTAACTTGTATTCAAAATGAAGCCAATAATGCTGTATTTTCAAAATTCATCTTCTGTCCTTGATCCCAGCCAGTGCCATCAATTTATCCTGTAAAGTTGTACTTCAATTTAAATTACCCGTATCTTTTGATGAAAACAAAAAAATCCAGAGCCATGAATTTCTTACATGTACATTATCTTCTGGTGGAAAGTAAAATTCATATTCATAGACATACAAGTATACAGTAATAGGCTATCACCTACATTCTTGATTGTTGTTGAGACATGTCATGAAAATCTTAGAAATTCTAACTTTCGTTTTTGCCTTTTGATCTTTGGTGCATTCCTTCTTATATGAAATTTTTAAGATCATTAAAAATATCTAAGAGATCAGACGAAACAGCAAGTCTGGATGTCCAATTCACATCTTTCAACACTGGATCAAACTAATTCCCTACCTTACAGAAAAAATGATGAATTTGTTCTACATTTTATTCCAAAAGAATCCTACCCTCAACAAGCATTGTACCTTAGCATGCAGTAAGAGGTCACTATGCTCCACTTCCATATATCACGCAAAAGTAGGATTCAGCTATATATACTTATATATATACACACACACACAATGCAATATTACTCAATCATAAAACATAATGAACTAATGCCACTTGCAGCAACATGGATGGACCTACAGATTATCATATTAAGTGAAGTAAGTCAGAGAAAGACAAATATCATATGATGTCAATTATATGTGGAATCTAAAAAAAATTTAAATTTTATTTACAAACTAGAAATAGATGCACTGACAAAGGAAATAAACTGTGGTTACCAGGGAGGAATGGAGGGAAGAGGGATAGATTAGGAGTTTGGGATTAACAGTTACACATTACTATACATAAAATAGATAAACAACAAGAACCTAACGTATAGCAAAGGGAATTATATTCAATCTTTTGTAATGAGTTGTAATGAAAAAGAAACTGAAAAAAAAAGTATGTATATGTATAACTGAATCACTTTGCTGTACACCTGAAAGTAACATTGTAAATTGACTATACTTCAATGAAAAAAAGAATAAAAAACAGGATGGTATTGGCATAAAAACTGACAGAGAGATCAATGGAACAGAATAAGAAATCCTAGATAAACCCATGTGTATATGGTCAACAAAGGAGGCAAGAATATACAATGGGGAAAGGATAGTCTTTAACAAATGGGTTGGGAAAACTGGACAGCCACATGCAAAAGAATGAAACTGGACCACTATCTTCCAGCATGCACAACATAACTCAAAATGGATTAAACTCTTGAACATAAGATCTGAAACCATAAAAATCCTAGAAGAAAACAGAAGGTAAGCTCCTTGACATCCGTCCTAGCAATGATTTTTTGGATTTGACTCCAAAAGGAAAGGCAACAACAACAAAAATAAACAAGTGGGACCACATCAAACTAAAACACTTCTGCACAGGGAAACATATACAAGATCTTGTGGTGGCTCACAGTGAAAAAAAAAATGTGACAATGAGTATATGTATGTTCATGTATAACTGAAAAATTGTGCTCTACACTGGAATTTGACACAACACTATAAAATGACTATAAGTCAATAAAAAAATGTTAAAAAAAGAACATTTAAAAAAAAACCTTCTGCATAGCAAAGGAAACCATTAACACAATGAAAAGGCAACCTACAAAACGGGAGGAAATATTTGCAAATCATATATCTGTAAGGGTTAATATGCAAAATATATAAAGAACTCACATAACTCAATAGCAAAAAAAAAAAAACCTAAATAATTTGATTTTAAAATGGGCAGAGGAACTGAATAGAAAGGTTTCCAAAGAAAATATACAAATGGCCAACTGGTATATGAAAAGGTGCTCAACATCACTAATCATCAGGGAATGCAAATCAAGACAATAAGATATCACCTCATACCTGTTAGGATGGCTATTATCAAAAAGACAAGAGAGAACAAACGGTGAGGATGTGGAGGAAAGGGAACTCTTGTACACTGATGGTGGGAATGTAAACTGGTACAGCCACTGTGGAAAACTATTAAATGACTAAAAGAAGTAATCCTACTTCTTAGATTTGTATGTGAAAAATGAAAATATCTTTAAAATGAAAACAAGGAAGAGCAGGCTTTGTATAACTAGCAGAAGAGTGGTGTCACGTGACCCTCCTTCCCTTCACGCCAGTGCTAGACTTCAGAGGCCAGGGGAATGCATTGGATCTTTGATGTCACTGTGAAGTCTTTTAGGAAATGAATGAGTAACACTGAGGGGCATGATGAGGCCGATGGGTAGATTTGCTTCCAGGAAGCAATGTTTCTTGCAGTCTGTTGGTCAACGGTTTTGATGCTCTTAGTGGGGCTTCCAATTAGAGCTCCAGGGGCCTTTGTCTTCATCTTGTCAACATTTTTATTGATCATTTTGATGGTTATTCCATTTTCTGACAAAACAGAGCCAGGAAGAAGAGATAAAGTGATAGACCATGGAGTGAAGATTTAGAATTATTTTGGGAGTCAGGAATGTCAAGTTAACACTAAAAAAGATTAATTTTTTAATCTTTTTTACACAAGGATGGAGGTCAAGCTTTACACAGACATAACCAAGTCACCTGCAAATTGTGAGTGTGGGGGAAATTTGAAAGGATTCCTGTGGAAAAAAAGACCTGGTGATCTCAGTCAATGCCAGGCCCAATGTCAACCAAGTGTTTGATGTGGCAGCTAAAAAGATGAGTCCAACTTGGGTGTGCATCCAACTTTTCTAGACAGTGGAAAGTCAGAGCTGCACTGCCCTCTCCATGGACCACCACATCTGGGTGTTATGCTCAAGAGCCTCCTCACTGGCCTCACAGTTACCCAGCCTCCCTTCCCCCTGCTCCCTGGCCTGTATGGCCAGCGCCATCATCGTCTGTGAGGGGACCACTTCCACACCCCTTCACCCTAACTCTCAGCAACTCCTCACTGCCTATCAAGTCTTGTGGAAAACCTTGGTCTGGAAGAAAAGCATCCTGTAACTTGGCCAGCTCCTCTTCCCAGTATTCTTCTTCCGACTCTCTCCTACACATTTCAGCCTAATTTGAGATCTTACCACTTCCTGAATATATTACATTTCCCCCCACCCCCTCGTAGGCACCCTTCTCCCTCCATAGCCTTCCAGCTGCACCTACTGGGAGTCCCAATTCTTCATTTACCTTCCCTTACCACTTCCACCTCAACTCCCAAGTTCCCACTCAAGAAACTCCATGTTTTTTTCTCCTTTTATGGATATATATACATTTTTTTTAAAAATCACGTCTGATTTGTGAGTTTGGGGATTTCTGGGTGGCATTCTGGTGTTCACTTGGTGAAATTAGGCACATGGTCCCTGGAAGGTCTGTATCATGCTTCTCCACCCTCCTCACATCATGGGGGCTCAGACTGAGGAATCTGTGTGTACCGAACAAAAGCAGAATGATGATAACGTGCCAAGATTAAATTTGAACCAATGCCCTTGTTCTACAAAGTAGAACCCATGAGGCAAATTAAGTGAGAGTAGGCGATTTGGTTCAAAGTCAAAGTAAGACACTTACTCTTCCCATCGCACCGCCAGTGCAGAGGGAGAGGCAGAGAGGACCCAAGTGGGCAGAGTCCACTTACCAGTGTAGACACTTAACATAGAAACAGCGGCTGGCTGGCCTGTCACTAGGCTCCAAGTCTTGGTGTGGTGTGAAACAGGAAGGTGGAGAGGGTGCCACAAATGGGTGGTATCTTTTAAGGCTCAGCCATCCAGTCCTCTACTAAACATGACCCAGGGACTATCCTGGGAACCCAACCACAGGTACCATTCCCCTCTTAGAGGGAGACTGGCTTGGCGTAGAAAAAGTAGCATGGAGAGAGGTGCAGAATTGGTCTATTCCCAATTGGAAACTCTTGGACACAGGACTACTGTTTTATACATTTATAAATTACCTACTTTTAACAACCACATCTTCAGCACGTACGTGGCACATGCTACTCAATAAAAATTTGTAGAATTGAATTTGTGATTTACATTTTAAAATTGGTGTTGACAAGTTTGAGTCAGTCAGGAATACGGCATCCCAAATGGGGAGATGTCCCCAAAAATGTATAATACGAGTAACAGTTGTTGGATTTGGGTCAATTCTAGGGGTGAGAGGGGCTTTTTCTGAATCACAAAAAAAGGGCCAAACAAGGTTGAGTGATTGTGGGCCACTTCAGGGACATGGCTTAAGGCTCTGACAACATAAAGAAGACACTGCCAGCAATCAGGCCTTCAAATAAAGGAAAGGGCTGCCTTGAGAGGCTGCTCGAGATTAGAATAACACCAAAAAGGGTCTGGTGCTGAGTCGGGAATTAAACTCAGCTTCCAAATCTGAGTCTATGAAAACTAACTTCATGTGGGATTTGAGAGAGAGAGAGAGATAAGAGAATGATTTAGCCAAACATTTGAAAATCAGATTTACATTCTTAAAATCTCATTTAAAAAAAAAAACGAAATCCCACTTCTTTTCTCTTTATCCACCCTGCAGATAATGTGTTTCAAAGACACTCACTCCCCCATGTGTTTAAGTAGGTTGTATTATCATTGGGTCTTCAGAGTCAAATACAATTAGTCTCTGGGAATATTCGGCTTTTGCACCATTATGTCCTGAAATCATTTATATCCAGGCTTAACTGAATTAAAATAAACATGCTTTTTCTCTGAAAGTTCAAGCTTATCTATTACTTCGAAGTTGGTAATTAGGTTTATTTATAGGGACATAGCTGGCATTTGACTGAAAAAACGCTGCAACAAGTTTGACTGTGGGCTTCAGCTAAAGGCCAGATTTTACTTAAATCTTCATTTTTTTTCCTAACAAAAGATTTGTTGCAAAATTAGCAAATCTGAAACAGTTTAGGGCAAATGATAGCCTGTATATTTATAAATATATGAACTAACAAAAGCCACCATCTGAGGCCCAAGAGAAAGCCAGCTATTTGTAATTTTACAACTGGGTGAGTGCTATTTTAATTAATGTGATGAACTTGTGAATTTAGTCAATTTAATTATACAGGAAACAACTGCATTTTGTTTATTGCATATTTGCTGTGATTAAAAATTTACTGGAGAAAAATCATCCATGAAAGGTATTTCAACCTTATTCTGAATGCCTCAATGACATTTGGTGCAAAGCAAAAAAAAAAAAAAAACTATATTCTGTATCTAATATTGCGTTATATTTCTTCATCACTAGCTGAGCTAGATTTGGGCAGAAGTCGGCCTGTTGCAAATCAGCAGCTGCTGCCGCAATTCACAGGAATAAAACAAATTACGGGAAGATTGTTTATTAAGTTGAGCCCCTTCTTTATTAGTCATTTGCTACAATTTTATTTTATAGTCTCATTTCATGCTAATGCCTTCTCCATCATAAAAATGTCAATAATTTCTCTTAGGATTTCATATTAATTTGTCAAACCAAGCTTCACAATGCCATAAACCTGTTCTGCTGGAGATACGGTGGGGGGTGGGGAAGCCAACTCAACATACCAGGATTGTGGGCCAAGGATCAAGTCCAATTTCTAAAAAAAGCTTACTGAACACCCTCTAGCACATTCTATGTGGCAGGCACCACCCCAGGCCTGGCAACAGACACCCAGGTCCTGGCTTTGGGAACTTGCAATCTGAGGATGGAGACGTTTATGTGAAGAAGACAAAGCATCACAAAGCAGAGCAACCATGGTGAGAAAGACCAGGGCCACCAGCCACCCAAGAAAAAGCACAGCACTGAGATATTTTCTTAGAGACCTCTTAACTTGGGGGTCCTTCACTAGGTTTAACTAAATTAAGAGTAATATAATACATTCAGATTCTTTTATACTTTAAAATGTGAAATAGCGTATGTGATGGTTCATTTTATGGGTCAATTTAACTGAGCCATGGTATGGCTGGATGTTTGGGCTCATTTTACCCTGAGCGTGTCTGTGATGATGTTTCTGGTTGAGATTAACATTTGAATCAGTACACTGAGCAAAGCAAATTGCCCTCCGCAGTGTGTCTAGGCCTCATCCAATCCGACTGAAGGCCTGAATAGAACAAAAAAGGTTGAGTCGGGGATAATTCCCTCTCTCTCTGCCAGTCTCTGAATTGGGACTTTGGTCTTTAGATGCAGGCTTGGATGGGAACTTACACCACCAGCTTTCCTGCTTCAGACTTGGACTGGAAGTTCTTAGCCTCCATGATCACATAAACCAATTCCTTATGATAAATCTCTTTATATCTATATCCTCTTGGTTCTGTTTCTCAGGGGAATCCTGACTAATACACCGTAACACAGTCAACCCATGAATATCCATTCGTTTCCAGTAGAAATGGTGTAGTTCTGCCTTCCTGGAGGGCTTCTCAACTCAGTTAAACAAGCTGAACTGATTTTTAAATATTCCTTTCACTGGTCTAACGTGGGCACGTGTGTTAAGTGGAAGGTGCCAGTCAATTAAATTTTCCAGCTAGGTGAGGACTAATCCATTTCACTCCCAAAGACTCCTATCTCCTGTGACTTCCATCTTCAGAAATGAACATTGTAATTAGAGGAAGGGAGAACTAAGGTGGCCTCTGGGACAGTGTTGCTGAAATAAGATGCTCAGACCACCAGGGTTCTATTATGAACAGGGATTTCTGGGCCCCCTCTGACACCACCTCTGGGGAACCCTGTTGGGATGGCTGAACTCTAGGGACCCCCCTGAAGTTGGAGCATAGCTCAGCAAGAATGTCTCAGACACATCCTGACACTCATTTTCATCATTGCTTTTTAACATTACTTCTAGAAACACATGCTTTCTAAATGCACCTGTGTGTGTGTGTGTGTGTGTGTGTGTGTGTGTGTTTTAAAGAATCTCCTCTAATTTCTGCCACTTCCAATCAGTCTCCTTTTGCAGCCCTGCCAGTTCTCAGACACCTGACATTTCCTGCTGTCTGCTGTGGAGTAGCTTTGGGGAAAGAGATTATTTCCTTTCCTCCTTCCCAATCCCCACCCTAGGCTTTTTCTGTTTAACTAAGAAAAAGCAGAAATTAGTCAAATCTGTATTTTTAGGGATTTTTTTTCCCTAGTTGTATTCAGGGCCATAGTTGTTGATCTGGTGACAGAAGAAATTCCTGATTGATTAAATGTGCTGTGTCTAGATGTTACAGCAGTAAAATTGTGCCCTGGAAGTGAGAGTCTGGTCCCAGATGGGGTCCTGTGAGGAACCCCTCAATGTGGAAGCAAGACTGCTTCAGACTTGGGAGATGCCCCATGCAGTGGAGCCCTTCATGACTGCTCCCACTCACCATCCTTGCCTTCTGGGATGTACATCCCCTCCTCAACCCAAAGAAGAGAAGGCAGTTTGTACGTTGAGATGGTTAAGCCTCACTATTCAATTGCCACAGTGACATGCATAAATGGGATGGCATGACTTTATTATATAAAGTTCATAACTCACGGACTGTCGTCCTTCTGGGGGCTTCAACCCAGATGCCCATTAGCTAATGAATGAATAAACAAAAATGTGGTATATCCATACAATGAAATATTATCCATCCATGAAAAGGAATCAATTAAGCTGAAAACATTATGATAAGTGAAAAAAGTCAGTCACAAAATGTTCTTGAAGGGCCCTGCAGGACCAAAGCAACAGGGCAAATCCACAGTGCAGGGCTCTGAGGAGAGGAACTCTGAAGTACAGCACAGCAATCGGTCCCAGGCTCTGGCTCTGAAACTGACTAGTTTTATGGCCTTGGTCAAGATTTAAATTTCTCTAAACTTGAATTTTTCCATCAGTAAAATTAGGATAATGGTTTCTTCAGCTGCGAGGATTGAATGAGACCGTGTACGTTCTGTGCTATGGTACTTTGTTACAGAAACGGGCCCCCAATTACTTCTTCCTGTATCTCCACCCTTGATGGTCCCCTCCCACATTGATTCTGAGAGTAGCCATGTGACTTGCTTTGACCAATGGCACATTTGCAAACATAATATGAGCAGAGGCTTAACATATCGTGCACTGAGACTTGCCTTCTCATACCACACAAGTCTACCACGTGAAGATGCCTGGGCTAGCCTGCTGGAGATGTGTGGCTCAGCTGTCAGCTAGCTCAACCACCAACCAAGTGAGTGAGGCCATCTTAGATCATCCTGTCCCAGTTGAGCTGCCAGGCGACTGCAAACATACAAGAGACTCCAGGTGCAGAAGATGATCTACATGTCAAAGACCACTAGGAACACACTGGTAGTCAAGTAAAGTTAAAGTGTTGCAGCTAGGGAGAGCGTACACCAGAGGAACCAGGAAGGGGAAGCCTGGGAGGAGCTTATTATAGGATTTGGGTGTCTGCTGGGTGATTCCATAAGGGTTTAGGGAAGCAGGAGCCAATTTTTGATTGGGTGCTGTTAGAAAGTGGGGCCAGCTTGGTGACCGAATCTCTTAGTAATTTTTATCTATGAGGCAGGAGGATGAAAGCAGACTACAATTGTCAGTGGTAACTCATATTACCTAGAAGAAGGAGACGTTTAGTTATCTGTGAGTTGCAGAACGTCCTTATCTCTGTATAGTTTCAGGCATGATCACAAAGTAGTCTTGTTCTGTCTTATTCCATCATGGCCAAAGAATGGCCTTGTCTATTGTTAATATGCTGTGAAAATTGTTCATATACATTCAGGAATGCTACCGCTGCCACTGTTGGGGCCACTGCTTACTTTCTTACACAGAATCATGAGCAAATAGTTGTCTTAAGCCTCTAAGTTTTGGGATGGTTTTTAATTTAGCAATAGATAATTAATATGATCTCTTTGCAATACCTAAAGTATTACGGGCTTTCTGATTCCTTCTGGGGTTATATGTGTAGAAAGCTCCAAATTCGTGGGATGCAAGTGGAGGAGGTAAGCAGAATCTGGGGGAGCTGACCAGGACCAGCTGAGGACAAGGGGCAGGGCAAGACCTCAGAGGCCTGAGGTGGCCACATACATGCAGCAGACAGGGCTGGTTCAACCATCTCCCAGGACCAGACCATGATGCTCCATCTCGCCTTCCTAGGTCTTCCCCATTCAGGGTCCACTCCTGGCTTGAGGGGCAGCAGGGCAAGTTCCCCGGGATCTCTTCTCAGCTAACATCTCTGACAAGCACCTGAAAGCCTCTGATGGTCTGTGCACGAACAGTCTATTCTGTTCACAGACCCGCCTGTGGGCTCAGCCATCACAAAAAATATCCGAGCCTATTTCGTTTCTGGTAGAAAGATACACCTGCCCTTGCTCTGGGTACAGGAGGTGTTGACCCACTTCAAGGAGGTACGGCGGGGGAGTCATAATTCTTGGTTATTGTTCCACTTCTTGAATGACCAATAACCCAAGAGTGAACTCTTCTGCTTTTTGACCAGGTACTTTTAGCTTAAATCACTGCTGGTCAGGCCCTGGTCATAAATCTCCTGAGGATAGGCCATGCTTCTTGCAGTTACTTCTTCTCTAGCCAACACTTTCAGTGAAATTCAGGGAAGAAAGGACAGTAAATCCTGTTTTCCTCTTACAAATACTCTATACGCTGTTCCCTACAGACAGCTTAAAAATTGGCTCGAACTTAACTAACTTCTGGGAGGCGTTCTTTCATTTAGCTACAAGAATATGTTTTTCCAATCACCCTCAAAGCCAGAGGCAGCCACTATACCTATCAGAGTCTGTCACAGTTTGGTACAGAAAAATCCAGACGACTGAAAAGTAACCATTCACACTGGCTTTACAAAAAGGAAGAAAGTAAATCCCCCGTGGGAACACTGGGACATCTGTCTTGGTTCAGCAGGTTCTTGGGAGAACATGAGAAGCACTGGCTTCGTTTCAGGGTGTTGACTTGTATTTTACATGAAAATGTACCATTCCAATCACGGAGGACTTTGAATCTCAGTGGGCCCTTCCTCCCTTCTTACTCTAACAAACCAGCAAAGAGCCAAAATTGGCTAACTGCAGAGCCAGAGTATCAACTCAACCACAAAAACCTGGATCATCCACTCCTGGCTGTAGAGCTTGTCAGCCAATGTCAATGTTAAAACAGGAATGGATTCCATGCTCTGAAGCCACAATCACTCAGCAAAGTGTTTGAACCCTTGATGAAAATCCCTGGCCCAGTTCCTGGCTCTGTACCCCTCTGGCTGTCACGTAAGGGTTTTGTATTTCAGTAACTTTGTTTGTAGACTGTGCTTCTACCCATCTCAGGGGATTGCTAGGAGGAACAATTGAGAAAATGCAAATTTTCTTTGAGGAATATAAAATGGTAAACATACGCTCTGTGAAATGTTATAAATGTATTTAATTTGTCATTCCACGACATCTCACCATAACCCTATCACAGTAAGATAAATGGCAGCAGCTAAAACACATCCTTCCCACAAGTAACAAGAATAACTTGTGAGGTCCTCGAGGACAAGAGCCATTCCCACTCATCTGTATGTCCACCGTGACACACATCCCCCCAGGAAACGTCCCTAGGCGATATACGTTTGTTGAATAGATGGATAGATAGATAGATAGATGGAATACTGAATGAGTGGACGAATGGATGGGTGGGTGGGTGGTGGATGAATAGATATGATGGTGAACAGATGGATGCAGGGCCAAGATGGTATACAACAGTATGGGCATTTGGGTTGTCAAAGTACTAAAATACTTCCACATTGGTTGGTTAAAGATGTCTCTCCCTGAGCTCTTCACGTGCCCCCTGTTGTCCAGATTGCTAACTCTCTCCTCCCACAACGCCCCCAGTCCTTTCCACAACTGGAAACAGTAGGCTAATCATCTGGCACAGAATTCAGTGCTGATAGGAAATCAAAGTGGTTGATGCCACTGCCCCCACTCAATTGTGAAAGATTCTAAATGTCCACATCTTACTTGGATGGGTAACCATTTCATTATTGGGCTAGTTTTAGGCCACTGGCCCTAGGACAAGGTTCTTAATAAACCCCACGAATGAGATTTAAATTTGTTGTCAATATCTCCTAGCTCATAGGGATTAAACTCCATCATACCCTGAGGTCCTAGAAGATTTTAACTTTTGTCGTTGAGTTTCTTTTCTTCACCACACTCCAAAATTTCCAAATAATGATTTGCCACACCACATGTAGGGTGAGACTTTTCCCACAAGAAGTTACTTCTTATATGAACTCACTTTCTTAATAGCAGGGGCTTGGGGAATTTCTTATTCATTAATTTATTTCCTTTCCCCTCCAGCTTTACTGAGATATAATTGGCATATAACATGGCATAAGGGTATACAGCATGATGATTTGATACATGTATATTTTGCAAAATGATTAGCACAATAAGGTTAATTAACGCCTCAATCACCTCACATAATTTCATTTTATGTATGTTATTTAAGATTATTTAGGATCTATCTCTCAGTAACTTTCAAGAACATAATACAATATTGCTACTATGGTCACCATGCTGTACATTAGATCCCAGGGACCGACTCATCTTATAACTGGAAGTTTGTACCCTTGACCATCTCCCATTTCCCCTATCCCCATCTCTGGCAACCACCATTCCACTCTCTGTCTCTACGTAAATCACTCTCTTAATAGTGTGGGTTTGGAGGATTTCTGTTTCAGATAGTGACCTACGATATTAACTCACTTTCTTAACAGCATGGGTTTCAGGGAAAAGTGCCTGATAAGTATCATGACCAATGGGTCCATCTCAAATAGCCCTTCATGAAACTCTGGAAGAACTTGTGACCACTGTACATGGACCTCACCAGGCAGAGCTCTTTTTCCGCCATGCTTTAAGGGAAGAGATGTTGGTCTCACACAAGCCATGATCCAGCCAGTTGCTGATGCCTCGTGATGTGGCTCTCAGCTCCCTGTGGCCCTGGGCTCCTCCGTTAGGGACCACTACTTGGAATTCGGGGATTGCTGCCCTCCACCTACACTGCGGCCACCATGTAAGGCTTTGGTGGGGTGGAACCCCCCTACCCCACTTTCCCTCAGTTCCCTGTGACAATCTTTGGGCAGCAATGCTCTCCATGCCCGACACACACATACTTCCCAGTGATGAACAGTCATCTCCAGAAGCCAAACAGTGCAGCAGTAGAAAGGGAAAAAGAGTTACCCGTGGGCCTCGTCATTACCATGCTGAGAATCATTTGAGCCCTTTGGTCCATCTCCCTCTGTCCAGACCACACCCAGGGTGCAAAGGGAGGGGCGTTTTCTCACCCTTCACCAAACAGCTGAGAGCTTAGTTTAAATTCTGGGGCAGGGCCTTGAAACTGAAGTGCTTTCCCTTGGGCCAGAATGGAGTTCTTAGGAAGATGGCCCCTCTCACTCCTTTCCACCCTTCCCCTCCTCAGAGACTCAGAAGCAGAAGGGTCACCCTTCTCAGAGGATTAGTCTCAGGGCTGGAGGGCAGGAAAAGGACTCTTCCAGCCCCAGTGTATCTTCCTGCTCTACGGGAAGGATGCATCATCCACTATTTGGAAAAGTTTCATCAAAGGGAAGTTGTTCTAAGAAATGTAACAGTTAGCATCTAGAATGTGCGCTTCACAGCTGGGCCAGGCAAAGAAGTGGATCGGTTGCTGCTGCATTTTGAGAAGAGAAAAACATAGTGGCTGTCATCCTTCAACAGAGTATATTGAATGATACTTTATAATTAGCTCCCACTCCTCTGACACAAAGAATGAAAGAACTGGAGTAGTTCAGTGCCCTCCAGCCGAGCATCAGGAAAGAGCTACTGCGGTAACATCAGGACAGCCACCTCCAACGGTACCTGTCAGATTTTAAGAGGAGATTTTCTTCTACCAACATCATTCTCCTTTCCCCTCCCACCAGAGAGAACTGGCTGAATTTCCCCTTCAAATGCAGCAAAATTTTTGGACGAAGTATAATAACTATAGGAATACATTAGAAGAAATAAATATCACGTGGAGGAAAGGCTTCAGTGTTTGCCGAACGTACCAACTGCACGGGTCTCCAGGGTTACGGGGTTGATTTGCATCCGGCTCTCTTCCCCACCACCTCATCCCTTCGCTGCTTCCCGAGACCCTGGGAGACAAAGTCCCCGTCCCAGTGAATGGCACTTGCTCTCTCCCACACAGGACGCCCCTACACTCACAGCTCCTGCTGCCAGCGCCTGGTCTGATGCAGCCATGTGTTTCCAGGCACAGCTCATGCCCAGTGAACTGAAGCTTTGAGCTGTGACCTTACCAGGAAGGACTTGCAGCCTTGCTCCCAGTTGCAGTCATCTGGGAGCGAGAACTGCATTGGCCCCAGATGCTCATCTGACCCCCTTGTGTGGGAGCTGACGACGGAGGGAGGGGGTGGTCCCACAGTCTGAGTGGAGGGTCTCATCACTGCTGCTCAGGGCTCTTCTCACTAATAGACAACTTGTATAATCATAACAAAAGTTGATTTTAAAAAGAAAGGGGCTCAGACCTTCTCACTTCCAAGACAGGCAGGGAGGAACGGAGGAACAGGAGCCTCCTCCTTTGTCTAGGCAGAATGGTTCGCAGAGCACTTGGCGAGAGCCGGGTCTGCCCAGGGTAACAGAAATCCCTGTAGGTCTAAGAACAGAGGAATTCAATACAGGGAATCGGCTGATGAAGCAACAGGACCGCAGAGGAATTCAACAGAAAACAGTGGAAAAGCAGAGATTAGCCACAGTAGGAAGCCACAAACACCCCAGGACCTGGAGACCGTGGGAACAGAGGGTGTGACCAGGGACCAAGCTGCAACTGTGAGATGCTCCCTGCGGGAGCTGGGACTGTAAGGGAGGGGCTGCCTGGCAGAAACTGGAGCCTTGAAAGCAAAGGCCACTGCTGAGATGTAAGAGCAGAGGAGAGAGAGGGAGTAAAGCGCAAGAGAACTTCCTGCCCTCCCTCACTTACCCCCTCCCTCCCTCCCTCCATCTCTCCAGTTTTCTACCAGGCCTCCCACTGGCATGCCTACCAGTGGTCACTGGTAAAGGAGCCACGAAATGCAGGTCCCTATAATCAAAGGAAGAACAGAGGAAGGGCTGGGGTGGCTCTGAGGCACAGGAGGCGCCCAGTCTTCCCTTCTGCCCTGGTTACAGACCAGGGAGACTAAGACCAAGAGCAAGAGGTGAGGCGGCCATCCCATAATAAATGCCAGCTCAGCCCTTCTGGCACCACGATGCCCTTGGGAGGAGAAGCAAGAATATGCTTTGATGTGGGGATGAAAGAAGAAAGATCCCAGAAGGACTTTGGGAGGGCGGAGGGTGCAGGCTGAGAGGGCCATAAGGATGCTTTGTCTCAGGCTGGAGTCCTAAGGCTGGGGGTGGCCTGGGATCTAAGGGTTGGGGTGTCTTGGCCAGAAGCAGAAATGTAAACCCTCAAATCCCATTAGAGGGCCTGGGCTGGAGGTGGTCCTTGTCACAGCAGAGGGAGAGAAATTAGACTAGGGCTTCCAGCCATGCAGAGGTGATTTTTAAAACCATTCCATGGACAACCTATTTGTTACCTGGACTACTAACGCTTTGCACTCTAAAAAAATCGTCCTCACACTTTGTAAGGCAGGTGTGCTGTCGTGAGCTGGGATAGCTTACTGGTTATGAGGCCAGGAGGGCCTGGGCCAGACTCCAGCACCGCAGCCTACTGTCCTGGCTGGGGACACCTTATCTAACCTTTCTGTTGCCTCTCCTGGAAGACAGGGTTGCTGACCTCTGCCTCCCAGAGCTGTTGTGAGGATGACATGAAATAATGGACTTAACAAGGAAGCCCTTAGCACAGAGCCTGGCTCCCAGAAAGGGCTCGTGTAACGCAGCCCTGGTCTGTGGGTGAGAGACTCCTCTCACAGCTTTGGCAGGCCCACCCATCCTCCAGGACCCCTGGATGCTCCGATCCCTGGGGCGGGGGGGTCGTCGAGAATGCACAGCAAAGCACAGCCTCCTGGCCACCTGCCTTTACTGCTGGGTGCTAAAGGGTTGAAGGCAGCAAATTGCCTTCCCAGCCTGTGGCTCCTTAGTCACAAAAAAACCAAATCATAGCCTGTCAAGTTAGTCCCAGAAGCAAACGAGATCAGAAGAACGCACATTTGCTAACAAAATTTACAGCCTTCAGATGCCCATGGAAGTCCTATTACCCCTCATGGAGACAGGAGGGGAAGCCTTTTGCACCTTCCCACTGTGGAGGAGGCCAGGGGTCCGGGTCGGGCACCCTGGGGAGTGGGTTGGGGTGAAGGAGCAGTCAGTGGGCCTGCGGTAATGAACAGACATCTCTGAACGTCCTGGGTCCCCTTCTGTCCTCTGTGGGCAGCAAAGGAATTGGAAGGGCCTCCCTGGACTGGGGTGACCACGGGGAGGGCAGAGGCAGCGAAGAGAGGGGGTTAACCTCTCATTATTGCAGGCCCTGGGGACCAGCACACAGAGATGCAGCAGGCAGGGGAGCAGGGAGCGGGGTGAGAGGGGCCTGAGCTCTGCAGCCGGTGGATGAGTCGGACAAACAACGGTGAAAGTAACAGGTGTGGGCCAGCCCCTAACTTGGCGGGGCGCAAGCCCCAGGTAGCCAGTAAAATACACTTTCCTCCACGCCTCCTGAAGCCATGAATGGCTCCTCCAGGAACTTACTCATCTTTGTCTGGGCTTTTCAGCCATGACTTGAGGACAGGGTTTTATTTCCTTAGAGCGATTCACACAACCCCCCGCCCCACTCCCCACCACTGTCCGTGTGCAGTCACAGCAGCTCTGCAGTCCCGGCTCGTGTCCACACGATGACCATTAAAAAAATAAACGACAGTTCTTGGGGGATGGAGGAAGAGAGGACAGGGGAGAGAAGGCCCTGGAAGCTCTAAGCAGGGCCACAGTCTGTGGCCAGGGAGAGGCAGAGCTTCAGCAGAGGGGCGGGGGTGGGACAACAGAGCATGTCTGGCAACAGTAAGTCTTCCTGTGTGTCTGGAGTGGGGTGCCGGGGAGGTGCCTTCTCTCAGTGGGTGTGTGCTGGATCAGTGCTAACATGTCACACACGTCACCCACGCTTTATCAGCATTGGTTTTATTGAATTTGGGGAGTTTGAGCCTCATCTGATTGAATCAACAGTCAAATGGCGATTCCTGGGCATTCTAGGTGATGTGGGACCGTGGTGGCCCAGCAGTGGGGACAGCCCCCTGTGACAGGGTCAGAGCGGGTGACAGGCCTGCCGGGCCAGCACGATTCGGTGAACACTGACAAAGATGCTTTTCTTGGCCAAACTTGAGTCAGGCTCCTGAACCTTCTCCTAGGCTCATCTCTGCACTCGCTTATAAAATGCAGTTTTAGCAAGAACCCCCAACCTTGATATCTGATCACCCTCAGATCTCGTCAGGTTCCTTATCCTCCTTGTTTCCCGGGTGATGTCTGATCACCCTGCCCCGCCTTCAGCAAGGCTCCTGTGAGGCTGGCTTAGCCAGAGCCCCTCTTGCCTGACGTTTTAGTACTTTTCTGTGCACCGACTCCTGCCCTGCTCCTTGGCTACAACCTCCCCCTTGCCCATGCTGTGTTCGGAGTTAAGTCCATTCTCTTTCCCACTGCAAAACCCTGTCGCGATGGTCCAGAGTAAACCCGGCCTTACCATCTTTAATAAATGTTGTATTTCTTTTCTTTAACAGGACCATCAGCTTCCTCGCCCTTGCCGTACCTGCCACCACCCACAAACATACCCATTTCCCTCCCCTTCCTGCCGCGCTGCCCACAGTGGTGCCACACCTGTGGGGCTGCTGGGAGGCCCCCGCTGGGTGCTGCTCTCCAGTGAAGGAACCTCTCCACCTCTGCCCCCAGGGCCTGACAGCTGTCACACTGGTGCCCCTGCAGTGAACCTGTCTCCAGCAAATTGGGTACAAGGTGGCAAATTGGGCTCTGTCCCTGAAATATATTCTATACTATACAAACAGTAAAAGTGGCCACAACAGTACATTAAAATTACATATAAACATATGTTTTGACAAACATTTGTTAAATTTAATGTTTCATGTACAAGCCACCATGAATATTGTCTTAGGCAGATTTTTTTGCCTAGACCAAACCGGCTATTATTATTATTATTATTATTATTATTATTATTATTATTATTATTATTATTATTATTATTATTATTATTATTATTGGTATTACTTTATTTAAAGGAAATACAGGAAAGTTTTTCTTCACTTCTTCTTCTCATTCCCTTCCTCTCAATTCAATCTTTTTTTTCTTTCTTTCTCTCTCTCTCTCTTTTTTTTTTTTTGGGTGGGGAGAGGTAATTAGGTTTATTTGTTTACTTATTCTTACAGGAGGTAATGGGGATTGAACCCAGGACCTCATGAATGCTAAGCATGAACTCTACCACTTAAGCTATACCCTCCCCTCTTCAATTCAATCTTAAAGCCATCAGCTGGGGCAGAGCAAGGTGGGAAGAGTCATGGTGGCTCTGGGCAGCGTGTGAAAGCCCAATGGGGGTCAGGAGAAGGCCTGGTGGGTGGCAACACAGCACAGGATTTCTGAGCCCAGGTGAGGTGAGGGGGCATCAGCACGGGGGAGGGGAGTCTGAGGTGGGAGCTTGGCTACATATTGAGGGATTAGTCACACATGTAGATATATTAATGGTAATGGAAGCCAGGATTCTCACCGACAGAAAAGAGAGTTACAAATAAGGAAGGAGAAAATAAAATGAACCCTGTGGTGCTGAAACAGACAGCGTCAGTGTGAACTCATGCTGTCATATATATAGACAGGAATAAAGATGGAAACACAGATGCAAATGTTTGTATGCATGTGCATTAAAGGACATACATATATTCCTTAACTCTGGCCACACCTGGAAGCAGAAGCACCCTAAAAGCAATGAGCACACTTAGCTCCCAGGTCTTGGCTCTTAAATACCATTCCCAACTGAAAGAAACCAGGGCTTCTTGGAGAAACAGCTGATTCCAGGGCTGGGCAGGGAACCTACAAGGTCAGCCTGAGATATCTTATTGTGCCAAAGTAGGAAAGCTCAAAGAACAAGAGGGATATTTCAAAGGGACTTTGGCCTATCGACCAAATCCGAGACAAACTTAGCATCAAAACAGGTGATAGTGTCAATGCCTATAGATGAGCCTCTTGCGTTTATTTCTCATGACAGTGAGGGCGAACGCACAGCATAGGGAACCGTGGGGTACCTCAACAAGAGGATGTCAGCAAGAAACTATCATAGGATCTGGATTTTGTTTGGAAGGCTTTGGGGAGAGTCCAAGAACATGGGGTTCACTCTGGATTGCACAATGTCAGAAAACGGAGACGTTTCTATGACTGGGTGCCTCAATACATCTTATCCATAGGGAGGGCAGATTGGAGTGGGGATAAAGCTGCAATAGTCAGGGAGAAGCAGGCACTCACGTTAACTGATAGAGAGGGATACCTGGTATTTCATGGGTTGCATCTTGTTTTTGTTGGTGCCTAGACCGAATTATGAAGTGGCCTTGTTTTGCCTCAATTTGCCATGGTCTCAGAGTGACTTTGTCTGATGTTGGTGCTCTGTGAGTCAGTCTGTGTCCAGCAGAAGAGTATACACAGCCTGGCTGTGAGCACCAGGCCAGCTTTGAACAGTGACGCCCAGCTGTAAGCGTTAGACCAGTTCCCAGATCTTGGAATGCCTTTTTCTTTCTCAGCAATAATGGCTTCTAACTCATGGGACAAAATAAGAATCTATGAACCCATAAAGATACAAAGTAATTAATTAATTAAATTAGGATAATGATGAGAAACTTTTTTTTTAATTAATAGATTTTGTTTTAGGGCAGGGTTAGGGTTAGAGAAAAATAGAACAGAAAGTACAGAGTTCCTTTATATTTCACACACACACATACACACACACATACACAGTTTCCACTATTATTAACATCTTGCATCAGTGAGGTACGTTTGTTACAATTTACGAGGCAAAACTGACTCATAAACCAAAGTCTATAGTTTACATTAGAGTTCACTCTTTGTGTTGTGCATTCTATGGGTTTTGACAAGTGTGTAATAAATATATCCACTGTTACAGCATTATGCAGAATAGTTTTAGTGCCCTAAAAATCCCCTGTGCTCCATCTATTCTTCCCTCCTCCCCTCCCTCCCTCTGAACCCTGGCAACCAACCTGGTCTTTTTACTGTCTCCCTGGCTGTGCCTTCTCCGAATGTCTATAATTAGAATCATAAAATATGTATTCTTTTCAGATAGACTTCTTTCACTGGGCAATATGCATTTATGTTTCCTACATGTCTTTTCATGATGATAGCTCGTTTATTTTTATTGCTGAATAATACTCATTGTATGGACACACCATATGTTAATCCATTCACTTATTAAAGGGTAACTTGGTTGCTTCCAATTTTGGGCAATTATGAATAAAGCCTGTTATAAGTATTTGTGTGCAGGTTTTTGTGTGGATATGTTTTCAGCTCATTTGGGTAGATACCAAGGAGTGCAATCATCAGACTGTATAGTTGGCCTATGTTTAGTTTTGTAAGGAACTGCCAGACTGTCCTCTAAAGTGGTCGCACCATTTTACATTCCCACTAGCAATGAATGAGACATGGTAATTGTATGTACTGTGATGTTGTAGATGGGATCTTGGAGCAGAAAAGAGCAAAAACTAAGGGAATCTGAATAGAGCATGGACTTTAGTTAATCATGCTTCAGTTGTAACAAATGTGTATCACGGCAGTATAAGATGTTAAACCAGAGGACACTCAGTACAGGGGATGCTGAATTCTCTGGACTGTCTTTGAAATTTTTTTTGTAAATTTAAAGCCATTCTAAAATTTAAAGTTTATTTAAACATTTTTAAAACAAATGTCAGAATATCACCATTTTGCAATACCCCAATGAATGAACATAGACATTAAGCAGCAGTGACTGCTATGATCACAAAAAGAGAATCAGCCAGATATACTGTGTCTCCTGCTATCTTGCCAAAAGAGTTAAACTTGAGTCTGGTCCAGTTTCTGGCTCCAACTGTCAGTTTGCAGGAAACAGACGACAGAGGAACATGGTGCTTTGCACCATGACCAGCAGAATCCACTCTGTCCTATCAATAGTGAAAGAAAACTCCAGAATGAAAAACTAGGAAAGAGAATGTAGCGACATAGGAAAAAATACCCCAACATCACCATCTATTTTTAAAGACTAGAAAGAAAGAAGAGATTCAAAAATAAAAATAAAAAAGAAGAGTCAAAATTAGTTTCATTCGGAAATGATATAGACAGGTACCTGGAGAAGCCAAGATAATCAACTGAAAAGTATTAGAAATAAGAGAATTTAACAAACTGGATTAAAAATAGTAAACAAAATTCTTGCTTTTCTACATACAATAATAACTAGCCAGCAAACATAACAGAATAAAAGATTCCATTTCAAAACGACATAAAGCAAAGTAAAAATTGCTAAGAATAAGATTATTAAAAATATGCAGGATGTGGAAAAATTTTAAACTCTATTGACGAAACTGAAAGGACAATGGGATAGATGGAAAGACATACCCTGTTCAAGACAGGAAAATCTACCATATAAAAGTGTCACTTCCCCCTAATTTTATTTAGTTTAATGTGTTCCCAATAAAAATAGCACCAGCTCAACATCCAAATAATAGGAATTTCAGAAAGAAAGAACCAAGAACATGGTAGGAAAAAAAATTATCAAAGAAAAATACAATTGCTCGAGCAAAACATTCTAGGTTAAAAGAGCCTTTTGAACTCTCAGTACAATAAATAAAGAAGAGAAAAAAAAGACCCACACCAAGGCATATGATTAAGAAATTATAGAACAAAAGTAATTAAAGAAAAGCTCTTAGAAACTTGCAGACAGGGAGAAAAACAGATTATAATCAAGCCAGGATCAGGACTCAGAAAGGCATCAGACCTCTCAGAAACCAACCTTAACTAGAAGACATCAGTGGAGAAACCTCTTCACAATTCTAAGGAAAAAGAATTTCTATTTTATAATTAATATCCAGCTGAGTAACACTTAAGTATGGGGATAAAACAGTGACTTTCTCTTAATGCTTTCCTCATTTAAAAAAAAAAAAACTATGGTGGAGAAACTCTAACATATTTAAAAGTAGAGGAGACAATAGTTTAATGAACTCCCATCTACCTAATACCCAGATTCCACAATTATCAGATCAATCTTGCTTCATCTACATCCTACCACATTTCCCCCTCCTCTCCTATCCGTGTGTCTCTCTAAGAGATAAAGACTTTAAAATATAAGAATAATGTCATTATTACATCAAAAATAAAATGGAACAGCATCATCAGATGTCCAGTGTTTAAATTGCCTATTGCTTCATAAATGTCACACACTTTTTAGAATCAAGATCCGTATAAGGTCCACACATTGTAAATTGTTTGTTTTCTAAATCTTTTAATCTCTCACTCTCTCCTCTATCGTTTTCTGTGAAGATTATCTTCCTGCAAATGCATTCTTCCCCCTTGAAATGTATTTGCTGAAGAAAAGTGGGTTGCGTGACCTGTAATGTTGCCCGTGTTCTAGATTATTTTGCTGAAGACAGTAATCCCCTCTGTCCTCTCTAGTTCCTGAATATTGGTGTTTGTACTCAGAAGAGAACAAAGACTTCCCTTGACATGCTTCCCCAGGAAGCTAATGAGGATGCGTTCCACTAGAACCATGGACAGACCAAAGACCTGGGGTCCAGCCAGGAGAGGCATGGATGACCTCCCAGATGACATGGAGGTAAGTCCCAGAGGATGTGGAGGTGAGTCTCGGATGACTGCTGTTTAACAGACACAAGGGGCAAAGTCCTGGCTGAATCAGGAGAAGACTGAGAGTTCCAAGGAGAAGGCCTCCGAGAAAAAACTGAAATTGTTGTTACACCTGACGTGTTTAATCATGCTGAGAGCAGACTTTTAACTCTATAGCAGAGTTTAGGACTAGTCATATAGGAGACAAAGAAATAGAAAAAATATCATCATAGAAGAACAGAAGTATAAGCATAGTCCACTGCTGGTTCAGCCACGAATAATATTTACCCCATCGTAATAATGCAAATGCTGAATATTGATTTAATTTAGAAGAGCCATATAATTCTCTTGAGAGGAGAGAAGGGAAGAGGCTTCAAGGGGAGTCAGATCTTACGCTTGCCAGGAAAGCCCACCTTATAGTACTTATTACTGGAATGAGATTGAATTCAGCAAAGATTCTGTTCCTATTTGTCGTCTTCATTAATGTAAGTACCCTTATTCATATAAATAAGTAGGTGGGAATGGGAGGAGATTTGTTACAGCATTTCAATTCTTTGAACACCTTCCAATTTTATGTCAAAACTCACAAAGGAAGATATCATCAAATAATTGAAATTTAAAACTCAAAAAAATTTCCTGTGACAGTAATACTCCAAGTGTTCACACACTTCTTAATTAAATTTAGTTTTCTGGATTGGATTCAGATTACAATGATTAATAGTAGTTATTTTATCAAAATGATGTATCATTCTATGCATTATAAATTTTGATAAGCAATTATTAAACATTGAAGAATTAAGACATGCACTTCCAAAATGTTATTTTCAATTATTTGCTTTCCAAAAAATGGAAGCAGGCACTGTGGTCACAGGAAAGTTTTTAGTCTTTCATTGCAACGATCATTCATACTCTTTATTACAAAGAAGTGTATCTGGTGATGAATGCAGCTTAAGTATTTTATAGTAGGACAAAGTTATTGGGAAGACAGAAAGGAATAGGGTGCTGGCTGCTGGGGGTTAGGGGCAGGGGCTTGGAGCTGGAGACCCAGGATCTAGGAACTGGATGTTCTGAGAGGTAGAGGCAAAGGATTCAAGGCTGGGGACTAGTGTCTTGGAGTAACCCCTCTCTGCACCCACTCTCCCTACCCAGGACCCCAGGACCCAGTTTCTTCTCCATATGCTTTTTAAAAACAGCTCTGGAAAAAAGACATTGTTCTATTTTGTCATTATGCACATCATTTTTTCAATATGTTCCATTTTTCCATTATCCCTTCCAAATGCTGAAAGCATGTAACCATCACAAGAACCCTCTTGCTCTTCAAATGGGACTTGGGGCAGCAATGCCCTGTGAGGAGGCATTTACACCCACCTGCTTAGGATCAAAACCCAGTGAAGCAGGTGTTTTATGAGCCAAGGGCCATGTGTCTCCTGGCAGGTCTCCTCCATTCCCCTCAAGACAAGGGACCTGAACAGGGACACCAAGAGCACCTGACTATTACAACCCAGGGTTTCCAAACTGGGCTCTCAGAACCTCACGGGGAACCTAGAGGTTGGCTCCCCTCTCTGACCCAGAAGTGCTGACCTCTTTCTGGAAGATCATAGGGAAACGGAAATGTTAGGATGCTGGGAAACAGAAATTGGCCCAAGGGTTTCTCCCACCATTTATTCCCTATCAAAATGCAGAACTAATTAAATAGATAGCATTTTCTAATAATAACTCAATGTTAGCAATGCCGCTTTAGCAAAATATAATCTGTCATTAAATTATTGTTTTTAATTTGAGTTTTGTTGGCTTTATCGTTGAAAATTTATTTTGGTTTTATATAGCCATAGGCATATGTTATATGTTTGTACTTAGTATAAAAATAATTTAAATTCACACAGGGGGTCTGCTAGTTTTTTTTTGTTTGAATGGGGTCCGTTCTTAGCTCAAATTTGAAAAACACTCCTTTAATGTATTGTCATGAGAGAATGAGCAGAGATGCTGTAAAGAGAAAAGGAAAGCCAGACCTGGCTCAGACACGCTCAGCGCAGGTGCTGCCTCAGAGAGGGGCTGCAAAGTGGACAGAGGGTGTTCCTGGGGGCCTGTGGGTCGGGTATGGGAGGGTTGTTCTGGGAATGTATAAGGGGGTAACTGAGCCATCACCCTGCCGTGCTCAGGGCTCTCAGCTGCTACTGACAAAACCCCCAACTCAGACCCAAAGGGAATGTCCTGGCTTCAGGAGTGACCCATGCCAGCTGGAGTCTTGGGATATACTCATCATCCTTCCCTCCTGTGTCCTACTGCCCTCTGCATCTTAGCTCCATTCTGGATACCCCCATGGGGGATGGAAGCAAAGCCCCAGTTTAATATCTTCCCAGCTTGGCAACCTCAACAGAAGAAACCTTATTTCTGCCACTGTCCATGTTTCAGGCCCAGCACATGTGGACCAGCCTGTGTCCAGGGAATGGCCCAGGCCTGAATCCTGTGCCCACCTGTGGCCAAGAAGACAGGCTGGCACTACCAAGAGGGCATGAAGGGGAGACTACACTGGCCAAAGGCAATAGCTCCATCCTTCTCCATCCCAGGCATCCCAGGGTGCCTGCTGAGCAATGTTGCTATAAAACCCAGAACCCAGCAACACCAAGTCCTGGCAGAAGGAGTGGTGCCCTGTGGAAGGGTTAAAGGAAAAATTATTATGACATTTGTTAAAGCAGTAAGGAAGACTTTTATTCAAGACTTTGCAATAAGAGAGAGACATAAGGCTCAACTCTGTATCCGGCAAACATAGTGGGGATTTAGAGCCAAGGAGCAGGGTGAGGGGCCAGTGGATAGAAAATTACTAAGCAGAGATGTCAAAGGTTGGGGGTGAATAACTTGATCAGATATCAAGGGTAGAGTGTTCTCTCTAAAGTGACTTCATGAGGACTCCAAGAATGGACTCAGAAGGCCAAGGTCAAGGCCTACTTGAGAAGAGGGCTTACAGGAGCCTAGCTAACATTTGGTAAAGGGGACAGCCTTCATCAGAAGGGCTGCCACACTGGTGCTTGTGGAAGAGAAGGCCCAGCGGAGAGGAACTTCTGGTCTCCAAGGTGGGAGGCAACATCAGCTGCAAGGATGTGTTCCTGGGCAAGAACATCCCCACGGAGGTCTTGGGGCTGCCCTGGGGGGTGGGGGTGTAGGAGAGGGAAAATAAGTTTCCTTCTACCTTCCTAGGTTCTGTGAGGCTCCCCTATGATAAAAGACAGATTAACAAGAGAAAAAACAAATCAAAGTTTCATAACATGGATACCTCCTATATACTGGGGGACACCCAGGAAAACAGCAAAACTCACTTAAATGGCCCAAACCGTCACCTTAAATATCATCTTCATCTAAAGGCAAAAGAAAGATGCTGGCAGGTGGGGAGGCTTATTTTGGAAGGTGATGAGGAAAAGCACAGTAAACATGGGTAAGGTTGTCATTCAGATTTAAGTCAGGCTCACTGATAAGAGTTTCTTGGGACTTGTCATCCTTTCCTGATACAGAGAGGGACGTCCTTACAAATGGAGATTTCCCTCTTAAATGTAAATTTCTTTTACCAAAGAGTAAATTTGATTCTGTTTTTAGAGCTTTATCTTTATTCTACGCTGTTTTTAGAGCTGTGTCTGCTTTATCTCAAAAATAATCCGTTTAAAATCATTCTTACACCAAAGAGGCATATTTGGGGAGATCACATTCTGCTACTCTTCAGGGACAACCTCTAAAAGTGTGAACTATTTAAAATGAAGGCAAAAGATTACAGCGTGCCCCTCCAAACCCATAAGGGATCATTGCCTGACAAGCCTGAGGGTCACCTGCTGCTCTAGAGAAATGTAACCTGGTTTGACATATTGTTGGCATTCTGTGGACTACTGATCATACTGTGACCTTAGGTACTGACTTAACAGACGATTCATATGTCATAAATGGTTTCTGCCCGGTGTTAATGGTTTTCTTGCTCTGTGGACATCAGCCAGTTCTGTACCTAATTCAGCACTCTCATCTCTGCATCCTTTCCTTCACTGGCTGTACACACGGGTGTCATTTTAAACCCTTTCATTGCTTAGGCAACGGATTTGACCAAGTGTTTATCAACCAGTTTATGCAAATGCTGGAACAAAGCTCTAACAAAGGACGAAGGTCACTTACAGTAGGATCTGGGCATTCCACCAGCGGAAGAGTTAAAATACAGTGGTGGTGGGGGTGGGGGTGTTGCAGGGATTTTCTGGGTCTCCGCAGGTACCAGTCTCTGCAAGGGCGGTGGGAACACTCTATTTGCATATCTCACACTTTCCTTGGTTTAGAACCTTATTGATTCAAATATGCAAAAAAGCCTGGGGCAGGGACTGAGTAGGTGTGAATGACAGCCTGATGGCTCTGCTTAGCATCAATTAGCATTTCAAAAAGTGTCAAGTTGCTGCAAGACCTTTTTTTAATTGCTGCTAATCGGAGGTTCTAGAGGGACCAAGGAACTATCTGAAGGTGCGAATCCCGAATCCCGTGCAAGAAGAAAGGTATCCTAAGAGAAAATCAGGGGGTGGGTGAAACAGGAGAGGAGGTGGGGCTTTCACCGTAAGTATAAAAGGGCACTTATTTCAGGGGATTTCAGAATCCGTAAAGCTTGATTCTTGAGTTTTCCATTCAGTGGAATCTTGGCCCCCAGGCTGGCCACTTGCCTTTAACATCTGCGTGGATAACGCAGAGACAATGCCAAACACTAAGGGAAAAAAGATGCTTTTCTGTTCCTCTGCTGTCATTTTATTGTGTGCTTTTAAAGGAAATAGAGCCCATCACCATAACATCACTCCCTTTCCATTACTGAGGATATTTTCCCTTTGAGCAGCCAAGGGTAGGAGGGGCCAGGAGCGGAAGAGCTGGACGACTTCCCCGGTGTGGAAATAAACAAAGACTCCCCGAACGAGAACCGGCAGGGGCTATTTACTCAGAGCCAGCTATGGCAAGGGAGTCAGTCAGCCACCATCTCTTGTGTTTGGCAGGGACTCAAAGGCAGGCAGGGGAGTGGGAAAGCTTTGCAGTGGAACAAACGGAAGGCTTCAGGTATACTCTAATTGGAGATTGTTGGCCCGGAGAAGCTGGAGGCGGGCTAACTAGAGTGGGCGTCCTATGGGGGTGGTTTGGGGAGCCTATTTGTCTTTCTCAAGTTGGTCCTGAATTGGGGGAGGAGTGACCAAAAAAAGGCTGCAGTCACTGTCCATGTGCTGACTCTCCTGCTGCAGAGGAGGTGGGTCCGAGTTCCAACCTCATATCTGGTCTGGTCATTGTCCACGTGTATATTCAGTCTCTCCCCAGGGTTGTATTTATCATCAGAACTAAGATTAAGCAGGGAAAATGACGTATTCTTGGATTAAGGTAACAGCTCCTGCAAATCTGGAGCACAAATGGCAACCAATAGAGGAAGACCTATTATTACACCTGAAACAGCACTCTCATCCAAGGGTCTGAGGATACACGGCTGCCACAGTGCCTCTCCAGGGCTTCGAGCTCAACAGGCTTCTCAGTGCTCCATTAGGGGCCTCTTACTCCAACAGCACATTCGGTGGGATGCCCGTGCTGTGGCCAGACCCAGGAATGGGCGAGACGCATGCGTGGTGAAGCCAGGGACAAGGGGTGGGCAGTCATGGGGGCATGAAAGCTGATGCTCTCCGATCAGAGCTGGAGGAAGGCCCAGTGATGAAAGACAGATCAATCAACAGAAGAAATGAACCAAGGAGAGCTTGAAAACCAGCATAACTGCTGTCACCATGGTTCACTACGTTGGAATGGAATCTATTTCCTACTCAGAGCAACATGATGGCGAATGGAAGACATGCTCTCAGCAGTGACGGGTCACAGCTGTCCAGAGAGACAGGCTGCCCAAAAGGAACCTCGGGTCCGTTATTTGTCTTTCTCCAAGCGGAGGAACGCTATTGCTTACACTGTGCACAAAGCTGGCATGCTCGGCAGGAATATCTCACTCATCCTTCCCCAGAGCCCTTGAAGCTGGATGCCTAGGCTAGAGAGGAGACATGATGGCAGTGGAGGCCCTTCTTGGAAACCCTGACCTGGGTGGCTTCTGTCCGCTCTACACCTGAAGGAAACCTGGCCCTTGAGACTAAGTGGGGAGGACACTGAATTTAGAGTCAGGAGTTGACCTCAGTATTACAGGACCCTAGCTAATGCACTTAAACTCTTAACGGTTTATTTTAGGACTTGTGAAAATTAGGGATGACATTCCTGTCTGAGCCAGGTCACACTCATTCTTCTCATCGCAATGGGATAGAAAGCCAGGACTCTGGGAGACAGACGGCAGATGAAGAGTATCTATCTCTGCCTCCCAATGAAAGACACATCCTATAAAATTCACACATTATCTGGTTACAATTTCCCCTGGATCTGGTTTGGCTCACTTGTCTTTAAGAAAAATAACAACAACAACAACAAAACCAAAAACCAGAGAGGGCTATGAATGAGGCTGTGTCCCTGTCACATTTCCTGGGAACAAGGAATCCTGTCTTATTTCTATCTCTTTCTTTGGGGGAGAAACTCTAGGTTAAAGGTGACATCTAATGACAGTGCTCTTCCCCAATGTGGGACACAGTGAGACATGCGTCCCCCTAGTCTTGACTATAAACGTTTTTCAACAAGCAAGCATAATTTCTAAACAAAGAGGGAAAATTAACAGGAAATTTGCAAAATTGTGCATACTTTCCCTTGCTGTAGATACACAGTACATGTCCTGGAAAGGAACGTATCATCCATTGTATAGTTGCTCAAGAAAAAGACAATTGTTCTATTCATCCTATCTGCTGTCAATGAGAAAGAAAAATCTCCAGCCCCAGAAAGATTTTCTCCAAGCCTTCCCAAAATAGTGCCAGAGTTTCTCTACACTCAAATGTTGCACCAGCTTGGTCTGCACTTGCATTCCAGAGACTGGGCGTGATCAGAAAAATATATCTTTCCTGTGATGAAAATGATTCTCTTCCTTGCAGACAGGGATATGTGTTGACAGAGGAAAGATAAGGTTCTTGATCAGGTCTCGGGGAAAGGTGGCCAGGAATAAAAGACCCAACATTCTCTTCCTGCCCAAAGTGAAGCTTTTGATCTTACCAAAGGGAGAAACATGCAGAGGAAGGGCAAGTGGCCCACAGAGCCACGTGGGGTTGAGCCTGCAGGGGACAGGACAGTGGAGGCAGGTGTGTGCAAGCTTCTCAGTGTCCCCGCAACATCACCCCATCCTGGCCTCGGAGCTCACCCAGTCTCCTCAAAGCTGACCCCGCTGGCCACAGCCAGCCAGTTAAGGGACTGGCTCAGGGTCACTCTGACCCAGAGACTGTGGTCATGGTTCATCCCAGTTTGCATCCTGGATAGCTGTTCCAGGAAAGAACATTTGAGGACCTATCTTTAAAAATTCTGGCGGGGAAGGGTATGTAGCTCAGTGGTAGGGCACTGTGCCTAGCATGCACAAGGTCCTGGGCTCAATCCCCAGTATGTCCATTAAGAAATAAATAAATAAACATAATTACCTTCCCCACCCTCTAAAAATTAAAAAGTAAAAAAAAAATTTAAATAATAATAATTTAAAAAAGAAGTTTGGGAGACAGCAGTATCCAGAGTTGTCCCCATGTCCTCAAGCAAAGATCCTGCCAGCCAGCGTGTCCAGTGAGTTTGAAGAAGGCAAAAAGGACCCTAGAGTCAGCCTGCAGAGCCTGCTGCCGAGCAGGAGGGCCAGTGAGGTGGCTACTGCTGATTCCAGAAGCTCTTATCACCCCAGCAAATCTGATAAGACGAAATTCAGTAGTGACAAATGTGAGGCTCCATGTATGAACTCAATGCAACAGAATCTCCAGGAAAGAAAATTAAAAATTTAACTTCTCTTGTACACTTTGATTGGAGTCTTGGTGGATTTATGCAGAATCTTGGAGCTGAGGGAAACAGAAGAAATCATCCAGCCCAACCAGTCACAGAACAGATAAGGGCGTGGACCTGGAGAGACTGTGACCTGCTTTTCAGTGCCGTCCCCAGCTCTGACAGAAGTGATGCCGTGGTGTGTGCCTGTGTTTGGTGCCGTGTAATGAGTCGGTATAGACCAGTGGTCAAGAGTATGAGCTTTGGCTCCAGTTCTGTCACTTACATGCTGTGAAAATTTGCACAAACCATTTAACCTCTCTGTTTCCTCATCTGAAAATAGGATAAAAAGTCAGTGATGGCTCACAACAAATTTTCAGTAAGTGTGAGATATTATTTGCATGTTGTGTTTGGTACTTTCTGGAACTCTTCACATAAATGAATATAGATATACATTTATAAATATATCTATTTGCACAAGCTATTTAACCTCTCTGTTTTTTCATCTGAGAATGGGGTAAAAAGTCAGTGTATATGTATGTGTGTGTGTACAACTGTAGGCTGAAGAAGACCAAGGATCTGACTCTGAAAAAAGTCCCTTTGAAAAATTTAACAGGTTTCAGCTAAATGCAAATTCAACAGGAACTAAGGATGAGACTAGGCTGCTAAACAAGCTAATGACACTAAAATTTCCATTACAATCACCAAGAGAGGAAATGGTCTCAATGTCTTTTGGGTAAATCAGGCCATGTTTAGATCATGGTCTCAGCTGCAAATCACAGTGGCTGTCACCAAGCTGACATGTAGGATGGTGGGAAATCTGGAAACCTTGTCCTGTAAGACAAAATGGAGGCAGTGTGGAGTACGTAGCCGAGAGACTACTTGGTGCCAGGGGCGGGAACTGATGGAGTATCTAAAATGTGTCATGAGGATGACAATGATTCAAACAACAAAACCAGGACACTAGATGGACGTTAAAGGGATGACTAGTTCACTGCAATATAAGGATGGAATTTTTAGCAGTCACAGGTCGTCACAAAGACATGGTTTTCCATGCTGGAAATTCCTCAGCACAGTGTGTTTGAGCAGTAAACTAGCTGTTGTAAGTGGTCGTATTTAGTAGTTGGAAATGATAACAGCTACTATTATTATCTCTACTTCCTACAACTCTGTAAGGTAAGGAATATTGTCTTCATTTTACAGCTGAGAAAAATGAGGCTCAAAGTGGTTATTTAGCAGGCCCAAGGTCATATATCTAGTAATCGGACGAACCAAGATTCAAATTCAGATCTGATTCTAAATTGCACATTCATTGCATTATGCATGATGTGACCTTCCAGTTCACTGTTTCCCATTTCCACCTGTCCACCTTATTTCTGCCTGGTTGGTCAGAAGTAAATGCAGAATAACAAATTCCTTCATTGCTTTATCTACCTCTGATCAAAAGTTGCTTGCAATTTTTTGAAAGAACTCATAGGATCCCTAGAAGGGAAAATGCAAATATGGAAATATTTGTAAGAGTCAAATTTCTTCAATGTAAATACAAAGATAATACTTTAAACAGATTGGCAACGGCCAACCTATAGAGTGAAATGAACATACTGTATATATTTTGAAATCATATAGACATATAATATTGTATGAATATTATATCCTCTTACTGGAATGTAACTTTTATCAACATGAAATAACCCCTTTATCCCAGAACATGCTTTTTGCCTTATATTCTATTTTGTCTGATATTAATATTGCTACGTGTATTTTTTGTTAACTTTTTCCTGGCCTTTATTTTTCTATGTCATCTTGTTTTAGAGAGATTCATACATTGCACAGAGATAATTTAGTTATTTTTTGTAACCACTCGGAATTTTAATAGAATATAGTCCATTCATATTTATTATGATTACTTAAAGGTTCTATTTATTCTTTCAAATTTACTATAATTTTTTAGTGTTTCTTTTTTCCTTTCCTGCCTTTGATAAGATTAACCGAATTTTGCTTATTCCATTTTGTTCTTTCAGTGGTTTTCCTTAGAAATTTAAAGCACATGTTTAAACATGTATTTCTGTTGATCTGTATTTTTACCTTCTCCCCTGAAAAGGAAAAGAAGTTTAACAAGCTTTTCTTCCCCCCTTATATATCCCTGCCACCATCCATGTCACAATTATCTGGGATTTCAGTTCCAGTAATAAGAATACTGATAATAATAATAACCACAACTAACATTTCTAGAACTTACTCTATTCCACAACTTATAAGCATCTTCTAATCTTACCAACATGTTTATGAGGTTACATAAGGTTATGTTACTTTCCAAAGGTAATATGAGTAATAGTAGAGGTTATATTCATGTTATTCATCAATGCTTATTTAAACTTAATAAGTTTCACTGGTTCCTTTGCTTGTATTTACTGGATCTTTTGGATCTTTTTAAACTTACTTGTTTTACTGAAAAAATAACTTGAGTGTTTCTTTCTGAAATAGTTTAAGCATATTTCTTATATGTTTAACTGTCTTTCTTTCTTTCTTTCTTTCTTTCTTTCTTTCTTTCTTTCTTTCTTTCTTTCTTTCTTTCTTTCTTTCTTTCTTTCTTTCTTTCTTTCTTTCTTTCTTTCCTTTTTTTGCTATCACACTTAAAATACTAGTTTGGCCAGATATAAAATTATGCCTAATGTAATTTTCTTTCAGGATTTGATTTTGTTGAATTAAGCTTCCAAGTTGTTTTTGGAAATCCAGATTCTCATTTCTTTGTGTATACTCTGTTTCTCTCCCTGTCTCTCTCTCTCTCAGCTGCACGTTATTTCATTGTGTGGATGTGCCATAGTTTATTCAACCAATCTTCTACGCATGGATATTTGTTTCCAATATTTTATAATCACAAACAGTGCTGCAATGTATATCATTTTGCAGATGCATTTTCAAATTATTGAGGTGTATCTTTAGAGTAAATTCATAGAAGTGGGACTGCTGGGTACAAAGGTAAACTCATGAGATATTGCAAAATTCCCCTTCTTTTGCATTCATACCAGCAATGTATAAGAGTATCTGTTTGTCCACACCGAAATAAGCAGAGTCTTTTTATATTTTTTAATGTTTGCCAATCTGATATGTGAGAAATAGTACCTCACAAGAGTTTTGACTTACATTTCTCTAATTATAAGTGATTTTTAACACCTTTTTGTGTGTGAGAATTGTCTATTCATATTTTTAGTCCATTTTTCTATTGAGTTCTTTGATCACTTTTCTTTAATTAATTCCTTATCTATAATACAGGTTGCAAATGTTTTCTCTCATTTCATCATTCATGGTTTAACTTTACTTACAGGTTTTCTGTTTCATTATACCATGCAAAGTTTTTTTCTTTTTAAATGTAGTTACATTAATCATTTTTCTTTTATTGTACCTACATTTTGAGTGATAGTTAGAAAGCCTTTCCCTGTGTCTAGGATTAGTTTTCAGTGTTTCTGTATTTAAGATGGATCTCTCCTCCAGGCAGTTTTTCCAAGTCACCTCCTCTCCCAAACAATTCTCCACAAAGGACTGCAGTGCAAGCCAGAGAGATAGCGCTGCTGGAACTCAGTGTTTATTTTCCTGCCGACAGATTACTTGGAGTTTGTCATGTCTTCTATCTCCTAGTTACCCCAAAGGCATCTGTTTCATATGGGTTTTGCTATTGCTGTTGCTCTTAAACGCTCTTACGCGTTTTGCAGGATATACGGAGTGATTTGGGTTTATGCAGCTGCCATTTCCCTGGGGCTACCTGTAGCTCTCAAGATCATCTTTTAACTCCTTGAATAGTATTTTAAATCCCATATTTGATATATCAATTGTGTGACTCTCTTGTGGGCGTGTTTCTATGTTCATTGCTTCTTGAGAGAGGATTTCCTTTTGCTTCTGATAGGCAGTTAAAGGTACTCTCAATCCCAGGCCATCTTAATCCAATGAGGGATAAAGAGAATTCGAAATGGCTTCAGTTCATATGCTGACTGATCTATTTCTGGTTCATTCTTACTCCTAGGATGTAGCTCAAGCCAAAGACTTGGAGCTTAGCAAAATCTCTTTCTGGTAGAATCTGAACTCCCATTTTCATTCGTTCTAGTCAGTGAGTCTACTGAACTCCAGGTTCTGCCTTCAAATATATATTTCTCTATTTTGCCCAGTTCTTCTAGTTTGGTCTCGGTGGAAGGATTGGGTCAACAACTTACTCTGCCATTGTCAAAAATACCTTCCATGACATTTTCCTTGTTTCTTCAAGAATCAAACTGAGACTAAACCTCCAATGACAAGATAAGCACCAGGGATGTAATGTACAGCATGATGGCCATAGTTAACACTGCTGTGACACATATGAAAGTTGTGAAGAGAGTAAACCCTAAGAGTTCTCAACACAAGGGGAAACATTTTTTTTGCTTTCTCTTTTTATTGTATTTTTATGAGACGATGCATGCTAACTAAAATTTTTGAGGTAATTATTTCACAATATATGTAATATATTAACAATTAAAAAAAGAATCAAAGTAAGGCCAATTTTGCGAATTCATCTGTCCGGCCTGTCACTCTTCTTTTGTAAGTGAACAGAGGACATCAAGAAATCAAGACACTGCCACCAGCTGCATCTGAACATTGCCCTTAGTTTTTGTCTGCTAGTGTGGACGTGGCTCCTCTTTAAAATGATAAAAGAAAATATACTGATTGCATTAGTTTCTCGTGGCTGCTGTAACAAATTGCCACAAACCAGGTGGCTTAAAACAATAGACATTTATTCTCTCACAGCTCTGGAGGTTACAAAGTCTAAAATCAAGGTGCTGACAGGGCCACGCTCGCTGTGAGGCTCTTGGGGAGAATCCTGCCTTGTCTCTTCCAGCTTCTGATGGCCCCTGGCTTCCCTTGGCTTGTAGCCATGTCAGTCCCATCTCTGCCTTCTTCACATGACCTTCTTCCCTGGGTCTCTATGTTTTCTGTCTCACATCTCCCTCTTCTGTCTCTTCCGAGGACAGTGGTCATTGGATTTAGAGTCTACCCTAAATTCAGGATGGTCTCATCTCAAGATCCTTAACTTAATAACATTTGCAAAGACCCTACTTACGTATAAGGTCACACTCACGGGTGCTGGGGGTTAGGACGTATATCTTTTTGGAGAACACGATCCAACCCAGTATACTGATCACACACACTGGTCATACGCTGGCCACTGTGCTGAAGCCAGGATGAGTCCATTTTGCACTCACAACAACACTGAATAAATACTATTATTTCACCCAGGTACAAAGGAGGAAACTGAAGTTACACTCGAAGCTAAGTAACTGGCTCAAGATTTCACATCTAGCAGTTTAAAGATTTGGAATTCAGACCCCAGGCAGGCGTTACCCTCAATCATGACATTCTAGCACATCCTTAGGCATCAGACTTTGTGGAACTGCTACATGCAAGGGGACCAGGACAGAGAACAGCCAGGTCTCATGCTGGAAACCATGGAGAAGAGACTACAAAAGGGGCACGAGCTGGGGAACCTTCCCGCCACCTCCCCCCCACTCCTCTCCACTTCCTCCGTTCTGTCTCCAGGCTTTTACTGGCTGCTATTGGTCTCCAGGTCCCAAGTAAGGTGTCCGTCAACTTTTAGGGCCCACACACACCTTAGTTAGGCTTGTTTTCACTGTGAAGATCCGAGGTCTATACAATACTGATCTATTAAAGCGCCTGCTACTTACGGTCTGCTTGGCATATAGGACAGTGATCCTACGGGAACTTAAGAGACAATCCTGAGGTACAGCTGGGCAGCCTGGGGATCAGAGTTGGGAGCCGTCAGGTCCTGAGGCAGCTGAGAGCTGGCTGTCCCCTCCCTCTCCCCAATGGGCCACAAGGCCTCAATCTCTCCTCTTCACTCCACTCATTACTAACCCCACCCCTGCCAGTCCCCGTGGGTTAAGCGCCCTCTTTCCATGGCCTCGCCTCCCTCAGTGGCTCACTATCCCCTCGTCCTTCTTAGTTCAGGTTATTGGGAAAGAGAGTTTGTGTGACCCAGTTCCTCTCCCTTTGACATCACACCAGAGTCGTGGGCAGTATGCAAATCGGCAGCCTTAAGCCATGTGCCACCCCACCTGGTCAGCCACATCTAGGAGGAGGGACACATGGAGACTGACATCACATGGGGCCAGTTACAGGTGCCACAGGTGTGGAAGTCAGTCTGAGGAGCAGCCTTCTCAGTACAGCGCGGCCACCCCGATGCACTCACCCACACCCCACCCACGAACACAGACCACATTTCACCCACCACGATGTTCCCCTCAGGATGAAGCAAATTTGGGTGAGAGACTTAAACCCCTGCCCTGTGAGTGTCTAAGGACCCCGAGCCTGACTACCCCTTGGTTTCTGACCACAGTCCTAGAATGAGGCCCATCACAGCCCACCTTCACCCTAGCCCACCACTGATCTTAAGGACCTTAAGGAATAAGGACCCTGTGGTCCTTATTCTGAGGCTGGTTCTTGTCCCGTGTGTAGTTCTGCACGGAGCCTGCATTATTTTCCTATTGCTGCTGTAACAAATTCTCACAAACTATATAAATGTATCATCTTACAATATAATATAAATGTAAATGTATCATCTTACAGTTCTGTGGGTTAAAAGTCTAATGCAGTGCTTGCTGGGTCAAAGTCAAGGTGTCAGCAGGACCGTGCTCCTTTCCGGAGGCTCTAGGGGAGAATCTGTTTCCTTCCCCCTTCCAGCTTCTACCGGCCACTCTCGTCCCTTGGCTTGTAGCCCCTTTCTCCAGATTCCAAGTCAGTAAAAGAAGTTGAATCCTTCTTACAACACATCTCTGTGACCTTCTGCCACTCTCTCCCACTTTTAAGCACCTTGGCGATTATACCAGGCTCACTAGGTTGACTCTCCCAGTTTTAAGGTCAGCAAATCAGCAACCTTAATTCCATCAGCCGAAATTCTCCTTTGCCATATAATGTAGCACGTTCACAGCTTCCTGGGATGAGAAGGTGCACATCTTTGGGGTCCGTTATTCCGCCTAACGCAGAGGTCAGCTACCATTTCATTAGGTCCTACTATATAGAAGGGACTGTGGTGGAGCCTCATTGTGCCCCAAAGTAGGTAAAAATTGAGCAGAGAGACGTGGGCCACTAGACAATACATAAATACATACATCGTTACTTACACAACACACATGAGCATTCCTGTGTGTATACACATACACGCACACACACAAATAGTGGGCCAGGAATCAGGGGTTCAAGATACAACTTATCCAGAACACAGGGAAGGGGTGTAAAGATCAGCTTTAAGAAGACTGTTTTACTAGGATCCTACGACCGGGGACTTGGTGACTTTAAAAAAGCAATTTCATTAGAACAATTCTGATGGCAGTAAAATGGAACAGAGATCGGGATTGAAAAGGAGGCGAGAAAACCAAGGTCTGGTGGGCACCACTCACAATCCAGAAATTTACAAAAAGGAAAGAAAGAAACAGGACTGTAGCAAGAGCCTTTTTACCCCAGTTGTTTATTCCTTTTTGACCCTTCCAAGATCGCGGCCCCACAACGTATTTAACCTGGGACCTGGGAATGCTACAGAATGAGAGGGTTATGGAACCGAAGCACAGAAGCAGAAGACAGCTGCCTGGCTGCTCAGGTGATGAGTGACTCTGCCAGAGGTTAACGGTACCTGATGCTTGCCTTAATCAGAAAGGACCTAAGTTGCTCTACATAGAAGCAGGGGTCCCATCAGCTAACAGACAGCTGCTCAGAAGGACACTGAAGAGAATTTAAAGAAGAGACTATTTACAGAGGGTAGTGTTAAGAGAGCTGAGAAGCATGGAGAACCCCTAAATTAAACCCCTAAATCTCAAAGGGCAAGGGGAGGGAGCTGTTACTGGAACCCAGTGAGAGGTAGAGCCCAGGAGGAAGCTCTGCTTGGTGGGAGCTGAGCAGCCAGGCTGGATGGGGTGGAGGTTAAGTATCCCCACCTCTTTGCCTCACTACCATCTGATCTGCGGCCGGTGCCGCCCACCAGCTGATCCAATCAGAAGCCCGAGGGTAAGACAACCCTCAGCTAATGCAGCCCTTAGAAGTCAGCCTTCGAGGGCACAGAATGGGAGGGAAGCATGGAGCCAACAGAATATCCATCCCTTACCCGACCCTGGCTTACTCCTATTTCCAGTAGTTCTAGAAATAACTGGGATTTGGCCAAGCTCTTTGCAGAGACAGCAGCTGCAGAAAGTTTCCATCGCTGAAACTAGAATCCAGGGCCCCAGCAGCAACGGAAGGAGGCTCCAAGAGAAAAGAGGAAAAAAGGCAACTGGAAGGGAGAAAAGGCAGCTTGGAGGTAGCAGAGGGGCAGAGCAGAGGATGCTCCCTGCTGTCAAATATCTGAGGCAACGCCCCGGAGCCTTTGTTTACAAATCAGTGTGTAGAGAGCTGTTTACCCACCTTGAGCGCTTGCCCCACATCTGTCATTATTTTGGATAAACTCACGGAGCCATCCACGCTGCTCCTGGGCCCATTCTCAGTCATATTAAAGCACATTTTAATTGCCACATTTTCTGGGGCAGAGAAAGGCTAATCTGAATGCAGCTTTAAAACCAACAGCAATCAGCAGAGATCCATCAATTAGCATCCGGCATTAAGTGAGGCAGAACATTTGCCAAGGCTCCAAGGGCCTCTCCACACCTGAACATTCTACAAGGTTCATTCTCTCCGGTTTGAATAATATTTGGAGCTCTTGACTCACAGTCTTGACTGCCAAAAGAATAACCGATTTTCCACCTTTCTCTTTTCTAACTCAAACAGTACGGCTCCCACAAAGCGCTTTACTCTGGTACACACCTTTTTTTTTTTTTTTTAAAGGGAAAAGTATCTGCTTCAAATCACTAATTATAATTTATTATAACAACACTTCCCAGGAAGCAGGGTTTTTGCTATAATTACCACTGAGGAGTAGGTTGGAGCAACGGTTTCTCTAGTTTCAATCAACTTGTTCAGAATCTGTCATTCCCTTGAAACATAACTCACAATCAGATCTCAATTCAAAATGTTATGGAAGCACTGTCAGCTTTATGCTGAGTATGTCTTAGTAGTTTTCTCCTTTTCTTCAGAATTTTCTTTACCTTAAGCCACCTTGTCTCATTGAGAGGGAAAGATTTTATCCTCAAATATGAACGTATTTCTGTCTTTTCTGTGATGATGAAAAGGAAAGCTGGGTATTACAGGTAGGTTTCAGGCCTCTCCCACTGGACTGTGAGAATTTTGAAATGTGTAGCTTGACTGGCATTACTACAATCTATCGTAACGAAGAGACCTCTTTTTCATTTTATCCCGTTGTCGCTGTCCTGAGGCTTGTGCGGATCCTCAGTTTCCTCTTCTATATAGTGGGGATGATAATGTATAGCTTCCAAAATGGCTGTGAAGGTTGAGCGTGATCTAGGTGTTAAACACAGGACTTGGCCTACAGTAGGCGGTTCTTTTATTCTTTGCCAGGGAGGAGATGCCACATGGCAATGACCCAAGAGAGCGAGAGAGTAAAGCATTTTTGTTGACGGCTGATCTCTGAGTCCGTGATCGGAACTGCGTGAAATGAACGGTCAACGAGCCAGGCTTCTGGAATCCTCCTTGATCCTTCATTCACCACACAGTTACCAGAACGAAGTGGTGTTAAAAGATTTGAGTCTCATGTGGCGACAGTGACGAGCACTTCTCTCTGTCACCTTCCTATCTGGCTGTTTCTGACTTTCAGGTCATTTGGCACCATGGACTAAGGTTTTCTTCTTCAAAATGAAGTAAGCCTTGCATCTGAAGAGATCCTCATTCAACAAATTCGTGGAAACCTGTGTCTCACCATTCTTCAACTTTATCTGTATCATGAGCTCTTAGGTCCTAAAATATGCATTCTTCATAGGTCCTAAGGACTTAGCCTACTGTTTTCCACTGAGATTTACTGTAGTCCATTTCCCCCAAAATCAGAATATTTATATATATATTCACTTAAAACCAAGCAGCTACAAGATCAAGAATATCTGCCTCTGCCAGTAATTTAACTGACAGATGGAATAAAACTTAACAATCTTTAGACAAAGACAATATAGCCCGGATCCATTACAATGTATTACTTACATGGCCAACATTAAGAAAAAAAATTACTAGAAAATTTGATCCGTAATCAAGAGGGAAAATAATTAACTAAGGAGACAAATGAATGACTCAGATATTCGTATTACCAAACGAGGATTTTAATAAAATAACTACTATGGAGGGGGGATAAATTAGCAATTATAAACTACTATATACAGAATAGATAAACAACAAGGTCCTACTGTATAGCACACGGAACTATATTCAATATCTTGTAATAACCTACAATGAAAAAGAATATGAAAAAGAATATATATATGTATAACTGAACCACTGTACTGTATACCAGAAACTAATACAACGTTGTAAATCTACTATATTTCAGTTAAAAAACTAGTATAAAAATAGTTAAAGAATCTAGAGAAAAATATGCAAGATGGGTGAACAGATGGGAAATTTTGAAAGAGAAAGAGAAACTCTTAAAAAGAACCAAATAATTCTTTATAGAATTTGAAAAAGCAGTATCTTACTAAAGAATTCATTGGAGGGCTTAACTGAAGACTGGACACAGAAAAAGAAATGATCAGTGAAAAAATCAGATAGGTCAATAGAAAGTATCCAAAATGAACTACATAGAGAAAAAAAAATAATAATAAAAAGCAGAAACAGCTAGACTTGTGGAACATTTTCAGTCCAATATACATGTATGGAGTCCCAGAAGAAGACAGAATGGGGAAGAGATATATTTAGAGATGGTGAAAGAAATGTTTTGAAAATTGACGAAATAAGTAAATCTACATTTAAGAATCTAAGTGAATCCCAAGGAGGATGAATACAAAGGCATATTACAGTCAAAATTCAGAAAACTAAAGAAAAAGAGAAAAATCCTAAAAGCAGCCAGTGTGGAGAGAGGCACACGTTACATTCAGGGGAACAATGTCAATAACGACTAACTTCTCATCAGAAGCTATGGAAACCACAAGACAGTAGAATGACCTTTTCAAAGTGTTAAAAGAAAATATTAGTCGACTTAGAACTCTATACCCAGTGGAAAAATCCTTCAAAAATGAAGATAAAGTATAGACATTTTTAGACCAATAAAAATAGAATCTATTTCCAGCAGAACTACCCTGCAAAAGAACGCTAAAGGGAAATGATCCTAAAAAGACCCAGACCCGTAAGGAGAGTCCTGGAAATGGTGAAGATGTGGGTAAACATAAAAGACTATTTTAAATGTTTCTCTTTGAAAAAACAATTGAAGACAAGCTTCTTCTAAAATGTACATGGAAAGGCCAAGGGTCTAGAAGAGCCAGAACAGCTTTGACAAGAAAAATAAAGTGGGAGGCATTTTTAGAACTACTATATAGCCACCGTAAACCAGGCAGAGTGGTACTGCCGGAGGGAGAAACACACAGATCAATGAGAAATTGATCTCACTGAGATCAGATTCAGAGAACCCAGAAACAGACCCATACAAATTATGCCCAAACATTTTTTGACAACAGTACAAAGGTAATTCAATGGAGGAAGAATAGACAGTCTAGTCAGCAAAGGGTGCTGGAGCAACTGGCAAAAACAAAACAAAACAAAAAACCTCAATCTAAACCTCACTCCTTACATAAAAAATTATGCATAATGAACCTCAGACTGAAGTGTAAAACTGTAGGAATTTTGGAAGAAAACAGGAGAAAATCTTTGGAACGTCATTAGTAATTAGCCATGACACCAAAAGTATGATTCCTAAACAAACACACTGATAAATTCAATTTTATCAAAATTAAAACTTTTTTGCTCTATGATGAAAGACCATAACAGTATGACAAGGAAAGCCACAGACTGGGAGACCATATTTGCAAACTCCATATCTGACAGAGGACCTGTATCTAGAACATTTAAAGAACTCACAAACTCAACAGCAATAAAGCAAGCAACCCAATGAGAAAGTGAACAAAAGACATTAACAGACATTTCACCGAAGAGGATTCATGGATGGCAAATAAATGTAAGAAAAGTTGCTCAACATCATTAGCCATTAGAGAGGTGCAAATTAAAACCACATGGAATATCATGACAAATCTATTAGGATGACTAAAATAAAAATCATAATAATAAGTTCTGGTGAGACTGGGGAGAAACTGAATCTGTCATACGTTGCCATTGGGGAAGTAAAATAGAACAACTGATCTGGAAAGCAGTTTGGCAATTTCTTATAAAACTAAATACATACTGATTATTTGACCCAGCACTTACACATCTGGGACATTTATCCCAGAGAAATGAAAATGTATGCTCACACAGAAACCTGTATATTAATGTTCATCACAGCTTTATTCATAACAGCCAAAATATGGGAAGAGCCCATATGTCCTTCAATGAGTAAATGGGTAAGCAAACTGTGGTTCAAGGGAATACTATGCAGCTATAAAAAGGAGAAAAGTACTGATACATGATTCACATTGCCTAGACCTCAGGGGTATTATTCTGACTGAAAAAAGCCAATCTAAAAAGATTACATACAAAAAAAAAATAAAAACAAAAAGATTACATACAGTATGAGCCCCTTTATACAACATTCTCAAACTGTCCACATTATAGAGATGGAGGAGAAATTAATGGTTGCCAGAGGATAGGGATTTGGGGTCAGCAGGTGACTATAACATGGTAGTACAAGGGAGTTTCTTGGTATTGATGGGACAGTTTTGTGTCTCAACTGTGCACAAATCTATACATGTGGTAAAATTGCATAGAACTGTATATACACACACATACACACTCATCAGTGAAAACTGGTGAAATCTGAGTAAGGCACAGTATTTTACCACTATCAATTTCCTGGTTTCAATATTGTATAGGTAAGATGTTACCACTGAGGGAAGCTAGGTAAAAGATACAGAGAATTCTCTGTACTAATTTCACAACTCCCTATGAGTCCATAACTATTTCAAAAGAAAAAGATTTGGAAAACTATTGACTGTTTAAAGTAAAAGTGGGGGAGGGGGTGATAGCTCAGAGGTAGAGCACACGCTTAGCATCCATTAAAAAATATAAATAAATAAATAACAACCTAATAAATAATTAAATAAAGTAAAAGCAGTAACAATGTATGTAACTTCTATATTATAACAAATATAGAAGTAAAATACACAACAAAAATAGTGCAAAGCAAGAGATGGAATTAAATACAGTTGTAAGATTCTTATATTGTTTGTGTAGTGGTATATTAATTCAAAGTAACTGAGATAACTTAAGGATGCACATAACCCCTCGAACAGCCACTAATATCTATCTATCTGTCTGTCTGTCTATCAAGCACAATAGCTAAAAAGTAAATAGAAGAGATAAGATGGAATACCAAAAAGTACTTGATTAATTCAAGAGGAAGCATGAAACAGGGGCAATGAACAGATGGGACAAATAGAAAAAAGGAACAAAATGGTTTAACTCAACCATACCAGTAATTATGGTAACTATAAACGCACTAGACACTCCAATAAAAGATCATTTGAATTTTATAAAAAAGATTGAATTATATGTCATTTGTAAGAGGTACACATTAAATATAAGGACACAGGTTGGACGCAAAAGGGTTGAAAGAGTCATGTGACACAAATTCTAACCAGAACAAAGCTGGTGCAGCCATGTCAGTAGCAGAGAAAGCAGACCTTAGGAAAAGGGTTCTCACCAGTGAAAGAGGAATATTCCATAATGGTGAAAGCATCAATTTTACAGCACATGACAATCCTAAATCTATGCACCCAATAACATGCTTTCACAACCAAAAAGCTAAAGCAAAAACTGATAGCGCTAAAAAAATTCTTCCTCCTTGCTTGAATATTTTAACACACTTCTCAGTAATCTCTAGAATAAGCAGACGGAAATATTAGTAAAGATATGGAAAATATGAACAACACTATCCACCAGGTTGAACTGACATTTAGAGAACATGGCACCCAACAATAACAGAATACACATTCTTTGCAAGTCCACATGGAATATTCAACAATATAGACTATTTATCGGGCCATTAAGCAAGTCAATAAATTTCAAGCACTGCAATCATAGAGTATGTTCACTGACCACAACGGAATTAAACTAGAAATCAATTTTTTAAAAAAACAAAATAAGTCTTCACCTATATGTCAGCAGTCTCCCTGCTTCAAGTAACCTAGATGAGATTGTCTCAGACCCTCATTCTCTATGTATGGAAATCTGATATTCCCTCCTGTGTTAGGGTTCTCCAGAGAAACAAAACCAATAGGATGTATACACATATACACGGAAAGAGAGGGAGATTTTTTTTTTTTAATTGGCTCATATAATTGTAGTGGCTAATAAATCCCAAGCCTGCAGAGGAGGCTGGCAAACTAGAGGCTCAGGGAAGAGATGCTGTTCAAACCCAAAGGCAGTCTGCTGGCAGAATTCCTTCTTGTTCAAGGCAAGTCAGGCTTTGCTCTAGTAAGACTTTGAGTAACGGGTGAGGCCCACTCACCTTATGGAGGGTAATCTGGTTGACTCCAAGTCCACCCCATTCAACTGTTAATCTCATCCAACACTTCCATCCAACAAAACATCCAACAAAAACACTTTCACAGAAACAGCCAGAATAATGTGACCAAATATCTGTTCATGGCAGGCCAGCCAAGCTGACACATCATCACGCTTCCCCGCCATGATTTCTTAAGCTTCTTGAAGGATGAATATTCCTATGGTCACCAAACTAATATTTCTCCTGAGTGAGCTCAGTTTACGAATTATCAGGCCACCTCACATGTGCCATTAATGTGAAACTCAGCCCTTCCACCAAGTTCCAGCAAAACCAAGAAACTAACAGAAACCCTCTACTCACACAAGGCCTTTGTGAGTGTAATGGACATTAGTGAATGTCAGGGACACAGAACGGGCTCTTTCCAGCAACACAAACTACTTCAAATTGCACAATAAAACCCCTGCCCTCTGACCCACTCTTTTCACTCCCCCTCCCTTTTCTGTTCTCCCCTCCCCCCAAATTATTGTTCATTTCTAATAAAAGGCAATTGGGGTGTTTCTACTGATTCCTTGATTCCTGCCAAACTCACTTTCCATCCCAGGGTGTTTTCCTCAATAAAGGAGTTGTCTGAGAAGAATTCCAGTACCAGCTGTAAACTATCACTTCATCTCAATCCTCCCAGCAACCTGTTTTCCCCATCAGTTTCGTTTAAACAGCCTCTCATTTTGTTCCACTCCCCCTCAAATCATTCAAGGGAAGGAAAAACGCTGAAACCCACTACATTTAAAAACTACTAACTTCCTTCTAAAAGAGGAGGTGAAAAGTCAAGGGATAAACGCATGCTTTCTGCTGAGGACGGGGCAGATGGGGCAGATGGGGCAGATGGTCCAGATGGTCGTGGCACCGGAAGTTGATCCGGATCTGGTTGAAGGACGCTACCCGGGGGCAGACGCTTTGCAGAAATGTGACCCACAGACTCCAGCGGTTAAGGCTGGGGTCACTCTCTGGACCTTGGGTCCCCAGCCCCCACCCCAGTGCTGTGACTGTCGGATGGTGAAGGCAGCTTGCCTTTGACACCTCCTACCTCCAGACCTGAGGGTCTTCTGTTGGAGATTCTTCTCTGTTGAAATTCACTATATTATTTCATTTCCCTCTCAAGTCCCTGTCATGTTGGAAAGTAATGTAATCAATGAAACCCAGCTGATGCCTGCAGTGGTTTAATCTACCACCTTGCAGAAAATACTCATATTTAATAGACAACTCCTAAAAATGCCATGTTTGCTATTGTTCCGATAGGAAGGCAGGTTTAACGGTGGGCTTTCTCACCAGTGGGAGAGATATTTGGGGACAAATGCCTTCCTTGCCGCCCTTCAAGCCTCACTATGGAGCCTCGGTCACCTGACCTGGGGTGGGGGACAGCTGGCGAGGACCACAGAGCGACCCCAAAGCCCAGCTCAAAGCGGGCCGTGCCCAGGCGGCTGGCACAAGGCACCCGACGCGGACTACGGGTGAGGTGAAGCCCTGCACCGATACTGATCGTGGACCAAGAAGGGGCTGGGCAGGGGCTGCCCACGGACCACTCTGCCGGGCACTGCACCCACCTTGCTTTCCCGTGGTCTCTGCGCTGCCGCCGCGTCGAGTCCAGGGCGGGGAGCAGGCTGTGCTGCGGAACTGCGTCCCTCCGGCTGCAACACAAGACACGAGGGGTCGGAGCAGCGCCCGGGTCCCGTGTTGTAGCCCGAGGTCTCACACGGTGTCATGGTGGGCCCGGCCTGCGGGCACCTGCCCTGCTGCCTCTTCCAGGTGGGCGCCCGGCTTGGCCTTGGGGAGTCCATCTTGCTGTGGACTCGGGTGGAGCAGGCTGCAAAACCACAGAGGTCGGCCTCGGGATGGGGCGCCGAGACCTGGGCTGTCCTCACGGCAGCAGGAGGGTAAACCGAGGGCCCCAGCCTGGCTGCCTCCCGCACGAGCCCTGCCCGGGGCGGCGTGGGTGCTGCGCGCTCCAGGCACGCCACTCAGCCTGACGGACCTGCTCGGAGAACGCACGTGCTCAGAGAACAGCCGTGCTCACACATACTTAGCTGTCCACATGCCTTTTCCTTCCAAAAATGAATTATGGCTGTTTACAAGCCACTAATTACAGTTTATTACAACAATACTTCCTAGGAAATGGGTTCTTACTCTAATGCTATGATGAGAATTTTATAAATGCCAGACTAGTACAATGAATTGCCCTGAATTATAATAAATACCTGCGCTTTGGGAGTAAGGCAATAAACACAACATTATTGCTATCCATATCCGATGGGCCTATGGAGGATTTATTACTTATTTACGGCCTATTTTTATTCAAAAACTCCTACATATCATTTTCATGTGGCTTCTTTCTGGTGAGTCATTTCTGGGTTTTCTTACAAAATAAAAAAGGTCGGTCCAGAATAAAAAAAGCGCCCAACTTCAATTCCCCCAAAGGTGACCCACTGCAATTTCTCCTCCAGACTCCCTGCCGGCTAAACTCTTTGTGGAAATCATGGACTGAGGACTGGCAGAGGAGTAAACTGTGGTGTTGTCCACTCTACTTTTGCTCCAATAAAGCAGCCTGTCAGCCTTGTTCAAGAAGGCAGTAGGCTTTGAGCGCAGGTTGGACATATAAAAGTTTGGAAATTAAATGTCACATGGTTTTCTCCCAATAAAAGAAGACAAGAATTCCACAGACCCACCAAGTAGGAGAAAGAGGAAGAACAATATCGTGTCCACATTTTACCCAGAAACTTAAAACTGAAGAGTTTCAAAGGAAAAAAAAATCCCTTTTCCTGCCTAGATGATCTAAAAGAGTTACAAGGATTGGTCCCAGATGACTTAAATCCTCACCACCGTCTCTGAGTGTGTGTGTGTAGTGCCTGGGAGGCATACACTCCCCAAATAAGTTATCTTTTTCCCAAAACCCCTTCAGAAGCCAGGACTACATCAGGTCCTGGGGAAGCAACAGAGAACACACAGTGGTCCAGGCGCTGCTGGCTGCCTCCCCACTTCTCTCCCTGCCTCTTCCTCTCCAGCAGAACCTGATGGGTGTCCAGGGGCCATGACCCAGCATCCCTTGTAGCTGGTGGCCTGTGACATCGTTTCAGCCATGAAGGATTGAAGCTATTCTTTTTCTGTTGTCATGAGGGCTGATGAGCATAGGCATGTGCTTTTTGGCTTTCGGCCTTCACTTTCTAGAATCCTGCCTAGAATATGGATGTGCTGCCTGAAAGCCATCTTTGGAGCAGGAGTAAGGAGCCTGCGTCCTCCACGGGCCACACCCTAGCCCTCACCTCCTGCCTCCAAGCTTCTAGCTACATCCATGCGTTCATTCCAGGAATATTACCATAGTTGCTCCTACAGCCTGCGTTCTTCTAGACACTGAGGATACAGCAGGAGCAAGGCAAACAAAGACCCCGTCCTTACAGAGGTCACATTCTGGCGGAGACAGACACATAGTATATGAATAAAGAAGCAAATATATGATGGAAGGGAAGACATCTGGGGAGAAAAATAAAGCAGAACCAGGAGGCTGGCGGGTGCAGGGCAGGAGAGGTGCTGCGGTGACCTGAGATCTGAAGGAAGACAGGGCACGGACCATGTGATGTCTGCCATGAGGAAGGAGGGAGGGAGGAAGAGAGAAAGAGCAGACTTCGTCAATATTACAGGCTTGAGAAAAGAATCAGCAGATGGCAGTAGAGACGGAAAGGATTACTGTTTTGTTTTCTGCCCTCTTGGATATTAAATAGAATTGCACTCAACTGTATGGAACAGAAAACTGACCCCCTTAAAAACAGGCAAGAGGCCTCTTTCCTCACTCCCATGCCCACTGGGGAAGGCTCACTGTCCCCTCTGCTCACGTCCTCCAAGATGCTCCCAACTCCTGTGAACTTGCCCTCCCTAAGCTCCTGGAGCGAGGGGGGATTTCAGCCTTCTCACTTACGCGTGCGCTCTCCAGGGTCTCTGGGCTTTTCTGTCCTATATCTCCTGGAATCATTCACTTTCTAAGACTCTGTTGTGTTCTCAGGGCTCAGGACAGGACCTCTGAGAAAGGAGACATGTCACAGAGCCACCATGCAGTGGCCCACTGCTGGCTGGTGAGATCTCTGTTTAGAAAGGCCAGAAACCTGATATTATCTGTCCCCAAGGGGCTGACTTATTCTGACAAAACTCAGAAGAAACTGAAACTCTGCACACGATGACCTTGCCTTTGAAAAACAGCAGAAGCGAGTTGGTGTTACAGTTAAGCAATAAAGCTTTACTTGTCTTAAGCAAGTGAAGGTTTCCCAGCGCTTATCAGCATGTCTGACTGTGAAGATGTGTGGCACCCTGTGGTGTATTTTGAGAAATTAAGGGACACAGAGTCAGGCCGGACCCTGTGGTCATGCAACGGTGAAGGGGCTCAAACTCCAGAGCGCAGCAGAGGGGGAGGCCGCTACGCACAACCCGCAGAAACAGACTCAGAGGCTGTAGGCACGCCCTGCCTGTTTGCATGATGCTAGGAGAGCTTGTCCCTGGAAACCAGCAAGCGACCTGCGGGCCGGGCGAGGGCAGAGCACCAGCCCATGGGAGCCCCTGCACCAGCCCCACAGCACATCCTCCGGGTGCTGTGGGCTGGGCTTCTGAATAGGGGCACGTGGGGGCTCACCTAGAACAGCAGAGGGGCAGGGGTCCCACCTTGGTGGAGGAGAGCAGTGAGCCCAACAGGAGGTGGGCCCGCAGAGAGCTCTGGGCCCAGTCAGGCTGGAAGGTGACCCGGGAGGCCTGAACAGTGGAGAGAGGCAGTGTTGCAGGAAGAGGTGGACAAGACCAGCCTCCTGCCCGCCCTTGCTGCCTGCCTTCCACCCCAACCCCTCTCTTCGTGGACCTGGAGGGAACCGATTGTCTCTCCGACGCCCACACTGAGATGGGGCTGCCTGGCTTGTCTGCACCAACGAGAGATCAGAGTGAAGAGAGAATGGGAATGGGAAAGAAAAGCTGAGAGCAAAACTCAAAGCCCTTGGAGCCCACCTGCAGGATGGAGGACACAGAAACCAGCGCACCAGAAGGGCAGCAGGCCGAGGACAAAGGGGAAAAGATGCTTTGGTTAAATCAAAGAGCGTCGGGAGCAGGTGGAGCTTGTTGCAGGCAGAAGGTCAGGGGTCTCCTCAAGATCAGTGACATCTGGAATGGGGAAGAAAGGACTCAGAAAAATAGGAGCAGAATTGAATTACTGCGTGGCCAGTGGCCTTGGTGAAGGGCGGGCGGATTTCAGGGCAGATGTGGCCCCACCGAGCCTCCTGGCAGCTTCCTCACTGGGCATGGCTGGGATGGCACAGGCAGGGTGGACTGAGGCCTGCAATAAGAGGGCAGTGGGCAGACCCCACCCCGGGCTGTGCATTGGGGGTGCAGGTGTCCCCCTGCAGGGAGAGACCTCATGACGACCTGCCAGGGAGTGTGGGAGGGGAAAGGGCAGGGCCAGAGACCAGAGCAGTGAAGTGTCTGCAAAGGCTTGGCCTCCTGGGGAGATGGGCTCCTGACCCCTCCACACCCCTCATGGGGCTGCCCTCAGAGTGTCCCCAGCTGGTCACACAGATGTCCTAGTGTGGCAGATTCAGTGGAGGGGGCACCAGAACAAGAGTAGCTGTCACCCATCCCTGCTGGGCCTGGCCCAGGGCCTGACTTCAGGGAAGACCAGGGAACCTTAAGGGAGGTGGTGAAGTAAGGGAAAGAAAGACGGGGCCAAAGGCACTCCTCGTTCCCTGGAGCTCTAGAAACCTCCTGAAGGCTGGCAAATAAGCCAGAGACCGTAGAGCGACTTGAGAAATGACAAAGTCAGAAACGTTTGAAATGGCCATCATTATTCAGGCAGGTGGACGACGGCGGGAGCACCAGGGAAACAGGCCCATTTGCCTTCCATTTTCTGCAGGTTCTTATTTGTACTCTATTTTCTTCTATTTATTTTTATATCCTAAAAAAAAAGCCTCGACATTAAATAGTTACCTTTCATCCATTTGTAATTCTCTCCCTCTGGGGCACCATAAATTTCTTTTATATTATTATCATATTAGAGAACCTAATATGTTTTCTCCCCTTGCCTCGAAAGCATGAGGCTCACAGTTGCTTCCAAAGCAGGATGGAAGACTACAGGTCTGGCTTACGGCATTTAACAGAACGGGCCCATTGGTAAAACCGCTATGCCTAGTTTTGGGTTTTTTCGTTTATTTGTTTTTTAGTTGAAGTGTAGTCGATTTACAATGTTGTGTTAATTTCTGGTGCACAGTATGGTGATTCAGTTATACATATATATTATATATATATATTCCTTTTCACATTCTTTTTCTTATAGGCTATTGCAAGGTATTGAATATAGTTCCCGGTGCTATATAGTAGGACCTTGTTGTTTATCTATTTCTATGCCTATTTTGAATAAGAAAAGAAAGACTATATACTTTAGCTTCTATCATGTTATTTAGAGGAAGAGGCAGAGTGAGGGAGAAGTATTGACCTACAGTAAAAAAAAAAAAAAAAAAGAGAGAGAGAGACAGAGAGAAAGGAAAGAGAGAGAGAAAAAAGAAGCGTGAATTCTACACTGTGATGTCCTTACTCTGGGACTTCAGACAAATCACTTACACTTTCTAAGCCTCAGTTTCCTCCTCTGCAAAATGGGGATATAAAACCTGTCCTGGCTCTGCACAGGGCTGTTTTTACAGGTAGTGTAGCATAGGGTCTTCTCTGCTACCCCTGAAATGGCAGTGAGCACTAACAATAAAATGTTCTATTGATGTAAGATATTAGCAGAATTATTATTTAAGGAAATTATTCATGCTGAGATTCATTTAATGAACATTTATTGAGCTTCAAGTGTGTGCCTGGCCCTCCCTGTGCCAAGCACTGGAAATAAGGTGGTAAACCCCACCACGTGTTCAGGCCACGGTGGTCAGGTTCTGTTACCTGCAGCCAAATGTGATCCCATTTCATATTTAAAGGGACAGGGGAGAGGTTAAGCGTGTGGGCTGAGCCAGGGCCTCAGCTTTGGAGCCAGAATGTTCTGGGTTCAAAGCCAGTTTATGAGCTGTGTAACCTAGGGACCATTACATAGTCCCTGTGAGAGCAAGTTTCTCCATCTTTAAAATGGGAGTGATGGTGCCGCTTTTATGGGATGGCCAGGAGGGGGCTGCGAAGTCACGTGACAAAGAACTTGCCCCTGGCACAGACGGAGCGGCCAGAAGGCAGTACCTGCCATTGCTGTCACAGACACCAGTGATGCTCTTTCTTTCATGGTGACACAGTTAGAGGTGACGTGATGGCTTACTCCCGGGAGGTGACTCTCAGTCCTCTCCTTGCTGGTGGTCAGTCTAGATCCCACCTGGCTGGGGACTCTCTACTCCCTCCACCTCCAGAAGGCACCTCCAGAAGGATGAACTGAGGATGGACCACATGCTCATGAGAGGTCAGAGAAGGGGAAGATCATAGTGGCCACTGTGTGGCCTGGCTCCTGCACATGGTAGAGCTCGGCTTCCTCGGCCAAATGAACAAACCACAAGGGTCTGACTTGAGGGGTCTTTTTGTTGTTATTGTTGTTGTTTTAGTTTTATGAGGGGGAGGTAATTAGGTTTATTTACTTATTTACATTTGGAGGAGGTACTGGGAATTGAACCCCAGACCTTGTGCATGCTAAGCATGTGCTTTACCACTTGAGCTATACCTTCCCCCAAGAAGGGTCTTGACCAACTGTAGCAATAGGTTTCGAACTCATGGCTAGGCATGGTTACCTGCTGGGGAGCTTCAGGCCACATCTTATGAAACCACATAGGATCAGTTCAAAATGGCAAAATGTCATCCTGCAGGTAAGACAGATTTAGTTGATTAATTTCAAAACATTGAGGTTGGAGAACGGGAGAATGTCTTGGAGGCTGGGTCTCCCTCCCTGCTGAAACCCAGACAATCTTATCAGACATCTGCCCTCTCTATCCTGCCATCCTCTGGCCAAAAGTGAGGCTCACCCCACTCCACACTTAACTGACATAGGCTTGCTAGACTCCCTGAAACTATTTAAAAATTTCCACTTCCCCTCTCCAGGCCTTCTACCTGGACCCCTGCGGTGGCCTCCTAGTAAGGGGCCATCATAATCCCATCTATTTGGCCCCCCTAATTCCACCTCTGGTAGTCACTCCACATCCCAAAGAATAAAGCTTCACTTCTTAGCTCTGCATTTAAAAATGCTTCTCAGTCTGGTCTCTGCCCACCTCCAGCTCCTCCTCCATCAATTTCATAGCCCAGAGAAACACTGCTTCCTCGCCCCCTGCTCCCCAACTTTGCCCACACACCGTCCCCTCCTTGGGGCATCCTTCCAAGGGGAGCTCCGGGTCCCTTCTCATTAGACACCCTCATGTCTCACCTCCTCAAGTGCTAAGATTGAACAACATTTTTGACACTTCCTTATACGATAGGACTTTTTAAACAAACAAATCTTTTTTAAATCCCGAGTTATAAACTCCATTACATCAGGAACTGAATCACATATGACTTTGTGTGCCCTATAGTCCCTAAGTTACCTTGAACGTGGAGGGTTTGTAATAAATATTTGTTGGACAAATGAATATTTAATTACTTTATAAAAGTTCCTCTGTTTATCATGAAAATGGCCTTTCTTCCATGGTCACAAAACAATTCAATATCTCAGAAGCTTTTGCTGGTATCATTTTCTTGAGCACAGTTATTAATAATTTGTCTTAAAATGTTCGTTTAAGTGCCGCACATGAAGATAAGAGGTCTGCTTTTCTGTTGGTGCACATCCTCAGCCGTAATTATCTGTCATAAGAGGCATGAAGAGGTGTGAAGATGAAAGCTCGAAAGGTCGGAGATGCCACTTCGAAATCCTGAAATGGGAAGCAATTATCAGCAGCCTTGAGAGCCGGGGTGGAGGGGGCACAATTAATCACGTGTGAGGCTATTTGTTCTCACGTCATAGAATTCTGTCTCCCTCCCCCAGCCCAGCCCAACACACAGCACACGTGCAGCAGAGCCAGCCTTCTCCCTGCTGGCAAAGAGTTACCCACAAATGCACATCTTTGTGGGGGACCAAAGTGTGCTCTTCCCAGGACCAGAATTCCACAACACGTGAGGCTCCAGACAGGACTGCCCAGTCTTCCCAAGCGTGAAAGTCTCAGCCGATTCGACCTTCCATGTATCGCAGTGTCATTTTCGTGAACATTATTCAGTCTGCTGTGAAGTCACACTGTGATGTCACACTGTGATTTTCTCAGAAGCTCTGTGCCCTTTCCTCTGACTTTGCTAAAATATTTAGTTTCTGTATCTGCTTTTCATAGTTTGCCAATCTCCCCATGGCTGTCAGATGCTCTGTGGTCACTTTGTGAGGGGACAGCCTGCAGAAGCAATCCCCGCTCCAGCCCGGCCTGTTTACAAAGGCCACCAAGTTGGTCGAGGCTGTGTCTGAGCAAGAACCGTGTTACTAAGGGTGAGAACTACTGGTCCTTGTTACAGGTATTCCCAAAGGTCTGAGGCCTTTTCCTGCTTGCTCCCTGGCTCCCTAGAAAGTTCAAGTTGTAAGCTGAGAGGTCCCAGTTCCAAATAGAGGTGGCAGGCACGCTCTGTAGCGGTGTGTAGATAATCTCCACTTCGTGTTTCAGCACAACAGCATCATCATTCATCATTATTAAATTACTGCCACTAATTTGAATTTTATTGGTTTCGTAACTTTTATTATATTCACTTAGAAATTTGTACATGAGCTGATACGTGTTTAACTAGCATTACAATAATAAAGTCAACCCTAGGGAGACAAGAAGAATTTTCCTCAGTTCTGCCTTGCAAAATCTTTCTCTGACACAGCCTGCTCACTGGGAGGTTTTTCATTGACTCTGTTCTTGCCTAGACGTTATTACTGGTTCAGAGTGACTGGCAGTAAACGTTCGTTCCAAAGACATCTCTGATGACCCACCGGGGAACTAGGTTGTAAGTCTAGAAAGGGGTCACTCAGATCACCCAGGATGTGCTGACACTTGTCTTTTTATTACCATCAAAATATCCACATCGTTTTTAATTAGACTTCTTATTTTGAGAAAACTGTAGATTCACATGCAGTTGTAAGAAAAAATACCAAGAGATGCCACGTATCCTGAGATGCCACGTATCCTTCACCCAGTTTCCGTAGTGGTAACATCTTATAAAACTGTAGCAAGATCACAGCCAGGACACAGACATTGACAGCATCCATGACAAAGCCCGGACCTTAATCAGATTTCACCATCTGAACATGCACTGACTCATTTGTGTTTATTTTTGTGTGTATTTAGCTCTCTGCAGTTTCATTGTGTGTCTAGTTTCCACCACAATCCAGACCTGGATCAGTTCCATCACCACAAGGACCCCTAAAACTACCCTTTTATAACCACACACCTCCCTGCACTGGCTGCACCCACCCCACCAATGGCAACCACCAATCTATTCTCCAAATCCATAGTTTGGTCATTTCAAGATGCTTATATAAATGGAACCATACAGTGTGCAACATTTTAGCACTGGCTTTTTTACTTAGTATAATTCGGTAAGATCCATCCCAAGTGTAGTATGTATGAAGAGTTCATTCTTTTCATGGGCGGGGGGAGGGCAGATATAGCTCAGTGGTAGAGTGTGTGCCTAGAGTGCATAAGGCCCTGGGTTCAATCCCCATTATCTCCATTAAAAAAAAAAAGTTTAAGAAATTACTTCAATTAAAAAAAAAACCTGTGGACTCCACTTTGCAAAACACTGATTTAGTGACTGACACCAGATAATTAAACTATCAGAAGGTGTCCTCAAAGCTATAAAAAGGGAAGTAGCTAGTTCTGGTTGTAAACAAACAAACAAAAACTTAATGAATAGATACTGGAAAAACCTAAAGTTTCAAGTGGTTTTCTGCCTCCCAAACGGTAGAGGCTTGAGGGGTTTCATTGTTTTGGGGTTTTTTGTTTGTTTGTTTGCTAGTTTTGAGGCAGTGTCCTTTGTTGTAGGAAAAACATTCTAAGTGGACTTTTGGCTTTTTAAATATAAATCAAGTCCCTTTCCGCAGGTCTGGAGGAAAATGTGTGCAGTACAGGGATGGTGACTTCAGCCAACTACACCTCTGGAGCTCCAACTTCAGGGCCCCGTATCTTGCCAGGTCTCTTCCCAGACCCTGGAAGCCTGGTCACATGTCTCTGTAAGTTTTTTCTAAGTAAGGTTTTTACCATCATTGAGTAAGGCCGTTGCCTGGATCCACTCCAAACTCCCTGTGTCACATCCTTCCAGCCAGGTGACACTGGAATGACCATGGCATTTGGGGGATCCAGCAAGGGAGATAAGGATGCATTTAGTTTGGATGGTGGGATCCACTTCCGTGGCCTGCAGGCACTTCCACGTGTCCTTAAGTTATTGCCAACCGACTGCCCTGATACACGAATGTCCCCGAGGAAGCGTCCTGCCACCCTCTGTGTGGGCTCCCCTGGCCTCCATGAAGATTGAAGGCCCAGGGCCATCTTATAACATGAGCACATCTTGAGGGCACCCAGCAACAGGAGTATGTGGGGTTGGAAAGATTGGAAATGTACCCAGCCAGGAGTTGGTCTATGGAAAATCCCTTGAATCACCAGACGTGTAGAATTGTAAGCCGAAGGTTCAGTTCTCATCGACACCAGTCAGAACGGACCTTCAGCCCTGTCAGGAATAGTCTCGATAATGAAGCTCATACAATTATAAACATACCATACTCTTTCCTCGTTTTTGATAAACTTTTGTCAGAATCTCCTTGTTCGTGGGACATGAACCTGTAAATTACTGCCAGCACAGAGCACATCTCTGTGGACGTCACATGTCTTAGGTACCCCAACACGCCAGATCCATTTTAAAATACCTGACACAACTTGTCTTGATGAAGTCTGTGCTTTCAGATGAAGTACATTTTGATCAATCATGCACAAGGAAATTATGCTAATTGGAAACTGTGCCAAATAGAATGTATTATCTTTTTATTCTCTCTGCAGAATATGATAGGTGATCAAAGAGCATGCAGCCCCGAAAAACGTAGAGACGTCTTGGGCTGTCAATTAAAATATTAGGTCATTTTCCTGGATTTGGTGCTATTTCAGGCGTTCTTTTTAAGCGTTTAAAAATTTGAAGATTGTTGTGTTTTTTTCCTCATTCTATATAAATATTCATTTTTGTAACTAATTTGTATTCACAGTTCTGGAATGAGCCCCACTCTGAAGACTTTCTTCGGGAGACACACGGCCACTGTCTGGATGGACTCAGGCTGTGAACTGTCGCTGCTACTGGGTTATTATCTGGGTTATTTGGGTGGTTGTTTTCAGGGGGCCACAGTGAAGGTTCAAACTGTGAGAAAGGCACAGTCGTGACTTCTGTCCCCCCACCCCCTGGAGGAGGTGATCTGGCAGTCTCAATTCAGACTGTTCAGGACCGACTTAGCTGGAAGTGAGGACGTCGCACCTTTGTACCTCATGCCTTTGGAGGCCACAAGGGAACTGTGGGTGAAAGCACGTTTCCCTCCTGGAGACTGGACCTTCCCACTGTCCATCATCCTGGGGCTGGAGCAGGGGCTCAGGTCTGGCCTGAGAGTCGGGTGACAGACATGCGGTCTGCTGTATGAGCGGTGGTGGTGTCCAGACCTCTCTCGGCCAGGGGACGAGCTGGCCCTTCCTGGCAGGGCAGTGAGTGGCCCTGGGAGGGTCCCTGAGGGAAGGCCTGGCTCCGTGGCCCCTGTGAGCCACCTGATCCTTAGGACTTGCCAGTTGCCCTCTGGTTGTGTCCCATACACTGCCCTGGGGCCTCAGGAAGGCCGGCGTACTGTCCCATGGCAGCCACTCTGTGGGGACTCACAAGATGGCCTGTCTTACTCTCAGAGCCTGTAGCTTTAGGGAGAGTAGCGAATCCTGAGGCCGAGGTTCCCAGAGGAGGAGGCAGTGGTCCAGCACCATGGCCAAGAAGCTGTGCCAGAAACCACGGGGTGCCCTGCCCCATGCCCAGGTGAGTGAGTGGCGGACCCTGGGACACAGATGTGGGATACTCGAAGAGATCCAATTTACAGGCAGTAAGCTAGTGGCGCTTACACTAGCAGGAGCCCTCAAGGGCTTCTACAAATTTTAGGGCCCAGGTTGCCCCCAGACAAGTCAAGTCACGGGTAGAAGAACCCCTGTGGGGTGGGACTAGGCCCTAGGAGTTTTGAGAGCTTCCCCAGGTCATTCCAGTATCAAGGCAAGGGTGGGGCCACTGAGCCATTGGAATTTGGGCATTTAAAAGGAAATGTGTTAGAAGTTCAGGATTAACAGACATGCAGTACTATATATAAAACAAATAAACAACAAGGACCTACTGTAGAGCACAGGGAACTATAGTCAGTATCTTGTAATAACTTATAATGGAAAATAATCTGAAAAAGAATAGACATATAAGGGGGGGAGGGTATAGCTCAGTGGTAGAGTGTGTGCTTAGCATGCACAAGGTCCTGGGTTCAATCCCCAGTACCTCCATTAAAATAAACAAATAAATAAATAAATAAAACCTAATTATCTTCTTCCCCAAAAAACAAACAAACAAAAATAGATATATGCGTGTGTGTATAACTGAATCACTTTGCTGTACACCTGAAACTAAGACAACATTGTAAATCAACGGTACTTCAATAAAAAATAAACTCAGAAAAAAAAAAAGGAAATGTGATCTTATTTTACACCACAGTCCAGCAATAGCAGGACTTTGCATCACCTGTACCTTGTTGTGACTATTAAATTCGTCTTTGAGGATGGTGGGAAACAGCCTTCATCTCATTCCAACCAACTCCATTATGTTCAACTTCCCAGAGTTGCTTTCATTCATGCTCCTTCCCTCCGCCCCTACTGGCCCCAACTCAGTTCTTAAAGCAGTCCCAACTGGAAAGGGAAGTGGTTCGGGTCATCCAGCCTCCCCACCAAGCCCTGAGCCAAGTGGCTGGCCACTGACCCCTTCATCCCCTGAGTCTCACCCCCTGCCTTTAACCCCAGTGGCTGTCACCAGCTCTCATGCACCCCTGCAGGTCCCACCCTCCCACCCATACATTCTCCTGTGGTTCCAACCCAGGAGCGCTGTTCAGTGGCTGAGGGCCCGCTGCCCCCCTCCACTGGGCCTCTTGCCACCGAGGCCAAGTCCCAGTGCCGCTGAGGCACAGAACTCCAGCTGGTCTCCCCAGCTCTCGAGCTCTGACCACCCTGGCCCCGAGGCCTCCAAACCCTGGCAGCAGTCCTTGTCTGAATCACACCTGAGCCAGCCACACCCTTTGGAAAGAGGGTCTCCCCCCACCCCAGTAGACCTCCATCCCCTGCAGGCCTCTGTCACGGCACAGGGCTCACACCAGGGCCTGGGGCTCTCCACCTGCTCAAGGAACCACTGCACTTCATCGCCAGCTCAGCACTATGGGAGTCGGGACATGGGCTCTTAGCACTGGCTTCACCATTGGGTTGGTTTCCTACAGCTTCTTTAAACAAACACCACCAACTGAATGACTTAAAACAACACAGATTTACTATCCTTCAGTTCTGGAAGTCGGAAGTTTGATATGAGTCTTCTGGGACTAAAATCAAGGTGTTGGCAGAGCAGAGACGCATTCCCTCTGGAGGTGATAGGAGTGAATTTGTTTCCTCACCTTTCTCCGTTTCTAGAAGTCATCTGCATTCCTTGGCTCATGGCTGCATCACTCTGACCTCTACTTCCACTGTCACATCTCCCTCTTTGACTCTGACCCTCCTGCCCTCTTGCTTATAAGGACCTTTGTGGTTAGACTTAGACACTCCAGGATAATCTCCGCATCACAAAATCCTTAGTCACATCTGCAAAGTCCCATTTACCATGCAAGGATACATATTCACAGGTTCTGGGGGTGAGGATGTGGGCACCTTTGGAGCCATTATTCTGCCAACCACCCCCTCCAACTTGCTGTGTGATCCTAACCAAACCATCCGCCTCTCTGAGCCTTCCTTATCGTGGGCATCATAGAGAATTGAACTACTTCATGCCTTTGAGCTCCAAAACTCTGTGATTCCAGGACCCAGGGCTGACCAGTATACTGTGGTGAGAGAGGGGCTCAGGTCAAGTGCAGTTTCTCTGCTTATGAGGAGAACGTCCCTGTAGAGACCAAACAGCACAAGGGCCTGTGGCTTCTCAATGTTCTGTGCACAGATTAGCTTAGTGATTTCAAATTTGTGCTGAAGAAACTTGGAGCAACATCTGAAATATTTTTAGGAAATTAAATTTTCTGCTTTTTTATCTCATTTTTTTCTGAAGTAAAGCTATCTCAAGGTAATTCTTTGCTGTTCTTCAAGGATTGGGATCTGCCAATTCAGTCTTCAAAACATTGTTGGTGATCCCTTAGACGCTTTACTTAGCTGACACGACACGTTCTTGTCTCCCGGGACCACTGCCTTCAGCCATGTGCAGTACAATGGCTCTTTTCCCCGCATCAGCGACACTCTGGCAGGTCTCAGTCCTTACCCTTCACTGAGTCCACTTCACAGCCTCCAGCAAGGCTGCCTCCTCCCCTATCTGGCCAGGCTCGCTTGAGGCATCAGGAGTGGGGAGGAGTCTGCTTGGAGCCTCTGCTTCCTCTCCTGCCCTGCACTGGGCAGAGAAGTGTGGGGAAGACTGGGCCGCAAAGAGCTGGACAAGAGACCTCTCATGTCTGGTACCTCAAGGTCAACCCTGCTAGCGACTAATGCCCTCTGAGGGGGTTATCCAGCTGCTGGCTGTCTTGAGAGGGGAGACAGGCTTCCTCAGAGGCCCGCAGGGCCTCCTCACCTACCCCTCCCTTACCTGGGACCAACTTCTTCATACCTCACCCCAGCTCCGGCCTCCAGGAGTTCCCTCATCCCTAGCTCAGGGAGCGACTCAGTGACGACCTGACCCAGAGGACCCTCCCTCATGGTGGCCACAAGGAAGGGTAGGCTTCCTTACACCTCTCACAAAAATGAACTCAAAATAGATAACGGACGGAAATGTAAAATGCAAAACCATAAAACTTCTAGAAGAAAATTTAGGAGAAAATCGATAGTGACCTTGGGTTTAATGACGAGTTTTTAGATGTAACCACAAAAGCCTGATCGATGAAAGGAAAAATTGATAAGCTGGACTTGACTAAAATAAAGCTGTGAGGCTGGATACGAGCATCCAGGGAGGGAGTGCAGGGAAAGAAGAGAAGAGGGGCAAGGGCACTGGGCTCCCTAATATTCCTAGCATCTCTGTGAACAAGCCGCCTGAGCTCCCATAGATTTGGGATAGGAGTGTTGGTGACACAAATCTGGAAGTCAGCAGAGATGGTATTTAAAGTACCCACCATCCTGCATGAGATCACCAGAAGGGGATCCCAGGGGGGGTGGAGAAGCAAGCCTCGGGACTCTCCAACATTTAGAGATGCCGGAGAGATGAAGAGCAGTAGCCAATGCAGCAGACTGAATAGGAAGGACCAATGAAGCAAACGAAAAGCCAAGAGACAGAGCTGTTCCAGAGGCCAGGAGAAGAAAGTGTTTCAGGAAGGCAAGGATGATCCACATGTCAGATGCAATTGTGCCACTGTGAGAGGCAGAGGGTCAACTATTAGATCCACCACGTGGGGCCACTGGCAGCAATACTGTGGGCCATTTTGGTGGAGTGGCAGATGCAAAGCCCTGCTCAGAGTCAGTTTGGAATTTGAGAAGAGTAGGGACAATTCCATCATGGCCATTCCTTGACCATTCCACCCCAGAATTCTCTGAAAAGGGGATCAGAGGTGATGGGCAGCATCTGCAGGGGAACCTGGATCAAAGAGAGGATTTTTGTAAAAACATTTTTAGAAAAATTGCAGCAAGTATGCATCCTGATGCAAATGGTCCAGTAGAGGGAAAACTTGACAGTACAGGAGGGCAAGGAGAAAAGTGCAGGAGGAAAGGGTCTGTCAGAGAGAGGAGAGGGAACACTTCACACTCGGCCACCTAATCCTACAGGACATATGGCAAGATTCAAATGTAGCTGTGATGTTCTGGCTTCCCAGTTCTGAGGCGTTCAAACATTGGACCAACTTCCTTGTGGAGTCGGCTTGGTAATAGCAGCTCATTCTCTGAGGAGCACCCAAGAATACAAGTTAAATCAATGACGTGAATTTCAGAGAAAAAGAAAATGGTAACAAACAAGCCAAAAAAAGCTAAGCACGTACCCTACTCTCTCTAGGGCAGCTCTACAGTCATCTAGCGATGTGAAAGTTAGGACCTTCCAGTTGGCGGACGATTCTGAACTGATCTGTCACAGAACATATTCAAAGATGACAAGCAAGAGGTTATTGCATCTTTTAACATGCCAAATTATAACACATTAAAGTTACTGAATTTTTTACGTTTACGAGGCTATGCAAAAATAGTCAGCTTGTCTGTGTTTTGCTTCATCCCAGGTGCAGGGCAGATGCTGTGTTTGCAAAACATCCCCTGTTTCATCCGCATATAAAACTGTTCAGACAGAAAGTAGATCAGTGATTGCCTAGGCCTGGGGGTAGGAAGGGCGTGTGAATACAAATGGACAAGAGGTTTCTTTCTTTCTGTTTTTTTTAAATGGAGGTACTGGGGATTGAACCCAGGACCTTGTGCATGCTAAGCATGTGCTCTACCACTGAGCTATTACCCTCCCAAATGGGCAAGAGGTTTCTCTTTTGGAATGATGAAAATGTTCAAAAATTAGATTGTCATATATGTACAATTCTGTAAATGTACTAAATACCACTGAATTGCACGCTTAGAACAGGTAAATTTTATGGTATGTAAATTATATCTTAAAAAACTTCTTTTTAGAAAGAGAGAAAGTGGTTTGGGAAAGACACAGGTCCTGTGGGAGGAGGTTGGGAGAGGATGCTGCCACCCTCCAGCTCACTTCTCGGAAGCGAGAGCTTGCCTTCAGTGCCGTGGGATCTGGAAACACCAAAGCCACCCAGCGGAAGTCAGGGCTCTGTCCAATGAGCAGCCAAGAGCTCCTCAGACATACAAGGTCCAGCCTCGTGTGTGTCTATGTGGTGGTTTAATCTGAAACTACTTGACTAGCAATCCACAAAGATTTTTATCAGCTGGTAAAGGGCACAGTGTCTGGTGCTCTTTGGCAAGGAGTAATGGTCTTCAGGACAAATTGATGGAGTTCACAGGGAAGAACCACGGCTGTGCTCATCCAAACAAACTTTCTTTGGCATTCACCTTGTTCAGTTACATACAGATTCCCATTTTCTCCTTAAGGTTTAGCTCAGTGTTCTTATAGGTTTGCTCCAGACTCTCTTGGGATCTTTGAATCTCTGTCCCAATACCCTGCTCAATAAAGTTCTCTGTATGATGATAATCCACCCCTTGGATTAAAGGTTATTACTGCAGATGTGCCGCTGAGCATGTCCCTTTAGAAACTGCCCTAAACCAGCGTAACCGCCCAAATTCCACGCCGGTGGCTGCCTTTAACAGTACAGTCTCAGTGAGCCTGAAATATGGTGCAATTTGGCCGATAGAGAACAGCTTGTCTAGGTTTTCGAGGCGGATTTTGTCTCCCTCTGGTTCAAGGCTGTCGGTCTCCTGAGCTGGTAACTGGGCCCTGTCTTGTCCCCACCCGCCAAGCTGCCGCTGGCCTCTCTCTCTCACTCTTCTCATGCTGCTTATGCCCGCCCTCCTCACTTACTTGTTCCACGTGCCCCGATCACTGCATTTCAGTATCACAACCTGCACAAATCTTTCTCTCTGTTTGATCTGAGCAGTTGAGAGCAGAGGCTCAAATCCTGGCTCCTTCTCCTAGTTACTGAGCACCTTGGGCAAGTGACTTCCCCCATCTATGCGTCAGTTTCTTTTCTGTTGCATGGATGAACTGGGTTAATACAATGACAGTGTTTTCGAGCACAGTCCTGCAGCCAGGCGGTCAGTGCACAGTCTTCATAAGCTCTCCTGCAGTCAATAAATGGTCCGTTGCCATGCCTCTGGGGGATCTTCAGATTTGGGGAACTTTCCAGCAGTCTTCAGTATCGTTGCTTGTGGCCCAGGATCTGCCATTTTACTGTCAAGAGATCTTTTTCTCTTCTGTTCTGTGACGTTGCCAAAGTTGGCAATCGCTGAGCTCTCAACGCTGGGTAACAAACATGCTTTCTGTAGCTATTTGCACTGACTCCACTCCGAGACCAGAGTAGCCTGGGTCGCTGCCGGGAGTGACACAGCTTTCCTCATCCCGGCACTGCCCTCGCTACTCCTTGGCTCCCTGCCCCCAGACCGAGCAAGCATCCACATTTGTCACTGCAAAACCCTTGTCCTCTGTAGGGAGTCATTTTCCCTTCCCAGCCCTAACTCTTTGCCCTTTTAAACGAGAGCTATTATTACTTCTAATTTGCATTGAATGGTCCCTTAGCAACCATCATAGATTGAATGGGTTATCAACTTGCTTCTAACGCTGCTCAATTTACCCAAATCTTAGCTCTGTCAAAGTACAACTTAAAATGTGACAAACAGAAATGTAAACAGCTGCCACTACATCCACATACATAAACATCCTCCTTTACAGAACAGCTGCATGGCAGCCAAGTTGACTAGAAGGCACATTTTGGATAAATCCCATTTCTCCCTTGCCATCAACAAAAAACAGTCTCATAAATTTATTTACCCTTGTAACATTTTGGACCCAACACAGTGCCACTGTTCTTAAGAGTTAAAATTATATGTAATATTTAAATAAGATAGATAATTTCATAGTACTTAAAAAAACACATTTATTAAGATTCTACCTTTTCTACATAAGACATAAACAGTAGTATGCTGGTAAACTAGTTCTCTAAAAAATAAAAAAAAGACCTATTTTGTAGTATCTGCCTATATCTGTGGTGTAAATACTCCCATGGTGGCTGATTTCAAGCTATCAACTGTTTAACAAGGGATTCATAAAATTCCTGAATATTTTAGCAAAGGTTCTAGCTCACCACTGGAAGGCAGCCTAACAGGATACATAAAATGCATCAAGGTAACATAAGCAAAAAGTAGGTGAAAAGGAAGGAATGAAAAAAGGATAGAGGTATAAAATAGAGCCCAAAATTAGTAAATATGAAAATGAATACTAGAAGGCCCTGTACACAGGTTGAATGCTCACACTTGGCTTTAAGAAACTTCCAACACTGCAAGAAGCTTACCCAATTCAGTGTCCTTAAGATAAAAATAAGTCTCACGCTGAGAAGTGCCAGTTTCCTGTTCCTCAAGTAGGTCAGACTTCTCCTGAGGATGCCCAGAAAGCAAAGACTGTGTCATGTAGTGAATGTCCTCGGCAACCCTTAGGGAGAGAGCCTGACCTTGAGACTGCAATTAGGTGAAAGCAATTCTGCAGGACGCTGGGCCCAGTCAGGGTCCAGGGACCAGCGTTCCCACATTCCCAGTCACATTCATCCCTGGCAGGTGGAGCTGCGGGTGTGTTCCACAGCCTTTGAGCAATCTTCCAGGGTTTTGCTCAAGACCAGACTGTGCTAAGTTTGAAATTGCTCTCCCAGGCAGATCTCCCCGCCAGAGGGCCTTTCTAGAAATCTCAGTGAGACAGGAGGGAAAGGGGCAGGGCACAACCATTAAGAAAATGACACAGCAGTTAGCACCAAGATGGTGAAGATTCAATTCCCAGTGGACCTTGAGACCCAAGATGGCGGGAGATCTGACTTCCAGTAGACCGTGAGCCTCATTATACGCTCACTGCAATATAGTAGCGTGGTGAATGGCACTCCCACAGGCGCCATGGCAGTTCTGAGGCTGGCCATCGAAGGTCAAAGTGGGTGGTGGCCCAGTTTCTGGGAATCCCTGCCCCTTCCCTACTTGTTAGCATATGAAGTTATCGAGCTCATAAAAGCTAACAACCCCGCACCTCATGGCCTTTTCTCTTGCCTTCTGAGACAGCCTGCACTCCGTCTATGGAGTGTGCATCTCTCTGAATAAATCTTTTACTCAACTATGGCTCTCTCTTAATTCTTCCTGCATGAAGCCAAGTCCCCTCACTTGATGGGGCATGGTGTCCCAGGGACTCTCCTGGGCCCTGGGACGTGGCCATCCTCTCGCGCCCCCCATTTTCTTGTATTGCTAGTGTTCACAACATTCATATGATGGGGCTTCTGCCTCAGGGCCCTGATCAACAGGCTGGGTCCTAAGAACTAGAGCTTCAACCAAGAGTCAGGTCATGTCCCAGCCCAATCAATCCAGAGCTACCCACAACTCTTGGCAGCCTTTGTTTGAATGGTTGACCACTCTCTTTGAGAGCGAGCCCTCCAGCAGGTCTGGCCCCCCAGCTCCCCCCTGCCCTTCCCAGTCCTTCCCTGGTCCTCCTTGGCACCCCTGCAAGCATCTGCACACCTCTCCACCTACCAGCTCCATCTGGGTGGGGATTTGCCTTAATTGACATGTGCCTGCAGCAACGTTTCTCAGGGCAAGAAACAGTCCTGCTCCACGGTTGTCTTGTGCCACCCCCAAAACACACCTGATTCAACAAACGGCCTTTTCGATTTCCTCATTTCTGCTTTTTTAGGGAGCAGTGAAGCCGGGTGGAAAGAGGTGTTAAGCAGTTGACAGTAATTACCAAAGAGATGGCAGCAACACCTAGAATGCACACAGTGCTCCTGTTACAGAGAGAGCCTCGGGCCACCTTGGCCTGGTTTTCCTCACTGAGGACAAAGCCACCAAGGCTCATACATCACTCCAGCCCCACTGAGACACAGGCACCCTAGCGTCACCCGGCAGTGAAAAGGCTCTCAGGACACCGGAGTCAGGGTACAGAAACGGCAGAGCTTGTTTGCTGGGGCACGTTCCACCCTCCCTCAGCCATATGCCCGTCCTTCCACTCTGACTCATGTTACCCTCCAACCCAAAAGCACATACACATGTGCTGCGGCATATGGCCAAGCCACAGCTCTGCACGGGAACTCGAAAGCCACAGTGTCCTCCGGGAAACGGCCTTTGACAGTGGCCACTGTCCCACGTTTGGTCCAGCAGTGGAAAAGATGCCAGACATAAAGGAAACAGTCAACTGTGTGTCTGTGCCAGTCATCTGGGCATATGTGTATCTGTGTGTGCACTCACGGGGTTTATTCTTTCCCATAAATTCTGATGAATTACTTCAGATATAAATTATACCCAGACATAGGAAAATGTAGGAACTTAGAAAGAAGGGGGTTATTTCTAAGAAGAAGTAGACTATTCCTTGGTTAATTAAGAGGAAAAGTGTCCAGAATGCTTTTATGCCCTCTTTGCAGAAGTGCATTAATTCCTCTACGGCTCTCTCTTCTGTAAGGCAATTGGTGGACACACTGAGCCAAGGACCAGGCTGCTCCCTGGGCATGTGGACCCCCACCTCTCCTTCTCTGATGCACTAAACTCAAATCTCAAAGCTCCTGTGGTTTGGTTGATGCACCCTACAAAACTGCAAATGTCTGTTGGAGATACATTACATATAAGGAATATAATTGCAGGAAGCTTTCCACCTGCCCCATTCTAGAGGCATCTCAAGGCAAATTCTTTTTGGAGGCTAGGGAAAGAGTGAGAGCATTTTGATAGAACTTATAAGACCCGCCAAGGCAACTTCTGACATTGCCCATCCCAAATAAACGCATTTACACATATACGTTTTATAGTAGCTCTCCTCATGGTAGGTCCAAGTCCTTCCCTTGTCCTTTTTTCATTGGCCCTGTCAGATGGAGTGAGCAATAAACCTCCCTGTCTGTCTTCCACTTCACCCCACCCTACTGTGCAGCCTCTGGGGACTTTGGGGTCACAGCTGCAGGCAGGCCCAGACCAGTCCAGCCCAATCAGAGCACCCGTATTCCTGTTGCTGTGGTGTGTGGTTCAGGGGTGGGCTCCCACAGAGTGTGGCCCAGGCAGAGTAAAGCACAGGGCCCTCATCAGAGGCAGCTGGCAGCCCCCAGCCCTGTCAAGGGAAGATAGCCTCAAGAAAAAGCTAACACAGAGGCAAGTAAGCAAGGAGAAAATAAGAGAAATAGATCCATAAGCAGAACCCTGATCAAACCATGCCTGCAGCCCATCAAGCACTTGGGTCACAAGACTCAGTGAATCTCTTCTAATATTCAATCTTGTGCATTAGATGGGATTTTCAGTGACTTGCAACCCAAAATATCCTAACTAAAATGCCATGTCTTCTGAATTATTAAACAATTAATAGAATGGAAACTACCACATCTTGTGTAACAGGCTTTAGAAATCCTGGCTTTGAAAGGTGCTATATCCAGGAAGACCAAACAACCAACGGTGACTGTATATTTTAATGAAGGGGCTTCTAGTAATTCACGCGTCATTTTCTACTTACACGCTGCTTCTAAAAGGATTTGAGTCAGCTTACAATACAACAACCTATATATTAGGAAAATTAAAGTACAAAATAAATATCCAGGGGGAAAGATGGCTATATCAGAAAACAGCAGTGAAGCATAATTATTACATTGGAGCATACAATTTAATTCAGAGCATCCTGGCAGCCAAGGTTAAAAAAATAGCTTAATTTTTACATAGCTCTTATTATCTGCAAAAGAAAAACATTCCTGTTTGCCAGAAGATAAGGCATTTTTTTCCTAACAGTAAGTAAGCACTAGAGTGGTTGCAGTCAATTTGGAAAGTTTAGGCCCTTGAAAGCTGACTTTAGCTGAGCCACTTCAGCTTATCTGTCTTCAGAAGGTCAACCGAAGTGTTGACACTCATCTAAGTCCTGGCGGTATTAGAATGTTACCAGATTCTGGCAGAGAAACGTTTACATCAGCACTTGCAGGAAAGTAGAGCGGGCTGCAGTGAAGTTTTGAAGAAAGTACAATGTGACACCAGCCCCACAGAGGCACAGCCAGCAGCAGCAGGAGGGCACAGTGAGGGCTTGAGCTCCACAGCCCCTCTGCACCCAGAGGACGAACAGGGCAGGAAGGTGGAGAAGCAGAGGGATGGAAAAGGAGATGGGAGGACTGTGTGGGAGAGGCATCTACGCTGCAAGACACTGAGGTGTGCAACAGGAGACAGAAAGCATCCTTCATCAGTGTGTGCTGACACCGGGCCCCCCATTTCCCAAGAGAAGTATGGAAGCACAGAGAAGTTGTGCTCAGCTTGAAAGAGAAAAGGGAACTCTGGACCCAATGTAGACTAGGAGACTGTTGTTGGGTAATCATAGCTAACCTTTATTGGCACAACACTCCAGCGGGTAAAGTACTATCATTTTCCCCAAGAGGATAATAATAACTGATGAGGAAAGCAATGTTCGGTTTTTTGACTAAAGTCTCACAGCTAATCAGTGATGGAGCCAGGGGTCTGATCTCAGGTGGTCTGGCTGCAAATCTAGCTGCTCACCTCTGGTGACCATGTCCATCGCACTGTCCCCTCTAATTGGAGCCACAGCTGCAGGGGAAAGTTCCATGTGAGCTGGGACAGGCCTTCCAGCTTGCACTGCACCTTTCTGCATTGTCACACCATCCCACTCTGCCTGCAGCCCAGAGATGCAAGGCAGGGAAGAGTCCCGGGTAGCCTTCAACCAACAGGCGATGGGAGCCAGTGGAGGAATGGTCCAGGCTCCAGCCTTCCACAGACAGCTCTAAGAAGCATTGCGTATATTTCCCATGGGTCCGGACCGAATCAAGCCCTCTACCCAGAGAGATAACCGCTATTTCTGCTCCCCATTCCTCCTCCGTCTCACTCTCCTTTGTCCTGGAATCACCTCCCTAATAAACTGCCTCCAGAATAAAGAGCCCTGGTCTCAGGCTCTACGAGAAAGTGAACTTAATCAAGAGAAGGCATCAGCGTCGAGGACATCAGAGATCAGAAAGGACAGCAGATCAAATTCTTAGCAGGTTCAGCCTTTCATTGTGAAAGCCACTGTCCACTGCCCTACTTCGGAGAGAGAGGTAGGGAGAGGTTTTCAGGGAAAGATCAGTGCTCAGCCAAGGCAAAAGATTTCAACGAACAAATACGTTTGACTGCACTATGTATTTTCTAAAGTTTGACTTGTCCATTTTGAACTGAGTCGTGACAGGAATCATCAGACCATGGAGTTGTTGGACAACATAAGGCGTTCTCAGATAAATGCATTTCAAAGTTCTCTTTCTCTTGGGCAGTTATATAAAGCTGATGAAATGGGTCTCTGTAGTGCTGCTGGTCAGTTTCCTCATAGGCAGAGCACATGGCCCTGATGTGAAGCAGGAAGAAAAGGACACATTGACTCTTTTTGCATATTCTAGTGCTATCAGCGCCCGTTAAAAAAAAAAAAGAAGAAAAAAAAAAAAAAAGAAAGAAAGGAAGGAAAGAAAAAAAGAAAGAAAGAAAGTAACTTTGGTGTCTGGAAAGGAATCTAATTTTCTCCAAGCCGTCAAAGCTGTCGCATTTCTCCAGTTGTTTGCAAAGCATGAACTAATGCTCTGAGAAAGAGACCTTTCATGATTGCATTTTATTTATGCACCTGTATCCAATGTCACTACAGAATCAGGAGTTTGACTGAGGACCACAAATAAGTCTACTTCTAGACAAGACATGGGGCTCCCCCTGAGCTGGGGAGAGTCTAAGCTTTTTTTTTTTTTCTATCTGTCATTCTTACCTCAGTGATTCAACTTACAGTCCAAGCCATTATTCAGAAAATAAAATGCCACTAGAGAATATCATTTCATGAGGCATTTCATGTCAAAGTTCTCCATCAAGGGAAGGCTAGTGTCCTCAGACACAAGAGGGCAAGCTCTTTCCACTCATGCTGGTGTTTCTGAGCTGCTCAGAGAAGGATGGGATCCAGACTTGGGACCCAAAACTCTGAAATGGGGATGTGGGGTCTCTGAGCTTGGACGGAGGTCCACATGCCTGGAAGTCAGATCTCCAGGAGGAGACACTGGGTAGCTGATGCTGGAGTCTCACAGAGAGACATGGTAAGTCTGGCTTCGCAAGTGTTGGAGAAACTACAAACAGGATTAAACAGGATGCAGCTGCCTCTGTGGGAGGAACTGTCACCACCAGGGTGATCAACCATGATTGAAGTGATGTTCACAGGAACCACAAGCTGGGAGAAGGAGGCTAGAGCAATTCCCTTCCTCCTGCAGCCTGGTCGTTTCCATCAAGCACCACCTATTGGCAGAGCCTAAATGGGTGTCCCCAGCGGGTAGCAGGAGTTGGGTGGGGGGAGCAAGAATGCGGTCTGCAGAATCCCTGCCCCAGCATCCCGCACAGGATGGGTTGGCAGCTTAGAAACAAGTTTTAATGACTGGCACAGCACTCTACGAGACTTTCAGCCTCAGAATACTAAGGCTCCAATTTTCAAATATTTCCTGTGCTTGGCATTCAGTGGGAAAAAAATACAATAACTGAGGAAGCTGTGGAGGAACTGTTGTCTTGTGCGATGTTGGCAAAAGTGCACTCGGCTCAGAAGGTAAGCTTTGGATAAAACCTGAAGACGGTAAAGGGTGTTTCTCCTGCATATTTTAGCCCCTTCATTATCAGTGAGGTAGAGGGGTGGGCTGAAGGCTTGCCTTGTGTTAGAGATGCGTAAACAAGAGACAAGGTTTGGGATACCACTGGAAAACCAAAGGACGTGGTTAATGGCAGAGACCAAGGAAAAGGTGGAGTTTCCTGCGTTTAAGAAAGTGTTGTGCAGCCTGGGAAAAGATTGCTTCTGCATGTAAGTTACTAATGTTGAAGAAAGCAGCCTCATGAAATTACCTCCAGCTCCACAGCCTCACATTTTCCTGTGCACTTCTTTTTTTTTTTTTTTAGTGGTTAATGCAATTTATATAACTTAAAAAATTTTACACAATTTCAAACTTACAGAAAAGTTGCAAAAGCAGTACAAGAAAAATTCCTCTACATCTTTACCCAAATTGGCTACTGATTAACATTTTCCCTCCTTTGCTTTATTATCCATGTAATTTTATAAACATGATAATGCAGAAGAAAATGATTTGATAGTGGAAAGGAGGCCAGTACTTGGAACTCTTCTGAGCCCACAAGCGCCCCATCCCAGGGAATTAACCAATGCAGTGCTGGGGTCACTCCCCATCCTCCCAAAAAACAAAATACAAGGCAACCCATTCAGCTGAGTAAGGACAAAACATGTATATGTTTCTGGAATGATTTCTGTTTAAAGCACGGAATAAGTGGGCATAAAGGACTGGCATTTGTTTATCTAGGAAACTTGTTTAAAGCTCTGGATAGCCAATGAGTTACTGACAGCTGAGAAAAGGAAATTGGCAAATCTTAGGGAAATAATCTCTGTGAGAAGAGTCATGTTCATGGCCAAAGTGTGAGAGGCAGAGGACTTTTGAAAAGCTCAGGATGGAAATCACAGCCCCTCCATGGAGACAAAGACCCTCCCTCCACTCCCCACTCTCCTTTCCCAGCTGTCCCAGCCCCAGCCTCGCCCACAGTCTGGCTCGGGGATTCTGCAAGGCCCTTTCCTATCAAATGATGATAAAGAAGACATTTAAATTTAGGATAGGAAAACACGGCAAAATCAGGGAATAAATGTCCAAGAATGCCCTGGGGGTAAATGCGTGATGCACCTTCTAAAAAGCCCCACAGCTCTAAGCCTATGATTATGGTTCTGAATTCTGTTTGGTTTTGGCGAGTTTAACTCTGGACACTCACTTCTATGCAGGGTGGATGTTTTTCAAGTTCAAAGTGAAAACTCTGCCTTTTATCTTTCTTATGAGGTTTTTCTGGTCTTCACCTGGCATTCATGTGCTTCTGGCAACAGACACTTCTGTCCTCTGCCTCGTTCCATTGTGACTCAGCCCAACTAAGTACATGCCAATGCTTTGTGGGTGCTTTAATTAGCTTTGGGGGGAAAAGTAATTATAATGTGGTGATAGTCTTTTAAGAAGCCGGAGAGCTCTAGGCTATCTTTCCTTCTCTGAGGCTATAGGCAAAGCACCAAGAAATCTAGAGGTCTCTTCTTTGATGAAGCCCCTCAAATTGTATGCAAGCCTTTTGTGTACATAAGGGGTGTTTTCATGAGAGAGGATGTCAGTAGCTTTCACCTGATTCCCAGAGAATTTCTTGACCTCATAAAAGGTTGAGAATCCTGAACCTAAGATTTATTGCATGAAGGAATGGAAGAAAATTAATAAATGAATAAAACGGCTATTGCTGTCCATTCAGTTTCTATTTTTTTCTCTCTCTTCCCTTAACAGAAGCAGTGGGGATTGAACCCAGGACCTCATGCACTTCAAGCATGAGCTCTACCCACCACCCCCCTCCATTCAATTTCTGATCCCCACCCCTATTCACATACACACACTTAGCTCCTTTTTCATCAATAGTTGGTCATGATTGTTCTGAGCTCTGTCTTGGGGGTTCAGCCAGCTCCTTTCAAACCACACACAAGTCAACGGCTGGTCTGCAGACCCACATTCCCTGGGAGAAATATTCCGGGAAATAATTGTCTTCATCTAACACAATCCTTGACCTTGTGTACAAAAACCCCTCGAGCTGTGGGTGGGAAATTCTCAGGAAAGCGCAGCGACTCCTACATAAAGTCAGAAAGAGAAGGAACACTCTTAGATGGAAGTGGGTAAAAAAGTGGGGGCAGCCTGCTGGGCACCTCTCCTCCATGCCCAGCCTGAGCTTCCTGACAGCAACCCCTACCCAAAGGCTGGCCCAAATGCCTGATATTTATAAACAGACTCACAGACACACACACACCAACACACACCCCACCACCACCACCACCACCATCAACCTCACCCACCACCTTCTGAGGCCTGCGAGCTCTTGTAGACGCTTTTGTTCATTCAATTAGCCAACACTTTGGAGGCCCAATTATGTGCCAGGCACTAAACAGGTTTTGAGGATCAAAGCTTAGTAAGCTTGGAGTCTGATAAGACGGCAAACAGACAATCACAGGGAGGTTGCGGTGCAGCCCCCCAAGTGCTATCACCAAAGCAGAACCAGGGTCCTGGCAACGCACAGCTGGAGAGGCACACTCATGGGAACTGGAGGGGCTCTCATCACTCCTCCCCCCGTTATGCATTCACCATGTGAACCTGGCCCCTGGAGTGCTGCCACCCCGAGGCCCTGGATGTGACCCAGGAACACTCAGATGGGCAGAGCAGGTGCTAATGGCGGGCGTCACCATCATATGATGGTGGCGGCTGCCCAGAGTATGGGACTGCACCCTCTGCCCTCCCTCCACCAGTCTGGTGCCTGCACTGCCTGCTGCGCTCTACTCTGTCCAACTCCAGCCTTTCCAAGTCCACCACATTTGAACCTATCAACCACACGGGCAAAAGATATGAACAACCAACCCACATGCTGATAATGAGCTACCCAGGGCCACTCGTTGTAAAAACAATGCAAATTAAAGCAATACCAAAAGCTGGGTAAATGTTTTACAGACGGCTAACATCCAGCACTGATGAGGATGTGGGGAAATGCACTTTTCATACATTGCTGGTGAGGGTATGAAATATAATCTTTTTGAAAAATACTCTGGCAATATCCAGTAAAATTAGAAACACACATTACCTTTGACCCAAGAGTCCCACTTTGGGGAATTTATCCTGTAAGAATAAAAGCACCAGCATTGTTTATCATGGAACAGGAAAATAAAACTGGAAACATCCTAAATAGCTATGCTGGAGGAATGGCTGGCTAAATTATGATATCTGTGCCAAGGAATATTGCACAGCCATGAAAAAGAGTAAGTTATATTTATACGTATTTGCCTAGAAAAATACCAACAGTAATTTATTTAGAGGAAGGGGATAAAAGACACTATGGAGAAATGTATAGAGAAGAAGCTTGTTCTTGAACAAAAATATAAGGGAAAAACCCACATACATTTCCATAAACACACACACACATACACATACACACAAACACATCTGAGCAGAGAGAAAGATGTAGAGGGTTACAAATCAAACTGTTCAGATTAGTTACCTCAAAGGGTACTACCAGAGGCAAAGAGAAGATTATTGAGTTTTTCTTAATACATCTCTGTTTTATAATACTTGCTACAAAGAACACAATTTTTTTGGTAATTAAAAAATTTCTAGTTAAGGTTGGGGGTATAGCTCAGTGGTAGAGGGTGTGCTTGGTGTGCATGGGGTCCTGGGTTCAAACCGCAGTGCCTCCATTAAGAGGAAAAATATTTTTTAAAATAGCTTGTTAAATAAAAATCTGTATGTTTAAAATAATTCTAGTCAAGAGAATGAGGAGAAAGGCCACCGACTGGGGGAAAATATCTGCTGAAAATATATCTAACATAGGACTATTAAAGAGAACACTTAAAACTCAACAATAAGAACCAAACAACCTGATTAAAAAATAAGCAAAAAATGTGGACAGACATCTCACTGAAGAAGATACAGAGATGGCAATTAGGCTTATGAAAAGATGCTCAGTATCAGGGAAATGCAAATTAACAATGAGATAACACTACACACCTATTGGAATGGCCATAATCCAAAATACTGACAACACAAAATGTTGGCAAAGGTGTGGAGCAACAAGAACTCTCATTCACTGCTTGTAGGAATGCAAAATGGTACAGCTGCTTTGGAAGACAGCTCGGCAGTTTTTTTCAAAACTAAACATACCCTTACCAAAGGATCTAGCACACCTTGGTATTTCCACACAAATGAGTTGAAAGCTTAGGTATACACAAAAGCCCAAATGGAGATGTTTATAGCAGCTTTATTCACAATTGCCAAATTCTGGAAGCAACCAAGATGTCCTTCAGTAAGTGAATGAGTATGTCAGTTGTGGTACGTCCAGGCAATGGAATATTATTCAGCATTAAAGAGAAGTGAGCTATTAAGCCATGAAAATGGAGGAAACTTAAAAATATATTACAAGTGAAAAAAGTCAGTCTGAAAAGGCTACATACTGTATGATTCCTGCTATGGTAGTTCCCCTTACCTACATTTTCACTTTCTATATTCCCAGTTACCCAAGGTAAACCAAGGTCTGAAAATATTCAATGGAAAATTCCAGAAATAAACAATGCATAAGTTTTAAATTGTGCACAATTCTGAGTAGCATCATGAAATCAGGTGCCTTCCTGCTCTATCCTTCCTGGGACATAAATCCTCCCTTTGTCCAGTGTATATGCACTGCAGATGCTACCCCTCTATCAGAATAGGAAAAAAACATAACATATACAGGGCTTGGTACTATCCACAGTTTCAAGTACCCACTGGGGGTCTTGGAACATATATCCCACAGATTAACAGGGACCACTATATGTGACATTCTGGAAAAGGTGAAACCATGAAGACAGTAAAAAGATCAGTGGTAGCCAGGAGTGGGGCTGGGGTAGGAGGTGGAAGGAATGACTAGATAGAGCACAGAGGATTTTTAGGGCAGTGAAGCTATTCTGTGCAATACTCTTATGGTGGATACATGTCATTATACATTTGTCCAAACCCACAAAATGTACAACAACAAGAGTGAACCTTAATGTAAACTACAAATTTCAGGAGATAACAATGTGTCAGTATAGGTTCATCAATTGTAATAAATGTCCAACTCTGGCTGGGGATGCTGATTACGGGGGAGGCAGTGGGAGGGGACAGGGGTTATAAGGGAAATCTCTGCACTTTCTGCTCAATTTTGCTGTGAATCTAAAACTGCTATAAAAATCAGGTCTATTAAAATTGTTTTAATAACTCTAAAAAATTCTAGTTAAACATTTAGTCTTAGATACAGCCTATTTGGAAATGATCATTATATAGGATTGGCCAATCAGGATCCTGCCATTCAAAGGGATGCCAAGGAGTAGTTGAAAAGAATGAAATGGAGCTCTATATGCAGCAATGGAAACACATTCCAGGCCTAGAGATAAGTGAGAAAAAAAAAAAAAAAAGATGCCATGACAAAACATACGGCATGACACCATTTGTATTAAAATAGAAACAAATCACACGGTGTGTATGTTTGTTAATGCACAGAAAATTGCTAATTGGAGAATGAGAGACTCTTAGTGGTTGCCTGTCTCTGGGCGATGGGAGGGAGGTCATATACCCTGCTGAGCTGCCTGAACTTTCTAAGAGTAGATTAGCTTATAAAGAAAGTAAAGCTAATTGTTTTAGGAAAAGCAAGTTTTTTCCTTGCGTCCTATCAATATATTGCACTAAGATGTGAGTGTATCCTCTGACCAGCCGTTATAAAGCTCATGTCAGCCTCAAGCTCACAAAATCAATCATCAATTTCTACGTGTGGCACCACCTGACCCTCAGGTGTTATAAAAAGAAATGTCATAACCAAGCAAAGGTGTATCCAACTTAAAGAATTACAGCGATACTTATATTTATATAGTGCTTGACAATCTAGGAAGGGCAAGAAGTCCTCCGCAAGGAATCTGTCTTTATGGAAGCAATATATATTGCAAGCAGTAATTTTAAAGGTACATCATAAGCAGAATGGCCAACCTGTCCTCACTATAAACAGCTACAAAAAAAATCCAAAAAATACATCAACAACCTGTAACATTCCTGCCCACAGCTATTATATAAGCAATTAGGAGAAAATTCACTTTATAAAAAATTTTAAAACCCTTCCCCCATGGAAGATCACACTTACTGTGGTTAAAGCACAGCCTAAAGACAAATTCAAAGTGTGTCTTCAAAAGCACCCAGACATCACTGGTTTTTCTCTCAAGCTGCGTTTGTCCCTGGGGAGCAGTCTAAGTACCCCCCAGAAAGCAGCCCTGGGGGATCATGTGACATAGAACATAGAAGAACAAACACACTATGCTTCCAACCCCACTTACCCTCGACAGAGCAAAACCAAGTACATACAATATGGGGAGACTTTGGGTTAACTTTGGTATCTAATTTTATAATATTCCTTTTAATTCATGATTTTTTTTTTGAAATCTTGTAGTATTTTAAAAGAAGCTTTTAAATGCAGTAACGGCTTTGACAATAAACTTTTCAGTGAGAAAGAATACTTGTTTTATGACAGACGTCTATAGGAAGGTATCACTGGATTGACAGCGAACTTTCTAAGATCAACAGGTCCACAAAAGGAGCACTCAGTTGCTTATGTAAGTTAACACAGAACAGTAACCGTAATGGCGGCTGTTTGTTGAGTCCACAATAGTATTTACGTGCATTCTCTCTTTAATTTTCCCAATAACCCTATGAAGTGGGTACCATTAACCCTATCTTACAGATGAGAAGACTGAGGCAGAACGATAAGGCCTGCTCAAGGTCACACAACCAGAAAGGGGTGTAGCGAGGTCTCGAACCAGTTCTTCCAGTGCCCAAGGACCTTGGCCCTCTCCTGGTCAGGCCAGCTGGATAAGACATGAAAGGATCAGGGATAAGGGATGTGCAGCCAACCCAGAGCATAGCACTGACTGCAGTGGCCTGGCTGGACAGTGATCTGATTCACTCAGGCTTCCTCTCTGAGAGCCCAACTGCAGTGGGGAGCTGCCTGCTCACAATGGGACAGACTAGGGAACGGGGCAGCCTATGGTCATGTAGGCACAGAAGCCTCAGAGCGGAGGAAGAGGGTGGAGGTCTAACCCAGGAGCATGGCCCATGTGGGTGGTCCAATCCCATTAACGTCAAAGTCCAAGAACAATGGTCCCCACAGAACCTTGCTCCTGAGGTCCCACTGGTAACTTCTCTGTGCCAAGCTGCTACCAGGTAACTGGCAGCCATGGACAACTGTTACCTCCCCTCCCCATCTGGGAGAGCCATCCCTTTGCTCTATGATAACAGATATCTACCACGTCCAATGCAGCCAAAGGCCCAACTGATGAACATTACTTCTTGGCCATCTGGCATTTGGAGGCAGGGGGCCAACTGACTGTGTTTCAGCACAATTCAGCAATGATTTATCTTGGACAGTTCTGCAGGTTGGCAGGGCTTAGCTGGGTGGTTCTTGTGTTCCACGTGGTGTCCACCGGAGCTCAGCTGCTGCTGGCACACCCAAGGTGGCTTAATGAACATGACTGACAACTCCCTGGGGTAGCTAGAACAGCTGGGGCCTGGCTAGGCCTCTCTTCACGTGATCATTTATTATTCAGTGTCCAGTCCAATCCTCTTTACATGGCAGCTGGATCCCCAGGGTGAAAACAGAAACAGCAAGGCCTAGTAAGGCTTTCAAATGCATTCTGCTGGTTAAAGCAAGTCACTGGACCAGTCACCACTCAAGGAGAAAAGAAATAGACTCCATTCCTTGATGGGAAAAGGGACATGAGCATACAAGAATTATTGGCAGACAATATTTTTGGACAATATACACAAAATTTAAAAGGAAGTTGTTAAATCTTACTCAGCTGTCAGGAGCCCTCTGCCCTTCTCCCTTTCTTCCTTGTCCCTGCCTAGAACATGGATGTGATAGCTGGAACTTCAGCAGTCATCTTGCAACCATGAGGCAGCCTGGAAGATGGAAGCTATTCACTGAGGATAGCAGAAAGGAGATTAGGTTCCTGATGGTAGAAGAGCTGCTACACCAGCCAGGGACTGCCTACTTCCAGGGTATTTACACAGTAAAAAACATATAGATCTCAATCTTACCTAAGCAATGGTTATTTCATTTTTCCAGTAGGCACAGGTTCCAATATGAACAACTAACAGAAGGAATCACATAGCCCACAATACAAAATTTCCTATTGTGTAAAAATAGAATAAATAGCAAAATTGCTGATTTATTGCTAAGTTCCATTAGAGCCATATAAAATATACTAAAGCAAGATTCAAGGTAATGGTTTAGTGACAAGCACCTTGCCTCTAAGGTACTAGGAGTTAGTCCCGGGGAGCTTATGAGTAAGTGTTTAGAGGCTCCTTAATACTTCCATATAAACAGTGCCTGAGAAAAAATACTTTAAATGTCTTTCAGCCAAAATTAAGCTTGAGTGCCTGTTCCGAACTCCTCGTCATTTAGGAAGAATTAGTATGTAAAGTTCAAATGAGGTCACTGTATCTTCCCACCCTCCCACCCCCCACCAATTTTTCATTTCCCATTCAGTCAAATGAATCCTTTTCCAATCACTGAGGCTGTTTCATAGAAGTGCAGCCTGCCTTTTCCTCTTTCTTACAATTTTTTTTTTAAAAATGCCAAGCAAATAGGCAAGTTTTAAAACACAAGACTGGGTGGGTTTTTTTTTTTTTTTTTTTTTTTTTTTAAGCAGATGTGCATAGGAGGACCCTCAGACTGGTAAGATGAGAAGTGGGAAGGACAGTCAGGTATTGCTGGCATGACCAGGGCACACAGATCGAATCTGCAATGACAAACAGCCCCTCAACTCTCAAATACAAGGACAAGGAGAAATGGCTGCCTTGCAGCATAATATATTTCTTCCAAAAAGTAGCTGAACTTGGCTACGTTATTATTTCACTCATTTTCGTGTAGGGTTTGGCAAATGTTTCATTTGACTTTCGCATATATTTCAAATTATTGGAATATTTTATCTTCCTGTCTATTTTAAGCTAGTAATCAGCTATCTCAAAAAAGACACATTCTTGAAATATTTTTAAATATAATTAGAGTGCTACTGCTGCTACATGCAACATTATTAAGATTTAGAGTAAAGAATAATTTGTTGTGCTGTTTTGCAACACTTTAATTCTAAAGTCTAATTATTTACACTAAAGGCTTTTCCAGAGCTGCCTCCTTGAATGCTCATCAGAAAAACACAGCATCTGGCAATTTATCTCCGAACACAATTAAATGTGCACATCTTATCATTTGATCATTTGTCAGAAGAAAACTTGTTGCCTACATGGTTTCTATTCCTACCATGATAACCTTAAAATACCAGCGATAACCCGGGGGTTCTTAGGCAATGACCTCTCTGATTCCAATAATCTGCTCAGGGTCAGGCTCTTGACAGACATCAACCCGGAAAGCGCTCCAGCTGCTAACCTGCGCGCCCCACTGAGCTGTGGGGTCCACCTGGCTGCTTCCATGAGGCTCCTTTCTTTGACTTCCCATATCTTTGCTCCTCATCTTTCTGTTCTTTGCTTTCCGTCTCCAATCTCTCTCACTGCCTCAGCATCCAATGACTTTCCATCTAAAAGACCCCTCAAGTGGCAGCTGCTTCTTTCCAGGCGCAGCTCGTCATTTGCCCACGCAGTCACTCTGGGGCACAGATCCAGGCTCTACGACTGACTACCAGATACACAATTTAGTCAAGGTCCTCCAGGGAACGATTAACGCTCCGCGCTAATAAAACAACCACTCTCCCGCCCCTCCCACACGCATCCTCTCAGGAGCATGGTTTCTTTTTAAGGCTAATACTAGGAACTCACTTGGCAGAAGAATGTCCTTTCCTATCTCCTGACCCCCGCCCGGGAAGACACCACTGTGCCTATGCCGGTACCCTGAATCACCAGCCGGCTTCGCTCCCGCTTCAGCCCATTTTACCCACTGACTGCTTGAGTCCTGTGACCCGTCTCTGACCAAGACCCGTAGAGTAAGAGGACGCGGGCTCACCTGGCTCGGTCGGGGACCCCGGCGCGAGCTCACCTGGTCACCGGCGGACCCAGGCGAACGCTCACCTGGCTGTGTCGCGGGCCTGGGCGCAGGCTCACCTGGCCACCCCCGGAGCGGCGCGCGGCCGCCCCTGGGTCCCCCTCTTGCCCGCGCCGCTGCGGCCGCTCCGGAGTAGGCTTTGCGCGGCTGCAGCCCTGCTCGCCGGGCTGAGGGGTCTGCAGGGAGTTCCAGCCAACTTATCTCGAGAGCCTCGAAAGAGAAGCCTGCTGGGAATGTGGATACTCTGTTTCATCGGTCCTCGCGTTCCAAGTGACCGCTCTAGGCCAGCTCCCTCCGTAGACTGACCGAGATCTCCCTGACGCTCTTCCCTCCTTTCCCTTTGGTAAGGGAATTAGCTGCGAGGCGCCGGGTTCCAGCCATCGGAAACTGAAAACTACTTTTCCCCCTGCTGGTGACTGTGAGGAACTGCACGTGGTGGAACAAACGCACTAACAAGGTTTCCTTCCCTCCTAGCAGCTAAGATTAGGGTTCTTCCCTAACCCCCACCCCTGCCATATCAAAACTTTTAAAACTTTCCTTTGTATTCATTTTATTGTATTCCAGGTGCCATATTAAGGGACGGCAACTCGCTTTTAGCCTTGGAATTAATGAGAATGAGAGAAGTAAGACATCCCACGGAATCCTTTTTTTTGTTTCTTTTCTTTTTTAATTGTAGAAAATTGCGAAGGTAAACGTAGGCAGAAGAGTACAATGAGGTTCTAACTTTTGGTAATGTGAACTAATCTTCCTGCAGATAACAATTCTAAAATCTGAGCAAAACATTAAAAAAAATTATTTGAAGACTCTGGAGATTGACCCAAAAGAGGCAGAAGCTAGAGGGGAGACCACATTTGACAGATGAATGGAAATCGTTGAGATTGGTGAGGTTGTGGGGTTTTACCTGAGGGCAACCCCAGATCTATGAGCAGCTCCACCTGCAGAGAGCCACAGCCTGACTGGCTTGAAGAGGACACAAAACAGAGTTTGAGGCCAGGAGAAGAGTTGGAAAGTTAGGGGAGAAATCCAGGGAGGAATCAATGGAGAGGATGAATCCACGAATGTGTGTTGTCTTAGTTTTCTATTGCTGCCCTAACAAATTACCACAAACTTAGTGGCTTAAAATAACACAGATTTATTATCTTACTGATCTGGAGGCCAGAAGTCCTGTGCAGTTCTCACTGGACTAAAATCAACGTGTTGGCAGGCTGCACTCCTTTCTGGAGGAGGTAGGCGAGACTCCATTTCCTGCTCATTCAGGTTTTGGACAGAATTCAGTTCCTTGAGGTTGTAGGACTGAGTTCCCTGCCTTCTTGCTGGCTGTCAGCTGAGGGTCATTCCCAGCTCCTACAGGCCACTGCCATATCCCTGCTGGTTCCTGTTGTGGCCTTTGCTGCCGTACCACAGGATGGCTTAGGGCTGAGGCTCAAGAAAGTGGGAAGAAGAAATAAGTGTGGAGAATTCCACACTCTCTCTGGGTGTTAGGAGTTTCCTGATAATCAGCCGGAACTAAAGGGCGTCCCCTGGAGTTCCTTCAGTGCTCTCATCTGGGCTTCAGGCTGCATTGCACACAGGCTAGTAAATACCAAAGGAACAAAATGGTAAACTCACCTCTAGTTCACTGGTCCTGGAGTTGTCTTCTCCATTCAGCCTGCCTGCTACTATTTACTTTGCAGTCTTCCTATAGATGCTCTATGCATTCCATCTGGGTTTCATAGTTGCATTCAGTGGAAGGGCAGAATGGAGTGGGCTTACTCAATCCTTATCCAGAACAAGAACCTCTATATCAAAGATTAAAGAGAGGATATCACTATAGATCTTACAGACATGAAAAAGATAATAAGAGAATATTACAAAGAATTTTATGCCAATAAACTTGACAATTTAGATGAAATAGACTAATTGCTTAAAATAAACTTACAAAAACTAACACAAAACAAAATATATCTGAATAGATTTATTTTTCTTAATTGAAGTGTAATTGACTTTCAATATTATGTTAGTTTCAGGTGTACAACATAGTGACTCAATATTTTTATACATTACTAAATGATCGCCACTATAAATATAGTTACAGCCTGTCATCAAACTTGTCACATTACCAACTATATTCCACATACTGTATATTACATCCCTGTAATTTATTTATTTTATAACTGGAAGTCTGTACCTCTTAGTCCCCTTCCCCTGTTTCACCCATTCCCTCAACCCCTTGCAATCTGGCAACCACCAGTCTGCATCTATGAGTCTTTTTTTCTTTCATGTTTGCGCTATTGTTTTTGTTTTTAGATTCTATATAAGTGAAATCAAAAAGTATTTGCCAATGACTATAACTCAATAAAAAAATGTTAAAAAAAAAAAGTATTTGCCTTTCTCTGTTTAACTTACTTCATCTAGCATAATACCCTCTAGGTCTACCCATGTTGTCACAAATGGCAAGATTTTATTATTTTGTGGCTGAGTAATATTCCAATGTGTGTATATATATCTATATCTGTGTGTGTGTGTGTGTGTGTGTGTGTGTGTGTATGATATATATATATATATATCTTCTTTATCCATTTATCTGTTGATGGACACTTAGATTGCCTCTATATCTTTGCTATTGCAAATAATGCTGCTCTGAACATTGGGGTGCATGTATCTTTCTGAATTAGTGTTTTCATTTTTTTTTCCCAGGAGTGGAAATTGCTGGGTCATATGCTAGTTCTATCTTTTGCGTTTTCAGAATCCTCCATACTGTTTTCCACAGTGGCTGCACTAATTTACATTCCCACCAACAGTTTATGAGAGTTCCCTTTTCTCCTGATCCTTGCCAACATTTGTTATTTGTGGTTTTTTTTTTTTTTTATAATATCCACTCTGACAGGTGTGAGGTGATAGCTCATTGTGGTTTTAATTTGCATTTCTCTGATGATTAGCAATGTTGAGCATCTCTTCATGTGCCTGTTGGCCATCTGTATATCTTTGGAAAAATGTCTATTCAGGTCTTCTTCCCATTTTTTAATCAGATTGCTTTGCCTTTTTGGTGTTAAGTTTTATGAGGTGTCTATTTATTTTGGATACTAACCCCTTATCAGTCATATTATTTGCAAATATTTTCTCCCATTCAGTAGGTTCATCTTTTCATTTTGTCAATGGTTTCCTTTGCCAGGCAAAAGCTTTTAAGTTCAGTTAGGTCCCATTTATTTATTTTTTCTGTTGCTTCCTTTGCTTTAGGAGACAGATCCAAAAAATATTGCTATGATTTATGTCAAAGAGTATTCTGCCCATGTTTTCTTTTAGGAGTTTTATGATTTACAGTCTTATATCTAGGTATTTAATCCATTTTGAGTTTACTTTTGTATATGGTGTCAGAAAATGTTCTAAATTCATTCTTTTACATGTAACTAGTTTTTCTGGCATTCCTTATTGAGGAGACTGTCTTTTACTCATTGTATATTCTTGATATTCTTGCCTCTTTTGTTATAGATTAGTTGACCATTAGTGCAGGGTTTTTTCCTCAGCTTTCAGTCTTGTTTAACGGATCTACATGTCTGTTTTTGTGCCAGTAACATACTGTTTTGATTACTGTAGTGTTGTGGTATATAGTCTGAAGTCAGGGAGTATGATTCCTTCTACTTTGTTCTCCTTTCTCAATATATTTTTTGGTTATTTAGGGACTTTTGTGTTTCCATGCAATTTTCAAAATTATTTATTCTAGTTCTGTGAAAAATGAATAGACCTCATAGACCTAAACTTAAAAACTAAATTATAAAGTTTTTAGAAGAAAATATAGGAAAATATCTTATGATCTGGGGTTAGGGGAGCAATAACCATGCAAGAAAAATTAACAAATTAGATTTTATCAAAATTAAAACTGCTACTCATCAAAAAAACCCATTAAAAGTAGAAAGTCAAGCTATAGACTTTTATTAAGAAAATATAATAAACTCCTACAATTTGATAATAAAAAAATTTTTAATGGGTAAAAGACTAGAACAGACACCTCAATGGAAATCACACAAATGGCCAAGAAGCACATGAGAAAGTGCTCCAGATCATTAGTTATCAGTCAAATGAATATTGAAACCACAAAGAGATACCACTTCACATCCACTAGAATGGTTTTAAAGTCAAAAGGCTGATAACACCAAATATCAGCAAAGACGTGGAGCAACTGGAACTCTCATATATTCTTGACGAAAATTCAAAATTGTCCAAACACTTTAGAAAACCATTTGGCCATTTCTTGTGAAGTTAAACAGGCTCCTTTGATCAAGACATTCTACTCCTAGTTATTTAGCCAAGGAAAGTGAAAACACAGGTTACAAAAAGACTTGTACAAAAATGTTCATCACAGCTCTATTTATAATAGACAAAATCAAGAAACAGTTCAATGTCCATCAACAGGTGAAAGAATAAACAAAGTGTAGCATAACCATAAAATGGAATACTACTCGGTGATAAAGAGAAAAACTACTCACAGTTTGTGAATGAATGAGACCGTAAAAGAAGTACCTACAATTTCACCCTGTTAATGTGAAGTTCTACAAAGTCTTAACTCATTTGTGTGGAAAGTGTACATTATATGATTCCATTTTTGTGAAATTCTAAAAAGGTAAAACTAAGATGTGGTTTTAAAAAAAGAACAGTGGTGGGCTCTTTGAGGGGTGGTTGATTCAGAAAGATCAGTAGAGAGAATTCTGGTGTGATGGAAATCTTGATAAAATGTGGTTCATATTCTGGGGATTGGAAATGTTTTATGTCTTGATAGGGGTATTTAATTGTACATTTAAGATACATACATTTCAATGTAGGTACATTTTGTCATAAAACATGTTTACTATTATTATTATTATTATATTTATTGAAGGGGAGTAGGGAGGGGTACAGGTGAATGCTGGGATGCTGAGAGTTGTGTGTGTATGTATGAAGTTTCATTATATCATGGTGATTATTTTGTACATGTTTGAGATTTTTCCATAATAAAAAGGTTAATATAAATAAACAAATATAAACTCACTGCCAACAATTGTCAACTCATGGCCAGTCTCCTTTTATTTTCAACACCTTCAACTTCCTTTCCTCCCAGTATGATTTTGCAGCAAATCCCTATTGAGCCCCTCCTCTGTGCCAGATCCCTGGGCTGGGCTCCACATACCAAGCAGCAAACAGGACAGATCAAACCCTGATGCCAAGGCATTCGGGGGAAAACAGGTAAACCGGCAATAAATAAGGCAATTTCAGATAGTAAAGTTACTATAACAACAATAAAAGCCAGATATGGCAGAGACTGACTTGGTGGGTGGGGCCTGGCGCTGGTCTTTATTGGGGTGGTCAGGGAAGGCCTCTCGGAGGAAGTGATATTTGAGCCCAAGATTGAATGAGGAGGAAAAGCAGCCATGGGAAGGATCCTCATCCAAAGGCGAGAGCAGCCAAGGCCCTGGGGCGGGTCTGAATAGGACCTGTTGAGTGACAGAGAGAAAAGGCTGGTGCGGCAGGAGCAATGTGAGTGTAGATGGCGGGTCTGAGGTGGGGCGGGGCCCTGGAGAGCCCAGGCAGGAGTCTATGTTCCAAGTGCAATGAGGAGCTCGTAGAGGACTGGGAGCACAGATGCTCCACGTCCCCCTAAATGATGCACATTTTCAGAAGGCCACTTTGTCTACCCTGTGAGGAATGGATTGGGAACGAGGCAGCAGGAAAGAATGTAGGAGGCCCAGGTAGGGGTGCAGGGAAAAGAGGAGAGGGTGGCCAAGGTGTTAGAAGCACTAGGCAGTGTCCTGATTTGCTTCTGGTTTTGGGCCGCTGGCCAGTGGGTAGACTGGCTGCCAGAGGTGGAAGCAGGAAACAGCAATGGCGCTTGGTGGGGCTGAGAAGGAAGAAGGCTGGGCGGTAGGGCAGGTTGGTGGGAGAAGCCAAGAGTGCTGTTTGGGTGCTTGGCGTCTGAGAAAGTACGTCGTGATGCAAGTAGGGGTGCAGAGGGGGCATCTGGATGTAGGAGTGCGGTGCTCAGAAGAGGAAGAAGAGAAAAAGCTAAAGGAAAGTGGGCCACTGGGAGGAGAGTAGTGTGCGCCCGCACATTACACATTTCTCCTCTTTTCTGTTTTACTGGCTAGTGAAATAGTCTATAAGTAGATGCGCTTTGTTTAAAAAAAAAACCAACTTATATGGGGGGAGGGTATAGCTCAAGTGGTAGAGCTCACGTTTGACGTGCATGAGGTCCTGGGTTTAATCCCCAGTACCTCCTCTAAAAATAATAAATACATAAACCTAATTACCTCCCCTAACAAAAATTTTTTTCAGAAAGAACTTATATGGATAAACTGGCATTTCACCTATGCCATGGGGTTGTGAAGATTATACGTATTAATACAAGTAAGAAGCTTTAAAAAAGTGCCCGGCACAAATTCAGTATTCGTTGCATTTTTTTTTTTTTAAGTTCAGTTCCAATAGAAAAAGATTAGCTTAGCCTGTAAGGGATCTTTGCATAACTTGCTGTCCATCTGGGGGGAAAATGTCATTCAGATGCTCTACCTCATGCCTAAGTGAAAATACATTTCATGTTGATTAAAGATGTACACGGAAGAAATCGAACCAGAAAAGGATGAGAAAAACACTTGGATGACTACTCAGCTGTCTAGCTTCAGCATAAAAGAAGACTTTTTAAGCCACATAGGAAACCCAGACCCAGTAGTGAAAAGAATTTGACTGCATACAAAAGCTTCTGTGGTGAAAATGCTATAAACTGTACCAAGGATAAGTTAAGTGTTCAGTAAGGAAATTTTGCACTATAAATAATAAGCATAGTATGAATTTCCACAAAATATGAAGATGTCTTAGAAATTAATAAACAATCCAACAGGTCTTTTCGCAAAAGAAAATGCAAACCATCAAGAAATAAATGAAAAGAGGCTTTATCTCACTAGTATTTAGGGGAACCAATGGCCTTTGTCTTTTCACCCATCCAATTTGACTCAGCTTTCTCAGACACTGATGCCAGGAGTGTGAGTTGCTACAACCTTTTTTGGATATCTGACAAATAAAAATCTGCATTTCATTACACTTAGTAATTTCTCTTTTAGTAATTCAGGCAAAAGAGATTAAAAGCACCAGTATATATAAGATTTTTTGCTTCTGCACTGTTTGAACTAGCAAAGCACTGAAAAAAAGTTTTGAATGTCCATCAATAGGAAAATGATTAGATAGATTATGGTTCCTTACGTTTTGTAATATTTTCAGCTATTAAAAAAAAAGCATATGTGAGAACTATATATACTGATGTGGAGGGACATCTGTGGCCTGTTAAGGAAAAAGGCGAGTTGTGTAGTAAAGGACTAACGTTGCATTTTTGGTTTTTGGTTTTTGTGTATATCTTGGCTTTTTTGTTGTGTATGTGTTGGGGTAATGGAGATTGGGGATATTTATACATTCATACATGGGCTTATGTGTGTAAGGACATAGAAGGAGAAAAGACCCAACTGCTAATGTTGATCACCTCAGAGAAGGAGGATGGAAAGGTGGGAAGAGCAGACATAATAACATTTCTTCTAAAAAACCAAAATATATCTATATGGATGTGAATATGTACTTTCTTTTTACAAACTTTTGTATCATTTGACTCCTTTCTGAACTTAAAAATAAAAGATGAATAAGGGTCTAGTATCCAGAATATATTTTTAAAAACTCTAACAACTCAACAACAAAAGATAAACAACTCAGTTTAAAAATGGGCAATTAACTGGAACAGATATTTCTTCAGAGGTGTACAAACTGCCAATAACACAAGAAAAGATGCTTAACGTCATTTCATTAGTCAGTAGAGAAATGCAAATCAAAACCAGAAAGAGATGCCACTTCACACTCACTAGGAGGGTTATAGTTAAAAAAACAAACACAAAATGAATGTTGGTGAGGATGTGGAGAATCTGGAACCCTTGTTAAAAATGGAATTACAGTATGACCTAGCAATTTCACTGCTAGGTTTACACTCAATATAGAAAGCAGGTATTCTGATAAGTACATGTTGTTTATAGCAGTACTATTCACAATAACCAAAAGGTGGAAACAACTCAAATGTCTATCAGTGGATGGATGGATAAACTATATGTGATATATACATACAATGTAATATTTGGCCATAAAAAGGAATGAAGTTCCCATGTATGCTACAGGGTTGGTGAACCTCAAAAACATTATGCTAAATGGATGAAGCCAGACAGAAAAGGTCCTGTGATTTCATTTATAATGAAATGTTCAGACTAGCAGATACAGAATCCATAGAGACAGAAAGCAGACTAGTAGCTGCCAGGGGCTGGGAGGGAACGGAGAATGCGGAGCAACTGCTCATCAGGTACAGGGTTTCCTATAGGATGATAAAGATGTTTCCAAACTAGTGGTGTTCGCGCAACACTGCAATTGTACTAGATATCACTGAGTTGCTCACCTTTAAAATGGTTAACTTTATGTTGTGTGAATTTCACTTCAATAAAAAACGGGAAAAAATAAAAGACAAGCTCTCTGGCGCTCGTGAGGAGAGCAGCCTGGACTGGAGGCCTCGCTTCTCCCAGCTGCCCCCTTGCGGGCCGCGCGTCCGTCTGCCAAGGGCACGTCAGTACCCTGGCTCGCAAATCCAGAGGGCGACGTGGGCTGAAGAAATGAAACAGGAGTATCAGAGAGGGGGCTGTCAAACGGCAACACCCTCCACTCGTGACGTTGCCACCTCTGCCCAGTCAAGCAAGCTTCTCTGCCCAGATTCGAGTTTGAAGCGACCCGCGCTGGGCCAGGCGGAAAGGGCGGGGCGAATGGCGGGGAGTGGGTCGGCCTGCGCGCGGGACCGGATGTGAAGGAAACCGGAACCCTTCAGCCCGGGGCGGCTGTTTCCGGAGGGAGTTCGGATCGTTGAAGTCCACCACGCTGGGAAGCCGGCTTTCGGAGTCTTTTGTCACCGGGTCTCAGCGGAGTGGGGTTGGTGGTGGCGATGAGGCAGAAGCACTACCTTGAGGCTGCAGCGCGGAAACTACAAGATAGCTGCCCGGGCCAGGCCCGGTATCTCCTGTAAGAGAGGGACGGGAGGGGCAGCGGGAGGCGAGCGGCGAGGAGGTTTTCTCTCGTCCCTCACGAGTCTCTTTCTCTTTTGCAGCTGGGCCTACAGTTCGTCACACGGTAGGGAGGACGCCCGTTGGTTGTGGGTCAAGCACGCGTCGCCCCGCTCCTCTCCATTCTGCACAACGCTCAGAATGATCAGAAAGAAAAAATCTAATCGACCCTCTGCCATAATACTCGTCTCTGAGGCTTCTCAGTTTCGCAAAGAAAAATCCAGTTTCCTTACCTTGCCTGACCTGTTAGCGGCATTTGACACATTGATCGGTCTACTTGAAGTAGTTTCCTCACTTGGCTTGCAGATCATCACAAAGTTCACTTCTTGATATGCTTTGCTGGTTCTCCTAATTTCCCTAACCTTTACAAACCAACGTTGGAGTGTCCCAGGATTCAGCCCTTGGACCTCCTTTCTAGCTACACTGACTTCCTTGGTGACAGTTTTTCATCCAGCTTCATGGCTTTTAAATTCTGTATACGGAGCACGTCCAAATTTATATCCCCACCCCAGGCTACTCCTCCGAATTCTAGACTCATCCAGATGGCTTGATGACTTTTTTTGAATGTCATACTAGGCCAAAGCTTTATCCCCCAATATAACAACCCCCCTCTTCCAGTTCTTCCCATTTCAATAAATGGTAACCCTATCCTCAAGGAATTAGTCAGCCCAGAAACCTAGAAGCGACTTTGTAGCTAACAGCCTTCCTCCCCAAGCCAAGAAGCCAGCAAATCCAGTTGGCTTTAAAATGTATCCAGTATCTAGCGACTTCTCTCTGTATCCATCTTAACACCCTGGTCCAAGCCGTCAGTCTCTCCTGGGTCATTGCCAACAGCTCCGGTGCATTTCTGCCGTCCATTCTCAATCCAGCAACCAAAGTGAGCCTAATAAAAACCTAAGCTAGATCTTGTCACTTCTCTGCTACATACTCTGAAATCTTAAAAGAGTATAAGTGAATATCTTTTAAAGAGACTACAAGGCCCTGCATCATAGGTCCGTATTAACCTCTCTGACCTGCTCTCCCTCTGTTCACTGAAATCCAACCACCCAGGCCCCGGTGCTGTTCATGGCCTTTGCAGCTGCCCTTCCTTCTGCGTGGAACTCTTGCCTCATACCTGCTTGGATTCCTCCCTCGCTTCCTTCTGGTCTCTTGCAAATGTCACCCCGCATAGTCTTTCCTGGCTGCTCTATTGCCATCCCCCATTCCCCTTTCCCTTCTTACTTTTTTCTCCCCAGCACCAAACATGATGTTGTATTTACTGTCTCTCTCCATGAACTGCCCTTTGTTCACTGTGGTATCTCCCACACCCAAAACAGTGCCTGGAACTTAACAGTCATTCAGTAAATATGAAAGAATTTTACATTTGGCAGAGCTAAGTCACAGACATGGTCCTTAGCTTTTTGTGGTGCTGTCATATCCCTAGCACTTAGCACAGTGCTCACCAATAAATGTTTATTAAATATTTGATGGTGTGCCCACCTTCCTTTTCATTTGCATCACTTCATAGCTCACCTTTCCCTAAAAAAAAGTAATGCTTGCTTTTTCACCGTAGCTTTACCTGAAAGCCCTTTACAAATAATGAGTGCCATTTCCAAATACAGATAGAATTTATAGTCATCTATGATGACCTTTTTCAAGCCTCTTTGAAATGTTTCTGGATGGTCCATGCATAGCTTAATAATTTCCAGGGCATTTAAGTCCTATTCTGCTACTGTTATTACCAGCCTTATCTTCATTTGTTTAGGGCTCCCTGAGAATGTGAGTTCTTTAAAGATAGCAACTCTTTTCTTTCTGTATTTTTATCTCCACAGCCTAGCATGGTGACAGTCAGTGAATGCTTTCTTGATTGCATAAAGGGGATAGGGCATGTCTGTTGTCCTGTTACCTTGTACTGAGAAAACCACCTACAAAGCCCAGCTCACAAATCACAAAATGAAAAATCACAGTATAATTTGTTATTTTGTAATAAACATGTTTGTAAAATTGATGAGACATACAGATTTTATTTACTTGGTAGCAAGTAATGAATGTAGCAAAGAGTGGGGACCTAATATTTGTTGCTAAAAGGAGTGAATGGATAGAATTACAGTTTTTGTAAAATAATTCTTATATATTGTAATTAATGCTAATTTATCTTTTTGTAAATTATATAAATTATACTTTGAGTTTGCTTACTGAAAATGTGTATTTACTCACATTAAGTAATATACTCTTTTGCATTTATAATATTGACAGTTTGTGGTAGCAGAATATTCTGGTTTGCTGAATCATGAGTTCCATTGTGTAATTGTAGATGATAACAGCACTTTTGAAGAAACATGTCCATACTGCTTCCAGCTGCTGGTTCTGGATAACTCTAGAGTGCGCCTCAAACCCAAGGCCAAACTGACACCTAAAATACAGAAACTTCTTAATCGAGAAGCAAGAAATTATACACTCAGTTTTAAAGAAGCAAAAATTGTGAAAAAATACAAAGACTCCAGAAGTGTATTGGTAAGATTTCAATTCCAGTATGTATAAATAAACGAGAATTTTCTTTCACTTAAGATAAAGTTAAGAATCAGCCTGAATATAACTCAAAGATTTGTAGTAGTACATTTAAATTGTCAAAATATATACATATTTTTTCCTAATTATTACTGTTTCATCAAGAGTATAGCTTATTTTTTGTTTCTTGCAATTACCTGAAACCAAACAGCATGGGCTCTCAATTGTTCACATCTTACTGTTGAGCACAATTATTTTATCAGTTAATGGTACCTTTCTTCAAACAGCAGTGTGTATTAAGTTCCCCATGGAGGGTTATGTCTTCAGTCACCCTCTTCCATGTCAGAGTATGTTTTTAAGTTTATGCCCAACAAATGTAAGTACATCTTACGTTCATTCATCAAACATTTTTTGAGGCTGTATCTTATGCAAAACAGTGCAGTGTATTGGGGCTATAAAATGGAATAAAACAACTAAAATCAAATTATTTATGGTTTTTCCAATGCACTTTATCTGCATGTTCTTTTTAACATTTGTCAAGTGTTTGAGTGCCTGCTTACTACCAGGCACTGTGCTGGGCACACTGAACATTATGACAGATTATGTGTGACCCAAGACTACAACTGGTAATAACTTAGATTGGAACTGCCATGTTTAGGAGTTCACCAGCACTGGATGGGTAAGTGCATTTTGCTCTGTCATAAAATTGACTGTTTATATAAAGCATGGAGCAACTTAAACAGACCTCTGTAAATAAGACCTTCCATTTGCATTTTTACCTGCTCATGATCTTCAGAGTACTTAGCTAAACTAGTTTGTATTAATTTTGTTGAGGCCTGGGCTGAGTCCTGGGCACTGAGTGAGATATGTAGAAGAAAGGCATTCAGCTGTAAAAATGGACCATGTCTTGAAAAATGAATCCTGAAAAAAGGAGTCAACCTCTATAGCTAATGAGGTGAAGAAGTGTGAGAATGTGAGAATTCATTTGATTGGTTTTATAAATTACTTCAGACCTATTTTTACAGAATCACTAATCAGTTGTCTGAAGGAGTCAATTAAATTTTCCATGATACTTAGCCATGTTTTATTGGGAAAGGCTTGGCGTTTGTCTGCAAAAAAATATTAAATGTCTACTACTGTTACAAAGAGCATCCTTCCAAAGTTTAAAGAGTATCATTCTCAGCCTCCTCCATTCCCTTTGAACAGAGTTTTACATTGAGAAAGTAGAGCTTTATCATCTTTACAAAGGTGTTTTAAATTATATACGGATGTTGAGCCATTAACTTTTTATTGAAGATTTTCTTTTAAATTTGTGTCTTTGTCTGATTCCTGTTGCTAGATTACAAGCTCCCCAAGGGCAGCCTTTGTTACTCAACCTTGTGACACCTGATGTAGTCCCTTATGTATAAGAATTTAATGAACATTCAGTTTATTTGATTGAATTATAAGATAAATCAGACCTAATATTTCTTCTTTTAATGGCAGTTGGTTACTTGTAAAACATGCAACAGAACAGTTAAACATCATGGTAAAAGTAGAAGCTTTCTATCAGCATTGAAGAGCAATCCTACCACTCCAACGAGTAAACTCGGCCTGAACACCCCGGAGAGGATGACTCTAAGTTCTGCGAACCTGAAACATGATAGGTCTGGTTCCAAAGGGAAGAGCCCAGCATTGACTTTCAGGTATCTTAATTCATTAAGCTGTTTAAATTGCTAGAGTTAACTCTTCTGAGTTCTTCTCTGTTTAATATACACTCCCTGACTTTGCCACCCAGCTCAGGGAGTTCTTCTGCGTGCTTTTCTGCTTCCAGCTTCTCCCTGGGCCTGTTCCCAGCTGCCTGTGCAAAATATCTACTCCCCCGTCCCCACATGTCCCCACAGTTAACTACTCAAAATGCCCCATCCTCCTATGTTGCTTGTTTTGTAAGTGAACATGTCCTTCTAGACATTCTGACCTGAGATGGTGAGTACAGCTCACAATTCCTGCTACCTTGGTCCTTGTCCAGTTAGTCGCCAGCTTCTGTCCATCCTATTTCCTTGGTGTCTGCATGTGAGCTCTCCTTCCTCCCTGCTGCTGCTGTCTGTTCAGGTCTCCATTCATTGGCCAGGACTACTACAATTATTTCCTGAGTTTTCCCGCTTCTAGTTTCAAGCCCTTCTAGTCTGATATTTTTTAAAAGCACAGTTGTGGTTAGAAGCCTTTTAGCACTTCACTCTGTAGCATACGGAACAGGTGCTCTGGGGTGGCTTTCGAGCCCTCACTACCTGGTGCCTGTCTGCCTGCCTGTCTTACTTGCCTTCATTCCTCCTCTGTGTCAGCAAAGCTGAACCACTCAGGTTACTTTCCTGCTCCAAACCTTTGTTCTTGCTGTTTCCTTGATCAGAAATTCCCGTGGAAATTAACTGAATAGGGATTTCTCAAATGACACAAAGTTAACTGTGTGACTGGGCACATGTTTTATTTTTAGTAATCTTCAATACTTTATCCACTATGCTAATCAGTAAATTTAACTCCATAGAAACAGAAAGGAATTTGTGAACATTTTCTTAGAAAAGATTCTGGTAGTTTCTTGAACATAAATAACAAAATTCAGCAAGGTCTGGATTATTTCTGCTTACTGAATTGAGGGTTTTTTCTTTTTTTTTTAAAGCTTTTTTTGTGGGGGGTAAACTGGGTTTATTTATTTATTTATAGTACATTTTTTAATGGAGGCACTGAGGATTGAACCCAGGACCTTGTGCATGCTATGCCCATGCTGTATCACTGAGCTATACCCTCCCCACTGAATTTTTCTTTTATTGGGCGTGATGTCTAAAATTCCAAGTCCAGTTTCCTGTAAATTCTTGATTTAGTTATCTTGATGTTTGGTATGATAGGAATTCAGCACAGAAGTTTTCACTTTCTTGGACACATGCAGATAAAAGGAAACTTGGCATATTTAAAATAACTCACTTGCTTTTAGACCAGACTGCTTCTTAGATACATGCAGGAGTGAGAAGGATATTTCACATTTATTACACAGATGGGGAGTCAGAAGAGGGATGAGACTGACAAACCCCGAAGATTGTTTGGGGGGATGGAACACAACTGGCGGGAATGAAGTAGAATAGGGCATAAATATACACATACCAGATGGGGAGCTGTTTACTCGGTGGGTATTTTTAGGGTCTGCTCTGTGCCTGGCACTGCTCAGAAGCACTGGGCTAAGCAGGAATAAGACTTTTAAACTGTCATTTGTCAGTATACTAAGCATGGCTTTATGTTTCTTTTCAGAACACCTACATCTGGACAGTCAACACCTATTTGCTCCTCAAAGAGTTTGGGCAAAACAAAGAAACACTTCTCTCAACTAAAAATGTTGCTTAGCCAGAGTGAATCCCAGAAGAATCCAAAGGTGGACTTCAGAAATTTCTTATCTTCTTTGTAAAGGATGGACTAGAAGAATAAGAAGTGTTTAATGCAATTTATGAAACTAAAGTTAGAAAAACTGTTTTTTTTTAAAAATCTATTTAGTCTTAAAATACATGAAAACCAGGGTCCAGGAACGAATTTTTCTTGGCATTTGCTTCAGTGTTTATGGAGAAAAGCCCTCATTAGAATGAAAAACCAAAACCCGCACACCTCGCAAGGTGGCTGTGAGAATCAGACAAGTCTGAAAGGTCCTCGTAAGCAGTAAGGATATACACGGACACTCAGTGGCTGTTACTGTCTTCTCCTTCCTTAATTAACAGTTTTCATTATTTACTGTCATTTTCTTTCATAAGGAAACTGAGATCTTTACGAGAGGGTCTACTCACTCCTTTCTCGGTGTCCGTAGCCTTATTGCTAATTCAGAAAAAGTGTAAAGTACGTGTGTCTTTGTTTGCCTATATTCATCCGCATAACTGAATATTAGTAAAAATTTAAACATTATTCCCATTTTCCATGCAAAAGTAAATACAGGGGACATTCTTGATTATAGATGATTCAGTCAGATATCAAAATTTTCATTTTTACAACTCTCTTTTGTTCCTCATAATGTTTCACTGTAAATGGTATTTCATTTGCTCTGGCGAAAACTTATTTTTTTAGGTCTAAAATTTACATCAAATACCATAGTAACAGTTTAGCTATCCTAAATCTTTCCTGGAACATAGATGTGCTTTTTTTAAATGACAGGCTAGGATTCTGTTCAACCTGTCTTTTAAAAACTCTTTAAATAAGTAATTTAGACAATTTAAACTATAATCTGTTTCCAAGACTCTTCGCTGCTTTAAAGTTTAAAACTTAAAATTTTCTTAAGAAATACAATGGAGAAAGGATAGTCTCTTCAGTAAATGGTGTTGGAAACTGGACAGCCACATGCAGAAAAATGAACTACCACTCTCTCACACAATACACAAAAATTAACTGAAAATGGATTAGACTTGAAGCCATAAAACTCCTAGAAGAAAACATAGGCAGTGTGCTCGTTGATATCAGTCTTACCAGTATCTTTCTAGATATGTCTCCTCAAGCAAGGGAAACAAAAGCAAAAATAAACAAATGAAGTTACATCAAACTAAGAAGCTTCTGCACAGCAAAGGAAACCATCAGTAAAATGAAAAGACAGCCTACTGAATGGGAGAAATGTGCAAGTGATACATCTGGTAAGGGCTTAATATATAAACAATTCATACAGCTCAACAACAACAAAACAAATAACCTTGTTGCAAAATGGGCAGAGGAGCTGAATAGATACTTTTCCAAAGAAGACATACAGATGGTCAACAGACACATGAAAAGATGTTCACCATCACTAATTATTAGGGAAATGCAAATCAAAACCACAATGAGATTTCACCTCACACCTGTCAGGACAGTTTTTATCAAAAAAGGCAAGAAATAAAATGTTGGCAAAAATCTGGAGAAAACGGAACCCTTATACACTTGATATGAATGTAAATTGTTGTAGCCACTGTGGAAGACAATATAAAGATTTCCCAAAAAATTAATAGAACTTGTCATCCCTGCTCTAAAGGAAATGTGGCACGGGATTAGACAAACTGAATACTTGTAGAGTTCTTTGATAAAACTACTTTCCCAGATCAGAAGAACTGAAGATGATACAATTTTGAGTTTATAACTAAATTTTTTTGGCTCTTGTTGATTGCTTCAGATGATATGTCTTTCTAGAAAGTAAGATGGTTTAATTTTTTTTAATCTGAAGACCTCCACAATTACTGACAGTTTTATCCTTTAGAAAAAGTACATTGTGCAGAAGCATTCTTAGAAGACACAGAATATAAATTACAATTTTACTAAGTAGCATACAATGAAACAAGTCTATACATCCTTAATACTGTACTTTAACAAATGAGATTTCTAGTACACTACCAAGAAATTATAAAGTGTCTACAGGGTGCTACCCTATCTATGTAAGACAATTAAGAAAAGAAACCAGATCATTGTTCTAAAACAAACATGCAAGAGGAATATTTTAACCAAATGACGCTTAATACTAGATCTAACTTTTTATAATAAAAACAGCTATTCAGAATTTCTAAAATGATAGCCAACAAGCACTTAGGAAATCTCTTCATTGTGTCTAACCTCATTAAAGTATTTAATAAAGTAATTACTAAGCTGCCAAATATATATCTAATGAATATTTAATTTTATATATGACTGATTAACATCTAAAAATAGAATTGCATACCTATTCCTCTGGGTTATTTGAATTGCTGATTGTTACAGTGTATAACTACAAGCATTTAAAAACTAATTTAAATAATACAGAGCTTTAAAAAACATTGAATACACTTCCTCTATGTTAAAAAAAATTGGTTTTCTGTTTCAATATTTCTAAGTCATGTTCTGAAAAAAAACTCGCCTTAAAAAAAAAAAGACAACTCTAAGCCATGTTGCAAAAACTGCTGGTTAAGAAAAAAATTGTATTTTAACCAATCAGTAAGCTCCATCATTAGCAGTTAGCTTCTTATCGGTTCCTGATGGGGAAATTTACACCCAACCAAAAAAAGAGCTTTATGCTATTGATGTAAAACCTTATCATAATTGTAATTGCTCTGTCCATCAATGGACATAAAAGCAAGGAAGGAAAGATAAAGGAACTGGAAGGAAGTTAGTCTTTCTTCCTCATGCTAGGCAAGACAAGGCGAGACTAGCAACTCCAACAGGGAGAATACTACACACTGATGACTAAGCCAGGGTATCCAGAGCTGTCGGCTACAGACACAGGAACTGGACAGGAAGGTGGCGTGAAGTCCTGCAGAGCTCAAATACCAGCTCAAAAAGGTCAATGAAAATAGAATTTCCCTCAGCTAAGCACACTCCAGCTGCAGTCTAACAGCTCAAATCATAAAACCACAGTCCAAACCACAAAGACCTTATGGCAGTTATAACTAAATTACACAAAGACTTTAAGAGTCAAGTAGCATTGTAAACGTTCTGTTAATAACTTGATCCCATAACGGTCCTACATGACTTTATAACTTAAATATCAAGAGCTGGAAAAAGGAGACAACAAATATTAATGTAGTATTTTGAAAAAGCCGTGGATTAATACATGATTTAAACCTCTTAAAACCTCTCATTTAACTTGTATTTCCATAAGTAAACACAAGTGTTATTTTAGAAAGTAAATATTTCTTCGTAAATTTGAAATACGACTTTCAATACCAATACAATAGCAATACCAACACAACTGAATTTTTCTAGAAAACATCTGAACAATAGCTCTGCCTAACAATTTCACTTAAATTAATTCAAAATTTCAGTTTCATACCTTTCCCATGGTGCATAGAATTCAAATGTGAAATGCATTATTCCAAAATTCATTTTAGTTATTCCATTTCAGTCAGTGATCCATTTATAAAAAAGGCAGTAAAACATAGTTTTCATCTTGGATAGCATCCAACAAGTTGGAAATAAAATCACAGGGATTTCAGCAATTAAAATAGCTAAACCTGTGGTGGTATAATCATACCAAAGGCTAATCAGTCTTCGAAAAGGCAGATGACAGTCAGGCCCCAGACTGCATTACTGCTTCTCCTTCACTCTGTCATCCTCGGAAGAATTACAAGAGATGCACTAGACAGAGAAATTAAATACGAAAGTCGGGGGGATTTGCCAGGGGGGAGAAAGTGGGGCTCCTAAGGGTAGAAACACAGCAGATGAAAACCATTTCTTGGCTTGTCAGAAAAGCACACTTTTTTACAACTGCTTTGTTGGACCAAGTCCTTTTATTCACTGTAAAGGTATTTACCATATTTGAGACTAAAGTGTTGAGGTAAAGTGTTGGATGCCTAGCACAGTGGTACACAAAGCTAAACTGGAACTGGAGTGCATGTCAGAATTACCTAGAAGTCTTGTTAAGAAGATACAATGCTGGTCCCCAACCTCAGGTTTTCTAGTTCAGTAGTCTGGAGTCCGAGACTTTGGCCCTTCTAAGAAGTTCCCAGCTGAGGCCAATACTGAGCGCCTATGGAACCACTGGCTTGGAAGAAATACATTAGTTTAAAAATAAAAGCAAGCTTTGGTCAATTCTAAAAATTGTTACTGTATTCCATTCCCACTAGAATGTAAACTATTTGAGAGCAGACATGCAGTTGAATAATCTCTGTATGTCTCAAAAGATTTAACACCATGCCTTAAGCACAGTAGGTTTCATTAAAATGTTGTCTAGACTATCCCTATTAATAGTTCATTCTAATTTTACCTTGTTTATATGAATACAAACAATTGCTTTGAAAAAGGCAATTGGAAATCAAAGCAGGGACTTGCACAGATTTTTGTACACCCATGTTCACAGCAGTATTATTCACAATAATCAAAAGGTGGAAGCAATCGACGGTCCGTCAACATAGGAATGGATAAACAAAATGTATACATCCATACAATGGAATATTACTCAGCCTCAAAAAGAAATTCTGACACATGCTACAACATTAATCAACCTAGAGCAGATTATGCTAAGTGGAATAAACCAAGCACAAAAGAACAAATATTTTATAATTTCATTTAGGAGGCACCTAGGAAAGTCAAGTTCATAGAGACAGTGAAACGGTGGTTGCAAGGGGCTGGAGGGATTGGGGGTTACTGTTTAATGGGTAGAGGACTAAATGGGGAAGATGAAAAAGTTCTGAAGATATATGGTGATGGCTGCAGAACCATATTAATCATCAATGTATTTAACCCCAGAGTACACTTAAAAGTGGTGAATTTTATGTTACATATATTTTACCTCAATAAAAACAATATAAAAGACAACTGGGTGTAACATCCCTTGATAAGCCCCCATCCTTCAGCAGTGCTTTTAGCTAAGATGTTACTTTTTAATTTGAATATTTGCATAATGGTATCATTTCACAGGTTACAGCAAAATGTGGATTTGCTGATGGTGGAGCTGCTACACAACATACCAGTATGACAGGCAGCATTATGTAGCAGTTCAGAAGCACAGGCTCAGAGTCCATCTTTCAGCTGGGTCTGAATCCGAGCTTCACCATTTGACTTGTTAAGAGTCATCGAAATTTACGCTGCGTCTTAGCTTCCCCATAGGTAAAATGGGAAAAATCAGAGCATCTATCGCAAAGCATGTATGAAGCTCTTGGAGCAGTCTTGGTCTATGGTAGCTCCCATGTAAGTGTGAGCTAGCATTATTGTAGTCACAGACCATGACGTGCTTTGCGGGGCATTGTTCCTCAAAGTGCAATCAGGAATGGCCTGCATCAGAATCATCTGAGTAATTTGTTTAAAACGCAGATCAGGCCTATCTCAAATGTTCTGAAACAGAATCTCTGGATACAGGGTCCACTGCACTGTATAAAACCTACCTCTGCAAGGGGGGATACATGGGCTGGGAATGGGAACACCTGAATTCAGATACAGTGAGCAGAGGCCATCCAGGAACGGAGAACCAGGGGCACTGGCCAGAGGACCAGCTCTCCCAGACTCTCTAGATGGTAAGAATTGCAGAGAATTCTGATTCAGGAGGTATGTGCCGTCCCAAGTGAGTCTTATCAAAGGAGTCTGGCAAACACCGCGCTAGAGATTACCACAGATTCCTAGGATTTCTCAATTCTGCTTTAAATTCAAGATGTGGTGAGAGGACCTGTGCTCCAGGCAGGAGTCTAAGGTACCAAGCAAATCTGTTTATTCAAAGGCATTTAGGCGCTTCTGTGCAGGAGGTCACAAAGGACGGGGCCTCGTTCTCCGCCCATACGGAACTTGTTACATAATGAACTGTAAAACCCATACTTTCTTATCTAATTACTTGGAATTGCCTAACATTACCTGGAATTTTAAATCATGAAGCAAGTCGCAGACTTCAAAGTAGGTTTAGAGCAGTGGTTGTTAGAATGTGGCCCCTATACCCAGTGGCATCAGCATCAAATTGTTAGAAACATAAACTACCAGGCCTTACCCCTGACGCTCCGTTTAATAAGCCCTCCAGGTGATCCTGCTGTTCGCACCACCGACCAAGCCAATGGAATCCTCCTTCAGCAGTTTCTCCCCGCTAACATCGCTGAGTACTTTCCAGGACTTTGCTTCTTAAAGCAGTCCATTAATCTCTTCCCTCCCCACCCCATAGCCAATCAAGAAAATTCACAAAAATGATCTACACATCTCAAAAAGAACGTAAAACTTTATTAAGAACATCTTATACTGTCATCAGATACAACCAAAGAGAAAGGGCCAAAGAAATAGGGAAACTTCACCTTCCCATGTGCTATTGCCACCTCAGAACAGACTCAGGTGTGGACGGCTGGCATTACAGATGGCAACAAATGGTCTGTATAAATAATTCAGTAACACAATGTTCCCTTTCTACACAGAGAACTGGGTTTGCACTTTAAAAAGCTCTGATATAGTGCAACAGCTATTAAACAAGACTACGTCTTAAGAGCTACTTCTTAGTAGAATACAAAGCGGTTTAGTAACTTTACGTTATTTCATATAGTAAAAATCTTTTGAATGGAAAATTCAGAAAGGACATTCTAACTTGCCCAACGAATTTGTTCTTTTGAGTGTTTTCTTCTCCAGATTTCTCAGAACGAGTTCATTAATTATAGTAAGTTGCTCATCTACAGTGAGAAACGACAACCTAGTTTTGTTATTTCAATCTTGCCAATCAAGATGACCAGGTCATCCCAGCTCTTGCTGATCGTGAAGGAGTTCTTACAGAAAAGCCCTGATTGAGAGTGCATGTGAGAAGAGGTGCCAGAACAGCTGCATCTGGGCTCCTTTTCCTAGGAGGGGAGGTTGGCTACTGAGCATAGCTGATTTTCTCAGACTCCCGGGTCCCCCATGGGGTTCTTTTACTTACTGTAGTGATGGAAGGAGCAGAGGAAATGCCAGGGAATCTATCCAAATTGCCACTCCAGACAGCTCTCCTGCACTGTTTGTGGAGAAAAGAGTGATGGTATCCATTCAAACCAAAGTACCCCTACGGCAAGCTCGGTGACATGCGTTTCTCTTGAGGGACCAGGCCAAGCTGCACTCAATAGATGCATGATTTGCCTCACGTACACAGTGAAGAAAATGCTCATGATTTAGAACTTGGCATTACAGTACCCCCATCTAACCCCATGTCTGGAAAAACCGTGGTCTACCTTTGAGAAAGGAAGACTATTTACTGCTAAGGCTTACCATGTTGACCATCACAAGGCTGAAAACATAACTTCTAAATGAGACCACATCATTTGTGTTTACAGTTAGTGAATTAACCAACAGGTGAAAGCTTGTGGAGGGCTGGTCAGAGGGTGAACCTGGGGGGAACATTCAGGTTTGAGTACTGTCATTTATTACAAATCGCATCAAGCTCTTTAAAAAAATAATGCATTTTTATCATAAATAGTTAGCGCAGACACTGACGTTAAAATCAGTATCTAAGTCAGGAGTCTGTTTTAGACGTTGAAAATACTTCCACAAGCTTCTAATAGGTTTCAAATCTTCCCAGGAGTGCATAGTTTATACATTATTTTTAAATGGAAAAAAATATACTTTGAATGGATAAATCACCACTTTAGCAGATCATAAATAAGGTCAAGATGTTGAAAATAAATTAATATACGAGTATTTGTTTTCACTTTAACAACAAAAACTAACTTACGTGGCAGCATACTTTCAGAACAGGTATAACCAGGTTTTTGTAATTGTGCACTTGTTACACCCTCCACCTCCATGCTGAATCTTCTTCTTACTTACCCTACACCTAGGGACAGAGGTACACAAGACAGACAGACACCCCAGTGCGTGAGTCTGGCTGCTATGCACCATTTCCTTACAAGGAGTGATGTTACAAATGCTGGTCAGGATCTACGACTAGTAGTTTGTCACCCACATCACAAGTACATTCATGGTTAAGTGGATTAGGTTCTTGGGTGAGCGTTCTGTAATAGTGACCACAGAGAACCTAATTACTACTGTTTCTGTGAAAAAATGTGCCCCAAGTCCCAAAAGCTGAGTAAAAACCTTTGGAATATAAGCCATATATGGGTGAAAATTATTTCTATGTGTCTGTTTTGGAGAGAGGTAAAACTGCTAAAAGCACTGTACCCAAAACTATTGGCTACTAAAAATAAATATTTGCCTTCTCCTTCACAAATAAATTCGACTATAATCTCTAATACTGAGAAACATTAGAAGTCATTCAGACTAGTGAGACATAACTGGCTTGAGGGATTTAAAAGAAGTTTTATTGACTGTCTAATTTGAATCTTCTTACAACGAAAAGAAAAATGCCTAATATGTAAAGTAATGAATGAAAAAAGAAATGTTTATCCTAAGTCATCACTGAGTACAAAATCCACAGCTTAACAATGTGATTTAGAGAGAAAGCAAGAGAGCATGCAACTGCTCTAACACACAGGGTTAGAAATAAAGGTAAAAGCACATGTTTTGGTAATTCTATATATACAAATATAATATTTACCAGACCTACCCTGTAGTGTAGCACTGCTTAATTTCCAAATATACAGTCATTCAAAAACCTTAAGGAATCATTAAAAATGTTCCAGGCTACTTTACTGAAATTAATGAATATTGTGTTCTTGAGATACTAGAGCTAAAAATACTATTGTTTTGAAAGTTAAATGGCTGAGAGAATAACAAAGTATCATTATTTTACACTCCTTTTAATCCCACAGGTGGCTTTAGATGAAAGGGATCAATTAATTATGTTAAAAAGAGCCTGATTTGACAAATAGAAATCAGTTCCAGAATCAGAGTTGTTGTTTTGGAAGAATGTCAAAACTTATAACGTTTCCAAAGCATTTTCATATTAATCTATTCAAATAATTCTAGATAGTTCAATCAAGGAGGGGTCCCTATTTAACACTCCTTTTATTCTACACTGTGGCAGTTGGAATGGAACCCCTATATGGTGTTACTGTGGAAAAGTTCTCTAGGTTCTGATCTGACTCTCAAAATGACATCGATGTTTAGTGTTAAATTACTAACCTCTAGGGAATAAGGAATCAAAGGCATTGAGAGGCACAGAACTGATACTTCGGTTGGGGAGAAGGGTGAAGATTAAGCCGGAACATTTAGTCACTTCTACATTCAAGTCCTAACTATACCATAATAAAGTCTCAACCAACTCCTGATTAGTTCTTACCCTTTAGGAATTACATACTATACAGTGATTAGATACCGAAGAAAATAAAGAAAAACATTTGAAAATACATGAAGAAATAGAAACATGGACTTCTCACAAGGCCCTGGATCAAAAAAATTTACAAAAAGAGTTTTTGAAAATAATCACTATTTGTAAGCTTATTAATACACAGAGACCATCGCTTTGTTTAAACTAAGTCATGTTAACTTACCAATAAAATAGTAAACAAACCAATATTTTAAACATTTTTATAAATTACTTGTCGTTTCTTTTGTGAACGTCACTCTCTCCACAATATACAAAAATAACGCTACGGGACTACCCACCTAACCTGTCTCCATCTTTTGCAAAGTCCTGGGCCCTGGAAAGAGCCTGGTCATCAATCTTCACTGTAGATGTCCCCCGCAAAGGGCAGATGCATGTGGCTGCCAGTGACATTGGGCAATCGAGATAAGTCTGGCAGGCTCTGGATCCGGGACCTGAGTTCTTTGCGCACCAAGGAAACTCTGGCTAACTTGCGCTTGTATTCCTGTAACATTAAACCGTTCTCATTAGCATTCTGCGAGTTCAGAGAAGAGCCATCTAGCTAATGCTCTGCATAAAGTCGGGTAAAGCACTCACTTAATGCTGAATAAAAAGATTACCATGTGAGCTTTAGGATCAAAAGAGGGATTTGGGAAATAAACTAGTTATTATTATTATGAAAAACCATAATCTTAATCTGTCGTTTCACACCTGTAAAAAGAAAACTGACATATTAATATATTTAACCTCAGAATATCAGATTTTCAAATGTTCTTGAGCTTGGATAAGAAAAATTATGTATTTATTTTCACAAACTTAAACTGAAATGTAGCACTGTTTTCATTTGCAACAACAAACCACAGGTGTATTATCAGTACCTCTGAGTCTGTCTCTAGTGGAAACCAGGTGCTTCAATATTACATTAGTTTTCAACATCAATCTTGAAATACTGTTTACATTTATCACGACTGAAATTATTAGATCAACAGGTAGAAATACTTTCATGTGTCAATAACAAAGCACATACTGTACAAATTTTATTTCAGTAACTGCCTTAGTTTATATTTTTATCATGCTCGATTTTTAACACTTTCATTCACCATTTTCCTTTTCTGTGAATTGTGTGTTCTCATTTTTCTGCTGCAATCTGAGTGGTTTTCCTTGTGGATGAACATACGCCCTTTGCACATATTTACACTCTTGCTGGCTTTTTTTTTTTTTTTTTTTTAACGGAGTAGCTCGGGATTGAAGCTACAGCCTTGTGCATGCTAAGCATGTGCTCTACCACTGAGCTACACCCTCCCTCCCCCTTCAGTAACTGGACTTCAGTATAATTTGTTTCCATTGTAATGCTGTGCATTTTATTTTCTACATTTAAAATCTTTAACTTGAGAAGGGGTCCAAGGCATCACCGGATCATCAAAGGATTACAATAGCATAAAAAAAAAAAAAAGGTTAGGAAACTGCAAACAGAGCCCAACGAGTCAGAGACTGGAAGCTAATCAAGATCATGTTTGGCTTAGGGGGCAAAAGCCCATTCTCTGTAGTGGAAACATCTTTTAATTGAAGTTTCCAGACTTCAACAAGGGGGTAAAAATCTTCTATACTCTATCACCTAGTACAGGTGGGACATGAAGAGGAGAGTCTTGAAAATGGGTATAATTCCCTCCAGAAAGACGAAAACCGTTTCAGTCCCTCTGACCAAGGCTGATGTCACGAACAAGACAGAGCAGGTGAGTGACTAGCTGTCATCTGGGGTAGCAGGGATCCACAGAGCCCTTCTCTAGGTCTCGACTCTGACAGCACATCAGGATCACCTAGGACATTTTTGAAGAAACTCAGATTTTTCAAGAGAACTCCATTTCCCCCTACATATCAATTAAATGAGAATCTCTGGACGGCGGGTCCAGAGCTCTTGAATTGTTAAAAGCTCCCAAAAGGATGCAATACTCAGCCAAACTGTAAGCCACTTCTCTAGTTTCTCTGCCTAAAATGAAATCAGTGAAATGTCTTTGTATTACTGAGACTCTTCTTTTAAAAAATAACTTACACATGGGGAAAGGAGTTTGTCAGAATTACAAACTGCTCTAGGAATGCAGGAGAGGAGGATGATTCTGAAGCAGGGGAACTGGGCACAGTGGCAGACAAAGCAGGCAAGGTTGAAAGCTGGACATGTTCTAGGATAGCTTTGGGCCATGTCTGCCTGTCCCTGCATTTCTAACCTATAACCTACCATGAGGATCAGGATTGAGTAAAAGAGAGTTTAATCAGGATCTATAACCTCAAGGTATGAGTTTTCGCTTCCCTCTTCCCCTTCGCCAGTGATACACGCGGGAATACCAGGTATGTTTCAGCATAACAGCTCAGGGCGGCACACAAAAGGGAGCAGCAGGGTACTCCATTCTAGATGCGTACTTTTCAGCAGGATGTTTCTTCCTCAGAACACGCTGGTAGGGGGGCGAACACGTATCTCCATCTATCCACTGTTCTTACTAATTCATTCTTCAGTAAATAATACCTAACGCACTCTGGATTCAGCATGATCTATATTCAGATGCTGTTCAAACATGCTCAACATTCCTCTCTGCTCCTCTCAAGGCTAGATGTTCTGAGAAATGTTTTATGTGCCTTAAGTGATCATTACTAACTTCTAGTGCCCACCCTAACTTCTAGTTTTTAGCATCCAGATAGGCTGTTATTGAAATACTAAGATTTATCTAAATCCTTTGATTCAAATGATTCAGCCATGAAAAAGAAGGAAATTCTGTCATTTGCACTAACCTGGACAAACCTAGAGGACATTATGCTAAGTGAAATTAGCCACACAGAAAGACAAATCCTATACTGCTTTAACTGCAAAGGTATCTAGTATGACTATTCTGTGGGTTTAGAAATTAAAATTCTTTTGATGCAAACTAAAAGCCATAATGAGATACCACTTCACACCCACTAGGACAAAAAGACAGACAATAACAAGTGCTGACAAGAATGTGGATGAACTGGAACTCATACAATGCTGGTGGAAATTTAAAATGGTGCAGCCAATGTGGGGAACAGTTTGGCAGTTCCTCAAAAAGTCATGCAGAGTTAAAATATAACCCAGCAATTCTACTCCTAGGAAAATACAAAAGAAATGAAAATGTATGTCCACAAACAAAATCATACATGAATGTTCATAGCAATATAATTTATAACAGCCAAAAAGCAGAAAAAAAAATCCATGTATCTATCAACTGATGAATATAGAAACAAAATGTGGTATATTCCTACAATGTAATATTATCTGGCCATAAAAAGAAACAAAGAACTAATGTATGATACAACATGGAAGACCCCTGAAAACATTATGGTAAACAAAAGATGCCCATCAAAAAGACTATATCCTGTATGGTTCCATTTACATGAAATGTCCAGAATAGGCAAATTGATAGAGACGGAAATGAGGTTTGTGGTTGCTTGGGACTGGGGGAAGTGGAAATGGATAAGGTTTCCTTTAGGGTAGATAAAAATGTTCTAAAATTATAGACTGTAGCAATGGTTACAAAATCATATGAATATACTAAAGAAGTGTATACTGTAACTGAATAAGTTACATGGTATGCGAATTTATCTCAATAAAACTGTTAGAGAGAGGGAAAAAGGTTTGGTGAGTTAGTCTGAGCAACTAAGTATCAGTTAAGTAATAGCACTGTTTTCAATGGGAAAATGGATTCCAAGTTCTGCTACTTTACTAAGAAGTTCACTTTCAAAATACAAGTCACAGGATAAAGGAAAAGGTGAGGGGGTCATTCCGGCTGCAGCAGATACCAAGTTCATACAATATAAATACTCTCCACCATTCTAAACTGAATTCAGAAAGACCAATTTGATATCTGTCAATGCAAATATTATAGCCCCAGTGATCAACATGAGTAATGGTCAAGAGGGTCAGAAGCAAGTCCACAGAAAATAAAGATACTGTCTATAATAACTGCTTTCAATACATCACCTGTATGCAACATGTTAACACCTACTAATTTACATACCAACATTTAGATGACAGTCTTCTGACGTGAGATTCTAGCTTTTCCTCCGTATTACCTGCGTTTTTCAAACAAATGTACTGTTGTCCATTATTTGAGACTCAAAGGTCTCAGCTAATCTACTTCACACTTCAGAGTAGCAAGCATTTCTTGAGCATTTACTACAGTACACGCCAGTCCCTGTGCTGGGAACACAAAGAAGAACCACAGTCCCTACCTGAAGAGCACACAGCTTAACAGTCAAGCAAACAAGCAATTACAACAACGTAGGATGTGCTCCACTAGGGGTGAAACCGCTTTCTAAGACTCCCAGACACTGAAGCGTGGAGGACACTGCCCCGCTGAGGAATTCCGGGAAGGTTTTCAAAAGTAAGGAGAGGTGAGAGAACACAACAGAACCTGGGGACAGCAAGATGAACATAAAGGGCATGGTCTGTGCCGGGCAATTCACAGTTACCACAGTGCATGGTGCAAAGTGAAGAACGTGATTCCCTTACCAAATACGGTCACTTTTAAGTTGTCAGAGGATGAATCTGGATTCAGCACAGAAGAGTGATTCTGAGGAGGAAACCCAGCCAGCAGTTAACTGCAGCTGTCAAGGAGGGGACTAGGGTCGGAACCAAGGCACCAGCGCTGCATAAGCTGCACTGTGTGTATGTAACACATCAATTTAAAAGACAAAGGCTACGTCTCGTCAGAAAAATCAGCACGACTTGGTTATAGTTCAATGTGAAGAATGATGAGGTTTCAGGCTTGCTGAGGGGCTGGATAGAAGCAAAGCCAAAAGCAGAAACTCCTCGGTGGAGGACAGGCAGTTCACTTTTCAGCGTAAGTGTGAGTTATCCTGGGGACTTCTGGTAGTAGGCACTTGGAAATGTGGTTCTAGCATTCTGAGCTGGAAATAAAGATTTGGGATTTTTCATCCTCAAAAAAAGTCTAATGGACAAATTATTTTCCTAGATTATCCAAGCCATTTGGCATACTTTCTTATCCTAATCATCACAAAAATCTTGAAACACAGGTTTCACTATCCATGTTTTACAGATGAGAAAACTAAGATTTTAAAAACCGGCTGTAAAGTGCTCAAGATTTATAAATGCCATACTAACCACTATGTACAGAACAGAGAAACAGCAAGGACCTACTGCACAGCACAGGGAACTACATTCAATAAATTGAAATAACTATAATGAAAAATATGAGAAAGTATTTATGTATAACTGAATTACTATGCTCTACTCCAAAAACCAATACAACATTGTAAATCAACTATACCTCAAGAAAAAGAAAAGATTTATAAATGCCAGACAACACATACACATTTCATTTCATACCATTCATCAAAATTAATGAATAAACGAAGAGATCTTAATTATTCTTGGTCAAATGATAACATTCACCATTCAAAAAAGATGATAAAGCCAAAAACTACTTAAGATGTTTTAAAGAATATCATTTTATTAAATTATCCACAGAAAAGTTTTACCTTGTACTGGGAAATACTTTAGTGTAAATGAATGTCATTTACACTAAATGTTTGTTAAGAATATTACAGAACTATGTGTAATTTAAGATTTTAAAAATATATGAATATTAAAGCAATATATTATTTTTTAAAATAGGGAATTCTGTGGGGTTTTTTTTTTTTTGGTGGTGGGGGGAGGTAATTAGGTTTACTTATTTACTTACTTGTTTAGAGGAGGTACTAGGAATTGAACCCAGGACCCTGTGGTTGCTAAACAAGCACCCTACCACTTGAGCTATACCCTCCCCTCTGGGAATTCTGTGGTATTTAGCCTGATCTGAACACAAAATTTTCTTGAAGTCAAAATGATACAAATTTCTATTTAGAATCCTTTGTTCAAATTATTCCTCTTTTGGGATCTTCATCAAATTTCTTTCCATCCTTAAAGTGCCAGCTTAAATCCCAAGTCTCCATTAAACCTTCTCTGATTACTCCCCTCACATCTGAACTTTCATTACTACTTGGTGACCATTCAACAATGTGCTGCTTTGACATCCTACTGACTATTTGCACACTACACATGTGGGACACACACACAGAAAAGTTAATGAATAATGAAAAATGCCAAAAAAAAAAATGGAAAAAATTCTAATCATCTAAATGAAATGGTTCAGCCATATCCTTTCAAAAATAATTTTTGGATGTAAATAAAATGAAGAATTTAGCTGAGAGTCTTTCCTTCTAGAAACAAATAAGATACTTAAACTTAACCAGAGAAGCAACTTTGCATCTTTTCCCTCTAAAATTCTGTTCTCCTTCCCATAGTATCTACCTTTGTTTTGCCAATAACTATTTTCTAAATAAGACACATGTCCATAACTGTTAAGTATATACTTCAATTAGCATGTTTGTATCCATTTGTGTAACCAGCATCTAAGATCAAAATAATAGGCTTTTTCAGAACCTCAGGCTTCTTTATATCACCTCTCCCAACTTTTAATCACTACTTCCCAAGTTTCAGTTAGCTAACTGCCACCCTTCCTGTCACCTATCCTATTTATTTCATGTGTTTATTTAAATCAACTCACTTCTTAACAGTTTCATTCTAAGAAATAACATCCATACAATCAGTTTGTTGTGCTAGTTTTTGCATCAGATTTGGACTTGACTCACATTAAAATAAACACAGCTATTAGAATAAATGTTCTCAGGCAGCACCATGGCCCGGCTGCCTCTCAACCAAGGCTTTACCTCATTTCCTGTCAACTGTTTGCAGGAATCACTTTACTTCTCCCTCACTATTCCCCTCATTCAACAAGGCCTATATTTTTGTTCTTAATTTACTTGCTGGTGTCACCACTAACACCGCCCTAAAGCCTGCAACCCTTAAGTCTAGCTTTTTTTAAGTCCCAGCTTCACACCAAGGCTTACTTCCACAGGTCATACCCAAGCCTCTCGACTCTGCAATTGTAAATTTTACCCATTACCATCCAGGTGAATTTTCACTTTTATCTAGAGACCCTTCCCCAGTTCCTGCCTGCCATCCTCACTCCTGGCTCCCAGCTGAAACTATCTCTGTACTACTTAGACACATACATGGATCTGTCTCCATCCCAAGGGCAGGCACCTTTTTATACTGCCATGAATTCTTCAATATTAATGAATTAGGAGGTGTGATCTATCTTGCGTGTAGTAGAAGTGGGCTAGAGTTAGGCTGAAATCTGAACTACCACTACCAATGCTTTTCTTTACAGCTAATATTGAGTATATACATTGTGTCCAGATCGTCTCCATTTCACAAGACATATTTTAAGACCAAACATGGCCACACTTTCCCACTTTAGTGTCACACTAACTTCGCTATGATCTGTTACTATTTATTTCTGAACTTAAATACTACTATACTGTTTTCTAGTTTTCGTATATATTAATTAGAGGGAAACACACTTTGTATCCATATTCCTTAAGTGTCCAGCAAAGCACTGGGTATGAACAGGTCCCCAATCAACTCTCCTGGGCATGGAGTCAGATTTGGCTGCAAGTACTGCCTCAGTTTACCTCCTTTGATCTTAGGCAAGGGGGCCTTAAGTCTCAGCCTCGGCTGCTTCCTTTATAAAACATGAGTTATCGATTTCATTGGGCTGTTGAGGCTTAAATAAGCTACTGAGAAAGTCTTCAAATTATGAAGTGCCATATAACTGTGCTCATCATTCCGGGATGGTATCAGAACCATCTTGCACTAACAGCCAAGAGGATAAATTTTCTGAAATTTGCAGTTCTTATTCATTTTAGGGCTGACCCAGATACAGTTGTTCTAAAATTCCAGTTGCTTAAAATAGATGTCTTAACAATTTCTCAGTTTAAACATACACAAGGGCTGCCCTTTTGTTGTTGTTGTTGTTTCAGATGCTACTAATAATTCTGCTCTCCTCTTTCATACGTGACTGTGACTTTCATAAAAACAGCTGGAGAATTTCAACTGCATCCACATGCAGAGCTTCAGTGATCTAAGGCTGTGGTCAACAATTTCAAACATCATGCCTACCATGTTACAGGCCCTTGATTCCTACCCACTTCCTGAGAGACAGCTGCTGTAGCAGGAAAGGGAACGTGTCAAGCTAGGAAGCCCAACCCTGATTCTAGTGAGCAAGCTGTTTGAGAGTACTCCAGATTTCAGAATGCTCTGAAAACAAGGCTTTGATAAGTCATTCTCTCTCCTTCTCACTTGCGAAATCAATCTCTAGGGTCCCTTTCAAGTGTAACAATTATGACTGGGCTGGACAACATCCAGTTTCAAAAGATGTACTAGTGTATTTTTTCAGCAAAGAAAACATGGACATAATAGCATGATGGTTTAAGACTTTCCCCACAATAGTATTTCTTAAAGATGCAGACATCTTAAAGATGTAGTATTTCCATGTCTTATTTCCATAGGATTCCATATGGTGTGTCAATGCAAACACCTGAGCAATTTAATTTCTTCCTTTATATTCCAATGTATGTATCCTTAGTCTGAAAGATGACTCAGTCCTGGTTACTTAAAATTAACCTATGAGATCATTATCATCAGTCTTCACTGTAACTAAATATTTGAGAATAAAATAAGTGGGTTCTTGGGTCACAGAAAAACAAATCAATATTGAAGGTAAAGCTAGTTATCTTCATCAAGAGTATCAAGACATAATCTTCAGAACACATTATAGAACCCCTCAGATTGATGGTAATCTTCCCAATTCTGGTTCCTTTTATTTGTTCTCCCGCAGACCCCTAACAGTCTTGTTCTTTCATATGTATTTATGTCCTCTGCCTTTCTTAAGATGCAAACACACAAGTCTTTCTTAAGTGACTTTCTTCAATATAACTATTTAGAAGCTTCGATTCTCATTTTTCAGGATCCATCATAATTTGCTTCATTTTGCTTACTCTGGGGCTGGGGCTCTTTATGAGGATAGGAAAAGTTAATTGAAATATCAATCAAGATTTTTAAAATACCACTTTTTTTTTTTTTTTTAAACAAGGCCAAGAAATTCCATCATGTCAGGGACTTTATGAGACTGTGAAGATTAGTCAAGTCTGTTGCCATCTCCCGGAAACAGTGCCAAGCAGGTAAAGACCTCAGTAGTTTGCCCTAACTTGCCTTCTAGAAAACAAATAGCCAAACAAGCTTAGCTTGGGATCTAATCCTGCAACTGATGATTTAAAAAAAAATTATATATGTAATTAAAATATTTTTTAAAATATCCAGTACTTCCTCATTATCCTACACCTCTCTGATGGAGCCATTTTTCCTTGACTGTCTGCAGAAAAGTTTTACCTTGTACTGGGAAATACTTTAGTGTAAATGAATGTCATCTAACATATACTGTCTTAGATCTTTTAGTTTCTTTGAGGGCTTATTATCATTCTCTTAAATAAGCTAAGTATTCTACAAGCAGGTTTTATTTATAAAAGGTCCTTGAAGTAAGTAATTTCCAGCTGTTAATAAGTTATAATTCTATTATTACAAAAGCTAACTAGCCTTCTGGATTAACAAGTGGAAAAAAGATTTAACATTTTCTCAGGGACTAAGTTTTCTGCAAGGAACTCAATGCCTACCTGGCTTTATCAACTGGGTTTTTAAAAACAATCAATAATGTTAAGTTGTAATAAGGGTAGATACTGTTACAAATAAGCTGTATACATTTCTAGATTTCAGCGTGACCCTAATCAAAATTTTGATGTGCTTATTACCAGTAATAAATGCTAATAACTGTTCTAAGTGGCTCATTTAATCTTCATAGGTACAGACATCATTATCCATGCATTACAGATGATACAAAAGCACAATTAACCACTAATTAAGAAACTTTCCCTAAAGTCAACAGATGGTTGCAAAAAACGCTTCAAACCTAGACAGGCTGGCTCCAGAATCCTCATGCTTAACCGTTATGCTATCCTGCCTCTCATATCGTGGAATTGTTACTGGGAATGGTATTCTAAAGATGTTATGCAGCTGAAATCTACCTTACATCAAATACAGAATCACCACTGTGATTGGACTAACAGTCAACTTTCTAAAACTCAAAATCCAACATGTTAAGGAAACAAACTATGCCTTGTGTTAGGTAGTCTAATTCTGCCATTAAATGACCTCTGGAATCCCCAGTAGTGGAGAGGGGTTGTCATTTCCTTGTGAATAACAGCAATGTGGGCCTTGGGGCTATTTTTTTTTTTTTAAACAAAATAGGGACCAATAATAGTAATAGCAGCAACACAGAGAAGACAAAGGGAAAAGAAACAAGGCAAGGAGCTACCTCAATCAGGAATGATAAGCAAAACTCCAGGAAAGCTGACCTATTACTAAAGACCAGTTTTGACCTTGGAGGGGGTGGTGAGAGCTAAGAGCTGACAGGCAGCATATAACAGGCTATTTCTCTGTAAGCAACTTCAAAATTGAGTGGGAAGAAGGAGTTTAACAAAATGAGATCCAACAAATTAATTTTTCTACTTGTACTGATACTTAAATTAGGAAGTCAACTTAATCGTGCTACCTTTAAATTTTCATTTTGTGTGACCCTTTAACCTTAAATTACTTTCATTTTCTGTGTGAACTTTCACCCTCACTCCCTTTAGTATATATTATCCAGTTACTAGAGAATCTCACTGTCTCCAGGCCCTGGAGGTCAGCTAACCTGGAATGGGTGTCCCATGGAACAATGTTCCACAGCCCTTTAACAGGCAGGCCATAAATCAGAGGTTCTAGGCTGTTTGGGAGCAGTAACAGTTTCTTTGCTACATCCCTGTTCCAATCTCCAACATGCTCCTGTACAGAGAGAAGCTCCAACAGGGGAATCTGGTTGTAACATTCCTCAGAAACACTGAAATACGTTTCTGCTGAATACATACAGAGCTAGCAGTTTACAAATTCAGTGAGGCAAACATTAGACCCAGCTTTTCTCTTGACCTTGTCATTTCAACCTCTTCTTGACCACCTGCAGCAACAGCAAACGTGCTTAACTTGTCCTTCACTTTTAACGAATAACTTCACTGGGTATAGAACTCTGGGTTGGTAGCGTTTTTCCTCCAACACTTCTCACTCCACTCCCTTCTTGTCTGTGTGGTTCTGCCGAGAAGTCCACTGCAATTCTTAGTCTACAGGTAAGATGCTTTTCCCCTCTGGCTTCTTCTAAGGCCCTTTGTCTTTCGTTTTCTGCAGGATGAGTATGACATGCTTAAGTGCAGACTGTAGATTTCTTGATATCCTGCTTGGTGTTTGTTCTGAGTTTCTGGATGAGTGATTTGATGTCTGTCATTAACTTTGGAATTTCTTGGCCGTTATTTCAAATATTTCTTCTGCTTCATTTGTTCTCCTTCTGGAATTCCAAGCACATGTATGTTATGCTTTTCCAAATTGCCCCACAATTCTCACGCTGTGTCTAGGGTTTGTTTTGGCTTTTTTTGGGAGGAGGGGTTATTGCTTGTTGTTCATTTTCTTTTTGCATTTCAGTATGGGAAGTTTCTACTGACCTATTACCAAGCTCACTGATTTTTTCTTCAGCAGTACCCAGTCTCTTGAGTTGATCCTCAAAGTCCCTCTTCACTCGTCAGTGTTTATTTCTAGCATTTAAAATTTGCTTTGGATTCCTTCTTAAGCATTTCCACCTCTCTACCTAAATCTAGTCTTGCATAGTTGTCTACTTCTCCATTAGAGCTGTTAACATATTAATCAGCTATTTTAAATTCCTGGTCTGGTAATTCAAATTTTGTGTCATACAAGAATCTGTTTCTGATCCTTGTTTTGTCTCTTTAGACTGTTTCTTGCCTTTGGGTATGCCTTATAATTTTTTCAAAAGCTGAACATGATTATCGGGCAATAAAAACAGGTAAACAGATCTTTATTGTGAGATTTTATGTTATCTGGCCAGGAGCTGGGCTGTATTTAAGGTCTGCTGTAGATACAGATAGCTGAGGCTGAAACTCATTGCTTTGTTAAATAGTCCTTTCACATTAGGCCAGTTCTAATTGGCAAATTCGTCTTGCTTGTCACATGGAATATATCCAGTGATTCTGCCCTCTTATGTAAACCCAACAGGCAGCACCTAAGTTATGCCCGTTCTCAAGTCTGGTCCCAGATACCCCATTTGTTCAACTGTTCTCCAAGGTATTTTGTTTCCATTTCCTTTGCCATTCCAAACCCTGCTTCTGAATACACTGTGGTAAGTTAATTACCTTTGCTTAATGTAGAATCCAGAGTTTAATACATAAATCCAGCTGTGGTTTAACCAGCATCTAATGAAATAGAACTTTCCATATTCTGAACACTTACTGTAGCTTAACAGTGTTTATGTTACCACAGCTGTCACCATGCTAACCACTACATGACCAGTGCTTTCTCCCACAAAGTGATGCGAAGCCAGGTCCTGACCATACCGATGCAGTCAGCTTAGAGAAATCTAAATGTAGGAATTGACAGCGGAAGTTTTTAAGAGACAGGGGATAATAAAAACAATGCAAGATTCACACTGATCCCCATTCAATTTTCACTGGTTATGGACCAATGGTTATTAAACTGTGAGCCATGGATGGGTGTCAGAGGCAGCCTTAATTCAATTGAAGTTGTAAGAAAATTTGTGAGCATATGTGCATTTTTCAAAGCTGCTGGCAACTCAAAAAAGGTTAAAAACATTCATGTTCTTCTCATATTCTATAATCTGATGTTTCATGAACATACCTTTTTTTAATCAAAGAAAACTGAACACATTTATCTATAGTTTCAAAAGTAAACGGTAACTAAAATATCATCAGAATTAGAATACAAAACATATTAATGTAGCATAATTTGTCCAGCATCTAATAAGTTATTAAAGTTTACCAAGTTTACCACATGATAATGAGTTGCCTAATAGATGTGCATTTCACTGTGTGTTAATAATCTCAGTTTTTAAATGTACTAAGTTGATCATCCCAAAAAACTCCCAAGAGTATTACTCTATATTGGAATAAGATCACATGATACTAGGAAGGTTCCAAGAATGGAACCAGCTTCGCTTTGAAGCAGTGACTTTCTTCATAACCTGACCTAAGCATGACCAAATCTGGGAGATGCTTTACAAAGAAATCTTGATTTAGGAAGACAAGCTTGACAGAATTCTGTGAGATTACGTTACTGTGGATGACACAAGGCTCTCCCTAAAATTCTGATTAACTACATAAGAGGTTCACATCTGCCTTAAATCTAATGCGTGCAATGGTATCAAAATTATCAAAACAAATTCTAACACGAATCTTACTTTAAAATCAAGGAGTGCATAAATAAACTAGAAAGTAGAGTTACCAACAAGGATCCTAGTTCTTTCAATAGATCCTGTAAGTGTAACTTATTTATCCTGATGTGGATAAGTGGATCTTTTTATTTTTTAAAGTTCCATCCATTTGAAATAAAGGAAACAACAGATACAATAAATGCTAACCACCTATTATGTTAAGTTAAAAAATCACTTTCACGAATATTTTTTAAAAGATGAAACTGAATATTTACAACTATTTAAAACCAAACCAAAACACAGTGGAGTGAATATATTACAATATTAATAACGACTGTTTTCAGTGGTTGGTGTAAACTTATTTTTTTCAGGGTTTTTTTCTTTTTCAGTATTTTCCAAATATTCTATAATAAACTTGTATTTGTTTTATGATGGAAAAGTGCTGCAGGAATAAAAGGCAAAGAAAAAATTTTAAACTCTGCATATCACTTTTATAAACTGAATTAAACTAAAGTACTCAAATTTCCAATTATAAGGAATAGGGAAAAAGTTAAAAGCACTGAACTTTAGAGCTTGAACAGATCTCACACATTATTAGGTTTAAGATCTACATTTTGGAGATGAGAAAAAAAAGGGCTTGACATTACACAATTTCTTCAAGTTCACAAAGTAAGTTCTACAACCCATAACTCCAAATTCTCAGTTCATTATTCTAATTCATACTCCATACTCACTGAAGACTAACAAGATCCAAGCTGGATGTAAATTTGTACACACAATATGGCTGTCACTGTTTTAACATTTTTTATGTTTACAATGATGTTTTTAACCTATGATTTTTATAAGGTTAAAGAAAATACAACAAAATCTTATCAGGAGCTAAGTGGTTTTAATGTATTCATTTACCCACAATTTTTTAATGTATTTTTCAAGTTTCCTTTGAATATGTTAATTAATACTTCTGTGCCTCAGCCAGTGTTCTCATCCGTAAGACAAGTGTAATAGCAGTATCTGCCTCACAGGATCACAGATGAAAAACATGATTAGGACCAAGAATGGCACCTTCACATGGAGTAAACAGCAAGTATTGGTTATTATTTTACAATAAAACTTTAAATTATCTCCCTTATGATGGAGTTTAAGTGCAATAGCAGATTTCAATTAAACACTTGTAATTTTTCACCCACATCATGGATGGAACTGTTTCCTTCAAGCAGGATTGAGGTATTTCACTCGAGGCCAAAGAATTCTGGGAATCTCAAAACTAATAAGCTCTTGGAGGCTTCAAGAGCAGGGTTTCTTGATGAATAGGGAGTCTGTTTCATTATGAGTGTAGACATTCAAATGAAGGAAAACAAAAAGGTACTATGAGTCAGAAAGGGGCAATAACATGGAACTGCAGACAGAATGAAATCTAGCAGGCAGAGCCCGAGTCGACACCTTAGAACTCAATCTACCTCACTAGCCCTAGTCATCCAGATGCTCCACTCCTCCTAGCAGATGGCAAATACTAGGACAGGTCTAGATAGGGAGTTGAGAAAAAAGGTCATCTGACACACACAGTAGCAGCTCTAGATGGGGACACAACACTAAATCCTGCAGGTGTGAAGAAAGCTGTACTGTTTCTATCTTATTTCCTTTTCCCAATTTTCTTTCATCTTTTTTCTCTTCTCTACCTTTTGTTCCTTTGCCTCACCCTGTGTTCTACAGTCAAAGGAAACTCTTAACTCCATCATCATTTACAACACGAAGTTCATTTTGTGTGAAATGCATATATACTATATACCAGTATATTTAATATGTACTATGTATACATACTATGTACAGACTATCCTAAACAGCTTTGACACGAAATTCAGGCTTTCACACATTAGTTAGCAAACATGTCAAAGCTACCCTATGATGATGCTACAGTCAGCATTTCAGTTTTGTACAGCAGTCTGAGGAGTTAATGAGTGCTGATACTTGCAATAAAAAAAATAAGGGCAGAAATCATACATGCTAAGAGTGGCAAATATTTGCCACTCAGACACTCCCAGGGCTTTACCTGGCTGGCTGTATGTTCCATACTAAAGGAAAATGAGAACAGAATTTTATAATTTGGAATTGGGATTCAATGTCAAAAATTCCAGTGATCCAAAAGTAAGGGGAATTTCATGAATCCAGAAAGAGGAGAATAATGCTTCTTTACATTTCATGAAAAGGCAAGAGAAGATGGCAAATTGCTACGCATCTTTTGCTTGACAGACTGAAGGGAGGTTGATAAGACTGCTTATCAGCATTGCAATCTCCAGCATTGCAATCTCCAGTTCAATCCAATAAAAACTAAATCCTTCTTCCCAACTTAAAGATCAGTTCTTCCTAACTAAATGTTATTCCTATTTAGCCAAGAGAATTACGTATCATTTTAAAACTTGCATTATGTATATTTAATAATTAATCTATGTCCTTACTATTTTTCCATCTCAAATAATACAAAAACATCAGTAACTACTGCAAGGAACTTAGTAATTAAAAAAGTCTCTCTGGGCAAAAACTCGTAATATACGGTTTTGTTGCTGAAATATTAATATAATTTGTCTTAGTCACATTTTTAGGTATGCATTATGTACAACGATGGAGCACTGACTTACTACATTTAAGTTTAAACTTCCTCAGCACAATTCTAGTTTCCTAAATCTCACAAAAAATCTCACTTGTTCAACTGTTCCACTCTCACTTGCTCTCATTTCATAGCCATTATGACTTTGATGTCATCGCTTATATTATTTCCTGGCTTACTTGCCTAGAATTCCCAAACATTCCTTTGTTGATCAGAATAAAATAGTATAGAGCTCTTCATAACATGACCATGAGGACACCCTGTTTTTTGATGGGTAGTAATTAGGGGTGGGGCAAGATCTCCGGGTGTTCAGGCATTTTCAGCAGTTTACGTTACTGTGCTGGATCTTCTATTAACTACTTCCTAGGAAAAAGTTCTTTCCTCTGAGCCTGCTGTCTTACATACTATCTTTCCCAAAATGCCTGGTGGTTCCAGCCACATTACTATCACATAATTATACCGCATATACAACCTACTTGGGTTGCCAGTAAAGTGGACAAGATCCAACATGAATGATTCCAATGACTGGCTTTGCAGATACAGATAATCCCCATCACTCCTGAGCCTCACCAGCCTGAAGGAGACACTGTCCTTTCCGCCTGGCTCCAAGCTCCTGTACACAGTTGCCTCAGCAATGCTACCTGGCCCAAGAGGGGGGATGCACAGGAGCCGACCCTCCTGATGGTTTCCGCTGCAGCACCCTTAGTCACTGTGTGTTGTTTCAACCTCCTGCTTCCAGGTGTTCCACTTCTGAGCACAGGCATTTGTGTAACAGCTCCCACCTTTAGAAGGGCCCATGCCAGGATGTGGTTTACTTCTGCAAATTGTCAGTAATCCACCTTCTAAGACTGCCATTTGAGAGAGGAGGGCACCCACAGCATTCCTTCTCTTGTTAGACTGGAGCTTTTACATACATCATATATAATATAATTTCATTTCCTATACATCTACTTCTCTATTTCATCTTTTAAGCAATCTTTATCAGGAACAGAACTTTCTATGACATCAAAAATGTTCTATTTGTGCACCACCCAACACAGTAGCCAAGAGCCACACGTGGCTACTGAGCATCTGAAATATGGCTAGTGCTGAGGATTTAAATTTTAAATTTTACTTAATTGTAATTAATTTAAATACCACTGTGGCTAGCAGCCGCCTACTGAACAGTGCAGCTCTGTATCTCTACATCTCACCTCAACCTCCCCCCCTTTTCATCTGTCTCTCCTTCCATTTCATTTGTCTCCCCATTTCATCCCCCCTCTTCATTTTATCTACCTTTACATCTTATATTTACATAACAAATATGTAACATAAGATGCATATATCTTTATTATATAATTTATAAGACATACTATGTTTTGTAATTCCTTTATTGTAATATATATTATTTTTTTCTGTAAGTTCTAGGAGGTGGGAAAAGCTGCCACTTAGTCTAACATCCTAAAATAGAAACCTATTCTGCTTTTGTTTTCTCTACAGAATAGAGTGAAAATCTAAATCAGGCAAGGAAATAACATGAACACTACATTTTAATTAAATCCAAGTCTCTTAACAGAATCGATTACATTCCAGAATACTGGGGTAAAAGGCAGAAAATACTTTAGACCAACGTGGTATCTGAGACAATTACATCCAAGAAATCATGGAGAACTACCAAAAGGGTGAACACCAGAAAATACTGTACCTAATTTTGAAAAGAGGCAGATTCCATAAACAACAGAGAAGTAGACCTGATGCAGGTAAGTCTGAATCTCAAAAAAAAAAAAAAAGAAAAAAAAAAAGAGAACATATTGTTTAAAAGAGCTTAGGCATCCAGCTGTTATCACTGAGATGCTAAGAATACATAACCAGCAACATAAACACTTCCTTTCTGAGAGGACTATAGAGATATAAAAATACTACAGACATCTTAAAACTTAAGAGTCCCCCTATAAATAAAACATAAATTCACTGGTTAAATGATAAAACAGGTATAAACTAGCTAGAAAACCTTCAAGTCTTTTTGCTTTGGGATAGAACTTCTACTTACTATCTGCTGAGCAGTTTTAAGCACCCAGCTCCTTTACATTCCATAGTAACCATATAAAGCAGGTATCATTACTATCTCTATTTTATAGATAAGGACACTGAGGTACAAAGAGGTCAAATGCTTTGCCAAATGTCACTCAGCTAGGAAGCGGTGAAGCCAGAATTTACAGTCAGGCAGTCCAGTTTTGGAGTACCTACTCTTCAACACAAAGCTAAACTGCCTCTTGAAGTGTTCAGTGATCCAAGACCAAGTCAATTAATTGAGAAAAATTTCTAACCATCGGTCTATGTTTCTGGCTTTACATCTTAAAAATAAGAATCTCTAATCACATAAAAATATTTTTAGCTATAATTTAGAATCTATCCTTAAGAAATCTGCAGAAGAAAAGAGCCAAGAGAACCAAAACAAGAAATGACAAGTTTTAAAAAAGCTCTACAGACTGAAACATTGATCCAACAAGACAATAAAAGACACATGTATTTTAAAAAAAAATTACATAAGAATCTGACAAACTCCAAGATTAAGAATGACTGATGTTAAAAAAAAAAAAAGTTTGAAGTAGTCCCAAAATTAGCATGAGCAAAAGAAGTCCGTGCTATATTGTCAAAAATATATACACTCCACTTAAAAAAAAACCTGAGCCTAGAAAAAATAGTTTATATGCAGCAAAAAAAGTCAAATTATTTATGCTTTAGTAAACATTTTATTTACTGGAGTTAACTTTCCTTTATTTAAATAAAATATATAAAGCCATATATTTTATAATAATTCTTTACTCTGCTTACTGAAATGATCCTTAAGTCCTTTCCCAAAGTCCACCACTTTCATCAAATGTATATTTTCAAATACCTATTTACCTGCGTAATTCCTAAACCCATGGATTAGGAAAAGTAATCTAAAGGTAGAGGGAAAATGCTTTTGTACTCATTTCTGGCAATAAAAGATAAAAATTAACCAACAAAGAAACACATACGAAGGTTTAAGCAGTATTTTACATTTTACATTAAATAGATCCAAACACTCCTGTAGACTTCACTGAGCTCTGGAGGCGTAACAATTTTACCAGACATTTATAATGTAGATTCTCCTATGTGTCACTTTAACAAGACAACCTGTGCCCGTGGGGACCCTCAGCAGCACTTGTGGCTGGTGTGCTGGCAAAACAGAGGCAAAGATCCATTCAGGTCAGGGCTGATCCAGCAAACTCACAAAACTCTGGTGCTAACATTACCCCTGTATCTTGTTCCCTATCCATTAGCCCCAGACAGTCTAAGGACTTTGAAGCACCAAGCTCTCTGAAATACAATGGTGAGTCTTAAGGCTGACCTTAAAGATCAAATAAACATCTTTGCATCAATCTGTTAAAACTCATCCCATAGAGTTCAAAAGATGGGGGATAAGAAACTAAACCAAAGATCTGCATTTGGAGAGCTCAGTGATCACACAGATAAGAGGTGAGGCACTGTTCTGAAAACAGATGCTCTGCGTTATCTACCTAGCAAACATGAAACATTTTCTCTGGAGAAAAGGAATAGCCCAGAAGAGAAGACCTACATGCGTAACGGTATTTGGGAGTCATCAGAGACGATGATCTAGTATAACCTTACTGAAAGCCAGACTGCTAACAGGCATCAGGTCTTTAACATGAATCAGCAATTTCACCTTCAGGAACTTATCACAAGAGATAATTTATCATAAGATCATGTGAGTAAAGAGTTAACTAAAGAGGTGTTTGCTGCAATACTATTTATAACATCAAAGCAATGGAAACACTTAAATACTCAAAAAGAAACTGATACTATTTAATGATACATACAGACATTAAAAAAGGAAAAGAGGGATATAAGATGCATGTAATACCTTACATGAAAAGGACAATATGCAAAATACATGGAGCCAATACTCAGGGCTAAGCTTTCTGCTTATGTACCTTTTTCCCTAGGATGAAATTAGCTTACTTGAATAATTAATAAAAATAATTAGATTACATGATTCTTGAAAAATGGATAAATTAACTGTAGTCTTAGGCTTAATGATATTTGGATCTCAAAAAATAATTTAAGAAATCATTAAGAAACTAGTTAACATTTGCTTCTTTAAAAACATCGATACAGCTCCATCTTGTCAAATTAGTTTTAAATTTAAATGAAATCAATGATTTCAATGGAAAAACTAAAATATATAAAAAAAACTGAACCACAGATGAAAGATTCCATGATCAGTTCTCTATATTCTTACTACTATGCCCTTGAATGATACTAGTAATTGATAAATCAATAACCATCAAATAGCTACATGCAAACACCTTTAGCGACAGATTTTTCAACTTAGCATTTTCAGTAGTGTATATTTAAAACATTCTTATTTCCTATATTGAGAGATGACATTAAGAATTTTTGATCACTAAATGCTTCAGGCAAAACAAAATTTATCTTCAAGCATTAAAAAAAAAAACTTGAATTTTTTGGAAAACAAAATAAATTGTACAAAAGCACTCTTGAAAAGGTCAAGTAAATCAAGAAATGTCTACTTAGCAGAATTTAAAATATTAAAGCATAAAGGCAAATATGTGTAAAATACTAAGTGGGAAGAACGTAAAACTGATATAAAAACCAAAAATCTACTGGATAATTAAAAATGTGGGTAAAACAAATGGGCCAGTAGAATAGAAAAGGGAATACATTCCATGTATATTTAGAAGTAAATGTGACAGAAATGGCATTTTACAATGCAGTAAAAGATAGACTGTCATTAACTGACTAATCCATCAATAAATGACGAGGGGACATTTACTATCACTTTCAAACAATTAGTTATATCTCTATATCATATATACCATGAACAAAAAATCCTAATGGATAAAATTATTAGGAAAAAAGTATACAAAAATTTTATACTATTTTTGTAGTTATGAATTGAGAAGGCCATCTTAACTATATTCAGAAAACCTAGAATCTACACAGGCAAAGACAAAACTAATTTGTCTTAGAACCGTAAACTCAGAACCAAACAGAAAAGTAGCCAATGGATATAAAAAATCTGTAGCAGAAATAAAAATTTTTATTTTTAAATATTTTATTTATTTATTATTGTATTACTTATTTTATTTTGGGAGGGGAGGTAATTAGGTTTAGTCTTGGAGGAGGTACTGGAGATTGAATCCGAGACTCATGCATGCTAAGAATGTGCTCTACCACTTGAGCTATACTCTTCCCCCCTAAAATGGCTAATAAATATTTTTAAACAACTAATCTGAGTGAACAAAAAAAATTTTTAACCGATCAGTTATGAAAAAATTTAAAAGATCCCTGACATTCAGTGTTGGGCAAGGTTGTGTAGGAAAAGATATACTCATATTTCAAGGAGTTTAAAAAGGCAGAATGTCTTGGAGGACTTAAGTACATTAACTACACTTAAACATATATTCTTTTTGACCCAGCTATTCTATTATACTTCTGAGACTCAATCTTGCAGATACACTCACACAACTATACAAACCCGCATCACCAGGATGTTCTCTGTAGTACTAACTACAATGCTCAAAACTAATAAAAGTAACTCAATGTATGTAGCATGAGAAGAGGGACAGGCTTAAGTAAACTAAACAACATTCATACAATGAGTATTATGCCATCGTTTTTTAAAATAAAGTAAATCTGAATATAATGATGTAAGGCTGCAAAAGATAAACACTATCCTCTCTGACAGCTTTCCCATCTTGACTTCCAGAACTTGAAACTGTGATTTGATTTCTCCTTTTAATAGCCATCAAATTGTGAGTTCCAATTTTCTATGGAAATCTATTCCATAGACTAGAAAATCAGTTTTTTAAGATCCACGTACTATGAGATAAATAGGGATTTTATAAAAATGTTTTTGTATACCAACTGTATTATGAAAAAAAAAAGTGTTCAAAATTGAACAATAAAGATAAGACCTTACTGAATATGGAAGAATTTCTGATCTCTATACTGCCCCTCCAAAAAAACCAAAATCAAAATTTTGTCTGCCTTCCAAGATAATAAGCCCAGTGAACAATACTTTATGCAATAAATTTCAACTTCTGAATGCCAAATATGATTCCCATAGCAATTTGTGAAAGATTTTTAAGATATAAATTAGATTTAGTAATAACCTATTTAAGTTATCTGCTTGATAACCAGCTAAAAGTCTCAAGTTTAAAAAATGATTCATAATTTCTAAAAATTTAAAAAACATTTCATGCTTTCATTCAAATGCTTTAATAGTGGCCTCCTTAAGAAATACGAAAACAGCCAATTCCTGAAATTATACTTTAAATTTTTGTCCCATTAAAAAAAAGAGCAATTAATGACATATTAATACCTCATCAATCACAGCTGATGTTCAAAGATGCTTGATAACTGAAAACTATCTGATGATATCACAGCTGATATGATAAATATAAATCTTGACCTCTCAGTCTCAACTTCAAAGTGATGCCACCTACTTTGTACAAAAAAGTCTAAATATCTCAGATCATTTTCACATACTTCTGACAAAAGAATCACCTTATAAGTGATAATTTACAAAGAGTTCTATGGAATAACTTCCTAGTTCATTAGAAATCTAAATATTTCTTACTTGTATGAAATGTTTAACATAATTTAGGTGGCTTCTCTATACGAAAATCCAGTCATGATGAAAAACTACCAAAAAAAGTCCCCAGAACACTTTATTTCGAGGCAGTGATTACCTCTGAGGAGGGAGGAAGCAGAAAGAGTTGGAGAGACAGGGTTTTAGTTGTTGCTGTAACTTTACATCTAAATAAACACTGGAAATTAAGTTGTTATTTTGCAGGCAGATTTCCCTGGTTCTAAACAATCTGCTACCTCTTTGTGACCTTGAGAAAGTTATTTAATCTCCCTGCACCTCAGTTTCTTTTATCTGTAAAATGGGGACAATGCTTTTTGCTATATATGATTAAATCAGTTGACATATGTGAAGTGCTTAGAATAGTACCTGACACATGGTAAATTTTACTGCCATTATTATCATCAGCCTCACCAGCTGTAACTATCAACCCTGAAATCTGCTGGTATGCACTGGGCGGGAAAAGCGGGAGTTAGGTGGAATGGTATCTGGTCTTTTTTCTACACTTACATTTCAAACATAAATGCTATTTTTGTAATCAGTGATATATAGCCAGTTTAAGTGAGAAAGCAGTATAAAGTGGAATAACAAAGTTTTGGTCTTCTCTTCAATTTTCAAAAACATGAGACAATTCAGGCTTTGGAGTTTGATATTTATTTTTAGCAGGAAGAATATACTAATGATGATGACATCGTTAGAAGGTACGCCCATGTCCAATACCTGCAACAGAAGCTCAACAGAAGTTAAAGAAACCACACCAAAGGCTCAAGACAAAAGTTGTAAGACATTACTTACCCTTAATTCTGCTAACAATAAATACAACAAGTAACAGTGTATTTAGTACTTAAGTTTCATCACAAGATCGAAAACAGGCAAGTTAACTATCAAATGTACTTTTTTCTTTATTTCTACCTTTTCCTTCCTAGGTTAAAACTGGGCAACCTCTCTAAAGGTAGAGCACAGTGTCAGAAACTATGTTCTGAGAGTGTATGTGTGAGCAGAGGAGGGGCAGAATGAAAAAGGGGTGATGCTAATAAAACAATTTGGGGTGGGAGAGCTCTGCTGACAACAACTTAATTAGCTGCTATCACATGTGGAAATGGCAATCATCTCTGGCACAGAGGCTGCTGAAATAAGAACTCAACTCTAATAAAAGCAACTTAACAGAGGCAACATCATAGCATATCTACAAATTTAAAGAGAACTGTCTCTTCAAAAAAGGAATCCAGACAAATTGGAAGAGAAATGTCTATAGTGGCAAACAATTTAAACAAGAACTAATCAAATGAAAGATTCTTTTAAATAAAACCAAATCTGGCTCATCTATCCATGACAACGGCTACTCTGTTCATAGGATATATGAGTGTTTCTTTTTTTAACCCTCCATCTCCAGACATCTCATCAACAGCATCAATCATCAATTTAAAGAAGCAACAACCTTCTACCTGAGGGTGTGTATGAGCTGGGAGTTGGGGTAGGAATATGTTTAGCATCAGAATCAGAGATGGAACAAAGAAGTAACTTGAACACTACCTTCCTGAGCAAAACTGATGAACTGTTCAGGAACAGGGAGACTGGGAACTAGCTTATCTGTAACAAATTCTATGTGTCCCAAAGTCTTTGTTTCTTAGTTGTGTACTCAAAAGACTGCAAGTACTCAGAACAGGAATTAAATAAGTCCAACTACAATTTACTGCAGTTGATATCAGACTTTATACCAACTGCTATTTTTGTTATTGAAGATAAGAGTTTAAACTCATACAATAAATTACTATTACTGGAATTTCACATGAATAATTTTAAAATGCAACCAATTTTGTTAATTCCAAATTTCTAAATTTACTTAAGCAGACTGATTTGGTTCAAGTAAAAAGAAACCAATCAACGTTAAGGAGTAGCTTACCTGGGCCAAAAGGTCTAAAAAAAAAGGTCTATGTCAAAAAAATTACAAAACTTAAGAGAACACTCAGATAGTTTTAAATTCCTACCAAAAGGGAATAAATAAGCACTAAAGAAGGAAAAGGTTACGCACTTCTAATTTGTGCTCTTTCTCTGCAAGGGCTTCCTTTTGACAGCGAAGGAAATCTGCTAGCATTCGAGTGAGCTGCTTCCTATCATCGATTTCAGCCGCCAGTCTGCCGTTGTAATCTGCCAGCAGCATGCAGGCATCCTCTACCGTTTTAGAAAGCCTTTCTCCAGATTCTTTATCTAAGAAAAGTACAGAATAACAAAATAATTACACAACAAAAACAATGCCATACGCTGTTTCCTTATCCCAACTCCCAGAAAAGTTCCAGATCACATTTCCTTTCCTTACCTGTTATTTTATCTAGTAGGGAGACTTCTTGAACTTCAACAGGCAGAGAAGCTATCCTTTGGTGAACTGCTGCATCACCTGAAGCTGCATTTTCTAGATCTTGCAGTGCTCTAACGAGATCTAGAGTCTAAAAAGTTATACAACTTTAGAACCAAGATAAATGAAGCTGAAACAAGTATAGAAGACTGGAAATTCATTTCATATCCTTTAATCCTTATGGGCTATTTACTAGTTTAACTATAAACTGCTTTTGAACACAGTCCCTTTTATATATTATGAAAAAGAAGCTATACTATGTTAGGTATTGGAAATATATAAATTGGAAACATATAAATGTTTCCAATGGTAGAGACAGACAGTGTAAAAATAATTATCTATTAGAATGATGTGATTCATTTATATGCCAAGTACATTTAGTGGTAAAAAGGAAGGCAGGCTGTAACTTCAACCTAGAGAATACAAGTCTTAACGTATGTTACATTTATTCTATTATTATTATACCCAAGAAGAATTTGTAGTATTAAATTGAATATTGGGGAATGGGGGATACAAATCATCATCCACCACAACATAGAACAGTCTCCCAAATTCCACTTCTCAATGATGTCATTAAGGCACAAGAGAAATTTAGTTTTGCAATCTGTATGTTCATATAGTATCTTCAACTAGTCTACGGTTTGTTACTAAGATAATTAAAATATTATTAGGTTCCATATATCTGGTGACTAATATTTATATAATGCTTAACAAGTATTTTATCATTACAATATTTTAGTTGCACTGTTTTCATATCAGCTATAATTAGGAGGGAAGGGCAAGTCTTTGCTGATGATTTCAAAACTCATAATGTCTCTAAAGTTACTCTAAAAAAAAATGAGTAAATTTTCTTTTTATTAGAGTCCATCCCCATCCCACCTCTTTTTTTTTCTTTCTTTTTTCATCTCTAAGCCTAGATCTTGAAATGCTAGGAAATTACACACATGCATGAAAAATACACGGTATTATCAATTCTCTGTACATATTTAGATGACACTGACAGCCAATTATTGATTTTTCTTTAAGCTCTTCCCTTAGAAAAAATGCTACCACTGGAGTGTAGCACATAGAAAATGATCAAACACGATAAGAATAAATGAAACCCAATAAGAAATATACTATCCCAAGTGTGCTTTTAATTCATTACTATGTGTTTAAAAATCCCAATATTTTAAAAAATAATTTTGTTATAAGATATATCCCCTCTACAATGAAAGTGAGCTTAAGAGCAATGACAATTACCAGGAAACTTGTTTCTCATAGTGCCCCAATTAACTTATATATTATTATTTTTTAATCAGTCTTAGAAAGTTCTAAAAAGAAGAAACCAGGCTTATGGCTTTGACAATGTACGCATGCTTTAACTACAACCTACTCTCACCACACCTTCACACTCCTACATGAGTTAATTCTAAATTCCCAACGCTTGATCAAGGATCAGATAAGAAAGCAAAGTTGTCTGAAACAGCACCATGGACTTCCTGATAGAGGAGAATGCAATGAGTTCAACTGGATCCTCCAAAGAGAAATTGTAGCCATTCTTATAAAGCCATAAATAAAATGGTAACTATACAGCTGAACCATTGAGAAATAAGCAGTACAATTAATCTGAAAATAGTCATAAAACAAAAAGCAGTAGCATTTTATACAAATACTGAGGGAAGAGCCAGCCAGTTACTCAGATACTCCTAGGAAGTACAACTTAGGTTACTCTTTCATCTGGGAGAATTACTACTAAATATAGGTCAGACCCTATATTTAGAACTGGAGTAAAATACCATTCATGGAATCATAATGGGGCTCTTCGTATGAAGTGATTCCCTGTCTTAAATTATTACCAAATAGAAAGAAATACAAGCCTTAGTGTCCGGTTGTTCCAAGTGTTATGGTATTACACCTCTATTCAAGCTCTTATCCATGGTGACCATGCGGGCTTCAGCATTCCTGTCATTGAGTCAGCAGGGGCTTCACTCACGTACTAGCTGAGAGCCCCAGTCAAATTCTTTCTGCCTTCGGAGTACTTAAACTGCTATAAACCTACAGTTCTAGGCAGTAATTGGCTTATCTTTATTTTAAGCTCCTTTCATTGGGGAAGAGCTCCATCCAGCCTCAGGTTTCATGCAGTGAGTTCTGGTCTAGTCCTTAAACTACCCTAGAGCACGTAAGCTATTTTTACTCTATAAGGATACTAATTTCTGCCAACCATGTCTACTTCCAGACCAAAGTTCAGCAGGAACCATGCTGTGGCTCACATACTGAATTACGTTTCTGTACCATTTCTAGCCCATGAAGATATTTACCTTGTTTTAAGAGTATGGCTATGTCTTCATTTTCTCCTTTTAAATTTTATCTGTCCCTCCTATATGTTTGAAATATAGAAGGAGGAAGCTTTAAGACTCAATGTCCACATAATTAATGTAAAAATGTTTTTCTGAAATCATCTGATGGTTAAGGAATACTATACTGTACCAACCTGGGAGGACATGGAGTAACAAGATAATGATTCTAATTCATTTTGTTTTACCATGGAACTACCTGGTTCTACATAGCTGTGTAGAACCGTATGAATACATACTCATTAATCTCTAACATGCATTTTTACATGTTTAAAAGCAAAAAATACTTAAAAGAGTAGTGTTTATCTCTAGGAACGGAATTTTTAGTGTACTTAAAATATAAATAAAATAGTCTTATCATATAATGCTTTATCTATTTAAAAGGAAACTGGATATCTCACCAGATCTAATGATACTTAGCAATTAAATCCTCTTTCTATGCAAAATATGACTGCCTAATGTACAATATACAACACACTAAACACAAACTATTTATTAACCAGAAAACAACTCACGTAAGCTTCTTTCTGGTACCCAGAATTATATTAAAGTCAATCTACAGAAGTAAAACATCAGAATCAATAAAGCTTGGCGACTAAGGTACTCCCTTAAGAGAGAAAAACTGCTACCTGTGGAGGTTCACTTGGAGATCCTAGAGAGGAACAGTTTTCATTTTCATCCACCTTTATCTGTTCATAAGTTCGCTTCCTAGGCTTCTTATCGCCATCTGAATTGAACGAACATTTAAGTTTTAACGAGACAGTGTACATTTTAATGAAGAGATAATGATAAAAAATTATATACTTACAAAGAGCTTGCTTAAGTTGTTCTAATACATCATTTTCATAAACAGACCTTTCTTCCCATATAGATAACACTCTTCCAAGGTGCTTCTTACAACTCTCATCAGTCTCACTAAAGAAAAATAAAAATGTTAACAGTAAAAATACACAGTCTATTGAAAAGATAATGGTGATTTTAAACACCTCCCTCCCTGAAAAAAGCTGCCCAAATGTTTACTGAGCACCACTATGTACCAGCAGTTCAGGGATAAAGTGACCAAGACAGACATATTCCCTTAAAGCACTTAGAGACATATTATTAAACAAAAAAATTACCAAAAATGGTGGAAGTGTTAGTACTGGTGACTAGGGATTATCAAGAAGATGTCCCTGACCTAATGGGGGTTGAACGTGAAGCTAAGGAAGACTTCTAATGGGTGATTTTTAAATTTATTTAACAAATATTTATCGATCAAGGCACTATCTCTGACACTGGAAATACAAATGCAGCTTTATGGCAGCTGTAATTTGTAAGTGCCAGAGTGTTAAAGACAAGCAGAGACCGAGCCCAGTTCAAGAGAGATCAGGCAGGGTATCTGAGGAAGGTTATTTGAGGAAATGACATATTTAGTTTGAATTCTGAAGACTGGGTACATGGGGAGTGGGAAACCAGACTACTCCCAACCACTTCCCACCGGTTTCATCACTGCCACTGCAGACTGATGAGCCACTATTATCGCTCACCTGGATTTCTCTAACAGTCTTCTCACTGGTCTCCCAAGCCCTACTCTTTCATTCTATTCTCTGCTAATGCAAATCAGATCATACTCCTCTCACTCCTCTAAGAACCACCAATCATACCAAGAATAAAAGCGAAATCCTTATCCTGAACCACAAGGTGGACATGTTCTGCTTCCTGGCTACCTCTCAGTCCACGTTTCCTAAATACAAGTCTCCTTCCTGGCTGATTCTCCAACATGCCCAGCACATGGCTATCTCATTTTCTTCTGCCAGTGTTTTCTCCACCTAGGATCCTTTCCTCCTAGATAGTCAAATGGCTCATTTCATCCCTCCCTTTAGTCTCTGTTCAAATGCCACCTCCGTAAAGCAGTCAATCTTTATCTCATGAAATAACTGAGCACCATCATACTCTCTAGTTTCTTCCCTGCTTTGTTTCTTCATTGCACTTATCTTCTGACGTTGTTAATATTCACTTGTCTATCTAGTTATTACCTCTGTCATCCACTGAAATGTAAGCTCCACTACAACAGAACTTTGTCTCGTTCACTACTGTATCATCGCCTAGCACATAGTAGGTGGTCAATAAATATTTTACTGAATTCTAGCATGATGCAACATACATAAAAAAGCCCAAGGCAGAAAAAATTAAAAGAGGTTAACTGAACCTAAACTTAAACTGTGTAGACTACAGAGTGTGTGTGTGGGAGAAATGTGACAAAGGAGTCTGAAGGGATAGACTGGGCCATGAAGAGACAACTGAAATCTCACTCAGGACTTGAGACTTGATCTCTAGGACAAATGAGAACCCCCCAAAGGCAAGAGAGTGCAAGAGCTCTGCAACTCTGGTTACAGTTTCCTAAATGGATTAAACAATACTGGAGATTATTGTGATTATACAGAAATGACATTATGGTAAGTGGAATGGTAAGAAATCTAAAGAGCTGAGGGAACTTCGGGTACTAAATGGGATAAAGGAAGTGAAGGAGAAAGGACAGTGTGATGTATTATAAATCACTGTATCACAGAGAGTTCAAGGTAACACCTAATTTCTCATACAGGCATCTGCATAGATGGAGTTGCCCCTCATCAAGAGAGTGAAACCTAGAGAAGAAGCAAGTATCACAGGGAGCAAGGACATAATGAGTTCAATAACAGACACAGCGTGTTTAAGATGTTTGGAGGCATGTGACTAGAAAGCCAATACGCAATTAGACATACAAGACTAAAACAAAGGGAAACCATATGGACTGGAACATAGGACTATCAGTTTTTAGCGTGTGGATAATAACATATACATGAAATGTATGAAATCACCCAGAGAGCTAGTAAAGAGTATGACACCAGAAGAGGGACTAGGACTGAAGTGGAACAAGACAGTATCTAAACTGAAGGCTTAAATATTCATTTAAGAAAGCAACATACAGCAGTGTTGCACACTCTGTAATTTTTAAAAAATGTATCTACTGTGACTAAACCTGTAGGGCAGGTGGTGAATATATTTTCATCCTTAAATCATTCAACACAGACCATCATTCACCACTGGATTCTGTAATTCAGATTGATTTAATAATCTACCAAATATTTGCATATAATGTTTGGAAATAAACATGTGAAAAAGTTCAGACTTCTACTCTCAGAATTTTTCTGTAGCAAAATTCTCAACAGGTTTGATTATTTTAAATAAACATTCTATATTTCCAAAGCATTTAAAAATGTTATGACATACTCACACTCTAGAAAACCTAAAATCATTATAAGCAGTATGAGAGAAAAGGGTACCAAGTTTTTTCAGAAACATTAGTTGAAAGATTGATAGTATTATAAGCAGACAAATTTTCAGTTCAACACATTCCTTCATTCGTAATGAATTTCATTCCAATATGGTAGTTGCTTTTGGTCACTTAAAAAAAAGCTGAAATTCAAGTACTTCAAATGCCCAACTCAGCAACAGTTCAAAATTTTTTTCCTTCACAGGAAGTACTTAACATATTTACAAACATCATTTCAAATGAAATGTCTTTTTCAAATGAAAGTCTTTTCAAATGAAAACTTCAAAGAAATATATTCCCTGTTTTTCACTTTAATGTCTTACAGGCAAGTTTTAGCAAAAGGACATATTAGGCATTCAAAACAAATTACCTAGTACCCAAAACAATTATCATACCTTGAAACATGCTTAAAAGCCTCCACTATAACTGGTGCAAAATCTTTTGTAAACTCCGGCCCCTTCCTTTTGCTGTTCTGAATGACATCATTGGCTAGGTAGAGAAAAGTAAGCTTCCTGTTTGGTTTGGCTGAAACAAACAAACAAAATTAATCTACTTAAAATATCCTCACTTAACTTGGACAAGCTTTCTCAATATTTGAATTAAGCAGCTTGAGAACTACAACAAACCTACTAACCTTTGTGTGCCATGTTTGACCCGTAGCTTCTCATTTTACTACCAAACTTATCAAGTCACTATTCTTTACGGAATAACTACTCTATGGTTTCTGGAGATCACTCATGTGAGGAAAAAAGAGAACTCAAGTGGCAGAGGTGGTCAATGAATTATCTGTTCCCTTACTGAGTCATTGAATTACTTATTCTGGATTGCTAATCTTATCATTATTTCCAAACTAAGTAGTTTTATACACTGAAATCCTCACATCTGTGTAAGAATGCATGTCTGTGACTATCCTGTACTAAGTTTTAACTACATGAAATATAGCCACTTAAAGCAAGATGGTGATTGATCATGTTATTAAAATAGTGTGCTAAATCTTTAGTTGAATTCATGACTTTTAATACCCATGCTGATTTAAAAATCAGTCATTCAGTTATTGTGAAATGAGAGTACAAAATGTGAAATAAGTTGAAATTATGTATGTTTTGTTTATGAAATAAGTATTTGCCAAGCTTAACATAATAAATGTTAGGGAGACCAAATGGACAAAGTTAAGATTTTTCCCAACTTTGGATTACATGGTCTTGAATAAGTGATTCATTTTAACAAAAATATGCTCTTAATATATTCTGTAGGTATAGTCATCCTTCTAAAAGAGCAGACAAGATTTCAATAACTGTTGAGCAGAATACATTTTACTAGCTACAATGGTAAGTGGTATAGTAGCACTGATTATGACAAGACTCATATATATAAGGAAAATTTCTTAGTTGAACATTATCTTTTATACTGACTATTTTCATTACGTAATTTTACTAGAATTAAACTTGAATTATTTAAAGCCATACAATTATATTCAGAAACATCATACTTGTAGCATCCACATTACAATGGTGTAGGGGATTTATGATCAGGACTGATAATCCAATGCACTATTCATGTGAGCCAGCTTATTGGATTTAAGACAAAAATTTGGGCATGCTGCTTTTGGTCCTCAAGATCTGAGTATTCAATTTAAAATTTAAGACACTTTTGAGTTCATATCCTTCTTTTAGGGGAAACTAGCACCCTAACCATCTTATAAGAAACTGTAAAATATTGAGTTACATCTGATCAGACTTTACAGACCTGTGCTGCCATTGCATGACCTGGTTTGCCTGTCTACGAGTTGCAGCCCACCTCTTTATATGCTTTTTAAAGTTGCAGGCATAGAATAAAAATAAGGAAGAAATGATAATACCAGAGAGCAACTTCTGATTGTTCTGGCTCTTGTCTGGTTAGTGAAACCCATAGAGTATGTAACTGGTTAAGATACCAAGACCCCTTACCATAAAGATGATAATAATATTAAGTTTCCCAATATTCAACCCTATCTCTTTTTATCCACCCCCTGCTCACAGAAATCCCCAAGGAAAGAAAAGGCCTTATTCAATCCAAGTATTAACAGTATTAGTTAATCCAAGTATTTGCCTTCTCAGCATCAAAACGAGTTTAAAAACTCAATGTGCTGACAATAACTCAATTAAAAATATACAATTCAATGTTCTAAGCATTTTTATATATTACCTAATTAAATCCAAATAATGTAAGGTACATCATTAACTGCATTTGGCAGCTGAACAAAAAGACATCAAAAAGGTTATCTCCCCACAGTGAAACAGCAAGGAAAGGACCGTCCAGGATTTGAATCCATAAAGTCCAACTCAAAAGCATTCCCTCTTTACAACTAGACTATGCCTCCTGTCACAAATGAAAGGGGATATTATCTTTTTAGAAGATTTAGTATCAACTCAACCAAAATATATTAGAATGTTAGCAGCATTATTCACAATAGCCAAAAGGCAGAAGCAATCCAAGTGTCTGTCAACAGATGAATGGATAAGAAAAATGCGGTATACATATACAAATGGAATACTATTCAGCATTAAAAAGAAAGGACATTCTGACACATGCGACACATGCGACAACATGAATGAACCTAGAGGACACTATGCTAAATGAAACAAGCCAGTCACAAAAAGACATACACTGTGATTCCATTTACATTAAGTTCCCAAAGTAGTCAAATTCACAGAAAAAGTAGAATGGTGGTTGCCAGTGGCTAGGGAGAGAGAGAAATGGAGAGGTACTGTTTAATGGGTATAGAGTTCCAGTTTTGTAAGATGAAGAGTTCTGGAGATGGATGCTGAAGGTAGCTGCAAAACAGTATGAATTACTAAATACCACTAAATTGTACATTTTAAAATGGTTAAAGTTATGTTTATTTTACCACAAAAATTTAAAGTATATATTTACGCTATTTTTCAAATTTGTGAGCTACTGACCTCAAAAATAATTCAGAATCTTTTCTGCAATATACACTAAACTAAAACTTTACAAGATTTCAACATGCATTCCCAGTATATTCCAAAAGACGAACTCTGTACTAGGAGCATGGCTTTAGAATGGGATCCAAACACCAAGACATTATTTTTATTTTTTTCCTTGTGGAACCCAGGCTTAAATATGAGAAATGCCTAGAAATTGCCATAAATTATACCCTTCTCCAAATTTCCAGGGAAAAAAATTTACTTCCATTTAGTTTTATGTGTACCTTTATGTAGAACAAATAATAAACTAATGGAACTAATCACAACAAGCAATTCCAGAAGAAAATCACAAAAATGATTTTCAAATAAATTTTGATAACCTGCAAATAACAGAGCCATAAATTGTTATTAAAACATACAAAGTTAACAGAAAGGGCAAACAAACCATTTCACAATTTTTAAAAGAAACAACACTATTGGCTACAGAATATAAGGCTAATTAATGGGTCTGACATAATCAATTCCTATGTCTCTACTGTTCACAGGGTTCCTTATAAAGACACCTATTTTTCCAATCTTCCATTCAATTTACTAATATTCATTTAATGTTTGCCATGTGCCAGGGACCATGCCAGGTACAGACCAAAAATAACCTTTTCTGACCGATCAGGAAGTTTGCAAGCATCATACAAACTGGCATATGATAGGTTACATGACTAAAAATGTTAGTTCTTTTTCTTTATTCTTTCTCTTCACTAATATATCACACCAACACCAGAAGCATTTGTAAGTACAATATTATATCCCAGTGTGTCTGTGTGTATACTGCTGTGTTTAGATCAATAAAGGAAAAGCCAAATAAGGACCAGTCAACATTTATACTGTGAGAATGCATTTTCTTGCATCTCATCTAAATGAACTAAATTTTAAGCTCCTGTAGGTACTAAAGTCCTTTGTCCTTATCAACAGGTGCATCAAAGTAACAATAATAATAAAATCTGGCTGGCTAATAAATGAGAACACAGTATTACCTAAAAAGTTGAGCAAACTCCCCAAAAAGAGCAAGACAAGTTCAGTTCATCACACGAGAAGACGGTTACATAATAATTCACAAACAATTCAAATAAAAGATCAATCACAAATCAACCATACTTCAATTTTACAAAAAGGAGAACAGTCTGGGCTATTGAACAATATGAAACAAACTCAGTCAAAGGATTAAAGAAATGCCATCCAGTCTCACTAATTCATGATCAGTTCATAATGCAGTTTTACTTCTTCATAATCAGAAAGTGGCAGTATCCTTACTTACCTTCTTACACTGTTCAGACCATATGCCTACTTATTTTGATATGATATAGAAAGTCATAATGTAATTTAATCACTGTTTTTATGGAGATTGAAATTTAAAATGACAGTAGATGACAATGCTGATAAATACAATAGCTAAAAAATTTTTGTGTTATCTATAAACACAAGAACTTTCTTTCCAAAGAAAGCCTTCTACATAGAGAAGTAGAAAAAAATCTGAATAAACAAATATATATATATATATATATATATATATATATATATATATACACACATACATATGCATGTATACACATACACACAACAATGAGCATTACCACAGGTCTTACAGAAGGAAATCAGAAGAAAAGCTATTATCTTGAAACAAAAATCTATTAAAGATTTATTAACAACTGTTGGACAGCCCTATTTATTTCCCTGATGAATTACAGACTAAAAAACATGTTCATATGGACACATAGGTGGTTGTAAGGCAGAAACTGCTTTAACTTAGTAACAATTCTTTGTCACAGAAAGTGCAGAACCAACAGATGATTCCTGAATGGATTCCATCTGTCCCAGACAGCAGAGAGTTCAGTCAGACACAGACGGCTGCTGCTTAATTGCTGAGGTGGGTGAAAAATGGATGGAGCTGCTATAGTCCCGTATCACCACCAGGATGCCTCAGACTTTGGGCAGCCCATCTCTTGCTTAAAATCCTTCAAAGATGATCTGTTTTAACATTTGAAATTCTTAATATGACCCAAAGGCCCCAAAAGGTCTGTCTATACCCTCCACTCTCCTCTCTTTTCATGCCCAACTACTCCTCCAACTTCCCCAACTCCTACCATGCACTAGACCTCAGTTAAATGGGTTCCTCTAGTTTTCCTCTGACCACCCAGTACACACAGGTTAGGCAGCCCTGATATGCTCTCCTTGCACCTCATACTTTTCCTATGGAGCACTTACCCAAGCTATAATTGTTTTTATTTAATCTAGTGCTTCCCAACTGAATTCCATCTAAAGCAAAAATTGTCAGTCTCATCTACCAATCCAAGGAATCAACCCCAAAAGCTGATTCATAATTTGCTCAGTATTTACTAACAATAAATTTTGGCCTAAACCTATGCCTTTAATTATTGTTCCACTAACCTGGCTTCTGGTCTTAATCTCACCCAAAGGTGAAACGAAAACACATGTAAAATTACACTACTCTCAGAAACCTCAACTTCAGATTCAGATTATGAAAGACAAACTTCTTTACAGATGTAGCTACTCTTCCTTATTTTTGATGTATTGAGTTCAAATATGTTCCTTTCCTCACCCTCATTCTAGAGTTCTCACAAATCAATAACGTATTAAAAAAAAATGGGCAAGTAGTGTGAATGAGAAAGTCAAAGAAACACAAATGTTAAGCAAATAAAACCAACTATCATTTTCTACTTGTAGACTGATCAATATGAAAGCCTGACACTAACTAAAGTTAGCAAGAGTATGGGTGTCCCCTTTAAATACCTTCATGTATTGGTGATTAAAATATAAATTAGAGCAACCTCTTAGAAAAATAATTTGGGGATATCAATGAAAAATGTAAATGCAAAAATCCCCTGACCCTGCAAATTTCATTCTCTGAATTTATCCCTTGGGTGTATTCCCATAAATGCACAAAGAAATCACTAAGGATACTCATGATGACAACAAAAAAGAGAGGCCTAAGTAAGTCATGGTACAGCTGTACAATCCAATACTCAACAGTCGTTCAAAAATGAAACAGATTTATATACTGATATGGAAAGATATCTAAGACATAGTATTTAGTTACACACATCGACCTAAACACACACCCACAACAGATAGCTCTACTGTGAGGGAAGATCAAGAAAGAATTTGGCAGGGATCAAGAGTTATTAGCAAAGAATTAAATCATTAACAGGGAAACATATGAGCTATATACTAAATGATTAGAGCCTACATGCTGAAAAGGGCTTCTGGTTACTGCTGACTTAGTGCTCCAGTCACTGACTTTGTCCGGCAGGTGCTTTTACCCAGGGTCTCTCCTATTTCAACGTCTGGTAAAAAACAAAACAACTCCACCTAGTTCCAGACAAATAGACATATTTCCCATTTTAAAAGGCCAGGGGCAATCCTGGTTCCTCAAACCTTAAAAACTTTGATTTTGGTATATGCAACAAATGAACTCTTAAAATCTTGAAAAGAACAAACTTCATCCTGGAGCACTACACCACTATAAAAGACACTGTGAACTGGAAGAGTTCTAAAGAATACACATCACATTGTTTATTCACATTATGCTTACATCCACTCAGAATTGAAACTAAAACCTCTTTTGGCTTATTAAAAATATTTTAAAAAGTATAGTCAGTTACAATGTGTCAATTTCTGGTGTATAGGACAAAGTCCCCGTCATGCAGATATATACATACATTTATTTTCATGTTCTTAAATCTCTACCTTTCCTTTTATATACATTCCTCTTCTTGTACCAGCATCATACTCTTGCAGTTTCAATGTCTTTACAGTCTGTATGGATACCTAAAAGGGCATACTACTTCCATTATTATTTTCCCTTCAAAATTGTCAACACTCACAAGACAAAAATTTCCTTGGTTCTTCCTCCACATTTACTTTTCCCAGTGATTTACAGAATTAGCTTTAAGTTTCTTTTAAGAAAACAAATTTCTCATAGACTTTCCTGAATTTACAGATTGATCTGGGGATAACTGACCTCTATGCAATAAATTTTTACTTAGCATTTTTACCTACTATTGTACTTTAAAAAAATTACAACAATGCGTTTTAAACCAATAAAAAAGTAAAAATTAGTGTTTAGCATAGTTACATTAAAATAAGCTTGTTAAAATACTAACACAATATGTGAACCTGAAAATATCCTGTAATATCAAAGACAAAAAAACACCAGAAGAAAACATTAGTCTCAGAGTTCCAAATGATGTGTCCCAATCCCAATATAAAGACCAATTTGTAAGAGGACTTCTACTTCTGGGAAGATAGAGCAGACATACTTTTCCCTATTTCTCCTGCAAAGTACAACTACAAACCCTGGTCATCACAAATAAAGCAAACATAAGACAAAAGAAGGCAGACTGGCTGGAGACCTTGGGATCCAAAGAACAACACAAGGTGAGTTCCCAGAGCTTTCATTTTGCCTCATACATCTCAGATTCAAAGTTGAAGAGGCCAGCAACCCAGAAATCCTAACAGGTGCAGACATAAAAAGCTAAAACAAAAGCCTCCTCACTCTAGCCAAAGGACCAGGAAAAGGACAGCATAGTAAGACAGAAAACTTTTAGATAATAACCAATCTACTCCAGCCAAACAGACCACAGAAAGGAAAGAGAGAAAGAAAGAAAAAAAGCTGCAATCCCACTCACATCCACACCACCAAATGCTGTGATCTGAAGCCCAATACCTCTCCAGAGTGGTGTCAGAGAAGGCAAAGTAGGGAGCCTGGACTTCCACTCTCACCTAGCAGTAAAGCACTCCCCAATGGGTTGGTGTCACAGAAGGCTTAGTGGAAAGTCAGGACTTCATCATGGCCCAGCAGTATTAGGGCCACACATTCCTTCCTCCAACTCTAGTCAGTGGAAGTCTTGTGGGGAGCCAGAATTCCCACTTGCACCCAACGGTAACCTTAAGGGGTAGTGTCAGAGAAACCCAGTTGTAACAGGATTAAATAAGGACCAGCGTCTCATAACATAATACAAAGAAACTATGGATCAATAAAAAATCATTCAACATACCAAGTACCAGGAGGATCTCAAACTGAATGAAAAAAGATAATCAACAGATGCCAACACTAAGATGACAAGAGATTTGAGAATTATTTGACAAAGACTTTAGGGCAGCCATCATAAAAATGCTTCAACTAGCATATGCAGGTGTGTCAAAAATACAAAATTAATGGGATAAAGTTGAAGCAGTGCTGAGAAACTTGTAGCACTAAACGCACACATTAAAAAAGATGAACAAGTCTAAAATCAATAAGCTAAGCTCCCACTTCAATAACTTACAATAAGAGAAAAATAAACTCAGGCAAACAGGATGAAATAATAAATGTAACAGCAGAAATTAACAAAACTGAAAACATAAAAATAAAGAAAAAACTGCTTTCCCCCAACATAATTGACATACAGCACTGTATCAGTTTAAGATGTACAGCATAATGGTTTGACTTACATATACTGTGAATTGATTACCGCAATAAATTTATTTAACATCCATCATCTTGTAGAGATGTAAAAAAGATTAAAAAAATGCTTCTCCTTGTGATGAGAACTCTTAGGCTTTACTTTCTTAACACTGTCATACATATCACAGCAGTGTTAATTATAGTAATCATGTTGTACATTACATCCCTACTACTTATTTAGCTTATAACTGTTAGTTTGTACCTTTTGACCACCTTCTTCCAATTTCCCCTCCTACACTCCTACCTCTGGCAACCCCAAATCTGATTTCTTTTCTTAGGAGTTCGGGTTAGTGGCCTTTTTTTTTTTTTTTTAATGATTTCACATATAAGTGGAACCATATAGTGTTTCTTTCTCCGATTTATTTCACTTAGCATTACATTCTCAAGGTCCATGCACATTGTTACACATGGTAGCATTGTTACAAATGGCATTTCCTCACTTCTTTAAGGCTGAATAACATTCTGCTGTGTGTGTGCATATATATGTATATACACATATATGTATAGATACATACATACACACAACTTCTTTATCCATTCACCTGTTGATGGACACTTCAATGGACAATGTTTCCATGTTCTGGCTATTGTATCAGTTTTATTTCAATATATTAGCAATGAATATATGAACACTACATTAAAAATACAATAATACCTTTTTAAATTGTTCAAAATAACTGAAATACTTAAGTGTAAATATAACAAAACACGTACAGGACTTGTATGCTGAAAGCTACACAATGTTGATACAAAAACATAGAAGCAGTTCTAAATAAATGGAGTGATGTATCATGGTCATGGATTAGAAAATGTAACATAATAAAGGGGTCAATTTTCCCTAACCTGAAATGCAGGATTAATGCAACTCTTATCAAAATCCCAGCAAAATAACTTTTACTGATATAGACCAGGTTATTCTAAAGTCTTTAGAGAAAGGCAAAAGAACTAGAATAGCTAAAACATTTCCACAAAAGAGTATCGGGAGGAATCAATCTACCTAATTTCAAGACTTACTCTATAACTAACCAAGCAATCAAGATTACCTGTGGCATTGGTGGAGGGAGACACACATGGATCAATGAAATAGAAAAGAGAACCCAGAAACAGACTCACACAAATATATTCAAGTCAAATTTGACAAAGGAGCAAAGCAACTCAATAGAGGAAAGATAGCTTGCCCTTTCAACAAATGGTGCTGGAGCATTTGAACATCAATACACAAAAAGTGAACCTTGACCTAGATTTCACACCTTGTACTAAAATTAACTCAAAATGGATCATGGACTTAAGTAAAAAACTATAAATATTTTAGAACAAAACATAGTAAAAATTCTTTGGAATCCATGGCTAAGCAGAGCTCTTAAACTTGACACTAAGAGCATAATTCAGAAAAGAAAAACCTGATAAACTGGGGTTAAGCAGGGGTGTGCTGGGAGTGAGATGGATGTGGCTATAAAAAGGCAACCTGAGGGCTCCTTGAGTGGTAGAAATGTTCTATATTTGATGTTCTGATTGACAAATGACTATATTAACATCAATACCACAGTTATGATATTGTTTTATAATATCTATAATTGGAGAAATTATTTTTTTTAAAAACAGTTTTCTATGATGCTACCATTGGGGGAAGCTGGTGAAGGGTAAACAGGATTTCTCTGTATTACTCCTTACAAATGAATGTAAATCTATAATTATCTAAAAGTAAATGGTATTTTCTAGAAATTTCATGTTAAGACCTCTAGTTTTAGGGCTAAAGCATCACTGCACAAGCACTCCCAGAAGACAGTGGCTGGAAGAAAACCCAGACAATATTCACTCTACGTATCTATTTACAGACCTTAGTATCAATCTGAGTGACTTAAATCCAAAAGGATCTGGAAGCTAAAGCTTTAAAAACTAAAATAATTACTATATTAAATTAGGTAAGATAATGATGAAATAAAACAAGATTAATGTAAAGCATTTAATCTGAGAACAGTTCTCTAACTTTCTGGTGTCAGGACCACTTCTTACTCTTACAAATTACTGAGAACTCCAAACAGCTTTTGTTTACGCAGTCATATCCACCAATACTTACCTTATTAAAAATTAAAACAGAGGAATTTTTGAAATATGTACTAGTTTGCTGAAAACAATGTAAAAAAATTGCATGTTAACATGAATTTGTTTAAAAAATATTTTTCAAAAAAATTTTAATGCGAAGTCCTATTGTTTTACATTTTTGCAAATCTTCAGCTCAACAGAATACAGCTGGATTCTCATACCTGCTTCCCCATTAAATATACCACAGTATATTGTTTTAGTAAAAGTAATGAAAAAAAGCAGACCTCATCCAGATAAAAACTTGGTAAGAAAAAAGTGTTTTAACAGTCTTTACAGGTAACTGTGGATAATCTTTCAAACTACACTAAAACCCAAGCTGTAGTTTTTAAACAGAGTCTAAACTGTAATGTGGAATCTGAAAACATATCAATGAACTTTTAAAACTCTCTTATGTTAAAATATTTTAGTCTACCATGCTCTTTGAATGGATCTTTTACTTACGTATAATTTTGTAACATCATGCATTAGCCTTTTGAAAAATATTGGTTTGCTAAGTTACACAAAAATTCCAACTGTTGAAACATTTTATTAGGCAATATTTAAAAATCACATTTATAACTATATTTATTGATTTCATCAGAAAGTGTTTAAAAGCACTGGGAAGTTGTCAGACACATGGTGACACATTTTAAGTTTTCCAAAATTCTAATTTTTGCTTGAAAATTACAATTTCATAATGGGAAACAAATACTGTTAGTTGCCTTCCCTAATGAAGTAGGCTCATTACATTCATTTTTGAGAAAATATCTACTAAATACCCCTGATTGAATAACCACAGTTTCTCTTGTCAGTCATTTTTTTCAAACAAAATGGTGCTTCATAAAAAAAAAAGCAGCTGATTTAGTTCACAACTCAATTATACAGGCATATTTATCCAGAATGTGCAGTATGTAGTATTTTACTTTAAGCCTTATTTTGTCACATAGATTATTAAAAAGATGTGTAGTCACATCTAATGTCATGCTCAAAAGTCGAAGACTGAGAGCTTTTCCCCTAAGATGAGGAAAAAAGAAGGATGTTCACTTTCACTGCTTTAATTCAATATAGTATTGGAACTTTTAGCCACAGCAACTAGGCAAGAAAAAGAAAAAAAAGGGCATCCAGATTTAAAAGGAAGAGTTAAAATGATCTGTTCAGCAATTCAGCAAAGTTGCAGGATACAAAACACTCAAAAATGAATTGCATTTCTATAAGTTAACAAAGAACAATCCAAAAAAAGAAACTAAGAAAACAATTCTAGTTACAATTATATCAAAAAGAATTAAATACTTAGGAATAAATTTAACCAAAGAGGTATCAGACTTGTACACTGAAAACTATAAAAGGAAATAAAAGATACAAATAAATTGAAATACATCCCATTTTCATGGACTGGAAGACTTAATACTATTAAGATAACACTACTCAAAGCAACCCACATATTAAATGCAATCCCTATCAAACTTTCAATGGCATTTTTGCAGAAATAGAAAAACCCACCCTAAAATTCATATAAATCTCCAAGTGATCCCAAATAGCCAAAACAATCTTGAAAAAGAAAATTAATTGAAAGACTCATACTTCCTAATTTTAAGAGTTACTAGAAAACTACAGTAATCAAAATAGTATGGTGGAGGCATAAGGACAGACATACAGACCAACAGAACAGAGAGCCCAGAAAAAAAACCTTGCTAAGAGTCATCACTAGTCATTATGGAAACATGAAATTGAAACCAATGCTACACTACACTTACTACAGTATCTTTTTTCAAAACAAAAATGAAAAACAGAAAATAACAAGCACTGGTAAAGACGTGCAGAAATTGGAATCCTAGTGCACTGCAAGTGGGAATGTAAAACAGTATAGTTGTTCCTCAAAAAATTTAGCATAGAATTACCATATGATTTAGCAACTCCACTTCTGTGCACATATTCAAAAGAATTAAAGAAAGGATTCAGACAGGTATCCTTATAAGTATGTTCATATCAGCATTATTCACAACAGCCAAAAAGTGGAAGCAACTCTGTATCATCAAAAAATGATTAAATAAAATGCGGTATATACATACAAGAGCATTATTCAGCCTTAAAAAGGAGAGTAATTCTCACATGCTACAACATGGATGAACCTTGAGGATATTATGCTAAGTTAAGTAAGCCAGTCACAAAAGAATAAATTGTAAGATTTCACTTCAGTGAGGCAACCAGAGTTGCAGAGTGACAAGAAGCAGAAGGGTGGTTGCCAGGAGTTGGGGGAAGAACAGGGAATTATTGTTTAATGGGTATGGAGTTTCAGTTTGGGAAAATAAAAAGAGTTTTGGAGGGAGATAGTGAAGATGTTTGGAGGATAATGTGAATGGACTTAACTGCACTGAATTACACACTTAAAAACTGGTTAAAATGAAAAATATATATTATGTATATTTAACCACAACAAAGAGAAAGAAAAAGCTGTTAAAATTTTAAATTTTATGTTATATATATTTCAGAACAATGTGATAGACTGAAAAAACTGGAAATTTTTCAAGTCTTTATCAACCAGAGAAGTGCTTATAACTGAGTTCATTATTTGCCTTAAGATGTCAGAAGCTCCTAATTTAGGCACTATTCTTAAAAGAAACAGCAAAACATTCTACAATACTCTTTCTAGCTGTAAAAGTCTGATTCTATACACTTTCCAACATTCATTCAATAACTCATTCAACACATACTGAGAATCTACCGTACACTCAATTCTGAGGAAACAAAGGAATAGGCTCAGTTCTTCAGTAATAGGAAACTCAACACAGAATCATCAAGATACTATACGATAAATGCTACAATAAGAGCAGTAAGCACGTAGGAGGTATTACTACAGAAAATGTCAAGAGTAGAGAGAACTGGCAAATATAAAGACAAGACCCTTGAAATGGAGTCTGGGGAGCAGAAAGGAAAAGAATGGAGACAAGTGAACAGAGTGACACACCAAGCCAACAAACACGAACATTACAGGAGTCTGAGAAGAGAGAGAAGAGGATGCATAAAGAGTATGTGGAGAAATAATAGCCAAGAACTCCCCAAATTTTAGGAAAAACTGAATCTACAAATCCAAGAAGCTCAAGAAGCCCAATGAACTCCAAGTAGGAGTAACTCAGAGACCTACCAAAGGTGGGAAGTTACGGCTTGGTGGTAGAGTGCATGCTAAGCACAAGACCCTAGGTTCAATCCCTAATACCTCCATTAAAATAAGTAAATAAATAAACCCAATTACCTCCCAACAACAAATAGAGACCCACAATGAGCCACACTATGTTCAAACTGTCAAAAGACAATTTCTGAAAGCAGCAATTAGACTCATGTCATGTACAAGGAAGCCTCAATAAGATTAACAATTTCTCATCAAACTATGGAGGCCAGAAGGCTGTGAGATGCCATATTTAAACTACATAATGGTAGGGGGAAGGGGTTGTCAACCAAGAATTTTATATCTGGCAAAACCATCCTTCAATACTGAAGAATTAAGGCATTTCAAGCTAAAGAAAATCTGAAGGAATTTGTTGCTAGTAGACCTCTCCTACAAGAAATACTAAAGGGAGCCCTTCAGACTGAAGTGAAAAGACACTAGATAGTAACTAGAAGCCATATAAAGAAATAAATCACATCAGTAAAGTAACTTTCATAAGTTACTTTATGTTTCAGTTTGTAACTCTTTTTGTTTCCTATATAACTTAGAATACAAATGTATAAAGCAGTAAGTCTGATGAAGGACATGCAACATATAAAGATGTAGTTTGTGAGGATAACATAAAGTGGCGGAGAAAGTTGTATAGGAACAGACTGAATATGCTACTGAAGATAAGTTGTTATCAATTCAAACTAGACTTGTTACAAGTTTAGAATATGAACTGGAAGGGAAAAAAAACAAAAAGAAAAACAAAAGAACCTCACCTCCCAAAACAGGATTAGGGACTATGGGTGAATGAACTTAAATTAATTCTTCCTGAAAAAATTAGGGAAAGCTGCAGAGAGAAGTTGCCCAGAGATCAGCATATCAGAAGGTAGGAGACAGAGTAGAAATAGAAAAAGTGAAGAGACTACAAAAGCATACAGACACACAAAAGTGCAACGTGTTTACATCATTTTTTTAAATTGAGGAGAAATTCACATAATATTAAATTAACCATGTTAAAGTGTATAATCAAAGGGCAATTACATGATTATGCAACCATCACCTATATCTGGTTCCAAAACATTTCTGTCACCCCGAAAGACAACCTCATACCCACTAAAGTCATTCATTCCCCATTCCTCTTCTTCCCCTACCCTCAGCCTCTGGAAATAAATTTGTGGATTTACGTATTCTGGATATTTCTTATAAACAGAATCCTACAATATGTCACATTTTGTGTCTGGCTTCTTTCATTTCACTTGTCTTTGAGGTTCATCCACATTACAACATGAATCAGTATTTCATTTCTTTTTATGGCTGAGTAATATTCTACAGCATGGATGTTCCACATAAATCCATTTATCCACTGATGGACATTCAGGTTGTTCCCACATTTTGAGTATTGTGAATAACGTTGCTATGAGCACTCTTTGCAAGAGTTCTACTTAAAGATAAAGACCCGGGCAGTGGGATGGGACAGAAGAGGCAAAGAAAATATTGCTAAAAGAGCAATAACACGGCTGGAGGTGAAGCATGTATGAAGAGTGGGGTCAAGACAATCCTGAAGTTCTGAGTTTAGGCAACTGGTAGACAGTAATCCCTTTCACTGAAGTAAGAAAGACAGGAAGAGTAACAGGGAAGTGGGACAAGAGTGGGGAAAGACAACAAAGTGTTGCTTTGTACAAGATGAATTTGAGATGCTCAAGAAATATCATTCGGTGACATCGAGACTGAGGCTTTAAAAAAAAAGTATCATTGAGTCATCAGCATACTGATAGCAAAAAACAAAAATTACATCTAAAGCATCAAATTATAAGTGCATAAATGAAATTATTTTTAATCATTAAGAGTTCTCTATGTGTTAGTTATAGCATATCAATTGCATTTTTAAAACTCTAAAACAATACCTGGATTAAATCTACATTAAGATGACTAAATTGTTGTAAATCTGGAAAAGTACTGTATTACTCACAGTTCTCCAGAGAAACAAGTAAGGGGTGTGTGTGTGTGCGTGTGTGTGTGCGTGTGTGTGTGTGTGTGTGTGTGTATTGTAAGAAACTAGTTCATGTGATTATAGAGGCTGTCAAGTCCCAGGATCTGCAGTCAGCAAGCTGGAGACCCTGAAAAGCTGGTGGCGTTAAGTACCTGTCTGAAAGCCAGCAGGCTCACGACACAGCAAGAGTCCAGGTTTCTGTTTGAGTCCAAAGGCAGAAGAGAAGGAAGAGTTCCCTCTTACTCATGGGAGGGTCAACTTTTTTGTTCTCTCCAGGCCTTCAACTGACTGGAAGACGACAACCCACACTGAGGAGGCCAATCTGCTCTACTCAGTCTACGGATTCACATATTATATCTCAGCCAGAAACAGCTTCACAGACAAACCCAAATACTGTTTAACCACGTATCTACAGCCACCTTGTGGCCCAGTCAACTTGACACATAAAATTAACCATCTCAAGTGCTGTTAAGTAACTAATTTTCTACTAAGAAAACTGAATTTTTTGATAGTTCAGCAAAAATATGGTCCTTGACTGACTAAATAAATTTCACTTATTTTAAAGAATAATGTATAAAATAGAATACAGTATGCATTATGATTTGTGCCAACACTAAAGAGACAAAAAAAAGCATATTGAATTAAATAGATAAGATTTCTAAATCATACTCTTGAAGGAGAATGATATTCCTTGAACTGGAGCAAAATGTCATCACAAAAATCAACCAATGCAAACCATTTTCCAAATTTACCAAAAAAACCCAAAACAAACAAACAAACAAAAAATCAAACCAAAACCTTAATTCATACAAATGTTTTCAACTTTTAAATTCTTTTGCATAACATGACTTAATCCTTTGATGCTTTCTTCTGTTAGCCTGTACTAGATTTAAATGAGATACATTTAGCACAAAGTTATGTTATTGTAAAACTTAAATGTGCATTTCAAGATGGTCTTTACAGAGCTTTACAAAGCATCATGAACTAGTATCTGAACAAGTCTGAGAACCACTTATCTAAACAATTATAATAAATACATTTAGAATAAGACTGCATAGTTCTCAGCCTAAGATTTGTCATCATAAAGATGTGAATTCTCTTTAAGCTAATAAAATACCAAAATATTTTTTTTCTTGCAAAAGACAAGACTCTAGAGTTTATACGGAAAAACGAAACAAGAAGACACAGACAGCTCTAAATAAAAAAGATGAGTAACTTGCAGGAGGTAGGGGAGGAAGGACAGTTGAGGGGAGAGATGTCCTACCAGATACGAAAACATAATAAAGAGTGTGACAGTGGTACAGAGTAAACAGATGAACGGAGCAGAATGACAGTCTATAACTGTACCAAATACAAATAAAAACTGAGAAATACAGGAGGCATTTCAAATGGATGGGGGTTTTTACTAAAAAAAAATGGTGTGACAAACCAATGCCTACCACTTCTATCAGCTGAACCATTAAGAAAATAACTAGAATATTTAGTAGCATAAATTAATATTTATGAATTGCAAGATAAAAAAATCGACCCATGTTCATCAACAGAGTAACGGTTATATAAATTTTGGTGCATCCATAAAATGGAATGCAATGCAGTCATTTTTTTAAATGAGGCAGTATCATATATACAAATACATCACAAATTGAAAGATACATTAAAAAGGAAAGAGGCAAAAGCACAGAGAAGCCTACATAATACCCTACCATTTGTTTAAACATGAAAGAGAGACAGAAACTGTAAAATAAATATATGACTATCTATGTACAGAAAATTCTGGAAGAATAAACTGTTAACACATTGATTCTGGGTAAGGAAAATGAGTGGGCAGGAAAGAGGAATGGAAAGGAGCCTTACTCCTTTATAACCTTCGTGCCTTTTAAGTTCTGTATTATGTGCATGTTATTACATACTAAAATATACTGTATTTTTAAAAATACACCTGAGAAGTCCAAGTATTTAACATAAGAATGGTACTTTTCTTCTTAGTTTCTCAGTTATTATAGACAAAACTGACTAAGGAAAAGGTATTAAAAAAAAAAAAAAAAAAGAACAAAACTACAAAACTACAGGTAGCTGATAACAGCCAAGAGTTAAGCTGAAGAACCAAAAGTGACCAAAAAACCTAGATGACAGTAAGGTGACTGAGTAAATAATTCATCATTATTATCTTTTTCATACATTTCCAAACAAAAAATTTAAAAAATTTTAAATCACTTAAAGTGCTCTGCAGACATAAAACATTGAGTTTAAAATGTTTACTTTATTATCCTACCTCGTTCCAAAAAGAAGTTATGAACTGAAATGTTATGTTTAAAATGTCTAATCCACTGCAAAGAACTTCCTACTTATTATCCTCTGTCTACAACTCTTGCAGAGATTTGTTGCTGTTGTGTTTGCATGTAGGAAAGAGCTCAAATGTCAGTGATGTTTTATAAATTCTGGTACATTCATGGTTGATATTTCTACAGCAATGAATGCAACATACCATTTAATTAATGATGTGTATTAATAGTTTTATAATTAAGCCCACTACTGAGAAACTGAGTTTAAAACAATCACCTTCAAAAGGCACTATTAAGAAAGTGAAAAGACAACCTACTGAATGGGAGAAAATACTTGCAAGTCATGGATCTGACAAGGGATCTGTATCTAAAGTACATGAATGCTTAACTCAATAATAAAAAGACAAATGACCCAATTTTAAAATGGGCAAGGATCTGAATAGACATTTCTCCAAAGATGACATACAAATGGCCAATATGCACATGAAAATATGCTCAACATCACTAGTCATCAGGGAAATGGAAATCAAAACCACAAGGAACTTTACATCCAACAGACTGGCTATAATCAAAAACACAGATACTAACAAGTGCTGTTAGAGATGTGGAGAAATTGAATCCTCATACACTGCTGGTAGCAATGTATAATAAGGAAGTCACTATGGAAAGTCTCGCATTTCCACAAATGATTGAACAGAGAGTTCATATATGACCTAGCAATTCTGCTCCCAGGAAAAATTAAAACACATCCACACAAAAACTTGTACATAAATGTTCACAGCAATATTGTTCATAGTAGCCAAAAAAGTAGAAACAACCCAAATGTCTATCAACTGATGGATATTCATACAATGAATTATTATTTGGCCATAAAAAAGAATGAAGTACCAATATACACACAAGGATGAGCCTGGAAGACCTTATCGCCAACCAAAGGAAGCCTAGTCACAAAAGACTACATATCCTATGATTCCACTTAAGGAAATCAATAGGAGCAAAGTAAGTTAGTGGTTGCCCAGAGCCAGGGAAGGTGGAGGGAATGGGGGATGTTGGCTAAAAGGCATGGAGTTTCTTTTTGGTTGATGAAAATATTCTAAAATTTACTGTGGTAATGGTTTTACAACCATATGATATACTAAAAACCAAATGGGTGAATTCTATGGTACGTTAATTATATCTCGATAGAACTGATGCAAAACAACAAAATGGTCATGTATGTCTTTGTTTACACTCCATTGCATTTACCAGGGAAATTAATAGTTCCTTTGGTCTTCATAAAGGCCATGGCGTATATCCCTCCAAATAGAAATTCTTTTTCTTTAAAGGAGACAAAAATAAGGAAAGTATAAAAAGAGGGAAAATCTTCATAATTGAATGATTACCATATCTGACATATTTTACCTAGTCATTCTTATATTTTGAGCAGTAATTTTTTCCCTACTAGTATCACATTTTTGTCTTCTTTAAGCACTTCAAGAAACTAAAGAACGCCTAGCTTAATACAAAATGTTCAACTAATTTTCCACAGTTTATTTCTTGATTTATTTCAAGTCTGATTAGTTCCTTTCAAAAATACTTGTTTTGCAGAGATAACGGGAGGATTCATGATATTACAATAAAATGTCTAAAACAATGCCTAGCCCTCAGTAGATTATCGTTATTATGCTGTAAGGGATGGATGATCCTAAAGTTGATGAGGAAAACTGCAGAGAAGGGGGAGGACGTAAAAGCTATGCCCTCCAAAGGCACAGTCATGTGTCGTGGAAAGGAAACCCTTGGCAGATAATCCCACTCCTCGCTGAGAAGCACAGCAGCAGCAACAGCACGATCATCACCACCGCTATTACTACCGCTTCTATCATCTCCATCATCACACAACATTACTCTCCTCCTAAAGCATCTTTTTACATGTCTTTAATTTTTGTTCTAATTATGAAACGTTTAAACATATGGAAACGTCTCCAAAGCCAGTTAATAGGACATCTTATCATTTTCCCCCATTTGTTTCAAAAATTGTTTTAAATATATGTAATATAAGACAACACAGATCCATTTTCATTTCTTTTCTCCCTTATGGTAGCCACTATCTTTGACTATGGTGTTAATCATTACTGTGCATGTTTTAACTGTAGGTACCTGTAAACAATACAGTGCTGTTTTGCATGTTTTCAAACTTTCACCAAATGACATATTGTTTTCTTAGCTCAACATTTTGCTTCTTTGTTATTTTTTAATTCAGTCATGTCGTTTCCCACAGCTCTAGTTTATTCATGAAAACTGTTGGACAGTATTACATTGTATGAATGTCAAAATATATTTGTCCACACTCTAACTAATGAGATGTTTAAACTGTTTATCTGATACGGGTATTGACGCTACAATAAACGTAATTCCTTGAGTTTCCGGGATATAGTCATAGAAGGAGAACTGCTAGGTCAAAGGATACACCTTCAACTTCATTAGAGGTTGCTAAATTCATCTCCCTTTTCACACTACAACCAGCAGTGTAAGAGAGGTCCTGCTTCCCCTCTTCCTCACCAAATCTTAGTATTGTAATACTTTTTAATTTTGCAAACCAAAGGATATAAAGTGGTACTTCATTGACCTATTTTTTCCTGATTAGTAAGATTAAGTATCATTTACTGGTCTTTCAGGTTTCCTCTTATGTGAAATGCCTTTAACAGTTTTGCCATTTTTCTACTAATTTGTGGTATTTCTTAAGAACAGTCGTGGGGGGGGGGGCGGCGGCAGAGAATAGTGTAGGTAACAATCCTTACACTCTTTCCAAAAAACAGTATAAACCTGTTGCTGATTTTCATATCTAATAAAAGGGATTGTCTTTCAATTCCTGCCTTCTCAAAGTTCACAGCTATTTTCCAGACTTTCATACCTGTGTTTCTCAAATCTTTTTGACCACTCACAGGTGGATTCCTCCTTGAGAGCCAATACACATACGCTTACATATTAAGTAAAAAACAGGGCTCTAAATCAATTTCTTCTAAGGGATTAACCACAAGCAAATACACAAGAAAATGACAGTTTGTTTCCATTCTATATAGCCAATGCCACATTTTGGCTCATATTAATATATCATATAGCTTTCATATGGATCAGCACACAAGCAACTATTTTGATTAATAACGGTTTGTTAAAACCCTTAATTAGTAAACGACCATCACATCAGATACATCAGGATGTCTGAAACTCTCTTGTCTAACGAGTTAAGAATTAAGGTACAAATTCAGGCTAAAGAAATGAAATGTTTTAATTTTCAGTCGCACTATCATACAATCAGTTCTTATGGATAAATTTTCTCTGCAGTAGTAAAATGATTTTTCTAGATGTATTAGTGACAGGAGACTATTGCTCAGAAAAGTTAACTTCATTTACACGAGCACTGTCAAATGCCTTGCAAAATAAAGACGCTGCCCTAGAGGCATATAATTATACAGCAAGAAACGGCTTAGATCACTTAATTTAACTCCCACATTTTCAGGTGAGGCACTTGCAATCCAGAAATAAGACATTTCCCTAATCTAGATCCTCTAAAATCTACAAATCCAGGGTTCTTTCCATTGCACCACGCATCTTATTTTAGATTCCCTAGCTCTAAAACTCGATTCCTCTACTAATTTTACAAGATTGAGTTGATGTGATATAGAAATAATGGAAGTACTCCCCAACCCCACACCAATTCTTTCCCCTCCCCTATCCTCCATTATAATATATACAATGAAGAAAATACCTGCCTGCCTGAATTCCTGACAGTAATTAGGTGCGGAGTACTGAGCCCCTGCCTTTTGTTTCAGCGTTAAACCAATAGAAGTTTCAATCCTTTATACCCTATTCAACAACACAGACTAAGCATCGACTTTGCAGGAAGCGCAGTGCACGGCGCTCCTCCTTGCCCGCAGACCACCGACGCCAGGAAGCGCTGGGTAAGGGGGGTGCGGGGCAGACGGGAGTTGAGGTCGCTGGGGGAGAACGGGGCAGGGGTCCCGGGTGCACCAGGGAACAGGCCGAGAGACGCGGGAGACTCACCTTTCCGTAGCTCCCGCTCCCACACGGTGACGATGGGCCGCGAGTGCTTGCGGTGGTGGATGAGCCACAGGGACAGGGTCTGCACGCTCTGCTGCGAGTTGCTCAACTCCGACAGCTTCTTCTCCAGCGCCGCCTCTGAGAAGGCGGACATCCCTCCGACACCGCGTTCACGCCGTCCCACGCGGTGGGGCTGAGGGGAGGAGAGTTTCGCCGCCCCCGCTGCGGCCTCGCCCCCTCACCCCACCCTTCCCCACGCCCTCACCACTGCTGCCGCCACATCCGAGACCGGCCGCAACCCAGCAAGATGGCGTCCAGCCGGCAGTGACGTCACGGTCGGTCCGCGCCCCGCCTCCCGCGAACAGGGGAGGCCGGGAGGCGGGACCTCCGAGCGGAAGGGGCGGGGCCAAGGCTGGCTCAAGAGAGGCGGTGGTGGGGCGTGCCCACTGGCTCATCGCTTAGGCGGGATGGTGTGTGCGAGGCCTAGACCCCTGCTGCTGGGAGAAACTGTGCAAAGGTTAATTATTAATCTGAATATATATGCGTGTAAATTTGGTACAGGCACTTTGGAAGACTGGTGTGATATATTACATTTTAAAATACACCTTTCTTGTGACCCTGCGATTCCACTATTTCTCGTCAATGCTAGGGAAACACCAGCATGTTTGCCCATGGAGCTGTATGCTAGCTGTATGGCCGAGCTCAGTAACAGTGGAGATTTGGGACTTTCACAGCATGGAAATTGCTAAATTAAGTGTGATACACCGTATTACAGAATACATAGAGCAGTTCAAAAGATTGATAAAGCCAGTGGTGGGTGAGTTTTTTTAAGTTGCAAAAGGAAAAGTATAGCACATTTGTTTTACAAAAGTGTGTATTTTATATGAATTCATAAGTATGTAAATGCATGGTAAAAGGTGGAGGAATACACACTACATGAATAGTGGCATCAGAGAGAGGGTCAGGATTGGAGTCCTTAAGCTGTCTATCTTGCTTTTATTTTTTAATTTATGTATTATTTATATAATAAATTAATCTTAGAAATCTCATAATTAATCCAACATTTTGACATAATTATCTTAACTCTGATAATTCACAAAGGGAACAGAAAGATGAATACTGTCATATTCTAAATATTAATGTAAGAAACTTCAAGAAAGTTACGTAAGAAAGCACAGGAATTCCTAAAGCATCTTTTGAGAAGCACTGTTCTAGAACTTTGCCCAAGTAGGCATCAAATATGCCTATTTATGTGTTTGGTTGATTATAAGTGTAGCTTCTTTTTCCCATTTCTAATGTCTCTACAGCTTGAGATTCAGAGATACCTCAGGAGGTAAGGTCAACTCTCCTTCCTCTCACTCCAGTATCAATTCTTGTCCCTATATTCTTCTTTCTCTCCTTTTATATCTTTTTTTTTTTTTAAAATCCAATCTACTTAGTCTAGTTCTAAGCCTTAACTTAGTTCAACTTTAACCTGTTTCCCAAGACCTAAAAGTATTTTCAACAATATTCCTTTTCATGAGCCCTGAGGCCACCAAAATTGCTACACATTCTCTCCCAGATTATGTCTTCACCTGAGACTCCAGCTCTTCCCACTGCCCCTCTTGTCTATCTCAATTCTGCCTGAACTTTAAAGCCCACCTTAAATCCTACCTCCTTTCCTTTCCTAATCAGTCCAGTGCATTCGAGTTCTTTCCTGAGTCATTAACTGACTTGAATGGCTTATTTAGTGCTTACACTACTAGTCTGTTATTTGTAATTATACTTATATGTCACTGAGAGCAAAATCTGTCTGAGGAGAGAATATGTAATACATATATGAATATATATAATACATATATGAGCATATGAATGTATCTCTTCTCTCCCCAGCTAGGCTTTGCTCTCAGTGACATAGCCAAAGCACCAATTCTTCTGTCTTCCCTGGTCCTCAGTCTGATTTGGCTGCTCCTGCTCTGGGCTCCCACAGTATTCTGTGCATGAGTGTACCATGGCTTTTCACACCATGTAGTAGGATCTATATTTATTAATATTGTTAATTATTGCTGTTTTCAAAATACTGTTTATGCCTTTAGGTAATTATGATTAATTTTCATATCTTGTGTCCTCTGACTATACTTCTCAATTTTAAATATAGGCCTCAAATTAAGAACAATGCATATTTGCATACCTAGTGTGATTTCTTGTATGTGTGACTTAGTTAAAACATATAATAAAACTAAGTTTGGGGTTTGTATCCACTTTCCTTTGAATGCCACCCAGTTACCTCTAGTATCTTTTCTCTTGTAAAAAAATCAGTTGATTTCCTGGTTAATTAGATTCAATTACTAACAACTTTTTTTTATGGCTTACACCACAACAGGCATGACATTCATTCGAAAGTCTAAAATCCCTATTGTGTCACACCTAGGAAGGTATGTTTCTGTCTCCACCAAAAAGGAGGAGGGGGGATGCTACATGTTAGGGTAAGGAAGTAATAGCAAAGGGAAATGAATGCCACCAAAGTCTTGGAAGCTCTCCTTCCAAATTTCATAAACTCAGAAAGACAGTGATCAAAATAGAGTTGCTCTCGATATAATATTGGCTGCTCAAGGTGGAATACACATTATCTTAAAAGAAAAATGTACTTACATTCCTACAGACTTCTCTGGAATCTTTAATAGTACTAAAATGTTTCAGGAAACAAAGAAATTAGGAGACCAGGTACTTTGGCTGATTATCCCTTACATGTAAATACTTCCCAATAGCCATTGTCACATCAGATGATTCAACAGTTCATCTTCTAACAAAAGGAATATGAAGTAACTGATTTTAGTTCAACAATAATGTTCTCTAAAACAACCTTTGATGAATGGATTGACAGTGGATCTGAATTTCACAGAATAACATATCTTCCGGGCTGACTTCATCTGCCCACGGTTAAAATTGGAAACTGAGAAAGTAAAAAGATAATCTTGGAAGCTGACAGCTAGTGTTAACCTAAAACAATAAGTCAGTTATTTTTTACCAGCAAAATGAGTTTATTTGGGAACAGAAGAGAATTGCAATTCAGGTCACACAACTATGGGTAAACCACAGACAAGCCCAGTAAAAGGAAAGAGAGAAGACTCTTTTATAGAGGAGAAGAGGAAGTTGAGAGGGGCTGTTACAAACTAAAAGTCCATTGGAGGAAACTGGGAGTTTGAAGTATAGTGGTTTTTCATTGGCTGAGCTGTTGCCAAGCAGGGAGAAACTTTTTTCTGCTCCTGTTCCTAGTAGTAGCTTCACTTCCTGCTGGAAAGACAAGGTTTCTCTTCCTGTTGGGGTCTGTTTTGAGGTTGAGTGTTAAGTGAGAGAGAGCTCCCCATTCTGGTCTCCCAACTCCATTTTAGTTAGGTTTCCCTTTATTAATTTTCATACCATGCTGTAATGTTCCTACAAAACCTTCAACTAGTCCTCACCAGATATGAACAATAATCAGACAAGGCCATTCTGAGACTGTAGTGGAACAAGACAGAGTTAAGGCCACTGTGAAACTATGAAAATTGCTAATGTCTTCCTCTTATAACTAAATGATTACGGTTCCTTTAGCAATGTTATCTCTAGCCCAATCTTAATCCTTTGGCATTCCAGATAAAAACTGCCAAACATCTATCCAATCACCAAATTGCCCCCACTTCCTGACAGCACCCAATCCAGAACGGGCTCCTGATTTCCCTAAAACATCCTGAGAATCACCCAGCACAAGCTCAAATCTTACAATAAAGCCTTCCAATCCCTTCTTAGTGTTACCAAACTCGGGTCCAAAAATCAATACTCGAGAGAGACAAATGTTGCTTTTCATCAGAATGCTGGCCACCTGGGGAGACGGTGGACTCAGTGTTTCTCCAAAACCACCTCTGAAGAGTTGGTTCAACCATGGAAGTTTTAAAGGGAAAGCTTGAGCTTGGGGAATCCATCTCTTTTCTACAAGGCCTGCTCTTTGTCTCAAACCTCATCTTTCAAGGTTTTTCACTGATAATCAGCCCAGGCAAAGCATGGTCAGGGTCTTATGTTCTTGATATAGCTGACAAGAATGTGTAGGGTAGTCTTAGGGTGTAAGGTAGATTGCCTTTCCCAGCATGGTTTTGTGCCAGGGTTACACTAACCTCAATTAACATGATCAATGTTCTTTCCTTCCTAATCCCAGAATCTACTCAGATAAACTAGGGGATTTATGTGTTGCTTTTTTTTTTTTTTTTTAAAGCTAGGGACAGCTTGGAACAAGCTGAGAACCCATATTTTCTGAAGTCCACTTTGTGATAAATAATTAAAAAACCGAATAAGAGCACCCAATACAATAATATAAATGAACTGGTAAGTACATATAATCTGGAGTATACTTAAGAAAAGCAGACATCTCAATTCATAGAAACAGAAAGTAGAATGGTGGTTACCACGGGCTGTAGGAAAGAGGAAATGAAGAGTTGTTTAATGGGTATAATTTGTTTTTGGAGGTGAAAAAGTTCCAGAGATCAACTGCACAATACTTAAAATTACTGAACTGTACACTTAAAAATGGCCAAGGCGATTAAAAAAAAAGAAAAGAAAATCAGATATATCAAGCTGACATGGGGAATTTATTTCGTAGAAAAGCAACATCAAGAGAATGTCACACAACCCTAGTATGTCTAAAGTACTATATATAAAAATGACAGTTTGCTTATAACGACAACAATGAAGCACTGAAAGATACCAAAGTACTTTCTGAATCCAAGAAGTCATTTTATACCCAGTATGGTTTTCATGTCCTTATATATCTTGAAATTCTAATACACTGACATGAGGTAAACCAGATAACCAGAACATCCAATAATATAACTTTGGGTGATACACAACTTGGTGATATCCAAGTCTTGGCAATACAAAAACTTACTCAAACTCACCTGGTATATCTCCACATAAATATTTTAAAATTCCAAATTCTTGGTCAAGTGATAATATTTTGCTTGAATTCATTAAATATATTTAGATGTCTCTATTATATGAAGTTAAATGTACAACTAAATTAGTAAAAAGTGCTGTGGTTTTATGGCAACAGTAATACGCTAACAAAAATGATTATGAATGTACTCTGTATTAGTACTGCCTTTTTTTCATTTAAATTTAAATTTTCCCCTTCTATTTTATAACCAGTTTTGGGATTTATTTTTATAAGAAATCTATGTCTTCTCAATTCACACAGATTCTGCTCTCTTTCTCCTTATTTCTAAGCTTAAGTTCAGTTTAAGCTTTATTGGTATCTTAGGCTTCATGCGTATTCTTAATCCTAAATACCAGCAGTTCTTCAGAGGCCTAAAATCCAGCATGTGAATTATTGTATTAAATTAGTTCTAGAAAAAACATTAAAGACATCTTTTCCTGAAATATACAGAACATGTCATGCCAAATCTCTTGTTTATACAATAAACTGGTAATATTGGTAAATTGCACATACAGCTTATATTCCCAAAATAGAATAACTTAAATATTTAACGTACCTTTATGTTACCACCATAACTGACCTCATAGGCATAACAAATGGCAATATTCAATACAAAAATCACAAAATTCACAAACCTTAAATGCTACGTACCACAGCATACAAGCTCATCTCCCTATGACCTATTCAAACTATGGACAGCAAACTACAGCTTTCTTAAGCTACTCTAGCATTAATACCTTAATTAGAAATTTATACGAAACACAATTTTATGTTCAAATATGGAAATAAGCAACATAATTCCAAAACCCAAAAGTATTCCAGCATTCTGTAAAAAGAAATATCCCCAGCGGCTACATCCATGGTCACTAGCATCATTGTGCAGCATCTCAGGTACCTTAAAGAAAAAAAAAAGAGCAACCTTTAAGTTTTTAGAACCATAGATCAGTTTTTAGGAAGAATTTGCAGAACAGCATACAAGCTTTACATGTAGCTGGATATACTATGGGTCAATCCCCTAAAACATGACCACAAACATACTGACTCTGGCTAATAATGTCACACAGCATTTCATAGCAGTTTAATTAACAATGATTATTCATGCTCTGCTCAGCAAGTCAAAATTTATATTGGTCCAAGTTTGCTCCACTGTAAAACAGAGAGCTATACCAGTTCCTCTGCTTATTGCCCACATCTGGATATAACACAGGGCTCACTTGGAAGTTCAGAGATACAGAAACCTTACACTGTATGAAATATAATTTTAGCAGTTAAGATTCACTGAGATTGTTATGTGGACTTTGGTAACAAAAAGATATGACTCCTTTGTCCATTAATAAGGAAACTTTAAGCTTTCTGAAGTACACACAGTATGCGAACAGCATGTAGCTCGTACCAGGTTTCCTAAAAGTCTACAGATAATTCAATGCTTGATTACTAAGCTCTACTCTTAAAAATAGACACATCAAAAGGGATAAATATTTTTGTGTATCCTAATACACATTAGGTTAGACAAAAATGTGCTTGTAAGCAACAATCCAAAAAGATAAACTATAAAGGATCTATATTTTGTGTGCTACCTACAGAAACACTTCTCACTGCTATATTTAATCTACAGCTTTTTAAAAATGAGATTTCATTCAACATTTTCTCTATATCACTGTTAGCCAATTCTGTAATCTGACTTATTAAAAACTTACCATATCAACTAGAGCAACATACATGAATAAGCCAGCAGTAAGTGCAAATATCCACATAGAAACATTTTCAGCATAATGACCAATGAAAATTCCCGTTGCCATTCCAAGATACGCCAGCATGGCTGACAAAGCATTATAGAGAACAGCCTGCTTAACAGTCATGCCAGCCTTGAGTAAAACCGCAAAGTCACCTTTAACAGAAAAAAAAGGGGGAGGGGAGGAAGTAGTTGAAAAATCATTTTTAAGGCACGTACTCAAAAGACTTCCCAGATTTAAGAAATTCTCCAAATTTTTTTGAGGGAAAAATATATAAAGCAAAATTAAGAATTACCCAGGTCTAACAGTGTTAATCAGTGTAAATCATCCTAACAGCTTTATAAATTAAGGTATCTTTTATCCGAAGTTTTTCTTAAGGCTCCCACTTTGTCAATGAATGTCAGTAAATACCACGAATCTACTGTTGTGCTCCTGCGTGGTCTTCGAGGAGCTTTGAATTGGCCACAAAGAAGGAAGAGGCGAGCAGAGAACACATATGAAAAGATCAGCACATGATAAAGGTAATATGTAATTAAGAGCTGAAGAGTCTAATGTTCTGGTTATAAAAGGAGAAAAAAAGAAATTAAGACAAGAATAGTTAAGAGGGGCTTCATGGCGCTTGAAGGATCTAGAATGTGGAACACAGACCAGACGCTGAGGATTGTAAGCACAGAGCAGGAAGGTGGGAGGCCTTCTAAACGGCAGAACACATGCCAAAGAACAGAAGTGAAAATGGCATTACAGGTGTAATAAGGTGAACAAGAAAAACAAGGGCATGATCTGGGAACCAGAACAATTCTGGGAAAGTTTTAAGTCCTGGTGACAGAGAAAAAGAATATTCAAAATGCAATGCATCGGCTTCTCTTTTCTTTAGCGCCAATGAAATTCTCTTTGTCAATTTCTGTCAGTGGAAGATGATTTTTTTAGATTCCTGTGGTCTTATTCATATTGTGTGTATGAAGAAAACGATCACTGATGTCACCCGTACAGGAAGATATGCTGGTACAGGAAGATATCTGGTAGGGAAGAAGACAAGAAAAGGGACCCAGGCATCTCTTTGGCGACCCCACGCAGGCAATTGTGTAATCGTAATCATAGGGTTAGAATTATGGCTGGAAACAAACTTGTCCTCAGTAAGAAAAGAAAGCTAGCTAGGTTAGTAAACCTATGAAAAGGCATAAAAGTTATGAGGAAGCTCGCTGGAGCTATCATTAGCAAAAGCCAGTGACACTGAGACACTTTACCCGCCTGGAAAATACCATTTGTAGGGTTTGCTTACCTAATTCATGAGGCAACTCATGACAAAACACAGCAACAGAGGTACTCAAACCACTTGATAAACCTTCAGTAAAAGCAGCACCTGTGTAAGAATCACTACATTATTCTGTGGGTATTTTTTAATCTTATCAGCATACAAAATTAGGTAAAAGAATCAACTATATTCTGGTTGTGAGTAAACAGAACTTTCTCAACTGCTCTCGACCTTTTTCTTTAGTAATCTTAGATTACATTTGCAACTAGGTTTAAATTTCCCAAAGGAGCACAAGCAGGTATGACTGAGAAGGGAAGGTTCCCCTATGCCTTAGAGTGATTAAATGATCTCATACAAACCTTAGAAGTAACTGCTACACTTAAAACACTTATTTAAAAATATAAAATAAACTGATTTTTTTTTTAAGGAAAAAAAAAAACCAAAAACAAACCTCAGCAGTCAAATGTAATTAGACTTTTTTACATTCATTCTTTCACTGTCTCATAAGGAGGGTCTAAGACAAATAGTTCTCCCTGCTTTTAAAACCTAACACATTATACAACTGACTGCTTACAAACTGTGACTGAGCACTTGCACATCCTCCCTTGTCACTTTCGCCGCACACAGTACAGAGGAGGAAGAGTACCAGGCTCCCAGGGAGCCAAGGCCCAGGCTCATCTCAGCTGGGCTACAGCGCTACCCTCTCCCGCAAGCAGTTCACCTTGCCGGGCTTCGGCCGCCTAACCTGTAATTACTTCCATGGTTCCTCCTAGCACTAAGTTAGTATAATTTGTAAACATTCTATTATCTCCCAATTGTAGCATAACAATTTAATACCAAAAATTCTGTAATTCTTCTTTGGGTAGAGATTAGTAATTAAATTTGTCAGATAGATGAAGATTCTTTTAGTATAATAGAAAAGATTATGGAAAAGATTCTTTTACTTTAATAAATACTGTTTATATTGCAGATAAGAGAACTTAAATATATTTGGGGGGAAAAAAACTCACATGTGCTTCAAACACGTTAGAGCCTCATCTTTAAGATCTTGCAAATTAAAACAACTTTTGGTAGCTACAGTTTAGTAATGGGCCAAGTACAGTTTCAAGCATTTTATCTGACCTGACATTTATCAAGTACTTTGTTGTCAAAGCAGCAAAAGAAGAAATAACATTTTGATACTCTTAGAAGTTAATAGCCTTATCAAACCAACCTACTTTCTGTTAAAATAAGACTGGTAGTCTAATGTGACATTTTCAAAGTCAACCAACAAGGGACAAATATGTAGACATATACCAATGGCTAGGCCATCGCTGAAATTGTGCAGGCCATCCCCCATTATCACCATCCATGCCAACGTGGCAATGCCCGCATCCTTCAGCTCCTCCCGAGAGTAGCGCTGACTGTGACTGTGGGGGTGATGGTTCTGGTGGTGGTGGTGATGGAGAATATGATGGTAGTCGTGATGGTGATGAATGAGATCATCCGACTGGCCGAGAGTATCATGGAAATGCGAATGGCATTTATTCTTGCACCCTCTGGGCACGTATTCGTTGTAGACTTCCTGTGGATGAGCATGAGCTATCATGACTTCCTCTTCTTCCAAGATTGCTGGCTGTTGAGAATCAAAGTGGGAGGGCTCTTGTGAGTCGGCTCGCAAATAGCCTTCAGGTCCTAGGTGTAAAGATAAAGGACATTGGGACAAAGTCAAACAGCTATGGACACATCTCAAACATCCCCACTGACAACTAAAGTCAGCAAAAGATCTTAAAGCGTGGCGACTCTCTCACACATACCTGGCAGAACTAGACAGTACAGTATTGTTGATGAAAAATATCATAGATTTTAATTATTTTAGAAATTAAATGATCTCACATATTAAAAATGGATTTTAAATGTTAACTTTCAATAACTACCCCCAGATCCTCCCTTAACTTCTTCAGTCTCTCTATATTTTTAAAGATGACTTTTTTCCTGATCACAAAAGATGCTCATACCTATTTTAGAAAAAATATTTTATTTTAGATATTTAAAGTATTTTAGAAAAATATTTAAGAAAAATACTGAAAATAAGAAATAAAAAACATGCATAATCCTATCATCTAATTCCCTGCTTTTCGGAGGGCAAAATTCAAGGAAAAATAGAAGAACCTGAATTACCATCATCACCAAGAAACATTTATTATCTATCTGCGTAAAGAAAAGTAAATTGCAACAATAAGATTTTGTCTTTTCTTTGTCCTGTACATGGGTATCAGCTTTCTTGGGCGCATTCCTGATACTAGTCCAATTCTAGAACAGCTACTTCCTTTCACTGTTACAGATTTCACCGGAGCCCCGATACAAAAGCTGAAGACAGAACAGACGCAGGAAGACAAGTGAGAGTGTTTTATTTGCTCTGAACAGAAGAGCAGCATGCTGGAAGACAAAGGGTGGACAAGACACCTTACACACATGCAGAAGCAATGATAGTTTTTCTTCTTCCGCAATCAGCAACTATCTATTGAGTACCTACTCTGGTCCAGATACCGGGCCAGGCATTGGGACAGTGGAGCATGACAAAGTCCCTGCCTTCAAGCTTATGTTCCTGCGGGAAGACAGCCACTTAACAAAGAAACAAATGTATAAATAAGGTAATCTACAGCATTGAAAAGCATGGGAAGAAAACAGAAAAGGGTTATATGAAGGAGAGTGACTGGGAGCCCTTTATATTGGGGTCTCTCAGTACAGAAGGCCTCTGAGAAGATATCTGAGTTGAGATCAGAACAATGGGGGGCTGGGGGGAGAGTATAGCTCAAGTGGTAGAGCGCATGCTTAGCATGCATAAGGTCCTGGGTTCAATCCCCAGTACCTCCGTTAAAAATAAATCTAATTACCTCCTCCACCCCACCAAAAATAAATAGATAAATAAAATAATACAATAATAATTTTTTTTTAAAAAGAACAGAAGAAATTTACGTGAAGATGTGGGAGAAGAGCACTCCAAGCAGAGGAAACAGTGAGTGCCAGGCCCTGAGACAGACCTAGTGTTCTCACAGGATGCAAAGGAGGCCAGTGAGGCTAGACAGAATGAACCACTGGGGAGAGTAGAGGGCAGGACAAGACTTTGAAGGTCGTTGTGAGGTGTTTGGTTTAAAATTTTAATCTTAACCAAGTCTGCCCAACACAAAATGCCAAGCTAACAGTCAGGTTACAGGAAAAATAGTAACTTTACAGCAGAGAAACATGGTAGAATCAACCTTAGCCAAGTGATCAAAATGAACACCACCCATACGTGACAGAGCATCACGTCCAGTGACACACCAGGTCGCTGAAAAGGATACAGTACCATTTGTGTTCTTCCTGCCCAAACAGATCAACTTAATGAAAAAAATTAAACCCTAAATGAGGGGCAACTAGATGCAACATTTGATCCTGAATTGTACTCTGGATCAATTTTTTCCTTTTGGGGGTCGGTGGGGAGTATAAAGGAATAATTAAGACAATCTGAAAAACACAAAAAAGGTCTCTAGACCAGAAAATGGCATTGTACCGGCATTAATTTCCTGATATTGATAATGTAACTACAAGAGAATGGATGTTCTTTTTCTTAGGAAACATAAATTAAGCATTTAGGGGCCAAGCAGCATCATGTTTGTAACTTATTCTCAAATGGTTTAGAAAAAAAATGTGTGCGTATGTCTACAAGAGAAAGAATGATTAAGTGTAGGTAAAATAACTGGGGAATACAGGAAAGGGGCACAGGAATTTTTGGAACTTTTCCGTAAGTCTGTGTTTACCTCAAAATAAAAAATTATGGAAAAGAGATGTAAATACATATAGGAACAACCAACTCACTGGCAAATTAAAAAAAAAAAAAATACTAGTTTAAAAAAAAAAAAGGAGTGGAGGGGTGGGAGGATATGGTCCAATCTCTTCCAGACAGTCCACGCTGCCTGCAAATCACAGAGCAGTGAATTCCCTCCAACTCTCAGATTCATAAGGACTTACGATCATCTGCATCTACTTTCTCCTCATTTGTTGAAAGCTGAGATTCATACTTGGACAGCTGCTTCTTAATCTCAACATCATCATCACTTTCAGGTTTTTTCTGATTCTACAATAGCAAGGGAAAGCAATACTTTAAAATAGTTGGTTTACTTATGCACACCTCTTTAAATAAACAGTTAAGCAAAAGACTTCATAGAAAAAGACATCAGAGTAACAGAATAAACTTCATCCAAGGGCAGGGTCTGTACTTAACTTGCACAGCACTGAGTAGTTTGTTTTAGGAATGAACTGTCCAGAAAGGTTAAGAATTAATGCCTCAGTAATATGAAAGAAAAATTATACATCCATCTTTCTGAATGTTCCCTAGGTCCTATGGTCTAAATTTGGTCTTCCATAAACAACACCGCCTCCCCTGGGGAGCTTGTGAGAAATGCACAATCTCAGGCCACATGCCAGACCTAATGAAATAGAATGTGGATTTTAACTAGATCTCCAGACCCAGCTAGAGTCATTTCCCCCAGGCATTTAGTGATCTGCTAACCAATTCCCTGGTTTCTTCTATGCCTTTGGACACTGAAACTCTTACTTTTTATTAACTTACAACTATACTGTGACACTGACATGTATGTTACTAAAACTAAAATACTTTTCCTGTAATAAAACACCAACAACAAGTTTTCTCTTTTTAAATAAATCTCTATTAGTTAGCCTTGAATTTATCACTGGGTTAACCATCTGAATTGGTATTGGTATTCAGATAGTTAACCCAGTGATATTGGGTTATTGTCCATATCTCTGAGCCCAAGGATAAAGTTCACTGTTTGAACAATGGTGCCTGTGTATTATTTAGTTATATAGAAGATAATATTCAGGATAATGAAAACTGTCACAAAAATAATAGATTTCTTATTGGCAATATTTTTGAATAAGACTTAAATGATCACCACCATAGATGGGATTTCATTCAAGCTTTAAAAGCATATAAAATACCTGTACATTCTTAGGTTATAAGAGTTTTTGAAGACAAGCACTGACAAATCTTTATACTAACACTTAGCATAGTGCTGCAGAGAAAGTACTTAAAAATTTGTGCAAATAAATGAACTAAGGGTATTTTAAATCACTTCAGTTGATGCTTCATTTCTTGTTGGGCAATGACCCTCTCTAGAACATACAGTTTGAAACCATTTCATTCATTCTGTATTAAGAGCCTATAACGTTCCCTAAGCTGAATGCTGGCAACACGTTGTAAAACAAGACACACAAAGTCCTTGTTCTTATGGAGCTTATCACCCGCAGGGAGGAGGCTGTACAAAGATAATGATTATTCAAGTCTTTGATGTCAATTTTCAATACATTTTACAAAGGAAAAACACAGAGGGCTATGAGTGTATGGTAACATGACCTAATGAAGCCCGAGGATGGGATTCCTTGAGGAAGTGATACTTATACTGAGACCTAAAGAGGAGCAGCGGTTTGCTGGAAAGGGCGGGAAGGGAGAGGGATGTGGGAGGGCCCGAAAGCAGGAAGGAGCCAGCTGCTTTCTAAACTGAAAGGAGTGCAATGTAGTGGGGGCCTACCAGGTCCGGGGGAGACCAGAGAACGCAAACCACGTGAAAAGTTGTGGACTTTGTCCTAAAAGCAAATGAGAAGCACTAAAGAAAGGACTTTAAGTAGCGGTGTCCAACCTCAACAGATTTTCGTTTAAACAAATCACTCTGCCTGCTCTTCTCTGGATTGGGAGAAGAAGACAACAAAATAATGTAGACAGGCCAGCTATAGGAAGCAACTGCTGTCACCCAGGTAGGAGATAAGCCTGGCGTGGGCCAGGATGACATCAAGGAAGACGGAGAGAACTGAAAAACCTCTGGGTATTTTTAATGAAACTAAGCTGGATATGAGGATGAGGGAGATTCACAGATGATTCTCAGGGTTCCAGCATGGGCAATAACAGTTACTGGCAGAAAGAAAGTTTGAGGTTGAACTATTATAAGGGTCTAACTATATTAAGTATGAGATATAAACCTAATCTGAATATAGATATTTCAGACTGACATATATTTGCAGGTAATCTAAAACTGGGATATACAGAAATTCCAGGGGTGCAGGACAGATGTCTTAAGGGAAATCCTAGGTAAAACGTTCCGTTACAGGTCTGAAGAACTCCCAATACTTACCATATAATGAATAGTTCTTTCCTTTCTGAGAACCAAATGAGATTAAAAACTGTTAAGTAACACTAAGATCTGGATGCCTCTGAAAAAAGATAAACTCAATATATTCTAAAAAGTAAGAGAAGATGTAATGTTTGCAAAACTCCTGTGGAAATCTTTGTCTAGAAATCATACTTACTTGCCATTTAATGTTTCTTATACATGCAACAAATATTTACCAATCCATCTATTATGTGCCAGACACTATTCTAGCCATTGGAGATAGAGCAGTAACTAAGACGGAGAGGTCCTAGAACTTACATATGAGTAGAAATTATTTTAGAACAGAGATTATTAAGCTTTTTTGACTATAATCTACAGAAATATACAAAATCTACTCTAACGTCACTGTTGCATTAAAAAGACTGGTCACAATGCAAGATTGATTTCACAACTCACAAGAGTCTGAAAAACATTGTTCTGTCTTGTAAAATTTGAAAATTAAATTGAAATTGGAATGCTAAATAAAATATGGCATTTGAAACAGAAACACAGTAAAACAAATAAACATAAACAACTCCCTGCTCCCCAAAACTTAAAAATGATCCTTTTTTTTTTTTTTTTTTTTTTTTTACAAAGGTAAGAACAATCCCAGAGAGTGTAAAGATATATCCTTAAACCCATCCAAGTGAAGCAACAGGGACAATGGGAACATGGAAGATGACTTTCTGGATTAAGAATGAGTAAGCTATTGTTATTTCACTTCTCCCCTCAAAATTCAGGTCTTGTAAAGGTCCCAATTTTGCAATTTGAGATTTTAGTGAATGTAAAATCTATCAGGGCAAATATTCACAGGGTGGAGGAGGCTATTCTTCTGTCCATACACGCACTTGTTTCCCAGAGGGAGCACTGTGCTCAGTAAGAATCAACTATGTTAGTTTCCAAACCTCTTCCTGCCAACTATGGCTGTTACTGCAACTGCACAATTTAATTACATATTACCCAAACTATGAAATGACGGTGAGGATAGTTACTTCTATGAAAACTTAAGTTGACTGCTTTGGAAGGATTCAGAGGCAAGTTGCTTAAAGACTTTAAAAAGGCTATTAAATTACATAAGGCAACCGCTGTATAAAATCTTTTATATTTCCAAAATCTAGCTTCTGTACTCAAAATAGCTTTACAAGTGTGTAACCTCTTGCTCAATTTCAGAGAAACCAGAATTGGAAATTGAGATGAAGCAGCATGGCTGTAGAGAAAAAACTGATCACTCAGAACTCCAACTCAAAGGAAATCCTAGTCAACATCAAATGATCAGAAATATGAGTCCACAAACGTTTTAAGATAAACTGTCCAAGATGTGTACATGTTATTTTTAAGAGTCCCCATTAGGACAGTCTTTTGACTGACTTGCTCGGTCACATCAGATAGGAAGAGGCAGATAACCAAAGGCAACTCAAAAGATATTTTTACCAGAAACAGAGGGCCCACTGTTGAGCTTCATACTATTTTCTGAGTGGCAGTTTGCAAAGGACAAGTCTTTCAAACAAAATAGAATATTCAGCTACTGGGTGAGTAATTTAAAGTTAATCCATGATACTTTTTTCTTAAACCACTTTATTGAGGTATGACTGACATATAAAAAGCCGCACATATTTAATGTATACAACTCAACGAGTCTGGGGATAAGGGTACACCTATGAAACCACTGCCACCACCAATGCCATAATCATGACGCCTCTGGTGTTCAAGGCCCTGCATGTGCCTTTTCGTCATTTATACAGATATTTATTCTTGCCTTTCTTACCCTCTTGTGACTTTGAGGGGAACACTGAGCATAGAGAACTCCAGGGTGATAAAGATACACAACTGTTCTCCATGAATGCCTCTGGGAGCAAAAAGACCCCGAACCTCCTCTCAAATGAAGATCGCACCCCCTGGACAAGCTCTGCCAACAGTTTAGTTCAAGTACTACTCTAAACAACTGCCCGATGTACAGTCAGGACTCGGTATACTTTTTCTTACCTTTTTTTTCTTATCTTTAAATTGCTTGATCAACGTGAGCACATGTTCAACAAGAAACATGAAATACAAGCCTCCCAGTGCTGTCAGACCTTTCCACGTGGAATCAAAATAGGAACTTTCTTCTATGTTTTGAGAAGAGAGATGGCTGAAAAGCGGCCCTCTCTTCATTTCCATCGCTTGCTCTTCATGGATGTGACTATGGTGGTGACTTGCATGGGACTAAAGGCAAAATAATATGGACTTTATAAATTCATTAGTTCACACATGTCGGAAAAATTGGCTAAAATGATTAACATCAAATTTGAAATCATTCAGAATCAGGCAATTGATGTGACACTTCGGAATGAGGGGAAGTTTAGGGTATTAAAAATAAAGCGGCCAACAAGCAGCAGCGACCTAGAGCTTAAAGTATGTAATAGCACTTAGTAGAGTGAATCTGTCTAGTGTAAAGACAGATTCATTCCCCAATGACCCTCATAATATATAGGCAGTGGGTATTTCCAATGTTTTTCCGTGGCCACAAATAACAGGCAACTGCCAGAATTAAGAGGTGTATAATGTCTACTGCTAATACTTTCAGCTGAAAGGCCCCTACCACAGCCATCAGTGTGCTTCCAGGAAGCCAGGCTGGGTGATAGGCCCTGGCGGCACCCGAGATCCAGGTGCAGTCGAGTGCAGCAGAACTTCTGCCACTGCATGCTGGGAACCAGGTGTGGTGCACACCAACACAGGTGAGACTGGGGGCCCACAGGGTATTACCCCCAACATCTGCTGCTCTGTGCCGCAGGTATTCCTGAACATCTGCCGTCTGGTGGCTGGGGAGCTGTTTTTTGAGTACCTGAAGAGTCACATTTTTTATTTCTGTGACAACTACACTAATATGTAAGCAGATAATTCACATTGTTGCAGTCTGCCACAGTACTAATATCTGAGTAGAATCTGTCTCCTTTTATTAACTGGGTCCCAAAAAGTTAAATAAATCTGCATTTAGTAAATTCCCTTTAAAGAGAAAAGCAAAAAAAGAATGTGTATTAAGATCTAGCACAAAAATGAAGCTCTTATTTACCAAATGTATTTTAAAATCTACTCTTTGAAACCAAATTTCTAACCTTTTATATATATCAATACAAAGACTTCCAGTACAAACCAAAAATAAACACACACACGCATATTTAATATTGAATAATAATAAAACACACTAATAGGACAAATTACTGAACTTACATGTGGAAGAAGGTGTAAAAAAGCATCACCACTCAATGTTCCAACAGCCAATGCCACAAGGAAACTCAGGAGAAACTTGAAAAACACCCGATTCATGAGAGGTACTAAGATAACACCCAGCAAAGACAGGAAACTGATGATGGAAATGGCTATAAAGCCACCAACCCAAGCTGTCAAACAAAACAAAACAGAGCAAAAGAAAAAGCATACAGTTGATAAAACTTTAAAAGAGACTGTGGAGTCGCATAAAGCACCTTGTAAAAGCAAGGAAACTTTTACAAACAAAAGAAATACAAACTCAGTGAAACAGGACTGTGGTAACAGACCAAGAACCAAGAAACTGGATCAAATGAACAATCTGACTGAACCATCCAGGCAAAGGGCATAAACCTAGTGGAAAATTCTTCAGCGGGGCCTAAAGGGAGGGGAAGACATGGTTACCAAGGATAAACTCTAGCTCACTTGGGAACTGAGTTTTCAGACTCCCATAACAGCTGAATTATGAGAGAGAAGAAAGCACTAGGGAAAAAAGGAAGGAAGGAAGAAGAAGGAAGATAGGAGAAAAAAAGGAAACCAGAACTGAACAGTATCTTCAATAAACAAAGCAATCATTTCATTATAGTTTTTGAGCAATGCAACTCTACACTATAGCAGGGCATGTCTAGTCTCATTTATGAATAATATACCAGAATTAGACTCCTAAACAGCAGATTAACTCTGACCTTTCTCCAAACAGGGTAACGACATATAAAGAGCCCAAATTTTGAATGATCCTGACACATCCTGTGGGAGGACCTCACATAATTTACAATCTAAGTTTCATTTTCTGGTTTTTGTTTGTTTTGTTGTTGTTTTTTTTTTTTTAAGGGTAAGGCTAACACACTTGCTTTCTTCACATTCAAGGCAGAGATCAAAATGATACATTTGGAATTATGCAGGAAAATGAATAGGTTGATGTGAATATAAGGAAATGTACAATATAAACGTATCTCTTGGAAACGATTTTTATGTAAAAAAGGCAATTTTACCTATTTGTAAAGAATTGCTCTTTGGAGGGATCTCGGCTTTCTTTTCACTCGTTGTATGAATCAGACATGATCTAGCATCAATCTGATTGATGATGGCTGGGCAGAGATAGTTGAACTCGGTTGCATTCAGTGGAACATGGATGCCCATGCCATGAGAGGTAAGCAGCTTTGACGCGTTGAAACACTGAGGAAAATGAAGCAATGAAGTCACTAAAAGGCATTCCCATTAGAGAATCCAAAACAGTTTTTTGATGATGCAACACCCTTTCCTTACTGAAGCTACTTCTTTATTTTTTTAAGTTAAGGTGAATCAAAACCAACTTTTGTTTTGAGTACTCTGGAGCTTGCCTCAAGCTACCTGGAGATTCTATGTCACACGAGTGGCATCCCGTCGCTTCTGCCTATTCTTGGGAGAAGCAGTCCCATCACTAGTCACCTTGGGAGAAAGCCTCAAGTGGAAAAGGCTGGAGGGTGAACGGCCTTTCACAAGCCTGTTAACTCACTGTGTAAACCTTTTAAGGAAATGAGCTTTAATTTTGAGATGGGGTTAATTAGAGATTGAGAAATACGTTGTTTTAGTACTAACGCTACCCTACCTGGCCTAGACAAGCCCAAGACACGTCACTCTGCCAGCAATGACTGTACTTGCAAAAACTTAGCTCAGTTCTGTCTACAGACCTAGCAAAATAATGCTCTACAAGAGAACATTAAGTTATGTAGATTACTCCTGTGGAGGGCAAGGCTGGTTAATAAAACAAACCTGTACTGGCAGGCAGCTGTTTCAACAGTTTAATGAGACGACAGCCTTAGTTTGAAGAGACTCTCCTCCGGGTAATCTAAGCTCCTCTTCTCGCCAAAAAATTGGCGGTAGCACCTATTTCTTATCTTATGTAAAGTTAAACTCCCACACTTCCTGGCCAGTACTGCTCAGAACAAACTTTATCACTAGTGTCACTATGGGAATGACCACGAGTACGATTATCCCAGATTTACTACGGTCATGTGATGGTTTGAATGAAGTACTTAAGTTCTGCCTATTAACATAAACCAACGACTTCCTTGTTCTTGGTATCTCTCAGACAAGGCAAACCGTGTACAGTCTGGAAGTCTAATTCTAGAAAAAAACCACATTAACTCAGAGCCTCACTGCCCAGATTTTTTTTTTACTTGTCTAGCACATCACTCTTGGTAGCAGCTCCAATTTCAATCACCCGACAAACCACAGCGATCTCTCTGCAAAGGAGGTAAAGCTGCTTTTCTTGCATTCTTCAGCCCTTTCAGCCACACCTTTCCCCAAACCATGAATTCTAACTCCTGCTTGTTTGACTTTCTGTTTTTTATTAGTAGTATTCATCTTTAAAGATTTTCTACAAAAATAACTTTGATATCTGCTTTCTATACTTTTTTTGAATTCTATATTAGAAAAACAGTTTTAGCAGGTGGCACTATTCTTACCAAAGAAGTACCCCCAAGTTTTGTGTCAGGAATGTTTACAACACCGTATGGACACTCTGAGGTAAGTGCCTTGCTGAGAAAGAAATTTCCTTCTCAATGAAGTCACCATTTTATTTTCACTTTAAACTCCTTACAACTGAGATAGAATGGCAATGACAGCACAGACAAGCAGGCATACTGATTAAAATAAAATACTCATCTTACCTCCTGAGTATTTTCGTTTGTGCTTCTGGAATACATAAAGCCTTTCCTGGGCTCACTCACAGATTCATTTGTTTTCCTACTAGGCAGCCAGCTCACCCGGCTCTTTTCTGTGATACTGGGTGGAGTGGAACTGTTCACATCTTTGGGGAGAAGGTTTCCATGTTTTGGAGTTTCTACCGTCTCTAGAAAGTGAGTTCCTTCAGAGACAGCATTATATACAGTTGAGGTCACTTCACTAGCACCAACACCATCCTTGATTAAAACATTCCTTCTACTATTGGTATGTTCTGATCGGTGAGATCCTTTTCCCTGGCTGTTTCTAGGATCTTTACTTGAACTATCAGAGTCATGGTCGGGGCAAAGAGTTTTCCGATTATTTTTACTGGAAGCAGCATGGTTATGGTGAGAGTGGTGCTCACGGTCAGAGTGATGCTCGTGGTCATGGTGAATATGGATTCTTTTAATCTTATCTATGCCTATATTCTGAAGCAATTTTCTGAACCCTTCAACTGACAAGGAATTGTTTTCTCCATAGCGATGGAAAAGCTGCTGTAGATGATGTTGTTGTGTGGTAATGGCCAAGTCAACATTAATGCCAGATTCCCAATTCGGAATAATTTTCTCAGTGGCTTGAGGGAAAGCAGTGGCTGGTCCTACTTCATGAAGGGGATGTGTGACTGACAGGGTGACGGTCAGGATCAAGATTACAGATAAATTCCTCGCCATTGTACTTTCCTAAAGAAGACAAAAAAAAAAAAATCCTTGTCTTCACTTACAAAACAAATTGAATTCGAAATCTCATGCCAAAAACTGATGTCTAATCAAATGATCAAGTTTTACAGAGCATCATCCAATGTGACCAGTATAGTGCTAGGTACTGTGAAAATACAGAGAACTGGAGACCTAGGCTCTCTATCCCTGCATTGTTAAAACATGTGAAACTACTGGAGAGCAGTTGAGCGCTAGGACTCTGTGATTAGCACTGTAAAAGCAGCAGTAATTCCAGGGCTGGAGGGATCCATGTGGTCACAGCCATACTAGCAACTTACTGTGTTTAGAACAATTCGAAACAAAACGTAACTACCTCCACCACCACCATCATTTCACAGAACAATCTTTTAACGTCAAAAAAGATAGAAACAAGCAATCTCAGAATAAGTCATAACAAATTTTTTTTCTTAAACTATATACAAATCAATTTAAGGCTTCTTTCTCTCAATTTCAATCCTCAGAGGTACCCGATTTTGTCAGTTTCTTATGCATCCCTGGTGCATACTTCAGGTTGATGTTTGCATCAACCACACAAAAGGGATCTTTTTTCCCCCACTCAACAAGACATCTTTCCATGTCAGTACATATAAAGCGAACTCATTCTTTTGAACAACCGCACAGTAACAGTTCTTAAAGTTAAAATTTTTTACCATATGGCTCTTATGCTGCTATAGACTAATGAAGTTTTTATCATAGTCTATCACACATTCAAATAAGTGTTTGGAACCAAAGTCCTATGCTCTGAAGAGGAGTTAAGAATCCAGCTGAGCCTTGAAAAGCAGAAGTCAGTGAAGCAGAGGAAGGTATAGTCCAGATGAGCAGATAGCCCAATATCTCAGGACCCAGCCAGCAGATAGATGTCCAAAACCAATGGTGGGTGGTGACCGTGACCAAACTCCCCTGCCTCTAGTGAAAGGGGCAGAGGTCAGGCTCTGGAGTGAGACAAGGGCGAGGGGTAACCTAGCTCTACCACTTTCTGCTGTTCTTCCTTGGATTAGGCAAAGCTGGTAAAACCTATTTTATAGGGTATCAGGAAAACCACATGAACGGATGTATGTGGAAGTGCTCCACACACTATCAGCAATGTTGCACAACTGCTGATCATACTGTGGAAAATGTAAGTACATACTACTACCACAGGGCTAGACTCCTAAAAGAACAATCCTCGGGGTGGGAAGTTTTAATAGGCATTAGAGAACCATTTAGAAATCATTCGCCGAAGAGGGACAAGGAGCAGGGTATGTGGGGACAACCACAGACGAAAGGCTCGGGGGAAGCTCCATGCCTTTCTCCAGGAAGGATGCTTAAGGCGATCCCGGACCTTCCAGCGGATCTCCTTCCCTGCGAGACCGCGTGTGTTGGAGAAAAGGAAGTCGAAAGAGCCTGGAGAAAGGGGAGAGTGAATAAAACGGGAAAGAGAGGACACAAAACTGCTTCTAAGGGCTTCTTATTTTTAAACATGACAGTACCTTCTTCGAAAATGAGACGAACAGGACAAACCGTTTCCTTAGAAAGTCCGCCGTTGGACCCCGAAGCCCATCTGTGCACCCCAAACTGGGAAGTCTGGCCTCCACGGCCCGCGGGGCTCCCCTCTCCGCCCGCCACTCCCGGACCCGCGGGACTCACCTCTCTGCGGCCTCGGCCCGGTCCCACGCGCCGGTTCAGTTCCCGCGGGCGATCCGAAGGGCTCAGAACCGGCCTGTGCTTCTCTCCCTAGAAACCTCTACAGAGCACGGAGAAGCGGCGGTCTCATCTGCTCGCCTGCCCCTCGGTCGGGGTACAGCCACGCAGCCACCGGGAAGCCGCGCCTCACGCGCCCTTGCCTCCCGGCAGCAGGAGGACAATTACTAATTACCGCCGCGCGCAGCGCGCCGCCGGGAACCACCGCCTCCGCCGGCCATGACTGCGGGGCATGCGCAGTGCGGCGCGACCCCGTCCTGGGTAGGCGGATCCGCGCGTCCGCCTGTTCGCCGGCGCCGCGGCAGGGGCGGGGCGGAGACACGGTCCCGGCGGGCTGTAAGCGCCGAGACTAATTGGGTGCCCCTTCCTCGAGCCCTTCCACGGCCCTGCCTCTCTGAGGCCCAAGGCTCGCTATTCAAGGCTCTCAGTCGGGCCGGCCCTGTTCCCTGCTGGGAGCCGGCCGTGAGGGACAGCGAGACGTTCCTGCCGCTGCCCCGGCACACGAGCCCCGGGTTTTTGTGGAGGTTGTTGAGCTGTTCCGGTAGGGTCTTCGAGCCTGGGACGGGACGTGCTTGTGCCCTGGGTCACGAGACAGGAGACGAACGCCGGTAGACGCAGCCGGGAACTCGAGACCATTCGGGCCGCGGAGCAGGGCGGGCCCGGCGGGGCGGGGCAGAGGCCGTCCCGCCCCCGGTCGCCTCGGAAACGCGGTGCGGATACGCCAGCGGGAGAGGCGGCCGGCGAGCAGTTCCGCTCCGAGGGCGGAAGTGCGCGCCAGGGTTTCTGCTGCTGACCAGCCAGCAGCATGGTGGCTCCCGTACTGGAGACATCTCACGTGTTTTGCTGCCCGAACCGGGTGCGGGGAGCCCTGAGCTGGAGCTCCGGGCCCGGAGGACTTCTGGCCTTCGGCACGTCCTGTTCCGTGGTGCTCTATGACCCTCAGGTAATGGAGGTGGCCATTCGCCCGACCCCGTGTGCTTCTGGGGCCGAATCTGCTGGGTGCGCTCGGGGAGCACTATAGACGCTGTTCCGGTGCGTGGAGACCCGCTTTGCGGTCGGGTCCGCTTCAGGGTGGGTGTCTGTGCGAGGAGTCTCGCTCTGGCACACGGGACTGTCCTCTCGCGGCTTCAGGCCCTGCGTCAGCCTGGGGTCGCCTTGTCCTCCCAGTGGCCTGTTAGCTCCAGGTGGAAACTCATATGATGACAACCGTTTCTGAAGCCTTCTGTGGGAATTGTAGAATCAGCTTGGGTTTTAAAAGATTTGCAGTTTAGGTATGGGTTAAAGCCATCACACAGATGCTATCTCATTTCTCTATTTCCCTCATTGCTATTTAATAAACTTGTCTTGAATTTCAAAGAAATATTACTTGTATTTTAACTCCGGAAAGGGACATTTTAAAGAAAGTGCCGTTGGGGCAAAGGTCTTAGGGGATGAGGATTCTAAGCAGTAAATATGAGGCAGGACTTACCCATTCCCCCAGCTGTACCCAATCGATTATTTTCTTGGCCCTTTCCCTGCTAAACTTCTCAAGTGACTAGTTTCTGCATCCGTCCCAGAGTTCATTATGACCCCATTACCACTGGCTAATTTTGGGTAATACAGTTAATGTTGCCTTTCAAAAGGAGTGTCAGTATAAAAAGTAAAGTGCTGGAAATTAAAATACAGTGCAGGAGATAGCTATATGTGTTTCTTGTTGTACTGCTTTATTAATTTGATTAAAAATTCCATCATCTTCATACCCTTTGCAGATTCAAACTTATAAATTAAATAGTGGTATTCCTTTCTCCTATCTTGAGCTTGCTTGCCTCCGAATTTTTGTTTCTTGTTATTGCCTTGCACTCTTAACAGGTAAGAGATAACACTTAAAACGAATGCTAAACTTTATAGTGGCCGTTAACCAAGGACTGACTCAGCTGTAGAAGCCTGTCTTTCTGCAGCAGTTTAGGTTTAGTGGAATTGTGCCCATGCCTTCTATCACATTTTTATTTTTAATGATAACCTGGTGGCCAGCTTAGAGGATTTTAACATCAAAAAAAGAAGTGTATGGAGCCTAAAAAGTATGCACTTTGTTTTGTTTAATATTTGTCATGTGGACATTTAATTAAGTGTAGGAAAAAGAACATGTCAAATGCTAAAATAAAATTTTGGAGATATCCATTGAGCAAACTCGAGGATCCTTTATGGGCTAGCCTTGGACTGGGTGGTGATGACACAGATAATGGGTAATAACTCCTGCCCATCAAGGAATTGTATTTCTAGTGAGGGAGACAATGAACTACTTCAAATTGTTTCCCAGACTCAGGTAACCCGTATGTGAAATATATTGATTTATGCACATTAACCTCTGTATGTGAATTCCAGTTCACATGTAAGCAGATGTGAAGCTCTTTGTTATCAACAGAGAAAGGGGCTGTAAAGAGGAGGGCTCGGTAGGCATGGAGTCTTCAGCAGTTGGGGATATAAGGAAAGCCCAAATGTGGAGTGATGTTGGTGAAAGCTATAATCTGAGGGTCTGCTAGGAACATGGCCGGAGACCCTGAAAGGGATCTAATGTCTGAGGATCTTAGTAGTTGTGGCCTGGTGAATTTGTGCCCTTAAAGCTGAAGAACTCAACACCAGATCAGCCATGGCACGCTAAGTGAGCCATGAATTTTTATCTATTTCCTTTATTGAAGGTTTTTTTTTTTTTTTGTCAACAAAATGCTCAAAGTTGGTGCAAGCATGGTAGAAATAGGCCCTGAGACCTGTGGGAGCACAGGTCCTTGTCTAGTTTGGGATTTCAAGAAGGCTTCCCAGATGAGAAGAGGGTAGTGGTAAGTGAATGTGGAGTGAGGGGAAAAGGGCAGGAATGAATTAAAGTGAATGGATGATTTGAGCCATGGTTAAAAGTTTATGAATTAAGGAAGGTAGTTCTGTTTGAAGTAATCCTAAACTTTTTATCAGCGTCAAGATCACTGAAATCTGATTTTTGTTAATTTATTAATTCCTCTGTAGGATAAATTTGAGTTTACTAACTGGTGTCTTCTTCTCTAAAGAAAAGGGTTGTTATTACCAACCTGAATGGGCACACTGCTCGAGTCAATTGCGTACAGTGGATTTATAAACAGGATGGTTGTAAGTATTAATTGGACTTCTCTTAATTTAGGGTTAGCTTACCTGATATTATGCAACTGGAAAACAGAAAAATGGTATGACCAATGATATATCTGACCCATACTTTTACTTATAGCAGCTGAAGCATGGAAACACAGCAGTGCTTAGGCTGAGAGTAGAGGCAGGCCCTGACTGAGGCCACCATTGCCCACAGTTTTTGATCAAAAGCATGTAAGCAGGGGCTGTGTTGGAGTTCAGGCTAGGATTCAGAAGATTTGGCTTGTAGGTCTGTTTTTGCCACAGACAAGCTATAGTTTTTTTGTTTGTTTTTTTTTTTTAAGGCGGGACATTACATCTGTTTTGACCCCAGTTTGCATCTTAGTAACATTTAGAAAAGTAAAGGCTTGGGCTGAATCAGGGGACCCTAAGATTCATGACACCTGTGAGGTCAAAATTATTTTCAGAATAATACTAAGAAGGTATTCCTAGTTTTTATAATCATTCTGTCACAAGTATATAGTGCCATTTTCTGGTGACTACATGACTTGTGATATTGCAACAGATTTAACACAGAAGCAGATAGGAAAATCCAGCTAAATTCTAGTATGTCTGTTAAAGAGATTTGCAGAAATAAGAAACAGTGCCTTTCTTACTAATTTTTTGTTTTGGAAAATACAGGGTTCTCCCCTCCCCCCATAAAAGTGTTATTTATGTTAACATGTAATGGGGTTTATTGTTTTTAAGTAAACTAATAAGTATTTTTCAAATTTCTCAGTTTTAATTTCTAATGTGGTTAATCTTGGTACATATAGCCTATGTAAACAAAAGGTCTCTGGGGTTTTTAAAAAAAATTTAAGATTGTAAAAGAGTTCTGATATTAAAAAATTGGAGAATTGCTAGACTAGATTGTCTCCAGGTCTCTTCTGTTTCTGAGATTCTGTGGCTCTAGAATTTTTAATTAACATCTCTTTTAGGTGGGCTTCTAAAATCCAATGGAATTTTCCCAAATGTCTTAAATATACCTACTATAGTATTCTTATGCACTCTGCATTAATTTTATTTTTTTATTCCACAAATATGTATGGAGAGCATTCTGGGCCAGGCACAAACGCAGAATTTCCTGAATTCTGTGAAATTCGTACCATTTACTATGATTTTATCTGTGACATTAAAAAAAAGTTTTAATCTACTTATTTCAGCTAGTAGTGCAAGAATGACATTAGGTCAGTAAAAACCATTAAATAGTATAAAGAATAGCTGTCAGTGCAGGTATTAAAACAATTGCAATTATATTAATTGCCATGAAATGTCATCAAAGACTACATGGATCTCAATATAGGGATTGGTTATAAAATATTAATTTGGGCTTGTATATTTTATCTTCCCATTAAAAGTAAGGTTACATAAAATGAATTGCTTGTGTATCACTGTAATCTCTAACCATTATGATTGATTTTCTCAGAATTGGACTCTCCTGTCAGGTAATTCAGGTATTCTTTCTAGGACATGTATCACTGATATAAAATTTAAATAATACCATTTCATATTTTTAAAATGTCTGATTCTTAACACGTTACCTTCATGCACCTTAAGAGTAATTGTCAATTATGTGGTTAGGTAAGTGACTTAATTTCTATGACATATGAAGAAATTAAAACCCAAGATCACAGCTGGCTGGCAGCAGGGTTAGGACATAAATCTGCGACTTCCGAGTACAAATCTAATGTTCTTTAGGCAATCCCCCAGCTGCTTTGCCTTAGGCCAGAAGAAACAAATAAATGGAAAATCCAAACCTAAGTTATTGGTTATATGATTTTCCCTGTTTTGGTTCTTAATCCTTTTCTTCTGGCATCAACAGGAAGTTGTAAATGTTTGAAAGAGCTATTCTGAAATATATATCAGATCTCAAAAATACGTGCTGTACTTGGTAGGAGCAGCTGACTGTAATGTCTCCTATATGTTATTTCTGCCAAAAGTGTTTAGCCTGAATCTTACGAGGAAACAACCAGACCTACCCAAATTGAGGAACATTCTGCAAAACAACTGGCCTGGACTCTCATTGTCACACAAAAAAAAGAAGGGACTGGGAAACTATTCAAGATTAAAGGAGACGGAAAAGATGTGACAACCAAATGTGCAAAGTGTGGTCCTTAGATTCTGAGCTTAAAAAAGTTATAAAACATATTACTGGGACAATCTGGGGAAATTTTAATATCGCTTATGTATTATATAACAACACTACATCAATGTTTAAATTCTTGAATCCATCCAATAATTGTATTATGGTAATACAGGAGAATGTTCCAACTCTTGGGGAAAGTATGATAAAATATTTGTGAATCGGAAATCATGTCTCCAACTTATTTTTAAATGGTTTGTCAAAAATAAAAAAGGGGGTGTGTATACATAGAGCAAGATATTAAGCTGATATGATGAAATCTTAACAGTTGGTGAATCTACGTAACGGTATGAGTTTTATCTTTTCTATAGCTTTGAAATTTTTCAAAATAGCTGGGAAGAAAATAAAAATGTTTACTGAGATAATTTTTTTTCAGCTCCTTCTACTGAGTTAGTTTCTGGAGGATCTGATAATAAAGTGATTCACTGGGAAACAGAGAATAATCAGGTGGGTAGACAATGTTTATGATCATAAGAAATGACTTATATTTACTTTTATTTCCCTTTTTTTTTTTTGCCCTAATTTCTACCATATTCTTCCTTTATGAAGTTTCCTCATTCTTGTTTATCAGTAATTCAGATCCTGCATCTTCATACTTCGCAGGTCCTGTACCCTTCCCTCTGGTACCTGCTTCCCATATTCATATGCTGTCAGTCATTTCTGTGAATTTCCCATCATTTAGAATAATTTTCAAACTGCTCTTAATGTGGGCTGTTTGTTTTCATTGATAGCAAAAACTAACATTGTTGTGTGCATAGGACAGCAGTTGCCATGTGGATATAGACTTACATAATTCTAAGTGATGTTATAATATGCAGTACAGGGGTGTGTATGGACCTCTATGGATGGACAATCTAATGGTTGTTTCTAGTCGAAAGCAAAGATTAATGATGTAAAATTAGTGCATTGGGTATTTGAGCATCTGCCATGCGAAAGATGTGGATGAAGCCGAATCCTGTTCATGAATCATGTACATAGATTTGAAGACAAAATGCACTAGAATTACTAAAGTACAAAGGTGGCTCCATGGGTGGGTGTTTCCACTTGCTGTACCACATGCACACGGCTGTGCAAGTTCGGTGGACATTTAAGAGGCAGCCTTTAAGGTGGGTCTTATAGTGTGAGATGATTTTCCTTAGGAGGAATTAAAAGAGGGAAGATTCCGGGTAGGAAAAATGCATGAATCAAAGCTCAGGTAGGAAAGGAGACCACTTGCTTAGGAGTATCCAGTTTTAATCAAAGCCTAAGATGTCTTTAGTGCAGGGCTTTCCAGAGCTTGTTCAGAGAATTATTCATCTCTCAGTTCTGTGAAAAAGGAGTCTGTGGCCAATCAAATTTGGGAAACATTGCATATCATATACATCTCTTAGAGACCACAGTGCATGTGAGCATAGTGAAGGCTTTGAAAAGTCCCACTATGGACAAACCTGCTTATCTTTGCTGAACTAGTATTTTCCAAACTTACTTCATGTCTGATTTTTTTTTTCCCCTTTAAATCTCTTGGCATCCTTTGCAACTTTGAGGAACACAGTTTTGGAAGTGTTTCTAGGTAATGCGTTATAAGCAGTAATGCTAGAGAAGTTTTACTCTTCTTACATAGAATAGTATAGAGTAGGAGAAAATCATGACATTTGAATACTAGCTTCAAGGTTTGTTCTTTATTAGCAGACATTCAGAAGTCACTGAGGATTTCTAAGCAGTGGGCTGTGAATATCAAAAGAAGATTAATCTGACAGGAGTGTGCCAAATTAGGATAGGAAAAAATAAGAAGGAAGGGCTATGGGATGTATTTTTGAAGGAAGAATGATGTTGGCATTGACTAGATTGTTTTCAAAGGAGTGGGGAGCTGGTGGGTAGAGGAGTGAGAGCTGGTGGGTAGAGGAGTGAGAAATCAAAAACAGTGGGGTTCTGTCTCAGGGCCCTGGGAGGAGGATGCTGCTCCAATGCAAAATAGGCAAGTAGCAGGGAGGATGTGGAATTCAGTTGTAGACATGTCATTCGAGTTACTGGCAGACACCAAAGCTTGTCCCAGAGAGAGGGGGCAGGCGTGGAGGTGGGGATTTTTGAGTCACCTAGACTTAATGAGAGCTCCAAAAGGGAATGGAGCAAACCAGCTCCTGTTTGGACTTATTTTGGCAGAGGAATCCGGAGAGTGATTTGTGATCTTGTTGAGACTTTCAAGACTCTTTCCTCCCTGCTGCCCCAAGCTTCTGTCAGTAGAGAGGATTGCAGGCTGAGTATCTGATGGCAGACGGCAAACTTAGTGCCGGACCAGAAAGGAGAATGTGAGGCCAAATGGGGAGGAGGAGAAGAGGAGGATGAAAGACATCAGAGGATTTGGGGGAAGGGGCCACACACTATAACCTTAGAGGCTTAGTTTCCTTCCATGCACACCAGTGCTCACTACATCTTGACTTCTGATAAAAGGAAATAATTCTAAGCCAGTATAATGAGAGATTTGAGTCTTTGAATGGTGGACGTTGTTTTCTAAAAAGCCTGTGAACTGGAGAGATTTGTTTCGTTTCAGCTTTTGAGATTCTCTGATGGTTGAAATACAACCTTGCTTAAAGATGTGAGTTTTTTTCATAGATTTAATTTTTTAGGGGTAATGATACAGACTCATTAAAGTTTGAATACAGAAAGAAGGAAAAAGATACAAAGTGTCAAGCTAACATTCTAATGAACATTATTCCAACTCTCTAGTTATGTGTGTATAATTTTAGATGAAAATGATTTTATTATACTTGAATTCTAAAAAGTATTTTTTTCAGAGACGCCAAAGGTTAATGATAACAGGAAGTTAGTCCCTTATACATAGCTGTTAATTACCTTCTTGAGTGGCAGAGTTCTGCTTTAAGTAATTGGGAAAACAACTGTGGAGACATTTAAGCGACACCTCTATTTCAGCAGGCAGCAATTTACAGAAGATACCTCTCAAAGGAAGTGGTAAACTCTCACACATTTGGATCTCAAAAAATAGACCCCAAATAGCAAAAATGATGTCACAGGGAATAATCTTGCATGGCAAGCAGGAAGACTTGATAAACAGATGGGATTTCCCAGTTTCTGCCATCTTTCCATTTTTGTAGCTCTGATTCAGGCAAGTGTGAGTGGATTCTAAAGATACTTGGTTAAAGTTTAGTGGAGAATAGAATATTTACTCAGTCCCAAAGTATAATCTCACGTATTACCACCACCAAAAAAAAAAAATTAACTTCATAGTGAAAAAAACCATGGCAGACACTACCTTTACTAAGATATCAAGGCTAATTTCACTAGAAGTAGAACAAACTGACATTGTGTTGCTCCTGATGTGATGCATGTATGTAGGGATGTTGTCAAAATGTATACCCTGAATCTGTTCATGAAGAAACAGACTAACCTGAGAGGAGCAGCAATCCACAAAGCTGGCCTGTATTCTTCAAGAATGTCCATGTTGTGGATGTCTTTCCGTGATAATAAACGTGCATTTATCTACATTATCCTTTTTCTTGGCTTAGAATATATGTCTACAGTTTTTTAATCAGTTTCCTATTCATACTTTTTAGATTGATGGCAGTTTTTCTAAAGAGTGTGTGGTGAATATCCTTCTGCATTTGTCTTTTATCATGCGCTACACTAGTGCTGCTCTCCGAGTAGATTCTCAGATGTGAGATTGCTGTGTCACAGGGTGTGCACATTGTGTGTGTTCATACTATGAGGCCAGCTTCTCACAAGTTTACGTTCTTCTCAGCTGAGAGAACTTATTTCCGGGTCAGGCATTTTAACAGTACCTTTAATCCTCTGATGCTGGTTAAATGAAGGTAAAAGTGATCATTCCTTTTCTATTATCATGTTTTTGTCATTTTGTGTGATTCAGCTTTTAAAAGCAGTCCATCTTCAAGGCCACGAAGGACCCGTTTATGCAGTGCATGCTGCTTACCAGAGGAGGGCGTTGCACACACTGCTAGTGTCCGCAGCTGCCGACTCCACTGTTCGAGTCTGGTGTAAACAGGGTTCTGAAGGTAGGTTTAGAGGCGTTATAATCCCAACGAATGAAATAGTAAATACCAAATGAATGACAGCTTAGAAGAGCATACATGTGATTTTTTCAGTCTTTCAAGCAGTTTTTAAAAAGTTAGAATTCTAATCTACATGTTTGTTTCTTTTACACTTTACCAAAACTGTTTGATGATATAAATTCCTTCAGAGCTTTTTCATTGTAAGTCTTTGTTCTCTGTACTCTTGTTAAAAATTGGCCATTTAGATTCATGTGGTCACTGGGAGCTCAGGGCTGACTTCTCTCATCTCAGTGCTGACGTCCAGGGCTCTGATGATGCTTGGGTGAGGCAGCTCTACGTGAATAAGCTCAGAGTTAGTTGTTCACGGTGTGTTTTATTATTTCTTAGTAACATGCCTTCAGACCTTGAACTTTGGAAATGGATTCACTCTGGCTCTCTGCTTTTCTTTTTTGCCTAATACTGATGGTGAGTATCCTACTAAGTGTATATTCAAAGAGCAATATATTTTCATAACTCCATACAGTCAGAACCTAAGAACATAATGGATCTCAATTTTGTATCTAAATGTTTTCAGGAAATAAGTTGAGATATACATAACATAGTGATTTCTCAGTGTTCAAATGATGTGCAGATAAAACATAAGGTTGGGGGGGCTAATTAGGAACTTTAGTAGCTGTTAAAAATTTAAGTGACTTAATGTGTTCTTAAGATTGATACTGCTGTTTATCAAATATATTGTCAATGTGTATAGATCTAATTTGGGAAAATTATGTAGCTGTGTGAAAGTTGAAGTTCTGGGATAAGCTGAAAAAGTACTGAGGATGGACCATGGGAGCATTTATCTCCAGGCAACAGCCCCTTGCCCATCCTGCGTAATGACAGTTTGCCTAAGACCACTTCAAATCTCCCAGACAGAAACAATTTGCCTTTTGCTATGAAACCTGTCTGTACCCATCTTTGATTATCCTCCAAAGCTGCTGGCCAGTGCCAGTCAGTCTTATGCCTCTTCAGTTACCTGGAGGACAGACCTGGTGGGGAGAGGCTGGATCGGAAGCCTCCAGGCTCTTTTGCCACCTGCAGAAGGAGCTGTGATTCCATGGTCTCACGTGATGCCTCCACATTGTGCAAATGCTCCTCAGGATGAGAAACTGCACGCATTCTAGTTATATTACATAAAATTTAAATTTTTTGCACCTACATTGAGGCCAAGTGACTGGAGCTTTTTGGCTTTTTTCCCTTAGTTGATTAAAAGAAAGCTAATTTTATAGTCACACCTTTCATAGCTTTTTAACCATGTAGTTAATTATATGCTTTTTTATTTTGTTCTTTAATTATTTCATAGATTTTGTTTTACTATCAGATTCTCAAAATGTAAAGTCCTCAGAGTAACAAACATACCTTTAAATCTTTGTGCAGTAGCCATGATAGTAAACTCTCCTGGAAATTTTGTTACTCACTTGGACTAACAACGTTTCCTCTTCATCTTCTGGCTGCTGTTGTTAAATACTCCTAGCTCACTCCTGAGACTCTCTTTTTACTGCTCCTTCTACCGTAAATGACACAGAATAGAGGAACGGATTCTCAGTTAATTAATAGTCATACTTTGCCCAGTAACCATTTAATGGAACATTTTAGAATATTAATTTTATTCCTAAAGACATTTATCGAGCACTTTGAATTTAGTTGTTCAGTAGTGTGGGGAGTAGAAGTCAGGACTCTTTACCTGGAGCTTAGAATCCAGCGTAGGTGACAGTCATAGCATGTGATGGAATGCCTACAGTGAAGCCTCTTTTCTCCTCCCCCAGTGCCAGTATTAGCCTGTGGCGATGATGACTGCAAAATTCACTTATTTGTTCAACAAAACGATCAGGTAATTAATGATGTTTATTAAGAGGCTAGAATTATGTTCTGCCTAATTACATATCTTAATACAGACTATTTCCAGATTATAGAATTTTAGGAATGTTCTAGTCTAAAATAATCCAACAAGAGGATCTTTTTTGACAGCCCTCTCCTAAATGGTTTTTGAATCTTTGTTTGAACACCAGATAGCTGCTGCTTTGGCCACTAGGTTCGGAGTTGTTGGAGGAAACAGTTCATTAGGTGGGGAAGGCAAGAAGAGAGACGCTATAGTAGTGTTTTTTCTTAAAAGTTTTAGATGAACAATAGCATACCTACGGTGAAATACTCTCCAGAGGTGGTTACTTGTCCTTCTGAGCTTTACCTGTTCTTTGGGTGGTTAAACTAGAGGGACGTTTCAGAAAGAGGGTTGGTTAACTTTAGGCTTATTTAATTAATAATAGAGATACTTATTTCTTTGCATTTTATCAGACAGTTAAAAGTGATTGTGAATGTTCAACCACCCAACTTTTTTCTGTATTGTACCCACAGCATGTTGTGAACATTTAACAGTATTTGAGGTCTACAGATGTTATGTACTCAAGATTGCTCAGTTAAGTGATTTAGATGATTATGAAATTTTTTATCCCCAAATGAGAGCTCTAATGTCTAATCAGATGTGTTCTCAGTTAAAAAAGAAAAAAGATGCAGTAGAACTGGCTGAGACCAAATGAAGTCACTGATATACGTGAAAATGTTAAATTCTTATACCAACTCCTATGATTTTTGTTGTCTGACTAGTTTCAGAAAGTACTGGTTCTCTCTGGACATGAGGATTGGATAAGAGGCGTCGAATGGGCAGCCTTTGGTCAGTATGAAATTTTGCTAAAGTACACATAATGGGACAAGTATGTGTAACTTCCAAGGAAGCAGCCTCTTTTTTTTTTTTTTTTTTTTGGTATATGTATATTTTTATTGGAGTATAGTCATTTACAATGTTGTGTCAATTTCAGCCTCCTATGTTTTAATTTAAAACTTTTTGTATATATCATTTTTCTATTGTCCCACTTAGAAAAGAGGATACTTATCCCTTTTATCACCTATTATTTGGGGTGGTAGCGTATGAAACTTGTTGATGTTTAAAAGAGGGCACTAGCTGACTATTACATATGCAAACGTTCTTGACAAATTAGTAGATTGTATATGCATAGCATATATTATAATCACTTATTAGCATTGTGTGTATACTGAAAATGAATATAGGCCAAATGAATGAAGGATAAGGAAGCAAAATCTTATTTTTTCAGGAAATCTAGATATGTGTATATTATAAAAGAGAGACTCTTATACTTAAAAGTTAAGAATACAATGTTTTAAAAATAATAAAATTTGTTTTCTAATTAGGTAGAGATCTTTTCCTAGCAAGCTGTTCACAAGATTGCCTGATACGAATATGGAGGCTGAATATAAAATCAACATCTTTGGAAACTCAGGAAGATGATAATATAAGACTGAAAGAAAATACTTTTACTATAGAAAATGAAAGTGAGTAATAATGAAAATATTTGATGTAACAATACTTAGGTTTCCCGGCTTACTTATCTGTTTCACTACACGTGTATGTTTGTGAAGCTTAGGTTTTTCAAAAGTGTTGAATCCCTGATACTATGTGTTTTTCCTTTTTCATTTTTATGTGAGAATGAGCCATTTTTCATATATGAAACTTATTTTTCTTCTAAAAATAAGTGAGATTTTTTTAAATTGCTGAAAATAATGTTTAATGTTTTTTCAATAAATCAGTTTGTAAAATATTACTAAATTTGCAGTTTTAGCATAGGACGACTTAAAGGAATAATGTAAATTGTTCATACCTTTGTTGGAGGATATTCTTAAGAGACAGCTAAATCCTTGTGTTTGAGTAGTAGTGGATGTCATTCAGTACCCCTCCATGGTACATCCTGTTGGAATGTTGCATTTGAAGGAGAAATTTTCAGATATGTATCTAAATGACAAAGTTAGTCCTCAGTAAACATTGTTCATTGAGGAATATTCTTCTCTGTTATTACTATTCTTGATTATAAAGCCCCATTAGAGCTCAGATTTGGTGACAGATTTTTGGGGAGGACCAGGAAATACTATAACCAGCATATTGTGAGTAGCTGTTTCCAAGTATGAAGTTTTTTGTGATAGTTTCATTAATTATTTTGTTTGAAAGTTCACAATATTGATTTGACTTCCTTTAACTCTGCATTTATCTTAGGGTTTTTTTTTTTTATTTAATATTTTAGACTGTTACACTTAAAGAGTGAGGATAGAAAGCAGACTGGCATGTCTGTTTGTATTTTTTAATTGCAATGTAAGAGTAGCTGTCCCTGAAAATTTAAAAGTAGAACAAATTCCTTAGTTTTTATTTATGGCTCGGTAGGGAAAATGTCAAGAAAAATTTATGTATCTTTAGGACTGTTTTTCACCTGTGGTTTTGAACAATGTATAAAGTTAATGAAATTTAGAATGCGTGTGTTTTGTTGAATCTAAATCATGGTCTATTCTGATTCTGTTTTTTTGGATGTAATTGTACAACTGAGATGGTTATGAAAATGTTCTTTTTAGAAGAGCTTTGGGGAGAGAATGCTTCATTGTTCTTGTTACAGGTATTAAAATAACATTTGCGGTTACTCTGGAGACCGTGCTGGCTGGTCACGAAAACTGGGTAAATGCAGTTCATTGGCAGCCTTCATTTTACAAAGGTAAGAAGAAAAACATACTCATCGCCCACATTTCAGTTAAATCTCCCTTAACAAAATTTTAAAAAGCTGACCAGATGAAGTAGAAGGATACTTTTTGAGTGTAATTAGAAATCTCAAATATTAGACATTTTCAAGTTGGTAAAGTATAATACTGCAGCCCTGTTCCGTTAGACATTCAGGGCCATTGAAAGTTGTGTTTCTAAGAGGGAACAGTATGACTCCTGCCATGATGCCAAAACTGCCATACCCCTTTTCATCTTTTTTTCTTTAAAATTCTTACCTAGTCCTTACGGAATTTAAGAGAAATTGACTTTCAAGCCAGCTTCACTGGAATGCTCAACCTTGGAACTACAGAGGTGGTAATACTGAGATACGTCATTTATGGCAAAGTAGAGGCCTTTCTCCCTCTCTTTCTTTTGCCCGTAACCTCCGTTTGTGGAGTGACGATGGTGTGCGTGTCCAAGCTGGTGCTGGGGTGTAGGGCTGAGCACGGCAGCAGCTTCATATTCTGCCCTCGTCCCGTCCCTTCCCTGGGACAGGAATAGAGAATAGCAGTAATTACTGCTCAAGTAAGCACCATCCAGCTCTTGTCATATTATGCCATATTTTCTGCAGTTTAAAAAAAGGTAAATTAGATATTACAGATAGAGGATCCCTGTGTGTTTTTTCCTGAACCCTTTCCCCTCCATCCTTCCCTTGAGGCTGAGTTGAGCTCATATCATTCCCATGCATATTTTTATACTTTTGCTGCAAATTTGTGTAGCCATAAACAATATTGTCTAACAGCTCTTAAAACTTTATCAGTATGCATTCTTTCTTACAACTTGCCTTTTTAGCTTAACATGCTTTGGATTCATGTAACTCTAATTTATTTATTTTTATTACAGTATATATTCCATTGTCTAAATATTACAATTGGTTTATCTGGTCTAACAGTAGATTTTTGTGTTTCCAGCGTTTTGCTGGTGCAGCGTAGTAGTGAACGTTCTTGCAGTATCCATGTTGTGTTTTTCTGGTCATCTGCAAACAAGATATTTGTCAGTCACCTAAAGACGTTAGTTTTTTTTTTTCTTTAGATGGTGTTTTACAACAGCCAATGAGGTTATTGTCTGCCTCAATGGATAAAACCATGATTCTCTGGGCTCCAGATGAAGAGTCAGGAGTTTGGCTAGAACAGGTAAAAATGTGAATATATAAGGAACAGAAATTTGAGTTTATGAAACAGTAAATCCCAAATCTGTGTTCCGAGAGCTGCAAATACGTGCTCTTTGTATATGTTAAAAAAGTGAGAACATAATCTCTGTCATCAGTGGTTTCTATCGTGAGACATGTGGACTCTATGGTTATGAATTGTTTTCTGTCTGTGGTTGAATAGGTTCGAGTAGGAGAAGTCGGCGGCAATACTCTGGGATTTTACGATTGCCAGTTCAGTGAGGATGGCTCCATGATCATCGCTCATGCTTTCCACGGAGCACTGCACCTTTGGAAACAGAATTCCACTAACCCAGTAAGAAAAGTGTTTTTAAGTAAAGCATTTCTAGTCAAATAGGGTGAATCCTAAAGAAAACCTAGGTAAAAGTGTTGTATTACTTATAACCCTCTGCAGGAACATCATAGAGGCATTTAAGTTCAGATCACTTCACTTCTTTCTGTAGATGTTATTTTGTGATGCTAAGTAAGAAACTCATGCTTTTCTAAGAATAAAAGTATTTATTTTTCAGCATTGTTGAGATACTGAAATTTGCACATAGGTAAATTTTCTTTATTTTCTTTCTTTCTTTTTTTTTTAAATTTTCTACATAAGTGAAGTTTAAGCTGTATAAATTTTAAGCTCTCCCGTAAAGCTATATACATTTTTTGATGCAAGTTTTCCCTAAAATGTAGAACCTCTTTGTTCTCTTAAAAAAAATCACGAAATTTGATATTTTCCTGCTGAACAACTAGGTACTCCATTGATAATTATTGAATGAATGACCAACCAAAGGCATTAGAAGTACTTGTTATTTTGTGATTGACTATAGTGATGCTCTCAGGGGCTCTTGATATGTGTAATTCTAAATGGTCCTCCCAATATTGGGCTCTTCTAGATCTTTCTTAGAGGTTTTAGTCTCAAAGAGAGGTAATCTTCTTCTAATCATGCAGCTGCCTCTCAGCACTACTCCGTATCTTACTCTCTAATTTGCTTCCTGTCTGCTGCTTTGGGTTTAGGGAGGTGAGGTAGCAGGAATTGTGGCTGTGGGCACCGGCCTGGGAGCTGGACGACCTGGGCCTGAATCTTGTACTTCCTAGCTGTCTTTGAGGACATTACCTAACCTTTGTCTCAGGTTCTTTATCTGTAAAATGTAGACAGTAATAAATAGCTCCTACGCATAGGGTTTTCATGATGCTAAAATGAATTAATATTTGTATAGTATGAAAAGCAAAGCCTGGCACATCCTGGATGCTATATATTTTAAATAAATAAATGAAAGAAGTAAGAACATAGAGCAAAATATGAGGCAGCAGATTTTGAATGTGCATTTAATAGCTTCTTTATAAAGTGAAAATTCATGGAGAGCCTCAGGGGTGCCATCAGTTAGTGTGTGGAACTTACATAAAGAGCAGATTCATGGGTTTGCATAACCTTCAGTTTGTGGGCTTTGGAATAGTTGTTTTACGTAGGAGAATTTGAAGTCTCAATACATGGAGTGGTTTACTCTTTCCTTTGTATCTTCCGTTTGGAGTTGACCTTTAAGATTATTTCTACTTTTAAATGAACCAGGGAATCATTAGCTACGACACTTTTAAATAGATAGTTTTAAGGATAAATCTAATTTTGTTCTTAACTTAGAGCTTCTTTGAGCTGTGTTTCAGCTCATCTTTGAGACCTTCATAGAAAAAAGCATTATATGAGTAAGGAGGAGCTCAAACCAGAGGGCAGAATTTCCCTGTACCTTTGCTTATAATTTGACTTCAAATTAATAATAGCTATTTACCAAGTATAGAGGGTGATTTTTTTTATAGACTTTGTATTTTAGAGACATTTTACGTTCACAGAAAAATTAAGCAGAAAGTAAAGAGAATTCCCATTTACCTCTGCCCCCTACGCATGCTCAGCCATGTCCACTGTCAGCATCCCACACCAGAGTGGAAATTTGTTACGATCAGGGGTAACATATGAAGACAAATAAGCTCTTTAGCACCGTGCTGATAGTCCAGAAGTGCTGCACTTTGTTCAGAACTTTTTGGAAACTCTCATTAAGTGCTAACTTTAGAATCAGTTGTTACGTCACAGAGGAAATGAACAAGATTTCTTTGTTCTAGCCTATTCATGGTTTTGACTAGAAAATAATATAACTTAATCACTGACCATATTCATCAGACTTGGCTTTGAATGACCTTTTAGCTATTTATACAAATTTAACTTTCCTCTAAAGATCAAGTTTTACCACCACTTGAGTTGTTCAAAAAGATGTTTTGTGGACCAGGCACATGACATTTTCTATATTTCATTGTCATTATTTCCATGGTTGCTGGTGCAGGCTCCCTCAGGAGGTGGACTACCTAGCATTGATTTAACCTCTGTCCTCTACCCCTGCAGCTTTTTTTTACTTAACAAAGAAAGTGTGTTAGGCACACACTCAGAATCTACAGACTCATGTTACACAATACTCTGTTATTTAGTTTAACAAGCAAATACTCACGTAGTAACTAGTATGCGCCAGCATTGTACAAATAAAACTTCATGTAATTCTCATAATGACTGAATGAGCTAGGTAACTCTTTTACAGAAGAGTTCATTGAGGCACAGAGAGGTTAAGTAGTATCTGGGTTCTAGGAGGCATCCATAAGTGATGAAAGGAGGGGACTTTACCAAGGTTACTGCTTTAAAAGGACACAGCATATTTGAATGTTTAAGTTCTAATATGCTTGACTGGAAAACAGATCCTCTACTTTAAGATCCCATCTTGTTTACTTAGCTTCTCGCTTTGCTCAGGGGCTACGGTCTTTTCCTGTATCAGACCTGAGGGCTGAAAGCGTTATTAGACTTTCTTCTTAGTAGTGGTCTTAGATTATTTTGATGTGTCATGAGCACTTTCATTGCAGAAAGAGTGGACTCCAGAGATTGTTATTTCAGGACATTTTGATGGTGTCCAAGACCTAAAGTGGGACCCAGAAGGAGAATTTATCATCACTGTTGGCACTGACCAGACAACTCGACTTTTTGCTCCGTGGAAGAGGAAAGACCAGTCACAGGTGAAATGTCTTCCTACTTGATTGTCCACTTTAAAAAACATCCATGAGCACGTGGAAAGCGAGGCAGCATCGTTAGCCATTAGGGAAATGCAGATTAAAGCCTTGATGAGTTGCCAGTACACACCCACTACAATGGCTGAGGTGTAAACTACTGAGGGTGGTAAGGATGCAGGCTGACTGGAACTTTCATACATTACTGATGGGAATGCAAAGTGGGATAGCCACTCTGGAAAGCAGTTTGGTATTTTCTTAAAACTTCAGCATTCCAAAGAAGACATACAGGTGGCCAACAGACCCATGAAAAGATGCTCAGCATCTTTGTTGAGCTGATCATCAGGGAAATGCAAGTCAAAACCACAGTGAGATACTCCCTCATACCTGTCAGAATGCCTAGCATCAAATAGATAACAAGTAACAAGTGTTGGCAAGGATGTGGAGAAGAGGAGCCCTTGTGCACTGTTGGTAGGGTTGTAAATTGATGCAGCCAGTATGGAAAACGGTATGAAGTTTCCTCAAAAAATTAAAAATAGGACTACCCCACAATCTAGTATTTCACTTCTGGGTACTTGTAGAAAACAAACAAACAAAAAACCATTTCAAAAAGATATATTCACCCCTGTGTTTATTGAAGCAATATTTATAATAGCCAAAATATGGAAGCAACTAAGTATCCATTGATGAATAGATAAAGAAGATGTGGTATATACACAATGGAGTATTACTCAGCCATTAAAACAATGAGTCATATTGTTTATAACTGTGGATGGATCTAGAGGATGTTGTGCTAAGTGAAATAAGTCAGGCGGAAAAAGACAAAGACCATATGACTTCTCTAAAATCTGGACTCTAAAAAGAAAACAAAATGAAAACAGACTTACAGATACAGAGAACAAACAGGTGTTTGCCAGAGGTGTGATGCTGGGTGAAATAAGTGAAGGATTAAGAGGTACAAGCTTGCAGTTATAAGTAAGTCACGGGGTGTGATACACAGCATAAGAAATATGGTCAGTAATGTAATAACTTTATATGGGGACAGGTGGTTCCTAGACTTACCTTGGTAACCATTTCATAATATATTAAATGTCAAATCACTATGTTGTACACCTGAAACTAGCATAATACTATGTATTATGTCAACTATGTTTCAGTTTTTAAAAAAGCTTAAGCATACCTGTATTCTTTACAATTCGAGCAGTTCAGATTTTAGTTGTCAAAATGTGTTTACTTCAGTTCCACATAAAAAATTTTCTTACACCTTGTAATTTTAGGTTTAATTCATTAAGAAACACGATCAAATCTGCAGTGAAAGCTAATGTCTAACATTATATAGCATTACATAATAGTGGTTGAGGCCAGTTTTTGTTCAAGAAACTTTTCAATCGTGGCCCTGAGCTTTAAAAAACCACAGTAAAACTTTACCACTGGTAAGACATTGAACTATATTGTGCCACAGAGAAAGTATTCTCAACTTCAGTTTCTGACAGAAATTCATGGAACTGATTATGGGTCAGTCCATGAGAGCTAATGAAATTTGCAACTGACATTTCTGCTTCAGCAGCACGTGGTAGATTAAAATTAATAGAGCCCAGAACATTGGGGACGACACTGTAGTCAAGTAAAAAATGAGGCAAATGATTTGGAGTGGTTTTCTGTGGCTCTTGGTGATTTGTTACCAGTGTGACTCAGTTATTGTTTATTCATGATCCATTAAAAAAAATCAATATATCAGACTTGACCAAAATGTGAATTTTCTGCTCTTTGAAAGACGTTGTTCAGGAAAATGAAAAGACAAGTCCCAAACTAGGAGAAAGCATTTACAAAGCACATGTCTGATAAAGGGTTTTTATCTAGAGTATATAAACAATTTTCACAATTCAATAATAAGAAAATAAACAACCCAGTAAAAAGAAAGGTCAAAAGATACTTCTCCAAAGGAGATAGATATATGGATGGAGATAGATAATGAGAACAAGAAAAGATTCTCAACACCATTAGTCATTAGGGAAATGCAAATTAAAGCTACAATGAGATACCATTGCACACTATGAGGATGGTTGAAGTTGAAAGATTGACCATACAGGTGTTGATGAGGTGATGGGCAGCTGGATCTCTCATACAACACTGCAGGTGGGATTGTAAAAAGTACAGCCACTTTGGGAAGTAATTTGGCAGTATATTGACATTTTAAATAGACATCTACTAAATCACCCAGTTTTCCTACCTATGGGTAGTATTTCCCCAAGAGAAATAGGAGTATATACTTATGCAAAGACTTGTACACAACGAAAGTTCATGACTTTTTTCAGTAAAAGACCAAAACTGGAAACAACCCAAATGTCTATGAGTAGATGAATGGATCAACAAGTTGTTGTAATGGACCAGGGCCCTATCAGGCCTTCCCGGGACAGGCCCTCCCCCATATTCTCTGCTGTAGCTCCTCTCTGAAGTACCCAGATAAGAGTGACCAGAAATGGCTCCCTCATGGTAAAGCACGTTCTAGCCTGACTAAGTTGCACATGTTGCCCTCTTCCTTAGAACACTCACCCTCCCCCTTAAGCATCCATTGTTCCAGGCATAGAAATGTCCGGAGATGTGACTCATTAACTCCTGGTGCAGAAGACAAACACCAGACCAAGGTCCGTTGGAGGAGGAGGTCATGGTCTGATAGCCACAGAAACAGGAGGCTCTGACAACAGGTTTTCTTGACGCCAACGCAGAGCTGTGTCAGGGAGGAAAGTGCAGCCCCTGCATGTTCACAGGTGTTTATCAGAAGCTCTGTTCTTGGACTCTTCCTGAAAAACTCCCTGTTACCCCTCCCCATATCAGGGTTGCAGTCTTGAAGCATTAGCTTGCTGTGACCCCCTTTGCCTGGCAAAGAAATAAAGCTGTTCTTTTCTGCTTCCAAAACTTTGTCTCCAGATTTCAATTTGATGTTGGGGCACAGTGGCTGTGAGTGAAAAAGATTGAACTGTTGATAAACACAACAATATGGATGAATCTGCCTTATGGTCACATTTCTATGGCATATGGAAAGATTTTATATCTGAAATTTTGCTTGTTGAAAAGACTTCAGTTTTTGAAATGTATGATCATTTTTGTTTATCCTATTTTGATACCCAGGTGACTTGGCATGAAATTGCAAGGCCCCAGATACATGGATATGACCTGAAATGTTTGGCAATGATCAACAGGTTTCAGTTTGTATCTGGAGCCGATGAAAAAGTTCTTCGAGTATTTTCTGCACCTCGAAATTTTGTGGAAAATTTTTGTGCCATTACGGGCCAGTCACTGAATCATGTGCTTTGTAATGTGAGTATTCCTCTAAATGCTTTAACTAAATCTAGCCACTTCATTTAAAATTTTAAAAAATTTTACTTAAGGCTGTAAATGGAGTATATGGGTAGAAAGGAAATCAAATCATGTTATTGGCCTGACAAACTTGTGTGTGTGCTGTGGTAGGCAGTAATTTAAATACTAAAATTAGAAATTTTGTAACAAATAAGCCCAAGACACTATAAAGAATTAAAATGTTAAATTAAGGCACAAATACTGTGTATCATCACTGTGCTAACAAGTACCTACAATAAAACAAAACATAACAGGTGGGTCATGTTTTCAGAGATTTCCATCTAGATGTAGATTGGGGTGGGGGCAATGGAACTAGTGTACCTGCAACTGTTAAGATGACACCAGTTAATTGCTAAATCTTGTGGTGGTTAAAGTACATTTCATAGAAGGAAGTGGTCACTCTGCTGGAATAACGAGAAAGTGGGGCTTCATTTGAGTTTTGAATGGGTAAGTTTTTATTGATTTTTGTTTCTGCCCCCTTTCTACAGAAGATTTGAACACTTATAAAAATGCATAGGTTTTAAAAATTATAAAGTAAGCAGTTTTGAAGGAAGGGAAAGGAAGTAGGAAACGTGTTGTGTGTCACAGGCGTGCACGTCGTACAGTCCTTTGCTGTGCTTAGAATTGGGTCCCAGATTTGCTTCTGAGCTTGAAAAGGATAAGTACACTTTTGATAGGCAGAAGGAAGGAGAGAGAGAGCAGTGGGCAGCCAGAGCTGTTCGAATGAAGAGTATATAGAGGGAAATGGAGAGGCTGGGGGCAAGTCAGATGATGGAGAACTTCGGGAGGCAGGCGTAGTTTAGACTCTGGGGTACCAATGAAAGTCCTATACAAGGTGATGAGAAGCACTTTAAGGCGAAGAGTTACATGGGAGCAGTATACACCTTTGAGCCCAGAGACTTTGAAGGCAGAGATGCTAGAACCAGTGGGGGTAAATCTGGAGAAGAAAGAATCATTTTAGAAGAAATGTCCAGTTAAGTTTCCTGGAGTGTCTCAGGAGCTCCTCCTGCCAGGGGCTTTCTTGAGTATGTGAAGAAGATGAAAGATTCTGCTATGCTGTTTTTAATGCTAATGGACAGTAATGAGATCGAAAGGGAGGTCCTGATTGTGGTTACAGAGCTGACCATATGGGGGTGGAAGGGTAGTTGGTTTGAGGATCTCACAGTTCTAGGGATTGAAAGGTAGTCTTAGGATTCCATAAGAGGCTTAGTCCCAGATACGTGTTTAGTTCTGTGTCCTGAGATACAGGAATCCTGTAGACTGAGAAGTTCCCATACTAAATGTTGGGATATGTAGGAATGCCTCTTATTATTTTCATAGTGTTTTGTTTTTCTTGGTTTCTGAAATAAAGCACGCAGTCTCTCATGTCTCAGGTAACCATTCTTTGGTGATGATTTAAATTCCTATTGCTCATGTTTGTGTTGAGTTTCAGCCTCTGTATTAAAGTTTAAATCATAAGAAATGTTCTTAGTTTATGGACATGTGCCAATTTTGATGATTAACATACAGTTTCGTATGTAATAAATTCATTGATATAAATTGTAGCATATAAGCAGATTATTGCCACTTCAGAGGGCACTGCTACAAAGTTTTAAGATATTCAGAATTGTAAATACATTTAATGACAATACTATGACTGTGCCTTCCTGGGAAACATCTGTGTTTGCGTGAGCATCAGCAGGGATGTGCCTGTGAGACTCTGGGAAATAAAGCTCCAGGCCTTGCATTTTCAGCCCACTCTTTGCTAGAAGCCAGCAGTGCTTTCCTTTGTCAAACCTTGAAACCCATTGAGCTGACAGGGTTTGATGAGCTCATGGATGGGAGGATGCCCAACTCTGTGGATTGGGTGGGGGCTGGGAGTCAGCTGGAGCCTGGCTGCTGGAGGTGATTGCTCAACATTGCATCTCTTGGTTCAGGAAATGGAAGTGCGGGCAGATGTCTACACAAAATGGTCTTTATACTGCTTCTTAGCATTTATGTGCATGGCATTTTTTATAGTGTCTGAGATAAGAGTAACCTTTGGCATGTAAAGTATCTATCATGCTTTTTATTCCAGCAAGATGGTGATCTTCCAGAAGGAGCTACTGTCCCTGCTTTGGGATTATCAAATAAAGCTGTCTTTCAGGGTAAGGCTTTCGTCTCCAAAATTATTGAACTCATACTGGTACTTAAAACCTAGTTACAGACTTGTATAACATGTGCCTAATGTTCATTACAGGGTTTTGTTTGTTTGTTTTAATATCACAATACATGCATCTTTCTTCTCTATCAGATACTTCCTGGTAACTACTCTGTGTGCACAGGCAGGCCCTGAAATAGGTGCTGCTTGTACAGTGTATTTCATGGAGCACTTACAGCCATAGATGCTAATGTGGGGAGCCTGAAAAATGTGTTCTATAGTTTTAAAAGTTTGGGAAATGTGAGCTCAAAAGAAAAGGAAGGACTCTCCATGGAATTGACTAGTTCGATAAGGAGCACATTTGGGAAATACCAGCGTAGTGGAAGTACCCTTGGCTTTGCAATCACGTGGCTGCAGCTCTGAATTGCACTACTTTGAATTGCACTGCTTCGAAGTGCCGCTACTTTCCAGCTAGTGGCATTAATACTAGGACATGTGTAGGAGACGTCAAGATGGTGACTACATTCATGATGTTGATGTGTTTCTTCTAAACTAGGAGATATAGCTTCTCAGCCTTCTGATGAAGAGGAGCTGTTAACTAGTACTGGTTTCGAGTATCACCAGGTGGCCTTTCAACCCTCTATACTTACTGGTAAGAAAAGGCACAAAGATGGTTTACTAGAATCATTTGTGTACATATTGCGGTATCTGTCACTGCTGACCTATAAGTGCTGTAGAATTCGTTTGCTTGCATGAAAATTGCAATGTTGTAAATTTATTGTAGAACCTCCCACTGAGGACCATCTTCTGCAAAATACTTTGTGGCCTGAAGTTCAAAAACTGTAAGTTAAACTGTACTTAGCTCTTTGGTCTGATTCTGTCCTAACTTGTGATTCCCTCCCCGCCCTCCATCCCCAACCTGATTTTCTCCTTTGCTTTCTCTTACCTACATTTTCCCACCTGCTCTAGAGTTCCTTTCGTGGCCTTTATAAGGGGCGAGAATCAAACTTTGTTTTATATTGCTATGCATTATATTTACTAGCTTTTATTGGTCTTAATTTTTAAAATAGAGAGGCATAACACTATATATATATATATTTTTTTTTTTCCTTCAAAAAAAACATTTTTAAGTTTTGTTATTCTCTCAGTTTTTTTTTTTCCTGCAGTGGTTCCCTGTCAAAACCTTTCCATGGTTTATTGTTTATTGTTCTGTCTGGCTTGGGGTGAAAACTTGTATTTAATCTAGTTGTTGGAATAAGTTGTATTACTTTTAGGGAGTTGACATTTTTCTCCAGTCCCTCTGTTTTTTCCTGAAATATTTGCCTAGACAAAAACGAAATGTTTCTTAAAAGCACTGTATGTTAACCAGAGAGATTGATGTTATTTTCACATTTAAAAATTTTGCAGCATGAGAATAGGTACATTTACTGATACAGGGGTCATCCTTTTTCTCTTTTTAAATTTTAGATATGGACATGGTTATGAAATATTTTGTGTTGCTTGTAGCAATTCAAAGACTCTGCTTGCCTCAGCTTGTAAGGTAGGGAATTTTGCCTTTTTATTCTACTTGGTCACAGGTTGTTTGAGTCGTCAGGCTCCTGCAAGTTTAGTAGTGATTTGGACAGAGTTCAACCCGAAAGGTCCCAGGTGCCTGCCTTTTCTGACTCTTGCTTTCTCAGTCTCTTTTCCCTTCTATCCCTTCAGCAGCTTGTAGTTGCATTTTCAATCTGTTTCAGCTATACATTTTGTTCTTAAATACTTGATTTGAGCTGATTTATGCCCCTACTCAGAAACTGTTTAATTGAGGGAAGGGTATAGCTCAGTGGTAGAGTGCATGCCTTAGCATGCACAAGGTCCTGGGTTCAATCCCCAGTACCTTCATCAAAAAACCAAACAAATAAATAAAAAATAAACCTAATCCCCACCCCACCCCCAAAAAAACTATTTAATCATATCTTAGAATGAGATCTAAAAATGTGATATACAAACTTTTAGTAATGAGAGTTCTGGGGACACAGGGGAATGAGAAGGTGAAGCCTAGGGTGCCCTCCATCTGACCATCTCTCAAGGACACTCTGGGTACTGACCTAAGTGAATAGAGTCCCTTGGCCATTGCCAGGGTGAGGCAGGGTGGAGGCCAGCTCACTGAGCCACCAGCACGTGGCACTGCTGAATACTGTGCCTCACACATCTGCCTGGGAGAAGGATCCTGAACTTGCTATTCAGTATTTATCTGTAATCTGTGGAGGCGTATCTGAAGTGTCTGAGACCCACATATTCCTCTAAATTTCCCAAAGTTTATTTACTTGTTTTAAGTAAGGAAATAAATTGATTTACTTGTTTTAAGCATGATGATGTGAGCTGCCCACCTGTACGGGCACCCTTTTTTTTGTTTATTTGTTTTTCGTCTCTGCTTTTGCTGCCGCTTCTTGCTGCTGGACTGTAGGAGGGGCATCAAGACATACTGTCACGCTCCTTCTGCCCCACCCCCTTGCTTGTTGTCCCATTTCTGAGGGTGGTCCTGGGAGTACTTCCTTCTGTTATTACAGGGGCCTTTAGGAAAAATAGGGCTTAAGAGCAGGAATAACTGTGCTTCCACTGAGCAGCTAATTTGTTTTAGCTTAGGGCGCTGCCAATCATGTACTTGATTATTTCCTCCTTTTCAAGTTGGCTCCTTTGTAGCAAGTATGTGCATCTCTTTTAAACTAACATTTTTAACAGCTTTCTTTAGATGTCATTAGTGTACTATAAATTGCATGAAAGTGAACAGTTTGATAAATTCTGACATATGTTTATACCTGTGAAGTCCATACCATAATCAAGATAATGAACATACCATCACATAGTATTTTGGAGTGCCATTATTTCATGAATTTTGTCTTTTAGTTTTTTTTCACACAAGCAAGTAAACCCAGTCCCTTTTACTCAATATTGACCAGAAGTGAAAGCCTCTATACCGCTAATTACATAATTAATACCCAAATATATTCTTCTTGTAAAATATTAAAGTGGTATGGAGGTTCCTCAAAAAATTAAAAATAGAACTATACCCTATGATCCGGCAATACTGTTTTTTTGGTATTTATCCAAAGAAAATGAAAACACTAATTTATAAAGATACATGTACCCCTATGTTCATTGTAGCATTATTTATAATGGCCAAGATATGGAAGCAACCTAAGTGCCCATTGGTAGAGGAATGGATAAAAAAGGGGTGGTGTGTGTATATGTATATATATAAATATATATTTCTTTTTTTTAACATTTTTATTGATTTATAATCATTTTACAATGTTGTGTCAAATTCCAGTGTTCAGCACAATTTTTCAGTCATTCGTGGACATATACACACTCATTGTAACATTTTTTTTATATATATTTCTTTATACATATACACACATACAATGGAATATTACTCAGCCATAAAAATAAAGAATGAAATCTTGCCATTGGACCAGGAGGGTAAGTGAAATAAGTTAGAGAAAAACAAATACCATATAGTTTCACTTATATGTGGAATCTAAAAAACAGAACAAATGAAACAAAACAGGAACAGATTCATAGATACAGAGAATAGGAGTTTGTTGGGGGTGGGAGGGTGATGACCAAAGTAGGTGATGGGGCATTAAGAGGTACAAACTTTTACTTATAAAATAAATAAGTCACAGGAAAGTAATGTTCATCTGGAGAATATAGTCAGTAATGTGGTAACAACTTTGTGTGGTGATGGATAGTAACTGGACTATAAGTGGTGATTATTTCATAATGTATAAGAATATTGAACCACCTCTGTGCTGTACATCAGAAACTAATATATCATGTGTTAATTATAATTCAATTTAAAAAATTCTGCTTAAAGTGCTAGTCTCTAATTGTTCATCATTTGTAATCCCAGTCTTTCTCTTCTCAGAGGTACACCTTTTTAGAGTATTTATAGTACCTTCTCAGAATTTGTGTTTTTTTTTACACATGTGTAAAATATACCATGGAAACAATTTTTATTTTGAAAAATGGTTTTTTGGTTTTGTTTTTTTTTTTTTTCAGTTTATTTCTACTTAAATTGCTTTACTGTTTCACTTCTGTCCTATAGGCAGCTAAGAAAGAGCATGCAGCCATCATTCTGTGGAACACTACATCTTGGAAGCAGGTGCAGAGTTTAGTTTTCCACAGTCTGACTGTCACGCAGATGGCCTTCTCTCCTGACGACAAGTTCTTACTAGCCGTTTCCAGAGATCGGACCTGGTCCCTGTGGAAAAGGCAGGACACAATTCCACCTGAGTTAGGTAAAACAGCGCCTGGTTGGGAAGATTATTAGTGAAGCATTTATGTCCATTTTACCTAGTGATAACAAGGAAAAGGGCAGAGACTGGTGGTTGTGAGTCGTCCAGAGTTCTGTGATAGCTTCCTTGTGAGGATGGTGTGTGTTCAGGCATCTCAGTTAAAGAAGCCAGCTTCTACTCTGGGCCTGGCATAAACTGAAAAAAGGTGAAAAGGAAAAAAGGCTTTGTGTGGTTGCAGCAGTGGCCTGTTCTTATTCCTCCAGTTTAATTGAGTGGGTAAAAGCGAATGTTTAAAGTACTTTTGTGTTGTTTAATCCTGTTCTTAATTTTCCATTGATATAACCTGCATGCAGCTTGATCTTACGATATTTCTGGTCCTTTAGTATTTTGTATTTTAGACACTACCAGGGACTGTGACACATACTCAGCAGTATATGTTAGAACAGACTGATTTCTTTTGCAACTGGTGATTTCCTAACATGCAACCTTTACTTTTTAAAAAGTTAAAATGATACTAATAACAAATCCATTAATTTGTTATATCTTTATGGATTGTAGATTAATAGGTATATTAATTTGCCCTCCATACACAGTTATGTCTTTTAGGTTTAGTCCATATGAGGGCTAGAAGTTACTTCACACTTAAATCTGACAAAGGAAAATAATATAAGTTTTTTTTTAACATTATTTAAGGGTGCAGTAATCTTTTTTTTCGCATAGTTAATATGCAAATTTGGCTACTTCCTGAGTAAGGTTAAATTTCTTCAGGCTCCTTCCATAGGCATAAATTGAACCTTTAATTAGTGTCTAGAAGATGTTTGGCATCAGTCACTAGAGAGTGACTAGTCAATATAAAAGCATTTCCTGCTAGAAAAATAACTGTATACCTGTAGTGTTCTGGTGAGGGGTCAGCTGCCTGGCCTTGGTCTGTTGCAAAAGTCAGTGTATATATTACTAAATTAATGCTGTATGTACGTGGCACTTAAATATAGCTCTCTACCAGGTAAATAGCTTTCTCTGCTTTGTGAGGAGTGCATACGTGTTTCTTTCAGACCCAGTTTTCAGTCTCTTTGCCTTCACCAACAAAATCACTGCTGTGCACAGTAGAATCATTTGGTCTTGTGATTGGAGTCCTGATGGCAGGTATTTCTTCACTGGAAGTCGGGACAAAAAGGTAATTTTTTTTAACTTAGTATTTTTTCAAACGTGAAATAGTAGTATTACAGATATGTTTGGATAGAAAACACAATCTTTATTTTCTGATACAACTTTAAAAAATCAGCTTGTGTATTCCCTTCTCTGTTTTTCAGGGGCATACATAAAAGGCTTTTCTTGTTCAATTCTATAAATATGTGTCTCTGAAATATCAGATAGGAAAGAAGACCCTTCAGACACATGACCTTCATCAGATGGCCCCAGTAGGAGAAAAGTAGTCAATGAAATGGGTCAGGATGAAGGAATTAGGAGAGTAGGAGTGGGTGGAGGGAAAGATAGCTTCTACTTCTGTTTTTCATGCTTTTATGAATTTAAAATCCTTTCCATAATGAATGAATATTACCTTTTCATTCAGCGGTAGACGCTGGTATGTATGTGTATGTATCCTGAGCTTTGAAAAAAAATTAAAAGAAATTAGTCAGCAGTAGGTTGTTGACCATGGCCCTGGTTCTCTGGGAGATGTTCGCCTGGCCTCTGGTCTTTCCGCAGTTTTCCTGCTCTTGAAAACGTCCTTTCCTTTTTCTGCAGTTCCCACAGACTAGAAGTGCTGAGGCTCCTGAGCGCTTCCTGTCCTCTCCTGCCCTCCCCCGTCGTACTCAGGGCACAAATTACCAAAGTGGAGGACTAATGTGGGCATGTTGTCACTCAGTGAAACATTGAAATGTCAGCCTCTGAAATGCTTTCTCTCAGCTCTTCATTTCTGTCATTTGCCTAGTCGTTTCTTCCCTGGCATTTGTCCTCCTATTCTTTGCTAGCTGCTAAGCCAGCAGGACCGCATCCGCCCTCCAGGGTCACATCCAGTAGCAGATGGCCCAGCTGTGGCTCTCAGATAGGTCAAGGCTGAAGCAGACAAAGCATCGTTCACCGCGCAGTCTCAGAACTGCACTTCTGCTCACGGGGGCAGAGCCTTCTGCTCGGAATCTTGCTTCGGTCCTGCGTTCTGCAGCTGTTGTCTGTTTCACTGCCCTCTGTGATCAGTCACACCGCTTTGAGGCATGAGCTACCAGGAAAACCTCATTTCTTATGTGGTGTATCATCCAGGTTAGGACCTCCTGACAGCTGAGCTGATTCCCTGAGCAGTGGGTGGTGTAGCAGAAGAGTCAGGGACGTGGTTGGCTCCATACATTTTGTGGGAATTTCTTGGGGAGGTGCCTGAGCACCTTGATGAGGACATGACGGATAGACTCCCTGAATCAAAACAGGTGTCCTGCGTGTAAAGAGCAGGCTAGATGCCCCAGTCTCTGGGCGGGGACAGTTGTCTTGGGAGCACATCTGGGTACTTGAGGATCACAGACTTGTATCTGCTACAGTAGCTTCTCTGTGGTTCTTGAAATGCTCAGAAGCTCTGAAACACAAATGAATGTGATACATTTTTTAAAAATACCAGGGTGTTATCTCTGCCATTGAGACTCTAATGCATCGCTAGACCTTGCAAGCAGGAAGCTTTACAGAGTTTGGTCTGTCTGTGTTAGGTGGTTGCTTGGGGCGAGTGCGACTCCAGCGACGACTGCCCTGAGCACAGCATCGGCCCCTGCTCCTCTGTCCTGGACGTGGGTGGAGCTGTGACGGCCGTCAGCGTCTGCCCGATGCTTAACCCTTCCCGACGGTCAGTCTCTGGGGCTTCATTTTATGTCTTCTTGAAGAAAACCACTTGGTTTCTCAATATATAGCCCTCTTATTTTTTCATCTGTGGGTTCTCTTGGCTTCCAAGTTGCTTTTTTTTTTTTTTTAAATAATGCTAATGTTTCTTGTAAGAACTTCTAAATTGATAAAACTTGCTGATATTTAGAGTGGTGAAATAGATTGGGAGTGTGGCTCAAAGGCTCTTATTTCACCAACTGTAGGACTTTGGTGCCTTCTGCATAATGAATGTCTTCAGTAGAACGAGGGTCCCTGCAGCCCGCCAGGGAAGCACTGGCCCACGGGCCTTGTCAGCAGAGGACAGAGGTGAAACTGTGTGCAGCCTCGACGGAGAGGAGGCTCGCCAAGCACACAGTAGAGCAGTGCACGGTGTCTTGGACCCGCACTTTTAAACAGTCCTTTGTAAACCAGGGACCGTCGGGAGCACTGTGAGGGACTGCTTTAGATTGATGCTGGAGAGCACAGAAATCCGCGCTAAATTAATCCCTGTCTTCCCCCTTTCCCTTAAAAACAGATATGTTGTTGCAGTAGGATTAGAGTGTGGAAAGATTTGTCTATACTCCTGGAAAAAGACTGATCAGGTTCCAGAAGTAAATGACTGGACCCACTGTGTAGAAACAAGTCAAAGGTATTTTCTTCCTATTTTTGCTTCCATCAGATTAGATAGAAATCATGGAGTCTTTAGTAGCACATCTTACGCCATGTTTGCATGGAGAGGCACACGTATCTCTGTTTGTGGTACTTACCCCTCTGTGTTTTGCGGTAGTCTCTTGAAATTGACATTTGTTACTACATTGTACGTGGTTTTTAAAAGTTTCCTTGACCAAATTGCTTGTTTGCCTAATATTGTCTTTACAGACAATGCATTTGACATGAAAGTGATTTTCATAATGATGGGTTTCAAAATTTGACTACAGTAGATTCTTAATAAAATTTGATTCAAAATGTTGGTGATTTTTTGAAATATTATAGATTGTGTTTGGGAGTCAGTTCTGGTGTTTGAACTCTTAAGCTCATATCCTGTAATGGAGCAAACTGTTAAGTGCACCTCAAAACCCCATGACCCATCTCCAGGCACAGTAAGGGCTCCCTGAGCCTTATGCCCTGGGGCCCGGAGAGGTGCATTAATATGAACATCTTGCCCAAGGTCATGCCATTAGAGGTTATATTGAAGACCAGGCTTCTTTCCCTGGGCAGTTTATTAAATCTTTCACTGTCTTTCCTTACCTGGCGTTAAAAATATGAGTGAGAGTCCGTTCAAGTCACAGGAATGTCAAAAGAATCGAATAATGTAGAATATGTTGCAAAGTTGGAATTCTAAAAAAAAAACAATGCATTTAGTAATGTTATCTGAAAAGACTGATTTTAATAGCCATTTCATGAATTCCACTTATCATTAAAGCAAAATTTGACAGAAATGCATTGTCTATTTCTTGCTCTTTTTGGTGGTGTCCTTGGTCAGTAAGATGTTTTCAAGGTTAAAATAAAATCGCTGAAATATTAGTGGTGGTATTTTAAAATCTGTACGTTTTGATATTCAAGTTTTAACTTACTTTTATGTTAGCAACATTAATAGCAAAAGCGCAGTAATTGAATGAGTATGTAGTTGAGCACCCAGTAAAATATCTCATAGTCATAGCATACGTTCATTTCATGATTTCTTTATCTTTGTTTTAGCCAAAGTCATACGCTTGCTATCAAAAAGTTATGCTGGAAGAATTGTAATGGACAGACTGAACAGAATGAAGCAGAAGGCGCTGAATGGTTACACTTTGCAAGTTGTGGTGAGGATCACACTGTGAAGATACACAGAGTTAACAGGTGTGCGCTCTAGTGGACTTAATAACTACAAGCATATACTCGGTGTCATAAAATATTTATCATGTAAATAGATGACTTTTCTTTACCTCATAATTTCGTCGAGTTTCATTTTTAAGTCCTATCGCAGCCATCCTTTTTTGGGCACAGGCCCTTTGAAATCTGGTGAAAGCTACAGACTCTTTTCTAAAAATTTTTGTATATGCACACACCCTCACAACCTTGCCCATCCTTTCAGGGATTCAGACCTGCATCTATGTGTCCCAGTTTGAGAGCCTCTGTTCTTTTTTTCTTCAAGACCAAATTTGCCTAATTCTGTGTTATTCTGGGCCTTCTGTTTTCACATGCTCCTCTTTGGGACATATGATTGTCTATTACTGTCCTCTGAGGGAGGACAGAGAAAATAAAAAGAGATAAAACCCAGATTACTCAACTTTTATTTTAACAGTTTTTGTAAATGAACAGACCACACAAAGTGTTGTCTGGAGCCCTTCCTCTCAGTCCACACCAACCATTCCAGGAATTTGGCAGGTCGTTATGCGTTTGAACTGCAGTCAGTCCTTTCTCTTATAAAAGTGCATGCATTCTTCATGGGAGAGTACAGCCCAGTGGTAGAGCACATGCTTGGCATGCACGAGGTCCAGGGTTCAGTCCCCAGTACCTCCCTTAAAATAAATAAACGTAATTACCCTCCACCCCAATTTAAAAAAAAGGGATACAGATTTTTCTTTCAGGGTTTGATTTAAAACAGGATATCCCAACATTTAAACTGAGAGATGTAGGGGCTGAAAAATAGAGTTCTGCATTTCTGTGAAGTTGCATAAATGAGTCATGGGGGGAAGGATGAAGTCATGAGAGCAAAGATGTCCCCCAGGGAGAGTGAGCAGTGGGAGCAGAGGGGAGAGAAACATGACAGAAAGACAGTGTTGGGTGTGCCCGCTGCAGTCTGGGAGGCAGGCCATGAGAGTTGAGTGCTTGGGGATTGAGTGGAGAGAGGTTAGGAGAGGGTGTGAGAGAGACTGCAAAGTTTCGTGAGAGCAGAGTCTTCCCCGGCCCCGTGGGACCGTGGGGTCACGTGGCGAGTTTCCACATAAATGCATACGGCAGATAATAAACATGATGACGGAAGGGAGGTGAGGGTTTTCTTGGGTGGAGTTTATGCCATTATCTAACATGACATTTTGCTTCCAAAGGAGTTAAGTGACCCTTAGTCCAAATGAAGGTTTTTAGACTAGAAGTATCCAGTATTTCTAGTCCAATAGAAATACAATGTGAGCTGCCTATGTAATTTAAATTTTTCTAGTAATCCACATAAAGTAAAAAGAAAGAGATGTACTTTATTTTAATGACATATTTCTTTTAACCCAGTATATCCTAAATAGTATCATTTTAAAATAGTCAGTATAAAAAATTACCGAGATATTTTACCTTTTTTGGTGTATAAAATATTTGCACACTATCAACCAAGTGCATTTTACACCTTGGGTCCATCTCAGTTTGGACTAGCCACATCTCAGGTGCTCAGCAGCCTCACGTGGACAGTGCAATTCTAGGCTGTCGACTCTGCGTAAACTTGTCTTACACCCTCAGAGGTGTGTGTGCGTGTGTGTGTGCATGTGCAAGCATATGTGCTCGTGTGTCAGTGTGTATGCACCAAGGAGTGAGCACCTGAGCCTCCCAGCCTCAGAGACCAGGATGCCATGAAGTGTGATGACTTTGTTTCTCAGCTGAAGGATCTGAATCTTCCCACTGGCACGCAGCCATTCAGCTCCCTGTGGGATTCCAGGGCAGATTCAGTGCACTGATGGTCCTTCAGAGCCTTTGTCAGGACAGAACTCAACCCTCTAAGGGCTCCTGAAAGCAGGCCCAGCCTTGGAAAGATCAAGTTCGTGGTTGGTTATTGTTTTGCCCGTTGTAAATAGTTTTCCCACGTTGTCCTGAAGCATCTCCCTCAGTAATCACCTGTGTAATTCCATTCAGTAAGCGTTCCCATGACCTGCTGTACCTTTGGGCAGTATATTGTACTTCACACACATACATTGTGATTTTACCAGGATGGTCTTAATCTGCTAAAGGAGAGCACTCTGAACCGTACTGCAGTCATTCATAACATCTAAAACAAACAGGCAGTCTTGGAACTTTGCCCCAGAGGAGCTGAAGAGTCTATCAGAATCCCCATCCTGCCCTTCCCTGCTTTCCTTGATAATTTCATTTCTCTGCCCGATTCACAGCATTAACGTTCAGACTGATGCCAAGAGCCAGCGTAAGCAGTTGCTGTCTTCTGACCTGTAGGACTTTCCTAGGTGGAGGAGGGGGGATGGGGTTGTGTTCCCAGGACATGTTTACCTTGGACATCAAGGAGCCTAATCACTGTCTTCCCAGCAGCCTCAGAGGAAGCAGAGGTGGTTACCGATTCCAGAGAGAGACTGTGGGAATTGGAGGGAGGCTGTGCCTATTAAGGAATAAAATGAAGGGACAGAATTGTTCTCTGTCTTAGAGATTGTGGCCACCATAGAAGATCCTGGGTTGTCTGTAAGAAGAATGCAAGGTCTTCTACCCACTTTTGTGCAAATTTTATGCTTCTCAAGGCAGTCTGGGTGAGGGTTGGAACCTGGATGTAAGGAATAAGAAGTGTGTTTGGACCCTGGCTCACAGTAGCTGTAACTGTGGGTAAGTTTTCCCCCTCATCTCTGTAAGTAGAGATAATATTAATGGGACCAGTCCGACCTCGATTCTGCTCTGAAAGAAAACAAAATTTTTTTCTGGCTTATTGCAAGATAGAAGTTCTCTGTCTCAAAAGGAGTCAAGGTAGGCAGACCAGGTTGAGCTGGGGGACTTCTCCGTGTGACCAGGGGACCTGGGCTCTCTGCCCCCACCCTCAGTGTGTGGTGTCCTCACTATCCTGGCTGGCTGCTTGGCCTCCTGCTGTAATCTTTGCATTCCAGCCAGCGGGAAGGAGGAAAGCATAAGAAAAGGCTTGCCTCTAACTTTAAGAAAGCTTGGAAGTTCATAGGGTTCTACTTAATCTCTGTGGCCAGTTTGATCTTGTAGCCATACCTCAAAAGAGGCTGGGAAATGAAATCTTTTCTTGCAGGTCGTCATGTGCTTAGCTGAGAACTGAGATTGCTTTATTCTGGAAGAAAGAACAAATGTCAGTTTCATGTCATAAAAAGTGTCATTTCATAAAACCTCAAGGGTTGTTTGGAGGATTGAGTGAGCCAATGCATGAAAAACACTCACCCAAGGCCTGGATGTGGTAAGACACTAGTGATTGGTAACTGTTACTATTGGGGTGAAGTGAAGCTCAGCTCATCTCAGCTGCATAGGGCCTTTATTAATCCCCCTCATTTCAAGTATTCTTTCTCTGAATTCATAGTATTTTATTCTCATTTTCTTTTGTTACTTCCTGTCTTTTATTAGTGTATGTCTTAAGCTGTATCAGTTAGATGCTTTCTTCAGTAAGAAAGTTTGTCTCAAGAAGATACAGGGAATTATTAGCTCACATAACTGAAAAATGTTCAGTGGTAGGACAAAGCCCAAAGCCCAGGTGTAGTGTGTCTGGGGCAGTTTCCTTTTCTCGAATTCTCTCAGCTCTGCCCTCTCCACGGGTCAGTCTTCCTCTAAGACTGCCCCCTTGTGGCTACGAGATGGAGGAAAGGAGCCCTCGAGGCTACAGATCCTCTTGCTCATTCATATCAAAAAGAATAACCCTTTAAACATGAGGTCCCTAGCTTTCCTCTGACTGGGCCATCCTGAACTAACCACAGTGGGCAGAGGAAACCAGCATTGAGTGGCTGGGGCCTGCCCATCTGATGTAGCAAGAGCGTGAGGTTACCTCGCCTGGAGGTGGAGGGAGGTGGGTCCCATTAGGACCGCATGGTTGCTGTACATGGGGGAGATTTTCCGAAGCAAAATCAGAGGGGCAGTGGGTCCTGGGTAGGTAACCAGTGAAAGCCAGGTATACAGGCCTACCAACGCCCGAGCATCAGGGCATCAGATTTGTTTTCTTCAGCACGTGACACAGTGTGTCCAGCACAATGTGCTGTCAGGTATTCGCTGCATTCAGGAATAAGTTTGATAACTCTGGCTGGAGGAGGAAACATCCTGTAGTGTAATCTGCTGGTCAGTGAATAGAATGATTGGTATCAGATCCTTCCCCTGTCTTTGGTGGCATAAAGAGGGAGGGGACAAAGAGCAGGAAGGAGATGTTAACACAGAAGCAACAAGAAAAGGGGATCTTGGCTCAGCCTGCCCTTGAATGAACAGAGAGAAGCTGGGCCCCCAGGAAGATCCCTGCTCTGGGCCCACCCACCCTCTCACTGCCTAGTGCTGGCGGGATTGTGTTGTTGTGAATATAATGGAGACTTGTTCCCAAATCTACCATGATTTGGATCTGCCCTTTAGCTTATATTTGCAGAAAATGTCTCCTGTCTCTACAGGGGAGGGAGCTTCCTGGGGTTTTCTGATCTTTCTTTCCACTGCTCTCAAGTTGTTTCCACCAGAGCTTCCACCCTGCCAGGCTTTGGGGAGGTACCTGCTCCCCTGCTGACTGTCTTCCTGCTTCCTGCTGTGCTAGCCCTCTTCTGATTCCCCAGTTCCGGACAGTAGGCTCTGGGTCAGTAGGCTCTCATGGTTAGGGAGGTATGCATTTCACAGCAGGAAACACTGATTTCACTGTCCAAACCAGGTTCAGCCTCCTCTGAAATACCCACCTCCATTCCAACTACTTGGCAGGAAATGTGTTTTTCACTGGAGGTACTGGGGGTTGAACTCAGGACCTTTGTGCATGCTAAGATAACCAAGATGCTCGCTTAGGTCGCTGCCTGCCATCTAACCAGCAAGTTCAATAACCTGATTATTCCTTGTTCTAACTGACTGTTCAGCCTTAGTTACCTCCTCTGCCTCTCCTCCCATCTCTGACGGTACCTTCTCATTAGTCAGTGGCATGGAGGCAGATGATGCTTAAATGTCACTGTCCCCAGGGCTCTGACTTCTTTCCCTGAACACTCCAGAGCTCCTGGGGTGACCTCTCCACGAGGCCCTCCCGTGAGTTTTGTCTCCAACCAACTGTCCCTTCCAGAGCACTGGGCCCAAATTTCCACTTAGACATCCTGAACTGAGCTCCGTTTTGGCTCCCTGTGCCCCGTCCTCCCTGCATCCACCCAATCTCCCGAGCCAGTCCTCCCTCAGGCCCCATTTGTCCCCGAATTCCATCACTTCTGCACCATCTCGGCCTCAGATCAGGACCTCATGGCTCCTCATCAGGACGCCTGCCCTCCCTCTGGCTGCATTGCTGCCTGTACCCTCCCCACACCTGAGCTTTTCCTCAGTGCTGCCTGGGTCTCAGACACACTTCTTCCTGTCCCTTCGGGACCCCATCCAGGCTCCTTTCCGTTGCGGGGTCTGACCCACTCTCTTGCCTCACTCCCCATCTCCACTCCTCATCCCCACACCATAGCCTGTGCTCCAGCCTCATTGAAGGTCCTGCCTTTGGAGTTTTTTGAGCCTTTCTGCACCTCCAGGCCATTGCATTGGGAATGCTGCCCTCCCTCCCCCACCTTCTCCTCCAGGATCCTCTGAAGTCCTAGGCAGGGGAGGCTCAACAGCTTGAAGGAAGGGCCTTCTCCAGCACTGCAGCATGGAGGGGCGATCTGACTGCAGGCCCATCTTTTGCATTGTCCTGGGGGCCTCTTAGCCCAGAGGCTGCCTCATGGACTGTTGTCTTCCCAGCACCTACCACGTTCCTAGCAGGGAGCAGCACCCCAGTGAACACTGAATGAGTGTCCCTGCTGAAGCCCGTTTTCATCTTCAGTAATTCAGCCTGGACGGTTGCAAAAGGTTGTAGCTGGTTTCCCTGCCCCCAGTTCCACCACCCCAATCAGACTAGTCATGGCCATTGGACAGTTTGGCCATTTAAATCCCCTCCTGGGGCACTTTCTTGCTCAAAAATCTTCAGAATGAAATTCCAGTCCCCTAGTCTGACTTAAAGCCTTTCAAAACCTGCCCCCAAACCTGCCCCACCTCCTTCCTCAACCACCACAGACTCTTAGAGGCACTCACCGAACTGTTACCAAGTGAGTGAATGAACGAATAATACATGAATGAATGTCTTATGTGCAGTGGAGATCTTGAGAATGGAGCCCATTGCCAGGAAACACATCATCCCGAGGACAGAACCAGGCTCCGCGAGCTGGACCAGGGGCAAAGCCTCACCAAGGGGATGGGTTTTAAGTACAAAATCAGGGCTCTATCCTGGTTACCTAGGCTGCTCTAGGCACATATTGTTCATGGTTCTTGGTGAGAAAGGGGTCGGGAGGGGCCAGTGAAGAGTTGTTTCACTACAAAGCTGTAAACTTTGGGTACGAAGGCTGGCTGCCTGGGGCCTCAGCATAGGCCACCAGCCCAGGCTCTTCCGAGGCTCTAGGGCCAGCAGCTGGACCAGGAAGGAGTGGCAGGCCTGTAGCACCGGACCGGGAGTTCCTTGAGTGATGAACACGTGTAAGACATTCGCTGATGGGGGCTGGAGGGTCTGTTTCAGGCAGGGGAAGAGCAAGCACTCTTGATTTCTGGCAGGAGAGGCCCAGGGAATCTTGGTGAAATGCCCCTGGAAGTGCCAGTTAGAGACAGACGCTCCCTCCCTCATCCTCCCTTCTTCCCTGTGGCCCAGGTCACAGCTGTTGTCCTTTGGACTCCTGGTTGGAAGCAGCTCCTGTCTCTCTTCTCTGGGGCACTCAGCCCCATTGTCTGTGTCATTTCCCTACGTGGCTGTAGGCTCAGGATCTTCACAACCTCCTGAGCGTAACAAAGCCCTGGGCAGAGCCAGGGGCTTAAAGATACTTCTTGATTAAATGGTAGTTCAGTGGTTTTTTAATGACCTTAATAGTTCTACACTGTACATCAAAGGACACAGTCAACAGAGTGGAAAGTCATCCTACAGAATGGGAGAAAATACTGCAAATCGTATATATCTGATGACGGGTTAACATCCAGACTGTATAAAGAACTCCTCCGACTCAGCAACAGCAGCAGCAACAATTTTTGTTACAAAAAAAAAAAAGGGGCAAATGACTTGAATAGGCAGTTCTCCATAGAGGATGTACAGATGGCCAACAAGCACATGAAAACATGCTCAATCCTTAGGGAAACTCAAATCACCACCACAGTGAGAGGCCACTTCACATCCAGGAGGATGGCTAGCATAAGAACAAAAGCCAAATCAAACCAAACAAAACCAGAAGATAAGTACTGGTGAGAATATGGAGAAATTGGAGCCCTTGTGCGCTGTTGGTGAGAATGTAAAATGGTGCAGCCACTGTGGAAAACAATATGGCAATTCCTCAGAAATTAAGCATAGAAGTGCCATATGATCCAGCAATCCCACTTCTGGCTACATGTCCAAAAGAACTGGAAGCAGAGTCTCAAAGAGATACTCATACACCCATGTTCATAGCATTATGTACGATAGCCAAGAGGTAGAATATTCCAAGTGTCCATCGACAGGTGAATGGGTCAACAAAATGTGGTGTATACATATGATGGAGCAGCCTTTCTTAAAAAGGAAGGAAAGTCTGAACACATGCTGCCACGTGGACATTATGCTAAGTGAAATAAGCTAGTCACAAAAAGACATACTGTATGATTCCTCTTACATGAGGTTCCTGAAGTAGCCAAATTCCTAGATGCAGAAAATAAAACAGTGGTTGCCAGGGCCTGGGGGCAGGGGGAGGGAGTTGTTATTTAATGGGTATAGAGTTTCAGTTTTGCAAGAAAAAAGAGTTCTGGAGATTGTTTGCACAACAAGGTGAATATACTTGACACTACTGAACTGTGCACTTAAAGATCTCTACGACGGTAAATTTTATGTATATTTTAACAATTAAAAAAATTTTTTTTAATTTCTGACTTGGCCCATTCAGATTGCTCCCTAGGCAAGTTTGTCCTAATGTAGCAGCAACCCCCACCACTCTCCCAAATTAGAGATGGGGAAACAGAGGTGCTGAGGACCACAGTGGTTTGCACCAGAGAGATGACTGAACAGCTTTAACTGGAGACTGACTTCCCAGGTGCTGGCTTGTCCATCTTCTAGCTGTGTGCCCTTGAGCAAGCCACTCTGCTGCTCTCTGCCTCAGCTTCCCCACCTATAAAGGCCACCTCATAGATCTGTTTATTTGTTGAATAATTAGTACAGGTAAGAGGATAACACCTGCCCAGTGCAGTGCCTGCTCCTGTTAGTATTGTTACCAGAAGTCACATTTAGAGGAGGGAGTGTAGTGGAGCAGGGCCAAGATGCCCAAGGTTCCTGCTCCAAGTATGGACATGCAGCAGGGAGGTGGGATGGATGGTGATGCTGAGGATGAAATCCATTCATCAATACATTCATTTCTTCCAGAACAAGTATGCATCCTTGTAAGTGCCTGGGGATTCTGCAGGGAGTTAGATGAGACAGGGCAGTCTTCGGGCAGAGGCCACCCGAACAAGGGGGAGCTGGGGTAGCGGCTCTATCCGCTGTATCGCTGCAGCCCCAGTACCGTGCAGCTCCAGGACCGACGCCTCTGGGCAGGGCCACACCAAGCTCCCCAGGAGCGTCTTTGTTGGATCTGGTGTTGGGGGCTGGGCCAGGAGGGGCAGGGCTGTGCGCGGCCCTCCCGTGGCTCTCACGGTGGGCCACCAGGGATGCGGAAACCCCGGGGTGCTTTTTATACAGGCAAAGGCTGGGCAAGGGGAGGGAGGGCAGTGCTGCACCCATCCTCATGCATCCTAAGGAGCCTGCAGCCCACACACTGGGCGACTGTGGGCCTGGTGAGCTTGTGGCTTGGGTGCCCTTCCCAGCTTCTTCCACCGCGGCATGCTTGGAGAGCCAGTGGTTCATTCCTGGGCCCCCACATTTGGGTACCCAACCTGACACGCATCTGGGTCCTCACCTAAGCCCCCAGCTCAGAGGGTTCCACACAACTTCCCCCTCCCCTCAACTGGGTTCCACCCCTGCACTTTTCCTGAGCTTCCAGTGCCTGGTCCCTTTTCACTCCATCCGTGAAGCGGGCCCGCACCTGCCCGCCCGCTTCCGAGCTCGCACTCACTCCGCACTTCCCGCACATGAGTTGGGCCCAGTGCCTGAGACAATGGTGCCCCGGGACAGAACCGCTCTACCCCCAGCACCCTAGAGGCAAGCCGGAGGGGAGCAAAGAAGATGCTTTTGCCGGGGTCCCACGCTAGATACCCGAGCCCGACGGTGCGTACCTGCCGAGAACTTATTAACCAACCTCATAGATCCCGTCTTTTCCCTCTTCCACCTTTTGCTTAGCAGCATTCCCAGAAGCGCCGGGCACACGCCCTACTAAGGACTGGCAACACGGGGAGTGTCCTTGCAAACTCTTCATCCCCCACACTAGGGTCCCTCCACGGAAAATGAGGGTCTCGGGCGCTGCACTGGGCTCGGGCTAGGGAGAGTCCAGCGTGGGGGGGAACGCCAGGTTCCAGGATGCCCAGCAGGAAAAAGGGATTCGTTACTTCTTCCACAAGCTTCTCCCTGAGACTGAAGATAACTGAGAACTTGGTGTTCCGAGTGTCTGGGGGCATCTCAGTGGACTGCGTGGGAAAGCAATTAAGAGACAACCACCACGGGCACCCCTCCCCACACCCCTAGGTGGGAGAAGGGTAGGAAGAAGTGGAATTCCGCCAGTCAGCGCTCCCGGGGCAAGCCGAGCCCGCCGGGAAAGGCGCCCCCCCCGGCAGGGACCCGGAGACACTGGCCGGCTGGGAGGCGCGGCCGGGGCGTGGTGGGGGCGGAGCCGCGGCGGGCTGGCCTCGGCGTTTCCCCCGCGCGACCGGCCTGGACGGCGCCGCGGGCGGGCCTGGGTCATGGCCGGCGGGGCCGCGCAGCCAGGGGCCGAGCTGCTCGCCTTCGCGGGGTTCCTGGACTCGAGCCCGCAGCCTCTCGCGTATGGGTACGGCCGACGGAGCCTGAGGGAGCTGCGGGCGCGCGAATTCAGCCGCCTGGCAGGTGAGACCGGCGGGGGCATCTGCGCGGACCTGGCCGGGCGGCTGTCGGGGCACACGGTTTCTAGAACCGACGTGAAAGGAGCTTTTGCTCCAGGTGGGAGCGGCGTAACCTCACTGGGGATGTATTTTGAATCGAAAGACCTGCAGGGAATGCGTCCACGCGCCGCCTTGGTGGACGCGGCCCCCCGAGGTCCCACCTGGAGCCCCTGCGGCCCCAAGATTTCTTGCTCCTTAGACTTCCCAGTGGTGGTCCTTCTCCACCAGTCTCCGCCCTCCGCGAATAGAGCTTGAGATTCTTCTTGCCTTCGTTTGCCACGAGACTCCCGACTCTAAAGGTCCAACTGTAGCCGGGGTTGCAAAATGCAGGAATGCCCGGCGGCCTTGACTGCTCGGGTGCTCGCTCGGGGACAGGAGCTTTGCAAGGCGGCCAGCGCGCGGGGTTGGGACCGCGACTTGCGGGCGCGCGGGGTGGAGAGCGAGGGACTGCGGCCACTGGGCCGGGACCTCCCAAGGCTGAGCTCCAGACTGCTCTGGGATCGCTCCCAGTGGCTTTTATTTTCGAAGTCTGCTTTTCCTCACTCGTGCGGTCGGACTTCCAAGACTATGTTGAATAGGAGTGGTGATAGTGGGCAGCCTTGTCTTGTCCCAGATTTTAGTCGGAAGCTTTCGAGTTTTTCACCGTTGAGTACTATGCTGGCTGTAGGTTTGTCATATATAGCTTTTATTATGTTGAGATATGTTCCCTCTATCACTCGTGCAGTCGGAACACCACCTCAGAACTCCTGCTCGCTGGGGGACCTGAAGAATTAGCAAACCGTACAGTTTGAACTCTAAGTACAGGGCGAACCTGTAAATTGGAATTGGTGAGGACCGGGATCACATTGTGCCTTCGAGTTCCGCAAGGCGGAACAGGCAGGTTCAACTGGAAATCAAGTTCCAGGTGGCCTGTGGTCCTCCCAGCCCGTGGCAAACTCGTGGCCCCGCATGGGATCGGGCTGAGACTCACCCTTCTGCCAGGCATTACTGTGAGGGGCTTCGTCAAGCCTTAGAGAGGCGTGCTGGTTGAAACGGGCGGGGCCCGGGGTAAGTGGGCAGCTCGTGCGCCCCCAGGCACTGAGATTTGAGGTGTATTTATTCTGTCTTGGTGAACAGCTGGTGCTGATTCCCTGCTTGTGGCAGAACAGCAACCATGATTTGCCTTTGAGGAATCAGGTAGCTGATTTCATCTCTTTGGGTCATTTCCTCATGTTTTGGAATGTTACTGTTTTTTCTCTTTGGGGGCTTAAAGAGCTCTGGCCTCCTCCTTCAGTGCCCCTCCCCTTCAGTGTCCCCTGTCTGTACTTAAGTAAGGAAGCTCAGGGAGGAGGCAGGAGCCCTTCTGGCGGCCTCTTTTTACTCCCTCCTTGTTTTTCAGAGCCACCCATTCACCTGCTGGAGACAGCGACTCCTTCTTCTGCTCCCACATCCTTTCTCTTTCTGTCTCTGTCTCTCCCCATCTCTCCTTCTCTCTCTAAAACTTTTTAGTTATGGAAATTTCCTACCCACAGAAATAGAGACAATGATAGAATGAGCACCTACAGGTGCAGCGGCATGAGAAAGCTGCCCCATTCTTTTGAAGCAAATCCCAGGGGCTTTTATTGTTCAGTAGGTAATTATTTCAGCATCACGCCTCCTTAATCCACTAGTCCCTTCCAGCTCTGATCCGTCACACCCTTCATCCTTCACACCCTTCATCCCTCAACCCTGGGAAAGTTCTAGATCCTTCTTTGTTTCATTCTTGTCTCTCAGAGAACAGCGCCCTTTCTATCAAATGTAGAGTTTAGATGTGATAGCCAGGATCCCAGGCTGGCTTTCAGTGCCTGTTTAACGTCTGCTGAATTTGTGGTAATGTTTTTGTGCATTGACTGTCTGTCTGTCTGTCTGTCTGTCTGTGTGTGTGTGTATGTATGTATGTATGTATGTATGTATCTATCTATCTATCTATCTATCTATCTATCTATCTATCAACTATCTGGTACAATTTCCCAGCATTTTGTCTACATTATGGTTGAAGTAGACTTTTGTGGACTAAACTTACCCTTCCCACCACAGGAAGTCTTAGAACACATCCCCCTTTTTTTTTTCACATAGAAACAAATGAACCAGAGAGAGGGCAGGGAAAAACAACTAAACCAAACCAAAATAACAGAAGCTTCACCTCTATTTCCTTCTCCTGACCCCACCCCCCTCCACCCCATAGTTTTCCTGCAGATTTGAGAATTTGGTTAATTAAATGCTTAACCTGTAAGTGCTGAAATATCTTGCCTAACCAACTGGGTGGGAATGTCCTTGTTTTGGTGGAGGGAGCCTATTGATTACACAGATGTGGTTCAAGTGGGTCTTGAAGCCTCACGGTGCTGATTGATGGCCACTCGCTCACGTGGAACCAAGAACTGAAGATGTGTGAATCAGAAGAGACCCTGGAATTTCCTTTCTTGAAGACCTAATGCCAGTTGGTTTGGGGTTGTTTGCCTGCTTCTTCTAATAATAACTAAGCCTTGTGGAGTGTTTACTGTGCACCAGGCACTGGACCAGGCACTGTCATATACCAACTCATTTAGCCCTTACCCTGCTTGCAGAGCAGTGGAGCAGGATTCAGCCCAGGTTGGTTGACTTGGGTTCTGCACTGTTAACCACTATGCTGGCTGACCTTCTAATAAGATCAGGTCTCTAGCTGACCTAACATGGCTGCCTTGTTTTACAAAGTTAACTACTGGATCAAAGGTCGAAGCAGCCTTCTCCGAAATGGCTTCCTGCAGAGGACTGGTGCTCCCCAGCAGCAGGTTTCACATGGACACTGTGGCTCCCCAGGAGCACATCCCTGATGCATGGGTGTACAAAAGCCTTTCTTTTGCCGTGGTTCCTTTGTATTTTGGAATCTTCAGTAAATGAGAATATTATTTTAAAACTAATTTTTTGGACTAGGTGATATATTTACCTGGTACCAAATTCAAAAGGTGCCAAAGGAGGACAAAAAATGGCCGAGGAGCCCCTCTCTCACTCCAAGCTGCAGCCATGGTGGCCACCCCAGTGTCAGCTGCTGCCTTTCGTGTCTTGTGTGCCTTCCTAGTGGATGTCTATATTTATGTGTGTGTATATGGGTTTTTTTTTAAAACAAAATTAAGCCACAACATTTCTTTTATTTAACTTTTTGAGGGGTAGGTAAATTTATTTATTTATTTATTTAAGTGGTGGTACTGAGGATTGAACCCAGGACCTCATGCATGCTAAGTGTGCACTCTGCCACTGAGCTATACCCTCCCCTGCCTTTAATTTTATTTTGTTATTGAAATGTAGTTGATTTACAGTGTTACTTTCAGGTGTACAGCAAAGTGATTCAGTTATACATGTACATACAAATAGATATGTATTTTTCAGATTCTTTTCCATTATATCTTATTATAAGAAATTGCATATAATTCCCTGTGCTGTACAGTAGGTCCTTGTTGGAGCCATGACATTTCTCATCACCTGGAGTAGTTTATATTTATTTTATTTTTGTCACTATCATACCAGCTTCTATTTTGTCTGCTATTACGTCCCAAACACTTAGAACAGTGCCTGGAACGTAGTAAGTGCTCAATAAATATTTCTTGAATATAAAAACACTCAAAAAGTAGGAATAAAGAGAAATTTAATTAACCTGATAAAGGCCATCTACAAAAGGCTACAGCTAACATCCTACTTAATGGGGAAAGAATGAAAACTTTACTGTTAAGATCAGGACCAAACCAAGGATGTCTGTCCTCACCACTTCTATTCAATATTGTGCTAGAGGTTCTAGCCAGTATAACTGTGCAAGAAAATGAAACAAAAGGCATCCAGATTAGAAAAGAAGAAGTAAAACATCTCTACTTGCTGAGAGCATGATCTTATATATAGAAAATCCTAAAAAAAAATCTATACACAAAACTATTAGAATTAAAAAATGAGTTTGGTGGGAGGGAAATAGCTCAGTGGTAGAGCTGCATGCTTAGCATGCATGAGGTCCTGGGTTCAATCCCCAGTACCTCCATTAAAAAAGAAAAAAGAAAAAAACAAGTTCAGCAAAATTGTAGGATACAAGATCAGTATACAAACATCAATTCAATTTCTATACAGTATCAACAAACACTATGAAAGTGAAATAGAGGAAATAAATCCCAAAGCATCAAGAATAAGATACACAGGAATAAATTTATCAAAAGAAGTGCAAGACTTACGTGCTGAAAACTACAAAACATCACTGAAAGAAATAAAAGAAGACCTAAATAAATGGAAAGACATCCTGTATTCATGGATTGAAAGACTTAATATACGTTAAGAAGGCAATACTTCCCAAACTGACCTACAGATTCAATGCAATTCCTGTCAAAATCCCAGGTACTTTTTTGACAAGTTAATTCTAAAATTCATATAGAAATGCAAGGAACCCAGAATACCCAAAGCAACCTTGAAAAAGAATGAAGTTGAAGGACTCAACACTTTCCATAAAAGTAAGATTTACATAAAGTTGCAGTAATCAAGACCATTTGTTATTGGCAGAAGGATAGAAACCTAGATCAGTGGAGTAGAATTGTAAGTCCAGAAATAGACCCATACATCTATAGTCAATTTACTTTCAACAGGATGCCAAGACTACTCAATAAGAAATAGTCTCTTAAATGGTGTATCCACACACAAAAGACTGACATTCGACCCCTACCTCAACAATGTATTCAAAAATTAACTCAAAATGAGTCAAAGACATAAACATAAGAGCTAAAAGTATAAAAGTCTTAGAAGAAAGCATACATATAAATTGCCAGGACATTGGATTAGGCAGTGGTTTCTTATGACACCAAAAATACAAACAACAATAAAACAAAAATAGACAAATGGGACTTTATCAAAATTTCAAAAAATTATTTTTTAATGGATAACCAACCAAACGGGAGAAAACATATGTCCACACAAAAACTAGTACACAAATATTCATAGCAGTATTACTTATAATAGGCAAAAATGGAAACAACCCAAATATTCATCAGCAGATGACTAGATAAACGAAATGTGGCACATCCATATAATGGAATATTATTCAGTCATAAAAAAGAATGAAGTTCTGATACATGCTACAAAATGGATGCACCTTGGAATTATTATGGTAAGTGAAAGAAAGCAGACACAAAAGACCACATATTATATGATTCCCTTTATATGCAATATCCAGAATAGGCAGATCTATAGAGACAGAAAGTAGATTAGTGATTGCCAGGGTCTAGGGCTGGGTGGATTGGGGAATTGAGTGGCAATGGGAATGGAGTCTCTTTTGGGGATGAATGAAATGTTCTAAAATTAGATACTGGTAATGGTTGCACAACTTTGTGAATATACTAAAACCACAAAATTGTACATTTTAAAAGGGTGAAGTTTATGATAATGTGAATTAATCTCAATAAAGATGTTATAAAACAAATGAAAAAGCCATCCTGCACAAAACAAAACAAAAATATTTGTTAAGTGCATGCATGAAAGAACAAATGAATCTATTCACATTGTATGTCTGTGAGATGTATCTGAGTTTGTTCCATGTTAGTACTTACAAAGTGCTAGATGGGTGTACATAAATTCTTTGTTCTAAATACATATTGATGGATATTTAAGACATTTCCAAACTTTTGCTGTTGCAGACAGTGCTGCACTGAATAGCTTGGTTGACAGGCCATTTCACAATATATAGGATAGATTCCTAGAAGATGAATTTCTAGGTCAAAGAATTTGCATTTTAAAGCATGAGCTATTGCTAAACTGTTGTCCATAAAGAAGTTGTACCAATTTACCCTCCTACCAGCGGGCCTGTGTCTCCATGCCCTCACCTGCACGGTGAGTTACCCAACCTTTTGATCTGGGGCGATCGGATTAATAAGGCTTGGTAGCACACTGTCATCTCAATTTGTCTTTCTCTGTTTATGAGACTGGAAAGATTGTTTTCATTCCTAGTAATCTCCGAAGCTGTCAAAGCTGTGCTAGGATCGAAGACTGTGGAACTCACTATGGGAAAGTAGAATCAGGGCTGGACAGTCAGGGAGTCTTCACAGAAACTCCAAAATAGGGTGTGAGTCATAACATGAAATAGCTTTGCTGTCATTAATCATGAGCATCTGTTGGGCCCCTCCTCTGTGAGGGCTGCTTTTCCTGGTTCCGAAGATTAATCAGGAAGGCTCTCAGGGATTGAAAGGTCATTAACAGTTGGAAGTGCAGTCCTTCATGGTTTATGCCTACACTTGGATGAAGAGGTGCATAGCAAGAGGCTGCAAGAAATCAGTGGCCTGGTATTATGCCTAAACGCAACAAATGGACTCTGGTCAGGCTCACACAAACCAGATGTAGGTAAAATGAGTGGAATAGCGCTGAAAAATAACCACAGCTTTCTTTTGTGTTTTCTTTTAGGAACTGTCTACCTTGACCATGCAGGAGCCACGTTATTCCCCCAGAGCCAGCTTACAAACTTCACTAAAGATCTCATGGAAAATGTTTATGGTAACGAAAAACACTAACTGATTTTTGCATTGGACATTAGGCAGCTACCTTCAGCTGATACTTCTATGCTTAATAAATGTCAGGTTAAGACAGGGATTGTGCTGAACACACAAAGTTAAGTGAGCCCCAGGAGAGAGGGGGTCAGGCAAGGACCCGGAGTGACTCCCTGTAGCACATATGCTGCTGGGATGGGAGGAACTGTTCAGGGACACACAGGTTACTTCCAGAAGAAGGGGTCAGTGTCAGGAAGGGCACAGGGGTACAAAGGTGCTGTGTTTGGTGGTGCGGTGACCCTCTGGGGCTGGCATCGTGCAGAGGGTGGGGCGGCAGGAGGAACATTCACTCACTCATTCATTCACTCTCTCTCTATTTGTTTGTTTATTTATTTATTTATTTATTTATTTATAAATTGAAGTATAGTCAGTTACAATGTGTTGACTTCTGGTGTATAGCATAATGTTTCAATCATACATATATATACATATATTTGTTTTCATATTCTTTTTCATTGTAGGTTACTACAAGATATTGAATATAGTTCCCTGTGCTGTACAGAAGAAATTTGTTTCTTTTATCTATTTTATATATAGTAGTTAATCTCTGCAAATCTTGAACTCCCTGTTTATCCCTTCTGGCCCTCTTTCCCCCTGTAACCATAAGTTTGTTTACTATGTTTGTGAGTCTGTTTCTGTGTTGTAGCTGCATTCATTAGTGTCTTCTTTTTTCTTTTCTTTTCTATTTTAGATTCCACATATATGGTATTTTTCTTTCTCTTTCTGGTTTACTTCACTTAGAATGATGATCTCCAGATCCATCTATGTTGCTGCAAATGGCATTACTTTATTCTTTTTTATGGCTGAGTAGTATTCCATTGTATAAATATACCACAACTTTATCCAGTCCTTTGTTGATGGACATTTAGGTTGCTTCCATGTCTTGGCTATTGAATATAGTGCTGCAGTGAACATTGGGGTGCAGGTATCTATTTATTTATTTTTATTTATTTATTTTATTTTGTCTTTTTTTGGACAGGGGAGGTAATTAGGTTTAAATGGAGGTACTGGGTATTGAACCCAGGACCTTGTGCATGCTAAGCACACAGTCTACCACTGAGCTATATTCTCCCTGCCCTGCTGAGTCCATATATTTTTATTAAGTCACTCTGGTGTCAGGAGCATGGCACTGCAATGGGAACAAAGTAAAACATAGTCCCTGCCTTCATGGATTATGGTCTAGTCAAGACAAGACCTTAATCAAGTGATCTCCAAACAAATGTGTAAAAATGTAAAGTAGGGTAAGATGTAAAAGTAAAATGTAAAAAAAGTAAATTATCATCTGAGCAAAAGTCTGTGACCAAAAGGCCCTGGGCACCGTGGGGATCTGTATCAAAAGAGGATTGGTGATTGGCAGTGTGAGTGTCAGGGAAACTTCTTCAGCAAGGGGTTGGATGCTGGAGGATGAGCAGGAATTCACTTGGGAAAAAGGAGGAGACGGCATTTCGGGCAGATGGAACAGCATGAGCCAACACCCTGCAGTGGTTCCAGGAAGCAGCCCTGGAACACAGGGAGGGGAGGAGAGCGGTGGAGGTATGGATGGAGAGCCAGGTAGGGGCATTGGAGATGCTCCAGAGAGTTTGATCTTTATTCTAGCAACAATGGGCAGTCACCGAGGGCATCAGTCAGCATAGTGTGATCAGGAGATAACCTTGGAAAGGGAGTTTGGAATAATAGTAGCAGCAGCTGTAGCCGTGCTAATGAGACTAGCGATACCTAACGCGTCCTGGGCCCTCCCGCACTTTAGGTGCTGCTCCAGGTGCTTTACCTGTATCCTCTCCATCCTGGTGACAAGCTAAGATACAGCTTCTGTCATCTCATAAGCTATGGTACAGGTTCTGTTATCACTTGTGCTTTATGGGTCCCAGAAAGGGTATGTGACTAACCAGACGTCACACAGTCAGGAAGCGCTGAAGTTGGGGAGCCAGGGGTGGGGGGCAGTCTCCAGGCAGTGTGGCTCCAGAGCACAATCCCTTAGCCCCCACCAGACTGCTTTGCTTCACAATGGTCCTGCAATGCCACACTAAGTTTCCTGTAGCCAGCAGAGATTTAAATCTGGGGCACAGTCTCCAGGGAGAGACTTTATCTTGATTTTAATCCGTGATTTGCAAAGAGACCTGCCATTCTTCTTTAACCTGTAAGAGTCCTAACCGTGGGGAAGGTGCTGGCCTGAGAGGTGACGGAATCGAGACTGCAGGTGGTCCTAACGATGCGGGACTAAAAGCCAAGGTGATGAAAGGCAGTGGGGATAAGTATCCAATCCCACAGGTTACTAGCTGCGACGGGAAAGAAAGGTTGGTAGCTTCAATGGCCAGATCTCCAGTGTGACCCTATGGTGTGGTGCGAGAAGAAAAAACAAACAAACAAAAAACCCTAAAATAGAAAAGCCCAAGACTGCCTTAAATGTGCACGTGTGGTCCTGCACCTGATCGGACCCTGCAGGCCAGGCCCTTGGAAAACTCCATATACACGCCTGGGTGTGTATTTTGAGGGAGATAATGATGCTCTGGGACACATACAGGGGGGACACCAGGAGGGGAGAAACACTCAAAATTGACAAAGGGTGAAATTGGGTGAGTCTTTGGCCTTGAGAATGGGGGCCTAGGGGGAGACATGATGGCCCCCTGCACGTGTTTTGAGAAGGAGGCAGGAGTGGTGCCAGTAGCAGGGGTGGGAACGCAGGCAACAGATAGGGACTTAAACTAAGTGACATTCATGGCTGGGTCTCATGGGTAGGGGAAAGGGCAGCCTCCTGAGGTTGTGTGCTTGGCCCCCGGGAATCAGTGAACAGGGCTGGGCAGGCCACCTAGTGGGAAACTTGTAGGAAAGGTTCTTGCAATGGCCTGGCTGCCTCCGAGCTGATTTCCATCTCCAAAATGCACCTCCCAGATTCCCTCTTGTGAGGCAACGCTTTTACTTTAACAGCTTTATAAAGTTATATTGTACATATAAAACTCACCTATTTCAAGTGTACAATTAAGTGATTCTGAATAACATTACCAAGTGGTACCATCACCACTATAAATCATTCAGAACACGCTCATTCTCCAAGTCAGTTTTCTGATGCCCACCTCCCTACTCCCACAACCCCTCCCCACCGGGCACTGAACCCCCGAACCCCCGGCAACCACTAATCCACTACTTTCTGTATCCCTGCACAATTGCTTTTGCTGGACATTTCATATAAATGGACTCATACAATAGATGACCTCTTGTGTCTGGTGTCTTTTACTTAATTTTTGGGGGGTTCAATTGTGACATGGCCAGTAGTTTGCCCCTTTTTATAGCCACATAATTTTCGGTTGTTTTGTCTATCTGTTTGTTTCCCTGTTTTGTGTTTCCGTATTTTTATATCTGTTCACCAGCTGATGGACATTTATGCCGTTCCCAGAATTTGGCTTTACAAATAAAGCTAATGTGAACATGCATGTACATGAATCTTTGTGTGGGCATATGTTTTCATTTCTCAAGAGTATATAGGAGTGAAACTGCTGGGTCGTATGATTTTTTTTTTTTTTTTGGCTTACATTTTGAGAAACTGAAGGAGAGGGATTTGGAGGAATACAAAAGGAGAGACCGCAAGTAGTGACTCAACGGCTCTGTCTTTGTAACCTGCCAGGTAATCCTCACAGCCAGAACATCAGCAGCAAGCTCACCCACGACACGGTGGAGCAGGTGCGCTACAGGTGAGCAGCAGGGGCGCCAGCCTGGGAGGGCGCCTGTGGGTGGATGGACTTCCTGCCTCCTGCCTGCATCCCACAGAAGTTTTGAATTATTTTCAGGAAGACCCAGAACCATGACAGTGAGGGACAGCTGTTGTGTGTGGCTCTGGGCTGGTGCCAGAGTTCCTGGGGCCAGAATGACGAGGAGTGACCCAGGTTCCTAAATCTTGTTTTCAGGGAGAAGAAAAACAATTTCTCTGTTTTTTTTTCCCCCTTTCATGTTTCATGTTTAGACATCTTGTTTTTTCAGTTTCCCCCCCTTTAACTAATATTTGCATATAACAAATTTGTTAGTTTTTGGCCAATAATTTCTAGGCGGTACCTAAAGGTGCTTGAATCAATACAATTTCAAATTATTTCCAATCTGAAAGTGATACTCTCTTGCTATAGGGTTGCCGATGTTAAAGGCAACATGGAACAAGTCGATGACTTAAAACTTACTATGATAGAGCCAGACAGTGGACCAAGAAGGGAGTATTTTCAACTGAGTTTAAGGTAGCTGTGGATTTTAGTCTTATCCACTTGAGATGGAGATTTGGGAGGCTGGGTGATTTTGCCAGTGTGAACCTGTTTGCCTCCTCTTCCCACAACTTCCGCTGCCCCTGCCGGAACCTCACAATTGTGGCAAAGCCTATCCGGTTTTTCCCTAGGTATTAAGGTAGAGCGACGTCGTAGTGGAAAACCAGCTACCTCCAAGCATTGACACTGGAGGGAGACCAAGGAGTTGCCTAATGCTGTGCTTCTTCCAGGATCCTGGCGCACTTCCACACCTCCCCGGAGGACTACACTGTGATTTTCACAGCCGGGAGCACGGCTGCTCTTAAACTGGTGGCAGAAGCTTTCCCGTGGGTGTCCCCAGGCCCAGAGAGCAGCGGGAGTTGGTTCTGTTACCTCACCGACAGTCACACCTCCGTGGTGGGCATGAGGAAGATCACTGCGGCCATGAATGTCACTTCCATCCCAATCAGGCCTGAGGACATGTGGTCGGTGGAGAAACAGGATGCTGCTGCCGCTGGCAACCAGGACTGCCAGCCTCCGCATCTTTTCTGCTACCCGGCTCAGAGTAACTTTTCCGGAACTAGATACCCCCTGTCCTGGATAGAAGAGGTCAAGTCCGGGCACACACGCCCCATGAGCGTGCCTGGGAAGTGGTTCGTGCTGCTGGATGCGGCTGCCTACGTGGGCACCTCGCCTCTAGACCTGTCGGTTCACCAGGCCGACTTTGTCCCCATCTCCTTCTACAAGATCTTTGGGTTCCCCACTGGCCTGGGAGCTCTGCTGGTGAATAATCGTTCGGCTCCTCTGCTGAGGAAAACCTACTTTGGAGGAGGCACGGCCGCTGCGTACCTTGCAGGAGACGATTTCTATATCCCAAGAGAGTCGGTGGCTGAAAGGTAACCTGGGGATGTGAGTGGCGGCCAGAAGTCAGCAAGGCTGGGGTCTGGCTTGTGCCACCTGTAAGACTGTGTAAGGGGCCAGAACCGCGCTGGCTGGCAGGGCTCGGATCTGGGAGGCAGAGGTGGTCTGGAGCTGCCATAGGTGACTGTGGTCTCTGCCCTACATGTGGGCGTCACAGCTGTGGGAGGACAGGGGCCTGCAGATAAGGGCTGCGGGCAAAATAGGGGAAGGCCTTCCAGGGAGTCAGGAGGGTGGGCACCACCCTTTGCTCAGAGCACTGGCAAGAGGGGGGCATCAATTAAAGCAGTGATTTTAAAAAGACAGCACCCTTAGTAGAAAGAAACAAATAGCAATAAATAACAACAACAAAAACCACAATATTAACAGGGGTGCCTTGAAAACAACAACCAGCAGCCTGTGTCCTCTCGGTAGCAGCAGCGTTTCCAGAAGGAAGCCACTCAAAATTCCGAGTAACGAGACAGCAAGATAGGGTTTACCAGAAAATTCATTAAACAGGCACATGTCACTTCCCACAAATTGCAGCTAAGCAGTGCTATATCTTGAGACTATAGAGAGCCGCCTCGGACTTGTGGGCAAGTACAGTTCCTTAAAAAAAAAACACAACTTTGCAAACTTGTTCAAGGGAAAAATCATAGCAACTAAACTAACTGGAAATGTAAGGCCATTTCCAAAAAGAGACCAGAATCCTCAGTGTGCAGCTGGGGCAGACGTGCCCGGTGTGCCTGGTTTTTTGCTAAATCACAGGCTTATTCAATGATCAGGTTTCAAGCGTCAGTGCAGCAATCGACTCCAAGAATTATTTCACCTACAAAAGCGGAAAGAGTGGAAGGAACTTGATCGAGGTACTGAGAATTGCAATGAAAGAGAGGCATGAAACTTGATCTGTTTCTCCTTTTAATCTGTTTGAATAATATATAAACAAGAAAACTTGAAGTAAAGTTTCATATTCATGGGGAAAAAAAAGACGGCACCATTTGGGACAAGTGTGCACGCGCGTTGACAGCATAGCTGGTTTTCAGCAGCTGGAATCAGCTCAGCTTGGTGTTTAGTCAGCGAGAATAATCGTTTAAACCAGAGGCTACCAGGCTTGCAGGGCACTGCTAACAGCGGCTGCTGTGAGCCCCCCTGGGAGTTAACAGAGAAAGTTTGTGGGCAGGCAGCTCCTTGCCTGGGTTTCTTGGTACCTTTGTCTTCCTCAGGGTGCAGGGGCGGGCGGTGTGGCTCAAGCCCGGAATCTCCCGGATGGCGGTGGCTGGGACCCGTGTGCTTGAATGTATGAGGGTGAGAGTGGCAGCTGACCAGGGTTCCGCTGGGTCCACCAGCAGGGGCACTGCGGTGTTGGGACGGAGCTAGTCACCCAGCTGGTGCCTGAGAAGGCCCCGGAGCCTGGATGAGGAGGTGGGTCAGATCCCCTAGAGACCAGGGGCCTGCAGTGGGGGGGCATGGCCTCGGAAGTAGAGGCCTAGGTCCAGAGTGTAGAGCCCAGAGCCAGACCCCTGGGGAGCGAATCCTGGCCCCGGGGCACACTGGCTGTGGGAACAGGGCCGTGTGACTTGACCTCTGCTCCTCATGTTTTTCCTCTCAAGTGAGCCTCTAAAAGGCTACAGCTCTTCAGAGCTAATATAGGTGAAGCACCAAGACCGAGCTGGCATCAGCACACGATGTGGCTACCTGATATCTCTTTTATTTAGGGCTTCTCCGTAGCTGGGGGATTCTAAAACAGGAATGCCATGTAAAACCTTTGGAATCAAAGTGTGATAAAGCAGCACGTAGTATAACCAAGTGAGAAAAGAATGACAGGTGCATCGTACACATTAAAGGCAGCGCCAAACGACAACCCAAACTTTTTTTAGCCAATAGGGACTCCTGAACACCCAGAGCAGTGCAGCTCACTGCAGGCGGGGCGTGGGTGGGCTGGGCTGGACCAGACCTCTTTCCTTCAATTTGGGTGAATTGCCTTATAGCAGATACTGCACCAAGATTCCCAGAAAGCTGAATGTATTTATTTACCATTAGAAGCCTCGTTTTTTTTTTTTTTTCTTATGAACCGAGACCTAGAACTCAGACTAGAGATTTAATACCCAACCAAATGTTTCTCGAACATGTACCTGGACCACATTCTTAATGTTTTCTATTTTATAACCCAATGAGAGACAACACTTGATGGAAACAAAAACACCTCCCTTTTCTCCTAAGAGTTTATTAATTATTGATCAATAAATATTTATTATTGATCAATTAATAACCTAAGCTGTTAATGGCTAATAATGTTTAACTTATTAAAGAGTAATTATTTACTTGTTTACTAGCAATCAATTAATGATGAATTGATTCATTATCGATTCATGATTAATTCTGTATGTCTATTAATTACCATTAGTTTTATAAGGAAATTAACATTGCAGTAGTGATTTTTTGAGCAACTCTTATCCCTAGAGTATTAAGATGCAAAACGTGATATTTCCACTGAAAGCTTCAGCTGTCCTCAGGCTGCTGTGTGTCACCATCCTTTATCCAGATGCTTGCTGGAATCTTCTCACTGTCACCCAGCCTTCCTCCTCGCTAGTGCAGCAGCCAGAGGTGTCTTATCAAAACCTAGGCCCCATCCTGTCCCTCCTCTCTGCACAGAGCCCTCTGGCCACTTGTCCCACCCAGGGGGCATTCTCTGACTTGCTCTCCTACACTCTCCGCCCTGCTCACTTGCTCTCGGCCCCTCTGACCTCTCTGCTGTTCCCCCTCCACCTGTACCCTCTCCCTGGAATGCAGTTTCCCCCGGAAACTGTGAGCTTAGCTGTTTCAAAACTGAGCGGTTTCCCTCGCCCCCTTACGTCCACTCCATCTCTGCTCGAATGATCTCCCTCGGAGAGGACGTCCCCCGACCTCTCCTCTAAAGCAGCCGCCAGCCCTCCTGCTTGGGCAGCTTCCTTGCAGTTGTCACCACCTGGCTCGCTGCTTAATTGGCTTCTCTGCATGTTTGCTGTTTGTTGCTCCTTGTATCTGTGCCCACAGGAGGATGGAAGCCCCGTGAAGGCGCAGGGCTTCTACCTGTCATGTTCGCTGCTGTATTCTTAGCACCCAGCACAGTGCCCGGCATGCGGTGCACAGACAATAAAGATTTGATGAATATTTTGCCTACATGAATTATAAAATGCAAACATAATGAACACCTTGATAACCAGGAAGGTACACCTCTGCTGTACTGACAGCCTTGTAATTTTTACCAAAGCCTGTGGTTCTGTAGACTTTGGAATCATAGACTCTTGTTAAGAACTTCATGGCTGCCCGACTGGTCTCACTGAATTGATGCCCTGTCAGAGGTGTTCTCTTGGGGTCAAGGGCAGCATTTCAATGGCCCACAGCGCTTGCGGTTTATTGGCAAGTCCAGAGTCTTCCAATGTGGTGACTGTCTTTTATCGCCACTGCCAGCTGATCCTGAGAAACCTGCAGAGCAGGTCAGGGCCAGAGGCAGCCCGCATGTGTCTTGGGGTGCACAGCCCTCTGTCCCGAGGGGAGGAGGCGAGGGCAGTGTCGTCTAAGGCAGCAGAGGGAAGGTCTTCGTAGATGACGGCTAAGCCTAGAGGCAAAGCCTCATCATTACACGCGCAAAATGCTCATGGAGGCGTCGACCACCCCGTGACCTCGTCTCCCTCACCATTGTTACAGGTTTGAAGATGGCACAATCTCGTTCCTTGACATCATAGCACTAAAACATGGATTTGATGCCCTCGAGCACCTCACAGGTCAGTGGACAGCGGTATCATGTGGATTTGCTCCTGTTGCTTGTGACCTTGAGGGAGCCCTGGCATGGGGGGGGCCCGGATGTAGGAGGGACGGTGCAACAGACTGGCACGTGGAAGCTCTACACTGAATGCAGGTGAAGCTGGTTTGAAAGAACTTCCAAAAATGACTTCTGAGGCAAGAGCAAGAGACTGGGGCTTTTGTGTGTGTGTGTGTTGGTTAAAAGAACATTTTAACAAGCGAGAGACATTCCCAACCCAGAGATTAATAACCTCGCAGAAGCAGAGGAGCCATCCTTGGTCCTTGCCCTGGGAATGCTTACAGACGTGAGACCTTACTGGGCTGTCACCTTGCTGGGTCTCCCCATGGGGGAGCATTATGATGAGCCCGCTTTGCCCTCAGAGGGGCTTATGCTCGGAGAGGCTAAATGCCTTCCTCGGGGTCAGGGAGCTGAGACCTGGGAGGGCTGGGATTTAAACTCAGGCAACACTAATGCTTAACCCTGAGCTCCCAACCACTGTCTCTGCTGCTGGCCTTTGCGATGACACATGTGTTCTTTCCTGACAAGTGCTTGGGGTGTGTGAGCAGGGGGGGGACCCTCCTCAGAGGCTGACACCCAGATGGATGCCACTTCCCATCTAAGGGAGGTTGACACAAGGTACAAGGCTGGAAGAACCCCTGTCTGGTGAGCTAGGTCTCACCCCTCTGCTGTGCTCTGGGCGCTCCTTCCAGAGGCTGAGCTTGTAGAACGGGGTGGCACTGCTTGTCCCGTCCACATGCAGATGGGGCTGTGGTGAACCAGGGGCAGCCTCAGCCCAACACTGGGGGCAGACACGATTCATGGGAAGGGAGGGTCACCCTGACAGTGATGCAGGGAGGTGATTGGGCATCATCCAGACAAAGAGGAGATAATCAAGACAGACATTGAGAAATGAGCACTTTCACAGGGAAAGATACTAACAGGGAATCCAAACCACAAGGGCAGGGCATCTCTGCAGATTGACAGTAACAGTCCCACAGTGAGGTAAACCCTAATTTTTCCTACTTAACTCTTTTTCGGAAAAATTTGTGTTGAACTCTGTAGAACAAACTCTGTGCACCATGTTTAAGTGTAAAATTCCGTGGCGTTAAGTATAGTCACATCATTGAGCAATCATCACCACTGTCCATCTCCAAAACTGTTCCATCCTCCCAAACTGAGAATCTACCCACTAAACTCCCTGTTTCCCCTCCCCCTTTCTGTTCTATGAATTCTGTTTCTATGAATTCACCTATTCGAGACACCTTATATAAGAGGAATAATACTATATTTGTACTTTTGTGTCTGACTTAATTCATGTAGCATAATATTTCCAGAGTTCATCCATGTTGTAGGAAGTATACTTAATTGCTTTGTATAATATTAAAATGGTTTAAACACCAACAAAAACAAACAGCAAAAAATTATACATTTAAAGACAAAATTGGACATTTTTGTGATCTGTTACGAAAGGATCTAAATTATCTGCGTGCTTAAGTAACATTAATTACAAAAAAAAAGGAAGATGACAACAATTCCAAAGGAAAAATTCTACAGAAACAGCAACAGAAAACTGTTGTTTGGTGCCAACGACCTAAACATTTATAGTGTGGGCTTACCGTACACTATTTACAAGTATTTAAAATCATTACTCTAAGATCCAGGTTTGCCAGTTATAATGACTTCATCTTCATATAGCACAGGGAACTATATTCAATATGTTGTAGTAACCTATAATGAAAAGAATATGAAAAGGAATTCATGTATGTACATGTATGACTGAAACATGATGCTGTACACCAGAAATTGACACATTGTAAGCTGATTATACTACAATTTAAAAAATTTTTTTAAAATAAAGTAAAAAGAATCATTTTCTTAAAAATGAGATAGTGTAACACAACATTGTTAACTGAGTCTAACACAACTCGACTGTAGCGAATTTTCTATGATGTTCATGATTCCCTTTCGTGTCTGTGACTATCCTGAGGTGGAATGGAGAACGTCAGGCAGCACACCTTTACCCTGGCTCGGTACACCTACGCTGCCCTGTCTGCCCTCCGCTACCCCAATGGAGCCCCAGTTGTGCGGATTTACAGCGACTCTGAATTCAGCAGCCCGGAGGTTCAGGGTCCGGTCATCAGCTTCAACGTGCTCGACGACCACGGGAGGATCATTGGTTACTCTCAGGTGGGCTTTCTTTCCATCTCGCTGACCCTGTTTATCACAGGGTCGCTCTTGTCTGGACCTCTGCAGCTGTTCTGAGCCCTGAAATGTGCAGTCCAGGCCTCTGGACCCTTGCAGGAGCCAAGACAAATCCCATGCCCTGTTGGAGAGATCACTGGCCCTTCCTTAGAAGCTCTTTCCTCTCATTTACACGCAGTTCTAACAAGCTTGGCTATTTAGATCTTCATCTCTCTTTCTTCAGCCACAGGTGGTCAGTTTCAAGTGGGAAGAGAGAAGGTGAGTCTCTGATAACAGGAAGGGGGCGGCTGACAGCTTGCCAGCAAGGGAAGATGCCCTGAAATAGTGCAGACGGAACAGCCTGCCTGAGGTCATTTCACGTAGACATCTTGGTAGCCCTGGCGATACATCAGACCATAATATAGTGCCACACAAAACCATGGCCTTTCATCATTTGTTTGCATGTTGCTTGGAACTCATAACTCATAACATAAGTGATGTCCTGAGTAGCACAAAAGCCCTGATTTCTGCTGTGGTTCATGCATATTATGAGTTCAAAGGATTTGGGAAGTTGGTTATAAAATAGTTCCTGCAGATATACCCTTTGTTTGAATTTTCCCATGGAAACACGGCAAGTAGTGGTTTTCAGCTTGGGAACTGCCAGGATCCTTGCCACAGCTGAGCAAGCTGGTCACTGCCCATTACATCATAAAGTCTAGAGTCGCACGGAGCACCCATGGCAGGAGGAGGTCACCAGGTCAGGGTGTCACAGTCTTTCTTCCCTTCCCTGAGCCCAGGTTTCTAGAGCGGCTGTGAGGAGCAGACTGGATCATCAGGGAAGTTTGGAAGATGGTGCTCATCTTTCCTTGAAAGCCACCATCCCTGTCCACCTCGGTTAAACCCAGAATTTCTCAAAGTCATTTCTCAAGGAATCATGTCCACTTTTCCGAGGAACAAAGTTGAGAAATATTCTTCTGGGGGAAATGTCAGTTCTTACTGGTGTCTGGGGGCTGACACTCTGCAACCACAGGCTGTCTCTTGGGTGGGTTTACTGTGCAGACCCCCTACTGCAGCAGAAGCAGCCCGACACCAGTCAAAAGCAGGCAATTTATTCCCCAGTGTTTAAATTGATTGATTGATTGATTGATTGAGGTATAGTTGATACATAATATTATATGTTACAGGTATACAATATAGTGATTCACAATTTTTAAAGGTTATGCTCCATTTATAGTTATAAAATATTGGCTACATTCCCTGTGTTTTACAGTATACCCTTGTGGCTTATTTTATACTTAAGAGTTTATACCTCTTAATCCCCTACCCTTAAATTGCCCTTCCCCACTCCCTTCTCCCCACTCATAACCACCAATTTGTTCTCTGTATCTGTGAGGCTGTTTCTTTTTTGTCATATTTACTAGTTTGTTGTATGTTTTAGATTCCACATATAAGTGATATTATATAGTATTTCTCTTTCTCTGTCTGACTTATTTCACTTAGCATAATGTCCTCCAAGTCCATCTATATTGCTGCAAATGGCAAAGTTGCATTCTTTTTTATGGCTGAGTAGTATTCCACTGATTATAAATATAATATATAGTATATATAATATTGTATATCAGCTATATATAATATATATTATATATATATAAAACATATATATATATCACATCTTCTTTATCCATTCATCTGTTAATGGACACTTAGATTGAGAAGTAGACCATTTTAAATGCTTTTGGTGGGGGGCAAGTGGAAAAATACACTGGGACCAAAGGTTTGCCTTCTTAAATGTGTTATTCTAGGTAATTGGTATGGTAAGCTTCATTCTTGAACCTAAAATGTTTGTATTTCCTGAGGGGTATGGAGGTAGTTGGATAGGTGACCATGAAGTGTGTTATGGCTGGCAGAAGGGTGAAAGAATCCCCCATTGGCCCAGAGAGGCCTCAAAGCGGCTTGTCCAATATTTTATAATAACTATAAATGGAATATAACCTTTCAAAATTGTGAATCACTATGTTGCATACCTGTAACTTATATGATATTGTACATCAACTGTACCTCACAAAAAAATAAAACTAAAAAAGAAAGAGGTCTTTCCAAGTGTCTCTCTGACTTCACCAGGACTCTCATTCCCTGAGCCCGCACACAGGATGGGTTTCTCCCCACGTGTGTTTGCAGAGGAAGCTCATGCTATGAATGGAGGCAGTGGCTGAGGCACGGCCACCTCTGCCGGCTCAGGAAAGTCCAGCTTTGGTTTCCTTGGGCTACTTTACGTGCGGGAATCCCACAGGGACTTGAGGAATTTTTAGAAAGATCAGATGGTGTCATGGCTGGTTCTGGCTGTCTCTTTTTCAGGGGATGTGTAAAAGCATGAGAAGCCTTTGGGTTCTGGTTTTTGATATCCTGGCCTCTGACTGTCACTCTCCGCTCTGGTAGAAATCACTCTACCCAGTGGTTAGGAGGATGGGTTCAGATTCGGACTGCCTCTCGCTGGCTCTGCAAGTTTGCGTGAGTTAATATAAACTCCCCAAGACTCCATGAAATGGAGGTAACAGTGTACCCCGCTGATGGGTTTAAATGAGATACAATATACAGCTCCTCCACAGCAGGCTGGTATGAGCAACTGCTCCATTGCACTGTGGTCAGGCTGGTTTCTCACCCTCCCTGGATGCAGCACTCATCCAGCAGCAGCAAACACCTCCTTCATCTGGCTGGGCACGGCCGTGGCTGTGTGGGATTCCACAGGGCTCACAGGGTGAGAGGAGATGGAGTCATGATGCCACCAAGTTTGGGTTGCTTGTTTTGTGGCCATGGTAGCTGGAACAGTGAATACATAGCGGGCATGGGAGACTTCTAATTCAGCTTGGCAGGAGATGGGGTCCGGGAGTGAAGGGCTTTCCAAGAGGTTACCCCTTAATTGGAGACCACCTGACTCTGGAGGTGGAGTTGGCCAGATCCAGTGGTGCCACCAAGTCTCACTTCCAAGAGCAGACGACTCCTGGATTTCGTTAGCAGAGTTGGCTTCTTCTCATTCTGACAGTCCAGGGGAGGTGGCTAAAGTGAAGACCGCTGTGGCCTTGACAGGGGGTGGGGGGTGGATCACTGCTGTGCACTGCCCAGCAAGGAGGCCGGGCTGACCGCCTGGTGACCTGTGTCTGCAGGAGGTGTCATGTTCCTAGTGCTTCTGGCCACCCCACACATACTTCCCAGGGAGAAAAGTTTCAAAGGCTTATCCAGCCGGGAAAGATGTGTTTCTTTGCTTGAATGTAATTAGAGGACTCCTCCAAGCTTAGCCTGAGTCACCAAGGCTGGGGGCCCTCACTGGGTTCCTAGGCCCGTGGAGGAATAGAGCCCTTTGAGCCACAAACAGAGGAGCTGGAATAAACATCCCTCGTGCCGGCTCACCTTTGAGCCTTGAGCGAATACGAATCACCTGTCCAGCTGCCAGGGGGCAGGAAAGAGCCTTGGAACTTCTGGATTGAGTAACAGTTCTGTGATTCAACTCGAAGTCTGGGACATTATGAAATGCAGTCAATAACACACAATGTCAACACAGGGATGTTTACAGCTGGGCTGGGAGCCGAGGCAGGGCTGCTGAGTGGTGACTCAGTAAAACTGCTGTGGGTTCAGCCCTGTGGGAGAGGACGCCAAGGAGCCGCTCCACATCCCAGCTGCACTCAGATTTTAGTCTTGAGAATCTCACTTGAAACATGTGGGCTCTTTTTTTCAAAAATTAATTTATTAAATTTTTTAAAAACAATTGTGATATAATTGATTAACTCTATATTAGTTTTGGGTGTATGATGTAATGATCTGATATATGTTTATGTTGTGAAATGATTACTACACATTTAGTTAACATCCATCACCACACAGAGTTACAATTTTTTTTCTTGTGATGACAACTTTCAAGATTTACTCTCTTAGCAACTTTCAAATGCACAATATAGTATTTGTATATTTTGTTGTTAATGTTATGTGACTGTTGTTAACGATGGTCACCATGCTGTACATTGCATCCCCAGGGCTTATTTATCTTATAACTGGAAGTTTGTGTCTTTTGACCACCTTCACCCACCCTCCATCCCCTGCCTCTGACAACCCCCAGTCTGTTCTCAGTATCTGTGAATTTTGATTTGATTCCACGTATGAGTGAGATCATACAGTATTTGTCTTTGACTTAATTATTCGCTCTTTTCATTATGACTTAGCATGATACCCTCAAGGCCCATCCATGTTGCCACAAATGGCAGGATTTCTTTTTTTTTTTTATAGCTGAGTAGTATTTCATTGTATATTTATATGCATCACATTTTCTTTATCCATTCATGCTTTGATGGATACTTGGGTCGTTTCCATGTTTTGGCTGTTGTAAATGCCGCAGTGACCATGGGGGTGCAGATATCTTTCCGAGATAGTGATTTTATTTCCTTTGGCTAAATACCCAGAAGTGAAATTGCTGGATCATGGTTCCAGCAATTAGTTCTGTTTTTAATGTTTTGAGTAAGCGCCATACTGTTTTCCATAGTGGCCGCACCAATTTACATTCCCATCATCTGTGCGCGAGGGCTCCCTTCTCTCCACATTCTCTCCAACTCTTGTTATTTTTGTCTTTCTGACAATGGCCATTCTAACAGGTGTGATGTTAGATGCTAGATATTAGCCATTTGAGAGATGATATCTCATTGTGGTTTTGACCTACATTCCCCTAATGATTACGGATCTTGAACACATTTTCATGTACCTGTATGTCTTCTTTGGAAATATTTCTATACAGATTTTCTGCTCATTTGAAAAATCAGATTGTTTGTTTTACATGTGAGCTCTTGGAATTTGGTGTGAATTTGATATTTTCACTTTTCTCAAGCATATGTCTATAACCTAACTGGATAAACTTGAATTATTGGTAACATTTTATAAAATGTGTTTCATAAACCCATGATAGGTCATGAAATTTTAGAGTAAAATTTCAAGCTCATATTTTCATCTTACTGTTGGGAAAGAGAGGCCCAAATATTGATTTGTAACTCTTTCCTGGGCAATCAGAGTGAAACTGGACATTCCTAACACTGGTTCCACGTCATATGTTAAACCCACAGGTAGACAAAATGGCCAGTCTCTACAACATCCACGTGCGAACCGGCTGCTTCTGTAACACTGGGGCCTGCCAGAGGCACCTGGGGATAAGTGACGAGATGGTCAAGAAGCACCTTCAGGTTGGTACTGGACCCTGTGGCCAGCGAGACCCAATGGCAGTGCCTCCAACTGCCCTGGAGGCTGGTCGTGTGTCTGGGGTTGAGCCTGGATCTGCAAGCTTATTTCTCTGAGCCCACCTGTGACTGTGCAAAGGAAAAGGGGTCAACAAAAATAGAAAATGCTGCAAGATAGTATCTCCATGGCAGTCATTTTTCACTTTGAGGGTGGAAATTGTAAAGCAGAAGAGGGTTTTTAACAGGGGGCAAGCTAATGTGAAAGTGCGCTCGGACATGAAATTGACAAAAATTGTTTCACGGGAAGGTTTCCACTTTATCCGTGAGGACTGAGTCACTCTAGCTGGCTTATTTCGTTTCATTCTAGGCTGGTCATGTCTGCGGAGACGACGTGGACCTCATTGATGGGCAGCCGACGGGATCCGTGAGGATTTCATTCGGATACATGTCCACGCTGGAGGATGCCCAGGCCTTTCTCAGATTCATCATAGCAACCCATCTGTGCCCGCCTCATGGCCAACAGCTCCCTCTGGCCACCCCCGGGGAGGCTGGAGCCCCACCAACAGGGAGCGAGGCTCAGGACGCTGTGCCTGCCATCGTGGCCACACGTAGTCCCTCACCTCAGGAAGATGCTCCCCCAGACGCCAGGGTTTGGAACAACTCACTCACCACTGTGCATGCTGTGGGTCTGTGCCCACCTCTGCTGGAGGCCACTGGAACCCAGCTGACCCCTTCAGAGAAAGCTGCAGGTGTCCCAGATGGGGACCTTGGGTCACGTGTCATCACCAACCTTTACATCTACCCGATCAAATCCTGTGCTGCATTTGAGGTAAGGGTTTTACTGGCAGCTAAAGAGACTGCTTCTTTTTTGTTTACTTTATAATGTTTTTTGATAAAGCAAAGGTAAAAGTGCAGAAAGTGCAGAAAAGCATGCAGAAAATCAAAGTCATATTAGCCACTCTCATTCTGCCTTTTTCAGTTTGGGCTGACTTTTGAACATGACCCTGCTGATGGGGAGCCCTGAGAGGACTCGGTTTCTGAGTGTGAACACCTAGTCACCGTTTATAGCTGTGGATGTAACTTTCACTGAATGTGTGTGCTGGCTCCCTGCTGAAGCATTGTACCTACCTACTTTGTTTCATTTGATCCTGAAAACAATAATATGAGGTGTGTGGTAATATATCACCCCCATTTTATAGACATGGAGCCTGGGGGCTACTGAGGTTGAGCACTTTGCCCAGTTCATGACCCCCTAGTAAATGACAGAGTAAGGATTTGAACCCGGGTCTGCTGACTCCTTGGGTCCATGCTCTCACGAGACGGTTCTGCTCTGCTCTCCCTGTGGAAGTGAGCTATGTCGTGTCTGGAAACACGCTGGCCTGGCAGTCACATGAGCCGGGAGACTGGAGTGCCTGCCCTGGGTGGCCAGTTGGCCCTGAGCCCTCTGCTGTGGCCAAGCTTCCTCTGAGCCTGTCTTTCTATGATCTGTATGTGTCCCGCGTCCCTGGCAAAGGTCCCAGACTTCTGAGCCTTTGCGATGACAGGCTCTCTGGCTCCTGGACACACATACCACGGTCAAGGCTGTTTGTTGCCTGCATTTCGGGGGTGTTCACACAGGAGCCCATCCTCCAATCTGAGACTATAAACGAGCAAGTCCTCCTCCACTCCAGAATGGAGGCAAGTGAGGCGTATCAAGATTTTACTTTCACAGATGAGTCATGTTTCATAGAGGAGCCACGTTGCCCAGATAGCAGGGCAAGAATTAGTGTCCCATTTTACACTGAGACTCAGTGAGGTTTCACATTTTAGCCATCCATCTGCTCATTCAGAAAGTATACACTGAGCACCTGCTACCTGCCGGGCCCTGGGCCTGCACCTGCTGTCCAGTGATGGGCAAAATGGAAATGGTTCCTTCCCTCAAGGAGTGCGATGTCTCAGAAAGGAAACACTCTACACTGTGTGTGCACACACATGATCTGTCTATCCATCCATCCATCTACCTAAAGCCATGATTTCACACTAATACCTCTAATTCCAATCCAGCACCACAGGGCTTATTTAGCTGTTCCCCTTTCCGCATTTGTAACTCCTGTGAGAAACCAGGCTCGCACTGTCCTCAATGAATACTTATTTGCTCAACTCCTTTTGTAACCAAAATCCGCACTGCACCAGCTGAAACCTCACCCCTCTCATGGCAGTTTCCCTCACCCCCAACACAGACACGCTGGCTGACAACTTGGCTCAGACAAAGAGGAAGAAGGAAGGAGGAAACCAGTAATTTACTCGTTTAGGTGACAAATCAAAGGATAAAAAATTATAGATGTGTTCCAACAAACGGGTGTGAAGAACTGTGCAGGGCCTGAGATTTTGCCCTCCTTGTGAGCTCACAAACTAGCCTGCCATAGGTTCATGGATGCTGACGAAAGACATGAGATCCCTGGGTCAGAGATAAAGGACTTTATTGCTTACAGCCCAGCAGGCATCATGAGCTTCATGTTTGTGTTGCTTCCCTTTGCCCTGCCAAGTCCCAAGAGAGGGTCCAGAGCAGCCCAGATGGAAGCTGCAGCTGCTCATGTTAAGGTGCCCCTAACTCAGGAAACCTGCCTCCTTCACAATAGGACGCAAGCCAACCTGTGTAGTCTTCGATCAGGAAGGAGCCGTTATCTTTACAATACTGGACTATGAGCAAACCTGCCCTCTACTCCAGGGGGTTGTATGGCTGTTCACTCTTCAAACATCTTCGAAAAGACAGCCTGGAACAAAAGAGCAGATGGTGCTTCTGCTCCTTAAGACAGATGTGCGGAAATCAGAGATCCGTGGAGAACTGCCTCCCAGTGATAGATGGTCTTCTAAAAGTTTGTAATTCAAAACATGTTTTCCCATAGAAATAATCATTTAATGGTGGTTTCCTTTGGAAGGAAGTCACTAAGTGTAGCCCATACTTAAGGGGTGAGGAGTTATGCTCCACCTTCTTGAGGGGGTAACATCTACGTCAATTATTCAGGATTCTTCTATGTCAGAGATTTGACTTTTCCTACTTATTTATTTAATCCATCATTTATTTATGTCGGTATGGATTTATGGGTAAGTATTTCATACTTTGGGCTATAATCCATACTACATTATTATTATTACTATTTTATTATTATGTTATGTTATTATTATTATCCAGTTTTGGCCATTGTAGAAACATGAGGAATTGAGGAAAACTTCCACACTTAAAGTGGGTCAACTTAGCAGCCATTCCAGTGTAGCCACAATTGTGCAAGAAATCTGTCTGTAGCACCAGGATATGCCTGTTCAGGCATCCACCACTGTGGAAGGACACAGAGAAAGCAGGAGCAGGGGAGACCTGTGGGGAGGGGAGCGGGACGTAGGGCTGGGGGGAGACCTGCTCTCATGCTCCCAGAATGTTGTACTGTGCACACGCATTACCTACCTAAAAAACAGGTTGAAGTGGAGAAGGGTGGATACTGGGTCTGGAGGGTGAATGGAAGGTATCTCGATCCTGCATAGTCTCCTTTGCATGGTCTTCTTTGTTTTACTTCCTTCTCTTCCTAGCTTTCTTCCTTCAAGAGTCTGCACTTAATTCCTGAAGTCCATCTCCATTTGTCCAGCCACTGTGTGATAAATGTGAAGATCATTTTTGAGGAGCCCTGGCTTAGAATACATTTACCTTTTTGTGTAGGTGACCAGGTGGCCTCTAGGAAATCAAGGGCTGCTGTACGACCGGAGCTGGATGGTTGTGAATCACAATGGCATTTGCCTGAGTCAGAAGCAGGAGCCCCGGCTCTGCCTGATCCAGCCCTTCATTGACCTGCAGCGAAGGATCATGGTCATCCAAGCCCGAGGTGTGAAAACTGGGTTCATTTTCACAAAGCAGCTGTCAAGAGTAGCTCTTACTCTCTTATGAAAGTAAAATCATGGCTTTTCCTCTACTAAATATTAAAATAATCCCAAAGTAAGGGAAATGATGTCTAGAAGAGACAACAGAAAGTTTGTTCCTCTTGTGCTATTTGGGGAAATTTCTGGGAAGAGGCAAAGATCTAACAGTTCAAAGTAAAGTAAAGAGAAAGTAAAGAGGTGTAAATTTTGAAATTACATGTTGTCTCCTCACTTACCTTCCTTTTATTTCCTTCACTCATCATATGTACTGCAAGCTTTGATTCTTCCTAGTAGATTCTTATTATGAACTATCTAACACACCTACATGATATAGACCGTCTCTGTCCAGTGGACCCTTTGGTGATGATGGAAGTGTTCAGCATCTACATTATCCAGCTTGGTAGCCACCAATCAGATGTGGCTACTGAGTATATGAAATATGCCTAATGTGACACTAAAATGGAATTTTAAATTTTATTTAATTTGAATTAATTTAAATCACTACATGTGGCTAGTGGCTACAGTGTTGGACAGCACAAATGTCAAGAATAAGATAATACATACTTAGCATCCAATTTTAACAAACCTTAACATTTGGCCACATTTGCTTCAATTTCTCCTCCTCTCTTTCTTCCTCTCCCCTCCATCCTCCCTTCTCCACTTTCTCTTTCTCCTCCTTTTAAGAAATAAAAGCATTACAGACATAGCTGAGATTCCCTACCTACGTCTCCTTGGTTTCACTCTTCCTTCCCCACCCCACCTACCATTTATGAAATATTCCAATTTCCCTCCTAACTTGTAGCTGAATTTTTCTGATGTATCACTTTCTTCTCTCTCCGTATAGTCATGAGCGTGTTTCTTGGCTGTAGGTATTCCATTCTGTTCCAGTGGTTTACCTTCTTCTTGACCCAATAAGCCAATTTTATTACTAGAATTATAGAATGAATCTTGACATCTGGTAGGGCATATCCTTCTTCCTCATGCTTCCAAACCATCTTGGCTCTTCTTGGCCTTTTGTTCTCTGTATGAATTTTAACACATGCACGCATTTGTGTAGTCACTCCCATAATCAAGATGAAAACAGTTCCATCACCCAAGGAAACTCCCTTGTGCTATCTGTGTGTAGTCTCTCTTCTTCCCACGCTTAACACCTGGCAATCAGAAATCTGTTCTTTATCTCTACCTGTTTTTTTTGAGAATGTGATATAATTAGCATCATACAATATGTGACCTTTAATATTGGCTTCTTTCACTCAGCGTGATGCCTTTAAGATCTATCTATGTTATTGCATGAATCAGTATTTCATTCTTTTTTGTTGTTGAGTAGTATTCCATTGTATGGGTGTACCAGGGTCTGTTCATCCTTTCATCTGCTGAAGGACATTTGGGTTTTTTCCAGTTTTGAGCAATTAGGAATAGAGCTGCTCTAAACATTCATGTGCAGGTTTTTGGGTGACCAGAAGTTTTCATTTCTCTAGAATTAACGCATGGAAGTTGATTCCTGGGTCACATGGTAAAGGTATGCTTACCTTTAAAAGAAACTGCCAAACCATTTTCTAGAATGACTGAATCATTCCCACCAGCAATGTATGAGGGTTCCAGTTGCCCAGCCTTCAGTATTGTCAGTATTTTTATTTTATTTTATTTTATTCATTTCAGTAGGCGTCTAGTGGCATCTCTTCATGATTTTACTATGCATTTCTCTAACGGATAATGACATGAAGCATATTTTCATGTTCTTTCTTGTTCTCTTTACATTCATTTTGACCTATGGATTACTTAGAAGTGTGTTGTTTAACTTCTATATATTTGGAGATGTTCTTGTTTTCATTGTGCCACTGATTTTTAGTTTAATTTCAATAAACTCTCCAAAAGAGAGAACATACTTCATATGATTTTAAATTCATTAACATTTATTAAGGTTTGGTTTATGACCAAGGATATAATTTAGTGCCACGAGTGTTCCATATGTGCTTGAAAAAAAAGTGTATTCTGTTGTTGGGTTAAGTGTTCTATAGATGTCATTTCTATTCAGTTGGTTGATGATTCTGCTGTTTTTCTACATTACTTGTTGATACTGAAAGAGGAGTGTTGAAGTCCCCAACTGTAATTGTGGATTTATCTATTTTTCCCCTAGTTCTGTTAGTTTTTGCTTCCCTTAGTATTATTATGTCTTCTTGGTGAATTGTTTCTTCTTTAAGTAATGTTCCTCTTTACACATGGTAATTTTCTTTGTTCCAAAGTGTAAAGTATGAAATTCTTTGTCCAATATTAATATAGCCACTCAGCTCTCTTTTGCTTAGTGTTTGTGTGGTGCATCATTTTCTACCTTTTTCTTTGTTTCTTCTAGCTTTATTGATATTTATTTAACATTCCATAAAATGTGTTCATTTAAAGTGTACCATTCAGTGATTTTTTTTGGTATATTCACAAGGTTGTACAACCATCATCAAATCAATTTTAGAACATTTTCATCACCCTAAAAGTGAAACCCCATACCCATGAACAGTCACTCCCCATTCCTAACCTCATCCCCAGCCCCTGGCAACCACTAACCTATATTCTGTTTCGATGGATTTGCCTCTTCTGGATGTTTCGTATAAATGGAATCATGCAATAATATGACTGGCTTCTTTCACTTAGCGTAATGTTTTTATGGGTAATCCATATTGTTGAGTATTTCATTGTATAGATATACCATATTTTTAATCCATTCATCAGTTGATGGATATTTAGATTGTTTCCAGTTTGGTTTTTATGTATAATGCTGCTGTGAACATTTACGTATAAATTTACATATAAATGTGTCGGACATGTGTTTTCAGTTCTGTTGGGCATATACCTAGACGTGGAATTGCTGAGTCATATGGTAACTCTGTGTTTAGCATTTCCAAAGTGGCTCCATCACCATTTTACATTCCCACCAGCAACATATGAAGCTTCTAATTTCTCCATGTCCTCCCCAACACTTGTTATTTTGTTGTTGTTCTTTTAATGGCCATCCTAGTGGATGTGTAGTGGTACCTCACGTAGTTTTGACTTGCATTTCCGTGATAATTAATGATGTTGACCATCTTTTCATGTGTTTATTGGCTATTTGTGTATCTTCTTCAGGAAAAAAATTCTATTTAAATTCTTTGCTTACTTATTTTTTAATTATTGAGTTGTAAGAGTTCTTTATATATTCTCAATACAAGTCCCTTTTCAGATATGATTTGCAAATATTTTCTCCCATTGTGTAAATTCCCTTTTCACCATCTTTATGGCTCCATTTTACTTTTAATCTGCCTATATCATATTTGAAGAGGTTTCTTGTCTCCAGCATACAGTTGGCTCATGCTTTTTTTTATCCATTTTGACAATCTCTTTATTTTCATTGGTGTGTCATGTTGGAATTTTGATTGCAAAATCACATATTTTGTAATCATATATTTGTTTTTTTAAGAATTAGGTTTATTTATTATCTTTTTAATGTAGGTACTGGGGACCCAGTACTCAGGACCTTGTGCATGCTAAGCATGCACTCTACCACTGAGCTATATCCTCCCCCTAGAATCATATATTTGAAATCATATTTTGATTGTAATGTCATAAATTAATTTCAGGAGAATTTATATCATATAATATTGAGTCCTCTCTATATAACTAGTATTTTTTTCCATTGACTTCTTTACTTCACAATTTTAATAATATTTTCCAGAAAAATTTTGCACATTTTTTGTTATATAATAGTTTATTGGAGTATTTTGAGTACTATCTTTTTTGTATTAAATGTTTTTAATTGGTTATTTTTATAATATAAACATTCCCCATTTTTGTGTATCAGTGTTTTACCCAATACTTTTTCTGAATTCCTGTTAGTTTCATTAGTTGGTCTGAAGATTTTCTTGCATGTTCTATGTAAATAGGCATATCGACTTTAAGGATGATCGTTTCATATCTTCCTTTCCAAGTATTATTTCTCTCTCTCTCTTTTTTTCTCTTCTTACTGCATGGAGCAATGATGGAGGATATCCTTTTTTTGTTACTGATTTGAATAGGATGCTCCTAAAGTTTCAATAATAAGAATGATATTTACTAAAGGTTTTTTATTTGTTTTACCAGGCTAAAGCAGTTCTTTTCTTACTTAGCCAAAAGGTTTATCGTGACTAATAGTTCTCACTAAGTGCTTTTTCTGTATCTTTTAGCTGTGTTTTCCCCCTTTAATCTACCAGGGTAATGTCTTACATCAGTAGATTGTCTGGTACTGAGCTATCCTTGCTTTCTTGGGGAAAAGAAAAATGGTATTTGGCAATTTTTGGATACATTGATGGATTTAGTCTGCTAATTTCTATTAGTATTTTTATACCTATTTATATTAGTGAGATTGAGATGCTACCTTCTTTCATTGTACTTTTCTTAAGTTTGGATACCCAGGCTATTAACATACAAAAAGAGTTGAATGGATTACTCCTCTTTCTATTCTCTGAAGCATAAAAATATATATCATGACTAAATAGGGTTTATCCCAGAACATAAGGAATGAGAGAGAGAAAGAAAGCAAATAGCCAAATATCTTACACTTCAGATTAGCAGCATGTTGTGAGGTGGTGTGGGGACCCCCACATGTGTCAGATGTTCTGCTCACTTGTAGGGACATCCAGCACCGTGGGTAGACTAAGAGCATCCTTTGGCAATGTATGGCAGGACAAATTTTTGGCCCTAAATAATAAACATTAAAACAAGACTTTATAATTGTTTCATGTATGTGACGTGTCGCTCCCAAAGTTTTCAGGTATCTTGAGTCCAGAGATCGGAGTCTTTTATTTTTCTGTATCTCTGAGCTGAGCACAGGGCTTAGAACATATGGAATGAACTCAGTCCCCGTGAACTTTGTTGGGGGCCCCTTGAGTTCAATCCATATGGGGCCCCAGATTTTGTTGCCTTAACAAGAGGCCTGGGATGAACTTTATAAGCCATCTGAGGGCCATATTTATGATTTTGTGTGATTTATGCCAGAGGCTGGCTGCCCAGGGGTGGCTTTCCATCAGGCACTTGTCCACGTGCGGTGCTCCCCCCACCCTGCTGTGGTTACTTCCTCGTACCTGATGCCCCAGGACTCGCCTTACTGTTCCCCCCTGCGGGTGCGCACCTGGTGCAGTCCCATTCTTCCACACACAGCCTCTTGACATGGCAGCATCTATAATCACTCAGCACGGCACATCCCCTCTGTAAACTTCTGGAGCATTCTGGATTCACACCTCTTCTGGCCTTCCCCACACAGGGGCAGGAGTGTGGAACTGGCCGTGCTTGTGTAAGACGTGGACAAGCAGGGGACTGAGTTGATGAAATACCTGTCACACCAGTTGTGGCTTCTCTGTCTTTGCAGCTTGTCGTGACTGGGTGGGTCCGGGTAGCAATCATGGCCTGAAGCTCGTGAGTGGGAATGGCTGCACCGGCCTGCTGAGCTCTGCTGTGCTGTGTGGTGCAGCAGGACCAGGGGGAGCAGGGACACGGGTGTGCACGACGTGTGCTTGCTGAGGGACAGGTTGGGTCACGCTGGTGACGGTGAGAGGGCTGGAGGACACGGGGGGGCCACACAGGAGGAGTCCACAGAGTAGGGGCCTCCACAGATTCTACTCAGCTGTCGTGGCTTCATGCCTTTCCCTCTACTTTTAATGACTCATGCAGGATGAGAAGGAGTGCAGGGGGCAGAGGCTTCAGCAGCGCCAGCCTTTATCAGTGGTCTTCCCCTCTTCAGTGGCCTTGGATAGGTTGCCTTCAGCTTCTGCTGCATATCTTATTCTGTTTTATTTAAAGAATGAATACCGCTCTGGCTGAGTACTGGGTACATGAGTGTTTATTATTCTTTAGACCATTATGTACATACATTATACACTACTTTGCATGTTGTTACTGCAAAATAACAATTTTTTAGAAAAGGATAGCTTCCCAACCCTGCTGAGATAGTAACAGATTTTTGTTGTTGTTGTTGTTGTTTTGGGTTGGTTTTTTTTAGTGATAATGATGATTGATGCAGGAGTCCAATTTGATGTTGGTGCCTAGGGGCTACTGAGAACTGACACTCTGCTGACCTCTTTACAGAGCGAGCCTTCATGCTTGCCTGTTTCTAAAGGCTTAAGGTAGCGTAGGCTGCAATGAGGTCAGGCTGTGGAGCCATCAGAGGTAGAGAAATCTTTCAAAGGAATTTAGCCTCCCAGGGATTATGGTTGTGACCGCCCCAGTGCAGGGTCCTCCACAAGAAGGCTACTCAGTGCACACGCTGTTGGTGGTACCAATAATGAGGAAGAGAGGAATTTATTGATATTGAATGGAAACATCATTCATTTTATTGTATCCTCTTTTGGACAAAGTCTATGGACAGGAGGGTGGTCAGCTCAGAAGACAGCAAAGAGAAATCCAAAGAATGGGGACTTGGGCTGCCAGCCTGTTGGGCAAGGGACATTTGTAATTTGTCTGTTTCCTGAGGCAGCCATGTCCTTATGATGGAGATGGATGTATGAGATTAGCTTACTCTGATGTCATTAAATATTTGAGTCTTAACATTATTTCCCCATGTTCTGTCTCTTGTTTACCCTACCACCTTCTCTACCTATGAGAGAAAATTTACTCATCTTATGGAAATTCTAGTCTGCTAGACATTTGTACTTCTGATTATGAAGAAATAAATTGTCAAAATAGTCAACAAATTGAAAAAAACCCCACATGCATACATGTATGTATTTATGTTTCTGTGAGTTTGGAAAAAAAAAATTATGATAAAGAGAATCTCTGTGTTATCAAGAGAGTTCCCAGACCTGGCCACTTATTTGATTTAACCAATTTCCAGGGTCATTAAAATTCTTGTATATTTCAAGATAATGGACTTTTTTGGACATACTCCTTCTCTTTGCACTATGGTAATTTTGTCTCTAAACTTCGTTCATCAGGGATGGAGCCTATAGAGGTGCCTCTTGAGGAAAACAGCGAACGGGCTCAGATTTGCCAAAGCAAGGTCTGTGCGGACAGGTGAGGCTGCAGCGGGTGAAATCCTCGGGTCCGCCTGCAGGGTGGCTCAGAGCCGGGAAGGAGCAACGCCCTGTGCGGCTGACCAGTCCTCCGCTGCTCCCTCTGTCCAGCCTGCTGCCGCTTCCCCCCTCGCACACCCACCATGGGGCTCTTTGCCATTCTTCAAACCTCCCAAGCTCCACCTCAGGACTTTGCCCTTGCTGGGCCCTCTCCCTAGAATGCTCTTCCCCTGTCTTACCGCAGCAGGGCTCATCCGGCACCTCCATCAGGTCTCTGCTGAAAAGCCTCCTTCTCAGAGCCGCCGCCTAACTTCCCGCAGAAACCAGCTCCTCCCTCTCTGCTTGCTTTGCTGTATTCGTCTCATTAATGTTTCCCCCAGCGTTTATCTTCAGTCTCTCCTACTAGAATGCTGACCTCCAGAGACCAGGACTCTGTCTGTGTTGCTCCCTGCAGAGCCTGGAACAGTGTGGTGTGGAGCGGGGTGGGGTGAGGCGGGGGACAGCTTGCACAAGCCCCAGATCTCAGGCCTTCCCGTGTCATGGAAATCTCTCTGCAGCTTCCTGAGCACACCTGTCATGTTAGGTTTCCATCTTGCTCGGGGCTTGATGTTTTACATTATATTTATTATATTGTAGTATCTAACTTTTTGCTATTTTGATTATTTAAAGAAATACTATATAACATTCACCCTCCTTCCTTTTTTTTTTTTCAACCAGGGTGAATACTTACGATTGTGGAGAAAAAATTTCAAGCTGGTTGTCTAAGTTTTTTGGCCGTCCATGTCACTTGATCAAGCAAAGTTCAGACTTTCAAAGAAGCGCGAGGAGGAAACATGGCAAAGGTATCGCATTTTGAATTGCTTCTTAGGGGACGGGAACTTGGGCTGACATCTTGCAGACATCAAAACCAGCCCACAAAATGGACTGACAGGGCAGCTTGCTCACGCACAGAAAGTGGGGGTGGTCTGCCTTTGGCAGAAAGGTGCTGCAGTGGCCCCCAGGCCAGCAGGACCCACGTGGGGTCTCCAGGATGACCCCGTGGAGGCCGAAGTGAGCTTGCAGCCAGTGGCTTTGCCTCTGCTCAGGCTCTCTGCCTCCGCCCTGCCTGTTTAGAAGCGCAGTTTAGTTTTGTTACTTAAAAACACCGGTAGCTTGCTATGTCCTAAGAAAACCTGGGTTTCTAGTCTTGGCTCCAACACCACGGGGTTGTGAGACTTTGGCAAGTCCTTGGGCCTTGTGGTTCTTAACTTCTGTAGACCTTGACTACGTAGACTTAAGAGTCTTGATGGTTTTTCCCTCCCTAAGCTGTTGTTAGGATGAAACGAGACAGCCGGGAAGGAAGCACTGTGAGCTAACAGTGCCATATGGGAAGAAGAGTGTGTTTTCAGGTGTCTGCTCAAAGGTCGCCTTTTTGGGGGAGCGTTGCTTGAATGCCCTCCTTAGAACCAGACCCCTCCCTGAGCCTCCCCAGCTCACTCCCTCTTTTATTTTTTCCTGGGGCACTTGTCACATCCTATAGACATGCATTTAACTCAGTTGTTCTGCTTATGTTCTGCTTGACCATAAGCTCTGTGCGGGGTTTTTCTCTGCTTCATTCAGTGCTGCATCCCCAGTGCTTGGAACAGATCTGGCACATAGTAGTTGCTCAATAAATACTACATGACTAAGTGAACGACTGGATAGTTGCTACGCTACTGGTTTGTGCAGGAATGACCTGGCTTAGTGATTGGCTCCCAGAGAGACTGGCTTGTAAATCTGTACCTGGAGTGAGCCATGGAGGGCTTCAGGGAAGAGGTGAGTTTGGAGTTGCCTCTTAACAGGAAAGCAGGAGTTTTCCAGTCAGAGAGACGTAAGAGGCTTTCTCAGGAGCAGCATGGCAGGGCTTGGCATTTCCTGGGCTCAGAGACGGGTTTAGGAGGGTCAGATGTGGGTGGGGGAGTTGGGGGGCAGAGCTAGGGAGAAAGGAGGTGCTACTGTGGAGTCAGTAAGCATTTTCTGGTAGTTGTGGGGGCTCATTCTATGCTGGGGAGTTTCATGACGCTGCTTGCATTAGGAAGACACCCCTGGCAAGGTGTGGAGGCTGGATAGAGAGGGAGACGAAGGATGCCAAGGGGCCAGGAGGCGGCGGCAGTGACTGTCCTGGTGGGAGGTGGGGGCCTGGGTAGGCAAAGGTGGGAGCAGAGCGAATCTGTCGCCTGCTCGATGCAGGATCAGGGAGTGCCAGCTTGTGAATGTTTTACATGAGGATACCATTTATGTTGGCGAGGTCTCTTATGGAACTGTTACCAGTCTTTGAATGTTTTTTGTTGGTACACCTTGGAATAATTTTTTTGAAGCTACACTACCTCGTACATTTCTACACCATCATCTATATTTTTAAAAAACAGTTAAAATAGTTGCAAAGGATGTGATTTCCAGTATATTGTAAACATACAGGCTTACCTTGGAGATATTGTGGGTTCGGTTCCAGACCACTGCAATAAAGCAAGTCACACGAATTTTTTGGCTTCCCAGGGCATATAAAAGTTATGTTTACACTTTTACTATTAAGCGTGCTGTAGCGTTATGTCTACAAATCAGTGTATATGAGCAAATTATTTTTTAATGCACAGAAATATTTCTTTCCTTTTCTTTCTTTAACTTGTACTTCCATTCCACTTCCTTGATGGAATTTTATCTTTGTGTTATATATTTTATGCTTGAAAAATCTTTCCTTGACCACCCTATTATATTTACCGGAAACTAAAATGATACGTAAGATGAAATGTATAACATTTTTTAAAGTTTACTGGGATCGTTGAGTCTTGGTGTTAGGAAGTTTTTTCTATGTTGAGGTCTTATAATTTTGAACAATATACAATGGATCAAAGCAAGAAAATTTATAAATTCTGAAAAATAGTTATTAAACATAAAGAGAAAAGTTGTTGAAAATGAATCTCTTAATAAGATGGTTAGCCTCCCGCTGTTAATTCCCGTGTCCGTAAATGACTGTCACCTAAGTCAGAATAGCTGGTGTTCAGCACTGGCTTTCTTCTGAAAAATTTTTAGTCAGTTAAAGAGCTGGGGCTGAAGGGGTTTGGTTAACACACTGCCACTCAAACCTTTCTTCTGAGGCACAGAGATCTAACATTAAGATGACTTTAATCATCTGTCACTTGACAACTTAATTAGTTCCGGCATTTTTGTGAACAGCAGAGAATTGTAACCCACCTGACCTACAGGAGAATGATTCATCCACGCTTTAGAGACTTCCATTTTCTCAGCACAGGCCCCAGGGTTTTGAATGGGGCTTTTGTTTTCCACCCTGGAGATTTTCAGTCCCCGGGGGCCCCGTGCCCTAGGAGAGGTGCAGCCTTTGCCCTGTGAAGGGTGAGCAAGGGCCTTTGTGAGGGGCCTGGGATTGTACCTCCTTCTCCGACAGGGCCGTGTTAGCAAAGAAGACATGGAAGTGGAGGATCCAGAAAGCGATTCTCCTGGAAGTCTCCAGTCTCAGGTACTCCCACGTCCACAGACCTGCTCTGGAGCCAGCTCACTTGGTTGGGGTCCAGACAACCCTTTTTATCAATGTCTTGTGGCGTGCACAACAAATGGAAGATGGAACCTGGATGACAGGCCGCCCTGGTTCTGGACGGCCTGGATATTTTTTTACTCTTTTTTCCCCCCTCCTTTCAGTAGTTTAAAAACTTGTATTATTTATTTCCAAAGTCAACATTACACACTCGCCCAATGGCAAAACCCAGATTTTCTCTGACTAGATTCCCTGACCAGATTCAGCAGATCTTCCTGGGCCCATGACCTTCTAAGTGTTGCTTCCAGCTCTCCTTTGCTGGAACAATTTAACTTCAGCATTTTATTATTTCTTTCCAGATTATTAACAGAATATTCTAGGAGCTCATTTTCTTTCTGTTTTTGAGAAGCTTGAGCCATGCTGAGAACAGTTTTATTATTACCAGGGCACCATTTTTTTCCCTTATAAAAATAGTCTCTACTTTTAAAAAATGCAAGACAATGGAAGCACAATTCATTTGCATTCCAAGCAAGCAACTCTTCTTTTCAAGTTTATTTTATTTTAATTTTTAAATTTAGGGATAATTGATGTGCAACATTATATTAATTTCAGGCATGCAACATACAAATTTGATATTTGTATATATCACAAAATTATCATCACAATCAATCTAGTTAATATCCGTCATCACACAGTTACAGATTTTTTTTTTCTTATGATGAGAACTTTCAAGATTTACTCTCTTAGCAACTTTCACATTTGCAGTACAGTATTATTAACTATAGTCACCACACTATACATTACATCCCCCAAACTTATTTATTTTATAACTGGAAGTTTGTACCTTTTGACCCCCGTCACCCGTTTCGCTCTCCCCCACCCCCTGCATCAGGCAAACACCAACCTGTTCTCTGTATCTATGAGCTTGTTTTGTTTTGTTATGTTTTACTTTGTTTGTTTGCTTTGGCTTTTTTTAGTTTCCACATGTAAGTGAGATCATACAATATTTGTCTTTCTCTGACTTTTCACTTAGCATAATGCCCTCAAGATTTATCCATGTTACTGCAAATGGTCAGATTTCATTTTTATGGCTGAATAATATTCCATTGTGTGGTGTGTATGTGTGTGTGTGTGTGTGTGTGTGTAACCATGTTTTCCTTATCCATTCATCCGCCAATGGGCACTTAGGTTGTTTCCTTATCTGGCAACTCTTATTTTGACTGCTCCATCACTTTTAGATCAACCTGCTTGTACAACAGCCGCCCTTTCTCTGGTGAATGAGGCCCAGTATCTGCTGGTAAACAGATCCAGTGTTTTGGAACTTCAGCAGCAATTAAGCACCAGGTAAGATCCCTTTACTATTTGCTGTTTACCTTGGGAAGAGCAGACAGGTGTAACCGCTTGCCCCTGGCAGTGAGCTGGTCACTTGTCTGGGGAGGAAAGCTCTGAGAATCGTGAGTCCAGACCCTTCATTGAGAAACTGAGGCCCAGAGATGTCCCCAGACTTTTTAGACGTTTCCCTTACTCTTTTAGAGGGTTCTCCTTTATCTTTCAGTGTCCTTCTTCATGCCCTCAAGATGTTTAATGGAGAATCCCAATCCTCATTTTTTAATCATTCTAATTCTTAACACTTACTTTAGTAGAACTGCCATCAATTTGACCCAGTTGCATTGCCCAGCCTCCCACTGTCCCCTGCCCCTAGGACCTTTGCCTTACTTCCACAGTCACTGAGGGAAGAGTGGCTATGAAAGCTGTTAAAAGTTGTAATTGTAGATATTATTTGTCTGTATCATCAGACAGAGCTAGCACCCTGCCTGCTCACTCCCACCAGTTCTTTCTCAAGGGCTCTGGAAGGGTCAGCGCTAAGAGTCTTTGTTGGTCTAAGTCTCCTCATTGTTCTTCAGAGGAAGTTGAAGTCCCAAGGTCATCAGACAATTGGGGAGAAAGATCACCCAGCTCTTGAGTAAGGGTTGGGACCAGCCGATCACTCGTGGTCCACACCTGTCAGCACCGTGACTGTGACTCCCGTGACACTCACATGCCTTGTGGTCCTGGGCACGTGTGTGCACACACACAGACGTACAAATATAGTTCAATAAAAACAACAAAGATGGACCATTTGTAGTAATTCCTGTCTACAGTCATCGGCAAAAACATACAACAGTGTTCTCTTGCTGAGGTCCAGCTGCCCTCTCTGGGAGCAGAAGTGTGATGCAGCTGCCCGGTCCTTGGGGGTTCACTGAGTTTTCCCGGCACTGAGTGACCCTCTCCCTGGGGAGATCAAGTCTGCCGTTTTCTGGGATTCTTGGTGTGGAAAGACAGGAGGTGGGGACAGGCTTGCTGCAACCTGGTTCCTATCAGTTGGTTTAGCGTAGGGTTGACAAGCAGTGGGTAGGAAGAACAGGTGGTCAAGCGTAAGAGAAACAGCCTTGGCTGGCCCATGGTTCTATTTTCAGTTTGATGATGCGATCGTGTACATCTGACCACGAAAACTTTGGGACGTAAAACTCTCCCTTGTACAAAGCATAGAGGGAGGGTTTTAAACCTGGAGGGTAAATCGAGAATCAAAGGATCTCAGGACTGGAAAGTGCTAACCCTCTCATTTCCGGTGTGGACCCTGCAGCCATTATGGATCATGGGAGTTGCACATAATTAGTAGCAAAGCTAGACTTTGTTACCCTGGTCCCTGGCTTTTCATACTCTGTTCACAGTTTGGAAGGGGATTGGGATATGGCCATGGGACCCTTTACTCTCCCCTAGAGCCTTTTTCTGCAGGGCAAATTCCAGTCATGCTCGAGGATTCCCCCCAATTTAACATTTTTTTACTTACAGTATAACAAAGTGCAAAAATCATGAGTACAGAGTTCAGCAAATGTTTACAGATGTGCACACCCATGTAACCCCCACCTGGTTGGAGCAGAGAGCGTTTCCGGTCCCCACAGCCCTTCCTCATAGCCCCTCCTAGTCAGCCGCTCTGAAGGTCACCACTGTCACGGCCTCTCACCATTGACAGTTTCACCTTTCCGTAAACTAAATTTAATGGGGTCATACCGGGTGCTCTTCTCTTGAAGTCTTCAGATGCTTTTTCAGTGTTGTTTTTTTTTAACCTCAGAGGAAGGAGTACATGGAGGTGCAGGGAGCCATTTCATGGTACCTCATGGTAGTAAACAAAAATGTCAACCAAGAATTACCAAAATAGCACATGCTTAGTTAAAGCTGCAAAGAAGATGGAAGTTAGAGAATACAATATTTTTTTATCAAGGTATAATTGACATGCAATGTTGTATTCTTTTCAGGTGTTCAGTGTGATTCCATATTTGTATATACTGAGAAGTGATCACAGAAATTCGGCTAACGTCTGTCACCATACATAACCACAGCATTTTTTTCTTGTGATGAGAAATTTAAGATGATTTATTTTCTTATTATTTATTATTTATCATTTATTTTCTTTTAAATATGCAATACAGTATAGTCACCATGCTGTACATTACATCCCCATGACTTGTTTATTTTATAACTGGAAGTGTGTACCTTTTGACCCCGTTTTCACCCATTTTGCCCCCCCCCCCCCCCCCCCCCCGCTGGCAACACGGATCTGTTCTCTGTAGTAAATAAATTCTCAAACCTCCCATGTATACTCTGGGTTGCTTTGTGATGTTCTAATATCCAAAAGAGTGTGAGCTCTTGGTGTTTTTTAGGTCCTTGCTAATGAAGCCTGTTTGACACTCTTTAAGCACCTTGTCCTGATTCGCCCTGTGAAGTTGGAATTTTCTCATAAGTTTATTCATAAACTCAACCCCTGTTGAAGGGTTTCCAGAGTCCTTCATCTCCTCAGCAAAGATCTGCTTCCCTTTTGCACTGCCTCTTTTGGGCCTCTCTGTGGAGGTGGGACCATATTCCAGGGGAGACCATGGAGGTCTGTCTAACAGATGTGTATCTCTTGGCCTTGCACTCATGGTGAAAGCTTGTTCTGATCATCTAGGCCTCAGGCCAGAGTACAGTTGATGAATTCAGGCATTTTGAGGGGTGGAAATGTCGAATTATTATAATAGTGTGGTTGTCCACCCCTCTCCCCTTTTCTCTTTTTGGTGTGTCTTTAGCAGTGATGAGAATGGAAAGGAAGAATTATTCCCAATGAAAGATCTCATCTCACGTTTCCGTGCCAATATTATTACCAATGGGACAAGGGCTTTCGAAGAAGAGAATTGGGATGAGGTTTCAATTGGTTCCTTGCGTTTCCAAGTAAGTTCCAGGAAGTTCTATTATCCTTCCTCAAGGGTTACCCATGGAGACTGACCTCAGTCCTAGGCTGGGATGGTTGCAGGTAGCAGGGAATCCCACCACTGCCCTTGACTCTCGGCAGGAGGGTATTGGACGTCTGCATTCTGGGTGCCCCTTGGAATGACCCATCCCTCATTCCTCCGAGGGGGGCAGCAGTTTCCCGGGAGGAAGAGAGAACGTGCCCCGCACAGGTGATGGAGGGCTCGGTGCTGCCTCCACCTGACTGCTGTGTCTCGGCTTAAACTCTGTGCCTGCAACATGTGTGCCTCTGAGATCCTTCATCCTCCTGAAGCCTGTTGGCCTTTCCCGCTCCTGGAGGAAGAGCCAAAATGCCTCATGGTCCTTTAGTGCCCTTGGCTACACCTCTTCCCCACACTCTTGCTTCCGGCCTCCTGGCAGCTGAAGGGCAGCTGGCCGTCAGAGGCAAGGCCACCAGGCTTTGGGCCCCCAAACCTGAAGTCTACAGCTGACTTCCTCACGAGGGCGGAAAAGGCCCTGCGACCTGGCCCCTGTGGCCCCTCCTATCTCCCTGGACTCATCACCCCTCTCCCTCTGCCTCTGCCTGTCACATGGACCTTCTCTCTCCATTCCCTACCCAAGCCACGCTTCCTGCCTCAGCACCTGTGCCCTGGCGTCCCGTCTGCCTGGCACACTCTTCCTACGGCTCCTTCAGGGCCTCAGCTCAGAATTTACCTCCTTGTAAAGGATGCTCCTGACCGAGCACACGGTCATGCTCTGCATGGCGCCTACTTATTTCTTCAGAGCAAACCAGGGCGAGGACCAAGTCTGCTCTGTTCCCTGCTGTTCCTCTAGAGCCTGGAACAGTCCTGACCCAGAGTCAGTGCTCCACAGCCGTGGACAGAACGAATGGACAGGAAAGCTAAGGAATGGCTGGGGAATGGAAGGACGGGTCATCTGCACAGAATGTGCCCAGCTCTCCAGCGGGCGATGAAATGATTGTAATAATAGCAGTTATTAGCCGTTTGTACCAACCAGCGATAATGGGGCTACAGCACTCAAAAGGGACACCACTCACTCTAACATCCAGAAAAACAGTAAACAATAATTTCATATTTAATGAAGGATTTCAGAGGTCTGGGGTTGCGGGTAGGGATAAATTGCGTGGCACACATACAAAATGTCCCAAAGATCTTTTGTATCCACCTGAGCTCTCCAAACTTCCTCTTATCCTGGAAGCTGTTCTGCCTTGCAAAACAATGTCTCTTCTCTCCCACAGACCTCTCTCTGGCAGAAGCCTTCCTCCTCCCTCCATCCTGACCTACTCTTCTCTTCTTCATCTTCTATTCCTGTGTCCATGCCCTGCTTTAAAAGCACTTGCTTACATCTCCTGCCTGGTACAGAGTAGGCACTAAATACATGACAGATGGAGAGAGAGGAGGGGAGAAATAAAGGAAGAAAAAAAGGAAAAGGAGAGAAAAACTGCAAATAAACTAGCATCACTGTTGAAAAGTTACTTTGCAACAGGTAAGTTGTCCTGTACCTGGGGACATGGATACAAGAAAGACTGTTTTAAAAACCTTTCTGAGATGCTTTGCTTTCTTTGGATCATAATTCTTAATAAACATCAATTAATGAAAGTTAAAATATGCATGTCTTCTGACCCAATAATTCCACTGGTACAAAACTATCCCATTAAAAAACACCCTTACAAGTTATGCGAGGGCATATTACAAAATTACTTACTACAATACTTTATAAATATGAAAATTTGGAAAACATGCTGAATGTCCATAAAAGGGAGGTTAATTAAATAAATCATACTCCAATGTTGTCCTGTGCAGGCATTAAAAAGTATAAGCTGTAGTTAACATTATGCCTTTCAAAAAGTAAATGCTTAAGAGATATTTGTTCAGGGGAGGGTAGAGCTCAGTGGTAGATTGTGTCCTTAGCATGCACAAGGTCCTGGGTTCAATCCCCAGTACCTCCATTAAAAAATAAATAAATAAATAAACAAACAAACAAACAAACAAACCTAGCTACCCCTCCACCCCCCCAAAAAAAGAGAAAAAACAAGGATAAAATACTGGACTTAAAAAAAAAAGAGCTGTTTGTTGATAATAATACTCAGTGCTGAAGCAGTTGCAGTGCACAAAGATCTAGCACATGTCTTTGGGAAAGCACTTTTTCACTGGGTATTCTCAAGTCATAAAAGCATTTATGTTGGCTTTATAATCTCATCATGGGAGATTTAGCCTAAGACATTGTTCAAGCAGGAGAGTTATGTGAATTAAGATCTTTATAACAGCAAAGCATTAGAAACTGTGCACATGGCTCCAGTCAGAAGAGCTAAGTGCATCAACCCACGGGAATGCCAGGCCATGGTGAAACCTGCAAAATTCCGGGATGAGGTAGCTCTCCGAGAACGAACATGGAAGGATGTCCACTATGTACTGTGATATCAGATCTCAGCCCCCGTGTGTTAGCATGTGCGGTTGTGTGAGTTACGTGCCATAGTCTGGAGTGATCTGTGACCACCACAGCAGCACACGGTCTGTGGCTGTTCATCTCTTCCCAGCGTGTCCTCCCATCAGTTCCTTCCTTCCCTGGAGGATGCCCAACCTTCCCTGATAACCACCTGAGTGTCACAACCACCCTCCTTTGTCTACAGAGCCCTGATGCAGTAGCCTTTCAGCTGATAAACAAATGCAGGTGATTCCCTAGCAGGCCCTGTGAAGAGGCGCCCCTTCCTGGCTCCTTGCAGTTTGAGCATTTCTCTGTGAGTCTGAAATGGACCAGGGGACGGCCGTTTACAACAGCTCCTCCTGGAGCCAGATTCCTCCCTGCAGAGTGTGGCAGGCTGGTCACTTTCATGACAATGCTGTCTTTTCCCTTCTCTCCTCCCAGGTTTTGGGGCCTTGTCACAGATGCCAGATGATATGCATCGATCAGCAAACGGGGCAACGAAACAAAGATATTTTCCAAAAGCTTTCTGAGAGGCAGGAGAGACAGGTAAGCGTAATTGTGAAATACAACACTCCATTTTAAGATCCCGATGTGTGATCCACACCAGAACTAATCCTTAATAGTACTGAGTCATTTTTAGAAGTGGGAGACCATTCTAAGGCTGATGGGCCACCATCAAGGTTCAGACCTCGTCCACGGCACTGCCTTATTTTTCCTTTCCATTCATTTCCTCACTTTAAAGAATTCCATGTATTTTTGATACTTTCAAATCTTGTTGAAGAGATAAGGACTATAAATAAGAAATAAGTAAAGAATTAAAGTAATTCTATTGTCTTGATCATTATTTTCTTTGCCACAGAAATCTCATGAAGAGTAAAAAAACTCCTTATGGTGAATAGGTTAATCGCATAGAAAGATTCAATAAATTTCACTGTACTAAGTGTGTCAGTCATCTTCTCGCAGGTTAAAATGACCCAGTGTTGCTCTCGTGGATTCCAAGTGATAAAAGTTGAACCAGGAAGATTCTTTAATTTCTGGGCTTGCACTTTCTGTCAGGACTTTTTGTTTGCAAAGAATTCCAGTAAAGCCAAGTAAGCAGTCCGACTGCATGGAACAATTCTTGAACATTAACTGAAATGATGCAAGCATTTCACCTCTTTCCAGTAATAAACCAGCAAGTTAACTCACGGGGAAACGTTCTGCATTGTACCCTGTGTTTCTCCAAAACCACAGTTTTGTTTCACAGTATTTGATTGACACAACTCTCCTTACAGATAGAGGACAGGGGGTCTGCAGAGCTGTTGCACTTGAGTGTTATACTAACATATCTGTCTGCTCAGCGGCAGCAGGCAGCTATGTCAACTGGGGGTATGGGGACCTTGAGCCTGCCCCTTGCAGGTTGCCAGGAAGGGGATGGGTGGACACAAATATTATAGTACATGGATGTGGTATTTCTCAACATCACTATAATTTTTGTGCACAGATCTTTTTTTAAAATTTGGAAACAACTTAAGATTTACAGCAAAATTGCAAAGAGAGTACAGAGAGTTCCTGTGTAGTCTTCACCTACATGTGCACAAATCTTAAGGAATTAATTTGGCCCCAGCCCCCAGCCTGGGGGCTGGAACACGGTGGTGACCAACCCATGCTAGCACAGGAATGAACAGATCTGGGAACATGTCACATCCTCCAAAGTCTTCCTGCTGGCTCACTTGCATTGATGACAAACCTTGAGTAGACTCAGACAGTTCTTCACTTTGGACCTTCCATCTTTATTGTGGAGAACTTGGAGAGCTTAGTTCACATTACACATGCTCACAGGAAATGCTGAATGTCCCCCGTATTTTCACAAAATGGCTTTTACATCAGGGACCAGAGCAGACATCAGCCCGGCAGTGGTTGGAGGCCCAGAGCAGGAAGAAGGCCTCCTGTGGGAAACTCGGGGTGTCCAGGAAGGGGGAAAAAGAAAAGGTCCAGCAGTAAAGAGGTGGGGGGTGACTACGGGGAGGAGCATCTTGGGAGGAGAATCTAATGGCGTCTAGGATATCACGATGCTCCCTGTTTCCCAGTACCTTCTTCGACACGACAGGTAGGACTTACCAACTCCCAGTACATATTGTTAAAGAGCTGACTTAATTGTAGTGGAACAGTATTATTTACAAAATTATTGGAACTCCTAAAATATTCTAACTTTTTGTTGTTGCTGCTGTTTTGTTCACAGGTGAACTTTGGAGTGTACCTGATGCACACGGCTTTGGATTCGTCTTCTCCGTGTTACCTGTCTGTAGGATCTCAGGTGCTCCCTATGTTGAAAGAAAACACAGAACACGATGATTTATCTGCTTCTGAGAAACATCAGGATGTTATCTCCTAAAATTTGTTTTCAACATAGATTAAAATTTCTCTTTTACAACCATCTCCACTCTTTTCTTCCCTCCAGTTTTATTGAGATATAATTGACACACAGCACCGTGTAAGTTTAAGATGTACCGCTTAAAGATTTGACTTACATATGTCACAAAATGACGACCACAGTAAATTCAGGGAACATTCATCATCTCATATAGACACAACATTAACGAAACAGAAAAAAAATGTTTTCCTTGTGATGAGTACACTTAGGATTTACTCTCTTGACAACTTTCATATATAATGTTCAGCAGTATGAATTATATATTTCATGTTGTATGTTATATCTCTAGTACTAATTTATCTTATAAATAGAAATGTGTACCTTTTTTTTTACACTTGGTCTTAGCGAAAAGGTCGAGAAGCGATTGAAATTTGTACCTTTTTTAATTGAAGTATACCTGATTTACCACCTTGTGTTAGATTCAGATGCACAGCAAAGTGATTCAATTATACATGTATAATATGTATAATTATACTATTTCATTATATGAAAAATATATATATATATTCAGATTCTTTTCCATTGTAGGTTATTACAAGATATTGAATATAGTTCATGTTCAATATTTTGAATATAGTTCCCTGTGCCATAGACAGGTCCCTGTTGTTTATTTTATACATAGTAATGTGTATCTGTTAATCCCAAACTCCTAATTTATCCCTCCCTCTCTTTCCCCTTTGGTAACCATAGGTTTGTTTTTTATGTCTGTGTGTTTATTTCTGTTTTGTAAATAAGTTCATTTGTATCATTTTTCTAGATTCCACATATAAATAGTATCATATGATATTTGTTTTTCTCTGACTTAACTTCACTTAGCCTGATTATCTCTAAGTCCATCCAGGTTGCTGCAAATGGCAATATTTCATTCTTTTTTTATGGCTGAGTAATATTCCATTATACCATAGGTTCTTTATCCATTCATCTATTGATGGACATTTAGTACATGTGTTTTTTTCTGGGCTTTCTATCCTGTTCCATTGATCTATGTGTCTGTTTTTGTACCAGCACCATACTGTTTTGATTACTGAAGCTTTGTAGTATAGTGTGAAGTCAGGGTGTGTGATTCCTCCAGCTCTGTTCTTCTTTCTCAAGATTGTTTTGGTTATTCAGGGCCTTTTGTGTTTCCATACAAATTTTAAAATTACTTGTTCTAGTTCTGTGAAAAATGTCATTAGTATTTTGATAGAAAGTGAATTTAATCTGTAGATTGCCTTGGGCAGTATGGTTATTTGACATTATTGATTCTTCCAGTCCAAGAACATGGTATCTCTTTCCATCTGTTGGTGTCGACTTCAGTTTCCTTCATCAGCATCTTATGGTTTTCAGAATACACGTCTTTTGCCTCCTTAGGTAGGTGTACTATTAGGTATTTTATTCTTTTTGATGCAATAGTAAGTGGGATTGTTTCCTTAATTTCTCTTTCTGATAGTTCATTGTTAGTGTATAGAAATGGAACAGATTTCTGTATATTAGTTTTGTATCCTGCAACTTTTCCAAATTCATTGATGAACTCTAGTAGTTTTCTAGTAGTGTCTTTAAGATTTTCTATGGATAGAGTCATGTCATCTGCAAACAGTGATGGTTTACTTCTTCCTTTCCAATCTGGATTCCTGATAAGCACTTCTGCAGACTCCAGTTGAATATGCCCAGTGATGGAAGGCTCACTCTCTACTGAAATGACCCATCCCACTGAGTTGCTCAGAAGTTCCTCCTTGTATTAAGTTTGTTTCTATCTCCGGTGATTTCCAGCCATGGGTCTTTCCCTGTTGTCTGGAGTAACCCGGAGTGAGTATGTACCATCATGCATCCACCCTGCTGAGTCCTTCTGAAACCTAGGGTCCGCGTGTGAACCTCAGGTCATTGGTCAGGACTTTAGTACCTTCCACCTAGATTGTCCAATCACTTCTCTTCCCTAAGACCCTGCCCACCACTGCCCACAGCATCTTCCTAAATCCAGTGTTAGCACATCTCTCTATGGCTCAGGTGTTTAATGCAGCAGGGTCAGGCTTCCCTGCCTGATCTATTCAGAGCCCTTGGGACTAAGGATCAATCTGTTCCCTTGCCTTATTTGTAGAACTTTGTGTGGTTCCCAGCATAACGTGGGATGTGAAAGATGAGGAATGCCCCTTCTGAGGCTGCTGAGACAGAACCTTGTGCTTACACTCTCATCTGGTGGCAGAATTAAGCGTAAGAAGTGGCCTCTGACCCAGTAGTTTCTGAGGCCAGTGAAAGAGGCGGCAAATGATGTTGGACGGTTTTATTATTCCAAACTGTGTATTGAAAGGTTAGCCTCTTCGAAGACCCAGCAATACTGCATCATGTATACAGGCCCATCCCCATCAGCTAACCAGTGGGAGAACAAGGGACTGAGATGATGGCCCCTCGTCCAGGCCAGTTTCATACACGAGGAAACTCTTCCCCGATGGCACGCTGCAGCGTTTTCCAAGAATTTGCATCCCATCAGATATGACTGGAGCCAAGTAAGAAAGCGTGTTCTACAAGAATTCGGTCACCTGTGTCATCAACATATTTTCAGGTACAAAGGACAATTCATCTTGTTCTTGTCCATACTCATGTCACTTTCTTCAATCAGTAATTTTCGGAATGCTTTCAGACATTTTAATGCAAGTCACTTTAATAATTACTTATAATTATTGATGTAACATCTGTCTCTGCCAGGCTCCGTGAGGAGAGGGCCTGTGCCTGTTTGACTCACCAGTGTGTGTCCAGTGTTGACAGATAAGAGGGTCTCAATACAATCTGTTGGGCCTGGTTTTATGATTGATTGATTGATTGATTTTAAATGTAAATTGTCTTTAGGGTCTAATTTCAATATTTCTCATATAAGATTTTAGCAAAAAGTGTATGTTGTGTATTCTGTGGAGTGATTTCATATTCAGACTTCTTGGACATTTATGATTCTGTGTCCCTTCCTTGGTTCCAACCTCCTGAAGGTCAGCCCTAGGTGTTTCTAAAAGAATATGAAAATCAAGGGCGATGTCATGTCCCTTAAATTTAATTCTAACACCAAATCTCAGGAAGTCACCAAAAGTCAAACTGTGTTTTTCGACATGTCCCGAGCATAGGCCGCATCAGTGTCTTTCTGAGCATTCCCTTCGTGGTCCCTGTCGGCGGGGGAGAGGTTCTCTTCCGCACACTTAAGACTGATCCCTTTGAGGATGGTGGGTGCTGACTTCTAACTGAAACACAGCCTCATCCCCTGCTCAATCTAATGGGATGGGGAAGGGCAGGCAGTGAGTGATTCCCTCCTCCTGTGGAAAGATGTCCATTCATTTGCTGTTCATTCAAAATGAACAGGTTCTAGGGCAACAGAAATGAAAGAAACAGAATGTGCCTTCAAGGGTCTCACCATAGAGGCAACACCAAGAAGGGACAGACAGACCAGTGAGTAATCAGGTGTGGTAGAGAATGTTTCAAAAATATGCTGTTCTCTGATGCGTGCACTTGTTATTCGGGGTTTACTTAAAGTATCCTGCAGGTGTTCTTTGGTGAGAAGATTCTAGAGGGGTCAAAAGTCCACTGGAATATTCCCAGATATTAGTCTCTGATGTTGGTTTGACTTCTAGGCAGAGAAAGATGAGCCTGCATTCCAGGTCACACAGACAAAAAACTTATTTAGAACTTGGTTCTTCATACACATTCCATATTCTTATCTATGTGAAAACAGAATCACGTGTTCATAACAGTATTTTTAATAGCCTGAGTGGTAAAGGACCTAAATGGTCATGAACAGGAGAATGGATGAAAGGTGATAGTGAAAATGGAGGGATCAGAACACAGTGCTGAGAGATAGAAGCAAGTTTCAGAACACATGCAGTAAGACTGCAAAAAAAAAAAAAAAAAAATCAAGCAAAACACTACCATGCATTGCCTTAGGGATACATACGTGTATAGTAGAAGTATGAAGAAATGGATGGAACAATAAATTACACATTGTGGGGTAGGGAGCTAGAAACAGGGTGGGCACACCGAAGCTTTGTCTCTACTGGGAACGTCTTATTCCTTAAGCTGTAGGATTGTAGGTACGCAGGTGTTGACCGCACTGTTCTTTATATCTTTTCAAATGACTTAAATATTCAAAAATAATTTTTTTAAGTTTTGGCAAAAATTCCTCTTAAGTTCTTTTTTTCTTGCTCAAAGAGCACAGTACTGATCAAGAGAAGGTGCCTAGCCTGCTGAGGGGGACATCTGTGTCCCTGAAACCAAGCCAAAGGCAGGGACTTGCACTTAGGCTAACAGATTTGCTATGTTGGTAGCAGATAGCATTATCTGGAACTTACGAATAGAATTTTTAAGAAAGATTTTACTTTATTGGGGTAAACACACTTAACATGAGATCTTCCCTCTTAACAAAATTTAAGTGTACGTATGTTATTGCTGACTATAGGTACAATGTTGTACAGCCTCTTTTACTGAAACTTTACGTCCTTTAATTAGTAACTCCCGTTCTATGAACTTGACTATTTTAGGAACCTCATGTAAGTGGAATTAAACAGTATTTACCTTCCTGCAACTGGCTTATATTTCACTTAGCATAAATGTCCTCAAGGCTCATCCATGTTGCCACAAGTTGCAGAAGTTCCTTCTTTTTAAATTAAGGGTGAATAGTATTCCATAGCATGTGTCACATCTTCTTTGTCCATTCATCTGTCAGTGGACATTTCGGTTGCTTCCACATTTTAGTCATTGCGCATGGTGCTGCTATGAACACGGGAGTGCTGTGTCCTCTTCCAGATCCTGATTGCAATTCTTTTGGGTAAATACCCAGAAGTGGGACTGCTGGACCATATGGTAGTTCTATTCTTAATGTTTTGAGGAGCTTCCATACTGTTTTCCATAGCAGCTGCACCATTTTGCATTCCTACTAGCAAGTGTGCAAGGGTTCAAGTTTCTCTGCATCCTTGCCAGCACTTGTTATCTTTTGGTTTTTTTTTCATGATAGTGGGTGTGAGATATTTCATTGTGGTTTTGATTTGTGTTTTCCTGATGATTAGTGACATTGAGCATTTCTTCCTATACCGTACAGTGTCTTTGTCTAGCTTAGTAAGAGTAATACTGGCATCATAAAATGAGTCTGGAAGCATTCCCTCCTGTTCATTTTTGGAGAAGAGTTTGAGAAGGATTGGCTTTAATTCTTCTTTAAACGTTTGTTAGAATTCACCAGGGAAGCCATCTGTTCCTGGGCTTTTCTTTGTTGGGAAGTTTTTAAATTACTGATTTAATTTTTATATTTCGATCTGTTCAGACTTTGTTTCTTCATAATTTATTCTTGATAGGTTGTCTGTTCCTAGGAATTTGTCTATATTTTTAGAGCATTCAGTTTGTTGGAGTATAATTTTTCATAGTAGTCTCTCACAATCATTTTTATTTCTGTGCCATCAATTGTAATGTCTCTTCTTTCATTTCTGATTTTGTGAGTTCTCTCTTTGTTCTTAGTCTATCTAAGGGGTTGTCAATGTTCATCTTTTCAAAAAAACCAACTCTTAGTTTTTGTCGATTTCTTCTATTGTTTATTTTCTATTTCTCTTACTTCTGCTCTAATCTGTTATTTCTGTCCTTCTGCTAACCTTGGGTTTAGTTTGTACCTCTTTTTCCAGCTCCCTGAGGTGTAAAGTTAGGAAAGCCATATTGTTTATTAAACAAATTGCTTTGCTTTTGATACAAGTAAAACCATTATGAAAATAACATTGTTCATCATTTGCAGTGGCTACTGCATGCCTCCCATTGTACTGGATGGTGGGCTTGAGAAAAGGAAAAGCCAAGGTTCCTGTATTCAGTGACCTTGATGGTTCCTATTATGCAATCACCAGACCGTGGTGCTTTGATGGAGGTCCAGGGGACAGGGGCACATCTAGAAGTGAGGAGGTTGGCCCTAGGGGGAGGAAGGGTAAGTCCTGCAAAGGTGTCAGAGCAGCGCCATCTCCCCTGGGTGACAGACAGCTGTCCCAGCTGATGCTGCTAGGACCACTTCCATTCACAAATGTCTCTGACCTCCAGGGTGTTTGGCAAGGGAAGAGATGAAAATACCATTTAGGACCATGTCCCAAACCTCTAGCTGTGGTGACAGGAGTTAAGCACTGCAAGGCCAGCTGCAATGAGTGGCATTTGCTTTTTCAAGTGATCAGAAGAGGCACTTGGCACTCACTGTGCCCCATCTTTCTCAGGCTCCTTCATCTAGCCAGTGAGCTGCCGGAGGGCACAGACAGCAGGGATCCAGGCGTCCAGGGATCCACCGCTAGAATCAAGGCCAGTGGGCACTTGGGGAGCATTCTGATTATGCAAATGGCCTGCTGGGGACCCTGGCAGTGGATGAAGGCTTCACTGGTCAGGTCGTGTTCCAAGCACCTGGTATCTCCCAGAAAGGCTGAGGCTCTTCTCGCCGCCAGGAGAGTTCAGGGCACAACCGGAAACAGGAAAAAAACTTAAGCTCCACCTGACAGACACTTAGCCTGTCTCTTTTAAAATTCTTTTTTTTTTTCTTTTTTTTGGCATGTGTGTGCTGACAGAATTAACTAGAATTAACTTCTATGTATCTCACCTTGCAAACCCCCAAATTAAAATCCTGGCGAACATCATTGCATATGAGCAAGTTATCAAACATCTCTTAACCTCATATGAAAAATGAGAAAAACCGCAGTACTTACCTCATGAAAGTTGTTTGGCAATGAAGTGGGCCATTTTGTGTTTCGCACAGTGCCGCAAGATAATGATGCCAGAGTGAGCCACGTCTACCACCTGGTGGCAGCACTAGGTAAGTGCAGATTTTGTTCCTCCGAGAAGCTGAAGAACAGTTCAGTTGGGGTCAGCAAATCCTATACAGAAGGAGGGCTAACATGAGGGCACTTCTGACCCCCACCTGCCTTCCTTAATGGGTCAGCTCAGAGAAATTTTTCTACATCGATTTTTGGAGTCCTTTAAAAAGTTGGTTCCTAATTATTTCAAGGTCAGATTAATTTTGAACCTGCATTATTGCATCAACTGTTATTTTGAGGTCCCCTATTTTTCTTTCTTTTTTTTAAGGATGCTGCTTTGAATGGGCAGTTTAGCCAGGTAAATCAATCTCTTTATCTCTCCTCCTTTTTAACATATATTGTACATTCTCTTAGCAACAGATCCAAGTTTTGTGGGCCTGTAGCTTATGTAAAGAAAAGGATACAAAATAAAAACTCAGTGCAAAAACTAACCTTTACTTGCATGAGAAAAGACAGGGCTTTGGAAGGCGTCTGTGCAAGTAAGAGGCTTTGAACTTGAGCCTTGTTACTTTTACAGTGATTCTACCTTTGCATGGTTTGCTGGCTGCGCCCCTTTCCCGGGGCAACTAAGCACCACTCAGCCTCCCAAGGGTTACTTTGTTCTTTTGCAGTTTACAGAATAATCTACGTTTTGTTCACTTTCTAAAATAAACAGCTCCATGAAGACCTGTCCCAGTCTTTTCTCTCCCACCAGTGGTTGGAAACTAATTTTTTTGCACACTGCTTGCTCCAGTTGGGACTCAGACCTGAGGTCTTCATCAGTATGTTAAATGGATGCACAGCTGTGTTTATGTATTATAAATAATTAAAACATACCCCTATTGACAGATATATAAGTTTCTGATTTTTAATTTTATAAGTAAGACTGCAATAAACTTTGCTTTTGAACAGGGCTATTTATGTATTTACTTAGTCATTTATTTCTGCTTCTGCCAAATGATTTCCTGGGAACATGAGTGGGATTCCAGGATAATAGTTAAGAAGTTACTGCTAGGTCTTGTCATAATGTTTTCTGGTAAAAATGTACCGATTTATAATGGTAGTGTTTCAATAGCAGGCTGGCCCAGCCATTTCAGGTTCCCTGGGCTGGGGCTCCCAGTTCGAGGAATACGCTCCACTTCTTTGGTGGAGCCCTTTTCATTAGAACTTGTTCGTTCCAAGGAGGCAGCAGGCATAGTCTGAAGAAATGAGCCAGAGCGGCTTCAGGATTTGGAGAAGGTAGGAGCATGCCTGGCAACGGGAAGGGAAGCTCCGCAGGGTGAACAGAGAGATCCCATCCCTTCCCCACCCAGTTCCTCTGAGGCTAATGGGGTCCCCTCCCAACATCTGGGGGGCCCAGGTAAAGCTTCAAATGGAGGCCCATACGCCAGGCTTATAAATATATTTAAAATTCATAAATCAAACCAAATGGTAAGAAAAATATGTTCTTCCTACTTTGACGAATATACCTTCTTAATGACTCAGAAGGACAGATCTGAATTTAGAATTCTGACTCCTTGGCACTTTGCACAGGAAGGTACGGATGGCGTGAGGAAAGCTGGCCCAGCCCCTGGTTGCCAGCCATAGCCTACACTCTTTCTCTCCCCACCCCGGAGCCACAGACCCCAGAAGTGTGGCCACCTGATCCTGCACATCCAAACTCCATCCAGACTCCACTGCGAACAGCCACTCCATAGCCTCTTCCTAGGCTTGTGGTGGGGGGGGTCCCTACAAGGGGGATCATGCAGAGAAGAGACACAGTAGTGTTGGAAATATGTTCAGGGTCGTTTGGGCAGGGTCTTCTGTGGTACCAGGTACCTGGAGACCACTCTAGAGAGAGAGCAGCTTGGGTCCCGGGGGGCATGAGCACTTGTCCTATGGACTCCTTGTCCTTTAGGGAGAGGTGGGCGGAGTGAGGCTCTCTAATGCACAGAGCCTAAGGCACTTAGCCCTTGCTCTGGGCTAAGATAAATGCTGGTAAGAACTTTTCTGGATAAAGTAAACTGCCCCAAAAAGAGGACCTACAGATACTCAGGGAAAAAGCCATTTTTCCACCAGCTTGTCCGCAGTGAAGCCCACCAGGCAAAGTGCCTCTGTTATGCCCCAGAGCTTCCAATCGTTTTTTTTTTTTTTTTTTAATTTTTAATTGAGGTGTAGTTGATTTACAATGTTAGTTTCAGGTGTACAGCAAAGCAATTCAGTTATACATACACACACATATATATATATATTTTTCAGATTCTTTTCCATTATAGCTTATTACAAGAAATTGAATATAGTTCCCTGTGCTATAGAGTAGGTCTTTGCTATTTATGTATTTTGTATATAATAGTGTGTATCTGTAAATCCCAAACTCCTAATTTCTCTCTCCCTCCCCCTTTCCTCTTTGGTAACCATAATTGTTTTCTATATCTGTGAGTCTGTTTCTGGTTTATAAACAAAATTTGTATTTCTTTGATTTCACTTATAAGTGATATCATATAATATTTGTCTTTCTCTGTCTGAATTACTTTACTTAATAGGAGAATCTCTAGGTCCATCTATGTTGCTGCAAATGGCATTATTTCATTTTTTTTATGGCTGAGGAGTATTCCATTTTATATATATACCACATCTTCTTTATCCAGTCATCTGTTGATGGACATTGTTTCCCTGTCTTGGCACTTGTAAATAGTGCTGCTGTGAACACTGAGGTGCATATGTGTCTTTTCAAATTATAGTTTTCTCCAGATGTACACCTAGGAGTGGGACTGCTGGATCCTATGGTGAGTCATTTTTAGTTTTTTAAGGAACCTCTGTACTGTCCTCCATAGTGGCTGCACTAATTTACATTCCCACCAACAGTGTAGGAGGGGTCCTTTTCCTCCACACACTCTCTAGCATTTATTAAATTTTTTTGATTTTTAAAAAAATTTGAGTAAAATTTACTTTTTGTGTACAGTTCTATGGATTTTTGACAAATGCATGGAGGCATGTATCTAGCACCCCAAAACTATGCAGAACAGTTTCATCTTTCTAAAAATTCCCTTTTGCAGGAACTTTTAGTCAACTACTCCCTCAACCCTTGGCAACCACTTACGTTTCTGTTCCTATAGCTTTTTGCCTTTTCCAGAATGTTGTAAAAACTGAATCATGCAATGAGTAACCTTTTGAGTCTGGGTTCTTTCACTTAGCAGCATGCATTTAAGATACATCCACACTGTGGTATGAATCTATAGTTTGTTCTTTTCTGTGGCTGAGTAGCTTTCCATTGTCAGGGTGTACCACTGTTTGTTTATCCATTTACCTATTGGTTGCTTCCAATTTGGGATAATTTTGAATAAAGAGTCTATAAATATTTGCATACAGGTTTTGATACATGTATAAGTTTTCAATTCATTTAGGTAAATGTCTCCAAGTGGGATTGTTGGGTTGCACATGTGTATAAGAACCTGCCAAATTGTTTTCTAAAATGACTGTATCATTTTGCATCCCTACCAGTGATGAATAAGGATTTCAATTGCTCCGAATCCTTATGAACATCTGATATTGTCAGATTTTCCTTTTTAATTTTAGCCGTATTCATAGGTGTGTAGTGGCATCTCATTGTGGTTTTAATTTTATCTTCTTAATGATGTTGAACATCTTTTTTATATGCTTATTTGAAACTCACATGTCTTCTTTACTGAAATGTTTGCAGACCCTTTGCCCATTTTTTGTTAGATTGTCTGCCTACTATTGAGTTTTAAGAGTTCTTTATATGTTCTGGTGCTTCATCAGATATTTCATCTGCGAATGTTTCTCCCTTTTTGTAGCTTTTAAAAAATTTTTCCTTACAGTGTCCTTCACATAGCAAAAATGTTTAATTTTTTATGCTCTCTGGAGTTGTTGCCTACGCACAATGAGGCCGAACAAACATTGGTGGAGTTGGGAGCAGAGAAAAGTTTTTCGCAGGGCAAAGTAAGGAGAATGGGTGTCTCATGCTCAGAAAGCCCCCAAGTTCCCTGGTGGTTTTCAGGAGGAAGTTCTCAGAAGCAAAATTTGGGATGAGGGCTGCAGGGAGTGTGACTTTCTTCTGATTGGGTGATGGTGAAGTCACAGGGTGGTGCTCCAGGAATCTTGTGCTCAGCATGAAATTACCATCTTCCACCTGGGAGGGGGCCTTAGTTCCTCAGGACGTTTCTTGGCCCCAGACAGCCTCATGCCAGGGCAGCATCTGTCAGGGAGAGTCCCTCAGAGTTCCCCGGAGTGAACTGAGCTTGAGCAGCTGCTAGGGACTGGCCATGGGCACAGACTCCTAGTGCGGCTCGTCAAAATTGTTACAGAACACAAGTTTGTGTGTTGATGCACAGTGAGGCCAAACAAACCAAAATGTTTGGGAGCAGAGAAAGGTTTATAGCTGAGCCCAGCAGGAACAGGTGGCTCATGCACACAAAAGAGTCCCCAAACTCTCCAGCATTTATTATTTATAGACTTTTTAATGATGGCTATTCTGACTGATGTGAGGTGATACTTCATTTCAGTTTTGGTTTGCATTTCTCGAATAATTAGTGATATTCAGCATCTTTTCATGTGCCTGTTGGCCATCTGGCTGTCTTCTTTGGAGAAATGTCTATTTAGGTCTTCTACCCATTTTTTAAAAATTGGGTTGTTTGGTTTTTTTTTATATATTAAGCTATATGAGCGGTTTGTATATTTTGCAAATTAGTCCCTTGTTGGTTGTGTCATTTGCAAATAGTTTCTCCTATTCTGTAGGTTGTCTTTTCATTTTGTTTATGGTTTACTTAAGAATAACATACTTTAAAAAGGAAAACCAGAGAATAAGAAAGAGCGCTTGAAAATTAAAAATGTGAATGCTGAAATGAAAAATTCAGTAAAAGAGAAGGAACATATAGTCGAGAAAATCTCTCAGATAGTAGAACAAAATAATCAAAGAGATTAACAGAGTGGAAAAGTTAAGAAAATTAGAAGATCTGTTTAGTAGTCCAATACCCAAATAATAGGAGTCCCAGAAAAAAGCAAGCAGTGAAAACTGTGGAGAGGAAATTTTCAAAGACACGATAGAGGAACATCCCCACAAATCAAAGAACAAGATCTCTAGGCTGGAAATAGCAATGGAATCTCAAGATGATGAATGAAAATGAACTCACAGCAGGGCAATTTGTCCTGCAGTTTCAGTACACTGGGAATAATGAGAAGGTTCCAAATTTTCCAGAAAGAGGGGAAAAAAAAGGTTACATACACAAAGTAGGTAATCATCGTACCACAGATCCAAATTCCAAATTCCAAAATATACAAACAATGGCAATAATGAAGCAATACCTCAAAATTTTGAGTGAAAATCATTTTCAACCTAAAACTATGTACCATGTGTGTTGGACTGTTACAAAGATGACTGCAACAGTCACTCATATTTGGTACCAATGCCTCTTTGCAATGTGACTTTACTTCTCCCCTCAGGGAGTGGAATCTATTTTCCTGCTCTTTGAATCTAGCCTGGCCTTGACTTACTTTGATTAAAAAAAGAGTGGCAAAAGTGACCCAGCATAAACTCTGAGCCTAAGATTCAAAAGACCCTGCATTTTTTGCTCTGGAACTCTTAAAAAGCTGCCACAGGACTGCCCACGGGAAGAAGCCAGGTCTAACTTATTGGATGAGAAGCCACATGGAGGGGAGATCTCTGCCAAGTCCACGAGTTCATTAGGTGCAGTTGCCATCTTCCAAATGACTGTGGGCAAATATTTTCTTAATTGTTTCATTGCTACATAACACAGATGACCATATATTCCCAGTCTTTAGAAGTCATTTTCTTACCACTTTTCTTAGGACCTGACTTCTTCACATGGTAGTTTCAAGTCTGTATTCCAAGAGGGTGAGAGCAGATGCTGTAAGGATTCCTGAATGCCACTTTCAACATACTATGTCAAAGTAAGTCACGAAGCCATTCCCATTCAAGGAGTGGGGAAATAGACCCCTCCTTCTGATGGGGAAAGTGGCAAAGTCATACTGCAAAATGGTGGGGGAAAAGGGGGTGGGAAGAACTACCGTGGCCATCTTCGCCAACAAAGCTACCACACCAAGGCAAGTGAGAGGATAGAGAACAGAAATACTTAGACATAAAAGTTCTCAAAAACTTACATTTTCTCAGGAAGCTACCGGGCTATATATTTACAAAAATTGAGAGTGTAAACCAAGAAAGAATAAGACACATGATCTGGGAACCAGGGGTTCCCATATAAGAGAGATGACAAGGAAATCTTGAGTAGGATGGGGCTGAGACAGCCACATTCCAAATTGGAGCAGGAAGATGGAGAACTGCCAGAGGAATGTTTCTCAGAGGGATGTCCTTGGGGGAAAACAGCACTGAGAAATTATTTGACAGCACTGAAAGAGGCATTTTCAGAGCTGTTGCAGGATATGGGATCTAACTAGCGGCTCAAGGTAAAAGCAAGCAACCAAAAACAAAAACAAAAACTGAGGCAAATAATAACTTTAGAAAAAAAGAAAAAGTTGTACAAGGAAAGCCATGTAATCATGTGTACTACTTGGCACAAAACTGAACAATATTAACATAATCATCATTTAAAAACAAATCACTGAATAAGAAGAACTTAACTAAACTCATGGTAAAACTATATTGGGATGGTGGAGAAAGGAACTAGTCTGTAATGAAGCTAAAATCCTCATGTAGTATGATAGAAAGTCAGTGTATTTTCTAAAATTCCTCAATCAAAGTATAGCCGTGTCCTGATACTATTTAGAAATGAGTGCCTCTGGGAAGTATAATGGGATGAAGGGGGTAGGGATGGGGACTGTAAAATAGGAGACTGATTTTTTGGGTAACTTTTTATTACTCTTGACCTTTTAAAGTAAGAGAAAGTGGTACATTACTAAAAAAGAATGACTTCAAAAAATACATTGAGAAAAAATATTGTCTGTTAATCAGAGGAAAAAAATTATTGCTAAGAAGCAGTTTCAAGGGAGTTGTCAGGGCAGAAAGTCTCAAAAGAATTAAGTATGACCTATATGATTGAAAATTTTGAAGCTTTCATTTTAGGTGCCAAAGGTTTCATTGAAGTTTTAAAACTGAAATTGAGTAAGACAAATTCCAGTCCTGAAGGTCTTATGGTTTAGTAGGGTAGGCATATAAGTAAGCAAGAATTTTCAATGCAACATGAAAAGAGCTACCATAGCTGCATGCAGAAAGTAATCCGAGACCGCAATCCCTGTTTGGGGTGGAGTTGGAGATGGCAATCTAGAACAGCTGATCTTAGAAATGAGTGTTGAAGGATAAGTGGGTTCAGTTGGCCAAATCGATAGGGAAGAGCATTCCAGGTTCAGAAGCTCACCATGAACAATCTCAGCATGTTTGGGAAAAGGTAGTAAGTTCAATGTGGCCAGGATGTGAAGTTGGGAATGACCAGAGGTAAGCCTGGAGTGGTAGACTGGGGCAGACCCTAGAGGGTCTTGTGAGTCATGCTAAGGGGATTGGCATGGCTTTACCCTAAGATGTGACACATCTAATGCACATCTTAGAATGATCACTGGTTCTGGGGAAGCCAGTGGAAGACCAAACACAGGATGAAGGACTGGGGAAGGGAGACTCACTAGAAGACTTGCATAGGACTTGAGGCCTAGACAGGAGGAGAGTTGAGAAATATTTCAAAGGCTGATTCAGTGACAGGTCATAGTGACCAGTAGCAAGATATAGGACTCAAAGATGACTCCGATGTTCACCCATACATCAGACATTTATTGTGTGCCTTTTCTTCACTGGGTACTCTGCCAGGCACTGGTGGGGTATAGAGTTGAATACAGCATGGTCCCTGCCCTAGAGGAACTTTCAGTTTAGTGGGAGCACAGAGATAAACTAACAGTAACTGTAGCTGTCATGCTCCATTTCAAGAGGAGAACAGAGCCCAGAGGGACCGAGAAGAAGCTGTCAAAGAGAGAGAAGGTGAACCCAGAGTGGATAGAAGTAATGAAGCTGAGGGAAAGAGTCTGGGAAAAGAATGCTTCATGGTGAACAGATGCTGCCAAGAAAGTGGGTAGCAGGGCTAAGGCGTCCCCCAAATGAGGCAATTAGGATGGCATTGATGATCTCAGAACAGCAGGGAGGGTTGCCCACCAGATGCTGTGGGATGTTGAGCAAAGAGGTGGTGAGGATGCTGAGAAATGAATATAATTCTTTCAGAAGCTGGTCAGGAAGAAGAGATAAGCCACTGAGTGGCAGGCTTCATAAAGATGTAGTTTTTAAGATGGAAAACACTTAAGTATTTATTCTTATCAGGACCAGCTATATAAATTACGGACCTCGATGCACAATAAAAATTCAGATCCTCTTGTTAAATTATTAAAAAATTTAAGACAGTTACAGTACAGTGTGAAACCAGTGTGGGGCTCTTCTAAGTATGGGGACCTGTGTGCCTGCCCAGGCTGCATGCCAGGAAGCAAGTCCTGATTCTCAGGCGAAGGACTCCCGGAGGAAGGAGGCTGAAACAGTGACAGAGCCTGGTCCTAGAAGAACGGGAAAGGGAGGAACTCAGTGTCCAGATGGAGGTAGAGCCTTGAGCAGGGTTTTGGCCATCTCCTGAGATGGGAGAGATGGAAGATGGAGCTGGAAGATGGAGAGGAGGGGGTGCTGGAAAGGGGGTACTTCACACTGGAGAGAGAATTTTCTTTATTGAATAATCTGTAGGGAGCAGAAAGAAGCGGCAGAAGTTTGTGGCAGCCTGAGAGGAGTGGGAGGCCACACTGAGCAGTGCTGAGGAACCTGGTGGGGATGGGTCACAGGGCAGGCACTCGGCAGATGGGGCAGGAGCAACAGTGGCACATGATAGAAAGGTGAGGCCAAGAAGGTGGTGCAACAAGGTGGCCCCTGAGCTGATGGGTTGGGGTTCCCGTTTGGACAGCAATGAGAAATACGGTGGCCAGAATAACTGGAGGGCTCCTTCAGTAAGAAGGCTAAGTACTGGCCTAGGGTTTCTTCCCCTTGACGCCAGAAGAAAAGGAGGGAGACATGTTCCGCCTTGTGAAGACCAGATGTTAAGAGCGATTGGGTATATTAGTCATAAGACCTATTTGAATTAGGAGAACTGCGACCTTGGCCACAGCCTGGGAAAGGAGAGACCGGGGAGTTCTTATCGGAGACGAAGGGGGTCACCCTCGAGCAGTGAGGAGGCTCTAAGCTCTGGCATGGCCGAGGCGGGCGGCCTGCAAATCTTGCCTCCAAGTCCCTCGGTTGCCATTGGGTCCCTAGCGCTCGGCCGCCCCTCTGCAATTCGGTGACCTCGCCAGAAGCGCCCCTCGCAGCTCCTCAAGGTCCATTTAGGGCTTTCGGAGACCTAACTGGCCAAGAGGTCGCGGTGATGCAGAAGGTCAACTAGCACTCACCAGGCGGCCCGGGCTCCAGGCCCGGCACTCGGGTCCCGAAGCGGAGCCTCGCAGTTCCCCAGGCCTCTCGCCAGGCGCCTCCTGGGCTTGTCTCTTAAGAACAGCTGCCGGGCTTCCCCGGCTCACCCTCCAGCTTCCTAGCTTCTTTCTCCCCAAGGGAAACCTCCCCCGGAAGCCTCGCCTGGCCTCCAGGTGGCTGCCACCACCCCGCTTGCTTGCCGGGGGGCTGGCTCCCTCGTCTCCCGGTGCTCAGCTGTGGTTTTCCGAATCCTGGCAGCAGGAGCCTGGCCTTCGCTGCCTTCATCTGGAAAGAGTTTCAAGTCCTCTCCCAGATGGAAAGAAGCCAGAGGACGGCCATGCCCCCACCCCGCTCCCACACCCCGGTTCCCCGAGCCCGGAGCGGTGCAGCTCGGCCGGGGCTCCCCAGGCCGCGGGCGCACGTGCAGCCGGCGCCCCGGGAGACGTCAGAGCCTCCTGGGTCGGCCCGCAGGGGGTGCGGGGGGGTCTCCACCCCGCCGCCGCCGCCGCCGCCGCCAGCGGGCTTGGCGCAGGGCTGCGGATGCTGCGCGAGCCGTTCACCCTTTCCAGTTGCTGGCGGCGGGTCGCGTGGGTCGCGGCAGCCAGGCGGGCGCAAGGGGGACGGAGGAGGGGAGGAGCCGGAGACGGAGGGGAAGGAGGGGGCCCGTCGGCCCCGCCCCCGCCCCGCCCCCCGCGGCCGGAGCCCGGGCTGCAGCCGGGCGCCCCGGAGCCTGCGAGCCCGCGAGCCAGCGAGCGGCGGCCGCGGCCTCCCCTTCTCGCGGGTGACCCCGGCGTCCCAGCCCGCGGCCCCGCGAATCCAGGGGCCTGCGCCCCCGGGGGCAGGCATGCATCATGGCCACGCTGGCTTGCCGGGTGCAGTTCTTGGACGACACGGACCCTTTCAACAGCACCAACTTCCCCGAGCCCAGCCGGCCGCCGCTGTTCACGTTCCGCGAGGACCTCGCGCTCGGCACCCAGCTGGCCGGGGTCCACCGGCTGCTGCGGGCGCCTCACAAGGTACAGCCCAGCGGGGGCGGGCTGGGCCCCCTGGACGCAGCCCCTGCTGCGGGGCACGCCGGAGTAGGGGCGCCGCGGACAAGCGGGGCTGGGCGCGGCCAGGGGACAAGCGCCCAAGGGCAGACCTCCCCTCTTCCCGTTAGGCAGAGGGGTTGAGGCACCCGCCGGCTGAGGTGGGAGTTTCCAGGTCGGCGAGGAGGACAGTCCCGCGTTCCGGCCCAGAGAGAGGGCGGGCGGGGCCGAACAGGTGCCGCGCCGGCCGGAGGCGGGATGGAGAAGGTTCCCCGCGCGGCGCCGTTAGCTCTGCGGGGTGGGCGGGGTGGGGCTCGGACGCCGGCAGTCGATCCCCGCACCCGGACCGGCGCGGAGCGGCGCGCGGAAAGAACCCGGGCCCAGGGGGGCTCAGGTCCCTTGGAGGAGAGCCCTCATTGACGCCCGGGACAAAACCTCTTAGGCCTCGGGGGCCGCTGGGGGCGGCCGCGCCACCCTTGCGACAAAGCACGCTTCCCGGGGACATCTCTCCCTCCTCCTCAGGGGGCACCGCGGGGGACGCCGCCCGCGCGCTGCGATAGTGCTCGGGAGCAGCCCCTTTTCTTAGAAGAAGCAGGTGGCCTTGGGAACCTCGGAGGAGCAGTCGCTGTGGGAGGAGGGGCGGGGGCGCGGAGGGGCGGCGCGCGCACAAAGCCTGAGCCTCGAAGCCCGAAATGTGTGTCCCCTGGGAAGAATGGCTTCTCAGTCCACCCGATAGAGTTTTTTCTTTCTTCTTCTTTTTCTTCTTTTTTTTTAACCCTTTGCAGGACAGGCCTCTTGCAAAGTGTGTGTACCAAAGGGCTGGGCATTGAAAGCTAACCCTTTAGTTACCCAGGAGAACCCTTACCCTCTCTTAAAGTGACTGCACCTTGAGGAATTCCTTCCCCGGTACAGCTTTTTGCTTAGCAAAGCTTGTAGATTTATTCTTTGAGGATCAACATTGATAAATATTTGGAAGAGATAACCCTTGATGCCCAAAAGAACACAATTGATTTAAAAAAATTCTTTAGATTTCTGTATGACGTTAACCTGCCTTGGAAGTAGAGAGGGAGTTTGATGTGGAAACCGGTGAACTTTGGCAGTGGTGTCTATTAGTAGTAGGTGCTTCCCCCCCCCCCCACTACTTAATGAGTAACCCGTTTTCAGGAATGAGGAATGAGGCAGTTCTGTCTCCTGCTCTTCGTGTTGGTGCAGGATGGAGACAGTCACTGCTCCTGGGAACCTCTCTGGCCATAAAAGTAGGTTGAATTGGGAGGTAGGGGGGAAACAGAATGATGTATTGTGGATTCAGCTTATCATGATCATTTTTGTGAGTTATTTGATTCTTCTCAGTTAGTGGATTCAGTTAAAAGTTTTCGAAGGGCTTCTTCAGCATCATGGTTATTTCATTCATTATGGTCTCTGATTATAGTGATCTTTTGTTGAAACCACAGAAGACCCATAATTGTGGCCCTGTGACCTTGAAGTGGTTTCCTTGGATTTCAAACTCTATATACGCGGGCTGAACTTTCAAACTGGAAGCTGAAGTACATTTTTATGTTTCCGTGGAATAGCCCCATAGGCTTGGTCCAGTGTTCCTGGACTGGTAGGCAATCCTGACGCTCCAATATTGCAACCCCCCCCCCCCCCGCCAAAGCCACAACACAGCAGTTGCACTGGCTCACAGAACTTTCTGAGATGGCCCTTGTGTAAGAAACAGAACCAAAAGATGTCCCACAGAGACCCTTGATCCCTTGTCTTGGGGGCCAGCCAGCCTCAGTCTCAGAGTCTTTTGCCTGAAGACTCCTACAGTATAATTAGACGTTTGGCATTACTTTTCACGTCTCGAGCTGACTGAGTGGCTGATTCCATGAACCAGGGTTCTATAAAGCAGAATTCAGGGATTCATGTGCCTAGGTGCTCATTTAGATTTTTAAAATGCTGGTTAATTTCCAGCAAGGAATCTGCTGGATTGGATGATCCATCTGTGATAGAAAGAGCTAATGAGTTTTGAGCACTTGGTATGTAGGTGTGTGCTCTCCCAGGGGTGTCAGTGCAGGCTCTCACTTAATGTAACTTTAAACACCTCTGCAAAGTGCAGACTTTTACTATCCCTATTTTACAGATGAGGAAACTGAGGCAGACAGCGATTACATAACTTAGTTTCTCTGCTAGTCGTAGGGAGCCGAGATTCAAACCAGGTCTCTGTGACTCGAGCCTCCATTGCTGTTCTGCTCCCTGGTCCAGCTGTGTGGCTGTGGGCAGAAGCCGCACCTCCTCTGGCTTCCGTTCCATTAACTTGGAGAGTTCACCAAATCACTTTCCTATGCCAGGTACTTTTTGGCCTGGGGCAGGTGAATGTTACCAGCATGAGTAAGAGCCTTGAAACAGAATTCCTGGCCTGGTAGAGTTCACAGTCAGAGGTGGAAACAAATAGTTACCAACCCTGCTGTGACTTAGCTAACAGGGAGGGGGTGGGCATGCTGCTACCCCAGGCCACTGCTGTGGGTATGGCTTCCAGGTCTTATGTGGCCCGGCCTGGCAGAGGAGGAGTGCCTGAGGCAGGGGGCATCCTGGGTGGTGGAAAGAGGGGAGAAGCATGACTTTGATGCAGGCTGACAGTCTCAGCCGTCCTTGCTTGAATTAGATAGAACACACAGAAAAGCCTGCAGAGCCTGAGTAGCTGGATGAACTTTCTCTAAGTGGACGCACCTGTGTGACCAGCCCGGGGACGACCCCTGCAGAGGGTCCTAATTTGTAAAGCTCCCCTAGGGGGTCTCCTGTATCGGGAAACTTTGAACTGGTTAACCTCTCAGGTCCTTCCCAGCCCAAACTTGAGTCCGTGCATCTTTTCTTACTTAACCTAATGATACATGTGTTAGTTTATCTCATGTCTGCTGATTCCGTCAGAAGTAAGGTGTTCATTGAAACCATCGTCTTGGACAAAAACAACGTATTGCGCTTATTATGCTTTACCTTTTTTTTTTCCAAACTGCGAGACTGAAAAAGAAAAACACAACTTTTATAGGAACCCCAAGAGGATGATTAAATACATGATTAGACTGATAACAAAAAGGCCAAAACAAGTGTGTATTCTCACTGTGGAGATGTTCATTTTGGTGTTTATATGGTGTTTTTCTGGACTCAGTGAGGCCTTTTGTTTTCAAGTGCTACGTAAACAGATGTTCTTTTCTGGTTTAGTGTTTTCAGAAGAAAAATAATCGTAATTATAGAACTTTTACTTTAGAAAAAACTGCAGTAGAATTAATAGAACCATAGACCTTTCAAAGCTTAAATGTATTTGGATTGATGGATGCTAAAAGCTAAGGAGGTAAGGATTCTTTTTTTTTTTTTTATAGACAACACTGGAATTGTAGAATCTTTTTACAAAAAAAGTGGTAAGGAGCTTGCGTGTCAAAATGGCAATTATGACCTAGTAATTTAATTCAGGAAATGTTTCCATGGTTGCTGCGGACTAGAGAGTGGAGGAATACTAGCTACCAGGTCCTAGCCACTTGCCTGGGCCAAGCACCGTCCTGGACACGCGTTGTCTCGCCAAGCCCACGACCACCCGTGGGTCAGGCACTTGTACCCTTGCGTCTCACGGCAGAAGAGGCCCGGAGCAGAAAACAGCCAGCTGGCCACGTGAGTGGGAAGTTCCAGAGTTGGCATTTGGCCCCTGTCTGAGCTCTTCACGACTCTGCTTTTGTGTCTTGAGTGTCCTCCTTCCAGGCAGCCCACCCGCGTTCCAGAGTTCCATCCTCTCATTGGCTTGGCCTTGGCTGTGCCCTGTTCATTCCTCTCCCATTAGCCCTGTCTGTGTGGTTCCCTTGCTGCCTAGGCCATCACCCCTGTGAAGCAGCCGATTGTCATGAGGATTAGAACCTTGGTCTTCCAAGTGTGGGCAGGGCATCACCTGGACTTTCATTAGAAATGCGCTCTCAGGCCTCCCCAGACCTGCTGAATCAGAATGTGCATTTTCTCAAGATGCCTTGGTGATTCCTGTGCACGCTGCAGTCTGAGCAGCGTGGATTCGAGGTCCTTTAGGTCAGACTCTGAGTACGGGCCTTGGGGGCTTCTCACTGTCTCCTCTGTTCACAGATAACTTCCTTGAGGGTGAAGACCTGGCTGCCCAGTTCTCCAGGGTTCTCCTGGAAGCTGAGTAGTGCTAAGACGGAGTGCACGAAGTTGATTGATGGGCGTTAGTTTTAGAACACAAATCCACTGGTATTATTGCTCTAATGAATTTCCACCTTAATCCTCTTAGGGGACACATCTGTTTGCTACATTACATTAAGATTTTTTAAAGATGAGATCATTAGTAAAGTTGGCAAGTGTGTTGTGTCACACAGCCTCTTAGGACAAAACTGTTCAAGAATGTTGTATGAACAGCTAAGAGCATCTCCATGCAGGCTGAGTTGAATCCGACTCTACCGTAATTAGCTCAGTTGGTTGGAGCTGCGCTATTGAGATCAGGATCATGGGACTGAACCCTTTATGGGTCAGTTGGCTTTGCTTCATGCATGGCCACAGACCACATGGGTAACCCAGCCAGACGTCCAGCAGGTGTTGTCATGGCTCCCTGCAAGGGTCTGGGTTGGGACGGCCTGGTAAAAATCTTTGAGGGCAAAGGGCTAACATATAATGAGCTTGCACTGGGCACTGTACTAGGGCCTTGGGGGGATAACTTTATTTACCCTCATAACAATTCCAGCAGACAATGGTATCCCCAGTTAACAGATGAGGAGACTGCGGCACAGAGAGGTTAGGCAGGTTATCTAAGGTCACACTGCTTTTAAGTGAAGGAGCTAGGATTTAAGGTCAGGTCTTTTTTTACTCCAAAGCCTGTAGCCAACTGTGTCCCATTATTAGAAAACCAACAGAGCACATGCTTTCTGTGCCAGGGGAGGGGCTGACTGCATGGCCGTTACACGCGGCTGCCTGTCACAGGCCGTGACTTAAACGGCTGTGCTGGGAGTCTGCGCCTCTTGTCCTCAGAGGCCAACCTGCGTCCCTCTGGAAAACAACAGGACCGCCTTTGCCCTCCTTCTCTGGACTCTGAAATGTTAGTTTTTAATGGTGGCAGATTTAAAACTGATCAACATGCTGAGGCCAACTCGGGAGCACCCCTCCCCCAGCCTCCTCCCCCCTCTGTGGTTTTCTTCTCTCTAAAGGTGAAACTGCTGAACACTTGGACACCTTTCTGTCCTCAGAGGGAAGACAGTCACCACTCCTGGCAACGTCCACACTGTGTCACCTGCAGGTGATGCCCTGTTGCCTGTGGCCAGCTCAGGAACGGCCCTGATTTAAACCTGGCTTTCTAATCAACGTAGCTTGTTCCACATCTGTGGGGCATTTCCAGTCTTGGGTTTGTCAGCATCTGCTCCTTTACAGAGACAATCAGGCTGCTTTTGGTTTTGTTTTGTTGTTTGAGTTATTGGGATGTGTTTGTGTGCCTAGTTCTGAACCAAGTGAGAAAGAAAGGGGGAAGTTAGGTTACAGTGAATGTTAAGCCTCACCACAGGGATGTGTGATCAGCAAAATCCAGATTGTGGGAAATTATAGTTCCTCCCACAAATAAATTGCAAAGGAAAAAAAAGGTGGAAGGAAATGTAAGGTTAAAAGAGATTTAAGAAATATATAAACTAAGGGCAATGGGTTGCTCTAGCTGAATACTGATTCAAACACATTGTAAATAAATATTTGAGATCATTGGGCACACTTGAATAGGGACTTTTTCAAAATTATTAAAGTTAAATTAAGAAAAAATAAAACAATGAAATTAGTAAAGATATTTAACAGTAAGATTATTCAAGTATGATAGTAGTATTATGGTTATGCTTAAAGAAAAGTTCGTATCTTTCAGAGATTCACACTGAGATTTTCACAGATGAAAATATACACTGTTTGGAATTTGTTTCAAAATAATCTTGGATGAGGGGCAAGTAGGTGGTGAGTGTGTAGATGGAACAAGACAGACCATGAGTTAAAGCTGGATTTATGGATATATGGGGAGTCTTTATACTGTTTTCTATACTTCTGCCTATGTTGAACTTTTTTTTTTTAATGAAGGAGCTGAAAAAAATTAGGTTATGAGTTCTAATGTTCCCTTTGGGACCAGAGTCCTTTCATAAGTGTGACTGGTGTCGTGAGTGTGTTCACTAAGGCTGAAATGGCCAGTCATTAGCAAATTTTTTGTAGCGCCTCCAATGATACTTTCCTTCCCACCCTGGCAGACCTGCTCTCCAAGGATCTTTGAGAAACAAACGTAGGACATCAGTCTTTTAATGTTCAGCCTGTCTTTCTAGGCTCAGTCATTTCCGATGACGAAGTCGGCAATCTGTTACAGAAACTGTTCGTTTAGTAAAGAAGTGTTAGGGTAGAGATGTTATACATGGAACTTCAGTAGATGCACCTAACTCTTTGTCATTAAACTGAGACAGTGCTAAGGCTGTCATGAATGATATCAATACAAAAGTTCTCGGTTTCCTAATGGCTCTTGGAGGCTGCATGGCCAACACCAGGGTCTAGCCCCATTCCCAGTGAGCCAGCTCTGCCTGCATCTTCATTACACCTTAAGAGAGCATCTTGGAATGCAGTAAGCGCAGTGATGTTGTAATGCATATGAACATGTAAGTTGATTGTATGCTTTGGCACTCTTAGCATTACAGGGAACTTCTGATTTCTATGGGCAGATTAACCCATTTGTGGATTAGCTACTGGGGAGGGGGAAGATAGCTCATTAAAAAAAATTGTTACCAGCGTATCAGCAAAATTATCTACATACCCAGAAGTTTATCTATTTTTAGACCCATGTAGTGATGAACAGAATCTGCATTGTATCTCTTTACAACTTGGAAACTTACCTTTTCTTCCTCATTTACATGTGGAACCTAGAAATCAAAATGTTGGACTCTAAGGGAAAATGTTTAGAACTTAGTGTTAGAAAAAAAAATCTCACAATCGTTGAAGATGTTAAAAAAAAGGGAACATGTTGCAGAACTTGCAATTCGATATATTCCCAGGTTTGGCCAGAGGGACACAGGAAAATTTGTTTGTGGGTCACCTCATCAAATCTTTTTAGCATTCTTGGAAAGAGGAAAACCCAGAAGACTTTTTTTGTTCTTGATAAGGCTACTCGAACTGGTATCACAGCAGGGAGTGAAATGCCAGGGTCTTAGCCAGAGCTAAGCCCAGGACAAGCCACAGTTCTCAGAATAGAAGGTAACTGATGCATCTTCTGACTGGTTCATCAGATCCCAAGAGTGGCTTGGGGTTCACAGCAGATGCGCTGATAAGCAAACACTCCTGAGTGGCCAGGCACCGACGGCCACGCTCAGCACAGATTGGAGATGGAGCCGTGGGTCCTCAGTGGGGACAGCGGGCAGGAGGCTCGATCTGGCTCAACACACAGCCCTGCAGCCATTCACCAGGCTGCCTAACACTGGCCACAATATTGACTAAAGATGTTTATACCAGTGACATTTTATACCACTTTAGTGCAAGTTTTATTTTGTCTGTGATTTGAGGCCACCCGTTCCAGCCTGCCCCTCGTTACGATGATTAAGCCAGAGTTGATGGTGACATTCCTCACAACTCACGAAAGCATGAGTGTGTAGTCATACTGGGGTTGCGACAATGGATTTAAAGGATACTTCCTCCCCACTCCTACCTGTAGTTTTATTAAGTGAAAACAAAATTTAATATTAAGTGTGCAACACCCTGGAAACCTAGCTTTCAACACTTATGACCATCGTGAGGGGACTTCTGTCTGGTCCTCTGATTTCATCACGCAGGCTGCACGCAGCTGGAGGGGTGCCGGGGCCGGATCCCCTGGGAAGCAGCTGACCAAGGACTGGAGGCTGGGATGCCAAGTCGCAGGGAATGTGAGGGGCTCAGAGCGCAATCCCCAGTGCCTCCTCGACTTCACATTGCGTCCATAGCCTCGAGGGGGTGTTTCTATTTCTGTGCATGTCCCATGTCCCGTGGCCCATGTAAGCATTGCTCCCATGCTCTGTGAGGGAAAGGGCTCTGTCTTCTTCAGTGCTTTCTGTCTTGTGCTTGGTACTTAATACATCTTCATTAAATGAATGCGTGAATGAGTGAACCATCGAATGTCTAGGCAGTTGCCAATTAAAACTGCAGTGTGTTCATGTGCTAAGACTCACTGTAGTTTACAGCAAGTCCTTTTTTTTTTTTATAAAAATTGAAGTTTAGTTGATTTACAACGTTGTGTTAGTCTCTGATGTACAGCATGGTGATTCAGTTATACACACACATACACATATATATATATATTTATTCTTTTTCATTATAGGCTATTACAAGATATTGAATATCGTTCCCTGTGCTCTACAGTAGGACCTTATTGTTTATCTATTTTATATATAGTAGGTAGCATCTCAAATCCAGAACTCCCATTTTATCTATCCTGCTCCTTTCCCCTCTTTGGTAGCCGTAAGTTTGTTTTCTATGTCTGTGAGTCCATTTCTGTTTTGTAAATAAGTTTATTTGTGTCATTTCTTTAGATTCCACATATCAGTGATATCATATGGTATTTGTCTTTGTCTGACTCACCTCCCTTAGTATTATAATCTCTAGGTCCATTCATGTTTCTCTAAGTGGCATTATTTCGTCCATTTTTATGGCTGAGTAGTATTCCATTGTATAAATGTACCACAACTTCCTTATCCAGTCATCTGTTGATGGAGATTAATGTTGCTTCCATGTCTTGGCTATTGTCAATAGTGCAGTTTACAGTGAGTCTTGATGGGATGGGGTGGAGGTTCCCTCCTTGCCTTGGAACATGGCCATTAATAGGAAAAAAGAAAAAAGTTAGAGAGGACTGGGTGGGGTTCATTCAGTGAAGGAACAGCCTAGGAACCAGGCCTGTGTGATTGGCTAAAAAGATCACGTCACTCCTCTGCTCCAAACCTCCCTCAGCCCTTCTGCCATTCAGGGTAGCTGCAAAGCCCTCAGGTGGCCAGCCCACTGCTCCATGAGGGCAGGGTGGGTTGCTTGGTTGGTTTGATGGTCTGTTTGGTTTACTGACGTAATCCCTGAAGCCTAGGAACAGTGTCTGGCACATAGTGTGCATAAAGTAAATAGTTGTTGAATGAATGAGTGATCACACAGTTTCGAGGTGGAGGGAAGTAGAGGGGTCTCCTCACCCAAGCTGTCTCCAGGCAGAAGCCCCTTCTGCAAAGCCTCTGGTCAAACATATTCTAGCCTCTTCTTCAGGTGTGGTAATGAGCAGTTGCCTCCCTCCCTTTGAGGGTGGCCTTTTCCCCATTTTTGAACTTTATTTGTCCCTGATCTTCCTGGAAAGGTGGTTCCTCATACCCCCACAGATGGGGATGGAGGTGGGTCTGGACAGTTCATTGGTTGACTGTGCCCAAGAAGATGGAAATAGGATGAGTAAGCCAGAAGAACCATGAGCCTGGGGCTCGGTAAGTGAAGTGACCTATGACCTGTGACCTGCAGGTAGTGCCAAGAGACAGTGGCAGGAAGTTTGTATCAAACCAGCGACTTTTCCCAGTGGTAGCAGAAGTCAAAAGGTGCTTTCTTTTCACGTTTGAGGTGAGTCATGTGGATTGTTTTTATTACTCAAATCGTGTATATTGGTATGTAAATGTCTGGTACCCTCAGGCATCTTCACACTTGCAGTTCTGTTTAACTGTGGACTTAAACTGTGTGTGGAATCAGGGAGATGCTACTGGGGAGGGGTTATGACTAACAAAGTCAGATTCAGTGAGAGAAAGGCCAGGAGGCAAGGAGTCTACCCTTAAGCAACAAACAGAGCATCGGTTCCCATCACAGCATGAGCACGTGTGCCAATCTGGAGACTACAGAAAAGCACATTGAAGAAATAGAAATCAGTTTTCTTACCACCCAGAGGGAGCTGCTCTTAACTCTTTTGTGTCTTACCAGAATTTTAATATCTATGCGCATTAAAATATAACATTATATCTGAATACTTTCCCAAGTCATTCAGTATTCTTGGAGCATGTCATTTTTAATGACAGCAGGGTAAGCCAGTCTGTGCGTGTCCCATGTCCCGTGGCCCGTGTAAGCATTGCTCCCATGCTCTGTGAGGGAAAGGGCTCTGTCTTCTTCAGTGCTTTCTGTCCTGTGCTTGGTACTTAATACATCTTCATTAAATGAATGCGTGAATGAGTGAACCATCGAATGTCTAGGCAGTTGCCAATTAAAACTGCAGATAATGCTGTTTTATATATATATACTTGCAGAAGAAGCAGTCTTGTGCTCATATTGGATTACTTCTTAAGGTGAATTCCTTCAGGCTTAGTTGCTGACTACAAGGGTAAATAATTCATCTTCAGTGGGAGCCATTTCCCCCATCTTAAGCATTGGCGATAGTGGGGAAGATGGTCCCTAAGGCCCTGTGGGGCTGGTGAAGAGCTGGGCCGAGATGTGAAGCCCAGCTCCAGTGCGACCTCCTCCTCGCACGGGCAGCTGGCGTCATGGCCGAGAGTGACATTTGAATGCTGAGAATGCGACCAGGCGGTACTCAGGGAAGATTGTTAAAACCCTGAATAAATTATGTGTTTGTCTCTCATTGCCTCTCCCTGTTTTGAGGGACAAAATCATGACTAGAACAGTCAGTGCTAAAGTTAGAACTATTACATTTCATGCATGTAAGTAACAATATTAGATTAGTAAGACAAAGCTGCATCTCGTTAGCTGTTAATGCCTTGAGGAAACAGAGGTGCTGTATTTTGTGGGTAGTGTAGACCTACCTCTTTCTAGAGACTTGGCAACAGACACAAATGATAAAAGTGATTGTTTTTGACCCAGTGACCCTACTTACAAGAGTCATTTGAGGAGGTAAATAAAAATGATAAAAGTGCTATATGCATAAAGACATTTGAAGATTGTCTTAGTAACGAAAAGCTGAAAAACTCAATGTCCACCGATAAGGGAGGTGTTAAGTATGTTATGGTTCATTATGGATAGACTGTTGGGTTGTTATTGAAATAGCTCATACCTTACGTAGCTCAGGCTGCTGTAACAAAGTGCCACAGACTGGGGGGCTTAAAAAACAGACATTTATTTCTCATAGCTCTGGGGGCTGGGATGTCCAGGATGAAGGTGCTGGCAGAGCTGGTTCTGGGTGAAGCCCTGCTGTCTGGCTTGCAGATGGCCACGTCCTTGCTGTGACCTATCATGGCAGAGAGAGGGGACTCTGGTGTCTCTGCCTTCTCTCATAAGGGCACTAATCCCATCGTGGGGGTCCTACCCTCATGACCTCATTTGAACTTTATTTCCTCCCAAAGGCTCCACCTCTTAATACCATCACATTGGGGGTTAGGGCCTCAACATACGAGTTTCGGGGAGACACATTCAGTTCATAACAATCTACATGAGTCATAAAATTGTACATCTGGAGGCGTAGATCAGAAATGTCAAAAACGGAAGGAGTGACTTCCTTCAGTCCTGCTCACCAGGCCCCGTCTGTACCTCATTCATTAGAAACACCGTCAGAACTGCTTGTCACCCATCCAGTCCCCTCCTTTTCATTCCTGAGTCGTCTGGGCTCTCAATTGGACTCCTGGTAACTGTGCTCTGATGCACCCTCAAAACCTACTTCCCCAACCTCCTCCTTCTTCTCTCTGGGGGTTCCCCATTGTTTAAGGATATAATCACAAGCTGTCCCAAGGACACCCAGGACTCTCTGGGACCTGGCCTCTCGTGGGCCCCTTCCACATCCTCCCCACTGGCCTTCCCCCCGTGCCCCTCCCGAGCTCTGGCTGTGCTAATATGCTCGCAGTTCCTCTAAGAGGCTGCCCTGCGTGGTTGTTCCAGCTCTTCCCTCCACCGGGACTGCCCCTCCAGCCCTCCAGCCCGGGGTGAGGCGTGTCTGAGGGTCACCTCTGCTGGCCTTTCCCGGCCCTCCCCCAGGCCTGTGCAGGCTGTGCTCCAAGCCCCCCACCCCGTGACACTCTGGTTCTTATTTCCTTCCATGTCACCATCTCCCCACCACCTGTAAACCCTCAGTAGCAGGAAGTGCATTTTAAACCCCCTTGCAGTTCAGAGTTCCTAGGACAGTGCCTGATACACAGGAAAGCCAAACAAATAAGTTTTGAATTTTTGAAGGTATGTATTGAAAACAGTGCAGTATATGTATTTATATACGTGATGATTGGAACAACAGGGTGGACTCCAGCCTTCAGGAACCGATATCCTCAAACTCCTGTTGGATCCCTGATCTGTAAACATGATTTGCATGTTACAATTTCCCTCAAAACTGCAGGTGAGTGAGGTATATCCGGCTCTTCAGAGTAACAAAACCTTGTTTTCTGGCCTCTTCCACACTGGGTCCACGCTGGGTCCTCAGACAGGTGGACGAGAGAAGGCCCACCGCCTGTCAGTGTCATTCCCTGTCACGTCTGGAGGGGCGGGCATACGCCCCGGGGCCCTCCTGGGTCAGGGTAGTGCGGTCTGCTCCCCGGGGCCCAGCTGGAGGCCTGCGGTACAAGGTGGGGAAGCACTGCCCCGGCCCCGCTTTGCAGGTTGTTCCCGAGCCTTCCACAAGCCTCGTTTATTCTTCCTGCCCTTGCCGAGTGTGGAGGGGGCGAGGGGCTTTGTGAGCTTGTGTGGGAGGCAGGGGTGGCCACGGCCGCAGTGCGTTGTGGGAAATTCCGAGAGGAGGGCGGACCTGGGACACTGGCGTGGTGCCCACAGAGTCCAGCCTCTCTTCTTTCCACCAGTGAGATCCAGCCCTTGGCCAACATGCAAGGCTCAGGGTAGATTTTATTTCAAGCGATGGCACTCACCTTAGAGAGATATATTACCCCTTTGCTGTATCAGATCATAGCCTCAGGCTGCAGGAGCGCTCAGGCTGGCTCCTGATTGCAGCTTCTATAAATCACCAGGCCTCTGGCTTCTGCAGGACCTGGTAGTTCCCGAGTGACTAGTGTCTGGGTGACCAGTGCCTGGAGGTGGGAGAGGCTGTCCAGCCTTCCTGGGGTCCTCCTTCAAGTTCAACAGCACCATGTGTCTGGGGGCAGGGAAAAGAGAGTTGTTGGGCACCCTATCCAGAACAATAGTCTAGAATATGAGTGGTTTTTTGTTCCCAGAACTGGATGCATTTTTGTGGACAGTGATTCATCACCGAATATTCCAGTAACTGAACCACGGCATGTCTGTGCAGTTCACAAGGCCCTGGGACGTAGGTCTGCCTGGCTGATCCTCAAACAGCCCTGAAGGAGGGAGAGATGGGGCACTTAGGCCCCATCTCCAAGTTGAAAAAACTGAAATCACTGTTGGTTTCATGACTGATGTGCGGGAACAGGCCCTCGGAGGTGGCAGGGCTGGAACTCAGGTACACATCTTCTGACCTCAGCCCCAACCGTCTCCCATGAGGACTCCCTGCCTCAGTCTGTCAGAGATGAGTGTGAGGAACATACATTGACATCCAGGGTAGTTTGTAGAGTGAACACAACCGGGGTAATTTCAGCTGAGTTCATAGACATCACAGGCAACCACTTGGTGGTTATTTTTGCGCAAGCTGGACAGCAGGCTCGGCTAAGTGGGAAGCTTTACTTCTATCGATGCCTCCGATCCCAGGGCATGATAAGTATCTGCCTTATTGTCATGATTCGTTGGGGAAATAAGTCATAAACGTAACAAAAAGTGAAGTAACCTCCAAGAGCAGTGTGCGACTCATGTCTAAGGGTGATATAGGCAGCCTGGGCTGTAGAAATGTCAGAAGTGGGAGAAATCCACGTGGACTGCACAGTACAGAAGGCCTCCTGCAGAGAGCGGGCTGGGGTGTATGTGGATGATAGGAAAGGGGAAGGTGGTCCATGCAGGTGAGAGCGGATGGGACAGGTGGTGGGGGACAGGCGGTGGGGATCAGGTGCGGATGGTTCTGGGCGAGTGAGATTGGCCTCCCGGAAGAGGGTGACCCACAGCTGTAGGCCACAGGCTGGGCTGGTGCAAACCGTGAGCAACAAAAGTGATTCAGAAGTTACTTCTGTTCCATGCAGTGGAGACATAAAGGAAAAGGAAGGGAAGAGGAGAGAAGAACAGAAATTTGGGAAGGAAATGACTGTAGAGAAAAGCCGTGGGAAGGAGAAATGGGGAGAAGAAAGAGGGGGGGTAGGTAGTCACTGCAAAGCCACCTATGACGATTGTGTGAGGGGAGGGAGAGCCGTCGGGGACAAGCCTGAGGATGGGCCTGGCTTCGGCCCAGCAGGCAAGGTCGCCCGCAGCCTGTGGTCCTGGTCACTGCTGATGTCTGGTGAGCTGAGGTGTGAGGCCATCAGGGATTAAGAGGTGATCCTTTCCAGGGGCTCTTCCTCCTCCCTCTCTTCTATGGGGTGTCTGCTCAGTGGCAGACTCTGTTAGGGCCAGCACAGTGACCAAAATAAGTGAGACCAAGGGTCAACGAGATGGGGTGGGCCCTGGCTCGGCCACCCTGTGCCGTCCACATTCCCTCTCCTAAAACCTTTAAACAGTAGTGTCCCCCTTGCGGGGCTGTCATGAATAAAACCAAAAAAGGGTTCCACTCTTGAATGTCACCGGGATCTGCCACTTGGCTTCCGTGGCCTCCGGTTCCCAGGACTCCCTCTCCCCTGCCCCACCTGCCACTGCAGAGACACAGCAGCTCCTGCCCCACCTGTCTCCCTGCGCCCATGTGCCGGCCCCCCTTCCTGACCGGGGAGGGGGGAGGATCCCTTCTCATGGCCCGGGGCCAGGTGCCTTTCCACTGGACCTGCAACCCATACTTCCCTCTGGGATCTGCCCTTTAGCCTTCAGATGCGCTGATCCACATTCATCCAGAAATCTCCTCCTCCCCGGCCCCCAGATCTGGCCCATTCTTCTACCTTCATGTCTCCTCCCCTTTTGAGCATCTTAGACCTTGTCTAAGCCCCGCTGCCCCACTCACTGTCCCTGCTGCTCCGTCCAGCTCCCTCCCTCCAGTGCAGGGACACTGCTCCTCTGAGGCTCCTGTCCTTCACGCCTCCGTAGACACTTTCCAGTCTGTATCGTAGTTAATCTCTTAGCAGTGCTCACCGGTTCCAGCGTCCCCTCTGAGGAATGCTCACTGTTCTAAGTTTGATGGTGAGAGAGTCACCTCCCTTGTTCCCTCTCAACCTCTCTGCTCCCTCCTGCCCTCTGAATGTCCACCTTCCTCAGGGCTCTGTCCCAAGTCCAGGCCTTCTCCTAGCAGTCGACTTCCTCTCTGGGGTGGCTTTGATGGCTTTCTGATGAACCCCTTGTTGGCATTTGGGGCCCAGCGCACTCTCTGGTCTGAGGCCAGCCATCCAGCTGCCCCTGGACAGCTCCTCTTGGGCTGAATGTGCACTGTGTCCACATGGGACCGTGCTATCCTCCCGCAGGTCTGTCCTGTTTCAGTGAGGAATGTCATCATGCAGCCGGCTGCCCAAACCAGGAACCACTCCCTGGCTTTGGCCCCATTTCTCAGCCCTCATGTTCTGGTGCTTCTGACACTTCCCTCCTCATTCCATGGACAGTCCTTGGCATACAAAAAGTGCTCCATAAATGATGAAATGAATGAAAAATAGATAAGGTAATATAGAAAAAGTGTCTTTCACATAGCGTCAGTTGCTCCCAAAATGAGCCTGTGTTAGTTATCCATGGCTGTGAACAAATCACTGTAAAGCATAGTTGCTTAAAACATTTTTTACATGTGGCTCATGGTTTCCTTGGGCCAGGACTCTCAGAGTGACTCTGAGGAGCTTTGGCTCAGAGTCTCTTGTGAGGTTGCGGCCAGATGATGGCGGGGCCCAGGACCATCTCCGAGGCTCTTCAGTCACAAGCCTGGTGTTGGGCTGGGAAGATGCGAACAGCTGGGAGCTCCTCAGGTATCTCTCTTTATGCCTCTGTGGTCTCTCCCGCAGGTCTCTCTAGCATGGGGGCTTCTGGGTAGCTAGACTTCTTACATGACCACGCAGGATTCCAAAGAGCAAGGGCTGGGGTGTGGGGGTGGGGTGCCATACCATTTTTTCTAACCATCACTCTCGCTGCACTGTACTCTTTAGAAGCGCGTCACCAAGCCTGGCCCATGTTCACGGGCAGGGGAATTAGACACCACTGTCGGGTGGGAGAAGTGTCAAAGAATTTGAGAGCTTTTAAAAAAGAAATTTATATACAGTAAAATTCACTTTTATTTTTGGTGTTCAATCCTGTGAGTTTTAACATACATATAGTTATTTTTTTTAATTGATGTATAATTGCCTTCACAATATTATGTAGTTTCAGGTATACAATCCTGTGATTCAATATTTTTGTAGATTCCATACCATAATATGCCTGGATTCTTGTAACTATCACAGGATATGGAGCAGTTCCAGCAACCTAAAGAATCATCTAGGGCTACCTCTTTGTAGTCAGACATCCCCTCACCCCAGTCCCTGGCAACCATGGATCTGTTCTCTCTCCGTATAGCTTTGCTTTTTTTTTTTTCCCCAGAATGCCATACATATGAATATAATTATTTACTATGTAACCTTTACAGACTGGCTTCATTCACTTCGCATAATGCGCCTGAGATCCATCTTAAGGGGCATCGAAGTTTCATTCCTTTTTAATGCTGGGCGGCATTCCGTAGCATGGATGTGCCATTTATCCACTCACGTGTTGAAGGGCGTTTGTGTTGTTCCTGGTTTTTGGTGCTTACAAATAAAGCCGCAATAGTCATTTGACCTGGAGGCTGATCTCGTGGCCCCTACCTCATGCCCCCTTTTCCGCTCTGCACGTCTGTGCAGAGGTCTTGTGTGAACATGGGTTTTCGTTTTGCTAGGATCAATGCCTGGAAGCAAGCAGGATGGCTTTTTTGACCGAGGGTTAGCAGGACCGTCAGGAGGTTTTTACTTATTAGGCAAATTACCCTTTGTCAGAAGAATTTGTTATTCGAGTCTTTGGCCTTCAGAGTATAATTACTTTGGAAAACACCGCCCACAGAAAGGACCTCATTGTCTGTAGGTGTTTGACTGCTCTTTATTCTTAAGCCTTCGCGGTCCCAGCCTGGATGGACCTTGAGGTGAAGCCTTGATGTTCCCCCTGCAGCCTCTGACGTCACCCTGGGCGCTGACGTCACCCAGCACTCACTCTGCGGCCTCTTCCCACAGCTTCACAAAGGGACAGCCACCCCATGGAGCACAAATCACCAGACATTCTACCAGTTGGCAAAATACCATCGGTCAATGAAGCGGTAAGCAGCGCTGGAGAATGTTAGCGCATGAGAAATGCACTTTGATCATGGAGCGTAGATGAAGAAAGCAGTAACGGAGGGGGCGTGGCTGAATGGATGTGGTTCTCTTCCTCTGCCAAGTCAGAGAACAGATCTGAAGTGAGGGGGGCCGTGGGGGCCGTGGGAGAGGGGGTGACACATTTAAGTTCGGAGGCTGTAGCAGGAAAGGTCCGGTTGGTTCTGAATGCATCTGACCTCTTGTCCAGAAGGCCACCAAGGTCTCAAAGTGGCCCTCAGTGGAGGACCCCATCCTTCATCTGGGCTTCTTGCTTGTCCCATTTGTGCTTGGCTGGATGAAACTCCCAGCCTGGGGGCCTGCCTGAAATATGCACATAGATCCCCCTTTCCGCCCCTTTTGCATTCTGCTGGGTTATCTGGGAATACTTACCTTCCCCAGGGTATTAGACTACGCAAATTAGGTCAAGGGCCTAAAGAGGGGAGTTCTGTGCGGCTCTTTAGAAACTGAGGAAGTCAGCCTGTGCTTCCTCGAGGAACACACAGGGAAGTTTGACGTGAAATCATGCCTGGCCTATGCAGGAGTCTCTCACTTATCCTACGCAGGTGGGAGTTCTTGCTCTGTGTCAGGTTCTCCGCAGTGCACTTGGAAATCAAAGAAGAATAAGCATGGGTCTTGTTGCCAAGAGCTTATGGCCATGATGGTGACCATAGATGTCACTTTATTCCTATGAAAAAAATGCATTCACAGTTGCAGACAGCCAAGTCGTAGTGAACTTTGAATGCCACCAGTTGTAAGTTGGAGACTGACTGCCCTTTATTTAGGTGAGTTTCATTGGCTCGTTTGGTTTGTGCCAAAATGTTTAGGACAGTGCCCCTTGGCTGCCTCCCTGAGAAGTCGGCCCCTCTCTCTCTCCCCCTTCCTCCGGGGCTTTTCCTTGTCTCTGCCCACTTCCTTGGCCACTCAAGAGCTCTATTCCAGATTCTGCCTTCTGTGACCACAGCCTTTCCCCTCTTACATGTCTTCCTAACCCCAAGCCTCTTGGTTCCCTCGTTCACCCAGTGTGCAGAAATTTTCACCCGGTTCCCGTCTAGATGAGAGAGGCACAGTGCGGGGGCTTCTGCAGAGGGGAGACGGGGGTTAAGGTGGAGCTGGGGGCCTCTGGCAACATCGTGAGATCCTGAACTTTACTGGTGACATTAGAGTTACCTTGCATCAGCAGCGAGGGAGCACTTAGATGGAAGCCCAGAGCCTGTTGGTGCTGACACGTGCACCTCGGTAGTTCCTGGGGGGGGGGTCCCCCCTGCTCTGCGCTGCCCTGGCCAACACCCATGCTGCTCAGCCAGGCAAACTCCCCGTCGTTTCTATCATCACCCTGACTTTTGGAAACATGATTTGGGTGTCCTGATTTCGTGCGTCAGTCCCCTGTCTCCTCCTGCTGCCCCTCGATGTGGGGACTGGCCAGGCCCGGAAGTGGCAGCTCTGTGCCGGCTGCACACGCCGGGCCGCTGGTGAGACGGCAGCTAATCCTGGGCTGAGCTACGGGGAGGGAGGGGAGGTTCTTTGTGTCTCGGGCTCTGGTGTCTGTAAGCCTCTTTTCTCCCCCCACCGTTTCTTGGAGAGCTTTCATTCCACCGAAGCTCCTCAGCCTCTGCCTGGTCCCCGAAGCAGAATGTGTCAGCTCCATTAAATTGAAGCACGCAGTTCTGCGAAGTCTAAACAGTTCCGATCTCATCGTCCTGGGTGGTGGTCCTCTGGTGGCCACAGCTGGCCAAAGCGCAGGAATCTGCGAGGCGGGAGGAGAGGCTTTGCCCGCCACGCGCCCGGGACCCTGCCTGGCTTCTGCCTTCTCGAGCGTGCGGGAGAGGATTGGAGCTCCTCCAGAGGGCTCTGCCACATTTGAGTCGTCCGCAGGCAGGAAGGGGATTGCTCTGACTACTGCGTGGGTCACTGGGGCTGAAAGTCCATCTGATGGGGGAGAGGGGCAGCTCTTGGAGCCGCCTGCGCATATTCATTCCGCAGTGTATTTTGGTCATGTTGATCAGTCATCTGTTGATGGAAGGGCCTTAGGTGTCATTAGTGTTTCAACAGTTTCCAGTCAGTGGTTTGAGGCTTGAACCCATCGTCCAGCTGCTCTACCCACCCCACACCCCGCCCCGCTGCACACCGTCCCTTTCAGGGCGTGGGCTTCACATTTTTAGGGTTGATGACTGGCAGTGTGTTGAGAAGCGGTGTGATGTCCTCTGAGCACACTGCTCACGAACCCGGGTAGTCACTGTGTCACTCAGCTACCCCTTCACTCACCACATTTTTCTCGAGCGCCCGCTAGGTTCCAGGCTTCGTTCCAAGCATTGGAGAAACAACGGTGGTCAAAAGCATGGATCCTGACCTTCTTGGAGTTTATATTCTAGTGGGAGAGATGCAGGGAGAGAGAATAAATAAAACAAAGTAGCATGTTAGAGTGTTAGAAGGTTGATCAGGGTCCACTTTTCTCTGGGCTTCCTCGTGCATTTTCTGCATCGCTTCGTAAGGAGATCCCCGCAGGCATTCTTCCTGAAAACACAGAAATATTTCTGGTAGTGTGGATCTGTGTCATTGTTCCTTTTGGTGACAGAGGGTGGTGTGTGGCTCTCCAGGTGTCTGGGGAAGTGGTGAGACTGTCATCTGTCAGATGAGGCTGGAACCCACCCCTGCTGTTGTGGGTTTTGCCGAGTCCCGTGCTCCCCTCTGTGGGTGTGTGTGCGGAGCTGGAGAGGCCAGGGGAGGTGGCGGGTCCAGGTCTTCTCAGGACGCAGGGCAGCCTCCGCAGGTCCTGGGTGATGGGGCTGTGGAGTCATCTGTCTGTCTGTTCTCTCCTGGCTCAGGGGTTTCTGAGAACGGAACTGCTGCTAATCTTCCTTAATCTTCATTAAATACATATTGTACTTCTGTTGCTTCCCCTCAGTTTGCTTACTTTATTTTATTTTTTTAAATTGAAGTATAGTTGGTTTAAAATGTTGTGTTAATTTCTGGTGTACAGCATAGTGATTCAGTCATACATGCATAAATTTATATTCCTTTTCATGTTCTTGTTCATCACAGGCTATTACAAGATATTGAATATGGTTCCCTGTGCTATACGGTAGGACCTTGTAGTTTATCTATTTTATATTTAGTGGCTAGTATTAAAATCAGTTGCCGCCAGTCCCTGGGCCAGGTGCAGGGGATGAGGAGGTGAGGAGTAGCTGGCAGCCCTTCGGGGTCTGCATGGTGCCCAGGAGTGGTACCCAGGCTGACGGCCCTTTGTGCGAGGTGCTGTCTACAGCGGGGAACCTAGAGGCCAATGTGCGGGGAGGGCGGTCTCCCCCCCACCAAGGAGGGCAGCTGGTGTTCTGTTTCCTGTGTTGACTCTGCCATTTTCCCATGGGCCACGAGGAAGTGCTCAGAGCTGCAGGTGATGCTCTGTGTCTGCAGATCCAGGAGGAATACCAGGGAGACAGCCGAGCCTTGCTGTCCCCATGACCATCCCTAGCAGCAGAGCCTCCTGCCTCTAGGACACTGTCTCTTGGCAGTTTTTGAATGTGAATTTGTCACCTTTCTGGATGTGAGTTTGTGTGGTCTGTAACCAGGCCCCAGCACGTGTGTGTGTGTGTGGCTCCTCCACCTCTTTCTGGCTGGGGAATAAGGTGCAAGGCCATTGAGGTGGGGGGAGAGGGGGCCTTCCAAGATGGGGAGCAGAAATTGTGGTGGAGGGAAGGTTGTGAGCAGATGCCAGGATCCTGAGGTCAGGGGTGGGGAAAGGGAAGGAGCAGTGGGTGGCCGGAAGACTGCCCACCTTCCACTGCAGCCCTGGGGTGCACGAGGCCAGGAGAATGGCCGAGGGGACACACTGCTCCCTCTTGAGATGGTGACAGGAGGAAGGCCATCCTTGGGGAATGTCTTAGAGGGCAGTAAATCATCTCTGTTTTCCTCACTGCTGGGTCCCAGCTGGGCCCCACTTGCTGGTTGGGGGATGGACGCCGGGGATGGCCCTGGAGCTTGTGGGGCTGAAAGGAGGGGCGGGTTTCATGGGGTGGGGGTTGGAAGGCTTGCTGGGGGGCACATAGAGCTGGAACCTCGGGGTCCTCTCTGTTACAGCTCATCACCAACACCTGGAGGCCCTGGGTGCTCTCAGGAGACATTCTCCGCCTCCAGTGACCTGGCAGGGTCCCCTCTGTCCAGTCTTGTCCGTTTCCATTTTCCGTCTCATGTTTTATGCTTCAGCAACCTGCCGGCCTTAGTTCCTCACATTCCTTGTGGCTTCATGCTCGCCTGCGCTGGCTTTGCCCTCCCTCCGTCTCCCCACCCCGCCCCTTCTCCTGGTTGGTCATCCTCATCTTCTTGGACCCACGGCTCTGGCGAGAACTCACTCATTCATTCCACGGCCCTTACTGCTGCCTGTTAAGTGTCAGATGTGGCTGCTGGGCACTGCCACCTGCCACCACTCCTGCCCCTCCAGGTACACGGGTGCCCCTGTGAGTGCCCCTCTGGCTTTCTGTTTCGGGTAGCATCATGGCTTAAAGCACAGACTTTGCATCCCACAGACACGCTTGCAATCCCTCTGAGCTTCAGTTTGTGCATCTATCAAATGGGACTTATCAGTGCCTTCCTGAGAGGGATGGTTGCAAGCCTTAAGGGGAATTACACCTGGAAAGCATTTAGCACAGTGCTTGGTGCACGCAGACAAAGGGCGGTGTCCTGTCGCTGCTGGTCTTTCTCCTGTTATCACAGGATTGGGGTTCCCTGACTGCGTCCCTTCCTCTGTGGGAGTCAGACAGAAGTAGTCAAGGGTGGCCTCCAGCAGGAGGTAGGATTTAGTCAAATCTGGAAAGCAGGGTGGGAAAGGGGAGAGTAGGTTAGAGGCTTGGAGACGGGGGAATGTGAGATGATAGCGGCCAGTTTATGGAGGGCCTGGGAAGCCAGGCTGAGATTCTGGCCTTTGTAACCGGGATTGGGTCCAGCCACAGCAAGTCCTGGTGATCAGCAGACCTGGGGTCAAGTTCCAAGGCTGTCACGCAAATTGAGACATGCAACCAATGTATTGTGAGTGTCACATATGGACTAAATGCTCGGAAGGTGTTAGAGAGTCCACATCTGCCAGTTACTTATAATCTAGAGAAACAGTCAAACTGGCAATAAGGATCTTGTGTGATATATGTGATGACTGAGGGGTGAAAGTGTTTGGGGAGAAATAATTTGGGCACCCTCAGAATGCTCCGCTGAGAGGAGCCAGGGCTGGGGTGAGGTAGGAGAGAACCCAGAAGCAGGCACTGAGGCTAGTGGCGAAGACAGGTCCTCTGTTGCTGGGATCAAGAGCTTCACTTTGCCTGACCACAAAGTGGGGGTTCCAGAAGGGGCAGGGAGGGGCATTCTGATATGCCTGGGCTGTGACCTCCTAGCCAGCAAGGGCTGCATTTGATGAGTAATAAAACAGGCAAGTTGAAGTGTCCCGTTATCTGCCATCTTGCCTCCCAGATAATCCCACCCAGTGTAGTCTTTTTAAGTGTCTTCTTTGCCACGGTGTTAAGTGGAAGAATTCGATGGTGTGCCCCCTTGCAGGACCTGTGCTCTAAATTCTCCTTACCTTCTGCTTCTCTTGCTGCTGCCAGCTCCCCAGCTTTTGTGGCCTGGGTGAATTGTGCCCAGAGAGAACTGTGTTGGGCTGAGTGGAGAGAAGAAAGATGGTTTGGTTAAAAGAGTTTTGCTTTGAATCCTGTGACCGAAGGCCTAAGTAACTGGATGCTCTTAACTGGATATTCATGGCCCTCCACGACCTGGATTCAGCCTGTCTTCGTCCTGCTCTTTCTTGACACATTGACTCATTGGTTGTTTCTTGCCCCTTTGCAGCCTCCCTCTTTAAATATGCATATTGCTCCGCCAGTGGAGGTCCCTGGCAGTAAACAGAGGGAAGGTGGTTCTGGGACCTTGTGTCCTAGTGTGTTCCCCACACTGTATACGTTAGCAAAGGTAAGTGTGGGGATGCAAGAGATAACTTGGTTTCAGGCAGTTGCATCACCCTTCTGAGCTGTTCTCTGAGCCACATTCTGTACCCCACACTAGTGATCAGACACTCCCAGTCTCCCAAACCCTCCCAGCTTCCAGGGGCTGGCACAGATAGATGCCATGGAGGCTGCTCTGCTGAGTCTGGCCAGATGTAACCATCCTCCATCTCGCTCTCCCAGTGATGGGTCTCCTCTCACCTTTCTCCACCTTCCCTTCTGATTATGATAATGATTTTGAATTCCTGATCCTTCAGGAGAGGAGGGCTGTTCAGTGGATTGGATCCTGCTCTCAATCATCTTTGTATCCCATGAAGTGATCACCACTGCCTCCTCCAACACTTTCTCAGCCATTTCTTTTCTTTCTGCTTTTCTATCCTTCAGATTTCTAGTATTAAATTTGTTGTTGATGAGTTCTCCATCCTGGTTCTAGGTTTCTGATGTGTATTTTGGAAAGGGACCTGAAGACAAAAAATGTATAAAGATCAGTTCCATTTCAAATTTAATTCCGCTTATGTTACTGTCTGGTCTCTGATACCTCCCTCTCCAAAAAAAAAAAAAAAAAAAAAAAAAAAAGGGAAAGAAAAAGAAAATGGTGATTCTTACGCAGCACAGGCTGAGAAGTTGAAAGGCTGAGTAGAACTACAAATAGTCTTATGGTGCTGAGGAGATAAAAATGAGAGTTAAGGGCTTACAAAGGTGGAGAGATCCTGGAAATATCTCATGCTTATAAATATCCTCTCTCTTCACTCAGAAACCCTGAAGGACTGTATCCTAGGAGAAATGGCTTACTAAAAATAGGCCAGCTTTATAAAGACTGAAACCCAACCTCAAGTTAGCTGACCAGAATAGACTGAGTTTATAAAGAATGAATCCAAGCCTCAAATCAGCTCAACCCCTGAGTGGATTAAGATGATCTGTTCCTGATCTAGCTGCCTGCCACAAACTAAAGGACAACCAGAAAATCATGTAACGACATCTAGATCCTTTGTAGTTTTAAGTATGTATATAAAACGTTCATCATTCAATTAAATAAATACCAGGCATGTGAAGAGGCAGGATCAAGAGAAGAAAAGGACACTAAAAACAGACCCACATGTGATCCAGATTCTGTAATTATCTGATGGACTTTGATATCAGTGATTAATAAGCTCAAGAAAGGAAATGACAGGATGGAGAGTTTCACCAGAGAACTGGAATCTATGTATATATAAAAGATCAAATAGAAATTCTAGAACTGAGATACAATCAATGATATCAAGCATAAGTAGGTGGATTTAACAGTGACTTAGACGCAGCTGAAGAGAGATTTCGTGATCTAGAAGGTAGATGAGACAGGGAGAGGAAAAAGATGAAAAATAAAGGAAATATCCACCAAAGATATATGATTCATAATGAGCAGGTCTGACACACGTGCCACTGGAATCCCAGAAAAATAATGGAAGAAGCAACATTCCAGGAGATACTAACAGAGACTTTTCCAAAACCAATGAACTATACCAGGTCACAGACTAAAGTGCTGTAAACCCCAAGCAGGATAAATGTAAAGAAAAACAAGTATATGCCAGTAATACTTCTGAAAACCAAAGACAAAAAGGAAATGTAAAAGCAGCCTGGGATAAAAAAGACATATTACCTTCAAAGAAAGAACAAGAAGACTAGCAACTAAGTCCTCAACTGAAATCATGGAATCCGGGAGACAATGAGATTTATCTTTTAACTGTTGAAGAAAAATAATGCCAAAGCAGTATTTTACATTTAGATTTTCCCCAGATAAAGGTGAAATAAAATCGTCTCCAGACAAATGAATTGAGACTGAATTTATTATCAGCAGACAGACCCTCAAAATACTAAAAGGAGTTCTTCAGAAAGAGGTATGTGATCCCAGATGGAAGCACGGAAATGTGGAAGGGAACCAAGAGCAGTGGACCAGGTGAATATGGGAGTAAATCGAAGGGAACTACTGAGCGTACAAAGCAGCGGTAATGTCTCGTGGGATTACGGTACACGCAGAATTGAAATATACAGCAAGGAGCACTGTAAAAAAATGAGGGGAGTAAATAGGATTGAAGTGTCTTAAAGCCCTTTTATTTTCTGGTGAACAAGAAAGTCCTAAGATGTTGTTTACATCATCAGAAAAACATACATCAGATACATACATCAGAAAGTCAAGGATGTTGTTTACATGATAACCCTTAAAATAACAGTAAAATAATATACAATTAACAACCAGATAGAGAAGGGAATATTTAAAAATATTCAACTAATCCAAAAGAGGGTGAAGACTGAGATAACTGAGAGGAAAAGGAACATTGAACATATAGGACAAAGAGAAAACAAATAGAATGTTGATTTAAATCCACATCTATCAGTGATTACATTAAATGCAAATGAAATTAAATTAAAACTCTGAAATTGTGAAATTTAATTTTAAATTAAATTTAATATTCAAATTAAAACTCTGAAATCGTGAAATTTAATTTTAAATTAAATTTAATGTTCAAATTAAAACTCTGAAATTGTGAAATTTAATTTTAAAACCCCAGAAAAATCCGATTAAATGCTGCTTACAAAAATATCTTAAAAATAGGACCACAGGAAGGACATATGTTTGTTTTCATACTGTTTTTCATGATAGGTTTCAATACTACAAGATACTGAATATAGTTCCCTGTGCTCTACAGTAGAAACTTCTTGTTTATCTCAGAGCGGTTAAAAGTTAAAAGCATGTTAATGCTAACATGGAACCAAAGGAACACTCATATACTCACTTTCCAGAACTTTTTTACAGCTACAGAGCTGAGTATCTGCATGCTCCATGACCCAGCCATTCCACCCTAAATGGAGACCCAACATATATGTGTACATGTGTGCTCCAAAGATGTATAGATAGGTATACATGCACATATATATATATATACATATACACACGTGCATAGGTATATGTATGTATGTGTGGGTATATCTGTCTCTGTATCCGTCTCTATCTACGTGACCACAGTAGCAATCTATGTGACAGCGAAACAAAACTGAAATAATGCAAAGTTCATCAACAGTGGAATGGATAATTATATTATGTTCATATAATAGAATACTACACAGCACTGAAAACATACGGTTATACCCATGTAGCAACAAGGATGAATCGCACAAGCACCTGTGAAAGAAATGAAAGAAGACACAAGATTACCTACCGTAGTTCACCAAGTTCAAGTACAGGGAAAACTATGATTTTATAAGTTAAAATAGCAGTTACCTTTGGTGATAAGGAGGTTTTAGTGGCTAGTTGGGGGTAATGTTCTATTTTTTTAAAACTCTGGTTGCATGGCTGTGTTCTTTATTTGTATATTTTTCTAAATGTGACATTTAAATAATAATTTTTTAAAAGTACTTAAAAACACAGAGAATGCAAGCGGTTAGTATAGAATCTCTCGGCGTTTGCCATTGGAGAGTTAGCTGTCTGGAAAAGAGGGAGGTGATGTTTAAGTTCCTGACTTGTGCTTATCCCTGAGCACAGTGAGAGCTGTAGCATCGTGGTCTCTGTGGAGCCCGAGGACCAGGAAGCAGTGAGGTATCCATTTCTGTGGCCTTTTGTCTTCCTTGGACACACCAGAGCTCCTCTCCGCTTGATCCATAATAGATGATGCTGGCAGTGTGCGGCGTGCAGTGGGCAGGAGGCAGGAAACCAAAGCCTCCTGGTCCTCTCTCCTTCCCCCTCTCCCTCTCCATCCTATTTTCTTACTCTGCTGCAGAGTCAGGAGTCTTGCTGGGGAGCCCACGCCCACGGATGAAAAAGACAGAAGGACATTTATTTTGAAAAAAAGGACAGATGTAAATTAGTATTTTGTAGACGGAGACACAAATGCTAAGACTTCAGAATGTGGTGGAACTGAGACCCAGTGGGTAGTTGAGAGGACTGCTTTGAGAAGGCAAGAATTCCATTTCCAGAAGCTGAATGAAAAGATGTTAACAATTTTATTCAGGGAATGTTACGGGCTGAATATTTTTGTCCCCACCCTGTCACCTTCCACTTCGTATATTGAAGCCTCCAAACTCCAGTCTGATGGTATTTGGGGAGGGGACCTCTGGAAGGTGATGGATTTAGATGAAGTCATCGGGGTGGGGCCCCGTGATGGGGATAGCGCCCTTACATTTACCTAACAGAGATTTTGTGCTCTTATAAGAAGAGAAAAGGGCAGGGGGGTATCCTCTCTCCCTACACACACACCAAGGAAAGGCTATGTGAACTCACATAGAAGCGGCTGTTGACAAGTCTGGACGAGGGTCCTCACCAAGGACTGAATCTGCCGGCTCCTTCATCTTAGACTTCCCAGCCTCTGTGAGAAATAACTTGCTGTGGCTTAAGTCACCTAGTCTACAGTGTTTTGTTCTAGCAGCCCGAGCTGTGACGAAGGCAGGGAAATCAAACCTCACTTGGTCTAAAGGCACTGCTTTCTGCAGGCTGGGGCAGCTGCCTCTTCCCTGGGGCATTTGTGCAGTAGTATTGGCTGGGACCACTCGCAGCCCAGCCAGGTCCATCTTTTCTGAGCATGGTGGTCACAATAAAAAAAATGCCCTTTGTAAGCACTAGGGTTTTCAGCCTGGCCCTATCTTGGTAATGAGACAGTCAAGGAAAGAAACGAGAAACTCAAGTTTCTGGAAACAGAACGACTCAAATATGCATGACAGTCCCATAATTAGGTTGACCTCCAAATCAGGGTTTCCCTTTTACATTTTGCTGGTTTTCAGTTGAACCAAAGAAGTTAAAACGTCTTATTTACTCCTAAAAAATGTTACCATAAAAGAATTTTCTCTTGGTTCTTAATTAGTGCTGCCTTCTCACGTATCAAGTTGGGAGTTGAAACTTCTTTTCTCCAATTTAACAGACAGTAAGTTGCAGGAGTATAGACTTTTCCCTGCAGATTTCACACTGATAAGTAGTTTAAATGGCTCTACTTCTTGAGAAAATAATACGGACTGACTTGGTTGGTGAAAAACTCTAAAGAACGTCACTGGTTTAGGATACAGACTTAGTGGGAACAGGTGCCCAGCCAGCCCACACTCCAGCGTTCTCTGCTCTGAGTCTGACATTTTAATCCAGTGATTCAAGGGTCTGCAACCACCAGTTATCTGGACCAGCCAAAAATAGGCACAAAATCAGTTGCTTTGCATGATATCTCTGCAAAGTGTGTCACAAGGTTTCTCTGAATTGGGAGATTTTCCTGCTAATTTGGGAAGCAGCTGAGGAGACAGACAGAGGTCCCGACTGTCACAGGAATCCACGCTGTTCCCCAAGGCAGCTCAGGTCTTCCCCTGGCTCCCCAAAGTCAGCCTTTTCCCACAACAATGCTGATGGACTTCACCTTTATTTGCAAAATTAAGAAAAAGTTGTATTCATTGAAGGCAAGTAAAATCCTGCTGAGTACTGGCAAAGCCCGATTGGAGTTTTGTGAGGATCAGATGAACTGATAAATAAGTAGCACCTAGATCGTACTTGGAATATAGTAAATTCTCAAAAAATAGTTAGTCGTGTAGGCAGATTGTGTACTGGCCATGGTGAGGAGCTTCACCTGCAAAATCTCGGCTCCTCACAATAGTTCTACAAGACAGTTGGCAGTATTTATTTTACTGATAAGGAAGAAGAGCCTCAGAGAAGTTAAGTAGTTTATGTCAGGTCACACAGCCGCTGAATGACAGTTCTGGGGACTGGATCCAAGTCTGTCTTCTCCTCCTCCACCACCACCACCACCACCATATTCCTGTTACTGAGTCCAAACTCATTCTGCTCACTGCACAACAGGCCAATAAATCTGGAGATGAGGAATAGGAAGAACAACTTTATTTGAAAAGCCAGCAGACTGAGAAGATGGCAGACTAACGTCCTGGAACACCATCTTTCCCAAGTCAGGATTCAGGCTCCTTTTATACTAAGAAGCGAGTGGGGTGTGGTTGGTTGTTGCAGACTTCTTAAGGTCGGAGTTCTTTGTTTTTGCATCTGTCCACATCATGATGTTCCTGTAAACCTCCAACAAGACAAATGTTACTCTCCATTCTGCAACGTTTTAATCTGTGTATGAATGGAAACGTGTTTTACCCTGTAAGGTCAGAGCCTTGAGAAGGGGCTGTCCTGTATATTTCAGGCTACAGGCAACATTCTTTTACAAAAGGTGCAGAACCAGCGTGACTCAGCGCAGGAAACAGAGCCCAGGGTTAGAGCTAAAGGAACAGAACGAATACGGAGTCACGTTTGTTCTTCTCTGTTACATTCTCTCTAAAACTACTTCTCACAGTGGGATCTGGGCCTCTTGGAAGATTTGTGGAAGTTTTCTTATGGAGGTTGTTGTCTCTGAGTTTATAGTTTGAAAAATACTGCTTTGTGCAAGAGGTTGACAAAATGTTTTCGGTAAAGGACTAGATAGTATTTTATGTTCATGCTCTGTGGGCCATGCGGTCTGCGTTGCAGCTACTTAACTTTTCTGCTGCAGCTCACACCCTGGGCAATATTTAAACAGGTGGATATGCCTACCTTTGAACAAAACTTTATTTATGGACAGACACCAGTGATGGGCTGGATTTGGTCTGCAGGCTGTTGTTTGCTGATCCCTGCTTTATTCCATGTTGCCTTCTGTTCTCTTCAAACCCCTACATCCTTGAGGGCTCCAGTTTCTCTGTCTGTCTTCTTGGAAGCTTCTACTCTTATCTGCTCAGTTGTCACATTCTCTAAAGTTCCTGACCTCATGGAACTGACAATCTGGTGAGGAGACAGACAAGAGTATGTCAGGTGGTGAAGGGTAAGAAGAACAGGGCAAGAGGTTGGAGAGTGACAGGGCTGCCATTTTATACAGAGCCTCAGGGGGAGTGGTCCAGATAGAACAGCAAGTGCAAAGGCCCTGAGGCAGGCATGTTCCTGGCATGTCTGAGAAACAACCAGGAATCCAGAGTGGCTGGGGTGCCGTGAGTGAAGGGAAAGAGTGGTGGGAGAGAGGCAGACAGATCAGGGGCAGTTCACTCAGGCCTTGTAGGTCATTGCAGGGCATTATAATAGGCGGCCACTGGAGGGAGGGTTTGAGCAGCAGAGTGTCATGATCAGACTCACAGTACAAAGGGTCCTTTTCAGTAGCTGGGGGGGGGGGAGAGTCTGTAGGGTGAGAAGAGGTGGATGCTGGGAGCCATTTGGGAGGATAATGGTGGGGGAAGCCCACAGATTCTGAATGTATTATGAAGTCAGAGTCACATGCTTTCCCAACAGATTTAGTAGGGTATGGGAGGTAAATGAGGTCAAAGATAACTTGAGGTTTTGGCTAGAGCAGGTGGAAGGTCAGAGCTGTCCTTTGCTGAGATGAAGGACTGTGAGAACAGATCTGTGGGGACGATGAGGAGATCAGTTTGGATGTGTTATGTTGGGGCCATCAGTTGGCTATCCAAGTGCAGATGTCAAGTAGGCAGGGGGTTTTCAAGTTAGGAGTTTAAACAGGGGCTGTACCAATGAGAGTCAGCAAGGGATGGGCAGTCTTGAAAGCCAGGGGTCAGCTGGGATTGCTTAGGGAGTGAATGCAGGGAAAGGGTGGGCCAAGCTGGAGGCCATTATCCCTTCCTGCCCCATCCCCTTCCCCTGCCAGTTTCACACCTCAAGACTCTTACCTAAAACTTCCTTTCTAGTCTGCTATCTACAGAGCTACCAGGGATCCCTGGAGCTCAGCACCAGCCACGTCCTCCCCCCGGCCACCTTTGGTGTGTCTGTGCAGCCTGTAGGGCAGTGTGCAGGTGCCAGTCCCTCTCCTGCCCCAGTGTTCGCCCGCACTCTGCCCGTGGGCAAAGCAGAGTGAAGTTTTGCTGCTGTCCTTACCTGTCCTCAGTCTCCATGGTTCCTCCCATCTGGAAACACCACTCCCTTTCCCAACGTTATGTAATAAGTATGTGGCCACTGTGCTAAAGACGTGAAAAGATTCTAGAGAGATGTAAATTGTTGTAGTGTGAAGACCGACATCCTTTAAAAATATTCTCTCATGATGATGAATGAAGAAGGTGTCAGAGATGTGACTATATTAGGGAGATGCAGAGAGAGAGTGGGTGAGCTGAGTTTTAGCCGTGAAAGAAGTGAACGGGCCTGGTGGGGGGATGAGGTCAGCTGGTGCTGTTGCCAAAACTCGGCCTCTGTACCCCAATTACCAAATTAAGACTGGAGGACAGAGTTCTGGGTGAGGTCGAAAAGACAGCTTTATTTCTCTGCCAGGCGAAGGAAGTCGCAACGGGCTAATGCCTCCAAGACTGTGAGCCTACTGGGGAGAGAAGAGAGGGGGTTTTATAGCAAAATTTCAAGTGTTCAGGGGGGCAATGGTGGTTTCCATAGAGACTGCACACAGGGTGATGATTTGTTGCAAAGTTTTTCTTGTTTTTGCAGATGCAGCAGTCCCCTTCCTTTGGCTGAGTGTGTTGTTTTGTCTCTGGCCTTGGGAATCTCCTAATATTCTTGTGCCTAAAACAAAAGGTGCTTTGGAAGGGGGTCTGTGGAAAAGTGCTCTAGAGAAAACTTGTGCAGTTTAAAATCAGGCTGGTAAAAGCTTCTAGCATTTTAGGCAGGCTGAGGCCTGGGACCTCTTGCTGCAGTGTTTGTACTGGCTGGGACCTGCACCTTGAACAACAGCATACAGAGAAACCACAAGGGACTGAAAACAATAGCTGACATGCACGGTTGGGGTGAGTTATGAACAAGATGCACAAAACATCCTGCTGCTGTTTCTGAGGTGTTGGGAGCAAAAGCAGGGCCCTACACATGATCCGTGCACACAGCACCCCCAGGAGGATGGGCAGTCCACCCAAGGCACCGCCCCCACCTTCTAGCCCAACCCTGGTCAGCAACAACATGAGAAAGGCCATTTATACTGTTACACAATTAGGCAGTTACAAATACCATATGGTCACCAATGACAATATTCCCCACTCTAAATTCCTTCCTTCCATTTGGTGGTAGTTTTTAGCATCTGAAAAACGCATGAGATACTGTTATCTAGGTACTTCGGAGAGGAGCTACAGCAGAGAATATGGGGGAGGGGGTCTGCCCCAGGAAGGTCCCGTAGGGTCCTGCTTTGTAACAGCACTGTGGTCCTGTCCAGGGGTGGTGAGCAGGTTCCCAACAAGACTACAGATGCCTTAGGGTTGCCTGCAGGGACCCACGAGCTACATCCTAACAGGAGGGGGAATTCCTGGGAATAACTTAAGCAGGGTGCCCAGGGCACTGCTGGGCCCACCCCGAGCAGCCTGAGGCTTAGGAAGGGCAAATAGCTTTCTCATACTTCTGCCAAGTGAAATCGACTGATAATGCCTGCTTAGGTAGAGTCTTGAAGTCAGGTCTCAGGAGAAAGAATGTGGTGATTGATTAGTCATGTCTACCAGAGAGTGTGTGGGGCTGGGGGCCCCTGGTCCCAGGGTGTTTCTGAATTGAGAGGCTGCCCTGAGTCCAGGAGTTCTCCGTGCTCCCCACACACCCCTGGGGAATCATGCAGCCTGAACCTAACACCCAACAAGTTAGATTTGGCTTGAAATTAACCAGCTGAAGTGCAAAGTAACCAAATTTATTAGCTTTTAAAAAGTCACAGTTTTTCTCCTAGTGCTTTGGAGGTGACCCTTAACATTGCTGTGGTCTGTGTTTTACATCACAGAATGAATTACACAGAAGCTTCTAAAGTGAACACAAAGCATTTGAGAGAAAAAAAAAGATCCCAAGGAGCAGGAGATTTTCTTCACCAAAAGGAAATAATGTTTGTGAAAGTATTTCAAGCGCTGTAAAGTGCCCTATAAATGTAAAGATTTATTACTATGCGTAGCTGGAGGAAAACCAGCTCATAATAATGCTTAGAGTTATAGAACAGACTTCCTTACCACTTTTGCTTCCTACAATTAAGTTCTTCCTCTTGAAACTGGAGGAGAACCTCCGAGGACGGGCTTTGCCTGACCTGGATAAAGTCCTTGCTGGTGCGGGCAGGCTGAAGGCAGGGACCTGTGCCTGGCCGGGGCTCACGGTCCACCATTTTGATGGCCAGTTTTTCCAGGGGGATCCAGCCTGTGAAAAGTTGGCCGTTGCCTCCCGTGCTTGTGTGAGTTGGCTTCCTATGGGGAGGCCAAGCTACTCTTGGAAAATGACCGTCTGCTGGACAGAAAGACTCTGAACTAGACATTCCCTGCTCCCTCCCGAACCTTCCCCCACTCCCTTTCAGTACCTATTACATCCGGAACACAAATACTTTTTTTTTTTTTTTAATGTAGGTATTGGGGATTGAACCCGGTACCTTGTGCATGCTAAGCATGTGCTCTCCCACTGAGCTATGCCCACCCCTTCCCCACCAAATACTTTTAAGTACTGATCTCTTTGTAAGGCTGTGCTTCTGATTTCCTCCAAAGAGGTGTCTATCCAATTATTTCCTGTTTTCTTTAGTAAAGGGGTGAAAAATTACAAACAATAAGGTACAAATAATTTTCCCTGCTGGTATTTATTAGAAACAGGCTACAAGATACTCTTTGTCAATAAGCATCCAAAAAACTTTTGAACTGGCAGATAATTGAAGAATCTTCAAGAGGAGTATCTGAGCCACTGTTCTTGGATTCTGTATATATTCAGTTGACAAACAAACAGGATTGATTGTCCCAAACTAGACTAGAAGTTAGTCTCTCTACTTTATAGGGGGCCCTTGTCCCTCTGAGTACATCAGGTCAGCAGGTGAGCGATGCAGGGTGTACTGGCCTGGGTGCTGCCCCCCGTTACTGTGTGGCTCATGTCAGATGCACGTCAGGGGTAGTTCTCCCATTCTAGTGGTCTGGGTCGAACCAGTAGGCAGAGAGCACACAGTGATTTAAACAGGCGAAGTTTAATACAAAGAATTACCAAACCATGATCAAAGTGGGACTAAAGGATACATGAGAACTCCCAGTGGTGCCCCAGCGCTGGGGGAGCGCACCCAGGGAAGGACAGACCTGGAGGGGGTTCAGACCTTGTTGGAGAAGGTGGAGTTGACTGCACTGGGCGGCAGAGAAGTTCGCTGGTCTTCAGTCACTGGGCACGTGGGAAGCAAGCCTCCAGAGTTCAGGCAGGGTGGGCGAGCTGCCCTGGTGCTGGTGCGGGGGTGCAGCGCGGGGGGGCAATCAGTGCGGGAGGCCTGGAGGGCAGGTGTCTGTCTGGAAGGCCATATTGTCAGCAGGACAGCAGGGGACAAGACCCGGGGGAGGCAGTGAGTGAGCAGAGGGAATGGGGATGCCTGCGTGGGCAGGAGGCCTGGAGGGCCCTGATGTCTGTCCTGAGGAGACTGTGGGAGGGCTGTGCAGGGTGGGGAGCTTGCTGGGAGACCACACATTCAGGATAGGGGGCTGGGTGGAGCCCTACTGGATGCCCTCACCTCGTACCACCAACTCTCTCCCCTGCAACCCCCCCTCCAGCCCCCGCTGCTGAGAAAGCTGGACGCTGTGCTGCTGTGAAGGAGGAAGGCTTGAGGAATTCCCCCCATTGTTGCAGAGCATGTGTTGAAGGGTGAATCTGGAGCTGAGAGGGAACTACGTGGCTAACTGGCTTCCTCGGGTCCCCTTTCCTGCAGCGCCTGTGGCCTCAGGACATCTGTGAGGATGTAGGGTGCCCCCTCCCTCTGGGCTGCCCTGTTTGCCCCTTGGGACGGGCTCACCCAGGGGCGGGCTCTGCTTAAAAGACCACAGCCTCTCCTCTGGCAGCTGGGGCAGCGGAGGACAGTGCGAAGGACAGCGGTCGAGGAGCGTCATGACCCACGGGCCTGCCGCACAGCTTGGGGTGAAAGCATGTGTGTGTCAGGAACCGAGCAGCTGCAGGCCAGCGCTCTTGCCTGCAGCAGGAGTTAGGGCTTGAACTTGACCTTGTGGTTGGGGCAGTGCGTCTCTGCCGCTCACAGAGGGCACCTCACTCCCTCTCTCTTCAAGTCAACTGGAGGAGCAGAACACTCGAAGGATGTGTGTTTCTGCCGCTCTGGACCACCGCTCCCATCACAGCTTGGGCAGTTCCTGGAAGGAAGATTTCTTTACTGTCACAATTTAAGCACCGGGGAAGTTTCCATGTTTGTGGCCGCAAGGTCTGGACCCAGCTCTCAGGCCTGCGGGGTGAGGGGCCAGGTTTAGGTTTGGAAGGGCTAGGCCTTCTGCATCCCTCTGCCTGGGTCTGCACCTGGAGATTCTGACGTTGCTGATCTGATTTGGGCCACTGGAGTCGTTTCCCTGCACCAGCACCCCCAGCTCTGCCATATGCTTTGGAAGTGCAGCCAAGGAGAGGACCTTTGGTTTCAGTCTCCACCCTCTTGGGCTGACGCTCTCCTCCATTTACCTGTTTGTGTGTCTTGCTCAGCTGTCGCCTGCGAGCATTTTGAAGGCAGACAGGAGTCCTGCTTTAGACAGCAGTGAACACCGCGTCTCACATTAACCAGGTGCTCAACAACTCTTAAAAAACATAGACAAAGGAATTTAAGCATTCTCTCCCACTGTAAAGGTGTTGTTTCCTTTCTGGAAGTTGGAGTGCCCATTGAAAAGCCTATGAAAAAGGTAGGTTAAGGCTGTTTTCTGGCTGAGCTTTCGTGGCTGCTAACTCCTGGTGCAGAGACCAGAATGTCTCAGCCTGAAACCTACGTGGTTGGCTTTCCTGAGGGACAGTGAAGCTTAGTGAGGTGGCTGCAGGCCCCTCTCAGTCAAGGTCAGGATGCCCTGGACCAGAAAACCTGCTTTCTGACCGACCCTGAGAACTGTAACCGATAAGGTAGGTTTTGCTAGAATTCTCCAGTGTGAATGAGGCTGGGTTTGGGGATAAAAGGCATTGTCCTGCCTGCCACTCTGGCTCTGAGCCTAGGGGCTGATTTAATTAATCCTGGAAGGGGCCCTGACAGCTGGTGAGAGGCATTCTGAAGCATTCAGCCCAGCACGCCTGGCTGTGTGCCCCTGTCTTCCCGTAGCTGTGCCTGAGGCCTGTCCCCACCTTCCTTGGCCTTGGGAGCACCTGCGAGTCTGCCGGCCCCGTTCTGGGCTTGCGGATGCACACGGGAGTCACCCAGTTGAAATAACTCTGACCCTGGAGTCCTCATGTCAAGGTTCCAGACCTGCCCAGCATTTCTCAGCTCTGTCCCCTTGGTCCACCTTGGCTAGGGCTGTTTCCTCCTGCCTTGGGGAAGCGCCCAGCTTGCTCCACGGTGATGTCGCTGCACACAGCCCTGTTCCCAGCCTCCAGGTGGGCAGACACATGGGCACTCCTCACAGACCTCCTCTGCTCCGTAGGGAGCGGCACCGCTGAAGGTACAGGGCACCTAACGCGTGAATGGCTCCCACCTGTCTGGCCATCACCCTCCGAGAGGGAGCATGAAGGTGTGTGAGAAGCAGGTATGCTTGTGCACATGATGGTCTGGGCATTTTGCTGCGAGGGTAGCCTGCGTGTTGGGGACAACCTTACAGGACACAGGACGTGTTTATACACCAGACACATCTGGTGCTGCAGGATTAGCCTGGCCAGGGCGTTTCTCTTAAACATCTGGGAACAATTACTCTCTGTGTAACCAAACTGTGTGGCGGCCATGAGCGACTCCATGTTTAGGTGAATTACAAAAACAAGCAGACAGTCGGGCTCACAGGCTCCTCTGTGAAAACAGCAGATGTGAACTGTTGGCCAGAAACACCTAAATGAATCCTTTTACCTGGAAAGGGACCCGAGCCAGGTCCTGTCACAAATGTGCCACTGCCTGTGGCTGGAGCCACTGCAGCCACTTCTGGGACCCGAAAAAAATTTTGATTTTGACTTTTTGTCAAAGCCCACATTGTAGTGTGCTTTTTAGCTGTAAAGTATCTCTAGAACCCAAAAGATGACTGAAGACTGATTTGAATCTCACAGGTGATAGTCTATAAATTCAGAATTTCAGTGGATTTTCACTCACCAGAAAATGTACTCTGTTTCAAATTTTCATTGATTCTAAAACTCGATCCTCAACAATCTTAGATTGAAAGTTACTTTTATATCGAAGGTCAGATTCTCTAGACTTTCAGATGAGCTCAGAACATACCTAGAGCCGTGTACGGATAGTTTTGACTCCAGAAAGTCACCTCCTGCATAGTGAACGGGACCCCCAAGTCCTCCTGACCTGGTTACGGCGAGAGCCCTGCTCCTGGCTGCTGCTGTGTAATGTGAATGATTTCAGATGAGCCAATGACTTGTTCTCTCCAAACGCTTATCAAACACTAATTAAGGATGATAATCTATGTGGAGGTTTTTCAGGGAATAGTGAAGTAGTGAAATATGGCTCACAAATGAAAGTTTCTGCTTTTGCTGTCTCCCGTGTATGGCTCTTTGGGAGGCAGCCCCAGACAAGGTCTGTCTAAGAGACCTGTGGTCTTTGCTCAGGAGCAAGAGTGGTGGGTTTTTTTTTTTTTTTTGATTAAAAATAGACAAGTTGTAATTTAGGAAAACATGGATGCATGTGGATTTTAAAATTGGATTGAGAAAGTTGTGGTGAAGTGTCGGGACCAGTCTTTAATTACGGCTCTCACAAGCCCTGTACTTTGTCATGCCAGGTGGAGCGTGGGCATCATCGCTGAGCACCCTCTTAACCAGGGCATCAGGCATCTCTCCATGGAGCTTTCTGTTTCTATAGTGACAGAAAAGCAGAAACAGAGCGGGGCAGAGGATGCTGACTTGGGTACCTGGGTCGCTAAGGATCTTAAAGACGGCACAAACCTCAGTGAGCCCTGAGAGAAGGGAGTGTTCTGTTGAGGGATTTCAGTCGATCACTGAACTAGGGCTGTCTGGTCACCGAGTTAAGTTAATGAATTACTAAGGGAAAGAAGTGGAGGAGAATACTCTGCTGATTTTGAAATCCTGTGGTTATTGAGAAGAACATGAGTTTTATGTATGGTTGACACTAAATAAAGAAACTGAACGTTTAATCAGAGAGTGTTTGAGGATAAAGGACCTTTGAGTCACCAAGCCAGGATCCAGATGCGTAATGGAGAGGAGCCAGGTGGGCAGGTGGCCCCAGGGGCCTGGAGAGCAATGCCTTAAATAAAGGGTGGGCGCTGCTTCCGCCTGGCCTCCTGGGCCTGGAAGGGTTGGGCCCAGGTTTCTAGATCTTCAAGAGAAGCCGGAAACTTGGACTTTTATGTAAATCTTTTCACTGTTGGCAACTAAACATATATTTTAAAATGTCTCACAGAGAAAAAAATGTGGCAATGAATATATATATATATTCATGTATAACTGAAAAATTGTGCTCTATGCTGGAATTTGACACAACACTGTAAAATGATTATAAATCAACAAAAAATGTTAAAAGATAAAATAAAATAAAATGTCACGTGAGCCAAACTGAGCATGGCAGTGAGCTGCCAATTTGCGCTCTGATATCCCCGGTCTCTGTCATTTGACAGATGCCATAACCGGCTAGCCCCACATCCCACCACTGGTTTGGGGGCAGCCCCAGGCCCGGAGGCCCAGCCTCTTGTGTCAGAGGCTGATAATCTTTTCTTCCCAAGGGCTGATTTCTGGGGACGCTCTGGAGTGACTGGGGTGTGCAGGGTTTCCTGGCTAGCGGGCGGCTCACCCTGTAGCATTCTTGAAAGCTCTTCCTAGAAGTCCACAGTCACAGCCAGCTGGACTTCCCTGAGGTGTGGCTTCTGCTCCTGGGTGTTCATGTCACACATGCCAGGTGGAACTGGATTCTTGGCCCGTTTGTGTGTTTTCCTAGGATATCAGTCAGTGGACCTTCCCTGGAGTGTCGCGTTAATACCCACAGACTTGGACCCTGAGACTGACTTGTCGGCATGGAAAACACTGCACACAAATGTGGCAGAGTAGGAAGGAATCACCAGGACTGGGTGAAGAGGGAAAAGCTCCAAAGAGATTGGGACCCCCATCTCCCCGAACCCTCTTCAAGTTTCTGCTCTTGGTCTGCAGCCTACTCTGAGACTTCTGCCCTGCCCTAGCAGAGCTGAAGTTAGGTCTCTTTGGCACCTGTTCTCAGAATGGGGCCCCAGGCCCCTGCATCAGATCACCTGGAGATGATGGGAAGTGGGGAGTGTCCTGAGCCCCACCCACCCAGACCATCAGAATTAGAATATTGGAGTGTGACCCGGGAAGCTCCCTTTTAGACAGCTCCCCAGGAGGTTAGCGTGTGCAAAAGTTTAAGAACCACTGTTCACCTCCTACACTGCTGGTGGGAATGCAGTTTGCTGCAGCCACTGTGGAAAACAGTATGGAGATTGCTCAGAAGACTAGGAATAGACTTACCATATGACCCAGTAATCCTGCTCCTGGGCATAGATCCAGAAGGAACCCTACTTCAGGATGACACCTGCACCCCAATGTTCACAGCAGCACTATTTACAATAGCCAAGATATGGAGACGGCCTAAATGTCCATCGACAGATGACTGGATAAAGAAGATGTGGTATATTTACACAATGGAATACTATTCAGCCATAAAAACTGACAACATAACGCCATTTGCAGCAACATGGATGTCCCTGGAGAATGTCATTCTAAGTGAAGTAATCCAGGAGGAGAAAGAAAAATACCATATGAGATCGCTCATATGTGGAATCTAAAAAAAAAAAAAGAACATAAATACAAAACAGAAACAGACTCATAGACATAGAATACAAACTTGTGGTTACCAAGAGGGTGGGGAGTGGGAAGTGACAGACTGGGATTTTAAAATTGTAGAATAGATAAACAAGATTATACTGTATAGCACAGGGAAATATATACAAGATCTTGTGGTAGCTCACAGTGAAAAAAAAATGTGACAACGAATATATGCATGTTCATGTATAACTGAAAAATTGTGCTCTACACTGGAATTTGACACAACATTGTAAAATGACTATTACTCAATAAAAAAATGTTAAAAACAAAAAACAAAAACCACTGTTCAAATGCTACTGAGTCTGAGCTCATACTGCTCGCCTCACAACAGGCCATCGAGAGACCAGGTGTTGGGGCAAGGAGTAGTGACTTTATTTGGAAAGCCAGCAGACCGAGGAGATGGTGGACTAGTGTCCCAAGGAACCGTCTTGCCCAGGTTTAGATGCTAGTTTTCTTTCATTGAGCAAAAAAGAGGAGGTGAGGATGTAGAGTAAAAAAGGTGATAAGTTGTTGCATATATTTCCTGGTTCTGGCCAGACTCCAGAGGGGGCGTGTTAATTCCTTCCTGCAGCCATTCATTGGTGGTCCTGGTCAGGATATTTCCTGTGAGCTTAAACAAAAGTAGTTTATCTTAATACTCAGGCATGGGAGGCAGGAGTTTTGGAGATGGGCCATTATGTATACGTTAAGCTGTAGGCAACATCCTTTTAGTGACTAACCTGTAGCAAAATCAATAGAATACAAAGTCAAAGTCAAAGAAACAGATCCAATATGGAGTCAGATTTGTTCTTCCCTGTTACACTAGGGATGGCAGAGGCACTGGGAAATAGGGCCTTGTGATTCCAAGTCACGCTCTATGGGCCCCACCATGCAGGGATGCCAGCAGATCAGAGGAGTAGGCGATCAACTGGCCGGTTCTGGCTCACAGCCCAGAACCCAGGAGGCAGCATTAAGTGGTGGCCCCCGGACTGGTTTCACTGGTGTGTGAACAGCGTTATCACACAGAGCCCTGTACCTGGGATTTAATGCTCTATGGTCATAGTTTTAAAGTTCCTAGTTTTACTATTTATTTTGTGCCTGTTAAGCGAAGGCTAATGGGACACGGGAGCAAGAGCCAGGGGCTTGGAGCCTGTGCGCATGTGCGGTGTGCCTGCCTCTGTCTCTGCCTCTCTAGGACCAGGATGCTTTCGTGGGCTGCCCTCCCTGCCCCACCTGGTGACTTCCACTGCCCCGGGCCCCAGCAGGGGCCTGGGTGCAGGTGGGCGCGTGCTGTCTGCTCGGTTGAGGGGGTGGGCAGTGGCACCAGTGTGGGTCTGCACCAGCCCAGTGGGCATCCCTGAGCTCGAGGAAGCACTAGTAAATCCCAGGTGAAAGTACCACCAGACAGGTCAAAAGAGAGGCCACTGAGAAAGGAAAAAGAGTTTTTCCTGCTTTGTGAACATGGGGCCCCACATTTTTAGTTTGCACTAGATCTTGCAAATTGCATAGCTGGCCTGGGTGACCGTGTGCGTAAATCGTGTTCTCGGTGGACCTGTTTTATCGGCGGCTCATGTGCGTGAAATACGGTGCTCCTTTCCCTGGTCTTCTCTTTTCCTCCATCTCACCCGCTCTTCCTTCTGATCGTAATACACGAAGTCTCCCGTATGTCGACAGCTTTCTTTACATTTCACACCCCCGTTCTTTCAACGGAAGTGAATCATGGGGGTTTTTGAAGAATGAAACAGTAATATGGTAAACATCCTCTGTAAATTTCAGGTAAGAGTTTGGCAGATTTTACAGAGAATCGGCGAGAGCCGTCACTTTCGCATGGTTTCTCGAACTGTTCAGTGTTCCATTTTAAGTGAACGAATCTGCTTCTGTCTGGGCTTAGCTGTCTAGGAGGGTCTTGCTCAGCCTCACCTTGGCAGCCTCACCAAGTGGGCAGGATACACGGGGTGCTCTGTGGGTGTTTTTAGAAGGATGGGATGTGTGGATTGGATGTGCCAGCGTGTCTGCAGAGGTTTTAATGTTTATTGTGTGAAGGGCTGAGCAGCTGATGAACACTAGGCCTGGTTATTTTCAAATGAAAGTTGTTGCAGCCTCAGTTGAGCGTGCTCTGCCTAAGACACTCCCCTCCCTCCCTCGGCTTCTCCTGGGTTTCCTCTGGTCCCTCTGGCTGATCCTCTTCAGCCTCCTTTTCTTTGAGGCAATCTCTAAATGTTGGAATTGCAGAGGGCTTATTTCTGTGCCTTTCTTTCCTCCTCATTAGATACTCTGTTGTAGCTAAGGACACAGCCTCAGGAGCCAGCCTAATCCGGGTTGAGTTGCTGTTAATTGTGGTGCCAGAGGACAAGGGAGTGAGAGTTTGTGAGTACAGGCATACCTTGTTTTGTTGCACTCTGCCTTGTTGTGCCTCACAGATACGTTTCTTACAAATCGGAGGTTTGTGGCAACCCTGCACTGTCACACGATGGTTAGCATTTTTGAGCAGTACTTTGTACTTTTTGTTGTTGTTTGGAAGCAAAAAAATGTTTACCTTTATAACTGAGAATTTCAAAGCAATCTTGTCAGCTTATCAATGAAAGTTTTTAAATTGAAGTATAGTTGATTTACAGTGTTTCAGGTGTACAACAAAGTGATTCAGTTATATACATATATATTATATACAGATGTTTTTTCAGATTCTTTTCCATTGTAGGTTATTGCAAGATATTCAATATCTTGTAATACATAGTGCTATACGGTAGGTCTTTGTTGTTTATCTGTTTTATATAGAGTAGTGTGTATCTGTTAATCCAAATTCCTAATTTTTCTTTCCCCCACTTTCCCCTTCAGTAGCCATGAGTTTGTCTTCTATGACTGTGAGTCTATTTCTGTTTTGTAAATAAGTTCATTTGTATCAGTTTTTTAGATTGCTCATATAAGTGGTATCATATGATATTTGTCTTTCTCTTTCTGACTTACTTCACTAAGTATGATAGTCTTTATGTCCATCCATGTTGCTACAAATGGCATTATTTCAGTCTTTTTATGGCTAATTTTCATATGTGTGTGTGTGTGTGTGTGTGTGTGTGTGTGTGTATCTTCTTTATCCATTCACCGGTCAATAGACATTTAGGTTGCTTCCATGTCTTGGCTGTTGTAAATAGTGCTGCTGTAAGCATTGGGTGCATGTATCTTTTTGATTAGAGTTTTTGTCTTTCCTGGGTATATGCCCAGGAGTGGGTTTTCTGGATCATATAGTAACTCTATATTCTTAGTTTTTAAGGAACTTCCGTACAGTGGCTGTACCAATTTACATCCCCACCAACAGTGCAGGAGGGTTCTCTTTTCTCCACACCCTCTCCAGCATTTATTATTTGGAGACTTTTTGGTGATGGCCTTTCTGACCAGTGTGAAGTGATATCTCATTGTGGTTTTGATTTGCATTTCTCTAATAATTAGCAATGTTGAGCATCTTTTCATGTTCCTGTTTGTCATCTATATGTTTTCTTTGGAGAAATGTCTATTTTGGTCTTTTGCCCATTTTTTTGATTGGGTTGTTTGTTTTTGTTTGATATTGAGCTGTATAATCTGTTTTATATTTTGGAAATTAATCCCTTGCTGGGCGTCTCACTTGCAAAGATTTTCTCCCATTCTGTAGGTTGTCTTTTCATTTTGCTTATGGTTTCCTTTGCCGTGAAAAAACTTTAAAGTTTAATTAGGTCCTGTTTGTTTATTTTTGCTTTTATTTCCATTACTCTAGGAGATGGATTCAAAAAAATATTGTTGTGATTTATGTCAGAGTGTGTTCTGCCTGTGTTTTCCTCTAGGAGTTTTAGAGTATCTGGTCTTACATTTAGGCCTTTGATCCATTTTGAGTTTATTTTTGTATATGGTGTTAGAAAATGTTCTAACTTCATTCTTTCACATGTAGCTGTGCAGTTTTCCCAGCACCATTTGTTGAAGAGACTGGATCCCATGGGCAGTATCTTCAAGATATGTCTGTACTCCAATAAAATAACTACTATTATAGAATTCTGTGTCCTGAAAAAATACCCTTTAAAGGTGATATGATATCAAAAGCACAAACAACAAAAGAAAAAAACAGGTAAACTGTACTTCATCAAAATTAAAAGCTTTTGTGCTTCAAAAGACACCACTGAGAAAGTGAAAAGACAACTTCATAGATTGGGAGGATATTTTTGCAAACCATATAGCTGATAAAGGGCTTGTACCTACAATATATAAAGGATTCTTACAACTCAATGACAAAAAGATAAATAACCCAGTTTAAAAATGGGCTAAGATTTTGCAAAGACATTTCTCCGTAGAAGATATACAGATGACCAATAAATACACGAAAAGATGCTCACAGTCGTTAGCCATCAGGGAAATGCAAATTGAAACCATGAGATACTTACATTTATTAAGATGGCCATAATCAAAAAGGAAACAAGTACTTGCAAAGTTTAGGAGAAGTGGGAGCCCTCATGAATTGCTGGTGGGAAGGTAAAATGGTGTAGCTGCTTTGGAAAACAGTCTAGCAGTTTCTTGAAATATTAAACATAGAGGTGCCATGTGACCCAGCAATCCTACTCTGAGGTGCAGTACCCAAGAGAAATGAAACACATGTCTATACACAAACTTGTACACAAATATTCATAGTACTGTTATTCCTAGTTGCCCCAAAGTAGAAACAACCCAGTGTCCTTCAGCTGATGAATGGGTAAGTCAAAGTGGTACATCCATATAATGAAATATAATTTAGCAGTAAGGGGATGATGTACGAATAAATGCTGTAGCATGAAAGAACCTTGACAGATTTATACTCAGTGAGACAAGGTAGCCACAATCATATAGTATGATTCCATTTATATGAAGTGTCCTGAATAGGCAAATCTATAGAGACAAAAAGTAGATCAGTGGTTTGTGGGTATAGAGAGGGTGTGTTTGCAGGAATGAGGAGTTACTACCAGTGGATATGTGGTTTGTTTTTGGGGTGGTGGAAATGTTCTAAAATTGATTGTGGTGATGGATGGACAATGCTGTGAATATACTACAGGCCAGGGAATTGTACACTCTAAATGGGTGAACTGTACGGTATGGAATTATATCTCAATAAAGCTGTTACTGAAGAAAAAAAAAAGGAGGTAAAATAGAGATGTTTCTAGAAAATAAGAACTGAGGGAATTTGTTGCCAGTAGACTCTCACTAAAGAAATACTAAAGAGAGTTCTTTAGGCAGAAGGAAATTGTCACAGGTGGAAGCACAGAAACGCAGGAAGGAATGAGGCACAAGAAACAAAGCAAAAAGGTGGGTAAATTTAAATGAACATTGGCAGCCAGAATAATACTGTATCACAGGGTCCAAAATACATTTCTCTGTATGTCAAAAGGTATAGACCATATTAAAGTGGTCTGTCACCTCACACTAATCAGAATGGCCATTAAAAAGTCTACAAATAATGAATACTGGAGAAAAAGGAACCCTCCTACACTGTTGATGGGAATGTAAACTGGTGCAGCCACTATGGAGGACAGTATGAAAGTCCCTCAAAAAACTAAAAATAGACTTACCCTATGATCCAGCAATCCCACACCTGGGTATATATCCATAGGAAACTCTAATTTGAAAAGACACATGCAGCCCAATATTCATAGCAGCACTATTTACAATAGCCAAGACATGGCAACAACCTAAATGTCCATCAACAGATGACTGGGTAAAGAAGTTGTGGTATATTTATACAATGGAATGCTACTCAGCCATGAAAAAGAATAAAACAATGCCATTTCCAGCACCATAGATGGACCTAGAGATTATCATACTAAGGGAAGTAAGCCAGAAAAAGAAAGACAAATACCATATGATATCACTTATATGTGAACTCTAAAAAAAAAAAAATCATACAAATTCTATTTACAAACCAAAAACAGACTCATGGACCTAGAAAACAAACTATGGTTACCAAAGGGGAAAGGGCAGGGAAGGATAAATTAGGGGTTGGGGATTAACAGACACACATTACTATATATAAAATAGGTAAACAACAAGGACCTACTGTGTAGCACAGGGAACTATATTCAATTTCTTGTAATAACATAAAATGGAAAAGAGTCTGAAAAAGAAAAAATATATATGTATGTTTGTATACATATGTATAACCGAATCACTTTGCTGAACATCTGACACTAACATTGTAAATCAACTACACTTCAATAAAAAAATTTTTAAAAAAAGAAATAAGAAATGATAAATCAAGGGTTAAAAAAAAATAAAGTGGTTGAGTGTCTTGAAATTTCCTGGGAAGTGTTAGCACTCACTCATAGTAGGTTCTGCTGAGTCAGGAAGCCATGTGATTACCTAGAGGTTAAATTACTGAAAGAATATGTAACTAGGAATAAATAGAATAATAGAAAGAAAATATGGAATAATGAAAAATAGTAGATTAAACCAAAAGATGCCAAGAAAGAAGGAAAAAGGAAACTATAGCATGTAGATCAAATCCTAAACAATAGCAATCACTTTAGGTTAACAGACTTTGTTAAATACTTTTGTTCAAAAACTGAGATTGTCCGATTGGATAAGAGACTATATCCTACTTACAAGGGACACATCTTGAATATATGAGTACCAGATGTTGTAAGGAAAAGTCTGGAAGAAGATAAACTGCGTGGCTCTCACTCAAAGAAAGTGGTATGTCCGTGCTAGTAACAGACGGCATAATGTTTAAGGCAAGAAATGTTACTAGAGATAGGGAGGAAATCTCACGGTGCCAAAAGACTAGGAAATTGTATCTTCACTAAGAAATACAAATCAATCAATCCGTCAATCAAATATTGTCAGAATTAAAAGGAAAAATAGAAAAATTTGCATTTGTATTGGGAGATTCACACACCTGTCTGTAGGGCAAGCAGGTTAAGGGCAGTGAGGAGAGAGGAGATTTGAGAATCTCATTTAACAAACACTGCAGCTGTGGAGTGTGCATCCTTGGCAGCAAGTAACTTCAAAGAATTGAAATCATACAAAGTATATTTTCTAACCATAGTGAAATTAAGCTAGCAATTAACAATAAAAGAGATGTTAGAAAATTCCTAAATAGTTGGAAATTATGTAATATACTTCTAAATAACCCCTGGGTCAAAGAAGAAATCCCAGTGGAATTTAGACAATATTTTGGACTGAAGATAATAAAAACATGGCATATTGGCTCTCGTGGTCTGTAGCTAGACCTTACTTAGAGGAAAATTACTGTCTTAAATGCACATAATTGAAAAGAAGAAAGACTGAAAATATTTAGATTTTATACAGTAGAAAAAAAGACAGCATATTTAACACAAAGAATGTGGAAGGAAGGAAATAATAAAGATAATAGAAATTAATGAGCTAGAAAATAAACTTAAAAAAAGCAATGCAATCAAGTGTTGGTTTTTTGAAAAGACTAGTAAGTGAAAAAGGACCTCTATTAAAGAAAACATGGGAAAGCACAACTTTTCACTATCTGGAATGAAAAAGGGGGACACCACTACAGATCCCCAAGTCACAAAAAGTTAGCTGTAATTATTAGGTTCACCATTGCACTTGTGGATTTCAACCGCCGTGTTTTTATTCATGCCCCAACCCCCAAATCGATTTCTCTACTCAACACCTCTACTTGTTTTAGACATAACATGTTAAAAACAAAAATCCCCAATTTTTATCCTATCTCCCCGTCCCCAACAGCTTTTTTGTGTAATGTTTCTTCTGTTGGTAAATGATGATTCCACCGTTGATTCATTTGCTCAAGCAAGAAACTCTCTGTTCAATCACCAAGTCATTCTGACTTCTCCTTCCTCCCTCCCCGCCTTTCCCTGTATCACCCCCCTCCCTTTTCTTCTCTCTGTTTCCACTGCTTCCACCATTGTCCAAGCCACCTTCAAAGCACCCCTAACCTCTGCAGTGGCCTCTTCATTTGTCTTCCCCCTTCGGTCCCCACACTGCAAAGCTAATCCCGCGTGCATCTGTTTACAGCCAATTTCATAGCTTCTCGTTGCCTTAGAATCAAGTCTAAAATCTGCTGTGGTCAGGAAGCCTCCCCGTCCGGAGCCCTTGGCTGCCTTCTTTTAGTACCTTGACTACTCATACTCCTCCTATGTCGGGGCTTTTAAATCCATCCTACTTCAGCTCCCTATCCCTGAACTCCTCCCCCAATAGAAATAGGAACAGAAACAACAAGGTGACCAAATCCTTGTCCCCCTTATTTCCCTGTTTGGTGGCTGGTCCCATCCACAGCCTTGAGTGCTCCCTGGAACCTGGACTGTCATGCTAGGACGTAGCACAGTGCCTGGCACTGAGAAGCAGCACAGGAGATGATTATTCATCTGAATGAGTAATAATGGGCCAGTAATAATCCTGACACTTGGTGCTTGATTGTTTTTCAACATGACTGAAGAGACACAGAAAATGGGAAAAGATACCTGTAAGCACAAGGAAATACAGCTCAGCCCTTTCAAGAGAGAAGTTTAATGCATTTTTGGTTTTTTAATTTAATGATAGAAAGGTCCTTTAAAATAACTCAAATATTTACCGGATTATCACACCCGCTCACTTTAAGCTCTTAATGGGAGAAACCTTGCCTTTGTCTCTTTCCTGTAGAATTTGGCAGAGGTCCTCGCCTTTGGTTGGTGAGCTGTGCAATTCTGTTGACTTAAATAGAAGTCTGGGGCTTGGTTTGGAAACTGCCTAAATCAATTTCAGGACGTTGCTTCTCTCGCTGAGGTTGCTGGCCATAAATAACATAACTTATTAAAGATTTCTGAGGAAGTCAAATCCAACCGCTTTCAAAGTAAATGTATTCATATTATTTCATAACCCACACATGCTGGATCCTCAACAATACACTGGTACTTCACCCTTAAACATTTATTAAATACCCATGATATACCTGTTGTTCTGAAGAGTCTAAAAGGGCCCCTGGAGATCTAGAAGTTTAAAGATGATTTATTAGGGCTCGCCAACAGGACCGGTTTCTTCTGATACCATGTAAATTCGTTTCATTTGGTCTTTCTCTTCAGGAAACTGACCCAGTGTTGCTTTTATTTTTAAAATACATAAAATTACATCTTTATATGAAACTTCATTTTTCAAAAATTGAGGTATAGCTGATTTACAATGTTGTGTTAATGTCTGGTGTACAGCATAGTGATTCAGTCATACGTACATATGTGTATATATATATATATATATATATATATTCCTTTTCATATTCTTTTTCATTATAGGCCATTAGAGGGTATTGAATATTGTTTCTTGTGCTATACAGTGGGACCTTGTTGTTTATCTGTTTTATATATAGTAGTTAATATCTGCAAATCCTGAACTCCCAATTTATCCCTCCCCACCTCCTCTCCCCTCTGGTAACCATAAGTTTGTTTTCTATGTCTATGAGTCTTTCTTTGTTTTGTAAATAAGTTCATTTATGTTCTTTTTCTTTCAATTCTACGTATAAGTTATATCATATGGTATTTATCTCTCTCTGACTTACTTCACATAGTATGATGATCTCCAGGCCCATCCATGTTGCTGCAAATAGCATTATTTTATTTTTTATGGCCAAGTAGTATTCCACTGTATATATGTGTGTGTTTGTACATATATACACATACACACACATATATACATATACATATATACACACACATATATACATATACATACATACATATATATATGCACACACACACCCCCCCCACAGCTTCTTTATCCATCATCTGTTGGTGGGTATTTAAGTTGCTTCCACGTCTTGACTATTGTAAATAGTGCTGCTATGAACATTGGGGTGCATATATCTTTTCGAATTTGAGTTTCCCCAGGTATATGCCCAGGAGTGGGATTGCTGGATTGGAGGGTAACTCTATTTTCAGTTGTTTAAGGACTCTCCATACTGAAACTGTTCATTTTTTATTGTGAAATGCATTATCCATATGAAGGGAATGAACGTGGAAGGCATGTGTGGTTTGGAGGATAATGAAAACGCCCTGTCCTCACCACCCATCTTAGGAAATGGCTGAGGGCAGCCACGGCGTGGGCACCTCCACCCAGTTTCTCTGCAGTGGCCCATGTGGGGTGGGGGAACCATAGGCCACAGAAGCTTGAATGGCTGAGCCAGGGTTTTGTGAAGGTTTTATTAAGAATTGTGAAAGGGGTGTGTGGCCCTGCTGGTTGGAAAGCACTCTTTCCTGTCTTGTTTTGCTTGTCATCTAATCCCAGTTTCGAGTCACTGCTGCTTTAGAAGGAACCACAAAGCTGAGGGTGGCCATCCACTTTGACTGCCTGGTGGCAGGAGCACCATTTGAGGGGGAAGCAGTGCAGCTCTCTCATAACTGACCATCTGATGCTCTGACTGCCTGTGGGCCTCTCTGAGAGCTGGGATGAGCCTGGAGTGGCGCTCGCAGGGCACCCACGGTGATCTGGGCCCCAGAACAAGAAGGGGCCCACAGCCGGGCTTCATTTCTGAGCCAGGAGCGGGGCTGGCTTCGTGGGTGTGTGACCAGTGCAGTCTGAAAGGCCCTGTGCTTGCAGCTGCTACTTTGAACAAGTCTTCATACTTTGGTACGATGGGACGATGGAACACGCTCGGGGACTTGGAGCCACAGCTCATGGGAGTTTCACCTCCTGCTGCCTCTCGCCTCCCTGGGAGCGGTTTGAGGGTGACCACTCCCCTCCTCCCTGGGGCTCCAGGCCTTTCCACCCAGCAAATGCTGCTGTCCTCTGTCCCTGGTGGGGGACTTGGGCTCCGGAAGGGGCAGGGCCAGGCATGCATGCTCTGTGGCATCTGAGGGCTGGGCATGCGATGGCAGTCCTGCCTTGAGCCTGTCGTGTCATGGTGTGTTCAGCGAGCACCTTTTGGGGGTGAGCCCCTCACCTCCTACTCTTCCAGGCACTGAGCACTTGGGTGTGGAATTACAGTCCCGGGGGGGCTGCCTGTCTGCTGTGGGTCGAGGTGGCAGGCTTCTGGGAAGTGGAGATTGACTGAAAGCAACAACCATCAGATGTTGCTCACCAATCTATGGGTCTCCTGGGCAGTTCTGCTTTGGGCCAGTGTAATAACTGCTGGCTCTCTCCTGTGTCTGCCGTCTGCTGGTGGGTCATCTGGAAGCTTGGTGACCCAGACTGGCCTCACCCAGTGTATGGCAGTGGGCGGGCTGTCGGCAGGGCCCTGCCCCTTCCGGAGCCCAAGACCCCCACCGGGGACAGAGGACAGCAGCAGGTACACCCAGGGACCCTGGAGGCCGGCTAACCCAGCTGTCTTCATGTGCTGGCAGAGTCCCAGGGGCAACAAGGGAGGCCAGCCTGAGTGAGCAAGGGTTTTTCAGGTCTCTACCAGGTCACATTTGCTACTGCATTGACCGAAGCAAGGCCAGCCCTGGTTCCGGGAGCAGAGAAGGAATCCACCTCTTGATGGAGGGAGCTGCACAAATTACACTGCAAGGGATGTGGGTGCAGGGACGAGAGGAACCGATGAAATGACATAAGCAAATGACATCTATTTTAGTTTTTTTCTTCCACAAAAAATCAGCATATATTTTCCCATTTCTGAACCCAAATTAGCTCAATGGACAGACCTCGGGTGTATTTATAGAACAGTTCCATGGAGATCTATTTCAGAGTTCCCCAGAACTTTATTGCCCAGACTAAGGATTACTTTAGACCTGCTGCCAAACCCAGATAATCATTAAGCCACCCCAGGAACATGCCACTTCACTGGATTAAGGAAAGAAAAGAATATATAAGTTGAGACATGACATCAGCCTTGTTTTAGATATTTTTCCTCCCCCAGGATGGTGTGTCTGCCGTTTCTTGAATGCACTGGCTTTGTGGGAACAGTCAGAAGAACCCCAGTGACCTTGGGCAAGCTGTCCGCAAGGAGTGGAGGGCTCTTTCCATGGCTCCAGAGATCCAGGGCCCATTTTAATGGTTGGTTTGGACCTGGAGGAGCAGCACCACATTCCAGCGTATTTGGAAGGGTCCCTCCAGTGGCTCTGTGACTGACCCCTCCTGAGCACCCTGTCCCCCACCAGGGTCCTGGCTACAGGTTTAAAGCCTGCAGCCTGGTCCTCCTGCCATGACTGTCACTGTCCCTAGCCTCCCCAAACTGCTGTCCTGTGGTCGCCCTGTAATGTTATCTTCCCGCAGGGCTCCTGGCTTTGTCCTGTGTCCTGAAGTGCCCGGCAGTGTCCTGGCCACCGAACCTGGAGCCAAGAAAGGAGCACAGGGGACATGCGGCCAGGGGATCAGGGCTGACATGAAGATTGCCAGAGTCAGGAAATTCCAGGGCCCTTAAGTCATTTGGGAAGACATTTGACTTGAGAGGCCCAGGGAGGGGATCTGATTGCCTCTGTGTCCGCAGGAGCTGAGGTTCCCGTCAGGAGCTGGTCTGGCAGGCAGGTGTCTTTAGAATCCTCCACTCTGCAGGCAGGGGCTGGATAGTTCCATCTACCCCGTTGTAGTAACCAGACTAGGGTTAATCTCCACTCACTCACTGCCTGTTGGCGTTGCTGCATTATTTTGTAACTATTCCTTAGTTGTCCCTGACAAGATTGAAGGATGCATTTGGGGTACCTTTCAGTTTGTAAAAATGATGCCCAACCCCAGGGTATGGAGGGGATTTTACTGTTTCAGGGGGTCAGTCTAGCCGAGAAGTCTTGGATTTGTACCCGTTGGCTCATGTGATGGTTTAAATATTAAGACGTGTGCATCTGGGGTGTGATGATGGCGGGGCTCGTGCTGTGGAATGGAGCAGGCAGGGTGTGTTGATTCATTTGACATCTTCACAGGCTGCCCACGTCCTTGGGGCCCACTAGTGCACATGTGCCCGGCTCGCCAAGAGGGGGCAGTGTCTGACCTTACCCCCTTCCTGTAGCCCTACTGGGAGGACCTCACACACACTTCTCGAGGGAATAAAAGGCGCAGAGTCATCGTTTCGGTTTTAATTGAACGACTTGCCAGCACACATCGCCCAAATGTTAATTAGGGAGGCAGGGTCCTGACACCTGGCCATGGAAGTAATGGCAGCCTTCCTCCTGGCAGGGGCGGGGGCTGGGGCAGCTTTAGGGAAGATGCCTGGGTCTCCGAGGCCATGGCTTCTAATTATAGCAGAAGGAATATAACTGAGGATGAACGTCCACACATTTTGACGGCTGATTTGGATGGCTTGTTATTCTCTTCTTGTTCTGTTGGCAGGTCATGCTTACTTGACAAAAATGATCTTTGAGGAAAGGAAGTGTGTATGTGTTCCTTGGTGCCCAGCCCATGCCTGACATATAATTTTGTTAAAATCGCTATGGAAATGGCAGTAGTTAATGATGCCTTGAATGTGAGGAGAGGGATGATGAGAGCAGGCAGTCCTGCTCAGGTTTGGGACACTGTTGTCAGAAGCTGGGGAGATGGTGGGCTTCCTGTTGTGATCTGGGGCTGGCGGGAGCGCATGGAGACGGAAACTTGGTGCGGGGTGGGCGTGTTGAGGCAAACCAGATACTTGCCCTGGTGGCTGGGAATAAAATCAGAAGGTATGGGGTGGAGATAATGTGGCAAATACCCATGGTTGCCTGTAAGGATGGGCTTACTGGTGGCCCCCAGGAATCCACCTCTGCCCCAAGTAAGGAGAGCATAGGGTGATGGGGGAGCAGTGAGGACCGAAAGCCCAGGACAGGGTCGCTCTGCTTTTCGTCCACTCCCTGCTCTTCTCCAATTAGGCGCCTCTAATTAATGATTTTCGAGGGCCAGGAGCAGTGTGTGCTGGACGCCTGGTGGCTCGAGAAGGCCAATTGATAAATCTCAGGAATATTGTGAACGAGGTGTTCAATTAGTCATTATTAAAAATTAAATTATCCTGTATAAACGTGTAATGAATAAAAGTGATATTAGAACAAAGGTAAAAGTACTCGAAACAATATATATATAAAACCGAATCATTTTGCTGTACACCTGAAACTAACAATGTTGTAAATCAACTATACTTCAGTTAAAAAAATACTCAAAACAGGTTGGTTCCTAACGGTTTTTGTACGTTTTACTTTTGCCTCTGCTTGGGAGGTCACTTCGGTCTCTTGAGTCTTGTCTGCCTCTGTGTTTTTTAGCTCCACGCTCAGTGACTTCACGTTGGTAGCTTGAAACCGGCCACAGTGGGAGTATGTGTACCACACACACGTGCACAAGCTGTCTCTCTCCACCCCGGAGCAGTGCTTCCTCTCTGACTGGGTTCTCTCTGTCTGGCCTGAGTGTGGACCACAGCCTCGGGTTACCTCGGACCTCCTGGAGAGGGAAGCAGAAACTTTCATCCAAAAGCTTCCTTCTCTGGGCTCCCACATTTGCAGGGGCGGAAGCAAACTAAATTGTTATGCTTTAAAGGGCTTTCATTATTCCTGTCTTCTAGTCTGTAGATTATATATGGGATTAAAAATAAGCAGAAAGATTAATAATATCAATGGAACAGACCAAGTAAGCTTTATTAGTTGAAAATGTCAGTGGGAGGTAAAAGCAAGAATGATCTGTAGTGATGTCAGCTCTATGCATGGTCCAGTGTACATGGTAACAGGTTCAGTTTCTAATGGAAGTTTCCAGTGAGGGATGATAAAGTCTGATTTCAGCCTACAGGAGACCCTTGGCCCAGGAGGATGCCTTTTGCAGGAAATCCCTCCTGTCTGCTGCTTTTGGGGAGCCAGTTCCCCTAGGTGTTCCCCCCAAACCCTGGGCGCACCTCTGGTACCACGGTACAGGGTGTTTGGCCTGTTTGGTTCCTGGTTTCACAGATCAGATAACCATCTGTAAAATGCCAGTCAAGAATGTCGATCCTGACCAGCACGCCTTTACTAGTTGGTTATTAGAGAAATAAAACAAGTGAATCAAATAGGATTAACCCCTTCAAATGATTTAACTAGGTATTTCTTATAAATAATAAAGAACAAATTCCTTTCATTCTGGTGAGGATAACCAGAAACACGGAACGGCGGGGTCTCTGCGAGAATTAGCCACTTGTTATCAATGCTGGTTCCAGACAAGCTGACAGAGTACGATTCTCTTGTTGAGGGTAATAAGCAAAGCTTTTCTATCAAAGGAGACTAATTCCTTGTTTGAAATCTCACTTACAGCGGGAGGATTATCCGGCATTTACCTAGATGTTTTAAAGTAGCCACGTATTTGCCTCCATTCTCTCCAACCTTCTGGTATTTTGGAATAAAAGCCTTAACTCACCAAGTGGATAAATAATAAAAGCCACACTTACAGCCTGAGAAATCAAGCATGAAGTTACTGATACGTTTGGATGAGCTCATAATGTTTACCTTTGGTAAAATTACTTTCCTGTATTTTTAAGTGTATTGATTATTCTAAATGTCATGTAGTGCTGGCTCATTGAAACAACCTCAGAACCTTAAGGACATACTCTGGCAGAGGCTCACGTCTTGTTCTTGTCACCGTCTGGGATGGGCCAGTGGAGGCTGGGCAGCAAAGTGCTCGCTTGCATGCAGTGATTCAGGAACCTGAGCTCCTCCTGTCCCAGGTCTGCTGGTTTCCAGGCTTTGGGATCCTCTCTGGCTCCTCTGCATCTGGCCACAGGCCTGAGAAGAAAGGTGGACAGTTGTGTGAGGGTGTGTGGCCAGGTCTGTCGGGAGCCTTCTTCCCTTTCACTGATATTCCAGCGGTCAGTACTCAGTTACACAGCAGTAGCCCAACTATAGGCCTGGGATGTGTGGTCTCTGTTCCCAGAGGGAAAGGGAATGGGGTTGGCAAACATGTGGCATTACCTTGACCACACCAGAACACTCAGATGACAGAAGCTGCATTTTGTAAATGTCTTTGATGGTCTCTGACCTTAGAAAGGATGCAGAGCTTTGTGATTGAGAATGTGACCTTGATTTACATGACCTGTATCCAGATTCCAGCTCCACCATTTACCAGCTGTGACATTGGGCAAGTACCTTAGTCTCTCTCTGTGCCTCAGTTTCCTCCTCTGTAAAAGGGGGATAGCAACAGAAATGAATAGGGTTCATGTGAGAATCAAACGATGTAACATGGTTAGAATTATGAACGGAACATAATTAACATCATATAAGTATTTGTTAAGTAAATTTTCTAAAAATGAAATTAGTAACAAAGAGACCTAATGTCCTATTTGGTGTGTTGTAATTTGGATATGTTGCCATTCAGATGGAGAATGTTTTTTTTTTCAGTTCAATTATAAAAATATTTCATAAGCAAGAATTTTTAAAATTGAAGTATAGTTGATTTGCCATGTTGTGTTAGTTTCTGGTGTACAGCATAGTGATTCGGTTATACATGTGTATATATATATTCTTTTTCATTATAGTATATTACAAGTTATTGAATATAGTTCCCTGTGCTATACAGTAGGACCTGGTTGTTTATCTATTTTATATATAGTTGTTTGTACCTGCTAATCTTAAACTCCTGATTTATCCCTCCTCCCGCCCCTTCCCTTTTAGCAGTCATAAATTTGTTTTCTATGTCTGTGTAACATTGGGGTGCATGTATCTTTTCAAATTAGAGTATCCTCCAGATACATGCCCAGGAGTGGGGTTGCTGGATCATAGGATAACTCTATTTTTAGTTTTTTAAGGAACTTCCGTACTGTCCTCCATAGTGGCTGCACCAAATTACATCCCCACCAACGATGTAGGAGGGGCCCTTTTTATCGAGCAGCTATTAATTGCAATGTGCCAGGCAGGACCTGAATTAGTAGGCTTCTTACTGGGTCAAAGGAGACAGCATGTTTTCCCCACCAAATTTGTCTTTTGAACTCTTGGTCTCTGAATCCATGGACACATTGGCCTTGTGATCTTGGTTTCCACTCCCCAAATCCTTGGCTTCTCCTGGACGCCCCCGAGTGCAAAGTGGCATCAACCCCGCCCATGTCTTTTGGGCCCTGTCAATGCCATTTCCTCAGCAGGTGCCATTTCTGTCTATCAGTTATGCAATTTGTGTCCAATCTATTTGTACTAACATGCTTCCTCTTCCAGTTCTGATCCAATTTTCGGAATAATGCTGCATTTTAAACAACGCATGAGGGCAACGTGAAGTGATCTCTCCGTGCAAATCCGGGAGCAGGCTGGGCTTAACGGGCTCTTTCTCTTGCAGCTGGACGACTGCACGCTGCAGCTCTCCCACAACGGCACCTACCTGGACTTGGAGGCCACGCTGGCCGAGCAGCGCGACGAGTTAGAAGGCTTCCAGGATGACGCTGGGTAAGAGCGGCTGTTGTCCCTGCCAGCTGGTCCTTCAGAGAAACAGGGCTGCACTGAGGCCTTAAAATCTTTTGAAGGAACCACCATAGCTTTGACCATCTTCACTCACAATCACACACAAAAAAAGGGGGCTGCAGGTGACTCACCAGCAGTAACTGCAAATGCTTTTGAATTTGAGCCACTCTTCTTGATGAGGCTACTTGGGGATAGGAAAATTTCTTGTATAGTTTAATTACACACATGGTGTTTACAGTCTAAGTTTTTAAAAAAATCAAATATGCTTAAATTAATATTAAGATTACTGTGGATTGACAACTGTTTTACACGTTGTTTTTAATGACAACTTCCTGGATGTTTAGTGTCTTTTGGGCAAATGCCCTTTTAGATCATCTTACACTATATCACAATCTTTTGAACTCATTACAGTAGAGAAAATAATTATTAATTATGTCAACTAACATCAAGTTATGTTTAGCCTACATCTAGAATTGTTTAATATTTCTGATTGCTGTGAGTCTGAATAAAGCAGTTCACACAAAAAAGTAAGAGATGTGCACAGAAAGTGAAACCACTGTGGAATATGCCCATACGGTCAGCCATTCTGATATTTATTAGATTATGTTTTTCAAGTGATAGTTTTATTCTTTTCCAGGTTTTTTTTTAACTGTTCATGTTGAGATGATTTTTTAACTTCCAGAAGGTTGAAAATAAAGCACTGATATTTCCCAAATACCCTTTACCCAGTTTCCCATAATGTTAACATATTACATAACCGTGGCAAATTTGTCCAAACCAAGAAATTAATATTTGTAAAGTATTACTATATGTTGATGAGATTATTGGAATGCCCTTTTGATGGGGCCCTTCCTCCCTTTCTATTTGTCATTCATCCAGAGCCAGGTTTATCTCTGGTTTCATCACCTTCCTATGGAGGAGCCTTCAGAGGCTTCCTGTGGCTTTCCTAATAACATCCAGCCATTTGGACCTGGTGTTCGGGGACCTACCCAAAAGTTGTTTTGAAGCTGCCTTGCCTGAGCTAAAAATAGGTTACAGTCAGATGAATATTATCTGAGAGTGCTGATTTTTCATGAATGGCTCAAAAAATGAGGAAAAATGGACAACTTCTTGGTGTGAGTGTCCCACCTGACACGAGTGTGTGTGATGACTTCTTGGGTTTCCCTGGCTTTAACGCCCATCACAAGTTATGGTCCTTCCCTCTTTAATTATCCCTTTTCTCTGCTGCCAGAATCTTGCTAGGTCAGAACTGGGCCTGGCTGAATATTCAGCCCAACATTTTCGATCCACGTTATAGGTACTTAGTGAGCCCTGCTGGCCAGGTAAATGGCAGGATCCCAGAATGGACTCCTGAGGGGCCTGACCTTGAGCGCCAGGACCAGGGTCCTTGGTAGGAACCAGTAAGGGTCCCTGAGGATGCCCTTCCTGTCTTCTGAGTGGGTCCAAGGGCCACACCAATAGCATGTGGGGAAGGACCCTGGAACCTGCCACAGGCTGGACACACGTAGGGGGGTTTCCTTATTAAGTCACATCAGACTCTCCTCATCATCATTTAAAAAAATTGACATTATTAGGCTGATAGATTTGGGGAAATCCCATTGCTGTAGTTTTTACCAAGTATTTGACAATGACATTCGTTTATTTCAGATGTCAGCATTCAGGCTGGGTGACACTCCAATGGGATGACTTCACGGCTCATTGATCAAACAGATACCAGGGGTGTTAAGCATAGATCATAGCCAATTTGTAAAACGTCTCTAGTGACATTGTGCTTGAGGACCGTGACCTGTTTGATATTTTTTTCTTTCTTCTCAAAACTTGACTGATTTGGAGATGGCACCTTAGAAAAAAAAAAGTTACTATATTAGATCACAGTATTGAGTTAAGAGTAGGGAGGAAAACAACATCCATGGAGCAGCTGCTGTCCCGGCCACCGTGTCATCTCAGGCACCTCATTCACAGCGTGTCTGTTTAATAGTTCATTCTCTTAGTCGTCACAAACGTGGGATTGCATATTATCGTCTCCATTTTGCATTGGAAACAACGGAGGGCCAGGGGTTAGGTTACATGTCCAGGGAGGCAGAGCCGGTAGATGGTGGAGCCAAGCTGGACCACAGATGTGACTGATTTCCAGGTCTGCACTCCTCTGCCACCCCAGGAGCTTCCGGGCAATGGCATTTCAGGTTCTCCTGAGGATGTCTGTTTGCACCCATGGTGACATGGTTGGTTCGTGCAAGGACGTCACCAGTTCCAGGCTCACACGCTGGCTCTAGTTGAAACAGCACCCACTGCAGGGTGACTCTCACCTGGCATGCTCTCCCTCCAGAACTCTAGTGGGTCTGAACCTGGTGGCCGAGGCAGGTGGACTGGGCTTGGCCCATTGGAGGAGGGGGAGGGATCTGTGAGTCTGGAGATGCGATACTAGTTGAGTAGAGCGGAACAGGAGGGAAAAAATGGACGTTAGGTGGGGAGTGTACAGCTGGTGGACCACTCCGCAGCAGGCTGTGGAGTTGGGGCAGTTTGGGGAGGGAGGGAAGAGGTTGACACATGTTCATCTGAGGTTGTGTTCAGCCAGGCTCAAGGTGTGAGGTGGCCAGGTGAGGAACACTGGCCTGGGACCCAGGGGAGAAACAGCAAGGACCAGGGAGACTGGGGGTGATCTCTTGGAGGAAGGAAGTTGAAAACCTAAAACTTCTCTAAAGAAATGAAGTCTATTAATAAAAAAAAAAAAGATGTGGTTAATTAGGCCACTTGGGGGACCATATGTTGATTACAAGATGCTCTTAGGAACCCGGCTTCTTTTCTTCTTCTACTCTGCCATCCTGAGGCTGTAGCTTTCATCTTTCATGCTTCATCGTAGTTACAATACGGCTGCTCTCCCTCCAGTGTCTTATCAGCGCAGGAGGTCATGTGCTCGGCAGGGTACAGCTTTCTCTGATGCAACCAAGAGATTCTAAATTATGGCAGTTTAGATATAAAGGTAAAAATTTCTTTCTTGTGTAAGAGTCCAAATGTAGGCCATCTTCCTTGGGACTGGTGGAGCAGCTATACCACCCTCAAAATGAAAATTCCATCTCTGTGTCCAGAGTGGTTGCTTTAGCTTTTACCTTCTCATCTGCATCCCAGCTGCCAGGAAGACGGAAGTGGACAGAGGGAGTGCGTGTCCATTCCTTGTGCACATGGCTTTCACTCACATGCCATTGGCCAGAACTTAGGTCCATGATCCTACCATGGCAGTGGGCTTGTGTCCAGCTAACCCTCCACCTCTGTAGTCCCTGCCTTAGATGGGGACGATGAGGAGCAAACGTTGATGCCAGCTGGGTCTGTCCCTTTTAAAGGGTTTTTACAGACCCTGCACTGGCAACTTCCATCTACAGTTCACTGAAGAGAACTGTGACACACGGCCACTCTTGGTGGCCAGGGAGACTGGAGAATATAGTTTTTAGGTGGGTACATTGTCACCACAAGCAAAATCAGGTTCTTTTTATAAAACAAAAGAGGAAAATGGGTATTGGGTGGGTAACCTGCAGTGTCTGCCTCGGCCAGGAGAAAATTTCAAAGAAAGGGCAGTTAAGAAGACTGTGCTACAGAAAATTCGGGTTGTGAGAGGCCAAAGGCAAGGCCAAGGGAGTGGTACAGAGGAGCTTTGCGGTGTCCTGGGAAGAGAGGAAGCAGAGAGTAGTTTGAGGGGGGGATGCAGCTGGAGATGGGGCAGGGAGAGAAGGTGGGGCTGAGACAGCGGGGCAGTAGGACTGCACAGGAACTGGGAATTGTGGTTGAACAGAACCTTCTTTCCCATTAGGAGAGACCTGATGGGGAGAAGCTAAAACTATAAAACTCTTAGAAGAAAATAGGAGTAAAGCTTCGTTTCTTAGATCTGACACCAAAAGCATAATATTAGCCTGTGTCGGAGACAAGGAAGCTGAGGCTCATAGAAGCTAAGGAACTTGTCCAGGATCGCACAGCTGGCCTCGGAGTTTATGCTCCAGAACACATCTGGAGATGAGCGTAGTGGCTACTAGCTCCCTTAGCCTTTGAGCTTCTGAGCAAATCAATCTTCGCAAGTACCACCCTTTTACTAGCTGATGACTGATTCAGATCCTTCTTCAGCAGAGCGCTGGCTGGCACATTCCTGGGGCAGCTGCTGGCGGCCCCTAGTCTCTGCTCCTGCTGTATCATCAGACACGTGTTTTCTGCTCCTGACTGAAATGACAGCTGAGTCTGAATTCGAGTGGAGGAATATCTGGGGACATTGATTTCTGCTACTGATTGTGAGAAAAAGTCAAGCCTTTGGCTCCAAGCCACTCAATAAGATAATGCAAGTTACATTACATGTACATGTTACATGGTATTCTTATAGAAATATTTTCTTGAGAGATGGGGATATGGGTTTCTATGAGACTTATTTGGTTAAACCAGATCTTTTTCCCAAGGCCATAGACATTATGGTAGTTCTGAGAAATAGACGTTTTGGCCAGTTCCTTCAGCGCTAGTGCCATCACATCCCTGGCACGTGTGCCTTGGTAGGAGTCTCTTTGAACTGAGTGTACATTTTGGTGCCCTCACTGCTTGGGTAGCATCGGCCTAGGGGGTGGGCACCCCATTGCCTGAGGCCTGTGATGTTTCCCTGGCAGTGGCTGCACTGATAGGAATGGAATCTGAGTCTGCCTGGGGAGTTTTGGGTCAAACCAAACTGCCTTTGCCTCTGGGTCACCAGAGTCTAGTACTTGGTGCGTTCCCATTTCACTCCGCTGCAAACAGGCGGGTTTGGAAGGAGGGGCAGCTGTGACGCTGATCCAGCCTGCCGGTATCAGGGAGAGAAGGACCACTAACGTGCCTCGAGGGCACACACATTGACAGCCTCTTACTGATTTTACTTTGGAAACACGGGAGCTCCCCTAAGGCAGACCCCAACTTGGTGTTAGAGTTCTCCAGAGAAATAGCTCCAGTAAGATACCTGTCTTGGTGTCCATCCATCTAGTCTAATCTAGCTTAATCTGTCCATTCCACCTGGTCTGCCCAGAGAGGGTTACTTCAGGTAATTAGCTCACGCCATTATGGGGCCTGGCAAACCTGAGATCTGTAGAATGGGCCAGCAGGCTGGAGATTCAGATGAGAATTGACGTTGCAGTCGTGAGTCCGAGATCTGCACGACAGCCTGGCAGGCAGGATTTCTGTGTTGCTGTCTCGAGGCTGACTGTCCCTTGGGCACCTAGTGTAGAGTCCAGCTCAGGGTAGACGCCAGTGGACACGTGTGGAATGAGAGCGTGCATGAGAACACCCATCTGGGAGGCAGCATTTGGGAGGCTCCGGGGTCAGGCTGCCCGGGTTGGGGCCGAGCTCCGTCACTTTCTATGTGACTTCAGCAACGTTGCATAACTCTTCTGGGCCTCAATCTCCTCACTTTAAAAACAGCAATAATGTTACCCACTTCATAGGAATTTTATGAAGACTGAATCGGTATAAAGTACTTAGAGCCTCATCTGGCACAAGATAAGAATTCTGTAAATGTTAACAGCGATTATGATTATTGTTTTCTGAACCCAAACTGACACAGTATCCCACTGGGGGCTGAGAAGAGTAGACCCGTGATTATTTAATTTTGCTCTGAAAGCTTTAGCCAGGAAACAGAAGACAGGCATATTTACTAGAAAAGTGAGGATAAAATGATTATTTTAAAATGGTTGATATGATTATTTCTGTAGAAGAAGCCAAAAGAATCAGTCAGAAGATTTTTAGAATCAATATTAGCTGCAAGATGGCCATATATAAAGAGATGCATGACACTCAATCTTTCTCTAATGTGTCAGCATTAATCAATTAGAAAATATAGTAATGGAAGGAGGGAAGCTTTCTAATTTGGAGAGCTTCCTGATGTGTGTCCCCTGTACACTGATACTTGATACAGAGAAATAAAACATAGGCTTCTTGTAATTCTTCTTGAATTCTTAAGATAAACCGTATTTGGTCCTGTTTTATTATTTTCACAAATTGCATACTTTGGTTTGCCAACGTTTTCTTAGATCTTTGCATCTTAATTGTTCATGTGTCCTCTTTGTTAGATTTTAGTATTGAGGTTAAACCAGTTCCTTAAAAAACACCCAGGACACTTTTTTTTTTTATCACTTTGTTTATTCTGATGATACACAGTAAACTTTCACAGGGACATACACATTTATATCAGTGTTCCATGTTATTTCCTTCTAAGGTATGTAACACATGATGGCATGCAGTAGAAAAAAGAAACATATATTTTGGTATATGCTATCTCAAGATCCCAGTACTGTTTTCAGTACTTACAATATAAATTTGAGCAAATTACTTCTTTTGACCCGTTTTTTCATTAATACCATAGGACTATTACTAAGACTATTACTATCTTTAATTTATTACTTTGTTACTATCTTTAAGGTAGTATTACATTAAATCATTATATTGATTTTTCTATTCTTTGCATAAATCACAATATTGGCAATGCTACAGAAACAGAAAATTCAGCCACAGAAAAATATCCTTTGCTCCGTGTATTTGCCCTCAGGATACTTTTTATCCTCAGTAAGTGCTGGAGAAGGTTCTAGAGTGAGGCACTTGTACAGCAAAAGGCAAGATGGTGTGAGTGATGGTGGAGACAGACACTCCGCTTTTAGCCCAGGTCTGTTTCCACCAGCCACGTGACTTTATGCAGGTTACATCATTACTACAAGCTTTGCTTTCTTCATCTGCAAAATGGGCACAGCAGTGGTACTCACACCACAGGTGGGAGAAAGCGGGAGTTGGGTGGGAGAGGGAGGACAGCTTCTGTGGACCTGGCTGCACTCACCACCCCCTCGCCTCCACCTTGGTGGGCCCCCTCCTTTGCCAGGAGCTCCTGGAGCCTGGAGCCTCATCCCGTGTTAGGGGGCTTCCGCAGCCTTTGGCTCCCAGTTTCACTCAGGTTTCTTCCATCATCGGATTTTGCATACAAGGGCAGGCAGGGAAGGAGGTGGAAATATTGAGGCAGAGGAATTAAAAGTGAAAAAGCTACTAAAAAGTAGACCTTTTTTGTTCTTGGAGCTCTTAAATTCCATTAGGGTTTAACTTAACCAGTCCGATAGCCTGGTTTCTCAATGCACAAGCAGAGAAAAGATGGCCCCTCCAGAGGGATGGGGCTGCGTGGCTTCTCAGAGGATTGCCCTAGTTCTCATGCAGGTGTCTGAAACCCCACGTGACCACAGGACTGGAGAATTCTGTGGGAAAACTGAAGTACTTCCTCCAAATGCAACTTGGCAGTTGTTTGAAGATAAAGTGGGGGCTCTCAGTGGGCCCTTTCTGAACTTCTTCAGAACTTCAGGTATTCTGAAATATTTTCTGCTGCCATCCTGTGCTCCCCACCTCTGGGCATCTAGAGCATGCATTTTATCTGTTCATTTGCTATTTATTACTGACTCGTAACTGCTAGTAACAGGAGTTACAGAAAATCCTCCAGATTCAAGGGCTTTGGGTTTTGCTGGTTATAATAGTTCAGGTCTGGCCATCATCATCAGGGGTTCACTGGTTTCTGCCCCCAGCTCAGCCCCGGGCTCAGCTCTGGGTGAGTTGCACACCCGGTGGCGGCTGCCCCCATCCCCAGAACGCCTTTCCTGGCGGGTTCACACAAAAGGCTGCTCACTAACTCAGTTCCATGCACTGAATGGGAACTTTCTTCCTCATCTGATCACAAGAATTGAAGGAGTGTCAACACTGGAGCTGTCAAGAGAGAAGATGTATTGTGCGTGAGAAAGAAAGTTTTGAAGAAGACTGTTTACAGGAATCTCAAACTTGTCCTCTGGAGATGGGTCAAGTGTTCTATATTTGTGTGAGCTCCAGACGAGTGTCTTGCACGTCGCAAAAGTGAAAAGGAGGGGCTCACGGGCGCTGGAAGGGGCTGTGACGGCAGATCCTCTCCCCACGAAGGGCTGCCGGGTTGCGGGCAACTGCGTGCCTTTGTAGCACTCTGCAAGTGGTTTTCCTTTCTCTTTTAAAATCACCCCAAAACCACTTTGCAACCACGCTTTCCCTCTTATCTGGTCTCCAGAATAAAATGTAGAGTTGTCGCAGTAATATAATTCCTGTGACTTCATAGTCACGATACGGAGAGTCACGATACGGAGAGTTGTCGCAGTAATATAACTCCTGTGACTTCATAGTCACGATACTCGTGTCCCCGTCTCCTCCAGCACAACCGCAAAACCAGGGAGCAGGAGAGTGTAGGGAGACTCTTAGACGTGAAGCCCTGATGGGGAGAGGACTTCAGCCACTGAGAAACCTCGCTGTCACCTGCTCCAGGGCTGATGGGCTGGCTCCCTTTAACCTTTGTCCATTGGTTCCCCCTTCCTCCAAACCTCAAAGCCTTTGTTACCCTCAAGTAGCCTGGACTCCTTTATCTTCCTCACCTGCTCTGGGCTTTGGTCCTTCCGTGCAAAAGCTGGCCGAGCCCTCGTGGGAGGAGAACTGGGGAGGGGCTGTCCTTTTTCCTTTCTCGTAAGAAAAGTGAAAAGGAAGCAAGAGTGAGACAGGGGTTGTGCCAGTTGACATTCCTGCTCTCTTTGGTGGTCTCTGGTCTTCCTGTAAAAGCAGAAGGGAAAAGCTGCAAGTCTTGAATTGATGGACTGCCCTACTGATTACCCCACTACGTGTGTCCTTCCCCTGTATCCAAAAACATGTGAAAAATAGCCATGGGAATGATCAGGCAGATCTGTGCTGTTACATGCCAGGGATTTCACTTCTCGGGCACAGATTTTAAAATTTTCCCAATACGGTCAGGCCCGAGTACTCGCCACTCTGTGGAGCCCACTAGGTTTGGCAGTGAAATGTGTGTGCCAGTCCAAAGGGTCCAACTCTATTATTTCATTTTCCATAAGGCCCTGTGACGTCACGTTATTTCAGGGTAGGTTCCTGTTCTGTTTAGGTGCCTGCTTGTCTGGAGCCTCCCCCTGGCGGGGGGTGTCAGAACCTTCAAGTTGATTGACAGCAGGCAGGCGCCCTCTTGCCCACTCCCCTGATGCCCTGAATGTTTTGTCTCCTGTCTCCGTTAGGCGCGGCAAGAAGCACAGCATCATCCTGAGGACGCAGCTGTCCGTGAGGGTCCACGCCTGCATCGGTGAGTGACATCTGCGGGGCGGGACGCTTGCCACCTGCCCTCAGCCGTTAAACACGTGATGAGAATGGCCTCTGATGGGAGTAAAATGTGGTGTTTGCTGTTAGGCTCCCCGCTTGGGTTAGCCCCGCACGGGTTGCTGGAGTGCTAGGTGGAGCAACGTCCGGCACTTGTTTCGGAAGCCCCGCTTCACTCTGACTTCCTTTGCTGTTTGGTCAGTGAGTAGAGCTGGAGGGAGACAGATGGTCCATGAGGTTATTTTTTAGGCGATGCTCGGAGAGATGGGGTTCTTCCTGGGGCTGTGACAGTGTGAACCTCCAGCCAGCTGAAGTGACCTTGGCAGGCCTCCTGGTGGCTCTCTGCGGCTCCTCGTGGGGAAGTGGGGTCTGAGGCTCCAGGCTGTGGTCTCAGGCAACTGAAAGGGAAATCTCGGGGCAGTGCTGGACGGGGCGCACGAGGATGAGAGCAGTGTGGTGTTGAGCAGATGTGTTTGTGGTGCTGACGACTTGCCTGTGGTCACACAGGAGCCCCTCTCAGCCTGTTCCTGCAGCCTTCGGGTTTCCTGGACCCACTGGTTTCCCCACCTGTGTGCACAGGTTGAATGGCAATGAAGGCGGTCATTTATGCTAAGTAGTTGGTCTCTGTTGAAGGTTTCCTCTTGCTATTGGGTCAGGTTGAGGCAAGTGTGTAATATCATAAAAAAAGAAAGGAACTCAAAATCACCTTATGCATAGAAGTTTGCGATATCTGAGTCATTTTGCTTTTATTTAATACAGGCTGTGGTCTTTTTTTTTTAATGCTTTTATTTTAAACTTCTTTTTGTAACATTTAAAAATTTTTAAATATTTTATTTATTTATTATTGTATTATTTAATTATTTTGTTTTGGCAGTGGAGGCGGGGGAGAGGTAATTAGATTTATTTATTTTTAGAGGAGGTACTAGGGATAGAACCCAGGATTCATGCAAGCAAAGCATGCGCTCTGCCACTTAAGCTATACCCTGCCCCCCCCAGGCTGTGGTCTTAATTCAGGCCTCTGATCAGGAGAGCATCAGTCATCCTGCTGTGGCCCTGTCTACACCTGGGGCGTGGAATGCGCGAGTGGAGTGGAAGGAACCGTTTCTGGTCCCTCCTCCTTCCCCCAGTTTCCCTGTTGGAGACCCAGGGCTGGGGTGAGGGCGCAGCTGGACGTGCTGGGGAATCCATGTCGTTTTACCTCATTCTGGGTTAAGTGGTTGAGGCTGCAAGTGCCCTGAGTGATATCTTTTGTCTGACTCTGTGGTTGGCGAGTAATTGTGTAACCGACACACAAACCTGAGGGGCCAGAGCGTCCGGGGGTTGGGACGGTTCCTGATCTTGTTGGAAACAAGGCGAGATCTGTAGGACCTTCAGCCTTGACCGATTGCGTCTCTGTTGCCTGCAGCACTGAGTTACCTTCAGCTAGGCGTGGGCACTTGATTATATGTGATTAGTTGCTTTTTTATTACCTGCTTTATATTTTCCCAGTTATTTTATGTGCATAAGCCGTGTCTACCTGAAGAAAAGGCCTGTGACTTATGACTTTGGATAAACTCCCCTCCCACCCTCCTCGTGGCTCTAGAACAAATCCAGGCTATGGATTTGCCTGGATAAGGCATAAGGTGCTATGAATACCGTGGAAGTTAAGTATTGGTTGAAACGTAGCTGATAACCCATAGAGATTTGGAACATGAGTATGAATTGGTATTTCCCAGGAGCAGTAAGGCAGTGGAAAGCATATTTATACTAAAACAGGTTAGATCAAAAGCCTAATGAGCTAACTCTTTTTAAGAAAACTCACTCTTGAAGTCAGTCAGACAGACAAAGACAGATATCGTATGATATATCACTTATATGTGGAATCTAAAAAAAAGGTATAAATTCTATTTACAAATCAAAAACAGACTCGTGGATATAGAAAGAAAACTATGGTTACCAAAAGGTAAAGGGTGGGGAGGGATAAATCAGGGGTTGGGGATTAACAGACACACATTATTATGTATAAAATAGATGAGCAACAAAGACCTATTGTGTAGCACAGGGAATTCTATTCAATTTCTTGTAATAACATATAATGGAAAAGAATCTGAAAAGAAAAAATATATATGTATGTGTATGTATAACTGAATCACTTTGCTGTACACCTGAAACTAGGATTGTAAATCAACTGCACTGCAATAAAAATTTTTTAATAAAGGAGAAAAAAGAAAACTCACTCTTGCAGTAGACACTTAAAAGATTTCAAGTACAGGAGTTTTTCTAGCCGGCTTCCATGTTATTGACTCACTGCATTAACTGCTGTATCCTTCTACAGTCCCGTGTAGTACGTGTCAACACAAGTCTTGTCCCTGGGGCACCTGGGCACCAGCGGCTGGTACAGCCCACTCTCTCCCAGGACACCCATGTCTTCCTGCTCGAGGGGTGGAACTGGGTGCTGACAGGATCAGCGTGTTTGTTCTCAAACCTCCTTGAGCCACTTGCTACTGGAATTATGTAGTTTAATGAAATGGGACATCAGCATTTTATAAACTGATTAAATGCAAGTAGAAAAAGTCACTGCTGTGAGTATTTTGGAGAAGATTCAACACTGGTGACTACAAAAGCACGCCTGTCAATGTGAGTGGGTTGGGACAGCTATAAAAGGTGGGGGAATGTTGTAAAAATCCGGAGAGAGTCTAGTCTTCATACGTATCTTCAGTTCTTGCTCGACTTCAAAGAAACTGAGATTGGGAATTACGAGACTGCGTACTCCTAGACTGGGCGCCATTCACATAGGAAGGTCCGCGGGAGCTCCATCAGACCTCTGTCCAAAGAAGGGTCATGGCCCCCAGCGGTGTGAGGGTGCATCTCCTGTGCTGTACGCCTGGCCACCAGCTGTGTCTCAGCCCAGGAAACAGGACCATCAGTCACTATGGCTGCACGTTAAAGTCAAGTCTTAAGGTGTGTATGTATCATTTTTAAAGGATTTTCTGCTTTCATCAGTTTTCACCATCAGTTACCTCAGGCCCGAGTATGTCGGCTGAGAGGGTTTGACTGTGTGAATTAACGTCGGTACCCAAGAAGGCAAAGGTTTTCCTTTGTGTTAAAAAAAAAATCCTCTTTCTCCTTCCATTTCCTGTTATTGGCAAGATCTGGAATAGATTTATTATAATGGCACTAATATTATCCTTTGGTTTATATATGAAAGAGGAATGTATTCATCTTATGTGTGATGTACCCACCAGCCCCCATTGTGACGTGTTCTTTCTTCTTCCAAAGGGCAGTGTTAGATGGGATTTCTTTGGGATTTTAAAAAAAAAAACAAAAAACCTGGAATCATCTTCTATTGAAATAACAAAGGAAAACATGACAAAGGGGAGAAAACCTATTTCTCATCAGTTGGTTGAGTCCTTATTTCTTTTCAAGATTATTTCCCCTCTTCACCATTTGAGAAATGGTTAAATTATTGTAGCCATTGGACAGTGGCTGCTGCCTTCTGCCGAAGACCATAGGCAAATCCCCCAAAGACCTTCCTCCCCACCGCACCACTGGACTGGAGGGATCCGGGATCTGCTCAGGCTCATGGGCTTCAAGTGCTGTCAAGTAAATTTCTCCAAAATACTGTTTTTTTCACCCTATGTTCTCTTTTCCTTCATTCCTGTTTTTATTAAGTATAGGAACGTTTAGAATCTAGGACTGCATGTTGATGAATTGGAGGTGACGTGCCTTTGGAATTCTCCAGTGTTAACTTTGGAACTCTGTACCCGTTGGGATGAGAGCAGATAGCAAACCTCACGAGCAACGAAGGCCGCGGGGCGCTGCTCCGACAGTCACAGCTAGGCGCCGAGACAGGTCTTTGCTGATCACGCAGCAGGAAGCTGGAGTGAGGTTTTGGTGGGGAGAGAGGCCCCCTGTACCTCTGAGCTCCTCTCCGCTGTAGTCCTTTGCACATTTTAAGTGTGCCCACTGATGTAACATAAGGTAGTAAACAGTGCGTGCCTTACCTTCTTAATCTAGTTTCAGTCACTCAAAAAAAAAAAAAAATAAATAAATAAATAAATAAAATAAAAAAGAAAGAAAGAAAAGAAAAAAGCCATGATGGTCATACTGTGGGCATGAACTTACAGATATAAATTAAAAAAAAAAATCTATGACAGGCATGTGAAGTCCGCATTTCATGAAGTTAGCTAGAGAAAATAAATTTTTTGGTCCCGTCAAGTCATCCTATTGCCAGACACCAGAAGAATGTTCAGAGGGCCAACTGGCTCTGGTGACTAAATCTCATTGTGAGGAGAAGAGGAGTGGGAGAATCGTGGGTAAGGAACGGAACTGCGAATTTAAAAAAAATAAGGTTTGATGTCTTTAGGGTCCTAAAGTTAATATCTGAGTGTTTTCTATCTGCTGACTTTGAAGGCAGTTTGTTTGGCTTAAAACCTCTGGCGCTTCGGTTTTCTGAAGCAGACCCTGTCTTTTCATCAAGAAAATAAACCCAGTTGATTGATTCCCTGGGACCCATAAGGCCGACACTTTCAAGTATCCAGCATTGAGTGAAATGAAAGGATAAAAAATTGGCTGACGATTCTAAAGTGTGATTTATACTTGTAGTCGGGAGAAACAACTTGGTGCAAAGAGTCTTTAAACCCTTCAGAGGCTTCCCTCAAACCTCTGTGAGGATGAGGTCTGCCCGTGAAGATAAGAGGTGAGCTCGGCAGAAGCTGGCAAGGAATCCGAAGTGATTAATCTCTCCAGATTAGTCTCATTGCTCATGAAAGATCAAATCACAGGGAGACAGACACTTTTAAAGGCAAGAAAACGACATAGGAAAAGGCCGCTTCATCCACTGATGCGGGAAATTAGTCAATTTCCAGCAACATCAACAGATGTAATTTTTTCCCCACTAGAACAGAAATGAATTTTAATTCATTGAGAAGTGCACCAGTGAACAGAGTCCTTTGAAGGGCACTTTCTAAGTCAATGAGTGAGATGACAGAGAGTCAGGGCAGAGTAACTTCTTGGAACAGATAATACAAACACAGGAATTCACAAAATTCAGTGGGACCTAAATGGTGGTGAAACTGAAGAACCAAATATTCCCATCGAGTTCTGCTGGTGGATCAGTTTAAATACCCCTTTGCTTACTCTTAGTAAGGATCCTGGGACAATTTGTCTTCTTTCGTTAAAACATTATTCCTTACACTCTTAAAAATAAAATTTAAGAACATTTCTCAAAGATTAAGCTATAACCTTCCATGGCTTTCATTACTATTTTGTACAAAAACCCTAGTGTTGTCAATTAAAATGTATTTTGCAACAGCACCATTGGTCAAATTCAAAGATGCTCAAAGGCATTTCCTTTTTCATAATTGGAGGGAATGTAACTGTATATGAGAAACATCAACAGAATGAGGCATCAGTGTATCATTTGCAAAGCATTTTCCAGTCACCAGCTAAGTCCTGCAGCTGTGTGCTTTGCACTGCTCTGCTGTAGCAAAGAGCGGAATGACCAACAGTGGAGCATCTATCTCTTCAAGAAGAACCCTCTAGTGCAAGAGTGGCTGTGGGGATTCAGCTCGTGTGCTAGCAGATGCGGAGGAGGTGGCTCCCTGGGCCACCATGTTCGGAAGGATCCTGAGACTGTGTGCGGTCTTAATGGGTCAGCATCCTGTCTCCAGGCCGGCTTCCATTGGTGGTGATGGAGGTGGTGTGTGAGTCTGTATGGTGTGGATGATGGCTCCCGGCGAGCTACAGATTCTGTCCAGTGTTGGAACCCCCTGGAGATACAGTGTAGAGGGCGCTGGGCTTCTGTATGCAGAGGTGTGGAGTGGAGGTGATCCATGAGTCCTGCCACCAGTCCCTCCTGGTCTGCAGTCCCTTTCTCAGGTTCTCCCTTTTTTCTCATGCCTGTGAGTTTGGCGTGCCTCCTCCATCCTCTCCCACCTTGCTGAGCGAGTACCTCTTTCCCTGCCTCTGGGTGTCTTTCCCTCTTGGCTCCGTGTGAGCTGGTTCTGTGTGTCTGAGCCCTCCTGGCCCTGCAGGGAGGCTCCCTCCCCTCCAGCTACCTTTTCTGATGTTACGTTTGCCCTGCAAGTGGGCTGCTAAGTGTTAACCGAGTGACCCTTACTGCGTCTTGATTCTGACGGTTTGGGGTTTCTGTTAAAACTAGACCTTTCCTTCTGGAGACATCAGAATGCCTTTTTGACACTCTTGAAGCTAATGGCACCCGCGTGGTGCTTCCGCATTGGCTTCTGCACTGTGGGCGCCGAGACGCCTGCGCAGTGACACGCGCTAGCTCGGTTGACTGGCTCGTCTGGGTGCCGGGGTAGGGGGTCCACACAGGTGCTGGTGGCTCTCTGTTGTCTGATGTGCTGCCCCCTGGTCCCCCCGCCTCCCCCCCCGGTCCACTGTGTATCTGCAGAAGCAGAGTGAAACAGGCTGTTCTCTGACAAGGAGCCCCCCAGGTCGTTCTGGCCCCAGTGGGACCCCCGCCCTTCTTTCTCTAACTCTGGGTCTTGGACTCGGGCTTCTTGTCCTGCAGCAACAGGGGGCCGGTCCTGTTCTGGTCCTGCCTCCGCAGCCGTCGGTTAGGACGGGGGTTCCCTCCTGCCCTGTTTGTGGATGTCACGGTGGCCAAAGTCACAGCATCCTGACCGTACTCTTTCCTAGTGCATTTAGGTGCCATGGGTCACAGTTCTTGTCTTCTGTCCTTCGATGTAGGGATCCAGTGGTTCTCCATAAGCCCTGGAGCCCACCTCTCGTTTCTGCCGTCTTTCCGCGGAGTCCCGAGTGGCTGGCTGCAGTCTTGGCACAAGATGGGTTTGGATTTGAAATCCTGAGTCTCCTGTTGCAGAAGGACACTTCCAGGGCCTATTTATTTACTTTTTTAAAGAACTCTCTTCCCTTTTGTACTCTGTCAAGTCTGTGACCCATTTTTGCTCAGAGTTCTGCTCTCTAGGTAAAAACAAGCTCTCTGGGTTAATCAGATTAAACACCTCTTATCATCTGTTTCCTATTAATCTGTCTCAGCTCCCAGATGGCAGACCCCACAGAAGGTCCCCGTGTCTAGAAGGTCCTTTGGGTCTGGGCTGGGGGAGACTAGCTTGGCACCTTCTCTCTGCTCCGTGTTATAAGTTGCCGCATGGTCAAACAGTGATTGACAGATGTACCCTCCCCCAGCCCCCACAAATGGAGGCAAGACACGGGAAGGATGTAAAGTACACCACTCAGTTGTCAACATGCCTGTCCCTAATGCTGTCATCGTAGGGTATGGAGATAGATCAGGAAGGATGTGTTGCCACAAATTAAAAAGAACAACTAGAGAATGAATTTAAAGAATGACTCCACCATCTGTAGACACTCAGGTAAACATAAATGTGGGGGTAAATAAAGAACAGAAGACACAAACCCATGAGAGAGCACGAGAACCTTCCAGATGCAGCTGGAAAGTCAGGTCAGCTGCAGAAATTAAGAGGCATCAAGAAAGGACATGAGCAAATGGGAACTGAAGCCCAGGAGAGAAAAGCAGGTGTATCCTGGTTTCTTACGGCAGCTTTCGTTCTTATTTGTGCTCTGTACCCCCGCACTCCCAGACTTTCAACGTATTTCAATTGTTTGCTCATCGTCTCTGTAGGACTTTGTTACCTCTCATCTCTAAGGAGCTCTAGATGTTGGATGACAGAATGTGAACGTTGCCTGAGAACCATTATCATTGTGTTGGTTTCGCATTATCCTGGTGATTGCTTATCTCCTTCACAAGGAGCATGAAATTCTGCCCCCCTCCCCGCAAATGGCCCTGGAGAATGTAGTCATATTGGTGGAGACACTCCGTAGCAGATGCTCCAAGTTTAAACCCTGTGCTGGCAGTTGGACTCCAAAGCTGCTGTCCAGCAGAACCTTACTTCTATCCAGAAAGCAACCCCTGGTAAGGAAACCAGTGTGCTTTTGACTTCTTTAGGAGAGTCCTTCCTACAAATGCTTTATGCTCGCAGGTCTGAGCTGCGTGTGGGGTCTAGTGCCTGGCTCTCTGCACCTGCACCGATCCCTATAAAGAGATGACCTCACTTTTGTCACCAATCAGTAAGAATGCATGTCAGGAAACAAATGCTTTGTCTCGTTCCTGGAGACGTTGATATCCAGAGGGCCTGGGAGCTGACAAGTAGGATGGATGGCTTGCTGATGTCCTGCTAAGTCGAAGTTCTTCAAGGATTGGGTGCGTACTCAGGTACTTCTCAGGTCTTTTAGAGAGACTTGGAGAAAACATTTCTGGGGAGAGGGATTCTTTGGGAAATTTCTACTAAGTTGGAAATACCTAAAGGGACATATTTTAACTTAGGGGAAAAAAATCATGGAAAGCTTTAGCAGTTCAGCAAGACATGCAGCCCGTTCAAGATTTAACTCAAAGGGAGAAAAAAAGATGATGGAGAATCTTTTACAAGTGCTGTTGGTCTCAAGTTCACGTAATAGAGTAATAGCAATGGAACAGCAAAGGAGAAAATTAAGAAGGTTAGCATAATTGAAATCTTGTTAGTGTAATTGAAAAGAAGCACGAATTCTATTGTGAATTACACCCCGAGGTGGCGTGATTTATCGATATCATAGTAACTGGACTGTGATGGTGTGGGCAGGAAGGGATCCGCTTTACAGGGATGTAGGGGCGTCTGTGGGATGAGGTGTAGAGCTGGGTGTGCATCTGGAACTTCGGTTATTTCCTCGCTTTTAAAAAAGGCTCTGCTTTAGATTCAATGGTCAACCTAGATACTGTAGCTAGATACTGTAGCTACAAGTATTTCAAAAGTTGTAAAATGCTACAATGATGACTCGTTTGAGAAGAACTCTACTAAATTGTAAATTGTTTACCTCGGTCATTTTGAAAAAGTAATGTGAACCGCGTTCAGTGAAAGACACTGAAAGATCTTTGCATTTTTTTTCCTGTTCTCAGCCACGTTTCATGGGCCCTCCCCTTCCCCCTGCCCCCAGCCACAGGAGGGGCCAGGGAGGTGGGCATTTTCTCCAGGCCATGTGCCTGGGAGGTGGGGGGGCTCAGGCTGGCCGCTCTGCATTCCCTGACCGGTGGTCTCTGCGCTGGGCCGCTGCTTCCCTGTTTAGGCCATTTTATGCACAGTCTTTAGCCCTTTTCTACATTTGTGATTGCAGGACTGATGCAACCCTTCTGCTTTGAAAAGTTTGAGAAGAGCTGCCCAAACACCTAAATACATGTCTTTCCAAACATTTTCCCTCCATGACGTTTCACCAGGCTTCCAAGGAGGGTCTTCCTGCTGAGCTCCTGGGTGGTTCAGTTTACCGTAGGGGAGAAGAAACAGCGAAGAAAAATAGATTTCACCCTTCGAGAGCTGACCCTGTTTGGTAATGCAGTTAAAATCCCTGCTCCCGCCTTCCGAGCTGGGCTGCGACTCCTCCTGGAGGTGGAACTGGAGCTTCCGGGCCCCTGCCAGGCTCCATCCTGACCCACTGGACACACGGCCTCTACGGCCTCTCATTTGGGGCTGCGTGTTAGGAAGTCACTGGAAATTGTTGCCTCCTGCTTTAGGAGCTGCCCCAAAGGAACAGAAGGGTTCTGGGCTGGAGGCCATGAGTCCTCCTGCTCTGGGTTTGGAGATCTGGTTCTTATCTGGGAAGATCTGGGAGGTAAGGATTCTGTGCCAGGGAGCAGCTAGCTCTTGAATATTGAAGGTGGACTGTTTTGTGTCCAGCCCACAGAAGCAGGCCCCTGATATTTGTTGATTAAATAAAGCCTCTCCAATACTGTGGTTTCTATTAAGAAATGTGTATTTGTTTTTTGTGTTCTTTTTTTTAATTTTATTTTTTTAATTTTTTGTTGGAGTGTAGTTGGTTTACAATGTTAATTTCAGGTGTTCAGCAAAGTGACTCAGTTATACATTTATATTTTCTTTTCAGATTCTTTTCCACTACACATTATTACAAGAAACTGAATATAGTTCCCTGTGCTTGTACAGTAGGTCCTTGTTGTTTATCTGTTTTGTGTATAGTAATGTGTATCTGAAAATGCTAATTTTAAAGAGCACAGATTTATAATTAAGAAATCTGTATTTGATCTTCATCTGGCACAGAGCTCTTAAAACCTCTGAAATTTCTTGAGAGCAACAAAGATGTTTTTGGTTGAGATAATGAGGTGACTTCTGGACCCCCACCTCGGGATGGGGGCTGGTTGCCAGCAGGGCCAGCCATGTGATTAGAGGGTTGGAACTTTCCAGTTTACCCCCTTGACCTTCAGGGAGGTAAGAAAGGTCAGAGGTTGAATAAATCTTTAGTGGCCAGTGATTTAATCAGTTAATCATGACCATGTAATGGCGTCTCCATTAAAAACTCAAAAAGGATGGGGTTTGGAATGCTTCTGGGTTGGTGACCACGTGGAGATTCAGGGAAAGCAGCAGGCTTGGAGAGGGCATGGAAGAGCCTCGCCCTCTCCCCATGCTTTGCCCTGAGCATCTCGTCCATGTGGCTGTTCCCCAGTTACATCCTTTCGCAATAAACTGGTGATCTAGTGAGTGAGATGTTTCTCTGAGTTCTGGGAGCCACTCTAGCAGAGTAATCATGCAAGGAGGGGATCGTTGGAACCTGTGATCTATTGCCAGTCGGTTGATCAGAAGCAGGGGTAACAGCCTGGACTTGTGATTGGCCTCTGAAGTGGGTGGGGGCGGCCTTGCAGGACTACTTGTAGGGAGATAGGGTCAGAATTGAGTTGAATTGTAGGACACCTGTCTGGTAGTTTAAGAATTGCTTGCTGTCCAGGAACCCAAAAGAGCCACTCAGGAGATCGTAAAACTGACAAGTATTTAAGTTTAATTTGTTTACTTCAGAAATGAGTTTCTTTGGTATTTTCTCAGGAAGAAGAATAAAAGGCAGTGAATAGAATGTGAAAGTAAATAGAAAGGAAAGAAGCTGTGGAAGTGGGTAGAATGTCCTTTAAAGACTGTTTCTGTGGGGTATGGTGTGAAGCTGAAAATGCACAATGTGTGGTTTCCGGTGGCTCGGTGCCAGGCAGGGGGATGTGTGTGGGGTCCGGGGGGGGGGCACTCGCTACCCCCACCCTGGGTGGTCTGGGGTCTCCATGGAGCCATGAACCTTCAGTCTGGGTCCTGAGGATGGATGTAAGATGGTGGTGATTGGGGCTAATGACCTGATAGATGCCTGCTCTATGGAACAGAGACTGCTTCACTTCTTTGAGCAGTTAGGGTGGATGCTCTTGGCCCCAGAAGTAAGAAGTGGATGACAACTGTCGAAGAACAAATGAAGAAGCGCGTGAAGCATCGTGAAGGGCGATCCGTGGATCCTCCCATGGCTGGCGGTAGAGTGTGCCCCAATGGGGAGTGCTGGTTTTGATTGTTCAGAATGGGGTGTGGCCAAGGCCTGGTGGGTGACCTGTGTGGGCGGCATATGGAGGCTTTGAGAGCCCTCCTAGTCCTAGTGTCCCCTGTTCTTCTTCCTGCGTGGGTGAGGGGTGTGCCCTGGATATCACCTGGGGATGGACAGGTGGATGGATGGATGGATGGATGGAAGGAGCACAGGGATTTGGGTCTGAAGATTTTGTCTCAAAGCAGAGTTGGCATCATTATGAATCATGACGCTCTCCCTGCCACGGCACCTGAGTCCAGGGGAGGAGGACAAACACCGGCTTCACGGGGCGTTTTGGGGGTTTGTGCTGCACTGAGTCATCCTCCGGCCCCGTCAGCACAACTGAGCAGCTGCTCTGTGCAGGGCACTTAACGTAGGTTATTCCATTTATCCTCCTGACACATTCATTATCCTTACTTTACAGAGGAAGAAACTGATTCAGAGAGCTTTGGTAGCTCACCCAGGGGCAAAGAGCTAAACGGCAAAGTTGGATTCAAATCCACATCTGACTCACTGTTCAATAGAAAAGTCCTGTTCAGTCACTTTTGACAAAGTTTTCCAGAGCAGAAAGGGAAACTTCCACTAAGCATTAAATGGACTGTCTTCCCACCAGACCCTGAGCGAAGCCCTCTGCAGATATCATCTCCTGTAATCCTGACCATAACCTCTGAGGGGGGTTGCAGTTCCCATTTAACAGATGAGGAGACTGAGGCACTCATGCTCTGATTACTTGGCCAAGGTCTCTAGGGGAATGACAGTGTAACTGAGCAGGACTCTGTGGGGCTTCCCAGGACAGACCCCTCCCCCATGTCCTCTACAGCGGCTCCTTGCTGAAGTTCCCAGACAACAGTATCTCCTGTGTATTTCCTGAATTTCTCCAATGCTAAAAAACCACCACCACAGAGAAGAAATCAACTACTTGATGATCATGAGCACGTGGCCCCCAGACCTTCTGGTGCCTAAGTATTGATCACCATCAGGCAGTCAGAGAATCGTGCACAAGCTGATCATGCCCTCTACGATCCCTCTCCCTTACCTGACCTTTAAATATGCTTTGCTGAAACCCTTTGGGGATTTTGGGGTTTTCTTGGGTATAAGCAACCCCATCCTCCTTGCTCGGCCCTGCAATAAACCTTTCTCTGCTCCACACTCCGACACTGTGGTTTCTTTGGCCTCATAGTGCATTGGGCACACGGATTTGCATTCGGTAACAACAGAGCTGAGATGCTCACTCAGGTCTTCCTGACTCCACAGGCCTTGTGTTCCACCCCTGTGCTCTGCTACCTGCACTCACACTAGCTGGGCACTCGCTATGCTCCAGGAGTCTGCTGAGTCCTTCAAGGGAACACAGCCCTAGAGTCAGACCTGCCCTCTGAGAAGCTGTGTGACCTTAGGCAAGTAACCTCACCTCTCTGAACCTCAGTGTCTTCATGTATCAAGAGGGGATGGTAACATCTCCTTAGAGCATCATTAGAGGATTAAATAACTATTTCACTGGCTCCAGTGTTTAAAAACAAAGCTTATATTGGGTATTGATTTGTGGGCTCAAAGAACAGGTGTGTGCTTTAGAATCAGACAAATTGGGCTTTGAATGCCAGCCCTGCCTCTGTGTGTCTGTGAAGAAGTTACCCAAGTCTTTTAGGACTGTCTGTTTATTTATGACAGTGAGGACAAGGAGGGTCCTGGTGCCTCCCTCCTGGTGATGATGTAAGTATTCTTGGAGATAGTGTGTGAACAGGTCCAAGCATGCTGCCTGACACAAGCACCTGGGGCACCTGGAATATCACCATCATCACAAAGTTTGTGTTTTGTTGCTTTACAGCTTGTTAGCGCAGCATCGAAATGTGATTATCGAGTGGCTCTTAAAGGGGACTACCTTTAGAGTATTTGATTCGTTCATAGATAGAACTGACTTGTATGAAATGCATGTCTTCTCTCCAATTCTTGAAGGACCCTACGGTCCTTGTCTAGAACTGGATCACAGAGTTGTATTAAATGTTAAACCACAGCCAGAAATTGTGGAATTCATAAATAAGAAACGCAGCTAACACCCAATCAATATATTTAGAGCATGTTTTACCAGCCGTCCTTTTCTGATTGGCAGACCGATTGGAAACTGCAGGGCAGTAAATTTCCGTGGACGTTGCCTTTGATGTTGCACAATGGAGTTGGCCACACCAAGACCTGAAGGGCCATTTGGAGTGAGTCCCTGGTTCCTGTTTAGCTAGTGGCATCGGGGTCATTTTTGTGGTTCCTCTCTCTTCATTTATCCTGGTTTTCATACATTTTAGAATGCTCCAGTTTTGGCAAGCATTGGACAGCATGTTTACTGGAAAACTCTCATCTTCACTGAAATTCAGTGGGTTTTGTAATAGTGAAGGCAGCCTCCCTCCCCCATCCTTTGTGTTCCCAGATCGTGTTCTCCTGGAGGCACTGATAAAGTGGAGGATGAAGCGTCTCAGAAAGCAAACAAGACAGTCAAATGTGTGAAAAGGAACAAAAACACGATGACATAAGGCCTAGGGCTAGTTACATTGTGTAGTAATTTTAAAGTTGAAACATTATGCTCTAAGCACTAAAAAGTAGTAAAAAAAAGTTCTATATGAGTTGATATTTACAAAAATGCTCAGAGAGATGAGCTGTTCCAATTGCACCTAAAAATACAGGCAATGTGTTTGTTTACAGCAACCATACTAGTGATGGTAAACTTCCGCTACACACATGGCAGTAGTTCTGTCCGATGACCCAGGATCTGGAGGATTTTTTAAATGACTTGTTTGACCCAAGCAGTCCCATGATGTCACACGCGGGTCTCTTTTGCCCCTCATCTCCCTGCAGTGAGCGGGCGGCTCAGGGCGCCTGGGCATGGGGCATGGGTGCTGGGGTTGGTGAGGGTCACGTGGGGGCCAAGGATGGGCTGACCAAGCCCTTGTCTCCTTCACCAGGCATTGGCTTCAAGGCCACCGGCAAGCTCTACAGGGTGCCCTGGAGCACTGTACACCTCATCAGAAAGCCGTGAAAACAATGACCAGCCCGTTAGGGACTCTGGAAAGGTGCTCCACGAAGCAGCCTAGCCAGGAATTGCCAAGGCCAGGGTGAATTACCCATAAAATTTGTGCTGTGGTTTTTTTTTTTTTGATGGAAGATAGCGAAATCTTAAAGAGACGTGTGTCTGTTGGGATGGCCTCACAGAATGCCTGCAACAGCTCAGGCTTCTCCAGGGCAGGAGTGCTGGGATGTGCCCCCTGCGGGTATTGGGATGGGGGTGCTCAGGGGCAGCTCGGCCTCGGCTTCTAGTTGCAGCCCTGCCTCCCCTCGACTGTCCTCCAAGCCTTGGGGTTCAGTCCTTTCCGGGGTCTGACTTGAGATCTGGCCTTTGTTGGGGCTCTTAGGAGGCTCCAGGCTGTGGCACCTGCCTCAGGAGGGCTGGGGAAATGTGGGGGTCTCACTCATGGTCAGGGCAGGAGACTGCTGACTTGGGCCTTGGGGGAAGGATTCATGATGTCGCCTCCAAATGAGGCTGTGCCTAGAATCCAAGATTAAATATTTAAAACAAATGAGTTTTTATTTTCTGTAATCCTCCTTTGGCATGTTTTCATCTTTCTTAAACCCAATGGCTTAGAAGACAAAATAAGAAATCAAAAACAAAAGCAGGTGCCCTGGAGAGGTCCTGCTCAGGTCTGGGGCCCAGACTGTAGCTCAGGGTGTTGGTCCCTCTTCTGGGGAGGGTGTCCTGGTTGAGGGGCGGTGGGGGGTAAGGGAGGAGCCATGGGAGGCAGGATTCTGATTATGCTACCAGCATCGTCAGACAGCTAGACCTGGAACATGGCACTGACTTCTCCAAAAACGGAGACCCTCACGCTTCCCTTGGGAGCTGCTGAAGGACTGATGCGCCGGGAGGCTTTCTTAGGTCAAGAACCTGGCATCTGGCAGGATTTTGCATGAGCTTTGTTGCTGCTACTGCCAGAAATAGACAGCATCTTACGAGTGGGCTTGGAAACATCAGTATCATTTCTGTTACTGTAGTGTGAGAGATAGCCAGCTCTCCACCTGACGTAGACAATAACTCACCAGCATTTATGAAATGCCTCCTGGGTGCCACCACTGTGGTAAGTGCTATAAAGGGAATAAATAGGCACATGGTGAGTTCAGTAGAAACATGAGGCGGTTCCCTCTTCTCTTGATTCTAACTAGAAGCTGTGTGCTTCAAGTTTTCAAGTCTGCCCTGCGTTCTGGATCTGTTGCTGAGATGTGTGCTATGTCCCCTGGATTCCTGAACTTCATCCCAAGCATCTCCCATCCCCCATTGGAGGGGTTTCAGCCCACCCACCTCATGTCCCCAGGGCTTTTAGCACAATACGCTGACCATTTGCCTCTTGCTTCTCCAGGTGTGTGATCTGTCCATGTCCTGTTTCCCACTGATGCTGTGTGACCTTAAGGGCAGGAGTAGAGGACATTCCTCTCTCTTGGGTGGAGGAGTATCAGAAGAGGAAGGAGTCTGGGGCTTCTAGGAGCCAATCACAGAACTGCCCTGAGCCTCAATTTCCCCACCTGAACTTGGAGACATAGTTCATTTAAAAATTGGAAAATTCTCTGTATACATTTAAAAAGTATTTTGGGGAGGGTCTTTTTTAATAGTTTGGCTACATTGGGCTTTCTCTTAAATTTTTTGTCTTTATTGTTGTGTTTTTCTCCAAGGATATTTGCTCATAAAAGTTTAATTATACTCTTTATTTCTCACATCCTGACTCTGTAGCACACCATGTCTTTCTGACTTTTCCCTGATTCTTAAACTAGATTTAAGGCCCAAACTAAGCAGAGAAAAACCAAACGAAACTCCTTGAGATTCCACGTGCCTCCCTATTACCAAATACAAGTTTATGTGCCCAATGCACCGTGAGGCCAAACAAACCGAAACATTGGAGTTTGAAGCAGAGAAAGGTTTATTGCAGGGCTGAGCAAGGAGGACAGGGTGGCTTATCCCCAAGAATACCCCAAAATCCCCAAAGGGTTTCAGGAAAGCATATTTAAAGGGCGGGTAAGGGAGGGGAGTTGCAGGGTACACAATCAGCTTCTGCACAAATCTCTGATTGCTTGATGATAATCAATCCTTAGGCACCAGAAAGTCTGGGGGCTACATGCTCATGATCATCAAGTGATTAATTTGCTCCCTTTAGTGGTGGTTTTTAGTATCGGAAAAAACTCAGGAAATATACATGAGATAAGTGTTGTCTGGGTACTTCAGAGAGGAGCCACAGCAGAGGACATGGGGGAGAGGTCTGTCCTGGGAAGGCCCCACAGGGTCCTGCTTGGCTACATCCCTTGGTCTCTTGTTTCTTAGCTGGAAACAGAACACAGTGTGTTCTTAAGACTATAGCTCAGCCCCAGGAAAGACCCAGAATGACAGAGTGGGGCAGGCAGCCCTCCATTCCTGCCTGATCTTGCAAGGTGCCTGCCTTTCTTTCTTTCTTTCTTTCTTTCTTTCTTTCTTGCTTTCTTGCTTTCTTTCTTGCTTTCTTTCTTTTCTTTCCTGCTTTCTTTCTTTCTTTCCTTTTCTTTCTTTTTTTTCCTACCTTATACTTCAGGAGGGCAACACTGCCAGAGCCAAGAACTGAGGAAATCACCTCCTTATTTCCAAGCAAACTTACCTAGTTACTGTCACTGTCCTCTCCTGGGGCACTGATTGTTAAAAAGGTATTCCTTGTACTCACAGCCCCTTGGATGATGCGGCATTGATTTGCATTTTCCTCTGATGTGAGTACGTCTCAGGGGAACCCTTGTGTCCCACTTTTCCTACTGCCAGAGAGAGCAGGGAATTCTGCTCAGCTCCCCAGGAGGACACTGTGGCCTCTGCTGTCCCCCTTCATGGGTGGGTGGGTGGGGAGAAGGCAGTGAGCGGGTGCCTCTCCCTCTTCTTTGAGTGTCCGATTTTGAGGATCCTCCAGGTCTTTGATCTGCCGTGGGCTTGCAGCCTGCCCCTGCGGTGGGCCAGTGATCTTTCCCTGAAATATTAGGAAGCCCTCTGGCCCCAGGTGCGAGGCCAGCTCTCTCCTGAGCCACATCGCGGTGCGGCTCCGTTAATCCGCCCGGTGTGCCTCTTTCCCCGTGTGCTTCTGAACTCGCGGGAAAGACCACACGTTATCCTGGATCCCCTTTAGCCCCCGAGAAGGCAGAGAAGGTCTCTGCTAATGGGGCTAAGGAGTTGGGGGTTTGAGTACCTTCTCCCTAACCCTTCTCCTGGGGGCGTAGACCTGCATCGTCAAGCGGCTTAGAGAGATGTGCTGTGTCCACGGAAGGAAGGGATGACGTGTCCAGAGCGCAGCGCACCCGCAGCTGCTCCTGCCTTTCTTCCCTCAAAGCAGTGAGGCTGCGCCAGGCCAAATTAAAACTGGAGATGCCCTGAGCATTGTTATTTTTAAGGCTGGAGTATTTGAGGTTAAAGAGAGGGAGTGAGTCTAAAATAAAATGTGACTCTGTCCGGGGCATGCAGCCAGAGGCCCTCTTGGTTCGCTGCTGTAGAGGAGGAGATGGAACCAGCTCCAGGGCTGGGGGTCCAGGGCTGGGGTCCTGCTCAGCGTGCGTGATGCCCATTGTGCCGAGGGCTGCTGGTTTTGACTTTCTGGGAGCGCGTTCTGTACCTTTGATATTTCTGAATAATATAACAAAAGCAATTCGGCACATCACACCCTGACCTCAGCTGCTTTGTGTATCAAGGTATGAGCAAGACATGGTTTTGAGACGAAGGCATTTTCCCCAAACTTGCTTGAGAAAAGTCCCTTTGAGAGTGACTGATGTAGCAGAGGACACACGTTCACCAGTGATGGTGGTTCTGTAACACCTGGCGTGACTCTCCACTTAGAGCATCCTGAGGGGGAAGAAGGGAGTTATTCAACTAATAAACTCTGGGACCTGGAGTAGTCAGGTAATAGAATTGATGGAGAGATTGCAAAATCTGGGGGACAATAACACCTGGACCACATGGATCAATCACGTGTCATTCATGAGTGAAGCCAACTTGGAAAGGTCAAGAGCCCACCTCCGTGGACAGGGAAAGCCTTAGCTTCCTTTCCTCTTGCCCGTGGAAGGTAGTCTCTGAATATTCACCAGTAACTGATTGTTGCCTCTGCATTGGAAACTTAGAAGTTGGGGGGCAGACAGCTAGGAACTCGTAGTCATCAGTAAGGGCTCTGTTCTGATGCTGGAGCCTCTCCCTGAGAGCACAAGGCCTGGGTTCACGTGAGGATGCCAGCATTTCCGGGAGGGGATGCCTCACTGCCATCACCAAGTTCAGGGCCTCTCCATGGAGTAGGTTTTGTGGACCACAGAGGGACTTGGTGCATGAAGGCAGACTGTACCCACTTTTAAAGGGGAGGGCTCATGGGCGGGTAAAGAGAGGCCACTTGGCTGAAGGTTGGCCCTCATCGTACATAGGGGCCTGGATTGTGGACCCACAAGGAGGCATGTGGGTACCTGGGCAGTGTCGTGTACCAGGTTGGGGCCACCTTGCCCAGGAAGCTTCTTTACAACAGAAGGTTCTAAAGGAGGGGTTGGGGACAGTGGCAAACTCAGGGAATTGGAGCTCAGGCAAGTTCAGAGTCTCCAGCCACAGGGGAGTGCCCTAGGGGGTGGCATGTCCTGGATCTTTGGAAGTCCTGGGAGCAAGGGCTGTGTAGCAGACATGCCCAGCTTGAGCCTCGATTCCACCACTGACCATAGTGTGACCTTGGGCAGGTCACTTCATCTCCTGAGGCCTCAGGTGGGTCTTGTCGGGGGGTGATCGTCCCTGTGTGCACCTGCCAGACAGGGCGGGCTGGGAGTCTGGGCATGGATGCTCTCCCAGGCAGGCCGGGGATCCCACCGCTCCGTGTCTGTGTCTGCCTTTGTTGATTCCTACTCAGACTTTGGGGCTCTACTGAACTATCCTGCCACTCCGCAGGGAAGATGGCTCGTGGCCGTCCGTGTCCCCCACAGGTGAGATAGCTCTGTCAAGCTCCGTCACAGCCTGGGGCCCGAGGTGAGTGCTGGTTGTCCTGCTGCGGGGACACTGGGCCCCGTGTGGGAGGGTGGATGTGGAGCCGGGTCACCTGTTTCATACCCTGGCTCCTCCACTAAAAGGCTGTGTGACCTTGAACTAGTTCCTTCTCTCTGCCCCTCATCTCACCTGTTAAATGAGACAGTCCAAGGGTTGCTCGGGAGGAGTGGGGAATGAATTGATCCACGCCAGGTATTTAGAGCCCCACCTGGCACATAGTGATGGCTGTGTGAACGCGATGGGGTGGCTGTGATCGGCTTTCCAGCACAGTGCACAGCCGCGTGGTGGGTCTTAATATATCCATCTGAGTAGTAAGGGAGCAGAGTTTGGGATGATGGTGAGAGTCCAGCTGAAATATCAGACCACGGATTCATCTCCCTTTTCTTCCTGAATCCCTCTCAAGTTTCCTTAAAGTGCTGATAAGAGGTAGTGGCCAAAGCTGAAGTATCTGCTAAAGAAGCTTGCCCTGAGCAGAGGACAGTGGAGGATGGCTTCCTGCCTTCCCAGACCCTGGCCCTCTGGTTGCTGACTCCGCCCCCAGCCCTTCCCCAGGGACACGGCAGGGATGCAGAAAGTCTGCCTGCAGCCAGGGCCACACTTGACTGGAACCAAGCGGACGCATCTCTTGCTTCTTTGTCTGGCTTTGTCTGCATTTCATGCTCTGGCAGCTAATTTGTGCCTCACCAGGAAGCAGACTATTTCTTTTTTGGGTCCTGGAATGGCAGATGGGAAGGGCGGTTTTAATGAATTACTGTTTTCTTTTGGAGATTAAGCTTTTATTATAAATATAATTGCAGATGCATAACCTTCTGGTGCTTACATACCATTTGCCAATTAGGATAATGGGCCTGAAAAGTCTCTTGGAGAGTGACAGGGACAAAGTTGCCTGTAACTCAGCTTGGGGGTGCTGGCGAATGAAGTGCTCTGCCCACTGGAAGCACCCTGTATCAAGTCTGCCCATAATGTGCATTTGCTGAGAGGTCTGAAAATACTCATGACCTTTGAGGACGGGAGATTAAAATGAGTAGGCAGCAGTGTGGCCGCCAGCCCCGGTCATTTGTGATGTGGTCACTCCGGAGCGTCTGCCACGCCCACCACGTGCTTCTGGGACGGCCGCAGGGCGGGAGGCTGTGCTGTGTAATTTTGGAGTTAAATCATTCACGTAATGTTGAAAGCATTTATGACGGATCTGGCTACTAATGTTGTGATGTTTCCATCACTTCTTTTAGAGGACCTCAGTCTTTGGGGCACTTCCCCCTTTTTTGTTGTTTTGTTCCCTCTGGAGCAGAATATCTCGGCCTCAGCAGTGCTGACATTTTGGGCCAGATACTGATTTATTGTGGGTCGTTCTGTGCATCGTAGGACGTTTGCTGGCAACCCTGGCCTCTGCCTGCTAGATATCAGTAACAACTCCCCTGCTTACGATGGCAAAAAATGCCTGCAGGTATTGACAAGTGTCCCTTGGGGGGCAGACCTGGCCCCAGAAGAGCCACAGAAGGACTGAGGAGCTGCAGTAAGGCCCACAAGAGCTGGTGCTGAAAGAGGAATCTGACTGATTAGACTGATCCACACCAAGACAATTGGTGACTCATCCCCTCAGGAAACCAGTAATCACAGAGCCCCAGTGTGTGACCGGCACCGTGTCAGACCCAGAGAATACGAAGGAGACTGAGGATGATCTCTGAAAAGTTTAAGAAAATGGGTGTTTTGATGGGGCCAGAAGGCTTCCCCTTTAATTGCACTAACTGGGCCCACTCCTAACTCCTGACTGGGTTGATATTATGGCCCCCACATTGGGCAGATCTGGGTTCTGATGGGCTCCCCCTCGAGGGCAGAGAGCTAATCCGTTTGGATTCACAGGCCTGGGATGTACAGATAAATTGGTCATAGGAAAGGTCTGGGAGGTGTGCAGCTTGATCAGAGCCTGGAAGGATTTTAGTAGGTAACACGGAGGGGCTGAAGGTGCCCCTGGTGAAAAGACACATAGATGCACGTGCGCAAGAGTAAAGGCAGTTTGGCAGCAAAGAGAATCCAACCTACTTGGACAGAAGATCAAGGCAGGAAACAACATGGATGTGGGTCTGGCAGGGTTAGGAGGGTGGTGTGGCTGAGAAATATCTGGGTTTTCTGAGCTGTCAACTGGGGAGGATGCTGTCTGCTTCAAGGGTTCATTGTCAGTTTCAAACACGATGATAAAATACTGGGATGCCCAGATAAAGATGATTAATAAAGACTTTGTGTAGACAGGCTTTACAAGGAGACAGTGAGATTTCTTACTTTACTAAATAGAAAATAAGGAAATCATTGAAATCAGATTTTGAGCAGGGGAGTGATCTGATGGGAACAGGATTTGAGGAGGAATATTCTGGAGGTGGTATATAGGAGGAATTGGGTGAGGAGGAGCTCAGAGGTCAGGGTGGAGGAGAGGAGGCTGGTGTCGCTGGCCAGAGGGGGTCTTGGCAGTGGGGAGGGGCTCCAGGGTTATAATTGTGTGTGAAGTGTGATTGAAGGAGACAGTGGTTGACTCCGTGAGTGACTGACTGCGGGTAGACTTTTTCCTGTTTCCTAAAATGATTGGAAGTGATATGCAGTATTAAAACGACACAAAACAGTGTATCAGACAAATATGGACCATGACAGATGATACGGAACAAAGAAACAGAAGTGACCAGCATCTGGGATGAATTTGTTACTGCAACTGGTCCTCAAACATCCTGGTAGTTTCGTTGTAAAGGGAGGTCACTGCCTTAGAACCTAGAGGTTTCTCTTTGTTTGGGGTATCTCTTTGAGGTGGTCTGGAGGAAGAAACCAGTATTTTGGTTCTGATTTATTTAGATCATCATACAAAGGCACAGAAAATGTAGCTACAGGTTTTAAAAATCCACCCAAATCTTACGAAAATGGGTGCTTCTTATATTGAGCCTCTTTGGAAAAAAATGGAGGCCCCCTTTAAAATTCCACCCCATTGGTCTGAGTGACATCATTTCTGTTTTGACCAGACCCTTCCTGAGTCTCAGCTGATGCCATGCAGCATGACGGGCGTGGGTTCTGGTTTTGTCTGGGTTTCCTAAGTATTGGGGGGATATTATACCGGTGCACTGGATATGTTTCAGTGAAGTTCATGTAGGCTGAATTCTGCAGAGAACCAAGCTCACACTTTGATTTGAAGGGACCTGAGTAAGGGACAGAGAAGCCAAGAGGAAGGGTGAATACACCTGCCCAGCTGTCTGTCTGCCTCCAGCCAGGGCTGAGGCAGGAGTTACTGCCTCCCTGGGCAAAGGCTGACTGGCTTGGGGTTTTGTTTTTTTCTAGCTACTAAAAACTGTACCTGGGAGCGGGGTGTAGGAAGGGATAAACTGGGAGTCTGAGGTTTGCAGATACTAACTGATGTATATAGAACAGATAAACAACAAGCTCCAGCCGTAAAAGCGCAGGGAACTATATTCGATACCTTGTAGTAACTTACTGGTGAAAAAGAATATGAAAATGAATATATGTACGTTCATGTATGACTGAAGCATTGTGCTGTACACCAGAAATGGACACATCATTGTAAACTATACTTCAGTCAAAAAAAATATATATATGTATATGTGTGTGTATATATATATATATATAAACTCATTCTGTCTTTTAATTGGTTTGTGCTTATAAATTGAGTTTCCCTAGAATTATTAACTAATTCTTTCTGTGTATAGGGCCATTTGCATATAATAAAACTGGTTTGATTTTGCAATTAAACTGTAATTTTATCCTTTTGATAAAATTTGATAGGTACTACAACAATTTGAAAATTAAAAGGCATAAAGGACAAAGAGTGAACAGTCCCCTCCCATTCCTGCCTGGTCACCCTTTGTCTTGGCTCGTCCGTGTCATCAGTTTCTTGTGTATCTTTCCCGGGATGGTCCAGGTGTGTGAGAGCAAGCATGAACACACCTACAGACGCACACAGAGTGCTGGACTGTGTGGTGAGACAGTGATTTACTCAACCCCACCTCCCAGGTCTACACACGGAGAGTGAATTATTGTGTGAGAGGACACACACTTTGGACAGGTGTCCGTAGGCAGTTAAGACAATGTTCTTTATGAATATTTTTGATGACCTGGAGAGAAAGCCAGTTGGGGAAAACCCAGCAGTTTCCAACCCCACACGGTGGGAGGACAGCTAAACCTAAAGGAGACGGAGGACCTGAGTGGGTGGCTGGTTTGGGGAGATGGTCACGTGTTCAGTTTGGGGCCGGTCAAGCCTAGAATAAGGACCAGATATCTTGCTTGGAAAGATGGTACTAGAGGCATGTGAGAAGGGAGAGCTGGGATATGAGTTTAGGGTTGCTTCTGATCCTGCACACAAACCCGGGGGTGGATTGAATAGCCCATATTTACCCCTTTGCCTTCCCTGACACTCCGGGAAGTATGAGATTAACAAGACTGTTACCACCAGCAGTATAATTACTGAGAAGAGTTAAGATTTTATTTTTTTTTTTTGCATTTGCTCTCCTCATTTTTTAGCAGTTCTGTATCTGCAGAGTCAGGATATGTAGCCATCTCAGACTGTCCTCTCTTCATTTTAGCCCTTGTTGACTCTTAGTTCTACAAGTATCTTCATGTTTAAAGTTCACCCCCAAAACTTATATTCTTGTCTTTCTAGTCATTTTGTGTGTCTGTAGCTCATCCTCCAGGCACGGAATCCTTGAGGTCAAAGCTGTTCTCATGATCATTCTTTTTTTTTTTTTTTTTAACATTTTTTTATTGATTTATAATCATTTTACAATGTTGTGTCAACTTCCAGTGTTCGGCACAATTTTTCAGTCATTCATGGACATATACACACTCATTGTCACATTTTTTTCTCTGTGAGTTATCATAACATTTTGTGTATATTTCCCTGTGCTATACAGTGTAATCTTGTTTATCTATTCTACAATTTTGAAATCCCAGTCTATCCCTTCCCACCCTCCACCCCCCTGGTAACCACAAGTCTGTATTCTCTGTCTGTGAGTCTATTTCTGTCCTGTATTTACGCTTTGTTTTTGTTTGTTTGTTTTTGTTTTTGTTTTTTAGATTCCACATATGAGCGATCTCATATGGTATTTTTCTTTCTCTTTCTGGCTTACTTCACTTAGAATGACATTCTCCAGGAGCATCCATGTTGCTGCAAATGGCATTATGTTGTCGGTTTTTATGGCTGAGTAGTATTCCATTGTATAAATATACCACCTCTTCTTTATCCAGTTACCTGTTGATGGACATTTAGGCTGTTTCCATGTTTTGGCTATTGTAAATAGTGCTGCTATGAACATTGGGGTGCAGGTGTCATCCTGAAGTAGATTTCCTTCTGGATACAAGCCCAGGAGTGGGATTCCTGGGTCATATGGTAAGTCTATTCCTAGTCTTTTGAGGAATCTCCACACTGTTTTCCATAGTGGCTGCACCAAAGTGCAATCCCACCAGCAGCGTAGGAGGGTTCCCCTTTCTCCACAGCCTCTCCAGCATTTGTCATTTGTGGATTTTTGAATGACGGCCATTCTGACTGGTGTGAGGTGATACCTCACTGTAGTTTTGATTTGCATTTCTCTGATAATTAGTGATATTGAGCACTAAATATCAGTGCTCATGATCATTCTAAGATGTTTCCCCCTTTCCCACCACTTTCTCCCCCTCACGAGGGTACAGCTCTGGGACCTGCGATACCCCAGCCGACTGAACGCATAAGCAGACAGGTGAGTCTGGCTGTTTGTATCAGGAGAGATAGTGAAGCGATCTAAAACAATGAAAACAATGCTACTCTGTTCGCTAATTATTTTTGTTTAGGGAAACAGTTGTTTTTCCTAAAATATGCTATTGATGTTGGCATATAATGAGTTTGTTACTTTTGACTAATTAAAAATACATTAAAATTTGTTTTAATTCCTAAAAGGTAAATGATGTGTCTAGCACCCACATAAACAAAGCTCTTTGGGCTCCTTAGTAATTTGATGAGGATAAGGAGTTGAAGATAAAAAATTTCAGGACCCTCGTTCTAATAGATTCTTTAGGAAAACCTTCAGGGTTTTTCACAGTTAACAGTTTATTGATACAGTTTATACTTAAGTTTTACTGTATGTCATGTCCTTGGCTCCCATCTTCTTTTTATCACCCCATTTTCTTCTATGTAAAGTGTTGCTTTTGAAGAGTCTGGTGCTGATCCACTTTTCTTTCCCCTATAAGTCACTTTTTTTTTTTTTTTTTGCTAAGACTCCCAAACAACTTTTTTTTTCTTCTTCTGTGAAGTTCAGTAATTAGACTGTGTCTTGGGGTGAGTCATTCTGGACCAGTATTCTCAGGTACACAGCATGCTCTTTCAATATGTGTTTTCAAATACATATATTTTTTAATTTTAGGAAAGTATTCTTGTATTATAGTTTTAAATGTTGGTTCTTTTCCCTTGTTTTGCTTGTCTTCTTCAGGGACTCCTATTTTCTGTGTGTTAGAGCTTCTTTACCTACCGGGAATAATGTGCTTTCTTTTGAATTATTTTCTTCTTTTTGAATTAAAAGACAAAGCCCCAATTTGACTTTCCCCATAACTTAAAGGATTACCTGTTGTGTTTATTTGCTTCTGTGTTTATTTCACTTTAAGAGTCATTTCTGAATTTTAGGGATTTTCTTGTTTTTTGAAGTGCCCGAGTTCTCATGTCTGAGTTTTCCTATTTCTGATTTATATTGTTCTTCCTTGTCTTTTATCATTTCACTATATATTTTTCCCATTTTTAAAAAACTGGGGTACAAATTTGATTTGTTCTTTAGATGGGTCCTTCTGGCACGCTTTCACTGTCTGTAAAGATGTTGCTCAGCTCCTTATTCACGTTTTCCCTCTAACGACTCTGCATGTAGTTTGACCTTTATGCTTTTGTGTTGCTCATTTTTATGTGAAATAAGTTTTTCTGAACTTTTAGGAGGAGGCTTGTTTCAGAGTTGTTTTTCTAACTTCACAGAGCTTCCTTGTCTCTTTTGATAGCGTGTTCAGAAACACGGCTGGTTGCATTCTGAGATTTCTGGGCTCTGTTTCTGTCTCTCATCTTTAATTGGACCATCACTTTCCTCTGTATTATTGCTCCTGTCTTGCTCGGTTTTGATTCCACTCCCAGCAGTGACTCCTATCCTGGAGGGGTGCCCTGGGGTCCAGTTTCAAGAGTTCCTAGGGACTAGACGGCCCCACGCTTTTAGTCCAGCAATGGGCTCATGACCTGCCTCGTGCTGGATTGGTCAACACCCCTCTCAGTTTCAGCTGCTACTCTCACACTGGCCTGCCATACTTTCCAGTGAATACCTGTCAGCTATTTTGGGTTCCCCTGATCTCACGTCTGTCAGATGCCTTATTGTTTCCCTCTGTTTTCTGCTGAGCAGATGACAATATGATGCGTGCCTTACAGCAGTTGTGGTGTGTCCTCACCCACTTATGTTTCAGTGTTTGTGGAATTTTTTTCCCACTTAGTTGTACTTGACGCTTGTCATTTTCTTGTAAATGTTGTGTATGGGTTGTTTTTTTTTTTTTTTTTTTTTTTTTTTTTTTTTTTTTTTTTGCTCTCTGGTTGATTTTTTTAAAGATAGTACTTAGAAATTAAATATATTTTGAGATAGAGATTCACATGCAGTCGTAAAGAATCGTACAGAGAGATCCCACATATCCATAGCTCACTGGTTTCTCTATTTTTATGTGGGGTTTTGGAAGATTCACAAAGTTTTCTCTCTCACTATTGCCATCTTCATAGACTCCTCTCTCCATGGGGGATTCTTAAAAAAGTTTCCTTAAAATTGTTACTTAAAATCAGTTTACCATTGCATAACAAAACCCTCAAAACAATAATGAATGGTTTAAAGACAGAAGATTCCTTTCCTATTGTGTGAAGGACAGACATCTGGGGGATACATTCCAGAGTTAGTAGGGCGGTTCCAGGGTCATCAGGGATGTGATTTTTTTCTCTTGTTGCTCTGTTGTTCTTAGCACGTTGCCTTGCAGTCCAGGATGACCATCTGAGCTCTAGTCATCACTTCTGTGTTCTAAGCTGTAGAGAGGAGGGGGGCTGAGAAAGAGCTTGTACCATCCTCTGACTTTCCGAAAGTTTCTGCTGACACTGGATTGGCCTGAATTTAGTTCTGGAGCTCCTGGTAGTTGCTAAGGAGTCATGGAAATGAAGGGTTTTAGCTGGTTGCATGGCCACCCTAAGTAAAACCAGTCTTCTCTGCCTGAGAAAGAAGGGGAGAGTGAACACGGGGGACAGGCAGCTCAGGAAGCAACGGACTTTTCCTGCTGTGTGCTTGAATGTAAACTTAGAGAAAGTGAATGAGTATGTCAGAAGTTAAAAGGACATTTTGAGTGCGATTTTAATCTTAGCGTGTTTTTCTTTTTAAATTTATGCTGTTTTGCAAATTAAAACAATTCAGCGCTCTGAACTGAACTTCTTTGCACAAATCTTGGGATCCTCATGGCATCTCAGTCAGCACAGACCTTTCCTCTCCAGGCAGCAGTGGTGGGAGGGGAGACATGGCCCTCTCCGTCTTTCTGGCACTGCTTCCTGAGTCACTGTCTTTTTTTTTTAAATTGAAGTACAGTCAGTTACCATGTGCCAGTTTCTGGTGTACAGCACAATGTCCCAGTCATGTATATATATACACACACACATATATTTGTTTTCATATTCTTTTTCATTATAGATTATTACAAGATATTGAATATAGTTGCCTGTGCTCTACAGAAGAAATCTGTTTTTATGTCTATTTTTATATAGAGAGCTGTGTTGTAACTAACATCCTATAACAGATTAGCAGGTCTTTCAGTGGCAACATAGATAAAGCCCTTTGGTCAGAAACACCGAGAATCTTCAAGAGGAAATTTGGCATCTTTTCCTCAAGAAGACGTCTTATCTCTAACACAACAATGTGTCTTGGCTCTCAGTTTCTCCATTATTTCTGCTGTTTTGTCATCCCCCTTGTGCCCTGACTTTCCTGCTCTCTCCCTGTGCTTGTTCAGAATCTTAGCATTTGGAAATACCACCCTCCCCTTCAAACCATGCTTGTTTGCAAGCTGGTTTCAAGTCACACATGTCTGCAAGCAAGTTACTGACTGTTTCTCCCTTTAATCACTGCTTTAAAAAATTGTGGTAAAATATATCCACATAAAATTTACCATCTTAACCATTTTTAAGTGTACAGTTCAGTGGTACTAAATACATTCACATTGTTGTGCAACCGTCCAACCTCAGAACGACTCTCATCTTGCAGATCTGAAACCCCATACAAATGACACAATAACTCCTCATTTCTCCCTCCCCCAGCCCCTGGCAACCACCATTTCACTTTCTGTTTCTATGAATTTGAGGACTTTAAAAGTGCAATCACACCAAGTGCGGCCACACAAAGAAAAGATAGAAACACTTTTCCTGCCCACGTCCCTTCTAAATGAGCAGGACCGTTTTCTTTTAAATTTGGCTGGTTGCCGTCTGTCTGTCTCAGCCCCAGTTCTTCAGTGGAGGCCGCTGGAATGTGCCACTCCAGGTGTGGTCTCCATCACTGGCGTCACGTGCTTAGAATGCAGCATCTCAGGCCCCATCCAGATCGCTGGGTGAATGGTGAACGCGTTCAAGTCTGAGCATGTTCAGCCACTCTGGTGGCTCTGAGAGGGAGGCCTCTGTGAGGCGGGGCAGTGGGCCTGCAGCCTGGGGAACCGACAGGCACAGGGGCTGCTCTTCTCACCCAGCCTGTCCACAGAGGTGAGGACAGGACCGGCCCTGGGACAACAGGAGTGACCAGGGGGCGGAGGACTCAACAAACGTGCCCAGGAAGTGGGTGCCTGCAGCCATCTCCCTTGAGATGCAATCTTTGTTTTCTCTCCATGGACAGGGGAGGAGAAGATGTAGCCCCAAAGCAGATGGTCGGAAAAGAAAAGGGATTGTGAAGACATCTGATGTTGAGGGAGGGGTTTTAGGGAGAAGAGCCAGAGGGAAGTGTCAGGGCCATAAGCTTCCGTCTCTGTGTCTCAGGTCTGAAGGTGGCAGTGTAGTTGGCCTCTTGCTCTGGGCGGGGGTGCAGGTGGGGACAGATGCGCGACTCTTCATTCCAGAGGTGAGCCACTGAGTTCTAGTTATGGAAAAGGACTGTTTTGGACGATGAGGTGCATGGTCTTTCTCAACTGCCAAGTATGTGGGAAGGACGGGCAGGCAGGTGTCTTAAACAGAGCGCTGGACCAGGAGCCCGGATGCCAGATTCTTGCCCTATGCACCATTTCCTACTAGTGTGTGACTTTGGGTGGGTCATCGCGCCTCTCTGATCCTCAGTTTTCCAGTCTATAAAATGGGCACAACAACATCCTGCGCTCTCTGGGCTCTTGTGAGTCTCAGATGCGATTAAGGAAGTAAAAGGGCTGAAAATCTGTGAGTGCCATCCTTCACCTGGCCTCAGCTTTTGTGGACGAGGCTTCTCATACAGGAAATCTCACACGGGGTGTACCATGGGCTGGCTGTAATTGGCTAAACAAATCCAATTTATTGATTTACATCCAGAAATGTGTTAGTTGCCCAGGAGAGGATGCTCAGAGACGGAGCTGGCTCCTCTCTCTCCTTGCAAGTGGGTGAGAGGGGGAGGGATTTGATGTGCCAGGTAGGGGGAGCCCACTGTGACCAGCCTGTCTCATGGGAGCAGGAGGCCGTGGGACAGGGCAGCTTTCCCTCAGTGATGCTGCCGGAAAAGTTGGGAAGATTTTTACACTAGCGTCCCACACATCTAGGTACGTAGGCTTACTTTTTTATGAGTTTATTGAGATATAATTCACATACCATAACCCTCCCCATCCTTTAAAAAGCATTTAGTATTCTCCCTGGCTTTTCAGTGTATTCACGGAGCTGTGCAGCCATCACCATATCTAATTCCAGAATGTTTTCATCACCCCCCAAAAGAAACCTTGTGCCCATTAGCATTTACTCTCCATTCCACCCCCACCTCAGGTCCTTGGCAGCCACTAATCTACTCGTTGTCTCTATGGATTTGCCTCTACTGGCAGTTTAATATCAATAGACTTCTGTGATATGTGGCCTTTTGAGTCTGGTTTCTTCCCTAAGCATCCTGTTTTCAGGCATCACCCACACTGCACCATGGATCAGTACTTGATTCCTTTTAAGAGTAGAATATTATTCCATTGTTTGGTTTGAGCACATTTTGCCCTCAGTCGATGGACATTTGAGTTGTTTCCACCTTTTTTGCTGTCAGGACTAACGTAGCTGGATGAGTGTTTAAGTGAACATAGGTTTTCAGTTCTCTTGAATATGTTCTTTTAGCCGCGATTTAAAACATCCATTGGTTTCTGTAGACAGGACTCTTTTAAACATGGTGCTTTTGAAATTGTGCTGGTTCATTTCAGCCTCGAGAGGAGGAGGAGATGGCAGGGAGCAGGTCCCTCTGGGGCCGGCAGCGTAGGAGAGAGGACTCAGGGTGGCAGGGCTTTTACCTTTTAGTTTTTTTAAAGGCAGGAAACCTGCCGAAGCTCCAGGGATGGGAAAGGCCAGGAATGTCTTGTTTTCCTTTCATCATGGCAGCTGAGAGGCCTTCCTCAGTAAAGACCCAGAAACTCTGATGACCGCAAAGAACCTCAGTGCATCTCTTGATCAATGTCCAGACATCTTGCTTGGCATCTAGATACATCCATGAAAATAGCCGAGGGGAGGGGTGACTCGTCCAAGGTCCTGCAGCTCATAACCAGCGAGGCCAGGACTGTGACGTTGGATCCATCCTCTTTCCCTGACAGTCCCTGCTTCTCCTTTGAGGTGACATTGTGGGAGCCCTTTGAAGCCCCTTCCTTTGTGTCTGAAAGGGAGATGGCTTTGTGCAGAGTGCAGTTTCATCTCGCTCTGAATTTTAAGGCCTCAACAAATAGGTTTCAGAGTGTCTAAACCCGAACCACAGTGACCTTTCATCAGCTGCAGAAAACCCACCATTTACACCCGGCAGCATCTCCTGTTTCACAGCTGCCGAGCGGTGGGGCTGCCTGGCCCGAAGCTGCGGCCAACAGTGACGCAAGGCAGAAACTCAAGCTGGCAAGGTGGTAGAAAAGTTCTCCTGGGGTTGACTTTGCTAAATAATGACAATGAAGCAAAAATCCACGAGGACGGTTTTACTGGGAAGGGGCTGTGATGGTGCAGGGCTCCGGCTCCTGAGCTATTCGTGACCTCCTGGGTGGTGTCCTCCAAGGCCAGAGCTGGGCAGGTCCTGGGCCAGCTGAGGGTGTGGGGAGAGGTCTTGGGCCGCCCTCCTCCTGGCTTCTCTGGGGGCTGGCCAGGGTTGTGTTCCAGCCTCTGCAGCCTCCCTGTAGCCCCCACTGTGGAATGAGCCTGGCAGAACAGAGCAGGACACCACTGAAGGTGACTCGTACCGAGGGGTGTCAGCGTAGAAAGAGGGATCCTGGTTAGTTCACGGAACCCCGAGATTCTCTTCCCGCCTTAAAAAAAGACATCTCCAGTTATCTACCCGATGCGTATAAATGAGCCTACAAGTCTTTTTTTCTGTGTCGCCGACTGAGACTGGAACATTAGAAGTCCTCCCGTGTGCCAAGGCATTTTTATAGATACGGGCTCTTCCAGTGGAACTTACCATTCAGGGACCAGCCTGTTCATCTTAATGCTATGCTCCAGGAAGGAGTTACAGCACTCAGCTATCACAAAAAACAGTGGAGAGTTTGTTAAGAAACACAAAAAGTCTTGAGAAGACCTTAGCACAATAATTACGGATTTCATTAGAGTAGTTCACTTTGTAATTGATTCCGCACTTTTCCCAGCACCTGTCAATCAAAGACACTTCAATTTAAGGTAGGAATAGTAGTCACTGTTTTGGGACACCCGAGCAATTTCTAAAAAGAACTGGTACCTGGATTCCACTGCAGCCCAGTGGGATGTGACTTCCTGGGGGTGGGTCTGGGCATCCGTGTCCTTTAAAAGCTCCCCCAGGTGATTCTCAGGGCGCTGACTCATGCCCCAGTGCCTCGGGGGAACTGCAGCCGAACCCTTGCTCTATGCTCCACCTGTGCTAAGCCCTCGACTCATGGGAACACATCTCTTCCTCATTACTGGGGAGGCTGCATTATCCCCTCCATACAGAGGCAGAAACTTGCTGGGTTCAGTAACTGGAGGCTTCCCCACCTCCAGGCTGCCCCGGGGAGGTCTGGGCAGTGCTGGCCTCCAGCCCAGGCCTCCCCCACCCCCTGAGCTGTACTGCCTCCTGCCCAGTGCCCTGGAGTGCCAGCCCCGGGTCAGGCAGATCTGCTTGGGGTGCTGGTGACACACCTCTTGGAATGGAAGCAGGGGGGTCCCGGGCTGGCCTCGGTTCACAGCCCTGGCCTCTTGCTGCTCTGTGACCTCACATAACCTCTCCAGGTCTGTAAATCAGGGGCTGTAGAGCCCACCATGGAGTAGATGGGGGAATTGAATGAGACAGAAGCGGGGAGGACTTGGCAAGACAGCTGACATGTAAGAAGGATGAGGGGTGTGTGTGATGCGGCCCCACCCCCTGCCAGGTCCCAGGTGCCTGAAGGGCAGTCTGTGTGCCTTCTGTGTGCTGGAGCATCACCTGGAGACATGGATTTGGTAGCTCTGGGGCGGGGCCTGAGCTCCTGCATCTCTGACAAGTTCCTGTGGGATGCCAGGGCCCGAGTCATCAGTTCCTGGGATTCTTGTGCACCCATCGTGGTGGCTAGCAGGGTGCCAAAGGCGTGACCACGGGGCGAGTCGAGTCGTTCCGTGCTCCGTGCGTGCACAGAGTTCCTCCCAGCCCCTCTTGTTCCCGGGTCCGAGGGCTGCCGTGCTTGCTCTTCCGGTGTGGCTGTGAGTGCTTCTAGCTTTGTGCAGAATTCTTTTCAGTTCTTCCAGTTACCAGTCCCTGGAAGACTGATAAAATCAACGATGTATTAACACCCTGATAGAAGACCAATGCACTGTTGAGTGATAATGCATTAATGTTCTTTTCCATTTTCCTGCTTTCGTGAAGTCATTGCTGTCTATTTCTTGTGTATAACACATCAGCACATCAAGCAGGTTGAGAAGTGGGGCTGGAAGTTGAAGGCTTGCTTCCTGGCACTGCCATTTGGTAGCTGTTTCTCCAGCCCTCTGCTTGTGCACCTGGGAAGTGGGCCGAGTTAGTGCCCACAGCCCTGGGCTGTTCAATGGGAATGTTCCAGAGGCTCAGTTTATACGATTTTGTCTAATTGTATTTTGAGGAAAAAAAGTTTTGGTTTACAGAAGAATTTAGTTCAAAAATCAGAACATGGAAAACAGTATGGAGATTCCTTAAAAAACTAAAAATAGCCTCACCGTATGATCCAGCAGCCCCCTCCTGGGCATGTATCCAGCAGGAGCACTAATTTGAAAAGACACCTGCACCGCGATGTTCATAGCAGCACTACTTACAATAGGCAAGACGTAGAAGCAACCTAAATGTCCATCGACAGATAGATGAATGGATAAAGATGTTATACACACACACACACACACACACACACACACACTGGAATATTACTCAGCCATAAGAAAGAATGAAATAATGTCATTTGCAGTACCATGGATGGGCCTAGAAATTATCATACTAATTGAAGTAAGCCAGAAAGAGAAAGACAAATATCATATGATATCATTTATATGTGGAATCTAAAATATAATATAAACTTATTTATAAAACAGGACTTATTTATAAAACAGAATCAGGCTGACAGACATAGAAAACAAACTTATGGTTATCAGAGGGGGAAAGGGGGTGGAAAGGGATAAATAGGGAGTTTGAGATTTGCAGATACTAATATACTATATATAAAATAGATAAACAACAAGTTTATACTGTACAGCACAGGGAGCTATATTCAATATCTTATAGTAATTATAATGAAAAAGAATATGAAAAGGAACATATGAATGTACGTGTATGACTGAAACACTATTCTGTACACCAGAAATTGACACAACATGGTAAACTGACTATACTTCAATAAAAAAAATCAAAACATTTTTAAATCTCTGGAGATGTCCCTTTTCCCTTGCCTTCTCTGCTTTCTTTGGTGGTAGTGGGGTGGGGGTGTCATGCCAGGAGCAAAATTGATAGGTGTGAAATGCAGTGCTTACAAGATACAATTTAAACTTTCAAGTTTTAATTGTTTTCCCTGCGTTATTTGTTGGATGTGAGACATCTTAATTAAGCATTTCTTGAATATATAAAATGCCAGTGAAAATACGATAATCAAAAACCGAAGAGGAATAAAAGCTCAGGACCAAAGTTTATAGAACTCAGGATAAACAAAGAATGCGTCTTCACATGGTTCCCAAGGAGCCAGCTGTGAGGACGTTTTTATGTGACCGTGAACATGTCAACATATGGAGCAGATGTCCTTCTTGTCCACGTGGAGGAATAACTCTTGTTTGTGGCTGTGAGGTTCATGTAGGCTGGGAATTGCCTAACAATTATTTTCCTTTTTCTCCCTTTTTTTGGTTAAATGAGGCGAGGCTGTTTTTATTTAAAACATGGTACGTCAGATTTGCCTCTGGGTGCCAGAATTTGAGTCAGCTGTGCAGGGGTCTGAGCCCAGCATTGCTAAGCACGTAGTAGGTTCTTTCCATGATTTATTTTTCCTTTTTAAATGGAGGTACTGGGGATTGAACCCAGGACCTCATGCATGCTGAGCACATGCTCTGCCACTGAGCTATACCCTCCTGTAGGAAGTTCTTGATAATGGCCAGATGGCAAATCCATTTCAGGAGTGGGGACGCTGATGGACTTTGATCTGCCCCAAGTTCACACTGTGGCCTTGTCTGGTTTTTAAAGCGAGATGGCATCTGCAGACGCTTTTAGGGGCAATGGGAAATGAGTGCTGGCTTTCAGGGAACGCTTACCAGCTGGTGCTGGGTTGCATGTCCGCTGTGCGTGGCATTTAATGGGCATCAGCGCTGCAGATGGACTTGCTGGCACGTGGACAGAGATACGGATTTAGGCTCTCTTAGCGGGACACCTCCCAAACCCACCAGTGCTCCTGCCTTGTTTTATTATTCTCATGTTTTTGAGAGCTGAATGTTACACCTTCGCAAGAATTTTCCTTTCAGAGAGTTTCTGAAAACCCAGCCTTGGACACGTGTTGGGATGAGAGTGGCATGTTTGTGTGGGGACCTCTCGTCTAGGATTTGGAGTGGGTGGGTGGTGAGGGAAGAGTACAGATACCTCTCCCACGTGACACTGAGAGCAGGTACGTTTGGATTAACTCTTCCTTCTGAAAATCTGCCCCTTCTAGTCTACCAGTCATCCTCACCTTGGAATGAGTGAGTTTGATCTGAATTGTCTGTTACCTGAGATCGGCTGCCCATCGGGACCGGGCACTCTTATTTTTGGAGTGTTATTGGGGAATTGTGGGGTCCTTGCTGGGATAGTCAGACCACATGTGGGCTCCCATCCTGGCTTGTCACATCACCCAGGCACTCACCTACCTGTAGACACTGACTCAGCACACGTGCTTCTGTCCTGCGGAGGGATGCGGTTGCGTGTGAGTCCAGGGCTTTGCACATAGCGAGCCGTCAGGGTGCACTGATACAAGTCTAAATGCCTGGTCCGACTGGATCACTCAGCAATAAGGAGAGTCTCCCATCCTCTAGGTTTCCCTTCCCTCTTGACCCACCCTTCACCTTCCTCTCCCAGGGCTGTTCTTGTTCCCCTTCCCCAATCGTGCAGGAGCGCGGTCCAGAGTCACCTGTGGAGGACTTTGAAAAAGCAGACGTAGGATAAGCCCGAGGTGCTCTTGTAAAGCTTCTGGGTGATTCCAGTGTGCAGCCAAATTAAGAACTACTACTTTCCAGATTCTCCTTTTGCTCCAAGTCTCCACCAGTTCCTTGATCTGCCCTGATGTTGCATCTCCCCACAGTGTTCTCCCTGCTGTCTGACCTTATGAGGGCTAATGATAGCGTAACAGCCCTGATGCATCAGGCACACATCTGCACGTGTTAGGAGCCCCACACTCATCATTTCAGTCTAATTCAAGTCTCACAGGCTTGCAAAATAGGTGTTGTCATCCTCATCTTACAGATAGGAAGACTGAGGCTCAGAAAGATTCGCGGACTGCCAAAGACACGGGTTTAGGTGGGAGAGCAAGGATTTGAACCAAGGCCTGTCTGACTCCAGAGCCATGTCCTTTCCATAAGTTAGGCTGCTTCACTAAACCCTGCTTGCAGCTTTGCGGACACCCTATATTAATTCACATTCTACCAATGGTGGGATTCAGAATGTGGACCCCCACTGGTCAAGCTGCCTGGATTTGAATCCTGGCTCTGCCACTCATTGGCTGGGAACTTGAACGTCCTACTTATATTCTGTCCCTCCGTGTCCTCATCTGTAAAAAGGTGACGATAATACTTATCTTGCAGAGTTGTTGCCTGCTGAGTGGAGTCTGGTAAAATCAAGTCAGAAGGGAGCAGTGAGTCTCCTTTGACAAGCAGTCCCAACAGCAAGAAGAAGGCGATAGGATGAGAATTGACTTGGCTGTCAGCAGGAGGAGGGGGAAGAAAAGACTGAGAAGAAGCGAAGTTGACTTTTAGAAATCTTGGTGTGCAGAGATGTATTCATCCATCATTAAGACTTAGGTGATTCAGTCTGTCACTGAGGACAAACGGTTCCTTTTCGGCTTCATTTCATTTGAATCGTTTTATCCAGGCAATAAATATTTAATTGGTTGATGTTTGAAAGTTTACCAGTCTGCAGTAAATCTATATTTAGCATAAGCCCCAGTAACGTTGTAAGTCCTTTCCAATAGGATGAAAATAATCAGCATGCTGCTTAAGTCCTAAAAGAAGTGCCAAGCTCTGGGGGACATTCAGTGGTGTATTTTTAATTTCACACGGACCTTCTCGTTCCACCAACAAGTGATTGTTTTCCCAAGACTGCATAGTAAGGCTGATCTTTCTTTTTTCCATGCCACAGCATCCCCACAAGAGAAAGAGAAAGGGATCTGGTCTCTCTGAAATTTGATCTGAGCAAACAATCATCAAGTGATCTTTTCCTCTGTCATCCTGTTTTGCTTGTGAACCAACTGGAAATGAATTCACTTTCCAAACAAATCTCGAACACCTGAATGTCTGAACATCACAGATATAGGTGTCACTTTATAACCATCTGTCATTTTTTAAATTGAAGTACAGTCAGTTACAGTATATCAATTTCTAGTGAACAGCACAATGTCCCAGTCATGCGTATACATACAAATACTCATTTTCATATTCTTTTTCATTAAAGTTATTACAAGATATTGCATATAGTTCCCTGTGCTACACAGAAGAAATTTAAAAAATCTATTTCTATACACAGTGGCTAACATTTGCAAATGTCAAATTCCCAAATTTATCCCTTCCCACCCCCTTTCACCTGGTAACCATAAGATTGTTTCCTATGTCTGTGAGTCTGTTTTCTGTTTTGTAGGTGAGTTCATTAGTGTCCTCTTTTCTTCTTTTTTTTAGGTTCCACATATGAGTGATATCATACAGTATTTTTCTTTCTCTTTCTAGCCTACTACCTTCACTTAGAATGATGATCTCTAGCTCCATCCATGTTGCTGCAAATGGCATTATTTTATTCTTTTTTATGGCTGAGTAGTATTCCACTGTATAAATATACCACACCTTCTTTATCCAGTCATCTGTCAGTGAACATTTAGGTTGTTTCCATGTCTTCATAACCATTATCATTACTCTGAAATATGAGAAGATGGGTTGGATATCACTTAGGAATTGGGACAAGTCCTTAACCCCTGTCCTGGGCACCTTTGTTTACCCAACACAGGTGACTGACTGAGCCATCACCTATGCATTCATACACCCCCCTCCCACAACTCTTTGGTGAATGGCACTTATTTTGTTTGATCTCCAATTTCTACTTCTTAAGAATATATAATTTTGACTTGTTCCCATGAGCCCTTTCCACTCCAGCTGCTAGCACCATAATTTGGGGTTCTCAACACCTCTGTTTTGGACTTTTGTGACACTCTCCCTGTGGTCCCTCTCCTTCAGCAAGATTCTCTGCCAGCCCTTCACCCATTTTGCAGCATGATCTTCCTGAAGTGCAGATCTGACCAGGACATTCTGCTGCTCAAAGCCTTTCAAAGCCACCCCCCCCACCTCCCACCCAGAGTTGCCCTCCGACCACTGTACAAGCTCCTCCTCCTGCTGACCGGGCTCCTCTCTCCCCTCCCCTGCCCCTCCCTCTGCCTGCCCTGGCCACCCCACCTCCGGGCCCCTTTGCTGCCCAGTTTTCCCTTGTTTGTCAAGAAGCAGTTCAAATCTGAAAAGGTCTACTTCTTTAATTCTATTTCTATTTCTTTCCCCTTGGGTGAGAGGTACTGGAGGAACCTCTCCTTGTATCAGGAGACTATATGCCTTAGAAACTTCTTTCTGTAACATGCTTTGTCTTTTACTGATGCTGTGTGTATTTCTGAGCCAGCAAGGGATTGTCAAGAGAGGATGAAGACAAATATGAAACTTTCAGTGACATTCCCTCCCCAGATATTTGGAAAAATATTAAGTCACTCAGCAAACGAACTGCCTTAGAGAAGATTATAATGTTGGCCTTAACTTCTTTTACCAACTTTCCATTTCCTTGAAATGCATCTAATCAACTACTAAGTATCTTGGAAAACTTTTTTTTGTTTACAGAGTTTTTTGTTAAATTAATGATTACCACTAAATTGAACAAATTTAATGTGAAAAATGTTACTTTTAACAAAAAAGGAAAGGCACAGGGCATATTAACGCATATAATGATACATAGTATAAGATGCAATCTTGTTCTTTGGTTTTCCCACCAAAAATTGAGACTCGTCAGTGTTCACCTCAATGATTAATTAACATTTTGGAGGTGGGCTTTCATATGGAATTTGGAAATGCCCCACCTTCAAACCACTGGACAAACCATTTCTGATTAGGCTCAGAGTGGTGGGTGGCTATCTCAGAGTTGAGATTTTCCTAACAGCTCTACATTTTCATGTATTCTGAAATGGAACTTCACAGGGAGTAGCTTTCAGAATGTTTGTCTAAGTAAAGACTTTAGGGGTAGGAAGACTGAGTAAAGTGTTTTATCCTCTGTTGTAGTTTTTTAGAAAGCACCGTGTTGCTTTTGTAAAAGCACTTTGAAGATATTCCACATTAATTTGGATGCTTTGTACTCGAGAACCAGACCGTTTGGGGTTTGGGAGTATTACCATGGACCTGAGGTGACAGGGGAGTTTGGGTTTATGATGAAAAAAGGAAAGGCGTGTTGACTTCTGCTGCCTGGTTCTTACGATGCGACCCAAGTCAGACCCTTTTGTCAGAATCCACGTCCTCTTGCTAAATGGGAATCTGACTTTGACAAATGGAACTGAAACGTTGGTCTGGGAGGGAATTCTCAACATCTGAGGGCGAAGAAGGGTAGAAAAAGCGTAGGGCTGGGAGAAGAACTTGCAATGTTAGAATTGTGCTTTCTTAGTTTTACAATCGGTCTGGCCATAAACATATTAAATCCTTACCAGTATCAAATTCAAGGAAAATGTTGTGAAATAACGCTGCATGCAGTAAAAGGAATTTAAAAACAATTCTAATGTGCTATCTTCTCCTTAGTCAACTGGACTTTGGAATCTTACCCCGTAGCTGTGGCGTCATCAGGAACTCTCAGTCTTGTCTCTGAGGGCTTGGCTGTGCTCTGTTGTTGACTGTCTCCCCTTCGGTTCAGGGGGTGGCCTCCTGGGCAGCTGGTGGCCAGGGCAGCTGCGGTGGCCTGACCCAAGTGGGCCCCTCCCGTGGACGCAGCTCCCAATTTAGCCATCGGGTTTGTGCATAAACATGCCACGGCCCGGCAATCTGAGCTCTTGCTTTCGGTTTAAATAAAAAGGCAGATGCTTCACACATGTTTTCCCGAATTGACATAAACCATGGAAGGAAAGAATGCTGATACTCAATAGTTACCCTGTAGCAGCTTGTTCCTTTCAATTCTTAGGTTTCCTGTAAGAGCACACGCTGAAGGCGCACCAGCATCTGTGCTGACACAGCTTAGGAGTGATGCTCTTCTAAGTGCCTGAGGAATGGGTGAACGGGGCGTCTGTAAATAGCCAGTTAGCGAGTCTGACGGACCTCAGCGATGAGAGGGCTTCCTGGGGCCAGCGCGGTCTCGGGTGGCCCGGGAGGATCCCAGCCCGGGGAGGAGGGTATGCTCTGTTTTCTCGTTCTTTTCATATCAAGAGGAGCAGATGCTTGAATCACAGGAATAGCCTGCTGGGGGAGTGTGGGCTCTGGAGCACAGGCTACTGGGAAGGCCTAAAAATAAGACCGAGAAAGAGTTCGCGCCTTTTCTTGAAGAAGACACTGGCCTACATGACTTTCAGAGGCGTCAGACAGCTTCCAACAGACTCTTGAGTCCGGTTACACTCGGTTAACTCTTCTGCCTCCTCCCAGGCTCACCCCTCTGCGAGGCTGATTTTCTCTCTGGATGCAGAGGCCAGGAAGGGAGGATGTAGGCCCTGCATGTTCTCATACTTGTCGCAAGCTTATACCAGTCTGTCCTCACCCATCTTGGTCCTCCATGGCAGGGCCAGGCCCCTGCCACTGTTGAATTAACTGATGGTGTGGAAAGCAGACAAGTCACAATTCCTGAGTGTCTGTGGTCACCCAGTCCAGTCAGGTGTCACACAGACTGAGACCTTGCAGCCTGCGAGTCGTGGACCAGCTCCAAACACTTAGGGAAAGTCGGGCACCCACCTAGAATCGCATCTCCTGCTGGCCACCTGGGAGGCCCGGCCCCCTCCAGCATCACTGAACACGTGTAAGTGCCAGCAGCTCGGTGGCCGTCGGGGTCTGACTGTCTGGTGGCAGTTCAGGAAAGCACGTAGGAAGTCACACGGTCGGGGTAAACGGTGAGTGGAAAGATGTCTTACCGGCCTTTCCTTTCAGCTGATGACTCCAGTGCTGCTGGGCTTTTGATGTTTACCACCATCTCTTTCACCCCCACCCTTTTCCTACCCAAAGGACAAATGGTGAGGCTAAATACGGCCGTGACTCAGCCCAGGCTCTGCAGGAGCCCAGCAGGGGCCATCGGGAAACACAGTGTCACCGTCACAGGCTGTGTTGAAACTGGCATGCTGACCTTTCAATTATCTTCGTTTTCACTAAGGTTTCGTTGCTTGTGATTGGAACTGATTCAGGTAATAAGCTAATAAAGTTTTCCCGGGCATATTTCAAAAACTAACACTTTTTAATGAAAAGGTGGATCAGGTTGATTTGCTGCATGACATTCATGTGTGAGGAAATACACACAATTGAACTAAATCTAACTTTTATACTTTGATAACAAAAGAGAGATGCTTTTGAATTTCCAAATACTTAGTCAAGCAGTACTGGACGAGGAAGTTGGATAGCCTCCTTAGTCAGACTTTTCTCATCCCTGTAAATTAGCTGGCCCTGAAAACTTAACTTCAGTTGAACCGAGAGTTTGTGGAGCGAATACTGCAAAGATCTTAAACTTTACGGTGTAAAGCAAGCCTGAGATTGTACATAGTTAATTGTTTGTATGGGCTAAATTTTAGAATGGAGAATGAAAGTAGAGTGCTGACTGGCTTAAACGGTTTTCTCCCTTTAGAAAATGTTTCAGAGCCATCAAGGGGAGGTGTACTGTTGAAAACATGAATGTGGGCCTGAGTCCTGTCGGGGATGTGAGCAGATTTTCTGGGATAATTCTCCAGAATCAGTAGTCAACAGGAGGACAGCAGTGATGTGCAACCTTGATATCCAGCCAGGGCTGCCATGAATGTTGGTGGTGGTTTGGGGTCATATGCCAGTTCTAGGGGTCAGCAGGGCCATGCTGGCTTCTGGGTGGAAGCACCTGGGATAAGCAGTCTATAATGGGGAAGGAGCATGCTACGAGAAGAAAGAGAACTCTGAAGGAGTCAGCATAGGAATCAGTGGGGACCCTGCGGGCCAGGATGGAGACAGGAAGAGAGGGTAGGGGTCTCACAGGTCCCAGTACACCCCAAAGCCTCTCTCCTCCTAGATGGGCATACAACCATCAGTTTTGGAGTAGGGATGGCACTTCAACAAGATGTATGGTTTTTATTTTAATTTTTTAAAGTTCTTTAATTAAATCCTGTATTTAATTTTTTTGACAAATTGACATATCCACATGGCTGCAGCTTTAAAAAGTATAGAATGATGTGTGGTAAACTTTCCTGCCCTCTTACCCTAGCCATGTTCTCCACTCCCACTCCCAAAGCTCCCCAATTTGCCACCGCTTGTAATTGGTGTCATTAATTCCCTGTGTTTCTATGTGTGAATAAAAATGCATAATTTATTCCCCTTTTTAAAATAAAAGAGATACCATATCATATCACATGCACTTTTTGCATTTAGTATTTCTTGAGGGTCTTACCATATGGGTAAATAGGGAGCTTCCTGTTTCTTTTTGACAGCTGCATAATATTCCATGGCATGCATTATAGGAACCTTTATTTAATCCATCTCCTATTAATGGCTAGTTGGTCTGTTGCCTATTGTTGGCCGTAGTAAACAATGCTTCAGTGAATAACTCTATATGCCATTTTGCACATGTGCAAGTTTACCTGTAGGATAAACTCCAGAAGGTGGGATTGCTGGGTCAAGTGGTCTGTGCACCTATAATTTTGATAGATTTTGCCAGATTGCCTTCTACAGAACTTGTTCTCATTTGCCACCAGCAATTTGAGGTTGGTCAATTCAGATGAAAGGAATACCTCTTTGGGCATCAAACTGTGATGCAGAAAGCATATTCTATGTGCATGTCTGAAAGCACCATCAGAAAGGTGAGAGCAGTGCTTCCCAGCAGAGAAGGGGATCACCGAGTCCTGGCTTCCTGTAAGACTGACCCACTGGGGACAGCAGAGCTTTTGTATCCGGCCCAGGGCCCCTGCCTAATGGTGTGTGAACAGGTGTGAGATCCAAGTCACCCTCCAGGCCACCCAGAGGGGTGCCTTGCTCTAATCCCCCAGCAGCAGCCCTGGCTGAAAAAGCCTTTTGAGAAACAAAGAGGATGTAGTTTAGGTTAGAAAACAGTGTCCCTGAGTAAGCCCTTGGTGAATTAGATTAAATTAAACATGGATGGGTCGCTGTCTTTATTAGATGTGCAGGAAGGGTGTAATCGGAGAGAGGAGCAGTCAGCTTGCATTTTGAGTGTTTTTAACATTGAACAGAAAAGAATTAATGTTGCCATTATTTCAACATGAGGCATGAAACCACCAAGCTAGAGTTGCTAGGTTGGGGAATACAGCCCAGGGGGCCTTTCTGGGTGTCTCACTGCCTTGGCTTCCCCACCATTCCTTGCTTCAGCCTCCTGGGGATTCCCAGTACACCTGTCCGCCTCACCCCTCTGCCTGCTTCTCTACCTCCTGAAGCCTCAGGTCCAAATCCTTCCTCTGCTCTCAATTTACAAATTTAACTCGTGAAAATTTTTTTTTCTGGTAATAAGAGCCATACATGTTTATGATAGAAAATTTGCAATGTTAGTGATTTCAATCTGGAATTCTAGTTTTGGAATTTGTTAGAGATTAGATTGAGTTGGAGATAAAGAATGAGCAGGTGTGGGAAAGGAGGTTGGAAACGGACTGAGTTCAATTGGGGTGACATTCTCAAAGGATAGGGTGCAGCAAAAATCATCTCACCACATTTTTGACCACTAGGAAAGTGCAAAGCAAAGGCAACCTAACAGCATCTTGCTGGGCTGAATCTGATGCGAATTCCTAAACACACAGTGAGAATTAGAATGATCGTCGGTGCTAAGAATGTGTTCGGGGTCACTAATCACACAGAGGGGCTGATTTGGAAATACTGTGCTGTCTTTTCAATGCATTGAATCATACTGCTTTATAAAGTGAATAATAGTGAAAAGTTCCCGGGGACCCCATAGAAGGGCTTTGCTCAGTGGGCACAGTGTCAGAGGCCATGTGACAACAACACACACTTCTGCAGGTGGAGAAAGCACCAGAATGATTGCAGGCTCGCACAAGGGCACACCCAGGTTTCTATGAACGGTTGGTATAGGGTGAACACAGTGGTGTACGATAATGCAGTCAAAATTTAAACAAAATCCCCCTTCTCACTTTCCCTCCTCTGGCTATAGTTTTTCACAGCAATTATCTCTTTATATTATACATTCATTTCTGTATAACCCTTGTTTTAAAAACATATATTTGTTCTAACACGACTGACATCTTTGGAAACAATTTGAGCATAACATAGGTTTCACATTTGCTGATGGGCAATTTTCTTTGCAAAAGCACCAGATAAACGCAGAAAACTGCACCCAGCCGAGCCAAGCCACACGGGGATACACAGAACACACACGTACACACACCTCAGACGTCTCCCAGCTGCCTCAGTTCTTGTCTCGTTGTCTGAGGCACACCCTGTCCACGTGTGGTGACTTTTGTCCAGTTTCTGATAACCTTCCTTGCCGCCCCACAATTCCTCACGTGCTGCGGTCTTTCTGGCGCCTACATCCATCGGCCAACTTAAGGTTTCTTTCCTGTGTAAAGTGTCCTGTTAGCTGTAGTGTTGATGTATTTCATAACCGTTCAGCATATACAAAATTGTGCTTTTTTTTTTTTTTTTTTTTAGGTTCTTGTCTTTTTTCCCCCTCATGCCCTTTGGTTTTGGGTGAGTGATTTTTGCATAGCGTGGTGATTTGCAGGAACGTACGTGGTGTCACAGCAGCACTGACTACTTGAGGACAATTACCTTGTGTTCACTGTCTGTTGTCCTGTCTCTCTAGCCCCCTACCCCTGCCCTGTGTCAGTTGACGGCGGGCAGAATCTCCTGATCATTTGCTTTTGCATGTATAGCATCTTCTCAGTATCTGGCCCTGAGCAGGGGCTCAACAAATGTTTGTTGAATGACTGAATCACCAGACCTTTGACTGAAAATCACATTCTGGCCATACTCTGTTGCAGATGAATGGTTCTGTTAAAAAACGGGTTATTACAGTTAAGGGATTGAGGATAGCAGTTGAGTTTGGCAGACACATCTGTCTCTTTGGCTGACACAGCTTATCAAGGGAGGCAGGAATGGAAATGTGGGGTATAGGTCACAGAACTTCTTAGAATTTGAATTCTGGAAGAAGCGTTCTGATAGTGTATTCAAAGTCAGTTAAAGGAAAAACAATCAGAATAATAGCCAACATGGCCAGACCTACCAAAGGGGCAGTTATGTTCATTTAGTAAAATCAGAAAAAGAAGAGATCCTAATGATGGCGTGGGACCCCAAAATAATTTAATAAACAAAAAAGGGAATTCTTTTAAATTCAGAAAATATTTTCGATCAGTTGTTAGGAAGGACCTCAGTGTGTGTGTGTGTGTGTGTGTGTGTGTGTTTTCCTAACTGAATTTCTTAAGTCATTGCATCATTGCTTCACCACCTGTCAGGTATATTTAAAATATGTACATGGTTAGCACTTAGTAAATGAAGGCGTGGATCGAGTGTGCATGTTAAACTCTTGGCTAGAATTATAGATGGGGATGTGTGTGCAAGCACACATGTACCCGTATGTGTGGAACTTTGTGATGCGGTGATGGGAGCAGTTGCTGTGCATTATTTCATTTCATTCTCACAACAGCCCTGCAGGGTAGGAGCTGTTAGTCTCATCCTGCAGATGAAGAAACTGAGGCCCAGGGAGACTAAACAACTTCATGGTGAGCGGTGGACCTGAGATTTGAGGGTTTTGAAGGCAAAGCCAGTGCCTCCATGCACTGAGAGCATTTCATTAGGTCCTGGTGGTTTCAATTAAGAAAACCTTCTTCTGCCCTCCAGGAGCCGGTGATGGAGATGTAAGGAAGAAAGAACAGTGCGATTGGTACCCAAGTGAGGAGAGCATGAGGAATCGTAGGGGGGCAAGTGCTTGACTGCTTTATATGATGGGCACCCCATCCACTGACTAGGTGCTTTGGGAGGTGCCCTTGACATCAAAAGGAGGCAAAATACGTGAAGAAGCAGAACGCATAGACACGTGCATAAAGGAAGGAACTGCCATTTATTCAGGTCCTACGTCACGCTAAGCATTGGACTGGAGGCTTTTTAATTCCTCGTGTTAGTAACTAATGCTTTTGGGGCTGGATTTTGTGGACATGTGCTTTTCCTTGTGTCTCATTTAATCTTTACAGTGCCTACCCACCCACTCCCGGTCCCCACGGTTGGTTCTCTTATGATCTTCATTTCCCATAAAACTCGAAGAATATGTGCAAAGTCACACAGTCAGTGGCTTTGTTTAGTCCTCACCCACCAACCAGTGTGGTAGGAATTATTTTTAGGAAAGACACACAGCGAGGAAGTAGCACAGTTGGGATTTGGACTCAGATCTGTCTTCACAGCGTTTGCTTCTCCCATTACAAATAAGGTACATGTTGTGGTGTGTTTCTAGAAAAATTATGGGAGGAGATCTGAGACAGAGGCGATTAAGTTCCTAGAAAGCGTAATAGAAATATATGTGTGCTTAGAATAATGGAGACCTTTCATTTAGAAGAAAGAGAAGATTATCAAGTTGTCACAGTTTACAGAGACGTGGCTTAAAATATGGTAAATAATGAGACAAAAGTGATCACGGTGCCTGCAGAGGGGTTCTTCTCAAAATCAGATCTGATCCTGTCTCTCTTCCAAAACACAGTCCTTCCTGGCTCCCGCTGTCTACAGAGTATGATTCTTGGCCTGTCTGCTGTTGTGGTCAGTCTCCCGCCACCTCCCCAGGCAGCTCACACAAACGCTCCTCTCTCCAGCTCTGAATACCCTCTGTGTTTTCATATAATAATACAGTAAGGCTCTTCTTTCTTCCCAAAGGCACCCCTCTTTCCCTCTTGCAAAATCTAGTTCAGTTACCTTGAGGAAGACTCCTCCCAACCCCTTAGTTGTCTCATCTTCTGTTACCCAGATCTTTGCTGACTTTACTCTCATGAATTTGGGACACTGGTTTGCAGCCATCGGCTGACTCTCCTAATGGTCCAGGGATTTTCACGGATTGAGGCTATCTCTTCCCCACATTCATGCTCCTGGTGCCCCAGTTGGTGTTTGTGGAATGGGTAGGTGGCTGGATGGATGAATGGGGACCATACTACACTGCCTGACTTTCAGTAGACATTTTTCTCACTTTCTGACTTTCAGTGTAAATTGTTTTCACTTTCTGACTTTCAGTGTAAGTTTTTCATACTTTCTGGCTTTCAGTATAAGTTTTTCACACTTTCTGACTTTCAGTGTAAGTTTTTCATGCTTTCTGACTTTCAGAATCCATTTTTAGGAGGAGAAACTTGATTGGTTCCCTTAGGTCAGGGGTTCCCTTATCCTCTCAGCTGTGGCCAGACAGATGGAGTCACAGGGTGTCGACATCTTCAAGCAAGGTTGGGAGAGCACGTCACCAGAAGAGGCTGTGGGCTGACCAGGCATGCCAGGCTTCTCAAGTGACATTTAAAATCTGATTCAGGAGGAGTCAGTTGAGATGAGCATGTTGATTACGGGACCACGTGCCAGCATTGCTTGGAATAAAGAGAGAGACCTACCATGCTGGTGCATGAGGCTGTGGCCTAGGAAGTGGTGCCTCATGAAGGGTTTTGAGGTCCAATTAGAAACTGAAGATGGTTTTCCCCAGAAGCCCGTGCCACCAGGAAATCTGGCCAAGTCTGACCGAGCAGCGTGGCACGCAGGGGCTGGAAGTTCACGCAGGTGGCTTACTCTGCGGTGAGAAGCAGCACTGGCAGGGGCAGGCTCTTCAGGGTGTTCTGTGCATCTGCTATGTCTGCTTACAGGAGGGGGATGGGAGTGACACCTTGCAGAGTATTAATTGCTACCAATCTGAAAAGATCAGCACACTTTAATGGGAAAGAGGGGCTGAAGAGCTAAATAGACTTACAACTAATGAGATATAACTTTGTCATATAACATTAGGTGTTCCTACTAGCTTTCTGTCACTCGAAATTGTTCTGAGTAAGACCTCCAGATACAGGACACTGATGTTTTTGTAAGTGAAGACACGGCAGCCTTACGATATCCAGTGCGTCTGCCTGTCCCTTGTTGATGACCCAAAACAAAAACAAAAACAAAAACAAAACACACCAGTCACATTGTTTTTAAGCAAATGGTGACTTCATCTAACTAATGTCTAGCCCACAAGAATGGCTCTCAAGGATCTCTCTCTGCTTTTTGCCTGTTAACCCAGATTGAGGAATTCTTAGGATTGGAGAAATAACCAGGAGTCAAGGTGAGAGAGGACCCAAGGCTTGACAGACAAAGGCCGTGCAGGGCAAGAGGGGGCGTTTCAGTAGAAATGAGGGCGGGGCCACAGGAAGAAGCGAGGGGCTTCTTGGGCGAGAGGCGTCCCTGTTCCCTGGAGCATCCCGAGGTAGCATGCCAGTGCCAGCACTGGGGGGGACCCTCGTTGCTTAGCAGGAAGGGGAAGGAGAGAAGCAGCCATCTGCAGGGCTGACTGCCCACAGACCTGGGTGTCTCCTTCCCCTGCTCATTTCCATGATGGAGCAGAGCCTGACCAGTCCCCCCAGCTCCCAGGTTGCTCACCGACGGGAAGGGGTGCCTGTTGCCTCATCCAGGCACTTCACCTCAGGCTTTGTCTCCAGAAACCTTGAGATTCTGGATGGGAAGCTGAAAGACCTCAAAACACAGGAGAAACTTTGATCTCTTCTGACGGCTGAAGGATCTTGATTTCAAAGAGACCACAGCTATGGGACTTTGACGGCTGTGCTGAACTAAATTACAGGTTATTTCATTGTACGTGGTCTCCATTTGCCAGAAGGCTAGGCAAATAAGCCAGTTTTTTTTTTTTTTAAATGGAAAATAAACAAGGTTAAAATGTCTATTCTGTTTTAACCTTGGAAGTGTGACAGTAATCTGTAGTGAAGTCTGTTCTACCCAGTACATGGTTGATAATCAGTAGGGTTTGGTTTTTTTTTTTAATTAAATCAGAAGCAAAGATTTGGGACAAGTTGATAAGGATATTGTGAGAATTTCCAAACAACTGCAGAATTACTAGGAGCCAATGTCCTGGGTTAGCTGGAAGTGAATGGAGGTAACTTTGGGCTCGCAGATCTTATTTTAGGAATACATTTGGTAGGGGTTCTTTAATCCTTGTGGGCTAGACGTTAGTTAGATGAAGTCATCATTTGCTTAAATACAATGTGGTTGGTGTGTTTTGTTTTTGTTTTTGTTTTGGGTCATCAACAAGGAACAGGCAGACGCACAGGATATCATAAAGCTGCCATGTCTTCACTTACAAAAAAATCAGTGTCCTGTATCTGGAGGTCTTACTCAGAACAATTTCGAGTGACAGAAAGCTAGAAGGAACACCTAATATTTATTATATGACAAAGTTGAGATGTCAGTGGGTTGAAACCAACTAAAAAAGATAAAACAGAATTGAAATAAATGTTTTACTTCTTGGATAAAACTTTTTTTTATACTGTTGTGCTTGCTTAATTTTGTATTTTTTAAAAATTTTTATTTTTTATTGAAATACAGTTGATTTGTAGTGTTTCACGTGTGCAGTACTGTGATTCAGTTGTACATGTATATTTTCTTTTTCAGATTCCTTTCCATTATAGGTTATTATAAGGTATTACAGTTCCCTGTGCTCTACCGTAGGTCTTTGTTGGTTATATTTTATATACAGTAGTGTGTATCTGCTAATATCAAATGTGTAACATTTTATTACATAAGAATAAAGAGAGACTGGAAAAACTGCATTTCCGTAAAAGATGACCTGTGTGTTTTAGTTGACCGCATTTACAGAACATAAAGCTTTGTCGGGTGAGATGGCCTGTAAACTTTACATTCCGTCAAAGGGGTTCAAAGGCCCTGGCTGCAGTGCTCTGTGAGCCGTATCTTAGGAGGGCCCCTGACTCTTTGGAGGGTGTCCTGTGCAGAATGCAGGAGAATACTGGGCTGCCAGAGGCCTTGGGGAGGCCTGGCCTGGAAACCCAGCAGGGTTGTCAAGAGCCTTCTCCTGACTTCCACGACTCTCCTGGGGACGGAGCGGCCTGTTCTGGGTGGCTCCAGAGGGCGGCACTACCTCTGTGGGTAGAGGTTACTGGGGGCCGGATGGGGCTCAGGGTTGAGCAAGCTTGGTGGCTGGCTTAGGGCAGGTCTTCAGTGGGTGGAGAATAGAACTTGGTGCCCTCTGAGGGGCCTTCCAAATCTGAGATTCTGCAGTCCTGGACAATCTACATTTTGTTTTAATTTCAGAGTCACCAACATATGGTTTCGAGATGAGTTTATCATTATAATTTAGGTTGTGTAATACTATAAAAGGAGACTGTGATGGGACTGTCCTTTAAGTGGGAAGGCTCAAGGAAGTTTCCAGAGCAGCAAGAGGACTGTTTTGCATAGAGCGAGTCTTGTGAAATGTAATTGTGATGATAAAATCAAATTTCTCACTTGAAAAATAGGCAGTGACTGGAGGGAGTCCTTAGCAACTGTGTGGCATGGGCAGTGTGTCCCCAAAAAGCGTTTTGCATTCAGTCACTAAAGGTTGACTCCATTTGGTAAATCTGAAGTTTTGGTTTTTTTTTTTTTTTTCCTAAAGTCTCCTTTTTCCCTTTGGTGATTCTTTTTGAGCATTTCTACTTTCCAGTAATCATAGCTTTGCTGTACCAAGAAAGCTCTGCTCTCGGGGAGCTGTGATTTTCTGAGCCGTTATTACAGCTGGCATGGGCGGCCGAAAACCGTCAAGACCATGGCCGGCCTGGGGATTTTCTGCAGAAAGAGACCCTGATTACTCTTTATTTTTGCTCATGCTGTTTTACTCTAATCTGTAATTTAAAATCCACTATACAAAGCGTCTATAGAGTGCCAGCTGGATGCCAGTCTAAAGACTTTCTTTTCTTTCTCTACTTTTTAAAATTTCAAATAGGACAATCAGTTTTGATGTTTGCTGTTGAGAAACTGTTGAGGTGGAGCTTTCTGCTTCCTTAACTTCAGTGGATGGGGAGGTTGAAAATCAAATCTCCAGTTGAAGATTTATGCTAAACGTCTTTTTTTCTAGCATAATACCTCTGCCAGCTTCATCTTCCACAGACGAGGGAAGGAACCGTGGGCCTCTGGAGTTAGTCCTCTGATTACAGCCTGGGAAGGAGTGTGTGCTGTTTGCCCTGCTCTGCTGGTCCTTCTCTGGGCGTGTCAGGGTCACGTGTGGAAGGGAGGAAGGCTGGCAGGTGGAACCGACCAAGACAGTACTTGGACTCATGGGTCACGGTCAACCGCAAAGGGCAGTAAATGGCACCTTCTTGCCGCTTTTGAAAAGCAAATGCTTACCTTCTATATAGTAATGGCTGAGTCTTGACTTTTGCTTGGCGCTCTTTATCATATGTTTGGGCTGTAGTTTTTGAGGGGGATGGCTTTTTTCTGGTCTTCTGATTCTTTGCCTTTTCCGTTTGAATTAAAGCCTTATCTTCTGTTTTCCATTCCCTTTAATTGTTCAAATATCTTAATGTCTTAGGCCTAAACAGTGCCTTTTTTTTTTGGTATATATATATTTTTATTGAAGTATAGTCAGTTTACAATGTTGTGTCAATTTCTGGTGTACAGCACAATGCTTCTGTCATACATGAATGTACATATATTCAGTTACTACGAGATATCAAATATAGTTGCCTGTGCAATACAGCATGAACACGTTTATCTATTCTATATGTATCAGTTAGTATCTGCAAATCTTGAACTCCCAGTTTACGCCCTCCTACCCCCTTCCCCCCACCCGGTAACCACAAGTTTGTTCTCAATGTCTGAGAGTCTGTTTCTGTTTTGCAAGTAAGTTTTTCTTTTTCTTTTTTTTTAGATCCCACGTGTAAGTGATATCTTAAATACAATCACTGTTACAACCCAAACTTCATAGGACACTGTGAAGTGGATGTTCTCAAATTGCTGTTGCTTTGAAAGCACAGTTCTTTCAGAAAAGAAATTAAGCAACATGTTTTTATCTATTCCTTTTGTTCTTAGAAAAGACCTTTACAAATCTATTCTTTTGTCCCAGTAATTGTCCCAGGAATCAAGCCTAAGGAAATCTAATGAAATGCAACACATAGACATAAAACATTATTTATAATCATGAATTCTACTAATAAATATAGTAAATAAGTTATATGTCTGATAGTAGCAGGGTTGGTACTGTTTCTCCTTTCTACCTGCCGGCATTTTTCAGCATCTTTAAAAAATGTGTTCATTTGACTTATTCCAGCTGCTGGTGGGTCACAGGATCAGATCTTTTATGGATGAGAGGCTAAGCTAGATGGGATTTAAATTATTTTGCATGCATAGCTAGTGTATGAAAAAAAAATGCTTGGTTTAAGACATCTCAAACTTATTGATTGTATATCCTGGGGCTTCTGGTCCTGGCAACATGGTAAATGGGGTATCTGGGAACCCTTTGTCTTGCAGAACACGTAGTACTGCTGGCTGTAAAACTCTGAGCATCCTTTTAAAAGCAAGGCAGAGATGACAAGAAATCACAGGGACTCCCCAGTGCCCAGAAACCTTTTCATGAGTGAGAACTATGTGAGCAGATGCTAGAGCAACCTTGGGCTAGTTGGCCAGTCTTGGTGACCTAACACGACCTATGGGGGCGTGGGCATAGAAGATGAGACCTTAGGCTGGAGGAGGGTGGGGATTCCTGTTTAAAGCCAGGCTCCTCAGGACCACATCCTTGGTGAAAGAATGGGCCACAGAAATTATGCCCCCTGGGGGAGATTACCACCCCCTGGGTTGGGGCTGGGTCTGGTGGGATTTGTAATCTCAGGTGTACCTTCTCTTGGGTTTGGGGTTTGAATGATATTACTTGTGTAAGAATCTTCAATCTTACTAGCAGAAGAGAGGTCTCTAGGTGGTGATGCTTTTCTTGAGGGTCACAATATACTCAGCTGCGCAGGATTTCCACATATCAAACTCCTGAAAATGGGCTCACAATCCAAAATTAAAGATCCCCTGAGGGAACCATCCACTGCACCTGAGGTTTAGTACACACAGTCTGCAGTGGGGTTAGAGGGCCATAAAGTTAGATAACAGACTGCTGGATGGAGAATATTAAATAGGTTTGTTTCAAACTATTGGAGACATAAAAGAAGAAATTTAAAGCATAAGAATAGAAAGATGTTATCAAAAAAGAAAAGGCAGATGTAAAAAAAAAGTCAAAACCAAAGTGGAGTAGTTAATTTAAATACTCAGTGGACAGGTTAGGCATCAGATGAACAAAATTGGAGAAAGAATTCTGTACTGGAAGATGGATATTACTGAAATTGCACAGAGCTGCACACTTCATTTAGGATATATCCTGGGAGTTTTGGAAAAACACAGAAAATAGGCCAAAAGAGATAGCCTGCAAATTATAAAAGCTAATAAGTATTGTTGAGCAGCATACAACCTTAATGCACAGTTGGATTATGTTTCCAGGTATAGTTTATCTTAGTTTCTGAGACATTGGCAAATTGAGCGAGACTAGTAATTGCTGCTGCTGTGAGCACTTGCCGTGTGAAAAACATTGTTTTCATGCTTTGCGTTTGGAGAGGAGGTATGGGGGCTCTCTGCTGTTTCCATCTGTCCACCCCCTTTCTCACCTCTCTCTTTCTGGTAGCTTCTCCTAGTCCTTTTCTGGCTCCTGGTGTGACACCCCCGCTCTGGCCCTTTCCTCAGGTCTCACTCTGTCCACTCTCCTCCAGCTGTGGCTTCAGCAGCCTTTCTGCCCGGACCCCAGTCCCTCCCCTCTGGCTTGTACCTGTCTGTCTGCAGGGTGTCACGTCCGTCTTGCAGCCCCTCAGACTCAGAATATTCACCGTTCAGTAGATCTCTTATGTGATGACGGTCCCCAACCCTGAGGCCTGAGACCTGGTCAGCTCCCTTCCCCCACCCGCTCATGGGGCTTGGAGGCCATGCCTGGCATCCACTGCCTGAATCCTTCCAGCATCGAGCTCTGTGATCGGTCCTCGCCCTGCCTGGGCTCAGGCCCTCTCTCATCTGCCTCCCATTCCTGTCTCCAGGCTCTCTTCCTCCAGCTTCTTCTCCACTTGGGGACCCACATTTTCACTTAAAAATCCAGCACTGATCTGACGTCTCTGTGGCCTTGGGGTGTGGCACAGACCCTTCGCAGCCTGGCCCGAGCGTGTCTGGGCTCAGCTCGGACAGCTCTGTCTACCCTGAACGCCAAGTCATGCTGAACACAGTAAGATGCCGATGTGGGCTGTTTAGGACCCATGTTATCTGCAATAAAATGAAGTTAATCTACTAGCATCTCACAGAAGTTTCGGGCAAGAGAGAATGTGGAAGTTTCTAGCCAGCAGGGCACACAAAGTGGAAAGAACAGCGCAGCACCTTACTGACTGACAAAAGTTGCGTTAACGGTCGATGGTTTTTATTAAGGATGCTCTTTCATTGCAATTAATACGCAGGTTTTCTAAAGACTTTCATTGATCCATCCCCAACCTTGGACTCTCCAGCTTCCTTCTCAAAAGATCTTAAGCTGTGGATTTCCTCTCCCTGGGGCTGCAGAAGGGCAGCTGCATCACCTGCCCACCTGGACCTCTAGGTGCCTGGTCAGGTCTTTGGATCTGAGGATTTAGCACAGAAGTCAGTGAGTGAGTGAGTGAGGAGTGAGTAAATGAATCCTCCTGTGCTCTAGGAGGCAGTCAGCACTTCTCAGATCGCAACATGCACGGGACTTTCCTGCGGCCCTTGTTAAAATGCAGGTGATGCTTCAGTAGGTCTGGGTGGGACCAAGCTTCTGTGTTTCTCACAAACTCCTGGCTGATGCTGGTGCTGCTGGGTCCAGAATTCACGCTTTGCAGAGCTAAGGATTGAACCCCTAACCTTAAAAAATAGTGGGGCTGTTCAGGTTGAGCTGGCCACCTGCACTGAGGACTGGCCAGCTGTCCTCTTCCGTGGTGGGAGCAGGCTCCAAAGTATTTCAGGAAGGCTTTCCACATCCGCCTGGGGGAGAGCCTTTTCTTCCTGACGGAGGATGTGGTTACCCGCCAGATCTCCAGCCTCCTTCCTTATTTGAGGAACCCCTGGAAAGGGCCGCACGTGGGACGGAAAGGGCGTGAGGCACCATCCCAGGTGGGTGCTCTGACCAGCCGACTCTGAGTCTGCATCTGGAAAATGACGGCTCCGTTGGAGGACCTCCCAAGCGCTTCTGACGCTCCTGCTTTGCCACCAAGACCCCGAGGTCACCGGTGCCGCCAGCCTCCAGGAGTATTAAGATGATCTTGAGACAGGAGTGACTGGGGCTGAGTTCCAAAATTTTTGTTAATGAACCTAAACACCTCTATGGTAGAAAAAAAAATCCAATCCGTAATAAACTCTATTAATATCTTCCCACATATCAACATAGTCCACATACTTGTCATTTTTAAATGGCTCAGTAGTTGCATTCCCTCCGGTTGCCTGGCTAAGGCCATGTGTGGCTGTTCCCCTGAGGCTGCCGCTTGGCTCATCTCCAGTTTTTTTCCCTCTGTTTTATACAGTGAGCTTGTGCCTGTCTGCTGAGTTTATTCCCCTCCCCATCCAACCTCCCCAACCTCTGTTACTGCCTGGGGGAAGCTTTTAAAATTCATAGCTCACATGGTCAGGTCATCCAGTTACATGATCTTATAAACCTGCTATATACTTTTGGGTTTGTTTTTTAACCATGTTTTTCCCAGTCTGCATGGATGTGTGTTTAAAGTCGGTCTCCCTCATTAGATTGTCAACTCCAAAGGTTTGCCTCTCCACCGTCCTTGTCCCTGCAGCGTTCTCACCACCTAGAACACTGCTGGCACGCAGGAGCTCAGTAAGGTGGATGAGCCCTGTAGCTGGACTGCAGTGCGTCAGGCGTGCCTCCCACGGGCTCCACCTGCCCGCCAACCTGCATCGGGCCAAGCATCGCGTTGGACGCTGGGGACGTACAGAAAGGTGTGCGTGGACCCTGCCTTCAGGTCGCTCAAATCCAGCTGGGAGAGAGGGAAGGAAAACGGCCAATTCTATTTCATTGTGTGAAGTGCCAGCAAATATGGAAGCTCAGGGTTCTCTGGGGACATAGAAGAGGAGGACTGGACTGAGGCTGGGGTCTAAAGGAAGTCCACCTGGAGACAGGAAGGCCTGAATTGGGGTCCACACATGTATGACAGCCTTGCCTCAGACTGGATGTCTGATAGCCATTGCAGTGGGCAGAGCCCTGACTGGCAGGATCTATGCTTTATGTTTGCTGGTGGCACCTTGATTTGACATCTGAGGTCACTGTAGAGATGGTACACTGGGGAACCACATGTTACAGGGCAAGTGTCACTCAAATTGCACAGCTGGGCTGTGCAATTGCCCTTATGTGCCTGAATCCTAGCACAGTCCAGCGCTGTCTCTCCATCACATTTTAGGTGCAGCTCCTGCCTGTGGAACAAAATGTACCCACTCAAAGAGTTGTGGACCCAGTGAATTTGTTTGGTAGTGTTAGAAGGGACCTTGGTCAACTAGCAGTGACTCGTTACGTGATGGGAAATTGCCCTCCCCCCGCATCGGAAAGGCCAAGTCAAGTTACGCTAAGTGAGGCTTTTTTACTTCGGCTCATGGAAGTCAGTGAGTAAAGCAGAGGAACAGAATAATAAATTACTGATTACAGAGTGTTTCCTCTGTGAGTCATGGTGTGAGAGTGTCATTATTTTTCACAATTCAGAATTGTCATTGCCAGCGACTGGAATACTCAGCAACTTCCAGACGCTGGACGGTGCATGTGTTCTCGGAGCGCCCCCCTCTCCCTCCCATTCCCCTGTGGCCCCCTTCCTGTTTGTTCTTTATCATGTAATATGTCTGTAAGATCGTGGTTCAAACATTCCTCAGAGTTTGTGACATTTTTTTGAGCAGAAAATAGTTTGTGGAGGCCAACAGTTTTTTAACTTTTCTTTGAAGGTATATCCATGATAACACGTTTTTCATACACACAAATGTATTTCCGCATATACCCCCAAAACTAGTGGATTTTACCCCTCATCTCTTTATAAGTGGATTTTTTTCTACTAGATTTTTTTTAATCACATGACTCTCTCATGTTGGCATTTGGATTTCTTACTTTTCATTCAGTCTGTTTCTCTGTCTCACCTTACGTGGTCGCATAGGAAAAAGGCAGGCAACTTCCCAAGAAATGAGAATTTTGTGGGAAATTTTTGTTTTTTACATTTACTTTTACATTTTAACTTTTCATTTGAAATAACTGCAGATTCCCCCTACCCATGACAAAAATAGGACATAGACTTTAAGTGCTTTGCCAGCCTTTGCCAGGTGTTATCATCTGGTAAACCGTAGCACAGGCATCCACACCAGGAGATTAATATTGCTGCGATGCTGTTCACTGTGCCATGCAGATTTTGTCAGTTGTCCCACTGTTGTCTTTTTTTCAGTTCCAGGGTCCAATTCAGCATCCAGTCCAAAGTCGCACATTTCATTTTAGACGTTGTCACGTCTTCCTCGTCTCTTCTGGTTTGTGACCATCCCTCAGTCTCTTTCTTTTATGACCTTGACAGTTTTGAAGAGCACTGGCCAGTTATTTTGTAGGCAGTCTCTCAAAATGGGTTTGTGTGATGTTCCCTCAAACTTAAATGACGCATTTTTGCAGACACAGAAATGCCACAGAAAGGTTGTGTCCTCCTCAGTTCATCATACGAGGAGGTACGTGATACCCATAGGTTTCACTGCTGGTGATGGTAACTTGGGTCACTTGCGTAAAGTGCTATCCGTAAGCTCTCGCCACTAAAACGTTATAGTTTCCCCCTTTTAAATTAATCTTGTCAGGAAATGCTTTGCGATTGTATAAATACCCTGCTTCTTCTCATACTTTGAAATCCCTTGGTAATTCTTACCCTTGACAGTCATTACTATGATGTGTGCTAAATGGTACCTTTTTATTTCTATCATCCCATGTACATTTGTGCATTGGAATTCTGCTGTAAGAAACAGCTTCCTTTATCTATCTATTTATTCATTTATTTGTTAATATCAGTATGGACTCAGGGATATTTGTTTTAGTCCATTGGTTTATTTTGTTGCTCAGATTGTTCCAGACTTGCCAGATTTGACCATTCGGAGATCTTTTGAGATGACTCCTGTGTCCTTTAGATATTCCCACATCATATTTTTTTTGGACTTTTTCATTTATGGCACTTTGAGATATCTTATGCTTATTCTGTACTTGCCCTGTCCAGTCCTGGAAGCAGTTTCTCCAAAGAGCTCTGTTTCCTTTAGTGGAGAATGGTGTTTAGAAACCAAGATCTTAGAGGCTAGATGTGCTCATTCATATTGAGGTGTCATTGGTTTTATACCTTCTCAGAGCACAGAGCTGGGAAATATATAAATGCACACACATGTACACATATACTTCCCTATCTCTGTCGGATTATATATATCTGTCTATATATCTATGTTTCTGTCTATCAAAAACTTTGAATTTGTACTGATATGACTGATTCTAAACTACCAGCACAGGGCTCATTCTAGTCCTCCCCCCTTTTATTATTTGTAATTCTTTTCTCCATCAGAGAGACACCTGGCTGCTGTTGGCCACAATGTGTTTACTTATGTACTCAGCCTTAGATATGCAATAAAGTGCAATAGTTTCCAAATTGTTAACCCTTATGCCTGTGGAAAAAAAACTTAACTAGACTATAGATTTTAGCCTTACAGTATCTGGTCAGGAAAGTAACTGTTTTCCAAAATTACTTAAGTTACTCCTATCCTTTCCTCACCCCCTTCAATGAGGTTGTATTATTCATTTGTAGTATCGTTAAATTCATTTGTTACTCTTTTTATTCCATTTTGGGTTCCCTTCACATTCTGGTTGATTTTAATTGTTTATTTTTTGAATATGTCGGAAACATAAGCAAGGTTTTAAAAATCCAAACAATACAGAAGGACATAGTCAGAGAAGTGCTGCTTCCTCCTTGCCCTACTCCGAAGTTCCCATTTCCTCCTTCTTTCCACCTTGTGCCCAGCTATACTGCGTAGATGACTGACCTCCTTTGTTTCTCGATTCTCGTTCTGTATTTCTGGTTGCACAAATGAGCAGATACATGAATGTTTTCATATCTCTTCCTTACACGAAGGGCAGCATGCTGTGGGTATTCTTCCACGCTTTGCTCTTTTTACTTAACGGAATGTCCTGCAAATCACTTCATCTCAGTTCACAGAGATCTTCCTCAGTTCTTTGCAGTTGTGATGTATTTCATTGTGTAGAGGGACCACAGTTTATCTCACAGCTCTGTCCTGTGTTGGCATGTAAGTTGTTTTTGATGTGTTGCAATTATAGACAATACCATGATGAACAGCATCATGCTTGTATATTTCATGTTGTGAGAGGTGAATTGTCTGGGTAAATCCCTAGAAGTAAATGATAAGCCAAAAGATAAAGTGTCTCTACAGTTGAGAGGTTGCCAAATTCCCCTCCAAAGACTGGGGTTGGATAATTTGAATAGGACAGTCTTAGCAAACTGTGACTTGTGTTTGCCAAAAGTGGCGGCTGTGATGATATTCACTGGTTGTAGAGATGGGTGAGTGGTTCCCTCGGAGAGTAGGGAGCTTGACCCATTGCCCTGTCCCTCTCCTGTCTTCTAGGGCACCAAAACAGTATAGTGGAAGCAGAAGAGAGGCCAGTTTGAGATTTAGATAATCTGTGCTTTTCCAGGCTACCAGGGGAGCCTGCTGCTCGTGGCGGTGAATGAAATGATATCATTTTTTAGGGAAAGAACATGGGGTGGGGGTAGGGGTGGGAATTGGGTTAAAAACTTCTGGGTTTGAGTCCTGCCTTGGGTTTTAGTGGTATAACTCCTAAGCAGATGTTTTATTTAACCTCCCTGGGAAATTAGAATAATAAATACTAATGTATGGAAAGTCCACGTCAGTGTCTGGTGGGGTTGATGTGGTTGATCTGAGGAGTAAATAAATCATAAACGGAGTGGTACATAGTGAAAGTTATTTCCCCTCTCCACTTCCCAATCCTGTCCACTTTATTTGAAGAAAGAAGAGGGATTCTAAATTATTCCACTGACTGACCATGAGGCTGTGTTTAAAATCTCTATAAAAATAAACTTTGTTTAACCTCAATATTTGACAGCTTGGCTAAGGGTGTGATTATGAAGGTTTGGGCCTCTGCCCCATCTCAGGTTTCCTCTTTCCAGTTGAGGATGCCCTGTTGGCAAGTTCCAGGGACAGTGGACCTTTCCAGGTGGTACCACCGAGGCTTTATCTGGTTAGCCACAGCGATCATGACTGTAGTCCCCTGGATCTCAATACAAGTCAGACTGAAACTAAAATCACAATTTTTTTTTTCTAGGTCAACTAATGGAGAGTTCTGGACCCCATTCCAGGGTTCTCCAGTGCTTTCTGTTGCATTCAAAGCACTGAATCCTTGGGGAGGGATAAGTTGGGAGTTTGAGATTTGAAGATACTAACTACTATGTATAAAACAGATAAATGGCAAGGTCCTACTGTAGAGCACAGGGAACTATATTCAATACCTTGTAATGGCCTATAGTGAAAAAGAGTATGAAAAGGCATATATACATAACTGAATCATTATGCTGTATACCAGAAGTTAATACAACATTGTAAAGTGACTATATTTCAATTAAAAACAAAAACGAACAAACAAAGAAGTGAAGCCTTTCTCCAGGCTTCTGCTGATGAACTGAGACACTGGTTCCTGTCCTGGGTGAGGCTTCAAGTACGGGGGCATGTTGCTAGGACAGCAGATGTTAAAGGGTTTAGAACAGCTGAAGACTCATCCACAGTTAATTTTGCTGCAAATACAGGACTGATCCATGTGGGGTAAGCAAAGTGTTTGAAAACCAAACCTCAAAATGTGATGTTGTCCCTCAGGACTGGTGCTTAGGGGTCCAGAATGCTGGGGACCTAGTCTTCCTGCCACGCAAAAGGGCCCTGGGGGTTCTCAGAAGGACGGCTCATTGTCAGCGACAGCCTGAAATCACCAGCAACACAAGAAGCCAGCAACAGAGTCAGGCTGTCTTTTAACAGTTTAAAAAAAAAAAATCTCCGTATTGATTTCTCTTACTCAGCAGCATAAGCCTCTGTGGGCATTTTCCTTTTCCAACACGCTGTCTCGTCAGCGTTGGAGACTGCTCCCCGGGGAGGTCATGGGATAATTCCTATTGGCAAGTTTTGCCTCACTTTAATCCACACGTCCCAAGTTGAACCCTTTTTTTGAATGGAAAGGCTTTGCAAGTCGGTAAGGATCTGCTAGTAAGTAGGGAGAATTGAGGGAGGCGCCCAGGCTGGGGAGGTTATGAATTCACATCCTGTCCTAGGTCGGTCCTGAAGGAAAGCTGCCTGGTGGTGGCCAGCTCGACACAGACGCAATTCACAGTCTTGCTTTGGCCCCGCCCCCACGCACTCCCTGCGCCCTGGGTGCGCTAAGAGTTGTTAATGTGCCCGTCTGCCTCCACGAGAATAGTTATTGAAAGCTGAACTGTTTTATTCCTTTGTTTATCTACTGTGTATGTCTTCCTGGATAAGAACTTAATAAAATGAGTAAGACGGCGACCGAGGTACAGAGAAGAAAGCCTGCCTGGTTCTCCTTTGCTGGGGAGGTGGACCGTGTGGCAGAAAGCCCTTGGGTCCTTGCCCTGGACCTGTGTGATCACCTAAAAGGCGTTTCCACACGGCACCCGTGGCAGCTCCATCTCTTTGGGGTTTGAGATGCAGTTCTATCAAAGCCCACAGTGTCTTTATGATCCATCCAGAGGTCAGAGTGAGCGGGGCACAATTAGGCAGCATCCTCAGGCTGGAGCTTCAGCGGGCAGCGCTTTAGCAGCCTGCCTCTACCAAAATGCTGCTGAAATCTTTCCTTGTTTTCTTAGCTTTATTTTAGAAACTCATTTTGACTCTGCCTTCCACATTCTGAGGATCATGATTAATGTAAATGTACTAATACTGCATCTTCCAGACCTTTGAGTAAGATTGAGGCACAGGATGGGGCATGTTAACCCCGTGGATTAAGCCCATGTCACTGCAGATCCTGGGGGTGTGACCAAGTGTTGGAGGGGCCCAGGCCAGAGGACCTCGCAAAATGCCATCATCCACGTGCCTTTGGGCCTGGTCTGGGGACGTGATGTTTGATTTGGCTTTGGTGTGTGATGACAGGGTCTGGGCACCATCAGCTTGACCTGGCCCAATTTGATAGATTTTGTTTTTTCCACATGAGCTGATCTTTCCAGTAGGGCAGCGGGGCTGGTGCGGACTGTGGACCCTAGAGCTTCATATGGTGTGGACCACATGCTTCTCTTTATCCTCAGTGTGGCTGTCAGAAGGGCTGGTGGAGACAGGGAGGGGCATGGATGGACAGACAGCTCCAGCCTCACGAAATAGTCCACAATATGGCAAAAACTAGCCAGTGTCCCCTGATGACTTTTTTTTTTAACTTAATTAATTTTTTCTTTTCTTTTTTTTGTTTTGCAGGGGGAAGTAATTAGGTTTATTTATTTATTCAGTTTTTTGATGGAGGTACTGGGGATTGAACCCAGGACCTCGTGCATGCTAAACATGCGCTCTACCACTTGAGCTATACCCTCCACCTCCCTGATGACTTTTGCAGCACGATTTATAATGAAAATCTGAGAGCAACCTTAATGTTTAATTGCAGTAGGATACATTTAAGCAAATTGTTGACTCGATGGGATATCATGCAGTTGTTAACATTTTTTAGTGTAGCAACCTGGAATGAGTTGTTTAGGCAAATAAAAGCAGGTTTCAGACTTGCTTTAGAGACACAGTAAATGCATATCTGAATAAGAAACTGGTTCCTTTGGCTGCCTCTGAGGAGGGGAATCCGGCAGCTGCGGGGACAGGATGGGGAGAGGTACTGCGCCTTTTCCACCATATGAATGTATTTCCTTTTCAAAAATAAACAAGAAAGAAGAGATCAAAAATAAATAACAAAGAAGAGAGAAATGTGTAAGAACTGAAAGGAAATATAGAAAAAGGAGGGCAGCAATTGTGTTAGGTGGTACGATAAAGGATACTTTCATTTCATTCCAGGTTTTTAAAATAATAAGAAATAATAATAGTATAATAATAATAATAATAATAAATTGTAATATATTATTGATATATTACTTTATTAATTTAATTTTATTTATTAAATTTTAATTAATTTATTAATATATTAATATATTATTATTATTATTTTGAATTAAAAGAGCAAATGTGCATCTATATGTGGCAAAAAAATTACCCTGAAATTGTGCAAATGTTGGAGAAAGTAGACAGAGTCCCCTGTAGACTTCCTGTGTTGGTACCTGAAGGCTGGAGTAGGAGCCATCTCCTGTCGTACAAAACGACAGGTGTGTGACAGTAATTTGACTGGAGCTCTGGATCAAATTTTTAATTTGTTTCAGAGCCGCATGTTTATGATCCTAATGAAGACCTATTTTTATCATCATCGAGCCCTCTTCCGCAGAGCCATGGAGCCCTGCTCAGCACCTCTCTCCTTGTCAACATGCTTCTGCCTGGGCCGGCCCACGTTAAAGCCTGAAGGTGGACAGTGGTGGACCCAGCTTTTCCCACATGGCTCACTGGGACCAGGCTGACGTGGCTTCCCAAACATTTTATACACAGGTTCCATGCCTTCCCCTGCACGAGGGAGCGTTTCTTTAGACAGCCCCCTGCCCACCCAGGCTGGGGATAGGACCTCAAATCACTGGCCCTACTCCCACCTCTTTCTGAGCTCAGTCCAGCTCCAGGCAGAGTATGTGGAAGAACTCAGGATGGGGCACTTGACACGGTGACCTCTGGCTCTCCCTGGGGGCTACCCACAGATGGCCTTACAGCTGGAAAATTTTTGTTGGGTGCCTTTCCTTGCTGTCCTCCCAACCCCTCTGAGGTCTTATTCCCACTTACCTCCTGTGCTCTCTGTGACCAAATGCTCAGCCTTTGCCTGTTCTCCTTTCCTCAACTCAGGGCTCCCTGTTCTACCCTGTCCTCCCTACTCCAGCTTGCCCCTTTAGGACTGCCATTTCTCAGGGTTCTCTTCTCTGGGAGTAATGGGAAGAAGTCCTTTACTCTGAGGCCTCAGTGGGCTATTTGTGTTTAAAAGATTCTTGAGGAATACAGTGTTTTAGTGAAAGCAATTAATCTCTAATGGTAGAATTTCAGGTTGCATTGCAAGAACATGCTGGAGATATATTTATGAGTCCTGAATTCCTTACAGAGGCCTTTAAATCACTTGGAAACTGCCTACATTTCCTGTGTTTAAAAGTAAAGGTCTTGACCACTAGATAATTGAAAGGAAATGGTAGGTATACATATTTTAAGTGTTTGTTATGTCTATTAAGATAACGCATACAGGAAAGGCACAAAAGATTAAGTATATGGCTTAAATAATTTTTAGTACTATTTAATTCTTTATTTTCTTTACATGGCCACTTTACATTTATGCTGTACCTTGTTACCCTGATATTATAGGTGTCGAGCAGAGACTCTGAGAGCTTAAAGCACCTGCCTACTGTCTCAGAGCCAGAAAGCTCTGGGGTTGAAACCCAAGTCCATCTGACCCCAGAACTTTAGCCGCTATGTTAACTGTATCCCTCACTTTTTTACTCCCCTCTTCCCCAGCTTGCTCCACAGAATTTTACTACAGGAGATAATGAAATGCATTCTAAAATAGCAACAAAATCTAGGGCCTAAAAAAGCTCTTAACATTTTATTCTTGGCTAGAATTCTTGGAATTTTAAAAATGACATTTCTTGCCTTGTGTTCTGATATACATAATACTTTGTTTAGTAAGTTTTTCTTGATACATGTGTCTTAAAATACAAATTATTTAGGGAAAAATGCTTTCTAAGTCCAATTTCATTGTCGATTCATTACGGAACAGGTACCCAGGGTCGGTGAATAAGCACTAAACATTTTGTGTGGTTGATAATCATGATGAAAGTGACCGCGTTCTGGTTTGGGGGGATTTTTAGAGTCATGTTTTTATTATAGTTTGATAAATGAAAAAAAGAAATCCACATTTGATGAACAGCCCGGGGTAAATCTAGAAGAGAATTAAGGGCAGAGGGAAGGCAGCCAGTGGGGCTCCTTGAGGAAGGAGGAGACTAGGGGCCGCAAGGGGTCTGAGCTGAGATCATCTATAGTGTTTTGAGGTGAAGCAGTTAAAACGGGAGTGTTTGATCAAGAGTTTGAGATTTGCAGATACTAACTACTATGTGTAAAATAGATGAACAGCAAGTTTCTATTGTATAGCACAGGGAACTATATCCAATACCTTGTAGTAACCTATCATGAAAAACAATATGAAAGTGAATATGTGTATGTACATGTATGACTGAAACATATATGCTGTATATTGACACAACATTGTAAACTGACTATTCTTCAATTAAAAAGAATTTATATATAAAAAATAGGGGAATATTTGGACCAATATCATTCACAACTAGTTTTTTTTCTTTTTAAGAAAATTCACTGTATTTGAGAATATTTAGAAAACGTGTTTTTTTCATTTTAATTAACTTTAGGTATGTGAAATAACCACTTAATGGACAGTGACCCCAGGAAACTGAACCTACCTTGTAATCTCTGGGGTCTTACAGAAGAATAAGTTACCACCATTTTCCTTCACTTACTTGTTCCTACTACAGAAGTCTTTCATTTTAGTTTTTTTAAACAAGCTAAACATACCAACATTTATATTATGAATTTTCTTAGCAAACTACTTTGGTTTCTTTCGTGACTTCCAAAGAAAAAAGAGAATATTCAAATCACTTGAAAAACAAGACATGTATAACCTTGTTAGGGCAGCCCAAATTAATCCAATGCATATCTCTTGGCCCTATGGTTGTCATCATGAACTGAAATGTGATGGGAATAGGAAAAAGAAAATTAATTTATAGACGATGTTAAAATATGCAGGCATGGTCACAGATCTCAGAGTTTGTTAGCTGGGGTTGTGTGTCGCCTCAGGAAGCCAGCACTCAGCAAGTCCTGTCTTGGAGTGGCACCATGGTAAGGAAAGAACCCGGCAGCCGAAAGTCATTTCGGCAGAGCTAAATTTGGTTCTTTACGTTCTTCAAAGTCATTGCAAATCCCCCCGTCTCTTCTTTGCATGTCTGTCAGAACTCAAAACTGCCTAGGATGAAAAAACCAGAAATCTTACCCTTCCTCCCCAAAGGCAACTATGGTGTCTTCCATCTTTCCTTTCCCGCTTTGCTTTGGTACAGCATGAAGAAGACATAGCCAGTCTGGTCATTTGCCTCCCTCCTCCTTTCTTCTCCTCCCCGTGTCCGGGATGGTGCACATCAACGTTCAGAAAGCCACCAGGCAGGAGCCGAAGCCCTCCCCAGGGCAAGGTGCAGATTCTTTATGGTGGGGGTAGGGGTAGGGAGCAGAGCCAGATTACTCACAGTTACCTGCTAACGATTCTACCCATCTGCATGTAGCACCTGTTTGTCTTCCTTATCTTCCTAGCCTCCAAAAAAGACAATGCGTGGGGAGAAACCCCTGGCCTGCTCTCACCAGGCCTGTTCCAGCCCAGTGATCCTTGTGTTTCTCCAGCTGTTTAAAGCGCGTGAGGAGCATGGATGGGAGATGTCACGTGGACAGAATGAATCAGACTGGGTCAGACTGAAATTTGCTCAGCCCACCCCTGGCCTTGATGTCAGCTCCCTTTTAGCCCACCCTGCTCTTCAGCTCCTTTCTTTCCTGCCCGTGATTCCTTCTCCCAGATTTGCCCCGTCAGTGTCTCTTTAGCCCCTCCCCAGTCAGCATCCTCATTTGCTTGTGAGTTCCTTCGAGCGAGGCTGGGGGCTGTTGGTGGGGGGTGACTGGCTGCCATCATGAACTGAGATTGCTGCTCACTGCCATCAGGAATTATGAGAATTATGAGAGTGCCTCCTGGCATTTTTTTGCTCCACAAATGCTGAGAACATGAAGACATTAATCTTAAAGGCATCTCATGAGCCTTTCCAGTGCTGGTGCCCCCTTTCAGAGCTGTAAGATTGAACAGTAGTTTTGCCTGGAGAATTAAGGAAGCGTCCACCTACAAAGCAAGCCTGCCTGGCTTGGGATTATTCACCATTTGTTGTCAGCGTGAGTCAAGAAGAGAAGCCCAAAGAATCTGAGAAGTCAAACAAATTCCAGAGGTGGCTGTTCCTGCACCTTAACTTTTACAGATTAGTTTTAAAAATTTTTGTAATGAGAACATTTAACGTGAGATCAACCCTTTTAACAAAATTTTAAGTGTACAATTCACCATCGTTAACTGTAGGGGGAACGTTGTACGGCCGATCTCTAGAACTCATCTTGCGTACCTGAAACTGTACGCCCCCTGATTAATAACTCATTTCCCCTCCGCACGGCTCCTGGCAACCAGCATGCTACGGCTGCGTCTATGAATTGGACTATGTTAGAAACCTCACGTAAGTGGCGTCACACAGTATTTGTCCTTCTGTGACTGGCTTATTTTGCTTAGGATGATATCCTCCAGACTCATCCATGTTGTTGCCTAGTGCAGGGTTTCCTTCCTGTTTTTAAAGCCGAATTGTATCATATACCACATCTTCTTCATCTATTCATCCATTGATGGAGACCTGGGTTGTTTGTACAGCTTGGAGATTGTGAATCACGCTGCAATGATCATGGGGCTGCAGGTGTCTCTTCAAGATTCTGATTTTAATTCTTTTAGATCAATACCCCCAAGTGAGACTGCTGGATAAAATGGTACATGTGCTATAGAAAACGGTAGGGAGGTTCCTCGAGGAATTAAAAATACAGGCTGAATACTTTGACTGTAGTTCCTGATCGAGCTCAATTCTAGCCTGGTGTTGCCCTGAGCACATCACCACTTTCCGTTAGCTTTTTGTATCAGGTCACATTGCCACGGAGATGTCAGGATCGAGGGATCAGCTGCATGCATCTCTGGGTATAAAAACACCTTTTGTCTGGCAAAGGTTTTCACCTGCAGGATGATTTGCTCCTCCACCAATGTGAGGTGGGTCAGGTAAGAATTAAGGAAAAGAGGCTCGGAGGATAGTCAGCTCAGAGGATACAGAAGGGAAGGGAGGGGCTGGGTCTTCAAAACCATCCTGTGACCCCCAGTCAGATTGTCCCCCACTGCACTCGACTGTGGCAGTGAGTGTGGGCTCCCTCAGTGTCCCTCATACGGGGCCTCTTAAAGAGGCTTTAGGCCCAGGTTTTGCTTTCACGGAGCATATACCCCTGAGGGGACATGAGTGTCATATACATGTGTCACCTGCCCACAACCTTGAAGTAGGGTCCAGAGTACAGGCTGTGATTATGGGGCTGGAGCTGGGAGCCAGGGGCTGTCAGGACATAGAACATCCTGCTTGTTTTTCTGTGCATCTGCTATGAATTTATCCCTGAATTCTGACAGAGCTAAAAAAAATTTCTCAGTCTGTTTGGATGCACCAGAAATTCCGCCAGTTCAATTTTTTTTTTCTTAAGTTTCTTTCCCCTCTGACCTGTCTGTTCTGCCGGCACAGTCCCCACCCTTTGGGTCTTCTGACTGGGGCATAGTTGGTTTCCTGGCTCTTTGGCGTGGAAGAGGGCATCCCAGCATCTAACTGCTCCTTTTTAAACTCTCAACCAGTCCTCTTTTGTTCAGCTCCAACCCGCACCCACTTTTGTACATCGTGCACTGACTTGCTTCTGCAGAGTCAGAACACATGCCTGCTTCCCTCTGTTTAATCTTCAGACTCTCCAATGTGAGGGCCACTTTTTATGGAACCAAGGCATAAACCCGCAAGGACAAAGGAAACTGGAGAGGACATGACAGCAGGACAGGTGTGTCAGGAATACTTCTAAAACCAGGCTGCATGTGTTCAAGCCACTGGGTTTAGCTGCAAGTCACTTCAGTTTCTTATTGGTTCTCCCGTGTGTGCCTTGAAGCAACTGTTCCAGAACCTTCCACCCTGCAGCATTTCTGCAGCAATCTTCTCTCCCCGCTTCTGGCATGGAGCCCACCCATGGTGCTAGTTTACTTTCAGCCTTATCAGCCTTGAGCCTAGGAAGAGCCTGCAGTCAGGATTCGTTTGGATTTGAGAACAAAAATTGTTAGGGCGCTATCTTGGGGTGGAGGGTGGAGAATGAGAAGGGGGTGAAGTCTTCCGTGTGTCATAGTCAATCGTTTGTTTTGTTTTGATCATATCTACACGACGACAATATACCTATCCCAATTCTTTTGGCGGAAAACTTTTAAATCAAATTTTATTAAGAGAGATTTGTTTTTCATTTGGACAGATGCTGGCAATAGTTGTTAAACTTCCATCTTTTTAAAAACCTCTCTAAGGATCACAGGGAAATATATTTAATAGGGGAAAGAACCAAGGAATTAAAAAAAAAAATGCTATGAGTCCTGCGTTGCCCAGGCTCTGAGATGAGTCAGCAGGTGTTGGAGTACGCATTTCAGTATTTACTGCACATACTTTGCTTCTGGCTTCAGCTACCATTTGGGGCAAAGATAGAAACAGATGGGGCTGTGGCCTTCAGGAGAGGCACAGACTCAACCCTTTCCATCTGCGGTTTGGTTCCACCCTCCCCTCCCCTGCCCGTCTCTCTCCACGGGGTGTGCTAACAGCTGGAGCCACCTGCCAGACCTCAGTGGCTCCTGGGTGCTGCGCCGCATTGCAGGAGCCCTGCGTGTGAACACCGCCAAGTCCACGTGCATCCCGGCTGTGCGCTGGCGTTTGGATCCGCCACCCTTGAGGGCCTGTACTTTTCCAGTGTTTTCAAGGCCCCCCGTGGAGTTAATGAGGCTTCTGTTCCTGTTGAACTCCTTTTGTCCGGAGCAGTGAACAGTGACAGGTGAGTCCAGCTCCCGGGCCCCTGGTGCAGTTATCATTAACCATGGGCCTCCAACAGATCCTTTAGCTATGCATGCTTTTCCATCTCTGCGTGACCTTTGATGGTCTGTGATACATCAACTTCTGACAGTGATTGGAAAGAAGTAGTTTTTCCGACAAATGCGAGGCTGCCCAGAGGGCTGGGCTTCAGGTGCAGATTTTAGCAGCTGCACCAGCTCAGGAGGTCGTAGGTTGGAAATCCCGATGGTTTTCCTTCTCAAGAGAGAGGTGGGGTAAGAAAAGGTAGTTGATTGTAATGCTTTCGAAGGTATTTTGAAAAGAGACGGTCATTTCTTGTAAAAACAAATGTGTGTTCTTAGGTCATAGGTAAGGATGGAAAAGGAGGAGAGGGCTGAGCCTCCTGAGAGAGGCCTGCTGGAAGCCCGGGGCTTGATACACGCCCTGGCTCTTGCTTCCCCGGGGGAAGCAGGGCTTCAAAACTGCCGCCACCCCCCTCCCTGTGTCATGAGGTGACTTGTCACGGCCGTTTAGTGCTGCTGAATACGTCTGAGAAGGAAGACACTGGTGTGTATTCTCCTTAAAGGCGTCTTCTTTTACAAGATTGCGTGTTTCCCTTTTTAGCATCTGCACCTTTGCTTTTATGGGATGGAAAAGAGAAGAATTAGATCTGAGAGTGGTGAGATGGAGCATGGAGCTGCAGGCTACATCCAGCTTGTGGGGAAGCGGGAAGTGAGACCAAGGGTCAGAATGTTTTGGGAGGAGAGAGGTTTTAAGGGGACAGCTGGCAAGATGGGTGTGACTTGGGTGAGAGAGACAGGTGAAGGAATCCTTGGGGATGTTTGCCTGTGTGTTGATGCCTGTTCAAGAGATTTCAGTATGGATTTAAAAAGCCATTGAGGATTCCTTTGATGTTGGACTTACTTTTTTTTTTTTTTAAATGAGTACAGCGTCATGCTGGGCACAGCTGTGGCAGTTACTTGTCTTGGCCTGGGTTCTCCTCTGATGGGTCATCATTCGGACCTCCTGGTGAAAGTTGTAGCCATCAGCACTGGTGGATTGTCCCCTGGGAAGGGCGTCTTCAAATGAGGTAGAGTGCTCTGTAGTAAGCACAAGCTTCTGTATAGAACATCTGGTTTGTGCAAGAATTTTGGCTTCAGTTCAAATAGTAAGGGTGTTTGAATCCAGCAGGAAAAAGGCGGAGTATTCAAAAAGAAAGAGGAAGGGGCAGCTTTTGTAATTTGCTTTCATTGGTAAAGTCGGTATAGGTGCAACTGACTCCATAGAGTCTGACGGTGTTGCTTGATTGGGATGAGAATGAAGAAAACCACAGTGGCCGTTGCAGCAGGTGGGAAGTGATGTGTCCGCGCCAAAGTGTTGTTTCTCTAAGTCAGTTCCTGCTCTTTCTTGCTTTCACTAAGCTCTCCAGAGCCTAGTACAGGTAACTTAGCTCAGCACATCACATCCTGGAAATAGTAAGAGACAGAATTTTCTTTCTGCTTAATCATATGCCAGGTGGTAAGCCAAGATCTAAGTAGACAAGTTGCAGTCTCATAGTCTTATTGCTGTTTATTTCATTAATATCTTAACCATTCTTAGTATTTGGATATGATGGACGGGTAAGTTTTGGAGTCCCCACGAAGGAGGGGAATGCTTGAGAATCCTAAAAAAGAAGGAAGAAACGAGAGGAGTGGATGGCCACTTCCACCTCCTCAGATCCACCTCTTCCCACCTGCTGTGTCAAAGGTGCTCCGTCTGCGAGACAGGATTAAAGCAGTCATGCATGTGGCGTGAACAATCAAATGACAAAATCCCCTCTGTGGGTGGTTGGAGGTTCAAAGAAAACTTACAAAGAATGCCCAATATGGCAGCCATAAACGGGAAGGGTGAAAGAATGTCTTCACCCTGTTCTCTTTTTGCATTAGATTCTTAACTGAGAGAACAAAGCCCATAACCATCAGCTAAAGTTGGGTGAACCTGAACTTGAACTCAGGCTGGTCTCATCCCAAAGCCTTTCTGTTTACCCTCTTTGCCCTCACGGCAACTTGGCTCGTGAGTCAATGCTTGCCCGGCATCGGAACCTCAACTATAGAGACTGAAGGCATCTCAGAGGGCTCAGAGAGTACCCACTTCCACTTCTCACAGCTTCTTTTTTTTGGGGTATATATTTTATGCTGTTAAATTTTTATTAAGGATAGTTGATTTGCAATGTTTCAGGTGTACAGCAAAGTGATTCGGTTATACATATATATTCTTTTTCATTATGAATTATTTCAAGATATTGACTATAGTTCCCTGTGCTGCTTCTCACAGCTTCTAAATTCGCTTTTGTGGACTAGCATGGAAACTCCTTCAACACAGGCATCATTGCTTTCACAGGGAAATTTCTTTCTTTTTAATTTCAAGTAACTAACTTACCAATAAGTTCTTGGAACGTAGCTAGTTCGCCTCGCAGACTTGGGGTTCTGCCTGTCTGTTGTGTAAGAAACAGCAGGATTCCAGCAAAGGAAAGGAGGATGTGGTGGAAAGAGTGCTGCCCCGGGAGCTGGAAGACCGCGGCCTTAGTCATGGATCTGTCACAAATTACGGGGAACCTGAGCCAGTCCCTTCTAAGCCTGAGCTTTTCAATGTTTTTTTTCCAGTAAAATCAAGATGGCCTGAGGATCTAAGAACTTATGTGCAAAAGTGAAAGAAGTTGTGGTCATTTTTAGATGATTTTAGGTAAACCTGTTCTCATGAGAGTTGCTTTATCATTTTTGTTTCCAGTAGAAAGTGTTAGGCTGCCTTAACTGTTCCTGTACCCTGGCCCACGTGCCCAGTGGGGTTGCTCACCGGTCAGATGCTATAGAAAAAGGGGATGGACCTTCTGGTGGCTTTGGTGGAGCTGTTTGGGTGCAAGCAGGTAGATTTCCTTCCAGCTGCCTTCTTTCAGGTCTCTGATCTTTGCTGTGTTAGAGGGCCAAAAGTAATTTATACCAGATTATGTCAGATGATCTGTTGCTGACCCTACAAGCTTCCCAGCAGTTTAAAGACAGCAACAAATAGTAATCTGTCCATTGTACAATAATCCATCGCAACTCTGATTTGCGTGATTTCTGGGTTTTTTTTTTAAAAGACTGACAGCTTTGTTAATGGGATTTTTTTTTTTTAAATCTCCAGAGGTTAACTAGTTTTTATCTCCAGAGTTAAACTGTTCCAGTAAAATCCAAATTAGTTGGGTGTCTGTCTTCAGTTTCCATTATCTCTGTACCGTCAGAATTGAATACCTAAGAATGCCTTTCTGATAGCCTTGCAGTCTGTGACAAACATTTAGCCCAAGTGCCACTTTGTCTGCAGAAAATATAAATGTTCTCAGTGCTTTCTTGGTGTGTTTAGGCTTAGGAGACACTGGAAGTTGGGTAAATGAAAATCCAGTAATTTCTTAAAAGTGCTTCATGGGTAGATAGCTTAACAATATAATTATGGTCTTTAAAAGAATTTGGTTTTTTACTTATTTGGGTTTACTGTTAAGATATTCAGAGACACAAAATTCACTCAGAAAAACGGGTTCTTAAGCTAAAAGGAAATCCATAATATTGATGGAAATGTTCTCAGTGATAGAGCAGGTAGTGTTTGCAGTAAGATTAGGAGAAAGAAAGCAACGGTCTTTAATTGTGTTTAATCAGAAGAGCCTTCTGTTTTCAATAGCTGACATTCGACTGAGCCTGTATCTGTGGCCAGGTTGATAATTCTCTTGGGAAACATGCCACACTACTTGAGTTTTCAGGTGATTGTGGTGATATTGACGTGTGGAAGAAATGAACTGCGTGCCTGTCTGATAAAAGATATCTGGGGAAAGGATTAGGAAAGGACAAGCCAGTTACAGAGCAATAAACATTCCTTTCATTAATAACGTTCGAATGGTTCCTAAGGACATTTTGCTGCCCTGAAAACTCTTCCAGGAAAGGCTCTGAATGGTAGCAGCAGGTTTACTGCTGTTTGAGATGTGCAGCCAGGCCGACCTCTGGGCACTTGCCGGGGCTCAGCACGTGCTGGGCTGTGTGACGCTATGGTGCAGCCTGGGCCCCCGCACCCAGGAGGCTCGGACCAGAGCGGGATTGGTTCCTGCTGAGTGAGTCAGGCCCCCGCTAGGGAAACTTGGGTCGAACAGATAAAAATTCCATCAACTCACAATGAAGGGACATTGTGTTTCTTTTCCTTTGGAGACTGCCAGTGTGATAACTTGCAGAAGTGGAAAGGATCTGTGTGCAAGTGGAGAAAGAGAATTTCCAGAGATTCAGAGTCAGGGAGGGAGATGTGGATGGGTCCCTCTGGGGTGGGAGGTGGGGGAAGGAGGACTGGGATGAGTCGTAGAGGGGGAGGGAGACCCCCAGGGAGCAGGTGGTGGTGGTTTGGCTTCAATGGAAACAGGAACAAAGACCCATTTCTGAGCCCTCTACTTTGTTTCTCTTCTCCTACCTCCTGTTTTTGGTACCATAGGTCCTGAACATACACAGGATAGCTGCCCTTCAGCATCTGTCTCTCTCTGTCTCATACACACACACACACACACACACGCATGCACGCACATGCACACACACACGCACATGCACACACACAGGAAAACTACCATGGAGTGTTTAAAACTTTTAAAATAAAAGTAAAGTAGAAATATATAATAAAAGTGGTGTGACACTTTCAGGCAAAAAATAGACAGACATGGATGTCAGAATGTGAGAGGACCTCATGCAATTTTATTGGTGGCCACCTTCCTGTAGTTATGGGTCCAAGGATAACCAGAGGCCTAGGCCAACAGGGGGCGAGACTGTGGCCTGAGCTTGCTTCTGCAGAGCCCTGGGGTGGGACCCAAGGGTTAGCACAGGCAGAGTGGTGCCACCTTCCAGCTCTCGTAGAGGTCCTTCTAGGTCATTGCCCCATCCCTGACACCATCACCCAGGCATGCAGGGGGAGAAGGCTCAGCTGATGTCCTCCTAATGTTTCTAGATTCATCAAACCTCTGTTGGAGATTGACCACCCACACGTTGATTTAAACCCAGGATCCCAAGTAGGTTTTATTTTAAGGGCAGCACCTATTGGCTGATACTGGATTCCCAAGATGCTGTGTTAAGAATGATTCTGAAGTTGTGTCTGGGTTTGGTAGGTTCACTTAAGTAGTACTTACCATGAGGATAGTGGGGGAGAGAGGTCATTTTTCCCTTTCTCTAATCTGAATCCTTCTCTACCACATTAAACTTAGATTTTCCTCCCCTCTCTTCCACGCACTGGTACATTTCACCTGCTCAGACGGCGATTGGATCTGACCTCAATTTGAAAGCATGAAGTTAGAGCAGAACTTCAAAGTGGAGAGTACTTGTCTGGTGCTTGTATACAGTCTGGCCCTCTCACCCTGTCTTATGCCCACTCCCCCCGCCTTCTCCTCGCCCCCCAGTACATAGACATCTTACCTAATGCTGGCATTGCTGAAGAAACCTCTCCTGCCCCGGGAGAAGAACTCCCTCCAGGGAGAGGGGGACCCTCAGGCCAGCTGCAGGGGTGGGGTCCCTATCGATGGCTGAATTTGCCCCGAAGCGCCAGTGAGCCCTTGTCTGGGTGTGGCTCCCTGGGCTGCTTTTCCCAGATCAGCTCCATAAAGAAGGTGCGGAAAATACTGCCTTCAGGGGAAGGGACCCTCGGAAGATAAGAGACCCCTTTCCCAACCTGTCTTGGGTGCTTCCCGCCTTCACCTTTGTTTTACAAGACAAAAGTGTCCTCCTTGGTTTTTTTTTTTTTGCTCCTCCAGTGATCTCCTGATTCTAACGGGCTTCTAACATGCCACAGAATGATTCTTCCTCTGGGGTGGATGGAAAGTCTTTGTGGGAAGACTCTCATCAACATTTTGCTAGTTATGCCCGTTCCCATGTGCTCTGTGTTGCTGAGAGCGAACCGCCCTTGCAGGTGAAGAGGGAGAGCCCCGCTCTGTCCCCGCCACCACCCCAGAGCCCTCCAGCTGGGGGTGCCCTCTCCCTTCCAGCGCCGAGGCACGAGGTGGTCCAGCCCGACCCCCACACGGCAGCTGGGAGGGAGCAAGGGGCCAAGGGCAAAGAAAACCCCATCCCTCCTCACAGGATTCAGAGCATGTGTAAAAAGCCCTTGTCACACTGTCCTGCAGCCTAGGAGTGGTCCGTGCTGCGTGAACAGCCTCCCTGCTCCACTTGGCTAATCCAAACTGCTTAGAGCACGATTCAGGGGCTCTCCTGCTTCGGGCAGGTGGGGAGATGACACCAGGTGTCCTCTATGGCTCAGATGCCTGCACTGCAGACCCGGCGGAAATGGGGATACACGTTAAAACAAATCCAAATGGCAAGAAACCCCAACGGATTTGCCCAGTCTGAAGGCAAGGAAGAGGTCTGGCCCCTGACCTGTACTCAGCTGGCCAGTCAGAGTGGCCCCGGGCTCCCACTCGACACGGGCGTGAAGACCGACGCTCCTGTGCTTCTCCTTCTGTTGTTCCCCCAACACCCAGAAGCAGCAAACATAGGCCTTCGAATGCTGGCTGGGTAAAAGCCGTGCTCATCCCCTGCGGGGCCGTGGTCTGGCTGGATTGTCTGTGATGTGCCTTTCACCTTAAAGAGCCCGCAGGACCCAGCCACATGGACACTGGGGCCTCGGCCTCCCCTGGGTACCGCGGCAGGGAGGCCCAGATGGGAGCAAGGAGGACGGGGCTGCTGGGGGAGAACAGGGTGCTAAGAATAGCCATCCAGACATGGTGATAAGGGCCCAGAGGGTCAGGGACTTTAGTTGGGGACAGGGAGGGCGGAGGTGGTGGGGAAAGAACAGGGTGATAAGATAGGGACTGCGACACAGGAATGCGCAGCTGGGGCTCCGGAGATGGTTGTGGGGCCTGGTGTCGACAGGGTGCCCCCACCAGCTGAGAGAGACGGAGCTGCCCGGAGCCCTCCTGGGGAGTCTGTGCAAAGGAAGGGCGAGCTGGCTGGTGAGCCGTCCTGCATGTCCCAGCCAGCAGATTTTAGTGACCTTAGAGTCTGTCCCCCCAACCCCCACCCACAGGACTTACTAGGGGAGAAATCCTTGGCTCAGAGATGTGGCGGGACCACTTCCAAGTTGGTGGCAGAGCTCAGTCCAACACCAGCCCTTCTGGCTCCTCCCACCACCAGGCCAGGCCCTCCGGGGGCTGCAGCCTCTGCTCCACCCCTGGAGCTCAGGTCACCTCCAGGGGGGCCGGTGAGGGTGTGGGCATTACTAATCCCACAGACAAGCCCTGGGCACCTTCTAGGGCACAGGTCTGGACATTGTCACTGGGGGGTATAATGGGAAATACAACAGGCAAGACCTGTGCCTTCCTGGAACTTGGGGAAGGAGCAAAAACAGACAGCACACAAGTAAACAGGCAAAGCTGATGCTGGTTTTGGATGACGCTGGGAAGGAATCTGGTAACAGGGACTTGAGCTGTTACCACCCCTCCTCCCCTAGACTTTGACATTGAACTTGAAGGTCTTTCCTCTTAGAACTGTGACCAGTCTGATACTTCCTGAGAATTGGAGTGAAATTTTCTACTTTACAGCGCCCCTGTCCCCATCCCCAGCCCCCGGCCTAGCACCAGGTACAGGGCTGTGCACAGGGATTTCTGGCCCTCACGGGGCTGGATGATAACTGTTTACTCTGTCTACATGAAACTTAAGGAGGCATTTCTCCCATGGTTAGGTTTGGTGGATTTAGGTGTAGATTAAGGGGCGTCATTCTCAGAAATCCCTGAGCCTGGCTGGCCGAGCTGGCTGCCCACCCTGCGGACGGGACAGCTCTCCTCCCCGGTGCTGCGACTGGGAAGCAGGCAGCAGCTCTGGAGCATTTGGCCCTGCCTTGGCCCCACGCCCTGCGGGCTGGCTGAGCTCCCCTCACTGTATCCACCACCTTGTCTTTCAGCAGCAGAGTGCCAAGTGGCCTGTTTAGGACACAAAACCCAAACTGCTTCATAAGCTCCCAGAAATCACACCCTTCCTACTCAGTGATCGTCCAACCGACAGGCCGCTGATGCTGGCACGAAAATAGCTTGGCAGGGATGTCAGGCTTCACAGGGGGCTGCAAGGCCTCGGCGCGTTTGATGGCATCATAATATGAAACCGGTTGGTGCTCCGATCAGCTTTTAAGGGTGTTCAAATGTTCCAGAGTGTGGGCTTCAGCGGGCCTGGAGGGAAGTTGTCGGAGGTTCAGGGGGTGGCAGTGGGTCTGGGGGGAGCTCCAGCGCTCTGTGGCTAAGCCAGAATAAGCATTATTATTTCCACAAATCAAGCCATTTTCATGCCCATTTCCCCTGGTGTCCCGATCTGTGTAATTATGGGACGCGTTTGTGTGGGAAGGAGCCTTTGGAAAACTTGTTCCTGTTTTTTGTCAAGAGGCTGACCTAAAAGTTGAGGAAATTGGTTCATGAGGAAATTCTGGAGTGGAGAGCTGGCAGGAGTTCCAGATGGTAGGAGAAGGTGGGGTGCCCTGAGGCAGGCGCCTCCTCTGTGTGGCTTTGTCCCTCCGGACCCTGAAAAGGTCAGATGCAGAATGCAACGCACAAAGAACAGAGATGAAAGTGGGCAGCAGTTGTCATATACTTTTAAAGTCAGGAGACCCCTGGACGGGGTTCCTGTTCTGCCACTGGGCAGGACCTGCACCCTCTTGCGCTCACCACCATCTCCTCAGTGCTTAACAGGCACCCGGCACATATTAGATGCTCAGTAAAAATCAGCACGTTCAGTGAATGAACATTTATAGTCTCCCTGGCCTCGGTTTCCTCAGACATAACACGAAGGAACTGAATTAGCTTGGCGCTGGCAAGGGAATTCATCATTCAAGTTGTGACAGTTGTGTTGCAGGACAGGAGAGCTTTTTTGAGAAGTTTCTGAGGCACAGATTTGGCATGGAAGTGGGGGAGGGGTGGCAGAGCTTGCACTTCCGGGACTTTCTCATGTTTTGGGCTCTCTAAAACCTGTGTGGGTCTATAATTACATACCATTAATTTATTTTAACATTGACGAGACTTGTCGCTGGGATAGTGCCCAAACCCCTGTATGGACCCAGGATCCGCTGGGTGACTCCGCCTGTTCCCTGGGGAGCTCAGTGACTGAAGCGCCTTGTTTCCCGGGGATGAAACGCGGCAAAGTTAGCCGGGTTCCTGCTGGAATGTTGGGCAGAGGGTCGAAGCCCTGGGAGATTGATGTTCTCACTGGCAATAAGGGATAAAAAGGCCGAGGTCATGGGGTTGGAAATGAAGTCACAGGTGGTAAGCGTTTAGTGAGTGGTGAGTAGCTGGCAGCTTCACCCCTGGACTGGTGACATCTTCCCATAGATGGCGTGGCAGCCTGCTTCACCTCTCTGAGGAGGGCCCAAGGGCTTTCAGTCCTGGCTCTGAACGCCCCACGAGCGTTCCCTTGTGGCTCACATATGACAGCATCCCAGAGTTGACGGTGTTAATGCATTTCTGCTGTAAAATGAAAAGGCAGAGGATGCAAGCTTTTTTGAGTGGATGGATCTGAGAGGCGAGGGATGCTGTCCCTTGTCCTCTGTTCAGCCGGTGCCGTGTGGGTGCTGTCAGGAATGTCAGGAGCTGGGAAAGCCTCACTGCTTCCTGGGAGCTCACAGTCTCACAGCCCAAGCACATGCTTCACAATGCATGCTCTTGGGGTTTCCTGGAGTTGCACCTTCTCCCTGACGGCTGCAAGGTTGTTACGGGTAGAAACCACCCCTCCTGCGTCCCTCAGTCACCCTGTGCATGGCGATGGTTGTCACCAGCTGCCCTGCACTAGTAGCCCCCGGTCTCCTCCAGAGCACTGGCTTCGTTCAGAACAAAGAGTTGTCCCTGCATTTAGGACCTCAGCAATGGTCTATTCAGCGCTTCTCCAAGTAAAGTCCCCTTTTGTCCAGATTGCTGACTTTGAAAAGTTCTTCTGGAGGTTTTGCTGTAGGAGATTAGAATCACCAGGGCAAAGACAGTAAAAGGTCATTTTCCCTTGGGGGAAAAATGACCCTGTTTCAAGGTAGCTGGTTTTCTGCTACGCCCACAATTGCTTGTCCGTCCATCCACAGTGTAAGGGAGATTTTCTTCGCAGCACCTGGAAAGGTTATTTGTTTTAGGGACTGAGCCTCCAGAGTGCAATTTTTTTTTCCAGCCCAGGGAGTTTTACACAAACTAGATGATGTGAATAATGAATTTCATAGCTTTTGCGGGCAGTAACAAAATAGCTGTGAAAGAATCCAAACCAGGTGGAGACATAACTGCTTTTCCAATCATTTCAGCCCCAGAGTTCTCAGGACCTCAGCAAATGTCACTTGAGAGGATAAAATCGTCAGACTCAGGCAATGATGTTGCCTGGGGAGACAGAAGGAAGTCTTGATCAAGAATGAAGAGAGTGTTAAGAGCAAATCTCATTTCTCTCTGGTGCCTATTTTATCACGGTCTTCAGTATGTAGACGATGTGCTCTGTGTGATGACCAGCAGGGATGCAAGTGTTACGAACTTTCGGGCACAGGTTAATGTCTGGTAGTGTTTTGGCTAATCCGCTGAGGGCTTTGTGTGAGCAAATTTGGGGTTGCTGGTGTTACTGTAACAGCAGTCAGCTTCACAGCAATTCAGTGTGGGTTGCTCTGACATCACCCCTGTTTTATGGACGTGAAAAAAAATGATTTAACTTGTCCAAGGTCCCATATTTCGTAAGTGGAGGAACTAGAACATTTAAAAATAGCTTTATTGAGATATAATTGACACACTATAGAAGTTACCCTTTTAAAGTGTACAATTCAGTGGGTTTTGGTATATCCACAAAGCTATGTGGTCATCGCCAGTGTCTAATTCCAGAACATTTTCATCATCCCAGAAGGAAACCTCATGCCATTCACAGTCCCTCTTCATGCTGGCTTCCCCTCACTGGCCTCAGGTAACCACTAATCTACTTTCTGTCTCTATGCGTTTGCCTATTCTGGGCAATTCATATTATAGTAGCATATAATATTTGGTCTTTTGAGACTGGCTTCTTTCACATAGTGTGATATTTTTGAGTTTCATCTATGTATCAGTACCTCATTACTTTTTATTGCTGAATAATATTCTCTTGTGTGTGTATGCCACATTCCATGTATCCATTCATCAGCTGGTGGACGTTTTGCATTATAGCCATTTTTTGACTATTCTAAACAATGCTGCTGTGAACATTATTGTGTGGGCAAAAGAAGCTAGAATTTGAACCTCTCTTTTAAAAAAATTTTTTACTAATGTTAGTTTCAGGTGTACAGTAAAGCAATTCAGTTTTATATATATATATATATATATATGTATGTATAGATACACATACATATATTTTCAGGTTCTTTTCCATTATATACAAGAAATTGAATATAGTTCCCTGTGCCATACAGTAGGTCCCTGTTGTTTATCTATTTTATGTGTAGTAGTGTGTATCTGTTAATCCCAAACTCCTAATTTATCCCTCTCCCTGACCTCGTTTCCTCTTTGGTAACCATAGTTTGTTTTCTGTGTCCGTGAGTCTATTTCTGGTTTGAAAATAAAATTTGTATCTTTTTTTAGATTCTACAGGTAAGTGATATCATAGGATATTTGTCTCTCTCTGTTTGACTTACTTCACTTAATATGATAATCTCTGGGTTCATCCATGTTGCTACAAATCGCATTATTTCATCCTTTCTTATGGCTGAGTAATATTCCATTGTGTGTGTGTGATGTATATATGTTTTCACATCTTCATTACCCATTCATATATTGATGGACATTTAGGTTGCTTCCATGTCTTGGCTATTGTAAATAGTGCTGCTGTGAACATTGGGGTGCATGTGTCTTTTCGAATTAAGAGTTTCCTCCAGATAGTTGGCCAGGAGTGGGATTGCTGGATCACAGAGTAAGTCTATTTTCCGTTTTTTAAGGAATCTTCATACTGTTTTCCATAAAAGCTGCACCAAACTCCATTTCCGCCAATATTGTGGAAGGGTTCCCCTTTTCCCACTCTTTCTCCAGCATTTATCAATTGTGGACTTTCTAATCATGGTCATTCTGACTGGTGCGTGGTGATACCTCATTGTAGTTTTGATTTGCATTTCCACAGAGGATGTTTTAAATAGTCAAGTCAAGCAGTTGAAATCTCAGAGAGGGGTGAAAAAACACAAAGGGAATGGAGAATTCTAATAGGAAGGACTTGCCAAAGAAGTAGAGACTGACCAAGTGATTTCTGAGAGACTGTCTCTGACATAGTTGGTGCAGTAACTATTAGTCACACTGCTCAGTATAAATGTATAAATGATGTTAATCTGTTAATTTAACAAATCTGGACACCTATATACCAAACTCTGTAGGGGTGAGATCACAGGAGACATTTATTTCATATACAGATCTGTAATTCTAGTGTTTTATTATTTTTTCTGTATAATAACAGCATTTTTTTCTAGTGGGAATGTATTACTTCTGTTATCAGAGAAAATAAACACATTAAAAGTAATAATGACCTTGATAATGTTATCTAAAACCTATGAGTTAAAAAATGTGATTGTCAAAACTTATAATTCACTAGGTATGTTAGGAAAAACATGATCCAAAGATTGGTTGAGAGAGATTTATTTTTAAAGGCATTTGACTAATACAGTGATTTATAGTTTACAAAGTTTATTCCTTCATTTACTCATTTGGTCCATCCATCACCCCATCTGTCCCTTATCGAGCCCTGTTACTTGTCAGTCACAGTGCTGGGTATGCCTGAGGATGTTAAGTGTGCCCTCAGGATGCTGTGTGTGCCCCAGCCATGCTGCCTGCCTCCTACAGTGCATGGGTTTGCTGACTGTGACAGCCCCACTTCCCCGGGTCCTCCTGTAAGGAGAGTCTGCTCAGGCTGCCGAGGGCTGGAAAGCCGTGCTCATCTCTGCCAGGGGTGAGAAAGGGGATGGCATCAGATGGCAGGAAGGAATCTCCATCCCCTCCCACAGATGCCCCTGTCGGCCACAGGATTTAGGGCTACGGGACAGAGCCCATTTCTCCACCAGGGCAAGCTGCTCCGGCCCATGTGGCGCAAAGGGCAGGCAGGGCAGCAAGACTGAGAGAGCAGAGACCCTGGCGTGTGAATGAGGGAGGGCTTCGTGCTGTAACGTCCCTCATTGGTTAACGGGGCCCAGCGTCGAGAGTGAGGAGAGCTCACGAAGCTGGAGTCATGTGAGGAGGGATCCTAGAAAGGGGCCACCTTGGCAAGGGCTGGCTGCGGGGGGAGCTCGACCCCGGGGGAGGCCTGGGAATGGCCACACTGGTGGGGCCCTTCTGCTTCCCCTCCTGGTGGAGACCTCACAGTTTCTTCCTGATTCTCTTCTGTTTCCATTGACTCCCCACCTTGGCTTGGCCCTGGTTGTCATAATATTGAAATACATCATGTTTTATTATTTGCCATATTTATTGAATAATTGATAGGCTCTTATTTCTTAATTCAAAATAACAGATGTGTCAGATGCTTTCTCTTTTTTCCACTGAAAGATTTCTCGTTATCAGAAAGAAATCAGTTTTTCCTTTAGCATTGTGCTTGTTTTTGTGTGTTAATGACCTTTAGGGCTTTTGGGCCAGAATAAGTGGTATCATTATAATGTGGTGAATTCCCTGGGTGTCCAGATCAAGGCTGTATGGCTTTGCTCCTGACTGGGAACCTGCAGGAACAAGTTCTAACTCTCACACTGAGCCTCTAAACTAAGGAGGTGGTGAAGCCAAGATGCTTTATGAATCGCTGACAGCCAGGCGGGACATGGGGGAGGCCAAACCACTGAAGGGGTGTGAAGGAGTGAACTGGGAGGCCAGGTCAGGCCCCCCCACTCCCAAGAGTGGACCCCTTGACCACAGCTGTGTGGCCTGCGCGTGTGTGGGAAGGGGATGCAGACCCGGATTCTGGGCTCCCTGCCTGCAGTGACGGCAGAGACGCCACAGAGGCAGCAGCTTCCAACGATGGTACGATCGTATTTGGTCCTTCCACGCCCTCTTCTGCAGGCCCCCAACTGAAGATGAAAGGACCCGGGTACTCAGTCTCCAAGGTGTTGCTCGGGTCAAGGTCTCTGTCTTTCGGCCCCCATAGCTAGGAAAGGGCTGCAGAATACTTGGCACTTTTATGTTTAAGTCAGAGCTTAAGCCGGTTTGAGTCACTGAATCCCCACGATCAAAGGCGGTAATTTCACATCTTTTAGCTACTTCAAAGCAAGTTGTGGAAAAAATTAGGAATCTGGAAGCAAATGGAATTATGCATGAAAGACAAACAATCTCTTGACCTCTCTTCCTCCCCAAACCAACTGTTCCTAAGTGTAAAGGGCCAGACTGGATGTGGCCCACTCAGCGTGGGGGGGGGGCAGCTAAGCCACAGGGCCAGCGTGGGGTGGGGGGGGCCAGCTAAGCCACAGGGCCAGCGTGGGGTGGGGGGTCCAGCTAAGCCACAGGGCCAGCGTGGGGTGGGGGGGCCAGCTAAGCCACAGGGCCAGCGTGGGGTGGGGAGGGCCAGCGTGGGGTGGGGGGGGCCAGCTAAGCCACAGGGCCAGCGTGGGGTGGGGGGTCCAGCTAAGCCACAGGGCCAGCGTGGGGTGGGGGGGGCCAGCTAAGCCACAGGGCCAGCGTGGGGTGGGGGGTCCAGCTAAGCCACAGGGCCAGCGTGGGGTGGGGGGTCCAGCTAAGCCACAGGGCCAGCGTGGGGTGGGGGGGGCCAGCTAAGCCACAGGGCCAGCGTGGGGTGGGGGGTCCAGCTAAGCCACAGGGCCAGCGTGGGGTGGGGGGTCCAGCTAAGCCACAGGGCCAGCATGGGGTGGGGGGTCCAGCTAAGCCACAGGGCCAGCGTGGGGTGGGGAGGGCCAGCGTGGGGTGGGGGGGGCCAGCTAAGCCACAGGGCCAGCGTGGGGTGGGGGGGTCCAGCTAAGCCACAGGGCCAGCGTGGGGTGGGGGGGCCAGCTAAGCCACAGGGCTCGTTGAACACTTTCTTTACCAGGGAGTGTTCCTGGAGCTGCCAGAATATGGAAGAAGCCCAGGATGAGGGTTTTATCAGAGAAGTACTTACTGTTAGGGGTACACGGCACACGTGTCGCACAGGGTCATAGTTAAACGGGGAATTGGGTGATTCAGGGAGATGCGCCAGGAGGCTTCAGAGAGAAGGAGCAGCCTGGGAGGAGCTGTCGGTGAGGACAGATTTCACTGCAGTTCTCGAGTTTGGTGACAGGAGGAAGATGGGCTCCAGGAGGAGGAGAGGCAGGATGGTGGGGTGTGGGGTGTGCATGAAGAGAGGCCAGGCCCTCTTCCCAGTTAGGGAAAAAGTGGGGAGGCGGGTGAGGTTGGATCGGGGAGTGGTCCCACTAAAGATGGGTCCCTAAGGCTGGATGAAATGTCAGAGATCAACAAAGCTGGACCTAGTCAAAGTGGCCAGGGCAGATGTGGTCAGTGATACATTACTGTGACAGGGAGAGGGGGCCAGATGGACGGACCCAGCTTAGTTCCATTTGTACTGAGATGGGTTTTCCAACTGGCACTTACTTAATTTAAGCTAGGCTCCTATCCTCCTGCAGAGGTTGGAGACAGGGTGCGGGGGGTGTATTCAGGTGTGGGCTGGAACAAACAGAAAATTCTTTGGGCAGCCTTGAGTTTTCTCAGGCAGGCACTTTAAGGAGGTGGGGAGGCGGTGGCACAAGTCATTCTAGGGACGTGGCCTTGAGCTGTTAGTGTTTGTTCTTAGTGTTTGTATCTTAGTGTTTGTTCAAGTCTTTCTAGGGCAAGGTTGAGACCTGGCCAAGCAGAGGGTTCAGAGGAGCCTGGATAGACTTTGGTCAAGGGAGAGTCTTTGTGAGGAGGCATCTGATTTTATGGGGCAGGAAATGGAGTTAAAGTGGGAATAAGGTGGTGAAACGGATATTAAAGGAGATGAGATTGGCTTTGAATATTAATCACTTTTCATTGACTCTTAGGGCCGCACGTGACCAAGGTGCTCATTCAACTTTTAAAGCCCTTCATTTACTGAGGACATAACTGGGATCTAAGGGATCAAGGGATTTTTTAATCCCGTGACATGAAAATGTGTGTGTTACCAGCCGTGTGTGTGCTGAATACCAGGAATGGACCAGGCACTGTGCTACATATTACGGGAAGTGCTAACATCTGTCCTAAACCCCTAGGGGCCCCGAGATGCTCACAGTCCGATGGAAAGAAAGGCACAAACGTGCAAAGAGTCGGCAGCACACTTAGAGACAAGGGGCTCACGTGGCAGGATGTGGCTCTTGGTACAGGAAGTGACCTGCAAAGACAGGAGAGTGCCTGGACCGCAGGGGTCCAGGAACACAAAGACTCATGGGATTCCCGAGCCAAACAGACCGTAGGGATGCTGTGATCCAGCAAACTCTCTTCACGGGTCTTGACACGTGGGCAGGATTTTGACAAACTGAAAAACGAGCAGAGGCTCTCGGGAAGGGAGGAGGAGACCCCAGGATGATGTAGTAGGATGCAATTGTCATTGTGATAAAGTTCAGGTCCTAGGATGAGGTACCTTTTTTTGGGAGGTCCTTTTTGTGTAGGGATTAGTTTTCCAGATTTACTTATTTTCCTTAATCTTTGTTACGTTTATAGCCACTTGTGCTGGTATTGTCATAAAGTTTATAGTTTGAAAATTTCTTTTTGATTGGCTTGCATTTGTCGCAATAGCAGCATTTTAAGGAACATTCAGATGGTCCCATCGTACAAGGTCATTTTAGAAATATGTAACTTTTGGAATGTATTTGATGAAAATGAATATTCACTTTTCTTAGACATGCATTCTTAAGAACTTTTAGGCTATATTGAATGAATATATTAGATATTTGTTTATTTGTAGAAAGTTTAAATCAGGAGGGAATACCTGTAATTAATCAAAGGACTAGATGCATAAATGTAAAATGTGTGACCCCCGCCCCTTTTCCACCTTGGCCCACCCCTCCAGTTGACTGCCCCGTTAGGCAGTGCTGATGCTCTCACTTCCTTCCCCCTCCCCCGTGGCTCTTCCCAGCTGTAGCTGCAGGGAGCTGGGTCAGAAACAAATTAACCATTCCTAAAACCAGTCATCCAGAACTAGGCAGAATTAGCTGTTAAAACATCACATCCAACCCAGTTGCTAAAACTTCATAAATAATGAATAGAAACCAATAAATTCTGCACGTTGGGTTTAGGCAAATAGACATTCTGCAAATTGACCTGCCTCCATGTGGTGGCGCCTTGATGGACCAATGGAAGATGGTTTTTCTCTGAGCCTTGGGCAGTTCCGAGATCCAGTGGCCAGGTGCCTCCTCTTCCCTGTGCTGCCCTGGACACCCTGGCTTCCCAACCCATACCTCACTTTGTGTACTGCTTCTGATTTGCTGTGTTCCAACACCAGGTCATCAAGCACTTGAGAGCCATGGACAAAATTTGATTTAATTCTGTAGAGAAATATTTGCACATATGTATGGAGATGTCCACTGTCCAATGTCCATCAGAAGTTTCCATACTGGAAAATTGGGGGTAGCCGAAATGTCCACTCAGGAGAGGGAAGGCAAGCTTAATTGTGGTCCTTCTGGTCAAGGAACGTCGGCTTTTGCTGATGGCTTTAAGGACATCATCACTGTTGACAAATATTTTAGTTATTCAAAGGCTCTTTCAACTTATTTATAGTTTTTTTAACTTTTATTCTGGAGGTTTTCAGTTTCAGACTCTAGAGCTTTCAGACTCCAGAAAAGTGGGGGAGTGACTTTAATCGTTTTGCTCACTCTTATGACCAGATGTTGTGTACAGACAAATTATAGCAGGCAAACAGCATTTGGTCCTTAATTTATGTAATATATAGTATTTATTAATAATAATAGTAAATATAATTTATTAATATATCTTTGTAGCAACCAGGTTCAATAGAACAGGCCAACTTCAATATTAGTGGATGGCTTGCATTTCATATGCATAAGCAGACATTGGTAAAGATCTCAGTTAAGTATCATCACAACACCATGAATTGCCCCCGTTTACCTACTCTGCTTTTTTCTCCCATCTTGGGATTCCTGCAATTTCTCTCTCCTGTTTTGAGCCCTTTCTCCCTTACGGTATTAGGAGAGCATTCAGACTTCTCTGGAAACTCAGCTTCTCACTTCCTATGATAGTTTTCTTGTGCTGCATTGGGCAGGAGGCATTGATAGTCTTTTTGCTTTTGAAAAGCAAATTCCTTTTTTAAAAAAAAAGAAAAAAAGCTTTCTTCAGCTGGTGTTGGAAATAAACCTTAATTTCCTTCAGCTTTTTTCTTCCACGGAAGGAGAAAAGCAACAGGACTTGAAGGAAAAGGGGAGTTGGGGGGGCGGGTTGAATCATTGTTGCTTTCTGTGTTTGCTCTCGGCATCTTTTTTCTGGGTAAATTGCCTCAGGAATTTCTGCAGTCAGCTCTAATCTGCTCTTGAAAGGCCTTCTTTTGGACGAAACTCTTCAACTGAGCCAAAACTCTCTCCAGGACTCAGGGTTTGGGAGAAGACAATGAAAAGAAAGAGAGTATTAACATGTGGCCCTTCTATTGAGATTGTGAAACTTCCTTAAGTAAAAGTGGCAGAGGGGAAAAAGGCAGAAAACTCTGCTTTTGGGGAGGCAGAGTTTATCCCTCTCCCCTCTTCCCTCTCTTTTTTCTTTTGCCCCTTCCCACCCAGGAAGGTTGCAATAGAGAGCTTTTTGCATGTTTCTGAAAACAGGGACATTTGTGTCCCACTGGTACCATGGACAGATACCAAATAAATATTTTTGTCTCATGATATTTTGAATTATCATTTCTCCTCAAAATAAACACAAAATGCAAGTGATAAAAATTGGACTTTTATTATTGCTTCCAAAGTCAGTTAAACATGGACATTTCGAAAACAGGTTGAACACCATTTTTATATAAGCCACCAAAGACAAAGGTATTTTTATCTGACAGCTGGCATTTTAAAAAGGCATTCTTCCCCTCCTACCCACAAGGGAAAAAGTCCTTATGTACCAAATCAGAGTCAGTCTTTCTGAACCCGTGACTTCTGCCATTAATTTAGATGAAAGAACAAATTAATTCATGTTTCCTTAATTCCAAACCAGGATGTGAAGCAAGCTTGTGATGATTTTATGCCTGGACCTAGGTGGGAGTTTTAAAGAGTTAGGCAGAAGGTGGGTGTGTGTGACTTAATCTGTTTTAAAGAGCCTGGAAGTTATTCCTAGCTCTCGGAAATTATAAAAAAAAAAAAAAAAAGAAGAGGGTGGAAACAGAGTTCAAACACTCTATTCATAGGATAAGAGGAAGAGGAGGGAGGGAGGGACCCGACTTTCATTCACTTCACAAAAATGGCCTCTGTACCTATTATGTGCCAGTCACTGTTTAAGGTCCTGGGGCTACAGCAATGCCTAAAGCAGACAAAAATCCCTGCTGTGGACCTTCCTTTGCAGTGGGGGTGGGGAGACATGGATAATAAATAAGGTCAATATATAAAAGATAGAGTGTGACAGTGGTCAGTGCTATGAGAAGAAAAACACTGCCAGGGTTCTGAAATGTGTGTATCTCAGTGCATGTTGGAGATTTTTAAATAGGGAGCCAGGGGAGATCTCGTCCAGAAGGGGATGGTTTCGTACGGCGGGAAGCCGTGTAGGGGGGCAGCGGGTGAGCAGGTCGGAGGCCACTGCATGGCCCAGGTGCGGGATGATTGCTTTAGACCAGAGGGGTAGCAGGTCAGCAGTGAGAAAGGTTGGATGTGGAACTCCTTGCAGGATGAGATGGGGTTGGGGGCAGCGGCGGGGCATGAATAGAAGAGAGAAGCAGGAAGCCTGGCCATGGGGTTCCAGCCCGAGCATATGCTACAAACCCCGTGGTCCCTCTGCTGTGGTCTCTGAGGCTGTCACCTAAGGTTTTCAGTTTGTGCTGTTTTATACTTTGTGCCACTGCTTCCACACTAGGTGACAAACTCCCCAAGAGCAAACCTAGCTCCTTTCTTGTCTTTCTTTCACACCTCAGAGTCCAGCACAAATTTGTTGGCTTGAACTGACTGTTCCAAGATCAGCACTTTAGAAACACAGAACTGTGTAGAATACCCACCAGGTGCAGAATGGATGATTCATGTGCGGTAATGATCACCAGGGGCCATGATGGCCTCTTCTCTAAGCCAATCAGATGTGCTCATGAACTCAGAACGCCAGGAGGGGAGGCGGGGCCTCACTTCAAATGCAGCACAACCCCCCCCCCAACGCCCCGCCTCCGTCTCCCCATCCTGGCTCCAGAGCCACCTGGGGTGACCGTGCTTTGGGAGGGGGGATTGGAAGAATTTGGGATTTTGCCGGGCAGTGTCCTCTGGTTGGAAGGCCATTCACTGAAGATGACTCAGCATTTTTAGTGTATTCTGAACCCAGGACAAGGCAGCAGGGCAGTGCGGCTGCTGGACGTGACCAGGCTCAGCTGGATGCTCCGCTCAGCACAGCCAACCAGTGTCTCTGAACTGAGGGAGGAGAGGGGACGTGGTAGTTGGTTCATGTCCTCCCCGCTACTCTTTCTAGCCTCTCATTCTTGTGTGTTTTGCCAGAGTTTAATCTGCTTGTTGAATGCGAGAATCATGGTGTGTCAGAGGGGCCACTTCCCACTGGCTCATTTGGTTTCATTCCCAGGTGAAAAAGGTTGTCATTAATGCTGATAAAGGGGGCGGGTATATAGCTCCGTGGTAGAGTGCCTGCATAGCAAGGACAAGGTCCCCAGAACCTCCAGTAAAAAGAAATAAGTAAACCTGATTACCTCCCCCCAACAAACAACAACAACAAACATGAAAACTAAAAAAAATTAAAAAGACAGAAAATGCTGATAAAATACATCCCCGAGTATTTTCACAGGAGCAGGCGAGTTTTCTGTTACCCTCCACTTTCCGATGAAGGGCTGGCTCAGAGTTTTTCCCTAGTTAAAGGGGGGCGTGCCTCAGCCTTTCTCAGTCAGTGACATATCTTGAGTCACCAGACCTTTCCCCATTGGAGGAGTGTTGTATCATCTCTGATGCTGGTTGCTGCGCTCTGAGGAGGAGGTTCAAGTACCAGGATTAGAGGCCCTTGGGGTGGCCCCCTTGGTGTGGACGCCTTCAAATTCTACTGGCCACCCCTAGTGGGGGATGGGCTCTCCTAGCATTTTGGGTATTAACCCGCCCAAGGTCGGTACTTCTCCCAGTGTGGTCCTGGGGCCAATGAGTCTGGTGGAAGTGCAGCCTCGCGTGCCTGCCCCAGGTCAGCTGAGTCCACTCTGCGCTTTACAAGCTCCCCAGGTGATTTCTATGCGCATTAGGGCATGAGACGATTAAGGGTACCGTGCATCAGCTGGTCTGTTTTAAACTAAATCACGTCACGTGACAACCCCCACTACAGTTCATTCTCAGTCCTGAAGGCTCCTCTCCTGCAGGCAGCCACGTCTCTTACGGCTTCCCTTTCGTTGCTAATGTCTTGAATTTTTTTTTTTTTTCTGTTCACTCGTCTGGTTCCTTCAATTTATGTCTCAGAAAATCTGCAGCCCGAGGCTCTGATGCTTTGCCGCTGAAGGTAGGCTGTGGCCGTACCCTCTCTCTGTCCCTCACATGCCACGTAGGGACCTGGACGGCGGGTGGGTTGTTCTTTAAATTCTTAGCTCAATTCGTGGAGATGCTGAACGCGCTCCTCCGACTTAAGGCGGGCTTGGCTTCCATAACCTCTAAATACAGGTATTAACTGGTGGCATGAGGCTAAAATCGTCTTTGGTCCTGGCGAGAATATAAACAAACAGGCCTCATAATTTTCAGACTGGGAGAAGAAGAAAAAAACGAAACAAATCTCTGCTTCCTTGCAAGGCAAAGCAACAGTCTGGGCGCTTGGTTTGTTCTAACGGCACCTTTATCGCGAGGCAGTGTCTGAGGGAGCCTCTAAGTGTGTGTAATGATGGGAGTTCATGTCTCTTTCCTGAGGAAAGAGCTCCAGCCCCTCGGGGGGTGTGGTGACGGCTGGGGCCCTGCTGTCCGACCACAAAGATTACTGAGGACGTTTTCCATGCCTGTGGCTCTGGTCTGCGTGGAGTCGGGCCCGAGCCCAGGGGAGACCGCACTGGGGGCCCGGAAGAAAGCCACCCCTGCCAGCTCCCCAGTCCTGGTTCTGCTGCCACCCCCCCTCACAGCCTTACTCCTGGACTTGGCACCTAGAAAATGGCTCACACGAGCATGTGACCGAGCCAGCCCCGTACCCCCCATCCTTCACTCTTGTTTTGACTCCTGGAAGTGCTGTCTGCCCTTGGGATGGGATGGAGGCCGCCGTCTGCATCTTAGACGGAGTGTGTGTGTGGAGACTGGGCCTTGGTGGGGGGGTGTACGTCACCACAAGCCAAAGAGAATGTCAGCTCTTGCAAAGGTCCTTTAAGCCCTTCTGGCCCACTCGCATGTCCTCACTATTCGTATGAGAGAGAAGTTTATTCACTTTCCCTGCCTGAAATAATTCAGCAGGGTGAGAGGCCTGCCCCAGTTCATGGTGATTTGACGACTGCATTGTGGCGCTGGAAGGGCACGCCCTTTTGCTTGCCTTTTCCTCTCAGTGGCCTGTGGTTGTGACTCTTTCAGAGGCTCCCTTGGCTCCGACCCCAGTGTGAATTGATGGTGGAGGCCCTGCGAGGGCGAGTGCCCGCCCTGGGGCCCGTCATGGTCCACAGTCTCCTCTCTCAGCTGCTCCCAGCCCCTGCTCCCCATCACTCCTTGGAAATCCAAGGCTGCCCCAGGGCTTTCCCTTTGAACTGAACCAGGTGAATGGGGGGGGGGGGGGCCTCTGGTGTGGAGCTGTTCCTCTGCAGGCAGGGGCCCTGTAGGGGCAGGGAAGTCAGAATCAGCCCGATCCAATACGAGAGCTGGGCCTTCTAGGCAGGGAGTGGGTGTGGGAGAGCCTGTTGGAGCGCTTTAATTTGCTGACACATGGCGCCCCCATGGCAAGTCACCGTGCACACCGAGTGAGCCTGAGACGTAGCCTGAGCCTGGTACGTAATGGAGTGACCTCGTGTTGGCTGGGTGAATGTGGGAAAGTGTCGCTCAGCTGGCCTGCCACGAGCATGATGAAGACTGCCGGGAGTCAGCCTGTGTCTAATCCAGAGGGAGGAAATGGTGCTGCCCGCCCACGGCTCCACTCCTCGGCGTCATAGGGCTGCAAAGCGTCCCCAGCAGCACCAGGCTCTCTCACTGCTTGGGGTCTGTCGCACCTGTCCCCTTGGCCTCATTCACCCGAGTAGCTGACTCATTTTCCCCGTTTACCTGGACTGAACATACCTAACTGTGGGTCTCTCTCTCGTTAGACTTCAAGTTCCTCCCGGGAGCACCGTGTTGTGTTCATCTTTGAGGCTAGGCTGCAGTGCCCTCCCCCGAGTGTAACTGCCGTGAGTGGCTCAGAGTCACAAGTCCCCCTCTCTGTACGATGTCACTCTGTGGCTCCTTTGTTCCATGGGAGAAGTTACAACTAGGCAAATGGCTGGTTTCAGCAGGAAATATGTACTGATTTAACTAGCAGGTTTGGAAATACTGATACTACATGGGCATCCAATCCAAGGTGTTCTGGTCCTCTTCTCTGTGATGGAGTCCTCCAGAAACTCTCAGTTGTGTTCACATTGTTTCCTAGGTTCTTCAGTATGTTGGGCTCACCTGGCTGTTACCACCGAGGGGATGAGCAGTCAGGATTGGTTCATTTCGAGGTTTCACCTGGATGACCGGCCGCAGCTGTAGGGCACCCCTGACTGGCTCAGCCCTCCTCAGCATAGACCTTGGCACAGCCTGGAAATAACCCCAGAGGGAGTGTTTGGGGTGCAGCTTGTCCAAGATTTTGACGAATAGAAAAGTTGCAGTTCAAATGTGAATTTGCTCCACAACAAAAAAAACAATATTTAAGGTTTGCTACACTTAATTGTAAAAATGCAACACGACGTCCTCTGACTGTGGTTCCCTCTCCCCCTTGGTTAGTGAACAAACTGATCAGCAGTTGTTTTCACAATCCTTTTCTCTGGTGCAGTTTCGTTTGCGTTATGTGATACTCACCATAGATGAATGGCTGTTTCCACCTTGAAGGGCCTGGCCCCATGGGGTGGGTCAGGTGGACTACTGAGTTTTGCCAGCTCTGTTGGGTGACATGATTGATGCCAGATTGTTCCCCTTTGACCCCAGCTAATGATCCTTGTCTTCCCTCCAGGGGTTAGACATTCACTTTTTTTCCTCAGAGTGTTTAGGGCAGGGATGGTGAACATTCTCCCTGTGAAGAGCCATTGACCCTAGGAAGGGAGAGGCCATCTCTTTGAGGGAGTGATGGTACCTTGGAGAGACACCCCCTGGGCCCAGCCGGGGCTGTCTGAACTCAGGCGACCTTCTCAGCACAGTGAAAAGGTCCTGACAGATGACAGGAGGTGCCCGGCAGCCCAGAGTGAAGGACCTGACTGTTCACTCTGCAGAGGGTCTTGGGTGTTTTCTTAGAAATGTCATTGAAGCCTTTGGTGCTGGCGAGAGACGGGAGTCATCTGTACTGAGTGGGCCAGGTGCTTTGCCAAAATTGTTGTGTTCATTATCACGTTGCCTCAGAATGTTGGAATGTGGATTTTTAATTCTGTTTTACCAATAAGAGAACCAAGGCACAGAGAGACATTTCTTCTGAAAGGCACCCATCGATTTAGGCGGCTGGAGGGTGGTGTGGTCCAAGACTCTGGTGGGGTGGTGCAGAAGGCACGAGCAAACCAGAGCAGTGCGTGGTGCAGGGCGAGGGACTGGCCAGCTGGGCTTGCAGGGGGAGTGGGCACAGCGCCCCCAGCGGTGGGCAGGAGAGAAGCGGGGAGCTCCTAGTGGCCGGTTCTGTGAGCTGAGGCTGGGGTAACCGGGTGCTTCACCGAGGCCAAGACTAGGACAGTCCTGGCTGGAGTCGGTGCCTGGGTGAGGGGTTGAGTGATTTGGATGTGCGTCCTCAGGGATGGTTGGGGGTGGGGCTATGTGGTTTGGGGCCTTTGTGCTGGGGTGGTTCTCTTACAAATTTTTTCCCCCGGAGAGTAAAGCAGAGTTAGGCCACAGACCTGACTGAGAGGGATGGTCTCCTATGGGCACTGCTGGAGACTCTGGATGCTTCCAGAAGAACAGAGAGAAAGGCTCGTTTGATCAGGAAACCTCTCTTCCCTTTGTGCCCTGCCGGGAGAGGAACCCAGCTGCAGGCCTGACTACCCTTGTGCTGGGAGCATCTCGGGGGAAAACCACCCTCCATTCCAGCAAAACTGCTCGGCAGTACTTTCTCTATTGTGGTTAGAACTAGAAAGAGAAATATACGTCATTTTTGAAAAAAAAAAAGCACACATCTAAACGTTTCAACTTAATTCTGAAGTAAAGGGAATGATAGAAGCCATAAGGAAAGTAACTATTTCGAGGGTCTCTAGGTTCCTCATTCGGGGAGGAGAGAGCAAAGGAAGAAGGTAATGTGGAAGGAGAGGAGGAGACAGAGACGGCAGGAGGCAGGGGCCAAGCCATTTGCTGGAGAGACGGATGTGTGGGTGGAGGCAGAGGAGCGAGTTCTGACTCCGATCGGCCCCATAACCTGTTCTTCACACCACTGATTGCCTCTGGGTGTTGTTTTTTGCTGCTATTCAGATGCTAATGACCTGATTACCCCGGGACAGCAGCCTTTTTAGCAGCCCCTCTGGGCCCACGTGCGTGCGTGTGGGGGCCCAGTAGGCAGGTGGGGGTGGGGCTGGATGGTCTCTGAGGACCCTCCTCTCTCTACCATTCTTCGATTCTGGGGGAAGACAAAAATGAGTTTTAAACAGAATTCCCATTCATTAAGTGGCCTGCACTAGTTGACCCCGGCCTTTTTGCCTCTGAGAAGAGACACCTTTGTTAAAGCAGCGATGGGAGCAGACGCAAGTGCCCTTTGCTGGGGCCCAAAGCTAGCCCTCGGTTCAGAGGGAAAGATCGTTTCCTGCGAAGGAATCTGGAACCAGAGGTCCTTGGCGCTGCCTGGGCTGCCCTCCTCAGTGAAGGTGAGGAGGGTGGGGGTGTGGTTCCCAAGGTCACGGAGCTGGGTGGGGCTCAGCAGGGCTGTGAGGACAGACAAGCCGTCGGGCACATAATTGCATGCTTTCAATTCTGGTGCAGCTTTTTGGTCACAGCTCCTTGGAGGCAGCTCCAAGGGGGGCCTCCTGGGTTCCTCCCTAGCTCAGTGCCCGCAGTGTCTTCTGTTGACACGTCTTCTCCACTGACTCTTGAGTTTCGTGAAACCGGGTCCTGCTTGGTGCGTCTTTCTTACTCCCCTGCCTGGCACCGCCCTCGATACACAGTAAGTGGCCCGTGATTGAAGGGAGGGAGGAAGGAGTCAGCATTGGCTGCTGAGGGCTAGGAAGCAACATCCTGGATTGTCCAGGGTCCTGAAGTTCTCTGGGCCCTGCCCTTCAGAAGGCAGAGAAGGCTGCAAACCTGGGCCAAAAACACATGCACAGACGGACCCGAAGCTCATCCACGGACCCTCATTTAGGGACCTAAGGCCAGCAGACCCGTAGCCTTTAGCAGCAGAACATGTGCATCAGTCCATTAGCTGTGCATACCCGGCCCAGGCCCCATGCCAGGGGCCGCCGGGGCTGGAGGGAAACCCGTGTGGGTGAGGGTTGGTTCCGGTGCAGGGAAAGTGCAGGTGGGAAGACAAGTGATGCTTTGTGACAGGATATGCCGCATCTCAGGCCTGCGGCCACATGTGCACAGAGAGGTTGTGAAGAGCAGTGTCCTCCGTAACCTCTAGGCTCACAGCCTTTCACTTCCTGTGGGCTCTCACCTTTGGTTATGCTTTTTTTAATAGACATTATTTTTGAGGGGAGCAGTTCTAATGTTACAGAAAAAATTAAGTAAGAAGTGCAGAGTTCCCAGGTGCCCCTCCAACCTCCCCCAACTTCCTGTTATCAATATCTTGCATGGGTGTGGTACCTTGCTATAACTGATGTACAAATATTGATGCATTTTTATTAACTAAGGTTTATCATTTACATTTGGGTTCCTTCTTTGTGTTATGCATTCTCTGGGTTTGGACAAATATATTTTGACGTGTGCCCACCATGAGCGTGTCACGTGGAATAATTTCACTGCCCTCAGCATCCTCCGTGCGCCATCTAATTATTCTTTCTCTCTTCCCGTCCGAGTGCCTGGAAACCACTGATCTTTTTATTGTTCCCATGGTTTTTCCTTTTCCAGACTGTCCTATAGTGGGAATCATACAGTGTGCAGTCTTTTCAGATTGGCTTCTTTCACTTAGGAACATGCACTTAAGATTCCTTCACGTCTTTTTGTGAGTTGATAGCTCATTTCTGTTTATCGCCAAATAATATTCCATTGTCTGATGTACCACATTTTGCTTATCCATTCGCCAGTTGAAGGACATCGAGGTGTCTTCCCAGTTTTGGCGGTTGTGATTGTCGATATACTACTTTTCATGTCGTCTTTGGCAGTGTGGCCACAGGGACATGGCAGAGTGGGGTTACGTCTTTTGGGGGCTGGGTCTATTCGTGGAAGGCAAGACTCTAGCATGTTCTTAGTTTCAGCTAACCTGTAAAGCTGTAACCAGGGCAGATGTGGGGGAGGTATTAGGAATCTGGATGGGAAGTGTTCCTTCTGAGTTCTTTTTCCAGCCCCCCGTGGCCAACTTGGTCAATTTGTGGTCAGTCATGGGGATATAAAGTGAAGTTATCCACAGGCCCTGACAGCAAGGAGCTCACAGTTTAGTGGGGGGGGGGGAGAATTGCAAAAGGATCATTACATATTGGAAATATTTCAACCAACACCGACTGTGAAAATTTAAGGACAGTGGCTGATTTGTAGGGTTAAAAATAACACCATCATCAGAACTCACTCCAGCCCTAAGTGGCAAGTGTGACAATATGGGTGGATACTAGGAATTTACAGAGAAGCTGGGGAGGTGAAGGAGGTGTCTCCAGGAGGAGGTGACCCGGCTCACAGGGAGGGGAGAGGTGGCTGAAGCAGGAAACCCCTCTTCCAGGCCACCGCATGAAGGCAGAGAGCGAGGCTTCTGACCCTGGGTCACCTCCCATAGTGTCAAGGATGGCATTCAGCTCTCTGAGGGCATCCATTTCGAGGCAGGGGGACTGCTGGCTGGCAGTGAGTGCGCACGCTCCTCCAGTGTCCCATCTCTCAGGGAGCGGCCCCTCCCAGGGGGCCATGCCAGAATCTGGGAGCCCACCACCCACTTTGTCCCACATTCAGGTCTATCCCTAAAGCTCTCTCAAGTCAGCCCCTCTTCACCATCCCCACTGTTCTTGCCCTGACCCATCACCCCTTGCTTGCATGATTCCAGGCATTTCCTTAACTGGTTTCCTGCTCCGTCTCCCTTCCATCCACTTGCCCTCACTGGCCATGCTGGTCGTGAACTTAATGAAACCCTGTCTCGTTGGATTCCTTCCTGCCTGAGAGACAGAAGCCAAAACCCCAGGGCACAGCAGTGTGGAGTCGTCAACCTGATGCTCACCCTGCATGACCTGCCCACGGACTGGCCATGCTGAAGTGTTGTGCCCTTTGAAGGCACGCTTCCCTCTGCAGCCGTCCACGCTGCACACTGACTCGTTCGTCTCCCTCAGTTTCCCTTCTGCACAGCCCTTCTCCGGGTTCTTCATTTTCCCTCAAGCCTTTGAAGTCCGTGTCCCCGCATCTGAATCTCCATCTCCAGTCCCCTGCTTCACAGGGTCTTCCATTCCTTCCTCTGTGTCCCCCAAGTATCGCCATCTCCCGCTCATATGACATTGGCATTATTGGGGGCCATGTCTGTCTTCCCCATCTCTCAGCCATCAACCCTTGACGCCTGAGACTGCCTTCATTTACCTCTGTCCCCAGGGTGCTCAGCATAGTCCCTGCACAAAGGACAATAAAGGATTGTTAAAAGGATGACGTTAAAAATGTCTAAAGGGTGATAACACTCCAAGGGAATTTGGGATTCAGCGAGGTCGTCTTAAGCAGTCCCACTGCCTCAGGTCTTGGGACCTTCTTATCATTCACATCTAGCCTCTCCACTCTCGGGTTGAGGGGGCCGCCCCTTGGCTGATGGGGGACCCTCATGCATCCCTCCTCACCCTCGTCATCACTGGCACTTGTCCCTGTCAGCCCCCCCAGAACAGAAGCCCTTGCTTTTATAGGTATGTATTTTCTCCCTGAATTTACACACTGACAGGGGTGTCCTGGTTAGGATGTGAGTTTCAGTGGCCCAGTTGTTTATTTTTACTGTATACACAGAACATACGGTCATCTCATTTCCACAAGGCATTTTCTTTTCAGTGACTCTCCCCCACTTCTGAGAGCCTGCAATCCCAGTGCTGGAGCCAGTGGTGATATCCCTTCTCAGGCTTTAGTTTTTTCACCTCTGAGACGATGATGTTGGCTTGGATCAAGGATTCTTACTTCTTGGTCCATAGACTCTCCTGAAGTCCCGTAGGAAGCTTCTGGGTGCTCATTTCCCCTGAAATTGTATTAACATTTTGTGTGTCTGAACGTCTCTTTATGACCTGTATCTGACTTTCAAAAGAGTCTATGATTCCAAAAAGCTTAAAAGTCACTGGAAAAAAAAAAGGTTTCCAAAATCTGACTCAGTAGTTTTTTCACTGAAGAACAAAGTTTCTACTCTGCCACCTTTTTTTTAATTAAAAAAAATCAGCGTGTAATAATGAGTAATAGTTTCAGGTTGAAATGGGTTACACTTCCCGTCATCCGTGTATCATGTGACCCAGTTGAATTCATGGGAACAATTTCCAGAGCAGATTTCTTTGGACTCGGTGCTGATGGTAACTTGGGCTTGGGCTTCCTGACTGGGGAGAGAAGGCACCGACCGTCTCCAGGCTGTCTTTTGTCACATTTCACAGGGTTGTTCTTTGCCAGTTCTCACTGGGAGCCTGAAGGGCAGGTGTCCCAGCTACGTCCGGGCAAAGCGGGAGCTCTTTTCTCATTGCTGCGCCTGAAAAATCGTGCCGGTTGTATTCCCTGTAGCTGGTGTGGATGGAGTTCTAAGTGTAGGCATGGCGTTCTGCCGATGAATAAATTTCCTCTCTACACGTGATGCCTTGGTTACTGAGTTTGCCTCTTTGTGAGATAAGGCTGTGCTGTCATGATTAAACTCAGTGATTTTCTGGATGTATCTTTCCCTCTCCCGCTTTGCTAGACACACTCACAGATGCCTTTGTTTCCTCCCCTCCACATTCTCTCACTGATGTAAGTTGGTTCTGTTTTTTCCCCTGGTCCCTTCTGATGCTCAGGTCTGTCTTTCCCCCCACACTGAGGCTTTTCTTCATTGTGCTCTTGGCTGAGCAGGAGGCATGGGACCTCTGCGGCTGTGCTTCTCAGCACTGAGATTTGTGAGCCATGCAGGTTTCCTCCCCAAGGACAGAGCAGGAATGGTTCCCAATGGCCTTTAATTAATTTGCCCTCTACTCCTTGTTATTATAAGTGAGTTTAGCTTGTAATACACTAATTGCATCTTTCATTTTAAACGGCATGAACCATGGAGAGAAAAGATGGGAGGGATTATGAAGACTTTAAGAAGTGATGTTCTGATTACACTTCTGTTCCCCACCGCTTGTAGGCTCCTAATTGCCCTTTCCTCAAAGGCTAACACCACACAAATGACTGCCCCCAGGCAGATTCAATGTGGAAGGGGTGGGGGAATAAATGGGCACTTTCATTTACTGGCCAAGCTTGGGCTGTGCTTGACCTGAGAATAATGAATGTATGATCGCCCCCACTCTCAGCGTCTCCCCAGCTGCTGGGACCAGCACTGCCAATTCCATTCCATGGGACCTTCCATAGCCTGAGGTGTCGTCAGCTCCCTGCCACCCGGGGGTGTGCTGGTGGGCAGGGCATCTCCACACACTTGGGACGTGGCAGTCTCAAAGCTTCAGGAGAATGGCCAACCTTTCAGGCTCCAACCTGATCCCAGTCCTACATTTTACACACGAGGATTCCGCTTTGAGTTTTCCTGCTGTGCTCTTTTGATGTTTGCCAGTCTCACTATTTAGTCCCCCAGGCACCCTTTTCCCTAATGCTGTGGCTTAGGACCCTCAAGCTGAGTCTTGCTGGCAGGAACCTGTCTTTTCCCCTACACGGCCCCCTGGGAGGGGCTGCACCATCCTCACTGGCATGCGTCCACAACCGAGGTGGACAAGGAGTAGAAAGGAGCTACCTCTGAGTTCCTGGGAGAAGTGTGAAGTTCACAGACAGGTGAAGCCTCAGGAGCTGCCCTCTTGCTGGCTTAGGGTGGGCTCCAGTTCCCTCCTCCCCGTTCAGCAAGCATTGGGGTCTTTTTTTCTTTTGCATTGCCTGATTTTCAGGCAATGTGCACGCATAGAATTCCCTTCCTTGGGACTTGAGGCCCATTGGGACAGTCTACACAGTGTATCGGGTGTAGGTGGAGGGTCAGAGGGCCTCCAGGCTCTGCCCCACCATCCATGGGCTTAAGCCAAGGGAGCATTGACACCCACACGTACAGACCCAGAGACACACCCTGCAAGACCCACACAGAGCAGTCGCAGACGCTCAAGGCAGAACAAGGGCGCCCCGAGGCTATCAGTCACCCTGCACTGAGGAAGCCTTGGATTCCCCATGTCACTCAGGACTGGGACTCACTCCTGAAGTTTGCACACACAGGCTGCTCCTAAAGGAGTGAGTGATGTTCAGTAGGACAGGCACCCATGAAGCATAGCCTTGGGAAGCCGGTAGACCGTCCTCTGTTGCTATGTGAGCCCTTCACACTCGTTTAAGCTAAAGGGGAGGCCAGCACAGCCCTGGTGAGCCTGACTTTCTGCTTGATGAGGCCTGGATGCGACATAAATGGAACACCCAGGTGCTTGAACTCAGGGTGTCCCCCAGCAGTTAAAGCTCCAGACCACACCGCCCGTGGATGCTAGCCCAGCAGCAGGGAAGCCAGGACTTTGGCTGCGGGAAGGAGTACCTCTCTTACGGCCTGTGTAGGACCCTTTTGTACCCCGTCAAAGGGCCAGTAGCAGTCTTTGGTTTGGGTGTGATACTGGATGTGGTAAAAACACCTGCCGGCTCCTTGTCTACCAGCAGGAGTTGTACCTCTCATAAAATGACAAATCATACGTCATTTACAGGCATCCTTCGTCCCTAATCCTTCCTAACCTCTTGGTAAACAGTGGTGTCTCTTAAAATGTACGTTTAAAATCAAGGGAACAAGTCAAGTAGTGCATAGAGACTTTTTGGTACCACTATGTTTTTAAAATAGATGGCAATTTTGAGTTTTAATTCAGCACTGTGATTACGTTTTACATCATGATATTGGTTCTTTTGAAAGAGGTAATATCAATTGCCTATTCCAAAAAATCAGTATTCTAGAGTATTTCTTTGGATGAATATTTGATCATTTTAATTTCGATTCCAGTATTATTCTCATGAGATACGGGGACAGAGCCATAACATTTATTAAAATGTTTATTGCAGAGAAAAAGGAAACGTTTGCAGTATGTTGGGAGAGGGTATCTTTGACCACAAAGATGAAATTTCACTGCCAATCACTTTTATGAAAGATTGAAAAAAAAAAAAAAAAGCTAGAATTTAACAGATGCCAGATGGAAGGATTTATGATCTAGACCTCACCTCGTGCTTTATGGCTTATGGAATTAAAAAGCAAAATATTTTAAAGGACATTTCAGCTGAAATAGATAATATTCTTATGTAAGTTAGCTGATCTTTTGAACTTTGTTATTTAAAAAATAACAAGTTTATAACTTGTTCTCTGAGGTCTGTAGTGATAATTTCCTCATATTAAGGAAAGAATTATTTGGAAATCATACCACTTTATTATTCAGCTTTGTTTGGAATAGACAATTATTTAAATAAAACATATAACTAAGTTTTTAAAAAATTAAAGACAATTGGAATGAACAGTACTTATTCCTCCAATAGAAATTGTTGTTTGTTTTAATTAAGACACTTGGTGAAAAAGGGAGGGGGAGAGATTTTTGGCACCACTCTGAGATACCTTTGGCATTCGTACAAGGATGTTTCTCATCAAAGGGTGAGGCTTCCCTGAGGTCTTCTGTTCTACTGCCACAGAGGAGTCTTTTGTGATGTCCTAGAGGTTAAAAATACAGAGAACGCATTCCAGTTAAAAGACAGATTGTCAGATTAGACAAAAACAAGTTGCAACTGTATCTACAAGAAACTTTATATAGACAGGTTAGGAATAAAAGATTGGAAAAAAGATGCACCATGCTAACACTAACCAAGCACTGACTAACTATATTAGTATTAGAGAAGTAGACCTTAAAACAGGGAATATCTCCAGGGATGAAGAGAGACATTACATAATGATAAAAGGTCGATTAACCTAAAAGCTGCAACCATCCTACTTGTGAGTGTACCTAACAACAGGACTTCAAAGGACCTAAAGCAAAACCTCATAAAGTTAAGAAGAGAAATAGACAAATCCAGTATAACAGAGAGTTCAGTAGTCCTGTCACAGAAAAATGCTGAACAGACCAACGGAAGCTTGGTAAGAATAGAAGACCTGAACAGCACTGTCATTTACCTGTTAGATATTTATGGAACAGTTCCCCTCAATAATGGCAGAATACACATTCTTCTCATGTGTACGTGAGACCGTCATCAGGAAAAAACCGTATTCTGGGCCATGAATTAAACCTTAATAAACTTAATATAATTGATATACAAAGTATATGTTCTAACCATAAAGAAATTAAACTAGTAATCAGTAATGGAAAGATACCTGGAAAACCCCTAGTGTTCGGAAGCTAAGTGGATACTTCTAAAGAAACCAGAGGTTAGCAATGACAACAAAAAACCCCATAAAATTGAGTTATTCCCTTTTGAAATGAATGAAATGTTCAACTCTTACTCAATTTTGAACCGAATGAAAATAAAAACACAATATGTCTTAAGTTTGCAGAATGCAGCCAAAGTAGTACTTAGAGAGAAATGTGTAGCATCAAATACTTATATTCCACAAGAAGAACGGTCTCTTAAATCGATTAAGTTTCCACCATAAGAAACTGGAAAAAAAAAAAAAAGAGCAAATTAAGCCAAAAGCAAGCAGAAGGGAGAAAATAATGAAATAGAAATCAGAAAAGCAATGAAAAAAGGAATGAGCTGAAAACTTGATTCATTGAAAAGATTGATAAAATTGATACATCCCTAGCCTGACTGACCAAGCAAAAAGGAAAAAAGACAGATTACCAGTATCAGGGGTGAAAGAGAGGAGATTGCTGTAGGCAGTAAAAGGATAATATGGGAGTGTTATGAACAACCTTATATCCATACATTTTTTTTTACAACTTAAAGGAGATGGAGAAATACCTCGAAAGACATAAATTACCAAAGCTCATTCAAGAAATGCGTAATCAGAATAGCCCTATGTTAACTGAAGAAATTGAATCCAGAGTGAAAAACCTTTTTTACTAAAGAAAACTCTAGGCACAGGCAGTTTCACTGGAGAACTCTGCCAAACATTTAAGGAATAAAAAAATTGCCAGTCTGCACAAGCTTGTTCCGAAAGTAGAAGAGGCGGGAACACTCTCAGCTCATGAGGTGCCTCAGTGTCCACATTACAAGAAACGAAAACTGTAGGTGAATGTTCCTCAAGAATAGGGATTAAAAACCCTCGACAAAATGTCATTCTCATCTGAATTTTTTTCTATTAATACTTAATCCTAATTTAAAAAACCCCAGTATTTTGATTATAGCACCAAATACTAAAATCTGAACAGTCAGAATACAACAAATCATAATCCTTATTCAGATGAATTTCAATCCATGACAAATCGCTAGTAACTACAGGAGACTCTAACTAGGAAATTGTGAACCTATTTAAGACATATTTCTGCCTGTCACCTGGTGGTATATAAGCCGGAAAGTCCAACACAAGCCTTGTTAGCTTATAAGGAGGTACCTGGAATTGGCTCTCTTCTGCTGATCCTCTTGCTGGATACGCTAAATCCGGCCCTGTTCTTCAGGGTGTTTGTAGCCCTCTGCTTGCATCTGAGAGCTTTATTCTTACTTATTAGAAGTGGTACTGGCAAAAGACAAAGTCCATTCCTCCGGAATTTGAACATTCCAAGATGTGAGCTGTAGAAACTGGAGGAAGAAATGATCGCCCAGGGACTCAGGTACTACAGGGGTGACTCAGCTCAGTCTGTTTATTTATTACTTATGTCTTTCGAGGCCACGCAGACACTTTAGAGGTCCCTTGCGAGTCATCAGGCCTCATTTCTTGCAATCTGTGATAAATTAGACGTTTAGTTTGGGGATGGTTGGTTCTTTTGGAGTCTTCCTGGCTCCTTATGTTTGGGAAGGTGAAGGGTTCTCTCTTAATTGAAACGTCATAATTAACAAGTGACTGTGGACCATATATTGTATTTACAGGTGGTGCATTCCGTGGTGGGCAGACAACTGGGAGGCCTTGGGGTCAGATACCACCCCCAGGCCCCGTCCTCACAGAATCCCACCTCTGCCCCTTAAGCTGTGTATGTAGGTTGTGAGTCTGGAGGAGCCTGGCCTCCCAAGGAGCCAAGAGACTAGGGTGTCTGCAGCACACCAAGGGAGCGGGGCCAGGGCTGTGTGACCAAGGGTTTGATGGACCACATAAAGGATTTTGGATTTCGTGCTCAGGGCGGCCACTGAAGGATTTAAATGGGCGCAGTGATGTCATTGGGTGGTCATTTTCGCCCAGTGCTTCTGGCCTTGGTCAGGAGAGCGGATGAGAGGAAGGGAAGAGGGCAAGATGTCCATAGGGAGGCCTCTGAGGATGCTACTGCTATTCAAATACTGAGCCTCACCCCTCTCCATCATTTTAAGTCATTCTCAGATGGGAGCCTGTTTGCCTCCAGGGTACAAAGTGGGCCTCTTCTCATAACTAGACTTATGCTACGTCTCTTAGATCTGTGTGTTCCAGACCCTTCCACTCAAGTCCATGCTGCTCACACAAGGGGAGAATGTGGCTCTGCAGTTACCACCCCCTTCCACTGGGGGTGGCATTGAAGCTCAGGGTTGCTGGCCATGAACGTGGTATGGCTTTGAACTCTACTGTTCTAAGTATTTTAAATAATTTTGCATTCCACTTCATCATATCAGAGCGGGGCTCTGCCATCTTCCTTGCTCCTGGCCAGGACCCCTCCTTGAATCCACCTCACATGAGTGAGAGCCCAGGTGCAGGCAGAGCTAAGGTGGGGCTCCTGCTGGAAGGGCCGTCACCACAGGAGCCAGTCAGCCCTTAGAGCCACCATGCTGCTCCTGGGTCTGTCGAGGTGAGCCTCAGATCCCAGGGAAAGGAGGCAACTCAAGATGTCTGAGCCCAACTGCAGAAAGCATGGTGGTGCCAGGGCTGGGAGTAGGGAAGGAGAGAGGCAGAAGGACCACTTCCGTCTTGGCTGCGTTAATTTTCTGGATATAGTTGGCGATCGAGTACAATAGTCTAGGAACAGCTGGACCGGAGAGAGGGAGGGCGAGGGCTGAGGGTTCAGACCTGGGCACCTTTCCCACGACTCACACCTCCCCTCCTCCCGCCTCCTGTAACAGCCCGGACGATTCTTTACCGTGTTGGGGGTGAGGTCTGTATCCTAAATGAATTTGTTTTGCGTACTTTAACAGTGGAAATTCTAGCATTGTTGTGGAACTCTAGAATAAAAGCATCCTCTCTGTGTTTTTATCATCTGTTGCATCAGTTTGATTAATTTTCTATGTTGTATTCTTTCTTTCAGAAAAACTGTACAACTCCAGTGGACGAGATTTAAGAAGGGCGCTTTTCTCCCTGAAGCAGATATTTCAGGTAAAAAAGAAAAAAATTCTCTCAGGTCTTGTTTTTGCATGGCTTCTCAGATTAGATGCAGACAAGTTTCTACCTTTTGCTGATTACAAAAATGGAAAGTCTCTTCAGGGTACAATGTAAATTTGGCCAAAATATCAGTTATGTGTTTTTACCATATGGAATATTTCAAGCAAAATGAGAAGTAAAGGAAACTATCAAATCACAGTATTTTCCCATATTGACTAAAGATTTAAAAAAATATCTGCTACAGATACAATTGAAGTCTTGTGTTCTCCTCTTCAATACTAAGCACCCTCTTCACACCCCACCCTGGGCCCCCTCAGCGTCCTGTGTCGTGTTTATCATGCAAATGCCCGTTTCCATACTCGTGGTGAATATTCACCAACCGCATGCAATGTTCCTCTCTATTTACTTTGCATGCACGTCATCATGCTCTGTGTATCCTGCTTCCTTAGTGAGAGCAGGGTAGGTCTGGACGCGACCGAGGTAGCTCTGAGTGAAGATCCCATTGTATGAAGAAACCACAAGTTGCCTTGTTCATTCTTCTGTTGGCGGACAGCTGGGTTCATTTCCAGGGTTCTGCTGTCATGGACCGCGCGGCAGGGACGCGCCCCCGTGTGCCCGTGCACGCCCATCCCTGTCGGGTTCTGTCTCCTCTCCTAAGCCTTCCCTCTGCTTCTCCCCTGCGAGAGTCACAAGCTTAGTGCAGAGGGTGAGGGCATGTGTGCAGACAGATTCCAAGACCGTTACCCACAAGAGACTGCAAAAGAAAGAGTTTGGGGCGGAGGGTGAGCTCGCCATGCCTGGGCAGGGTCAGGAGAGGCGGGACGCGACTCCATGGAGAAGATGGATTTGCACTGAGCTCATGTCTGTGTAGATGCATCATTCTTTCTATTATGATTTTAGACTCTAGCGTGTATACCGTTTCTCTTCAGTTCCCATCTCCTTCACATTCTTAAGACTTTCCTTGTCGGTGATAGTTGTAGCCAGGGGCAATTCCTTTCCTGGGTGTTTTCCTGTCTGAGGGGGTTGGCAGAAAGTCAGGCCAACAATCCATCCCACCTGCACGTTCTTGTCCCATTTTTAAGCATGTTCACCCATGCCCTCATCCTTTTCCCAGGGCAGAGCCCTTCTCATTGACATTTCTAGAGATGAGTCCTTCTTTCTCGTCTTCCGACAGCTACAGGTGTGAACCTGAGTCACCATTGCACCCTCATGTTGCACGTCTCAGAAGTGCCTTGGGGTCTGGGGTCTGCCTTGGTTTGGGCCATTTCTTCTGGAAAAATTGTCACTGCCGTCATGGGCAACACCTGCTTTTGGTCCCCCCCAACTCAATCCATGCATTAGCTTCTCACCAGAGGGGTTGACAAGGTCCTTCTCTTGCTGGTTCTGCATAGCCTTCTGGGTTACATCTGAATCTCTCAATGTAACATTGAGGTCCTTCTGGATCTGGCCTCTGCTGCCCACCTCTCCATCCTTGGCTGCACCAAAGTCTCACCCGTGATTAGGTTCTGGGGCCAAGCTGTGCCCTTTCTCTTCTGCACCTTTGCCCCTGGACCTGTTGCTTCTTTGCCAGGATGTGTTGCCACCCCCGATCCACTCTCCGTGTCTCTCAGTTGCCCACCTGGGATCTCCTGCCAGGGATGCTCTCCCTAAATGAGCCCTCACTGCAGTCAAGAGATCTCCAGATGCCTCTAAAGCTCTCTGTGCTCATCTATGGGATAGAACTTAGGACACTGCAGGGTACTTGTCTGAGTCCGGACACCTGTGAGCTCCCTAGGTTTCATCACTGGGTCTTTGGGGCCTCAGACTATCTGCTTAAGCAGTAGATGAACAGACTGGGCGAACTGCATACTCCTCTAGCAAATGTCGGTCTTCAATCTTTCCTGACTTTAATTTAGTAAATACTTCGCTAGTTACTAGTCCCAGAGTTTCACTTCCCATGTATCGCTCTGTGTCTCCCTGCTTCTTAGCTGAGCCAAACTTCTTCACCCTCCACGATGTCCTCCTCTCGAACTCACATCCCCGATGGCAGTAGGGCTGGGCCCTGACTCCCACCGCTCCTCACCCTAACTCACTTGTGTAGTCCCTCAGCCCACCTGCTGTTCCTGTTGTTCAGCTTCGCCTTCTTTCAAAACCTGTGTTCACCTCATCGAGTATCCAGTTGGTGGCAGAACCACACAAAGAAGAGCGATTCCAAGTGACTTTTAAAACACTGCAATTGGTGCGCCCTGGGGAGGATATACTCTGAGAACAAAAAGAACCACACACACACGAAGATCCACTGTTTAAAACAATCCTATTGCTGGTAGTGGTGTTGGTATTGCTATTCTGATACTGTTGTGTGTGTGTGTTCTTATTTTGTCATTCTGAGAGTTCTTAAGGGTTAGGATTCTTGGTGTATGGAAGGAAGCTGATGAAAGGTAGAACAACTGAGTCAAAAACTCTGGGTTCCTGAATTTAATCGGAAGTATCAGAATGAACCCATGGTGTTTATTATCTTAACAAACTTGCCAAAAAAGCATATTTCTAGCTCTAAGTTTATTGAACAGGACTAGCAGCAATGATCAAGCCACGAGCAAAAGGCACCACTAGCACTGAGATTGTGGTCTTAAAGTACAGAAAGGAACCAGCGCTCCTTGGAGAAATAGCTGATTCCAAGTCTGGCATGGGAGACGGGTAAAATAAACTTGGAACATCGTATCCTATCGATAGCAAGGAAGCTATCAAATACGACTAGGATTCTTGCCAAAGGAAGTCAGGAGCACGTTGAAGGGTCTCCCACTGGCTGACTAAAGATGGACAACGTGAGCACCAACAAGGGTGTTAGTTACGATGGATCTGCATTGATGAGTCATCATGACGCTAAAGAGTAACAATGATTGGTCGCCACTGGAAGGAGATGCTGGTGAACCAGCTCTTTATTTTGAAACATGGGTGAAGTTTTAGAATCATACACTTATCTTACCTTTTCCTATTTGGACTTTAGGATAATCAAGCCGTTGTGGAGGGGAAGTTTTGCTTGTAAAAATACTCTAGCTAAGAAGTAAGAGGGAGTGATAGAATTAGAATATCCATTAGAATGTCAGAATTTTGCAACCCTGAATAAGTTAAGCGATCTAGGTATTAAGCATCAAGACCTGCTGACGTGATGGAAATAAAATATAACCAATTACATTGCTTCCTCATGGAAACTCACACTGCCGTGGAGGACGTGGTCAAGCCAACAGAATCAACCCTGGATCTGATCATGCCTCTTACATGCAGTAACCAATTTATAAATGATCTAGGACCAAGGCACGTGTTGAACTACACCACAGGCATGTAGTCAACAAAATCCAGAATATAGGCCACTCTATAGGACAAATGATCTCGTTTCTTTGCACAAATTTCAAGGAAAAGAATAGAGATGAATTAAAAGACAATTAAAAGTTCTATCAGCTAATTGCCATATGTGGATCTTACTTATATCCTAATTCAAAATGTGGAAGAAAAATCTATTTTTGAGACAGTTGGAATTTTGGTCACTGACTAGACATTTGATAATATTGAGAAAGTATTAATTTTTCATTGTGAGCACATAATTTTAAAAAGAGTTCCTATACTTTGGAGGTAGATATTGGAATATTTATGGATTAAATGATGTGGTGTTTGAGACGTGCTTCAAATTAATACGGCAGCAGACAAGACTGAGATGATAGAGGAGACAGGGTTGATGTGAGATGATTGGTACCTAGGGTTCATGAAATTATTCTGTCTTCTTTTGTATAGGTTTAAAGTTTTCCATGGTGAAAAAGTTAAACATGTGTCAGGTCTCATTTTCATCCCCTCACCACGCTTGTTCTGTAGTGTTGTCTCTCTGAATTCTGAAGGATGCGGTTTCCAGCAATTACTCACCAAACAGATATTTTAGAGCAGCCTTTGTTGGCATTATGTAGGCAAGGAAGAAGGTGTTTGCTACCAGAAGTTTCATCTCTTTGGAAGACCACAGACCCGTGCACAGAACAGCTCTAAACCACAGGGCAGGGATGCTTTGGGTGGATTCCACAGGCTACAAGCGGTCTGGGGCTTAGATCACCTTCTCCACAGCCCCAGGTCTGTATCTCCATCATCTCTTACATTTTCTAGACGTGGAGGTTCTTTTTGGAACTAGAGGATAAGGGTGTAAAGAAAGAGCCATTGGTCATTTGGATTGAGATGAATATTCATTGACCAGTAGGCATTAAAAAAAAAAAAATGACCACAGGTTAAATTGTGGCTTTTATGGAGAATTCTGGAAGTCGAGGATAATCTCTTATCAGTTAATGTTAAAATTTTGATTTCGTTCTAGTCAGAAACCAGTGTTTTAAAAATCATGTATTAATGCCCGTATATTTTAGGATATGTGTTCAAAATCTTATATGTTGCCAATTCGGAAGACATTCTCCACATTTATTATCCGTATGTTTTTATTTCCTAAGCACCTTATCTATATATGTGCATACATTTTAGTTAGGGCGCTGAATTATTTTTGTAAACACCGTCTCCCCTGTCCAGTGTTTTTTCCGAGGACCTTGGCCAGGCAGTCAACTCTCTGCTATATTGATATTAGTGATTAGCTTGAGTGGTTTCTTGAGAGCTTGTTCGTACTTTTTCACCACGAAGTCATGTGTGAATCTAGTTTTAGTTAAAGTAATAAACATTTGTTACATGCTTGGAAAACCTTTCTGACTAGACATGAGCTCATCTAAATGTTCGCTTTTCACATATGCTGGTGGAAAAGAACATGGATGGAGGGAGAATTATTTTTATTTCCTTTATACATATGAGTGTAAAGTAATTTTCCAAAAGCTCATGATATTGTCCCGTTTTCTCTTGCTTCCTAAGCCATGATTATCTTGAAGTCTGACTTAGCACAGCTGTCTCTCATTACCTTCAGGGCACAAGCATCGCTCCCCCCACCCCGCGCCGCACTCCCCACCACCACCCCCCGCCGCACTCCCCCCACCACCCCCCGTGCCCTCTGGACCTCAAGAGTGTGTTCTTGATTCAAAGGGAGCTTTTGCCTGGCTGCCCCCACTGAACTCAAGTCCTCCATCCATATAATTGGAAAATGCCATAAAATCAAAACGAGGAGCTAATTTCAACGTAGAGACAAGAGAATTGTGCCAGTGCGTGTAAATTATGTTTTTCTTTTTGGAGAGAAATCATGGTTTGCTGACCATTCCTAGAATAATAACCTTTCATTATTCCATTAAGCTTTCTGCTATTTACATCACTGAGGTTTTTTTATTTTTGCTCTGTTGTTATAATTGAAGATGAATGTGTCCTAGCTGCATTTGAGACAAGGCACAATCCAATGAGGCAGTCTCCTGAAACAGGAGTGGAAATATCCCTCCCAGAGAGCTCCATCGAACTTGGTACCGCCGGAAAGTGACTGGAGCTGGGGGCTGGCTGGACCTAGTTGGGTCATCTTGGCCAAAGTTTTGCCACTCTGGAGTCTTTATCTGCAAAGAGAAGGTTGGATTAGATCAGTGGTTCTTGAGCTGGTTGCCCTTTAGGATTTCCTGGGGGAATTTAATAGCAGAGCCTGGGCCCCACCCCACAAATTGATTAAATCCATCTGGGTAGGGACCTGCTTCCTGTTCCTTTTCAAAGCTCCGCAGATGATCCTGATGTGAGGGAGGCAGGGGTGAGAAGACTGAGCATTGCTGAATCCCCCGCAGGGCTTGCTAAGCACGCATTGCTGGGCTTCACAGTGGAGTTTCCTATCTAGTAAGTCAGGATGGGGCCGGGTATTTTGCATTTTTTAACAAGTTTCCAGGTGATGCTCATGTGCCTTGTGGGTCTGGAGACCTCTCTTTGAGAGCCACTGGATTAGACGGCCCCTGAGATTCCTTCCATGTCCTGCCTGCTCTGATCAGGTCTGCAGGCCGACCAAAGTGGCTCTTTTGAGGGGCAGTGTGGCTGGTTCTGAGCTCTGCCTCCTTGCTTGTCCTGCAAGCAGCACGACTTGGGATGTGGAAACACTGCTCCCTTGCTTTCGCAGATACCGTTTGCAAGCCCCTGGTAACCATCCTTAGGGACTGTCTTTTGAAACATGCGAATTGCTTTGAATCCTTCCCTCGATGGTCTGCGCTGCAGCCCAGTGTTTCCTGTGCTCAAACCCAGCCAGCTTCATGTGGCTGGTCCCAGGGACCGGCGGGCGAGTGGAGCATGGTGATTTCTAAAGAATGAAAAACAGATCGCTATAAATATTCCTGACAGTCAGGGGGTTCATTTGCTTTATCTTTATTAGATTGCCCAGAAGGCAATAATTGGTCTTTGGCAAACAACAACGTGAAGACTGGTTGTGAAATTCCTCTGGCAACAGTTAAGATGCTTCATTTGAATCGAGCAGAGCAATCTTCAGAGGTCGGTCTGGCTTCAAAGGCTTGTTCGTACTTTTAACAGCACAGCCTGGGTAGAGGATGGACTGGGACAGTATTTGAAGTCTCTTCTTTCTTTTTTTCTTCCCGTTTCCTGCCAGGATGACAAGGATTTGGTGCATGAATTTGTAGTGGCTGAAGGCCTGACGTGTTTGATCAAGGTGGGAGCTGAGGCAGATCAGAACTATCAGAACTACATTCTGAGGGGTAAGTTACGCTGGGCCTGGGGCAGCCAGCCCCTGCTGCAGGGGAGGTTGTGGGTCGCCTCCAGGAACTCCAACACTGAGAGCTCTTTAAAAGACGTGGATTACGGAGTAAGGTGATGAAGATGTCTTGCAGCAAAGGATGACACCTTTGTCGGGTTTTATCAGTTCCTAGTAACTAGTGACTGAGTTCATTTTTTTGACTTTACCTGAAGTCTCTTCCCAATTATTAAAAAAGAGCACATTCTGCACATTCGGTTTTTTATAATCTCTTTAATTGATGGGGAAAGGGACATACCAAGTGGCGTGGGTAATGCCTCCGTTTCAGCAGAAAGCCACCTCAAACCAAAGAGGTCAGTTTACTTCCTGGGAAAAATACTGTCTCCAACTTGGATCATCCCCGGGAGTTCCTGTAAGATGTGCACGTTCCTCACCATGTCCTGTTTCTGACTAGGTAGGTCGTGGATGGGCCCAGAATCTGCATTTTAAAGAAGGATGCTGAGAGCTACCTCCATAATTTCATTTTTTTGTAAAGTGTTGTATGTGCGGCATCTGAAACACTGATTACTACTCCAGTTCATAAAGTTAATGCTCTTTGCAGAGTTACAGTGTTTTTCTGCACATTCACAGAAATAATTGTATTTATTCCCGTAAAAAAAACCTGTAAATAAGCAGGGCAAAAATTATTAGGTTGGATCATCAGGCATAGCGGTTGTCAACAGTTTTGACCCACCCAAGGAAACATTTAATATAGTTCAAGATTATTTCCATCTTACAGTTGAAACATTTGAGACTCAACGAGATTGAGCGTTTGCCTGAAAAAATCACTTCCTCTCGTGTGTGGTCAAGCAGGGGCCGTGCCCAGGCACTGGGGCACAGCAAGGCTGATCCAGGTTCTGTACCCTGCCTGCATCTTTGCCGTAACCCCACAACTCCCATGTTCATCTAAGGAAAAAAAAATACCCCCTTTGCCTTTCCCTTGGATGAAGGGAAAATATGCAAAACGTGTGATTTAATATCAAATGTCCATGGTTAGAGTTGAATGAGACAGGTGAAAGGAGGCAGTCCCGTGGTTTCCTGTTGTGTTTTACCCTGAGAAGATTCCTTTATGTTCTGAGTTGTGACCCAGCACCTCGAACTCTCTGCATCCTTCCCCATTTTCCCTGCTCCTGGAGACTCATTTCAACACAGGCAAGAGCAAAAGAGAAAACTTTGGGCTCATTCAAAAAAATTTTCTTTAGGGATGTATTTTCAAGTCAGTGTTAATTATTTCTGTCCAAACGTGTGTGAGAGGGGCTTCCTCAGCCTCAGTTTCTCTGCTCCCTGGTGTTTGCGAGGCTGGGAGGCACCTCCCTGTGTTCACCTTGCGTCTTTTCCTGGGCAGGGCGGATCCTCATTACAGGATGAGAGTAGAGATGCTTTATGGATGAATTTTATGGTTTGTCTCCTCAATATCATGAAAACATTTATATGGAAACTTGCATGGTGTGGGTAGACAAATCAACCATGAACTTTGTCCTGCCGTGTGGCCTCTGAGTGCCGCTGTCCTTCTGTGTCTGCAGAGGCGTGTGCAAGTTTTGATTCTCATCCTCAGATTTCCATCCTCATGGGTCCAACACCTGGAATGGGGAACAGCACAGAATTAAGGGTGGGAGCAAGTCCTCTAGTTTACTTTCTGGGTCACTTAGACTATGGATGCTCGTAAGTTGAACCACGTGGAAGGAAATATACCTGAAATTGCCAAATTCTGAATAGTGGGTCCAAACTAAGAGTATTTATTGTTATGTTTAAAGTAGACATCGTTTTAACTTAAAAAAAAGTCTTCCCCAGGGGGTGCTGGCATGAATGCACGGACCTCCACACACCTCTGTAGAACTAATAACCATCTACAGGTTTATCTTTATTCTTCTGACCCTTGCCTAAGAGTGTATATGTGCATTTTTACAGAGCAATTATCAATGTAAATGTTTGCATTCATGTCCACTCAAGGCTCGGGAGAGGAGAGTGGCTCTGCCGGCTGTGGTCAGCTCCCTCTGATCAGGAAGGTTTAATTCTTGTCAGGAGCCCCCTACAGACCTCCTGTGGGTTAAAACTGGGTTGTAGGACCACCTGTAGCTGTAAGGGAGGTGGGCAGAGGGGGTGTTTGGTTCCTGGACTCTTAAGAGGAGGCAGCAAAAGAGAAAGGCCTGGCTTTGTACCTCGGGTTGCTAGTGCCTGCCACTCAGCGGGGGTTGGGAAGGAAAAGCAGCCTGGCTGGGAGAGCCCTCTGGTCAGCAGCGCCCTGGGGGCCCGGCTGGAGGGACTGAGGGCCTCCGTGCAGCGGAGGGGCTTGCGGGGTAAGGCAGGGTGAGCTCAGTGGCTGTACAAGGTCATGTGAATTGTACTTGCTGGAAAAGACGGTTCTGACATGGAATCCCTCAGCTAGACTCTCCACCCTCGTGTGTGCCTGTCATTCAGCTCGCAGTGGTTTATTAATTGGCAGTGTTCTGATCTGTGCTAGGAAGTTACCAAAGGCAGTTACCAAATGCTTGAGAATCATAACTCCCCAGCACAGCCAGGGGAGGCCCTAACCTCCTGCTGCTTCTGTCTCTGCAGAAGATGCCTCTGAGGTAAGACCCGCACCGTAGGTGGCGCTTCCTGAGCTGTGAGGGGCCTGCGTTCCCATTGCCGCACCAAGGCCTCGCCTTCTGATTTTGACTTTCCATTAGGGTCTGCTTATTGGAGGCCAGGAGGCTGCCATCTGTTACCTGGGACACGAGCGGATGCTCAGTCCCGTTCAGGTGACTACAAGCCGTCCTGCTCTCCACGCAGCCCAGGGCCTTCCGGGCCCGCCCGGCTTGTGCTCAGTCTCAGAAGACTCGGGGTAACTGGGGCGCCGTGTGCCAGCGTCCGCACATGTTGACGTATCTGACTGAAGCCCGTGCTGGGAAAGTGCACCTTTAAGGGACGTCCCTGACAGATTTCTTAGGCTGAGACGTTTGTGTCTGATGCGAGGAAACGATCATTTTCCCTGGTCCGTGTGCTGAGTCACCCCTTCCTGACCTTGAAGACGTGGAGGCTTTTTTAGGTTGTGATCAGCTGTCAGCAGCCCCCAGACCTTTGCCATCAAGGAGTGAGGGATGGGGAGGTCAGACGCAGATCAAGAGGGAGAAACCAGAAAGCCTTTTCCAGTTTTGTACCCACCATTCCCTGGGGAGGACAGCGTGCCCGCCCTGGGCCACTCGGGAGAGGCGCGCACAGGGCACAGGCCGGGACCTCTGCTGTGCTTTGCACACAAGGCGGGGTGAGCAGGGTTAGGAGGGGCTGGTTTGCATCCTGTTGGTGGGCCCTGGGCGGCTAGGCCTGAAGTGTGGGGGCTGACACGGCAGGTGGTTAGGGGTGTGGACCAGAGCTGCTGGAAAAGAGGACTGAGTGCCTCTGACCAGAGCCTCAAAACTAGGTCAGGACGGTGCTTAAAGACCCTTCATACAAACCACCAGGGGGGTGAGCCGTCGCAGTGCCTTCGTGGAGTTTCCTCAGGAGCCCCTCTCTCTGACCATGTGTGAGGCCCCCAGGTCTCACGGAAGCCAGAGCATTTGGAGAACCCTGTTCTTTCGACATCTGCTTTTAGAACCACTAAATGTCGCCTTATTATTGCGTTCAGCCCTCTGACAGCTCTGTTTTTAAGGCCCCAGGATCTGTTGCTTTGAGTTTAGGATGTATCTACTGAGAGGGAAAGACGGGTTGTGAGTTACGGTGTCACCAAGCACTGTCCAAAAATATGAGCCAGCGGCTGGGAAGAGGTCTTAAATGCACAACATGTAGAAATAATATTTATCTGACTTACTATTTTTGGATGATTATAGCTAATAACCTAAAGGTTTTTTTTTATGGGGAGGGCAATGTGCGGATAGCCAGTGTTTAATACTAATCTCCTGTGGAATTTTGTACCTTACAACTATTTTTGTTGAAGTGGGACCTTGAGAGCTGTATTCCTGGGAACTTACACCTTCCACGCACAGATGGAGCCTTCACTGTGGGCCGTGTCAGGCCCTGTGGATGCACCGATGAAACCGAGACACAGCTCTGTCCTGGAGAAGCTCCCTGGGAGGTGCTGCATGTGGCCCACTTTATATGTTGTATCAGAGACATCTGACACGTTTAGAAACTGCATGTAGGTGATATGCTTTGGGGGAGGAAAGAGAAAGAGATCAGTAGAATCATTGAGACCAGCTGCCTTTTCTGGCTGTACCTCAAGGGAAGGTGCCTCTTAACTACTTCGTTTTACATGGAGAAATTTGATTTGATCATTTCACCTAAAGCAAAGTACCCATTAATCATAGAATATCTTAGTATCAGAGCTGGATGAGATCTTAGAACTCCTTCAGCTCAGCCCTTTCATTTTAAGAGAAAACAGCAGGTGTTTAGTTGGCTCCTGTGTTTTTAAAGATGTTTTAATGGTTGTCAACATTTAAAACTTGGAGAGATGTGACATTAAAAAAAAAAATCCAAACTTCGGTTGTCTTTGGAAAAACTGGAACCAGAGAATTTCAGCGCCTTGCCAAATGTGACTTAACTATAGGGGGAGAAATGCCTCGCACCTTAGGGAATCTCTTAATGAGGATCAGGACTTCTGGTCAGATAGATTTATTTTGTCGGCATCACTGGGAACCAGGCAGTGGTATGAAATGATCAAATGGTAATCAAACGATAATTAAGCCAGCATCCTCCATCCCGGGAAAACGTTAAGGTTTGTGTTTTTGTGTTTCAGAGCAAAGGAGAGCGGAGGTTGGGTTCAGACTGTAGATGGGGGAGGGGAGGGAGGTGCCCAACTGTGGTACTAAGATGAGGAGATGAGAACAGAAGAGGGGAGAGCTGTTTAACGTCCAGAACCAAAGTCACTTCCTTGACTGGGTCTCAGGAGAAGCTGCCTCTTTCTTACCTCTTGCTGGGCATGCTTTCTGTGTCGGTCAGGACTTAGGGATCAGTCATGGCAGCCACGTGGCCAGCTGTGTGGGTGACACACAGCTCAAGTGTCCTGGTCGTGTCTGTCACCAGCCCTGCGATCGGAGGGTAAGGGGAGTTGAGAACTGTGTCAAGGACAGAGCCCTTCACTCGATGTCTCTTCTTGCTCAGTTGGTGTGACGGGCTGTTCCCAGCGGGGAATCACGCTGGCCAGCACAAGTTAGCAGCCAGACTGAACATTCAGAGATGAGAGCGTCAGAGCATCCAGGCCGGTGGGATGCAGGTGGACAAGGAAACTACAAAACCTGAGCGATATAGATATTTTTCTTAAAAGAGAAATAGCTCTAATTGTTTTATTATGTAACTTGTGAACACACAGTTGTCTGAAAAGCAGACAACAAACAGCAAAAACATAAAGATCACTGAAAATCCCACAAAACAGACCGTTTTCTGCCCAGCCATGTACATGCTTGCTTTGCGCATGCCTGTGACACAGATGAAGTGTCCTGTACATGTGCTGGCAAACATGTCTCCCGGAAGGGAGCTGGGGACCCTGCACGCTGGCTTTGTGACATCTCCTAGACTCGGCACAAGTATTTACTTTAAATTGCTGCTCCCTTGCCTATAAAAGGGAGGGCAATACCTTCTTTAAAGGAGTGTTCTGAAGTTAAAGAGCTCACGGAAAGGTCTAAATAAAGGACTGAATTGTAGACATTTATTATCAATAATAGTCAATGATATGACTGCAGTAATCACCCATTATGTGCTGAATTATGCACCCCTTCAAATTCATATGTTGAAGTCAAACCCCCTAATACCTCAGAACATGACTGTATTTGAAGAGAGGGCCTTTAAAGAGCTAATTAGGTTACAGTGAGGTCACTGGGCCCTGAGCCAGGATGACTCGTATCCTTATGAGAAGAAAAGATTAAGACACAGATCTGTATGAGGGGAAAGGATATGAAAATGACCATCTGCAAGTCAAGCAGAGAGGCCTCAGGAGAAACCAGCTCTGCAGACACTTTGAACTTGGACTTCCGGTGTCCAGAACTGTGAGAAGTGACCATCAGTTGCAAGTGGCACCTGTTACAGCGGCCCAGGCAGACGGATACGCCCCTCGGGAAGTTGCTGGGAATTACCTCGGGTGAAAATCCTGGGGACAAAGTCGTTGGCATCGAAGGTGTGTACATTTTTGTCTTGTTTTTGGTAGAATAAATGCCCTGCAGAGGGGATGTGTGAATCTCTGCTCCCTCCGGCGCTCTCCATTTCTGCTCGTTTATGGTGATCAGGACACACTTATTCCTACGGACGAATTTTTTTAGTCATTTTTATAAAATGGTTTGTACATTTTGGTTGTTCATTGTGTTAAATTTGTCGACGAACTGGGGACGAATTGATCTCCTTATTTAAAAATTCAAAACTATTCCTTGCATGCACTTTGTGTTACGGGACAAACCCTTTGCAGGGACACGTTCTCCGTCTCACTCTTGTGTGCAATGTCCGTTCTCCTGGCTTTTGTTACAGAATTTGATGCATCTCCCCCCAGGTGTTTTTGTGTTATTTTTTTGTTTATTTGTTTATCCATTTTTGAGTTGAGTCGGATACTTACCACATGAAAAGATGAGAGGGTTCCCTCGAGTCTCTTTCCTGTTTGGTTTGTAAACTTAGTTTGGGAGTGTCACCTAAGAAAGGCCTTCCTTGCCCTTTTTGGTGGGGTTTTGCTTCCATTCTGTGTCTTGGGGCCTGGGTTCCCCAGTTGTGACGACCACTTGGCTGAGACAGGAAGGCTCGTGGGTGAGGTACCCCTTCCCCGAGGGAGAGTCAGCCTCCCCTTCCTCTGTGTTCACATGCGGGGAGCTCTCCCTTTGAGGACTTAGAGGAGTGGGAACCTCTTCCTGTGAGGACTTGGGTGAGTAGCGTGCCTGCTGGAGGCCTGGTCTGTCAGTGCTGGGCCATCACCGGCTGCGGCATGTGGGCTGGGGTGTCTGGAAAAACTGGGCCGCTCACAGCCTTGGGATGTGGGCTCCACATTTTGTTTATTTGTTGTTTCTTCTTTTCTGTAGTTTTCAAAACCTCTGCTTTTTGGGTGTCTAATGTTCTTTATGCCCTGGTGTCACTCTCCTCGGCCTGACCTTTCTGCTCACCCCCTTGGCACGCTGCTGGGGATACGGCCTCCAGGTGGGACCAGCCACAAACCTGCCGAGGGGTTTGGTCAAGGTGGGAAAGCCGCAGCCCGCCCTGCTTGGGGAGGGAGGCTGAGTCACTCTTGCTGCTGGTATGTGGTGGCAGAAAGGTCATCCCTGAGTGCTCTGAGGGTCCCATCTGGGGCCCCTCTTGCCACCCCTCCAACCCCCACCCTGCATGAGGCCTGCACCCCTCTTAAAAAACTGGGTTAGGGAAGAGCCAAGAGCTGCCCTGTGTCCTGCCTCTCCCAGCCCGTCCAGGCACAGGGGCCAGACGTGGGCGCTCACCGGGCCTTCTCCATGGCCCGTGCAGGCCCTGGGAGACTGCGGCCTTGCCCGGCTTGTGTCCGTGACTGTCTCCCAGGAGAGGGAGGCGGCGGCTGGGCCCAGCGTCCCCCGCGGGCCGGCACCTTCTCAAAGCCCACGGCATGTGGTCGGCCATGCCTGGTCTCGGGGCTCGTGGGCCCTCTTCCCACTTCTCATTGGTCACTGGGGTCGATCGGTAGGAAGGGGGTTTGGAGGCCTCTTGCGCTGCCATCTTTCTGGAAGTGTGAAATCACAGAATCATTGCTTGTGGTCCGTGTCCCGACAAACCCTCAGGCAGTCACACTGTGTGCAGGAAGGCGATGGGTCGGGGGGTGGGGGTGACGGAGCCCGGGAAGGCCAGAGCCGGGTCCTGAACTTTGATGGGACAGAGTGCCCTTTGTTTTCCCTCTGGGCTCTCAGGAGAGAGAGGAAGGGGCTGGGAGAGGCCGCAGCTAAGGCCAGCGACACTGGCGACCTGGAGACCCCTCCCTGCATTTGGCAGCAGGTACGACACTCAGCCTTCAGAGTCTAACTCTGAGAGGGGGGCACTTCCAGCTCTAAACATGACTTTGGTTTCCCTCTTCACTCCCTTCCCGGGTACTTTTCCCCTGTAATTAGAAAATGCTTTTCTCTTGGTGACTTTGCCTTTGAACTAATCAGGCTTTTCTTCCAAGTTTTAATTTTTCTGAACTAAAAATCAATTATTAATTCTGTTGAACGAAGCAGGAATTAAGTGGTCACAGACACACTCCACAGGGTAGTCTTTATAAAGCAGTACACGGCCAGGTCTACCTGGCAAACATTATCCCCAGCCTGCAGCAGCATTCGGCCACATCGTATGACGTTGCTAATAGGTGACCATTTTTACTGTAGAAATGGTACAGTTGAGTTGTTTAACTTAATACAATTATCGTAATTTAAACTTGACTCTGCTCTAGACTGATCCGATGCTTCTTTAAAATTCACCTTGCATTCCGCATAGAGTCACAGCCCTCCAGAAATTCAGGCCAGATTGCAGACAAAAAAAATAATCCCCCCAAACCCAAAACACACGCACAAAAAAATCCCAAACACCCAACCCCTCGCTATTTTGTGCAGCTGTGCCTCTGAGCACTTCGACCTGTCACAGCCTCAGCCAGAGAGATTCCTCCAGAATTTTCACCTCCACTGGCAGCCCCCATGCCCTCCCTTCTATCTGTGATGAGAAGGAAGAAAGAAGCACAGTGTTATTTGGCCATTCCTCTGTGTGGAATTTTCCACGACTGAAGCTCATTGCTATGTGTTCATCAGGAATTTTTCCACTTTATACCGAAGATGTCCTCACTCTGTCCCTCTCTCCTTGTTCAGGGGACTTTTCCAGAGGCCCTGCTGACGAGGTGGATCTTGAATCATGATCGTTACTTTCTATCTCACACGTTGTCTTCTTTTATAGGGTTTCTGCTTAGAAATCCAGGCTTACGATCGAACAGGCTCTCTTAAGCAAATTTTAAAAGTAGCCCCAAACGTGGCTTAAAATGATTTTTCTGGCTGGAGTTTACTGGGGAAATGTCAGTTGCTGGGTTCAGAGACTGTTCTGAGGGCTTTTGGTAGATTGGGCCAGCCTCCTGCAGGATGCTGCCACCATGGCTTCCCCTGCTAGTGACGTGCACAGGGTCCCCAGCCTAGGTCACTCTGCAGTGCTTCAGAGCTGCGGAGCTGGCTGTCCTGGGTGTCCCCAGTGCACCATGTCCAAACCCCAACCTGACATCCTCACCCCCCGGTCAGCACCCCCACGGCTCCGTTCGTCCCAAACAGTGAAGAGCACAGTCTCCCATCACGTTCAGGTCAGCTCCTTGGGGGCCTCCTAGACCCTCTGTCTCACTCTCTCTAATCATCAGCTACCATATTGGGCTTTCCTACCCTTCACTCCCTTTCTCTTTTCATTTCCTGTTTTAGTTTCTGAGGTCAGGCCATCATTCTGTCCTGATCTGCTTCCCCAGCCTCCTAACTCCTGTCTCTGCTTTGACCCCTGCCTCCCATGGTCCATTTTGCACCCTGCTGCCTGGCTGACCTTCTGCAGTGCCCAGCTGGACTCCTCAGGCCTTGGCGGACATGGCTCAATGGCTTGTCTCACACTCAGATGAAGTCCTGGGCCTCCTGCATGGGTAGCGCCCACCTCGGTCCTGCCCTAGTGGACCTGTTCACCCTGTTGCAGGCCTCTCCCTGGCCTCAGCATCACCCCTCCTCCCCTGGGTCACGCTTTATCCCTTGCTTCCTGCTTGTCCTCAGGATGAGGTCAGAGACACTGTTCTGCAGCAGACCTTCCCTTACCCCCCTGATATTTTGGCTCCCTTGCACACCCTGGTCTTGACACTTACCTCATTGGTGATAAGTGTTTGTTGAGCGTGGACTATGGGCCAGAGACCCTGGGCTAACTCCCTGCACCATACTTGGCTGCCTTCATGTCAGTTTCCATCCTCGATGCCAGGCACATTTTAGGAGCTCAGTAAAAATTGGCAGAGGGAGAGAACAGATGAATGATAGATCGCCTGCGGGGAAGAGAACCCCCAGCTCTCAAGGAAGCTGCTGGTTTGGACTAAGAATCCCAAAGCGCCTGGGCTCGCTCACCCTAAGCTCTAGCTCACCAGGGCTTGTTTCGGAAGCACGGTTACACAGGCTGATTTGGTTTTGGTCCTTAGGGAAAAAAATGCCAAACAATTGCGTTTTTCTTTTTGATACGCTTACTAGATCAGGAGATCAAGATAGTATATATCTTGATTTTGAATTTGTCATGATTTCTGCAGATAAAACACATGCGAAAATGGGTTATACTTTATAACTGGTTTTGTACCTCAGGAAGTGACTCCAGTGTCACCAGAACAGGTGTGCTGTGGGTTCCTTGGTGCCAGGAGCTCGCAGCCTTTGTGGCCCCAGCTCCAGCCTGCTCTTTGGTGTCATGCAGATATTCAGGAGATATTTGATGGGAAAAAAAGTGAATGAATGAATGAATGAGGAGTCCCCAGAGCCATGACCTGGAGCTCTGTCTTGGTCTTGTTCAGTGTTTTATGAGTGACTGAGTAGTAAGCGCAGACTTCATGACCGAGAACTGGTGTGCGTGACCTGAAAATACGGAATAACGGCAGGGCAGCGTCACATAATGAACGGTAAAGTGCAATTCGGAGAGTTTTCATTTGGTTGGTTCTTGGTAGCCTTATTACGTCAACCGCATTATTCCTCGCTTCCCTTCCCCTGCCTCTTCTTTCCCCAGCTCCCTAAAGCTGGACTCTGCCAAAAGCCACTCCTGCTCTGGGTTGGCCTGACTCCTTTCTGGGGTCAGTTCCCGCAGGCAGAACTGTGCTCCGTGGCCCCCCGCTGCACACACTCGTCTCTGCCTCCCATGCCTGCTTGGCCGCCGGGTTCCCTGAAACACTTCCAGGGCACCCAGATCGTCCCAGGATTAGAGCCCTACTCCTTTGTCTCCCAGGGACCCCTGTCCTTGGAGCTGGGCTTGAGCCCGCCAGGATTTAAGTAGGAAAGAAGCTGAGATGTCGTTAGATAAGTAAGGGGTGGATTTTGGAGGAAGGGATAAAACTGTTGCTTTTAAAGGCAGATTGGGAGTCGCAGGAAAGTGGTTTCTGACTGAAGACGAGCTCCAAGAAAAGAGTTGGAAAATTAGTTTATTTCTCTTGCCAGTGTAAACTGATCAGGGGTGACTTTCTGGAGCATTCTGTTGAGGATTCTGAAGCCACATCCAGCATCAGCAGGAAAGAGTGCCATGACTGGTTAGTGATGTCTGTCAGCAGCCTGGGAGGTGGCGAGTGAGAGGAGGAATGCTGTATATGGCATTTGCTGATTCTGGGGAATATCTGGCATTTTCAGAATGTTGGGTTGATTTCAGACAGGTGTGTGCGATAATTCGTTTTCCAACCACAGAACACACTACTCTGCACTGGGAATGTTCCAACAGAGCCTGGGGTGGTGGCCTTTTAGGGCTGCTATGATTGGGGTAGGGTCCTACTGTGTGAACTCTAATACCCCTTCCAGCCCTGAGATTCTGTAAATCTAAGTAAATTATAAAAAGCAGAAGGGATGGAAGCAGAGCCGTTTGACTCTCCCTCGTCTGTGTGTCCTGTATCAGCTGTTGTAGGATCCCCAGGTACCACCAAACTCATATTGTCCTTTTGTCCAAGAAGGCCATCTGGTTACATGGCATAATGTCCAGCCAAGTCATTGAAAAGGAAGGTGAACCGCCCTTAGTCACTTAGGGGCTAGCATGCATAATGATCTGCAAGATTCTGAAGGATTAGCAGGGTGAGTGCTGGTGTATATGCAGGAATTCATCTGCACGTGGTGAGGTCAGGAGCACCGTGGACATGGATGGGTTTGCTCTTTCTCCAGAGCCTGCAGACCAGAAGCCAGGAGGGCTCACAGAAACACCGTGGGGTTGGACTCATGGGTCAGACAAGGCAGGACTGGAGAAGCAGATTGGGGGCCATGAGGAGAGGCCCACAGACAGGGCCGCCTCCCTTGGCTGCTTCTTGACTTCCTTGGTGTCTTTCCGCACCACCACCCTAGTGCCAATGGTTTCTATCTCTATGTGCAGCTGGCTACCCCACGCCCTTCTTTCCAGATCCTCTTCTTGTCTGTTCCAAATCCTCCAGGTCTCAATTGGAGGCTTGCAAAAAGTTTGACCTCCCCCTAACTTGAGATTTCATTGCCTTTTGTCAGTCTGTGGCCCTAGTTCTTCTGTGATCGGAGGCCTCAATAAATAAAGCTGGGTTGGTGGGGTGGGGGTTCGTTCATTCATCAGTGCCTGTGGCCTGATTGCCTTCCAGGAGTCAGTCACTTTGGGGACTGAGTGTAGAGAAGCAGCGAACAGTACAAGCTAAGTAATTTTTGTTAAGTCCAAGAATAAGGTGCTGAGGAGAGGAACCTCCAATTTAGTTGGGAAAGTGACATGCGTACTGTGGCAGGCTGAGTTCTAAGATGGCCCCAAAGATTCCTTCCTCCTGGTGTACGCCCTGTACAATCCTCTCCCCTTGAGTGCGGGCCAGACCTGTGACAATGATGGCCTTGGGGACAGCACAGAGCTGTGATGATTCACACTATCTGGCAAAGGTGAAAGGACTTTACAGGTGCAGTTAAGGTCCCAAGTCAGTTGAATTTGAAGCAGTTCAAAGGGAGATCATTCTGGGTGGGACAGGCGCAAACACAGGAACCCCTTAAAAGGGGGTCTCAAAGTCAGAGCCGCTTTCTTCTGCTGACCTTGGAGGAGCAAGCTGCCAGAAGCTCTACAGCTGCAAAGGAGGAAATGCTGCCAGCGACCACATAAGCTTGGAAGGGGATCTCAAGCCTCCGAGGGGACTGCAGCCCCAGCTGACACCTCAACTGCGGCCTTGAGAGACCCCTAGCAGAGGACCCAGATAAGCTGTGCCTGGACCACTGCTCCACGAAGTTGTGAGATAACAAATAGCTGTGGTTTTAAGCTGCTGCATCTGTGGTAACTTGTCACATAGCAAGAGCAAGAGGAAGCCAGTACAGCGACGTACATGCAATCGCCATGCAAAGCCACCTGGATGGGCTGAGACGGGTGTGGAATCCTGTGTGACCTCGCAAGAGGCAGAGGTCTTGGTCGGGGGGGAGGGTGGTTAGGGGAAGGCTTCATGAGGACAGTGGCTTTTTATTTTCTTGGGCTTTAGAGGCAGTCACATGCCTGCCAACCATTTCAGCTGAGTTCGCCTGAGACCCCTCGCTTGGGTGCTGGTTGCTCCTTGGGTGACGATGACTGTTGGTGATGTCCATGCTCGTGCAATTAGAGGGCTCTCTGTTGCAAACAAATAGGCAGCTAAAAGGAATTTTCCAGAAGAAAATTCAGTGTGCCAGCGTCAGGAGAGAACATGGGGGTCTGCAAAAGATGGGGCTGAGTTTTAGGGAAAAAAGGAAGTTGGTAAGCAATCACGTGGGTCATCTTACCTGTGAATTAGAGATGGGGAACGGGGCTCAAGGGCTCTGGGGCAGGTCTTCCAGAGGTGGTTTCTGCTCATCTTTCTCTGCATCCCCGTTGTGCACTCCTTCACGTGTTCATGCATCCAGCACGTGCCCTGTGCAGAGAAGGGGGAGGGGGAGGGCTCCAGCTGAGGCCCCTCACCACAACTTGGCAGTGGCCTGAGGATAGGAGCCACCAAGTAAGGATGGAGAGACACAAAAACACTGTATTAAGTTAGATTTTGGATGCAAATCCTGAAATCCTGTTTTTCCTTTCCTCTCCACTTTGCTTGCATCAGCATTATGTTTCTGAAGGTGGTTGATAAATTTTAAGTACTTCAGTCTTATAGCATCCATTTCAAAGACACAGGAAACCGTCTTTCGGTTATTCTTTGCTCGCTCAAGATGTTTGCTTTTTAGAATTCAGCTTTTCTTTTTTTTAAAAGAGTCAGCTTGATGTCTCATGTTTCGTGGGAATTTCATAAAACATGCAGTGCGGTACTTGAATCGTTCTCACGGAGGCAAAGCACAGCACAAAGCTTTCTAGGCATTATCAGGCTTGAAAATAAAGAAGATACGGAATTTTACGGTTTTGTTTCTAAATTCCACGTGGATTACAAAATCCGTCTGATAGCAGCTGAAGTCCTACTGTGAATAGTGCTTGGAACGAAAGAATGGCTGGCCTTCTTTCGAATTGTAGCTGAGATAGGAACCTTCCAGACCTACTAGGAAGCAAGATCTGCTCGCCACTTGCCTGGGCAGGTGGATATTCTGGGGAGGCTGCATCTGGACATCTTGGCACTGAGGATGGACACAGTGGTTGACTGCCCTTTGGGTACCGGCGGAGGGCTCCTGGGGGCATAACCCACCTGAGACCTTTCCGGCTGTTCCCCGGGAGAGCTGTGCCCACCCGGGTGGTGGTGAGCAAGGTGGTTGCTGTTGGACTCCTGAAGCCAAAAGGCAGAGGCATATTGTTGTCATCTGAAACATCTGGCCTGAAGTAGATTCTCTGAGTAGTTATGCACTGAGAAATGAGTATAATTTCTCATAGAAAGGGATTCCTTTAGATGGTACTGCAAGTACCAACCTGTGAGTGTTCCTCTCATCTGCCAGATCTGGAGAGATGGGGGCGGTGCCAGCTGTCTCGTAACCTGAAGGACTCCTTGAACAGTAACTAGTGCTTCTTCGCCCTTTGTCTTTGCAGACTTGCTGGCTGCGGGTCGCTGCAGAGGGCAGTGGTTTGGGGCTGTTTCTCCCAGTGCTGCTGACAGCAAGGGTGGTGGGCCTACGGGAGCGTCCGAGCCCGCTGTCTCTGTTAGCCTCTGGGTCTTCCATCGTCTGTGTGTAGTGGTGTCTCCTGAAAGGCACCTTTATGAGCAACTTTAGGGCACAGCACATAGGCCAGCCATGAGGCTTGTTTACTTGTTTGGCTCATGGCCGTGGAATTGAGAAGATAAATATTTGTATCATCAAAGAGTTAAGACGGCTTGCACTCTGGCCCTGTGCTGGGAGGTACATAAGGCTGAGCCGCATGGAAGTGTCTGCACCTACCGTGTACTTGACCTCTGTGCATGCTGATCCTCCTCCCTCCTCCTGCTTTACTGCAGGTTTCTCTTTACCCTTTGTGACACCTTTCCCTGACACCCTTCCGGGGGCCCTCCCTGAAGCCCCCTGGGGACATGGCCTTCCCACCTCACAGAATATTCGTAACCATTTGTCCTCTTGGCCTTCTCCCCAACTGGGTGTGGTCTTCCTTATGGACCAGATGCTCTGATTTGCACCACATCCTCCGAGTCCCACTCTGAGCAGGCAGCTCATAAAGAGTGAGGTCCTTGCTGGGCTTTTCAATAAAGGAGTCAACCAGTAACTGTAGTTCAGAGAATCTCAGGGGGAACTAAATCTGTGCAACAGGGATAAAGCAGAGAAATCTCAGAATCAAAGGCTTGAGAAACAGAAGGAAAGATCCACAAAAGATGAACGTGATCATAACCAAAGCCGTGTCCATGCACATGTGGGCAGTTAGATGGAACCTCGGTGTTCTTGGCTTGTGCTGTTCAGGCTGCCATGTTATATAATGGAAACCTGGAGGAATGGGCTCCATCCTGGGCATTTGAGATGCTTTCTTGGGAGTAAAGTGCTCTGGGTTCCTGATCAGAGCCCTGTTTCCCAGGAATGAAGTCTGCCTTTCTGTTGCGTACTTTCATCTTTCCTGTGCAAAGGGCACAGCTAAGAGATGCAAAGGGCAATTGTAGAAGGCCCTAGGTGCCAAGTGGTCTCATGGGCTCAGTTTATGCAAAGCCTGGACCATATGCAAAGCTCAGCTGAATGCCACTGGCTCTCTTTGTTAGCTAGACTTCTCATGGTATTCAAGAGAACATGGCTGATTTGTCATACGAAGGTTTTGGGTGCTGAAAAAGTTGACTTCATTGCATAGCTTCTGCCCTTTTGGAAACCTGGACTTTTGTGACTGAACCCAGGCATCTTGCATTCAGATCAGTTATTTGGGACTTGTGTTCTGAGTCTTGTTCTCCCTGAGGTCCCTGTGGTGAGTGACCATGTGACTGCAATGGCTAGTGAGCCTAGTACTGGAGTCTTTGGGCTGGAAGAGACTTTTCTTTGGCCCCTTTCCACTGGCCCCCAGGGGCATGTTCACCTCTGTGAACATGCTGCCTAGTTCAGCGTCCTGTCCGGTGGCTGGCCCACCTGGATGTGGAATAGTACAGCCAGATGATGCCTGAGAAACTGCCTAGTCAACCTGTAGAGAAACTGAGGTCCAGAGGGCAGAGGTGGCTTGGCCAGCACTTGGTGACTGAGCTGTGGATGTTACAGACCAGGGTGCTTTTTACAACATTAATGACAGCCTGTCAAGGATGGGCATGGATAGCTGCTGTCCCTGTCTCTGCCTCCGTCACATCTTCCACATCTGTAGCCTGACCTCATATAAGCATGTAACCTGCTGCACACAACCACCCCTCACTCCTTCCCCTGGGTGATGCTTTTCTCTTTGATGACTTTGCTGTCACAGTTTGTTCCCTTGCTTTTCCTTTCAGCCATGACCCTTGTTTCAGTGCTTATGGTCATTCTGGCTGTTGGGACCCATCCTGTGTTCTGACCAGCTACTCCCCACCTCTTCTTGTCTCTGAAAAGCACTTCTTTTGTCTTAGGAAGAACAAGATGCCTCTAGGATGTATTTGCAGCACCTCTGGTTACCTGAACTCCTTGGTTTAAAAGAAGCCTCCTTGATAATTAAAATTTGTGCCTTTAAAAACAGACATATGGATTGAAGGAACAGAGAGCCCAGAAATAAACCCACACACCTAGGTCAGGTCAATTAATCTACAGCAAAGGAGGGGAAAATATATAATGGAGAAAAGTCAGCCTCTTTAACAAGTGGGAAAGCTAGATGCTACATGTAAATCAGTGAAATTAAAACCATACACAAAAACAAATTCAAAATGGCTTAAAGCCTTACGTATAAAATATAATACCATAAAACTCCTAGAAGAGAACATAGGCAAAATATTCCCTGACATAAATCATAACAATATTTTCTTAGGTCAGTCTCCCAAGGCAAAAGAAATAAAAGCAAAACAACAACAACAAAAAAAAAACAACCAAATGAAACCTAATCAAGCTTAAAGGCTTTTACACAGCAAAGGAAGTCATCAATAAAATGAAAAGACAACCCATGGAATGGGAGAAAATATTTGCAAATAATGTGACTGACAAGGGGTTAATATCCAAAATATACAAACAGCTCATACAACTCAATATCAAAAAAAAAAAATAAAACCAAAAAACCAAAAAACCAACCCAATCAAAAAATGAGCAGAAGACCTAAATAGATATTTTTTCAAAGAAGATATACAGATGTCCAACAGGCAGATGAAAAGATGTTCAACATGGCTAAGTATTAGCAAATCATAACTGCAATGAGGTTTTACCTCACACTGATAAGAATGGCTATCAAAAAGTCTACAAATAATAAATGCTGGAGAAGGTGTGAAGTAAAGCGAACCCTTATATACTATTGGTGGGAATGTAAATTGGTGCAGCCACTATGGAGAACAGTATGGAGGTTCCTTAAAAAACTAAGAGTAGAGCAAAGGAGCACATGTGAATATGATCCAGCAATCCCACTCCCAGTACATAGCCAGAAAAAACAAAGTCTAATTTGAAAAGATACGTGTACCCCAATGTTCACAGCAGCACTATTTACAATAACCAAGACATGGAAACAGCCCAAGTGCCTATCAACATATGATTGGCTTAAGAAGACATGGCATACATATGCATATATAATGGAATATTACCCAGCCATAAAAAAGAATGAAATAATGCCATTTGCAGCAACATGGAAGGATCTAGAAATTATCATACTAAGTGAAGTAAGTCAGGCAGAGAAAGACAAGTATCATATAACATTTATATGTGGAATCTAAAAAATAAGACAAATGAATCTATATACAAAACCGAAACAGACTCACAGACACAAACCAAATTTAAGATTACCAAAGGGGAAAGCGACTAGGGGGAGGGATAAATTAGGAGCTTGGGATTAACAGGTACAAAGTACTACACTTAAAATAGATAAGCAATAAGGATTTACTGTTTAGCAAGCACAGGGAATTATATTCAGTATCTTGTAATAGTCTATAATGGAAGATAATCTGAAAATATATATTATATAACTGAAAAAAACCCCAGAAACCAAAAAACAAAACGAAACAAAAATTGTGCCTTGACTGCCCTGATGATGCAACAAAACTTAGAGGAACAGATTATACATTGATGTAAATCAGGAAAATCTCCCAAATGGAAATCTCCGATTGACTCTTCCTCCCCGTGAGTTTGGTCTCATGCCCATGTGCTCCCAGTGCCAGAGGAAAAGGGAAAGATTGGGGGAGAGAAAGAGTAAGAGAGGGAGAGAGGAAAGTTATATTTCAAGTCCAAGCATGGGGTTCAGGTGTGTTGCTAGTTGTAGAGAAAGAATGAAAGATGCTGTTCTGTTGCCTCAGCTCAGCCAGCCTGTCGTTGGTCCAGGGGTGCTGCTTCGTCAGGCAGACTTGGATCCTGAGGGGCCAGTTCCATGATGGGGCGGGGTGGGTGGTGCAGTCGAGAAATCTGTGACCTAAGGGAACCATGCAGGGTGGAAGGCTTCTAGGTCAGGCCCTGTAGAGATGAAGGCCACTCACAGACATTTATTGAAAGCCTGCGGAGCGCTGGGCCTGACGATGAAGAAATAAAACGAAGACCCTGCCTGGGCTCTCTGGCAGGGGAGTTGGAGAAGTCAGAGATGGGTCATCTTGTCCCCAGGCAGTTGGTGTTGGGACAGCAGAATCCCTCAGGTGTGTGGGCCCCAGGTGGCAACCCTCCCCGCTGGGGGTGAGGAGGGGGAGCGGGAAAGAGGTGGCAACTGAGTGGTCTGGAGGAGCATGATTGGCAAGGGGACAGCATGGTGCCGGCCGAAAGCCTCCAGCTGCCTGGAGTGAGGGGCGTGGAGGCGGGAGGGGGAGCAGGTCTCAGGGTGCAGGGGGTTGGATGTCCCGTAGAGGACCTTGGACTCGGATGTGCAGCAGAGGGCAGGGCATCCAGAGGGGACCGAAGGGGGCGTGGTCGGTCCATGTGTGGTCTGGGGGACCCTAGGGCCTGTGGTGGCTGGAGAACTGGGGAGAGCAGGTGAGGATGTAGTGAGAGACAGGATGGTCCTGACGGAAGCACTGGGGTGAGAGGAGCGGCTGCTTCCCACACGGAGGAGGTGGAAGCGTCAGTGTCTGTGGGGGTGGAGGGGGAGCGAGGCGTCGGGTGACTAATAGGTTCCCAGTTGATGTAATAAGGCAGCGGTGATGTCACTAAATGAGGCAGAGAGGGCAGCCCGGGGAGCAGTTTGAGGGATGTGTTTGAGTCAGAACTGCTTGTGGACATGGATGTAGGGACGTCAGCAGGCAGGAGGGTATCTGAGTCTAAAACTCAAGAGGAAGGTTGAAGAAGGTCCTACAGGTTTGGGCAGCAGCCAGGTTACCTGGGGGAGGGAGAGGCAGGGTGTGGGCTCTGAGGGCGTCCCCGGCCCTGCCAGCCTGGGCTCCAGGCCTTGGACCGTGGCCACCTCTGTGTCCTGAGGACTGATCGGGATGGGGGTGTGACTGATTTAGCCAGGGCCAACTGAAATCATCATTAGGCCCCAGGCTGAGCAGGTGCCGCGTGTACAGCACCCTAGAGTGAGAAGCAGGGACAAGGACACAGCTTGGCGACTCCATCAGGCACAAGGGGAACCCAGAGGCCATGAGGAGCAGAAGGTCATGGTCAGAAACACGGGAGGAAGCGGAGGCTTGAGCTGTCCCAGCAACCCAGCGCCCTTGCACTCTGAGCGCTCGCAGTCACAGGTGGCGGGGAATGCTGGTGCTTTATCAATGGAAACTGCGAAAACTTTCCAGGACCTTAGAATAAGGGCTGGGCCACTTACAGAAGCTGCGCAGCCAGAGTTTAGCACCAGGAATTTAAAATTCTCAAGGGCATAGTTTCCTCACCTGGGTAAGACAAACATCCCTCTACCAGGATGCTGTAGGATTGAGTGAGTGTGTGCGATGCACTTAGACCCATCCCAGCGCGTAACGAGGGCTGTGGAGATGCTCGCTCTACTGCTGGCACTTCTGGAGGAAAGGAACAGGCCGGGGTGGAGGATGGGCTTGGGCCAGGTCCTGCAGGCCAGGCTGCCTCCTTGAGTCTTACTGAGCACCTGCTTTTCTGGGGGGCAGGCCGCTGGAACAGCCCATTCAGAAGTGCCTGCCCTCAGAGTGGGATGTTAGCTGTGTCCTGTGCGGGTGGCACAGGATGGGCTCGGGGACAAGCTGCTGGTCCACGCCCCATGGCCCCTGAAAAGGCCTGCAGGCCTTGGTGGTGGTCCCCAGATGGGCTTCGCAAGATGAAGAAGAGGGGACTGAGGGATCAGTGGGTAGTTCGGGCCCCTCATGGTAGCCGACCACCCCGCGCGGTCTCCTGGAAGATGACTTCGTGTCTTAGTTACTGAGGAAACCGTGGCTCAGCCTGGCCTGCCCTCCAGACTTGCAGACCGATTGTGAGGTAAGAAAATGTGACAGCCAAGGCTCCCTGAGTGTGTGTGTGTGTGTGTGTGTGTGTGTGTGTGTGTGTGTAAGGGAAAACTGAATAGTGGGCTAGGATATCTGAAATGCCTGTTTACTGTTGAGAAATACTTTCCCCATTAGTGTGTAGAATCTGAGAATGCCAGGATTATGGGGTCATCTGGACTAATTCCTCATGCAGGGCTCCTGGGCCTCCTCCCTCCAGTAAAAGGAGACTTCTCACCCCTGGAAAGGGACCCATCCCCTTTTTGGACACTTCTGACTAATAAAAAGTCTTTCCTTTCTGAAGCCTGCTCCTTTGTAGCATCCTCCTCTTGGCCCTGGATGTGGGACACTCCACAACTCTAATCCCCATTCCAGTGACAGCTCTTTCGATATCCAGAGCCAGGGGTCACAGACCTGCTGCCTCCTCTCCTCTAGGGTTTAGGAGACGATAGATCCACAGCTCAGTCAGGGTGTGGACCTCCTGCATGTCTCTAGTCAGCGCCGTGCTGTTGTTTCCAGCGGTGAGGAAGGAGGGGGCCTCTCACTGCCAGCTGTGTCTGGGGCCGGGTGAGTGCCAGAGCCTGGGTGATGTGGACAAAGGGACGTTCCTGCAGCTGGTCGCGGGAGGGGCTGTTCCCCAGCCAGGGTGACTGTCAAAGGTAGAATTTGATTAATGGAGCTCGTAAGTCCAGCATCGGCCTATCTGATTGCCCTGGGTGATTGATCTGTTACTGTTGATCAATTACTGTTGATCAATACCTTCAAAGGACGTGAGGGAGCTGAGTCTGGTTTATTCGTTTTTAACCTTTCCCCTATTTTGCAGAGCTCTCCCAAGACACCTGCAGCACGAGAAGGGGCTTGTTTCCCTGGTGCTAACTTGCAAACCCCAGGTCTAGCCTTTTCTTGACTGTATAAATTCGCAGTTCTGGGAAAGCCATCAAAGCACTCAGGACCATCTGTGAAAGTTGACCCCTGCCATGGGGGCAGAGCGAGGCACAGAGACCCTACTGGGCCACTTTGATGTTTTTATCATGTTTTTTCTTCTTCTTGTGTTTCTTGTTCCATTTGTCCCTTCAAACTCCACCCCAGTGCTACCCTAGGAAACCTACTTTTTTTCGGATAAAAAACATCAGTGTTACAAACAAACAAATTTAGCATTACCAAAACTGTGTTGCCTGTGACATCGGGCTATGAGCTAACATACGCGACTCAGTGGGTCGGTCAGTTGCTTAAATTAAAAGTGCAGTGAAAATGAAGTGCCCTAAACCGACCACTGCATCCCAGATTAGAAGGTTCAGAACGGGTCCCGGGTCCGGCGCGCTCACCCTGCTTGCCCAGGGCAGGCAGCCCCTGCTGGTGGCTTGCTGGCAGGAGCCTGCTTACCCACCCCCGGCTCCCTGTCCCTCCCCACGTTCGCCCCTCTGCCTCCCACAGTCACTTCCTAGTTGCTGTTGGGAGAAGTAAATGGTTAATCTGAGGTCTGAACCCTTGAAGGTCATGAAAAGTAAAAAGCTGGGTCAATGAGGAGCACGGTTAGTGGGTATCCCTTTAATCAGGTCTCATGTTATTTTATTTTCCCTGAAAACAGAAGGCCCTTAGAGGGAAAAAGTCTGAATTAGAGGATAGTTTAAAAGAAATGTGCCTGCCCCTTTTAAGTTATAGAGTTACAGAGGCAGATTGAGTGCCGCTTAGTTGTGCTTTAATGAACGAGTAATTATTTAAACACGTATTTTGTTTGTCTGGCAGCTTTAACAATATTTCAAAGACTCATTTTTGCTATTTTATTTATATTACTAATTTATGCCAGAGGTTTACCCGTGTTTCCTGGAAGGGGCCAGAAAGTAAATATTTTAGGCATTTCGGACCAAGAGGCAAAACTGGGGGTAGCGAGTAGTTACTTCTGTGATGAGAGAGAAGGCAAATTTGCATAGATTTTTTATTGATTAAGTTCAAAATATAATGATAACTGAGTACAGTGTTTTTATAATTCAGGTTTACTAATGATACAAATGGAATTTTGGTAGGGAGAAACAATGTTTTGCTTAATTGTGGCTCAAAAGTAGTGTTTTCTGACATCAAATTGACTGCCAGTGTTTATCTATAAAAAACAGTGCTTAGCTGTACAAAAACAGGTCATGAACCAGATCTGGCCTGTGGGCTATGGTTTGCCGACCACTGGTTTATACAAAAGATTTGCTTAGAAAGTTCATGCCCTTCTCCCCACGAATGGGGCAAAGATAACTGTCTGGTCTTACAAAGTACAATTTTATCTGAATGTAATGGTCTCTTAACGTTTGTGAACTTTGTGACACTTTGATTTTAAACCTTTGCTCTGCGTGTTTGTGTGATTTTACAAATAAGTCTCGGTGACTTCCTGTCATTAACCAACTGGATTGCAGGCAGTCGGTGTCCCACTTGGGCGTTTTATAGTCGCCTGTGAACAGGGGTCACTCCCTGAGCTCATCCTGCTCTGTCCACGGGTGGCTCTGTGTGTGTTTTCCCCGTCCAGGCCCTGTGCTGGCCCCACACCTGTGCAGGTAACTGCAGCTGTCTGCCTGGGAGGCTGCCCTGAGCACAGACTTTGTGCTGGAGCAGAGTCGGCCTCAGCGCCATCCTGGTGAGGACCGAAGCAGGGAGGAGAAGGGAGGCCGTGTTCCCACACTCTTGTCTGCTTTTACCGCCGGGAGGCTCCGTGACACCCAGCCAGTGGGGACACACTCGCTCTGCCAGCCATCCTGGCCCCAATATACATGCCCAGGAGATAGGCCTTTTTACCCATGAGTTCAGCTAAAATACTGTTATTTTTCCAATGGATGCTTTTCTAGAAATAACAATAAAAAAGGAAAAAAATAAACAAAGTAGAGAAGGGTAAACTTACAGAATGAGGGTGGAGCTTGATTAAAATGTCCTCACCTGACCAGAATCTGAGGTGGCCTTGGTTTCCCCGAGTGGAGGACACCCCACCTCTCGCGGCCTTGGTTTGAAGCTCTGGCTTCTGCTTCTGACCAGTCATGCCCCTAGGCTGCTGCTTGTGTGAGGGGTTGTCAGACTGGCCCATCTTCACTGCAGGCACGACACCACTCCCCAGGTTTTCACTTCAGGGTGGGGCTCTGGCCTGGGAGGTCCCTGGAGACGTCCCATCGCTCACACTTGCTGTGGGCCGAGGACCCCAAGTCCCCCAGCTTTCTTGGCCTCCCCATTTGTCACTGTCAGTCATGCTGGCTGCTGCTCTGGGTTTCCCCGCTACCCCATCTGGTCTCCTCTTCACCTTTCTCTGTGCTGTTCTCACATAGGAAGCAGGGGTGGGCATTCCTTTCCCGACAGTAGGCGGCTCCCTTTCCCCTGGGGGTCTGTGGAGGCCGCGTGGGGAATCTGGACAGCCACCCCTCCCTGGGGGCAGTGAGGTGCCCTTCCTCCTTCTTGCTGGGGTGGTGCCAGAGCAGGCCACGTGGACCGTCACGGCTTCCACTGCTGCTCAGCTGAAATAAAGCAATGAAACGACCAGAGCCAAAGAGGACATTATATAATGATAAAAAGACCACGAAGGCATAGCAGTCCAACCTCCGTTTTACAACGGAGCTGTAAAACGTGTGAAGCAAAACCTGATAAAATGAAAGGAGAAATAGACCAACACATGGTTATATTTTGAGACTTCAATACCGCTCTCTCAACAATTGGTGGAACAGAATTAGACAGAAAATCAGCAAGGATGTAGAAGACTTGAGTAGCACCATCAAACGTTTCTAGAACAGTCCAACCAGTAAGAGCAAAACAGATCATCTTTTCAAGGGCTTACTGAATATATACCAAGCTGGGCCATAAAACAAACCTAACAAATTTAAAAGAACTGAAATCATATAGCACACATTCTCGAATCACAGTGGAGTTAAACAAGAAATGAATGACAGATAACAGGCAAATCTACAAACCCTTGGAAACTAATGGTACCCTTCTGGATAATCCATGAATCGAAGGGGAAATCTCCAGGGCCGGTGGATGGAAGGTGTCTGGAGTGAGACTGGGCCTCCATGTGTGGAAGTCCGGTCACTGTCCATGGAGGTAAACAGGCTGTGGCTCTTCTGTTGCTCAGACAAGCTTGGCGTGGTGAGCAGAGACTCAGTAGACATCCGCCGGGGATGCTGTCAGGGTGGTGACGGCAGTGGCAGAAGTGGGGAGTGCTAGGTACCTTTCGATGGTACCCCAAAGCCACTGGTCAGGTTGTGATTAAAGAAACCCCATCACTCGGTGGGTGGCATTGGGGGTGACGAAAGCTTAACATGGACCATTGCACTATTTTGAGAAAATTAAAGTCAAAGTGTAATTTTCTGGGATGATTTTTGGTTCCATTAGAATTACTAGTTCCAGAGTAGGAAAGGCAGTATTTGAGGATAATGTGCTCATTAAAGCTCCCCCCGAATGGAGCAGTAATGGATCAGTAATGTGAGCATCTTGGGGAGAGGTCTAGCTCTGATGCGGTGATAAGGGTGCAACTCCACACCCCCTGCAAAGCCTCGGACTTGAACAAAGAGAGACCCTGCAGAATGTTCTCTGCTGCCTCTGGCTTCATGTAGCTTGCATTTAAATAATAACCCCTTTCATGATGTTGCTCCAACAAGCACACTTTCCACAGATCAAAGTAGATTCCTCAATGACACACGCACAACTGCAGGCGTGGGGGTGGAGTTGCCGTGAGATGTTAGGCAGGTTTGTAGGGCCTTTAAGAAAGGAGGACATTTGGTGTCTCAAGGATGTCCGATGGGGCCAGGTTCCAACTGTGGTGGTGAGGCTGAGTGTCAACGCAGCGGTATCTAATTATTCACTGCATTTATCCCCATCAGCATGCAGAGCAGCCCAGTATAGTTTCCATCAGCATTTCTTCTTTTCAGAGTGGCTCTCAGAACCTCAGAACCATGGTGCTGATTAGTGTAGATAACTGATAGAACAAAGAGCCCTACAAAGAAAGATCATTTATTGCCATGTCAGGCATCTCCATGGCCAGCCTTTGGGGGTTACCTGAGCTGAACTTCCCTAGACAGTTGGAAGGTGCCCTTGGGCAGAAGGATGCTCATGATGCCAAATGCAGCTTTGAGATGTTGGAGGGTTCGCTGATTAAATGAAGTTAATGCATTTGAGGTACCGTAATTGACGGTACTGCTGTATCCGGGCAGGTTCTTGTCTGACAGAGTTCTGTTCACTGAGTGGTACCCAATAATTTACACAGGCATGGGGGAGAGGATGGGATGGAAGAGTGTAGAAGCAGAAGAGAGAGTTGTGCATATAAAGTGAGAACAGGAAGGGCTGGTTGGCTGGAAAGCAGCTTCCAGGGGAGGAGCTGGAAGTGGCCCTTTGCAGCCCCAGCCCTCTGCTCACTCCGTGGGGCATCCCTGTTTTCAGGCCCCAGTAGTGGGGCAGAGAACACTTAATCCCATCCCAGTTCACTTGTCTTCTGTTTCCCCGGACTCTCTTCTCCAGGCTGGCTTGTCCTCACCAACAGGAAGTATTTGGTTCTGTTTTGTTTCTTTTCCTATTAATGTTGATTTTCAAAGGGAGATCGTGAAAAGACATGTTGCTCTAAGTTTTCTTTTTTCCTTCCAATTTTAGCAGCCAGAAATCTACAACAAGACCTAGATGTATATGTGTGTTTACTCATTCCATACAGAGTGGGAAGTTAATCAGGTAGTCAGGAAAATGTAGGTCTGTCTCCAGGACATTAGGATGAGAGGAAAGTTGTTACATAGTTGAGGTTCTGGGCCATAGTCTCCTAAATTCTTTTTAAAGTTGAGCCTTTTTAAAGTTGGCATTTGATCTGACATGTCTCTTTATGGGACAGAGTTGGAATTGAACCTCACATTGAGCTGAGCTAAATCCCCAGGTTATCCCCCTTGAGGATTCTGAGAAATTAGTGCCCTTTCTTGTAAGTACTTAGCGATCTTCAGATAACAATACTCTGTGCTTATAAAGTACCCCTTCCTAGTACACTAGCCTGAGGGGGACGTGGAAGGTACATGCCAGCATATGAAGGCTCACAGGAGATACCCCCTGCCAGTCCTGTCCTCACCAGCCCCACATCAAAGCTGTTTAACAAATGGGAACTTGGATCCCAGTTTATAACACTGGAATTAAAAGGCTGACATACCGAGGGTACAGCTATTTATGATGAGGTTGATTTTAATGGGTTTCCCCACAGCTCTTTGTAGAGTTAGTACCATCCTTGTCTTTTTATGATGACAGACGCCTTGTGAAAGTTAGATCAGAACTGGAGTCCAAACCGGAAGTACAACCCATCATGGTTTCCACGGCTAATGTACTTTTCATCTCATGGATGTCAAGGGGGATGGGGTGGATGTGCCTTTGTCCTTTTTACAGACTCAAATCTCTTCAATTTATTTTTATTTTTAAGGATTAAAAAGTAGTGTTAGTGTTTGGTTAATTCTAAGAAAGATAATAGGCAACCGTTTCAGCTAGTATCTTTTAAAATTAACAGCAAAGAAGTTAAAGGAACGGCCACTTACTTATGCGGGTGTTCTGTGTTACATTCCTTGGTTTTGTCATGTCCTCTTCCATCTGATAAAAATACATGGTGCGCCCTGCGTTTTCATCTGTTTCCCAGAATCAACTTGCTGAAAAGGAATTATGTTGGAAAAGCATCAAGTCTGTCTTAAAAGATTTTTTCATTTTCAAAAGTTTGATATTTTTTCTCCAAAAAATTGGCATCTTTAGAAAATAAGTTTTGAACTTGAGATTTGTGTGACTTTCTCTGTAAAAGGGTAAAAATTTTTTTAAATTTATTTATTCATTTTTTGGAAGTATAGTTGACTTACAATGTTGTGTTTCTGGTGTACAGTAAAGGGGTGTGTAAGTTTATAAGTTGTCAAAAATGGTTTATAAGGCTTAAGAGTTACTTGGGCACCTGTATTGCTAAAGGACATGTTATTATATTAAAAAAATTTTTAGTACATCTGGAAGCACAAAAGAAGCGAGGAAGGGGAGGAGGAAGGAATACATTAGCTCCGTGTGCTGGGTATTTTAGTGTATTTACTTTGGCAGGGCCACAGGGCCCAGATATGTGTTCAAACATCATTCTGGGTGTTTCTATGAGGTTTGGGGATGCCGTTAACATTCAAGTGAGTGGACTTTGAGTAAAGCAGACTGCGCGCCACAGTCATTGTGTGGGTGGGCCTCGTCCGATAAGTTGAGGGTCCAGACAGAACGAAAGACTAGCCTCCTTCAAGCAAGAGGGAGCAGTAGTAGACGGGCTTTGGATTTGAACTGCTACATGGGCTCCTCTTGGACCTCCAGGCTGCCAGCCCACCCTGCAGATTTTGGATTTGCCAGCCTCAGTGAGCCAGTTCCTTAAAATAAATCTATATGTATGTATACATACATACATACATACTTGTGTGTGTATTTATCTCTAACATATATATGTATGTATGTATATCTTTATATAAATATATATTTATATGCATATTTATCTTCCCTTGGTTCCATTTCTCAGGAGAACCCTGACTAAACACGCCCCTTTTGGAGAAATTCACCAGCAGAGAGATCTCTGTAATCACAAATTTAATTGCACGGTTGAGAGCCTGGTTGGACTGCACACCATCACATAGGCACCCTTCCTGCTTGTGTCCAGAGAAGGGAGGGTTCAGGGCACCCAGGAGAACAGCAACCCACTGAGCCAAGAAGAAACTCTAATCCATTAGTCTACCCAGGATGAGCAAAAGAAAATGTTCTTGAAGTTTCCAGATGCTGAAAAGCTTTCGAGGCCAAGCTGGGCTCAGGTTCTGAAGACCTAGGAGCCCTGCCAGCCACCAGGACTCTGCTGGAGGTAGACGGATGGGCCTGGTGTGTTGGCTTGAAGGTGAAGTCCCCTTGAGTGCTGTGGAGACAGGCACTAAACTGTAACAACGTACTGACTCTCCCCAAAGCTTGCTCTCTGTACTCTTTAAATTAGTATTTGGTAACATTGCCAGCACTTAGTGTTTCAAAAACAGTTCTACTTCTTAAAATAAGAGTGTTTATGGAAAAAAAGATCATGCTTCTAATCTCATTTAGTTATCTCTGATCGAGGCTGGGCAGTTTATGCCTACAACCCAGATTAATTGTCTAAGACAGTGGGGGAGGGGTTTGAATACAGCTGTAGCTAAATCTTCATGCCAAACATAAAACAGTTTTAGAGTCTTTTTATAGTCTTCTGGCATATAGTAGCTGTTCATTAAATATGTCATGTGAATTAGAAATTCTCTGGCTTTTCCCTAGAGGTACATCTTTATGCTTGTTTCTGTAGTGCGGTCCTTGAATATCAGAGCAGTTCGGGTGTTACACTTGAAGACAGGCTCCTGACCAGACCCTTACGTAAGGAGAGATGCAGGTTGTGGAGTCAGTGCCGGAAGCTGGCATGGGGTCCCTGCCCGGCGCCCCTACACATGGTCCTCACTGTGGTGCTGCCTTCCGCCCACGCGGGTTGTTCATAGTGGAGATGATACACATGGTGATGTTTTCTGAATCATCACGTGTTGACTTTCCTTTTTTCGTCTCCTTGTTTGTTTCCATCTAATTGCATCCAGTCTGTGGGTAAATGCTTTATGAGTTGGGGCCAGGCATCCTCTGGGCCTGATGAATCAGATTCTGTCTCGAGTCAGCTTTTGCTGTGAGGTGCCTGGGCACCTGAGTCACTCGGAGGCTGGGTGGCTGCAGACGCTGCGGTGCCCCGTCACGGTCACAGCCACCGTCTACTCCAGTGCCTCCGGACTTGCAAAAGTTTTGGCGAGCTGTGAAGTTGGCCAGAGACTGAAAAGAGCCAAGGAGAACTAAGCAGGGTAGTGGAGCAGTAAAGGCGTGTTGGAGGAATCCTGAAAACCAGGTGAGTGTTGGCTGACAAGTCAGGGCTTGACAGCCAAGCACCGCTCCCCACTTTCCTGCCGAAGCTCAGGTGTGTCTCCTCCTTCCTCAACGTCTTCCCCAGGCGTTTTCTTTGAACAGAGTGATGGGTACATTTCCAGCTACAGAGAAACCTCTAAGCAGAGAAAATTTACAGATGATTTTAACTTTAAAAATTAAAAACAGCCTGTCTTCAGAAGTTGGGATTTATCAGATTAAAGTGTTGGGCAAGTAACTTAAACTTTCTAAATCTTGTTTTCTCATCTCTAAAGTTAGAATAATAATATTATCTGCCTGTGTTGTCGTGAGGATTCAGTGAAGCAATGTTTGAGGGTAGCCTTGGTGTCGCAGATACTAGAATGATACTGAATTATAATGCCAACTCTTACTCGAGGCTTCAGAATTTAATGTTTATCCATGCTCAGCCTCTCTTCACCCCTCTCCTCCCCAACTTTAGTCCAAAAGAATTCATTTTGTGCCTAGTGAGCCAGGACCAGGGTGTACAGTGGAGAACAAGACAGATATGGCCGTGCCTCATGGAACTTTCCATCCTGGCCAAGGCCATAGATGGGAACATGTCAAGGGTATATGTCATAATGATGGTGTGAAGAGAAATCACGTGTGACCTGGGGATGGAGGGTGGCGGGTGTGAGGTGGGTCAGACTCTGCTTTATCTAGGGTGACGTCTTCTGAATCCTCAGCAACCAGCCATGCTACTGATAGCATATTAGCTCAGAGATGTTTATCATGAAATGTTTTTAAATTCTGGAAACAATGTCTGCTTCTCTGTGTATGCATGTGTGTGTGTGTGTGTGTGTACATGTGTATTTTTGATGAGTGTGGGGAAGCCGCCGTTTCCTTGGCATAAGCTATGCTTTATCTTTATGAAGACACTGTTGAAAGAAGAACTTGGCCCAATTTAGCAGAATTTATGGAGAAGGTCAAGGTTTTGGGTCATGCTGATGTTTGGTACTCCTTGAAGTAGAGATTGGAAGGAACAATTGAATTGTTGCTTCTTGGACATGTGGAAATAGGTACAAATGTTAATGTCTCTTTGCATTTTTTAAAAAAATCTGCTACTTTGGTATATAAAAAAATACTGTTTAAAAACAGTTTTCTGCCCGTGCGACTGCCAGGAAAGCAGGGTGCAGAGATGATTGCTTGTGGGTTGTCGCTGAGTTCTGCACTGGGCTCCTGTTCCCTGGCAGGATCTTTTTGGAATGCAACTCTGTGTCTCCCATCTATGTGTGTGTATCATGGCAGGTTTTCCTCCTGGAGAAATAAGTGTTGGGGCTGAATGTACCAGAAGCCCTTTTTTGTAGGCGTCCAGGAAGAAGAGATCCCTTTCAGGCTGCATTTCCTTAGGCGCTCCATCTTTAGATGTTGCTGGTAATCCTCTGCTTTCAATGCTACTACAAGTCGGGGTTGCTTACCACTCCCAGTGTATACCTACTGCTCAGTTCTTAGTGGCCTTTGGGCTGTTTTTATGCCGCACTGTGTGTTACTCAGCAAGGTTCTGTTTTTTCTGCACCAGTTCCGGTCATTTGTGCTTCAGAGTTTTGATACTTGAAAAAAATTGACCTGAGCAGCCTTAAAGCAACTTTGACCTAAGGAAATTGACCTGGGCAGCCGGAAAGTGACTTTGTGTGTGGTGGTTGGCGAGTTTCAGCTCCGGTGCATCCACAGAGGTGAGCCTAGCAGTTTTTCAGATGTTGGTCTATTATTTTCTTCAGGGACAGTGGCATTAATGAGCCATGCCAGGAAGTTCCCCGTGTTCCTTCTCCTGCAGCAGGAAGGGAGGGGGCAGGCTGGAATAGTCATTAAGGAGAGTTCAGGTCCTCTCGCAAGATGTAGTGAGTTGTTTTTAACTTGGACTTTAGGATATCAAGTGGATCGACTGTGAGGATGGGTGTATTTGCTTGTGCACTGGTGTCTTCACTATACGCAGTGCATTTTGGTATAATAACTAGGTGTCACTGGGGACACCAGTATGCATGGCATGAAGCAGTTAGCAATGGCACTGGGTATTTACTTAATCCTTCTCTTCAGGTCTTGAATGCTGGCTCCCTCATGCCTTTCGTTCTTTTTTCATTTATGGAGACATCAGTATAGAAGCTCAAAGTGAGAAGTGTGCTAGGACTGCAAGGTCAGTCCTGCTCATGGACTCCAGAGCTGATCTCTCTCTGCCCTAACCCAGCCTCCTGGGGAGAGCTCTACCCCGACCTCTGGATCCTGCAGTGATGCTGAGGGGAGTGGCTTCCTTGTGGGGCTGGAGGACACAGGAGAGTTTGGGAAGGGAAAGGCCAAGGCCCCATCAGCATAGGGCCATTCATTGTGCAGGTTAAGTCCAAGATCTGATGTGCTGACTGGGATGGGAGAGCCTCCCCTCTCCCTTCTTTCTCTTTACCATCGTTGTTTCAAAGCATAACAGCCAAGACTTAGAGGAGAACAACCAAAGATAGAAAAGAATACTGTTTTTTTCCCCCCTGCTGAGAGAGAGATTTCTAACATGCTAAAGCATCTGATTATAAAACCTAGGACAAAGACCTTGAACATTTATCTCCACAGATACAATAAGACAAAAGGGGAGGGAGAGAGAATGTGAAATGGCAAAACCCTAGAGAAATTCAGAAAGGAAAGTAACATTGATGGGAGTTGATCACCTGCTAATAGCTTTGTACATTCTGTGATCTTTCCTTCCTGTGGTGACCTGTCAGCCCCCAGGTAACCCTGGTGTAGGGGCACCTGGTAGCCGGTTCCTTCATGAAGTAGGGAGTTTTGAGCTTAGGCTTTGGAGACAAAAAAAAAAAAAGTTTAAAGCAGAGAAGTGAACTTTTGGGTTTGATGAGTGTTTAAAACTAAAGTTTGTTCATTCACTGAGCTGAGGTGAGTAGATATATTACACTGTTGTGTTCTTTCAGTTTTGTAGAATATTCCTTTTTCTATTTTGTTAGGTGCAATCATTGATATTTCAAAACTGCTCTTGTGGTGGAATTGACATACAATAATCTGCACATGCTTAAAATGTACAATCTGATACATTTTGACATATGCATACATAGGTGAAACCATCACCGCAATCAAGGTAGGGAAGTTATCCATCCCCCAAAAAAGTTTCCTGGTGCCCCTTCGTAGTCATCCTCATCCCCAGTCCCACCCAGCCCTTCCCTAGGCAAACACTGATCTACTGTCTGTCACCATAGATTAGTTTGTAATTTCTCAGATTTTTATATAAGTTGAATCATATAATATGCATTCTTTTATTGCTTGGCTTCTTGGGTGCAGCACAATTAGTTTGAAATTCACCCACGTTGCACATTATTAGTACTCATTCCTTTTTATTGCTGAGTTAGCATTCCACTGTATGGCCATACCACAATGTTTATCCGATGTTGGACATTTGGGTGTTTCCAATTTTAGACTATTTAAAATAAAGCTGTTTTGAACATTTGGGTACAACGTTTTTCAGACTGAAGCTTTCATTTCTCTGTGGTAAATACCTAAGAGGGAATTGTTGAATCCTAAGATTGAGGTATGTTTGACTTTTTTGAAGCATTGCCAAACTTACTCAAAGGGATTTCACAATTTTACATCCCCATTGGTAGTGTATGAGTCCAGTTCATCCACATCCTTTCCAGCACTTGGTGTGGTTAGTCTGCTTAATTTTAGCCATTCCAATGGGTGAGTAGTGGTACCTCACTGGGGTTTTAATTTGCTCAGTGATTAGTGATGAATATCTTTTTTATGTGCTTATTTGCCATCTGTCTTCTTTGGGTGAAAGGTTTGTTTAAGTCTTTGGCCAATTTTTAAATGGGGTTGTCTGTTTCTTAGTATTTAATATTTATTTTATGTATATTATCTCTTATTATTTCTAACTTTTTTGAGTTTTGAGAGTTCTTTCTATGTTCTAGATACAAGTCCATTACTGGATATGTTATCTACAGGTATTTCCCTAGTCTGTGGCTTATATGTTCATTTTCTTAATGGTGTCCTTCAAAGGGAAGGCATTTTAAGTTTCCAAGAAGTCTCATTTATCAGTTTTTTTTTTCTTTCATGGAATGTACGTTTAGTGTCATATCTAAGAAATCTTTACCTAACTCAGAGTCACAAAGATTCACTCCCATGTTTGCTTCTAGGTTTATAGTTTTCAATTTTTAATTTGTATCTATGATCTATTTTGAGTTAATTTTTGCACATGATATAGCTCAAAGTTCTTTTTTTCTTCTGTGTATAAACACCTGTTCCAGCATAATTTGTTGGCGAAAAACCTAGCAACTGTATTTTTTATTGAATTTTACCAACTTTTGTTAAAACATCAGTTGTCCATGTGTATATTGCTCTATTCTGGACTTACTCTTCTCTTCCATTGATTATTTGTCTATATTTTCTAGGTTTTTAAAAACTGAGGTATAATTAGCATATAATACTATATTAGTTTTAAGTGTACAGCATAATTTATTTTGTATTTGTATATATTGCAAAATGATCACTATAATGAGTCTAGTTAATATCTATCACCATACATAGTTACAAGATTTTTTCTTATGATGAGAACTTTTAATTTTATTTTTAAAATTTGTTTTTTAAAAATACTATTTTTTTTTATTGTTGTATAGTCAGTTTACAATGTTGTGTCAATTTCTGGTGTCCTGATGAGAACTTTTAAGATAAATTGTCTTAGAAACTCTCAAATATACAATAATTTATTTGTCTATCTAGGTTCCAGTACCACACTGTGTTGATTACTGTAGTTTTGTAATAAGACTTGAAGTCAGGGAGTGTAAGCCTTCCAGTTTTGTTTTTCTCTTTCAAGGGACCTGCATTAGATCCTTCACATTTCCATGTGAATTCTAGATTTAGTCTGTCAATTTCTAGGAAAAAAAAATCCTGCTTAGATTTTGATTGGGAATGCACTGAATCTTTAGATCAGTTTCCAGGAAACCGACATCTTTAAAGTACTAAGTCTTCTAATCCATGAGCCTGGTATATCTCTTCATTTATTTAGGTCATTAATAACTCTCAGCAATATTTTGTAGTTTTCAGTGTACAGGCATTACATATTTTTTGTGACACCTATCCCTAAGCATTTTATATTTTGGTGTATTTTTAAGATTTTAATTTCTAATCGTTCATTAATACTACATAGATATCCCACTGACTTTTGTGTATCAGTCTAGTATTCTGCAATCTTGTTAAAGTCATTTATTTGTTCCCATGGAAATCCCATAGGATTTTCTACCTAGATGATCATGCTGTCTGTGAATGATGACAGTAACATCTTCCTTTCCAATCTAAATGACATTTTAATTTTTTCTTTCCCTATTGCACTGGCTATAAGGTTGAATAATGTTGAATGGAAGTGATGAGTGGACATTCTTGTCTTGTTTCCCATCTTAACAGGAAAGCAATCTTTCACCATTAAGTATGAATGTTATCTATGTGTTTTTTGTAGATACTCTTTTAGTTTGAGGAAGTTCCCTTCTTTTCCTTGTTTGCTGAGAGCTGACATCAGAAAAGCATGTTAGATTTTGTTAAATGATTTTTCTGCATCTATGGTGATTATCTTTTTTTGTTGTTGATATGGTGAATTACATTGATTCCTTTTTAAATTGTTATCCTGGAATAAACTCTACCTGGTCATGATGTATTTTAAAAAATATATTGTTGGATTTGATTTGCTCAAAGTTTTTCATTATTGTTGTTGCAGCTCTATTCATGAGAGATATTGGTCTGTAGTTTTCTTTTCCTCTGATGTCTTTGTTTAGTTTTGTTACCGTGATAATGCTGGTTTCATTGGATACGTTGGGAAAGTTTGTTCCTATTGGTAGAATTTACCAATATAGCTTGGAGATACCTTCCTGGAAAAATTTTAACTATAAGTTCTGTTTCTTTAATGTATGTTGGGCCATTCAAGTTATTTGTTTGTTCTTGAGTGAGGTTTTGTTAATGTTTTTAAGGGAATTTGTTGATTTTATTTAGTTCTCCAATTTGGGGGGCATTACATTTTTCATAATAGTTCATTATCATTGTCATTTTAACATCTACAGAGCCTGTAGTGTTGTCATCTGTCTCCTTTTTGGTATTGTGATTTGTGTCTTCTCTCTCCTCCCTCTCTTTTTCTGAATGGCCTGGCTAGAGGTATATCAATTTTATTGATCTTTGCAAAGAACCAGATTGGTTTCCTTTTTTTTTCCTTTTTCATTTCATCGATTTACCCTCTGATCTTTATTAGTACCTGTCTTCTGTTTACTGTGGACTTAACTAGCTCTTCTTTTTCTACTGGAAGTTGCGGTCCTTGATTTGAGACCTTTCTTCTTCATAACGTAGACTTTTAGTGCTATAAGTTTCCCTCTAAGTATTGCTGTTTAGCAGCATTCCATATATTTTGATATACTGTATTTTCATTTCATTCATTTTAGAATACTTCTTAACTTCCCTTTTGACTTCTTTTTTAACCATTGGGTTATTTTGAAGTATGTTATTTATTACATAAATATTTAGGAATTTTCCTGAAATCTTTCTGTTATTGGTTTCTAAGTTAATTCTATTGTGGTCAAAGAACATGCTTTGTATCACTTGAATCCTTTAAATTTATTGAGACTACTTGTATAGGTTAGAATCTGGTCTGTCCTTGGGACCTGAGTAGAACATGTATTCTACTGTTGTTGAGAGGAATATTCTATAAATGTCAATTAGGTCAAGTTGATGGATAGTTTTGTTCCAGTCATCCATATCCTTACTGACTTTCTGTCTGCTTGTTCTCTAGAGTACTGTGAGAGTGGTGTTGGAGTTGAAAACTGCAATTGTGGGCTTTTCTGTTTTTCCTTTCAGTTCTGTTCATTTTTGCTTCAGGTACGTGGAAGTGAAGCTCTGTTATAATGTGTGTAAACATTTAGGATTGTTATTTCCATTTGATAAATTGACCCCTTATTTTTCTGAAATAATGTTCTTCATCCCTGGCAATATTCATTTATCTTAAATCTATACTGTCTGATATTAACAGAGTCGTTCCAGCTTTCTTTGGGTTTATCTTTTTTCATCCTTTCACTTTCAGTGTATTTTTGTCTTTATAGGAAAAGCGTGTTCTTTTGTAGGACACATTTGGGTTTTTCCTCTGTGGTTCATTTTGGATCATTTCTATTGCTATGTCAATTTCACTCATCTTTTCTCCTTCCGTATTTAATCTGCTGTTAGTACCATCTGATCTAATTTAAATCTTGGAAATTTTCGTTCTCATCTAAAATCTCTTTAATCTTTAATATTTTTCATGTCCCTACTTAACTTTCTGAATATATAGAATACTGTTATAATACCCATTTTAATATCTTTGATAATGCTAATATCTGTTTTGTTTCATTTTTGATTGATTTTTTTCCAAACTTGGAACATCTTTTTCTGCTTCTTTGCATGCCTATTAATTTTTTTTATTGAATTCCAGAATGAATTTTTCCTTGTTGCATGCTGATATTTTTGTATTTTTATAAAATTTGTGAAATTTGTTCTGGGATGCAGTTATTTGACAGCAGTTTGATCCTTTTGGGTTTGCTTTTAAGATTAGGTGGTATTGGAGAAGCATTTGCTGCAAGGCTAATTATTCGTCATGGCCAAGACATGGTTCTTCTGAGTACTATTCCCAATGTCCCATGAATTGTGAGATTCTAGTCTGGCTGGTAAGAGTGGCTCTGGATGAGCACTGGGTATTTTTCCTTCTAGTCCTTTGGGTGGTTCTTTCCCTGGCCTCAAGTACTTACGTGCACTGATTAGCATCCTGCTGAATACTCAAAGTGGACCCTCTGAAGATTTTCAAGTTCTTTCTCTGAGCAGCACATTGTATTCTGTCCTGTGAATCCTACCTTGTTCTTCCAGCTCAGGGCAGTCTGATGACACCCTAGGTCTGCCTAGGGCCCCTTTCCCTGTGTCATGACTTGGGAGTTTTCTCAAAGCAGTATAGCAGGGTTTTGTATGTTTTAAGCAGAAGGGGAAGTATGATGCCTATTTCTTAATCTTGGCCAAAAGCAGAAGTCTTGGCAGCCATTAATATTTAAAATACATTGACAATGTATAATGATTCCCCCCAAATGATCAAAGTTTTGGACCTAAAAATCCTATCTCTGGGGACATATCTAAAAAAGCTCGAAAAAGGAAAAAAGATATTATGCACAGAAAAATATTCTGTACAACATTATTTGTAATGAGGATTAGAAGAAATCTAAGAAAAGGAGAGTGGTTAAAATTATGGCATATCTATGCACTGAAATATTAGGGGTTATTTTAAATGATAATTTCAAAGATTTTTCAAAGTTAAAATGCTTAATATTTAATATTACATTCATTAATGATATATGAGAATATTCCATGCTATATCATCATTACAACCTCATAAAATATTCATATGGATAAAAACTCAGAATACACCAAATGACATAGCACTTTAGGGAGATTGAATTGAGTATTTTTCTTCTACTTTAAAGAATGTATTCATCATTGTATTAGAATCTATCAATCTGGAATTCATTTGATAATTATTCTTTTAAATGTCTTATAAAATATTAAAAGTATAAAAGGGACATATAAAGACAAATCAGATACCTGTGGACACACTGTTCACCGAAAGAAATCAAGCTTAGTGTCATTGAAGCTGCCCTGCATCACGCCCCGCCGTTACATCCTCCTCCTCCCTCAACAGGTGGCTCCTGTCCCGACTGCTGCGCATAGTGACCTCTAATCCTTACACAGTACTCTGTATGTGGAGCAAATTTTTTGTACATGTGTTACATGTGGTTTTCCATAATTTGGCCAGATAAAGACTCATCCTTGTGTATTGATTTTTGTCGTAGAGTGGCATGTTTGTGTGTGGACACACACAGTTTAATGATCCATCTCCTGATGATGGACACTTAAGTTGCCTCAATTTTCCACGTTGCAAACATAGACATTATAAAAATTCCTGCACATATTTCCTTGTGCATGTGTCTGAGAGTTTCTCTGGGCTAGAGTGTGCTGCTATGACAGAAGTTACAGGCCTATGAGGTTGATAATTATGTTTTATGGAGCTAGGTTTCATAACCTCTCTGGTTTTACCTGTTCTCTGGGAGAAGGGTTGCTTTATGTCTCCAGGTATATATTAAAAACATCTTTATTTGATTCTTAATAGGAGAAAAGCACCATAAATTGCATCATTAATCACATTTACTGAAATTTAAATGACAGTCTGGAACCTTCCTGGTTGATGCATATAGCTATGCCTTAGTTACCTAGAATTAAGGGAGCCCTTTAAAATTTCAGTATTGATTTTGGCGCCATTCATGATTCCTTATGCATAAAGCCACTGGCTAAGAGACTCCTGTGCTTGTCCTTTGTGACCCCTGGGCCACACAATCCAGTGAATTGGCATATTGGGCGGCAGGAATATTTGGGGAAATCATTCCTTCATTGGGACAACCAGCAAAAACCTAAGTGTATGTGGAAGAAGTGGCAAACTATAAATACATCCCCCTGTTTCACCTCCCTGAGCTGAATCCTCCAAATGTCCATGATAATTTTACCACCTGCCATGTGAGAAAGTGTGATGGAGGGACCCAGGGTGGATTGGGACCAGGGTCCTATGTGATTGTGTTAAAGTACCTTTCTTTTGCAGATAAACATAAGGCCATCAGAACACATTGCTACGGCCCCTCCCAAGGTGTGGGAAGGGGCCTTGCAGGAGTGAGGTGCTCTGGTGCTGATAACCTCTGTCCCATAGCATGAGTTGTACTGACCTCCTCAGGGAGGTATGCTTGAACCTTACTTTTCTTTGTGGAATGGAAGCATGTGTCCACCGAAAAGGAAAAGTTTCAGCCAGCTCAGGAGACGCATGCTTTCCAAAGTCCTGTTCCTTCTTGGGCCCCTGAAATCATACCCTCGATGCAACAGACTTCGTCACCTGCTTGTGAGTCTGAGTTTGCGGAAAGTGACGCGTTTGAGTGGGCCTCATCTTGGCGAGATGAAGTAGCATGAAGAGGGATACACGTTGCTGAAATTCGTCACTGACATAGAAACCCTGCCTGCTGCTGCTCCTGTGCCCCTGTGACTTCACGTGGGCTTTGCGCGTCCCCAGAGAGAGTTGCAAGGCCCTACTGGGATTGTTGAGGGTATAAGTACACAGTATCCACTGATGGAAGTCATGGCAGGTAGCTGTATCCTTTCTAATGGTTCTATGATTTCCCTCGGGAGGGCGTTACCAGTAGTTACTTGAGCTTGCAAGAGTCAAATGTGTATTATCACCGTCTCAGTGGATTCTCACTGCAGCCCCATATGAAGAATCAAGATGGTGACTTCTTTTTTTCAGAGGAGGAATTTGGAGCCCCAGAGGTCAAATCACTTGCACAGAGTTGCTTGTTTGGTAAGAGGCAATGCCACCTGGCCTCAAACCCAGGTTTCTTGGCTTCAGGGCCCAGACTTGCGACCACTTCCCAGGCCTACCCCTGCTTCTTTTTTTCCAAGGCTGATGGTGGAGCAAAGGGTCCGGGCCTTCATTCTCCCTTCCTGACAGCTGCGGGGCTCCATCCATTTGGATGAGGTGGGTCCAGCCAAATGGGCCTAGCAGGGTGCCTGGTGCCGAGCAGATGCTCCTGGCTGCTGGCGTGAACGGATGCGTATGTCAGTCCTGGGAAAAGCAAGAGAGCTTGGGCCACATGGCGGGCAGTGCCCCTCACAGGGAGCTGCACAATGTGCTACTAAGTCTAGAGGGAGGCCTGCAGCGAAGCCAGACACTCGTCTTCAGTTAAAACTTCTAGTTTGTTTCCCCTTTTTGTTCACTTGTAAAGAGTAGCTGGTTTTGTTTGTTCATTTTTGATTGAAGGAAAATCTTTAATTATAAGGTATGAAGCCATGCTTGTCAACTTTTTTTTTTTATTATTATCATCTCCCTCAGGAGCCTTACAATACATTTTTTTCTTAACCACGCCCACCCCACTCCCATGAAGTTTTAATGCCACAGGGACCCTATGTATCTGTGACATACTGTGTCCCTGTAGAGGACCATAAACCATGGTAACATCTAGGGTGTCTGCCCCCAAGAACCAGTTTTCTTGGTTCTTGCCCCTGTTGACAGTGCATGGTCTGAAGTGTTTATCCAGGTTCAGTAGCTGGTGACATGTGAAATGCTCATATATTTATAGAAATGAAAACAAAGCGCGCGCCAGTGACAGCCCGTCATGACCGTTGGCACGGCAAAACAATCAGCTCTAATGAATGTGTGATTACAGCGGCCAGGAAATAGCTATTAAATAGATGTGAGTCTAAGGTGTTGGCCGCGGAGGCGGGATGGGTGGCGGTGAGGTCCGCAGACGCACAGCCTGGTGGCCTCGTCAGCTCTGCCAGGGCCGCGCTGGTCTTACATTTGTTTGTGTGCGGGGACCCGCCCAGCACTGTTAGAGCAGACACCCGCCCCGGGAGGCTGAGCTGCTTTGAGATTTTCTGCTATGGATATCAGGCCATTGTTTCTTTAGCCAAGTAGTGTTTTGATATGATTTCATTTTTACTCGTTTTATTGTAGTACAATAGACGTAACATACAATTTGCCATTTTAACTCTTTTTAATTGTACAGTTCAGTGACATTAATTACCTTTACGAGGTTGTACTAAAATCAGCACTATTTGCAAAACGTTTCCATCACCCCCAAACAGAACCTCTGTACGCATTAAGCAGTAATTCCCTGTTCTCTCCTTCCCCAGCCCCTTTTCTGGTCTCTGTGAATTTGCCTATTTTCAAAATTTCATGTGAGTGTAATCACCCAATATTTGTCTTTTTGTGACAGGCCTATTCCACTGAGCATGATTTGTTTTTCAAGGTTCAGCCGTATTGTAGCACGCATCTGCCTTGATTTTTAAATGTGTCTCTGTGTTAAACATGTTCAGACATATTTCAGCTTTTTGGAATGCAGATAACAGAGTGGACATGCGCAATCAACCTAGAGATTTGATTATTGTTTATTTTTCTCTTTTTGAGGGAAGTTCATTCTTTTTCTTTGAGTATCACCAATTTAGAGCCGACAGGAATGAATGAGTCATAATAGGGTTTCTGGTTCTCTATTATGTGTATTTTGATTTTGTTCTAGGTCATAAAATAGACATAAAATAATATCATAGAATACATTTGGCAAGCCTGTCATGCTTCTAAAGAATTTAGGTTTAACTAAATTGTAGGCAAGTAACTAATACACAGGATCCACATTTTTAAAAAGTCCTTGAAATCCCACTGTGGGAATCCACAATAAAGTCCTTTGAGAAGATACTAAGGGATTGTCAAATTTAAAAAGTCTTTATTGTATTACGTGATGTCATGATTTTTAAAATACTGTATAAAAGTGAAACTTTGAAACTGTGCGTATCGGACAGACACCCAGGTAAAGCTTGGCTACAGACATGAGGAGGCCCCTGGACCATTTGCGCAGCCGGCCGGGCTGGTGCGCACCAGCGCCACCTGCCTGCTCCCCGTCCACAGTTCTCCGCCCTGGTGGAGACCATGGAGACGGGTCATCCGGGAGTGGGAGCTGGTTTCTCCTCTGGTGGCCTTTGGGTTTGATTAGAAGCAGGTACTGACAGTGAGCTCGGAGAGCTCCCTACCTCACCCAGGCTCAGCCCTTACTTAGGTGGTGGTTTGGGTTAGCATCCACCAGCGGTTCACAGCCCTGGCTGTGCAGGCCGATCACCTGTGGAGCTCAGACAAGCAGGGAAGCTGGGGTCATTTACACAACCAATTAAATCAGGTACTGAAGGGTATGGGGAGCTGTAGAGTAAGGCTTCGAGACAACAATTTTCCCCTTAGGACCCTGAGGAGGGTCAGGGCCTTGGATGCCGGCAGCCGATGTAATTGCAGGATGCAGGTCCTTTTCAGGGGGCAGTAGAGGGGCCACCCTGCAGGGGGCAGCAGCAGTGCCCTTCTAGATGTGGACTCAGTAGCCGTGGGCAGGATTTCAGTAAGTTCGGAAGTTTAGTAAGTTCGGGTTTTGGGGGTAAGTTAAAATTCTACACATATGGAAATCCGACTTAGATATACAGAATTAATATACTTGAAAAATTTTCCTATTGCTTTAAGCAGTGCCCCAGAGTAAATTTCTGACTTTCTTTTATTGAAGTATAGTCAGTTTACAGTGTTGTGTCAGTTTCTGGTGTACAGCATAATACACCAGAAGTTCAAGGTGTGCAGATACTAACTACTATATGTAAAATAGCTAAACAACAAATTTCCGATTTTTATGGCATCTCATCTGGAATGCAGGTATAAACACTTATTAGAAAAGCGCCTCCTAGTGCTGGGAACTTGCTATTACACCCCACAAGGGGCTTTTAGAGTAACATTATGGAGATGTAGAACTTTGGAGCTAAGAGGCTCTGGAGGTCTTCAGGATAAACCTTGTATCTCTCAGATGATGGAGTTGAAGTCCAGAGAGATTAATTAGCATAACACAATCAACAAGAACTGCCTGACTATCAGCTACTATCAGTGAGTGCTAATACCTCATCTTGTTTCATTGCTGACAACGCGGAATCCAGGTTGGATGCATCTTCCATTTTACAGATGTGTAAACTGAGGCCCAGGGGGGCCTGCATGCACTTTTTTTAGAATGAGGAAACGTTAGAGACAACATGGAAACCAGCTTCTCCCAGGGTCCAAGTCCTGTGAGTTTTCCTGGATGCTGCTCTGTCCTGAAGGCAGAAATCAGCAGAGCCATTGGTTACCTTTTCTCATGCCCTGGAAGCTCATCTGTCTTCTGGAAGCTAAGTATGCCACATCCTTTAACATATGGCTCTGTTGTCTTTGTCCGTGAAACCTCCCCTAATTACTCAGGCTCCTACCAACCCCACCTTTCTCTGAATTGGGGGTTTAGGAGCTCCATACCTGCCTGCTTGGGCTTGGTCTCCCCAAGCCTCCTGCCTCTTGCCTCTGTCACAAAGGCTTACACAGGTAAACCACTTGGAGGGGATGCCCCAAGGGGATGCCTCCTGCATGTCCCCTCGCTAGGCCAGGGGAGGAGCTGCTTCTCCCAGGGCCACTGTCAAGCCAGCCATTGTCACTGACTCACAGCGCCACCCCAGGTCCTGTGGGGGAAAAGCAGGGTTAGATTGAGTCTGTGAGGCGAGCAGGTTGGTTCAGCCACTGCTGGGCCTGGGGAGTCTCTGTCTGGTTCATTTCATCTCTGGCTCCGAGATGCCTCGGGAGGACTGTGTACTTCCACTGGTATTTCACTGGACGTAAGTCCTGGAGAGCATTATAGAACAGATAATTTAAATGACTGTTTTTCTTTTCATAGAGAAATTAGGAGTCTGCCAGAATTTCTTAGGGGCTCAAAACCTGCTAATCTGTTAAACCTTTCTTCATGCCTTTGGTTCCTCCTTATCTGAAAAATGGGGGAATGTGGAATGAGCGAGACTGAGCAGAGGTGTAACTGAGGCCACAGCCGCCCCAGCGGTACTAAGGCTGCTCCTGCATTGGTGACTCATGAGGGCTTACTTTTAAACCTTTAGCATGGGAATCTGGGATTCAAACTTTGCTGCTCCCGGGAAGGTGAAGGAATAGGGCAGAAACAGATCAGTCCAATGAGTTGCATCAGAGGCGAGAAGAGGCTGCAGAGAGCTTGGCCGCATGACGCCCTGGTAGGACGGTCCCTCAGAAAGAGCCTCACCAACCATCCGGAGGACCCTCTCTCCTCTGAGAGTTACTGATTAAGCTTGCAAGTGTTAAGAGAGGCCCTTAGTCCTGATTCACTTTAAAATTTATCTTGGAGACCTTTTTCAGGAAATGGGCATTTCAGGGCTGGAGAGAGTTTAGTAAATTTTTCCAAGAATGCCATCGAAAATTTGCATTGAAATACTGCTGAACGTCAGCAGGGGACTCAGAACTTTGACACCTTGTTGGAGCTCTTTCTGCTGATTAAATTCTTGTCTCCGGTCTAGAATTGGCAGCTTATTCTCCTTAATTTTTGAGGCAGTAATCAGCGTTGAAAGAGTACTTCTTTGACAGTTGCCCTTGGGGGAAACTAGGCCTGGGCTTGTTATTTAGGGCAGACAGTTACGTGGAGGAGAGGAGTAATTAGGCAGAGTCCAAGGCCTCCACTTAGTTCCAAGAACGTCAACATTATCAACCTCTTTTCTATACTTACTGTGGGCTTTGGTGCATAATGGAAATTGGGGACTGGCAAATCCATTTCAGAGTAAAGAAGAGTAAATTTTATGGTCTGATTAAAATAAGTTGAAATCCCTTTCTTTTTTAAAATGAATTCGCTCTTCCCAGGAGATAAGGTTTTAGTGATAAGAATGTTTTTTTCCCCCTCTCTGGAGGTAACTTTGTGTTCAAGAACTCTCACCACTGCAGATTGTCAGAGTCGCCACTGTGCTCTGGTTTAAGAAAGTTGTGCTAATTTTGTGCATCCATGGCCTCCAGGAAGAACTGAATGTGCCCAACAACACAGCAACATCCTCTTCACTCCCAACGGGCAAGTCACAGGTCTCCTTCCTCTTAAAAAAAACAAAACAAACAAACAAACAAAAACCCCTAGTGACCACAGATAATGGTTTGTAGCAGAAGGTTGCTCTTATGGTAAGGTAATTTTTTTTTAAATTTTTCAGACATTTGGTCTACATTTTCTGTACTTTTGGTTGAAATAAAGAGGAGTTATTTGCAGTCACATTGTTAAGTGGTAAAAAATACATGATCTGATGAAAATGGCTGTAGTGTAGGCTTTCTTTCCTACTGCTTTTGTGAAAAGAAAATCAAGTTCAAGAGTGAGAGAATGCAGTTGAGTAAGTCTAGAGTTCCAATGTACAGGCCCAATGACTGTAGTTAATGATACCGTACTGAATTCCTGAAATTGCTAAGAGAGTGGATGTTGGCTGTTCTCATCACACAAAAATGGTCCCTATGTGAGCTGTGTTCATTGGCTTCACTGTCGTAATCATTTCACTCTATAGGTACGCCACATCATCATGATGGGCACCTTAAATATATACAACTTTTATTTAAAAATATATGTTCAAAAGTTCAGGAAAACAGAATGATCAAGTAAATGGTACACAGTGGAAACAATGAGTGGATCTGGGTAAAAGGTATAGGGACAAGCAAGAGTTCCTTGCACTATTTCTACAACGTTTTTCTAATTTTGAAATTATATCAAAATTAAAAGTTACCCCAAAATGCAAAAAGAAAGAAAAGATAGAGGGGAGGTGATGCACGAAGGTCAGTTGAAATCAGACTTTAGTGGGAGAAACCTTTTGTCTCGTGGTGGAACTCGAGGGTGAAATACACAAGAGGATGCTCAGTTTACAAATAGAGGCCTTGTCCAGGACATAAAAAAAGGCTAATTTATAGTCAAATGTATGATATGCCTGTAGTTATTTCTGTGCATTAAAAAAACCCCAACAACATTGCATTAAAAATATTTTGGCCTAAACTGAATAATTCTCTTAAGAAGGTAATGCAGCTTTGGTCTCTCCGAGCTCATTTACAGATTACATGTGACCTGTAATTTCGCTGTAATATTGACTGAAAGGAAAGAATGGATGCGGGGTTTATTAAAAGACTAACTCAGGGCAGCATTGTTTAAGAACTCTTTGTTTAAAAAGTCAGATGACTCTGCCAGGAAGGAATTAGCTTTCAACTTCTCCCCTGGCATTTTTGGTATCTTTGGCCAAAGGAAGGGACGTGAACAAGCAGGCAAATAATTGATGTGGGATTGTTTTTTTGGGGTTGTTGTCACCGATGTGTAAGAAATTCTTTTTTGAAAAAATTTCATCTAGCTCTGGTTTGTAGAATGAATATATATTTTATATGTAAGAACTTCTTTGAAAAGCAAGGCACATATAACTAATTCAAAATGGATAAGCTTAGGATTGAAGCCCTTAATGGGAACAGAAAGTTCAGAGGCACAGGAGCCCAGATGGGGTGGACAAGAAGCTGAAAGGTGGGCGGGGGAGGGGGCTGGGGATGGGAGGGGCCTTGTCCCGAGGCAGGAGGGAGCCAAAAGGTCTTCCACATTCAGTTGACATAGTTAATGCTTTGGAAAATTCAGTGGTAATATCTTTCATGGATTAGAAAAAGACTGGGATTTGAGATAGGTGGACCAGCCAGATCACAATTGCCATAATCCAAGAGAGACAGTGGAGGCTGGACCTGAGGCAGTGATGGAGGGAAGAACAGGTGAATTTGAGGCCAGTTCCAGAGGCAAATGGAAGGAACTAGATGACTCACTGAAGGTGGAGGTGAAGAGAAGGGAAAGACTTTGGAATAATAGATTCCAAACTTTTGTGGCTGAGAGCTATAGAAAAAAAAATTCACATTTATATAAAATAGAACAAAAATAGGAACAGTCCTTACCTTAAATGAAATGCACTCTGTTTTCTATTCTGTTTTATTTCCGGAAAAAAAAATAGATTGCTGATCTGGACTCAATCAATTTCATAACCCACTAGTGGCGTTTGAAAACGCAGGTGGGCAGTGAGCTCCAGTGTCTAGAGTGATTCTGTGATTGGGTCCTTTTAACAGAGCCCCTGGGAACCCACAGCTGTAGGCAGGGTGGGGCATCAAGTGTTAAAGGGGAAGTAGTTAAACGCTACCAGTACTGCTTCCAGCAAAGCATCTGAGAGTTATCTTTTGCCTGTGTTATGGTTCCTTTTAGAAGATCCTTGCACTAAAAGGGTTCCAGCTTTAAGAAAGAAAGGAAAACAAGAATGAAGGAAAATAAGAAGGGAGAATAAGAGAAAGGAAGGCAAGAGAAAGGATTGAAAACCATGGGGTTAGAAAGTTGAGGCAAAGTTCTAAGTGGATCCCCAGCTGAAGGGCTTGCTCACTCCAGGCTTTGCTCATTCTTCCGCGTTGCTGCTGGAGTGATTTATTCTAAAAGCAGAACAGGGAGGAGTTCTGCCTGAGATGGTGTAAGCACACACGAACCTGTCTCTCCTATTAAGTGTGACTATAAACCTGGGGAAAATACAGAAAACAACTCTTTGAGCACTTTGAAGAGTAAGCGGTAGCAGACAGATTGAGGAAGAAGACTAGAATTTGAAACAGCATTGTGATGGTGCTCTTAACATTTTTCTTCTGATATTTACTGGTCTGGACTCAAATCAGCCCCAAACCCAAAAGCGGCCATCAATGTAGACAGAGTTCCAGAGAAGTCTTCTAACTTCTGGCTTATATGGCAGCAAAAGGGACTCCAAACACTAAGAGTGTAAAAGTCCCCCATGTTTCTTAGTCTTTTCTCTGTTATCTTGAACCCCTGCCCCAGGTAATCCCATGGTGAGAGCAGCTGTGATAATAATGTGAGAATAGCAGGGTCCTGCAGGCACCTGAAACTCAGAGAAGGAGGCGTAAACTTTTGATTAAGAAGAGTTGTAGTTACAGGAGGGTTGGGGTGAACTCCTTTTGTGTTTTCTCCCTCTTTGTTCTCCCACGACTTGGCCCCAGATGTGGACAAAGTCACAAGAAGTAAGTGGCAGAGCAGGATAAATAATGGCCCGGCTCTCTGGTTGAAGGACTAAGAAGGGGGGCCCCAGGGAACCTTAAAGTATCAGGGAGATAATGGACAAAGAAGTTCAGTAAAGTGACCTGCAAAGTATTTTTATGAGCCCATGGGCTCATTACAAACTACACATGTGAATCTGACCCTAAACAGCACACTAAAGACTTTGAGACCTGGTAGACCGCTGCCCAGGTAGAGTCTCTGGGTAACAGATATGCAGGACCAATCCAAATGGCACAGCAGGGGCTTTGAAAACTGAACTGGCATTGGAACCACAGCCTGTAAAAGGCAAGTCAGACCTTGTGGCCTAAGTTAACCAGGTTAATTGCCTGCTTAAACAAAAATGCCAACATTTTCTGTAACATTTAAACAACATCCAGAGTCTTAGAATCTTTTTAGATGTCCAGGATATAAGCCAAAATTAGTTGGCATACAGTAAACTAGGGAAATTTCAACCTGCATGAGAAAAGACAGATCAATAGACCCCAGTGCCAAGGTGACACTGATTTTTGGATTTGAATGGAAAGATAGGAAGTCTCAGGAAAAAAAAAAAGAAGAAGAAGAAGATACTAAAGAAGAACCAAATGGAAAATTTAGACATGAGAAATACATTAACCAAAACAAAAAACTCACTAGATAGGCTCAGTAGCAGATTAAAAATGATGTACCAATCATTATATTAAATGTAGCTGGCCTAATCACAGCAATTAAAAGACAGAGATTATCAGAATGGATACAAAAAACAAGACCCAATGAAATGCTGCCTACACAAAACTCACCTTAACTATAGTTTAATAGCAAAAGGATACAGACATAAATACCATACAAACAATAATCAAAAGAAATGTGTATTAATATTAGACTCCGCACAGTAAAGAAGATAGCAAGGGATGGGGGAAGGTTACAGCTCAGTGGTAGAGTGCCTGCTTAGCATGCACAAGGTCCTGGGTTCAATCTCCAGTACTTCCATTACAGAAAGAAGGAAGGAAGGATGGAAAGAAAGAAACCTAATCCCCCCCCCCAAATTTAAACAAATAGCAAGGAATAAAGGAGGATGTTATAGTGATAAAAAGGGTCAATTCACCCAGAAATGGAAAACCTGCGGAGCTTCAAAATACATAAAACAAAAACCGAGAGAACTGAAAATAAGAAATGGACAATCCTCAGTTATAATTGGAGATTTCAACATTCCTCTTTTAGTAATCAATAGAATGGTAAACTGAAAATCAGCGAAGCTATAGTGTAACTGAACAGCACCATCAACCAACTAGTTCTAAGTAACACTTTTAGAGCATTCTACCCACTATAGCAGAATACATATTCTTTTCAAGTGCATGGAAAACATTCACCAAGACAAAGCATATCCTGGAGTATAAAAAATAACAAATTTAAAAGAATTGGAATCATGTATTTTCGACCATAATGGAATTAAACTAAAAATCAGTTACAGAAGGACAACAGGAATGTCTCCAGATACTTGGTAATTAGCAACATGCTTTTAAATAATCCATATGTTGAAGACGAATCCTCAAATGGAAATTAGAAAATATTTTGAACAAAATGAAAATGAAAATACAAATAAAAATTTATGTGGTGTAGTTGAAGCAGTGCATGGAGGGAAATTTACAGCCTTGCCTACTTCTATTAGAAAAACAGGAGAATAATCAATAATATAAACACTTGCCTTAAGAAACAAGAATAAAAAAGTAAAAATAACCCAAGCAGGTAGAAGGAAGGAAATGATAAAGATAAGGGTAAAAACTAATAAAATTGAAAACATAAAAATAGAGTTGATATTAGTGGAATAAAAAGCTAGTTTTCTTTTTAAAAGAAAAGCTAATAAGCAATAATAGCAAAGAAAAAAGGAAAGAAGACACTAATTGCCAACATCTGTAATGACAGAGGGGGCTGTCATGACGGACTCCACAGACATTCAATGAGTCATAAGAGAATACTGTGAACAGCTCTAAGTAAATAAAATTGATACTTAGATGAAAGGGGCCAATTTCTTAAAAACCACAAACTACCAAAATTCATCCAAGATGAGATAGATAACCTGACTAGCCTTATTGCTGTAACTGTTATTAACTATGACTTTTAAAGAAATTTGACTCGCAGTGAACAGTCTTCTGAAGAAGGAATCTCCAGGCCCAGATAGTTTCCTGGTAATTCTGCCAAACATTTAAACACAAAATAAAAAACCAATTTTACGTAATCTCTTCCAGAATACAGAAGAGGAGGGAATGCTCCCCAACTCATTTTATAATGCCAGCATTACCATGATATGAAACAAAGACATGATATTACAGACTCATGAACAAAGATGCAAATCCTCAGCAAAATATTAACAAATAAAATCCAGCAATATATGAAAAAGAATAATGCACCATGGCCAATAGAGAATGCAAGGCTGGTTCAATATTTGAAATTCACTCTGTGTAATCTGCTACATTAACAGTCTGAAGAAAAACCACTTGATACTATCGGTTGATATAGAAAAAGCATGTGACGAAGTTCAGCATCCACTTATGATTAAAAAAAAACTAACAAATTATACATCGAGTGGATCTTCTTCACCTTAATAAAGGGCACTGTACAAAAACTCATAGCTGACATCAAAAATAATGGTGAAAAACTGAGTGCTTTCCCCCTAATATAGGGAAAAGACAAAGTTGTCCACTCTTTCTCTCCCAGTTGAGTATTTATACTCAACCAATGAGATAAGGCAAGGGGGAATAAAAAGTGAGGGGGATACTGGTTGGGAAGGAAGAAATAAAATTGTTCTAGGTCACAGACAGCATTGTTGTCTATGTAGGAAGCCTCAGGGAATCTTCAAAAACATAACCTAAAAAACTCTTAAAATTGATAAGTTTAACGAAGTTACAGGATGCAGAGTCAAAACAAACAAAAAGTGTTTTTATTTCTATATGCTGGTAATAAACAGTTGGAAATGGAGAAGTTTTAAAAATATTCCCAGTAGCCCCCAGAACATGAAGAACGTACACATTTAACAAAAAGCCATACACAGAATCTATAGTTAAAAACTACCCAACGCTGGTGAAAATAGAGAAGATGTAAATTATGACATAATAGGTTCATAGATACAAGACTGAATGTAATAAAGATGTCCCTTCTCCAAAATTTACCTATAGATTTAATACATTTCCCATAATACTTCCAAAAAGATGTTTTTTTTGTAGGTTTAGACAAACTGTTTCTAAAATTCCCATGAAAAGGCTAAAGGACAAGAATAGCCAAAACAATTTTGAAAAAGAAGAATGAAATTGTAGGAATCATACCACCTGATTTTAAGACTTCAGATGAAGCTGTGGTAATCAAGATAGTGTGGTATTGGCAAAGGGATGGATGGATGGATGGATGGAACAGAACAGAGAATCCAGAAATAGACCCACACGAACATCGCCAATTAATTTTTGGCAGATTTGCAAAAACAATTACATAAAGGCAGGATAGTCTCTTCAAAAAACTGTATTAGGTCAGTTACACAACTATGTGGGGAAAACATCCATCTAAACCTCACAACGTATCCAAAAATTATCTCAAAATGGAGCGTATATCTTAATATAAAAAGCAATCCTAAAAATGTTGAGAAAAAAATATTCGTGACTTTGGGCTGGGCAGAGGGCTCGCTCCCCAACTTCATGTCTTGCAGAGTCTTTCGTTGTGTGTTTCTGTCCAGGAAATAACTGATGTGCGACTTCAGTGACGTGGCTGACATGACTAACGTTTACTGAGCACTTACTTTAAGCAAGGCAATGCTCTGGCTCAATCCCTACAGCACCCCTGCAAAATACATACTGCGGTGTTACTGTCTCATTTTTGGGTGAGGAAACTGGAGCATGGAAAATTAATTAAAATGCCTGGAGTAAATTTTATGGGCAGCATGACAATAAATGCCGTGATCTCTTTTTAGACCTGTGCAGTTGTTACCCACCTCTCTGTTTGGACATTCTGACCCTCTGCATCCTTCTTGAAAATGGAAATCACTGATTTTCATGGCTTCTGTGACCCAAGCCATCTACCTTTTTTATTTTTATTTATTTATTTTTTAAATCTGTGTGAGTTTTATTCTCAGGCCCTCACTGAGATGGGGTTTTTTTTTTGCTGTTGATACCAGTGCAATGTAACCCACTTAAATCTATTTAGCGCCATCTTGTGTCTGCAGTGGGTTTTATAGGAAGGAATGCTTTAAGCTTTAGGGCTAGGGTACAAAAATATCTAGTCGGCAAGTGTTTGATCACCAAAATACTATGACAAACAGGTGTGATCAGAAAGTTGAATTCCATTTGATGTAGACTTTCTGGTGACTTTCCTGCTCCAAAGTGAGAAGTCAGTAGAACCTTAGAGGGAAACAGATCATAGAAGGAAAACGTATAGACATTCTTACTTTTTTGTAGCAGTGCCCTGGCTGGCTGGGCTTTTCTGCAGTACCAGAGGCCCTCAGCCATTAGAGAGGAGACTATTCCCGGCTTTTCAGCCTTGTGGGAAGGGTCCCCCAGAGGGATGTGCCTTCCAGAGGCTGAACAGTCTACGTTGTCTCCCTTGTGCCATTAGGCTGTTTTGGAAGATGCTGAAGTCCACCTTGGATTTGCTTGTTCAGCAGTGGGACTCGAATGGTTGAAAAAGACTATGGTACAAACTTCCCTTCCTTGGAGATTTGCCAGTTTGTTTTGGAAGGGAGAGGAAGAAAGAAAAAGGGAAAGGGAAAAACAGGGCAGGATGTGCTGAATTCTCAGATCTCTCCCATGAAGTGGGGGCCGTGTCTTTCTGAAGGAGGGAGAGGTGAGCTGAGAGGAATAGGCTAGTGAAAAATTCCTAAAACCCAAGAAAAGCAGCTAATACTTTACATTATACAGACTTATTTGGTTACTTTTCGTGTATTTGTTTACTTTCCTAATATAGAAGTAATCGATGCTCATAATGAAAAACTGGGAAAACAGAAAGAGGTAGAAAAAAAAATACACCCAAAGAACATACATCCAATCAATGCCTAATATATCATGGGTTTTCCTTTCCGACTATGCTTGAAGATTTTAGTGTTTTATTGAATTATATGATGTTCATAATTTTCTACTTTTCAATTATTTTATCAGTTACGTTTTACAGGTTAGGACATAGCTTTGGTAAATGACTGTGTATGCTGAGTTGTAGAACTGGTATGTATTTAAATTTTGGTTGATACTGTGATATTGTGGATGATACCTCAGTGACTATCTTTGATTCATCCCCCTTTTTCCCTTTAACTTAGGGTTATTTCCTTAGTAGCGATCCCTGAAATCACAACGGCTGGGGAAGAGCTTAGAGAGGACTTCCAGGCTCTGAGCATAGACACACAGGAGCCTGAGCGTCCTGGCTGGAGGTGGACCCCGCCACTTGGTAGTGATGGGGCTTAGGGGCACGTTCTTTTACTTTCCACAGCCTCACTTTTTTCTTCTGTTGTATAGGGGTGGGTATTACTACCCACCGCACAGCAAAGCTCTGTATTAATCACACGTATAAAGTCCCCCTCAGAGCTTGAGACACTATAGGTACTAAATGGTAACTATTTTAAAAACAATTACAGCACAAAATAGCCTGATTATAGGACTTGTGCCAATTTTGCCCTGCTGCCAATAGTGTATGAAGTTACTTTTTTAACCTCTCCAGCAACTGGTACCTAATCATTTCTTTAAAAAATATTTTGGATAATTTAAATTATTATTATTATTAAAAAAATTTTTTTCCTGGGGAGGAGGTAATTAGGTTTATTTATTTGTTTGTTTGTTAGTTTTTAATGGAGGTAGTGGAGATTGAACCCAGGACCTCGTACATGCTAAGCACACGCTTTACCACTGAGCTATGCCCTCCCCCTCATTATGGTTTTAATTTGTATTTTTTCTATTATAGTGAGAATGAATAACTTTGTTATTATAAACCAGCTTGTCATCTCTTTTATGAAATGCTTTTGGCTTTTTTCTGTTGGCATATAGTATTTTCTTATCAATTTGTATGAGTTGTTTATACAATGAGTCATTCAAACTATTATATTTGCTGTCATATGTCCGTTTATCTAGTATTATATTTTTATTTCCAACTTTGACTTTCTTTGTATGTTACATCCATATTTCTCATTAAGATGAGAAAGCGGTTATAATTGTGATCTCTTCATTATAAATTCTGTAGATGCATTTTTATTGAGTCTAGTATTTATTGCAAATAATGACAATATTATGTATTCAGTTCTAGTGATCCTACAGCTCGTTATTTTTCATGTCTTATTAAATTTGCTTGAAACTCTGTAGCATGGTGTTAAATAATCATGGGATTAGTGGCCATTATTTTAAAATTATTTATGATTTTAATAGGACCTCCAGTGTTTCACCACTAAATAGAATATGAATCTGTTGTTTCCAAAAATATACTGTTTATTGTGTTAAGCACATGTTCAATTAATTTTTAAATTTTGAGCTTTTACATATTTAGGAGCATAATTTTTCTTGTGACTTGTTATTTGATCTGTTGGATAGGATAATAATGGATTTTTTAACGTGACACATACGTTTGGGTGCTTGGAATTAGTCGATACCTACTATTTTGTGTTTTGCTCTTTTTAATCAACACCATTTCATCTGGACTGTTTCCTATGACCTCCATACAGAGTTGTGTGGGGGAGTGTATAAAACATAAAAGGATGTAAGAAAGTATATCAACAGATTAAGAATGATTCTTTAAATTATGAGATTATGAATTATTTTCACTTCGTACCTCTTACTTTTAGTTTTCTAAAATGAGATATCCTACCATTACCAGGAAAAAAAGGTCTTGCCTAAAAAGGTCAGTTCCATGCCAATGAATTATGGCTGAAATAAGATTTAGGAAGCTAGACATGATTCAAGGAAGCCTATTTATTTAGAGTATGTGACTTGTGTGTGTTCATTATCTAGAATCCAAATTATTTTGATAGTAAGGGTACTGAAAAAAATTGATAGAGTTAATATTTGTTTTTAAAAAGTGGTAACATGGCTCGTATTTTCTTTTTGGTGAATAATGACCGTATTTGGTGACTGTATTTTCCTTAAAATTCAGGACTTGGGGTCAACAATTTTTTTTCCCCTGATTTCTGATGTTTTAAAACCTGAAAAATCTTTAAAAAGGATCACAGATAATTACTTAAATACATATTTATTCCTTACCTTAAGGATTCAGATTGTATTAGCTTAGCAGCTGGGACTTGTCTGACTGCAGGCTGGGGTACTAGCCAGGTTGCTTTTAGAAACTTCATGCATTCTTTCGGCCCCATATCTCTGCCCCGTCTGGAACTACACACAGATACAGAAACGTAAAAACATGCATTTATACATTGAAGCACAGAGAGACAACAATCACTGGATTTCGTGCCTTAATTGCATCTTCCAGAGGCCAGGCATAGCCCCTATTTCTTCTGGTGTGGTCAGCACTTTCCCATATGAGATTCTGCTAATTTCAGAGCTCCGACAGTCTCTTTAGAGGTGATTCTTAACATACAGTGCCCTTAAAGTATGAGAATCTCACTTGACATTATGAGCACTGGAGATGATATTTACATATAAAACCGTAATGTCGTCTTCTTTTTCTCTTCCCTCCTGTAGCTTTGGGCCAGATTATGTTGTATGTGGATGGGATGAATGGAGTAATAAACCACAATGAAACCATTCAGTGGCTGTACACGCTCATTGGGTCAAAGGTAAGAGAAGGTTATGGTTGAACATTTCATTCAGTTTGCATGTCATACACCCCTCTCTTTGTCACCCTCTCTGAGATGGTTTTGCAAAAGAAGTTCTGTTCAGCTTTATTCCAGCCCTGTCACAGGATAAACGAGGACTACTATTTTATAGATTAAAAAAAAAAAAACACTCAAATTGCAAAGAGCTTATGAATTTTTAATGCATTTAAATTTTTTTCTTTGAAGCTTTAATCAAAGGCTTTGGGCACCTCTGGTTTTTAATGTTTAATTAAAACATTATGCCATGGATGGAATATTCATCTTACATGCTGTATTTCATACTCAATGTGTTCAGTTACTTAACTATATATTTATATGTTGTACATTTGTATACGCATAGTTCTCTATATAGAAGAAATTTGAGGCTGCCTTTCAACTCTACTGTCGATTGACCAACATTTATTAAAAATGTACCCAGGCACCAGGCACCATAGTCGGTGCTTTTCAAGCATTATCGCCTTTAATCCACATGGAAATAAAGCTTGGTTATGAGAACCTATCTAATTTCCCCCTAGATCTTTTCCCCATGCCTTGGCTATGAGTCCCCACACTCTAGGGGTGCTGTCCCAATGAGGAAGGTCCTCTCTGCCACTCGGTGTCGTAGAGGCGGGTGCTGAAGCTGAGTGAGGCTCTGGTGTGGTCTTCTCTGGTTTCTCGGGTGGGGCCGCGGGGGACCTGGCTGGAGGAGAGATTTGGAAGAAGCAAGAAGGGATCCTGGGAGCAGGTGCAAGGGAACCCAGGCTGGAGTGTGGTCAGCCTCTGGGGTGAGGGTGGGGTGTGGCATTGCAGCAACTGCAGTGGGTAACAGGGTCGGGCAGGGAGGGCAGTGAGGGCCTAGGTGGGGAATTTCAACCTGACTTAAGCTGGTCACAGAATCAACATAGCTCCCTGGAAGTCCCTGCAGAACACGTGGTCATCCCAGGCTCTCCCCATCCCTGCGGTCACTGCCACCCACACTTTGGCGGGCCTGCCGCTGCTGGCAGGTACCAGCGCTGTGCTCTCGGTGAGTCACATCCCCTGGCCTTGCCTCTCGCGTTTCCTGCCTCCTAAGGACTCTGCTGTATTTCAGGAGCACTCAGCCTTGATCTGGCTTTGCTATGAGAAGAGATCTAGTTGAGGCTGTGTCTTCCTTCCACGTTTCCCAGAGTCCTAGTGATTGTGCCTGTGTGGGTCCAGGGTCCCTGTGTGGGTGGGAGGGCCTCTTCCCTGTAGATGGCGCTGGTGTGCGGTGCCCACTGGGTCTCTGGTCCTTGCTTGTCCCTTGCGTCTTCCTCTCCGTTTTCTTCTTCCCAGTATTAGTGATAGTAGAGGCCCCCTGCCCCGCCCCCATTTTATAATAGAAATGGCCATGGTTTCTCTCAGGAGACTGGGAATCTTTTCTTTTTCTCCTTTTTTTTTTAAACTTTGGCTTGGTTTTCAATGAAGAACGGATATGACTGTAATTTACAAACTGCTGTAGGTGACCTTACAGGCTGAGGGCTTATTCGGTGGATTTAGCCAGGCTGAGGGAGCATTCCTATCTCAGATCCTGTTTCAGTGTTTTCAGTTTTTCCCTTCCTTCCGCTGGGAACCTTCCCTAACCTTCATGTTCATTTGGAAGCTGCTCGCTCCCCCCAGGCTCTCTGCATAGTCTCACACACCCCCAAAACAGGGAGACAGGAGATTTTGCAATAAAAATGGACTCTATTATGGTCATGATAAAACACTCACAACCAGCCATATTTCCAAAAGAAAATAAATCCTAGCAGCTCTGCTTAATGATGGGGCCAGTGACCACCTTTCAGCTCATCACTGGAAGGGGGTAGAAGGAGGGCAAGATCCGGGTGGTGGTGGGAGGGAAGGGGAGACAGGAAGAGGCGCCAAGAAGAGGAGGACGGGAGTGGTGAGAGGAGAGACCACGGGCTAGGAGGGAAAAGAGGAAATGAGAGAAGGGAAGTGGGCCCAACAGGAATGCATCTGTCTGATCAGTAGATGGGGGGAAGGCTCGGAGTCCTCAGTGCTGTGACAGCATCCTGTCCGCTTCTCTTGGGAGTCATTCTGCAAAGAAAATGAGCACCAGGAGAGGAGCACACAGGGACTCCTTATTGCACTGCTGAATAACAGGGAGAAACCATCAAGTTAAAAGCCCTCAAAAATGAGTCTGTAGAGGTTATGCTCCCCTCTCCTTTCCCTGTGTAGCCCACGTAGTGTTTGGGACCCTGGGTCCCTCTCCTGGGTGGCCTTTGTCTGAGGTGGGGCGGGATGTTGGCTTCCTGTCTAGCCACTTGGGGCATCAGCCCTGGGTCAGTGCTGGTTCCTTTCTCCATCACTAAATTTCCCACAGGAAAGTCCATTAGAGTCTTCAGCTCCTGTGTTCAACACTGGGCCAGTTACTCTGAGGACAAGAAAATAGAGCCAAGGGTCAGCCTAAGCCTGGTGTTAGACAGAGGACCATGGGTGACGCTCGCAGCCCATGTCCACTCACTGTGATGTCACATAATGGTCTCGCTGACCCTGCAGGTGGCGCTGACTCCAGGCCTGTGGCCAAAAGTCAACAGTGACCGCAGCCCCCAAGTTTATCTTCAGTGTAGTTCTTATGAGATCACTTGTTCACAAAACCAATATGGTGGCCCCAGCCCTTCCCCACGATAGGAAGGACAGTGAGGAATCTGCAAGAAAGAATGGATGCACCAACATGACACCCTTAGCTGTCGAGAAGGAAGCTTCGGTCCCCTCCCTCTACACACAGATGCAGTGATACGGCCACAGACGTTTCCCCAGTTCAAATTAAGAATTCAGGAAAGCCAGGGGTCCTGGTGTTTTTTGTTTTTTGTTTTTTCGTTTTTGACTGAGAGTTAGATATCTCAGAACCTAAAGAGCAGAAACCTGGAGATCCTGCTGTTTTTGCCTTAAACAGGCTCAGAGTTGATTATGGAATCCTGGGTTAGAGAAACCTTGTCATTCTGTTCTCATAATTCTTCATTTCCCTTCCATGAAAGGCAACACGGTGTGGTTTTTGCAGCGTGCCAGAGGGTCATTGTGCAATATTTGCAGATATTTGAGACTCATCGCCAGGGGAGAAAGTGATGCATCTGCAGCCAAGTCGTTACTTTTTAAAAGAAAGAAAAAAGTGTTTTCAATAACATGTTTCATTCTATTTTCAAAAATCCATCTTTAAACTTCCCAGCCAGAGGTAAGAAGCCAATGCTCATCCCATGACTTTTGACACAGTATGTTTTTTTCCTCTTCACACATCTAGAAGTCTGATTAATTGGGGTAGGGTATTCCGCTTATACAGCATAGCCTTTCGTCACCCCAACGTGGAGAGTCTGTCTCTCTGTATCTGTGTGGAACCCCTCTAGCCATGGGTGAGGACCAGGGATCTTCCACCTCCTCATGGGTTCTCCAGGGACACGCCCTGATGTGGCCATGAAATCTGCCCTCTCTGTGATGCCGTCTCTGTATTTTTCCGTCAGCCCCATCGAAGCTGGTTCTTCCAGCTGTGCTCCAGGCTGCTGACCGCCGATCTCTAGACTTCCCCTGTACTGCGTGAGGGTGGTTGCGATGCCTGTGTGCCTCGATTCCCAGGTGGCCCGGCTACTAAGTCTGAATCGAGGGGAGCCCTGGCCACAGCCCCCCGTCACACACATCCACTCTCTTACACACCTTGGAGAGCTCCCCCTTCTCACACACGCGCGCACACACACAATAGGGACACTGCTCAGAGTTTCTTGTTAGGACAGTAAGATGATGGAAAATAAAGTGTAGGATGGAGTTGGCGTTGGTGAAATTGACAGGGCTGGGAAGCCTGGGGCTAGCCCAGTATCAAAGCTCTGAGGTGATGAGGCCAAGCTAAGAATAGCAGCGGAAACAGCATGATGAACATGTGCAGACATATTTGAGGAACAGCTTCCAAGGACTGGGTTTTTGCATGTAGAAAAAAATCAGAAATCATGGCTAGGGTCTTGGTTTTGAATCTGGGCAGCTATGAATCCGGCATTGCTTCTGGCAGGAGTAGAAAAGTTGGAAACTGGGGTTCGTTAGCAGGAAAGCTTTGACATGGAGGTTCTGAGATGCAAGTGGCGACCCCCGGGAGAGCTGAGCGGGTGCATCCGTGGGCCGGGAAGTGCTGCCCGGTCATGGAGGAGGGGAGGCTCGGTGAGCCCTTTGGTCTTGGTCACTGGCGTGTCACTGCTGTGCGATCCACTCATGACCCCCCTGCGGGTGAGATCTGAAGGGCTTCTTCATTTTTAATTTTTTTTGGGGTAATTAAACTTTTTATTTTTAGATAATTGTAGATTGACATATAATTGTTCGAATTAAGCCATAGGGATCCTGTGTGGTCTTTATCCAGTTTTCTCCAAAAGTAGCATCTTGCAATAAAGTGCTGCCGTATCACAAACCAGGATATTGAGATTTTGGTGCAGTCAAGAGACAGAATATATCCATCACGAAGAGGACCCCTAATGTCACCTTCCTCCTGTTCCCACCCATGTCCAAATCCCTGGCAACCTTTAATCTGTTCTTCATCTTTATACTTTGGTGATTTCAACAGTGTTATAAAAATGCTAGTCTACACAGCATGTAACCTTTTGGAAAAGTTGGCTTTTTTTTTTCACTCAGCATAATTATCTGGAAATTAACTGAAGTGCTTGTTGAGTTACATAATGTAAAACAGAATCCTAGCCTCGAAGAGTTGGCAAAGCCTTGCTCAAGATGCTCCTGACATTCACCAGCCACATTCCTGATGCCTGTGGAGGCAGACCAGGTGCCATTCCCTCCGACAGCCATTGTTGGACACTGGTGGGTCCTTTTTGGGACCCACCTCCACCTCTCTGTCATTAACCAAACACTGTGCACACACTCGCTTCCCTCTGGAAGCTCTTTGAGTATTTAAAGGCAGTCACCATGTCATCCTGTCCAAGCTAAACTCGATGGTTTCCACAGGTAGTCCTTGGGGACATGATTCGCAATTCCCCGTCAGGCAGGTTACTAATTTTTCTGTCCATCCAGTACAATCAATAGTAACATGGCAGGCTCCTGGGATACAGTATCACTCCTCCACAAATCCTCCCTCTGAGTTTAGCAGCATCTCTGGGTGCTGGCTCAAATCAAAATGATAATTCACTAAACCTCCCAGCGTGTTTTTGTTTTTGTTTTTTCTGTTTTGTTTTGTTTTGTTTTACTCATCCACATTTGCCTGTTTCTTCCATTCTCCATCTCTGTGGTTGATTTTTCACACCTAAATGAAGGGCTTTGTATTTTTCCCCATCGATTTCAGGCCAGAGTTCCAGCCTCAAGATAGTTTTGACTTTTGCTTTGGCCGTTGATTATGTTAACTCTTAATCCTAGTTTTATTTAACGTAAATTTAATAAGCAGAGCTTCTGCGTCATTGACTAAAATGTTGACAGAGGCAAGGAACGTGTAAGCCAGTGCAGCCTGCAGGTCAGGGTGTTGGGGTCATTTTAGTGAAGTTACTGACAAGACACCAAACTCGGTGATCATTCAGCCTTTCGTCGCATTCACAAAGGAGGCTGCATCTGGTGGTCAGGGTGAAAATTTAGGGTCAGGCACATCTCTGTGATCCTTCGGGTGGATTATTTCTGTTCTATAAAATGGAGCTAATAATCTGTAAGATGGGATAGCAGTGAAGGATATATAAAACCCTGAGCATTGTACCTGCACCTGAGTGCTCAGAGTTGTGAGCTAACAACTCTTTCCTGCTAGTCCGCCTACCTCCCACCTCCTGATGAAAAAGGGAGATGCGCTCAGCTTGCCAGGGCCTGCTCACCTGGAAACTGCTGGTCTTAGATGCTTCCGTCTCTCTTCTAAGTGCTCAAGAGACATTCGTCCAAAAATCCTCTGGAGCATATAATCCAGGATCAGTAGTGGGTTTAGAAAAATGTAAGATATAATTTTTCTTCATCCTTAATCCTTTACCAGAAATTGAGGCAGTGAACTGTTTATAGGTTTTTGGCAACTCTTCTGTTCTCTCCCTGCTGTTTTAAGGATTACCAGTCCTAACTTTGCGTTGTGTGAGGTGCCTGCATTATAACTTCTCAGAGCATCAAATACTATGTTTAGTAATTCTTAATGGTATCATGAAGGATTCCTTTGATTAACATGTTCAAATGTAAAAAAATGAAATAGTGACCGTCTTGATATGAGTGATTATCTGAACTCCTGCTCTTATTCTGAAGAAGCACCATTTGTACTGTTGTTGGAGGTACATAATTTCCCAAGGTTTTTAATCTATGCATCTTTGGATCCTCACGTTAGAAAACAGAGGTTGGATGTCTTCATTAAAAGTCATTTTACCTTCAATAGAACACTCATTAAGATGGCCTTACATCTGGCTTCTATCCAGGAAAGGAAGGCTTTAGGCTTTAAAAATGTTTCCAGGGACTGACATAAAAAATATGTCTTGCAAGGGTTAAACGTTTATTCACTCTTTTTTCTTCTGGGTTCATTTTGGGCAGCTTCTGTTGACTTATCAAGGTAATTGGTTCTGTGCTCACTGTGTTGAGTCCTCCTGATGAACTTCTTCACCTCTTACAATACTTTTTATTTCTAGCATTTCTGCTTGACTCATCTCTATAGTTTTCCTCTGCTGAAATTTCTCATCTGTTCATGCATGTTGTCCACTGTTTCCACTAGAGTCTTTAACATATTAATCATTGGGAATTTTGTAGGTTCAATGTCAAGTCAAATCTGCGTCTAGTTCTGTTGATTGTTTTATTTCTTAACAGCAGGGGTGAAGAGTTGGGGCCTTCTTGCTTTTTTTTGGGGTACATCTTGTAATTTTGGGTTGAAAGCTTGCCATCACATATAGGACGGAACAGAGGTAGGTAGTGTTTATGCCTCTAAATGGGCACGTCTCTACCGCTAGGCTATTACAGTGGAGAGGTTGTCAGTCTGGTCATGGGAGCAGGCTTGGGGTTTTACTGTTGCTATGGTTATCTTCCTCCATGCACCACCAGTTTCCATGTTCCTTAAAGCAGTATCTTATGCTTGAGGTGAGGGCTGGTTTGCCAAAGGGTTTTTCTCAATGTCCATTTTTCACTGTCAGCTTTAGAGCTTTCCTGCGTGTCTGGGCCTTGGAGGGGATCTCTCTTTCCATGCTCCTGCCCCTCCCCTAGTGGAAACCTGCTGTGGGTTGGTGCTTAATGGACTGGACTCTCTCCATCATCCTTGATCCACATTGATCTTCAGCAGGGTCAGTGTGCCTGGGTCTTTGGTGGGGCTCCCTCAGTGATGCCACACCTCCCTCCATAGTAGGACACCTCTAAAGGTCTGGGCTCAGGATGGTTTCCTGTCCCTTCCCCAGCAGCACAGGCTTATTCTTTTCCTTTCTACACCGCCTGTGCAGCGGGGGCCACAAGATTTGCTGCCCTTCCCTCAGAGAGGAGAAGGCTCTGGGTGTGGCTTCCTGCCTGTCCAGGTGGCAGTGGTGGCTGCTCCCCTCCTCCAGTGAGGTGGTTGCTGCCATTCTGGTTATCTGGCTGTGCAGCCCCCAGACCTGCACCCTGGGGAGTCTTACATCTCTGTCCCTGCCTGGGTCTTCCTCATGGTGCCACGGAGGTCATGGGACAGCACCTGTGAGGGCTGCCACATCCCACCTTCCTTTGCATCTGTAGTTCCCAGGGGTTCCAGACTCTTAAGATCATCCATGCTTGGCCATTAGCAATTTGTTAAAACTGTGATCTAAGTTTTACTTACTGCTTGGTATGGTGGCCCCGTCTTTCTTCCCTCCTCTGCCTCAGATGGGTCATTGCTGTGTTCCATCTTTTCTTGGCAGAAGGGAAGTCCCTTTTTAGGGTTCAGGCTACTTGGTTACCCTGAAGCCCCAGCTCTCCGATGGGCTCAAGGAAAGCTGATTTTAATGATAATGTGGCCTTTTTTTATTGTTCGGTTTGGAGCCACACTTTTTGCAGCTTTCTAAGTAGAAGGCAGAAGTACCATTTTCTATCTTTAAAAACACGTTAAATAAAATACCATGAGATCTACTCAGCCCATAAATTCTATCAGATTTTTATGTTTAATCTTTCTAAATTCCTTGAATGAAGATGTGTTTTATTAATAGAAGTTTGGATTAAAACTAATTTCATGATGCAGTTAATGGTAACAGACTGAAGGAAAAACAGCTAAAGTTTATTGGTCTAAAATGAAAACTTGATATAAATAACCTTTAAAAACTTTTACTGAATTTTTTATGATTAGAAAAGTAATATATTCTCTCTGTGTAAAAATTTAGAAATACAAAAAAGTAAAAACCATTTGAAATGCTACTACATAAAGATTAATTTTGTACATTTCCTTCTAATTTTTTTGAAATTTCCTTACAGTTAACTCAAAATATAGTATAAACATTTTCCTGTGTTATTATGGTATGTTAAAAAATAACACTTAATGCCTGTGTAATATTTAGTCATATGAATGAATGTACTATATAATTTGATTTTTCTTATATTATAAAATCAAATTGTTTCTGATTATGTACTATATTCAAAGAGCTTCTTTGTTTCTTCATGAAAACATATTTGGTGAATGAGGTTGGGTTTGAATTTCTTCCATGTTTATCAACATCTCATTAGGTTAGATTTTTAAAATTCCACAGGTTTTAATAGCAGATTTAAGTAACATTTCTGTCAGAGATACTGTGGGTACAAAGCACCAGCCTCTCCTTTAGGGATGTTGTTCTCCTGCTGATTATTGGGCTGTGCACACCCAGAAAACGAATTCTCCTTGATTTGATCTCTTGGATACCCTCCCCGAGGACAATCTCAGTGGAAGGAAAGAAAAAAAAGAAGTTTGACTAGTCATTGTTTAGAAAGAAGGAGAAACCAGGGTTTCAAGCCAGGCCTTACAGGAGCCTGCTTGCTGAGGTCCCCATGGTCCAGGATGGGTCTCCAGCCACAGGGCTGGAACAGCAGTTTCTTCATCCACTCTGCGATGATCGGCTTCAGGGAGCTGATTTTGTGGTAGGAATCACAGCTCTCCAGAGGCTTGTTGATAACCCAGAGTGACAGCTTACTGATTTATGTCGACATGATCCCCAGGAATGGGAAAAGCAGGAGCAGGGTGGGACTTTGACCCTTCTGCCCTTGTAGGGCTTGTGGCCCAGGACTAGCAGCCGTGTTCTAGCAGCTGGAGAGAATGGGAATGGGTGGTTCCATTACGGAATAAAATCTGGGGGGATGTAAACACCCCAGAGTAGCCAGTGTGCTGTTCCTTGGGAAGAGACGTCCTAGAAGAGGTGGATGGACAGGAGGACCAAAAAAGCATAGACTTCCTGGGCCACCCCGGGAGTAGCCTGCTGACCCAAGTCTGCCTCCGCCAGCGCTGCTCACCCCCATGCCTGCAGCCTCCCGCCACCTGCCAGTGCGCACCTGCCCTCCTGCTCCAAGGAGATGTGCACTGACTGCCAAACTCTTGCTAACAGCTCACCATTCCGGAAGTTTGGTTGTTCTCCACTGTCATGTTTCCAGCGCTGGTTATTAACGTAAGAAAGGATTTTAGCATTGATTATTGTTCGGAAAAGAATGTCACATTCCCCCAAGGCTTTTTATTTTTGCACCAGAGGGAAAGATGGGGTTCCCCATAGTATAGTAGAAAAAATCAGAGCGGCCTGTGTTTTTCTTGGACTTCCTCCGGAAATTCGCTGTGTGACAAGTTGCATAGCCGCCTAGAACATGAGATTTTGCATCTGAAGATGAGGATGTCACTCAGTGGGAAAGTACCCACCCTGGTTGACTTCCCTCCTTCATTTTGCAGATACTGTCAAGGCAGTGTTTCGGTGAGGGTTTTCGGTAATCCTTAGCCATAGCAGAGTGGATTTGTATTACCTGTTATCAACGAACTCTTCATAATTACACTGAGTATCCTAAGGGAAAGTCAAGAAAAGTGGACTTTTTTTGGTCTTGTCTACTTTTAGTCATTATTCGTTGAGGAAATTAAGCCCCAGGATTTATCTCAATAGAAGAAAATGTTCACTTGTGGCATTACTTATTCATTTGACGTTTATTTAAATTATTTTTGAATGATCTTCTATATTTTACATTCTGCAAGATTTCCTACCACTAACTAGTAAAAATTTAAGGGCATCCCAGCCTTGCACTCAGCTACTACATCAGTCACCAGGTTGATTCCCTTTCTGCAGATTGCAATGGGTCATAAATAGGCTGGCCGTCAGGCCCTGAGGTCACAGCACATGGACCTGGTGCAGGTGACCTCCTGTCCTGGCAGATGTGTCCACACCGCTCCCCCACAGACACCTGAAAGCCGCGGCTCAGAGCTCTGTACTCAGGGGATGTATTTGGGTCCATCCTTTACCTCACTTTGCAGACGGTGTCATAGAAGGGGAGAGATTTGGAGCCCAGGGTATCTGTTTGATAAGCAGTTGCAAAGCCCTTAGGGCTCATTGTGAGCTTGTTGCTCAGGAATTCCGAGCTTAAGTATATGCCTTAGGAATAAAATGTTTAAGAAGTCACTTAAATTTTGTTGTTGTCGTTAAAACACTCAGCACGTTCTTAGTGCTGGTGAGTTTGTAAATAATGAGACAAAGCTTTATGGATCGAGTTACCTTACAATTTCTAGTTCAGTTTTAATAATCAGCAGTCAGTTCTTTAACATATTTATGCTTTTTTGGAGGAAACGACTAGAATGAAGCATGTCTTTCTAACCCTCTTTGTAATTTAAATCCTGAGGGTTGGAAATTGTTTTCTTTTCATGGTTGCTGAGTTTTTAGAAGAGGAGTAGGAATTTGGAGATTTGGGGGACTAATTTTATTTCTACTTAATAAGCAGCATATTTGACCTGCTAAGTCTAGTTCCTGGTTTTCTCTAAGTACAGTTTGCTTTTAGGTGCAGAATTATCGAGAAACTGCCTTTCATACCTTTCCCATCCATCTGGTACATGCATTTTGTTTAAAACCTAGACACCCCAGTTCTGTACAGGCTAACCCCAAGCCCTCCCTGTGGGTTGACCCAGAAAATTAAAAAAACAGAACAAACAACAAAAACTGCCAAGCACCGCGTGGACATCATCCTCCTACTCTCAGTCCCCGCCTCCTTGATACGGTTGGGACACTGGAGTCTGGACTTGTTCCCGCAGTCTGGGGGCTTGGTCCTCTGACTGCAGCTTGACCTGAGAAGTGCTACGTCCCCGGGCCGTCAGGCGTCCCTGTTCCTCTGAAGACTCGTGGCCTCGTGTTGTGCTGTGTAGGAGCAGAAAGTGAAGGTGACAGCGCAGCGGAGGGGAGGGCTCAGCCCAGCTGCCCCCAACGTCGAGAGCACAGGTCACAGCGGGCTGCGTGTTCCTGTCCTGGTACAGAGGGGTGTCTCGGATTCCTGTTAGAACCCGTGATTTAGCTCCATGCTTTTAAAACAATGTAACACGTAATTTATTATAATGGACAGCACTAAAATAGAGTTCTAAATTTTTTAGAATGTGATTATAGTTGACTCTTGAATTACATGGAGGTTAGGGTCACAGACTCTCCAAGGAGTCAAAATCCGTGTATAAATTATAGTCAGCTCTCTGTATTTGGGGTTCCTCTGTATCCGCAGTTCTGTGTCTACAACCTTGGATCATGTGCTGCTATAGTATTTACTTAAAAAATTTTCTTCTTATTGAAGTGTAGTTGATCTACAATGTTAGTTTCAAGTGTACAGCAAAGTGATTCAGTTACACATATACAAACATATATATATTCTTTTCAGATTCTTTTCCATTATATGTTATTATAAGAAATTGAATATAGTTCCTTGTGCTCTACAGTAGGTCCCTGTTGTTTACCTATTTTGTATATAGTAATGTGTGTTGTTAATCCCCAACCCCTAATTTATCCCTCCCACCCTTTTCTCTTTGGTAACCATAGCTTGTTTTCTATGTCCATGAGTTTGTTTTTAGTTTGCAAATAGAATTTGTATCTTTTATTTTTTAGATTCCACATATGAGTAATATCATATGATATTTGTCTTTCTCTGTCTGACTGACTTCACTCAATATGTTCATCTCTGGGCCCATCTATGTTGCTGCAAATGGCGTTACTTACTTTCGAAAAAAAATCTGTATATAAGTAGACTCATGTGTTATTCAAGGGTCGACTGTATATAAAAAGTAGGTAATGTCCACCCCTAAAAAAGTGGGCTTATTCGTGTAGTCAGGAACCCAAAGATTGTCCCAGGGCTCTCCTGCTCCCTGGAGGCCTAGGAGGCTGGGTGGCCTGGCCAGCTCTGATCCTGTCCCATTGACTCTCCTCCCCTCCAGACGGGCTCTGCTCTGGGAAGTGCCCTCTGTCCTCAGCAGCCAGGCTCTGAGGGCCTCCCACATGGGCACCACCCTCAGGTGTCAGGTGTGGAGGTGTTCCGGGTCCTCTCTGCACTGCAAGACAGGGCTTGCTTACCCCCTCACGGACCCTCGCTGGGTGCTGGGCATCTGGAAGGCACTCAGGAAATTGAAAGAAGCAGCAGAACCTTTTGGGACTGGGAGGGGGCCCATGTGGGCTCAGCCAGCGCACACCCCTCCAGGAGCTGAATTTGTTCCCCCGTAGGCTCAGCACGTGGCCGCTCAGAGCCTCTGCACGTGGGGCATTCGCTCCCCCAGTGTGTCGTTTGTCTTAGAACCACGGCCTTGGAGGCTGACTCCGTGTTGCCCTGTTTAACTCTTTTGAGACTGGTTGCTTTATCTTCCCAAGCGATTGATGCGCCAGAAGAATGAGAATGAGTTCTTACTGATTTTCCCCCGGTACTAGAGGGATAGGCAGGTGTGCGGTGAGCCTGTGAGTCCTTGCAATGAGACCCCTCATCAGAACATGCAGAGCTGAAATCTTGGCTTTCGCTGCCACAGTTCTTAGAGAAGCCTCGGTGTCTGAGCCGCGCAGTAGCATGTGTCCTCTTGTCCCCACCCTCCTCCTTCGCGATCCTCGCTCCTGCTGCCCCGGTGGGCCTGCCTCCCCTCCTCCACCACTGGCCTCTGGTTTGCCTCTTCTCCGCAGATGTGGACTGGGGATCTCCATGGCCTCCACTCCTGTTAGAATGTGTCCAAAGTAAGCTCAGTGGCACCCAGTGTGGATTTTCAAGAGCCTTGAGATGGAGCAGCGTGTTTGGACTTGGAGGAGTGGATGCATGACCTCCACTGTGGCTGCTCCAAGGCTCTGGAGGGTTCTGATAGCATTCCAGATACTTGAGGGCATCAGAATAAGTGGTTTCTGGATAAATGAGGGCTTGATGTAGAACTCTTGAAGTCAGGTACTTTTATTGCTTTCAAGTCTATGCAGTAATTAACATTAACTGAGGCATTTCCGAGGCGGAGTCCTGCTGGATGTATTTTGATGATTAGTTAGGGCATGTTTGCAATTAGTACTGTTCATTTCCATAAAATTAACGTGCTATTGCTCTTTTTTTCTAAAGTACTTTAGCTACCTGTGATTAATTTTACATAGAAAGGCTTCCAAATGTACATAAATGCAAACTTAGACTCAGTAGCAGCCAAATTCATAGAAACCTAAAATCAAGAAACAGAAGAGTTTAGGGATTTTTTTTTAAAAAAAACATAATTTCAGTGCCAAAAGATCTCTGTAAGCAGAGCCTTGATAGCAAAGGAGCAGACAACATGAATAGGCGTGTTGAGACGAACAGAAAAAGAAGATTTTGTGAGAAAAGTGGTTTCTTCCCTAGAGAGGCTCGTCAGGGAGAGAGTGGCTGGGAGATTCTGGGTCCCTGGGACCACAAAGATGCCCAGAGGGAACCTGGATGAGCCGGGCATGTGGGGGCCCTGCTGAGACCCGCGGGTGGGGAAGGGGGTGGGCTGGGCACCTGCCAGGTTCTTCCCCACGAAGGCACTGAGGAGGCTTAAACCACATAATAACAGTCCACCCGCTGAGGAGGTCGTCAAGCCTAGACTTGCTGAGTTGTTTTATTTACTTGAAAAAATGTTTTCAGCTCTGAGTGTACAAAGATAGCACAGTTCACTGTGCCATGCTGCCCCCCAGCCTCGCGGTTGTTGAGAAGAATACTCTGGACTTCAGTCTGTTCCCAGTCAGGGAGAGCGGAGGACCAAATGCGGGACTCGGGTTGTCAAGGTGAACGTGCTCAAGAGCTCAAAGCCCTCGGAGGAAGGCAGCTCCCTCTGTGACAAGGACGCCACCATGAGAAGCCCGAGGCCCCGCATGGCCTCCGAGCAGCGGTGGCTGCCCTGGCCTGGCTGAGGCCTGGGGTGTAGTGGGGCGTGGTGGCGGCAGGCCCAGGGGGCTTGGTCCGCACACGGAAGGGGCTGCACTGGCACAACAAGCCTCCACGCAAGGCGCCCCGCCGGCCTGCCCTCCACGTGCGGGGCTGACCCAGCAGCTCCTCAGAGGCAGATCCTGTTTCCTGTGTGTCAGAGAAAACCGCGTCTCTGCCACCAGGTAGCTTACATTTTGGTTGGGGGGCTGACAGAGGAATATCTGGTTGACAAACACATATGTCAGTTTCAGGTCCTGATAAAGGATGTGAAGGAAATAAAAACAGGGTGATGTGAGTGGTCCAGGGGCTTCTTTAGATGAAGTGGCCAGGAGGGGACATTCCTCTGATCTGAAAGGTAAGGAAAGGCCAGACCTGCGGTGACTGGTGAGGGACTAGCCAACAAGAAGTCTCCAAGTCATGTACAAGCTTCAGGATGTGACACACGTTAGTCACATGACGAAGGAAAGGCAGGTGGTGGGAGCAGCTGGGTAGAGTCAGAGAGCTCAGCCAGGCCTGCAGGAGTGGCTCCCACCCCGATGGGACGCAGAGTGAGTGGCGGGTTCTGAGTGCCAGGGTCACTCTCTGGCTGTGATTTGGAGAGTGGACTTCAGGTTGACAAGCCCAGAAGTACTTGGGAGGCTCCCGTGGTGGTAGGGTGGACAGGGAAATGGCGACGTGGATGGAGTCAGGGGCAGGGACAGCTCCTACAGCCCCGGCAGACCGAGTCATGGTGGGGTTGGGTGGGAAAAGGCAGGGGGACTCCCATGTGCACGTGGCAGATGGCGGGGCCTTGTCCTGAGACGGGGACTGTGAAAGTGGTCGCCAGGCTGGAATGAGCATGAGGGCAGATCACAAGTTCTCTTCTGGCCATGTTGAATTTGAGGTACCTGTGAGTATTTGAGTAGTGATGTCCAGGGGCCAGGCCTGCAGAGCATTGAGCCACAGATGGGTTTTAAAACTCGGCGCCTGGATGAGTGCATCTAGAGAGAGTGTGTGGGAAGGGAGCAGGGACAAGCGTGAACGCCGAGGCCGTCCCACACCTAGAGGTCGAGCTCCTTAGAAGGAGCCAGCAAGAGTAGGTAGGAGACAGTGCAAGGCCATGGCAGGAGGAAATTGTTTCGGGAGGGAGCGATTAATTGTGTCACGTACTGCTGAGAGTTGAGCTAAAACGAGTGTAGAAAAGTAAGCATTGGACAACATGGAAGCATCGGCAGCCTTGACAAGAGGAACTGATTTTGCATGGTGGTGATGGAAGCCCGACCACACTGGGTGGAGGAGATGGTGGGAGGTGGAGATGGGGAGTGTGGCAGCTCTTTTGCGTTTTCCTAGAAAGAGGAGCTGAGAACCTCAGCACAGGCTGGAGAGAGATGTGGAGTCAGGGAAGAGACATATGGTTTACTAGGGAAGTGTGACAGAGGAGAAGGGCCAAGGGGCAGAGGCGGTTGTGTGAATTGGAGAAATGACTTGGGTGGGTGTAGTTTTACACTGTTTCCTGTGGTGGGCGGGATGCTCCAAGTCCCCTGTAAGGTCAATGTGTGTCCCTAGTATTTTGATGTGAGCAGGTGCCTACAGGAGGCGCTGGGTCTTTCTTGCCTGCAGAGCAAATGGAGAGCCTGGGGCCAATTCTCCCCAGCCCCGATGATGGAGGTGAGGGGACGTGGTTGATCGGCTGGTCACTGGGGTATTCATTCATTCAGTGAGCAAACATCACTGAGCCCACTGTCTGCCAAGTGTAGTCCCGGGCCCTGCAGACACGACGCAGATTAGCCCCTCTCCACTTGAAGGTGCTTTCTGCCCCAGGGGGTGATGGGACACTGCCCACCCACCTGCTTTCAGGGGAGGAGCAGCCCGAGGAGGCAAGTTGGCTGTTTCTGGGACATAAGAATCAAACCTGTTTCCAGGAGGTGGCTGGTGTGTGAGTTCCTTGAGGAGGGGGTTCTTGAAAAGAAGTGGGGTGCAGGAAAGGAGACTGTGGGTGCAGGTTGCAGCAGCAGCACTTGTGGAGAGCTGACCTGAAAACCCCCAAGACTGCCGGTCCCTGCAACCCCTGGCTGGCTGAACTGAGTTAGGATCTGTGTCAGTTTCAGTTGGGAGATTGGGGAATTTCTCCGGGTAAGTGACCTGTGGCCTATGGAAGGAGGGGTCTCCTGGGCTGCATACGGTTCCTCACGAGTGCGGTGCCCTGGGCCCAGGACTGCCAGACCCCAAGGGGCAATTTTCAGAACTTGGTTCAGGTCCCTGCTCACTGGGCTCGCTGTTGTGACCTTGGACAAGTCATTTAACCTGCTGTGCTTGCTTCCTCACCAGAAAAATGACCTACTCCAGATAAAATGAAGTAACTGACCACCTCATTTGTTAACAGACTACTGGGGTGAGCTCTGGGGCCAAGGGTTCGAATTCTGGGTCTGACTCTAGTTGTTCAATCTTGGGCGGGGTACTCTGTGCCTTGGTTTTCTGATCTGTGCAATGGGGATAATACCGGTGCCTGCCTTCTAAGGCATCCGGTAATCCGCGTAATTGCTAAGAAGGGCGGCTGGGCCGTTTCCAGCGCTGGATGCCAGCTCCTGTTAGGACGGAGCCTTGAGGCGTTCCCGCCGTGGCTGAAGCTCCACTTTGGTTTTCTCTTCTCTGCGCAGTTCCGCCTGGTGGTGAAGACGGCCCTGAAGCTGCTGCTGGTCTTTGTGGAGTACTCGGAGTCCAACGCGCCTCTTCTGATCCAGGCCGTCTCTGCCGTCGACACAAAAAGAGGTGAGTGGTCCCTGCCACCAATTCATCAAAGTAAAAGTGTCCAATGGAAGAGGGTGTCCATTTTTCACATGTTCAAAGCAGACTTAAGAATGAACAAAATTCCCTTTGTGTGGACCTCCCACTGCAGGAAACATCTATTTTGGGAGAGTAGGTATACAAAGATTAGGGATGGAACGTGGTTTGACAGTGAAAGAAAAACCCTCCTGGGCTTACCCAGGACAGGTCATCTTTATGCTCTGTTTTCAGCCCCCGCGACTAAACACACAGAACCAGCTCCCTCTCCTCTTTTCCCATCACGTTGGGATCCCTCTGGCTCCCTCCTCTCCTCCCCTCACACGTGCTTTATTGGCTCTGACCCCTAGAGGTTCCTTGAATATCCTCCCTTCCGTGTATCCTGTGCGCACACCATCTCCCACCTGGCGTCCCTTGCCTCCCTGAAGTGCTGCCTCCCCTCCCCTCTGCCATTGGAGGATTCTTCTAAAACACAAATTTGGTCACATCATTCCCCATCTAAAACCTGCCAGTGGCTTCCCAGTGCCCAGAGGATTAGGACCTGCCACCCCCATCTCTCAGCTAGCCTGCACCACACCCTCCCTCCCCCAGATCAGAGGGACAGTTGCTTCCACAGCCTCGTCCCTGCTGGGTTGTTGTCCTTGCCTTGTCCCTCAGGAGTGTGCACCCTGCTCGAGGGCGGGACGTCTGTGTCCTCTTGGTGTCCCAGCACCTGGCTGGCCCCCAGTGGGCAGGCCTGCCCTACGTTTTTGGCGAATGAGCTTTGGATTTGACTTACTGAATAGCATGCCGTGGCTCCTATAATATTGTGAAGCCTGAAGCTAAGATGGGGTTTTTTGTTTTGTCATTTAAAAAAAATTTTAGTTTTTGTCCCTCAGTAGGATGTTTTTATTAATGTTATTGTCCACCAAGAACAAAAACTTGGTAATATTAATTTTTTTTCTTTTTATGTTTATTACAATAATACTCTCTATAGAAAATTTGGGGGAAAATAAAGACCATAAAAAAATCACTTCTAATCTCACCAGACAGAATTGTTGTTAGTGTGTATTTCCTTATGGTTTTGTGTGTGCACACACACGTGTTTATGTACAAGTCAGCCGAGGTACAACTGTCAAAAAGAAACGAGAAGGGGTAGGGTTATAGCTTAGTGGTAGAGTGCATGCTTAGCATGCACAAAGTCCTGGGTTCAATTCCTGTTATCTCCCATAAAAATAGAAAGATTTTTTTTTTTGATTCCACATATGAGCGATCTCATATGGTATTTTTCTTTCTCATTCTGGCTTACTTCACTTAGAATGACATTCTCCAGGGACATCCATGTTGCTGCAAATGGCATTATGTTGTCGGTTTTTATGGCTGAATAGTATTCCATTGTATAAATGTCAAGGGGGGTGGGGGGTGGGAAGAGACAGACAGGGAGTTCGAAATTTATAGATACTGACAGGCATATGTAGAATAGATAAACAAGATTATACTGTATAGCACAGGGAAATATATACAAGATCTTGTGGTAGTTCACAGTGAAAAAAATGCGACAGTGACTATGTGTATGTTCATGTAGAACTGAAAAATTGTGCTCTACACTGGAAATTGACACAACATTGTAAAATGACTAAAACGCAATAAAAAAATGTTAAAAAAAAAAGGAAGGAAGGAAGCAAGGAAGAAAGAGGGAGAGAAGGAAGGAAAGGAGAGGAAGGAAGAAGAAGGAAAGAGAGGCCTGAATATCCCTCTCTGATTCAAACCACTTGTGTCTCTGACTTAAGCGTCGCCCAGAGACCCACATCCAGGGCTGAATCCAAGGATGAAAGGAAGAGACTTACTAGTTACTTTGAAAGTTTGACTAGAAGTTAATGAAGGCCATCTCGGACCACCAACTGGGCTCCTGCACCTTGCCCACGGAGCGCACAGGCAGAGGTCAGCCCCCAACACAGCGGATTTCAGGCCGGTGGTGAATACAGGCCTTTGTGTGGGTGTGTTGCAGAGACAAACCCTGGTGTGTGGTCAGGGGCTGTGAGTCTGGAATAAAGAAACCAGACCGGAGCAGGTTTCTTTCTACCACAGCTTGCTGCCATCTGAAGCATGAGCAGAAGACCCTCATGGCCAAGAGCGGATCAGTGGGACCTCCTGAGAACCCTAATGAAGGCCGCCGGTGGCTCAGAAGCCAGGGTTGGCTTTCCCAAGGCTGGTCATTGAGGCTTAGGGCTGAAGGTGGGTATTGGGGAGGAGAGTGAAGCTGGTCCTTCCATTCATCCTTGGAAGAGTCCTACTCCATTCCCCAACTCTGGGGGTTACTTTAGGACAATTAGGGGACTCTTTGTTCTCCTGTCCTAAATGTCAGATCACCCAAGGGTACAACCCATTAAAGGGTACAGCCTTCTCATGACCTTGAGCTTCTCCTTTGGCTTTATTGAGTTGGGAGCTCATAGTTTTCTTCCTTGCACTGCATATTTCACAGAGGGCGTATTGTGGGGGTCGAGGGGTGAGCCCAGGGCTTGGTACCCCGCCTCCCAGACTCCACCTGCAGGCTGAATCAGAGGCTCTCTGCCATTCTCTCTCCCCCAAGACAAAACGTGGGCCATCTTTTCCCAACTTGTAAAAATTTAAAATCAAAACAGCTAGCAGATTGTTTTCTCAACTTCATGATTTTTGCCTATAAAATTTCTTAAGCTTTTGGCAAGGACTGTCATCTGTCAGCTCCTGAGCATGAACTGCTGAGAATAAAAAAGGAATAATGGGAAAACTTGGATGTAGCTTATCATGGGTGGTTCAATAGCATGTTTCTCTATGGCATGTGTGGTCTTGGCTGCGATTTTACAACGCACACATATAGCATCACCCTAGGAAAATTGCTCCTGAACCCTATGATGGAATTGAACACATAAATATGTCATGCTCTTCTGCCGAGAGAAGCATGACTTCCAGGTGTGTTTCCATCTCGCAGGTTTAGAAGCAGCTCTCCAGGCCTCCTCTCAGCTGGATGGCAGAGTAGATGGAGGTGCCAGAGGGGACTGAGGGCCAACCAAGTATGTCCATTTCTACACCAGTTTATAAATGAGCCATAAATTGTAGTCCTTAAGATGGCTTTAGACTGCTTCTTCTGGGGGATAGGTGGAGAAAGGGCCTGTTAAAGTATAGACTTTTTTTTTTTTAATAGAAAGGAATCTTTTTTGGATGATGAAAACCCTCAGGTTTAAAGAATCAGCCAAGAAAGCCAACAAATGAGGTACAAGTCCTCAAAAATTACTGCCACCTACAGCACATGAAGTTGTCCCAGAACAAGTTTCTCTGGTTGCTTTATAAACACACATCCCACACGTGGGTTAACCAGAAGGGTTCATTCTGTGAGCGTGGACAGATAATTTGCTGTTTGGCCAAGAGTGGGCCAGTTAGGGAGCAGGGTTAGAAGCTGAGGGATCTAAGAGCATCATAGGGTCCAAGTGCATAACTCATACATCATGATAAGTATGTATGGATTAGTGAAAATTAAAAGTGCCCCAGTTGACCCAGGCAGTTGGCACTTTGGCTCAGGGGCTAGAATGAAAAGGTGGACTTGAGTTAGCCTCTGGGCCACAGCTCAGTGTCACACCTGTCTGCTCAGACTGCTGGGACATCTTCTCTTTTGCCTGCATCTTCAAGTCGCTTTCCCTTTCTGGTGGATGGGACCGGGCAGGAAGAGAGAAAGGGAGTGAGCGCTTATGGAAGCCCCTGGGAGGGCCTTGCTTTGTCATGCCATTTTGCCACCATTAGAGACTTCCTTTCCTGGGGACCTTCCCTGTGGAAGTCAACAAGGAGCTAATTGAGAACCCTCGCTCCCCCGGGCAAGGTGCCCTTTCCCTCTGACTCTGTGGGTTTGCCTCTCAGAGAGAGGGTAGGGCAAGGGAGCAGACTGGGTCACTCACTTTGAAATTTGTCATCTGTCTTGAGTCCTGCTAATTTGGTTCAGCACTGCTTTTGAAGAGGTTCCATTTTTCATTTGAATGCGAGGTGATGAGACATGACATAATTTTTAAACATGTGTATCACACATGATTAAGAGGGAGAAAAGACCCAGCCATCCTTTCAAGCCACCCTGTATCTTGACTTGTGTCCGAGGATACACTGATCTGTGAAGAATGCGCCAGGCGTGGTGGAAGTTAGAGGCTGACAGAGCTCGCGCTCTGTCTCCATTGTTCCTCAGAGCAGAAGGATACCCGTGAAGTGTGTTCATCAATCGTGATGAAAGGTGTGGAACGTGCTGCTAGGACCTGTGTTTGCTGGATATACTTTATTATTATTATTTTTAATCGTTGCTGCATTTCTTTCTTTTTACTTCAAAGTTTTTTTTTTCAATTGAAGCATAGTCAATTTACAGTGTTGTGTCAGTTTCACGTGTACAGCCTAATGTTTCAATCATACATATACACACATATATTCCTTCTCATATTCTTTTTCATTTTCATTATAGGTGACTACAAAATATTGAATAGAGTTCCCTGTGCTGTACAGTAGGAACTTGGTGTTTATCCATTTTATGTATAGTAGTTAGTGTCTGCAAATCTCAGACTCCCAGTTTATCCCTTCCCCCCACAACCACCCACCCCCACCCCCCGTAACCGTAAGTTTGTTTTCTATGTCTGTGAGTCCGTTTTTGTCTTGTCAATAAGTAGGACCTTGTGTTTGACTGTTAGACCAACTCACGTACAAGGTGTTGTGCTAAATATCTTATTTTCTTTTGGGTTTAATACAGAGACCTAGTGGGGGAGTAAGAAGGGAAGAGGGTATTGAGCAACTTATTCTGTGCTCATTTATTCTGGTTAAGAGAGAGGCACAGTGGTTTGCGGGGAAGAAGGGACTGGCCTGGGAGCCTGTGTGGAAGGCCTGTGGGTCCGTGTGGGTGTCCCCCCGCCCACCCCCACCATCACAGTTACGGCTGCTGCTGCTTGAGTGCCTGCCATGTTACAGACACTGTTCTAGGCGTTTTTCATATAAAAATCATTTGCTTGACAAATATTTGCATGCCAACCACGTGCTCGCAAATATTAGAGAAAAACCAGGTTGTCACACAGCCTGTAGTCACTCCGGTGTTGGTGTTTGGAGGTGGGGGAAGGGGAGGGTGGGGCTGGAGAGAGACGGACCATGATGATGAGGAAGGGGCGGCCCCTGGTGCGCTCCATCAGTGCTAGGGGAAAACGAGGAAGTGCTGTATCTCCGAGGCACCGTAGGGTGGATACGAGCCTTCCAGTCTAGGTGCATCTCCTGAGCCTCTGTTCATTCCACTGCTTTGGGGTTCAGTTTGTTTCTCTGCTATGTGAAGGGGGAAGACTGCATCGTTTATGATTCTAATATAGGCCCACCCCTGCCCACCCGTACACACACACAAGCACAGTATGGGGCAAGCGAAGGTGGTGGTGGGGGTGCCCTGGACCACTTCATTCTGACAGGTGGCAGCTCTTGGGACAGTTACAACTGCTGGTGCTTAACGCAGGCCAGCTGGAGCCCTGCCGGGGCTCTATGTGTTGAACCAGAACGTTTCCTCCCCTTTGTTCTTCCAAATAGCTCCCATTTTCTGGTCCCCAAACAAAAGCACGATCCTTCGCCTGTGAACTGTTAAATTATCAAAGGAGAATGAACATTCATCCCAATAGGGTATGAATATATGCACGTTTCCGGACTTGAAATCCTTAAATGGTAATAAGGGAATCAGATATCACAGTGAAGAATACGTTTTTTAATTAAGTCAGTGTTTGTGTGTTTTCATTATAATGGATAAAATTATGTGTGTTTCTGCACATGTGAGGGAGAGAGAGAAAGAGAGTAGAGGTTACAGTCTGGCCACCTGCCTCTGTCCAGGATGCCTGCCCTTGGCCTTTCCTACCTCAGGCCCTGATTGGCATCTTTGGCTCCAAAGTAAGCAACGAGGAATCAGCTCTGGGCCCCTCGCACCACTGGGAATTCTTAGCATCAGTGCTTTCTCTCCTGCAATCTTCCCTTAAGCATGAGAATGCGTGTTTTGCACTGAGGTTGGGTGTGCGTATGGGTGACAGTGACAGAGTTGCCCTCGTTATCAGCACAAGCAGAGGCACTTGGGATGTTTGAACCCCACCTGGACCGTGAGACCCGTGACCTGCTGACCACACTGGTTGTCTTGAGGGTGGAAACGGTAACTTGACTGGGCTTTGAAGAACAGGTGTGGACTTCAAAATCGTTGGGTGGCAAATATCAGCAAGAAAGATAATCCAGCCACGAGCAGGCGAAGGATCGTGCTTTTGTGCTCAGAGTTACAAAGGGTCAGAGACACTCACTCCATAGGTCTGTAGTTTGGACCAACTGGGCAACCAGGCCAAAGAAAAGGCTTTCTGCTCACTTGCTTAGAGAGCCAGCAGATCCCTGCGTGAAACTGCATCTGTGTCTTTCACATCATATAGCGGGTACCTGTTCCTTCTTTAATTCTCCTGTCTTTTCTGACTGTGAGCATCTGCCCCTCTGGCTCTTTTAAAACTGCCCCAGCTTCCCCCACCCCGTGCCCTCTCAGAGGTCCCCCTTCTCTAGGCAGCCGCTGCTTTATTGAGCATCTGCTGTGTGCCGGGCACTCTACCAGGAGCACAGGGATAAGGCAGATCCCATTGCTGCCCTTGGGGACATTTTGTTCTCAAGGCCAGAAAGTCAGTTCCAACATAACCCATCCAAGAACCAGCATTTGGCACCCACGGGTTTTAACGTATTTCAGAATTTACTTTTATCCGTGAAAATAAGTTTGAGATCTCTATGGAGAAAGCAGGACAGAACCTCGGGGTCCACACCACCATGCAAGGGCAGCACTTCACTTCAAATGGTTGTCTCCAGCATAGGAAATCTTATTGGGGTGTTACGTCCCCTTTGTGGCCTTGGTCTTGGCTGGGCGGTCCTGAACGTGGAGGGTTTTCCTGCCCTCCCCTGAGTCCCAACCTTCATGAGCCTCCTCCTCCGAGCCCGGCTGAAGAGCCACCTCCTGCACCAAACCCTCTGTGACCGTCACACTGCGGGAGACAGACCTCACTCGCTGAGTGACAGGCTCAGCTGAGTGCTGTGCCTTTTGAGTGCTGTCACTCCGTACTGACATGTGTTCTTATGCTTGTGTCTAACTGCTCCGTTCCGTTATAAACCTCTTGAGGGCAGCCTCCCATAGACCCAGCTCCTGGTACCTGGTTATGGCTTAAACAGTATTTGTGCCTTGATTGAGTAAAGACAATATACTTCTGCTCTTGAAATGTTTGCTAGACAGATGTTTCACGGTTATTGTTTGGAGTCCATTGCTAGAGTGATTCCAAAGACCTGCATCCTCTTTGCTTGCAGGAGACGGACCCACGGAGAGTAATGATAAAGGATTTCCACCCTCGGAGAGTGAAATGCATTTCCTAAAAAGCTGCACGTGAATGGAGTTTTTAAAAATCACATATTTAGTATAAAGGGGACTTTCCAAGCAAATTGCTAGGCATCCTGACAGGCAGAGTAAACATTTTCAGGTGGACAAGGATGATGTGCTATATTGTGACCTAATTAGAAGCATGTTCAAGTCCACCCTAAGAATAAGTGTCATGCTTTGAAATTTGGAATTTGAAAGACGCAGCCGTCATTGGGTGATTAAGTCTTTGGATAAACAGTGATGTGAGTTGGATAAAAAGTGTTGAATTGCTGTTTCTAATGATTTTTGTTTTACTCATAGGAGTCAAGCCCTGGTCAAACATCATGGAAATTCTGGAGGAAAAGGATGGGGTCGACACGGAGTTGTTGGTTTATGCAATGACGTTAGTGAATAAGGTTGGTTGGCGTTTGTTGTGGGTTGAATTGTATCCCCACCCTACCCCCCAAAGATGTTAAAGTCATAACCCCTGGTACCAGGGAATGTGATCTGATTTGGAAATGGGATCTTTGCAGATATAATCAAGTTAAGATGAGGCTGTTTAGGGGAAGGAGTACTGATCTCAGAGGGCTGGTGTCCTTATAAGAAGAGGGAAGGAAATAATGTAGAGGGAAGACAGCGTGTACACACGTCCCAGAGGAGGACAGCCATGTGAGTCAGGGACAGAGACTGGAGTGATGCGTCTCTAAGACAGGGAACCCCCAAGAATGCTAAGGACTGTCAGCAGCCAGTCGGGTGAGGCAAGGATGGGTCCTCCCGCAGAGCATTCGGAGAGAGCATGGCTATGCCGACACCTTGACATCACACTTCTAGTCTCTCAAACTGTGAGGGAATAAATTTCTGTTGTTTTAAGCCACCCAGTTTGTGGTACTTTGTTGCAACAGCCCTAGGGAAACAGTATATGTGGAAAGCTAAAATTTGCCCTCTGAATCAGAGCCACATCACGTGGACCCCGTCGTGGTGGCTGGAACCTGCTTCAGCGTGCTTTTTTTGCAAGACAAAACTCTTTGCACCCACATGTGGTGTGTGTATGTGTGTGTGCATGTGTGCCAGTCACTTACATGTGAAGGCATACATGTCTGCAAGCTTTCTCTGCTTTGGTCTTCCTGCTAAAACCAGAAAGAGGACAGTGAGAATTTTCCTATCAAGATGGCCACCTTAAAAAAACATTTTTCCGTAAGAATATAGGGGAGCAAGGTTTACTCGAAGGAAATGGTTCACAGCTGGGCAGAAAACAAAGCAGTCTTATTCCGCGGCTTATGGAATTCTGGAGATCAAGCCTTTGACGGTTTCATTTGCAAAAATTTTCTCCCATTCCGTAGGTTGTCTTTTTGTTTTACTTATGTTTCCTTTGCTGTGCAGAAGCTTGTAATTTTCATTAGGTCCCATTTGTTTATTCTTGCTTTTATTTCTATTACTTGGGTAGACTGTTCTAGAACATTTTTTGAGATGTATGTCAGATAATGCTTTGCCTATATTTTCTTCTAGGAGGTTTATTGTATCTTGTTTTATGTTTAAGTCTTTGATCCATTTAGAGTTTATTTTTTGACTGCTGGTGGCAAGGTGAGGATTCCTGAGGGCGGGTCCCTTCCTCCATCTGTGATGATGACCTCCCCTTGTGCTCCCATTCCTCCTGTCACATCCCGCCCTGGTCACTAGCTTGTGGGGCAGCTGCTATGTTCAGTGTCTGTCCTGAGAGATGTGCCCTGACCGTGGGTCCCCCGCTGACCTGGGACAGCCCTGCTCTCAGGACTGGTGTCCCTTCATCCCAGTGCCTGGGTCCCTTCCTCATTCATAATCGAGGGAGGGTGGGTGGCTGTCTCCTCCCTCAGCCCCAGGCATCGCATCAACTCCCCCCAGGGCCTCCGTCTGGTCTCCAAGCTGCTGGGTGCAGGCCTACAGGATCTACTGCAGTGATGGTTAGTTCTTCAAAAAAGACCCCGAATCTCTTCCTGAAATATAACTGGAGAAAATTCCCCTGTTGAACTGGGGACACATTCATAGAAAGCAGCATAATTATGAGAAGTAATTCTACTAGGTAGTAAAATGTTCTACAAACTCTAAGGATAAAAACAGTGTGGCCCTTATAGGTTATTACCAGATATTAAATCAACAATGCTTCAATTAAAAAAAAAAAAGCAGTGTGGATCTGACTCTTTCCTTGGCAGACAGTTGAAGCAGAGAGGCTCTGAAATAGACCTCGGTGCACAGGACAACTCACCCTCGGGTCGAAATCCATAGGGGTGGTTAGCTTCATTCACGACTGGGAGAGGTTTTGCTAAATGGAAATAAACAAAAACATGCTTTGACCATATGCCAAAGTACATTTCAGATAAAGAGTTCAATGTAACATATCAAACTGTAGAAAAATGAGAAGAAACTAGAGGTGAAGATGAATTGGTCTCTGGTCAGTGAAGGATATTTTAATAATAAAACCAGTGAAAAAAATTCTGAAGCAAAGGACTTAAATATTTCACCATAAAAAACTATAAAATAAGGTCTTATTTGTAAAATGGAAACCACGAGTAAAAACTAAAGGCAAGTGACAAACTGGGAAATTGTTTGCAAAAAAACTGGGCAGAAGGTGATACTATTTTAACAATATTAAGAACCCAGTCAAAAAATGAATGACGTTAACCCTCCTAAGATGAAAAGAAATATACAGTAAAACAACGGGCCATTTCCTCTGGGTCACGTTGGCATTGATTGCTTTTTAATGAAATGCTATTTGTTGGAAAAGTCACAGGAAATTTCCTGCAGTCCTGTTGGAGAACTGGGCACTACTTTTCTGTAGGATAATCCTAAGAATTCTGGTTTCATTTTCAAATCTGCTTGTGAGTTGACTCCACCAGGCAATTTTAAAGCTATTTTCTGTTGGTTTTTTTAAAATGAAGGTCATCAATTTCATGTCATTTTCAGTCACTGGCATTGTTTTGGAGAACACTGAACTCGGCAAAAATGGGATTCTCACTCTTGCGCAGTGTTTTCGTTGTAATGCTATCTGTCTTGGCGGTAGAGGCCGTGCCGGGCTGTTCTGATGACCCCAGCAGTGTCCACATGGCCTGGGCATTCTGCTGCCAGTCACTGGCGAGGACCCAGTGCGTGTCACACTCTCCTTGGCACCACATGGCACCCAGCATCCAGGAATTCCTCGCCTCACTCTTTCTTATCTAGCAGTTCTGTTTCATCTTTTGTGAGCTCTGGCCCAGGGGAAGTCCAGGGAGGTCCCGAGGACATTACTCCAAATGTCATCCTTTCGTCATAAAGGGCAGCAGGCCATGGGCACCCACGCTGGGTTTGTTTTCTTTTGTTGAATTTCAGTCATGTTTAGTCAATGAGTAAAATCTTCTGAGATCCCAAGCGACGTGATACACTGAAATGCTAATGGGAGTCTGGAAAAAAATTTCAGCCTCTGAAATCCGGGCAATTATATTGCTTTTCTAACTTATGTCTCAACAGAATAGAAGATAGGCTAGTAACATGGTATTTTAAAAAATAACGTTTTTGTGACAAAACGAGGGTACTGAATTCTAGCCCTCCTCATGGTTCTGAGACTGAAGTCTGCTCACTTTGTTAAACAGGGACCTTAATGAGGGGTTTCCAAGATCCATATTTATCCCCCCAACTCTCCTGCTCCTGCAGCCCATGTTCAATTGTCAGAAGATGCCAGGGAGCATCAGAAACTCACCATGTCCCACTTGTCTTCATCCAGCTGAAAACTCCTTAGTGGGCATCCCCCACTTTGGGGGCCTCACATACTGACCACCATGTAGAATCAGATGAGGCAGGTCGGGGAGGGGGCAAGTGATAAGTAACTATGGGGCTGGCTTGGAGCATTTGGGGAAGGACCACCCCCCACCCCAGGGGCGCTGGGGAGAGGAGCTACTCCAGCAGAGTCAGGGGGGTGAGTAACCTGGATGGGATTCCCTCTGAGTATTTGCTTTCAGATTTTCATTTGATTGCTTTGTTTAATCACTGTACAGTAAAATTGGCTTTTTTCTTTTGATGTTTAGCTGTGTAAGTTTTAACACATATATGGTTATGGGTAACCTTCACAATTAGGATATAGAACAGCTCCATCTCCCCCCAAATCTCCTCATGTTATCCTTTTTTTTTTTTTTTTTTTTTAACTGAAGTACTGTCAGATACAATGTGTCAGATTCTGGTGTGCAGCACAGTGTCCCAGCCATGCATATACAAACATTCGTTTTCATTTTTTTCTCATTAAAGGTTATTGTAAGATATTGAGCATAGTTCCCTGTGCTATACAGCAGAAACTTTTAAAATCTATTTTTGTTATAGTGGCTAACATTTGTAAATCTCAAACTCCCAAATTTACCCCTTCCCACCCCTTTTCCCCGGTATGCTATCCTTTTATAGTGACAACCTGAGCCCCTGTTCATACCCCTGACAACCACTGATTTCATTCTCCATCACTGTAGTTTTGTCATTTCAAAAGTGGGGATCATCCACGAAGTAACCCTTTCAGGCCGGCTTCCCTCACTCAGCACCGTGCCTTTGCGAGCATCTCTGTTACTCTGTGTATTAATAGTTCGCACCTTTCTGCCGCTGTGTAGTGTTCCAGTGTCTAAATGCACCCATTGGAGGAGCTTTGGGTGTTTGCAGCTTTTGGCTTTCACAACTAGTGCTGCTGTGAACGTTTGTGTGTAGGCTCCCACCACGCTGGTTTTATCCTACAGGAAAGATTCGATGGAATCAGTGAAAACCCAGGGAGAGGAAAATAAAATGTCCTTTAGGACAGAGATTTCTCCCCCTGAGAAGCTGTCAAGATTTACTTGTCACAATGCCTGGCTAGACCAGGCCTGAGAGAGACCAAGGAGGAGGTCCTGAGTGTCTTCTCAGAGTAAGGACATCCAGAGACATTTGCCTCTCAGACTTTCCTGGAGTGGATGCCACCTTTGGCAGAAGTAGCAGTGAGGGTCGGGGCTGAAACAGGAGGGCAGGGCCCAGGAGGGGTGGCAGTGTTAGCTGAACATGTTGGAGAATTAGCTGAAAATAGGTGAGTGCGTGTCTCTTGGCTGCAGACCCCCCTCCTCGTGTGTATTTGCTTTGGTGGCAGACCAGCATCCCTGCCACCACGCGGGAGAGGTGGTGGGGCGCGGGTGTGGCTCAGGCCTGTATTTTCACCCTGAAAATGATGATTCCTCCCCTCCCCCACCTTCATTGCCCTCATTTATAAGATAAGGGGCTCAGAGGAAGTCACCTCAAGGGTCCTTTCAGTTCTAAGCAGAAGCCTGGTTTGAGATACCATCCCTCTTTTAAGAGAAGCCAAATTCAAAGAGAAGTTGGCTTTTTCTTTCTGGGGTTATCTTTTGGTCTCTTGGTTGCTGCTTTGAAACTTCTCACGTTTTCCTAAATGTTCTAAACGGAGGGGAAGGCCAACTAAATTGAAGGAAAAGGGAATCATTCAGTTGTCATAACTCCAGCTGTTGGTGGATTGATCTTAACAGGAGTTTCTGATCACTGAGTATGTTAGTTTTTGACTGCTGTGCAGCAAATGCCACACACTGAGCAGTTTGAAGCATCTCAGACTTAGCATCTCAGAGTTTCCATGGGGCAGGGTCCTGGCACTGCCTCGCTGGGTCCTCTGCTCAGTGTCTCTGAGTGCAAGGCTGCAAAGTGTCGAGCAGGGCTGGTGTCCCGTCTAAAGCTTAGGATTCCCTTCCAAGCTTCTGCGGTTGTTGGCAGAACTCACTCTCTTGCAGCTGTAGAACTCATGGTGGTGTGCTGCTCCTTCAGGGCTGGTAGGATCCTCTCTCTCCTAGTCTCTGAGCTCAGAACAGTCGTAAACCCAAATCCACTGTTAAATGGCTCACCTGATTAGGTCAGGCCCACCCACAAAGCTCCCCCTTTGACTAACTCAGGATCAACTGATTTGGGCCCTTAATAACATCTGCAGATTCCTTTCAGTTTTTCCATATAACATCACCTAGTCATGGGCCTGTCCTGCCTACACTCAGTCGGAGGGGACCGTGCAGCACCTGAGTCACAAGGGGTGGGATCTTGGGGTTCATCCTGCTCCTGCTTAACACTCTAAAGAAGTCCTTTCTCAAGTGAACTTGTCATCTGTCTTGTTTCATCGCATGTTGTTATAATTGTGGCCACTGCTACCATGCAAACCATGCCTTGAGAGCCTTGGGACAATCCCCTAAGACATGTCTGTGCCCTGTTCTTTCTTCATCCAGACCTTGTCAGGATTGCCAGACCAAGACACCTTCTACGACGTGGTGGACTGCCTGGAGGAGCTGGGCATCGCGGCCGTGTCCCAGCGGCACTTGAGCAAGAAAGGGACTGACCTGGACTTGGTGGAGCAGCTGAACATTTATGAGGTAACAGGATCTGCCTTTTGTAAGGTGTCCTACAGCTTGGACCAACGTCAGAGGCAGAGGTGAACATACTCTAGATCAGTGGTTCTGCATGTGGGGTGGCAGCATTCACAAAACCTGGGAACTTCCAAAAACTGCAAGTTCTCAGGCCCCACCCCAGACCTGCGGAACTAGCAACTCCAAGGGCGGGCCCAGCAGTCTGCGTCACACGTGCCTTCTGAGGGGGGAGGGAGGGAGGTGCAGAGATGGTGTTCTTTATCCTTCACGGGGGCAGAACCTCAGGCAGGGCTCTGTATAATTTGTAGGATCCAGTCCAAAATGAAAATGCAGAGAAAAAGTGCTCTTAAAGACACTAAACAACTATTCATGTTCTTCTGCCTTCTCTCTCGCCTCCTCCTGGTGTTTTTTTATTTGTGAAAAATGTGTACTCATTGAAGAAGATTTGGAAAATACCAGAAAGTGTAAGAGAAAGAAACCATCCACGACTTTATTACTAACCATGGTTAACATTCTGGTCTGTTTTTCTAGCTTTTTTGTATATGTAGGTGTATGTTCTTAACTCTGGGGATAATAGTCTATACACAGCGTTGCGAACTGAATCTTTACTAGAAATGTATTGGAACCAGGCTCTTTTGTCATGGAATCTTCTTCAAGAATGTCATTGTATTAGGAACATAATATCCTGTCTGTATGGAAGTACTGTAACATACATGGCCAGTCCCTGTTTGTTTGGATTTAGATTACTTCCGAGTTTTTGCAGTTATAAATGTTGTTACGACGAACAGCTTTATTCATAAATGTTTGTGCACAGCGGGAGTCCTAAGAAGGATATTTCTCAGCTGAATGGCTCCATTGTGATCTTCACTGGGTAGAAATGGAGAGACTATTTCCTAAAAGTTACTGTCATAATAAGTGACAAGCAGAATTATCTCGTTACGATCTCAGGCGAAGTCAGTGGAAACTGAACCAGAGATAGTTGGTGGCAGAGAGTCGAGCTCCCCACGGCTGGCCAGTGCTCTGTGCCCCTGCTCTGAGCAACTCCTCCTTTAACCAAGCCTCACTTACCCAGTTACCCGCTCACACTTCTGTGTTTCATTATCACTGGCATGGCGGGCAGAGGGGTATGTTCTTATGGCTCCTAAAAGAGAGGATAAAGAAAGAATAAAGTAAGAATACTAAAGATGGAGAAGGCAGGGACTAAAGATACTTGGTTTCCAAGAAGGTGGAAGAAGGACTTTTCCCAGTACACGAACCTCCCTTCCTTCCCCCTCCCACCTGCTCAGAACTCCAGCCCTCAAGACTCTGCTCAGCCAGCGGCTTCTATGGTCACAGCTTGGGTTCTGTGTGGTCAGTGTTCACGAGAAGATCGCATAACGCAGATGAATTTCCCAGCCCGCACACCCACCCCGGAGACTACTTCCTGTTCCCAGGCTCTCTTTCTCCCAGCCTACCTGACTCTCCCGCTCCCTCCCCATCTGCCCTTTTCCATTCAGTCCTGACTTTTCAAAAGATGTTCAGTATTCACCATCTTCCTTTTGTCAAATGGCATTTGTGTAACATCTTAGCATTGAGTACATGTCATTCACAAACGTAGCACGTGTGTGTCTTAACGAACACAGAACAAACACCCAGTGTGATGCTTAATTTTATGTGTCACCTTGACTGGGCCATGGGGTGCCCAGATATTTGGTCAAACGTTATTCTGTGTCTGTTCGGGTGTTTTGGGATGAGGTTAACATTCAGATGGGTAGGTAGACTGAGTAAAGAAGGTTGCCCTCCCCCATGTGGATGGGCCTCATCCTGTCTGTTGAAGGCCTGAATAGAACAGAAGGCAAAAGCAAGAGAGAATTCACTCTCTACCTGATGCGAATGAGCTGGGATGTAGGTTGCCTGTTACCTTTGACCTCCTACTGGAACTAACAGCATTGACCCTCTTGGTTCCCAGGCCTTTGCACTGCAGATATGGGAACTTCTCTACCTCCATGATCATGTGAGCAGGTTCCTTATACTAAATCTCCATGCATGTCCTATTTTTTTCTGTTTTTCTGGAGAGCCTTAACTAATACACTCATACATTTCAGAACTAGAATATTACCAGTGACTTGGAAGTGTCCTTGGTAGCCCTCTTTGGTGTCATCCTACTAACCCCTAACATAATTCTCTTTTTTTTTGTTTAAAGAAGGTAATTTTACCTGAAAATGGCTTACTCTGTCAGCTAACACAGAGCATCAGATTCTCAAAGAGGGGTTGAAAAATCTGAGCTCTTGCTATCTATAGCAGAGCTACACTAATCTCCCTAGGCTAACAATTTTCAGAATAGAGAGGTGCCAGAGAAGCAGGGCGAGATCTGGGACATCCCTTGTGACTCCCAGGTCTTTCTTTTTGTCCATCAGACATGTGCTTTCTGACCCAGAACAATAGACAAGGTCTCCGGGTGTGGTTCACAGGGCACCTCACCCAGCAGGCAGAATTCAGTTAAGAAGCATCTCTGCTATACAGCCCAGAGGGCCATGGCTTATAAACTCATAAATTCTGTGTGTATTTCGTGTAGCTAATCTTTAGCCGATCCTAACCTGCTGAGGGCATTCTAGACACAAGAGCTCTCATTTTAGCACCTGTCATCAGACTGTTTATTAGGTAGTATAGTTATTAGTGTATTTATGAAAGATTGGATGGAGTCAGTGTCTTCTCTCTCTCCCCAGAAGCATCACTCCTACAGAAGGAGTGGAGGGATCGCCGGCCAGCTGCTTTAACTCCTTCCTCCCAGTCGGTAGCGCTAAACAACATACTGTTGAATTTTGTCTTTTTATAAATGGAACTGTACCATCTGTGTCCTCCTACACTTTGGCTTGTTTCTGAGACGTACCCGTGTTGTCGTGTGGAGTTCTGGTTTGTTCATTTTCACTGCTGATGAATATATCCCAATTTATTTATCTTCTCTTCTCTTGATGGATGTTGGCTGGTTACAGTTTTGTTGGCATGACGACACTACCACGAGCATTCTTGTACTTTTTGTGTGTGTGCAATATTTTTTAGGTTTAAGTATCCGTTTTTTTCATGTAGCTTAGTAGTAGTATAAAGATATAGACTCAAAGAAATGTTAATAGCTTTTGACATCCATTAAGAATGCTCAGATTGTTGGATGTTTGATGATATTAAATTATTTTCAGTGGGACAGTAGAAGGCTGGTTATGGTTTTTAGAAATCCTTATCTTCTAGGGATAAATACTGAATATCCTTGGATGAAATGATATGGTCTGGGATTTACCTAAAAAAAACCTCTGCCTGTGGGGTCGGATGCAGGGAGGTAAATGAGACAAGCATGGCCAGGGCAGGTAATTGTTAAACTGTCATAGATGGTGAGCACATAAGTCTTTATATTCTTCTCCATACTTTGTATATGTTTGAAAATTTTCACAAAATTTTAAAAAGAATAATTACGTCATTCAGTGGCCCCAAACACTGCTGGCAGTTGTCACAGATGCCAGGAGCTTAATCTGCCCCTAACTGCTTTCTTGGTGACGGCGCAGCGGGTGCAAGCAGTCAATACTAGATTCGGAGCCTCCTCATTCCTCACCTGGTTCTGTAGGCAGTGTTCTGAATTTGATTAGAAGAGTTAGAGTGTATCTGACGAGGGGTCCGGCAAACAGATACTCCATCACTTGGGTGAGATGAGAGATCGATGAGGACATGGCTGGTCTCACCTTGTGTTCCGTGAAGGACACTGACTGCACTTGTAGTTAATTAGATCTGACACCACAGGTTCTGAGTAAGTCTCTTGGCAGGGGCTGTTCTCCGCAGGTGTTTTCCAGCTCTTAGTGGTCTTAGTGGACTCCAATCCGAGTGCTCCCTAGAATCTGAAGAATCTGGAACTGCCACCGTGGCCCGACATGAGAAAGTGTCTCTTCCTGTCATCGGCGGACACTAGTGATGCTGAGATTCTTCTTGTTAAAAACACACACACACAAAACCATGAGCAAAGACCAGCCCCAAATTTCACATTTCACTGTTCCTGACTGCCAAGCCCAAAGCTGCTCTTGGATCTACTGGGATTCTGAGCCCCATTTACCACCTCCAGGCATCTTTTTCTTTGTTTAAGGAGGTGGATTTTTTGTTTTCATTTTTGAGGCTCTGAACTTTAGACAGCCCTCATTGAAGTACATTTTATGGCACTGCTTTGATAACTTTTCAAGATTTTCTTTTCACTTAAGCTTTCCAATTCTCCATCTTCCTTGACAAAAGGCAGTTAATTTGTGTGCACACCATGTGCTTCTCTGAAAGGAACTGTGAGTGGAATGCTGTTTGATCCTTGGATCTCTGAGGTTAGACAAGGAATTAGAAATATCTGAACTCCACTTTTCCCCCTAATCATATCATTCCAAATGTGAGTAATAAGCAGAGTCAATACTCCAGGTCAGAATAAGTCCACATGGTCTAGAGTTTTTGTTTCCAAAAATGAAAAACTTACTGGCTAGTGATATTTTAAAATGCTGTGCTTTGCTGGGTGTATAATCATTCTCAGACTTTGCCCAGAGAATGCCATTTAAAGTGTGAAAGTGGAGATGATAAAAGTGATCAACCAAATGTAAAATTTCTTGCTTCATTTTTGCGGTGATACTGCAGAGGGTTCCCCCAGGAAATAGACTTTCCGGCCAGATTTTATAACAACAGCTTTTTCTAAGCTTTTATCAATTCTGACCTCAAACCTCCACAAATTATGTCTGACTAGTAAATTCTAGGGGAACAGAATAGTCAAAATATTATTAAATTGTCTTCCTCTATCTGGGAGATTGTTAGAAAATGTATCTGGCACGTAGAGAGAAGAATTTTCATTAACTTGATCTTACATAAAAGCTCGAGCTGGAGGAAACTGGTGATGGAGCAGATAAAAGGCGGCTGCACTCCTGTGAAACAGTCATGCGTCTCAGGCACCCATCCCTGTGAACCTGAAGAGAGTGGCCAGCCTGGCCTCGACTTTGCCGAGCTCAACTTGCTATGTGAACACGAATGCCAACACTTGGACGTAGGGGATTACTGATTTCACAGTAGCCAGGTGTAGACAGGCGATGTGTAAGCCAGGTCGTGTGTGGTTAGCTATCTGGGACTTTATATTACTTCTCCATTCCCTCACTTGTCCTGACTGAGTTGTGAAATGTGCCCAAGAGCACCCACAGGACTGGAAAATATGCACTTTTGGGGGACATGGGACCATGTGACTCCTTGGGTGCCAAGTCAGAGAGACTGCTGGACTGGGTTGGGCCTGGTTCCTGTGGGCTGCGAGGTGGCCTGACCCACCAGTTTCATATGATAGAGGAATTTATGGGCATCCTAGGCCCTTTCATCTGTGGGCACAGGTGGGAAAGAATGGTCGTGTTTATCGAGTACCAGCCACAGGGAAAGCCCTACCCTAGCTGCTTTACATACATTAGATATGTTATTCTTACCAGAAACCTACAAATGTGATCCTGTGAGGCTCCTTTGGTGAAGGAGAAAGAGACAGCAGTTTGACGCAGGTCACGTCTGGTCTGCTAGTGGCACAGCCAGCCACACACAGGGCTAGTCCACAGCTTGTGTTCTTCTGGCGGTCTAGCTTTTGAGAAGGTAGGCATAAAAATAATTAGAGAAGCTGGAGATACAGATTAGAACCTGGGACTAGGAAGACTGGGAGCCAGTAATGAGATCAGTGTAGGAGCACAGATGGTTGGTGTTAATGTGAAAGGAGAAGGCTGTTTGGAGGATCCAGGATGGGGAAGATTGAGAGATGGCCAAACTGGACAGGGCACCACCCAACTAGGAGCAGGGCTGCGATATCCCTTGAAAGGAGGTAGGAGTGTGGGGCCATTTGGCTCAGGTTTCCACCTGAAAGCTGAAGTGGTCAAGTGTAACGCAGTTACTCTTCTGCACAAGTGTGCATTGCTCTTAGGAAGTTAAAAAAAAAAAAAAAAAAAAAGAACACCTTAATCCTAGAGGTCTAGTCTATTTCTGGTCTATATTTTTGTGACTGCACATGCAGGCTGCCTAGAGTAACTGCAGGCTCCACCCCCACGGTACCCAGGCTGTGGGCAGTCCCCGGGGAGCTGCGGTGGCCCGGGGCCCACGGTGCAGGTCTTGCTGCACCAGGCCCCTCCAGAGACCCGCTGATGACTCGTTTCCGCTCACCTGGAGCTTGCGGCTCCTGCCTCTGACCAGAATCTTTGCTGTGCTCCTCGGACCAGCCTCACTGGGAAGGGAGCTCAGGCATGGTGCAGAACTCCAGGGCTTCCCGCCGCTGGGCTTCCGGGGAGACGCCGCCTCCTGGCCCAGAGAAGAGCAAAGGGTGGGCCAGGAGCAACGACCCCGGCAAGGGCAGTGCCCGGCCGCAGGGGGAAGAGCCCAGCTAATGACAAACTATTTCTCAGACCTACCCCTGACATCGGTTGACCTTTCGTATCCATTTGGGAAAATCCGCAGTGAGTGGCGAGCATCTCTCAGTTTGCAGACTGTGCTTTGGGATACCTGTGATTGATAACCTTGCAGAGAAGCGGAAGCCCCAGGCTGGGAGGAGTCAGTGTTAAATCCTCGTGAAGGGCCAGACTGAAAAGCTAAGAGAGGCTGTCAAGTCTGATCTTGCACTGGGTGCCCTCTGCTTTTTCAGGTGGCGCTCCGGCACGAGGACGAGGACAGCGATGAGACAGCGGAGCCGCCCCCCAGCGGGCGCCGGGACCGGAGGAGGGCCAGCGTGTGTTCCGGCGGCGGCGGCTCGGGGGGCGAGCACCGGGGCCTGGACCGCAGGCGCAGCCGCAGGCACTCCGTGCAGAGCATCCGGAGTCCTCTGTCCGCTCCCTCCAGCCCCTGCTCCCCCTCGGCTCCAGGCTTCAAGTCCAGTCAAGTGCGAGATCTCCGCGAAAAGTAAGCAGTAACCCAGCCATTCAGGGGGGCGCAAGGACACCGAAAAGAGGGAGGGAGGCCACGTCCCCACAGGTGCCCACGGCCAGCCCTGCCCCACCAGCTCCCCGCCTCTTCTCTACCACTGAAACACCACCCAGTGCCCCTGGAACTCCCTTGGGCGAGACGGCCCTAGTGACATGCACAGATTTGATCTCACTAACCCCATGAACTCTTCTTCACCCACTTGTGTTTTTATACAATATTGCAGTTAATATCTATTTAGAAAAGCTGTGTTTTATCGACTGGAAGAAAACCTAAAACACAAAACTTTGGCCTAGAAATAAATGGTAAGCCACGTGAATGTGACATTTTTAGAGTCTGAGGTACTCATGACAATATATAGTTGAGGTTGAGTTAAGTAGAATAAATTATAATTAAATATTATTATATATTTTGTATATATATATATAATTTCAGTAAATTCTAATGTATCATTTATTCATCAGTCATACAGCAAACATTTTTGTTAAGTGTCTGTTATAGGCCAGGAGTATCTGAAGTCATGACCACATGTAAATGGAAAAGGTATGCTCTCCATTCTTGTGGCCCTCCCATCTGGGCTGGGAGAAAGTAAGAATGAAGAAAGGACATAGGAAGAAACAGAAAGATTAACAATCCCATGAGAAATTATATATATCCAAATAGAAAGTTGGACAAAATCTCTAGGAGCTCAGAAGCGCTTCCATAAAACAGAGGTGTGGCAAAAGGGCGGCCATGCTGCTCTGGGGTCTGCGTCCACTCATCTTGTCCTAAATGGATGCTCTCAGTTCACTAGGATGACGGGGCTCTGTGGACCAGTCCATGCCAGCCGGGTCCACCTGGGCTGACGATGCACTGATTCCAGTGCAGGCTCCCTGCCGCCAGCCGGCAGAAGCCTGCTCACATCATTTGGCTGGAGCATTGTTCCCCATCATGGAGATCCACCTGGGAGCCAGATGTGGGTCAGGAGGCTGCATGGTGAAGAGCTTATAATGCAGAATAAGTGGGATGAGTTAAGAGAGTGATCAAGATATGTCCCTTCCTCTCCCTCCCGAAGGAAACACCTACCCCCGCCACTACCAGGAAGTGCCCAGAGCAGTCTGGTAGTCGTGGGGTCACTGGAGCATGAGCCAGCCTGTGCCTTTGGGTGCCTCCTATTGCAGAAGGAGGAGGAGGACCTCAGTCTGACAGTGACGTGCCAGGCATGGTCCATGTTGACACCTTTGTTTCATCTTCTGTTTAGTTTACTTTGTTCTTTTTCTGGATTTTTAAGTTGTTTGTTTAATTCATTTCTTTTTATCCTTTGACCATCTTGCGTTCCTGGAATATAACCCACTTGGTCGTGATGTGTTCTTTTCTGAAATGTGCTGTTGGAATCCTGTTCGATACTAATTTATTTAGGATTTTTGCACAAATTTTTGTAAGTAGGATTGGTCTCCCCCTTCAGCTTTCTCCCCTCTTCCTTTTTCTCCCTCATCCTTCCCCCTCTTCCTCTTTCTCCCCCTTTTTTTTGCCATCCCTATCAACTTGGACAACACTGTTACGCGAGCATCATAAAAGAATGATTGTGGTGGTCATGAGACTCTGCTTGTATGTGGCTTCTGTACAGTTTACTCCTGGTAACTATGTCTCTGAATGTCTCCAGGGTACCTCTCTGATTGTTCCTCCTCAGTGTCCTTCCCTGGATCTTTCTTCTCTGTCCCCTCGCTTTCAGTGTTGGTTTTGCTATTTCTAAGAGTCTGCATACCACAAGCTCTATTTTAGTGAAAAGAAGACCAGAACTTCTGAACAGATTGAGGAGTGAGAGAGTCCACTGTGAACACTGAACTTAGTGATCTAACATCTTCAGGAAACTCAAGCAATGCTCGAAGGGCCCTGGAAGCACTCTCTGGTGCTGCTTCTGGCTAATTGCTTGAGAAAATGACATCGGGAGAGTTGAGCAAAGTGTACACCCTGGGATGAAAAATCTCTACTTAAAACCACCGAAGATGCTAAGGGCGGGAGTTAGGGGGCCTTGTCAGTAGATCTCGGCGTTCTTCTGCTCTGGCTGACTGATGTCAAGTTTGTTTCTTTTCTGTTTCTTGCTGTCACATGTCTCAAAGGCCTGTGTGTTGTGAGTTCAGGTGACAACACCTTGTGATATGTCGGCAAAGGTAACAGCAGTGGGGTGGACCATCCTGGGCATAGTTGACGGTTTCGAGGCTCTGGGCTTGGTGGGATCTGGAATGGGAGGCTGCACGTGCTCCTCCAAATGCTGCTGTCTCGGTGTTTCCAAATACGACTGATTTTCATTTTACTGAAATTATTACTTCGATGTATATTTCATAGCATTTGTTTTAGAAAAATCCACTTTCCCGCTTATAAAGAAAGATAACGGGTTCAAGATTGATGATTATGAAGGGGCTTCATCCGCGAAGCCTGTTGAAGGGATTTTTGCCCCTGTGGCCCCAGAATGACAGTATAATTTTGGCAGAGGCAGGAGTAGGGCAGAGAGGCAGGGTGGCGAGAAGGAAGCTGGGAAACAATTCCTGCACGTAGAGCTGAGTCACCTGCCCAACATCTGTGCCTCCAAACACTACCTTAGAATCAAGAAGTTCATTGTGTTCGATTCCCTGTGGACCTGGAAAGACACAGATGCATGCCTGACCTAGATTACTCTTCATCTCTGTGAACATTCTGGCCCTCCTTACTGCGAACTCGTAGCAACACTGCCTGCCTCCGCCGCTCTGCCTCCGCCGCGTAGGAGGAATTTTAGGCTAGATTTTGTAACTCTGTGATCCAATGAATGCCAGTACTTTGGAAAAGAAGATGGAACTATGTTATAGGTTGGAAAGAGATTCATGTTGTCCTAAAAGATATATAGCACTCTGCACGCAGATGGTCCTTCTGTGTCTCTTGAACTCTCATGATGATTCTCTGCAGGGTCTAGGCAAGACAAGTGTTCTTATCTTCCCATTACAAATGAGAAGACAGTTGGGGGGTTGGCGCCATGTGACGCATCGCAGGACGAGGGGGCTGAGTCACGGGGGGGAATCCAAGTCTTTGGCCTTTGCTTCTCAGTGTCTGAATCATACACAATCGTTTCCCAACTTACCGTTCCTAAACGTAGTCCCTGAGTGAGATTTTCACGTCTGACTTTTTAGAGAGGCAATTTGACTTAAATACTATGTAGGTGTGTATTTTTAAATGTATTTTTTTAATTGAAGGATAGTTGATTTACAATGTTGTATTACTTTCTGGTGTACAGCATAGTGTGTGTGTGTGTGTATATATATATACACACACGTATATATATATTTATATTTCTTTTTTATTATAGGTTACTAAAGCCATTGAGAATAGTTCCCTGTGCTATATACAGTGGGACCTTGTTGTTTATCTGTTCTCTACTTAGTAGTTTATATCTGCCAATCCCAAACTCCCATGTATTTTTAGTCAAGTAAATATGAAAATTCGAAGAGAATCAAAAAGAAAAAAAATCTGCCAAGTCTTCTTACAGACCAAGGCCTGCCAGGCTGTGTGCTTCAATTCTGAGGACTAATAAGGCTGTAAACTCACATTGCTTTGCTTTAGCTTCTAAAAAAGTAGAACCCCACGCCAAGTATTTACCAAATAAGGTATGAGTGTATTGGTCACCTGCCACCCACATGTACCTTTTGTGACTGTGTGTGCCATACTGAGTTTTATCTTTGCAATTAAAATCTACAGATTTGATTGGAAGGAAGAGAAATGTTGGATGCTTTCATATTTTACCAAGAAAATTATTAGTTAGCATCTAATCAGCCAAGAAGCCAGTAACTCTGGTTTAAATTTTAATCGTCTCTAATGTTTGGACTAAAAAGTCTTCGGGGTTGTCTAGCCCAGAGCAGGAGTGCTTTCCTGTGCCCTCAGGCTCAAGACACTCTCCTCCCTGAAGCACCCCATCCTCTCCTTGAACTTTTCCGCTCGTTGTGAAAGTCATCTGACCTAAATGTGCTCGGTAACGTTACAGCTCTATTATTGCTTAGCATTTCAGTTGTATGGATAAAATTTCCCTATGATGTTTCTCTGTTCATCCTGGTTCTGACCTCTGTCAGCACACACCAGGTCATCTTCCTGCTCTTGTATGTCAGTCTTTCTGGGATGAGCGTGGCATGGGACTTTATAACACGTGAACTTCCAGTTTCATCCTGTTGATCTCCACACAGCATCCCAGCCCACAGAGGTAGCTCTGAACTTCATTTTGTCACTGACGTCAGCAGTTGCGCCATCTAGCTTTCAGTCACGCGTGCATTTCAGTACATACGGAAGAGTGACGTGGCGGGCAGTGGATGATGACAACAGATTGGGAGTGGATGGTACAGACTGCTCCCACGTGTCAGAGGCCTGGGTTGGAAACTCTCTGTCAAGGGCCAGATAATAAATATGTTAAGCTTTGCAGGCCAGATGGTCTTTGCTGCAACTGTGCAACTGAATTCTTGCCTTTGTAGCATAAAAGCAGCCAAGGACAACAGGTAGGCGAATGAGCATGGCTGCCTTCCAGTGAAACTTTATTTATGGACCCTGAGATTTGAGTTTTACATGTAGTGGAAGATTCTTTAGACTTTTTTTCCCCCAACCATTAAAAAATGTGAAAACCATGCTTAGCTGACAGACTGTACCAAAACAGGTGGTGGGCCAGACTTGGCCCATAGTCTTGCCAACCCATGTTCTAAGGGGCTTGAGGGAAGTCTGGGGGAAGTGGTCCAGGGTTGGCAAAGAGGAGTAAGAGGGAAGAACCCATCCTGCTGTGTGAGACGGCTGTTAGGGACCACGTCCTTAAGTCCAGGGTTAGAGCAGGGAATCATCGATGAAGACATGGAGACTCTTGCTGATGGCTGCTCGTGAGTCCCCAGTCGAAGATGGAGTGGGTCGGGGAGGGCAGGAGATGAGTCAGACGGGGGCACACAGAGAGCCAGCAGGGAGGTAGGGGGTTTGGCAGTGAGTCCAGGAAAGTTGGGGCTGCTCGGGGAGGGGAGGTGGAGGCAGGCTGGGATCAGTCCCAGTGGTCCCGTGGGCAGTGGTCTTCAACAAGAAGTGTTTTTATCCCTCGAGGACATTTGGCAATACTGTGACACACGTTTGGTTGGCATAACTGGGGTGGAGGGTGCTCTCGGCATCTGGTAGGTGAGTTCAGGGATGCTGCTAAATATTCTACATGGAAAAGGACAGCCCCCCTAACCTGCCCACCCAACAAAGTGTTATCTGTTCTAAAATGTCAATAGTGCTGAATCCAAGAAAGCCCTCTGAACAGGAAGGCGAGTGATTGGCTGTAGTTTTCACCTCCTTCTTGGGAACCGTGCCAAGGGAGGGAGTCTTTTGACTCTTAGAAGGGGGTTAGCTTTCTTGAACTCTTTGGACCTACCTTAAATACTCATGTGCCTGGGTCAAAATAGATTTTTTTTGGGGGGGGAATATAATTTTTAAATTTCTGGGCTACTACGTGGATAGTACAGTAGAGTCCCTTTCTTGATTTGTTTTGGGTTTGTTTTAACCCCATTTAGCCAAGTTTTACATGTCTCATTCTCAGGGAATATGCTGAACTCTCTTTGGGAACCAAAGGTTTGACTAAATCTCATGCTTTTCTCAGTCACCAAAATGGCCAGGGTATCCAGTTCTAAACAGCTTCATGTCTGTCACTTTCCAAAAAAAAAAAAAAAAAAATTGACATAATGGAATGTGACACCAGCATAAACAAAATGGCAGGACTGAGCAATGGTCATATAACAGAAGGTGTGCCAGTGTGCAGCCAGGCTTGATGGGAGAACGAGGAACAAGGGGACAAGCTCACTAGAGCCGCCTCTGTCCACCCAGAGTTCCCAGATGTTCAGGGGGAGCTGAGAACTCCGCACTGAGGAGCAGCCGTGGACACCCTCCTCTGGGCTCGTGGTGTCATCTGCTGATGGTCAAAAAGTGAAAAAGTGCAATTCAAGAATTGCTGTTTTGTCCATGGAGGTTAGATGAGGGATAAAAATAAGGAAAGGAGGCTTAATATGATGCATGAGAGAATTCAGTCAAGGGTAAAACACATTCTTTGCTGAATCCAGCCCGATTTTCCAAACTATAGCATGAGTCAAATTAATGGCAGTATTAAGTCACTCTACTTGGGCTGGTCTGCTAGGCAGCAGTAGATAACTGATATACCTTATATTAATATTTATTTCAAATCGTGACTAATCTCCTCCAACTGTTGTAAATTTCCCAAGTCAAAACTGGTTTTTTTTCCCTTCTTTTAATGAATCTGGTCTAAGCAAGAAAAAAAAGAGGCTTAATATACGTTGCATAGAAGTTCTCATTAGAATAAACTGAAAGTGATAAGAAGGTAAACAGCCTGATGGAGAGTCTAGGGCTGTGGCCAGGCCTGGAGCTTGCAGCTGGGTGGGGGGAGGATGGGCTGCAGCAGTTTGACCTACAGACATGCCTGACCCTCAAGCAGCAGAGAGAAGATGTGGCCTGGCCTTGTGGTCCTAGAGAAGGGAAACCAGGAGGGACCAAGCCTTGGATGGGCCACAGGTCCCGGGTGCTGGTCAGTGGATAGCTCGCCCACCTGCCCTGCAGGGAGGAGTCCAGCAGGTTATGGTTGGGGACAGAGCGTGGACACCAGCAGCAGAAGCTCAGTCCATGCCTGGTGGTGGAGGTTACGGATCCTCAGGAGCAGAGAAACCCTCAGTCTGCACACATTCTCACCAGCCTGGCATGTGGCAGCACTGCGGTACAGGGCATAGGAAGGAGGTGCTTGGCTCCACCACTCATAGCCACGGGTCGTTTTAGAGATGGCCCCTGGCACATAGTGGGCACAGGATAAAAAGCAGCTCTTTATGTTCTCAAGTGACTTCCTGAGCACTTAGTCGTCTGCCAGGCATTATGCTAAGAACGTCAGTGTACTAGCTCCATCTTTCACTGTTACCCCATGAGGCAGGCACTATTACTGCCTCCGTGTGACAGGAGGAGAAACTGAGGCACAGGGCGTTGAAGTCACTTGTCCAGAGTCCCACAGCTAATATACGTGGAGCTGGGTTTAGAGGTCAAGTGGTCTGGATCCAGAGTCTCTGCCCTTCACAGTTTTGTTAAACTACCTTTTTTTCCCCCTCTGTGATTCTGCAGACATAAAACAAATATACTGTGTACTTGGCAATTAGTAAGCAATTATCAAAAACGTGTTGCCATTCTCCTATATCATTCCTTCTAGATTTTTTGTTGATACATTTAAAAAAATTATTGCTTAGTATTCTAAGACTGTACCATAATACCTTAATGCCTTGATTCATTTTGCTATGGTTTGATCTCAGTTTTTTTCCCTAATAAACTTTCTGTAATGAACATACACACATACACATACACACACATATGTTTTGTATATGTATTAGCATTCTTTTAGGAGAGATTCTAATTCTCTGGAATTCTAGATTATAGGACACTTACATTTTATATTACATTAACTATTGGTGTCAACCACATTGCTCTCTAAAAGGCCATATCAATTTTGCTGTTCCACCATCAGCCTATGATTGACCATTTTCCTATGTCATCACCAGCATTGGATGTTAAGTGTTTTTCAGAATTTTTGTACTTTTCAAAAGTGCAGTGTGGTGCCTCAGTATTTTAATATGCACTTTTAATTGCTGCTGAGATTGTTCATCTCTCATTGCTTCGTTGGCTGTTGACATTTCCTTTCCTGAGTATTGTCTGTTTACATCCTTGGCTCACTTGTATCCTGAATGGTTTGTCTGCTTTAATTGATGGATAGCTATTCTATTTTTGATATGGAAAATCTCTGTTGCAAAAGCAGAGAGAATATAAGTATTCTGTATACAGTACAGATACTGACTTTTGGACACCTGTGTCACATGTATTTTTCTCCCTATATTTTAACTATCTTTGAAGTTAATTTAAGGCATCTCTTGATGTATGCATGAAATATATTGTTATAGTGTCCAATCTGTTCGTCTTTCCCTGTGTAGCCTCTTAGGTGTCATGCTCACTCAGGAAAGTGTGTCCTCTTTCTAACTGCAGCCTCTCAGTGTTGTTCTGGGAGAATTCTCTGCTCCTCTCCCTTCACTGTCCAGGAGGTGAGTAGTAGTAGCTTAGTGATAGCAGGAGCCAGCATTCATGGAGCACGTACTTTATGGTGGCTGTTGTGTTAAGCAAATTTACATGTGTTGTGAATTCCATGAAGAATGTAGCATCTACCCATTTAACAGATGATGAAGCTGAGGCATGGAGAGTTTAAAGAACTTGCTCCAGATCTCAGCAGTGGTAGTTGGCACAGCTGGGTTTGAACCCATACCAGACAGCCCTAGTCCAGAGTCTACACTCAGAGTCAGACATCCCTGGAACTAGTCTCTGAATCTATAGAATGTGTTTTGTAGTAACAAGCTTTTCTCTTTTTGGGATGAATTCAATTTGTTGAGAAAGCAAAAAATCATTTAGAGCGAGTGTTTGCTGGAGCTTGGTAATCCTAGTGAGCTGTGTTGTTTATAGATTTTGATCCTGAGATAATCATGCTGATTCTCTTGTTGTTCTCCTAAATTGGTACCGAGGACAGTGCCTAACAGGGAGTTCCGAAACTACTCAGAGTAATAACCATGGCACTGGAACGAGCCTTTGCAGTTAATCATGACTAACCGGCTGTAATCTCGGTGATGGGGGCAGGAGAGAAGGAAGGTATAGAGAACAAAAACTCACAGCTGAGAAGAAGGCACAGTTAACTGTCTGTTTTCAGAGGCTCAGCTGTCCTCACCTTCTGGGGGCTCATGCCTGATGTGCACCGATTAGTGACCCAGTGGGTGATGGGAGGAGGGGCCCAAGCCTTGGGGCTCAGCCTCTGGGGTGGGAGCTGGAGGGAGGCAACTGGAAAGAGTATGCTTTTCTATTTCCCTGCAGGGGTAGGAAAGGGTGTTGGCACCTCTCCACCAGACACGGGAGCCAGTGGGCAAATGGGGGAGCCTAACTGTGAAACCATGCAGTGTGGGTGACCCCATCTTCCTGCATTTGGACAGAAGGGAGACATGTTTGGATGCTGAGTTCCAGCGAAGTGCCTTGCCCTCTGGTTGGTCTCACAACGTGTCCACAGGGCTTACAGATTTCATTCCCCCGTTGGCTGCAGGATCTGCAGCAGAGAGTAGCCCTAGCTCTGTCTTTCTGGGAAGTAGTTGGCAATGAACAATGGATTTGCAAGCAAAAAACATATTATGTAACTAGCAGTATTACCAAGTCCAAGCTTGCCATACGACAGGCCAGTAGATCGAGATGGGGTATTTGAGAAAGGAATAGTGACTTTTTTTGGAAAGCCAGCAGACAGAGAAGATCATGGACTAGTGTCCAAAGAACCATCCTACCTGAGTTAGAGTACAGGCTTCTTTTAAACTAAAAGGAGAGAGGTTGGGGCTGGTTGTTGCAAACTTCTTGGTGCCAGTGAGACAGAGGGGACATCATAACCCTTTGTTCTTACAGCTGTCCACGTAGGTCTGGTCATGGTGTCCCTGTAAACCTCCAGCAAGACAAATGTCACTCTCTCTGTTCTGCAACTCTTTATCTCTATATGAATGGAAAATGTATACTTTTAAAGGTACATCTTTTAGAATGGGCACTTATGTATATTTCAGGCTATAGACAATTTCTTTTACAAAAGGTGCAGAGTCAGCATGACTAAGCACAGGCAACTGAGCATAGAGGTTGGAGCTAAAGGAACAGATCCAACACGGAGTCACGTTTGTTCTTCTCTGTTACTGTAGGTGTTGTATAAAGGGTGTTAACCCACACAACTGATGACTCGGGTGACCTTAGTCCTGGCTCCCCGGGGAGGGTCGGCCAAGTGCAGTACAGGAGCAGCCACTGAGGCTGTTGGGGGCACGGGCGTGGTTCCCGCTGCCACAGTCCTCTTTTCTTCTCCAGGCTTGGCCTTAGTCTCCTCTGCCGTAACCTCAGGGTGATGGTGCCTCTTTAATAGAGTGGTGGGTAGGGGAGTCTGGGGAGGCAGCACAAATGTGTGCTTAGCTTCATGTTGTTACTATAGTTACTCCATGCCCTGGAGCTTTCCCGGATATTGTTCTCATAAAGCAGGTAATTGTTCAATAAATATGGACGTGAACTGGAGGGAAGAGTCTGAGCACTGGCATAAACATGCTAGAGGATTTCACAACAACTAGATTAACAACCGCTGGTACCACGAGCGGCAAGTAGCTACTTGGGAAGATTTATCTGATGTTATGATTCGTTATGAATGGGATTCACCAACAAGGGATGTGACCTCCTCGGCTAGGTATGATTAAAATACAGCCAGCAATTGAGGTTTACCATTTAAAGTCCAAGAAGCTGTTACTGGTTTCCTGGGTATCGAACAAAAAAGGGCGGATAAGAGGGGAGATCACAGGGGTTGGGGGTGAGACGGGGGCAGAGAAAAGAGCAAGGGCTTAGAACCGAGAGATCCTACACCGAGAAAGGACAGAAGCCAAAGGCACGAGGAGGAAGTCCCTTTGCAAAGCTCCTGCTGGTTTCTGGGGCAGGACTTCTGATTTCTCAAAGAGTCACTGTGACCAGATTGCAGATGTCTTTGGGGTTTGTACTTGGCCGTATAGAATTTGGGAATCGTTCTAGATTCTGAAGAAAATGGCAAAATGTTATCTTTAAAACTGAACAGAGCTACTGATGAATTCCAAATGAGGAAGTGGGATTGGGGTTGTGTTTCAGCAAGACCGCTCTGGGGACATCACGGCGAGCGTGATGGAGGAGAGCCAACAGACAGCAGACAGGGAGTGTGGTGAGGTCTGAGCGACAGTCAGGAGAGAGGTGGGAAGGCCCAACTCAGGCAGTGGTGCAGAGAATGGCAAGTAGGAGGAGGTGTTGAGATACAGGTGGACACCATTTGTAGGACGGTGACTGGACTGTGTGGTGAGAGAGAGGAAGGAGCCTGGGGTGACCCCCAGGCCACCACTAACTGAGAGTCATGGGATGGCTATAAGGTCCCTGAGTCAGCTTGGGGCATTTTACATTTGAAGTGTCTGGATCAAGATAGAACTTCCCACAGGCAGTTGGACAGACACTTCTGGAACCCAGGCACCTGCAGGTGAGGGCTGAAGCCTAGGCGAAAACAAACCAAATGAGGAGAGAAGCGGATGGACGATGTACAGAATTCACATTTCCTGAAATTGACACTGAGAAATTCACTTACTTCCCAAGTCAATGAACCTTGAAATTGGTTGTCTTCAAATGTGAATGCTTCTCAAGCGAGAGGGGCTTTACTTGGTGTGGTGTTTCAGGAAGAGACAAGCCCTTTACTGTGGGAGTGGTGAACACACTTCAAAGAGAAGGAAAGGTTCTTGTTTCTAGTGAAATCTTTGTCTTGCTTCAGGAATTTTCTTCTTGCCCTTGTCCTTTGCAGTCGCCCTGTTTCCTATGATACGCACCTTCCCATCCACGTCCTGACCGTTCACAGCCCTTTCTGGTGGAGTTGATTTTGTTGGGAGCTCATGCGAGTGGTCCTTTTAGAGAACAAGCATCTCTCTTTATATCCTGTGCAATTCCCAGAACCCCTCTGGAAATGGAGCAGGGGCTTTCTAATGATGACTACACTGAGCTGATTAAATCCAATCATGAGAGGAGCAATGAGATTGTCTCTGACAAAGGTCTGTAGAGGGAGCCGGGTAATAAGTCTTCAGTAATGAAGGTTGTATATAAAGCCCTCGAAATGTAGGCTGAAGAGGTCAAATCTGACATGGCCAAAAAGGAGCTTATAGTGGGCAAAGGTGATGCTGGTGAAACATTTTGCAAGGGGCCCCTTTGGAATAGGCCTTGGAAATTGAAGAGGAGAGACCCAAAGAAAGAGAGGTCTGGCCTAATGTCATTCTTGTCTCACGCATGTGCTCAGTGAGCTGACAGTGATCACAAAAGCATAGTATTTATGTTGAAAAAAACATTTATTTCTAAGCGAGACTGATCAGAATTAACATGGGCCGTAGTTGTGGTCCACATCTGTCTACATCAAGGTGTCATTGATTCTCCCCTCGGTGGAATGGGGCCTTGGTGAGATGGGCAAGGAATGAGAGCTGGCAGACTCCCTGTATACCTGAATACAGGAAAAGAATCTGAAGGGAGGAAAGATGAATGAATAGCTTCTTCCAACCCTTAAAGAGAAGAGGCATTTATTTCCAGCCACAAAGAGACGATCGTAGCAGAGGTAGCAGAGCATCATGGTTAGGAGCTTGGATCCTAGAGTTGGACTACCTGGGTTCAGGTCCCGGCTTATAGCTCTGTGACTCTGGGCAAAGTCCGTAACCTCTCTGTGCCTCAGCTCCTCAGCTGTGAAGGGGGCAATAATGGTACCTACCTCAGCAGTTCCTGCAAGGAGTTAAGGAGTGAACCTTGTAACCTTTGTGCAAGAGTACCCAGAACCGAGTTTGTTAAATAACTAGAATAAATGAGTGACTACAGCCCAATCCCAGTGCCTGCTGTCCCTGGAGAGACCCAGGGAGGCAGCGCCAAGCCAAGAAGAGGGAAGCCTGCCCTTAGAATGCAAGGAAGCCTGGACACATCTGGGATGTGCATCTGCGGCCCACACCCCTTCTGAGCATCCTGGCAGAGCATGCTTCCCAGAGACACAATAGCTCCGTGAGGAATTCAGAGACAATTAATCACCCTTCAGGAATACTCAGTTACAGTATTCACATTTGCCCCAGAGAAATCATTTCATTCCTGAGGTTTTCTTTTTCCAGTCACGCAGTTCTGGTTTTATAAACATGAAATTAAACATTGACTAGAGATGAGCCCCCCCCCCACCGCCCCCCCAAGAAAGTGGCCCGTCAGGGCCTGCTGTGTGCCGGCCTTTGTCTCTAGAGGTCTTGGGACGGGACGGGGGAGAGTGTGGAGGATGTCGTGGCTTCATGCCAATGGCTGGCCTTCCGCAGTGAAGCGAATACTGACTTACTGGACTTGAGAAGGTATTTTTTTTTCTATGCTTATGTCTATATTTTTCACTTGTAACAAGCTTTGTAAAATTGACTTTGAATTAGAAGAGTAAATAATTTTGATTGTGAAAAGGGGAGAAAAAAATCACAAAACAGAGATGAAGTGTCTTTGGGTTTGTTAGAACGTGGCTGGGACCCGGGTCCACATCTGTAATCGCTCACGTCCATGAGTGCGTGAGCAAACCACCAAATCTCTAGGAGAGAAACCCCGCTGCTGAGCACGTTACATCACCGTAACCTTAGAGCGACAGACTTCTTAGTCAGTCCTGACATTCTGTGAACTTTGAGATAATGACTATCGTCCTGAGTTTGTTGAGGCAAGAAAAGCAGCTAAAGGAGAACACATGCCTTGTTTCTTTCATTCCTTGTTCCTTTCATTCCTTGTTCCCTCAGCCTGTAATTGGGGATGCAGTGGTAAGCATGACCCTCATGAAGCTTCCAGCCGCCTAAGACAAGGTGCACGTAAATATTGTAGCAAGTAAAGGTGCGTAGCTTTGGAAGACGGCTTTGAAGGGAGCGGGCGGGGCTGTGTGTAGGCAGCAAGGGTGTAAGGACATGCCCTTGAGGAGAATGTGCATTGTCCGAGGACATGTGCAGGGGCTGGCATTACGGCATCACTTAGAACAGCAAACTGGGGTGGACCAGGTAAGGGAAACAAGCATAGCCATAGATGGGATGCAGCTTGCGGCAAAAGAGATGCATCGTACCAGAAGTACCAGCATCCCAGCCACCCCGGTGGCTGTGTAAAAGGACGTAGAGTAAAACATGTTAAAAATACTACCCACCGAAGTTATAGCCATGGCTACCTCTGGTCAAGGGGACTTAATTTTTTGAAGTAATATTATACTTTTTCAAAGGGAATATGCATTCTTGTAATTAAATATTAATTTTTAAATGATTTCTTTTAATTTAAACAGAGGAGAGTGGGATAGGGATGTGGCGGTGGTGGTGGTGGTGGGGGGGTCCAAAAAGCCTCCTCGGCATTTAGGCTGAATCCTGAAGGGTGAGAAGGGCTCCCTGGGCCGAGGGAAGGCCACGTTCAAGGGCAGAGGGAGGAAAGGGCTTGGTGTACCAAGGTGACAGGATTATCGAGAGACAAGGTTATGGAGTGTGGAGGGGACAGAGGTGGCGCGGTGGTGAGATGAGGTCGCGTGGTAAGCGGGTCAAGTCAGGCAGGGCTGTGGAAACCAGAGGCTGCAGAGTCAGGGTGCTGTTGGGTGTCCCGGGCTCAGCGTGCACATCTCAGGAGGTGCCAGTCTGCCTGGTGGGGACCGAACGGGAGGCGACGGAGGATGGAGACAGGGACAGTGGGCGGTAGAACCACAGAAACGTTAGTAGCCTGGCCTGGGGCAGTGGTCCTGTGCCTTGTAGACACATGCTCAGTTCACACCCCGAAAGAGCTGGATACAGTTTCTGACAATAGGACTTGAGCATTCCCCTCTTCAGATAACTTGTCACAAGGGTGAGGATGTCTAGGCTGGAGATTACTGTTGGCCACGGAGAGACGTGGAGAGTCTGAGGCACACATTGTAGAGTCAGTAGACCTCCCTGTGGATCTCCCAGGATGACCCTCCTGAACCAAGCTGAGCCCAAAGCTGAGACACGGTGGAAACTGGATGAGTGTACGTGACAACGTGTGTCCAGTGCCTTTGGTGACGGTCTTCATAGATAATTCTGGCCCTTTGCTGCTCTTCTGCTGTAATTCGTATCCTGTTAGTTCCTTCTCATACAATTCATTCTTCTTTGGCATCTCCACCAGCAGACGGTTGATGGAGTAGGAAGTAAATGCTACCCAGAGAAGTCCATGGGGTGGCTTGGTAATTTGGGGGCATGAATTGAGGGGGTTGAAGATAGAAAATGAGGTTGTTGGGAAGAACCGTGGCTAACATGTAAGATCTGGAGTTTATCTCTAGGTGTCAATTACCCGTATTTCATTACCATATTGTGAGTTGATTGTGGCGTATTGAAGTCCAAAGCATGTGAAAAGGCAGTTAGAGTTCTGGAATCAAACTGAGTCATGAGTTAGAAAGCTGTTCCTGTTCACAGACTCTGAAACAGGGCTGGCTTCCTCGTGGTAGTTACGAATTTGTTATCTGCCTCTAAAAGACTCACAGATCATGTGTCTTTCGTTTCTGACTAGGAGTCCTTCACTCTTTAGTGTCCTTCCCTTCCTGTTTGTGAAAGCATAAGACAGAATGAGTGTAAGAAGTGCCATTATTTGAACCATTTAAAAGCAAGCTTGACTAGACAGCACACGTTAGACTAATAATTGTACAACTTCTGGAAATGAGAGAACTTGTCGATGTCCATACAGTTTCGTTTCTTCAGCTATCAGAGACCACCAGAGATGGAGGCTCCTGTTCTGCTGTTTATTTTATGAGTGAGGTAGGAGAGCCCCTGGGTCTCAGGATGGAGCCAAGCCAGACACAAGCCGGGGCTGTTTTCACCTCTGGACGCCGTCATCTTGAAATCTGTGCCTGGTGGCCCTGCTGCTTCCAGAAGCTCACAGAGAATTCCCGTCTGCCTTCATCCTGGTTTCTCTTCTGCTGTCTCAGACCTCTAAGAGCCATTTAAGGCAATATAATAGTATCTCCGGCTTGGGGGGAAAAATAAGTCCTTTTAAAATGAAAAATCAAAGTACCACACAAAAGAAAGCAGTGAGACACCTCGTAGTCCGTAGTTATGTTTATGCTGTGCAGACTGGAATTCCGTCATATGAAACAGCTCTGTGGTTTTCAGCAGAAATAACGTGCCAGATCCATTAGTATTTCATTCTAAAACAAAATAGCAAGATAATGGCTTGTGCGTTAAGGTTCTGGCCAGTTGTCCAGTTCTCAGGTCTATTCGGTATCCGTGGCCTGTATTTATGCTCCTTCTAAACTCTGAGTGTTACAAGGACAATAAACACTTCCCCGTCTAACTTTGGGTTCTCACCATGGAAACATCAGAGCAACAGCTGGGCTCTATCTTTTCATTCTCTTGGTTGGCAAAAATCTTGAGGGAATATGTATTTTTTTTAATTTGGTAGATAACAAAACTCTATTTCTGAATGAAATCACTGCTTCAGTTGATCAGATGTATGTCTTAACCGATTATGATCACTAATTGAAAAATTTCAGATCTCGCCTTGGGCCCTTGGTAACTTTAGAAACAGCCTTAGAGTGAACAGAAAGTGTGAGTCACTGTGAAGCCAAGTTCAGACTCTGGTTGGAGTATTCGCTGACACAGGGATGTAGGTAGAGCCCAAAGGGGCCCTTTTTCTGTCGTCAGTTTAACACAGTGTTTCTATAAAATATTTTTTTCGTTTAATTATACTATGTCATGTGCAGTTTACATGCCTGCCTCTTATCTAAACCTCAATACAGAAGTTTCTAACTATTTGCCACAAACCAGTCACACCTGTGTCAAGATTCTGATTCTCCTCAGGGCAACTGGGCAGGTCCAGGGTGACTGGGGTGCTGGGCAGGTCTCCTGGAGCCACACACAGCCTTGTCCGATGCTCTAGTGGGCTGTGCAGATGGTATCATCTTGTCTGTTCCATGTTCAAGGAGGACTGAGAAGCACACTTCAGGGAAGTGTTGCTTAGAAGGAACGTGCAGTGATGGTGGAGCAAGGAAACGAAGTCAGATCCTGCTTCAAGTTCATGGTGTTCCCTGGCCTGGTAGAGAGGACTCTGGCCTGGACATGAGGAGACCGGAGTTCTTATTGACAGGTTGTGTGATCTTGGCCTCTCTGGACCTCCTCTTTCTTATCTGCAGCATGGGGAGATCTCTCAGGTCATCTCCCAGTTCTTGCCAATCCGTTCAGTGACCATCCATAGTAAGTGTCTCCATGCTGATCACCATGAGAGGTCCACAGGGCTGAAGAGCTGCAACAGGTGGCAGGGACTTACTGGATGTCCCTGGGGGCTGGGGCCACCAGAGACACAGAGCAGCAGGAGTAGCTCCAGGCAGGGAGAATGGCTCCTGCTTGGACCCCCACGCTGAAATGCTCTCGGTGTTGGGTGGATAACTCAAAAGACTGATTAAGACTTGGGTGGGCAGGTTGATGAGGGGAGAGTGGCAGATGAATTTGGAGAGACGATAAGGGGTTAGAATGTTAGCTGTGCAAACTGGACTTAATCCTAAGGTTAGTGTACATGTGTCAGAACAGGAGAGTGTCATGGGCAAAATGCCATCTTGTCCTCTGGTCAGTTCCTGCTTGGCCTTCTTAGCTTTGCCCCAACAGCACTGTGGACTTCCTGGTGCAATTAGATTAATGTCTCCCCCCATCCCCACGGACTTATAAACGCCAAAGACAAGAACCTCTATTAACCACTCTACCCCAGCATCTTGCATGTAATAGATGCTCAATAAATAATTCCTGGATACATAGGGAGAGAACTCTTGCCCCATAGTTACACTCCTTTGCTTTTAAAAAATTTTTGTATTGTTACTTATTAGGGGAAATCTCTGAAGCTTCTGCTCAATTTTATTATGAACCTAAAACCGCTCTAAAAAATCTATTTTAAGGAGTCTAATTGCTCAGAAGTCGATTCATTATAATCCTTGGTTCATGATACATTGGCATCATGGGTCTATGTGTGGCCCTCTCCTAATTTGTTTATTTTTATTTAAAATTTACTTACTGATATAAAAAACATCAGTGAGACTGTGGTCTAGCTAAAAGCTCGGAGCATTACCCTTAACTTAATTAATTTAAAAATTCCCATGAAAGTGCAAAGGAACAAGGACTTACACTTTGCAATGTCAAGATGTATCATAAAACTGTAGTAATTAAGACAGCAAGTATTCGTGCAAAGGTAGAAAAATTGACTAATGGTGAGAAAAAATTCCAGAGGCCCACATGTGTCTACCTGACTTATGATAAAAGATGATTCTGACATGACTGACTCTTTACTAAATGGTTCTGGGATGACTGCATATCCAGAGGGGGGGATGTATCTGATCCCTATTTTTATGATACAGAAATTATGGGTGGACTGCACATCTAAATGTGAAAAGTTATACAATAAAGCTTTTAGAGGGACACGTACCTGTAAGACCTTGGTGTTAAAAAAAAAAAAAAACAGAACAGAGGAAAAAAAGACACTAACTGTCAAAGAAAAAAGATAAACAGAATCCCATTAAGATTAAGAACTTAGTTTTATTACAAGACACTGTGGAGCAAATGCAAAGGCAATGCACGGAGAGAGAAAAGATATTTGCAACCCTTAAATATGACAAAGTACTTGTATTCAAATTATATAAAGAACTTTTATAAATCAAAAAGAAAAAGCCTGGATTTTTTTCAAAAAGGCAAAGTACTTAGACACTTCAAAAAGAGGATATCTAAATAGACATTTAAAGTATGAAAATATGCCCAATTTCATTAGCCACGAAGGAAAACATACTAAAACCTCAACGAGCCATCACCACACCCAGATTAGATGGCAAAATAAAACAGATAAAAATGCCAGATCTTGGCAAGGATGTGGAACAAACAGAATGCTCATATACTATCTATGGGAATAAAAGTCATTCAGTCATTTTGAAAAACTCACAGTTTCTAATAAAGATGAACTCAAGCATCTTATGACCCCCAAATCTCATCCTTAGATGTACAGCGCACAGTACTTTATACATAAGTTCACTAAAAAAGCATACACTGCAATGTCCATCATAACAGCCCTATTCAGAATAACCCCAAACTGAAAAGTACCTGACTTATCAGCAGGAGTAGAATGGATAACTAAATTATAGTGTGTTCATATAAAATACTTACAGCAACAGGAAGAATGATCTTCAAGGACACAGAACAGTATAGATGAATGTCACAGGTGTAATGTTGAACAAAACAAGCTACACACAGTATGATTCCTTTTAGATGGAGAAGAAAATCAGGCGAAGCTCACCTGTGTTATTTGAAGGAGGGAAGGGAAGCATTTGGAAGGGCGCATTCAAGGAATGCTGGTTATATATGGACGTATCTATTTTGTGAAACCTCAGTGATCTGTGTACTTTCCTCTATGTATTTTATATTTCAGTCAAAAGAAAAACTACAGCTGAGGGACAGTGGGCAAAAGACTTAGAGATGTTGGCAAAATGATGCCTGTGGTGAGAAATGGTCAGTTCATAATGACTGAAGGCAAGATGGAGCTGGTGGACATTTAGAAAATTGAGGAGGACGCTGTGAGGTTGCAGAAGATTGTGGAAGGAGCGGAAAGAGAGATTTGGAGGAAGGGGGGCTTGTGATCGGGGGGAGAAGTTTGGATGTAAGCTTTACAAGGTGGGCCAGTGCTGTGTGATGGTGAGGTCCAGCGTGTGAGGGGCTGACGTGAAAAAAAAGGTGAAGGTTATCGGAGTTCGGGAGTTTGAATCCCTTTGGCAAGGGATGGAGACGCCCACACGGCCTTGGGTGGGCGTTCCATGTAGACAGTGACATGTCACATGTTGGCAGGACTTCGAGGCCAAAGGAGGGTGATGATTCAGCTGTAAGACTCTGTACTTGTTCAGCTGCAAGGGCAAAACCCAAGCCAAACTACCTTATGCAAAAATGAGACTTTATCATCTTCCATTAGTAAAAGCCCGGGGTGGAGCTTCAAAAGCGTTAGATCCAAGTGTTAAAATTGTCATGGGCACAATTCTCTTCCCCTCCCGCTCTCCCCCACCAGCTCTACTTTTCTGGGTGGGTGTCACTCACAGGCAGCCTCCTCCACTAGAAGCTGAAGGCAGCTCCAGACCTAGGGTGTCCCTGTACCTTCTCATCACTGAAGGCTCCAGGAGAATTCCCAGGGGTGATGGATTGACTCTACCTGGACCACGTGTCAACCCTTGAAGTGAGGGTGGATTCACCCCCACCGAAACACACTGACCAAGAATGAGGGAGTGGCATGCAAAAAAAAAACCCCTCTGTCCACCATGGAGGTTTGGTGCCAGGTCAGCCTGGGCCTCTCTGGTTTCTAACCAAATTGGGTGCAGCAAAAACAGGAGGACTCTGCCTGCTGCCGGAGCTGGGCATCACCCAGAATACCCACTGCGTGATTCTGTGTACAGGAGGAAAACCACCCGGAGGCCTGCCCAAGGCCAGAAGCTTCTCTGAATCATGCGTGGTGGGGGCATAGGGCAAGCGGGCAGGGTGGTGGTGGCGGTGCAGAGGGCAGTAGCATCCAGCCACCTTACAAAGAGATTTGGTGTGTGCTGGGTTATTGCATCTCCAGCCCACATTTAAATGTCCCCATCTCAGAACTGTCTTCTCTCTCCTAGCAGATCAAGTGCCAGCTTTCCATTTCGGCCAGCCCAAGCTGCTCTGCTTCATCTTCCTGTTTGTCTGTAATGCTCATCTCGCTTTCCCATCTTGTTTCTGTGTGCATTTCTCTTTTCCTGGCCTGGCCTCAGGGTGGAGGAGGAGGAGGAAGAGGAGCAGCCAATCACGGAGCCCAATTCAGAGGAAGAGAGAGAGGACGATGCCCTGTGTCAGGGCGAGGACAGGTACCGAGGACTGGGCCCTCCCAGGATCCCACCTGGCTCCTTCCTAATGAATCACAGCAGCCCTCCTTCCTCCCTTCCTCACTAGCTCCCACTGGCAAACCTTTACCCTGTACACAGAGCCACAGAGTGACTAGTTTTGTAGAAATAACAGCACATTTTCCCTAGAGAACCGTAGTTTTCACTCATGCACTGCGTTCCTAATCCTGCTTTAGGGAAGATGCACTTAACTGCTTTTCTCCCCACTGTCCCCTCCCTCATTCAGTGCTTTGGCTCCATCAGATTGACAGTGACTCGCAAGACTTTCATCTCTGCTTGGAAGATGTTAACCCTTTCTGCACCTAAAGGAGGAAGACTTCCGCATGTCCCCGTCTTCCTACTAATTTGACCAGTGTAGTATTATCTAAAATGTGGGGGTGACTGCTAGAGTAAGGATGTATTTTGATTTTTATCCAAATGGACAGGAAACGCTTTTCACCCCAAACAGCATAGAAAAAAATCCCAGCATTTATTTTCAGGCCCAGAATAACGAACATAGCTCTATAGCCCTTTGGGGGAATTTTCTGTCCTCCACTCGCCTCTCCAAAGTGTATTTTTTCTGTCTTCAGGCAGTGTTCACAGACACAGGCACCTTGCAAATATTTGTAAATTTTGTAGGTATTTCCCTCAATAATGTCTGTATGAAAAACACAGGTTGATCGTGGGTCATTTCACTTTCTGATACTCAAAGAACAATTCTAAAATGGAGTGCTTTCCTTCACTTGATTGATTACATTGCAAGTGGACATTTTTGCTGTTAAATTGTCTACAGATAAGCAAAATTGGATGAATTAGGGTAAAATCTTTCTCTTACCAACTTCAAAGTTAATGTCATTCTTTGCTGCTGTGGCCTCATTCTCCGGGCCACCAGCACAAAGAGATTCTCAAATGGGCTCATTTGACGTGCTGAGATGCCCACTGTTCCGGGGTCATGGAATCTTCTCTGAACTGCTTCCCCACTTCAGAAATGTCCAGAAAGAAGCCAGCAGGGTGTGGGGAGAGGAAAGGAATGACCTGGGGATGGAGTAAGGCACATACTCTAGGATGAGAAGGAGAAAGATCAGCCGGCATTAACCAGGGCCGCCACCCATGCCGAGCGCCGTGCTTGGGGGTAGTAACTTTAGTTAGGGATGCTCTGGGAAGAGGGGACGTCCAGTCGGCAGTCCCACCTTAGGTCAAAAATTAGCCACAGAAAATTATGTGGACCTTCAATAAGTAGATTGTTACAGCTTCACACGTGCTTAAATGTGCACGGTGTGTCCTACACACACAAACCCTTCACCCTCAGTGATTCACACAGTTCAGCAGCCCCTGCGGACCAGATGGAAGAATCTGGCTGGAATGGACAGCCTCTAAAGGCATTTCTGATGGACACCGTGCTGTCTTTACAGGGGCTTGTGATTTACACAGGATATGGTGGTTTGTCCTACCCCTTGCCGTGTCTTTGATTACATGCCTGATGCTGGAGGGCGTCCTTGGTCAGAGAATACAGTCAGACATTTCAGTTTTAGGAAGTAAAGGTGTGCAGGTGAAACACCAGGGCTCAGTCTTGGCAATACCGGAGGTGTTTATTAATGTTGATTACGATGTTATTTGTTCCCAGCTGTGGAAGTGGTGGGAAAGATTCCTCATACTTCTGTGTGGTTGGTGTCTTCCACTGCCCCCCCTTCCTGTTAACAGCTGCTTTGTGTGTGCCTTCCACGTGTGCCCATCATGTGTGCCCACCATGTGTGCCCGCCGTGTGTGTGTACCACCTGGACCGGATGCCCTGAGCACGGCAGCGTGGTCTCTTCCCAGCCTCCCATCGAGCCAGGGACACCTGTGTGTTCTTGCCTCTTTATACAGACGGAGCTCTGAATTCGAGGGAGGAAACCAAACGGCTCGCATCCCAGTCCCAAACAGGCATGACTGGGAGTCAAGCTCCCTGGGAAAGGGACTGTGGTTTTGAAAAATGCTGAGTTTAACGTAGATTTGCCAGTTATAAAGGTGGGCATCAGAATATCTAAATCCAGTCCCCTGAAGATGGAAGGTCTTCACCGCTGTGGATGTGGCCGAATTACGCCTTCCTGCGGGAGGGGAGATGTCTGGGGCTTAGTGGTAGCGGAGGCCCGGGGGAAAGTGCGAAATGGCATGACGCCCTTCGCTTTGTTGGGCCCCCATTGCCAGCTCTTTGCACGCCTGCTGGCGTCTCCTCTCCTCCCTTATCCACACTTGCCTTGGAGAAAGGATCCTAAAGCAGTGACTCTAAGTGTAGGGTGTGGGATACCTCTTCCTCAAGGTTGGGCCTTTTAGGAGGAGGGCAGATCGTCTGATCCAGACAAAGAAATGAAAGTCAAATGGTGGAAATTCTGGTGCCAAAACCACCAGTGGAGAGAAAATTGGGGGTTGAGGGGCGGGTGCAGAAGAGCCTTTGGGGTTCCATTGAATCCCCTCACAGAGGCCCCTATATGCCCAGAGGCCAGGATGGTCTTACCTCTCAGATTAGTGAACCAAGGCACCAGGATTATTGGAAAAACTGGGGCTTCTGGCGATGGGCTGTCTCGCCACAGGTCAAGAAACAGCTGGATTCTGAAGAGGCCCTAACTGTAGTGAGTTTTAATATGCCTTTTTCTCTTTCCTAACCTTTGTTCCCTCTCTCCCAAACCTCTTTTCTTCCCCTTCCTTCCCCTCTCCTGCTCTCCTCCCTGCTGGCCCAACAGCGAGGCCAGTCCTGCCTCCGAGCAAATCCCCACCGGAAAGGATGCTGCCCCCAGGAGCCCAGGCCTCCCCGCTGCTGCCGGTGCCGGCCCGCAGGGGAAGCAGCCTGCGGCGAGCCCTGCGCCGCCGGGGGTCGCCTTGCCCTCGCGCAGCGGGTCCTCGGGGCCCGCGCTGCGGCCGCCCCCCGCCCCCGCCTTGGCCTCCCGGGCCTCCGGCTCGGCACCGGGCCCCCAGAAGGCATCGCCGACCATAGAGAAGCTGCCCTATGTGCCCCACAGCCCCTTCCACCTCTTCTCCTATGACTTTGAGGATTCGCCCTTGTCCGCCAAGGAGAAGGAAGCCGAGTGCCAGCAGGAAAGCAGGTAGAGCCGCCCACGTGGAGGCCTGTGTGAGGCTCGCCCGGGGAGGGCGGCGCCGCGCGTTAACCGCATCGTCTGGCTTGTCTGTCTTCTGCTGTGTTTGTGTGGATTCTGGTCAGAGCAGAGCAGTTGTGGTGTAAACTAACTACTAACTGACCACTAACTAATTACCAGGACTTAGGTAAGTTGCAGAAGAAAATTCCGTCGGTTTGAATTACGGAGCTCTTTTGTTATAAAATAATTACTGAAAGTGGATTTTTGCATGTAACGGTTTATAAAAATATGCATGGTCTGTCAGAATCGATACATCTCACACCCATCATTCTGGCACGGGGTCTCTGTGGACCTGCGGGACGTGGCGAGGGGCTTTGCTATCTTCCACGCAGCTCTGAGTGGAGTTTTCCTTCCTTTAACAGTGGCTCTGACTCTGTCCATCTGAGCGCGTATTCCGCCTCTGATCCTTACAACTTCCGGTCTTTCTCTTCTAATAGGTGGGTGTCTTTCTGTTTCCTTTTCCGTTTCTATAGCTTTCTGCTTTTATTCTAACATATATGCATTTTTCCTTCAGTCATTGCTCTAGCGTCCCGTGAGACGGCAAACAATTGCAATTTGAGCTCACTTTACAGACGTTAATAAGATCACGTGATTTGGGGGGAGGGAATAGCTCAGTGGTATAGCGCATGCTTATCATGCACGAGGTTTAATCCTAAATTTAATCCCCAGTACCTCCATTAAACAAACAAACAAACAAACCCAATTACTTCTCCCACCCCCCTGAAAATAAATTAAAACCACAAGGATAAAATACTGGGCTTAAAAAAAAAAGCCTTAAAAAAGATAACATGATTTAAGAATGGACACCTCAATGATTCTTATGCAAACTGGAGGTGGGACAGAGGGAGGGAGGTGTGCAAATCAAAACTGCGCAGGGAATTTTAGCAGGTGCTTGTCAGCTTGCCTGTGTGCCTGTCCTTCACTGTTGCCTGGATCAGGGACTCTGTACAGACTAGGGAATGGGGAACACAGGATGTGAATATTTTAAACAATCAATTGTCCAAAATCAATAATTGATACTACTGATGGCCACCCTTATGCTCAGTAAGAATAATAATCACTAATATTTATTGAGCATCTCTTAAGAGCCAGGCCTTGTACTTTCCATGAAATTAGCACTTTAAGGTATCACTTAACCCTTAAGAATTGATTGTATTACCAGCCCTTAATTTCAGGGAGGCAACTAAGGCAAAGAGAAGGTAGGTGAATGGGGAGTGGTGTCCACCCCAGGCTGCTGTCCCAGAGTCTGGTGCTAATGTGTACGCACTTCCACTGTGGCCTCTCTTGTAGGCAACCTGTCACTTTCTTTCCTGTGTGGTTTCATCTACATAGTAACCCCTCCCACTCGGCCCTGACCCTGGCTGCCCCCAGCCAGGGGTTCTTCGGTCTAGTCCTTGTCAGTAAGATGCTTTTGCCTGAGTCTGTGTTTGGAGGACCCTCAGCCTGGGCCCAGACAAGAAGTTATTTGAATGAAAGTTGGGGGCATCTAGTCCCGAAGGGCAGTGCTTTCACGTGACAAAAGCAGCCAATCAGTACAGGTGTCATCTCTCCCATCTAATAAGCAGAAGACCTAGGACTGGGGCTCATCAAGCAACTTTTGTTGCTTTCCTGCAACCTAAAAGAACGTTGAAACTTCTCTCAGTTTTAAGTAGCCTGTCTAAAGTTTTTTTTAATCAGGAGTCTAAATAGTTGCACAGGATGTAATTTGTTTATTATATATGTGCTTTAAATTTGCCTTTTTTGCGGGGGGGGGACTAGATTTACTTATTTCTTTGTTTTTTTTTTTTTTGATGGAGATACTTGGGATTGAACCCAGGACCTTTTGCATGCTAAGCATGTGCTCTACCACTTAAGCTATACCCTTCCCCTGCTTTAAATTTACTTTTGTCAAAACCTTGGGGCTTTGGATTTAACTGATTGAATGATGGAAAATTCCCACTATGCCCAAGTGGCAAAGCCAATCAGTCCTCAGTCAAATGAAACTTAATTTCTGTCACAAAAAAATCTGATTTCATGTTTCTGTTCAAATAAGCTAATATGTGTCCCCAAGATACTAAGATACCTGTCTCACTCCTGGGGGCTGATTCCCAGGTAGGCTAGCAGGCAGGCAGGCAGGCAGGTAGATCAGCCCCGCTCTGAGTTTGTCCCTGGATGGATAAGCGCCACCTCCTCCTTCCTCACTGTTTCATAAGGAATTCCCCTGGAGCGATGCTTTCCCATATTATTGCTTTGCCTGGCACCCTGCAGGTTTACAGCTCAAAGCAGTGCCCCACGCTGATTCAGCCTGGGTGAGAATGTTCCTCTTTTTTCCTAAAAGTGGGAGGCAGTTGTGGACAGGGTGGTTGGGGAAGGAGAACCCGGAGGCCCTCGGAGCAGCCACGGGCAGATCCATGTTAAGAAAGAGCAGCCATGGAACTCGAGGGTCTGAAAATTCTTTTCCTCTTATTTCCAGGATGGCGTTGTGTACCCTCAGGAGTACATGACCCCCAGTTGGACACCTCCAAACTCCAAGTTCTTTGCCAGTCTTTTCTAGGTTTAAATTTTTGAGGTTATTGTGATCTTTCACATAATTTTTATGGAGCGCATCCAGTGTAGCTCTTCTGTCCTCCAGGTACAGTATCTACGTGCAAGTTAGGAGCCGCACATTTGACTGGAAGAAAAATACCTTGGCAACCGCATCTTCCACAGCAGGGTGGTGGTAGCCCGTGATGATTTTCCTGGTGATGGTCTTACAGCCTCTGACAGGGCTTTCCTGGGACCCAGGTCCCTCCCACTTGGTCTCCAGGCTTCATTACCCCTTATATTCCTGGGGGATGGGAGCAATGGAAACATGGAAATTGCCAAAATGAATAAACACATAAATTGAAGAAAGCAGCCACGTGCTTGTGAATGAGGATTGGCTTCGATTTAACTGAGAAAAGTTTGCAATTTCAAAACCATTTGGCAGGAATTTGAATACAGTATCAATATTATTTGTACCTCCTAATTTTCTGACGTTCACTCACCGTGGTTTCCACAGGTCTGTCTGGCCACAGACTTGACTGCGCAGTGGTTGACTGCAATTGAATGGGTTATGATACAGACCAACCAGTTAGTCATTAAAAAGAATTTTTTAAAAACACGGACAAAAAGCGCTGCGTGAATCGAGCGAATTGTGTGATCCAGCTAGTTTGGCTGAAATTGAGAAGCAAAGTTGGATAGAACACGAGGTCATCGGATTAATTGCTCAACCATCAGAAAAACCAAAGGAGGAGAAATCACGCTATGTGTTTTATTTCCATAACGTCACTGAACCATAATTTTAGTAAAGTAATCCTGTTAAAGCATTCTCTGGGATGTCCACTTTTGGTCGGAAAGGGGACTGTTTTAGATGGTCGCTCCGTGTCCAGGCAGCTGGGAGGCGCAGGGCTGAAGCTGGGGCTCAGGTCCCAGGGGCAGCCTCCCTCCCTCCAGCCCAGCGCCCGCTGCCTGCTTCTCCCCCTCTTCTTTGCTCCTGAGCCGCTTCTCCCTCCTCTGTGTCTTCCTCTCTTTTGTATGTTCTCCCTCTTTGCTTTTCTGTATTCTCTGTGGCCTGCAGTTTGGGGGCCCTCTCTTTTAATTTTTTTATTGAGGTGTAATTGACATAACGTTATATTGCTTTCAGGTGTATGACATAAGGGTTCAATATTTGTATCATCGGGGACCCCCTTGAAAAATCAAGCCAGCACCGACTTGGAGACACAGTTAACCTGTTAGACAAATAGAGTGCTGGATTTTTTAAGGCAAGAGAAAATGAATTCCCAGAAGCCAAATCCCATGGAGGTGGTGTGTTAACAGGGGAGAGTGATGGGGTAACACTGTGAGGCCTGAGTCCCCATCTGCCTGCTAGGGTGCCTGGTGCGAGCACTGGCTGACACATAATACCAAATAAATAAGAGCAGCAGCCAACACACCAGACTTAGCAACACAACGTAGATTTGGGGTAATATAAGTGTGTTATTTCCCGTTATAATAATGTGATTGATTAAGGAAAACTGAAATATCACTTCTGTATCCCACTTTTTAACGTAGATGACCTTTTTTTTTTATACTTTCTTCTACACATAGTTTTTAACCTTTAAGAATATTTTTTATAATTGTGATCACACTCGGTGTATAACATTGTATCCTGATGTTACATGCAGTATGTGTGTATACATACACAAATATTATAAGTATTTGCGATGTTACAACCTGGCAACCTTTTTAATGATTGCATCCCAGTCCATTGATGATATGATATGTCATACTTTCTTACTTTCTGGTTGGGTGGTTTCCAGTTTTTTTTTTTTTTTTTTTTTTTTTGCCATGATCTCAAGGTTTCAGTGAGTAACTTTCTGCATGACAATTTTGGAATAGAAATAACCATAAGGTCATGTTAACTTCCCCAACATAGACTTGCTCGGTCAAAGGATATCCACATTTTGAGGTCAAATTGCTTCCCAGAATGGTTAGTACTGATTTCTGTTGGTTGGAGTTTGGACCAGATTCACTGTGTGCAGGAATCTGTGTGAGTTTGTATCGTGGTGACCCTGGGGCCCCACACACCCCAATACAGTGTCCTCACCAGTTAAGAAGAAGCAGTCGTACCTGCCTTGTTGCTGAGTAGGCTGTGAGGAAAAGCTCTCTGGATCTCATTATTTGTAGTTTATCAGGAATGTCTGCTTCACACAAGGCTTTCAAATAATAATTTGCTGTCTGGGAATGCAATTGAATGGTGCTATCTAAATACAAGTAGGTAGCTGAAAAACTGCTGTTCTGAAAAACAGAAAGAAAGCTAGAATTTTGCAAATCCTGAAACTTGTCAGAGATGACTGGGAAGTGATAAAAGCTCATTTAAACCTAGTGGCTATAATTTCGGTTCTGAAGAAATTTACTGGATGAAAACTTTGGAAACATGCACCTCTAAGAAGTGGGCCAGTCTAGAAGGTCTGGGGAAAGTTTCTCCTTAATTGCTGAGCATGTGATGAGATAACGTTTAACGGATGAATTGACTTGGAAACACCTAAAGCATTTTTAATGAGATGTTTCTTTGGCCAATCATCTGTTATTTTCTACAGACCTTTGAGGGAATTAAAGCTAATTGTGTCCCCATGAGAGACAAGAAAATCTTCATGATTTGATTGAAAATAATTTGGATTCTTAATTTATGTTAGCAACTTGTTCTGATGTACATGTAAAAAAGAAAGGAAATATGAGGGTTTTCTTTAAACCCTTTGTCAGCATCCCGCTGTCTGACAGTTTTGGACTCTGGGAAGCTCTCTAATGGGAAATAATCAAAACAAAAAAGTTAGTAAGTTTCTTTAAGCTGGGGTCATCACGAACATTTGCTAGCATTTCCAGACCTGTTCTTCTTGCAAATGAAGACAGTTTGCAGAGTGTTATTCATTTATTGACTTGTAATCATTTCTCTGCTCCTTCCTGCCCCCAACTTAAACCTCTGCCCTCTTTAGATACAGCAACTTTGGCAACAACTCTCATCACTCCTCAAGGCCCTCGTCTGGATCCAGTGTGCCCACCACCCCCACGTCATCTCTGTCACCGCAGCATGAGACCAGGCTGGAAAGGTGGGTTTTATAAGCAGCGTGGTGATGGCTTCCCTGTCCTTAAGTGAAGGGAATCAGTTTGCTTAAGAGTGCCTACAAGAAAAGTATAAAAAAAAAGGTACCAATTTGTTCTGGAATATTTAAGTGGGAATGTTTTGATTCACCCCTTAAAAACTGTTCTAGATTTTGTGTAAACCCTGCAATTTGTCTTATACACATTAGTTTTCATCTGTGAATGGTTCATTCTATGTAAATCAGGAGGTGGTGGGCCCATTAAGGTGTCGTGTAATTAATCAAGGATCTGCTGGAAGAGAAATGAATTGTAATGGGTCTGTGGAAGGAATTTAACTTGGCAAGAGTATTAATTAGACCACCAGGAATCAACTGATTATTACTCCCAGGCACGAGTGATTGCACAAGGATGTGTTTACAAGGGGAAAAAGTAAGACCTGTAATTTTAGAACAATTAGAAACAGTTACCCTTATATGGCCAGAGTGCTGAGTTAGAGGAGACTGGCTCGGCTTCCAATTCACTCACTGGGAAGTTATTTAATCCCTGAGGGTAAAGGCTGATTATGCCAACCTTTACCTTAGAGGGTGGTTTTGACGAGCAGATGGAAACAGTACACAGGAGAGCGTGGTGTAAGCCCCACCGTGTGGGTCCACTGGGAAGTGACAGTGTGGGATGATGAGATGTAACTTCTAGCAGCTAGTGATTGACTATAAATTGATCTCTTCAAATAAATTTCCAGTCCCCTTTATTCTTTCTTCTCCTTCTGGGACCCTTATTACAAGTAGATCGACACGCTTTATGTTACCCCAGAGGTCCCTTACATTGTTTTCATTGGCTTTTCTGTCTTGTTCTGATTGAGTGATTTCCATTATCCTGTCTTCTAAATCACTTATTCATTCTTCTGCGTTATTTAGTCTGCTATGGACTGCCTTTAGCTTGGCTTTTATCTCAGCAATTGAGTTTCCTGATTTTAATTGGCTCCTCTTTGTAATTTCTATTTCCTTTTTACAGTATTCTGCACGTTGAGCAAAAGTTGAGACATGAGCGACTCGCAGATGTCATTTGCCTTAAATCCTGAATTTAAAACAAATTAGATCTGTATTCCACATTCTAATCGTCTCCTATGTATTCTGAAGCATGTTTTGCTGAGTGCTGCCAGTGATTGGAGGTTTGGCTGGGACTCAGAGACCCAGGTAGAAGGGTTGTCCAGGGTTTGCCTGGCCACACATCACCTTTAATTTCTAAGATGGGGCCTAAACCCCATGGTGTCAGACTCCCAGATTCTACAGTCCCGTGTGGTTATGGGCTGGGTGTATTTGGGCTCAGTTCAGTCTTGGTAAGAAAGTAACAAGTTGATAACCCTGAAGACACTCTCTGTCCTTTGCCCTGGAGCACCGCTTCTTGGGATCAGCTGAGATTGTTCTCCCAGAGAGGTCACCTTTAAAAGAGGACCCTTGTTGTATGGGATGTGAGATTTGGGGCTAAAGAGAGGAATATTATCGTCTGACTGGTACTGCATCACACACCTTGAACCTACTAGGCTGCCAGCTTCTCGGGAGCAGGGAGCTAGGCTCCATTCATTGCTGTGTCCCCCATGGTACCGGGGGCTGGGCTGTGGCACAGTTGTGGCTGAAGGATCTGGGTGAATTATCCACTTATTGGTTGGCGAACAGTTTGTCAGTCCCTGAATTTGAGAAGTTACAAGGACAGGATGTCTGCAGGTTTCCCAGGCCCTGGCCTTTGGGGGAAGTTGTTCCCGGGCCCTGACAGGGAAGCCCCAGCCTCAGACGACTTCCTGAGCCCTGGAAACCCAGGTGTAGTTTGAGCTGGAAGTTCCAAGAGGGCAGGTTCCCCCAAAGGACTCCTGTCCGTGTCTCCTTTCCCGCTGAGTTTGGCTGAGTGTTTCCTGGGGGTGGTTGAGGGATTAAATGAGGGAAGGGGGGCTGGACCCCAGAGAGCCTTGAGTGCCCTGGGGGGAGACTAGTCTTCATCCTGAGACCCTGGGGATGTAAGGTTTTGAAGCAGCTGGTGATGCACTCTGACTGGTCAACAGTGCAGAAGGAGCCAGTAGGACGAGGCTACAGGGACAAGGGCCACCAGAAGCATTGAGTCCCAGAGAGGGAACCATGCCCAAGAAGGGCAGGGGCCTTGGGGCTTGAGAGGAGCAGTGGGTTTGGGGAGATTAGCTGCCACCTGGAGGGTGGCAGCAGGGGAAGCAAAGTGAGGCTTCAGGCTTACGGGAGCCTAGGGATGTTAGAAACAAGGAAGTGGGAGAGAAGATACTGGAAGAAAAGCAAATTGAGGACGGAGATGTCCATCTTGTGACATGCAAGGCATGAGGAGTCTGTCTGACACCCAGGAGATGCTTGGGGAGCTGGGGAGGTGAGGACTCAGTGGTCCTCGGCTGGAAGAAGGCACTGGGTCGAAATCCCTCAGAGGGAGCCTGCGCGCTGAGACCCCGTCACTGGGGACCAGCATGGTTAGGAGCCTCTCCTGTCCTAAGCTGCCTGTTCTCTCGTCTCTGCATTTCTGCCAGGGGAAATTCATTACCTTGGCCATCCACTGTATCCATAGCAAGGACAGCTTCAAAGAGTTTCTTATTTCCTTTACATTTGCATGTTTTTTCCCCCCAGCTCTCACCACCTGCAGCTTTGAAGAACCATGTAAAGCATCACTTGCAACATCAGATGTGCATTTTCATTAAGACCAGGGAGCCGCTCGGTCTGGCTGCACCGCTGCATCTTACTCTCACCTTGGTAGCTTACATTTTGTGACTGTAAAAAGAGAAAAGTAAGAGGGGCCCTCCAGTCCCAGTCATGTTTGGACACCACCCCCCAAACATGTCAGTTGTATTTATGATAATGTATACTTTTTATACAGTGTAAGTTTTTCTTTTTCCTATTCAGCAATTCTTTGGATGTCTCCCATAATCTATTTTTACCTTTACAAATATTTTCTGCCTTACTAAGAGACATGGTTGCTGTTACTGAGGTATATAGTTCAGTATGACTTGTAAGATTTATGGTTGAGATGTTCTGTATGCCCGTAACTATTGAAGCCCAAAAGACCAGCTCTTAGGAGAAACATGGAACTATTAGGAACAATTGCATTTCTGCAGTGAGAACACACATCTTGTGTCTGAACACCCCTGACTGATAAACTGCCCCACGGGGCCCCATGCAGTACTGGGGGAGCTCTAGAAGTCCATTGCTTTGATTTGGAAACAGGACTCACTTCTCTGAAGTCCTAGGAAGATCAGGCCAACTGAAACACCCCTTCAGGCAGGCCAGCCCACTGTGGAACTGCACCTGGGCATCATTGTGAGCTTGGGATTTTCCATGTTTCTCCCAAGCATGTGAGCGTGTTGGATGTTAATAAAAACTTGGAATCATAAATTGACCTAGGAAGGAAGAACTGAAAAAGCAATATACAAATTAAGTCAAGACAGGGGTATTAAAACGAATCCATCTCCACATCTCCTATTACAGCTTCGTTTATAGGCTCCTTTAGAAACTGAGAGTGTAGCATTAATTTTCACGAAATTGCAGCTTGAGTTGTGCCAAAACAAAACAGAATAAGAAAACCAGAACTATTGGCAAAGGCCCTCGGGGATACAAGATGCAACTGTTTAATGAAAGCAGACTTTAAAAATACTTCAATTTTTAAAAATGTGCTTTTGGAGTTGAAACATTCTAAATATTTTCCTTTGGGGTAGGGTGGGTATAGCTCAGTGTTCGAGTGCGTGCTTAGCTTGCACGAGGTCCTGGGTTCAATCCCCAGTACCTCCACTAAAAATAAATAAATAAAAATAAATATTTTCTTTTTCAAAGAAAACAAAGTTACAAGAATAGTTGAACCTTTCATGTTCAAGTATTCCAATGAAACCAGTGAACAAGCAAACAGCAGTCGCAGCCTAGTAACTTTGCAGCCTCGGGTGGCTGGGAAAGGCCAAGCTTGTTCTCTGTCCATCCCTGCGGCGACATCCCCATCTGGTGGGCCTCTCCGGAAGTGGCGGCTGGAGGCTGGTTTGGTGTTGTGACCGCAGTTACCGAGGGAATAGGAGGGGACATTAAGTCCAGTGTCTAGGGCTGAAGGTGCCTAGACAATCAGTCTTTGTGCTGGGGCTGGAGCGGGCTCTGGGAGTGAGCCCGCCCACGCTTTGAGAGGCGCATGGGCCGGGGAAGACGCTCAGGGCTCAGTGGGAACACCTTGGAGGACCCGCCGGCCCAGGCTTTGAGAGGCCAGGGAGGACTTCCCTGTGGACCTGTCAGAGTGTGCCGTAAGCACTGATTCTGCCCTTTCCCCCTTATGGCAGTGCCACTGTCTGCTGTGAATGACCATCCCCTGCCTGCTTCACAGACTAAAGCCAAGAGTCCTTAGAAGAGTTCGGGCATTGTCCGCCTTGTATAGTCATCCCAGCAGTTTCTCTGACTTCCTGGGAGACTCTGAGCCCAGATATTAGTAGTGATACCTCCTTTGGGAATAATAAGGGATGAATAAAGGATGCAATTTTTAGTTGTACCGTATGACTGTTTATATGAGCTTTGCATGTACACAGTGTAACATTTAAAAGGTGTGAGGGATGTGCAAAGTGAAGCTTCCTTCTGCCCAGTTACGCTCCCCAGAAGCAACCTCCTAGCAACTTCCTATGTGTACTTCCAGAGATAGTTTATGTTTATATCAGCATAGATGTGTTTAATATATCATTTTAATTCTTTTTTTTAATTAAAAAAATTTTTTTAGTTGAAGTATAGTCAGTTTACAACGTTGTGTCAGTTTCTGGTGTACAGCATAATGCTTCAGTCATACGTATACATACACATAATCGGTTTCGTATTTTTTTCATTGTAAGTTATTACAATAGTTCCTTGTGCTATAGAGTAGGACCTTGTTGTTTATCTAGTTTATGTATAGTAGTTAGTATCTGCAAATCTCGAACTCCCAGTTTAGTCCTTCCCAATATATCTGTACACAAACAGTGACACACTGCACAAATTATTTTGCATCCTGCTCTTCCACCTAAAAATATATCTTGGTTCTCTTTCCGCAGCAGTTCTTGTAACTGTTGAGTTCTTTTTAATATTTTTTTCTCCGAGTACTGCCTTCACCTCTCCAGTCCCGTAATGGTGGGCCCTAATCTTTTGCTGTTAGAAATGATACTACAGTGTAATTCTTGTCCGTGTGTCATTTTGCACGTGTGATTAGCTCTAGGAGAAAATCCTAGAAGTAGATTGAGTAAGTCAAGTGTTTGTATACAATTTTAAACTTTGATTGATTTTTGCCCCGTTGCTCTTCGCGAAGGTTGTCCCGGTTTTGGGTGTCGGCCACAGCGCATGCGAGAGCCTGTTTCCCCACGCCTCTGCCAAAGAGGTGCCATTCAGCTCCCCAACCGTCGCTCACCTGGTGGTGAAGAGTTGAAAGTCATTAAAATTTAAATTCGCATTTCTTCTTTTGAATGTGATTGAGCATGATTTCATATGTCCGGACACCTTTAATATTTCCTTTGCTGTGAATTTTCAGTTCATGATCATTGAGTTCTTTTTCTTATTCAGGTGTACAGATTCTTTATAACCTGCAAGAGAAGTGGCAATTATTCTCTGCAGTCATTGGTCCTTTTACAACGTTTATGGTGTTCTTACCATGCAGAAAAATTTAAATTTTTTGTTTCAAGTTGATTAATTTTTTTATGTCCTGGGTTTTGTGTTCCTCAGGAGGAAAACCTTTTCTCCCATGGTTTCTTCTAGTATTTCTATAGCTACAGTTTTCACAGGGCAATATTTTATCTATCTGGAAGTTATTTTGGCATATGGGGTGAGGCAGAGATCCAAGTTACATTTTTTTCAATTGTTTGAGTACCACTTAGTGAATAACCCATCATTTCCCTATCGATTTGTCACATACTAACAGGAATATAGGCTCGTTTTTGTGTCTGTTCAAGCCGTTCCCATAGGAGCATCTGCCATCTCCTCTAGTGCTCACCTCCTCTGATGGATCAACCATTCGCCGTTGTCAGGAGTCCTCCTTCCTCCCAGTCTTTGGCATCTGACTATGTCATGTGCTACCTTGAAACAGTCCTGCTGTTTTTGTCATCTGCTGTTGGAGAGTTTTGTATGGTGATTGACATTGCTGGAATAAAGAGTCTGGGAATATTTGGGGAAGCTGGGACCAGCATCTGGGACTAGGCGAGTGGGAGCCTGCCGTGCTGAGCTCAAGCCCCTCTGAGAGATCTCACCTTCTGTGATTTTGCCTGCAATACTTGTCTCCACCACCGATATGGTAACTCCTTCCTCTCAGTGAAGGTTTCCATGCATTTCTGGCCTATTTTCAGTTTCTTTCGCTCTTGTAGTTCTTAGCTGCTAACAGGTCCATTGGCCAATGCCCTGGGTATAATTTGCTGGTGCCCATGTCCCCCTCATCCTGATTTTCTCCTCCGTGTGGGCTGCTATGTGCGGATCTGGGCACTTGTGTGTTCCTCCTGTTCTCGTCTGCCTTGATTTTTATTATTTCCTGCCTTCAGTAGTATCTACATATGCCTGGAGGTTCTACTTGTCTGGTTTTCCAAATAAATGATCCGTGTGTTTTTCTGGATCCCAAATGCTTGCAGGTTGTGTTCCATCACCTGATCTCCACAGTGCTTTTTAAAAAATGGTGTCAGTGGAGTTAAGAGCTCCATTGTCCCATGGGCTCTAGTTAAATTTTTATTTTTAATTTAAGTGGATCAGAGTAGATTTAAAAGAAACAGCCATCACCGAGAAAATTCTGAATAGCGTATGAAATAAGATAAAAGGCATTGCCTTTCTTTGTGATCATAATTGTTGGCATACAGTCCACAACTGCAACAGAAGGAAAAGGTACCAGTGGGGACTGACTCCCTACCATTCAAAGATGCTGTGTGCCCCTTGTCCAGTGCACCAAGCAGGCTTCCTACCTGCCTGCTGCTAGTTCCTGAGAGCAATCTTGTTACAGACAGTGAGTTCCTGTAAGGCACAGTGTGGTCCTGATCGATTGATGTGTTACATCCAGAGTGCACGAGAGGAGCAGCACTGGTCTGTTGATGGAGTGAGTTTGCAGCAGAGTCTGCCCCCTGATGGCAGCTTCATGCAGTGACTGTGGTCGTTAGGGAACCTGGGCTCTGCGTCAGCCTCCTCCGTGTGCTTTGGACCCGACTCCTTCTCACCATCCCTACTACCATAGATTTAGTTTGGGATTTATGCGTGCCTGGAATATGTATTGCAGTGACACATGTCTTCTATGCTTTCTGAAGTACAAATCTGAACAGGTGGCTTTTCCTGCTTAGAAACTTTGAAATCCTCCCACTACGCGTCCGTGAGCCTAACCTGATGAACATCACGGATGGGATCTCTCACATTTGGGTCCTGCATGTACCTTCCAGTTTCATCAGCCATCAGCATCCTGATCCTCACTGTATTTCAGCCCCGCGGAAATGCTCCCAGGCTCTCCTGAGGCCCCTTCCTTCATATTTGCTCTGCCCTCTGACCAGCCTCCTCTCTTCATTCAGTCGATGCCATCCCATCCTCCAAGATCTAAGTCATGACATCTGTCCTGTAAAACTCCTCTGACTTCCTCAGGCAGAATGAATTGAGACATCCTTGTGGGTTCAGAGACCTCTCTTTCAGCTCTCAGCCCTTTGAATCACTGTGCGTTTATCCTTTTCTTTCTCAAGTGGGGTCCCCAAACTTACAGTGGTCTGAGGTTGCGCACCTGGGTTCCACGAAGCCATGGGATGGAGATGGCTCACCTTTCTGGACCGGTCATTTTATCAACAATTCAGGGGAAAGATCCTTAAGGCAAGCAGGACTGGAGAATCCACGTGCATGTGAATTGCGAAGATAAAGTGCTTTTGCAGGGAACCCCTTTCGGCTGGTCCCATGTTCCTTTTCGTCAGCCTAATTTAGGGCTGCTTTGCTCTTGGGTGGCAGCCATCTCTACACCTCTCCTGCGTGAGATTCCCCAGCCTCCTGCTCCCTGCCCTGGCCTCTCCTTCTTTGTTCAATAACCAGGCAAACAAGTACATGGAGAAGTTTTAACCTCTTCTAATCCTGTTTCCTTCCTTTGGTAAGTGGGATTAGAATAGATTTTTTAAAAAATCAGACAATTCTCTCTTCCTTGTTTACATTTAGAGGGTGTCTCTAGCAGCCATAAGAAGTATGCATTGTCATTCTGTTTGGAAGTGAGAACATTGCGAAATTGTTCATTGAGAGTTAGGTGAGATCTGGAACAAGGAAATGCAAGTGTCAGTCATTGAAATAGTGCAGATGGAACAGCTATGCCCACAGAACTGTGGACACTCACAGACATTCTGTGCTGTGACCAGAGCCGTGGGCCATCATCCCTGCACGTGCACCCTCTCCTAGTGGGACAGAGAAACCCCGAGAGCCAGGTTTCCACTTCTCATTGGCTACAATAGTTTGGCACTGGGATTGTACAAAAATCATAGAGTGAAAATGGGTAGGAAGGTAGCGGGGAAATTTAGATATTCATTCAGCAAGTATTTATCAGGTGCTCACATGCGCCACCTGTGCTGGTGTGGGAATCCAGCATTGATCGAGTCAGACCCTGTCCCTGACTTCATCGAGCTTACACTCTAGTAGCAAACGGAAGACAAGCAAACTGTTAACAAATAAAGAATTTCCACTGCGGTAAACACAGTAAAGAAAATGAACCTTCATAGAAAAGTTGGAGAGAGAGAGGGGCCGTAACGTGGGGAGCCTAGCACAGGTGCTCCGTCCTCATGACGGGCACCTCTGGTAAGACGTCTGGGAAACCGAGTAACCAACGTAAGACCAGTGGACTTTGTCCCTAGTTTTGCCTGGTGGGAGGGGAGGGGGTTTGGGGAGGGAAGGTAAAGAGGGAGATTGAAAAACAGAATGAGTCCACATCTTTCTTCAAATCATGATCCTGATGATCTGGAAGAGTTGGGAAGACACGTGGTGCTCAGAGGAGAGGCATTCGGCCTGGAGTGGAGAGGAAGAGAGGAAGGTGGAAGGGAGGGGCTGGGGGCCGTCAGGGCCTTTGGAAGCTGCCAGGAGAATGGTTTAATTATGGAGCCAAATACAGGTGGACCTGTGACAGGAGAGGACTGACCTTCCGGCTGGACAGCTCACTTGGTCTTAGACAGGAGGGTGGGGAGTGAGGGGAGTGAGGGGGAACGGGCAAGAACTGCTCTGGGCCTGAGATCGGGGCCTTCAGGAGGGCAGGCGGACAGGCTGAAGCGTGATGCCTGCTTTTGAGATTTCCTCTTGATCATTGGTTTTAAAGTTTGACTTTTATATGCCTTGACGTATTTTTGTCATGTTTCGTGTGTTTGGGGCTTGTTGAAATTCTTGGATCTGTGGGTTATAGTTTTTGTCAAAATGGGAAAATTTTCAGTTCTCATTTCTTCAAATTTTGGGGGTACTTTTCACTTCTCCTTTCTTTCAGTGACTCCAATTGCACATATATTGGGCACCTTGAAGTTTTACAAAGTTTATTAGCATTCTGTTGATTTTTTTTTTTTGTCTTTTTTCTCAATGTGTCTCATTTTGAACAGTTTCCACTTCTGTACTTTCAAGTTTGCTAATTTTTTTTCTCAGGTGTCAATCACCTGTTTCAACTGGGGTCTTTTCTTAATTGAAGTCTAACTGACATACAACATTATAGTCATTTCAGGTATACAGCATAATGATTGAACATTTGTATTGATTGCAAAAGGATTGCCATCGTAAGTCTAGCTATGATCTGTCATCACACAAAATTCCAATTTTTTTTTCTTGTGATAAGAACATTTAAGATTTACTCTTTGAGCAATTTAAAAATATGCAGCACAGTTACTGACTGTAGTGAGCATGCTGGACAGTACATCCCCATGACTTATTTATTTTGTATCTGGACATTTGAATCTCTTAATCTCCTTCACTATTTCACCCAAACCCCACCCTTTTTCTCTGGCAACCACCAATCTGTTCTCTGTATCTATGAATTTTTTTTTATCGTGTTTGTTCATTTGTTTGGTTTTTCTTAGCTTCTACCTGTGAATGAGATTATATTGTATTTGTCTTTCTCTGCCTGACTTATTTCACAAAATCCTTCTATGTTGTCACAAATGGGAAGGGTTTGTTCTTTTCTATGGCTGTATAATATTCCATTGTGTGTATCTAGAGCACATCTTCTTTATTCATTCATTCATCAATGGACATTTAGGTTATTTCCATATCTTGACTATTGAAATAATGATGCAGTGAACATAGGGGTTCATATGTCTTCTCAAATTAGTGTTTTTGTTTTCTTCAGATGAATACCCAGAAGTGGAATTTTGAGGTCCTATGGTCATTCTATTTTTAATTTTTTGAGGAACCTCCATATTGTTTTCCACAGTGAATGCACCAATTTACATTCCCACCAACAGTGAACAAATGTTCCCTTTTCTCCACGTCCTTGCCAACACTTGTTCTTTCTTGTCTTTTTGATAATAACCATTCTGACATATGTGAAGTGATATCTCACTGATGATTAATGAAGTTGAGTGTCTTTTCATGTGCCTTTTGGCCATCTTTATGTCTTGACTGGGCTCTTTTTTATACCTTGCCTGTCTGAACATGTTAATAGTTTCTTTAACTTCTTAAATCTATGGACTATAGTCATAATAACTTTTAACATTCTAGTCAACTAGTTCGATCTTCTGTGTTATCTCTAGATTGTCTTCAATTGATAGATTTTATTTCCTCTTTATGGGCTGTATTTTCCTAATTATTTTCACGCCTGGTCATTTTTTAATGGATGCCACACCTTGTAAATGATCTTTTTTTGTGTTCTGGTAGATATTCTTCAGCTTTGTTCTATGACGAGGTTAATTCAGAAAGCTTGATCCTTGCTGGCCTCGTGACTTTAGCTATGTTAGGCAGGACCGGAGCTATGTTGAGTCAAATATTTCACCACTGCTGAGACAATACCCTTTCTACAACTTTAACTGATGCCCCGATCCTGTGGCTTCTGCTTCTCCCAGCTGCATACTCCCTCCCCACCTTCCAGTTCAGACTGCTGGGTGCAGGGCTATGGTGAGCTCAGCCTTCTCCACCAGAAGCCTTACAACCCACTGCACAGCTTGCCTTGGGATAAGCTGCCTTCAGGGCAGGAACCCACTATGCATTCACTCGGCCGTTGCCAGGGCCACAGGGTCCTGTGCAAAAGGCATGATCTCAGCAGGTCATCGTGTGTTTCCCCCTGAGAGAATGGGTTGGGGATGCAGACACACTGAGATTAGCGTGTACAAACTGCTTTGACCAGACACATCCTGGTTACTCAATAGTTAATTGACTCATCAAGTTGACGAGTCATGCAACTCTTCTAAGTGCCAGGACACAGAGACAAATGAGAAGGTAGGATCTGGCCCAGAAACTTGGACTGCCAAGAGGAAATATAATAACATATATGGAAGTGATACAGACCACACTTAGGGTAGCAGTCATTTCTAGGAAAAAAATGAAAAAAACATTTCTGCCGACACACGTACTGTGGCAAGTGCTGCAGGAATGGTGCTTCACTCAGTACCAGTGGTGTGGGGACGGGGGAGGAACAGGTCAGTACCGGGGCTCTGGCCTGACAGGCCTGTTCAAAAGCCCAGCTCTGCTGCTCCATCCTGAACTTAACTGCTCTTTGCCTCAATTTCCTCATCTTTTATAAAGGGGATAATAAAAGAACTTAGTACAAGATGTTGTAGGGATTAAAAGAGCCATTTCGTGTAAAATAATTGGCACACTGTACTGTCCCCATAAATGTTAACTATTATTACCAGCCATATTTCAGTGCAGCTGAATTCCTGTTCCAGACATCCTAGTGAGGGAGGCTTGAACCAGATGCGATTTCTGGGACAGTTCCTGGAGCCTGTTACAGGCAAGATTAAATATTGTAATTCCTCTCACTCAGAGTCTATCATCTGCTCAGTTGCAAAATCTCTCTGGCCTCTGGCCACTTGCGTTCTTAAGTGGCTTCACTTGGTTGCAACTGCCTTGGGTGTAACTGAGATGACTTCAGCTTTCCAGGTGCGTTCGGGGTGGCACGCAGTCCCGAGGATGGACCCAGCTGGTGGCTGTGATGGGAAGGTTCAGATCAAATCCACAGCCCGCTCTAGCCCCTCAGGCTGCGGGCTGCCAGTGTCATGTTCCAGACCTGGCCTTGGGGACCGCAGCTCAAGCCTTCCCCTGCATCTGTAGATTTTAGACCCCCCAACATAGAGTGATGTCTGCCGAGTGCCTGCTATCACTCAGGTGCTCTTCTAAGCACACTCATACATACACCGTCATGTAAACCTGTTAGTTCTTCACGAGTTGGAAGTATTATTATCTCCTTTTTACGGACAAGTAAACTGAGGCTCAGAGAGGTTAAATGACTGGCCATATTCACGTTATCTCAATCCAAAGCTTGTCCTCAGGCTGGCCGAGATTAACCCTTGCAGCAGTTTCCAATCGCTGTGGGCATTTTCCTGAAAGATTTAATAGGAAAGATAAAAATCTGTTAAAGATGCCTTTATAAAGAGAAACATTTACCATACTAGCTTGAATTTTGGTGTTTGTTTTGTTTTGTTTTGTTTTGTTTAACAGTGATTTGGGATATTCCGTTCATATGGTTTGATGCATCCCAGCATTGGTACTACAGGTGAGCTTACTTCCAGAAACAGGGTTTATAGGACCAGGGTTTATATTCTCACATCTTGGGCTTCTCTCATTAAAGGGAGGCCTGGGGAAACTTAATTTACTAATATTATATTTGTGACTCTTTGTTTCCAGAGGGGCCAAAGTGGTTTATGTGCATCCAGAACAGACAGGCTCACAGGGTGCTTTCACTCTCCCTGCCGCTCCAGGAGTCTGGATTGGGGCCCCCAGGAGAGTGGACCTTGAACTGGGGGAGGCGTTTCTGCTTCGTTTGAGGGAAAGAGGAACTCATCCTCACTGCTTTGTGTTAGCAGCTCAAATTTCCATTCTTTTCTTTCAGAGCTGAAAGTATCAAGGAAAGAGGCTCCACGTGCTGTGAACGCTGCCTGTGGTGCGTTCACTGGTTTCCCCTGGCCTCACACGATCGGCCTTTGCAGGGTCTCAAGGGACAGGATCATGGGCATTTCCCTTCCTGAGAGGCGCCCGGTGGGGCTGGGGGGATGACAGCATCTCCTGGACAAGATGGAACACTTCGCTTTCCCAAGTTCTAATACCATTCTGACATTAAACAAGCTCTAATATTTCCATTTGAAACAAGGAAACGATGTTAATGTTTGATGTACAGAAGGTTCACTGTGACCTCATTAGTACAGCCACTAATGACCCATCATTAAGTTGTTACGTATGAAGTTTCTCCAGAAGCAAGCTGATGTATTTTAAAGAACAAACTAAAGTCAGAAGTGGAAGGGAAAAATGTCAGGGTCCTTATTTCCCCCCTCACTCAGGAGTGTAAGCCAGCAAGCTCACTCCTCTCTCCTCCCTCTGCGAAGAGAACTCAAAAGATGAAGACCACCACACAGGCAGGCTGGGAGCTGAGCTGAATCAAATTTGCCTAAAATAATTCTCCTGTGTGGCGTACCTTATTTCTTTGTTTTGTTTTTAAATTCTGTTACTGGACATAACTTTTAATGTTTAGCTAGCTTGGGGCTTCAAAGATAGTTGATATTAACTCTCAGTTATTTATGTACCCAAGAAGGACTTTTGATTGTTAAAGAGAGCTAGGATGACTTTTAAAAATGTATTCCAGGCTTACAGGAAATTGTAGATCCCTACAGAAAATTACAGAGCAATAATGAACATTATATATAAAGTTGAAGCCTTGATCTCTTTTCTTCTTCCCTAGAGAGGACCACGACTGTGAACTTGGTGTTTATCATTTCCATATACGTCTTCTAATATATACATAGCCCTAAGTGGTGTGTGGCTTTGCTTTTCATGTATTTAAACTTTAGAGAAATGATAGTGTTCGTGTTCTTCAAACTATATGTCACTATCAGTATATTGTGCTTTTTAAGAATCATCCAAGTTAGTCTCATTCATTTTCTCAGGTATAGGGTATTCCTTTGTACAAATACACTGTAATTTATTTTGTTTTCTATTTATAGATACTTACGTTGTTTCTACTTGTTAACCATTAGCAGTACAAAACAGCGTAACATACAGTATTCTTGTAAATGTCGTCTTAACCCATGAGGAAGTTACTCTCTAGTATAAACCTAGGAGTGGAATTGCTGGGTCGTAAGATATGCACATCTTCAAATGTATTAATTTTTTCTCTGAAATGATTTATCAACTTAGCCTCCCAGAAGCAGTATCTGAGAGTTCTTGTTGTCTGGTTTGGTGCCAATGCTTAGTTTCTCAGGCATTAATCTTTGTCAGTCTACAGTCTGAGAGGTGTGAGACAATGTATCTCTCTGGGTTTAGCTTACATTTGCTTTCTCTGATTTCTGGTGATTTCTAGTTATCATTCATGTATTTGTTGGCTATTTAATTTTCTTCTGCAGTGAATTGCCCATTATCTTTTGCTCATTTGTCCATTTTTCTACTGAATAATTTGTCTTTTTCATACTGATTTAGAGGAATTCTCTTTGTATTATGTTTATTAATACTTTATGGTTTACGTGATGTAATTAGCTTCTCCCAGGCTGTGGCTTTTCTTTATCCTTATGTAATCTTTCACTGTATACAAATTTAAAATTTCATATATGCATCTGTATTAAATTTTCCCTTTTCAATTGCCCTTTTGGGTTTCCGGTCTAAAAAATTCTTTTCTGTCCTAGAAGTTGTAAAGTTTGGCTTTTTACATTTTTCACTTAAGCTTCCCAGAACTTATTTTTGTGTTTGGTGTGAAGAAGGGCCAACTCTGTTTTACTAATAATTGTCTCAGCACCACTGATTACGTGGTCCGTTACTTTCCTAACAACGTGTGATGACACGCCTATCATAAATCAGGATTCCACGTATGTGTGAGTCTCTGTCACTCCATGTTTCTGTTCTCGCACCATGACCACATTCACACTTGATCATTGTGGTTTTAGATTGGGCTTGAAATCTGGTGGGGCCAGGGACCTGCTTTGTTCTTACTCAAAATTGTTATCCTCAGACCTCAGTTCCTCCATAAAAATTTTGGAGCCAACTCTTTACGTTCCATGTAAAACCCTTTTGGAATGTTGAATGGAATTGACTTGGAATTGTACTGGGATTGTAGAGACTGAAAAAAGGAATTGGCATTTTGACTGTAATGAATCTTTCTATATGTGACTGGGATAGAGTTGTCAAGTTTGGGTCTTTTAATAAAGTTTTATAAAGATATTTCATAGAGTTAGTTAAGTGATTCATAGTTACGTTATGGTTAACTTGGTAGGTTTCTGCTGATATATGAAACTACAGTTGTTATATGTACATTTTATATTGAGAAGCCTTGCCAGACTCTTATTAATTCTAATAACTTGTAGATTTTCTTGTATTTTCTATATAGATGGTATTATCTGCAAATAATGGCCTTGTATTTCTTTCTCTTCCTTATGCTTTTTTTGGTTTTGTTTTTCTTATCTTGGTGTCCTGGCTCAGACCACCAGAATAATGTTAAACACAGGCAATGCTGGGGGTTATCCTTGTATCGTTTCTAATATTAAACAGCTGTTAGTGTTTCAGCATTAAGAATGATGCTGAGCATCGCTTTTATGTTTTTTAATTTTTAAAACTATTTTTATTGAATTATAGTCAGTTTACAATGTTGTGTCAATTTCCAGTGTAGAGCACAATTTTTCAGTTATACATGAACATCCATGTATTCATTGTCATATTCTTTTTATCTGTGACCTAAATTTTCTTTACTAAGTACCCACTGTCAGGTTTTAAAAGCTCTCTTCTTTTCCTAAGAATAATCAATTTATTCTATTCTTGCTTTTGAAATTGTCGAGTTGACCCCTCATTATGCTTGAGAAGAAGCATCCTGAAAATCTTGACACGTAGTCTTTTCATTATAGTACTCTTTGAATGTTTCTAATTTTCTTCTTTGACCTGAGTTAATTAGAAGCATTTAAAATTTTCCCAGTTATGTAGATTTTTCAGATTTATCTTGTTACCTATTTTTAACTCAGTTGCATTGTGGTTAGGAAGGTAGCCCACATGAAAACAAATGTTGGTTTTCATCTGTGAGCTTGAGTTTTGTGGCAGGATTGATGGTCAGTTTTTGAATAGTGTAGTTGAGAAGACTGTTTTCTTTCCTTTGGGGCAGCAGGCAGTATGTGTTCACATGCTAGATCGAGCTGATTAATCAGGTAAACACATCTATTAGATCCATGACAGTTTCCGTCAATCTCTGTGCGAGAGGCATAGGAAACCCTTCACTCTGATTGTGAATTAGATTTGGCTGCATGTAACAGAAAAATAAATGAGTAACAGTAGCTTAAATAAGATAGAGGTTATACAGGGTAGTCTGGACTTTGTTTACGTGAAAGATAAATGAAATCCTCTCTATGCCCAAGGATCCAGGGTTGATGTAGTACCTCCCTAGTGAGTCTGGAGTATACGATTTGGCTCCTCCCTCCCTGTAGCTGTTAGGGATGGTGGTTCCTTCCCTCTGCTTCTCCTCCGTCTCTGACTGATAGCCAGAAGCACCTCACTTTTTCTAGGGAGAACAGCTATGGGACTTATGGCTAGATGTGTGTGATTTAAGAGTCACATCTGTCTCCGTACTAGGGGGCCTTGTGTTCCCCGCCAGGCAGGCATGTTATCATAAAATTCAAGTAGGCTTTTACCCAAGCTGTATGTCAGAAATATTTGTTTTTTTTTTTTTAATTGAAATATAGTCAGTTACAATGTGTTGACTTCTGGTGTACAGCATAGTAGTTCAGTCATACATATACATATATATATATATATTTGTTTTCATATTTTTTTCATTATAGGTTACTATAAGATATTGAATATAGTTGCCTGTGCTATACAGAAGAAATTTGGGTTTTTTTAATCTATTTTATATATAGTAGTTAGTATTTGCAAATCTCAAGCTCCCAATTTATCTCTTCCCACCCCTTAACCATAAGTTTGTTTACTATGTCTCTGAGTCTGTTTCTGTTTTGTAGATAAGTTCGCTAGTGTCTACTTTTTCTTTTTTTTTTTTTTTTTTTTTTAGATTCCACATATGAGTGATACCATATGGTATTTTTCCTTCTCTTTCTGGCTTACTTCACTTAGAATGACGATCTCCAGATCTATCTATGTTGCTGCAAGTGACATTATTTTATTCTTTTTTGTGGCTGAGTAATATTCCATTGTATAAGTATGCTATGGCTTCTTTAAGAAATATTTGTATCTTAACTTAGAAATTTATTTTCCCCAACAGGTGAAGGCCCAATTGTCCATAACAGATTTTGTTTATTATTCCCCAGAGGTCTGGCAGACTCCTCTCCCCAGCTAACCCTCTTCTTTATTTTCCATGTAGTTATGCAATTTTACCTTTTCCCACCCATTCTCCTGACTTCACATTTCCTGGGACACCCTTGTGGTTCGTCACTGAGGCCTTCCCCCCACTGACCGTCCTCATCACACTGTCACCCCATCTCCAGTGAACAGGCTGGCTTGTCTGTGGGATGGTTCCAGGAGTCGAGTGCTGTCCGTTGAACAAACTGCCTGTTCTTGGATGCTTCTTGACATGGAGTGAAATTTCCTTAATTCCATTCAGATTTCAGACCATTGCTACCTTTTCCTCCTTATCTGTCATTACAACACCTCGTTTTAAGATGACAATTATGTTGATGAAGTACATTGAGAAACTTGCATATGGCAAAATATTTTTAGTCCATGTAAGATGGAAAACGGTTTCAGACTGAAGGTTGGTTCCAGCTCATCAAAGGCTTACCATAGGCCAAGTTTAAAATGTGTGTGCACGCACACCTGTGTGTGTGTGTACGGAGATGGAGAACATGCATTTATATTTTGTGTGTGTTCCTGAGATGCTTTTTGATAATAACAGCACCCATTATTGATGACTGCTAATATGCCAAGCATGTTGCTTGGTATTTTATTATGGCTAATCGCCTTTTTGTCCTCTTACCACATAAAGCAGTTTCCTTATCTCCATTTCCAGATAAAGATCTTGAAACAGAAGACCTGAGACACACAGTAATCTCCCCCGTGCGTTACCTAGGTGCTAGCAGGCCCTCAGTCCCAACCAGGGGCTGACCGATTCCCACATCAGTACTTTGAATCCTAGGCCAAGCCACTCAAACGGTAATTTATTGTATCTTCAGGTCATCACTGAGTGGTCTTCTCACATCATCGTTTAAGCAGCACCAAGAGTCCTTGGCAGCGGAGAGAGAGAGGAGGAGACAGGAGAGAGAAGAAAGGTTGCAGAGGATAGAACGGGAGGAAAGAAACAAATTCAAGTAAGAAAGATCTTTAAGATTTTTTAAATGATGAGCTGAAACTTAAAGCACACGCCTTCGCCGTTGTGTATGGTTAATACTGGCGTTAAAGCGTTCGGAATTAATATGCTTGCTTCAGATGCTGTCTCTGTTTCCAGGGAACAGCAAGAGGGTACCTGGAAAAGGTTATATCTGGTTTATTGTGGCCTGTCTTCCTTAAACCATATGGCAGGAAGCACAGCCAGCCAAATTCAATTAAGGACGTGTGTGCTCCTGGGTCCTTCATTATCTAATATGGTCTCATCCAGGCCTTCCTGAACACAGAGAACCTAATTGTCTTCATCTGCCATTTCCCCTGAAGCTACTCATGTTTTATTCACATTCTACTGGATGCCTAAAACAAGATGCCTGTCTCCCTTTCTGGTTTGTTTCTTGCTCCCTGTAGCAATATTTAATAGGTTTTTGTAAGCAATGATGTTTCCTCTGTGGGGAAGAGAAAGGCGTTGTGCTGGCTACTCCCAGCCCACTGCCCCCTGATCTCCTTGGTCTGTGTCCAGCTCCAGGGATGTGTTCCTGGGTGTGGCCCACTGCAGCTCCCACGTCTTGGCCTGTCTGGATCCAGTGTCACTTCTTGTCTCCTCCAGCCAGACCAGCTCTTCCCTCATCCTCCTGGTCGACCTCCTAACACTCCACTCCCTGGGTTCATGCTGGGCAGTGCTTTTTAAAATGCTGAACACTTGCTGTGTCTTTTCTTCCACATTTCATTACTTCCCTCTTGCGTCCCCCGCTCCTCCCCTCTCCCTCCTTCCTCTTCCCATTTCTCTCTCCTGTAGCATCTACACTCTTTCTTCTTTTTATTTCTTCCCGTCTCCATCTCCTGTTTCCTCAGTTCACGTTCTTTGACAATTTCCCCTCAGTTACTCCGAGTTAAATCTAAAAAGAATATCAAACATTGTCAGTGAGGACTGGCAGGTTCAATAATGTTTTCTCCAGCCACCAGAAAGAGGATGTGTAATCGTAGAGATGATCAAAACGTGAGCCGAGTTGTGAACTTGCCCTAACTTTTAACTCACTGCTATAAGAACACAACTTTCCCAAGTCTGTGGGTGAAGCTGTAAGAGGGGGTTAGTGGGCTGTGTGAAGTAAACCCACATCATTCTCACACCGTATGTAATGGTGCGGTATACCTTGAGCTGTCAGGTTTCTGCCAGAGGATATGTGGAAATGCCGGACCTGTAAGCACCGTTTCTCCATGAGGCAGCTCTGGAAGTCATCACTTTTGGAAAGACCCATTTGTAAAACCATGGGAACAGGTTAAGTGCTTCCTGATTCAGGGCTTTCTGAGAGGTTCGTGTATTCTACCACCAAAGGGCAGCAGAGAATCTGACAGAAACACATGGAAAAATTCAAAGATTCACTTACACATCGAAAGATTTTCATTGAAAACCTGTAAAACAGGGAGCCAGTCCTGGGGAGGAGGGAGCCAGCACATCCCGTCCTGTCTCTTCTCCTTGGTCACTCTGTGCATCCGTAAATCACGGACAGATGTAAAGCGTGGAGCTCTGGAAACTCTGAACTGTAAGAGGGAGCAGGTGAATTGGGGGATGGAGGCTAGCATTCAAAGTTCCACCAAACCCCCGAGAGTTTACCATTTTTCCTCTCCAGTATCACATGGCATGTACTCAAAGGCATCCCCAAAACCAGAGGCCCACACCAGGTGTGAACTGGAAGAGCTCTAAGAGAAGGCCTCTCTTTCTGGACTGAGGAGCAGCACAAGGAATTCCTGAGGGTCAGAGAGTTGACAAATCTCTTTTTTCCTTCGTTTCTTCTCTCTACCCCAGCCTCCAAGCGATATTGTTGCAGAAGCATAGTGAAGGCAGCAGTGTCCAGGCAGGGGGCGACAACTCTGAGGGAGAGAACCCTTCCTGTGATCAGAAGAGCAGACTCACAAGAGCTGTAGACAAATCACCATTTTCCTCTCCGTGTCCTCCTGCCGCATTGCCCCGTATGCAGGTGGAGTTACTGAAGGTCCGCAGCAGAGCAGGGAAAATAAAGCCTAAGCTTTCTGGCCAGAGGACCAAGAAAGGAGACTCAAAGAATCCAGAAAATGATAGGAAAGTCACAAAGAGTAGAGAGAACCAGAGAGCAACCCTGAGCTCATCTCCAGCCTGTGCACGCATGGCTCAATGCCTAAACAGCATGCCCCAGACTTCAAGAACTAAGTACAGAACACAGCACCGGTCAGGTCCCAGGCTGGCCCCTGGGGGGTGCACACAAGCGCCTGATATGAATAGCACTAAGAACGTTTGAAAACTGAGCTAATATTGGAACCAATATCAGAAGACAGTTAGAACTTGCAGGCTGAGCCCATCTTAGTTGATTGCCTGCTGAAAGAAAATGATCAAGGTTCTTCATAGAATTTAAATAAGACCCAGAGTTTAAAATAAGACCCAGAGTTACAGAATATTTAAAAAGTACAGAATGCAGTCCAAAACCACTTGTCATACACAACCCAGGGACATCTGAAAAGGAAAAGAGAATCAAAATATGCTAACCACAAAAGGGACATAGATGCTGTCATTATCAGACAAAGACTTTAGAGCAGCTGTTATACACATGTTCTAAGATGTAAGGGCAAATACTTTTGAAACAAATGAAAAGATAAGTCTCTGCAAAGAAATAGAAGATGTAAAGAAAAGGCAAAATGGAAATACACATAGAACTGAAAAATACAATAACCAAAATAAAAAATTCATTGAATGGTTTTAATAGCAGAATAGAGATGAGAGAAGAAAGAGTCAGTGAATTTGAAGATAAGACAATAGAAATTATCCAATCTGAAAAACAGGACAAAATACTGGAAAAAATGAACAGTGCCTCACAGACCTGGGGAGCAATAGTACATCTAGCACTCATGTCCCTGAAGTCTCAAGAATCAGCGAGAGTGCGTTGCAATACACATTCAGCACACACGCTGGCAGAGTGAGAACTAGACCCAGGAAACCTGTCTTCAGAGACCGTGCTCATAACTATCCACAGTTTTCTCTTGGTTCCAAAAGGATCTCACTTGTCATTTAAGAGCACAGAGAGATCCTGGCAAAATAACCCTTGTCCAGGAAGGAATGCTGGCCATCAGGACAGACTGCACGGAACTATTAATCACGATGACTGCAGTTCCATCCTGAAAATCTGAGTATGTCAATGAAAAGAAATTCAAAAAAGAACATAGGAAGCGCTTTATAAAGCGGCCGCTGGGATCACCCAAATGCCTGACCCTTCATCAGCCACTCGCTCACGCTCCTTGTGCTTTTTTCTTTGTTAAGCATTATTATCTGTTGTGACTTTTGTTAGTTAAGTTTCCCGTGTTATGGGAAATATTACTTCTAGTGTGGAAAGTGCTGAGGATGGATGTTCATAAATGATAACGGATTTGTGTCTGTGTTGCTTTTTCTCCCCGTCGTCACCTGCTGTAGTTGCTCTGACTTAACACCCCTTTAGATCCAGTTCCCAGTGCACAGAAGGGTGGAATCTTTGAGCTACCTTAGGAGCCCCAGTATAGGAAACGGTGATGTCAGAATTCTCCAGGAAAACAAATGGTTTACTGAGAAGGGATTGACCACACCGTCTTAAATGAAGATTCAAGTTGGAACCTCACCAGGAAGAACAGAAAAGCAAACATTAAAATTAGACAAAGCTGGGCATCTCGTTGATAAAGGCAGAAGAGCCTGCATGAAGCAAGAGTATCCAGTGAGCCCTGCTCAGAGACGGAGAACGTGAGGGATGCAGAGGAAGAATCGTGCGGTAGAAGGAGTGTCCAGGTGGTAGCGTGCAGTGCAAAATGCCCAAGACACTTGGGCGAACTCAGATTTAAGTCTTGGGGTGCATGTTGGGGAACTACCAGAGCTTGATTGGATGTTAATCACCTCTGAAAGCTGCTGCTTGCTTGTCATTGCCATGTTTTACTTCTGTATTGCTTCCCCTTTTAAAAATCTTTTGGTCTCTTCTCCCCCCCCCCCACCATATACTTAAAATTCTTCTTTCTGAAGAGTAATTATAGGAGTCTCTGTGTAAATCCAATAACCTCATGTTTTCACCCCTGTGATTTTATAGAAAACTCATCGTATTTAGTACTTTTAATGTATAGCCTTTATTTTTTTAAAATTCAGCCACAGTCACTTTCCATTTCTGAGGTAATGGTGGCCTTTCATGATATATTCCGTTGAAGTTTTCTTGGCTATTTTATGATCTAATGCTCTGTTTTCCTTCTCCACTTTGTTTCTTCTGCATATTCCCATTAGTCGAGAGTATTTAGACAAAAGAGAGGAGCAAAGACAAGCAAGAGAAGAAAGGTTTGTATATCTCTTCTTTCCTGTTGTCACCAAATGGCATGAGACTTTGCACTCTTAACCAAGCATGCGGAGTGTGTGTTAATTACAATATAATAGCTTCACCTAAGATACTTGAGACCTTGGGTACCTGGCATTTTGCAGAATAGAGTGTCCTGGTTATCTAAATTTTCCCCAAAAGTACAGATTTATTATTAGTGCCATAATGATGTGGGGTATATGTGTCTGTTCCTCCAAAACTCTTTTCCAAATGAGCACATTAGTTTAGCATACTGGCACATGGTATGTATTTTAAATGTCCTGCATCTCCGCTACTAAGCCTGGTTTAGTTTTGCCTCTTGTGTGTTTCCAAGTGACTTGTTCAGCGTTCCTTTTACAAATATTTGAGCACACGTGTTATACCAGACACTGGCTGGGGTGCCAAACCCTCCTGAGACTCTTGCTGGAGGTGCCTGATCATTTACTGTCTCCCCACTGATCCGTACTCAGTTCCCGACGGCAGGAGCCGTGTCTGGCTTTCCCCTGGTGTTCCAGTGCCTGCCACAGGGCTTGCACATAGCAGGCACTTAGGAAGGGTGCATTGAATAAATGAGCTAAGGAACCGACAGCTTTATTTAAAATATTTAAGCTGTAAACCAGTTTGTTCATTTCAATGGCCACCTACTTTGAATCCCACTAAAACATGCCACGTGAATGCATTTAGTGTCTGATAAACTTAGATAAGCAAAGGAAATTGGTTTTGAAAGTAGATCAGCAAAAGGTTAAGTTTACCCCCATAGCACTGTACGGCCTGAAGTTATTCCCTCTACCACCAGATGGCGCGACGACATGGAAAGATGGGAAAGGTTGATTTCATACCAGAGCCAGCGGAGAACCTAACAATCTCTGATCACTGCCAATGCAAAGTGGAATTGTGCTAATTTTTTTTAGACACCATCAGTTAAATAGATCAGGACAGTCTGAGGCAGGGAAGAGTGGAGAATGCCTATGTTCAATTTAAAAATTAGATGCTTAGGTCAGCCTCGTAAACAAAACAATGGCACTGCTTTAATTCCAGCGTTCTACTGGATCGTTGCCGTCCTAATCACCAGCTGTGGCCAGCAAATTTAGAGTGAAAGATGCTGGTAAAGGAACAGAGAAACTTCTGTTCCTCTGATTAGTACCTGTTTTTGACATTGGGGGACATGACATTACGCCCGGGCTTAAGAAATCAAATTTTATTTTTTGGCTTTCCCTCCAGATTCTGCACTTTTTTGAGCTTTTGACAGCTTGACTGTCACATTCTGTCCGCACAGGCAAGGCTTCAAAGCTCCTGGAGAGCTGACCAGGTGCTGTGTCAAGGTCTGAACTTACTCAGGCTGACGTCAAATTTTCCCCAAATCGCTAAAGGCTCCCTCTTTCTGGATATTATTTACTGCTCTGTTCCTCAAAGCAGAGCGTCACTTCTGCCTGGAAAACTCATGCAGAGGAGTTTTCCACCCCTCTTCTCCCTCTCGTTCTGCCCTCTGTCCTCGCCCCCGCGCCACCCATCTGCCTGAGCCTTCCTGGCTGGTGCCTCTGGTGCTCTCCACGGCCCCACGTGGGATTCTTTCCTTACTGCCCACCTCTCTGTTTACATGGAGGTTTGGGGAAGCAGCCAAGCATCTTCCTTCGGTTTGGACCAGCAGCTTTTCCTGGTTAGTCTGCTTCTTGAGTTACCTACTGAAGATGGGAGTGAGGGAGCTGTACTTTCATCCTTTTTTGGAAGGCTGTCGGGAGTTTCCAGGAAGCCGGGAAAAGATAAGATTCCCAGGCATACTGGAATTTGGAAATGGAAGGGAAAAACTGATGGAGATCAGAGGTGGAAAGAGACAGCAGAGGACACCCTCTGTTAACTGTTCAGGGTAGAGCCAGGTGTGTTTGTCAGGTCCCATGACCCTTACCCTTACTGCAGAGACTCAGAAAAGACAGAGTCAACAGCAGAGGGCTTTTGAGGTTCATGTCAGCTCGTATAATGAGATGAATGTCATTTTGCTGTTTCAGGGTATAATGGCCATCCATACAAATTTGATTTAACTTTTAAATTGCATTTCGTATCATCTCGTTCCATCATTTCAGGCAAACTGTTTTACTGATAATGTTGCAGACCCAGAATAAGTTTCTGTTAGGTCTGCTTCTAATTTTTAAAAAATACGATAAGAAATTCTCTATCTGATATTGATTGATATGACATTCATAAATCTTTTTATTTTTTAAGTAGCAAGGGATGAGGTCCAGGCAGGGAACATGTTGGGGTGGGGGTCAGGATGGAGAAGGGGACAGCAGGACCTGGGTGGGAGGTGCCTTCTGACAAGCAGAGGTTATGGGAACGGAGTCCAAGGGAAAGATTGGAGCTGGGCTAGGTTTTGGGAAATTATGCATAAAGCTGATTTTGAAGCAGTAAGAGAGGGTTCTGAGCCTGGTCTGAGGACAGCGTAGAACTTAGAGGGAGCCAGATACTAGTTTCATGTCAGGGAAAATTTCCAAGTAGGAGGGTGGCAGGAAGTGTCCTCTGTAAGCCTGGAAGTTGAACATCAAGCAGGGTTTCCATCGGGCCCTGTGGAAAGAGGCTAGCGTGTGTTCCCTTGACTGCAGTCCCAGCCCGGCCACTCACAGCCCTGTGGGACGTGAGGGCATCCCACTGTTTCTGTCTCTCCCCCTGAACGAAGGTGGGGGTTTCCTTGTTTATTATTAAATCTCTAGTGCCTACCGTGGTTCTTAGCACATGACAGGCACTCAACAAAAGGTTCAATGAGTAACGAAAAGACAAATGAATAAAGATGTCGCCAGAGGCAGGATAATGAGAATGTTTCAGTGAAGGCAGCAAAGGTGAAATGCCTTTCTGGGGAGCTGTGGTCTGTGGATGGAAAACCCAGTGCCCCATACCTGGGAGGCTGCATCACGGTCTGTGGTTTAGGGGCTTTGTTGCTAGGCAGCGAGAGGTGGGACGTCGTCAAATGGGCTAGCGGGCTCCTAGGATCAAGTACCATGTGGCGCTCAGTCACTCTCTAAGGGAAGATCTAGCTTCCCCCCAAGGTTGTGCCCTGGAGGTGCACGTGGGGCAGGAACCGTGGCTGAGCTGGAAGCTCTAAGTGCCAGGTTCCAGCTGTCCCTGTGTGTGTCTGGCCACCCACACCACTCCGGCCCATCGCGGTGGAGCAATAAAAAACCTTAGCGGCTCGTGACACCGGGGCATTCCCCGCCCCTGCCATTTAAAAAATGTTTAAATTGTGGAAAAGTACATATCACCTAAAGTTTATTACTTTAACCATTTTTAAGTGTATAATTCCCCAGTGTGAAGTTCACTGACAGGTTTGTGCAGCCGGTCTCCAGCATGCTTTATCTGTAGAACTGGCCATTTCTACCCATTCAGCGAGTGCCCATGCCGCATAAGGTCCTCCGAGCAGTTCAGGTTAAACCCTTGACTCTCTTCTTGTCTCTCGGATCCTCAGGGTGGACGTCCCTGAGACCGAGGGGTGCACAGGAATCGTCTTGGATTCATATCTACCCAGACTCTGGATGAGCCCGTATTCTGGTCCCGCAGAAAATAGGGTGAACCCTTTGGCTGTCAGCACGTACCTGCCAGCCTGGCTGCCCACAGGGAGGGGAATGGACAGACCGAGGCCTGGGCCTGACTGGCTGAAATGAAGGTTATTGATGGTTGTCCTCCCATCCTGAAGCCTTCCATGTGAGGTTTTATTATTTCTCTCCCTGGACTCTTTTGATCTTGTCAGAGCCCTGCTTCCCTTCCCCCCTCCAGGATTCTGGTCTCCAGGACCCGGGCAGGCCTCCTTTTTGCACGTCATTCCTTGCCCACCCTTGGTCCTGCTGCAGAAGTCTTGGACACCATATAGGGACACCTGTGCTCACAAACTTCTGGGCTCGCAGCATTCCTGCCCCTCTACTTTTACAAATATTGGCTGAGTCTTGCCCTCAAGACCGCTTCTTCCACAATTCCTGTCACTTCCACAGCCAGGTGGTTTTTCCTTGCTGGTCTGAATTAAGTTCAGAAATAACTTCCTTTTGTTCCCTCTCCTACTTTTTGAGAGGTGACGTTGTGGGCAAGGAAAGTCCAGAGTTTCTAGAGCTTTCTGTCTGGGTCTGGCTTCACCCCGGCACTGTGAGGCAGAGGTTTGTATCTGCAGATCCATCTTTTAGCAAAGATTCACCCTGAAGGTTAACTCACGCCCCAAGACAGTGAAATCGGGTGGGTTGCACCCTTGGCCCTCGGGGCTGCAGGCAGACCTCTGCAGGTGGGCTGCTGCCTCGCAGGTTCCTAACCGCACACCTGGCCGGCTTCCCATCACCGAGGGAAAGAACAAAGGATGGTTACCTTCCTGGTCTCAAGAATCCTATTATCTGCTTGTTGAAAACAGACAGAAACATGTGAAGAGATGACTGCATATGCCAGGCAGTAATGTAAAATGCCATCGGAGCTGAATGGACAACATATCCGACATGAGTTCAGAGGCAAAGCCCAGATCACTTCCAGCTGTGGTGGTCAAGGCAGGCCTCCCAGGGGGAGACGCGCGTGCGAGCCTGTCCTGAAGGGCAGAGACTGCCTTGGACTGGCCGGGAGACGGGGTGATGACTTACAGACGCGGAGAGCCACGCCCCCCTGAAGGATGGCTGAAGAAATGCACGCTTTTTAAAGGCTCTAAGTGTGTGCTCTGCCCTTCTTCTCTGGCTCAGTTGGGTGCCGTGTGCAGTGTCTGGGTGGGGGCTACACTGGACCAGTGCTGGGGGCTGGCCAATCGGAAGACACTGCAGTAGTGAATCCGGATGCATGTGAGTGAGGGTCTTGAATAAGCTGTTTCAGAGTTGCGTGGTGGATACCGTAGTCAGAAACCTGCTACAGCTGAGTTCATAAATTTATCCCTGAACCAATAATGGTGGGTAAAATTAGCCGACATCTGGAAGAGGCACATATTTCAAAGTTATTTTGGTCCGATCTATAAAGCGCACTGTGAGGAATATGATTGGTAGCTGGTCTTAATAAACAGTGGGTTCTGCCTGCCTGAAATGCAAAACAGATGTATCTTTGTTCTTTTAAACTGACTTTGATGAATAAACTATATGTGACGTCAGGTCCCAGCTATTGGGTGTCTGAGTCCTACTCAGAAATATTTTAGAATATAAAAAACTTTCCATGGTCGACACCAAGAGAACAAAGTGAATTCCAGTCGCATTGCTGTTAGCATTGAAGCAGGTTCAGCAATTCAGAGAGGCTCTCGTCCAACGACCTTTTGGTATTTTGGGGCATTGTTCCTCTCTGCCGCAGCAGGGCGCCCGCCCATTTCACAGCTGTGAGCTCCGAGGTTGTGTGGTTTTCAGCTGTCACTGCTGGGGCTTGGTGATGGTCATTACTGCCGTTTTGCTTGTTTGCACAAATGTTTCCTAAAAGAGCAAAATGGGATTTTGCAGCCGTGATCTAGTATCTGGAGTCTGTGATGTTGCCACTTCCCCAATTTGTTTGGTTATGAATGATGCAGGATTTTTTAATCATTAGCATCTTGGCTCTGCTGGGTGTTTTTGGCAGACGGGCCCTCCAGCCAGCCCTGCGCTGCGCTCTGTGCATCAGGAAACCAGCTCACTCTGCAGGTGTTTCATCCATAAACAAGCATCAGCCACGGGCTCCTCATTCTTTTTACGGAAACCCTTTGGAATTTAACTTTCAGATACAAATACTTGGAGCAGTTGGCAGCTGAGGCGCATGAGAAGGAGCTGAGAAGCCGGAGCGCGAACCGGGGCAGAGCTGACCTCTCCTTGGACCTGACCTCACCGGCAGCCCCAGCCTCCCCCGCCCCCCTGAGCTGTAGCCCTTCGTCTCTAGATTCACAGGAGGCTGTCACGGTTTCATCTTCCTCCCCGGGAACACCTCAGCCTCCCCAAGGTGAGTGCAGGGAGAGGAGAGGGAAACTGATGGGGTAATGAACATCAGACAGGCTTCTTCTGCACAGCAGTAACCATTCCTGCGTGCAGACTCATACTGAGAGGCAACTAATGGGATGCTTCGTAGGGTGGCTGCTACGTGAGGGGTCTGCAGAGCCACTTGCCAAAGCACAGTTATTTATAAAGATACCAGTGTATGATCACTGAAAAAGGGGAATGCCGAAAATAAGACTTACTTTGACATTTAATCCTTAATCGCAGGGGGTTTAACGTTATTACTCTGTAATTTGCATGCTATTTATTGATTGGATCTGCCCAATAAAATGACTCCTTTTAAATGTGCTTACTATAGGAATTGTCAGTCTGGTTTAAGTTAAACCGATGGAGAATAAAGTTAATCAAAGCAAGCAAAGAAAAATGTGGACCTAGTGAAAATAGAAGTTAAGCATTGAAGATGGAAAAAAAAGAGGAAATAGTGAAGATGACTGGCACGTGGTGTGGGTGTGGGTGTGGGTGTGGGTGCTTGTGTGCAGGCAGGCAGGCTCTCCCTAGAGAAATTCCCTGCCGTCTCAGCTTTGGAGAAAAGCAGCGATGTTGTCCCCTGCAGCCTTGGGGCATCAGCAGTTTTCCTGGTTGCAAATTGTGGGTCCTTTTTCTTTCACATTGTCAGAGAGGATGGGTCTCGGGTGCAGGGACTTAACATTGCATGGAGACTAACTCTGTGGCTAGGACTGTTTGGTTTAACCGAGTGTTATGGCGTATAGCCTGATGTAGACTTAGCCAGCTGAAGATAACAGAGACACTAAACTTTTAACTCTAAGAGGGTTGACTAAATATGGCATAAAGTCTGATTTAAACAAGGCAGGACTCCATGACCTCAGCAGAACTGGATGTAACGGAGCAATCTTGGCTGTCCAGTTCTCTGCTGGTTCTCCAAGCCTCAGGGCTCAATCGGCAGGAGCAGGCTGGTGCCACCCCAGCTTTCCATCACATCCAGTCACCCCTGGTCCCTGAGCCATGGAAGACTGTCCCGGGCAGATGGCTCAGCCGTAGATGAGTAATGTTGGTCTTAAAATATGACTCTGAGGATCAGGAAAACAGACTGCTCTGTCACAGCTCTGTGCTTTCCAAGCCCTGCCTGATATCACTGCTCTGTCTACATAGTGGTATTTCCAGAGGCAATGTAACAAATATTCCCCTGCAAAATTGTGGCTCAGCACTTCATCTTGAGACCTTTTACTCTCCGAGTTATATCTCTAGCACTTTACAGATGGTTGTCCAAACTGTGAAGTGCAGAGTGGCCCCAAGCTGATAGGAAGTGATCAGTATTTGTAAACATTGTTTGTTCTCCAGCTTTTTTAATCTCCTTGATGTTTGTTTGTGGCAAAAAGACAATTCCTCAAGTGTTTTGGCTGGTCACAGTCAAACTCGAGGCCATTCAAGGAATTAAAGAGACAAGATATTTTAAACTTCAGTAAGTACACAGAAAATTCTTTGTGCATACATAGTATGCATTTGGGGAAAATAAAGTTATTTCAGTATGCTTTCAGAAAGCTAAATAGCAAATGTCATTTTCCCTTGCAGAGAAGGGATCAATGAGTCTAAGAGAAGGTTTGACTGAAATCACACTGTAATTGAGATCTGCATCAGAAAAAGGAATCCTGGACTTGAATTTAGACTCGGTTGAAAATTAATAGAACAGTGAGGGGAGGGTATAGCTCATTTGGTAGAGTGCGTGTTTAGCATGCATGAGGTCCTGGGTTCAATCCCCAGTACCTCCGTTAAAAATAGTTAAGTAAATACATAATAAAACCTAATTACTCTCCCCCCGTGAAAAAACAAATTAATAGAACAACATTGATGTTTGCTTTTTCCTTGGTGGGGGGAGGGGACGAGGAAACAGTGAGTCTTGTGGAATCTAGAAGCACTGTCCATCATAGGTTAAGTCATTGTCACCCAGATCAGTTGGAAACAGCAAATATTCTGACATCCTTGTCCTGATACATAACTGAATTACACAACTGGAAATTTTAAGTGTCGAAGGAGAAGTGCTATAAGAGGATCCTCTCAAAGAGAACGGCTGAAGCTGCGTTCTGGTTTGCAGCCTTTGCCCTTACGACCGAAGCACAAAGCAGATAGGATGGGAAGATTTCCCTCAGCCTGGTTTGTTGTGAGTCTTTGAAACATTCTGCTAGCGTCCAGTTAACAAGTCTGTCCTTTTCACCAGGTCCCACTTTCCAATGCTGAAAGTGACTATTTTTTGCTTGTCCCTGACATTGACAATATTCCAACAGCTGGAGGAGGAGTAAAAAATGCAGTCACGCCTCCAGGTGTTTGTCCTGCACCAAACACCTGGCGTGTGGTCCAGACATGCCAGGGGCTGACTGGAGTGCTCATTCCTGCTCCTTGTGGAATCAGATGCTAGTAATTGATTTCACATTTTTTGTTGTGCTCCGTGTCTTCCTTCCAAATGCTACTCTTGGATACCTTGTGGTGCATCTGATTCAGTAGGGGAGATGCTATTATCCACATTTAACTGAGGCTCAGACAGTTGGAAGATGTGCTTCAGATCTTGTTGGCACCAGACTGGGAGTACTTCAGGCACTGTTTAGACTCCCAACCCAGCTGTCTTTCCAGGCATCATGGTACCCTGGTGTTTGTGGTGCTACTCCCATTAATGGCACGTCATTCCCTTGCTGCCCCTTCCCCAGTATCTGTAAATATTGTAGCCTACATTTCAGAATTTTATTTACCAAAAAAAAAAAGGAAAAACAGGTAATTGTTCCTGAATCATACCTAACTCAGGATTAAAGGTCACTTTATGAGATCTTTTATTAAAACTCCTTATTTGGGTTGTAGAGGACTTTTGATGGCTGAAAATATGAAAACATGAAAGCTTCTTTACCTTTACTCTGACAAAATATATTTACAAAGAGGAAAGGGCAAGTGGTCAAAATACCAGTTTGTGCGCCATCTAGTGAGATCTTTCAGCCAAAAACCTTCCCAGCTAAATCTGCTTTAACTTTTGTATAAATTATGCCACCACCCCCACCAGCAAGTCAGTGTGTGCTTGAATTACTTTTCCATCTGGCCGTCTTGCAGCTCACGGCAGATGTTTGTCCCACTGGTGCCTAAGCTTCGTGGTGATGCTCTGAATGTTTTTCCTTTGTGTGAAACTCTCAGGCCCAAGTGATGAAGAAACAGGATGCGTGTGTTCTCATTTGCTCTGTCCTCTAGTGAGTGGAGACAGATCGCCTCACAACATCCAGGCAAACGTGGAAGGGTCTCTCTCTTCATCCATTGCTTTTATTACCCTTTCTTTATTGTCACTGAGCCCTGGAGATATACTTCAGAATATCTGTCTAATAAGTTTATTTCCTATTATTTTAAGAAACTCACAGATGACCCTGGAAACAGATAAGTTGTCTTCATTCGTTAGAGAAGAAGGTACAGTGTTCTTAGTCGGATAGAGTTCTTCGATGTGACCCTTGAGGAAGTTACTCTGAGGATTAAAAGTAATGATAATCTGTGGACCCACAGTGAAGTCACAATAGCAAGGTCACCTCTGATGCCAGTGGGGGCGAGATCTAGGTAACCTGTTTCGTGGAAACAAAGTGGAGAAAACCACTCATCTCAAAATGAGGTGCTGAAGGTGGTCCCTGCAGGGTGCCCCGGAGGTGAACTGCCTTCCTTAGAAGTGAAAAGTGTGCTCTCTCCAGGCTCCCTGGTTCGCAAACCTGAGTCCCTGCTGAGGCTAAATGGAGAGAAGTCACCATTTCCCAGCAGAAAGAAGCTGCTATGAAGAGTTTACAAGGCACTTCCGCCCACTAGTGCAGGCCTGAGGGCATACCTAGTGACTTGATTGTGTTTCTCATTTTTTAGCTCGCTATTTTCTATTTTGCTCACAGAAATAACACTTTGGAGATGCATTTGCAAATTTGACCACGCTATATTAATTTTATGTCAGGGAAAGTTGTGCTCAACAGTGATTTTTTTTCCTACCTGTGATTGATTCCTGGATATTTCCAAATATCTGGAGATACAAAATATAGCTTATATGGCCATGACCTATTCACCAGCACCCACCTGGAGGCACTTGCATAGATTATGGACATGATGTACTGATGTTTTCTCTCACAGATCCCAGCATTTAAAGTCCTGGTAAATATGACAATTTCTCTAGCCTTCCGATCTTCATACCTGGAAGTAAAACATAGCTATATAGTTACATCGTGAAATGTTCAGTTCGTCGAAAATGAATCATCACTTTTTATCATTTTCATTCATCATCATGGCTGCTGTCATTGTCACCAGTCACTGACTGAGCATCTTCGTCCGCTTCATTGTGTGATGTGTTTGTAGCCTCCCTCAGGTACAGACGTGCTCTCCAAGGCCATCCAGTCCCCCTGGCGGGAATCACAAACATCTGGTATCCGGCTTCCAGCTGGCCCAGTACTGATGGAATAGGATCAGCCATCAGCTTCGTGCATACTGGTTGCCTTGCATCGAGCTTTTAGGCATCTCCAATCCAGTGTTTCCTGAATTGGCAGGAAACTGGAGTCCTTGTGGTTCTGGGGACTTCAGGCCGCCCACCTCCCTGTCCCTCACCTGACAGCTGCTGCTTGATGCCGCTTGGTCAGTTACACAGAATGTCCCAGGAACGCAACCCGAGGCCAAAGCCCTGCGTGCTGCACCTGCTGGGGAACTTTTTTGAAAGTCTTTGCAATCATTGGATTTTTCTGCCTTGCCATTTCTCTGTCTCTAAAAATGGAAAAAGGCAAAAATTTCCCCTCTTTTCCTCTTATGGAGAATGACAGTTGCCTGCTGTGTGTTTTATTGCACCATATTTTTTTAAAACAATATTAAATAGTCTTGAGTTTTTTGTTTTTTTTTTTTGAAGTAGACAAAGTATAAATCTTAAGTATACTTAAGTAAAGATAAGGCGCAGAGTGGCACTGGGCAAGTTGTTAAAGAAGAGTGTTATGGGGTCAACGTGATAATTTCGTAGACAGCAGTAGGTATCAAAATCTGTGAGGGACCTGAGATTTTTCCCCTACTTGTAAGCTAGTGAGTTCGCCTGCCATGATCTCATGGATGTTGGCAGAAGACACGAAACTCTTGGGTCAGAAACAAAGGACTTTATTACTCATAGCAATAGCAGTAGCCAGAATGTCAGCATTTGTGCCATTTCTCTGAGCCCCAGTTTCCACAAAGTGCTGTGAGTAGGCCCAAGTGATACCTGCACACACACCGAGTGAAACCCTGAGTTTCAGGACCTCAAATCTTATAATATTACAGGAGAGTTATACTGTGTACATGTGTAACCAAGTGAACTTAACCAAAAGCATGATCTGAGAGGCAAAAAGTAGGGAGTGGAAGTTACAGTTTAAATAATGCTTGTAATCCTGCCAGCATTCAACCCAGGTGTGTCCCCAGGTGCGCATGACATGAGGGCCACGGATCTTTTTTTTTTTTCTTGAGCCATTCCTGACTCTCATATGCCTCTTGCCATTTGAACAACTTGTTGCACCAAATGTGACTTTAGAATTTAAGGATCTGTGTTTGGAGAGAACATGGCCCATGACTATAATTGCAGGATATCTTACAGCGTTCCACTGAAGCTCGGTGAAAACTCGGATTGTCAGAACGCGGAGGGTGGGTGTGGGCTCTATAAAGTAGCATCTTCCTAAAGGACTTTTGAGGGTCATTTTGGCCACACATGGTTTTCATCTGAAGAGGTGGCTCAGGTCAGAGTCTGATTGGAAAAATCTAGCTGTGACTCTGAGGACAAAGCTGGGCTTCATTTTAAAGGCATACAAATTCATTAGACCAATGAATCAGTATTTTGCAGGTAATACGTGCTTTTTTTCGGGGGGAAAGCTGGAGTAGACTGAGTTTGTGTCCATCCTAATGGAACTATTCCTATTGAGCAGTGATTCTCGACCAGGAGTGACTTTTCCTCCAGGGGACATTTGGTAGTGCCTGGCGATGTTTTTGGTTGTCACAAATGGAGAGGGGCCTCTCCCTTGGCCTCTAATCGGTGGAAGCCAGAAATGCTCCCAAATAGTCTATAAAGCACAGGATAGTAGGCAACAGCGCCCCCCACCACGAAGAATTATCTGACCCCAAAACTCCAGAATTCTAAGTCCGAGAAATCCTGCTCCAGAGGGAACCTGAGCGAACAGCTTAGCAAGACCTGGCCTAACACCAAAGGCAAAATGCAAAGAATTTTAGAAGTTGTGAGCTTTTTCTCTTGGGACCTTTTTCACATTTATGGGCTTCAACCACAAGTTTAAAGTCAGCGGTGTTAGTTATTCGCTCTGAACTGGGGAGGTCCCTGGAATCTACAGTTTCGAGCCACTATTATAGGACTGGCTGGCCCAGCCCTCGGTTTCATAAGACCTGCCAGAAAGCCAAGTTCTTGGCAAAGTCGTTGAGACATCATCACAGATTGAAATCGATTGAAGCCACTCAGAGACTTATTAAGTTCAAATCTTTCTACCAGCAATTTATCTCTTCAAAGAAAAATTTGCATGACAGGAGATTCCAGTTGGCCACTCTTGGACTCAGCTGCCAGGGACATGGATGAGAGCGGAGCTGGAACGTTCGTGCCCACTGTGTGTGTTTTGTTTTGCTTTCTCAGAAACAGTTATATACTCCTTTGTGGCTCAAGTTGCCCACCACACAGTGTAACATCACAATGAACAGACCAGGCCTTTAAATCAGGCCGATCAAAGTTTGAATCCCAGCTCTGCTGGCCAGCAAGGCTCTGTTGGAGGGAGATGGCGCGTGCTCAGAGGGTGCCTGAAGGCAGGCTGTGAAGGGCTGGTTTGCTGAGGTCCAGAGAGGGTCATAGGACCATCAGAGGGCAGGGAAGCACCCAGAGACTAGCAGCAGTGGGAAACTGTCCAGACTGTTCCCACCTCTAGGCCTGGAAAAACTTGATAAACAGCTAGGACTCAGTAAGAGCTCTGGCCTTGGGAGGGACCCCAAGGAGCAGAAGGCTGGCCCGACAACCTCTGTCACACTGGCCCCGCATGAAGAGAGGTGGGACATAAATATGCCAGCGTCTCCCTCCTGCCACCTTTGCAGGTACCTCCTGAGGGCTGACTTCTCTGAAAATGAAGGGGATGGAAACTCTCGGAGAGGCCAGCCTCCCAGGACACAGAGCGGAGCAGAGAATGAGTCTGCAAGAGCAGGCTGAGAGTATTCAGGATGCTGTGTAGCCCAGGACAATTTCCTTAGCCTCTCTGAACACCTCTCCTCATTTCTCACATGGGGACATTGAACTTCATATTGTTGGTGAGAACTGAATAGGGTGATGTGTCTCTGGTTCCTAGGACGGCACAGTTGTGTCGAAGGCAGGCTGTAGACAGCAGCTTTCACCTTGACTTCACTTAGGGTCAAGCAGGGCCTGATGCCTCGTGAGATTTTAGGGACCAGATGAGGAGTCGGTGCTGGGCTTTTAAAGGGGTGAAGAATTACCCCGTATGAGTCAATGTCTGCTCCGGCTGACTTGGAACAGGGGATGAGCTGGCTGAAATCCGCAAGGCCTGCTCTTCCCTTTTCTCTCTCCCAGGTCTGTGATCTCCATGAGGGGATCCCAGTCATTGGACTGGGCGCCCTTTTACATTCTCTTAACAAACACTTAAGTGTTCCCTCTTTCCCCGTGGTTCTCGTGCTGATGGTTTCCATCCTGGCTCCCCAGCCTCTCGCTCCTGGAATGTCTACTTCCTTTGGATAAAGAACCCCTGTTAGTGGCCGTGTTCAGAGGGCACGTCCTTCCCCACAGGATGGCAGTAACCAGGCTCCTTGTGACTTCCTTCTGAATGCACCGCGGACCTCTTGCTTCCTATTATATCTTTCACCTTCCATAAATCATCCGTTGCTCTAGCCTTTTCTGTAGTTCAATTTTGTTTTGTTTTGTTCTGTTTTCTTTCTGCTCCCTTATACTTCCCCACCTCCAAACCTTAAAATTTAAAGTCCTCTGAATCAGGTCAGTGTGGGTTCTGGCCAAATACATTTTTCTGGCCTTTGCTAAGTGCCTTCTAGCCATGCCAAGATCCCATCAGTCTGCTCTCTCAGGATGTGGTCCAGGAAGACAGATCCCAGTTTTGGACGCCTTTTGTGTTGCCAGGCGTTTCTTGCCATGTCCTCATTTCATTTCCAAGCTGGCGCCCACCGCGGGGAGGAGGGCTGCTGGGCACCTGGGCTTTGGCTGTTCCCTCCAGGCCTCAGCTTTCTGGGGGCAGGAAGAGATCCCCCCCCCCCCACGGAGAGGTCTGTGGGTTTCTGAGAAGGTTCACGTGCAGTGCTCCGTAATGGTGCCTCCCAGGGGACCGCAGCCCTGCAGCGCCCCCTCCCCTCGGATGCTAGCCTTCCACCCCCTCCAGGAGATCCTGGGATGGAAAACTTCCCACTGTCCAGAATCTCAGTCACGTGCCCTAGTGTTCCTCCAGTGGTGCCGTTTCTTTGTTTTCTTTTTCTCTGGAGCCCCACCGCCTGGCATTCACCTCTTCTCAGTCTCTTTGTCTGCGGGCTTTGCAGACACGCTGAATGTTCACCCCACACCGATGCGGAGCCTGACCTGTGGCTGCAGGCGCACCTCCGCTGTCCTGGCGGAAAGAGTGGTGTGCCTGTGATGTGGGTGCAGTCAGGGGTCCTCTCAGACAAAGTGAAATGTGGCCTGTTTCTACCTGCAGCAGACATCACTGCCCTTAGTGTACAGCCCTAGGGCCTTAACTCACCTTAAAAGGCCCGTTGCCCCAGCCCCTGATGGTGCATCTCTCATCCCCTCCTGAGTGCCGTGTGCTCCTGGTCTCTGCACGTGCTCTTTCCTCTGTCCAGAACATTCTCATGTCCGGTTTTTACTCTTTAACTCCTTTTCATTCTTGGAGACTGCCTGAATATCATTTTAGTCCAGGCTTTGCCAAAGACCCTGGCCAGCCCCTCCCAGGGCACCGTGCTTTTGCTCTTAGAACACCCATCACGTTTACAAATTTTTTTTTTACTGTGTCTGGTAGGAGCCGAGGGGCTGGGATTTCCTTGTGTCCACTGGTGGTAGAGTTTGCCCACCTTGGCCACACAGAGGCCACACATGACGTGGAGGATCTCTTAGCTCCTTTGGAGCCTCCAGACACAAGAGCTGGGTCTGTCTCGTGGGTCAACGTGCCTCTAACCACCGACACCATTGTTTGGTGTCAGTGAGCAGTTTGCATCCTTCAGTATTGACAAACAGTGTAGCTCCCTTTGGGACTTTTCCTGCAGACTTACATGGTTCCTCCTGTTTCTTGGGGACTTAGCAAGAATCAGTGACACTCCCCCATGTCTGCCGGACATGCTGAGGTGGCTCGGGGCAGTGACTCAGGAGGAAAAGTTGTGTGTACGTGGAGGGGGCTGTTGATGATGGAGGTCTTGGTGAAGGAGAATGGGAGAGGGGCACAGACTTGTTCTGGAATTCAGTGTGTCGTCTCAGGGTGTCTCCCCAGTGTCCACGAGAACTCTGGGAGCAGATGCTGGCCCCAGGACCACACAGGGGGTCCCTGGACATGGGAGGAAGGCAGACTCTTAGCCCCCGGGGAACTTTTGCTTTTGTCATTCCTGTATTTATTAACAGCTCGGGGAGGGCTCAGCTATGGGTCCCTGCCAGGGACTCCCTATCACCTGTCACCCAGTGCCCTCACTAGGTGCCTGGTCATGTACCACGGTGACCCCATTGGTAGGTTTTACGTCCCGTATCACTAGCCAACGGGTGAGTCATCTGCAAGCAGGGGTGTGTGTGTGTCCCTGACATGCGTGTTGCCTGGGGCATTCAGGGCAGAGGCGTCAGGACTGAGAGGCTCTGCGGGTTCGCTCTCTGTCCCCTTCTCTCTCTGTCTTTGGTGGTTCGGCTTGACTTGAACGTGAGTGAATATGATGTAATGTGTTCGTCGTGAGAGCAGCTTCCTGCACCACCGATTTGCAGTCAGGCCTTGGGGACACTGAGCCTGCATCCCGGTCAGGAGCTCATTTTGGAGATGACTGCCTCCCCAGCAGAAATGAAAACAGGAAACCACCCTAGTGGTCAGATCGCACATGTCAATGTCTGACTCTGTGAAGCGAGGCTGAACACGGCGGGGGGACGGGATGGCACTGTTTATTCCCAAGAGTGTGTGGCTTTCTAGCGCGTGCATGTCCGATGCCAGCCTGTCCCTGCAGCCACCAGCTCCTCAGGGGCCAGAGTCGCTACTTAAGTGGAAGGAAATGCCAGCGGAGTGCGTGGAGGCTGGAGTCAAACAACCATGGCTCCTTCCTACTCTGTCTGCCAGTCTCCTGGGGACGGTGAGGGGAGACAGGCTGATGGCAACCAACCGCACCGGGTCCCGGTCAGGGAGAGAGCCACACGGAGGCACCCTCTCCAGTATTCACCATCTGCTCGTCAATTAAAACTGAAACAGATGCCACATGCAAGGCTGTTGGAAACACACTTTTCGTTTTGATGTGGCTCTTCTAAAGTCAGTGTATATGAGAACACATGCTCTCTGTCAACCAAATGATGACACTGCTGGTACTCAGACCACGCTTCTGCCATGCTGGAAAAACAAACGGGGCTGGGGAGCTCTTTGCTCAATACTCTACTATCAGATGAAAAAGAAATTCCCATTTAAAAAAAAAATGCGTTCAACGCCAAAGGGAATTTTTCTCTAAGGTCTGTTCACTCTTCCCCTGTACCCAGCCTCCTTTTTTTTGCTTTTAAGGAAAAGTGCCTGGTGCACGTGGGTTCACCGTGGTGTGCCCTTTGGTGTCCCCCTGCTACTGACAGCCAGTGCCTCTCAGCCTGGAAATGTTGCTGTCATTGCTAGTTTCAAACCATCCCTTTTGGGACACCCAGCAGGGACGCCCAGCAGGCTGCAGACAGCCTTTCCTGCGCTGTCCTCTCTTCCTCCAGTTGGCCCAGGAAGCAGGTGCCTGCATTAGGCTGGAGTCCCAGCAGAAGACGTATGATGTGTTGTCAGGCCCCGGGCGGGCAGCAGGAAAGGTCCCTCTGTCCTGTACACCCAATTCCTACCTGAAGGGCACTGAGGAGATTCCCACAGAGGAGCATTTCTTCTCTCTTTTTTTTCTCCGTTGGAAGTTACTCAGGACATCAAGGAGAGGCTGACATTTCATCTTCCTCACAGGCTCCCTCCCTCCCTCCCCAGGGCCCTGACTCATCCTCTGAGGGAGGCAGTGAGAGTGAGCGCAGACAAGGGGTTCTGGACCCAGTGAGTGCGTCCTTGCAGAATGACTTTTTGCTGGGATGTGAGGGCAGCCGGAGCCCCTGCCCAGTGAGGCCTGAGCTTTCCTCTCCCATAGTAATGCCACTGCCTGGCCTGGGAGGGGAGCCTGCCCTGGGCCCCACATTGCCCGTCACCTGAGCTGGCAGGATGCCTCCACAAAGAGAGACCCCTCCCCATCTGACTGTTCTCAGGGGGTCTGGGCAGACCCCATACAGTTCCTGCCACTACAGATCCTGCCTGAATTTCTCTCTTGCTTCTAGCAGTGTGTGCCTGGGGCTGGAGCGCAGCCAGGATTCCAGCGATGTGACTTGGCCCAGACTGGACGGTCAGGCCCTCAGGAGTGACTCTTCCTCCTCTGGCCTTTACAGATGACTTTTTTTTTTTTTTTTTTTTTGTATTCTCAGTCATTTTGCTACCCATCCACAGCTCACAGCTGAGAGGATTGCTCAGCAAACACATGCATGAGGCAGACTGCCTTTTCCCTCCTCCCTAGCGGATGACACGGAGCCTGAGCGTCTGGCTTTGGTACCAGCATCAAATCTCCAGTCTTGATAAGTTTACAGAGTCCTGTGCCCATGAGTGGTTCTTCTCAGTAACTTTCAAAATGACAGACTGACTTCACATTATAAGCAAACACAATTCAAGCAACGGGTGGTGGGCCTCACTGGTTAAGCCACTGAAAAAACATCAGGCTGCTCTTTGCTTCTCAGCCTGATTCACCACGGATTTTTTTTCCTGTTTCTTTGAAGAGGCCAAAGAAGCATGTATTAGTTTGCTATTGCTGTGTAACAAGTCACACAAACATGGCTATTCAGAGCACTACCCATTTATTATCTCACAGTTTCCCCTGGTCAGAAGCCCAGCATGGCTACCTCGGTTCTCAGCTGGGGGTATCACAAGGCCACAGTCGAGGCTGTGGCTGGCGGGGCTCTCATCAGAAGGCCATGTGAAAAACACACCTCCAGGGGCACTCAGGTTGTTGGCAGAATTCAGTTTCTTGTGTTTGTAGGACCGAGGTCCACGTTCCTTGTTGGCTGTTGGCCAAGAGTTGTTCTCAGCTTCTAAGGCCACCCCTCTCCTTGTCACGTGGGCTGCTCCATCTTTAAAGCCAGCACTGATGTGTTAAATACCTCCTATTCTTCTGATCCCTCTGACATCCTTTTCTGGTGCCAATCAGAAAACACTCTGCTTTTAAAAGGCTCACCAGGTTGGATCATCTCTATGTCTTAAGGTTAAGCAACTTGAGATGTGAATTCAGGCCACACAGCCCCTTCCGCACAGCGCCTAGATTCACATTTGAGTGAATAACCAGGGAACAGGAATCTAGGGGTCCAGCTGAGAATTCTGCCTGCCGTAGACAGCACAGAAAAGTCCATTTTTGCACTCATTTGATGCTCAAGAAATTTCTATCGAGATTGTGAACTCCACTGTTGTCTCCACCAGCGAGCGCCGGGGGCCCTGAGCCCGAACCCGAGGCGGAGGCGGGGCAGGTGGCGGCTGAGGCCCCCGAGGACCCGGCGCCCGGCCACGTGGGAGCCGAGAGCGAGGCGGAGCGGGCGCTGGAGCCGGAGCCGGAGGAGCGAGCCTCCCTGAGCGAGAAGGAGCGGCAGAATGAGGCGCTGAACGAGCGGGACAACTGCTCGGCCTCCAGCATCTCGTCGTCCAGCAGCACGTTGGAGAGGGAGGACAAGGAGGACAGGCGCTCCCGGGACAGCGGGGCCGGTAAGGAAGCCCCGTTTCTCAGCAAGTGCGGCCCAGGGAACCCCGGCGCGCGGAGGTGGGGGCGGGGGTCGCTGGCCTCCGAGCTGACCTGCTGGCTCAGCTCACTCAGCGGACTGTCCCCCGTGTCCGGGGGCGAGGGATGTGGCCACCCTCAGCCAGCCGGCAGCTTCCTGCCCCGCGGAAGGGCCCCCACCCTCTGCCGTGCTGTTGCGCCGTGACTTCCAAAGGGCCAATAACGATGCACCTTCATAAGGAATAAGCCCCAGAGGAGAAATTCCCCATTTCCCTCTAATTGTTTAAGTGTTCATAGTAAGTGTGGCTTTTCTCTGATTCAGATTTAGAGCCGTGTCATGTTGTCATCTACTCCTTTGAAAGAGTTTTTCCAGTGAGTTGTGTTAAACCGTTGTGACCAAGCATCGCAGACCAGAGTCAGTTTGTTGAAAAGGATGGTGTGGTGCTTCCCCAAAAGTGGCGGTTTGCAGTGTGCTAAGGGCGCTTTGATGTGCTCTGCTGGAATGCACATCATTTAGCTAATTTTCTGCAGTTTACTCAGGACCACTCTTTTCTTTGGTATCAAGTACACTCTTTTTCTTACAGAATGATTCCTTGTTAGTGTTATACCTGACATTCATCCAGTTTCACCTGTTTAATGGTGACTTTATGATTACAGCCCAAATGAAATATTAGCCTTCACTAGGAACTCTGGGGTGGGTACCACAGAGGGTTTTAGAAATTGTAAGTGATTCAAATAATCGTTTGAATTATGACTCCTGTGTGACACCATGGGGTTGGCTTTCCTACCCATGATGTACATGCTGTCGTGGGGGCAGGAAGCCACCTCTCTCCCCTAACACTCCTTACCAGTAGAGGCGTGTCTTCTGGGCCAACCAGCCACTACACAGTGACACAGACTCAAGGAGCCTACATCTGAGGCCCAAAGGGCAGTATTAAGGTTCCACATGGGCCTTTAACCAGTGGCAGGATTCCTGCATGGCTTGGTAGGTCACAGGTTAAGGATACATTGTCCCTGGAGCCTGGACGAGTGAATGAAGATTGAATGAATGAATGTTGCCATCATGTCTCCCAGGAGACCTGTCAATCAGTAGCTTAGTCTAAAAGAGTTAATATTTGAGTTTCCACAGTTGTATTATTAGATTTTAGCTTCTGTATCACTGGTCACTGTGATGCAGTGAAAAAGGAAGACTGAAACACTTTATTAGTTTACATCTTAGGAATTATGGCATTTAAAACCCTTTGTCTGGTTGAAGATGTATGTGCCAAGAGGATTACATATATTGATACTTAATTTCTTTCAAAGTCAGATTACAGTTAAACTCTCAAATTCTACTTGTAATTATTTACATCTACTGTAATTATGGTCAGAGTACAGGCTGTTGGGTAAGTCTTCTCCATCCGTTTGCCCTTAAATCATGTTTTATTTATTATGTATAACTCTAGGAATTGGTCCTCATAACTAGGTTTAGCAGGCCTAAAACATATCAACAACTTGGATTAGTAAAAATAAGGCAGGGAACAGAACTTTCTTGGATCAGATTGCCCAGTATTCTTCCAAGTAAGTACAACTTTCCAAAAATGGAGACTCTGCTCCCCGTGAGGAACCATTGACTTTCTCCCCCAAGCTGGTGGTGTCCAGGAATTAGAGCTTTGCAGTGACTTTTCTGCTTCAGTCTGGGGTTGTTAAGAGATATGATCATGTTTATTTGTTGTAGCTTATTGGTTCCTAACAAAATCCCACTGCTCACGGCACCACCAGCAGCCGTGGAATCGAGGAAGCTCTGTCATCATTCTTGCTTTTCAGAATGTTCTCAATTAGATCACAAAGGCAATCAGGGTGGTTCCCAACCTTACTTCTAATGGTCATCCCTGTGGCTCGAAGATGAATTTGTAGGGCTTGAAAGAGACTCAACTGATTCCAGTCGCAGGGTTTTATTTGTCTTTGTTTCTTGTGTTCTGCTCCCTGGCGTTAGTGTGAGAGGCTGTATTGTGGCATTCACCGCATTTTGCTGTAGTTCCTTGTGTAACTGTCCTTTGTCTCTACTTGAAGGTAAGCTTTGTGAGGGTGGGGGTGTCTTTCTTGTTCATTGTGAGTCCTCCCCTCCTAGCTGGGTGTCCAGAACATAGTAGGGGTTCACACAGCCACTGATGAATAAAGGTTAAACGACATTGTTGACCAGAAGGGAAATGATGACAGATGAAGGCTTGGGATTCCAGCAAGAAAAGAACAACAGACTGGGTAAAAGTAGGTCTAAATTTTAAAAGTTCTATCTTTTTCCTTGGGAGCTTCTTAAATCATTTTTGACGGTGGAAGCAAAAATTATATTTGATGTGCAATGTTCAGTGTATGTAGAGGAAATACTTAAGACAACTGTATTTTAAAAGTGGGAGGAAAGGGGAGGGTATAGCTCAGGGGTAGAGCACGTGCTCAGCATGCACGAGGTCCTGGGTTCAATCCCCAGTCCCTCCATTAAAATAAATAAATAAATAAATAAATAAATAAATAAATAAATAAATAAATAAACAAACAAACCTAATTACCTCCCTCCCCAACTGCCCCCCCACAAAAAAGTGGGAGGGTCAAGGGATCTAAATGGAAGTAAGGTTTCTACACTTCAAAGTAGTAAGACATCAATACCAATAGACTAGTTTAGTGTGTATATATATGGTAACACCTAGAGCAAACACTGAGGAAATTACGTGAAGCAACGCACTCAGAAACACTATAGATAAATCACATTGAAATTTTAAAAAAAATGTTCAAGTTACTCACCCAAGACCAAGAAAGGAGGAACAGAGGCTGAAACAAAGGGAACAAACAAAAACAAATGACCGACTGAAGCCCTAACGTATTAATAATTACTTTAAATTAAAGACAGAGATTTGCAGAGTGGATAAAAACACAACCCAGTTATGTGCTATCTATACGCAACTCATTTCAAACATAATGACATGGGCAGATGGAAAGTTGAAAGTTGGGAAAAGATACCAAGGCACCATTAATCAAAGAAAAGCAGGAGTGGCTGTATTAATACCAGATAAAGTAGACTTCAAAGCAAAGGAGATTACTAGGGACCCTAATGATGGTTTAAAAAAAAAAAAGACCAAAATGAATGAAGAAAGTAAACTGAGAAAACCAGCATTTAAGTTGTTACCTGATTATGCTCTTTTCCCAGGCGCCAAAATTAAAAAATTGCCAACATTTCCCAATAAATGGAGAGAGTGAGGCAGTCTTTTGAGAGACACTCAGCTACTTATCTGCCACAGCCTCCTGGCATCCAAGCAGTCTCCCTATTTACAGGACTGTCTGACCAGCTGTAGAGATTTTTTCCATCATGTCCTCAAATGCCACCTTCTCTCTCTTTGATGGTGATTATCGCCTGAGTGTGTTCTGTTGGTGAGACCTACAAGAGGACTCAAGAGCTCCTTGTTCTAGTGCTGGTCACTTGGTGACCTTGGCCACTGTTGAGCAGAACATAGAGAACAAAGCTACACTGGGAAAAACAGAGCACCAGGGGGCCTTTGTGCTTCCCTAGTAAATACCCCCTCAAGGATGCAGACACGGCCACACGGGAGAGACCCAGTGTCCTCCCCCAGCACGTGGGGTCGGGCCCTGCTCCTCTGGTGGGATGAAGCTCCCCATGCTCACGTCCTCAGCCTGGGTCTCCTGCCCCTCCCCAGACAGGTGTCCATGGGGGCCCTGGATACCTGATGAAACTCACAACCTGAAATGCCCAGCGCCCAGCCTTGCTGGCCCTTAAGAAGCAAACTCAGAGGAATGACATTCCTGCCCATACATTCATTCATTCATCCTACATGCTGGAGATAACAACAGTGAACTAAACAAACCCAGATCCCTGCCCTTGTAGAGTTTACATTCCAAGGAAGAACACAGTTTAACGAGTAATTATAATTGTTCCCGGGATGGGGCAAAGGCAGCAATAAAATAAAAAAGGAAAGCATGTGGAAGATGAGACAGTAAGAAGTGCTTGGGTGGAAAATAAAACAGGGAAGGATGATAAACCACGTAGGGGAGAGGGAGGTTTACACAATTCAAAATAAAATGAGGGGAGGGCATTGCTCAGTGGTAGAATGCGTTCTTAGCATGCATGAGGTCCTGGGTTCAATCCCCAGTACCTCCATTAAAATAGGTAGATAGGTAGGTAGGTAAGGTGGTCAAGGAAGACTTCACTGGGAGTATAACTATTTGAGCAAAGATCTATAGGAAGTTGAGAAGCAAATTGTGTGGCTAACTGGGTTTGTCCCAAGAGGGGCAAAGTCCCTGAGGCTGGGTCATGCTTGGTGAACTCTAGGAATATCAAGGAGCTACTGCAGGTGAAGAAGTTCATGTCTGTGTATCTGAGAGGGTGAGGAGCGGTGCTGGAGGCGGTGGTTGGAGAGGAGAGAACATTCAGGTGGGACCTACATGGCTTGTGAACACTGACAGGTCATTGGTCTTTAGTCTCAGTGAAACAAGGCACCATCAAGACAGAAGGATATACATTTCAACGTATCACGACGTGGCTGTTGTGTTAAGAACTGACTGTAGAGGGACAAGGGCAGAAGTCAGGACCGGCGTGGGGACTCCCCTGCAATGCTGTCAGTGAGAAACCATGCTGGTTTGGAGCAGGGTCGTTGTGCCAGGGGTGGGATGAGAAAAGTGGTTGGATTCTGGATGCAACATGAATATTTAGCTAACAGGATGCCCTGCGGTGTTGGATATGTGGGCTGAAGGAACAGGAGGAGTCAGGGATGACTCTAAGGTTTTTTGGAATTGGCCTCAAGGTGGATAAAGTTGCCATATCAGAGATGGGAAATGACTACACGAGAGGCAGGTTCAGTGAGTGGATGGGAGTGAGGGCAGAAGTCGGTGTTTAAAGCCTGGAGCCTGGATGAGATGATGACTAAGATAGTGAGTGTAGGAAGAGTGAAGAGGTCCATGGATATTTAAAGTTTAAAGGTAAGAGGAACCAACAGAGGAGACTGAGAAGGAGCAGCCAAAAAGAAGGAAGCAAACCAGGTGAGTGCCATGACCTGGAGGCCGGGTAAGGGTGTTAAGTCAAGGGTGAGGGGGTGACAGCTGGGTCTAGTGCAATAGGAATGTCATCGGTCACTCGGAAAGGAGTATCTTTCATTAGCCTGGGTTCAAGAGAGATAAAGAGAGAAATTGCAGACAGCCGAACAATTCTTGTGAGCAGCTTTACTTTAAAAGAAAAGAGAAAATTTGGATTATAGCTGGATTGGTAAGTGGAATCAAGTGAGGTTTCTTGTTTTAATGGGTGAAGTTAACCATGTTTATGTGCAGGAGAAGCATGGGAGATGCAGGACAGAAAACTGTTGGAGTGGTTTCCAAATGCCCAAGTGGAGCAGTTGACCCCTGCTAAGAGGACGGTTTATCAGTTGTCACAGGAGGGAGGCCATGGTCGGGGCTCAGGTGCAGGTGGATGGGAGGAGGCAGAATGGAGACCCTGGAAGATCTCTGACCTTGTCTTTTAAGCTGCTGAACTGGGAAGCAAGGCCATGCTTGCAGAGGATGAGATGACGGGTGGAAGCTAGAGGAGAGAGAAGGTGTGTGACACGTCATGTAGAAGAGGTCACGGATGGGACCGCCAGGCAACATGATGGGTCTCCCGAAGACTGGTGGCTGTGAACTTGCAGTGTGACCAGTGGCGGGGTTTGTGTGTTTCTCTGGGTGCTTTGGCTGTGCTGGTGCAGAGGTGGGGTAGGGGGCGTAACTCCACAGCCTTTCCAACACCTGCTGTGGATGAGGTGGCATTTCTTTGTCTTGCTATGTCTAGTTAGGGCAGAAGCCCCTGGGTGGCTCCTGACCAGCTGTCATGGGTGGGCAGGCAAGGTCAGGAAAATTTCTCCCATGAGCCTAGGCCAGAGCCACAAAAAGTGTCACACCTATAAGTGTCTTGGGTCCTAGAGTGGGTCATTGGCACTTTGATGCAGCATCTTTCTGGTCAAGAGCATCTTGTCAGCCATGCGTGCCTCCCTCTTCAATTGCTTTATTTCCATGTCTCCCTGAGTCACTCTGTGTGTAAAGCCCACGTGTTGCCTCGTTGGTTTTCTCGTGGTATTGAGGTCCGTGCCATGTTCTCATTTTCTTCCCCCCGTATACTTTCAGGTTTGTGGTCCACGGGTGTTCAGGATGCCGGAGTAAATGAGCAGTGTGGCGACATCCTCACCAGCAAACGGTTCATGCTGGACATGCTGTATGCCCATAACAGAAAGCCCACGGATGACGAGGAGAAGGGGGAGGGCGAGACCAGGAGGCCTGAGCAGGGGGCGGAGGCAGTAGCCAGCCTGGCCAGTAGGATATCCACCCTGCAGGCCAACTCTTTCGTCCAGGATGAGAGCGTTAGGAAGGTGGACGTTGACTGTCTGGACAATCGGGGCAGCGTGAAAGCCTTTGCTGAGAAATTCAATAGCGGGGACCTAGGGAAAGGGTCCATCTCCCCTGATGGCGAGCCCAATGACAAGGTCACCGAGAAGGCATCTGTGCAGCCGAAGACGGAATCTGACTACATCTGGGACCAGCTCATGGCCAATCCTAGGGAGCTCAGAATCCAAGACATGGACTTCACCGACCTGGGGGAGGAGGATGACATCGACGTCCTGGACGTGGACCTGGGTCACAGGGAGGCCCCAGGGCCCCCTCCTCCGCCCCCGCCCACCTTTCTGGGTCTGCCGCCCCCGCCCCCTCCGCCCCTGCTGGACAGCGTGCCTCCCCCTCCAGTCCCCGGTAATTTATTGGCTCCTCCTCCAGTGTTCAATGCTCCTCAGGGCTTAGGGTGGCCCCAGGTACCCAGGGGCCAGCCAGCATTCACCAAGAAAAAGAAGACCATCCGTCTGTTCTGGAATGAAGTGCGGCCGTTCGAGTGGCCGTGTAAGAACAACGGCCGCTGCAGAGAATTCCTGTGGTCGAAACTGGAACCTATCAAGGTGGACACCTCCAAGCTGGAGCACCTGTTTGAATCTAAATCTAAGGAACTGGCCGTCTCCAAGGTACCGCTAGCATCCAGCATGCTTCTTGATTTGCAGAGTTCCTTTTAGCTGTTGGGTAGAATGGAGAGATGCGTTGTACATAAAATTCCCTGCGGGTTGCTCTTGCTGTTTGCTAAAAAAGTTAGTGAGTATAAAAATCTGATCTTTAGTACAGAACTCTCTGTGCCACATGCTAGTGGAAGCTGAATGAGTGAGGGACGTTTCTTAGCTAATATGGACACAGCTTACTAACACCATCACACAAGGTGGCTTTCAAAGCACCCAATAACCTGGAGGAAAAAACCAAAAGACAACTCTGGGAATGTTAGCATGGCCCAAAGACAGATGTTGGCATTAACTAGGCAAAAGGAGACTTGCTAAGTTATCAAATACACTGACTTCAGCCATGGGATATGTTACTTTGTTGATGATGGTTGATGGTAGTGGTTTGAACCTCAACTGTAACCACATAATGCTTTCACAAAGGCAATACCCCGTGTGACATTTCTTGAGAGAATCCCCTGGCTGAGTCAGCATGCTACAACCATTTGGATGCTTCCAGATAGCCCTATTGTTAGCATCCTGTAAACATGACACTTGAATCTAGAGTTTTTAATTTCTTATAAATGTTTGAAAGCCTTGTAGGCATTGCTGCTTTGGGATTTCAAACAGAGATGTTCTGTCCACTTTTATCAATGGAAAGATCTATACGTGAAGTTATTGGGCATCAAAGGTGAAGCCATGGCTACTGAAAACTGATGAAGGGGCTTCGTGATGCTGGACCACAGATTTTATTTCTAATGATTTGCTTCATTAATTCAGTCTCCTTCACATAAGTCTTAACTGATTTTTTTTTAACACTCTTACGTTATTCTGGGTATATTACAGTTTTAAAATAATAATAATAATAATAATATAATAATAATAACAACAACAATAATAATACAGGTTTAAGACTGTCTTCTCTTCTCAGGAACTAGGGGTATGAGAAAATACTTTGTAAAGTTTAGAGTAAATGTGGAAGAACTTGTGATTGTGAGTTAATTCCAGCTCCATGGGCTGCTCCATTTAGCATAATTTTAGATGAGTATTAAAGCTGCCTGAGTTGGGCTCCTGACCTACCAGTCAGGCACCGATTTGGAATCGAAAGGTACGTGCAGCATCCTCAGGACAGGAGCGCCCTTCGACGAGGGGCCGAGTGATGGGGGTGGTGCCTGTGTGATGCTGAAAGGCTAGGTTGGAGCTGTAATTGGTCGACTTCCTGTTAAAACCTATGCTGGGGGTCCGAACTGCCTGTTCCTCTTCCTGAGTTGGCCTTTACCCTCGTGCTGACTTCTGCCCTGTCCCAGCAAGGATGGGAATCTCAACCATTTCCAGCCTCAGAGATCCCCCAAGTCAGAATTAAAATTTTCTCCTGTTTGTCAATCAAACTGCCAGGATCCTGTATAGAAAATCATGCCCATTGATCGGTCCTCTCCTTCAACTGAAATCAGACCTCTTGTCCTCTCTTAGGAAATATTGCCTAGGGAGCTGATGTTGGGCACCCGCTCTCAGTGCCCCTGGGTCCTGACTTTCCCAGGACCAGTCACATGTGGTCATGAGTTGTCCACATGCCCCCTCCAGTTCTCACAGCCGGGTCCGGCACCTGGGAGAGGACTGGCGTGGCTAGGTTAAACCAGCAGTCTGGTGACCTGGAGCCATCCAGGGCTTGACCTCGCTTTCTCCACCAATCGCTGATCTGTTGGCCCGTTTCCTTCATCCTGCTTCTTTCCAAGTGATCTCCTCTGACTGCCTCCACCCTCCGGGCTTCCCCTGGCTGCTTCTCAGCCTTGGAGGTTCCTGGGGGGGGTGGGGGGTGCTGGCTCTTGACCCAGGTGGGAGCAATAAGAGGGAGTAACAGTTTGGCAGTGAAAGCATGTCTGACTTCATTTTTACAAGGGGAATGGCAAGGTTAAATCTTCCCTGAGAAGACCCAGAATGGACAATTCACTTCCCTCCCTCCATCCTCGTGGTCCCCCTGTGGATGGTGATGAATCTGATTGGTGTCTTCTCAGGAGCCCAAAGTTCTGTTCTTGCTGGAAGTAGGTGGCAGCCTCTTAAAGTACTTTATTGCCTACCTAGAGGACCAATGTTTGCCTCATTTTTATAAAGTGAGAGCAGAAAAGGAAAGTAATATATCAAAACATTTTCCAAATTGATTCCAGAATGTGCCCCCAATGGGACCTAAGAGCCCATTTTGGGGGGATAGCAAATGTGAGCAGGGGCTAATTTGCCAATGTTACAGAAGGTGAAAAGGCAAATTGGAGAGCTGAATTGATTATGTGTCTGTTACCAGTACAGGTAATAACCAGTTTTACTTCTGTTTCTAATCCTCGTCTGTGATTTTTATAAAACGCAGCTAAAAACAGCCACTTCCGAATTCCAGCTCATGAGAAGTTTTTCATTAAACACAAGAGAGCACAGCACACATAAAATAGACTTCGCAAGGCAGCACAGGGCAAAGGGAATCAGTTTTCGTTTCCATCAGAAAACTTACACCAGACCTTAGTTACAGGGCATAGTTATGACCGCCCGAGTCACCCCTGAAGATTCGTGTGCTGGAGCCAAGGCTGGGCTGACCACTTAATGGAAATGATAAGAACAGACAGATGTGCTCTTTGGTTTTCTTTCCAAATAGTTTCTGGAACTGGATTGACTTTTCTTTCTCAGCAAGAAATATATATAGCTTTTTAGCAAGATGACTTTAATTACGTTTTGTGGAGAAAGGCAGAAATCCTGTGCTAAATTTCATCATGTTGTGTGTCTGCTGCCGGTCTGAGATGTGGAGAATGGCATAGGAGATGGTTAAAATGTCCCCAGAGAAGGATGTCAGGGCAGAAGGCCCGTTGCCGGGGGTGGGGAGGTACCTTCTGTGGACTTGACATCGCCCAGAGAAGCCCCAGGAAGTGGTCTTCAAACCTGTGTGCTTAATCCAGGGTGGCCAAGTCCCACCTGCCCCCAGAGGGCAGCTTTTATATCCCGAGTTCCAGACAGACCGCAGGACGTCTGGGTACCTGAAGGAAGGAGGGGACCTGGTTTCCCCTCTGGTGTCTCATTGCTGTCTTACTCCCCAGCGTTCACTAGATTTATCATGGGGAGGGGGCTCCAGGGTGGATTTGGAGAAATCTGTTCAACTTTATTTACCTTGAAGTTTTGAAACATACCAGAAACTATTAGCCCTGACTTTTTAAGAAAATCCAGAGATGATGATTTATCTGATCTGGAGTAAGCCCCAGCCTGGGTTGTCTTGAAGAGCTCCCCAGAGACTCAACGCAAGTTGTGAACCATTGATTTAAAGTGAAAAGTGAGGCACCAGTGAGGAGGACATTGCTCCCACCACCACTGTCCACGGTGACCCCTCCACCCTGCCAACCCCCTGACTCCATTTTATTCTCCTGAGAAGAGAATAAAATCTTCCTACCCTGTGTTTGTGTTCATGTCATAAGGGAACATGTTATTTATTCTACCTGGGAATTCCAAACCCAACTTTGGGACTTGACTGGGGTGATCACGCATCCTCGTGTACCCAGGATAGTCCTGGTGTATTTCTGGGGTCCCAGCATCTAATTAGTAAGAGCGCTCCCGTCCCCTCTCAAAAGGCTCCTGGTCAGGGCACTGGGTAAACCACATTAACACTGGAAATGTACCTGTGTTACAGCTGTCCTCTGCTAGGAAAGGCCTAAAGGGTGAATAGGGGAAATTAACATTTTTTCCCTAAACTTGTCAGTAAACAAGCCTATTCTGGCAAGTTCTGCAGAAACTTTATTCCTAACTGAAGGTCTTCCAGCCTTTATTTAGTTGGCTTTGTTGTTGTTGTTGTTGTTGTTTTGCCTTTGGCCTTAATGCTTTCCCACGTGTATCACTGTCTGGCTTGTTCCAGGACTTAGGAAAATTCCATACTGGTCACATCTTTATGGCCTCTGTATCGTGGCATCACTGTCATTGTCACTTTCTCAGCAGACAGCTTTGAAAATATCCTGTGGCGTCACCCTCTTGGCAGTTAGCAGGGAGTGAGGAGGAATGATTTACCATTTCTAGAACTCGTGCCTCGCCGAGCCAGCCCCGGGGTCGGTGGCAGGGATGCTGAGAAGCATTTTGAGAGGTCAGTCGCCTTTCATGGAAATGCTCTCAAACTTAGCGGTATTCTCCAAGACTCTGAGTTCTCTTCATAAATCATGTCCTCAGCCCAGTTTCTATTTTCGGTGCCAGCACCCTCTGGGATAACAAGTTCTATGTGCTGAATATCCACTTTTTAAAAATTGCCTCCTTTATTTCTAGTAAAATTGCTCTTTAAAAATTCAAAGGGGTGATCCTTCAGGGCGGCATTTCAGAAAACTTTGCAAGGCGAGCCCCGTCCACCTGCCTGGACGGCGAGCCTCCACGGTCTTTGCTGGTGCCCCCCTCCCAGCTGTTCATTTCCTCCTCTTCCCCTGACGTGGGAGTCAGGGCTTCCACGTGGCCCTTCTCTGGACCTTGATCCTCTTTATCAAAGTGCATTAACCCCTGAGTGTCCAAGGACAGGCTCTCAGTAACCGACAGCTCAGCTCCTGGTGCTGGGATGACCTTGGCATTAGATGGGCATGTCAGGCTCATTTTAACATCAGCGCAGACTTCCTGCATCATCTGTAGCTGTGGGGACTTTATCCCACATTATTCATAAAAATGACAGACCTTGCTACATCTTGGAATGTTTCTGTATCCTAAGAAGTGTTCACTTACCCCTGCCTTCTGTTCCCTGTTTTTACATTGCATTCCTCTTCTGAGAAGAGCAACTTCCTCCTCATCTCAAACCTTTAGACTGTTTTAAAGTCTAAATCAGTGACTCTGGTTACACAGACATCTTTCAAACTTCTGTGACCCTGTTCTCCCTCCAGACCAAGGAGATCAGGATCCCTGAGGACGGGACCCAGGCATCGCTGTTGTTTAGAAGTGACTCCATGGGGACAGGAGGGTATATAGCTCAGTGGTAGAGCACATGCTTAGCATGCATAAGGTCCTGGGTTCAATCCTCAGTACCTCCATTTAAAAAATGAACAAAAAAAATGGTAGGGAAAAGATAAGAAATTTAGAGAATGAATCCTGAGACATGAAAAAAATAATAAAAAATAAAAGTGCCCCTTGGGATTCTCTTGTGCACCCAAAATTGAAAAGCACTGGTCTAAATAAACCACATTTTCTGGTTTTCCTTCAGAAAGTGTCGGTAGATTGATCAAACAGGTTTGGTCTTCAGATAAATGATGTTGAGTTTCTCCCAGTTAGAGGTGGTGACTTAACGTTTGCCCACTCAGCCATGGAGGCAGCTACGTCTCCTGGCAAAGAAGGAGAATCTTCTGTTCTTTCTCCAGACCTCCCCTTTCCATTAGACCTGGAGTCCAGGCTGTTAGCCTCAGAGGGAAATTTGGCATGTGAAAATCACCACAGTATTCTCCTCCTTAAAAACAGAAACCAGGACGTTGGCTACCTTCTCCTTTGCAAGGCGGTCTGCAGTACCACTCCAGGCACGCCCCTTTTCTAGATCTGCTCCCCGTGCAGGGTTTCCAGGTGCCTGGGGGTCTGCACAGACTCTTAGGAGCATCCGTGGGCTATTTTCATTCATCCGGGAAGCCCCAGCAAGTTGTCGTGTCCCAGGGAGGCAGCTCTGCAGGCTGAGTCTCAAGTCCCTGCACTGTCCCAGGGGCTGCCACTATTTAGGGTGGGGACACTGCTCTGACCTGCCATTCCTATTTATGTAGGCTCATTTGGTCTATAAATGTGGTAGATGCCTTAGTTATGAAAAATACACGTTGGTAGACCATATATTTTTTAAAAGGATGACTTGGGAGTAAAAGCAGCTGAGAGCTAATTCTTAGAAAGCATGATTTTCCAGGTATTAACCTAAGTACTTTACCTGTGTCAGTACCAGTGACACTAGCCTCATAGTCCCAGTAGACACATGCCTGTCCTTGCTGCGGGCCAGGCATCATTCTCACTGAGTGTCATCCATAGTCTCATCTCATCCTCACAACAAACCCCGCACTCAGGGTAGGTCGCAGAGAGGACACGAGGCAGAGACGTTCAGTGCCTTGCCAAGGTCACTAGGCTGTGAATGCATCAGGCCCCCAGCTGACACCCCCCCGCCCCGGGTGACTTGCTGCTCTGGATGTTATCCGTTCCCCTTCAGGGCTCCTGGGTCTGTTCATGCGATCCCGGGATTGCGTCTTGTTCTGGCTACTTCCAAGTTCATGCTCGGAACACTTCATTGTGCTCTTCCCTTGGGGATTTTAAAATCTTGCCATTTTTAAAAAAGACTCTCTCTTTCCCCTCAATGACCTATATATGCTTTGCAACTGCAATTTTGAATTTCATTTAGTCTGGACTCTACCTCTAGCTGTGTGACCTTGAGCAAGTTGGTCAACCTCTCTGAACCTGTTTTTGCCTTTAGAGGGTGGAGGGGAGGAAAGAAAGAAACCAGGCCTGATCCCATGTGCCTGACCTCCTGGGGGTGTTGAGTGGACCCAGTGCAACAGGGGGAAACGTGCTTGTGTGCTGTGTTAACAAGCGTGTCATTTTTTATTCTATTGCTTTTCTTACCCTTTGTCTCATGTGACTTTCCTGAGACTCCAATGTGAGATTCTATATTAACCTCTAAGCTTAATGGCTACTATTTAGCATTAAAATTTTCCTTTCCACCTTCTCCTAACTGCTGCCTGAACACTCACCCTTCTCTTTTCCAAAACTGGACGATAATGAGGAGGAATTACGGTCTTTTTCCTCAAGATGTTGAACTGCATCTGGTTGTGGTCACTCTCACGTGGCCCACGTTGGGGGTCACCCAACCCCGATAACCATTCAGAATCAAGTTTGTCTCTGTGTTTGCAGGTTCTGAAATACTTGTTCTTGGCGGCAGTGATCTGTTCTACCCGAACACCTGACTTGCACGTCTGCTCCCTGCAAGGCAGGCAGGCTTCCGTCTCCGCATCTGGACTGGTGGTGTCCCCTGGTCCCCCTGAGTGGGCCTAAATGTCTGGGCCTAATGTCTAGAAAACATCCCTGATGTGTGTGACTTTCTGCCCCTTGGAGGGGCTAAGTTTGCAGGCTCCTACCTCTTGGAGCTGACTGGTTCTAGAGGGCCGACCCCAACCCATGGAGCTGGTCAGCAGGTGAATGCAGGCTGCAAGTCACAGCGCTCGCCCGTAAGCCTTGGCAGTTAGCAATCACTCCTTCAGCCGACTGCCTCCTCTGTGCTTCTCAGAAATTCCATAACTCTTGTGGCCCTGGGCGCTGCCTGTTTGAAGTCTCCTCCTGGAGGGGCTCACTTCTGCTTTCTGGAAGCTGGACCCTCAGCCCTCTTGGACAACTTGGGAGAAAGCAGCTGAATTGCCTTCGTGACCTCCGTCCTGGCCGTTCTCTCTATGAGGTCTCTGCTTGCCTCGACAGCATCTCTCTCCCCAGAGGATAACCTCTATCTCGCACCATCTTGGCTGTTACACCCTCTCCCCAGTCCCTGCAGTCTTCTTGGCTAAGTGCAAAACAAAACAAACAAAAGTCCTGCATTCTATCCAAGCCTGGAGCATTTCTCCAGAGGCAGTATTTCTGGAAGGGCAGCTGTTGGCACGTTGGAGCTCCCTGATGGCTGTTGCTCTGAAGGAAGTGCTAGGTGTTGCTGCCTGGTTCTGCCCAAAAGTTCAGCTTAACTAGGCTTTCTGGAAGCAAACTAGAGCCTGGCCTCGTCCCAGAATACCCGTTCCCCTTTAAAGAAGCAAGTTCCTCTTTTAAACTCTTGGACATACTTGGGAAAGTTGCACGTTCAAAGACATCCCCACTCTGGTTTCCCCCATTCTTCCTCACTTCTACCCTTTTGCTGGGGCAACTATCTCACCAGATGTTCACTTCCAGCCTAGTCTGGCATCCTGTGCCTGGAGCCCGAGCCCACAGCCGTGTCCAGCAACATCCTCTCGTCCCTGACAGATCTTGGGACTCGAGGGCAGAGATGTGGATGGCTGACTTTTATAAAAGAATTGAGGGAGAAACTCGTATTTCCTGTTACCCCAGGACTGACCATTGGTAGCACCCAAGTATGCATGTTTTCGTTGGTCCCCATGAAAAATGTCCCCACTCAGGGAGTAGGCACCTCGTAGGCACCGAGGAAATATCCATTTAAGGGAATGAGATCTGTATCAAACAGAGGCAACAAATAAATAAATATGGGAAGACACCCTACCGCTCAGAGCCAGTCAGAAGACTGAGCTTGCTTCTCAAGCCTCTTCTGCCTCTGCTTAGGCTTTGCTGTTATGGACTGTCGCTGATAATGCCTTGACTCCAGTCAGCAAAGGGGGTCTCATGGGGTGTGACGTGCTCTCACCATGGTGACCCTTGGCCAACCCCACAGCAGCCTGGGTTCTTGCTTTCTGCTGGCTTTTTTTTTTAAGAAGGAAGATGTCAGTCAATCCAGTTTGTCATGATGTTAACCTACCATATTGGGTTGTTTTTTTTTTTACTTAAAGTTACTTTCCTTGGTTCTATATTAGAAATTGGGCTTTCGTAACGGATTGTGACTCACTGATCTTGCTGTGTTTGTTGGAAGGCCCTGGGCCATTGTACGAGAGCTTTTTCTACACTGTCTTTCTATTCTGTTCTGTCATTCTTAACTCTTCCAGTGCCAGTGCTGCTCATTTTAATTTTATCTGTTTTATAATAAGTTTTATATCTGACTGGGTAGATACCACATATAACTTTACTTAGGGATTTTTTTTACACATATATTCTTTCATAATAACTTTAGAATATTTTGTAATTCCAAAAAATCTTGTTGTAATTTGATTAGAATCATTTTAAATATATGCTTTTATATATACATTTTATATATATTTTAAAAGATGCACGTGTGTGTATGTGTGTGTGTATAATGAGAGGTGCTGAGCATCCTTACAACGTTGAGGCTTCCTATCCAGCAACATGATATTTCTCATTTGATCACATCGTCTTTTATTGCTCTCAGAATGTTGCCATTTCCTTCAAGTAGGCCCAGTATTGATAGATTAGGAGGATTCAGGATTGTGTTTCTTTGTTTGGGTGTCGTCTGGGGAGATGTGGTTGATCTTCTATCAAATGCGAAATACTTTCTGATCTCCTGCCTAGAAGCATTGTCTCCTGTCACCCTCCCAAGCCCTGTTCCACCTTTGCCCCGTCACATCTTGCCCGGTCCTCTCCAGATGCCTTTGGAGAGTCATCCAGCATTTCCTAACCTCCTTTACAAGGAACATTCTGTCTTCTCTGCTTTATCTCCCCTTTCCCTCATTAACCAATTTCCTATTTTTCTTACTTCAAACAATGGACAGTCACTGACTTTCTGATCACAGAAGTCCGATAAGGAGTTGAGTGTCTGAGAGTGACTCTTAGCAAGAGTGGGGTGGAAGGGTTGAGGGTGAGAAGAAGCTGGAAGCAGGGGGCCAGTGGCGGGCTGCTCTGGGAGCCTGCCACCCAGGATCAGGCTCAGGGTGGAGGTGGTGGGAATGAAGGAGGGGGCAGGAGAGGCTTTGTGGAAGAGGATGGATGACAGTGACTCAGACACAGGACCAGGTAAAGGAAATAAAAGTCACTCTTGCCGATCTGGGGCTTTGACACCAAAAGATGATGGAAATGGATCAGAGCTGATGATTGCTAATCCCTAGATGTGCTCCGGGGCACAGAGAATTTTGGCTTGTTCTTGCAGACGCTGCTCTGGGTTGTTGTGGGAGGGGAGGATAGAGGGGGACAACCCCATATGACCCCCTCATCTCAGGCAGAACGCCCCACCCCAGACACTTGAGAGGTCAGCAGCATCCAGTGGCGCCTGTCTTGATTATCAACAAGAACATTTAAAATAGCCCTTGGATAAAATCCGGAGATTTAACTGTTCAGTTTCAGATACGAGTTTACTTCTTGTTCCTCCCTGTGTGAAGCGGGAAGTGCTCTGAAAGCATCCCCGTAACCTACGATGCCCAGTGGCTTGCTGCTTACCAACTTTTAGGGGGCTGTGTGGGTGTGTCCACGGGAGTGAACTGAGTTCTGTTGAGAATGGGGACAAGGACATGTCGGGCTCAGAGCCACCACATAGGTCTGTGCAGGTTGCTTGCTGCACATGGATGCTGGCTGAGGGGGCAAGGCTGAAATCTGAGCAATGCTTCTCTCTCTTAAGCTGTCTGCCACGGGGCTGTGTCTCCCTGGACTTGGGCATCTTTTTCTCATTTGCACAAAGGCTCCGTTGAGCTGGGCCTGCCCAGGCATCTCTGCGGACTCCTAGTATGTGTAGATGGGCTGCTCAGGGCTAATGATTCCAGCGAGTCCCTGCCTTCCCATAAATGCCTCCAGCACGGGAGCCTGACTGTGGGTAGCTGCCTCTCCAGTGCCAGGTCCCAGGCTGCCTCTGTCTCCCATGCTGCCGCCCATCTGTGGCTTCATTCCTTCTGCTCACGAGCTGTCTTCCTGCTGCATCTCTGGGTCTCACATCCACCATGTAGGCAGGAAGAAGGAGGAAAGGCAAAAGGCATGGCCCACTGGGTCTGTCCCTTTTTAATCAGGAAAACCAAAACCAGAACTGCCAGACTTAGCTGCAAAGAACTGCCAGGGAGGTGACTGATTAATGGACATGTCACCAGTCTGAAAAAAATCAAGGTCCTGTTGGTGAGCAGGGAAGAAGGCATGGATGTTGGGCAGGTGCCCTGCAGTGCCCGGAGGAGGGCACACCCCGGTCCCCAGTGTGGGCATCGCAAGTCATAACATCCCTCTTCACTGCCTGTGTTCAGCATTTTGTCAAACCTTCCCACATTCCTTCTTAGCATTCCATACACAAAATAATGTCTTAAATTAGACTTAAGCTACATTTCAGGGCTCCTGATAAGCTTATCTGATGACATATACAGGAGACAGTGTTCCCCTGCAGAGGCAGGAGGCATTTATGCCACATGTCCCTGGGAGCCCCCTGTCCAAAGCCGATGGCCACACCCACAGAAATTATTCCTTCTGGCCACCAGGCCCCCTAACATCTGGGATGCTTTCAGTCATTTGCTTCGTGAAGAAATTGTAATTTATCCCCCGATGAATATTTAAGGGCCTAACGTAGAATTTTAGCAGTTGGGTTTGGAAGGGCTCAGCAGGACTTAAAGGGCCACAACCTGTGTCTCCTTGCCAGCTCCCAGCCTCCAGTGTTGCAGCCGGCCAGCTTCTCCAGACAGCGTAGCTGCTCCCAGACCCAGCCCGGTTCCCTCTTCAGAGAAGAGGTTGAGGCCTTGGCTCAGGAAACTGACATTCAGCAGCTCTCAGCTGCTCAGCTAGGGTCTGCCTGCAGTGGAGTCTGAGCAGCTGGTTCATGGGGTCCCCTTGATGTGGCCCCCCAAACCTCCAGCCTCATCCCTGGAGGTTCTCCGGAATCGGACAAAGGCACCTCCCTCCGTCTCTCCCAGCCCCAGGCTGGTCCTAGACATTCTTCAGGGTCCAGCTTAGGTGGCAGGCCCTCCAGACCGTGACCCCCTCCACCACCAGATGAATTAATTCCTGGTAGCTGGGCTCCCTCACACGGTGAGCACACCCCGTCACCGTGCTGAATGGGTCTGACCCATCCTCGTCACCTGGGTTTGTTTCCTGAATCACAAGCATCACCCTCCAAGCCCCGCTGCCTCCAGGGAAGCCGCGCAGGCACAGGGAGCTTGGAGAGCCGGCTCCTTCCACCTGTCCCCGCTGCCACCTGCTGTTGGCTTCCCGAGAGCTGAAGGGGAAAGCCGGGGCCGGGGCATCACAGCTCTGGGCAGGGGTGAGCGTTGGCTCAGCACCTCACACACTTCCTGGCTTCTGGCCACGTGCTGCCCCTACGGACACCAGGCCTGCAGGGAGGCACGCACAGCAGGGCTCTGTGCACATGCCTGGCCACCTCTCCTCCCTGCCCCCCTCCTCAGCCCCTTGGCTGGTTTATCCCTCACTCCTCTTCACACCCCCTTCATGCGGCAGCAAAGATGGAAGTGCTCAGGCATTCAGGGCGGAGGATGTTGGACTGATGAGAGGAGCCCCTGGGATCCAGGGGGGTGACTGGCCAGCGATGCTGGATTCCCCTTCCTGGCGCCGCCTCCCCGGCGTGTGTACCGGCTTTCTCCATCTCCAGGCACACACCGCTCGCTCCGGGGCCAACCGAGGCACATTCCGACACCTCGCAGCCCACAGGAAGGGAACTCTGAGAGCTCTGAGTTTTGTTTCCACTGCTTCTATGGAAAAAAACAGGGTTTTTTTTTTTTTCTTGCAAAATATCACATTTTTCCCAATTGAAGGAAAATCCATTTTCTTTTGTAATGTGTCTGACTCGAGAAGTTCCACTGCTGACCTGCTCTTGGCGGCTCCTCGGGCCTAATCCCTGGTCTCTCCGCTGTGCTGAGCGGTAGCCAGGCCTTTCCTGACCTGAATCGGGGCCATTTGTTTTCATCTCTCAGTAAGTAGTGAGCTTGCTTTTAACAGAGGACCAAAGATGATGCATTAATCTTGGATTCTCCTTATTTTATCACAAGAAAACTGCTGCAGATGGAAAAAAGCAGGAGATCATCGTCCTGGATTCCAAGAGGAGCAATGCTATTAATATTGGCCTGACGGTGCTGCCCCCTCCGAGAACCATTAAGATAGCCATTTTGAATTTTGACGAATACGCCTTAAACAAAGAAGGGATTGAGGTAAGAGGAGCTCTGTCGAGCATTATTTTTGTCCTGTCACATGTCACACGTGTAAAACAGTGCTATCTCCATAGTGACTTTCTCCGCAGGGTGGCTTGCCATTCCTCTGTCTCAGCCAGACTCTGAACAATGTTAGTAATTCTCACGTCTTTTTTTACCTTCTTGGTGGGGAGAAACCTTCCCTTCGCCTATGAAGTTCAGAGATCCTCACTTCCTGGTTCATTTCGGATTTCCTTCTGCCCACACTCCGCCTTCCTCAATGTGGAAGAAGTTTGACAACCTCCATAGGGGTCTGGGATGTCATTTCAAACCAAATATGTTTAATGCACAGTTTCAAAAGTAGGGTTTCCCATGCATGCTCACCTCCCTGTCTGTGGCTTTGTTTCTCTCCTGGGACCCGCTGGGGTCTGTGGAAGATGTGTTTCACTGGATCACTGGAAAAGCCAGGCGAGCTGAGTCTGTACCGCTTGTCAATCTGAATGGCATGGGTGGAGAGGGGCTGGGTGCCTTGGCCGTGACTGCTTGGCTGGGAGGTGGCCCAGCTGGGGCCACAGCATCCCTGTTCTTCCAGAATCTAGTGCCTTCCACCAGGCCCTGCTCTCCCTTCACTGTGGGCTGGTGCCCATTTGTAGGAAGTTAAATTTGATGTCCTAATAATGGAGAAAGAGTGAGTGGAGCCAATGGCTCAGCTCACAGGTTCCTACAGACGAGTGGGTGGCCTGGGGGCCCACTGGGTCAGAATAGGGACCTGAGGGCACTGCTTTATGGCATTGGGTGACACTCACGCCATCCTCCTATTGGCCAGGAGCCCTGGATCCCTTTAAAGCCTCTCCATCCTTGAGTTCCCTTCACGCAGTCTAATTTGAAAGACTTGAGAGTGAAGGGGGCCAGTGGAGGCTGGTGGCACCCAGGGAGGGCTGGCCTCGGCAGGAGAGTTGGACGTGAGCAAGGGCTCTGGCTTCTGCGCTGGCCTCTCCCATGGCCCTGAGGGGGGCAAAGTGGTACCTGAACCCAGCCAGGCAGGCATGCTCTTGTGCTTTGGAAAGAAGAGGCCCCCACAGGAGAAGCTGTGTTTCTTGAGGTTTGTCCTGGGTTGAGTACAAACTTCAAAATCCATGCCCACCCAGAAGCTCCGAAGGTGACCTTATTTGAAAACAGGGTCTTCGCAGACATGATCAAGTTAAGGTAAGATGATACTGGACTAGGGTGAGTCCTACTCCACTGGCTGGTATCCTTCTAAGAAGGGAGAAGTCTGGACAGGGACACAGAGAGAAGGATGCCGTGTGAAGACGGGGATCACACGAGGAGACACAGAACAGAACATCGTGTGATGACAGTTACAGAAATTGCAGTGATGGGTTTACAAGCCGAGAAACACCAAGAATTGCCTGCAACAACTGGAAGCGAAGAAGAGGCAAGGACAGATCCTCCCCAGTGCTGACATTAGACTTCTGGTCTCTCAAACTGTGAGGGAATACACGTCTCCAGTCTGCAATCCTCTATGATGGCAAACCCAGGAAGCCAATACAACGCATGCGCGGCTCGACCCTGAGAAGCAGGCACACGGCCTGGTTCAGGAGCAGGTGCAAGGAGGGAGATGCACATCCCTCTCTCTGGAGGGGAAGTTGAGCCCGGGCCCTGCAGTCAGGCCACGCAGCACGGCAGCTCCGCGTACCCCGGCGGGCAGCCGGGGAGGGAGGGCAGGTGGCAAACCGGGGCAGGGCGTATGTAGCAGGCAAATAGAGGGAGGGACATTGAGGTGGCTGCCAGGCAGTGAGAAAGAAGGGGGCAGGCCTGGCCTCAGCGTGAGGCAGCTCCACTCTGGGGCCCCCAGAGGAGCACGGGAGAAGGGCGTTGGCTTGCTGTCCATCAGGCAGGCGGAGGCTGCCAGCTTAGCCGAACCAAGTACAAGGTGTCTTCCACGTAGGACAAACGACGTGGTAGGTCCCAGCGCACCTTCTGGCCATCCTGTTTACTTCACAGGATCTTTTAAAGATTGCACAAGCATCAGATTCAGATGCAGCCAGGGGCAGCTTGACTGAAGGAAAAAATGACAAGTTCCCCTCTTAAAAATATTTCTCCTTCTTGCCATGAGAACTTGAAAGTCCATCAGGAGAGACAGATTCCTTTCGTTTTGCCTTTGTTCTTTCCTGAAATGTCAATCCCCCTGGAGTGGGGTGGGGGGAGGGGGGCCTAGGTTTCAGATACAGTAAGTGACTGAGATTTGAGAATGAACTGAATCACTTTTTCCTTTTTCGATGGGTTTCCAGCTGAGCTCCTCTTTGATCCAGGAAGGAATGACGATGGGGATAGTACCGGGGCGGATGTAGGAACAGCCGAGGGCGCTACACTTGACTTTCGTGGGTTTCTCCCTGTGGGCTGGGTGCCAGGAGGGTGCTTTACACAGATGCTCACAGAGAGTAGGAGGGATATGCTCCTCCATTCCGCATCTTAGAGGTGAAGAGGGTGAGCTCCATGCTAGTCTGTGCCCAAGCTCACAAGCCAGTAAGAGGTCGAGCTGAAATACGATTTCTAGAACCTGAGTCCGCAGTGCAGTCCACGGGCCCTGGGGGTGGCTGGCCCAGGTGGGATCTCTGGGCCTGGGCTCGCCTGCCAAAAAGCATAAGAGGACATCTGCAAGGGGAGTGAGAAGATGCATGAGGCCGCACTGCCTACAGCCAGGAGTAGCTGCCGTATGAGGTGATATTCAGTGAGAGGACACAGCCAAAGAAAATACTGCCTAACCCTGAAAGTTCATTGTGTCACGACCCCTCAGCAAATGCGTATGTAGTCACAAGACACGGAGTTACACATTTTTACCACAGTTTTCATCTAAAGCAGGGTTTCTCAACTGGAGCACTGCTGCCATTCCGGGCTGGGCAGTTCTTGGTTGTGGGACTGACCTGTGCCTGGTGGAGTGTCTGGCAGCAGCCCTGGGGTCTGCCCACAAGATGCCAGTGGTACTGCCCCAGTGGTGACAGCCCAAAATGTCTCTTTGACTTTGTCAAACCCCCGATGGAGAACCCCTCATCTGAAGCTGCCTGTGTGAACCCAGAGACCGTGAACATTTTACAACTCCTATTAGTTGTGGTTGAGAAGAGTCCAGCAGAAAGCAGTCCTCGTGGGGATCACAGAACCCGGGCTCCCCCAGCTGTTACCTGCTGTCTCTGGCCACCAGTCTCAGGGACCCGAGGGACACGGATGCTCTCTGTCCATATGTCAAGCCAGCCCCGCCGGAGCTATTTCTCCAGGTTTGTTGTTGAAGGAGTTAAATCAGGACTGAGATGAGACGGAAGTGGAACCCTTGCAGATCTTTACTAATATGATTTCCAGCTTATGCCCAAATGGCCTTCTATCAAACCATATGCTTCTTGAACGCTGGTGCTGGAGCGTGGCACCGTGTCTTAATAGGGCCGTTCAAAACCTCTGTGTGCCCGAGCGTGATTAGGATGTATTCGCTGACGTCCTGCTTAGCAACCCAATGGTCTGTATCTGGTTCACCATGAAAACTCATGGGAGTCATTAACTTCATTAAGGGAGTGGTTTTTCATGAGAGTATTGAACTTTACAATATGATTTGGGGGCCATCTGTAAGTAGTAATAATGATATTTTCCCAAGTAAAATGTCATTGAGGTATCACAAATGGAAGTATGAAGAGTTCTCCTTTTTTTTTTCCTTGCTTTCCTCGTTTTTATAGTCTGTGTCTACTCAGTGGGTTAACACAATTGAATGGTCCCGAATTACATTTCTCTTGGCCCAGCTTGGCTGTCAGACCTGTCAACATCCTAGAAACAGAAGTTCCCTGAGTCAGAAAACACAGAGATGATGATGTAGTGGTCTTGTTTGATGTTTTCTCTCCTTGAAACCAAATGGCCATTATAAAGTCATTAATAAATCTATTGATATGGTAAAGAGCAAATTAAAGGTACACACATATCTTTATCATATGCTCATGATAAAAAAAAAAGGGGCCATCGCCTCATAGGAGGTAGCTTTGACTCTGCTGTTCCACTGCCTCTTGGCTATTTTTATTGTTAATGGCATGTTAAAAAAAAAAAAGTAAACTGGCAGATGGTAACCTTACAAATCTTCAACAGTGAACACAAATGGTTTAAATTAATCAGAGAAGTGAAAAAGAAAAGAGTGGTTTGATTACTTTCCCAAAGGAAAACAAAAAGCAACAAAAATCATCACAGGAAAATGCCTTCTGAAGAAGAGGGGAAAGCGTTGACAACTTTTAGTTTTAGAATTCTTGTACTTGCTTAAAACAATTTGAGCACTAAGAAAATTAAAATCTAGAGGAGGGAGAAGATGGAGGAGTAGAAGGGCGCTCGCAGGTCACCCTCTCCCACAAATACACCAAGACCCACATCTGCAGACCCACTCAGCCAACCAGAGCACCTGTGGAACTCCGACAGAACATCGCCCTCTTCAAAAGATAAAGACGCCAAAAATCTGGTAGGAGAAAAGGAAAAAAAGAACAAAAGGCAAAGCAGCGCGGGATGGGTCCTGCGGGGAGGGAGCGGCAAAGGAGGACTGGCGCTCGCTCGCTGGGTCTCCCCTCTCCAACTGAGAGGCCAGCAGGACGGAGGGGGAGCCTCCGAGGCTCGGATCTGTACAGAGCAGCCCTTGACTAACAGAACTAAGTTAAACGGGCACAGAGTGTCCCCCCGACACCCAGCCTGAGACGCGGCAGGCAGCGGCGGGCAGGGCCAGGCTGCACAAGCCGGGCGGAGGACGGAAGTGGCTGCACGGAGGCAGCCCCCGGAACACAAGGGGCTGCGCGCCGTGGCTGTGGGTGCACAGGGCAGAACAACCTGGGCCCTCCATAAAACAGCAAGGTTGATGTGCTCTCGGGGGAAGGGTGCACACCCCCATCTCTGAAAACCCGCGGAAAGTTTTCGGGGGAAGAGAGGCGGGGCTCAGGCACAGCCGCCATATCCTCCTCGCTGAGCACTCAGGCGGGGGCGGGGACGAAACCTGCATCCGCATCCAAGGGCTTAGCAGCCTCAAAGGCCAGACTGAGACTGGCCTGCAGCCCGGAGCAGATAGGATCCTTCCATCCTGGTCCCTCAGAGAACTTGCTCCACAAAGACAAACAAGGAGCTGGGTTTTGGCTCGGAGCAGGGACAGGGCTGTCCCTCGGTCTTCCGCGAGCCCACCTACGGAGCGCCGACCAGGGCGGAGCGCGCAGCCGCACAGAGAGCGGAACTACCGGCAGAGTAGGTAGAGGGAGAGCGGCCCCCCTGCCTTTCAGGCAGGAACACAGCCCCTGACCGAGGTGCTGGGAGGGGGCACGACCCGCCTTCCTACCTGGCCAGTCTGCAACATCTGACTGCGGCATCCAGAGGGGCAGTGACCTGCCCGCCCACAGCAGGAGAGCTGCACCTGACCCAGTGTTAGGAGGAGGCGCGATCTGCTTGCCGACAGGTGCTGGGAGCAGCACAGAAGAGGGCGCCAACGGAGGGCCTCTGAAAACAGCAAGCTGAGCTTCCAAAACAGGACGAAGACAGAAAGACTTCACATTAAAAGCACACAGACTCCAGGAGAACACCGACAATCTCCCCCCCCCTTTTTTTTTAATCTGTTTTTACCTGTTCTATTTTCTATTACTCTCTTAATCTTTACTTCTTAATTCATTTCTGTTTCTCTTGGGTTTTGATGTCCTGCTATTGATTAGACACAGGTTTCAAATACATCTATTCATCTCCCCCCCCCCTTTTTTTGGTAAAGGTTTCAAAAGGACGTTTCAACCCGATTAATACTCTGCTTCAACTCACTCTTCTATTATTCATTATACACTGTTTTCAAACCCTCTTTCTCCCTTCTTTTAAAATTCTCTCTCTCTCTCTTATTTTTTTTTCTTTTTTTCCTAAGTTCTATTCCTAAATAGGCATCAGATAGATAAAATCCTTAAGGACCAAAATAAACAACTGATACTCCATAAACCACAGTGCCAAAGAGGTATGAGCAAGATGAAGAAGCAGAAAAACCTTTCCCAATTAAAAGAACAAGAGAAATCCCCTGAAAGAAAGATCAACGAAATAGACATCGATAGCCTACTAGATCAAGATTTCAAAAAAGGAGTGATCGAATTGCTGAAGGAATTAAAAGAGATAGTGTTTAGAGATATAAAATATGTCAAAAATGAAATTGAAGCTATAAAGAAGAGCCAAGTAGAATGGGTAAACTCATTGACAGAGATGAGGAATGATCTAATAGCTATGCAAAGCCGACTAGATAATGCAGAGGAACGAATTAGTGATCTAGAAGACAGGGCAATAGAAAGCACCCATTCAGAAGAACTACAAGAGAAGCAAATAAAAAATAATGAAAATAGCATAAGGGACCTATGGGATAATATAAAGCGTCCCAACCTTCGCATAATAGGGGTCCCAGAAGGAGAAGAAAGATCAAAGGGGATTGAAAAGGTTTTTGAAGAAATCATGACTGAAAACTTCCCAAGCTTAAAGAAGGAATCAGATATCCAAGTACAGGAAGCTCAGAGGGTCCCAAACAGGAAGAACCCAAATAGACCCACACCAAGACATATCATAATCAAGATGGCCAGCGTCAAGGATAAAGAAATGATTCTAAAGGCAGCAAGAGAAAAGCAAAGAGTAAGTTACAAGGGAACCCCCATAAGGCTCTCAGCTGATTTCTCTACACAAACACTACAGACCAGAAGGGAGTGGCAAGATATATTCAAAGCCCTGAGTGAAAAAAAGATGCAGCCTAGGATCCTTTATCCAGCAAGGCTATCCTTGAGGATAGAAGGAGAAATAAAGAGTTTCACAGACAAAAAAAAGCTGCAGGAGTTTAGCAACACTAAACCCATGCTAAAAGAAATATTGAAAGGGCTATTCTAAATAGAAAAGTAGCAGGATGCTACAGAAATGAGAAACACACAACTGGAAAGGTGATAACTCATGAATTACAAATAAAGTAAACATGAAATTATAAAAGAAGACATACAAATCACTGAGAGTGGGAGAGTGAGGCAGGGAAATACAGAATTTTTTTTTCTTTCTTTTTAAAATTTTTTTTAACAGTAGGATGGGTTTGAGATCATGTTACTATCAGTTTAATAAAAACAGTTATAGTAATGGGTTGATAGATTTACAAAAAAGGGTAACCACAAGCCAAAAATTTACAAAGGAGTCACAAAAATTAAATAAAATCCATGATAATACAAAGGAAAATTACCAAACCACAAAAGGAAGAAGAAAGGAACAAAGAGGATATAATACCAATTCAACTGCAAAGATAAGTTCAAAATGGCAATAAACACACGTCTATCATTAATTACTGTAAAACTACTCAGCCATAAAAACCGACAACATAATGCCATTTGCAGCAACATGGATGCTCCTGGAGAATGTCATTCTAAGTGAAGTAAGCCAGAAAGAGAAAGAATAATACCATATGAGATCGCTCATATGTGGAATCTAAAAAACAAAAACAAAAACAAACAAACAAAAACAAAGCGTAAATAAAGGACAGAAATAGACTCACAGACAGAGAATACAGACTTGTGGTTACTAGGGGGGTGGAGGGTGGGAAGGGATAGACTGGGATTTCAAAATTGTAGAATAGACTATACTGTATAGCACAGGGAAATATACACAAAATGTTATGATAACTCACAGAGAAGAAAATGTGACAATGAGTGTGTATATGTCCATGAATAACTGAAAAATTGTGCTGAACACTGGAATTTGACACAACATTGTAAAATGATTATAAATCAATAAAAAATGTTAAAAAAAAAAAGAAAATTAAAATCTAAATTTGTAGTTCAGTTTTTATTTGGAAAACTAGTTGAGTCCAAATCCTGGGCTTTCGGAAAGAAGTGACATTTGCTTGGATAGTCTTGGTCCTTTTTTAATACTGTCTGTGTGGACAGGTGGGATCAGTAGCGTCAGCCTACGGGAGAGCAAGGAGCATGACTGCTGAGCACGTGCCCTGATGCCCCATTCCACCCACATAGTCTGTGTTTGGGGCCCTGATGAAGTGAACATTGGAAAAGGAGGTATCTTGGGCTCACCACCTGCGACCTCACTCTGACCGCAGCCCAAAACACATCTCCAGTCCACTTTGGCATCACTGGTTTCTGAAGAACTACTGTCCTCCCTGAGAACTCTCTCACGAACCCAGGACAACCGCTCCCCTATTCAGATGCATCCTGAGACACAATCATGTAAACATCCGCATGATTGCTGATTATGGTGTCAAGTGTCCAGTTTCTTATTTTCTTAGTTTTTGAATTAATATAGGATAAAATTGACTTTTTTTTTTCAGTGCCCAGACTTAATTGAGTTTTAAAACATATAAATTCATGCAATGACCACTGTAGTTGGGATGCAAAATAGTCCCATCTCCCAAAAAACCCCTTGTGCTGTCCCTTCCTAGTCACATCATTAACCCACCTCGATCCCCTGATAACCACTGATCGCTTCTCATCACTGTGGTCTTGCCTTTTCGAGAATGTCACATACATGGCATCATACAGTGAGTAACCTTTTGAGACTGGCTTCTTTCACTCAACATGATTGACACTTTGAGATTCATCCAAGTTGCGGTGCGTCTCTATAGTTGGCCCCTTTTTATCGCCGAGCATCCCTGCACTGCAGGGATGTAGCCCTGTCTGTATCTCTTCACCTGCTGGAGAACACTTAGCTCCGTCCAGCTGTTAGCGGTCGTGAATAAGCTACTACAAACACTCAAGCACAAGTTTGTGTGTGAACTCAAGTTTAATTTTTCTAGGTTAAGTACCTACAAATAGAATTACTGGATCACCTGATAACTCTGTGTTTATTCTTTTGAGGAACTGCAACTTGGCTTTTCATTCTCTTAACAGTCTTCGACAGAGAAAGTGTGTGTAATTTGGATGAAGTTCAGCGTATCAACCTGTTCTTTTTTTGGTGTCATGTTGATTGCCTAACCTGGGTCACAAAGATTTTTCTCCTGTGTCTCCTTCTCAGAGTTTTGTAGTGTTAACCTTTTACTTTTACATTCGTGATCCCTTTTGGTTCATTTGTATATAAGGTGGAAGGTCTAAGTTGAGGCTCACTTTTTGCATGTGGGTTACAGTTGTTCCAGCATCATTTGAAACACTACCTTTTGTCTGTTGAACTGCCTTCACACCTTTGTCAGAATCACTGGGCCATATTTGTGTGGTCTGTTTCTGGATGCCGTGTTTTGTCCCACTGATCCCTGTCTCCATCCTGAGGCCCATGCCTCACCGTCTTAATACTGTGGCTCTATTGTAGCTCTTTCGGTGCTGTGACTCCTCCAGGGGGGGTCTTCTTCAGAATTCCTTTGGTTTGGCTGTTTTGGTTCATCTGCCTTGCCATATAATTTTTAGAATCAGCTTGTCTATAGCCACAAAAAAATCATGCCATTTTGATTGGAATCGAGTTTAATTTATACATCAATTTTGGGAAAACTAACGTCTTGACTATATTGAGTCTTTCACTCTGCAAACACAGTTTATCCCCCCATTTGTGTGATCATCTCTGATTGCTTTTACCAGCATTTTCCACTTTCTAGCATACAGAGCCTGCATGTGATTTTTTGATTTATACCTAAGTATTTCACTGTAAATAGTATTTTTTTAATTTCAGTTTATTATTGTTTATAATTAATATGTAAAAATAAAACAGATTTTTTTTGTATACTGACTTTATATCATACAACATCATTAAACTCACTGTTTTATAAGTTTTTTGTAGATTCCTCACAATTTTCTATGGGGCAGTTATGCCATCTGAGATAGGAACAGTGATATTTTTTCCTTTCTAATCTGTATGTATTTTAAAATTTTTATCTACCTGGCTAGGATTTCCACACAGTGTTAAACAGGAATGGTGAGAGGGGCCTTCCTGTGTTGTTGCTGGTCTTAGAAAGAAAGCATTCTCTCTGTCACCGTGAAGTTTGAAATGAGCTATAGGGTTTTTTTAAATAAATGTCATGTATCAGATGGGGGATTAATTGCATTGATTGACTTTTTCATATTGATCCAACCTTTTAGTTATTTTAAAATATATTGCTATATAAAATATAGCAGTGGGGTTATATATCTCAATATATTGGCATTTATTTATGAATTTTAAAATATTTTGTTAAGGATTTTTGTATCTAGTCCATCAGGATATTGGTCTGCAGTTTTCTTTTCTTGTACTGTCTTGGTCTGGTTTTGTATCAGGGTCATTCTGGTCTCATTAAAAAAACTGAGAATTATTCCATCACCCATTCAGGTTCAGGCCACAGATTCTGACCCACCTTCTGTGGACTGTGGGTCCAGTGTCAGCTCAGTTTTCAAAGTTCTTATAGACCAGTTCAGGCCTCAAAGTCTTTGATGTGCTGTTGAAGGTCAGGTTCACACGTGAACAGCTCAGGGATAAGCTTGGAGCTTCTTAAACAACGTTGTGCGCTTGCTTTGCAGGATTGTCATTTTTTGTGACCTCCAAGTGCTTTCCCACTTTCTGGGGCCTTCCTTTTTGGCCCTTCAGTGAAACCTGGGGCCTCGGTTGCCTCCTTTCAGCCACGCACTTTCTATCACCGTGCCCATGTCTGGGGCCAAGCCGAGGGAAGGTAGAGAAGAAAAACAGAAGGGGTTTGCCCCACCTCTTGGGGCCACAGCTCCACTGATTGGAGGGGAGGTTCCCTATGTCAGAGTTTAGGATCTGCCAGTTCTGCTGCCACTCCTAGGAGACCCCTTCCCCACCTCGCAAGTCGGAGTTGGAACCAGAGGACTCCCCTGGAGCTCTCTCTGTCTGCACCTGATACCCTCTTTCAGGTTTGGGGCTGCCTGAGAGCCCAGGCTGGGGAGTACCAGAGAAAACGGTCAGCTCATGACCAGTTCAGCTGAACTTCCGGTTCTGGTCTTCTTCCCCAATCTACCTACCACTATTTTTCTTTTTTCATCTTCAAATAGCTGCTCGATGCCTGCTGTCCAGGGTGTGGGGTTGCATTCTATGGGACAGACAGGGCGGAGCACACTGAGTCCATCTCACCCATCTCACCCATCTCACCAGAACTCCTTCCCATGTTTGACGCAGGTGGCGGCTAGTGCAGAGCAGTAACCAAAGCACTGAGAATTAATGACTTAACACAAGTTGCCAAAAATACGGCACAGTGCGTACTTCTTTGCTTTGATGCTGTTATTTGATAAATGAGAGAAGACCAATGACACCTTATCTATAGTAATGTTGTATGTGAAGTGTCACGTGGTGGGAATTTTTACCTTCTTTTAAAATGTAATCACCGAGGAATTTGAATTTGTAAGAATCATAATCCTTCCAATGCCTGTTTGCTTCCTCCGTCTTCCGCAGTTGATTTTTACCAGAAACAAAAGCAGAAGGCGATATTCTTTCCATTGGTATGTGTTGCTCTTTATAAGTGCCATCATGGTGGAGGGATATAAATTTGGAGTGTGGGATTAGCAGATACAAACTACTATATACAGAACAGATAAACAACAAGGTCCTACCGTATAGCACGGGGAACTATATTAAATAACTTGTAATAACCTATAATGTAAAAGAACATAAGAGAGAATATATATGTGTATAACTGATTAACTATGCTGTACACCAGAAACTAATACAACATTGTAAATCAATTATACTTCAATTAAAAAAATTAGTACCATCATCCTTTTTTCCTCAATCAGACTTGAGTTTGATGTCAAAATATTTTAATTTCTATATGAAATTTGACATATAGTTTAAATATTAAAAAAATTAAAATTATAAGATGGCCCGTGTACAAAAGTCAATCTGAGTTCTTTGGAAGGGGTTCATTTTTGTAAGCTCTTGAATTAATCCATGAGAAGCATATATTCTTAACACGTTTTACTCTGTTTCCTGGGGAACAGGGAGCCATTCTCTAATCTTATTATTCTTTCACCTTTTTCTCACTTCCCATCTCTCTTTCTTGTCTGAAATATCTTTCATGTAGAAGACTCAGAAAACTGGGGGCAAGTTGCTTATGAAACAGATTTAAAGAGAGAGGGAGAATATTAAAACAAATGAGTGCAAATGTAGATGCTCCCCAGGGCTTTCCCTCTCTAAAGTTTATTTGGTAGGTAATTGTCACCTGAATACAACAGCACTGACAGCAGAACATCTCTGCTACCTGGTTGGAAAATCACCATACAAATACTAAGAAGATACCGTATCATTCTGTCTTTCCAGAAAATTCTCACCATGATTCCCACCGAAGAAGAAAAGCAGAAGATCCAGGAAGCGCAGCTGGCCAGCCCGGAGGTGCCGCTGGGCAGCGCGGAGCAGTTCCTGCTGACGCTCTCCTCCATCAGCGAGCTCTCGGCGCGCCTCCACCTCTGGGCGTTCAAAATGGATTACGAAACTACAGAAAAGGTAAGCCCTTGGGAAGAGAGGCAGCCAGCCCCGCAGCCCCCATGTTGAGAAAGTTTGTGTTTTTACCAGTGAGCACGGGTGAGGTATCCTTCCTGAGACAGGGTTTGAAGGGTGAGTTGATTGTGATGGGTTTGTGTCTACACCGAGTGCGAGCAGCCTGCCAGTGAGGGATTATGCGAAAGTGTCTGCCTGGCGCCAGCCCCAGATAGTCCACTGGTGAAAAAAAAAACCAAACTTAAATTGTTTTTCTGACTCAGAGAAAATTTAGACAATACAGAAAAACACAATGTGAGAAGTGACTTGCAGTCTTTCTACCTGAGGGTCGCCACTTCACTGCCATTGACGTGTCAATTAGCAAGTCATTGGGTCCCTTTAAGAGAGGTTGTCAGTAGGAAATCTAAGATGAACCAGGCTGCAAGAGGCTGGAAAGAGAATAGAAGCAAAAGGACTTTGACAGTGAAGGCCTGGGGAGGCTCATCCCGAGTGGAAAGCGGAAGAAGCAGGCACTTCCCTGGACTCGGGTGAGGTGACCGTGCAGGCTGAGCAGAAGGAGCCAGTGGAGAGGAAGCAGGAGAGATGGACGGTGAGCTGGAGGGGAGCCTGATTCAGAGGAGGTGACAGACTCAGAGCACCGGGGGAGAGGCTGTGTGGTCCTCCTCGTTCTGCAGAGTGGGGAGCACGGGCCTGACTGAGGGCCAGATAGGTAGCAGGGGGTGTACGGTGCTTCAGGAGGTAGCTGCTATGTTGGAATTCATTCACGAATCAGGATGAAGGAGGCTAGGATTGCTACGGTGACGTGGTTGCACAACCAGTCAGCATGTTTAGGTGACTGTAGCAAAGTCAGGTAACATCATGGAGAAAACAGATCATTGAATCAGCCTTGGTTGGGGATTGGTAGGGCCTGCCTGGCAGAAGTGAGGCTAGAGAGAATGAAGCGGAACCTTCTGGCTTTGGGGTACGTGCTAGGAGAGAGGTTCTGTGAGGATGCTGAAGTGGGATGGGGGGGTTACAGAACAGCACAGAGGGAAGGGGAGACCAAGGCCATGAGACTCCAGGGCAAGCTAGACATCTGAGAGCAGGAGTTATGAAAGCAGTGGGAGTAATGATGGTGGCCTTCTAGGAAGTAACCCAGGCTAAGAGTGCCTCGAGGGGAGGTTAGGAGACCTGGATCCAGGGACAGGGAGGCCACAGTTGCTGTTGTCATCTGCCTGGGAGGAGAAAGACTGTGGTTCCGATGCTGAAGGAGCATGCAGAGGAGGTTCATAGAAGTCAACCGTGGTCAGAAGGAGATTGAGAGGAGAGCATGGCCTGAGTGTCCTGCTCAAGCTTGGAAGATGGGCGGGAACAGGGGAAGACAGCATTGTCACCCAGCCAAGCGCCTGGGAGCCGCAGGTAACCAGTTGGTCTCCACTGATGAGACTCCACTGCCGCCTTTTCTGCACATCTCCACACCTGGGAGCGTGTGCCCATCACCAGTGATGGCCTTGCACTGGGAGAACTCCACAGGTTATGACCTTTGCACAAAAAGTAAAAAGAACAAAGGAAAGCCAAAATGTGTGTTCTTTATTATCTTTTCTCACTTTTTTTTTAATTGAAAGGAAGTGGCAGAACCACTTTTGGACCTGAAGGAAGGGATAGACCAGCTGGAGAACAATAAAACCTTGGGCTACATCCTGTCTACTCTCTTGGCCATTGGGAACTTTCTAAATGGAACTAATGTAAGTCTCTGGCACACTTTACCCTCCTACCTCCCTTGTCCCCAAACCCCTGCCCTTCACTGGCTGCTGGAGGTGGTAACTCTGGGCCTCCAAAGCGCAATCCAATGAACAATTTCTGTGGGTTTTTTTTTTTTTTTAGTGAAACTCTAGATGTTTTTTGTCCTTGAAATAGCAGGGCATATTCGTTCAAGCCTATCTCTTGCTATAAATAAGAAAACTTAGAAAAATAGCACATGATTCCTCACGAAGCTTGGCTCCTCTCCAAATTGATTTTGGAGATATTTTCTTCTGCCCTGTTTTGTTTTGTTTTTTTTTTTTCTTTTTCTTTTTTCCTGTGCTTATTGCTGAAATATTTGTACTCATACACATTGTAAACAAACCTTTTTGGAAAAAGTAGCCTATCTTGAGCCAGGAAGTAGAAAAGCAGGGAAGGGATTAGGGGAGACACCTAGGAAGCAGAGCCCCAGGCCCCCAGCGCCCCTGACTGAGGAGGGAGCCCTGGGACTGCCCGGGGCTGATGGCCAGTGGTGGGAGAGGGCTGGAGGCTCATTCCTCTCTCAGTGAGGCTGGTTCATGTGTGATCAGCTAAGATTGATGGAGCCTGTGGTCTGAGATGCCCCAGGCACAGAGGAATTAAGTATTGGGCTCCTCCAAGAAGGCTTTGGTTCTAGCCATTTGTGCCTTTCTAAGAGCCTGCGTAAAATTTGCTGCTCATCCTGTGTTTTATTTAAAATGCTCCCCAAACAGGCCAAAGCGTTTGAGTTAAGCTACCTCGAGAAGGTTCCAGAAGTCAAAGACACCGTGCACAAGCAGTCGCTTCTCCACCACGTGTGCACCATGGTGGTGGAAAACTTCCCGGACAGCTCGGATCTGTACTCGGAGATTGGGGCCGTCACCAGGTCAGCCAAGGTATGTCCCCAGACGCGGAGGAGGGCAGGCTCTGTTCACTAAGACGTCCCAGTGCTGCTTGCACCCCCTGCTCTAGAGTCTGTGAATAAAACTCATCTCCTCCCATTTCTAATGGACCTTGGCAATCATTTTCCCATCTCTGGTTCTCCATCAGATTCTTCCGTCCTGAGGTATGTGAGGCCAGATTGGCATCTGGGGCAGTCCGAACCCCTGCGTCCACTGTTCAGCAGTGTTGCTCACCAGGCTGGGTTCTCCAGAGCATTAAAAACCACCCAGCTTGTTTTAGGTGGGCAGAATTGCCCAAAAGATGTGATTCGGCTCCTCCTTAAACTCATAGAACCCTGCAGTGAAGTGTGAAGCCAGGAAATTAAGGGCACGCCTGGGCCCCCGCCCTCCAGAGATTGTCCACCCCTGTGATCTTACACGCAGGGAAGAGTGTTATAGGGCTGTAAACAGTATATAGCTTTGGCCCCTCAGCTGCAAGCTCTTCAACTTACTGCAGAGATAAATCTTCACGAGCTTAGGGTTGTCGTCACAGCTAGATAGCCAGCTGCCCCCCACCCCGCCCACCATGGGAGCATCGCTGGGGCCAAACAACCCCAGAGAGATCCCAAACCCAGCAGCACTGGGAGATGAAAGGCCTTGGAAGCAACAGGGGACTCACGGGGAGGGGCTTCAGGAGGGCACAGGAGCCATGCTGGTGCGGAGGAAACTCCTGCAAACAGCCCAGCTGGGAAGCTGAGAGCAGAAGGACCTTTAGCCCCGGGACACATCGGAGTCTAGTGCGAACACGGGAGAGACCGCGGCAAGCAGAGGTGGGGAAGGGGCTTGGCTAAGTGCCCCTCCCAGGAGCTCTTCCTCGCCCTGCCTTCTCCGACAGAGCTGGCTCGTGGGGACCTGGGGGCCTGGGACCCTGGGACCCTCCTTACCTGCCTCAGGCCGGCAGCTGCCGGTCCCCTGAGCAGGGAGCCCTGAGCCAGCCTGACGGTGGTCCTGCCTTGAGGTGGAAAGAGGCATGGCCAGTGATGCCCCAGCCCTGAGAGCTGGCACACTCTTGTTTCATAGGCACTCTTCCCGTATTCACTCTGTGCCAGGCCCTGTTCTCAAGTCTTTAGAAATACTACTGAACTATTCTAACAAAGGCAAAAAGCGCCCCCGAGTGTCCAGCAGGGACCTCCCAGTTGCTGCTCTGATATGCACCCCTCTCCCCTGGAGCACCTTCTGAGAAGACAGTTTGTTAGGCATAGTTCTTGAGATAAAGTCTGCCTGGCTTCTGGAGCCCCTTCATCTTGGTCCTGTTTCCAGAACAAGACAGTTCCCTTTTTACCTGTAGTCCTTTGTTCTTTCCAGGGCCTTCTGCTAGGGGGAGCCTGCTTGTGATGACAGTCGCCCTGCCTAGGGGCTGTGACGCCAGGTGGCCGCAGTGCCTGGCCTGGGTCCTTCTCAGTATCAGACCTGTCCTTGCCTAGACACCGACTACACGAGCCAGAAGTGCCGGTGGCTCCCACCCATTAAGCTGGGCAATGACTAAGGGTGACTGCTGACCCAGGTCAATGTGACTTACAACAGGAGGCCAGAGGGCATCCACCACTTCTCAGCCTTTATTCCAAAAGCTTTTTGGGGCGTTCAGGGGTCCTTCTGTGCAGACAGGTGCAAAATCAGCTCCAAGGAACCTCAGCCCCAGCTTCACTCGTTCCGTCCGCTGGTTGTCACTTGGGTGTCATCACTGAAACACCCAAGGTTGCCAGGTTACTCTGGCATCTGGGGGAGAACTGTGTCCCCCTCTCCAGAGGCTGGTGGAAATGAGTGGAGGGAGGGACAATGCTGGCTGCTCCTAGGAGGTGGGGGGTGGGGTGCCTCACAGGCTTGTACAATGTGCTGACCTGTCAGTTCAGCTTTCAGATGACAACAGTGACAGATGATCACTGACCTGACCCCACGACTCCAGGAGTGGAAGCAGGTGGCAATGCAGGCTTTCCTTCCTCATGTTTTACCTGCTTGTATTAGTTATCTACAGCTGTGTAACAAATCACCCCAAAAGCTAGTGGCTTAGGGTAATCTGTTAGTTTCTTAGGGTTGCTGTGACAAAGTACCACAAACTTGGTGGCTTAGAAAAACAGAAATATTTGTCCCACATTTCTGGCAGCCAGAAGTCTGAGATCAAGGTGTTGGTGGGGGAAGTTCCTTTTGGGAGAGAAATCTGTACCATGTCTCTCTCCTAGCTTCTTATGGTTTGCTAGAAATCACCCCAGTCTCTACCTTCATCTTCATATGCATTCTCCCTGTGTGTCTGTGTCCAGAGTTCCCCTTCTTATAAGGATTCCAGTCATATTGGACTAGGGGCCCACCCTATGCCAGTGTGACCTCATCCTCACTTAACTAATTACATCTGTAATGACCCTATTTCCCAATCAGTTCACCTACTGAGGCACTGGGGGTGAGGACTTCAGCATATGAATTTTGGTGTCACACACTTCAACCCATAAACAACAATAAGAAATGTTATTTCATGAGTGGTCCTGTCTGTTTCTCTTCTGAGGTTTCAATCAACATGTGCTCTGAGGCTGCAGTCATCTGAAGGCTTGTCTGGGGCGGAGAGATTTAAACCGTGGCAGCTCACTCACCTGCTGGCTGTTAGAGGCCTCAGTTCCTTCCCACGTGGGCCACTCCCAGGGCTCCCCAAGTGTCCTCATGACACAGCAGATGGCCTCTCCCAAAATATGTGATCCGAGACAGAGCACACCAGAGCTCCCTGCAGAAGCTCTTCCCTTTTTATGACCTAGCTTTTATCTTCTCTTCATTAGAACTGAGTCACTCAAGCTGGCTCGCATTCAGAGGGAAGGGTTGCAGGCTTTACACTGTGAAGGGATAAGTGTCAAAGAGTTTACAACCTACTGTTAGAGTACCATACAACTCATACTGTGTGTTTTCCGCACCACATCCTTTCTGCAGCCCCGGCTCTGGTCCCTGAGTTGTCCCACAGCATCCTGGACTTATTTAATAAGACTTGACTGCCTCATGGCACAGCTCTGTGTCCTCCTAGGCATGGAAAGTGGCTCACGTGGAGCAGTCCTCAGAAGAGGACTTACTGGCAAGGACGTCCTTCTCACAACAGAAGGCCAGGCCAGCTTTCTCCTTGGGGTGGAATTTTTTAGGGGTGAACCTAGGTTTAAGGCATGATGGCTGAGAACTTAGACTCCAGAGCTCGAGAGATCTGGGTTCAAATCCCAGTTCCACCACTTACCAGCTGTGTGGCCCTCACAAGTTCCTTAACCTCTCTGTGCAACAGTTTCTCCCCACTGAAGTAGAACCAGTAACAGAATCTGAGGCCATGAAGTAACTGGGAAGACTCAGATCATGGGTGACTCCATCAGCCCGGCAGGCAGCCAGCGGAGGCAGCCTTCCAGCCCTCCTCAAAAGACGCTATGTTCACCTCAAGCCTCAAACACCTTTCGGTCAAAGGCTCCCCACCTGGTTTCCATTGGCAGTGAGGTTCCTTTTATCTACCACCACCTTTAAAAGGCTCACAGTGCATTCTCTTCTCTGAAAACCATCTCTCACATGGTGTGGCCTCTGGCTCCATGCCCACCACTGTGCTGGGCAGGCATCCCCTGTCTAGACTGTACCTACCTATTGAACTGAAGTTATTAAATCTATTCCACCTATTAAAACTGTTGTGGATCAATGTTGCTGCCAGATGCAAATGAGGGCAGGTGGAGAGAGCTACGATTAGACCTATTTCCATTGGCTCCAAGCCTCCCAGACCTCTTAAATATTATGTGTCAATCCCAGGTCATCCGGATCCCCTTCCAGATTTACTCTTTGAGCTATTCAGCCCTTCTTTTCTAAATCTGCATTTCTTTTTCTCTCAGGTAAATGCCAGATTTCTTTTAATCATAGGAAAATGAAACCTTTTCTAATCAGGACCCAGAATTCCTTTGTTTTCAGGCAAATCATTTTTCTCAAAGTTCTACCACTCCCCCCCCTACCCCACTTACCTGAATCCCAAGCCTCTGCCTAAACTTGCCTTCTGTTTTTGGCACTGTCACACCCAAGAAATCCAGGACATGTGATGTCTCGCCTGGGCCCCCACCCCGGGCATCCCCCATGCTCAGCGTGTCTTCATCAGATCTTCTCACCGAATCAACCTTTGTTGCCTTGGTCTCCTCCATTGTCTTTCTGAGGATGGGGCTGGAGGTCTGAGGTCATACCCGCAGGTCCCCTTGGGCACTCGCCTCAAGGCCCTGCTCTCAGGCCCCTGTCCTGGCGCCAAGCAATGGCGGCTCACCTCTCTGCATCTTATCTCCTTCTGACCTTTGTTTTCCAGACTCTTACCCTTTCCCACCATCTTTCACTCTCCACCTCAGTCCCCTCCATTCAGCTCTAAGGTTTATCTATTTCTTCCTCCCCTCCTAGCCTTCTCAGTTTCTTTCCCCTTCCCCATCCCACATCTCCCTCCATTAAATACCCTCCAGTGTGTTTTTCTCATGGCTAACTCTCTGAGTCACATAACTTTTAGTCTAGAAATTCTTTCAAAGCATCCCTTTCAAAAACCTCATCTCAGGCCACTTCAGTCAGTCTAAACTGGTCCCAGTTCCCTGAGGAGCAAAGAGCATGCTCTGTCACAGCTGTTCCCTGCACACATGGTTTGCATCTGCTGGCAGGACCACACAGCCAGACACTCACCCAGACACAGATCCGCCCAAAGGCCTAGTGGGTTCTGAACACCCTCAGTGCTCAGTGATCACCTGTCTATACAGTGAGCCTCTTCGGGGACAGCAGCTTGGTCTCTTCCCCCACTTACCTTTGTCTTCTTCATACCTGGTAGGGGGACTGGCACACACTAGATTCTCCATGAGTGTTGTTGGAATGAGGGAATGAATGGATAAATGAAGTCATTTGTCATACAGTGTGAAGCTGATCATGGGAAAGAGAAGCTGGCTGCCCCTTCGCTGGCCCCAGCATGTCAGGGCTGTCCCTGTATGACTGTGGTGCATTCGTCCAACCTCAAGTGAAATATCTGAAGAACAAGAGTGCTCTGACAAATTTTATGAGACATCTGCTCGGTTCATCTTGTACTAGGGTTCCTTGATACCATGTTTTAATTTACAGTTTCTGAAGACTTTCTTAAGATTTCTTTCCAAATACTGCCAAAAAAAAAAAAAGTGACACTTGTATTCAGCTCATTTGGAGAACAGTTTTATCACTAAATAACTTGATGCCAAGATAATGACAAATGCACATGTGGATAATTTTTAAGGCCATAAATATGTTTGTATTTCGGGGTGTGAATTTGGTTTTGATGTTTGTTTCTTCCCGGAGACCGTTCGGTTTGCTGGGTCATGTTCGTGCCTGGTTATTTCAGCACTTTTGCAATGTTCTCTCTCTGATTGTCAGGTTGACTTTGATCAACTTCAGGATAATTTATGTCAGATGGAGAGACGATGCAAAGCCTCATGGGATCACCTCAAGGCAATTGCAAAACATGAAATGAAACCAGTTTTAAAACAACGAATGTCAGAGTTCCTGAAAGACTGTGCGGAGCGAATTATAATTTTAAAGATTGTCCATAGAAGAATCATTAACAGGTAAGTGGATTGAGGAACTTGCAGAAACATCAGTAAAATGGCATGTTGAAGATATCTGCAAACTGAGATCTGTAGCTTAAATTTACAAAAATTGTACTGTGAATTCTTGGTACGTAGCAAGTGTACCCTTGATGAACCTGTTTGTTTCATGGGTACTTAATTTTTCACACACACACAACAATAATGTTATAATGCCATTGAATCTTGAGGTTGGAAGGACAGAGATAATCTCATCGCCAAATCCTACTTGATCAGGAATTGCATCTGTAAGGTCTCTGACAAGTTGGCCGCTGCATCTCTGCATCTGAACAGTTCTGCCTACGTCCCTGCGAGTCTGCTCAACTTGTTAGAACAGTTCCTTCTTTATATGATCCACAGTCTGCCTTCTGAGACCTTTTACTCGTGGATTCTCTGATGGCTGCTCTGTGCTGCAGCCTGCCTGGAGGAGGCCTGGGCTCCACCGTGGGTGCCATCACCTGGACCAGCCTTCCTCGGAGACCCAGGGTCCACAAGGACCCGGGCAGACACAGCAGTGAGGTGTCAGGCCTTGCTTACCTATGGGGAGGTTGGCTGGGGTCTGTCCAGGGCTGTTTCCTCTGTAAGTGGTGGCAGCGCCAGGACAAGAATCAGGGTCTTTCAACTCCCCGGGTCAGGCTGTTTCCTACCAGCAGTCCCTGCCCCCCACGCTCGTCTCCTTTGTTTTGTCACCTAACATAGTTGGAGGGCCCCTGCCCTGGCCTTTGGGCCTGCGTGCTCTGTCCTGGGCCTCGCGCCATGGTGAGCAAATACACGCGTCTGCAGACCTGCAGGCTGTGGTTGCCCTGGAGCCGGTGCTCTGATGACAGGCCCGCTGAAGCAGGCCTCACTGCAGTTCTGTAAGGCAGCGCTCCCTGGGGGCCGGCTGAACCGCCGGCCTTTCCCCGGGAGCTGCTCTCCTGGCCCCTCCTCTCCTGTGCTTGAGGACTTTTATTATTTTTTTTAAACAAATGGGTGGTGGTAATTTCATTTATCCCTGTGCATTTCACATTTCTGATTTTTTTTCTCTTTTCCCTCCCTCCCTTCACTGTCTTTCCTTGTTTGCTTCCTTTAACCTTTCTTTTTAAAAAATTATTTATTTATTTAATTTGGGGGGAGGTAATTAGCTTTTTTTTTTTTTAATGTAAGTACTGGAGATTGAACCCAGGACCTAAGGACGCGCTCTGCCACTGAGCTATTCCCTCCCCCCTTCCTCGAAGCCATACAGAATTTTTTTTATGTGTTTCTCCTTTATTTTATGAATGTGTGAGTTATCGCAATTGATTTTTTTTACATGGACACACATATATTCATTTTCATATTGTTTTTCATCAAAAGTTACCACGAGATATTGAATATAGTTCCCTGTGCGCTACAGTAGAAACTTGGTTTTTATCTATTTTATATATAGTAGTTAGTATCTGCAAATCTCGAACTCCCAATTTATCCCTTCCCACCCCCTTTCCCCACTGGTAACCATAAGTTTGTTTTCTACGTCTCTGAGTCTGTTTCTGTTTTGTAAGTAAGTTCATTTGTCTGTCTTCTTTTTTTAGATTCCACATATGAGTGGTATCATATGGTATTTTTCTTTTTCTTTCTGGTTTACTTCACTTAGAATGGCTATCTCCAGGACCATCCATGTTGCTGCAAATGGCATTATTTTATTCTTTTATATGGCTGAGTAGTATTCCATTGTGTAAATATACCACAACTTCTTTATCTAGTCATCTGTCGATGGACGTTTAGATTGTTTCCATGTCTTGGCTGTTGTACATAGTGCTGCTGTGAACACTGGGGTGCACGTATCTCTTTAAATTAAGGTTCCCTCTGGATATATGCGCAGGAGTGGGATTGCTGAATCTGTGTAGGAAGGTTCCCTTTTCTCCACAGCCTCTCCAGCATTTATCATTTGTGGAGTTTTGAATGATGGCCATTCTGACTGCTGCAAGACGATACCTCATTGCAGTTTTGATATGCATTTCTCTGATAATTAGTGATATTGAGCATTTTTTCATGTGCCTATTGGCCATTTGTATATCTTCACTGGAGAATTGCTTGTTTAAATAAGTCTTCTGCCCATTTTTGGATTGAGTTGGGTTTTTTTTTTTAAGTTGTATGAGCTCTTTATATATTATGGAAATTAGGCCCTAGTTAGTCTCATCTCTTGGAAATATTTTCTCCCATTCTGTAGGTTGTCTTTTTATTTTGCTTATGGTTTCCTTTGCTGTGAAAAAGCTTATAAGTTTAATTAGGTCCCATTTGTTTATTTTTGCTTTTATTTCTATCGCTTGGGTAGACTGCCCTAGGAGAACATTGCTAAGATTTATATCAGAGAACGTTTTGCCTATGGTTTCTTCTAATAGGTTTATAGTGTCTTGTCTTATGTTTAAGTCTTTAAGCCATTTTGAGTTTATTTTTTTGCATGGTGCGAGGGAGTATTCTAACTTCATTCATGCAGCTGTCCAGTTTTCCCAACACCACTTGCTGAAGAGGCTGTCTTTACTCCGTTGTATGTTCTTGCCTCCTTTGTCAAAGATAAATTGACCAAAAGTTTATGGGTTTATTTCTAGGCTTTCTATTCTGTTCCCTTGATCCATACGTCTGTTTTTGTACCAATACCATGCTGTTTTGACGACTGTAGCTCTATAGTATTGTCTGAGGTCTGGGAGGGTTATTCCTCCAGCTTCATTCTTTTTTTCAGTATTGCTCTGGCAATTCGGGGTCTATTGTGATTCCATATAAATTTTAGGATTATTTGTTCTAGTTCTGTGAAAAATGCCCTGGGTAATTTGATAGGAAATATTGAATTGTTAAAAACCTAATTTCTCTGGTCTGCCTGGAAGCCCTCTCCCAGCTTGTGTCATATGCCACTTGGATAATCATACCTCCTGGGTCTTGATCCAGACTTCTTTTGTGGGAGAGAGGCGGGGAGTAGTCTTTAAATGCTGGACCAGACGAGAATAAGGAATAGAATCTGCCCTCCAGGGTGACAACTACCCATTACTCTGCACTTGTGGCATTTAGTTGTTCAACTGTAACCCCCTCCCTGTGCTCCATCTAGACCTCACAGCTGTCCTCTGGAGAGGAGGATCTTATCAGAGATTTTGTCAGATTTCTTACTCAAAACAAAGTACACTCTGCTTTTAACATGCTTTAAAGGGGGCGGCCAGGCATGTAAGCGGCTTTGGGCCTCCATGCTTTGTATGATACGAGCAATTGCCGACTTAAAACTACTCAAGTAAACAAATAGTTTCCATTTGGAATGTCATGAAACTGGAGTCGTTTTATGAAAAGTCCTGTAAAGCCATTAGGCCTGGTAACAGTAACCGTCTTATTCCGGACAGATTAAAATTCATTTTGGTGGTGATATATCTGCCCCTTAAGCTGTTGTGTGTGTGTGTGTGTGTGTGTGTGTGTGTGTGTATCATATATATAAAATCTATTTACAGCATTTGTATATATGTATATAATACATATAATATTTGTTCTGACTGCCCTATTCTCCCTGGTAAGCTGGTTGCCCAGATGACGGTTGCTCCTGTGTGACCTGGATTCCTTTCCACTCACTATTGGACGCCCATCTGGCCACCCACCCATACATGTAGCAGGCTGTGAAAACCACCAAATAAAATCCCTCAAAACACATGTTACGAAAGTTACAAACTCGATTAACAAAAATCCCTTAAATGTTTTTCTCCCTTAAAGTCTACACCCACTTTGTTCTTCTGAAGGCGATTTCGGAATCTCTTTGCTCCCAAATGTACATCTGGGTCTTTTTCCAAGTGTGCATTTTACTTGCTGCTTGTGTCTCCTCTGTTTGCAAAATATGTACTTGAATCGTATCTCCAACTTACGTGTTCAGATTGGATCTCCTCCAGATAAAAAGCAATGCTCTAGAAAGTAGAGGACAAGGAATCTTGGGTTGTACTTATGTATAAAAGAGGACCCAGCTATGCCCTTAATTCATCTTACACACAGATCTTGAGTAGTGCTAAGTGGTGATATATGCCATATATTACACTCTTCTGTCATGTGTCATAGCATATACTCCATCATGTCATATCTCTAGTTTATAATGTCAGGTAGTAATAAGAACCGGGAAGAAAAATTAAGAATATAAATGGGACAGGGAGTGGCAAGGAGGTGCTGTTTTACGTAGGGTAGTTATGGGAAGGCTTCTTGGAGGAGGTGATATTCGGACAGACTTGTGGGATGAGAGAGAGCAATCCAGGCAGCTGTCTGTGGCCAAAATGCTCTAGGTGTAGGAAGAGCTGGCACTGGACACCTTGTTAGGGCCTGTGTCCTCACGCCCCTCCTCACAGGCCCTGCAGGCTCTCAGCTCTGCTGTGTCCCCCTGGAGTGCCCTACACACCACACCGGGAGCCTGAGGCCCTGAGATGGGCTTGTTGAAGGAATCACGGGGGGTCAAATGTGGCTGGGGGTTCCTAGGCAAAGGTCAGGGGGTAGGGAGGCCGGTTTTGTGTGGATACACCACATCCTGTTTATCTAGTCATCTCTTGATGGGCATTTGGATTGCTTCCATTTTTTGGTGATTATGAATAATGTTGCCATGGAATTTGGGGTAGGTTTTCTATGGACACACAGTTTCATTTCTTCCGAGTATCTGCACAGGGGTGGAATTGCTGGGTCATATAGTAGCTCTGTGTTTAACTCTTGAGCAACTGTGTCTTCTCCAGAGCAGCTGAACAGGTTTGTGCTCCCACCAGGGCTGTGTGAGCATTCCAGTGTGGTTTCTCCCCAACACTAGTCATGGTCTGTCTTCCATTCTAGCCATTGTAGTGTCAGGTGGTGTCCCAGCATGGTTTTGATTTGCCTTCCCCTAATGACTCATGGTGTAGAGCATCTTTTCATGGACTTATTGGCTATTTGCCAATAACTTTTTCTAGAAATGTCTATTCCGATCTTTTGTCCATTTTTTATTTGTCTTTTTTGTGTTGAATCATATTTTTATATATTCTGGATACCAGTCCCTTGTCAGACATGATTTGCAAATATTTTCTCCAGTTCTGAGGGTTGTCTTTTTAATCTTGAGAGTATCCTTTGAAACACAGAAGTTTTTAATTTTGATCAAGTCCCATTTATCTATTTTTTTTCCTTTGGGTGCTTATACTTTTGGTATCATATCTAAGAAGTCATTTCCTAATCCAGTTGTGAAAATTTATACTTTGTTTTCTTCTGAGTTTTACAATTTTAGCTGGCATTTTTGGTTTTCAATAGCATTTTTCCAGCTCCCTTTATTTTATATGCATGTCATATGCTTTCCTTTAGTGTTTCTTCACAAAAGGCATAAACCAGTGTTCCTCGTTTGAAAAACAAACCAAACTGCTATTAAAACTGCGCAAATGAGAGCAATCAAAAAAGAGTTTTGTCTACAATTAGTGGTATCATTTATGTAATACCATTGGTTCTACATAAAAAATTTTCTCTGTCTCCTAGTATCTTCTTTCTCATTTCCTGATAACTAAAAATTAGGCACTTCTTTGTCCACTTGATTTCTTTTCCAAAAGTTTTAAGTAATTAGAATCCAGTAATTTTTAATTTGTGTACGAAATAGCTGAAATAATTTGATTTGGGGCTGCTTGTTTGGTGTGTCCCAATTAAATTAAGATTGTATATAATATTGCAAGAGAATATTTCAAAATATTTACTGAGAGAAAACTTCATAAGCATCTTTTTATAAACCATTAAACATGTTATTCATAATATATTCACATCAATTCCATGTAGTCACGAAATCGGTTCCGAAAAAATTGCCAAGCAATATTTCTTCATCCCTTATTCAATTTTCATATGATCTAGAAACTGTGCAATATTTTTCTTAAAATAGTACTTTATCATTCTTCTTATAAAAGTTTTATGTAACCATTTGGAAACACATTAAAACACAAATGAGCAAAAAGGAAAAGTAAGTAATGTGCTCAAATCCCACCCTCTAGACGTAACCTCCATCAGCGAGAAACTGAGCTGAACTTGCATTTTCACTCTTCAGCATCAAAACCCCAAGAACAAAGAACAGTGTCCTTGGCTGGCTGGTTTCTTACTGAAGGTTTGCAGACAGCTGATTTTTGTTCCCCACACCTGAGGTCCTTGCCACCATGGTCTTTTCACTGCAGGTTCCATTCCTTTTTGCTCTTCATGGGTCACCCACCTTACGCGATTCGGGAAGTGAACATAAACAAGTTCTGCAGGATCATCAGCGAGTTCGCACTGGAGTATCGCACCACCAGGGAACGGGTTTTGCAGCAGAAACAGAAACGGGCCAACCACAGGGAGAGAAATAAGACCAGAGGAAAGATGATCACCGATGTAAGTTTCACGAAATCAGTTTCTTTATAACATTTATTCTGAAATTCTGATTAATCATAAAACCTCCCCATTGTTTGAAGGCTGTTCTTTTTTTTTTTTCTTTGACTGTGAAATAAATTTCCTCTTTTAAAAGGCGCTCTTAAACTGCCCCTCTACCATTTCAGTGAAAATCTGAGATATAACAGACGTGGAACGAAGATGTAAATTAAGGATGTGTGGCTGGTGGGGGACTTTAACCCACCACACAGTTCATTTACTTGGTGTGTTATATGGTGCTGGTGACATTCAACGCTTGAGTCTGCTTTCAACCTTTGTGATGTGGGTGGACTTAGAAGAGGAGAAGAAGTAATATAAAATATGATAATGACACAGCATAGGAAGATACATGTACTGATTTGGGAATAGATTCAGGATTTTAATTATCGTAACAATACTGTAACCAATCAGTTGACACCTGGACCACCATTCTAGGCATCTGAATGGAGGAATAATTGATGTGGTTGCTCAAAGACATAATTTGGTGGGCTCTTGGCAGTCCCTTGAGTTAGAGATTATCAGGGTCGGAGGAGAGCCTAGAGGACAGCGAATTCAGCAGGAGTTCCTTGTAGCCCCCTGGGGGGCCCTGCACACTTGAATGCCTCCCCTGCTCCTTGGCTCTTCCCCCATCTCTTCCACCTCACCTCTGAGCCCACCCACTCCAGGGTGCTGTGGGCACTCAGACGGGAGATGCTCCATTAAGTGGAGGGCAAAGCAATGCATGAAGATGCCAGGGACAGACAAAGACATGCAGTGTAGGTGCCTCTTTCTGATGTGCCTTTATGAAACTTAGCCCATCTTTATATATCTGAGAGGCAGTGAGATCCAGGGAATGGAATAGGTAAAGGATTAAGCTATAGGGAATAGCATCGTCCTGGAGGTTGCAAGCCTCTGCTAAACTCAAGTCAGGCAGATTTCTTTGGGGAGGAGTAAAATCCATTAAGAAGGCCTCACTGAGGCTGCCTCCTGTGTCACATGGGCTCTCATGGGTAGGAAAACAGGATACGTGGTTACTCTGCATATTCCCAAGAGGTCTGACCCTCTCGGACACGTTATCTTAGAAATTCTGTTGCAGTCTTTAAGGCATTTCTGAGGAGAACCAGGGACTAGTTGTCTCCACATTCATCCCACCCTTGACTCCTTGTTTCCTTGGAATTTTCTGGACGCTTAGGGAGTGCTCAGATCACTTTTCTGCAGAAAGGCCCCTTTCTGCAGACAGTTCTGAATGCCACTGCCAACAGCCGAGTCTTCCATCTCCTCTCCTGAAGTCTGGGTTCAATTGGATCTTTAAAAGCTTCCTGGAGGACAGCAACTCAGAATGCAAACTGAATCCGCTTGGGCAAACTATGGCCCACGTTTCATTCCAAAGCATTATTTTTTAAAGTTTTAAAAGTGGAGTGCTTATTTTTGTGGGAATGAGACACATTGGAGAGTGAAAAACATAAGCCCAATATGCTTATAGTTATGAAAATACATCAAAATGTCCTGTCAAATTCTTGAGATTTTTTTTTTTACAGTTCCCACTAATTTTTAAATTCTGTCCTTCTCTGAAAATATTCAGCCTTCCTATTTATAAACAGGGGTGAATGTTTCTAGAATTTGACTCCAAAATATTTAAATTCCTATTAAAATCGACAGTGCAGGCTTCTTCAAGTTTAATCCTCATGGTGGTCCCTGTTCTTAGTGGTCCAAGTCGTGCCATTTGTGTAGAAAGCCTGCCATCTGCTGGAAGGTTAGGATATTGACACTTAAAGCGAAATGTACAGCCTTGGGTTTTTCCAGCTCTCAATTCAGCACCCGTTGTGTACCCAGCAAGGCACAGGACACCTAGGAAAATGTGAATGCAGTAAAAGAAAAGCTTGTACCCCAAGGATATCGTGATCTGGCTATAAAACAACATGCATACGCAACTTAGACTGCCGAAAACAAAATAGATGGAGAATCACGGAGCCCTGAGTACCAGAGCTGGAAGCACTTTTTAGAGAAAGCTGTAGTTAAGTCATTTTTGATACAGATGCTGAATAATGAGGATGGAAATGGTTACAATTAAACAGAGATGACTTTAGGAAAGCCAGAGTTTTAAAGACACAGAGAAGTCGGGGTAAAATCTGAATACCCTACGTTGTATTCAGCCCTCATCTGCTTTTGTGTGCCTGTTTCTCGTCTTCTTTCTCTGTTTCTGAATATGCAAGAGGCTTCCTCTGTTACCACCCAGGGGTCCTGCCAGGTAAGGGTCAGTGAGAAACTAATTCATTCCTCATCATCGTGTCCCAAACTAGTTCGAGACAAATTGGGGACCCAGACAAGGCAGCACACGGCCCTTTCTGCTGTCATCGCACTCCAGATGGGCTGTGAGAACTCGGGCTATTGATCCCAGGACTCCCCCATCACAGGGTGGTGGTCGTCCTCTGTGTGACACAAGATCTCTCTCAACCCAGCTTCCACTCCTGGGGAAAGGAAATGCTAGTGACTCGGGGGATACTGAGAGCTAGAGATTTTATATATGCAACACCTTTCACATCTGCTAATTGCTTAAAAAAAAAAGTCAACCATCTGATTAAATAAATGCTTAGATTAGAAAAAGTAGTGGAACAGGACCGTCATCTCTTGTCACAAGGCCATTTGCCTAGAAGCAGTGCGGAGCATGAGAAACTGGAAGCATTTTGTCATTTTGACTCCTAAAGTATAGTCACTTCTGGAAAAGCTGTGTCTGATTTGCTGGCCTGGCTTGTAACCTCAGTGGAAACACAGGTTAAACTGAGGGTTTGTTTAATTTTAAAATTAAGACACTGGCATGAATTTCACCCTCAATTTAGTTTTGAAGAAGGGATATTTTATTTAGTTCCTTAAAGACATTTGTCTGGTGATCATGAGAAGAATGGCCTGTCAGATCAGACAGCCTCCATAAGGGACAGGTAAGACTTTTAAAATAACTTAATTCCATGTTTCTGAGGAAAGAGTAACAGGACCCGTTCTGCCTGGATAGTCGTTCACTCGTCCTACCGGGCCTGTGTGTGGCAGGATTCGCGGGGACCCAGACCCGGCAGCCTGGGCCGGGAGGGGTCCAGCGCCCGGGATAAGAGGAGGAGACAACAGCTGAGGGGTGGAAACAGGCAGGTGGAGGCTGTGAACTTACTGAGGTGCCAATGGCTGGCGGCGGCGGTGGGTTCCACAGGACGTGGCAGGTCCCAGAGTGAGGTCTGCAGTGGTCAGGGGACCAGGTAAGCTGGTTATCCTCCTCCTCAGCGGCCTCAGGAGAGTGTCCTGAGCCCTACAAGCCCCTCCCAACTTGGGGCTTTTGGAGAGAGTGTTCGGACAAGGGCAGGGCCTTGCAGGCAGGGCCCAGCAGCTCCCAGGATCAAGAGGGTGCACCCCAGTTGTGGCAGCCGATTTGTTTGTTTAGACTATGATGCGATATTAATGAGATGGTCTCATCATTGCTGACTCCTGTGCCTTCTGTGAATCCCCTGTCTTTTCCGTCCTGTCCTGTCCTCCGGGGTAGACTGATGAAGAGGATGAAGTCGAGGTAGGACAGTTTATAAACCTGAAGAATGCCACACTTGACCTCCCCAGGTGTGCTGAGAGTCTAACCTGAGCAGCATGACGTGCCAGCCCTGCTCAGGGCTCTAAACCTTGCATGAGTGTTTTCTGGTTGGTTTCCCGGGATCACTAACCTCCTCACACGGGTTCTCATCATGCTGTGTGTCCCAGGGACTGACTTAAGGGCTGACTAGATTTTCCAAGTTGTCCCTGAGTCCCAGGCCCCGTCAAGAGTGGCATGTTCAGCAGATCTCTTCCTACTGTTGGACAAATGGGCAGCGAATTTCCCCTCTAGCCCCCTGTGGAGCCTTTTGGCAACGGAAGTAAGAGAACTGGATTCTGGAATGATCGCGTAAAGAGCCGTCAGAGGAAGCAGGGCAGTGATAAAGAACCAGGCCTGAGAAATGGTCACCAGCCGTGGACAGCCTCTGCCTTGGGCCCATTTCCTTGACTGGCATGCACTGGATCCACTGGGGCCAGTATGTGCAGGGGTGGGATGGGCAGTGTCTGCTCCCGCTGACCCTGGTGCAGATGCCAGAACCAGAGACCAAGGCAGGGCTGCTTGGCCCGAGAGGACGAGGGAGGAGCCGTGCAGATGGTACAGGCCACAGACAATGTCCCGGGCTCTGGCAGCGGGGCTGAGACCCTGGGTGAAGAGAGGAAGCCGGGAGTCTGTGGAGCTGCTCTTTGCCAACGTTACTCTGACTTTTAACTTTTCATCCAGATGCTTGGCATTGGGTACATATGGCCCGATGTTCTAGCAGACCTCTTGCTAAACATATATGCCGGCTCTTTGGCTAGAAATAGAGAATATTGTTGTGCGAGCGTAATGCTTGTGAAAACAACTGGAGGTTTGACACAGCCAACAGGTAGCGAGCGTTGCCAGACGCAGCTGCAGCGTGAATTTCTGTGCCGTGTTCTGATCTGGGCCTTGAGTCAAACCCTTCTGGGGCCTTAGGCAAGTCACTTAATCTTGGAGGGCCTCAGTTTCCTTCTCTGAAAATCCTTCCCAGCTTCTGACATTGTACGATTCGGTGACTGAATCCCGCTTTTAAAATTCTACCATCCTGAGTGATATAGAAGAAAATTCGAACTGCTTTCTGGCACTAAATTAAAAAAGAAAAATCTCACTCTATTTGATTTACAGGTCATATTTCAACTCTCCTATCAGGGCTTTGGTGTTAGAAACAGACTTGGTTTCTGAGTTCTTCCCAGATCGATGTCAGTCGCCCCCAGTGGGTTCCCACTGAGGGAATTTGCAGTGACCCACTCCCATGGAGGGTGGGTGTGGTCCTTCTGGGACCAAGGCTTTTCTTCTGATAAGAGAACTTCCTGGAGATGCAGATGTTTTGTCATTAGTTCCTTGGCCACCATCACTAACGTGACTGCAGAATGCACATAAACAAAAGAGAAACAGGAGAGAAGGCTTTCCTAGGCTAAACGTTTGATGAGCTTGGGGTGGCATCTGGGGAATCATCTCACGCCCTCACCCGCCTTGGTCTTGCAGTCCGGCAAGTTCTCCAGCGGGTCCCCGGCGCCCCCGAGCCAGCCGCAGGGCCTGAGCTACGCCGAGGATGCTGCTGAGCACGAGAACATGAAGGCTGTGCTGAAGACCTCGTCCCCCGCCGTGGAGGACACCACCCCGGCACTGGGCGTCCGCACGCGCAGCCGAGCAAGCCGAGGTAACTCTGGGGTGGCTGCCCCGGGTGTCTGGTCCCCACTGCACAGTACAGGTGACTGTGCACAGGACGTGGCTGCTCAGGGCCGTCCACTCCCCAGGTCACACCCCCCCCACATCACACCCCCCACTCCCCTCTTTGTGACCCACGTTTAATAGCGTCATCTCAAAAATAAGCCACGCTCTCCAAAGCTCAACTTAATTCACACAAGAGGAGCTGGGATTGTAAACAAATCCTGCTGGGTTAAAGCAGAAGTCAGCCAACACTGGCCCCCAGGCCAGATTCAGCCGGCCATTTATTCTCATAAATAAGGTCTTAAAGGAACACAGCCACATTTTCTTGCTTGTGTTGGCTGTAGTGTTTTGCACTGCAATGGCAGAGTTGAGAGGTTGTGACAAGACACCAGCAGGGACCAGACAGCCTACATTTTTACTCTCAGCTGGGATACAGAAAGTTTGCTGACCCTTGGATTAAAATGCTGTCCCTTTCTGCCTTTTAAATCCTTGGAGGCAGAGAGTAAACTAAAACTTCGAGATGGTAAAGACAGATGAGAATTTCCAGGGTTGTTTTATAACTTGGGGGGGATTTTTTATTTTAATTAAGAATTAAGATGCGTTTTTCATCTGAGAATATTTACCCGCGTTTCCCAGGTCTGGTCTGATACCACGTTAACCTTCCTACGTCTCCTCACTGCCTGCAGGATGCAGCCCACACCACTCATGCTGTTGTCAGAGGCCCCCTGTGTCTGGTCCCTTCCTGGCTCCCACACTTGGCTTTTACTTGGTCCCACATCTCGGGCACCTCCCTGCTCTGCACACCCTGTGTCTCCGGGATCCCTGCTTGTGCTCATATGTCCCCTTTTCCTCTGCCTGTTTAGACCCCTGTCACCTCCAGAATCCGCCTCGTCCATGCTCTCCGCCTCACCGTGTACTCCTGAGACCCTAGGTTAAGTCAGCTAAAGATGACGAACTTTATAACCAAAGAGAATGAATTCCCACAGGACAGGGCTTCTCCCCTTGGTGTCTGCTTAGCGCACAGTGTGCGCACAGCTAGAAGAAGCCATGTATTTGTTGTCCAGGTTGGAAAGCTTTAGCATGTAAAGGGGTAGTAATTATAGTGGTAAAACACAGTAAAACTTTATTAGAGTAAAACTTTTTATAGTGGTAAAAATAAGTAAAACTGAACACGCCAGGTAGACTGGACCGTGGGTTTCCTTACACGTCACAGAACCTCAGCAATGAACGAGCGTGGGCAGCGTCCATCAGGCACCGTCCTAGGCTCCAGCGAGCATTTCGGGTTCAGAAGACGTTAGGATGGCAGCCAGAATGCTGGGGTCTGCGGTCCGGAGAAGCCCCTGAGAAGCCCCATAAGTGACTTCTAGCTGGTGCTGCTGCCTCATCTTTTTTTCCCTTTTTCCTTTTTAATTTTGCTCTTAACAACCACGTTGAATATGAAAAACTCACGATGGCAGTAACAACTTCAACATAAACGAAAAAAGCAAAGGCAGTTCCAAGTTTTCTTCAGAGGAGGGGGGTCATGTGGTGCATATGGTTTCTCAGAGTTTCTCATGAACCAGGGGCCGCAAGTTACCATCAAGGAGGCGTCCTGGCCGGGCCTCCAGGCTGTGTTCTAAGACCCCTACGACTTATGTGGAATCCCCAAGTGGAGCTGCACTTCGGGCCTTTTTTTAAATAAATGGCCAAGTGATTTCTTATTTCACAGGAGTACAGTATCACTGAATCTGGTTCCTTCTCCTCTTTAATGCTGGCCATTGCACGGGGCTTTTACCTTGCTGTGCAGCTAAGAATGTTCTGGACGAAGGGCTGCCTCGCTTTACCCTTCCCCAGGGTTCCCCCGACGGAGACACAGATGATAAGTCGAAAAGTCACCCCTCCTACTGCAATCCTGACTCCCAGACTATACCCCGAATACGTGCGTGCATTATTATTACATCAAAGAATCACAGGTTAGGGATCTCTGGGGTTTGGTCTTTACAAACCCTCTGCCTGGTAGGCAGTTTTGGGTATGGAATTAGGAGAAGAAAATTAAATTATGATTTGGCAGTGCAAAGGAAGCCTTTGGGTGACTAACAGTAGACAGAGCTGTGACAAACCACAGCCCTGAGCACTTTACATGGGACATTCTGATTGTCTGCTTTGCTACATGGAAAGAAAGGTGCCCTTGTTAAAAGGCCTCCATTTCTCAGAAAAACCAAGAAGTGATAGGAAAGAAAGACTGTGTAAACAAGACAGAATATAAGATGAGGGAAGAAAATGGAGAAGATCAGAAGGTGAGGAAAATAATACCGTTAAATGCTGAGCAGAAGAGACTGTCAGTCTAGACAAAGCATAAAACAAGGTAAGAATCAAGTAAAACAGCGCTGCGGTGTTGCGGGCGTGAGGCCGGGAATCACTGGTACCCAGAAGACCCAAGACATCCCGTGCAGGAGTCCCTCCGCGCCTCAGCAGCCCTTGCAGTCGTTGTGTGCGAGGCTCACCGTGGCACCAGGGGATCGAGGGTGGCATCAGCACCTGCGCCCTCGTGACCCCAGCCTTTGAGGGTCGTGAGCCCCTGTGCCTTGGTGGACGCAAAGGCAGTACGATGAAAACCACCTTAGGAGATGGAGTGCAGTATCTCTAATGGGACGTAACAAGTTGTGCTAATTTTAAAAGAGAAAATAGAAAACATTCCTGCCTGGAAAGGACAAAGAGGAAAAGACATTCCTGGGTTTGTACAATATGGGTTTATTTTCACGAACTGATGAAAGCGATGAGAAAGGAAGGCTGCTCAGTTTCTCTGCACCCGCAGAGAGACTTCTGCTTCCAGAAAGGAGCAGCCAGCCACCTCGCCTGCTACGATAACCAGAAACTTTAAAAAAAATAACAAACACTTGCAATTAAAATACATCAGAGAACTGTGAAAGGGAAGAGGACCAGGCAAACTAGAATTGTAGGTGAGCTGAGAGCATCTCTTTTAGAGCGTTTGCCGCTTCTGGGCACAGGCTGAGAACGTGCTGTGGACAGAGTGACTTTAGTAAGTAAAGAGAAAGCAGCAGAACTTCGGGTAGTCCTGTGAGCTGGCGTAAGAGTTTGGCGAAGAGGAGCTTCAAATGTTTTCTCCATGGGACATTTGCCGAGTGCTGGGGAAGCGTGGGAAGGGGGTGGCTGAGCCAGGAAGGCTGCAGCGAAGCTCCTACATTGTTGAAGTTCTGAAGGAACAAAGACAAGCTGGAGCGAGCACCTTCAACAAACACATACAGAGAGTTACAGACAAAATGTTTAAAGACAGAGGTGGGCTGATGCACAGCAAAACTGCTCTCTGGCCCCAGCACTCATCAGTCCTGTGCTGTGTCTGCTTAACAGAAAAGGGTAAAGACTAGGGGGGAAATGGCACTGACTTCAGTTTCTGCCTCCTATTAGAAAGCTTGGACCATCCTGAGAAAGCAGAAAAATTCAGCAATTTCCAAAACTCACTTCTGAGAGGAACGTATTTTTAAGGGGTCTCATGATGCTGAAAAAAATAGTCTTTTGATGGGAGCAAGTCGATCAAATTCCCTCGGGTATTAGCAGAAAAAGTAAAATTTCCTGAATTTGTATCTCCCAGCCCTGTAGGTACACTCCCCTTATAAAACAAAACGATTTTTTTAAGTGACCACCACAACAAAGACCTTGTCACCAGGAAACCTCTTTTTGCTATGGCTGCGGGTCTCAAATACATGCAGATGGTAAAGCACTGGAATCCTGGTAGTCCCTTTGCAAAGTGTGAATTACTTATGTATTTAATTCAGTCATATGAATTTTACTAGCAGAAAATTTGACTAAATTATTGCACAGTACATATTTGCAGTAAACTTTCAACCACAAACACATGCCCATAAAGTTTACAGTCTACTGAACTGTGATCAACTTCCCAACTATTTCCATCAATATCCAAACACCAAAAGTTCTGAAAAATCAGTATAGGGGAACTCAAAATTTAAGATTTATATTTATTAACATTTTCTCCCCTGTGGTTTGGGAAAAGCCGGCTGTTCCTCAGCTTTCACTGGACTTTGGTCAGGTTCAGGGTACCTTTGTTCCATAAACAGAGTTTGAAAGCACTTGCTGACAGGCTTTTCATGTGGTGTGTTTATTACAAAGAGAAGTGTAGGTAAAGGAAGCTCACAATTTTGAGCACATTGTACGTATTTTTTCTTACAGAAGCATAATTCCCATCTTACAGAAGAGATTTCACCAGGAAGTTGATCAATTACAAAGGCACTGTTCTTGACATATTAAAATAGCATTCAGTTCTGACTGATGTGACTTGGGAACCCATGTTTTTGTGGTACTTTCTTCTTGCTGGTCTATAAACAGATGCTTTTATGCCGGACGTGGACTGTCTTAACATACAGCTATTTATAGACATATTTTTTCTGGTCAGATGAATGTACCAAAGAAAAAGTCATCTTAATTCCCCTTTGCTGATTGAAGAGGGCAGTCCTGTTATGTTTTTTAAAGGCTAGGTGATCCAAAGGTAAACCATAGGTTACAAAATCCATTGATTTTTTACTTAACTGGGTAAGAAGTTAGGGTTAGTTGACATTTACTAGGCACATACAACCATAGAGAGCTGACTTAACAGATGTCTCTGGACGTTGCTGGATGCACATCCCTGGGGATCTGATGTGCCCAGCAGTGTACGGTGTGGGGAGTCTGCCCGCCCGCCATCACAGGACCTGGCAGATGGAGGCACATCCAGGAATCTAAAGTCAGAGGACAGTGAGAGATGAGAACACAGCTGTGTGACTTCAGCGCCCCAGCTGTGATTTGTGGGAGGTCAGAGCCTGGAAGGTGACAGTCCCAGGTCACTGCGGTGCCCCTGTGATGGGGATGGGGGAGTCCTCTGGATGCATCAGGCTCGACCCTGACTCTGGCCTCGGCTGTGCTGCTGACCAAGCTCCGCTGCAGCAGGAGCAATGCTGCGTTTCCCTTCTCCCTGAGTACCTGGTCCTCTCTGGTTGTTTGATTCTTCAGGATCCGCTAGTTCGTGGACTATGGGGATGGATGACTCGCCTAACGTCACAGATGATGCGGCTGACGAGATCATGGACCGCATCGTCAAGTCGGCCACCCAAGTGCCCAGTCAGCGCGTGGTGCCGCGGGAGAGGAAGCGCTCCCGGGCCAACCGGAAGTCTCGTAAGTGCCTTGGGGTTAGGGTGCAGGGCCTGCAGGGATCGGCCCTCCAGCTCTTTGACCAGGAAGGACAGGGACTCAGAGGCGGGCTCCAGTGAATTGTCAGTGGTGCGTGGAGGGCCCACCTGTGCTGGTCAACAATAAGTTTCATGCGGGACAGTCACCATCGGCCATTGGGGAAGAGGGGCGCTCCAGCCACCTGTCCAGTGCATTTGCCATTTCTGGCTAGGCCTTCCTCAAGTCCCACTTTGTCCGCAGGGAGTCCTGAAAGTCCACTAGCTGACTCTGGTGGACAGGGCTGGGCGCACTGGGGCCCGTGGTCACGTGCTGCCCCGGATGCTTTGCTCAGACCCTATTTCTGTCCCTTACGCAGCATTAGGGGCTATTTTCTGGGCTGGAGACTATTTCTCCAGGGGTTCACTGCTGTCCGTGAACATGTTGAAGGTGAAACCAGGGGTAGCAAGTGATTTTATGGTCAATAGGATGGTTAAAATAGTTAATGTTAAAATAATAGTTAGGGTTTACATTGTTAATGCTAGCCTAGGTTGACCAGTTTTTAGTTTTTGTTTTTTCCTACCAAGTAGGGGATTCACCTAAATCGAAGCTACTTATTTTCCCCTTTAGTGTCAGCCCGGTTGCCTCCCCATTTCCTGGCTCCCAGAAGTGAAAGACGAGTGACTGTCAGCAGGCAGGCGTTCCCTAAGAGCTCAGACTCAGAGACCCCCCACATGGTGCCACCCTCGAGATTCACGCAGGAGGTGGTTGAGTTTGGGGCTGCATCCTTCGGACCCCATGGTTCTGTTTGACCCGTTGACATGCTTGTTTCCAGGGTAAAGGGCAGGAAACCAAATTGCTGCAGTCTGTCTGACTCTGCTCCTTTTATATCATTAGCTTTAGATTCTAATAGGAATTTTTCCCCAGAAAGGAAGGTACCACTTGACAACTCCTCCAGGGAGAAACAGGGCTTCTTAAACCATGGAGTCTGCGGGACGGGGGCCATGATTCTCATGCTGTAAGATGGGTGGCTGAGAGTCTGTTTTTGTATACTTCTAGATGACGACCATCCTGCTGGTGTACACTTTGAGTAAGTTCTTGAGTGGTGGCTCCCAGCCATAGCCACACATTAGAACCTTCAGAGCTTTAAAAATTCCGGGCGTCTGGGCTATACCCAAGCCGACCAGCCTCAGAGCCTCTGGGGTGGGGCCCTGCCTGTGCCCCTCGGGTGATTAGTGGCATAAGGAGAAGGACTCTGAGTCCACTCTGTGTGCCCCCTGCCACATTCCCTCCATTTTTCAAATGGAAAACTATCCTTCAGGATGACTGGCTTTTTACATCTGCAGGAGTATGTCTGGGGGCTCCAACATCAGTGTCTAAGAACTTATCAATATCTAAGACCTTTACGTTAATTTTTTCCAACAGCTTACTATTTCCTAGTGCCGCTGCGAATTCTTTGCCATTCTCTGGTGCAACCGTGTAAGAACTTGGCTAGGGACTTGCTACGAAAGTTGTCCCTTGGACAATATGGGCATCTCCTGGAGGCTGGTTAGAAATGCATATTCATGGGGCCTTCTCCAGGGCAACTGATTCAGAATCTGCATTTAACAAGATCTCCAGGCGTCCTGTGTATAATAAGTTGGAGCTACGGCAAGGGGAGGTGAAGGGGATGAGGCCAGGAATGGAACTGCAGGATCCTCAGGTGTGCACATCTTCGGGGGCAGAGTCTTCTCCAAAGGGGTGAGGTTAACCCACACCCCTCCACACTGCATGCTGAATCTCAGGTTTGCTCCAGGCCAGGCCAGCAGTTCCCTTTTTACCTGTCTGAAGGGTGTGAAAGAGAATTCCTTATGGCTTTCACTGACTTTTCCCTGCACACCAGGAAGGCTGACCCTCTTGTGATTTGCATCTCTTCTTTTGTATACGGCTTGTCCATTTCTCTTGCTCTTTTTTCCTAAGAAATCTCTTTCTTAAAGAGCATTTTTTAATTTTAACTTTTTAACTGAAGTATAGTTGATTTACAATGTTTCAGGTGTGCAGCAAAGTGATTCAGCTCTATGTACATACAAGTATGTATTCTTTTTCAGATTCTTTTCCATTATAGGTAATTACAAGATTTTGAATATAGTTCCCTGTGCTGCACAGCAGGTCCTTGTTGTTTATCTCTTCTATATATAGTAGTGTGCTAAATAATTCTTTTAATGAAACTTATGAAAGGCTTTTTGAAGTCTCAAGTGGATTATCTGCAGTATTTGCCTTCTGTTGCCATCCTATTATTTACTTCAACGAACTGACAACCAAATGGCAGAATCCTTGCACCAGTTAGCTCCTGGTCTTCCTACAGTGGGCAGCCTCAGTGCAAGAGTCTCTACTGGGAAGAGCCAGGCAAAGCAGGTTGGGGAGCAGGGAGGTCAGACCCAGGTAGAAGGGCAGAGAAAGGCTTCTAGACCCAAACGAAGGAGGGCAGGGTTGGGCCAGAGACCACAGAAAAGGAGGCTGCATGAGACAGTGGCCTGGCCAGTCCAAGAGGCCCAGGGTATGTCCTCTTCCTGTAAGTTACACATCTGTGTTAGCCAAGAGTGCTGGCTCCGCCCTCTGGTCTAGAGAGAACCAGATTCTTAGACACATAATGTCACTGGGAACAATAGCACGGTCATAATTAATTTTCCTCTCCCAGTCTGGCCAGAGAGATATTTTGCCTGTTTTTGTGGTTGACATAAAATAATTTCCTGTGGTATCGTTTCCATTCCAATCTTATGCAAAGCAGCCCTATATCCTTTTTCATTTAGCCAAACACATTTTATCCTGTGATGCAGTTACTACAACAAATACAGCAGAGAATGTGTTTATCTTTAGCAGGTTTAATTTATTACTCATGGTACCATCAACAGACATTTAAGAGGGGGAAAGTTACTTTGATTTCTGTTATAAAGGGATGGTAAATTCCAGCTTTCCATAAGAAGTTAAGGAATGAGGGAAAAAAAAAAAAACGATCTGCAAAATCAGTGTGAAGTTTCGGGGTAGGGCCTCACCCTGAAATAATGCTGCATTTGATCTGATTGTTTAATGGCGGCGATGAGGCAAGGGGGTCACGAATAACCAACATACTTGGGTTGTAACTCATTGGGCTAAAGATAATAATAGTCCAGCTATGGCAGGAAACCAAACAGAATCCAGCCCGTCACCTCGAAATTTATGACCTGCAAGCCCCTCGAGCGAGAATCCTCTGCGATAATGAAACATCTGCTTTCATGTCTGATGCTGGTGGCTAGGCCCACACCTGCCAGATGTCCTGCTTAAAGCGTGAAACGTGCGGCCGGTTAGGAGCACGCTGAGGGCATCTGAGTCGATTCCCAGGTTCCCGGGCTCAGCTCTGCTGCCTCTCCAGCAGGTGCCATCAGGGTCTCACTACGTGAAATGTTCCCAATTGTCCGGTTGATTCCTAGCCTGGGAATCGTTGCCGCGTTGAATCCCCTAGATCCCAGCCAGGGCTCTCGTGGAACTGGCTGGTGGAGATGGGCGACTGGAGCGCGTCCTCCGAGCTGTCAGCTTTTCCTTATATTGGCTTCTCTTTTCGTCATATTGGGGCAAGTACTTTGTCCTGGGGTTGCTTGTTCTCTTGGGCCTCCCGGATGTTGGCCTTCCCTAGAAAGCCCTGAAAGCTGCCTGGCATGCGGGGTCCCCCTCTGCGTGCGATTCTACAGGACCGGCCTGGGGGCTGGGGAGGAAAAGGGCTCCTCCCTTGCGTTCCTTGCATTGGGACCCATCACTGGAAGAGGGTCCCCGCCCAGCTGGCTGCCCGCTTGTGGCCACTTGCTCAGACTGTCCCAGACCAGAGGGAGGATTAGGGACTTTTTCCTGGGGGAGCCGAAGTCCTGTCAGGTTGAGAGAGGCCGGTCGCCCCCACTTCTGCTGAGTTTCTCTCCAGGAGGGAGTCTGGGCCGCACCTGTGACGTGACCATGGAGTTTGGGGCTCAGGGCTCTGTGTCTATAAAAATGTGATCACTTAGATGTCACCTACAAGTAATCCAGCAGTTTCTCAGGAAGATAAGGTTGGTCGCCCCTGTGAGAACAGTTTCTCATTGGGAAGGGCCAGAAGTCTGATCCTGGGGGCCACTGGGAAAGGAACCCAGAACTCTGACTTGGTTTCCTGCTTTGAGTCTCACCCTGCCTCCCATGAAGCGTCAGCATGTTTCTCCAAAGGCACATGACATAGTTCACGTGGATCGGACGTAACTAAAATCTCATTTTACAGAATACTGAGGGATGTTGCCATGCTCTCTGTTCAACAGAATTCCATGGAGAAGGAGAATGAACACATCTTAAAAAATGATTGAGTCGTTCAGGGAAGACAGGAGACGTGCCTCACAAAATGTTAGATTCAGCCCTGGATCTGATCAGTGCTCAGCTTAGTTCAGCTGTCTCTGCTTTCCCAAAATGGTATTTGAAAATGTCCAGGAATTTTCCCACTAATCCCATTAAGAAACATTTCCCTGCATGTTATTTAAATAGGACTAACCTACTTACTAATTTTATATTCTTTTATAAGGCAAGCTAAGAATGCAGTGGGCCAGTGGCTTTAAAACTAATGCTCTTAGAATACAGGAAAATCAGATGTGAATGGAAAAGACTAAAGTTTCTTAATCAAATTTTTGTCTTCTCAGCATCATTCCCATTTACTCAGCACTTACTTATTCTTAGAGCTCATGAAGGCTGGACTGATCCCTCCCCTAATGACAGCTAAGGATAGGACCATGTGGATAGGACACAGGACGGGAAGATACAGAAGTCCAAGAGAAGCAAAAGTCTCTTCCCTAAGCCCAGGTGGAGATTAACTGCACTTTAGTGAGCCACCTAAGGGCTTCTGCCTCTTGGGAGAAATGCCACCACCACCAGTGCCCATTTCAGGCCGCAGGAATAGAATGACCAGAACAGGAAGGAGTGACCGTGGCTCTCTGATTCCCTGGAGCCTAAGCCTATGGTGGGTTTCAAGCCCCTCTCACTAGAAAAGGAAGATGGGGAAGTGAGGAAGGCATTTTCAGCCCGCCCTCTGCATCAGGAGTGTCTTGGAGGCAGGGGCGGCTGGGCACAGGGAAGGAACTTCAAAGGGGTTTGCGGGGGGAGTGGGCTGGGAGCCATAATTAGAGTCTGGGAACTAGGGGGAGAAATGAGGCCCAAATCAGGACAGACTCCAGATCGCTGTGGGCTCTGGAGGCAGGTCCAGAACAAAGGCTGACAGGCCTCACACCCAAGCCCGTGAGGGTGGAAACAGCTCCGTGCTCTGCGGCAGGGCCAGGCCAGTGGCCAGGACTCTGATGTGGCAAGGAGAAGTCCTGGGGCTTAGAGAGGTGAGCTCAGAAGTGTTCCACTGCCCTGAATGGGTCTCTGGTGGTTTCGCATTCGGACAGATCGCCCTCCCAGATTGGGAGCTAGCACATCGGAGATGGACACTGGCTGGTGTGTCCTCCACCACGTCTGTCTGGGTGCCAGGCACCCATCTGATTCAGATTGGAGGTTCAAGAGGAGGGAGGATCCGTCAAATAGAGGAATCTGAGAATTTGTCTGTCCTGCCTCTGAGAGCTGTTCTAAGGGCAAAGCAGAGGGGTTTCTCGTTCGGGTGCTTTGGAAAGTGTTGGGCCTCAGACGTCGAGTTTAAATCAACCAGGTTTGGGAACCTTGGTTTCCTATTGGCGCTACTCCAAGTTTTATTTTTTTAGCTATTTATTTTGGAAGGATTTTAGACTTAACCAAAAAAAGTTACAAAAATAGCACAGAGTTGCCTTATATCTGTCACCCAGGTTCCCTTCATGTTAGCGCCCTGCGCCCTGTAGGGCAGTATGTCAAAAACCTGATTCAACTCTTAACTCAACTGTGGGCGTGACTCCGGTTTCACCCGTTTTCCCACCGATGCCCTTTTTCTGTTCCATGATCCCACCCAGGGTCCCCCGTCGTGTTGACTCATCACGTCTCCTTAGTCTCCTCTGATCTGTGGAGGACCTTTCATGATGGTGACACTTTTGAAAAGCACACAGCAGTTATTTTGTAGAATGCTGTCAATTTGAGAAACGGCTGCTTTTAATGGACAGGATTTTACATGAAAAAAAAAAAAAGGATGGAGAGTGCAAATAAGCAAAATAACCCAAATGGTTAAGTAAGACGTCTTCAAGTTCTGATAAGAGTCCCTGTCACCTTAGACACACGGCTCTCAATATACTCAGTAGGAAAATCTTTAGAATCTTAGGGATTCCAAAAAAACCCCAGTTTATTTCCAAATTGCTTAACATTATGTGCAAAATAATGAAAAACTGTCAGCGATCCACAGGTGAAAGAACACATGTGGGTTTCCGTCACAGGGAAGGAAGACTCGGTGCATTCGCCATCAGTGTGGAAGCTGCTCAGAGCAGGTGCTGCCGGGCTCGTCAGGGCACCGCGGTTTCCAGGGTGGGCTGTGAGTCCAGCGTCCCAGCTCGAGTCTTTCTCTACCACTCACTGTGTGTGCACAGGCTGGAGACTTGATCTCTCTGTGCCACGGTCGCTTGCTCAGTGGGGACATGATCTCGGTAACCATCCCAGAGGGTTTGAAGGAAATAAGCCATGGTAGTGCTCAGGAAATGACAGCCACTGTTACTGTCAGATGTGACTCATCTTAGCCAGGGGTCACCGGAGGCACTTTGTAGGATTCAAAGATTTTTTTTCAATTTAAAAGGAGAGGGGAAAAGAAATAACTTAGGGTTTTCCCCTGAGTCCCCAGCTGCCGTGTGCTGCACGTTGACAGCAGAGGCACCCCCGTGTCAGATCCCACCACTGGCACTGCGGCATCCTGAGAGCTGTCACAGGGCGTGGGGCGTCGAGTGACCGCTGCTGCCAGCGAAGTGACCCACGCCGTCTATGGAAGGGCTGCGAGGCAGACAGGGGTAAACATTTCCACGGTCTGTTCTCTGTTAAGCAGCTGCGGGGAGGGGGGGCGGTCACATGTGACAGACTGGGGGAGCCATCAGAGCGGTCAAGCGGGAGGCAGGAGTGGGCAGTGGGGAGGGGCCCAGATGTTCCCTTATCAGATGTCAGCCAGCCCCTCACCCCCTGTCCGCCAGCACTGGAGAGGGCCCCCTGTTTGATGGAAGTCTCGTTTCTCTTGTGCTGGTTTCATCTCCTGCCAGCCCCGGCATGCTGGTGCCCTCCTCTTATGTCCTCAGCCTGGTTTTGCTTTCTGGAAACTTACCGAATGAGAGCTCGCTCCCTGTGCCCACAGGGTCTGCCGCCCTGCATGGTTCCCCTCACTCTGGGTCCCCGTTGGCCCCCAGCTTCCTTGATGCATCACTCAGCTCAGGGTGGAGGCTCAGGTAACAGTTTGTGGAATAAACGAGTGAACTGACCAGCAGGCATTTGGACGAGCAGACTCTGAAAGAGGCCCTGTCCAGGCGTGACTTGACTCTTGAATCAGGGTACAAAGCTAATTTCAACTGATTGCTTTCATTTCACACCTTCTTCCAACTGGTCATGTGAAAGAGCTTTGAGACTTTAACAAAGGAAGGGTTTGAAATTCTCAAGGTCCTTTTCAGGGTTAATATGTTTCTGGGAGAATTGATCTGAATTGTCATGAAGGCCCACAGAACGTAGGATTCCATAAATCAGGTGGATTTTCCTATGCTAGACACATGCAGCAAGCAGAGGGACCTGATTATGCTGGCTTCTCCCCACACACAGAAGCCCAAGCAGGAGCAGGGAGGAGGGTCCCCAGGGGTCTAGCCCGTCCGAACTGCAAGTAGACCATGAGGCCGAGGGCGTCGCCTCCGGGCCATCAGGCAGCAGGGCTGGTGCAGCACCACTGAGCTTTGTTCTGTTCTCTGAGCTGGTCCCAGACAGGCTGGCCCAACGCCCGTGTGGATAAGGAGATCACTGCCCTTGCTATAAGGTGCCAGGGTCCTTACTCAAGTGTTTACATGAGCTGCACACGACAGTTACAGGACTAAAGCAAACGTGTGAACAGAACTGCTAAAGGAGCATCTTTCAGTGCCCACCCGTTTGTCTTCTGTGGTCATTGGGCAGGCACGTACACCTGAGGGCTCAAAGCTGTGACCCACAGATGTCCACGTCACCTCCTGGGGCTCAGGAAACGTGAGGTGCCCTCCTAGTGCAGCCTGGACTACTTCTGGCAGAATTTTGCATCTTGGCTAAGAGGTCTCAGCAGTCCTTGTCAAGGATGAGAAATATTTCATCTTGTTTTCTGCCATTAAAATTGCTCTCTTTCTTTAACAAACACTGGAAGGAGTGTTTAAGGAACATAAAGGGTATTACGAAGTAGTATTTTCATTGCTGCCCCATAGAACGAATTCCATTACTCAGTTCAATGCAATCTGCCTCCAGCCACGGCTCTGGAGCCAGACGTTTTGTCTGGATGAGTTAGAGACTCAGCCTGGAGCCCAGGGGGCCCGGGTGCGGGCGGGTGAGCTCGCGCAGCAGCAGCTGCAGACGGCCGGGTGGCTCTGGGACCCAGAGCTTGGCTTGGAAATACAGTAGTGTGCGGTGGCACGGTCTGGGGGTACCCCTCCCCACAGAGCTCTGTGCCTCTGTAAAAACCTACACTTACTGCCTGTGAATCTTCTCCAAGAACGTCCTCAAAGAGTTAAAGTGCTGAGCACAAAGTAGGTTTTCCATGAAGTATGTGTTGGTTGACTGACTGATGGGATTAGGTGTTGAACCCTTTAAAACTGCTGATTCCTGGGAGAGAAGAATGTATTTATTAAGAGACATTAGCCACTTTTATTCCACCATAGGCATGGCGTTTTCAGATCCTTTGCTCATGGGCTAAGTGGGCTTCTGCCTGGGGAAGGCATTGAATATGGGTGTTGCCTGCAGACACATGGGGTGGGGCCCTCGCCTCTGGGGAGGCCTCAGGGGACACAGGCTCCCTTGTCGTAGAGCTGGTGTGGGGAACTGGGTCTGGCAAGGAAGGTGGGAAAACCCCAAGGGGGAGCTTTGCTTTCTCCCCATTCTGATCCAGGGCCTTCCCTGGTGATCTCAGGGACTCCAGCTGTTTGAGGATTTAGGGTAGATGGCAGATCTAGAATACATTTCTTCTGAAGATAGAACAAATACCCAAAACTCTGTATGGCTGTCATGCAGAGTAGGCCAAACGCAATTTATCAGACAAGGAAAAAGTAATTAGGCAGCCTTTCAAGTGAAAGGACTAGTCTTGGAAGGGGCAGCTGCCTCACCATTCAGCCTTATCCAGCCTGTATTTTGACACTGAAATTGATCGACGCTAAACAATGGAAAATCCATAATGTCGGGCTGTGCATAAGCCAATTCCAAGTCAGTTAAACATGAGTGTTCCTCCAGCTGCCAGCTGTAAACCTCAGGGGGGTGGCTGGTCCTCCTTGAGCCTTGTGTGTTTCACAGAGAACATCCACCAAGTCCACGCAGACGTTTGGCGGTTTGCTCCTTGGCCTCCCGTCCACAAGGGGTCACTGGTTATTCTCTGTAGATGCCCTCTGATGACTTAAGACATAAGACCCCAGTGCTTGTGGAGAGCTCACCCCGACGGCTCCCCCTTGCGCTGGGCTCTGTTAACGCCTTGTTCAGTGAGGCCACGGGCTCTTTGGCATGGCCCTGCAGATCTGTGGGATTCTCTTACCTAATTTGCATCGCTGGCGCCTGCATTTTCCTGTGCTCTGTAGTTCCTTTTCCAGCTCTGATCCGCCCCGTAGGCTGAGCTCTCAACCCGCCATTTGCATTTTGCAATTTGCACCATTTCTCAGACACCTCGTAAATGTGGACCTCTCCTCCCTTCTCCCCTCTTACAAGGCCCCCTCTCTACCTGGCTCTCCAGGTCGGCACCTTGTCATCCTCAGGTCAGCCTCTTGCAGCTCCTAGGTTTGTCCTGCCCTGGCCGCCGGCCAGCCAGCGCGCGTCAGCAGGAGCAGGACAGGGCCGGGTGTCCGGGGACGCTGTGCCTGCTCCGGGAGGCCTTGGGGCAGGGGGGCCCGTGGACAGACAGCCGGATGCCTGGCTGCTAACACCGCCTTCTCTTCTCACCCCTTTGACTCTGATGTGCTGGCACCACCGCAGTGCGGAGGACCCTGAAGAGCGGCCTGACTCCGGAGGAAGCCCGAGCCCTGGGCCTGGTGGGCACCTCGGAGCTGCAGCTGTGACCCCCGGGGTGCCCTGAGGCGGGTGCCCACCTGGACTGCAAGCTCCTGCTGGAAGGAGCCCCTCCGGTGGGAGGTGAGGAGACTGCATGAACACCTGAGGTTCTGAAAGTCACACCTGCGTCTGGGTGTCACCATGTGGCTGGTGTCACCGCGTGGCTGGTGTCGCTTGCTGGGCCCTGACATGGACCTCAGAGTCTCCCTCGTGCCCTTTCTTCATCGTGTCAGCTGTGTTTCTCTTGTTTCCTTGACACCCGGTTTAGTAGTTCCAAAGCGTGACACCTTTTCTGTGCAGGGAACAGCCCCTTTAAGGAGCAGGTCACTTCTGTCACGGCTACTGTGGTCACGAGGCAGTTTGTTTACGTTTGCAGACGGGGGCTCTCCACAACACCAAACTATCCAGATGTAAACTCCCAAATTGTACACAAAGGAAAGCACAGATTGTTTACCAGTTGTGGATTTTAGATGTACTAAATGTTTATACAAATTCATAAATGTACACCATATTTCAGATAATAAATAAACAGAGTTTAATGCCGTAACTGAAACTTTCATTCTCCTGGTGTAGGACCTGAAACAGCCCCACAGGCTCGCCTCCCGAATCAGCAAAACCTCTTCTCGGGTTCGTCAGGACCCTGGCTCGGAATGGCCTCTAGGTCCTTTGGCTTTCCTTTTTTTTTTTTTTTTTTTTTTTTTTGGTTAATAGAGTGAGAAGCCCTGACTGTGCTCCTTGTAATTCCTGATTAATTAGGCATCCGGCTGTGTGGCAGGGCACCTTAGGAATAACCCCATGGATACCGCCCTCCCCATGTGCTTCGTCTTGCTCCTTGTGATGCTGAAGCTACAATTACAGTGGCAGTTTTAAAAACTGGAACTCTGCTGTAGCTCACTCACTTGCCTCTTATGTAAAAATTCTCCCCCCCCCCCAAAATTGACTAAGTCACGGAAACAAAGTGGAATTGTGAAGTTTTGCCTACAGAGAACTTCAGGATGGCAGGTGCGGCCCTTGGCACTCAGATGCAGGTCATCAGAAGCTCGGGTGTCCCGAGGGGAAGGCGCCCTGGAGGGTCGCAGCAGCCGCAGGGCTGCGCCGCGGGGACAGATGCCCAGGTGGTGGCCTCAGCCCAGTGGCACGGCTCCCCGGGAAGAAGCTCTGCCTCGGAAAATAGGGAAAGCTCAACCCCTGCAGCAGGTGTGGGGTGGGGGGTGGTGTCAAAAGGGCATCAGGTCACCAAGTCTGTCTCTGCCTTCCTTTCAAAACCTCTGTGTTCTCTGCATTCTGGAATCTGGGTGGATGCGATTTAGAGACAGGACGCAGGCATGTAGTCTGAAGAGCCAAAGATAATATATTCACCCCCCTCTCCGCCTCCCTTCTGTGTCACCACTCACTAGGAGACAGGCAGCGCTTTCAAACAGGCATTTGTCAAATAATACATGATGTGAGCACCCGGCAGATCCTGGAGCCTGGAAGAGTTAGGTCTGTATATTATAGACAATTGAGTTTATTTAATCATTTTATTCAAAAGGGTGCACAGGATATTAATATTTTTTTCCTAAATAACATGTGTAGTAGCCCGCACGTGGTTTAGTGGTTTGTGAGAGACTCAGACTGAATACAACGTGGAATATCTGTATCACTGGGGATCGTGATGTGCAAATAAAAGGAAGACGCGTTTTTTCACACCAAATGGTGAACAGATACTTTGATGCTCTTCCAGGGGCCCCCTGGTGTTCTGCTGAGACTTACTGCTTTAGAATAAAAGGTCACATTTGGAAGGAAGTGACTGAATAAATCTAATGTTAATTTTATTTTAGGGATTAAAAAAATTCTCCGAGGAAGCAAGCAAGGTCAACGTATTTCTTGGTTACATGTAGGTAAAGGGTCTCTTTGTATTGAGGATTGGTTTAGTGGTTTTTGGTGAATCTGAAGGATTTTTTTTTTCTATTGCTCATTTCCTCTCTCCTTGTTGCTGCTCATTCTGGGTGCCTCTGTTAGAGTTTTTGTTAACTGAGGAAGATAAATTTCTCTAAGAGATCTTTGAGAAGCCATCAAAGTGAACGGCGCCTCACACTTGTGAGATGCTGTTGCTAACTGTGCTGGTCATCACCATAGTATCCTCATGCCTAGTTCTTAGTTCCGGTTGAAATGACAAAACTGCTGGTCGAGAAAGGCAAATACTTTCCTGTTAAAGATGCCTGGGTTTTGCTTTCTTTGGAGTCTTAAGGTTTTTTTTTTTTTTTTTCCTTTCTATTTAAAAAATAACCTCCTGAGTGATTCTTAGGGATGGAGAGGAGGGTGCACAGGGCCTTGGAGGGCTGGAGACTCAGTTTGGTCTTCTTCCAAGTCCATCATTCAACATAGCACACGGAGGAGGAGCAGGGGCTGGGAGTCGGGAGACCTGGTTGCCAGGCTCTTAGAGGCCTCGTCATCATCCACAGCTCCCACGTCCACCACCTGTCCTCATGGCCCCTGATGGCCACTGTAGACTGCTTGAATGATGTCACCCAAAGGTATCAGGTCCAAATCACCGGAACCCGTGCAGTGTGACTTTATAAGGAGGGGTCATTGCGGATGTGAATATATTAAGGATCTAGACTTGGGGAGGTTATCCTGGATTATCTAACTGTCCCCTAAAGCCAATCATAAGTGTTCTTATAAGACAGAAGCAGAGGGAGATTTGATATACGCAAAAGAAGAGGTGTTAGGAAGACAGAGACAGGGATTGGAGTGATGTGGCCACAAGCCAAGGAATGCCTGTAGCCACCAGAAACTGGGAAGAGGCAAGGAACAAACTCCCTGTTAGAGTCTCTGCAGAGAGCATGGCCCCTTGAAACTGATATTGAACTTGTGGTGTCTCGAGCTATAGGAGAGTAAGTTTCTGTTGTTTTAAGCCACTAAGTTTTGGTAATTTGTTACGGCAGCCGTACAAAATTAATACAACCACTGATCACAAATGTGCACTGAGGGCTTGTTATGGAGGTGGCCCTGTGCCAGGGGCTGGGGTTCAGCTGGGAAAAGAAGAGTTATGACCCACCCCCCACCCCCACTAAGGGAGCTCACCTGGGGCCATGAGAGGTAGTCATCAATGGAAGGTACAATTTAGTTCAGTCACCCACTCTGCAGCTGTTTATTCATTTTACCAGATCAATACAAATAAAAACACCTAGTTGCCTAGGATAAGGGATGAAATGTCTTTGCAGCTGCAGTGAATGTATGCGATATTAAAATGCCCCATCGATTCTGTCAGAGAAGGCAGTCTTCGACAGACTCATCAGTTTGATCTGCATTCCTGGAGTTCTGGTTGTGCATGTGGTGGCAGCACCGTCAGAACTCCTTTTGTGATAACCATGCACACGTTTCACATCAATAATTAATAACTGGCAGTCCATCCGCTGACTCACCCAGCCATCTACCCATCTGTCCGTCTATATCCAGCACAAGTAGGAAAGGTCCAGAAGCTCAAAAGCATCTTTTGTGACTTTATGAAGGAGTGATTCCCACTCTGATTGGTGAAGGGATATGGTGAGAGGCCATTCAGACTGCTGATTATCAGCTGAGGGAGGGCCGAGCCAAAATTTATGTTCTCCTGCTGAGCACTATTTAATTGTTGTCTTTAAAAATAATTTTTGCTTAAGAAGATTCACCCTTAGAAGTGACTTTGCGAATCTGTAGTTCAAATATCATTTCAGCTATTGACATAGTGGAAATTGTTCCTAACTACTGGATTAGTGATGATTTGTTTCCAGCATGTTTTCCCATTAAAAGTAGAGCGTTATGTGTACAGGAAGCTGCATGACTAGAAGCAACACCTGATGATGAAAAATAGCACATTCTGACCACAGTGGAGGACTGCCCGCGACGCCGCAGGCCCCGTGTGCAGGATCGACGTGTGCCGGACCCACTGCCCCTTCAGAGCTCGATGCGGCAGCTTCCTCGCTTGTGGCCGGTGGGGCAGGAAGAGGTCTGCATGCCAGGTCTCCTGTTTGCAGAGACTCAGACACACTCACGTCCTCATCTCCTATGGGAGGGGCTCATCGGTCAGTTTCTATTTAACAAATTTGCTTCTATTTTGATATAATTTGTAAGTTATCTGATTCAGGTGGAAACAGGAAGAAATTGGTCAAATATGAAAGATACTCCAGGGGAGTGGCCAAAATGGTGGAAGAGGAAGACCCTGAGCTCACCACCCGCCATGGGCACACCAAAGTTACAACTATTTAGAGAGCAACTATTGATGAGAGTAACAGGAATGGTCTTCTACACCAGGAACATGGTGTTGCAGGCCCATTACACTGCAAAACAAGCAAACCCAACAAAGAGATCAGATTTGTGGTTACCAGAGAGGGTGAGTAGGGGAAGGGGGAATTGGATGAAGACAGTCAAAAGGCACAAACTTTCAGTTAGATGATAAATTAGTAGGGACGTACAGAATAAATGAGCACTTTCTGTTTGTTTTCCATGAAAGTTGTTAAAAGAGTAAATCTTGAGAGTTCTCATCACAAGAAAACAAAACTTTTTTCTAGTTCTCTAATTTTCCATCTATATGAGATGATAGATGTTTGCTAAACCTATTGTGGTCATCATTCCATGATGTATTTAAGTCAGATCATTAGGCTGTACACCTGAAATGTAAATATACAGGGCTGTATGTCGACTATATCTCAATAAACCTGGAAGAAAAATAAAAGATACTCCACAGCCAGCCAGCACAGCATGTTAGAGACAGGGCAGTAAATCCACCGCCAGGTCAGCAGAGCACCTTCTGTTCCTCGGTGTCAGCAGCGGGTTTCCTTGGACTGTGAGAGGTCCCTGCAGTACTTGGACGATTCAGCTGGCTTAGCTAAGCAGAGGCTTTGGCTTTTACTCTTTCAGAACATAAACCAGAAAGCTCATTTTCCTTCAGAGGCAACCCTTGCCCATAATGGCATCTGTTTAGAAATGCTTTTAACCTTGCACTGCTCTCTGGGAGGGGGTTCCACTGGGGGATGGCCAGATACTTCTGGGCAGGGCAGTGGGCAAGGAAATGGAAGCAGTCATCCTTTCCAAATACACATTTGCATAGGGTAGCCAATGGAATAACTTATTTTTTTAAACCCCAAGTTTCAAGTAAGGATTTAAGATGTAGCTATACAGAAAGAGATGGTTGCCTGGGGGAGCTTTGTAGCTGCTCCATCCAGTCCCTGGGAAAAAAAAAAAAGTGTCCTTGTGGTATGCTGATTGAGACAAGGTCATTTTGACTGGAACTTGGCACACAGCAGCTGGTGGTAGACCTGGCTACAGAATTAGAGCCATGCAGTCAACATCAGTGCGCTTCTTGGCTCAGAAGATGGGACATTCAGACTGGAAGTGACGAGGGAATAAAGGAATCTGTTCCCAGCACAACCCATACTGAGAAGTGCAGTCTCAATGGAAGGAAATGGGTTCTAGCATCGCAGTCCATCTGGAAGTGGTGTGAAAAAAAAACTTGTCTCTCTTTGGAAGAAAAACTTGTCCTGAAATTCGTAAAGGCTGTCGTAATCCAAACAATTTCCTAAATCAGCATGTGTAGATAGAAGTTCACCTTTGGGTTAAACTTTACAAGCTTGTGTTTATTAAAAAAAAAAAGTTGTCAGATTCATTTTTCAGTTGATCTTGTGCTTGACTGAATTCTTCCTTCTAGTGATATTATAATACTGAAAGTGATTTCCCATTTTTTTAAAATGACCTAAAACATGATTTATGAAGATAGTAATTGAGGCCACAGCAGTCTGTTTTAGAACCAAATGTTTGAAGGAAAATAGTTTTCTGTATTCTGGAATCCCAACACTCTGTCTAGAACCCGTGTGGCCAGGGTCTAGCGCCACCTGGAACCACCAGGCACTGAAACACAGATCCTCAAGTGCAATCTTATCTCCAGCTCTATCCCAAGGGGCTGACCTTATTTAAAAATAAAGTTTAAAGGTATAAAACTGGGAACTGGATCCTTGGTAAAGGTCAGCTGTTTTTCCAGAGGTTTAATCTTGTCCTTAATAGTCTGTCCCTCACTTTGCAGCTTTTGGTTGAGGGATAAGGACTCTCCCAGTGTTGGAGCTGAACGATTCTGAGGGTGGTTTGTGTCCCTGGTTGCTGTCCATGGTATTCTTTGCCAGTCTTCATGCTGTGAAGGAAGAAAAAGGTAACTGAGTGCCAGAGGAGCAGGTGCTTTGAGAAACGTCACTTCATGAGTGATTACTTGTGAGCTCAGGAGCTGTTCTCATAGCCAGGCCCACCTGCTTCCTGGGAGGGCAGAGAAGATGAACTGCTTTCAGATGCAGAAAACCTGCTCCTCTGTTTCTCTCAGCTTTCCACTTGGGAGACTGTGCAGAAGCCTAGGGGCCGAGCTGCTCCGGGGCCTCTGGGTGCAATGTGGGGCAAAGCCCAGAAGCCAGGGAGCCCCACGCTGCAGCCAGGACAACGGGCCCTTCCTTTTCTAAGGTAGGTGATGGCATCCTGACTCATCCCTGGCTTTCCCTGTGAACCTGGGGTTGTACAAAGAATATTTAAAATATGGAAGAATTCTATGTCTTAGAAAAGTATTTAAATTGGATAAACGTCCCTGTTCTTTGTTGAGTACATAGCATGTTATAAAAGGGCTTTGCAGCAGAGTTATTCTGAGAATTGTAAAAACAAGCATGTGTGGTCTAAGACAGGGCTGCCCAATAGGACGTTCTGGGATGATGGAAATGTCCTATACATGCCCTCTTCGATATGGTCAGTCACTAGACACATGATGATGGAACACTTGAAATGTGACTAGAGACGGAGAATTTTTACTTCAGTTTAATGGCTACCTGTGTTAGTCACTACTGTACTGGGTATTACAGGGCTGAGAGAACACTCGGTATGTACTTTGTTGCTGTTTTTGTGTGAAAACACGAAGGAGGTTTTTGTGTGAAATTCAGTTGTGCATAGAACTGCGTTGGACTGCCATTCTGTCAAGAACTTAAAGACAGTATCTAAGAAGCTGTGTCCACTGCCTGCCCACACTGTGTTCTGAGCCTTGGCAATTCTTATCCTCAGTGGAGAAATCTGTTCCCTGCCATGAAGTAGGCACCCTTCTCTCCCAGCGCATCCCACAGAGAAGATGCGCGTTCTCTTCAGCAGTCCACATCAAGCCTGTGTGCATGACCGGGGATGCACGCCATGGGGAGCACACCCCTCCGACAGCTAAATCCACCTTGTAATAAAGATCGTACAGAGCACCACTTCGGTTCTTGTGTTTTTTTACCATGGTCCTCACTACTGCATTTCACTCTCATCATCTGGGAGGCCTGCGCTCAACAGATTTTATCCACATGAGACGAATTGTTTGGATGTTGACAGACATGCAGTTAGAAGCTTGCACTCATCCCAAGTGCTGCATTTACCAAGGTGGGTACTGGGTAAGGCCTGGGCGCTACATGCTGTAAGAAACACAAGGATGTGTAACCACAGAGGCCTCATTTCTCAAACCACAACTAGAGGGGCATTGTCTGCTAAAAGATTTGAGTCACAGCCAGTGAGTGGCAGGAGGGAGTCTGAGAGGCTGTTTGGATGCCAAAACATTAGAATATCAGCAACATAGTTCACTTGAACAGGGCCTTCTGAGAGAGGTGGTCTCTGAGCTGAACTAAGATGTCCTGAGAATTTGCATAAACATTTAAACAGCATTTTCACAACCTTTTTCATTACTTCGTTGTCTGTTCTATTGGCCTATCCTGGACTTAAGTATGAGGCAGCTCCTGATTTAGCACAAAATTGTGAATTAATTTTATTTTTATTGAAGTATAGTCAGTTTACAATGTTGTGTCAATCCCTGGTGCACAGCACAGTGCTTCATACGGGAACATACATATATTCACGTTCGTGTTCTTTTTCACCATAGTCACTACAAGATATTGAATATAGTTCCCTGTGCTGTACAGTATAAACTTGTTTATCTTTTTATGTGTACTAGTATCTGCAAATCTGGAACTCCCAATTTTTCCCTTCCCATCCCCTTCACCCCTGCTAACCGTAAGTTTTTCTGAGTCTGTTTCTGTTTTGTAAATAAGTTTGTCTTTTTTAGATTCCACATAAATGATATCGTATGGTATTTTTCTTTGTTTCTGGCTTACTTCACTTAGGATGACAATTAATTGATTTTAAGTTTAATCTACTAATATTTCATGTGGTTCCACACTAAGCAGCATGGCTTGCCGGAGTAACACAAAGCCTCCATCTCAACCACTGAGGGAGGACACAGAAGAAGCAAGGCAAGATGACCAAAAGGTGAGTGGTACTGGCGTGAGGCAGTGTCCCACAGAGGGCTCTCCTCGTGGACTCACTTCTCGGAGAGCTCTGAGGTGGAGGCCCACTGGAAGCCGGACCTTGGGGAGAAGACGTGGGACAGCTGGCCAGCATTGGCAGGTAGGAAGCTATAGGTAAGATGGCACAGGAAAACCACACTGGTATTTTGTTAGGAAAGGTGAGTGGATCAGATGGCTCATGTAGAAAGCTAATGGCTGTGAAGAAAGGCTGCAGTCATATTATAAAGAAGGGAAAAAGAAGGGACCAGCTTTTGAGTCTCACTTAAGTATTTAATGGATCACAGTAACTCAGCTGTTTTGTTCACCAGAGAATGCTTGGCAGGAGAAACAGAATCTGGTCTGGGTTGGCTTAAGCCAAGGGGAAATCCATCCCAAGATCCCAGTTTGGACTGTGCACTCAGCCAGTGCACAGCCAGCTGCAGTCAAGGAGGCAGAGCTGCAGGACACAAATGCAGCTGCCAGGGGCCTCATGTATGTAAGTGGCGACTGCATTTGAACAGAAGAAAGTTAAGAATATATATTATAATCCCTAGAGCAACTGCTAAAATATAATGCAAATAAGTATAACTTAAAAACCAATAGATAAGTTAAAATGGAAGTATTTAAGAATTAAAATTAGAGGGGTAAAGAATAGGTGTAGGGATAAAATATGACTGGTCCTAAGTTGGTCACTGTTGAAACTGGGCGACAGATACATGGGGATTCATTGTACTGTCTTCCCGAATGTTTAAAATTCTCCGTAATAAAAAGGTTTTAAAAATAGATGTATTCAGGCAGAAACTAAAAATGTCCCTTGGTTCTTTTGCTGCAGTCATTGTACATGCTTCACGGGAGTAGAAACAGGTTTTGAGCTCTTCTCCACGCAGTGAGAGCAAAACCACCCAGCCCCAAGAAGTAGGAAGTCTGAGACTCAGTGAACATTGTCGTCATCATTGTGGTTGACTGAAAGTCCCGATGCCTGGAATCTTCCCTTGCAATTTTGATTTAGGAGATCTGGGCTGAGATCTGCGTATCTTATTTTCTACGCACTCCAGCGACATTGACATACGTTCAGGTTTGGGAAGCACCACTTGAAGGGATTGTCTGTGGATCAGCACACAGGCTGCCCCTCGATTTGGGTGCCCCGCTGCTGCAGGATGAGCAGCAGGATGACGGGGCACAATCTCAGCTACAGCCTTGCGTCATGAGGCTTTCTGCCATTTATTCTTGTTCTGTAATTCCAGCAGTGCCTCTTTCTTGGGCAGCTGAGTTATATAGAGTCTAATGCCATTTTAATCAATCACTTTAGTTTCAAAACATTACTATCCTGGTGAGTTTCCCCCCATGTAACCCACTCAACCTACATACTGTCTGAAGTCTCACCAGGGCCAGCTTCGTGGGCGAGGATCTGTGCAATCACGCAGGGCCCCACACTCAGAAAGCCTCATGCTGGGTTTAATGCTCTCCTGTCACTGCCTTGAAGTTCTTAGTTTTATCTTTGAAGTATGTTTTGTAAGTCAAGCCTGATGAGACAAAGGAGCATCGACATGAGCAGAGGAGACACATGCAATGTGTCCACTGTGCCTTTCTACCCCGTCACTTACAGCCTTTGGGATACTCGTGAGCTTGGCATTCCGGTGGGCCCACCATACAGTGAGCAGCCCGAGAGGTTCAGAATAAGCACGCGGCTAGCGCGGTGTGTCTACAGCTGAGTAAGTGGGGAACACAGGCGCCCCAAGAGGTCATGCTTTCTTTTTGAACCAGACTTGATCTGCATAAAGGAGGCACTGGCATTGTAAGGAGCATGAATGACCAGGGAACCTAAACATACCCTTTCTTACTCATGTTACTTTCTTGTATTAATGCCAACCGCGTATGCTGGAAATGATGACACGGAAGAAAAGGAAAACATAGGGCAGCTCATAATTTTTCTTTCAGTCCTTCCTTACTCATCCGTAAGTTGAGAATGTTGCTAGAATATGAACATATCAAGACACGAAATAACAGTTGAGCTAGTTTTGCACATTGTTTCCACTGTTCTGGTTAAGAACAAAACATACATGCATACAAGAGGTAATACAAACTGTGTAGTCTTGGTGATTCTATATGAGTTAAATGTTCTTATAGTTGCATTGAAAACTAGAATTGCAGAATATAAAGATGAATGATAAAATTAATGCTAATAATTTATGCAAACAAAAAAACCCCACCATAACAAGTTGTGCAAGAGACCACAGAAGAAAGGAAAAACATTTTAGTACTTTTAATGGTATTATTTTCCTCATTTTTTTGGACAAGAGGTGCCACAGCTTCATTCTGCACTGGGTCCTGCACGCTGGCAGCCAGCCCTGCCCTGGGCTGCTCTGCAACTCCTGAGGCACGTCTCAAGCCTTTCCTTATAGGAACCCCCTCCGGTCTACAGCCCTTTGGGGACTCCAACTGATTGATTGTCACTGATTTGAAGGGCGTCATTGCTCTTGTGGCTTGTGAACTCTAGAACTGGACCAGGACTGACTGACGACAAGTAATTCAGCGGCCCCACAAGTAGCAGAGGAAGATGACACAACTTCTCAATCCCCTTCTACCCTGGACTTGGGGGAGCAGGCAAATGCTGGCAGCTCTTAGCTGACACTGCAGGTTCTCCCTTTGATTTGATCAGCTTTGGCAGAAAAATGCTTCCGGAAGACTAAACTTCAGCTATTATCCTTGACGACTTGGTTCCTCTCTATCCTTTTCTGCCACTCTATGAGTTGTCGAGCAGCTGTGAGTAGGCAGAGCAGGTGGAAAGCCCTTGCCAACAGTGACTGATTGCCTCAAAGTGAACAGTCCTACAAAGGAATGCTTGGGAGGTTTTGGTGGTGGTTTTTTAACAGTACAGTACAATCACCTCTTCTTTAAAAAAAAAAAAAAAGATAATTTTGGCAAATGTGCAAATACCACATCACAAAACTGGAAATGAGAAACTTTAGAGGAAACTGAAAATGAGTAAAGCAAGATTTGCTTGTGACAAAGGACAGAAACAACATACAAATGTATCTTTAAGAGTTTTCATGGAACATTACAACCCATCAAATTAAGGTATCAGCATTCTCTAACAAAAACTAACTGATCTGAGGAAGCAGTGATGCAAAAATATTCTAATGCCGCGCTGTCCACTGGAGCTCTCTGTGATGATGGCAATGTTTCACCATCTCTGTGCTCTCTCATACAGAATCCACTAGCCACGTGAATACCCACAGTGTGGCCAACTGAGGAACTGAGTTTTTAATACAGCTTAAATTTCGCCACTTGAAGAAGTGGCTACCAACTGAACAGCACAGTTCTAATGCCTCGAAGGTCAAAACCAGTAGTTTCTTTGAGGGACTTCTCTAATTACCGGTGAGGGGTAGTTGGGTAGCTGGTAGTAGAAAGAGAAGAAAAAGCTCTTAGCAGATCCCTCAGGTCACTTACACAAGACCTTACGTTCTCCCGCTTCCCAGGCAGCAGGTGGCACAACCTGCTGTGAGGGGTCCGAGGGAAGGTTCTCGGGGAGACCTGAGAACGCCCCTCCAACTCCTGGCTAATGCCAATGCGAGTAAAAGGCCTAGGATTTTGGTCACTCGGATGGGAAGAGGACTATGGGTCCACACACACAAGCCGAGGCTTGGGCCGTGCCTGGAAATCACCGCAGTGGGGCTGGGGAGGGGGGGGCTGGAGGTGGACTCACTTCCTGACAGGGTTTCCGGAGCCAGAGGAGGGCTTAGAGGAGCAAGGAGAACCTGAGGACCCTTTCTGGCCACCTGCAGGCTGAACAGGCCCTTTCTTTTTGGGGATTAAGGTCTTGCTCTTGCTCTTGAACACCTTGCTGGGATCCAGCTTGTTCACGAAGGAGTCGGTCTCTTCCGTGAGTAGGTCTGTGTTGTAGGTGATGGGTTTATACATGTTGAACCACTGCTGTAAGGCACAATTGGGGGAGAGGGTCACAGTTCCCAGGACAAATGCGTGTGTTTCTGCTCTTTACTAGAGATACAGGGTAGAAAGCTGGGAAGGTGAGGTAGAGGAGAGTTAAACATTTTTCATGAAAAACTGCCTCTAAAATCTAAAGGGAAGACACTCGTTGCATTGTGACCTGTAAACAGTGCAGCATGAGGACCAAGCGTCTGAGAAAAAATCCATCCTTCTGCCCTAGTGAGCCCCGAGCCTGGGGGGCAAGGCCCCACATCATCGGGGAACAGTGCCTTTCCAACCGTTCTGCCCTCACACCAGCCACTGGCTGCGGTCGCGTCCTTCCCTCTGCTGGGGGAAGCTGCCCGCTCTCTTCCCTGTGGGCTTTCTGGGCAGCCGAGGGCATAGAGCATCTAAATTGGTTAACTTTCATTGCTCATCACCACCCATCTGTTGACTGGATGGATGTCACTGTCATGTGACATTTGAGGAAGGTGAGGTCCACTCAATGAATAAATACATGGAGCTCAGTCCCTCATATTTTGCCACCTAAAGTTCTTCTAGACACACCTTGTGTTCTCATACCAGGCTGGGCATCAACATGACCTGACATCTGCATGGTGTCTATGTCTGTTATGTAAATGAGGCACAGCCAGACTCTGGAATATTCTCTATCATTGAAAAGGACAGCTCTACATATACTGATAGAAAATGTGCTCCAACATGGAGTTAAGTGAAAAGGTGCAGCGCAATGTGAACAGTACATTGCACTTGTGATTTAGAAAAAAGGAACCCAAAACTGGATGCATAGATGCTTTCTATCCAATAGAGGATCTCAGTGAGGGCACACGACAAATTAACAGTGGCTGCCTGTGGGCAAGTGGCTGGAGGCAGAGGATAAGAGACGGATTTGTCACTGTTCCTGTGTGCATGTCCTGCCTGGCTAAAACCAACAATTAAACCTAAGCCAGCAAAAAATTTCATTAGAAATAAAAACTCCCCAGGTGATTCTGAGGGTCAGCCACGTTTGGGAACCACTTAACTAGTATAAAGGGAGACTGTCCACCTATATTGGAAGTACCTGCCCTGCTGATTGAAAATACAGGTTCCTGAGCTCCACCCCAGATCACCTGAGTCAGATGAGAAGCTGGACATCTACAATGTAAGCCTTTCCTCAGAGGATTCTGACACCTTCCACAGTCTGAGGTGACAGGCGGTCCCCCCTTACCTTGGCCTGCGGGCTAATGCCATAGCCGGTGAAGGCGTACTGCCACTGGGGCAGCCCCAGGTGGGTGATGAGCAGGCGGTAATAGGCCGTAAAGGTGTCTGTGAGAAAATGCCAGTACAGCGCTCTGTCCAGGAACCAGATCTCAGCGTCCTGTGCTGATGCTGAAACAGACAAAGGAAATAAATGAGAGGATGGCTGAACACTTTTTTCCTTTTATCTAGAAAGTCGACATCTACTCATAGTTTAAAAAAAGCTTCAGTGGTAGAAGGGATGTAAAATATAGTAACTTTTTTTCCCTTCCAACCTCCCAGTTCCACTCTCCAGGGGCCACTGTGACTGGCTCTCTGGTGCTCCTTCACAGGCTCTCGGGTCAGTCAGTCCGCCGCTCTGTCTGCTGGGCTCTGGCCATCTGTGCTTTCATCAGCTCATCAGCACTGCTTTCTTACGTGGACGTAACACTCCGCCCTCCCCAACAGGTGCGTACTGTGGTCTCAGCCTTCCCGATGGGGAGCAGCTCTGCATGGCTCTGGTTTTCGGAGGTCTCTGTCTGGAACTGGAAGTGCTGTGAGAAGCCACCACGGAGGAGCCCAGACCAGCTGCCTCCTGGGGCTCCTGCCGGCGCTGCCGGGTGATGTGCTGGCTGAGCTCAAGCAGGCGCTCTCCGTGCTGCCCGCTCCTGCCTCATGCTGCTTCTGACCTTGCGCTCTCACTGCTGCGGGGCCTCTCTTCGTTCATCTCCTGTCTGGTGGCGGCCAACGCCCCCTCCTCCCTCCAGTACCCTCCTCTTCCACTTGTGCTCGTGGTCACATACATTTTCATTTGAAACCTGCCATTCTGCTGCTTAAAACCTTGAGTCCCCACTGTCTTCCAAAAAATGTCCAAACTCCTTCATCTGGCTTCCAAAACTCCACGTGAAGGGGACAAGTGGGCCTGTGGTGTCATCTCCTCACTACAAGAACCACGTGGCCCAATGATCTGGAATTATTTGTCATTCCATCCAAATCGGTTGCACTCTCCCACGACATGGCTTTTACCCACATCTCTTTATGTGTTTGCCCCTTTATGCTCCCCCACAAAATCTCACATCCCACCCCATGTCTCATTCTGACCCATAGATACAGCTGCATTCAAGATGCAGTTCAAAGGCTACTTCACAAAGACGCCTCAGCTGGAGACGGTCTCTCCTTCCCCCAGAGGTAAATCCTGGTGTGTCTTGTCACCCCTTCCAGGCAGAGAGCTACCTCAAGAGGGCTGGACTTTGTCCAGTCCTGCAGCCCGACATCCCCAGGCCACGGCCTGAACTGCTGTTGGGGGCCCAGGCGGTGGCCACTGCTCAAGAGGCCAGAGCCTTTTTCTCTTGATTTCCCATCTGGGATCTTAGATTGGGATCTAGTAATTTGGGTTTTTATTGCTGTTAATTGGCCTACATAAAGAAGTGTAAGTAACAATGTTTTGCCTGCATGAGCATGCAGGGAGGACTTATAAACAGAATGACAATTTTTCTCAGTTTTTATTCACTTACTATCCTAATCTTATTACTCTGCAGTAACTCACAAATAACACAAATGACAACAGCTTAAAAATACAAGTAACTGGCCTGGAGGGGATGCTCAGAGAGGACCAAAGGGGCTTTCTGCGCCTTGGTGTCTCCAGGAGACCCAGAAGCACCTCAGGAGGTCAAGGAGAAGTGTGCCTTTTGTGTGATGGCTGGAGAGCAAGGTCAGTCAAGGCCATTTTCAAGCTACAGGACCACGCCTGTCAAGATTCTTACCTGGTTTCCCTTTTTTGTAGACGAGGCAAACCTTCCCATTCCCACCGCAAGGGTCCAGCTCAAATATCACACTGCGGGAATCAAAGTGGGGCTTCTCCGGCCGGCCCTCACTGGCTGCAAACGCAAAGTTAATGGTAATGTTCAGACACACTCAGCTCAAACATACTGATTCATCCAGCTTTGCTAGGATGAAAAAAACCGAAGGGAAAAAAGCCTTATTGCAGACATATTCTTAACTATTTTTTTTCAAACGTGGACCAAATATATTCTATATTCTACATGCCGTGGGGTCTTATTCATGGTGTAAGTCTTCTGTCTGGGCTCCCTATCACCGATAGACAGTGTCGCAGAATCTGGGCAAAGGTGACATGAAGACAACAAACTGAACTTCTTGGGAGTAGGGCTACGTGAAGTCAGAATAATCTGCACAACGTTTTTCTTCTCCCCCAGATTAACACTTACAGCACTTCATGATCTTTTGATTAGAATCCTTTTTCCTAGTCTCAAATGTATATTTCCGGTATTTAATTATAATCTTACAATTCTAAGTCTGGCTCTGAAATACCTGCCTAGCAACCACATACCACGGTGTGACAGAAAAAAGATAAATTCTTAGACATGCACGCCTCGGAAACCTTTGCTCCTGCTTCTTTCATTACAGCAATTACACAATAAAAATTAGTATCAGTGACTAGGGTGGAGGGTTTATAACCCTGGGATAGACTGGAAAAAAAAAGTATATAAAAATAATGTTTTTGATTTATACATCTATCCATACATATAAATATAAATGTTCCTTGGTATGGAATTTCATTTTCCCCTTGACTGCTTTTAAGATTTTCTCTTTATCCCTGATTTTTGAACAGTCTGTGTTTCTCAGTATTGTTTCTTCATGTTCTTTATTCCTGGCTTGTGAAGCTCCTTAGATACGGTTTAAGTTTCCATGAAATTGGTAAAGTTTTAAGCCACTACTTCTTGAAATGTTTTCTGGCCTACATCCCTCTTTTTACAGACTCCAGTTACACACACATTACACCACCTGTCGTCCCTCAGTTCACTGGTGCTCTTTTCACTAAAAGAATTTATTTTTTTCTGTGTTATTTCAGTTACTCTACTGTTATGTCCTCAAGTTCTCCAGTCTTTTCTTTGGCAATGTCTAAGCTATTGTTAGTCCCATCCAGTGTATATTTCATCTCAGACACTTGTTTCATCTCTAAAACTTACATTTGGATTTTTTTTTTCCTATCTCCATGTCCGTACGAAGTTTTGCACGTACAGAATTCAGTAATATAATGACTGTTTTAATGCCTATATTTGCTAGTTCTAAACTGTGTGTCAATTCTGGATTGGTTTCAATTAATCAATTTTTCTCATCATGGTCATTTTCCCTGCTTTTTTGCATGCCTGGTAATCTTTGATTGGATACCAGAAATTGTTAATTTTGCATTGTTGAATGCTTGATATTTTCATATTCCTATAAATATTGTTGAGCTTTGTTCTGTGGCACAAAGTACTTGGAAACAGATACTTTTAGGTCCTGTGCTTGGTACTTGTCAGGCAAGACCAAGGCAGCATTTAACCAAGGGCTAATTTCCCCCCACCACTGAGACAGGACCCTCCTGAGCACTCTACCTAATTCTGTGTAAACCACGAGGTGCTTCAGCCTGGCCGGTAGGAACAGGCACTGTTTGTGGGCCTGTGTGAGCACCCAGGCGTTGCTCCTTCTAGTCATCCTGGGTGGTTCTGTCCCTGGCCTTGGGCAGTGTCTTCAAATGTACGTGCTGATCAGTTCTTTGCGGAACCCCTGACTGAGGACGAGCCTCTGCAGGTCTCTGTGGTTCCCCTCCATGCAGCCCATCCCTCCTCCGTACTCAGTCCTGTAAACGCTAGCTGTCTTCATCCAGCGGGGCTCTTAGCTCCGTCTTCGCAGTTAGCAGAGTGCGAGAGGTGCTCCTTGGGTTCCCCTCTCCACGCCGTCAACAGGAAGCTCTCAGGTAACAAGCCAGGGTTCATCTCACCTGGTTCCCGTCATTCAGAGCTCACCGTCCTTCCCTGCCTGATGGTCACTGTCCTGAAGTCCAACTGCTTGTCCAGATGGAGGAGCCCTGCATCAGCGCTCTCTGCCAGAACTCCCATCACTCCAAGGCTCTAGTATTGGAGGTGCTGGTTGCCTACTGAACATGCATTCATTCTCCCTTCTCTAAACCCCAGTTCTGTCCGACGAGGCCATACTGCGCAGCTGAAAGTACTCACCGCCTCAAATTCCCTCGCAGCTGTGGCTAACCTTCCGACTCAGTTCTGGCCAATGGCTATTGGGAGGTGCTTTGAGAAAGTTATTACTTTCCTGATAAAAAGGGAAATATTTGCCAAGAGAGAGTTATCTTGCCCTTTACTCTTCTTTTTCCTGCCTGGAACATAGGTTTGAAGCTTAGGGTAGAGTCCAGATGCTTCAACCATGAGGATGAAAACCACACCCAAAGGCTGCTGCACTAGGAATTCAGAGGGAGATTTTATCATTGTTTCTCAAGCAGCTACCCCAGCCTAGTTCCAGATTTCTTGTTATAAGAAAAATAAACTAGTTTAAACATTGTAATGGGGGCCTGTTATATGCAGACAAACGCAGTTCTGACTGAAGAAGTCCTCACTTACTCACAACTGATCATAACGTTGGCAGCCATTTGAATTATATGCCATTTCAATCAGAAGTGGCGAAGAGCCTGGAGGAGGAAGGGAGCCGCATTTAGCCTGTATTGGTCCCGGAAACCGCACGACACTGAAATGTGCAGTTTAATCTGTAACATCCATTCACTGACCAAGTATTCATTAACTGCCTACTACGTGCCAGGGACTGAAGGGGTGCTGGGAACAACACAAAGATCCCAACCCTGACATTTTCTTCACGAAAACTTCCTTTCTTGGTACAGGTTGTTTTTTTTCACGTTGCTCCCATGGTCCTGAGAAGCCAGGAATGGGAAGGCTTTGGGTTCAGGGGAACACGTTACAATGCCACAGTGTCTTCCTACGATCTTCAACATTATAAACAGGAAACAAGCAGGCTGATTTCTAACAAAGCAGAAGTTCTAGTTACCTTCTTGTGTCTCGTCCTCTAGGTCTGCCAGAGTCGGTGCATTAGGGAGTGAGTACATGGCAGACTGGTTGAGTTGAGTCAGTTTTGAAATGCTGTTAATTGCCATGCTGCCCAATGGAATGGTATGCTCTATGGGAAAATTAAAAAAAAAAAAAAAGAATTACAGGGAGCAATAAGCTAGTTACCACAGTCATCAGTTTGATCTCAGGGCAGAGGAAGCGAATGGAAATTGGAAAGAAGAGAATCAGTGCACTACTACATGCTCCAAAGCACCAGCCTTTTACACACGCACACACACATGCACGAACACACACACACACACACACACACACACACACACACACACGTAGCTGGGGCCACGTGTGGACGACCAAAGAAAAATTTACAAGGCGATGCTCAAAATAATTGGGAATTCTAGGGCAGGCCTTCAAGAACTGTTTCCTTTCTAAAGCAGGCTTGTGAAGGGGCTGGCCCGTCTCCATCATGTGGGCGGTCACTCTAGAATTTTCCACTGTCTCTGTTGCTCCAGTCTCCAAAGGCCAGAGCCATGAGGGATTCTGATGCTGGGGACAAGAATGGTTTCTAGACCAGTGGAGGAAATGATTCTAAGCTAACAGTTCATGTTAAATGCTCAGTAGTAAGCTGTAAAATGTGCCTCTGGTCAGCTGCAAGAGAGAAAGAGGAAAGTTTTGGGAGTCACTAGAAAAGGAAACTTAGGAGGTAGGGGCAATGAAGGGGAGGAGGCAGTTCTGCAGATTTGCAAGTGCCTGGAAGGCCCTGCATTCTTAGTGACAGCGTGAAGAGGTGCAGGATGTTTCCCAGGGACCAGCGCAGATTTGGGGATGTGGCTGGAGTCTGAAGGCAATAAAGGCCTCTTGAGGACAGGGAAGTCTGCGAAGGAATGAGCTGGAGCCCAGTGGCCAGATCAGGATTTCGTAGCCTATGAAATATTACCAGAGTCTTCACCTAAATGTGCAGCCCTGACTTTCACCTTTCACACCTGCTCAGTACCTGAGTTTCTGACGTGTACCAACTTGTGAGCTTCCACATCCACAACACAAACATTTATCTGGACACATTTAATTCCAAGGATGACAGCCTATGAACTGAAGCGGTTGATGACTCAGGCTGAGGAGAGGTGAGGGAGGGCAGGAAAGGCTCTGGGCAGAGGGTCGGCGCCCTGAGGTGTCCAGCATGCCGGGAATGAAGGAGGAGCCCCTCCTATGGCCACCAGAGACTGTCACCACAGCTCGCCTGAGGAGACTGCTCCAAAGCAGAGTCCTCAGAGGGTTTTGAGGTGGCTCAGGACTTCGTGTGCCGGCTAATTATCCCCTCCACCTCACTGCAGCAGGAGGCCTCTAAACTGAGCTTCCAGCTAAGTGCTGGATGGACTCGGCCCAGGGGCTCAGGGGCGGTGGGTGAAGCAGGGATGGCATACACTGGCTCTGGGACACAGTCACAGCGTCTGGACACCGTACTTCAGGAGAAGCCATGACAACTGTTCAGATTCAAAGGCTCATAAGTTGTAACAGCCCCCAGAGTTGTTTCATCTAACCTCTTGGCCAGGGAGATGTTCCCCAAACAAGGAGGCTGACTCACCATCCAGCTTCACACTCCACGTCATGTGGAAGCCATTGGTCATCAGGTAAAAGTTCTTCAGATCCTCAGGCAGCACACAGTTATTCTTCTAGAATCATAAAGCAGCAGAATGTTAGGTCAGGGCTGGGAAGGAGGGCGCAGGGCTATGCCTCAAAGCAACAGGGGATGCTATTTACTGTGTCGGATGCCCAAACAGGAAGACACTGGTAGTTATCTATAAAAGTCTACTGGAGAGTTCTGGGTTGAGATGGCAACACAGCAGCTCCTGAGCTCACCTCGTCCCACAGACCCCTCCACCCACAGCTACATAATGAACAATTCCCTCTGAAAGGAATCCAGAAACCGGCTGAGTAACTTCTACGCATCAGGCAAGCAAGAAGACACACTGAAACGGGCAGGAGGGGTTGGTCAAAATCTTGTCCTAAAACCCCTCGTGGCAGGGTGACAACTGGGAGGAGCAAAGGGTCTGGACCCTACATCTGGTGCCCCAGCTTTTGTGGCTGCCGCCCAGAGGACACATGCTCGTCCTCTGATGAGCAGCGGGGTTTGTACTCATGGGTGCAATGGGATGGCAGAAAATAAAGAAACAGTGAAGAACTGGCTCTCCTCCCAGGGCTCAGTATGGAGGGAGGAGAGAGAACGCGCATCTCTCAGTCCTCCCTGAAAGAGGTATGCCTGCCTCCTTTAAAAGCTACTGCCTGAGTGTCCGGTTTCCAATCTGCTTGCATCTAGGTGCTGAGATCCTCGCCTTTAGGACACCGACAGATCTTGGCATACCCTCACCTACTGGGAGCCATTAACAACAAAGCAGGCTGAACATTCCCAAAGGTGTAAAAGACAACCACGGGCCAGGGCAGGATTGAATCATAAGGTTCATCTCTTACACGAGGCCACTCCTTGAAGACTGGGAGAGGTGGTTTGTACCTGATGCACAGAAACCAACAGAGAGAGTCAAGAAAAATGAAGAAACAGAGGAATATGTTTCAATTGAAAGAATTAGATAAAACCCCAGGAAAAGACCTAAATGAAATGAAGATAAGTAATTTTACCTTTAAAGAGCTCAAACAGTGGCACAGAGATGCTCACTGAAGTCAGGAGAGCCGCACATGAACAAAGTGAGAATTTCAACAAAAAGAAAATACAAGGAAGTATTAAACAAATCACAGAGGCGAAGAGTCCAACAAATGACCTGAAAAATTCAGTAAAGGTGTTCAAGAGCAGACTGGGTAAGTGAAAGAAAGAGTCAGTGAACTAGGAGACAGTATTAGAATTCATCCAACCAGATCAGCACAGAGAAAGATTGAGAAGGAGTGAATACAGCTTAAGGGACTTAGGGGACAACATCAAGCAGATCAATATTCACACTTACAGGGGCGTCAGAAGAAGGAGAGAAAGGGGCAGAAAGATTATCTGAAGAAATAATGGCTGAAAATTTCCTTAACCTGGGGAAGGAAACAGACTATCTGGAAATAGATCCAAGAATCCCAGAGAGTTCCAAAAAAGAAGAATCCAAAGAGACATTATAATTAAATTGTCAAAAGTTATTTAAAGGAGAGGGGGGAGGTATAGCTCAGTGGTAGAGTGTGATTAGCATGCACAAGGTCCTGGGTTCAATCCCCAGTACCTCCATTAATAATTTAAGGAGAAATATAGTTTTCCAGAGAAGAAAGAGCTGAAGGAGCTCACCACCACTAGACCAGCCTTACAACAAATATTAAAGGGACTTCTTTAAGCTGAAACAAAAGGGGGCTAATTAGTAACAGGGAAAAAAAATGACAGTATAAATCTCACAGGCAAAAGTAAATATATAGTTAAATTCAGAATAATGTCCTGGTGGTGGATTAATCACTTACAGATCTAGTATGAAGATTAAAAGACAAAGTAGTAAACTAACTATAGTGAAAACAGTAAAATATACTGTGTTTTAGAAGTAAAAACAAATAACTACAATGATTTGTTAATGGATACATAAAATAAAAGGATGTAAGTTGTCACATCTTTTTATATGTGTAGCAAGGAGAGTAAAAATATAAAGCTTTAGAATGTGTTCAAACAAGCTTTTATAGCTTAAAATAGACTGTTATAAATGTAAGCCTCATGTTGACCACAAAGGAAAAATCTATAGCAGATACAGAAAAGATAAAAAGAAAGGAGTCTAAGAACCCATTACAGAAAACCATCAAAGAAAGCAAAAGAAGAAAGGAACAAAGGGATTACAGAACAGCCAGAAATCAATGAACAAAATGGCATTAAGTGCACTACCTATCAACAGTTACTTTAAATGTAAATGAACTAAATTCTCCAGTCAAAAGACAAAGAGTGACTGAATGGATAAGAAATGAGGCAAACTATGTTGCCTACAAGGATGTAATAACATCTTCAGATTATGTAATAATACACAGACTAGAAGTGAAGGGATGGAAAGACACTTCTTGTAAATGGAAACCAAAGAAAGCTGGGATGGCTATACATTCAAAATAGACTTTAAGCCAAGAGAGCGCCAGATGACCGCTACAAAGACTACCTTCCTGGTTTATAACAAACAGCACTTACCCCTCAGGTCCTAGTATTTCCTCTTCCAACATTCTAGAAGCTACTCAGCCCTTTTAAAATTACTCATCTTTCTGTCAGGCCTTTACCTGGGTCATACATGTGTCTGTTTTACCACATTGTGATTACACCTGCGTATCAGAAGCCAGACCTCTCTCTAGTAAATCAAATGCATGTTTGTTACTTAATTCTAGGCTGTTTCTTTGACATTCATGTCACAAACACCACCCAGATTTCATGCAGGACTGGATTCAAGTCTCAATCCCTACTGGTAGAGATGGCTGCATCAAGGTATCACGTCAGATCCCCTGTCCATTTTAAGGGACTTCCATGTCACAAAGTCAGGTCAGTCATTGGAGATGAAGAACACGTGGCCATAAGTTTCCTCTGTCTGGTTTTGAATTTTCACCTGGCTGTCCGCAGGATGCTCCTTTCAAAACTTCAGTCACACCTCCCTTTAGTACGTTTGTAGGAAGGAATGCTAAATGTGACAGATTGACACCTGCTATGGGTAGCACATCGGCTATGCATCAGAGCCTCTAAGTAAGTGCTGTCCGACAGAAATATGATGTAAGCCAAGTATGTAATTTAAAATTTTCTAGTAACCATCTTAGAAAGCATATAAAAACCAAAATTAACTTTAATAATGTATTTTACTTAGCTCCATATATACAAAATATTATGATATAATTGAGTTTTTTAAATTATTGAGATAATTTGCATTTTTTCATGCTAATGCTTCACAATCCAATGTGTATTTTACACTTACAGCTCATCTCCATTCAAACTGGCCACACTTCATGTTTCAGCAGCCACAGCTGGTGTGTGGCTACCATATTGGACAGTGCAGACCTAAATGCTAAGCGGCAGAGCCCAGGTTTGGCTACTCATTTGCTTGAGAATCTCCTTTCAGTTCTAAAGATTAAAAATTGCTAACATGATATGAGCTCTGACTCTGTATACTAATGTACGTGTAGTCCATGACCAAGTGGAAGTTATTCCAAGGATGCAAGGATGGTTCAACAACTGCAAATCAATCAACATAACATACAATCAATCAATACAACACTTAACAAAATAAGGATAATAATGATATGATCATCTCAATAGATGCAGAAAAAGCATTTCACAAAACTCAACATTCACTTAGGGTAACAGCTCTCAACAAGCAGGTATAGAGGGAACATAACTCAACATAATAAAGGCCACATATAACAAGTCCACGGGTAACATCATATTGAAGGGTTAAAAGCCAAAAACTTTTCTTTTAAGATCAGGCAGACAAGGATGCCCATTCTTGCCAATTTTATTCAACATAGTATTGAAAGTCCTAAACAGAGCAATTAGGCAATGAAAGAAATAGAAGGCCTCTAAATAGGAAAGGAAGAAGTAAAACTGTCACTATTTGCAGATGACATGATATTATATAGAGAAAATCATAAAAGACTCCACCAAGAAACTTTTAGAATGAATAAATGAATTCGGAAAAGTTGCAGAATACAAAGTCAATATACAAAAATCTGTTGCTTTTCTATACAAGAATAACCAACTATCAGAAAGAGAAATTAAGAAAACAATACTGTTTACAATGCATCGAAAAGAATAAAATACTTAGGAACAAGTTTAATCAAGAAGGTGAAAGACCTACACACTGAAACCTGTAAGACACTGATGAAAGGAATGGAAGAAAACACGAATACATGGATAGACCTTCCACGTTCATGGACTGGAAGAATTAACACTGTTATGTACATACTACCTAAAGCAATCTACAAATTCAGTGCAATTCCTATCAGACTTCCAATGGCATTTTTCACAGAAATAGAACAGTCACAAAATCTGCAGGAACCACAAAAGATCCCAAATAGCCAAAACAATCTTGAGAAAGAAGAAGAAAGCTGAAGGAATCATGCTGCCTCATTTCAAACTGGATTACAAAGTACAGTAATCAAAACAGTACAATACTGGCATAGAAGGACACATAGATCAATAGAACATAATAGAGACCCAGAAACAAACCCAGACACATTTAGTCAATTAACTTGTGACAGATGCCAAAAATATACAGTGGGGAAAGGACAGTCTCTCCAATAAAGTGTTGGGGAAACTGGACAGCCACATGCCAAAGAATGAAACTGGGCCCCTGTCTTACACCATATACAGAAATCAACTCAAAATCAAGTAAAAAGTTGAATGTTAGACATGAAACCATAACATTCCTAGAAGAAAACACAGGGACAAGCTCCCTGACATTGGTCTTGGCAATGAAGTTTTGGATTTGACACCAAAAGCAAAAGCAACAAAAGCAAAAATAAACAAGTGGGACTACGTCAAACTAAAACACTTCTGCACAGCAAAGGAAACCATCAACAAAATGAAAAGACAACCTAGAGAATAGGTGAAAATATTCAAAAATCATATATCTGATAAAAGATTAATATCCAAAACATACAAAGAATTCATACAACTCAATAGAAAAAAAACCAAACAACCCAATTAAAAAATGGATAGAGAAACTGAATAGACATTTTCCCAAAGTCATACAAATGGCCAACAGGTACATGAAAGATGCTCAGTATCACTAATTCAGGAAAATGACAATCAAAACCATGTAACTTCACACCTGTCAGAATGGCTATTACCAAAAAGACAACAAATAATAAGTGTTGGTGAAGATGTGGAGGAAGGGGAACACTGGGTCACTCACCAGTGGAATGTGAATTCATGCAACCACTGTGGGAAAAAGTATGAAGGTTCCTGAGAAATTAAAAATAGAACTACCATATGATCCAGCAATTCCACTCCTGGGTTTTTAATCTGAAGGGAATAAAATCACTATCTTGAAAAGACGTCTGTACCACCATGTTCACTGCAGTTTTCTTTACAACCACCTAAGTGTCCATTGCTGGGTGAATGGATAAAATATGATATATACAAACACATACACACACACAAAACCAAATATTACTCAGCCATAAAAAGGCAAATCCTGCCATTTGTGGCAACATGTATGAACCTTGAAGGCATTATGCTAAGTGAAATAAGTCAGAGAAAGAAAAATATTGTATAATCTCACTTATATATGGAATCTAAAAGAAAACTGAACTCACAGATACAGAGACTAGGCTGCCACAGGTGGGGAGTGTAGGTGAGCAAAATGGGAGAAGGTGGTCAAGAGGTGCAAACTTGCAGCTATAAGATAAGTATGTCCTGGGGATGTAATGTACAGCAGGGTGACCATAGCTAATACTTTGTTGTATATTTCAATGTTGCTAAGAGTAAATCTTAAAAGTTCCCAATACAAAAAAAAAAAAATTGTAACTCTTGTGATAGATGTTAACTACACTTGTAACTTCACAATATATACACATATTAAATCATTATGTTGTAGACACAAAAGTAATACAATGTTATATGTCAATTATATTGCAATGAAGAATAAAAACAACAAAAACCTCTATTTGAGAGGCACTGGGTCTGCACAGCAGAGCCACCAGTTTGATCTCTTTTTTGCCTCGCCCGATAAGGCAGAGGAGGTGTCTGTGCTGCCATGGAAATGCCTGACTGGGGAGCTAGCTGGAGAAAGGGGATCAAGGAGGAGGAGACCTACAGGAACATGGTGCGACATGAGATCCTAGGCAAAGTCTCGATGATGTTGGAGCAAAGCAATTACTGCTACAAATTTCAGACCCAAGCTCATAAATTATTTTCAGAAATTACTGGATCAGTGAGAACATCTTAAAAGTGAAAAGTATATACTTTGACAGCAGTTAATGCACTGAACCTAACAGTTCTGGAATTTCTTAGAAAGAAGCACAATGGGATATAAACAAATATTTCATACGAACAGCAAATCATCCAAACTGGTGCGGGAAGAACAAAGGAATAGCTTAGTATCCTTTCAGGAGGTACTAGGTAGGAGCGTGCCTTAAATTCTAAGTAGCTCACATCTGTGCACGTGCCTGGCAGCCTTCTCTAGCCCGTCAAACCCCTGGAGAACACAAAAGGATGCGTTCTCCGATGTCTGACTTCAGGGGGGGCAATATGTTAGTAACTCTGTCCCAACCTTTTCCTTACTGGACACTTTTGAGGTGTGATACTGAACACCGCTCATATCAAGTTTGCTTTAGGTCACACCGTCAGTCAGTTCCAGGTGCCCAATGTGTGAGGGGGTTAAGACTGGAGCAGGACAATCTGAATTTACTTCCCAGTTTTGCCCCTGAGTGACCCTGAGTCACTCTGAATCCAGGTTCAGAATAATCTCTAAGACTAAGTCTGCAAAACACTGGAGGCGGAAGGAACTGTGAGCTTGGCAGGAAGAGGGAAGGTGAGGTAATTGGTGTAATTATTATGATTTTAGGGCATAACATCTTAAGAACTATGGTGAGAAGAAAGCTTCAAGTTTACTGGTAATTTTAAGTGATGTTTTTATATTATTAAATAGACAATAGCTGCCATTTTAATGAAACAGGTTTTTCATTTTCTTGATCTAAGAACTAAAATATGCATTCTGATCAGACTTTGTTTTTTTCTCTCTTCACCATCTAGTTCTCAATTTCACAAATGTGTAACCTAAAGGGTTCTCAGACTCCTTGGGCTAAACATTTATTTTTCTACTTAGTAAGTTATTTGGAGTTTAGGGCTTGCTCCTAATGCCTCCTGTATGGCACCTTCTCTGTGCTTTCCAAAAGGAAAGTGTGCGCACAGAAAGCCCATCTCTCAACCCTGGGACCCTAACACAGGAAGCCTATAGTTATTAATGTTCTGACAAAGTTCCTGCTCCTCTGTCATCCCCAAAGGCCAGCATCCAGTATCAGATTTTGGTCACTAGTGCCATCTAGTGCTGGAGACAAGGAAACTACTGTCTATAAGTCTTAACCCAGTTCCTTCCATGAGATCTGAGCTGAGATGAGCTGGTGGCACTGTTCACCTTTAAGTCAGGCTAGAGTGTTCCAATAGCAGTGATTACAACTTTTATTATGGTATTGATTTCACTCAAAAAAGAAATTTTGGTATTGTTTTATACCAGTATTTTAAAAAATTATTCAGAATTCATAAAAATAGAAAAAAAAAGAATGAAATCAAATTTTTAATACATTTCAAATACTAACATAAACATACAAAACATCAAGTAAACCAAGGTCATAAAAACCATTAAGCCTGCACTGTCACTTCCATGTACATCACTGTGGCCCCGGCTGCACTGCCTCCTTGCTGAAGACCTCACCGCCTGGCCGCCCGGACAGTGGGGCTCCTACAGTGCTTCCAGCCCTTCCTTCTGAGTGCAGCTTTCAGGGTTTCACTTAGGTGGCTCCTATGCCCTGGCCAGCGACTCAGAGTTACCGTCATTTTCATTTTTTGCTCTTCTGTGGGTAGTAAGCTGCCCACTTCAGAGGGCTTCTCCTGCCAGATTCAGGATCAGTCTCTATTTTGGAGGAGGGGATGAAAAAAGAAGAGGAAGGGAGAAGACTGGCAGAAAGCACACACAGCCACACCAGGACTGACCAGCAGCAGAGTTCAACAGACAGACACTGCTCTGGAATTCCCTCTTCTCTGATGGGCTGTGGACGGAAATGGCAGTGGGGGCTGAGAGAGCCCATGATAAAGTTGGGGTGCTGCTGACCAGAGGTCATGGAGGTAGAAACTGCTGCCAGCTTAGCTCAGGGAGGGTGAGCGCTGCTGGCAGGGACTGAACATGTACACATACCTGTGGACCGTCTGGCTGCCCAGGGCCCATTGCTAGAGGGGCAGTCTGGCAGAGCAGAAAGGATATGTGCCTAGAGTCAGACAACTCTGGGTTCAAATTCAGGCTTTGCCGCATGGTAGCTATGTGGCCCAGGACAATTCTTGGTGACCTCTCTGACCCTCAGTTTCTTCATCTAGAACACAGAAATATCAATACCTATCTTGCAGGGTTATTATGAGGATTAAATTAAATAACTTATCTGATATGTGTTAGCAGCGTTCACTAAATGGCAGGATAATTTTTTGCTTCCTTGTCAAATCCATTTGCTGCTACTCAGCCACAGTGATTTTTCCAAAGCAGGAATCCAACTTCTCTACTTAAAACATTTCAATGGCTCTCCTTTGCTCTCAAGACAAAGACCAAAATCCTGATGATCTAAGAAGCCCACACATCCTGGTCCTTGTCAACCTCTCTCCCTTGCTCTTCTCTGCTCCAGCAACATGTACCTTCTTCATGCGCTTGGAAAATGTAATCCTTTCCGTCTCGAAGCCCTCACACGGGCTGAAAGCCCCTTCTTCCCAGATCTCATTTATCTGGTTAACAACTTCTCATAACTTCTTTGGGAAAAATGTTTCTCAACCTCCAGACTCGGTCAGGCCTCCTGACAATGCTCCCTTTACCTCCCGTTCACAGAGCTTGCTCTGCTCTGTAATTATACTTGGAATGATTTATGCTATGTCTTAGAGAGTAAGATCAAGAGGTAAGAAACTGTGTGCCCTTTTTTGATTATCACTGAATCCCCAAGGATTCAACATCAACCATAATGCCTGGCCCATTTTAGGAGCTTAAAACTTTTATTGGATAAATGAAGGAATGAAAATTCAGAGGAGGGTTGGGAAGTACTAGCTATTAATCTGGTTAGTACTTCTCTGCAACACTTAACCACGTTCTGCCCGGCGAGCTTGTTAATATTTACTTTTTCCATTCCTTGCTGGATTTTTAGCTTTGTTGTATGTATACAACTTCAAATGTTCCACTGCCTCCATAGGACAGGCTCAGAGATGCTCCATGCTGGGGAGATGGCATGGAGTGCAAGGCAGTGTTAAGTGACCTGAAGAGGAACAGAGAGAAGGGTGAACTCTACGTTGAAGGCAGCTGTGGCCTAAGACAGGAAGAGGTTTTACTGCCCAATCTTTCCTTCTCAGGGGCATTTAGGTTGACCTCTCTTTCTTGGGAGGTAAGGATTCAACAGGGCACCACTTACTTGTTCCCATGAAGAAATCATATGACGTTCAGCAGGCGCCTTTTCTATGATAGTCACCTCTGTCACACCTGGGGATGATTCTGGAAGAAAAAACCAGAGTCTTGAAGAGTTGCAACTGGCTCATTCTCACACACTTCTAACTAGAGGTTGACTAGCTGTTGATGACTGCTCTGGGAATATCAGATCCCTCTGAGGAGCATTTATTACCCCTGTGATAAAAGCAGCTGGTCCCTCAAAGGCACTCAGTCCCATAACCGAGGACCATGCAGTCTTCCTGGCAATAACTATGTCAGTACACCTTCCATTCATCATAAAGTTTCCTTCGAGTTCTCAGAAGGCTCAAATTTTAGCTTGCAGCAATAGCACCCAATATGTGAGCTAAGAATTCTGGACTCCACCTAGCCTAGTCTTGCTTTATGCATTCATTAGTTGTGACCTTAGATGAGTATTCACTTACCTTTGCATTTGACAAGAATTATAATACTACTTTCCTTGATAAGGAAAGCAGAGGAAACAGAAATGAAGGTGCTTTGGAAAAGCATAAAGTACCAGTTGCACCATTCTTCTTCTGCCTTCTGTTCAGTGTTCTTTCTAAGGTATTGGGAAGCATGGTACTGTGGTAGAAAAGCACTGTGAGCTTCAAGTCATTCAAGGGTGAGTCCCTTCTATGCCTCTGATTGGCTAGGATGGAAGACACTATCTTGTCCCTTCAGGGGTGGTCCCACTTGGCACTATTTCACAGAAGATAAGATAGGGAGAGGGTGTCAGCCGATTCCAGGTGTCTCTTAGTGCTAGCAGGCACATATTCTGGGCAGACAGAAGCATTCCCTGCTACAACTGGGATAGTAGCTGAAGTGGCTAAGGCATTACTGAAAGATACAACCCCCCCCCCCGTTTGGGCTCCCAGGACCCCTACAAAGCAACTGATGCTCCAGCATTTGTTTCAAGTTACTGCCCTGGGCATAAAAAGGGCCCTGCACTAAGCCTGGAGACCCCAGAGGAGACAGGTTCAATCAGACCTTGAAACGAGCCTTAGCCAAACTATGCCAGGAAACTCAAGAAAACTGGATTAAGTTGCTTCTGATTGTCCAGCTCTGCATGCGGTTAGCCCCAAGGGATAAAGTTAAAGTGCATCTGAACTCAGGTGTGGTAGATTCATTCCCCAAGCCTGAGAGAAGGAACATCTTAACCCCCTTGGAATGGAACAACTCGAGTATGCCCTCCAGGCAGGAGGAACCATGAACGCCCTCACTGAAGACAGTCACCAGGCGCTCCCCACACTCCCCCACCTGGCCCTGCTCCCCTCCTGGCCAGGAGACTGCATGCACCTAAAACCACGGAAAGTCAGCAGCCTGCAAGACTAGCTCACTCCTAAGTGGAATGGACCCCGTATGGTGACCCTAACGACACGCCCTGCTCTTAAGTTGCAGGGGGTCACTCCGAGGGGACCTGACACTCGAGGGAAGAGGCCCCCAAGCCCCAACCTTCGCAGAGACAACCTGAGGCAACTGACCTCCTTGACTACTTGTGGGAACTTACTCTGACCTGAAGCTTCTCTTCCAAAAAACAACCGAAGTGTGAGCAGGAATATGCAGGGCACACGCCAAAGAACTAAATACCCTCATTTTTAGAAAAATGTTGACATATAACCATTATTCTCTTGGGCTGTTTATCTTAAATTGTCTGATGTTCTTTGTTTCCAAAAGGTTCAACAAATGGTCACTCAGGGTTAGGGTTAGGACCAAGGCCTGGTGACCGTCACACGATCTAAAGGCAGCTGGGGGAAGTTCTGCCCCTCCACCCGGGGCAATGATGACACCCCCAAATCAGCAAGAAGAGGTTACAGAAGACGCACCTGGGCCCCTCGGCCCCCCCATGAGAATCAGGAGCAGGACAAAAGGCAGAAGAGGGACTGGTCACCCGCAAAGCCCATTAACAATTCCCGGGTATTAAATATAGAATCTGGGTAATAAAATAAAGTCTAACCTTTTCAGGCATAGTTTAGTTACACTTGCTCATAGGATGCCACATGCAGAGGCCTCTCACCTGGTTCCTCAAGCGAAATGGCTGTGAAGATGCTCAGCGGCCCGTGTGCGCAGTGCTGCGCTCAACACTGCAATTCACGATGGCAGCGGCGGGCCGTGTGCAGAGACGCTGCGCCCGGCACAGGGATCCGGAGCCTGAGCAGCGCAGCTGCGCCTGCTCGGCAAGAACCCAGCCCCTTCCCCTGCTCACGAGATCCCTATGAAGCAGCAGCCCCTCCGATCTCGAGGAGAGCATGTCCTCACACCTCTCCATTCTTTGATCAAAGAATAAAACTTTCCTTTGCTTCCAAACCAAACTTGGGTTCCTTCTGTTGGCTCCAATGACACCGGGTGGCAGGACCCCTGTTGGGGCTCCCCTAGAAAGGGCTGGTAATAATCGCAGTGGCTTCCCCTGTTAACAGCCTGTTTTAAAGGGCTCATGTGATTAGACTAGGCTCACCTGTATAATCTCCCTTTTGCCACTTCACACAACAAATCACAGGTGTTATATCTCATCAGTTTCACAAGCCTCAGATCAAAGTCATTCAAAAACTAAGGCCTATGTTTTCTTCTAAGACTATCATAGTTTCAGCACCTTACATTTACATGTAAGATCCATTTTGAGTTAATTTTTGTATGTGAATTGAGGTAAGGGCTCAACTTCATTGTTTCACATGTGGCTACCCAGTTGTCACAGAACAATTTGTTAAAAAGACTTTTTCTCCCAATGAATTGTACAGACACCCTTGTTGAAAATCATGGAACCGTATATGTGATGGTTTGGTTTTAGAGTCTCAATCTTATTCTATTGATCTATATTTCTATCTTCACGCCAGTGCCACAGTGAAGACTACTGAAGCTTTGCAGCAAATTTTTTTTATTGCAGTAAAATACACATACAAAATTTGCCACTTTAACCATTTTGAGGTATACAGTTAAGTACACTCACACACACTATTTTGCAACCATTACCACTATTCATCTGCAAAACTTTTCCATTATCCCAAATGTAGTAAATTTTCAAATAGTGAAGTTTAAGCCCTCTAACTTTGTTCCTCTTTCCCAAGATTGTTTTGGCTATTGTGGGCACCTTCATTCTCATTTTAATTTTAGGACTAGATTGGCTTGTCAACTTCTGCAAAAGAGGCAAATGACATTTTGATAGAATTGTAGATTTTTAGATCAATTTGGGGAGAATTGGATTCTAACAGTACTAAGCCTTCCAAATCATAAATATCAGATGTCTTCAAATTTATCTAGGTCTCCTTTAATTTCTTTTCGTAGTATGTTGTGGTTTTCAGTGTACAAATCATGCACTTCTGTTAATTTACTTGTTCACGCCTTACTTCTGCTAATTTTTATACTAAAGTATTTTATTCTTTTGACATGATTGTAAATTGAATTGTTTTGTAATTTTATTTTTGGATTGTTCATTGCTAATGTGTAGGGTTTTTTTTTTCTTTTTGTGGATTCCTTCTGACTTTTTTTTAATATACAAGAGCATGTCATCTGCAAATAACTCTTTAGTTCTTTTTTTTCCCCAATTTTTATGTCTTTATTTCATTTTCTTGCCTAATTGCTCGGACTAGAATTTCCAGTACAATGTTGAATAGCAGTGGTAAGAGGGGAGTTCTCATTGTGCAGAAAAGAGTGAAACAGCAGGCCTGAGACTGCAATTTTTAGAAAGGTCTGCTTATAAGGTTGGCCCCTGGGTGGCATCTGGGAACTTGGAATTCAGGAGGGTTCCCACCATTCCCTGGTAAGAATGGCTCACTGCATCTGTTAGTGCAAACGATATGGTTTATGCTGAATACCTGCATTCCTCTGGGAGTCTTGAATTTGATATACACTAGGTAGAGTGTGTCTAAACGATGGACTTCCAAATGAGCTCCCAGTCTCAAATGAGCTTCCATAGTAGACAAGATTTCAGATGTATTATCACGTGTTGCTGGAGTAATTGTGTCCCACGTGAATCCACTGAGAGGACTCTTGAAAATTGTTTGGTTTCCTTGACTTCCCCACACTGTATCTTTCCCTTTGCTTCTGCCAGAATAAATCATAGCATGACTGTCTCCCAGATCCTGTAATCCTCCTAGTGAATCATCAAACCTAGTGTGGTGTTGGGGATCTCACGAACATTTGTCTGGTTCCTGATCTTAATGGGAAAGTATCCAGTTTTTCACCATTAAGCATAATGTTAGCTGTGGGTTTTTCATAGATGCCCTTTATCAGGTTGAGAAAGTTTGATTTCTGTTCCATGCTTTCACCCCATCCCATCAGTTTTGGTGTTATATCATCAGAGAACACACTTTGTATGATAGCAATCCTTTAAAATTTATCTTGGCTTCTTTAATGGTCTAACATATAGTCTGTTCTTGAGGTTACTCCATATATACCTGAGAAGAATTTTTATTCTACTGCTGTTGGGTTAACATGTTCTATAGACGTCTATTTAGGTAAAGTCGATTTACAGTGTTGCTTAAGCCTACTATTTCCTTGTTGATTTTCTGCTTAGGTGTATACGCATTGTTGTAAGCAGGGTATTTAGGTCTCAAACTACTGTTGTTGAATTGCCTACTTCTTTCAATTCTGTCAATTTTTGCTGTTCATATAGTTTGTAGATGCATATATAATGGTTCTCCTGTGTCTAAGCAGTAAGGGATTACTGAACTGTGTGTGTGTTTAATTTCATTTCATTTCATTTTTTTGTAGCCCCAGAAACTAGCAAAGTGATGGCATTAGGTAGAGATTCCATAAAGAAAACCACCCATTCAGTGGTGCAAGTCTTGACTCCTCAGGACCACATCAGGTGCCACACCCCGGGAGGTGCACGGGAGTTGTGGCCCTGGGAGGTTGGCTGCAGTATTCATTACCCGAGCGCTCTACTTCCAGAGGAAGGGCTTGGACACTCCCTTGGCCAAGAAGGCCTCTCGGGAGACCCAGCCTCCCAACCGTCAGGTACCTGCTGTCTCCCCTTTGCACGTCTCTGCTCGTCCTTCTTGGGCCCTGTGATGGACTTCGGGTGGAAGCATCTTCGGGCTTCCCAGCTCTGCATCCACAATCCTGGCAAACGCTTCCCGGCTTAGTCACGCACCTGGCTCACCCTCTTTTCTCCTTAACAACGGAAGTCACAGCCGCGATGCCCCCTGGCATACAGGGACCGGCGTCCAGCCGCCCGTCCGTGCTTTCTCTGCACACCGCTCGTCCCGCAGTCGCCCCAAGGGCCCCCGCCCCACTCACCTAGGATGCGGGTGACCCCCAGGGTCAGCTTCTCCAGGTGCGGCTTGCTGCTGCCCAGCAGCGGGGGCGGTGTCTCCTCCATGGCTCGCGTCCCCGCTCCGCGCGCGGCCGGAGCAGCGGCGGGGACCGGGCGGGGGAGCGGGGCGGGCCAGAGGGCCGGACGCCGCCTCGGAGGTGAGGCCGTCAAGTTCACGGCATGCCGGGAGTTGTAGTGCTCGGCGCCTGAGAGCGCGGCGGGGCGGAGATGCGGAGCCCGGGCTGGTCCGGGAGTAGTAGTTCCGCGGGGCGCCTGCTCCCGCGGCCCCGGCGGGCGCTCCACACCACGCCGCCGGGACACAGCGACTCCTCTGTCTGGACCCTCCCGCCCCGCCGGGGCCGGCCACGCAAGCGGGGGCGGGCCTCTGCGCCGTGCGGCCAATCGGGACCGGGCCTGGAGGCCGGGGCGGGGCGGCCCCGGAGCGACGCCCCGAGTGGCGGTTGTTTCAAGATGGCGGACGTGGCGGGCCCCTCCCGCCCGGGCGCCGCAGCGTTCTGGAGCCGGGACTGTATCCTTTGCCCGCCGGGCAGGGGGCGCCGGCGCCCTCCCCCGGGCGGGGGCCGGTCGCGCGGGACTCTGCGTGGAGGGGGGGAGCTCGGTGCGGGCCCCGGGGGCGGGGCCGTCCCGTCCGGCCTCCGTCCAGGTGCCGGGCTGCCCCGCTTGCTTGGGGACTCGGTGGCACAGAGCCTGCACTGCCTCCAGGCTGGAGTTCCAGGCGTGGGGACCCAGCTCAGATGTTTCCCAGCCCTCCTTGGCGGTGAGCTCTGGAAAGATGGCCTAGAGGCTTGGCCCATCCTGGGGCTGGGAGGGTCCCTCTGCCCGTGGTGACCTCCGGCCGGCAGAGCCTGTGGGGAGTGGGCTTATGGAAGCAGGGGCGGTGTTGGCTGGTCCGAGAGAGTTTTTTGTCTTGGTTTAGGGGTATCCTTGGTCAGCGCTGTTAGGAGCAAGTCAGGACCTTGTCGGACTTCGAAGGCCTGTCAGTGATTTTATTTTCGTACTGGGGTCTTCGGAGAAGCGTGCGTCTTGGTTTCACGGGGACGTGATCTGGTGGCACTGATTACGGAATAAGATGCCATGCAGAACATGGGGCCAGGAAGTAGCGTAGATTTGCATGTAGATTGCGGGTCACCCCTAGCTGGACTGAAGTTCCTAGATTGTTTTGCGATGGAGAACCTGTGGTGCTTTTCCCCTTGGGGTGGTATTCCCAGTTCAGTATCTATGATGAAATGTGTGACAAAACTGGTTCTTTTCCTGGGTTAGGAAGACTGTTCCAGCCTTATCTTTGGTCCTGATAATATACTCATTTTTGTTAGAGGAGCGTTACATGAAAGGAGGGCTTTCACGGTAGGACGTCTGCAGAGGCAAGTCTTTTTGCTGTTTGCTAGTATTGGTGATGGCATTGTTGGAGGCATTGCTGTTAACTTTGGCAGAATTATTCTTTGTGCATTCTACTTAGCTCTCAGTAGAACTTACAAAATATCATCAGTTCTCCTTGTTGAGTTACTAGGATTCAAGTGTCATGCCGTGAAGAGAGAGGTATTTTTCATTTCTTGCCACTCAGTGTTTAGTGTTAAGCACTTTCTAAACATAATTACCACTTGTGTCTTATAGGTTGGTGAGAATCAAGTGAAGGCGTGTCCATTCACTGTGGATAAAAGTACATTAGTGCACTGTGCAAATTAAATATTTTTTTTCTTTACCTATCAGAAGAGTATGTGCATCGGGAGCAGCTGGACTGACTTAGAAAGTCAGGAAATTAGGATGAGTCTGATTTTCTCATGAAACATTGCCTCTGCAATGTTAGAATTTTGTGATGGAGGAGATATTTGAAGATTATTAGCTTATAATGTGCTTCTGTAGTGTAATTGTTTTCATAACCACCTATGTGATTTCGATTATTATTCCCTAACTTTCTGTGTAACCAATGCTGTTGTGCTGATACAGAATATATCAGAATGTTGTTCTGATATAGAATGTGTGTGGAGTGTAGGGTGGAGAGACTGATTAAGTTAGTAGGTATGTAAACTGAATGTAAGCTCTTAGTGTTAGCAGCTCTGTACTCTCATGTATTCATGTAGTCTTATTACTCCCTATTTCACATAGCAGTCATATATCCTCCCTTTCCTTTTACCTTCTCCCTTACTCTAAAAATTAATGTAGAATACTCATCTTCCCATTGACAGTGAGGAGTTGAAATTATATTGGGAAAATGGTAGTGATTATATTCTGTAGACATTCAGATATTTTAAAGGAATTGCAAGGTTATCAGTATCACCTGTTTCCCCTCCCAGTTCCACATAATGGCCAAGTAATATACAGCCTCAGATATTTTCATTGTAAATCTCTATAGCATATAAAAACAGTGTCAGATATAAATTTGTTACTGAATCTTTGCTAAAAAGTATAAGGATAATTATGAGTCATTTGGTTTAGTGTCTTTGATCTCTTTTTCCTCTCACATTGATGACTTCCTAGACCACCCCAAAGCCTTTATAGTTAGTACTTTGAATAGAAAAGACCAAAAAGTAAATCCTGTAATCTGGTATTCTTTTCACACTATTGAAAGATTTTCAGTGCTTTGCCTAAACAGTTAGAGAAATGTAATCAAGACATTTCCCAGTCCTAGATGTTTCCATCAAGTGAGAACAGATCATCTATGACTGAATGTCACCTTCTTCATACGGTTGTTCTTATGAGTTCTGCATCTCCTGCACAGTATGAGTCAGCAGTACTGTTTTGCACAAGGTGTGTCTTTATATCCAGTGTATAGACAATGAATATACCATGTTGTCATTTTAAGGCCTAAATCTGCAAATAAAATATGCCCCTTTGGTCATAAACTGCTTTCCTCCTTCATTATAGGTCTTGGTAATATCAGAAGAAGTTAGTGTTTCTGCAGTATCTAAATTTGATTGCTTCAGATGCACTCAAGTGTATTATCATTAACAGTATGGTTAACTTGATATTAACAAATATGAACTGTAAAGGACCTGGTCAAAACATTGCAGCAGCTGTAATCTCTGCCATCCTGAGTTTTCAATTAAAAATAGAGACTTTACATTGATGTTAATATACTACCCAGGAAAATCATCTTGGTCAATAGTATTACACATGTTGCTGGTAGGTGATTCAAACTCATGAGGGTAGGGAAGTGTGGGCAGTATTAAATGTATTTTCTTCAGCTCCTGGTGATCTAGGATGGGTACACTTCTTCCTCTCTACCACTCTGCCTTGGGTTTCTAATTCCTACTTTAATTCTGGGGATTTGGATAGATTGGTACCAGCATTAAATGTGCTTTATAACTTGCTGTACATGTCTTTTTGAGGCACTTCCAAATGAATTAAGGTAGCACACAGAGCCTAGTAAGAGGTTTAATATACATTTGCTGTATATTGTGTCTCTTTGACTTTCCTATAAAATATACGTTTGTTGGGAATCTTTGTATTTGAAGAAGGTAAATATTTGGATTCCTAAAATAATGAGATGAAGATAGATTACAGATGATTATATAGGATAGGTTGGATGGAGGCAATTTCAAATATTCTTGTTCTTATTTTTAAAAACTTTTGTCAAGGTCAGTTATTTAGCATTTTATATTTGAAAAGGAATTTAGCATAGATGTAGCTAATGGGTTTTGCATGCATATTTTGAGTGGGACAAAGAGAGAAAGAAAACACTGAGTTGTTAGACAGTGCCTCATAGGATTAGGTAAATACCAATTTCAATTGTCTGTAGATGGTTTACTATGAGCCAGGCATTCTTTGGCCTTAGGAGACACAACATTGATCAAAACAATGCAAATCTTCACCTGCTTGGTGCTTACATTTTAGTGAAATGAGATGAGTTTGTGAATAAGTAAAATATATTGTCTGTCCAATGATTGTAGGTGCTGTGGAGAAAAATAAAGTAGGAAAAGGGTAGCTCTCATGGGTTTTTATGCCAATACTATTCTGTTTTGATTACTGTAGCTTTGTAATATAGTTTGAAATCAGAACGTGTAATACTTCCAACTTTGTTCTTCTTTCTCAAGATTACTTTGTCCAACTGGGGTCCTCTGTGGCTCCATACAAGTTTTAGGATTGTCTGTTCTATTTCTATGGAAAATGGCATTGGAATTTTGATAGGGATTGCATTGAACCTGTAGGTTGCTTTATGGACATTTTAACAATATTCTTTCAGTTCGTGATTGTGGACTATCTTTCTATTTGCATCTTCTTACAGTTTCTTTCATCAGTATCATATTTTTCACCTCCTTGGTTAAATTTATTCCTAGATATTTTACTCTTTTTTGATGCAACTGTAAATTGGATTGGTTTCCTAATTTGTCTTTATAGTTGGTGGTTCTTGTATAGAAATGCAATAGATTTTTGTATATTGATTTTGTATCCTGTAACTTTACTGGATTTTTTTCTACTAGTTCTAACAGTTTTTTGGTGGTGTCTTTAGGGTTTTTTATATGTAATATCATGTCATCTGCAAGTAGAAGCTTGTAGAAGGCTTCTACAGTTTGTTTTTCTTAAAGAAATAGGAAGCAAAGTTATTAGGTTAGAGTAAGGATGGAGGGAAGTCGTATCAGATTTGAGAAGAGAGGAGAAAATATAAAATACTTGATAAGCTTCCAAATCAAGATTTAGCTGAGTGGGGTCCTCAGTGACATCCAGCTGTGAGCAGGCTCCTTTGTGAACGTTCTAGGGAAGTGTATATGTTTTCCAGGACTCAGTAACGTTAGCCTTTCCATAGGTCATCCTTGGAGATGGAAAATATTCTGCACATTCATCACTACTGCATACTCCAATTGAAGACACCTGCCATGTGGAGCATGTCCTGAGTCATCTTGAAGTTTTTCCCCCGGGTGCTTTTTCCCATGTGTGCATTTCCAACAGCAAATAATTAAACATTTATTGAATACCTGCAGTGTATGCAGTCCCAAGGGATATAAAAAATTAATCTGCTGTTAAAGAGCCTGCACAATTTCATTTTCTAAGGCTTTTTTTTTTTTTTTCTTAGATTGGGAGTCAGTGAATTTAGAAATTCTCTCTGCTCCAGTGTTAAGTTGCTATCAGTTTCCTTCCTAGTGGGATCTAGTTTTTTGTTTCTTTGCTTGTCTTATGTGCCTCTTAAAAATTTCTAAGCTCCATCCGTGCTGTCTGAGGGAATTTAAAGTTTTTAAAGATACCAGTTTTCAGCCAAAATCTTGAAGCTGTGATAGCACATGTACTCCTGCAGAGAGCTGTTAGAAGCCACCTGGCGGCTCAGATAGCACCACCTTTGTGTTCCTAAATTCCTTTAGGGATTCTAGGCATTTCCATTCAATATTCCTTGAAAAGCTTCCATTACTAAGATTGATCCTGGACTTAAAATGTATTGACTTTTTGAATATGTTATAACTCCACTATTTTACTCCAGCCTTTTCCTGGAAGGAAATAGTTAATATTAGATTTGTCTACAGATCTTGGAAAATAAAATGTTTTATAAAGTAACAGAAAACTTTGGAATTTTCTACATCATTTGGAAAAATTTGTTTAGACACTTCCTTCCTGGAAGTGTAATAGAAGGCTATCAAATTGTGAACATTTCTGGATTTAGATTTAGTTCTGAATAATATTTTGTTTCTGGAAAGTAAACTGTCTTATTATATTGGTTCTCTTTCTATAGCAGTGTACTGATCTTAGCCTTTCTAAATTTCTCCTTTTGAAATTTGAAATAATTCTTTTTGTCTTAAATTTCTTCCACTTGTTAAAGAGTAGGGCTTCTTGGAACATTTCATGAATGTGCTGCAGGAGAACAAAAAATGTTTTTGTGTTCACATGATTGACTTGCCCTCAGAGTGCTTGTTCTTCAAAGCTAATGCTCGTTTTGAAATTACTTACTTATGCCTAAAATAACTTGTCAGGTCTCCAATAATGAGCAAAAAGGAGCACTTAACTCCTTGTTTACAAAAAGAAAGAAAATGAATCTAACTGTAGAATTTATATTGTTGGATATCTCACTTGGGAATAAGCATGGGTAAAGTTTTATGGAACTAGACCTCCCAAAATTTTTATGAAACAGATAGTTGTGAATATATAAAGATGAGCTTTAAAAGATTATTAATTTTGCTACATTTATTTTAATTATGTTGCCTTCTGGTTTTGTTTTTGAAAGATAGTTATAAATTTCCAGGTCAAAAGAAATTACAAATTATAATAGAAATACAGAGCAGCAGCATTTGGATATTGGTTACTCTTTCCCAGCATTTTCCTTCATGCCTTCCTTCACAGTTTCTGATGAAGAGCAATCAGTAGTATATGTTCCAGGTATGATTTTCTGTATTAATTTGGTAGGCTTCCTTTGCTGCTTAAGAGATAGGAGAAAATAAAACATTTGGAAAACTTTGTAAGCATAAATAAATTCAGAACGGTTCATCATAACCTAATTTATTTTAATATTTGGTATGACTCTACTAAGGTTTGAAATACTTGCCTCAAAGGCTGGCTGGGCAAGTCAGCTTTTGATGAATCTATAAACTTCTTCATTCACATATTAAAAAGCAAGGGATGCTTCTCTTATTTTTCATATTACAAATAATAGTCTAAATTTTATCTTTCAAAGATAAATGTGAAAACTTGTTATAGGGTTTATGAAGTAGACTTTAAAGTTTACTGGTTGTTACAAGATAAGTAGTAAAACTAAACCGTTAGAGACATCCTAATTATGTGAAAAATCAGATTTTTAATTTCCAGTAAGTTAAGGTATGTATGGCATGTTGTAGCTGATTGGTTTTAGTATAACTTACAAATATTCACATCCCCTTTTAAAAATATTTCAGTTGAATCTTTAGTCAAAAAATAATCTTTTCACAGTTCGTTATTTATTACAAGAGCTTTAAAATAAAGCTTATAGAGTAAGAATTTTCCCCGTCAAGTCCCATAATGTAGAATATGTCAAGGAAGAGGCTGGTGGAGGTAAGGTTTAAGAGAATGAAAAGATAAAATTTTGAAATCTTGTTTTATGGAAATTTTTAGGAATTTCTGCAGAAGGAAACATCAGATCAAGACAGAAGATGGTGAATCCAAAAGCTGATGTTAAACTTAAGACTCCCAGGGTGACTGCTGCTTCAGTCTCCACGGAGTCCTTAAGAGGTGCAGGAGATTCTGTAGATGGACAGGTCAGTAATTTCTTTTTTTCTTTTTCTTTTTTCTTATTTTCCAATCTTTATAGATGGTGACCAATAAGTTATTTTTCTGTGCTGACACTAACTGATAGATAAAGGTATAAGAGCCCTTGAACATTATTTGATCTACAAGCATTTTTAAAAGATACAAAGGACTCTAAGACGCTTTGTTTAGTATGAGTATAGAGTGTGTATATTACTCAAAGGTTTTGTTCCAAAATGTCTAGGCTTGCTTTCAGCGTTAGTTAAAAAACACTTATTGTCTTATTATGTCTTATTATTTACATCCTAATCTGTGTGGAGTTAATAAGTCATATTGATAATTTTTTCTTTTATTAGGCACCTTTTATGACTTTCGTTCATCTGAATTTGTTAATTGATGATGAATAAACCTTTGTATACAAGAAAACTGCTTTACTAAAACAAAATTAGCCTGCAGTATTATTATTATTTCCTTCACTTGGCAAATAATATCATAAAGACTCTTTATAGCTCGGTCATTGGTTTGTCTCTTGTCTTTGCCTCTGAAATGGTGTCTGTGCATTCCTTTGGCACATGCCCTATCTAATTGGTTTATTTTACTTTTTGTTATATTTTGTTTCCCCAACCAGAGTTTAAATCAGGGTTTGGCAGTCTATGACCGTCTAGGCCAAACCCTCTTCTGCCTGTTTTGTAAATGAAGTGTTACTGGAAAACAGCCATGCTCATTCTTTTAGTATCTTTGTTGCTGCTTTTGTATTACAATGGTAGAGTCGCTATAAAGACATGTGCCCACAAAGTCAAAATCATTTACTATCGACCCCTTAAAAAATTTTTTTTTAAATCCTTGGTTTATGTTCTTGAGTTTATGATATTTCCAATATCTGGTTTGTTTCTAATTACAGTTGACTCTTGAACAACAGTGGGCATTAAGGGGCATTCATTGATTTCTGTGCAGTTGAAAATCTGCATAAACTTCTGACTCCCCAAAACTTTAATAACAGCCTGCTGTTGAATGAAAGCCTTACTAGTAACATAAATGGTCACTTAACATGTATTTTGAATGTTCTATGTATATCTACATATTTTATGCATTTATGATACACCTTTTCCTTAATTTTTTTGGTATTTCTAGGCTATGTTGTCCGTCTGCGAGCTTCTTCAAATTGTTGTAAATCTCCAAAAAGTTTTCCAATATATTTGTTGAAAAAAATCTGCTTGTAAGTGGACCTGCACAGTTCAAACCCATATTGTTCAAGGGTCAACTGTATTATGTTTAATTGTCTACAGGATTTAACTGTGATTAGCTCAAAAGTCCTGTTTGTGTTACTTACATCCCCAGTGTATCCACTTCATAGTAGGATCTGAATAGTTGAATTTGCAAGTTCTTTTCAAAAATTGAAAGTACTTTTTCATATAATGGTTTGTGTGTTTAATAGTGAACAGAAGCTATTCCTCATTTGTGTCAGCTCCTAGCAACCACAAATCTGCTTTTAGTCTCTATATGTCTTTTCTGGACATTTCACATAAATGGAATCATCTAATGTGTGACCTGTTGTGACTGGCTTCTTTCACTTAGCATAGTGATTTCAAAGTTCGTCTGTGTTGTAGGTCATTCCTTCCTTCCTTTTTATGGCTGAATACATACTAGCCGAAGGACATTTGGGTTGTTACACTTTTTGGCTAGTATGAATGATGTTACTATGAACATTCGTATACAAGTTTTTGTGTGGATGTATGTTTGCAGTTTTCTTGGGTATACACGTAGAAGTACAATTACTGGGTCACGTAATAATTCTGTATTTAACCTTTTGGTGAATTGCCACAATGGCTGTACCACTTCACATTCCACCAGGAATGTATAAGGATTCCAGATTTTCCACATTCTTACCAACACTTTATATCCATCTTTTTTATTTATAATTGTCCTAGTGAGTATGAAGTGGTATCTTGTTGTGGTTTTGATTTGTATTTTCCTAATGGCCAGTAATGGTCATCTTTTTGTGTGCTTCTTGGCCATTTGTATATGTTCTTTAGAGAAATGTCTATTCAGATCCTTTTCAATTGGGTTATTTGTTTTCTTATTGATGAGTTGTAAGAGTTCTTTATAAATTCCACCTCCAAGTCTGTTGTCAGATACATGATTTGCAAATGTTTTCTCCCATTCTGTGCATTGTCTTTTTGGTTTCTTATTGGTGTCCTTTTGAAGCATGAAAGTTTTTAATTTTGATGAGGTCCAACTTACCAATGTTTTTCTTTTGTTGCCTGGGCTTTGTTGTCATATCTAAGAAATCATTGCCTAGGTCCCAAAGATTTATACCAACATCTAAGAGTTTTATAACTTTAGATATTACCTTTAGGCTTTGATCCATTTTGATTTAATTTCTGTATATAGTGTGGTCATGACTCAACTTCATTCTTTCTTTCGCATATGGCTTTCCACTTGTCCCAGCATTGTTTATTGCAAAGACTGTTCTTTCTTACTTGATTGTCTTGACACCCTTGTTGAAAATGTGTTAAATAAATGTAAGCATTTATTTCTGGAAACTCAATTCTGTTCTATTGATGTATATTCTATTTTAATATTAATACCACACTGTTTTAATTATAGATTTGTAGTATGTCTTGGAATCAGGAAGTATAAGTTCTCCAAGTTTGTTTTCTTTTTCAAGATTGTTTTGGCTATTCTGGGTCTTTTGGTTTTGCATAGAAATTATGGAATCAGCTTGTCAATTTTGGCACAAAAGTCAGGTTGAATTTTGATAGCAATTGTGTTGAATCTTTAAAAAATACACAGTTTTTAAAGGTTACTTTCCATTTACAGTTATTACAAAATATTGGCTGTATTTCACATTTTGTACAATACATCCTTGAGCCTATCTTACAGCCAGTAGTTTGTATTTCCCTCTCCCTCTATAGTGTTGAATCTTCAGATCAATTTGGAGAATACTCTCAATTTAATATTAAGTCTTCCAGTCCTTGAATATGGTGTGTGAAATGTATTTCTGTTTATTTACATATCCTTTCATTTCTTTCAGCAATATTTTGTAGTTTTTGGTGTATATACCTTATATTCCTTTTGTTAAGTTTATTTCTAAGTATTAAGTATTTTATACTTTTTGATGCTACTATTAATGGAATAGTTTTCTTAATTTCATTTTTGAATTTTTCACTGCTAGTATATGGAAACAGTTGATTTTGTGTCCTGCAACCTTTCTTAATTTATTTATTAGTTTTAATCTAGTAGTTTTGGGCAAATTCCTTATAATTTTCTAAAGATAAGGTCATGCCATCTGTGAATAGAGATAGCTTTACATCTCCCTTTTCAGTTTTTTTCCTTTTATTTCAGTTTGTCTTTTCAAGAGATTTAAAAATGCAACAAAAGACTTTCAGATTTAGCCACAGAGTTACCATTTCTGGTGTTTCCCATTTGATATCATTGATATTTTCCATTGCTTAAAGGACTTCCTTTAACATTACTATAGTACAGGTATGTTGGGAATGATTTTTTTTCTTTGATTTTTGTATGCCTGAAAAAGTCTTTATTTCATTTTCACTTCTGAAAGATTTTTTTACTAGTTATAAAATTCTGAGCTGTTAGTTTTTTTCTGTCAGGGCTTAATGACAGTGCTGTGCTGTTGCCTCACCTGCGATGTTTTTGGGAAGTCTGTTGTCATCCTTATTTTTATTCCCCTGCATTTAGTATGCGTGAGGTTTAACTCTAGCTACTTTTAAGATTCTCTTTTTATCACTAGTGTTTAGCAGTTTGATTATATTATGCTTTGGACTAGTTTTCTAAATTTCCTTTGGATTGGAGTTTGTTAAGCATTTTGGATCTGTGAGTTTCTGGTTTTCATTAAATTGGGAAATTTTTGAGCCACGATGTCTTCAGATAATTTGTGTCTCCCTCTCTCTCCTCTCTTTGGAGGATTCCAATTATACACATATTAGACCACTTGAAGTTATACCACAGCTCTCTGATCCTCTATTTTTTTTTTTTTCAGTTTTTTGTTGTTGTTTTGTGCTTGTCTGTGGATAGTTTGTATTGCTGTGTTTGAAAATTATCTTCTGCATTCATCTTTTGCTACTAATCTTATCCAGTATATTTTTCGTGTAAGACAGTGTAGTTTTTAATCTCTAGAAATTCAGTTGAGGTCTTTTGCCTGTCTGGTTAATGGGGACTCCCAGAGCAAAATATTGTTCTTTTAGGATGCCATGTCAAGCAGAAATGGCCCAGTTCCTGTATCTCTGCTGTTGCCAGTCATTGGCCTTGGCATAAACAGTGCATTGGATCCTGAAGCTGTGGCAGTGGTTGTGTGAGGCTGTTAGCCAACTACACTCTTTGCAGCAAGTTCTCTCTCTCTTTTCGAAACCGCATTGTCTTGCTTTTCACAATTAAACCCATTATTCATCAGAAATTAATATCTGTTTGGTCTAAAGCTAGGGTCATGGTTCCTTTTTCCATGCTGATAGTCTTATTGGTCCAGTACAATTTATTGAGAAGACTGTTCTTTCCCCCATTGAATTGCAGTGCTGTACTTGTAAATCAGATGACTGTACAGCTGTGTCCTTCCCTTACTATTTCATCTTCTTTGGTAATCTCTATCCTGAATGTTGTGTTTATCATTCTTTTGTTTTTCTGTATCAGGGGCTGACAAGCCTTTTTCTGTTAAGGGCCAGATAGTAAATATTTAGCCTTTGTGAGACACATGGTCTCTGTCTCAGTTACTCAGCTCTACTACTGTAGTGCGGAACGAGCCATGTATATGTCAATATGTAAATGAATGTGCATGTCTGTGTTTTAATAAACTTTTTTTTTTAAACAAAACCAGGCTTTGGGCCAGATTTGGCTGGCAACCCCTATCCTATATAGTCTAAACATGTATTTATTTTTTAAACAATATTTTGTTTTATATATTTTGAACTTTATATAAATGACCTCATATTGTGTAATTTGCTTTTTTATTCAACATTATATTCACAGGATTAATTTATTTTGCACATAGTTATATTTCATTTCTTTTCACTGATATTTCAGTCAGGGTTTAGTTAGTTGTTTTACCTGAGACTGTTCAGTGTAAAGACTTGTTAAATTGCTGCTAGAGAACTGGAAAGCAAAAAGGCACACTCAGTTCTCTTGTAGATAATAACTGCAAGAAAAAACCACCATCCTTGGGCTGGGAAAACAGACAGAACAAGTTGTAATTATTAAAACCTAGAAGCTTGGAAGAGGAGCCGCTTAGAGCTGGAACTTGGACCTCTGATGGGGAGTCAGCCTGACTGGCCCTGCTCTCCCTGAGGGAGACACTCTAAAGGCTGGTTCTGCCAGGGCTGGAAAAATTACAAACTGGAATCAGCCGTTCTTGCCAGGGTGAAGATCTCTGACCGGAGTGACACAGACAGAAACAGGAAGTAAGTAGGACAGAGTCTGTCCTTTCGTCCTCTAAAAATGTCTAGTTCTTCCTGTTGGCAGAGTTTAACAGAGAGCCATGAAGGAGAAGAGAGGTTTCCAGAACCTCAGCCTGAGCATCACAGAGCAGAGCCTGGAAGGGTGGGATTGAAGAAGAATGTCCGTAGGTGACAACCAGTAGCTGCAGACTTCCACTGTATAAATACACCACAGTTCAACTGCTCTCTGATTGACAAACATTTGTGTTCTCAGGTTTTTGCCTAAACACAATGCTGCTGAAATTCTTGCCTATGTGCAAGGGTTTCTCTTGTTCATTCACTACACCACTAGTAAAATTTCTTTTAACAGGTTTTCAGCAACTTTAACCATTGTCAAATCCAGTGACTTCTTTTTATATTCTGTTTAACTTTTTTGATCATTAGCACTATTTACCCCACATTCTTCTTAAAACTTTTTTCTCCCACAATGTTGTATGCTTCTGATTCTTCTCTTGTCTTTTCAAATACCAATTTTAATTTATTTGCTTGGATTAGTAGATGATTTTTAAAAACTATTATTTTTTAACTTTAAAGAAACTTTAAAACATAGAAAAGTCTAAAGAAAATAATAAAAATCTTAACATCAACAATAACATTTTAAATCTTTGTGTTTTTCTCTGACTTGAGAGTCAGACCCACATTTCTGCCTTCTTACCTAAGCACTTCTATGTGAATGTCCTCCTGGCATCTTAAATTGACCATACCAAAAATCTACAATCAAATCTATTTGATTTTTTTTTTACCATCTCCTTTTGTCCATCTCCTTTTTCTCCCCTGTCTTTTCCATCTTTGGCTATCAGTAATTCCAGGATTCACTTTAGGGGTCTTGGATTATTCCTAGCTACCTGAAGTAGTTGGACTAACCTACTTTGCAGTTACACAAATGCCAAGGTGGTTTTTTTTTTTTTTTTTTAGAGAAACATGTTTTCCCTTTTACATGTTATCTCCAGTTCCCTTGTGAATCCCTGGGCTTCATGGTCTTTACCCCTCTTAAAGATATTCAAGTACCGGGAGAACCTTTTATAGCACAAAAGATAGGATAGTACAGTAGGTAAGAATACAGACTTTGGAACCAATGCTCGAGTCTTGATTCTGCTACTTAGTTGCTATAATTCTAGGCAAGATATGTACCCTCACTGTAGAATAGGAATAATACCTACCTCATAGCATTGTTGTGAAAACGAAATGGATTAAGTGTAAAATACTTAGGATAGCCCTAATAACACTAGATATAATGTTAGCCATTATTATTACTCTGTGTTCTAATACTCTTTGAAATGAACCTTTGGATATATTGAGAGCTTAGAAACTGGTGCCTCTGCTGCCAACCTTAGTCTGCCTTTAAGCAGCCTGGAGGCTATAGTGTAGGACAGACTCTCAGAATCTTCCATTAGGTGTTTGTTTCTGTGACATTCACAAAGGGAAGGTTGTTTTCTTAATACTCCCTCATATTTTAGCAGGCATATTTCTGCCTTTGAGTTCTTTCCATGTGCTTTTCAGTGTAAATTCATGATGTCCCCTGGTGGACAGATAGTTCCTTAGCCTGTTTTGAGTTCACAGTAGGTTTAAATGAAACAGGTAAATGGTGTTCTACCAGATAAAAGAGATCTAAGAAATTTTACCTCCTGTGCTTATTTTAAGAGCTTTCTCGACAAGTCTTAATAATTGTTGTTAGTAAAAGTTAATCTGAAGGATTTTTTTTATTTGTTTTAGAATTTCTGCAGGAGAGGAATGAAGAGTGCATCATTGAAAGATTTATGTCTTGAAGACAAAAGACGCATTGCAAACTTAATTAAAGAACTGGCCAGGTGAGACAAACTTTATATGAAATGCATTACTGTACGAGAAAGAACAGCTTTTTGAAAATAGAAAATTGCAAATATGTTCTGATGTCCTTGTGTCATGGATCTTACGGGAACAAAGATTTTTTTCAAAAAAAAAAAAAAGCTATTCTGTGGTGCCAAGTAGAGTTTTCATTATCTCAAATATTATTTTTTGTATTGGGAGATCATTTAATTGTTAAACACTTAATTTATGATCATCTCACAACACTTTTTAACCACGTAGATGGCTGTAGATGTCCCTAAAGCTATTACAATTAGTTTGACTCCATATAGTTAGTAATGGTCCTGCATTGCCATTGCTGTCCTGAGTGATATAATTTCAGCTGCCAGGCTTAGAACATACCTGAAATATTAGAGCATATTGATTTCGTTTCAATCAACTTCTGCTTTCTAGCAAAGTGCTAGATTCTTGGTAAAGGGTCAATGTGTTAGTACATACTAAGATTGATATTAGTACAAATTTGACTGCTAAAAAACCCCATTATTACTATATTTACTGTTAACATATAGGTATATGGGAATAATGTATCCTTGTTTTCTTTTTAAACTAATAACACTTTTCAATAAATAGAGAATAATGAAAAAGTATTAATAGAGGATTATTAGGAGGCTGAAGTTTTGAAAGTTGTTTTCATTCATGTCTTTTCAGTAAAAATTAGATATAAAGAATGGAGATTGTTTTAGTTGTGATAAAGGCCAAACCAAATGGAGAAAATGTCAGAAGACTTAAAAAATCTCATGTATTCCTACGTCATATTCAAGTATAGCATACTTAAGAATTTCAACTACTATGCACAAGTGTAAAGCATTCTTTCAAAAGCACAGCTTTTTTTTTTTCCCATAAAAACATGGCCTTGACTTTAGCAGTGTAAGTGGGAAAACCGTATGTGTCCAAATTCCAAGACTGGCTTACCTATATCTTGGAGGCATCCATTGAGAACCTAGCTGTGAGATCCTCTTTAGTCAGTGTCTTTATTGGTGCTCTCTGTGAGAGAATAAAAAAGATGCCTGCAAGATTTATTGCTGTTTCTAAATAAGAATAAATGTTAATAGAAGATATAAATAAAATTCAGACTTGGCATAAGAGGTTGGGAAATGGTTTCATTCAAACAGGATAAAAGAGAGTAGTGACACGGACAGGTTATTATATGCCTAGGATAAAAATAAATTAGAAATTCATTTTAGGGAAACGCTTACTGGTTAGGCCCAGTCCATTAAAAAAAAAAAAAAGCGTGGTTTATAGTTAAATTTAACTTGAACATGAGCAAGCAATATTTTATGCTATTTGGCAAGAAAACAGATAAAAACGCCTAATACGAGTTTTTAATCTTTTGGTGTCTCCTTAATAATATGATCAGAAAGCTTTTTCACTGTGTTAACTACACTTATAAAATAATAGAATACATACACAAATCAAAATTTACAGGTTAATGGATAACAGATACTAAAAGGTAAATTAGGAATATTATGAATTATTTAGTTTGTAGAAGAGAGTATTAAGAGATGACTTGATATATGGGTTTCAAGTAACTGAGGGGACTTCCCTGAGGTGTCCAGCATTGATTTACATTTGCAGAAGGATAAGTGGAATATTGATTAATCTTTCTAAGAGGTATTAGGATAGAGAAAATTCTTTTTGTTCAAGATTGTTGAATGAAGTGACCTCAAAAAGTCTTTTACAGTAAAATTAATGAATTGTTTGCGTGGATGAGAAAGTAGTGTCATTTATGGGGACTTGAAAAATGAATGGCTCTGCAAAATATTGTAGTTTGTGCTGAAAGATGGTGACAGTTCTTTATTTATGCACTTGCATCTTTTTACTGAGATCTTTTAAGATGGGGAGGGGCACCATAGACTAATGCACAGACTGCATCATAGCTTATTCCTTAAAGGAAAAAAATGTTTAAATAATCTTGGCCACAATTGCAGTTTTTGTTGTATATGAGCCATATTCTAAGAAGCCTAAAAAAACCTGCACTATTTCATGTCCTAAGCCCACACTGTGAAATAATGCATGGTTCCCCAGTGAATACTTGTGTACTAACTCATTCGAGGACAGAGTTCTTTTTTAGGCTCAGATACTCTGATTTTTCCCAGAGGACAGTTTGCTATTTCAACTTGACATTTCTCAGAAGAAAAATAGAAAATGTAGCACCATTAGTTTCCCATTGCAAAATGAGTAGATCATCATTATTTTATATTTATTCTGGCCTTTTATTTTATTAAACTAATCATAACTTTTTGGGTCATAATTAAATGTGCATTGCAGTACAATAAGAAAATTAGGCTTTAATTTTTTAGTGACTTAGTTTTTTGTCTTCCCATTTGGGGTCTTTATGAATTTGGAGGGGGTTGATAAACAATTTATAATAGGTTACAAAGTAAATTTCAAGAGAGGATAAGGAAATTTTAAATTGCTTTAGGTAGAAAGGCATTCTCTGAACTTTATGTATCTTGACCCTGTAGAACAGTTAGTTTACCGAATTTCATTCTCAGATTGCTGATTCTGAGCACTACGATTGAGAGAATACTTTTTGAGTGACTAGCGTGTGCTCAACAATCTTTTTCTTAGATCTGACCAGGTACTACTTCCAAGAAGAGGTTAATTTTTCTGTAGCATTTTTTGCCCCTTCTGCATGGCCTCTGGAAGCCTGTGCAGTGCCACATGAACGTGGATAGCCTCCTCTGACCTTGCTGCATCTACTCAGACTTACAGCTGTTTGATCTACTCGGTTATGGTTGGGCCACATTTGGGTTATGAAAAGTTGAAAGACCACAGTTGTCGGTATATGCGACATGCAAGTATATGTAGTAACTTTTCAGTCTTTTCTCAGGTAGTTTTCTTTTTTTTTTTTTTTACACATGGGCTTTATGTATACTGGTTATTCTCTTTCATGTTTTATTTGTATGTGCCTGTTGTGATGGATTCAGATTTCTTAGATCTGAAATCAATAGGAGAAAGGAAGAATCATTGAGCTCAGGGAAGAGTGAAGAGCAGAGGTTACTAGAAATTCTTACAAGATTATTTAGGTTGCTTTCTCAAAATTGGAACTATAGCTTGAATTATGACATTGAGATTTGAGTATTATTAAGTTAGTACTTTATAACTGAAGATGGTTATTCTTACCATATTAATTATCTGGTTTTGATCAAAAAACAATTATTGAATATTTGCTACATGATGATGTACTTTTTCAAAGCATTTGTGGAAGATCAACAGACACAAAAATATTGTCCTTTGAAAAAAAAAAGGGGTGATGGAACAAACTGCAAGCTCTGGATGTTTCTTGAAACAGAGAGCTCAGTTCACATGCAGAGCAACCAACTAACCCGAAATCTCAGAAGAGATGTCCCTACAGGGAAAGCTGAGATGTCAGCGCTAGCTTACGTGGGGCAGACACAGCTAGAAATGGGTAAGAACATTTCACTGCAGTAGGTAACAAATTGGTGGAGGCCAGATGTGGACAGGTAAGAATAGGAAGCTCCCTAGGGCAGCAAGTATAGAGCAGCTTCAACTCTATTGCAGGCTTTTTCTCTATAGGCCCAACCTGTTGAGAGGCCTGATAAAACACCCCTCTTCACGCAGGCACGGGAGGAGGAACAGCAGTTGTAATGGAAGGAGCACAAAATCTTTCCTGGATCCTTCTCCTGTAACTTTTCTGTGTAGCAAACCCAATAAGTTTAGGAAGAGGGCTTCCATAAAATATAGCTCATATATAGCACTGGTGAAAGCCACTGAAGCTGGAGGTAGGCAGAAAATAACTTAGGGGGAGGGCAGGGTTACATGCTGGTCACAGAACTATAGAAGAGAGACTGGAGCATTTCTAAGACCCAGGCATACAAAGTCTGCTTAGCACAACCTAATTAGAATAATAGAGAGCACCACTCCAACCCAGACCCCCTACCATCGGGCTAATAAGTACCTAGTAAAAGTAACAGTTGAATACTAATGAGAACCTCAGAAGAAACAGACCCTCCAGGAGGGAAGACCTAAAGCTGAGGGTGGAGCCTACATTGAGGAAAACATCTGGTCCACCTGAAGGGAGTTTATCCCTAGAGGAATTTGAAGTCTGTGGTGTACTGAGGGTAACCATAGCAACAGTAAACCTGAAACCTGCCTAACATGTGATTACATAAACAAAGCCCCTGCACTAAAAACCTAGCCAAAGGAAAGGTCTGCCCAGTTACCAAGTGTGGGAATGATTTGCCTCAGTCTCTACTGTCCTGCCTAAGATATCCAGATACAGGTATATGGAAGGCAAGAGAACACAACATATTGGAAAGAGATAAAGCAGCAGAAGCAGATGCAGGTGGAATGATCTGATGAGGAATTTAAAATAATTGATTAATATGTTAAAAACTGTGTTAGTTATCTGTGGCTGCCTAACATTATCACAGAATTTTAGCAGTTTAAAATCCTAGTAAGCTTCCTAGAAGCCCCATTATTTGAGAGGATTTGTGAGGCCCAACATTAATCTCTTTTGTCTGACTCTCTTGAGTCAACTTTGATGTTTCTGAGGTCTTAAACAGAAGTTATTACCTTGGCTTTATCTCCAGAGCATGTTTTTCCTGGCAGTATCCTGTTTTGAGACCTGCTCAGAAGACATTTCTTAATTTTAGCAGTTTTGCTATCTGGGAATTTCTGAAAATCCTGTCTCATTTTGGTTTAATAGTCTTTCCTTCAATTTGTGTCTCTCTTCTCCCAATTTACTATGAGTACCAGGAAGAAACCAGCCAGTTCTTTCAACACTTTACTTGGAAATCTCCTTAGATTAGTTACCCAGTTGATTAGGCACATTTCCTCCTTTCCACATTACTAAAAATGATAGTGTTGGTAAACTTTCTGCCATCATATGCCATACTTCCCCTTCCTACAAGTTTCCAATAATGTCTTCAGTAATGTTTCAGCCGAGTTTCTCAGTTCCTTTGCTGACCATCGGCAGGAGACCCCCCCCCCCCCCTGTTTCTTATTTCAAGGGCCTTTCTGTATGGTTGCCTGCAACTTGACAACTGGCTCTCATCAGAGTGAGCAAGAGTAATCAAGACAAAAGTCACTATCTTTTGGTAACCTAACTTCAGAAGTTACATTCAGTCAGTTTTGATAGTCACTACATCTATCCTATATACAAGGGTAGGGAATTAAACAAGGACATGTATACCAAGAGACATGGGCCACTGGGACCCATTTTAGAGGCTGGCTGCCACAATAACTTTGTGATTTTCCTAAATTTACTTGTTCTAATATATTTTCTGTAGATTCCTCAATATTTTCTACATACACAATCATATCATCTGCACATAAAATTTTACTTCTTTCTTTGCAATTTCTATGTATCTTATTTATTTTCTTGCTTTATTGCACTGGCTAGAACCACCAGTCATTATTGAATAGAGAGCTGGTATAATAGTTGACACTCTTCCATTATTCCTGAAGTACAAGGAAGGGGACAAAGTTTTCTTTTTTCATCCTTACAGATGTGATACTGTAGGTATTTTATAGATGCTGTTTATTAGAATGAAGTAGTTCCTTCAGTACTAGAGTGTAGAGAGTTTTTATTGTGAATAGGGTGAACTTTGACAAATGCCTTTTCTGCATTTAGAGATGATTATGTAAGATTTCTCCTTTATTCTATTACCCTGGTGAATTACATCAATTAATTTGCAACTCTTAAATAAATCTTGCCTTCCTGGGCTAAACTGAACTTGGATGTATTTTGTTTTTGTAACTCTGGATTTGTTTTTTAGAATTTTTCAGCTTTATTTATTAGATAGATTGGACTGTACTTTTTGTTTATAAGTCCTTAGTACTAAGATTATGGCTGTTTCATAAAATGTGTATATTCTTGAAAGAAATAACCAGTGAATATTGAAATGTTAACTTTTGTGGTTCAAGTTTAAACATGAATTTAAATGATCAGATATCTTACGGATTTAAGTGTTACATATCATACTGTCTCTTATGCTTTGTTCCTTGGAAAATGTGTTTTATTCTTAGGGCTTTTAAAACAACATGTATTTTTATCAGTTTTCTCTATACCTAATCTCTCTTCCTGTATTCAAATTTATTTTTGTCATTTCCATTTTTGGTATCTTCGTTACTATATTAATTTTAGAGTACACCATGCATTCCACCTTTCATCTCAGATTTCTTGTTTTACCTAGAGTCTTTAACCACTTATAATTTACTTAAAGGGAAAGAAAGTCATTTCTTAATAGGAATACAGTATACAGCTCCATTTTTTAAGATCTTTTTTATTTTTTCAATTTTTTTTATTGAGGTACAGTTGATATACAGTATTATATAAGTTTCAGCTGTTCAACATAGTGATTCACAATTTTTAATGGTTATATTCCATTTATAGTTATGAAATATTTGCTGTATTCCCTGTGTTGCACAGTATATCTTTGTAACGTATTTATTTTATACATAGTAGTTTGTACCTCTTAATCCCTTACACTTAGTTTGCCCCTTTACTCTCCCCACTGGTAACAACTAGTTTGTTCTCTATATCTGTGAGTCTGTTTCTTTTTTGTTATATTCTCTAGCTTGTTTTATTTTTTAGATTCTACATATATGTAATACCATACAGTATTTGTCTTTCTCTGTCTTATTTCACTTATCATACTATCCTCCAAGTCCATCCATGTTGTTGCAAATGGCAAACTTTTATTCTTTTTTATGGTTAAGTAGTATTCCATGGTGTATTTACCACATCTTCCTTATCCATTCATCTGTTGATGGATGTTTAAGTTGATTCCCTGTGTTGGCTACTGTAAACAGTGCTTTGATGACCATTGAGGTGCATGCATCTTTTTGAATTAGTGTTTTTGTTTTTTTCAGATATACCCAGGCATGGAATTGATAGTTCATATGGTAGCTTTATTTTTAGTTTCTTGAGAAACTTCCACACTGTTTTCCATAGAGGCTACACCAATTTGCATTTTATTTCTTTTCCTGAGCAATCTATCTTTTCCTGTGTCTGTAATCTCCAGTACAAAGTTGAAGTGGCGAGAGCAGACATCCTTGGCTTGTTTGTGGTCATAGTGGGAAAGCATTCAATCTTTTACCATTAAATGTGGTATTAGATGTGGGTTTTTCATAGATGGCCTTTTTCAGGTTGAGGAAGTTTACTTTTCTTCCTATTTAATGAGTTTTTTTTGAATCATGAGTCATTGTTGGATGTTTTCAAACACCTTCCTGTATCTATTTAGAAGGATCATGTGATTTTTGTTCTTTATTTTATTTTTATGTTGTATTATGTTAATTGACGCTTGAGTGTTAAAACAACTTTTTATTCCTGGGCTAAATCCCAATTAGGCATATGTATGATCCTTTTTTTCTTTTTTCTTTTTTTTTTAATGTTCCTGCATTATGCTTGCTGGTATTTTGTTGAGGATTTTTGCATCTACATTCATTTGCTATTGTTTTGTAGTTCTTAGAACCCTTTTGACATGGATTGCTGTGTCCCTATGATTTCTTAAAGCACTGTGTTCCTTTAGACAGTACCTTTTAAATAACAGTGAAGTGTTAAAATCTGTAGAGAGCACTAAGATAATTTCACTGATATATTTTTTACTGATGAAATATTTCTTTTTCACCGTGCATTTACATTTGCTTGAAAACAATATCCATTCCTGTCTGCTAGATGTCTTGTGAAATCTGTTCCTTCCTTCTCTGAATCTTACCCACTAAGTTAATATTCAGAATTTATAAAATGCGACCAGCATTCCCTGCTCCCAAATGTGAGATATTAATCAGGGGAAGAAATTTATCTGGTTGACCACTGGGAATGTTTAAGCTGAAACATAAGCCTTCAGAGAAATTCAGTACTTTTGGCACAGGTTTCAGCCCAACCACCCAGCTCTAAGTGTATGAATTCTCTTGTTAGATAAAAGTGCATTTTGTGGACTTTTTCAGAAATACTCTCAGGTGTTAAATAAATGCTGACATTGGTGATTTCTTACGTTAAGAACAGACTGTTGTCCTCCTTGTAAATAATTAGCAAGCCACCAGCGGGAATATCCTCTTGTCCAGAGTTTTAACTTTTCTGTCCTATTAGTCCAATACTTCCATTTCCTGTATTGAGAGTCTCATTTTGTTAATTAGCTTATTGCTATGCTTTAAATGAGATAGAGGATTAGGTCTTTTTTTCTTACTTTGTAGTCTGAGAATGCTTTGATAAAAAATGTAGATCTTGATACCAGATATTTTCTCATACGTGTGCTTCGTGGGAAATATTGAACATAAATAAGAAGACAGATTTCTGAGTAGCTATCAGATCTTGAGGTTGTTTTATTGGCAAGTCCTCTGCATTTAAAGGCTATATTAATATACTTGCTCATATTAACTATGCTAATAGGCCACTAGAGAAGCCATGCATATCTTGAGATAGGCTGAGAGAAGTGTTACTCTTTGTGCTTAACACAGCTTGTTAATTTTACAGCCTTGCAGGGCATAATGAATTCTAAAGTGTAGTCCAATCATAGCAACATAACAAAGGATTTTTTAAAGCCCTGTTTCAATAGTGTAGCAACAAAAATTTTCAAACATACTGCAGAAACTAAATTAAGACGAGAGTGATTTTTCTAGATAGAGCACTTTAAGTTTTGGGAAAAGCTCATCACAGCCTCTAGCATTGTGGAATATATGCACAAGCATTTTTGCCCTCAATGGTCCCTACAGCTTCCCTGGATTATCTTCAGGTCCCACAAAGGGAGTAAGTAAATGCTGGGGTGTATGTTCTGACCTGGCAGGCTCCAGACATACTTTCTGCACTTACTTCAATGTTAACATAAGCGTGGCAGTATACTTTTTTTGTTACTGTTTTTCAGACTCTGGAAGCTTTGCTCGTTGAAGAAGCAAATCTTTGGGCCATTCCTCATATTTATATGTCTCTTATGAAAGGGATTGAAATGACTAGGGGCCATTGTTGTTAGGTTCCCTCTGGATATCCCAAACAGAATAAAGTTACTGTGGTTATTTTTTCCTATAGTAGGCATTTGGTAAACGTTTTCTTATTAAGTAAATGAAAATAAATGTTCTCTTACCACTTAAGGATTTTCCTCTTCAGTCTTGTCTTTAAGATTTTACCAGTCTAAACAGGGAGAGATTTTGCCACATATTTTCTCACCTTGACAGCACTGATTTATTCTCTCCGTACAGTATATAACATCACCTATTTCATCTTTATTTTATGCATAATCCTACAGATTCAGCCATTTGTCATCCACTTCCTCTTTCATCCCACGGCTCTAGCTTTTGCCTAGATTGCAGTATTGTATGCCTTGTACCCTGAGAAAATGCTTGATAGCTTCTTTCTTTACAAATATTCTGTATTTTTAAAGGACATAGATACAGTAGTGGTATATATATCATATAGTGGAAATTAATTGAACTTAAGCTGGAAAGAATTTTAAAAATTGTCTAGTCTGGCCTTTTTTGTTTACAAGTGGGAGTAGTGATGCCCAGAGAAATAGGCGCACTTTGCCACAGTCACCATTTGTACATGGTTTTCTGATTTACAGTTTGGGAGTTTACTTGATCTGAAACAGTTTCTTAGCAAAGGTGTTATAGAAGCTGGCTGATAGATCTGGATGATAGAAATAAATAATGGTTCAAATGGTTGACAGTTTTGCAAAAAACTTAGAGGCAATGGGGAATTATTGTGAAAGATGTTAGTGCAAGTGTGCTTGAGAGTTCTGACAAGAGAAGGGAAGGCATTGTAAAGAGATGGTAACAAGGGAGGCAGGATAACCTGAGACCACGGTGTGAATCCTCTACATATGTGTGTGTTTGTTCTTTGTTTAGTTGTGTGGACTCCTTGTAATTGTATCAGTGTTGGAGATTATCCTCTTAGAAAGATGCGCCTGAGTCCCAGTCATGAGCCTTGTGGCATACTAAACAAATAATAGGAGTTGAGGAAATGATTTGAATGTCATGATAAGCAAAAAGTGAAGCTTTTTTTGAAACTACTGTATGCCATGCACTTTCACACAAAGTATTTCAAAGACCAAGATGCAGTCAAGTCTTGAACATTCAGAATTCTAATTCTCATTCTGTTATCTCGTTGACTTTAATTTCTCCACTAGAAGGCTAGCAACAAAGGAAAGGCTGTGGAGTTCATGTTATTCAGAAATTGCTCTGGTAGAGCATGGGTGTGGAAGGAAGTAAAATTTAGGAGCTCAAAGAAAACACTTGGATTTCCTGTGGATTTCATTCACCCTGTGTGATCTTATAGAATAAATGTGTTGTACTCTCCTTGGAGAATTAAGCACCAGTAACAGAAATTCAAGGCTAGCATCTTTGTTCACAAAGTAACGTGAAAATTAGGATTGTCGTTTTAAGGTAAGTTTTAATTTTGTTGTGTAGGTTTTTTGTTTTTTTTTTTTAATATTTTTCCCCTCTGTGCTCTTGTCAGAAACTACCCCTTTTTGATTGATTTGAGTTGGAGTACTTTTCAGAGTTAAGCATTAAAGATCCATATTTTTGGTCATTGTTTTTAACTTTATAATTCTTTTTGAACTAAGAATAAATGTGCAGATTTTTTTTTTTTATTAATTCCATTTTACAATTCCAGTTCAGTATTTAAGTGCTACTGAGGAGTGCAGGGTATTTGTACCAGGAAACAGTAAAATTGCCCATGTATATTTACTGAAATATTTAAGACATATATATGTTGTTTATTTTTTTGACAGGATTTAAACAGAAGTATGAAAAAGACCTAAGTCGAAATAAATTGTGCCTATTTTACTAATAAAGAAATAAAACCTTTGTTTTAAAAATTGGTTATTTTTCTGTCCTGGATAATAATTGGGAGCCTATAAAGTGTAGGACTTTTCATGTTTTAAGATAATTCTGAATATTGGAAACATTCTTGATGTAAAAATCACATACATATTTTATTACAAAGGTATGGAAATCTGCCTTATGAAAAGTTAATTTAAAACATTTTGAAAACATAAGGTATCCCTGAAAAAAACAGCATGCCCCTGGAAGAAATCTAGTTTTGGTAAACCACAGCTGTAGACACATATTTTGTTTTATTCTCATAGGCATTTTCTTTTCATTTATGTATTTCTTTCAGAGTAAGTGAGGAAAAGGAAGTAACAGAAGAAAGACTCAAAGCTGAGCAGGAATCATTTGAGAGGAAGATCAGGCAGTTGGAAGAACAGAATGAACTGATCATCAAAGAAAGGGAAGATATCCTTTTTGAAAGTCCTCTTTTTTAACGTGCAGAAAGTTTGACTCTTTTATGAAGAAAATGTAAACTTCAGAGAAATAATTGTTCTAATTTATAACAGGGAATAAATCTGCATGGGCTGCCATTTCTAGGCAATCAGAACGACACTTAACAGCATGTGCTGGTGCTTCCTTTGTGCTTGATACAGCCATCCAGCTGGTCTGCGGCTGCTGTTACATTGTGGAGCACATATTTGTCAACTAGAAGAGACAATAAGAATTTTGGGCATTAAAATGTAGTGTTGGAACTTTATTAAATTCTGTTCCACTTCTGTAATTGAGCCTGAAACCTCTTTGTCTTTGGCATTCTTTCCAGCTAGAGCTTTGACAGTTCGAAGGAATTCTACTCTGAAATCATTAAAAAAAAAAAAATCAGTTGTTATTTATAGATGATGTAATTGATAAATATTTATAGTGCAACATAATACCACCAAAGTATTCTCATGGAAGAGAAGACTCTTGGGTTTAGAATTAGAGAGCCAGATGCATAGCCTAGAATATTTACTAGCCAGCCCTGGACGGAAGAGTTTGCTTACCTCTGAATCTACCTTATAAGCTAAAGAGAAAAGGGAAAGGCATGTAGATAAGGTCAAAGACTTGGACATGTGTCACAGACCTATTTTGCATTTGGTGTAAAAGGATTTGACTTGAGTATTTATTATTGTTATTGTGAGTGAAGATTGGAGTAAATGTTAGACCATTTTCAAACATTGAAATGGTTTAGTTAGTGTGATTGGTTTAAGATTTTTTAAATCACCGAAGATAAATGGTTTTTGTGGACCTTGTCAAAGAAAAAAGAAAGGAAGATATGATCAAAAAACAGTGACATCCATGGTTTTTATTCCAAGTAGATTGCTCAGGTACAAAATCTCCTTTACCAGCATAAACCTCACAAAGGTTGATACAGATGATTTTACAGTACATAAAACTCTATAAAACTTAGAAACATAAAGCAGGGATATAATTCAAAACAGTGTAATTCTAACTACAAATACATCTACCTATCATATAAGAATGATTCAGACATATATACATGGAATCAGATAACTTTAAATTATTTTAAAGTTTGTTTCTGTATGAGGAACTATATTGATTCTGATTTTTGGCATTTTAAAGGTATATTATACTAATTTATGGGTGTTTTGTTTTGAAAGTTCTAATAACTGGACTTATTGATTGACAATACAAGCACAGATCACCCCGTAGCAACAAAAAAGAAAAGATATTTTACATGTTTGTGTTTGGATCAGGCTTTTAAAGGATTTGTTTTTATATTAAATAGGGAATTTATTACTAAAATATAAAAATTCCTGGTAATTTTCAGTCTGAAGAAAGAAAGCTTATTTTCTGAGAACTTAACTATGTAAATGAATATGACATTTACAAAGTCAAGCAGTCTGATGAACCTAGTAGATTTTGCCTAGTTAAATGAGTATGAAAGGAGAAAGAAATCTGAAATGTAGAGAGAAATATATCCGATAGTAATAATTCTGAAACATATTAGCATGTAATAGTATAAGACACAAAGGATGTGGCCACTAGAAAAGGTGATTAATATATGAGCTAATTGTATTTCCAGAACGTATGTCTCAGGTCAGGATGGTATCAGAAGCTTGCAGAAGGAAAGTAAGGTCTGATGTTTGCTGACTTCACTGTTTTAACTGACAGAGCAAGGGAAGTGACAGAGAAGAAAGCGTAGTGGCCTTGTCAAAAAGTCCTGTTTTAGCCCTGACTAGCTGTCTAACCTTGGGAAAGCTACTGAACTTTTCTGAGTCTCTTTTTTCATCTATACTATGTGGGTAGCTAACAATGCCTTTTTGGCAGGCTTGTTGAAATTTGGTAAATTCTTTACATTATGTGTGTAAAGAATCTAGCAGTGTTTCTTCGGGGCACTGGAAGAAAGATGGCATTCTCATTATTATTGCTGTTAGTATGGATGAGGGATGAGGTGGCTAGCTCCTCTGTTTCTCACTTCTGTGCCTTTTTTCAATGGGGTTTTGATGGTTTTCTTTAGATTAAGCAAGTGCTTAGGTTGCTTAAAGGCCCAATAGGAGAGTGAAATTGATCTGTTTTCTGCTTTATCTTCTAATTTCTACGAAAGAGAAAACCTTTCTATATCAATTAATACCTGTTGTGTGCTCACTGAGAACAAACTAGGTCTTACTTTCCTCTCCCAGAAACCAGACTGACAGAATTGTTGGGCTTTTTTTCTCCTTCTGATCTGTTTCCATTACCTCTCTGATTGGGACTTAGTAAATTAAAGGGTTTAGATGTACTTATAGCTCAGATCCTTGAGCCCATTGCATCAGAGGTCACTTTAGAAACCTTGACCTAGGAGGAAAGAATTTTAAAGGAATCAACCTAAACCTTTTTGAAGAATGTTTTAGAATGAGCCAAAGGTAAGTGCTGAAAATAGACTAGTGAAAATTCACAAGGGTTTTATCTAATTATGTAAAAAGAAATCGTTGGTTCAAATAACAGTAATACTTTAGAGGTATTCAAGGCTTTCTGTTTATGCATCTCTGCTACAGGAGCCAGACTAGTGTGATCTGTTATAGACTTTTGTCAGGAATCGGAACCATACTGCAGGACTCTCTGTCTTAGATCTGGGTGGGATGGTGTTGGGTGGGTAGGCAGGGCAGGGAAAGGCAGTAGAAATATGTTTCATGAGAAAGGAAATAAATTTCAAAAGAAAGGGTAAGTATCCCCTTTCTAATTAATCTTTCTGACCCTTCATAAAAAAAAGGCAGGAGATTCTCTAGTCTTGGAAATAGTTTTGGGGAGAATTAAAAATCTAAACTTAGTGAAGACCAGAGGAGAGGGTGTTTTGGTGTCTTGCAGTGCGGTATATGAATATAGCAACACCTTATCAGCTTTGATGAATCTTGGCCTTTTTGTTTTGAATAAATATTGAATTTGGGTTTTTTTTTATGTTTACAAGTTGAATTTTACGGTGATAGTGTAACTTCTGTGTACTTGGATAAAGTCAGTTTATTCCATTTAACAAGCCCTAGACACTATTGTTTTACTAATCTAATAGCGATCTCTAATACAATAGAAGTTGTACTTTAGGAGGCCATTTTATTTGCTCTGTGATGCTGTATAACTTTAGCAGGTTTTGGACCATTATTTCTTTACATTATCCTGGAATGTCAGTTTAAATCATAATAGATTAAATAACTCTTGACATTTGTATTACAAAAAAATAACCAGGCTTAAGATGAGAACTGGTTATTACTAGTATTGTTGTTGCCTAAACTGTTCTTAAAGGTTATTTTGTTCTCTTAAAAAGTACTTAGAAAAAAAAAAGAAAGAAAGAAAAAAAAAGTACTTAGATGTTAATGCTAACTGAAGGGAGAAATTGATGATAAATATTTGCAGAAAGTAAAAGAATATATAAAAATTTTATCCATATACTTAATTTCATTTCAGTAAGCCTTTAGAGGTTAAGTTACTCTGTGGTAGTGAGTTACATTTACACTTTACTTTTCTGGAACTCATCCAAGAATAAGAATAAAGAGAAGTACTCCTCACCTGCTCTGGTCCCCATATGTGCACCTTCTCATATGAGAGTTCCTGAGGCTGTCATGCGTATAATGATAAACTCATTATCTGGTATCTAGTTTGTAAGTCCGCTGCAGATTAGAAGCAGACAATTTAGAAGTGGAGAAAGGAGCTACAGTGAGAGTACTGAAGTTGACAGGAAGACTATTAAAAACCACGTAAGAACTGAAAATGCCCAACAGTCTAGAACGTCTAACCACCTAGATATCTCGAGGCCATCATATATCAAAAGCAGTGCAGTACTTAATTTAACATTCATAATGATGATTCTGAGGCATCAAAATAATGCTAAATTATTTTTATCCTGTTACCTTTTTTTTTAGTACTTCTAATACTTCTATTAGTAAGACATCTTACATTTGCGTGTTGGTTTTCTATTTACAGAGCACTTTCTCTTGTACTTTTTAATATTCACAGCAACCTAATTAAGTTAGGTGAGGCAGATACTCTTATCCTGATTTTACAGATAAAGATACAGGTCTGGAGAGGTAACTGGAAGAGCCCATTGCCAAATTAAGAGCGAAATCTTTCAACACCAAATGTCTTTACATTACACCAAATTATTTCTGCAGCGAATGATACAAATATCAATCAGCCTTACTTTTCTAGTCTGCTTTATAGTTAAAGCACAATTTTATAAAAAATTGTGATATATTTTACAGTACTTTTTATCCAAAGTTGATTAAAAAAATTTGGCGGGGGATGCTCAATAGAGTGTAACCTAATTATCCAGGAATCCAGGTATGTAGAATGTTCCTGAGATTCTCTTGTATTTTGGCTTTTCTACCCAGTCAAGTCTTTATCATTTTCCCTCTGAAATCTTATTCTGAACCCATTGTCCTTTCCTGTTGTCACTGAGACTTCACTGCTTTCCTGTGTGGCAAGTGTCCTTTTGCCCCATCTCCGTTGTCTCCCAACTGCCCTTTGACTGACTTCATTTTATCACTACTGCCAGATTAATCTTTCTTAAAGACTGCTTTTATTACATTACTTGGCTTTTTAATAACTTTCCTTGGCTTCTTATGGCCTAAAGTATCAAATGCATGTTCTTAATTTTGTCATTCAAGCCCTCTGTTACTGACACCATGTAACATACTTGACCTTCATTTTTATTACTCCCTTGTGTGGCACTTACATACTGGGTATAAGCATTGGAAAAACCAGTAAGTTTTTCCTACTTATTACGTATTTTTCCTATTTCTTTGTAATTATTTCTTTTACTAGTTTTCTTTGACACTTGAGGACATTTTCATTTAGGACATTTGTCTCTTAGAACTCCTCAAGCATTCATACCTGTATCAGCTGCCCTAACTTATGCACCTTATGGTTCCTTGGGCAGCTGTGGTTAGTATTCTTTCAACTGTACTGGATTTTGAATAAGAAATTTTTAGTTGGTCTTAGATCAGGTACTTATACCTTTGTGACTTTACACAAGTCATTGTGGGAGCATTTCAATGGCATTTTAGAAGAATAAGCAAATTTGCAGTGCCTTTAGACTTGAGTGGGGATGAGAAAGGGAAGGCTGTGACAAAAAGGAGATATTGTCTAGCCAAAGGGATATCTATATTTGAAGAAATGCTTTTTAGATTGTGTTAAGACTGGAAAAAATTTTGAGTATATTCATATGTGGAAACAAATGTTCTAGGAAATGAGTAAGATCTGCTTTCCAACTCATAGTACCTTTTCCGATTTTTAGTTTTTCTTCTGTGCAAATGCAACAAGTCTTGAAGAAATCTTGATAAATTTATCTGTTAAACTTACATGCTTTGGAGAATTGAGATACAAGATTATGCTTTTCAACCACTTTGCCCTCCGTTCTGGGCTTAGCAAGGTTCATTTATTTACGTATGCATGTATTTTTTATTTTAGTATTTGCTATGAGCTGAATTGTGTCCCTCCAAAATTTGTATGTTTAATCCATAACCCCTCAGTGTGGTTATCTGGAGAAGGGTTTCTAGGGGATAATTAAGCTTGAATGAGGTCGTATGGGTGGGACCCTAATCCAGTAGGGCTGTGGCCTTGTAAGGAGAAGAAGGCAGACCCCTTTCCCTTTCCCCTCTCCCTGCATGTGAGGACACAGCAAGAAGGGGGCCATCTGAAAGCCAGGAAGAGAGTGCTCACCAGAAACCAAAAATCCCGTGGGGCCCTGATGTTGGACTTCCCAGCCTCTCACACTATGAGAAAATAAATTCACCCAGTCTGTGATGTTTTGTCATGACAGCCTGAGCAGGTTTAGACAGCATTTAATATGTACTCAGTTCTTTGATATTTTCATCCTATGTATTAACTGAAAGGGCCTTTCAGTGTATCTGTAGAAGGGTAGGGTTTCTAAATTTCCAAATAGTGTGTTTTCAGGTGACATTCTCTGATCATTTTCCCTTATCTTTATTCTCCTGGTTGGGTATTAATGCACTTTGAACAGTGATTTTTAAAATATTATTTTGAATTTTTTTCATGAGGTTTCCTTTTAGAGATCTTCCTGCCTCATTGTTTGAGATCCTTTTAATATCTGCAGTGTACCATCTTATGATAAAACAGAGACCTTTGCTTTCCAGGTTTGGTTTTGATAGTGTTTTGATTTCTTTGACTTGCTGAAGCCTGTAAATGTGGAGCCTGAGCACCCCCAGAGAGCAGTTTCTGTGTTGCTTTACAGTGAGTGACACTGGAATTCAAATAGATATGGCTTGGGGCTTCTAAAAAGGCTCTCGTGGCTAAGGTTTTCACTGGTTTTTGATATCCACATGTAAATAAGCTAAGCAGACTGAAATTCAAAAAAATTGATTTTCCATATCTCTGTTTAATTAAAAATGTTTTTTCAGTGATAGTTCTGCACTGGAGAAATAGTATTAAATCTGTTTAGCATAATTTAAAATTACTTTGGAAAGTTCAACAGTTCTGGCAATAAGAAATACTTTTGATAAATCAATCCCATAATAATTATTATGTAGGCGAGTTTATTATTTCATTTAGCCTTTTACATTACTGATGTTCTTTAAAGGGCTGTTCTGACGTAATCTCTCCAGCTAAATCTATTTGCCATACCACAGCTTATAATTGCTTTAGATTGGAAGATTATAATGAATGACCTTATTATTAACCAGTAGCAAATCTGTCTTGTGTTCCTAGCCTTAGTATGGCCTTTACTTATGAATAGTTAAATGATTCAGATGTCAACATTATCACTTTGGTTAGAAACTTACACAGTAACATTTCCTTTTTTTTTTTTATAGTTACGCTCAAGATTTGGCATCTCCAAGCTCTATAATTTTTCAGAAGTAGTAAATTTAATAATGGTATAGTCATGTAATGATCAGAAATTAACTGAATATCTGAAATGGATCTCCCTTTAGATAAGATGGTAAAGATTGTCACCCTCTCCCAATTTTATTATCTTTTGTTAATACAGAAATCCCAGACTATTCAGCTATTTTCCTGGAATCCTCAGACTGGTGAAAAATGGGGAAAGAGTTCTTCCCATCAAAAAATCTTACACAGTCATTGAACTTCTAAATAAATACGACCTAGAAAATTCAAATATCTAAAGATAATACTTGTTTATCTTCCAGTTGGTGTTCCACTTGGCCAGTTTTTCAAATAGTTGTTATAATGTGTGTGCTTCATTTTTGGTCGTACCCTTAAAAGACCTTTACCAAAAAGGCTCATTAACAGGAAAAGTGGCAACAGGGTAAGGAGAACATATGAAAAAGATGAAAATAACGGAACAGAAGATTAAGAATAATAATTGCTCTAGTGAGAAATTTGTACTAGAGAAAGTTTGACAGTGGGGAAAAGAGCCTATGATGTGGTGATGGAAGAGAATTGTTATAAGGTAAGTGCAGGGAAAAGTTGCCAGATAGCTACCTCTGTCTCATATAACCCCAAGGCATCAATCAGTGTGCCGGGCTAAAAGCACAAGGACTAGTTTAGCAGTCTAGTGGCAAGGGAGTGAGAGCAGGTTTTAGTATGACGGTAGGTCTAACCATTTAGAGATACTACATCATTTATAAGTATATTCTTTGTATAGCATTATGTAGTAATTTGAGATGACAGAGAAGTGCTTTATGCTGCTAAGGCAGCTTTTTAATTTTTATTAAGTGAAAAAAACTATGTGAAAAGTCCATTATATAAACTTTTAGTTGATTAGAAATTGAGTGTCACAAATATAACTTACCTCAGTGTGTGATATAACAAAAACACAGTAATATTTTGGAAAGAGCACCACAATCATAAACTTGAAATCTTGACTTAGTTTTGCCTTTAAACTAGCTGTATGACCTTGGATAAATTAATCTCTGCAAGTCTTATTTTCATTATATTTATTTAATATGTTAATAATATCTGAACTATGTACCATATAAGGTGATTAAAACTATAAAGCCCTATAAAAACTTAAGGTCTACAAAAATATTTCCTTGCCCTGAAAAAGTTTACAGCATACAAATAGATACGAAGATGTAGTTGATAAATCTCTTTGTTTTTATTCTTCAGTCTTTATAATATTCCCTAGCACATTTAAAATGTTATCATTTCAAGCATGCTGTGAATTTAAATTACCCTCTTTTTGTACAAAAGCAAATGCTATTACAGTTCTTTCTTAAGTTGTGGTATATTTTATTTTATAGTTTATTTTATTTTTTATTGAGGCAACATTGATTTATAACATTATATAAGTTTCATGTGTAAAACATTGTATTTCTGCTCCTGTATACCCCACATGTGCTCACCACCAAAAATTTATTTTCCATCCGTCATCATACAGTTGATCCTCTTTACCCATTTTGCCCTCACCCCTGATAACCCCCACCCCCCAAACTGCTCTCCGGTAACCACTACTCTTCTCTGTATCTACATATCTGTTTTTGTTTGTTTCGGTTTGTTCATTTATTTTATTTTTTGTTTATTAGGTTTTTTTATGTTCCATACACACATGAGTATGGTATTTGTCTTTTTATTTTCTGACTTATTTCACTTAATGTAATACCCTCAGGGTCTGTCCATGTTACTGCAAATAGCAGTATTTCATCCTTTGTTATGACTCTGTAGTATTCCATAGCATATACACACAGACACACGCACATGCATACACTTTATCCATTCATCTGTCGATGGTTACTTAAGTTGTTTCCATATCCTCGCTATTGTAGATAATACTGAAATGATCATGGGGGTGTAGATATCTTTTTGCATGAGTGTTTACATGACCACTGTAATTTCAAAATAAACATATAATCATTATATATAACAAGACTGTGTCCTGAGATTTAGCAAATTTTTTCACATTTGGTAGGTGCTGAAATGTTTTCTCTTTTCCTAGATGCTAGAAAAGGATGAAGGAGTGGCTTAATTGCATACATTAAAGAAACAGAATAAATTGTGAAAGTTCACAGAAGTAGAGTGGTAGCAAGGTATTTCTCTGTTTGCATTTCTTCTCTGTCAGCATTTCCTTGCTGTTACGTGCTAACTAAACTTGAATGTTAAACAACAGGGATTTTCCAACTTCTTAAGTTCTTGCACTAAATAGTTAATACATTACAAGAAAGTCCATCTTTTGGTCAAAAAGGAAATTTGAATTTTGTTCTTAAATTTCCAACCCCTTAGTTCTACAGAATTCACTGAGACATAAATGCAGAACTGAGTGGAATTTATCTGTTTTATCTGGCATCATCTTGGAATGAAACTATCCTCTATACTGGTGTGATTACCACGGCATGTTTTCATTTCTTAGCCTCCCTCTAAAAAGAAAAGGACCATGTGCCATGTGTATGTTAATAAATTTTTTTAAATGCAATTCAAATATTAAAGATTTCTTATAGGTGTTACATGATCAATCTTGTAAAATTTTGATATTTTTACATAAAGGTTAGCCCTTCCTATGATCAAAATACCCCAGGGCAATAGTATTGGGAGTACTGTTTCAGTGATAAAGATTATAGTGTGGGTAAGTTTCCTACAAGGCCCCATGATGGTAATACCCCTAGATTTTGTCGTTAAAGAAAACTGCTGAGAGGCAATAATTTTTTTTGTATGTGTCCCATTTTCATTAATGCATGGTAATTGATGGAGTTGCAGTGACTTGTAGCAGTAATGAGTTCTAAACATAATAATGCACTCTTTTCTAATAAGTGAGCACTGCTGGGGTTTAAAAGCATACTAAATCAGTTGCTTTAGTATGAATTTATTAGTTTTTTTCAGCATTAGCTTTAATAGTAGTTATTTACATAAGCGTACATCCCATTAACCGCCATCAGGGCTGGAAAACATGCTGAACTGTTCATATTTTCATATAATTATTGAACATAATGGTTTCATTTGCATTTCTAAACAGTGATGTTTCTGTCAGCCTTGGAAATAGTGTCTTTACGCAGTCCCTATTTCACATCCACTTATTTGACATCGTTAAATTTTATGCTAATGTGCTTCCCTAGAATATCATCAGTAGGACAGATGCTTGTGCTTTAATATACAAATCAGGGATGCTTTTCCATCCCCCAAATGGCAAAGGAAGTTTTTAAAATCTGCACTTTTAGATACAGAGTCTGTCTCCATGTAAATAGGTTTACGAAATAAAACTTTCAGGGTTAAATGTCATAATCTGGTTTTCTCTTCAGAATACTTCATTATGAATAGCTATTTACCTGACTAAGGTTAGTTTTGTTGTCTTAAATGAGGAGATGAATCTTAGTAAAGATCTTGTTGCTTATGAATATTTAGAATTATGCTTCTGAAATGCTGATCTTGAGATGCACGATTTTTAGTGCCTTTGAATATCTCAGGCCACAGTGTTAGTTTTCAAAGTATTCCCTATATATTTGTTCCTTTAGTTTCTTAACCTGGATTGTAATATCTCACGGTGGAAGCTGTTATGTTAATGCTCTTGGGATCTAAGCTTTTTGTGTGCTCTTCGAAAATGTTCAGTGTGAAAAAAAATGAGTCACTGGTGGGGGAAGGGTGCAGGATGGGATGCCAAGAGCATGTCAGTGAGGGAGCAGAACTAATACGGAAGGACAGGTTTTATGGAAAAACTCCTTGCCTTTTGGACATCTGTGTGTACTGTCAACTTTTGTTTCTCAGACATTGTGGATGCTTTGGTGAATGCTGTTGGTCAGATGGCTGGAAATTTTTAAACAAGAGCAACCAACTAAAGAATTGTTTGGAGGATTGATTCTTGGGACTACCACTTTTTGTTCATTTTCGTCCCCTTTTTTTCATGTGTTCTTACAGGGCAGAGCAACATTTTACTGTTGACTCTTAGTGGACCTGCAGTACCAGAGCTGACTCTGCAAAGTTCGAAATGCAAGGTTGGCATTCTGGCAAGATAGGCTAAAGAAACAGCTTTAAGAGTTCTTGCCCCAAATTACTTGCTAAAAATATTTTAGAACTGATAGAGCATAAAATTGATGCAGCATAAAAGGATTATTTGCATAGAAATGTTGTTGGGCTTTACAGGTCAGAAAGCACTGAAATTTTTGCAAGGACTTCTGTTCTTTGGGGAATTTCCAGAGAAGAAATATGATAAGAGTTGTGAAGAAACTGCTATAGAGGTAGCTATTCATTTTACCCCAACTTTTTCATGAGTTTTCTGTATTGTCTCTTAAGATAGCCTGAGATTAGTACTTCTCACAAGGATGGGATCCTCTGAACTCTGGTATTGAAAACTGGTCATGCCCCTCTGTCTATGGAAAATGTAGCCTTCACTGTTGCCAGGTAGACATTGTATGTGAAAAATTTTAGAAAGTTCTTAAAATCTAGCCTTACTTATTATAAGCAAGGCAGTGTTTTCAGCTCTCTGTAAAGCTATTTGTGCTTGCATTCTTCAGCAAACAACTTTTTTTGGTGGGGTATGGTTTATGTATTTTCTCTTTTATGACTGAGGGAAGACAATTACCACCACCCTTTTAGAGGTGGTGAGAGTACTTAGAAATAAATGTCAAGCACTGAGAGGTGCCTGAGTGACACCTGTTCTGCAAAGCTGCAGGGACTCTTTGGCATCCACTGTGTTGCAGCTGTTTAAGCAACTTTAATGTAGGGTACTTGATTTTTCAATGCATATATTTTATTTATTTTTCCATCATTAGCTAGGAAGTAATTCGTCTTAGAATTCTGTAGCCTGAGATATTTACAAATGTATATCTATTACTCTTTTGTCAGCTATATGATTAGTGCTAGTATTTGAGGACATAGGAGGAGCCTAGGGAATACTTGATAATTAATACTTTATTTAATTAAAACATTTTAATTAATTTTTTCCTGATTTAAAAAATAATACATGCATATTATGGAATATTTCATTCTTGAAATCATCAGTATGTGGCACATTCATATTTTCCTAGTTCATTTATTCATCACTTGAGTAGCTAGATGGAAGCAAGCAGGTCCAATTTGACATTACAATGAAATTCAGATCTCTTGCCTTTAATTTTCTTTTATTATATTTTATTTATATTTTCAATTATATTTTATTTAAGATAAACTATTAAACATCTGTTTTAAACTCAACAGAAAAGTCAGCCAGAAGATGTTTAATGGTATATGTTTATAGAATACTTGCCAGTTCAATTGTGTATTTGCGGAAGTTTGCAGCTCAGTTTTACGGTTATGTCTAGGTGGCGAGGAGGACCCAAAAGAATGAGAAATCTGAAATTGATGTGATTTTAAGGGAAATGCTGGGAAAAGAAAATTTCCATGGAGCTTATTTAGTGCTCAGAACACCTGTGCTTTGCTAAGCCAGGTAGTTAAATACAGCTCTGTAATGGGTGTAAGTAACTCTTTAAACTTCAGATTCCTTTTCTGAAATATTAGGATAATAATAGCATTTACTTTGAAGAGTTGTTCTGAGGATTAACTGAAATAATTCACGTTAAATGCTTTGTAACCACATTAGAATCACTAAAAAAAGAGGAAAAAAAAGTTATTTTTGTCTGTCATTGACTTCCCAGAAGCAGGCAAAGCTAAAGTGACTCTGGCTTGCTTTCCTCACTTTCCTGTCATCTAGTCCCTTGCGACTCCAGGCGCACTCCGTGGATTTGTAATGTCAGCATCACCAGCAATACCTGGGAGCTTGTTAGAAATGTAGAATCTTAGAACTCATGCCAGATTTTATTTTTTTAGAATCTGCATTTTAACAAGATCCTTGTACAGTAAAGCAATGTTTGTACTAATTTCTTGCAGTAAGGAATTTTGAGTGTAAGAGATCTGAGCAGTGGAGAAATATAATTACTCTCTTTTCTAAGTTCTCCCTTCCCGATTTTTGGGCTTTGGGTAGTGAAGGGATGTGTACGTGAGAGGAGTGTATCTATTAGCATGTAGTCTGCTGCTGTTAGGTGTTTATTCTACAGGTATCAGATGTGTGCCATGAGGCTTCTTTATGCATATTGACTTTCCATCTACTTGTTTTATCAGTTACTGAGAAAGGGAGATAGAAATCTCTGAGTATAGCTGTGGATTTATCTCTTTCTCTTTGAAATGTCAGATTTTGCTTCACGTATTTTGAAGACCTGTTTTCAGGTGCACAGAAGTTTAAGATTGCTGCCTCCTCCTGATGAATTGGTCCCTGTATCATTATGAAATGATCTTCTTTATTCCTGGTAATATTCTTTGCTCTTAAATCTACACTGGCTAATATTTATTGGCCTTCTTTTGATTAATGTTATCATGGTATGTATTTTTGTATCCTTTAGCTTTTAACCTATTTGTGTCTTTATATTTAAAGCACATGATTCATAGCCAGCATGTAGGTGAGTCTTGCTTTTTAATCCAATATGACATCTATACCTTTTATTATGATATTTAGACCATTTACATTTTGTGATTCTTGATAAGTTGGTTTTGAGTTTATCATTTTGCAATTTGTCTCACTTGATCTTTGTTCCTTGTTTTCCTTTTTTCTGGCTTCTTTTGGATTGACTTAAAATTTTTGAAAATCTGCTTTGTTGGCTTATTAGTGATCACTTTGTTCTTTTTGGTATCTAACGGTTGCTGTAAGGTATTCATATTCACCTAACTAGTAACAGTCAACCTTCCTTCCAGTAATGGATTGTACCACTTTGGCTACCTTACAATACTGTAATACCATTTCTCACTCCCTGATCTTTGTGCAGTTGTCAAGATAAATTTTAATGTTATATCAATACCTTATTATTATCTTTGCTGAACAATCAGTTATCTTTAAAGAAGTTTAAATAGTAAGAAAAACCTCATATGTATTTACCCGTGTAGCTACCTCTGCAAGTGTTCTTCATGTAGTCCATACGTCTCTTACCACGTCCTTCCGTCCGACAGACTTCCATTAACAATTATTGTTAGTATGAATTCTTTGTCTTTGAATGTATGAAAAAGTCTTTATTTTTCCTTCATTTTGAAGTGTTTTCCCTTCAGTTCTTTAAAAATGTTGCTCAACTGTCATTTCTACCAATGAGCAGTGGTTACCCTTTGTCTTACTGACCACCTTCCTTTTTGCCTCCAGGCACAGTTCATTCACTGTCTCCCTGATCTGCAAACTACTGTGTAATATCTTACCATTGCTGATAAGCACTCATCTGTGTTTTTTGGGGGCCTGATACTTCATTACTTTTTATCAGTTGATAGTACTTCATTGTATGGATGTGCCACTGTTTGTTAATCTACTCATTTATTAAAGGATATCTTAGTTGCTTCTGTTTTTTTGGCAATTCTGAATAAAGCTGTTATAAACATTCACATTCAAGTTTTTGTGTGGACATAAGTTCTCGGATCCATTATGTAATACCTAAGAGAATGATTGCTGGGTTGACTGGTAAACTGTGTTTAGATTTATAAGATACTAACAAATTCTCTCTCAAAATGGCTGCACCATTTTGCTTTCCCACCAGCAATGAATTGGAGTTCCTGTTGCTCTGCATTCTCACCAGCAGTTGTTATTTTCAGTGTTTTGGACCTAAGCCATTCAAATAGGTATGCCGTGATAGCTCAGTGTGGTTTTTAATTTGCCTTTCCTTAATGACATTTGATTTTGATCATCTCTTCATATGCTAACTGGCCACCTGCCTATGTTCTTTGGTGAGGTGTTTGTTAGTATCTTTTGCCTGCTTTTAAGTTGGATTGTTTGTTTTGTTATTGTTGAGTTTTAAGAATTTTATATACTTTCTGGATACAAGACTCTTACCAGGTTTCTGATTTGCAAATATTTTCTCTCAGTCTTTGACTTGTTTTTCCATTCCCTTCACAGTGTCTTTAGCAGCGCAAAAGTTTTTAATTTTGACAAAATCCAGTTTTATCATTTTTTTCTTTTATCAATCATATTCTTGATGTTGTATCTAAAAGCTTGTCACCAAACCCAAGGTTATGCCCATTTTCTCTCTATATGTTCTTTAAAAAGTTTTATCATGTTGTATTTTACACTTAGGTCTGTAATCAATTTTGAGTTGCTTTTGTAAGGTGTGAAATCTCTGTCTTGGTTGAGTTTTTTATTCACTTTTTCCAGAACCATTTGTTAAGGAGACTGTCTTCTTATTCATGAATTACCTTTGTCCCTTTGTAAAAAATTAGTCAACTATATTTGTGTCAGTCTGTTTCTAAGCTCTCTTTCTGTTCTATTGATTTATGTGTCTATTCTTAAACCAATTCACTCTGTCTTGATCACTGTAGCTTTACAGTAAGTATTTAAATCCTATAATACAAGTCCTCCAACTGTGCTCTTCCTTTTCAGAATCGTTTTTGGCTATTCTGATTCCTTTTTTATCAATATCAGTTTAGAATCAGCTTGTTGATGTCTACAAAAAGCTTATTGGAGTTTTGATTGGGGTTGAGTTGAATGAATGTATCAAACGGAGACAATCTGCATCTTAACAGTATTGAATCTTCTAATTCATGAACATGGTACATCTTTCAATTCATTTAGATCTTTTTTATTTCTTCTGTGAGTGTTTTCTAGTTTTCCACTTACAGATTTTCACGTATTTTGTTAACCTTTACCTAAGTAATTTAAAAATATTAGTTGGTGTTAACTTTTTTAAAAATTTCAGATTTTAATTTTTCATTGCTGATATAAAGGAACAAAGTTGACTTTAAATGTGCTGATCTTCTGTCCTGTGACTGCTAAACTTACTTATTAGTTTTTTGAAGTTTGTTGTAGAATTCTTTGAAATTTTTTTACTTGAGTGATCATGTTGTCTGAAAGTAGACAGTTTTAGTTCTTCCTATCTAACCTCTATGCTTTTTATTTCTTTTTCTTATCTTATTGCACTAAGTAGAACTTCCAATATGATTTCAAATAAAAGTGGTGCTAAAGGACATTATTGCCCTGTTCTAGATCTTAATGGGAAGGCATTTAGTTTCTCACCATTAATTATGATTTTTAACTGTAGGTTTTACATGGATATCTTTTATTAGGTTAAAGAAGTTTACTTCTATTGCTAGTTTGCTGATAGTTCTTATCACAAATAAATGTTGAATTTTGTCAAAAGCTTTTTGTATCAGTTGATGTGATCATATAATTTTGCTTATTTACCATATTAATATGGTGAGTTACAATGGTTGACTTTTAAGTGTTGAACCAGCTTTGCATTCTTGGGCTGAACCCCACTTTGTCTGATGTATTATAGTTTTATATATTGCTAGATTTTATTAGTATTTTGTTAAAGATTTTCACTTGATGAGAGATACTGGTCTATGATTTTCTTTTCTTGTAATGTCATTATATGGTTTTGTATCAGGGTAATACTGGCCTTAAAGAATGAATTGGGAATCATTTCAACTCTAATAATAAGGGATTTTTATGAACAACTTTATGCATATAAATTTGACAGCTTACATGAGTGAGAGACTTCTTAAACAGACTACCAAAGCTCACTCTGTAAGAAACAGATAATGAATAGTTCTATATCTATTTTTAAAAACCAATTTATAGTTTAAAACTCTTATAGAACATCCTTCTAAAATCCTATTAATTAAATAAGACAAGAAAAGGAAATAAAGGGTATACATATTGAGAAAGAAGAAATAAAGCTGTCTTTGTTCACAGATGACATGATTATCTCTGTCTGAAATTCTAAAGGATCAACTAAAATAACTCCTGGATCCTAATAAGCAATTATTAGCAAGGTTGCAAAATACAAGATTAATGTACAAAAGCCTGTTGCTTTCCTGTACAGCAGCAATGAACAATTGAATTTGAAATTAAAAACATAACATCATTTACATTCACAGCCAAGGAGGGCAAGGGAGAGAGAGACAGAAATACATTCCTAGGTATAAGTCTAACAAAATATGTACAAGATCTGTATGAGAAAAACTGTACAACTCTGATGAGCAAAAACAAAGAAGAATTAAATAAGTAGAGAGAGAGTCTATGTTTGGATATGAAGGCTTAACATTTTGAAGATGTCAGTTCTTCCCAACTTGATCTATAGAGTCAATGTAATCTCAGTCAAAACCCCAGCAGGTGATTTTGTGGATATTGACAAACTGATTCTAGCATTCATACGAAAAGGTACAAAGACCTGGAAAAGCAAACACAATATCGAAGAAGAACAAAGTTGAAAGGCTGATGCTACCGACCTTCAAGACTTACTATCAGAGTGTGGCAGTGAAGAGAATGTGGTGTTGGCAATAGACAAATAGATCGATGAAACTGAAAAGACAACCCAGAAATAGACCCACACTAATATAGTGAGCTGATCTTTGATGAAGGAGCAAAGAAAATTCACTGGGGAAAAGATTTTTTTCAACAAATGGTGCTGAAACAATTAGCCATCCACATGCAAAGAAATGAATCTAGATACAGACTACATCTTTCATGAAAATTAGCTGCAAATGGGTTGCAGACTTAAATATAAAATGCAAAACAACAGAACTTCTAAAAGATAGGAGAAAATCTATGTAACCATGGGTTTGGTGATAAATTTTAAGATAGAACACCAAAAGCACAATCCATGAAAGAAAAATTAATAAGTGGGAATCTGTTACAATTAAAAACTTCTCTGTGAAAAGACATTGTCAAGAGAATGAAAAGACAAGCCATAGACTGGGAGAAAATCATTGCAAAACACATTATCTGATAAAGGACTTAAATCCAGAATGTACAAAGAACTCTTAAAACTCAATAGTAAGAAAACTAACAACCCAATTTTAAATATGGGCAAAGGATAGGAACAGACACCTCACCAAAGGAGACGTGTTGGCAAATAAGCATGTAAAAAGGTGCTCAGTGTTATATGTCATGAGGGAACTCCAAGTTTAAACAATAAGGAGTTACTACTGCACACCTATTAGAATGGCTAAAATTTAAAACACTGACAACAGCAAATGCTGATGAGGATGTGGAGCAACAGGAACTCTTGTTCTGCTGGTGGGATTGCAAAGTGGTACAGCCACCTTGGAAGAAAATTTGTCAGTTTCTTACAAAGCTAAAGATAGTCTTAAAATATGATTCAACAGTCATACTCTTTGCTATTTCTCCAAATGAAAACTTACATCCACAAAACCTACACACAGATTTTTATAGCAGCTTTATTCATAATTGCCAAAACTTGAAAGCAACAAGATGTTCTTCAATAGGTGAATGAATAAACAAATTGTGGTATATCCATTCAATGGAATATTATTCAGTGATATAAGAAATGAGTTAGCAGGCCACAAAAAGACATGGAGGAACTTTAAATACATATTGCTCAGTGATAGAAGTCAATCTGAAAAGGCTACATTTTGTATATTTCAAATATATGAGTTCTAAGACAAAACTATAGTAGCGGCCAGGGACTCGGGGTGGGGGAAGGGAAAGAAGGATGAATAGTTGGAGCACAGGGGATTTTTAGGGCAGTGAAACTACTCTGTATGATATTGCAATAGTGGATACATGACATTATACAGTTGTCAAATCCCATATAACTGTACAACACCAAGAGTAAACCCTCATGTAAACTATTAATTTTAGTTAGAAATTTCATATCAAGATTTATTAATCAAATGTAACAAGTGTATCACACTAATGCAATGTGTTAATAATAGGGGAAGCTTTCCAGGGGTGCTATATAGGAACTCTGTTCTTTCTGCTCAATTTTTCTGTTAACTTAAAATTGCTCTAAAAGATAAAGTCTATTAATTAAGGGGGAAATAAAACTTGTCATAAAGAAAATTTCAAGCCCAGATGGCTTTACTGGTGAATGTTGCCAAGCACATAAGGAAGAATTACTACTAGTATCTGTCGGTGACCCCCACTGTCACACTGTGACCGTGTGTAACCAAAATCATAAAGTGGTCATTTCATAATTCTTAAGTTGTTTAGTTTGATTTAGGAGGAGAGGTGGTGCAAGATTAAAATAGTGATAGGTGATTGTAGTGTTGGAGTAAAAGTGAAACATATTTAACATTTATTGTACTTGGTTTCAGAATGCTTCTAATCTCTTTTTTCCCCTTGTACATACTGGTACCTTGGAGAGACAAGGACCCAGGAGAAGACCCAGGTAGTTTTTGGAGAAGTTAAATAAGTTTTGGATGTGTTTAGTTTGACTTGCACGTAGGTCTTTCAGAACATGTCCATTTACCAAAGTAGTAAATAGAAGTGTGCCTGTAAGGCTCATGTGAAAAGTCAGAGTCGTATGTATATCATTGGCAGAAGTGAAAATAAGAATAATCTTAATTGATCTCTCTCTTCTCTCTCTTATTTAGTATGTAGACATATATTTTGCAAACAGTTTTCAAGTGCCAGCTATGTACTAGGCACTGTCTGATGCATTGTGTGGAGGAAACAAACAAGATACTTGTAATGTGGTATTATTAAGGCTATGATAGAGATATTTGCAGAATGAGATTTCTGAGAGCAGAGGAGAGGCTAGGGATTAAGGAAGACTTTTCAGAGGAATTGACTCTTGTTCTGAATCTTAAAGCACAGAGGAACGAATCAGGTAGAGGAGGCCAAGGAGAGAATGTCAGACTAAAGGAAAAGCATGTGAAAAAGCATCAAGATATAAAGCAGCATCGCATCATTCAGAGGACAGTATCGGCAGATACTTCCAGTATCACACCTCTTAACCAGCTTTGCAGTTGTTTGTCCTAATGAGCAATACATTTCTTACTACAAAGTGTTTACTTATTCTTTTTGTGGCATCAGTGCCTTGCAGTGTTTAATACATAACAGATCCTGAGTAAATATTTCTTAAAAGAATGACCACAATATGATAAATAGTACTTTTGGGGGGAGAAGGGGCATAAGCGGTTGTGGGAGTTGATAGGACAAGGAAGACTTTGTATAAAATAATCATAGAGTTGGGGCTTGAAAGATGAATAGAAAATTATCATGCCAGCAGGTAAGTAAGGGATAAAGAAAAGAACATTCTGGACAGAGGGATATATGCCAAGATATAGAGATGTAGAGAGCCTAGAGCTGCCCCGTTTAATATGGTAGCCACTAGCTACATGTGACACTTTAAATCTAAGTTATAATTGAATAAAATAAAAAACTCAGTTCCTTAGTCACCACGTCATATTTTAAGTTCGCAGTTGCCCACGTGTGACTGGTACCGTGCAGAACGGATATAGAACATTTACGTCATCACTGAAAGTTCTACTGGACAGTGCTGTCATAATGCGTTTGGGAGACGTCAGGAGTTTGATTTACTGAAAGTACAGGCTGCAGTAGTGAGACGGAAGTTGCAAAGGCAGTGTGGAAGGAAATGATGCTGGAAGGGTAAGCTTAGTCCAAACCACTGGCAAAGGTATTGAACTTACCCTGTGAGATATCATCTGGGGGCGGGGTTGAGGGGTGTTTGATTTTGATATTGAAGATAGGCCCTGCTGAATTGATCTGGTTGGTGTTTTAAAAGAATCTTTGTGGCAGCGAGACAAAAGACAGATGGAAAGGGTAGAGTTAGTGTTCAGAAGCTTACTATGTAATAGAGCAGTAGTCCAGGTGGGAGAGATGCTAAAGCCTGAGCTAAATCAGAGGTCATGAGGATAGAAAGGGGGAGACAGACGGACAGCTATTCAGAGATAGAATAGGTATAATGATTTGTTGTGGAGCTAACAGAATCTAGATGACTCTGATTTCTCGATCGGGCATATACATAGATGGGATAGGACACACAAGGGGAAAAGCAGGTTTTAAAAAGAGAAAAAGGTTGTAACTTTCATTTTGACCACATTAGCTTTGAAGATAGGCTCAATCTAATTAAGATAAGAGTCTGGAGTTGAGAATAAAATTCAGACCAGATAGTACTTCTGGGAGTCAGAGTATAATTGACTTTTGAAGCTTTGAGTTTGGACGAGATTGCCCAGGAAGAATATGTAGCATGAAGAGGGGCAAAAGCCATAGGCAGATCCTAACATGTATTAGGTGTGAAAAGATAGGGTCTTAGAAAGAATGAGAAGGAACAGCTAGAGACAAAGGAATGGTGTTAATGAAGAGTTGTGTCAAAAGGAGCTGAAGGAAGGTAGCACTTCAGGTGAGTTACTTACCCTGAGAAGTCACATGAGAGGACCATGAAGTATATGTTGGATTTGTTGAACAAGCAGTCACTGGGGACCTTTAGGAACTTAGTATGCTGAACTACCCAGTGAATTCAGATCTTCTTCTGAGGTGTATTTGTAAAGGGTCGTTGGGAGTGACAGAACTCAAGTCATGTAAATTACCCTCACTTCATCTGTAAGATGATAATGCACCATGCAATTTTTATTATTATAAAGATCAAGTGAGGGAGTAAGAGAAAGTATTTTGTAAACTCTATAGTTTCTTTTTTTTAGGTTTACAGAACTATGATTACTTTTAGGTGAAATCTGTATTAAGAAAATGGGAGAGGGAAAGCCAGGAGACACAAAGACATGTCTTGGTAGAATATTTGAGACTCTAAGGGACCAATTGGAATTGTATGAACAGTGGAGGTATGAGCCAAGAAAGAGTAGAGCTGGGCTGAGCGAGGAAGAGGAATGGAATATTTGTGTTTACCAGACCATTTGGTTGAATACCTTCTTCCTGGGCAGATCTAGAATACACTAAACAAGCTTGGAGCCTTTTTAATTCCGTGCAAACAGATCACTCTTCCTTAGATGTGTTCCTAGTTACATGAGTTACAATTGAGCCTGCTTGAAAAGAAATGGATTCTGATATACTTCTTACAAATGATTTCTTTGAAATGGTTAGTTTTGAACGTCATATTCATTTCATCTGGTTTTCTTCTCCTCTGTCTTCACCCCTTTGATTTCTTCTTCCTTTAAGAGTTCCCTGAACCTTTTATCTCTCACTGTTGTTTTAATTGTTGTCTGAAACTCTCAGCTTTTGTAGCTCTTGAGTGCAGGTCTTCTGGGTGTGGGGTTTCCTAGGCATTGTCACATTCATTTTATCTTAAGGTGAACTCCGTGCTCGGGGGTTCAGTTTCTCGGGGGGCTAACTGATTGGATGAAGGACAGATTATCTGGGAAATGAGAAATTAGTTATAGCCTAACCAAGAATAATTTGAAATTCTTATTTTAACTTATCTGGTTATCATGCTTGCTTTGGCCTCTAGAGATGTAAATTCTGGCGGCATCTAGCAGGTGGCAGCACGAGGCAGCTGTTATTGACAGGAAAGAGGAACACCAGTTTCACTCTTTTCCTTTTCTTCTTTCCGTCCTACTCACCCTTTACCCTGAAGGGAGAAGGAGGGAGACAGGGAGACAGACAGACGGACTCTAGTTGCACAGTGATGAGATACCAAGTCCTGGTCCACGTTCCTCCAATCAAAGCATACCCCGGATCATCTTGGCTTCTTTCCTAAAGTTAACTTTATTTGGATGCTGGGCTGAATTGTTTACTCAGCTGTGACACTTTAAGTGTGTGTGTGTGTATGGTTTTTTTTTAGTAGAATTTGGCTGAAAAGTGGGCCAGAGGTTCTTTGTCCTTAAGAGAGTGAAATCTCAGCTAAAAACAGGTGCTTATCTGACCATTTTATATTCACCCCATATTAAACAATAGCTTAAGTATAAATTAGTCAAATGGGGGAGAAGAAACATCTCTTATAGAAGAATTTCAAATAATAAATGTAGATGCCCTCCCTTTCAGAAGGTGGAGCTTAATTTCCAACCTCTACTCCTGAGGTATGATCACTTACTTGTGCTCAAAGAATAGAATATGAAGGGGAAAGTAATAGCCTTACAGTGGAGAAGCCCAGCAGACACTGCCTTAACCAGGTGCCCTGGGTTAGTATCACCAGCATCTTGTGGATGTCAGATACCCCGTGTGACGTGATGAGAATAGTACTTCGTCTCTGTGGTATTCTTTTCGATAACCCGACTCTAACCATGAGGAAAACATCAGATAAGCTCAAATTGGAGACTGGCCAGTATTCCTCAAAATCATCAAGGTCACAGAAGACAAGGGAAGACTGAGAAATTGTCACAGACTACAGGAAACCGAAGAGATGTGATAACTCTATGTACCCTAAATAGGACTGTGGGACGGAAAAAGGACATTAAGGGAAAAATTAGTGAGATCTGAATAAAATCTGGAGTTTAGTTAACAGTAATGTAACAAGGTTGGATTCTTCGGTGTGACAAATACACTGTGATAATACAAGATATCAAAAATAGGGGAAACTGTGTGAGAGGTGTATGGGAACTCTCTGTATCTTGGCAATTTTTCTGTAAATCCAAAATTATTCTAAAATGAAAAACTTATTAAAATGAATTAATCATAATCTCTCACTGTGAGAGAATTGTTGTCTGAAGACTATGCCTGCTGTGAACCGAGACGATTTAGAACTAGTGATAACTTTTTCCTTGATATTATTATGTTCACTGTCCTTTAAGGGAGAGAAGTGGTTTCGAATGGGAGTGTCCTTGTAAGAACAAGTATGTGCAATTCAGCACCCAGACATATTCATACAGTACATTTAAAGTCCAGATTTTCTGTTGCCCAGAAGTATCTATCTCATTTAGAAAGAATTTTGGTGGTAGTAGTCAGGGTGTGTTGGTTATTGTTGTTTATGGTAACTTAATGGCGTGGAGATCAAGATCTTGACCAAAACAGAATGAATGGTATAATGATTAAGAGTATGGGCCCTGGTGTCACGCTGCTGGGACTTGAACCCTGATTCCACAGAGATTCTAACTGTGATCCTGAGCAATTTGCTTAATTAACTTCTTTGTATCTCAGCTTCTTCATCTGTACAATAAGATAATAAATGTACATCACAGGGTTTTTGTGACATTTAGAACAGTTTCTGACATGTAATAAGTGTTCAGTGTTAGTTATTCCTGTTGTCTTATTTGTAATTATCAAGTCACAAGTGTGAAATAATGCTGCTATTGTGATATGCTTTTTTTCAATGCTTTGAAATGTTTTTTTTTTACCTACTGTCTTCAAAATTTTCCCTGTGGCTTTTATTTTCAGCAGTTTGACTATGATGTGTCTGGGGAGAGGTGAGTATGTATGTGTTTGTGTGTGTGTTTATCCTGCTTGGAGTTCTTTGAGCTTCCTTTGTCTGTGGTTTGTTGTGTTTCATTAAATTTGCAAGTTCTTGGCCATTCATTCTCTCTCCAGACATTCCTTCCATCCTCTTCTCTCTCCTCTTTCTGGGGTTCTAGTTATACATGTTTGATATAGTACTAAGGATGCTCTGTTCTTTTTATCTTCTTTGTGTTTCATTTTGGATAAATTTCTGCTGCCTGACTTCCAAGTTGAATGTTTCCTGTGCTGTATCCAGTCTGCTGATTAAGCCATCAAAGGAATTCTTTATTTTTTATTTAGTATCTGACATTGTGTGTTAAAGAACAGCAGAGGCTGAAGTAAATAGTATTTATGCTCAGAAATGGCACCTGTCTCCTCTATAGGCAGGTAGTTAACATGCAGTTTGGGTCATTCCCGTCAATTGTTGAATTGGACTCATACTTCCTTGTTTCTGTAGTTCTCCTCGGTGCACCAGACTTGAAGTTTCTCTTGTGGCGGGCTGCTGCTTCCTTGTGCGAAGTGAGAAAGATGTGGAGAGTGGATGTATAGACTCTTGTGTCTGGTGCTCCCTAGGAAGTGTACGCTGTCACATTAGCCCACACTCAGCCTTTATTAAATTTTGTTATAATTTTTCAGGTGTTTTTTCTTATCTGCCTTTTATGATGACCACTGTTCCTCTGAGTTCTGTGTCCTGTCTCCTTAGAGGCTTGTCACCCTTTGGAATTCAGTTCACCTGATTGTTTTGTGACCTGAACTCTGATGGGTCCCCCAAATTTCTGCAGGTTATCTGGCTGTTTCTCCTTGTTAGTGTGGGAGCAGCCTTCTTTTGAGACTTTCTACATTCTAAGCAGAGTGGACCTCCCTTCTAATCATGGTATACCTTTTGTACAAAAGTTAAATAGTTCTAAGAAGAAATACTTCACATACAGAACGGCCTTTTCTTAACTTTGAATCTACTAGTAGTAGTAGGTTTTAGAATAATAGCAATGCTGAAATGAGTGGGTAGGCGCGTATTGTTTAATAGGCATTTTGAGTACCACTGAGAGATGTTCGTGTGCTGTGTAACAAAATTAGTTGTACATCAGGATGCTTTGATTCTGTGGTGTTAGAAGAATGAACCTCCTACTATACTCTGAACTCAGTTATGGAATCCACTTTATAATTTGTCTTCTATGGATTAAATCAGATCAAAGCAATGGCTGCTCATTTTTACCTTAATTATTCTTCTAGCTTAAACAGAGAATGAATAAAAAGTATGCCATTTGAAATTAATCTGAAATACTATGGTATAGCTTCAGTGCTGTAACAATTCTACGTAACTCCATAGCAACTCACAATAATTGCAAGTATCAAATGTACAAAGCTTTTCTTTCCAAAGTTAGGGCCCTACACTTTGCCACAGTTACCAGTTTTTGCTACCTCATAATTTCTTTATGTCCTTCAGTACATTTCCCCATTGGTTGCATATACTCCAAAATCAAGGCAGTCACTAAGACTGTCATGTGGATTTTTCTCCCTTTTGCCCAACATGAGTCCAGTGAGAAAGAAAAAAAAAAAAAAAAACCACAATCAGGCTAAAACCTCATGATGAAGTCTTTGGCTAGGACTTGGATTTATAAAGACAGTTCAAGGCATCCTGACCTTTCTCTTTGCATCCTTGCAGGTAGTAACAGGACTTCTGGTTCTAGTTGGCCTCACTCTTGAGGTGTAGCTTAGCCTGACCACATATTTGAAGATTTGTTTTTCTCTGACTTTCAGAATTGTGAAATATTCGTTTATTCTCTAGGTTTTATTTTAAACTAGAAATAAACAGTTATTTGCTATTTTGCAGTGTTTTTTGCTGTTCTTTGCTTTAGGGAATCTATGCTATGATGTCAAATTTTGAACATGACCAAGCGTAATTATTTTCTTTCTTTTAATTTTACCTTGATTAGTTTTAACATGTAACAGTTTACTCATACTTATATATTCTAGAAGAATGGTTCTTTGTTCATTAGAATTTCACCTTGCATATTATATTACACAGAAAGTGTGATGTATAATTTAAGAAAATCAGTTATAAAAGATTTAAACCATACGCGCTTAAATGTAGTGGCCCTTTCCCTACTTTCTGTTTGTGATATAACTTAGTCTGTCAGTTTATTTTACATCTTCAAGGGAGCATAGAGGAAAATACATGTAATATGAACCAAAGAAGGAAGTTTTATTGAAAGTAAGCTTCTGATGATGCTCCTTGTTTCTATGGCACAGGCCATATTCGACATCTCAGTGACCACAAACGTCTGCAAGAGTCAATCTTTCGATTTACATTAGAAGAAGTTTGAGATTTCATTTAAGTATTTCATTTACTGTAATTACCTAAAACCCTGAAAGGGAAATTAGTAAGTGTGGAAAAGCAGCTCCTTGGCATATTTGGAGGCGTTTATTCTGAGGTGAGAAGCAAAGGAACAAAACTGAGGTGCTCCATCTTGTATGCTTTTTGCTTGCAGAAAGCTTAAAAGTGTTAATGATTTTGGGACTGGTTTCAAATTCTGCTTTTTAATTAGTGCATAAAAATGATGAAAGTGTGTTCACTCTTAGATTTTCAGCACTCTGGTATATATGTTTATGTCTGCACTAGGTGTTTTTATGCCTTTTCATAAATCTTTTTACCTCAGAAGGACAGACTTCTAGACTTCAATGTAGGGCAGAAACTCAGTCAAAAATTGAGGGTACAAGAATAAGAAAGAAAAACAAAGCAGAGTTTCTTGGCCAGTTTTGTTAATTTTCTAGAGGGGAAATTAGGTTAAAGATAAATTGGGTCTTTTCTTTGTTTTTTGAGTCTTTGCAAGATTTTCCTAATCTCTGTGTTTCAGTCATTCAGTTTGATAGCACTTTTGATTGGAGTCCCAATTTTACCCTTCTCTGCCACTGATAGTCATGTTTCTTCCCGGAAGTAAGAGATCATTCCACTACCATGATGATTAGTGATGTTGAGCACCTCTTTGTGTGCCTGTTTGCCATTTGTATGTCTTCTTTGTAAGAAGATCTGTTTAGGTTCTTTGCCATTTTTTAATTGGGTTATTTGGGTTTTTTCTATTACTCAATAGTAATATTGCACGAGTTCTTGTGTATTTTGGATATTAACCCTATATCAGATACGTGGTTTGCAAATATTTTCTCCCACCTCACAGACTGCCTTTTCATTTTGTTGATGGTTTCCTTTGCTGTGCAGAAGCTTTTTAGTTTGTTGTGGTCTCATATTTTTGTTTTTGCTTTTGTTGCCTTTGCTTTTGGTGTCAAATTCAGAACTCATTGCTAAGACCAATGCCAGGAAGCTTATGCTTGTATTTCCTTCTTGGATTTTTATGGTTTCAGGCCTTACATTCAAGTCTTTAATCCATTTTGAGTTGCTTTTTGAATATGGTGTAAGATAGTGGTCCAGTCTGACTCTTTCACATGTGGCTGTCCAGTTTTCCCAACACTATTTATGGAAGAGACTATCCTTTTCTTGGGGTATATTCTTGGCTCCTTTGTCATAAATTAATTGACCATAAATGCACGGGCTAATTTCTGGGAGCTCTATTCTGTTCCATTGATCGATGTGTCTGTTTTAATGCCAGTACCATACTGTATTGATTGTTACACCTTTGTAATATAGTTTGGAATCAGGGCGCATGATTCTTCTCCAGCTTTGCTCTTCTTTCTCAAGGTTGTTTTGGCTATTTGGGGTCTTCTGTAGTTATTCTAGTACTGTATACGATGGCATTGGAAGTTGAATAGGACTTGCACTGAATCTGTAGATCACTTTGGATAGTATGGACATTTTAACAATATTAATTCTTCCAATCCATGAAATGGAATACTTTCCATTTATTTGTGTCTTCATTTTTTTCAGTGTCTTATAATTTTCAGTGTACAGATTTGTCCCCACCTTCATTAAAATTATTTCTTAAGCATTTTATTCTTATTAATACTATGGTAAATGCAGTTATTTTTCTTAATTTCTCTTTTTTAATCAAAATGTAGTTGATTTACAATGCTGTGTTGATTTCTGGTGTATGGCATAGTGATTCAGATATGCACACACATATATATTCTTTTTCATTGTAAGTTGTTATAAGATATCGAATATAGTTCCCTGTGCTATGCAGGATGACTTGTTTATCTGTTTTATATATACTCATCTCAAACTCCTTTAATTTCTTTTTTTTTTGATTGTTTGTGATGTATAGAAATAAATAGAATTGATTTTTGTACATTGATTTTTATTGAATTTGTTTATTAGTTCTTAGAGTTTTTTGGTGGAGTCTTCAGGCTTTTCTATATATGATATCATGTCATCTGCAAATAGAGAATTTTATTTCTTCCTTTCTGATTTGGATGCCTTTTACAGTCAGCTCCTGTTATCCATGGGAGATTGGTTCCAGAACCACTACGGATACCATGGATGCTCAAGTCCCTTATATAAAATGGTATAATAAAGTCAACCCTGTGTCCTCAGATACAGAACCCATGGATAATAGAAGGCCAATTGTATTTTTCTTGCCTAATTGTTCTGGCTAGCACTTCTAGTGGAAACAAATTTTTTTATTTAATAAATCGGTGAAAGTAACAAGGGTAAAGCTTGGGGAAACTAAAACTATATGTCATTGCAATATGATAAAATAAGATCTGTAGTAACTGTGTGCTTTTATTTAAATATTAGTCCAAGTTAGTTTTCAAAGGGCTAATCGCTCTCAAAAACAGTGATCTTATTGACCACTTCTTGCTGGAGGTCAAGTGATTCTCACTCATCATTTCTTCCAACTGTTTCTTACAAAACCCCTGGGAAGCTGCAGCCATAGTTTTTCTAGTTATCAGCTAGGCTATTGCAGGGCTTGAAACTAGAGCCCGTAGGTCATATCCAGGCTACTGCCTCGTTTTGTAAATTAGGCTTTTTTGAAACATGCTTACTTGGTTATGCATTGTCTATGGCTGCTTTTGCACCACAAGGCAGAGTTGTTCAGTTGCGGGAGACCATGTGGTCCGCAAAATGTAAAATACTATCTGGACTTTTAGGAAAAGTTTGCCAAAGGTTGGGTGGAAATCCACCCTAAGTAAGATCTCTAGGTCCAAACAGGTCTCCCTTTTCTGTCTTAGTCTCTCTTGTTGTACTTTTATTACCCAGCACAGTTGTTTATTTTGTTTTTCCTCTCTTGCCGATTCTGATCTTTAACACTACTTATATCCAGAATTCCAGCATTTCAGTTCAGGAATTTGTAGCCTTATCTTTCTGAGGAAAGCAAAACATTGTCGTTCTACCAGTGAATTAGGAAGAAATTTATTTATTTTTTTGTTTTACTTGTACACTTTTGTTTGTTTTTAACATTTATTGGTCATTCTGTTTGCCTGAGCATACATACTTTCTTCCTCACTGCGTTTTTCTTTATTCTGTTTTCCTATTCCCTTTTCCCTTTCTCCACTCCCCCAGACCTGAAGCAGATTTGGAGTTCCTTTGGTGTAAGCCTTTCAGTTTATATCTTAAGGAAAAGAGCATCTCCCCACTTGTGAACAGCTGCCCAGATAATTCCATCTTTGCCATCCCTGATAGCATATGACCATCTGATGCCTATGTTATCTGGAGCCACGTAGTTGGTTAGTTGGGATTTTGGTTTTGGTTTGGTTTTGTTATGAACTTGTAAAGAACAGATCAAGGAGAGAAGAAAACTTGCAACTAGGAGATTAATAAGTGCTGGAGCTCTAATGCACGGTATGGTGAATATAGACAACAATATTGTATTATAATTATCAAACTTGCTGAGAGAATAGATCTTAATTATTCCCATCACAAAAAAGATATGATAATTATGTGACATGATAGAGGCACTAACTATCTACAGTGCAATCATATTGCAATATATAAATGTATCAAATTAACATGTTTTTGTACACCTTACACTTATACAGTGTAATATATCAAATATATTTGATTTTAAAAAAAAACATACACACGCACAAAATAGGGAGAGAGAAGGCTGTATCCCTCAGCACCTTGCAGCTCCTCGTCCTACTGAAGCAGCCAGGCTAGGCTGTGTCAAGTGTATACTCTGTGTGTGCCTTTTTGGAGGTTAGGGAAGATAACGTCTGAGAACAGGGGACATTTTACCAGAGAATTGCTGGGAACTTGGCACTTAAAATTATATGGCAATGTGTATGTATTAATGAACTTTACGCCGGTTTTCAGTAAGAATCTGTGATAAATGGTCCTATCACACCAAATCTTATAAAGGGACCATTACTAAACCTTTTCTTCTGTAGGTTTTAATTCATTGTAACCAGGACACTTGGTTTAGTGCTTTTATATACAATTGGGGAAGAAGCATTAACTCTTTGTGGTTTTTTAGAATGTTTATCTAGTTAATAAATACGTTTATTTTATTTATGTTTGTTTATTGTCCAATTAATGAAATATGTCCTAGATACTACATAAGCATGAGTTGCTAGGGTTTTTATTACCCATTTGTCTGCTGTTTTGCATGTATAAGTGAAAAAGCATGTTTTATATTTTGTATATACTTAAATTTGAAACCCTGCCTTTTTAGGAATTAATATTTAGTCATATTTAATCACTTTTATCCCAGACATCTTTCATGGCTTTTCTATCCATTCTTATCCATTGTGATCCATGCGGACTGTGTTCTAACGAGGTTAGACAGAGGAACAAAGTGGCAGCACATTTTTTTGTAAATAAGCATTCCAGTTAATTCACTGTAAAAGAGCTATACTTTGGTGGCTTTTCTTAACTCTACAGAAGTGCAAAATAGGCAGAGATGAAGCCTGGGACTTCGTCTTAGCAGTTTAGCCCAGTGCTTCTCAGGCTCCAGCAGTCCCCTGCACAGCTGGAGAAAATGCAGACTGACCCCTGTCCGGGGAGGGCCCTAGGATTTTGCATTTCTTAGAAGCTCCCAGGTGATACCAGTGCTGTTGTTGATGGCCTACACTTAGACTTTCCTACTAGACAGTAAGTTTTTCTTTATTTATAGCAGGTTGATAATGCGGAAGGTTAAACCCATTGTAGACAAACTGCTAATGTTAAAGTATGCCCTGATCAGGAAGGTATGCAGTTGACAAAGCTTGCTGTCATTGTGAAGCATTAGGTATAAGCCAGAATAGTAACTAAGTGAAGAACTATGAATTCCTGGAGGTTTTACTGACTTCCCTTGTATCTGAATGCAATACTGGTATTTTTCAGAAAAATGGAAAACCTTTAAGAAACTGCCTTTATCATTGATTGGCGAGAACAGCTCTGTGGACTCATGTTCCCTTGAACCCCAGTCTCTCTCCTTCATGGATTGCTCATTTTTCTTATGCAGCTTTTTGGCTAATTCAGGTTTTGAGTGACATATGAACATAAAACAGGTAGTAATGCTGACTGTTTTTTGAGTCAGTTGGACCTGTTCTCACCTCGGACTTCTTCTGGAAAGTATTTGGTTGTTAAATCACAGCAGAGGCACAAATCATTTGATACGATTGACAGCTTGAATGGGAAAAAGTGGTAGTGTGTGTATATACATGTATATAATTTTGTATTATGTATATATATTTTTCCCTCTTTAATTCTTATAAACGTCCATAACTGAGGAGAGAGCCTTTCTAAAAGGAGATAGAAAATGAACACATAAAACACATTTTTTTAAGCTTACAAAATTTAGGTAATTTATTAATACTATTGTCATATACACAAATACAGTAAAGACAGACATTTTTACTATTTATTGTACAGTTAGTTCTGCTATAAGGAGACATATGTGTTCATAAAACTCACAGTATGCAAAATCATGTCCCCAAAAGCCCACTTCACTTACGGGAAAAACGGGTTTAGTGGCACAACATTCAAAAATCTCATCAGTGAAGCATGTTTTCAAAAAGAATCTAATAAAAATGATAGTGTAGTTTTACACATATTAAATAATTAAATGCATAAATACTACAATAAATATGATACTTTACCTTGGAAATACCTGAAATATGCTGGTGATGGACATTGAAAGGGTTGCAGCTTGTGAGTTGTTTGTGGTAGACGAGTTACTGAGATTGGATGGAAAGTTTTCACACCAGATGTAGGTGGTTGTGGCGTGCAACACAGGGTGAACCACCTTAGCTGGTAGATATTTGAGGTGTGAGGCATGTAGATGTGCTTTTGTGTGTTCCTACTGGGTTTGGGTCAGCTGAGTGTCATTTTCTGCATGCACTGAATGTTTCTCATGGGTGAGACTCCCGTTGTGCTCAGATTATTTTCAAATACATCAAATGCACTGAAACAAATCTGTGTTTTCAAAACTGACAGTGTATAAAATTTCACTCTCCTGGAGAAATGACTTTTTATTTTATTGCAATTCAGCTGCACAGGCACCAGGGGGAGTAGTAGGTTCACATTTCACAGCGGCACTGACCAGTGCTGTTCTCAGTTTTGCAGCTGCACATATGGTAGATTATTATCATTTTACGGTTACAGTTATAAGCAATTTGGTAGAAAATGACAGCTAAATTGTGCAGTGTTACTTTTATTTGTTTTAATTTTGTAATCTAAATATATATATTTTAATGAGGAAACAAAAGGCAGAATGATTTTTAGTTGTAGGAGTAACCCTGCCTGTGGCTTAGCTGTGTGCCACCCAGTGGAGCTAGCATTTCATTTTTAGTTGATCTCTTGTGTGTGATAGTGAAACATACAGCTGAGAGGTTATCCTGGGTTATTCTGGGGAGTGAATGTTTTTAGCTACATTATCATGACACTTACTACTTATTAAAAGGGAGATTTTGCTGGCAATTGGATTGAAAGATACATAAATTCAAAAAATCCTCTACCATTTCCTAGAAACATAGAACATTCCCAGATTTTATTCCCGAAGGCATCCCTAGAAATGATGCCAAAGCAAATTTACTTCCCTGAGCCCTATTAGAATTTGGTATAGCATTATGTAGAGTGCTCACTGGTTACAGGCATCATGGCCCATTGGCATCTATAAATAAAACCTGTTTTTGAAATGAAGGAATGGGCCAGGGAAAAAATGTGCACAGTGCCTACCTTGTTTGTTTGAGACTTGTCTATTCAAAGGGAGTGTCAGATAATTGGTACCTAATACTTGTGTGAAGGTCACTGTAATCCATTTCTGAACACATCTCTACTGTAAAGTAATAGATTTGCCTTGAGTAAAGGCACATTTTGTTCATAGCATTTATTTAAGTATACAACTTTTGTTATTAAGTCTTCTTTAGGCATTTCCTTGGCTTGCTCAGCATTAATACCTGTCGATACCCATATGGTGATCACCGTATCTTAAAACAGTCTGTCATTTCTATGTGGTCTCCATATTCAGAGTCATGACCTGAACTGAGGGGTAGATACATACAACCTGCTTGATCATTGAAAATCTTAAATTCAATGAAGTAATGTAGTGCATGGAATCTTTGTTCCATTAGTACAAATAGGTCATATTAGTGATTTTACCAGGGTGAGAAGTTTTTTAGCATTTTTCATTGCTTTCAAGTCATTTTAAAACAATTGTTGCACAAGTGGTATAGATGAAACTAGAAAACAATTCATCTGGGGATTGGAAAACTGAATACTACTGTAATCTAATTGATGCCAGTTGGAGACAAAGGAGAAATTTTATTTTGATGGATAACATAGTCCTTAATTTTATTCAGTGTGACTTCTTTTGTTGTATATAGGCATCTTAACCTAATTCATTTGTATTACAGCATATGTCATTTTGGATTCACTTCAAAGGGTAATCAAGTCAGGAACTGATCATGCAGTATTTTTCTCTAGTAAAGTAAATTTCATGTTTCTTTCAAATGAAACTGATATGTATTAGTGCTTTATAATAAAATGACATAACTCAGCAACAGTTCAACATGATTCAACATACAACAAAGGAGCAATAAGTAAGAAAAAAGCAGGATGGACCAGTAACTCAGAAACCAGAAAAGGAGATCCTTTGAAGAGGGAGAAAGTGTCCAGCAAGGAGGATAAAATCAGGTTGTTAAATTTAACAATTAATAGATTAGAGGATATTTGTCAAGAATACAGTGTAAATAAAGTGACAGGACAGGAAAACATTATTTTGGGTCAAAAATTAAATTGGACATGAGAAATAGAGATAATGAATATAGATTAATTTTACAGAGTTTTGGTAACAATGGAGAGGAGGGAGAGATGTTGGCTGCTCAAGAACAAGGTATTATTTGAGGAGAATGTTTCTTAGGATACACTTAGTTGAAGGCTGAGATCATGGGAAAGATAGAATAATTCATAGGACATTATCTGAATGGTAAATAAGAGGGTGAAGTCAGGAGCACAGATGGAGAAGTTTGTCTTAGAAAACATTCATTCATTCACTTACTCATTCACTAACATTTATTGAATGACAAGACCTGCGGGAACGATATGTTGAAACGGAAGTTGGGGATATTTAACAAGGTCATGCTGGCCATTGCTTTTTTCAGTGAAATAGGATGTGCTTAAAAATGCATAAATTTTTTGCTTCCAGATGCATTTGCTAAAGATATTTCCATTCCATTTTAAATCTTTTTAAATCCACATCAGACATTGTTATAATTTGTATGTTTCAACTGCCAAACATAATTTAGAAAATTTAAGAGGGGAAGTAAAGTCTGCTCATCCATATTTGTATTCTTTCTGTTCCTTCTTCCTTCCTTTATCATTTCCTTCCTATTTAGAGAATCTTTAGCCATTCTTTTAGAACAGATAGAAAACTCTTAGTTGTCCCTCACCTGAGAATTTATTGATTTCTCCTGCATTTCTGAAGGATATTTTTGCTGGATATTAGAATTCTAGAGTTGATAGTTCTTTTCTTTCAGCACTTGAACAATGTGCTGTTTCCTTCCAACCTTCCTGTATTGTGATGAAAATCCATTGTCATTCAGCTTTTTCCTTCTTTAAATAAGGTATTACTTCTCTGTTGCTTTTAAGATTTTTCTTCATCTTTAATTTTCAGAAGTTTGATTTATAAGGTATCTTGGCATGGATTTCTTTACATTTATCCTGTTTGGGTTTCACTCAGCTTCTTGACTATAGGTTTATGTTTCTTGCCCACTTTGGGGAATTTTCAGGTGCTAGTTCTTCATACATTTTTCCAATTCCACCTTCTTTCTGCTCTCTTTCTGGGACTCCAGTGACATGAGTGCTAGATCTTCTATTATAGTCCCATAGGTTCCTGAGGCTCTGCTCATTTTCTTTTTCAGTTTGTTTTCTCTGTGATGTTCATATTGGATAATGTGTATTGTTTCATCTTCAGCTTCACTTAATTTTCTCCTGTGTCCTCTCCATTCTATTGTTAGGCCCATTCAGTAAGCTTTTTATTCTGGTGATTGTATTTTTCAGTTCTTAAATTTCCATTTGATTGTTCTTTATACTTCCTGTTTTTTTTTGTTTGTTTGTTTTTGGTTTTTTTTGTTTTTTTGTTTTTTTGGTTTTTTTTTGCTGAGACTTGCCACCTTCTCTCCATCTTTTAGAGTCTTCCTATGTTTGTTTTGTGGATGATGTCTGGGGCTTTTAACTGTCCTTAGTGAGAGGAATAGGGAAAATTATATTTGTTCCATCTTGTCTGGAACCAGAAATCCCATTGTACTTATTTTACTTTTTTCTTGAATTTTTTTTTTCTTTCTACTAACATTGATTCAATTTTCTGTATATATCCTGTTATATTTAAATGTGTTACCTTAGTCCATCAGATATTTTCCCTCCCAGTGCAGAATGGGTGAATTGATTTAGCTAAGAATGATTTTTAAAAAACAAAAAATCACCACTAGACAGAGTCTATATATATAAAGTTTCTGCCTTCTAGTTGAATTGCTTAAAGCAGTCTAAGAGGAGCATAGAAATCATTGGCCAATCTGTTCATTACTTTTGAATTTTATTGTAGATTCGGTTCTCTATTGTTAAGCATATACAGATTAAAAACCTAGGTCTCAGGAATTGTCCTTTTAAATGTGGCCTCTTGAATTAATTTATTTAGTGGTCAATTTTGTTAAAAAATAGTAAGGCAAAACCTAACTCCTTGATTTTAATGATGCTGTAAAACTTTTCTCCTTGTGTATTTTGGGCTATTTATCTATAATTTTTACTGAGTGGATGGTCAAGCAAATAATCTGGTTCTTTACCAGTTTTTAAAATACCAATTCTGCTAAACAGGCCACATAAGCTCACTTATATTTAAGGAACCAGTGAAATGAAGTTGTTCATAATTTGTTTTATTACCTTCAGCCTTTGCAGCATTTGCTGAGTTTAAATAATAAACCTGCACGTAGACGTTACTTAATTTTTCTCTTTGCAATAATTAACATTTGTGAGCAGTAGCTTAGTCATTTTCAAAGAGGGAAGAAATGAGATTCCTACTACTTTTTACAATTTAACCTTAAAATGTTAGATGTGATTCCATTCTATGAGAATTCTCCTTTTTCACTCTAGTTATGAACACTTTTATGGAAACTGTTTGATTTTTTTGCTTAGAATTATTACATTGATCATATTTTCATACTACATTAAAAAGTGCATGCAACTCTGGTGAGAATGTGGTTTCCCAAGGCCATAGCTAATGGTCTGCAGCGTTGAACTGAATTTGGAAATTATACTGTAAACTTAGGCTTAAAAAGTGTGCTTGGGCAAGGTAGAGGATGGATATCTACTTGAAAGTAGAAGAGAGAAAATTTGGTTGTTTATTTTTTCCTGTGGACTCTTCCCCAATATAAATTTTCAAGCCCCACAGGTAATACTGGCTAATTGTTAGGCCTCCGGTAATCAGCCACAACAGAAATGTTATACTGCTCTGAAAATGTAGAGTGCTCCTTTCTTCTGAAGAAGAAAATGGGTTATTTCGCATCTCACATTTTATTTGCCGTATGCTTCTTTCCAAAACAAAGAGTCGACTGAAAGGGAGAAGAAACAGTGTCATGTTGTTAGGATGGATTACAGGGAGGAAGCATAGGCATCCAATAATGTATTAAAGTTCAGCATAAAGGGGGAGGATGGGCTTCCGCTGATACGGAGGAGGGGCAGGCTTCAGAGATGATGTGCACACTCAAAGTGTGGTCCCTGGACCAGCAATCAGTGTTGCTCAGAAGCTTGTTAGAAACGTAGACTCTTAGGCCCTGCCTCAGAGCTAGTGAATCGGTGTCTGCTGTCTAACCGGATTCACGGGTGACTGCTGTGTACAGTACTTTCTAGGACTTGATTCCAAACCCCAGCTTACTGGCAGATTAACTAACCTTCCATAAGTTGTTAACCATTCTCTGCTGTAAATATATTTGTAAAAGGACTAATAATTTTACAGTAATTATAATTAATATAAATTATACTAATAATTATACTTCATTTTTTTTCTTTTGATGAGAGTTAAATATGATAGTATCTTTAAAGCACTTAGAAGTGCCCCACCCTCAAGTAGAGGTTATACTGAGCCGTCTTCAGATACCATAATTCAGGTACCTATTCCTGGTGATGAGCATTTAATTATTCAGTGGCTGATGGTAGTATCTGGCTCTTATGAAAGAACTGTAATGGGGAACTGAAGATGGGAGAGATGACAGCACAAAACTGATAAGAGCTGCAAGATGAAGTCTATGACGAAAGCGTAATGCCCCTGGAGTACTCAGTCTGGAAGAGAAATGATTAAGGGGCCTCTTACACTCATTTTACATTTCCACTCAGAAATGGATGGTCTTACATAGCATAGACACTTCAAGTAGACAAGGAGAAGCACGTGAAGGGAGTGAGACATCGTATATGCTGATACTGATAGGTCATGAAGGCTTTTGATTTAATGGCAAGAACAAAGCTTCTTCTTGAAGACAGGGAGCAGAATGAGATGACTTCTTTCACAGGAGCTTTTAGCCTGCTCCTCGTGGCTGGAGCTAGAAGGCCCTAGCTCTGCTTCACAAAGCATTATACACATAGCTCACTGGCCTTTCAGAATCTAGAGAGCTCAGTGTGCAGATCACTGTCAGTGGTCTGCATTGTTAGGACTTTACCCTTTTTGAAATTTGAAATTTTCAAGAGTTAATCATGGTTATTTACTGCAGTTCGCCTTTTAAAGTAACTTCTGTTAAGGGGAAGGGTGTGATAACAGCCTTTTCTTCTACAATTCTAGGCGAGTTCCTGTAACTCAGAAAAGGCTGTATTGATTTAAAGCAGCCTTCTAAATGGAGAAAATACTTCTCCTTTGGATCTAGTTGAAGCAGGGAACCTTTACACAAAAGGTACATTTTTAAGCAAGTTAGAAGCAAGCGAAAATGCACGACTTTCGTTAGAAATGCTTTGGCAGCCTTGTCTTTAACATCTACCATGAATGCTTCAAAATGTCTGTCCTTAGAGTGTTATGTAGAAAGGAAACTAACATAAAGAAATCAAAGTTATCCTCAACTTGGAACATTGATAGCCTGCTTTTTAGGATATCTGCATGTGAGCTTTTAAATGAGTGTCCTTACCTTTAAAGCTGGAGAGGTGAACTTTGGGTCTCTACTGTGTAGCTGGTTTGCTGAAAAACTTCAGGGTCCAATGAGCTGAGCAAATGTAAAGCACCTCAGTTCAGAGTCTTTCTGCCCCATCTTGTTCTGTGACTCTGCAAGACATAAAATAGAAACTATAATGCTTTGAAAACTCTAACAAAGCTAGTGAAGTACTCTAGTTAGAGATCTTGCCATGGCTCATGTATTTGCTGCTGTTGTTCAGACGGAATGAGTAGGGTCCAGAAGAAAGTGGGCAAGCATTTGACTCTTCTGTGCGTTTATAACTGTCCAGAGCATTGAGTTTTCCCATTTGACTTGGATATTTGTTCCCCTCCCTAACAGGTTACTATCATCAGAAAATTGGAAAACACTGTGGCCTTGCACTGCATTTGCCATAAATTTCTCTTAATTAAATGGAAAATTTCAGACTTGTATCAGTGAGTTGTACTCCAGCAGAGATCACAACTTAATAAGAGGGTGTAAATATTCATATGAAGTTCTTGTCTAGCTCTGCTAATCAATTCATCTTGGTATCAGTTTTTCTTTTCCAACAATCCATTTTCAACTGCATATATTGTCACTGAGTGCCAAACTAGATGTATAATTTGGACCTCAGTGTTTATCTCAGAAAATACATACTTTTTTTTTTCAAAAAAGGGGAAAAAAGGAAATGATTGTGTGATAAGAAATATAACATGGCCAGAAACCAGATTTGCTTCAAGAGAGGAAAATCTTGTGAGGTTAGAGCAATTTAAAATTTTTAATGAATTGATATTTTTAGGTGTCGTCTTGGCTAAAGACCACATAGCCTGTCTTTGGTTTGTTTCAATTCCAAACCCAAAGCTAACTTGAAGTTCAGTAGGCAGTCCTTTTTCTCTCATTCCGTTATTCATCCCTCTAACATTTTTAAAATGTCTGTTGTATAGTAGAGAGATACCAAGATTAATCTTCTGTGATTTTGGAAACACACTGGCTACTTCAGATGATAGTAGTATATGATCAAATAATGTTAACTATATGCTATTTACTATAATAAGGGTGCTTAACTCTGCCTGGAGGTCAAAGTTAAGAGGAAGAGATGGCATAAAAGCTACGTTTGAAAGGATAAGTTAGGAATTTTGTAGGACTGGGAGCAAATGCAAAACATTTTAAGTAGAATACACGGCGTATGCTGTCTTTATATATTAAATGGTATGTAGGTGTTCAGAGTGAAGGGGGTACCTGCCATAGTAAAAAAAAATCTTGGAGTTTTATGTCCCCCTGGGAGTCTTGTGACTAATGGATTGCACTGGAGTGAGGGCCACATAGTGAGCTGTTTTTACCTCAGGGTGGCCCTGAGTAAAACTGCTCTTTCATGTGCATGAGCTTCTCTTTGATGTGAAAATAGCTTAACTTTCATCTATCAAAACCGTGGGGGGAATGGTGAGCAGCTAAATAATGTCAAACCTGTGTTCCAGCAAAGGTCACCACAGCCCCCTCAACTCAGTCTTCAGCTGGCATGGCCTCTGCAGCACTGGGCACAGTTGACTACATCTTTTTATTGATTCCTCTTCTCTGCCTGCCCTTTACATGTCATTGTCACACCGGCCTTCTCTCAGTTTGAACATTTCTTTTTCCAAGAGGCTTTCCCTGGTTCCTCAGTTATTTGGGGCCTCTTAGGAGAGCATGACTGTTCTGAGGACTACATTAATGTTCTTGCCAGTATTTTCATCATTTGTTACCTTACGTACATGTTCGATTACCTGCCCTCCCTGCTGGACGGTAAGCTCCCTGCAGGAGGCAATGTTGGTCTCGTTCATCATTGTATGTCTAGCATCCAGCATAGTCTTGGGTGTTAACCTACTCAATAAATATTTTTCAATAAATATATGTTGAACACCTATTATGTAGGCTTAAGAATTCAGCAGTAAACAAAACAAATATTCCTGTCCACGTGGAGCTAATCTGTTGAGTGAATGAAAGAATGAACAAACGAACAAAACTAAACACTTCCCTGGACAGCATTACACACTCTCAGGTCTTCATCCACTGCATGTGAAGTGATTAACTCCCAAAGCTCTATTTCTGCTTAGACTTCTTCTCTGAACTCCAGGCTCAGGGATCCAGGTGTCCCAATTGGCCATCTCAATTAGGTGTTCCCCAAGCATCTCCAACTCAGTGTGTCTAACTTTCATTCTGCATTCCCTGTCTTGGTAACTGAAACTGTGCATCATACAACAGGTCATATATCTTGCCACTCAATTCATAAGTTGATGTCGTCTTAAATTTCCCTCTTCAACCCAGTCACCCCCTAATTCTTACCACTATTACTTCAGTTCAGGCCCCTCTCACCTCTTGATCTAGACTGTTTAGACATTTGCTTTCATTCTATCTTTAAGCCCTTGAATCCATGCTTCACATTCCTACCAAGGGTATCTTTATAAAATGCAAATTGACTGTAAGACATCAATGGGTTACATAGAAATAAAATCCAGACAACTTAGTGTAACATTCAAAATCTGGCCCCTGCTTGTCTCTGCAGCCTCTCCACTCACCCTCTCTGCTCAAGACCTGTTGACCATCCATGCTGTCCTATTGGCAGTTCCTTTATGTGCTCATGGGTTTCACTTCTCCACGCCTTTGCTCCTGACGACCTTTCAGCCAAGGCTACTCCCCACCCTTCCTACCCTGTGCATCTGTAAACTCCTCTTCCAGAATTCATTTCCAGGTCACATCTTCTCTGAAGCCTTTTCTAACTTCTCCTTAATGTGGTCAAAGTGACCGCTTTCCCTCATTTAAAAAAAATCTCGATTCTACTTTTTAAATGTCTCTCCTGGAACATATGATCCTTATTTGTTTAAATCTTTTTCTCTAAGCCCATGATGTCTTTTTTATCTTAGCTTTATTTAGATGTATTTGGCAGTATAACATGGTGTAGGTGTACACGTGATGATTTGAAATATGTATATATTGTGAAATGATTGCCATGATAAGGTTAGTTAACATATCTAATACCTCATACAGTGCGCGCGCGCGTGTGTGTGTTGAGAACATTTAAGATATACTTTCTTAGCAACTTCCCACTGTGCAATACAGTGTTGTTAGCTCTAGTCACCATGTTGTACATTACATTCCCCAAAGCTTATTCATCTTAAAACTGGGTGTTTGTGTACTTTGACCACCCTCACCCAGTTCCCCTACTCTCCGCAGCCATTGACAACCACCAGTCTACTCTGTTTCTGTGAGTTCAGTTTTTTTAGATTCCACATAAAAGTGAGATCATGCAGTATTTGTCTTTCCCTGTCTGATTTATTTCACTTAGCTTAATGCCCTCAAATTTTCATCCATGTTACTGAAAATGGGAAGATTTCCTTCTTTTTTAAGACTGAATAATATAGCATTGTATATACATAAATGTGTGTGTGTGTGTGTGTGTGTGTATATATATATATATATATATATATATATATATATATATATATAATGTTTAAAAAAATCCATCTGTTGACAGACATTTAGGTTGTTTCCGTGTCTTGGCTGTTGTAGACAATGCTACAGTGAACATGAGGGTGTAGATAGCTCTTCAAGACAGTGACTTCGCTTCCTTTGGATATATACCCGGAAGTGGAGTTGCTGGATTATATTTTTAATTTTTTGAGGAACCTCCATACTATTTTCCCAGTGGCTGCACCAATTTACATTCCCACCAACAGTTTATAAGGCTTCCCTTTCCTCCACATCCTCTCCAGCACCTGTTCTCGCTTGTCCCCTTGATGTAAAAAATCTATTGAATGTGTGCCTTGTGCTCTGCACTGTACTGAATTCTTTCCATTTGTTACTTCATTCACATTCACAGTTCCTTGTGAAGTGAGGTAGATACTATTATTCCCAGATGAGGGTGTCAGAGGAGAAGTTTCTCGTCCAAGTTACATCATTACTAAGTACCAGAATTAAGATGTCAGCCAAGGATGGATGACACCTAAGTCCGCGCTTTTACTTAACTCTGCGTTACTGCCTCTGCTAAATGACCGGAAGGCACCGTGGCAGGCTGTTTTTATATGATGGCCTTTTGCTCTCCTGGATGTGCCTATTCTTGGCTCAGAAGACAGGTTCCAGCTAGTGTGTCATCAGATCATACTAGCAGTTTGTCACCGGACTTAATGACCATGGATACGTGGTATTGTAGAAAGCTCTTAGGAGTCTGACCTGATACTTAGGTCTCTGCTTTTACCGTGGTAGCTTACAGTAGGAATAGGAAGACAAAAAGAGACTGAATAACAGTAGAGGGAAGGAAACACAAAGGACACGATAAAAAGCACAAACAAAAAAAGTTTTTTTGTGATTTTTTATTATGACAGTTTTTAAGTATGTAGAAAAGTGGACAGAGTCGTGCAGTGAACTATCATATACCTGCTACCTCGAGTCCACAGTTGTTGACATTATGTGATTTGCTTTGCCTCCTCATGTAATTATATATAAATCTATGTACATTTTTGTTTTATTTATATTCTAAATTTATGTAAATAAATTTATTTACTTAACATAACATTTATTTTGCTTATTTTTTCCACCACTTTAAAGTGGCAGGTGTCATATGTTACCTCTAAATACTTCACACTCATTTCATAAGAATAAGAACATTTGTCTTCATAAACCACATTATGATACCTAAGAAAATAAGCAATAATATCAACTGTTATCAGGTCTGTATTCCAGTTTCCCTAATTGTCCCAAGATTGTCTTTTAGAGCTAATTTTTCCCCCGAGCCAGGATCCAGTCTGATTCCTGGGCTGCGTTTGGCTGTGTCTTTGATCTCTTCATCTAGAATAGAGCTCCCCACTCTTTTCCCTCATGCCTTGACTTTTTGAAGAGGTCAGATCAAGTGCTTTGCAAAATTTCCTATATTGTGAATTTGTTAGATTGTTTCCTTGTGGTATAATTTGACTTGTTCCTTTATTTCTTCTAATTCTTGTGAAATAGATTTACAGATTTGATTAGATTCAGGTAAAACGTACTTGGGAAGAATATTTCTTAGATGATGTTGGCTACTTCAGACATTAGGAGGTACTTAATTTCTGTTTTTGCACTCTTAGTAATCCTGATTTACTTTGTTTAGATGATGACTACCAGATTTTACCATTTAAAGGTATATTTTCTTCTTTGCTGAAAATAAGTAGTCTTGGCACCTTATGAATATCTTGCTTTTTTATATTTTATTGGTTTTAATATCAATGATCTTTGCCTGAATTAGTTATTACATTGGGGATTATTAAATGGTCATTTTTAAAATTTGACCATTCCTTCTAAATAATTAGCATTCTTCCATAAAAAAGGACTTCAATTTTTTCTCCTTTCACTCTTCTTTTGAAGTATCACTATGAACCTCTGGATTTTTATTTATTTAATTTGCTATTAATTAGAGTCATTCTTTTTGATGCGCAGATTGCCCCAAATTTGGCTGAGAGTCCCCTGCAGAGTTGCTCCTATTCCTTTTGACAAGCCCTCATCTCTCTGCCTTTAAACACTTTCTTGCCTTAAAATAACAAGTTTCAAGGTCACATTGTACTTCCCTACCCCAGAATGGGAATCAGCCGTTTTCTTGGTTCCAAAAAAACCATGTTCTTTAAAAAATTAATTATTCTCCCCTTTTCTTCTCTCGTGGAGACCTTTCTTCATTTCATCCTGTATTAGATCAGGATTTACTTAGTGAACTACCAGATCTAAGTACCCCAGATACCCGAGGCAAGGGTGGGATGAGGTGATGGGAGTGGTCTCTGCTCCACCAGAGGAATCCTTCCAGTTTAAGACAATCACTTAGTGCTTGAGTAGCTCACCAACAGTATATCCTGTCTCCTGATCCTTCTCCTCCCACCCCTGATGTTTCCCTCACACAGTTTTCTTTCTTCTCCCTATTCATTCTGCTTCCAGCTTTAGTTTTATTTTTCTATATAATGCATTTTGGAGTTAAGGCTTTAAGCTTTGAAAATGACCATTTCCAGCAGCCCATTTCGGATAACTAATTTGATGTTTAGGTTTTGATATGATCGTGCTTAATATTAATTTATACTTACGTTACCTTCTGAAGCTTCCTTTGATGGGGTCGTGATGGCCACTGTTTCTCCCAGTTCTGGAACGGTGCTTGGGCAGGCCGGCCGTGTGCTAAGGTCCCAGCATGGCTGGTGCACACCTTCCCTGAGGTTCAGCCTCCTACAGCTGTTGCGTTCTTTTCTGTCAGTTGGCCAGGACCGAGTTAAATATGTCTCCTTCCTCACTGTACTCCCTCCCCTAAATCCATTAAGAAGGCATTTTAACCACATTTTCCTAACATAAATCTCTCTCTCCAGATGGAGGTTTGAAGTCTCATTGTGCTAGGAAGGAAGGAAAATTACTGTTTTGCATGTACATATATTTTGGATTTTACAGGAAAGGGGAGGGCATTTCAAAATCTGGTGAATCAATACAGATATAAAAAATTGATAAAGATAGGACGGCCTGTTTTTATATTCTGCCACATAGCATGTGTTTAATGAATTTGCCTATAATTTGTCTTCAAATGCTGACATTTAACTCTTAGGCTGTATAATTGTGCTGGCTTTTTCAAGAATAAAATTCATATTCTGTGTCCAGGCTAATATGTTCACCCACTATAAACATTACTGCCTATGGTAACAGCTAGAATAAGAAATTCTTTTTATGTACATCATAGCTGGCAGAGACTCTTGGGACCGTCACAAATCATTCTTGTCTTTTGGAGCTTGCTGAGAAAAAGCGTGGAAATGTAAAACTAACCCGGTCTGATATAGATTGACTTTGAAAAACACATTAGCTTATTTAGACCACTGTTCATTGTTTTATCATTGTTGTTTTTAAGGTACAGAGTATTAAACAAGCTCTTCTATTTAATGTATTCTTCAAGCGTAGAAACCTACCCTTTCATTACGAGCCAGCTCCTCTTCTGTAAGCCATCTCTGGCTCCTTTTTTGTTAAAGGTTAATAATGAGAATAATGAAGTAATTGGTTATTTATGCAGTCATGATTGGCAAAAGTTATTAGAACAGGAATCTGCCCAGAAGCAATGATTAGGTTATGAAAATGTTAAGAACACTGAAGCCAGTCACCATTTTTGACATTTAAGAAATATTATTCCCACCCTTAATCATGATGACCTGTTGTAAAAGTATTTATACAGAATAATCTCATTGGACAGTAATTTTCATGCCAACAGCATACATAATTAAGTGTTGAGGGAGATTTCAGAAATGATATGAGAGAAAAATGGGCCTGGGGAAGAAATACCACGATGAGAAGTAACAGAACTCTCTCACGTCTCCCAGACTCCTGATCTGTGTAGTTAGGTGACCTTTCCAATTTAGTGTCTTCGTCTTGAGCACTTTGCAAGTTTGAGGAGCAGTGGGAGGGCACCCCAGGTTAGGTTGCTATGTTCTTTATAATGGACTATAAAACATGTAGGGAGGTACATGGGCAGGAAATTTCCTGATGCTGCTTTTATTAATGAAACATTGACTTAACTGACATTATGCAAAACCAAACCAATAGGGCAAAAATCTACTTATAATCCTGTTGTGTTTAACATAGTTAGACTTTCTATGTAAATTAGGCAGTAATTACTTTCACCAGAGCAATGTCATCACTTCTATGCTGCAGTTTTTGGTAACAGGTTTATTGAGACATAATTCACATGCAGTGAAAATGACCCTTTCAAAGTATACGATGCAGTGGTTTTGAGTATATTCCCAAAGCTGTGCAAAGACGACTGTCAATTCCAGAGCATGTTCACGACCTCCTCCACAAAACTCATACCCGTTAGCAGTTGCTCCCTATTTCCCTCCCCCATCTTACAGCGACCACTAATGTACTTTGTGTCTGTGGGTTTTCCTATTCTGGATTTTTTGCTTTTTTTTTCTTTTTCCTTTAACTTTTCTCATTATAATAGGTACTTCAGAAAATAGGAGAAGATAGAAAGTGAATATGAATGAATGTAACTCTTACTTGTGAACTAGTATACTTAGACAAGTATTCTCCCCCCTCCTTTTTTTTTTGTCTATAATTCCTTCTTGTTTTATTTTTCCTGATTATAAGCGCAGTGTGCTTTCAACAACACCACCGCATGTAGAATATGTAGACTTTTGTGTCTGGCTTTTTTAGTGTTTAATGTATTCAAGGTTCATTTATATCGTAGCATGTAACAATACCTTGTTCCTTTTTATGGCTGAATAATATTCCACTGAATAGGTGTACCACATTTTGTTTATCCATTCATCATTTGGTAGACATTTGGGTTATTTTTACTTTTGCACTATTATGAATAATGTTGCTCTGAGTACACATGTACAAGTTTTGATGTGAATGTATAGTTTCAATTATCTTGGACAATTGGACTGCAGTTGTTGGGTCATATGATAACTCTGTATCTGACTTTTTGAGGCACTGCTAAATTATTTTCCAAAGCAGCAACATTTTACATTCCTGTCAGCTATGTAGGAGGGTTCTGATTTCTCCATATCCCAATGCTTGTTATTGTCAGTCTTTTTGACTATAGCCATCCTAATAAATGCAAATTGGCATCTCATTGTGGTTCTGATTTGCATTTCCCTAATGGCTAATGATGTGAAGCATCTTTTCTTGTGCTGCTTGGCTATCTGTATATTTTCTTTTGGAAAATTCAAGACCTTTGCTCATTTTTTTAGATTAATAGCTTTTTTATTGTTGAGTTATATAAGGTCTTTATATGTATAGATCCAGGCCTTTATCATACATATGACTTGCAATTATTTTTTCTCATTCTGGAGGTTGTCTTTTCTTTTCTCAATAGTGTCCTTTGAAGCACAGAGTTTTAAAATTTGAAGTCCAGTTTATTTATTTAGTCTTTGCGAGCTGTGCTTTTAGAGGACCGTTGCCTAATCCAAGGTCACAAAGATTTGCTTTATAGTTTTAGCTATTACATTTAGGTCAGTTGATCCAGTTTTCAGTTAGTTTTCTATACAGTGGGAGGTAGGGGTCCAACTTCATTCTTTTGCATATGTTTGTATTTATTTATTTATTGAGATTTAAAGATTTGAGAAAATTTTCTCATTAAATGGAATGAACATTACTACTCTATGAATTATTGTTTCATGATTTTGAGGGGGATTTATGTACTGTGTTCATCTGAAGATTACACTTACCTACATTCTTACCAAGTATGGCTGCATTTCTGTCCCTGTTTTGTTTGTGAGAATCTGAGAAACAACACTCGTGGATGCAGTTTAAATCCATTTATTGGCTTTTTCCCCTTAATTTGCTATCTCACCTCTTCAACTACAGTATAGAGAGTGCCAAGAACTTCTAAGCCTCTATCAGAAATATCTGTCAGAACAGCAAGAGAAGCTCACTATGTCTCTCTCAGAACTTGGTGCTGCTAAAATGCAGGAACAACAGGTAAGCATCTTTTTTCTTACCTTTTCTTGTCTTTAATGGATCCACAAGATGTCAGAAGAGTCATTTGCCTTTTACTGTAATTGTCTCACAGTGTATAATATTGTCTTAAGATGTGCAAGTACAGCATGTGATCGAGTTGGTGTCATTTACTTCTGTCTTGCCTTTCCCTCTCCTGTTCCTGCAGCCCAGAGGACAGGACTGATTGCTTGAAGTAGGCTCAGGGTCAGTGGGGAAGCTCCTGGCTGTATGAAAGCCCAGCAGGAGTGGTAAAGAAAACCCACCACTCTGTTACTTAATGAAGATCAGCTGGGCTGTTTGTTACTCATAAGCCTCTTCTAAGTCATATTTAGTGTTTTAGAATAATAAAAAGTGCTTTGGTGACTTGTAAAAGCTTTAATTGGAGAAAACTGGAATATTGTGCATGATTTTGTGTTTGTATGTATGTATTAATCACATCAGTATATATAAGAGTGTTTTGCATATTAACATTTATATACATATCATCAAATAGTGTATATTATACAATTAACTGAATGTTCAGAACCCTGCCAGCTGTGATGTGAAACAAGCTCTGAGGACTTACTTCTTGCCCTCTAGCAAGTGATACTGGATGTCCTTTTCATGTCCAAGTGAATGTAAATCTTCAAATGGATGAGAATAGCCTTTGTATTAAAACATTGTAGAAAAAAACTATATAGTAGGGTCAGTCATTCATATTAGTATTAAAACATGGATACTGTACCAGTTAAAATGTATCCTCTCCCTTTGAATAGTAACATGTCCTGAATGGTTTTCTGTAAACTTTCTATGGTTGAACTGTTTTGTTCAACCTAGAGACAGCTGTCTCAAAAGAGCTAAGAATTTTGGCCAAGAAAATTCCAATTTTGATCCTCAAGTTTGGACATATGGAAGAGTAGAAAGAAAAAAGAAAGAAGAAGAATTTCACTGGAATATGGTATAGCTTAGACTTTTAACAGATCCCCCCCCCCTTTTTTTCTGAAGTCATAACATTTATAGGAAATGGTCATACTATGAATGGTTTATTTGTATTTTAACTTGAAATATTTTCTTTTGTTCTGTTTTCTGAAAACCTAGGCTATAAAATGGGACAGAAGAAAATGACTGGTTAATCTTAGTTGTTTGTCTGGATCTCTCCTGCCACAGGGGAAAAGGGCAGGGAGTCGTGAGGGTGGCCCTTGCCTGGTGCTCTCATGGGTGGACTACAGAAAATTGTAGCATGAAGATCAGATTGATGCCCTTTGGTTTTGCTTTTGCTAGCCCCTCCCTCTCCATGACAGAGATGTGTGCAAGGGCACAGAAATGAAGGGCGGCCCACTTGGCAAGCATGTTGGAGGCGAGAGGGGGGGATTTTTCAGTTGGCAGTAGTTAAGGACATAGACTGAGAGTTAAGAAATAGTCATTAAGGGGAATCTAAGGACAACCAGATAAGGAGGCCTAACCCTTTTTCTATCTATTTCTGAAATTGGTGAAAAATAAAACTTTCTCAAATATTAGTGTTTAATATTTAAGCTAGTGATTCTTGGAGGTTTCCCTAGAGACCAATCATAGTTAACACTGCCTCTCCTAAGCTAAACCTTGAGAAGGAAACCTGAAAAAAAAAATCACAAATACTAGAAAGAAATTGTTGATCAAAGGTATGGAGAAAGTATGCTCTCAAAAGGAGATACTTTTGAATTTTCATTTTGACTTAATCATAAGAAAATTTATAAAACCATGTTTTCAGAATGTGTCTGGTGGTCAGACTTTAGATCGTGTCTTATATACAATGAAAATGAAATTGAGGCCACCTATAGGCCTCTTTGAACCTAAAGAGGGAAAATAAGTTTCTTTTTGAATGCCAAATGAAGATTGTCACCTTGTCTCCTGTGCTGTCTGATTTGTTCTTTCTGATGGGCTTCTCTTAGCTGCGCAGAGATAAGCACCATCTCACTCACCCTCATGGGAACTGGGTGATTTTGGTCGACAAGCCCACTTCCTGTTAGGAAGGGCATCACTATGAACACTTGAGCCTGAAGAAGGATGTGGTAAAGTTAGATGTCTTCTTTATGTGCTCACTAAGTGACAAAGAAACCAAATCAAAGGTGTTATCCTCTTTGGGTATCTGTAGTATAATGTCTGACTCAGTGTACTCCCAAGCTCCTCGCCCCGTAAAAGGTTTGTAGATAGAACAATGTGATTAACAGCCGACTTCTCATCAGAAACAGTAGAGGAAAGAGGCAGTGGGATGGCATATTTCAAAACGCTGAAAAAAAAAACCAAAAACCAGCAGTCAAGCAAAACTGTCCTTCAGAGATGAAAGTGACATAAAGACATTCCTAAATAAATAGACAGAAAATTCATTGCTAGCTTACCTGCCTTAAAATAAATGCTAATGTAAGTATGTTCAGATGAAAGAAAATGACATAAAACAGTAACTCAAAGTCACACAAAGAAGTCGATCGCTGGTAAAAGTAGTTATGTGTCTCTCTTTTCTTAAATAACTTAAAAGACACCCGAATAAAACAATAATTATAAAACTGTATTGTTGTTGAGCTCATAAGATATAAAGATGTTGTACGTGCGTATGTGTATGTGTATTTGCACAAATGGAGGGGACAGAGGGAGCTCTATTGGAGCAAATTTCTTATGTATTGCTGGAATAAAACTGTCTTTATCCATAGACAACATGATCCTGTATGTAGAAATTCTTAAGGAATCCCCCTAAAAAACTGATAGAATTAACAAACAAGTTCAGCAAGGTTGCAGGATACAGATTAGTATGCAAAAGTCATTTCTATGTGCTACCGATGAACAATTCAAAAACGGATATATTTAATAAAAGCAGCACAATAAAAACACTGAAAATAACAAAACATTGCTGAGAGAAATTAAAGATCTAAGAAATTATTCCATGTTCATGGATTGCAAGACTCAATGTTGTTAAAATGACAATTTTTCCTAAATTAGTCTATAGGTTTGTTGCAATCTCTATCAGATTTCCAGCAGAGTTTGACATTTTCTTTTTTGCAAAAATTGGTAAGATGATCCTGCAAAGGAACAATAATAGTCAAAAACAATTTGAGAGAGAACAGTAAAGTGTAAGATCACTCTTTCTAATTTTAATGTTTACACTAAAGGTACAGAGATAGAATTATAACCTGACTTGTATGACTTTTGACTCCTGGTGAAATGGTTTTACTCCCATGACTATGTTATGTTGTATAGTAAAAAGATTATTTTGATGTGCCTAACCTAATTACATGAGAAAAGTGGAGCGTTTTCCCCAGGTGGGAGCAAAAGGGAAAGAGAGATTTGAAGCATAAGAAGGATTCAAATACCATTGCTGGCTTTAGAGGTGGAAGGGGTTAGGAAGCCAAGAATGGTCTCTGACCAACAGCAAGAAAATATAATTTAAGTCTTACAACCACATGGAACTGTATTCTGTCAACAACCTGAATGAACTTGCAAGCAGGTTCTTCCTCAGATATTTCCAATTAGAGACCTGCCGAGCTGATAATCCTGATTTCAGTCTTGTGAGACACTAAGCAAAGATTCTAGCCAAGCCTGCCTGAGCTCCAGACCTACAGAAATGCGAGGTAATAAATTTGTGTTACTGTAAACCACTACGTTTGTGGTAATTTGTTATACAGAAATAGAAAGCTAATGATGGACATATAGATCAATGAAACAGAACTGTGAATTCAGAAATAAACTCTAGCAATTATGGTCAATTGATTTTCAACAAAGATGCAAAGGCAATTCAATGGGGAAAGAATAATCTTTTCAACAAGCATTGATAGGACAGTTGGAGATGTGCAGAAAAGATCGATTTAGACCCTTCACGCCATGCACAAAAAGTAACTTTAATATTATTCCAACATTTAGAACACCTTTTTTGAAACCTAACTTCATATATTGGTTATCATCAGTACCAGGTTTTGATCTCCTTCAGGTGCAGTGTTTTTTACACATACTGCAGTGACCACCTGAGCTTGAACGCTGATCACAACATACCATCTAGTCTTATGTAATTAATAGTAATCACAAGTATTGCCTTTAATTAAGAGAACAGAGTATTACTTTTATGATACATGAAATCCTTCATAAGAAAAGAAAAAGACTTTAAAGACTTAGACACAGACAGGAGACCATAAATCTCCGAGAACATAGGTAAAGCATTCTCTGACATAAATCATAGCAATGTTTTCCTAGGTCAGTCTACTAAGGCAATAGAAAAAAAAAGCTTTTTTATAAAAATAAAAGCTTATTTATAAAAAAATAAACAAATGGGACCTAGTTAAACTTACAAGTTTTTGCACAGTGAAAGAAACCATAAACAAAAAGAAAAGACAACCTACAGACTCAGAGAAAATATTTGCAAGTGATGGAACTGACAACGGTTTAATTTCCAGAATATAGAAATAGTTCATATAGCTCAATAGGAAAAAAACAAACAACCCAATCACAAAATGGGCTGAAGACCTAAACAGGCATTTCTCTAGTGAAGACATACAAATGGCTTATAATAGGCACAAGGAAAGATGCTCAATATCTCTTAATTATCAGAGAAATGCAAATCAAAACTATAGTGAGATATGACATCACACTGGTCAGAATGGCCATCATTAAAAAATCTATAAATAAATGCTAGAGAGGGTATGGAGGAAAGAGAACCCTTCTACACTGTTGGTGGGAATGTAACTTGGTGCAGCCACTATGGAAAACAGTATGGAGATTCCTTAAAAAACTTAAAATAAGAGTTACCATATGATCCAGCAATCCCACTCCTGGGCATATATCCTGAGAAAACTCTAATTCAAAAAGATACATGCACCCCAGTGTTCATGGCAGCACTACTTACAATAACCAAGACATGGAAGCCACCTAAATGTCCATCAAGAGAGACCGAGCAAAGAAGGCAACGCTTTATCAAAATGCAGAAGAACTAGCCGAAATGTAAATAAGGACAACTATAATAAAGAAAATGAGAATGACTCTAATGAAGAGCATGAGAAGCATGAGGACTTAGTCTCATTTCCTGGCTGACTCACTGTGCTATCTGGTCTGGAAAGAGTAAGCTGTATTATGTGGGAGATCACACCCCAAAATGTGTGGTAGAGGAGAAACTATGCAGACAGGGCTCAAGGAGAGGGCACGAGGGATGAATAAACACTTGTCAAGACCCATAGAACTACATAACACAAAGACACAGGGTGAACCCTAATGTAGCCTGGATTTTAGGTAGTTTAGGTAATAATGCATCAATATTGGTTAATCGGTTGTTACAAATTTACTACTCTAATGGAAGATGTTAACAATCAGGGAAACCATGAAGGGGGGAGAGGGAGTATATGCGAACTAACTGCTTAATTTTTTTTAAACATCTTTTTTATTGAGTTATAGTCGTTCTACAATGTTGTGTCAAATTCTGACTGCTCAATGTTTAAATCTAAAACTGCTCTTAAAATATCTGTTAATTTAAAAAATATAATGAAACTAAAGTACAGGATATAAGCTACTCTAAAATTCTTTGCTACAAAAATTTGTTTTATATTCTAAACAAACTACGTCCTCCCAGCTGTTGGCTGGAACGCCACAAGTTACTTAACTAGAGCATGAGCAGAACTAACCAGCTAGTATCTGTATTGTAAGTAATTTAGTTTTGCATATTTAATATGTCATCTAATTAATACAATAAGACTATGAGATATTCTTAGATGGTGTATTAGTTATCTATTCTCTGTGACAGATTGCTACAAAAGGTAGCAGCTTCAAAGACACTTATTATCCCACAGTTCTGTGGGTCAGGAATCCAGTCAAATCTTGGCTGGTTCCTGTGCTTCAGGGTCTCCCATAGGCTATGACAAACGTGTTGACAGAGGCTGGAGTCTCATCTGAAGACTTGACTGGGTGAGGATCTATTTCCATGCTCACAGGTAGTTGGGAAGAATCAGTTCCTTGTGGGCTTTTGGGATGCTGGCCTCAGTTCCCACCAGGCTATTGGCTGGAGGCCAACCTTAGTTCCTTGTCATCTAGACCTCTCCAGTGTGGCTGCTTATTTCATCAAAACAGGTAAGCCAAGAAGGCAGTAGTCTACTGGCAAGACAGAAGGTGCTGTTTTATGTAACCTAACTGGGGAGTGACATTTCATCACCTCTGCTGTATTAGAAGCAAGTCATGTCCTGCCTACATGCAGGAGATGTTCACACACAGAGGCGCAAGTACCAGGAGACAGGCTGTGATCACTGGGGCCATCTGAATAGCTGCCTGCCACAGATGGAGAAGTTAAGCAAATTGTATGCCACAGTGGTATTTGAGTATTTGGAAATTAGTTAAAGTCTTAGGACCTGTTTCTCTAAATAGTTAGGATTCTGTTTTGCTTTAGAGAAATTTACATCTTTATTTTTGTTGTCTTAAGCACTTGATTTCTCTGGTATTTGAATAGAGTTGAGCCTTGAACAACGTGGGGATTACGGGTTTCCTAACCCCCCACGCAGCTGAAAATCTGTATGTAACTTTTGGCTCCCCTAAAACTTAACTGCTATAGGAGCCCACTGTTGCCTCTTACTGATAACATAAACAGTCGAATAACATGTATTTTGTATGTTATGTGTAACTATATATCATATTCTTACAATAAAGTAAGCTAGAGAAAAGAAAATATTATTAACAAGATCACAAAGAAGAGAAAATACAGCTACAGTACGATATTTATCAGTACCGTAGTTTATGTCATCTGTGTACAGGATGAATCGGCTGTCTCTCACTGCCTGTATCAATATTGTCTTATGTGATACAAACCACTGTAGATGTTTTACAGACTAACACTGGACATCAAAATGAAAAGATAATGTGGGAAAGAAATTCATGCTTATTTACAGGTATAACAGTTCATGCATTGTTAATGAACAAGTGGCAGAATGATTGCTTCATGGGAGCCTAGCCTCTTCACGAATGAGTGAATCATTGTAAAATAAAATTTTATGGCAATCAGTATTACAGTCATGTGGGAAACAAACCACTCAAGATATTTTAAGCACGAAGGAAGTTTATACTAAGAATACAATCTTTGAAAGGGCTTAAGCAGCGGGTTTTATGTTGGACTTCCAGTGGTGACTTCAGACGATATAGAACTAATATACTTGGGGCATAATGCTCTGAGAGCCTCACTGGAGCTATACTGGAACCAGGAACAATGCATCTAATGCTGCCATAATGATCTCTGAACACCCAGGAAACCGCAGAATAGACTCCCACCAGTAAGACCAAGGCATTGGGAAGCCGAGTCAACAAGTCACTGGTGCTTCTGCTGCTGCCTCACTGCTGCTTCTTACCCGAAACACTGAAAAATGTCCCCCTGTTTTGGCATGGCTGGAGGGAATTCTAACGTTTTCACCATTGTCCTTGCTGGAAGAGACAAATGAAAGAAGACCTCCAAGATCATGTGAAATAAGCAGAACCTGTTTGACTTCCAGGGCTCTGGCTGGACGGGAGTCTGGAATATGTGATTTGTAGCCTCCCACTTTTTACAATTAAATGGAGGGTGGAGTAGGACATGCCTCAATGGTCAGCGCAGTATCTGCTTCCATCAGTAAGGGACTGTTCAGTGAGTTATGGTATGTTACACAGTAGACGAAGAATTTTCCCAGGTGGCGGGGATTCTGTAAGCTGGAGTATAATTGCACTCTTGAGTGTTGCTTAATAAATTCTGGTGATTTAAACGTTGAACTCTTAAATCCAGCAATCCCGAAGTCAGTATATTTCAGTTTCTATAATACTGCTATTAAATTAGTGCTGCAAACATTGCTATTTCTTGAAAAGAGTTAAATACCTTCTCTTTTTCAAAGTTAATTTAAAGGATTACAAGACAAGTTAGGCTTCCTAACATCTAGAATGCCATACATAAATTTAGAAAACAAGAATTTTTCAAAATAGGAAATAATGTAGACGAGGTCTTCAGCAGCTTTCCACCTGAGGGGAATCAGCTGCAGATGAAGGACTAAGCTTACACAGAATCAGTGGCAAATATGCAGTAGAACATAGCCTTATCCCCTGGCTCTTCCAAGGGGCGTGCGGATCACTGTTCTTAGAGGAGTGCCCTCGTGGCGTCCTCTCACGTATCACCTGGTGTACGTGCCGGCCCCTGTGTGAAATACATACACAGAGGAAGGATTTGAGTAGGCTCACTGGAAACTTAAAGCTCGGGGACAAGTATTTTAGTTTGCGAACACAAATCTGTGAAGTTCTGCCCTCCCTTGCCCCCACAAAATGAAGTTCAAATCAAAAAGTATTTTTAGATAAAAAATAAGCTATTTTATTTTAAAGTGTGCAAGCAATGAGATTAGAGTGAATTGCCTCAGAAGCTAAATAACCAGACTTCCTGTAACAGATTTTAATTATTTGTATAGTTTTTTTTCCCTCAAATGAAGACTCACAATAGCCGTTTAAAGCAAACTAGAGCAGCTCTTTCATCTTTATTGCAAGCTTCAGACTCTAAACAAAGCAGGAAGCTGGGCAGTGCACTGCTTAATTTTCAAATTGGATTTTTCATTATGTTTTATGATAACTTTTTATTTTTATCCAGTTGCATCTCAGCCTTCTGTTTAGACTCAAGAAGATTTATGGCAAATGATCTGCGTGCTTATTTGGACAAACAAATGCAATAAATCAGTTTACTGTTTCAATAAAACATTAATAGAACACATTATTCTGTTCAATATTATGTTATCTTTAAAATTAAGCAGAACATTAGTGGCAATGAAACTAGTTTCAATCAATACATTCCTGTAATGAAACCTATTGTATAAGAAACTTTTCTTTTTAAGAAGGAAAAATGTCCTTAACACAACTACCAACTTCTGACTCTACAGAAGGCATTTCCCAGCTTCTAAAAATTGTTTGGTAGGATTTCTTAGTGTTTGTTTGTTTCGGTGTTAAGAAGAGGGTTTCCTGAAAGCTACCTTGCATCAGTTACAGCATGAATGTTCCTTAAATGCTTTTTTTTTTTTTTTTTCAAATTGAAGAGTTTGGTTGGCACTTGACCTGGCAGGGACCCACTCAGGTGTGTGCCCCAATGAAATTGAGGTCAGGGAGGATTTTAAGAAAGGCAGAGCTGCTGTTGACAGGAATATAAGAACTGCCAATTTCTCTTCTTGTCTTACAGCATTTCTGGTTAAATTCTTAATGGAGTGTAAATAGACACTTTCCTTAATGGAGTATAGATAGGGGATATAGATTTTAATGTTTCAAAATTCATAAATAATGAGAATTTACTAGGAGTGAGCCCCGATTTAGACCCTCAATGACCCACTATACTCCCTATTCAGATTTTAAAATGATGGCTTTAAAATCAGAGGTGGCTGAAGTCCCAGGACGGTATTGCAGTCTTAGGAGACCTTCACCACCCAGAGACTGGCGGGTTGTTTCTGCTGCTGTGTTCTGTTTAGATAGCAAAGTGCCTTTAGAGACAGTTAATTAGCAAATAGGTAATGATTGGTGGTAGGCTGTGATCAAATACTTTGAGTCGGGATGACTTCCACCCTTTGCCAATGGATCTGTTTGTGAGTTGGGGAATATATTTACTTTCTGCCATGTCTTTTCATCTTCTCTACATGTGCATAAGATCTCACACTCAGAGACAGGTAAATAGGTAAAGCCCTGTCTAGACTCTGCTGAGTGTGCACACATCATACTACCTTCCATATCATCCAGTTTACTGGGATCTTATCAAGGCTCTTTGCTGCTGTCTCATTCCTTAGTCTCCCTGTTAAATTTCTAACTGCTCTACCAATCAATTGCTTGCTCCTCCAGGAATCCATCCTCAGGCTAGCTGCAACATCGGTTATCCTAATTGTCACAAAGGTCACTGTTGTTTCTACAACTCTCAGGGGTGTGGCAGTTTTCCACACTTCACTGCAAATCAAGTCAGGCTCCTTGAGTTACACTGCGAGTTTTCAAGACTTGCCCTACCCTCTGCATCTACCTTTCCTATCTAGCGGGGAGCGGACACGGGAGCACAGCCCCAGTCTAAAATGCTGCACTCTCTCCCTATTCTTACCCAAGGTTTAGCTTGAATAAGTGCTTCTTAATTCGTTGTATGCCTTTGTTTAATTCCCACGGTAATAGAATGGGATTTTTTTCATAATTTAGTATGATTTTAGAAGGGAAAGAAGCTTTATTGAGCTTCTCACTCTGCCACCCCAGAATTCCCACATTCAGTTTTTCTGCTTTTGATTACATCAGGAGCTAGATGTTTGTGCTAGGGACTTACATAAGTAGAACTATCCAGAACCGTTACAGTTAGTGTAAAACAGAAGGGGACAGGAAGTTATTGTATCACTAAAGTATCATTTTTAGACCAAATTAGTTTGCTGATACTATAATGTGGCTATTTTTCTTAATGCTATAATGCAGTTTAATTATAGTTAAACCACCAAATATATTTGGTTTTTTTAAAAAATTATATTTTATTCAGTCTATAGGAGTCTTATTGCAGTAAGCTAAGCATTGAAAGTTATATACAAATAAGTTTCCTTTTGTTGGCACTTGGATAGATTCCTTAAATAATTATATCTTCCAGAAAATACAATCTTTTGTCTTCTACCTTTTTCTAGAAGGATCACAGCATCTTTACAGGAGGAACGGAATGGGGGGTGGGAACCCAAGCCACCTGTGCTCCATAATTCTCTGTGTTTGACAGTTCACAGATTAGAAAAGAAATTTACTTTAGATTGAAATTAATATCTGTAGACATGTGTGCCATGTACATCTTTACATATATATATTACTTTATGCTTATATATGCCCATATTTCTATCCTTCCTTCTCTGGACTGTTAGTAGAATAAAACAGCTAATTCCTATGAAAAATACAATTATCTTAGATTTTTTTAAATGTGAAATTAACTATAATACAATGTTTAAATACTCATGACTGTTAATGTATATTGTTTCCTAACTCTAGAAGTTTTCTTCCCTTGGTATACTGTACCAACTTTTTATTTATACTGTGAGTACTTTTCAATTTTTCTTAAATATGTAAGTATATTAACTCAGAACTATATGATATAAATCAAGGCTGCTATATGATTTCAAGAGCTGTTCCTTAATACCTCACACTCATGCTGTGAGTAAATTGAGAGCCATGAAAATGTTATAAAGTAGAAAAATGTGCATAAATACATATGACATACATTGAACTTACAGAGATGGCTCCTAGGAGAGAATTTGGTGCTTGTTTGTGTTTAGGCTACTAGACTTCCAAATAGTTTTAGCTTCTTTATTCACAGAGGAGCCTAAGGTTGCTAAATACTGTATTAGAAACACATGAAAGGAATATTCATTGTTGGTGAGATTTAGAATGCTAGACAAGAATTAAACGCTAAACGTGCTTGGGTTGTATACATTTGTAAATGTTTAAGTGAGTTATTTTAAAGATGTTGAGCTGAGTAATGTACTTTGTCATCCTGAATTCTTTTAAGTCCTGAAGTACCTACATATTTAGTTTGAACCACAGTATGTATATTTACTAAGTAACATTACTACATAATAGCAAATGGAAGATGTATTTTAGAGCCTTGTAGACATTGCTGTTTTCTAAGCTCGTAGTACTGTAAAAGAATTTTAAATTAAGCTATCCATGGCAAGCAAAATGGCACCTTTGTTGATTCCACATGCTTGACTACAAAAGGTGAAGAAATACTACATAAGGTGAAGATTACATAAGAAATACATAAGGTGAATCTCTCAAAATAAGAAGCAAGTAGCATATTTCGAGACATCTTAAACATCAAGGGTAGTAGTTTTGACCTTCAATTTCGTAAGTCATGCACTATAACACTTCAAGCATTGTGCTTTCTAACTTCATTTCTAACTCAACCTTAGGCTCCTCTGTGAATAAAGAAGCTAAAACTATTTGGGAGTCCAGTAGCCTAAACTGTTCAGCATTCCCTTTTTGAGGAAGAGAGGAATTCTCAGACATACTCGTTATTCAGTTACAAGGTATCCCTTTTCAACTTCTTGAAAATATATAGTAGTCCCTGGATTTATGGAGAATGCAGGTACTTTTTCAAGGACACTAACTCTGGATTTTATCCATTGTCTCCCTTCCTTTATTGGGATTTGGAGATAGCACAAAAATGGTAGAGGAGAATGTGACATAGTTGTATGTTGAAAATAACCACGCTATGCAAAACCACACCATAAAGAACACAAGGCTTATGGGAAAAATGGGATTAGGACTACAACACTCAAGAACTTTAAGCAATACTTAGCCTAATAAAAATAGTAGCACAGGTTTACACAATGTTAAATGTTAGAAGTAAATACATGGGTTATTCAATAAATATGGCCCTTCACCTTAAAACAGACCTGGAGTTTGCTTATTGATGTGAGTGTTTTAAGAGGTGCAGCTTGTAAATTATTGTGATGTGGCAGAAGTAGTTACCTGAAATGAGACGGAAAGTTGTATTACCAACTGTGGAAGGGTGTGGCTTAGGAACCTAGATTAGAAATTGGCACTACACATTCTGTAAATTAATCTTTTGGCCTTCGATCTTGGTCATTTGAGATACGTGTCTTTTGAAGCATACCATTATAACATCTATCTGTTTCATCAGAATTGAAACTTTAATCCAGTGTGTTGCCTTCTTTAATTCCTGTATCACTGCTAGAAATTCTTTTGCAACTTCTCATCTACCCGCGTACCTTTGCGAGACAGATGAAGAGGTATTTGAAAGCACTAAGCCAGCCATAATGAGCATGAAGAGGAGCCACTTCTACAGGATTTGGTGATTCACACTGAAGGTCGTCGCATATTGATAGAGCTTTCTCTTTGTGAAGAAGGTTGTTCTCAGTTATTTTGCTGTTTGGCCTTCAATCCAGATGTTCACCAACCATTCATTGTTTTATGTCTTTAGGCCATGCTCATTCATAATGATTTCACAGCACTCGATCATTTTCTTGTGCTGCATCCCTAACTGAATCCAAGGACCAGTTGGCTTTATTATTCAATACATCTTGTTTTCATTTTGACCTATGAAGAGTGTCCTCTTTGCTTCTAATTTGCCTTTGTCTCATTTTCTCTATAAATTTATTTTATCTTCTTTCTGACCTTCATTAAATAACTTAAAATAGCCTTGTGCATCTGTTTCCTCTTGTAGATTTAGAAAATCATGTGTAAAGCTTTTTTTTTTTTAGCAATTATGATCATATACGTGAAAATGATTTGAATCAGGACCACTATTACATATTTCTGTGGTCAGTGGTTGTCCCATCCCATCAAAATATTTAGGACTCTCCTCACAACTAGTTTTTCGTCTTATTCAATCTTCATTTGTATCTCTTTCAGACTTAGTGACCAGAGAGATAAATTAAGATGCTGTTTTAAGTTCTTCAACATGTAAGTCATATAAGACAGTAATGTTAAAACACGGAATTTGCTAGGGGAAATAGAGTCAATGGACACTCAGTAATTTTGTAGTACATCTGTGAGTTGATAGGTGAACATTTACTGATTGGTATAATTTCTCATCCAGTGCCTTTCTTTTGTCTCATTTCCTTGGGATACGACAACCCGGTCCCTGGCTTTTTCAGCTCTTAAGGACAGCATAAATTACAGAGATCATCAAACCCAACCCTCTGTTTTACAAACATCTAAACTGCCTAAGAGATCCAAAGTGACTTGCCAAAAATAACGGAACTCCTAAATAACGGGACTGGAATTCTAATCAAGGTCTTTCGACTTCAAGTATACTGTCAGTTATTCCATATTCTCTGTTCATTTTTATAGCAAATCAACACATTCCACCTTTCAGAAAATGCAGTGATGATTAAAAAATATGAGGTTTAGCATTTTCTGAGTCTGATAGTTAATGTTAAAAATTTTGGCAGGCCTATGATGTACGTATCCTAAGAGTTGGTACAGCATTTGGTATCTGTTACTAGTATTCTGTCTTTTATACGTTCTGGTGTGCCTGTATTCTTTTAAATCTTGTAATTATTGACTTTAATGTCTTTTAGATTAAATAATCCTGGGTCGTGCCACAATCCCTATGGGAGCTAGAATAAGTTATTAGAGCCTTGCAAATGTGTTTGATTGCCTCATTCTGTTATTTTTCTCTTCCATTGATGGCCTACAGCTTCAGCTGCTGTGCAGTGCAGAAACTTAAACCTCAAGGGCCCATTAGGTTAAACTTGTTTACTGCATTGGTATCTATATGTTAAATGACAAGAGAGTTCAGGTTATTGAATAATTTAAAATTCAGCTCTAATTGGTGTCATATGACCTGGAAAAGGCCATGGATGACGCCAGGAGCATGCTGTGAATTTCTTATAAATAATTCATAAATTAGATGATTCATTTGCCTGGATGTCTTGCTAAATGCAAAAGTTTATAAGTTACAACTGATGATAGAACACCTGTAAGTATTTAGTTCACTACGCTAGAAGGTAATCTACCTTGATGATCTTCTAGCAAAATCTGCCAGTACAGGAGAGTTAATTGCGCTGGGGAGAATGAACATTTATTTGGGATGAGACTTTGGCAAACCACACAGTGCAGCTGTTGCATTCCGTAGCTTCTGTCAGCTTGACAACTGGTTCGCATAAGCTCGACTGAAAACGCAGCGTGGTGTTCTGTGCCTTATTTCACATCAACTCCAAGTGTTCTGGGTAATATAATGACCAGCCCCACATACAGTAGTTTAGGCTTAGAGATATTTATCTAGTTCTTGAATTTCTGACTTCACGATAAAATAAAGAGCACGGGGGAAGGTTCTGAAGTTATAACGTTAAGATTTTTATTCTTCTCAGGCTATCAGTGGGAACATGAGGATTGGTAATAGGGTGCTTGCCAGGATAGTAAATTATTATTTACCATCAGAGAAATGAATACCAATAAGAGCTGTTGGTGCTGTTGACTAATCCTGTGGTTAACAACTCATACATGCATTGTAAGTAATCTCTTCCTAATTATGCAAAGTAAATAACAACCTGTTGCAAGAAATAATTACTGCAGTTTTGTTCACCTCTCTCCATATGGCTCATAGCAGAGATTGGCCAGGCTTATAAAAATGATTTGCAGAAATTTATAAAACATCACTGTTCACTTGTTGATGGAATTTCACAAAGCACTACTACAGTTGTTATTTTTTTTATTATGTGAGAACAGGAAAGCCCTGGATTACCGTAGGGTGCGTGTACCATGTATGTACTTACACACCTGTGTGTGCATGCATACATGCATACAGGATGATATCATAAATGTTTATGATACAGACATCTTTATTTTCTATAAAGTCTTTTAAAGCCTTTGTCATATTTTAAAAAGATATCTTAAAGATTCAGAAAACCTTCTACCAACTCAGAAATTTACTAACCTTCAGGATCAGAAAATTCTTCATTGAGTCCAAGCTAAGTCTTTCATACTTTATTTAAACCTTATACATTTTGCATTGTTTTTAATTTAGTCATTAGCCTGTGTCTACCCCAGTTAGGAGACATTATGCTCCTACTCTGTCATAATATTGCTTGCATTTTCTCCTGGTCTTTCTTTTGTGCTGTGGGTCCCAGAGCATGCCTTGTCAAAGATTTTATTGGCTTCATTTCTGCCACATTCTAAAGTCTCAAGTTGTAGCCAAGATTGTGAAGATAAATCCTAATATGCTACCGTTTTGAACTTCTTTATCTGTTGTGATCCATAGATCATTTTCTGTCTAAACTTTAAAAGTTTATGCAGTGTGTTTTTCCTGCCTAGGTGTGTTCTTCTGTAGCTTTTCTGCTAAATATCATTCTGTTGGTTTCTAATTAAGCACTCCATCCAACTCATTTTCGTCACACATAAAACATGTAAATAGATAGCACATCCCAAGTCATATTGTTCAATTTGCTTATTGAATTTTGAGCACATCTTTAGCATATTCAGACTCCTTTAATTAGAAGAACACTCTATAATTATCAAGTTCAATTGGCAAACTGTGGCAGACCAAATCTAGCCAACTGCATCATTTTGTATGGCTCAGGAGCTAAGAATGGTTTTAACTTTTTAAATGGCTGGAAGAAAAAGTATATTTCATGAAATGGGAAAATGACATGAAATTCAAATTTCAATGTCCACAAATAAGGTTTTATTAAAATAGTCATTCATTTATGTATTATCTCTTGCTTTCACACTACGGAAGCAGAACTGAGTAGTTATGACAAAGACTGTCTGGGCTGTAATGTTTAAAATGTTTATTGTCTGACCCTTTGCAGAAGTAATTGCTGACCCTGCTATATAGCTATGAAAATGAACAAATTCCAGCCACATGCAGCACCATGTATGAACTTCACAAATACGAGGTTGGATGAAAGACATTAGGCACAAAAGAATGTGTGTCATGTGATTTTGTTTATACTTTAAAAATAAGCAGGTAAAACTGAACTCTAGAATGGATATTTAGGCAGGGAAGTATTACAGCAAAGAAGTTATTCCCATTAAAGTCAAGATAGTCATTCCCTTTGGCAAGAAAGGTAGAGACTAGCGATTGTGCAGGACCACCAAGGGCCCCCTGCGTACAGGCAGTGTTCTGTTTCTTGGGTGGTAGTTACATGGACACTGCCTTGTGGTTATTCTCTTAGCAGATCATGATTGTTTTGTGTGCTTTTCTATGTTTATTCTATTCCATATTAAAGAATTTTTTTTAAAAGATCTACAGCAGGAAGTAATGGAAGATTTGGAGTGAGACATAGTCCCATGTCTCACGTATGGTGTTGATGTGACCTTGGGAAAGTTGTGTTGATTCCTTGAACTTCATGTTCTCATCTGTAAAATGGTAATTATAGTAACTACCTTATAGAGTTGTTGTTAAGAATACACGTTGAATATGTAAAACATTTAGCATAGGATGTGGTGAACTCTGAGTTAAGAACAGCCAAAGTGGCAGGGCGTTCTGGGAGTGTGTTCTGCTTCAGTGGTCAATGAAGGTGACCATCTATCTAAAGCTAAGTTCTCTCATCAGAAATAATTTACATGAAATTGTATTCCCTGACCTTCATTTTTCATTTCTCATTTTCAGTCCTTTAAATTTTTTTTGAATTATTTAAAGATTGATTTCAACAGAACTTCATAAAAGAAGATATCCAAATAACCAAGAAGCATAAGTTCATTGATAGCATTACATATCAGGGAAATATAGAATAAAACCACAGTGAGATTTCACTACACACACACCAGATTGACTAAAAATGAAACACACTATGAAGTGTTACTGTGAATGTAAAGCAACTGGAACTCTCTTAATTTGCTGATGGGGATGTGAAATCGAATGACCACTTTGGGAAACTTACTAGCTGTTTTCTAAGAAAGTCAAATATTCACTTACCCTGTGACCAAGAGGAATAAATGCGTGTATCAAAAAAGGCTTGTATGAGAATATTCAAAGCGGTTTTATTTATAATAGCCCTAAACTGGAAACAACTGAAGCCAATAAGAGTATATAAACATATTTTGCAATATTCATACAATGAAGTACTTTGCAGCAATAAAAAAAGAATGAACTATTGATACAACAGCATAGGCGACACTCAAAAATTATGTTGAGTTTAAGAAACCAGGTACAAAATAGTAGCACACTGATTTCATTTATTTGAAGTTCAGCATAGGCAACACTAATCTGTGATCATAGAAATCAGAATAATGGTTACCCCTAGAAGTGTGGGGAGATATATTGACTAGAAAGGGCAGCAAGGACCTTTCTGTAGTAATAGGAATGTTCTGTAAGTTGATCTCGGTGATGACTACGTGGATAAATGCAAGTGTAAAAATTCACCAAGCTGTATGCTTAAGATCTGTGCATTTTGTTATATATAAAGTATAAAGTATGCCTCCATTTTAAAAAAAAATCTAACGGTATCCAAGTTAATGTTTTATATCTGAAAAATTCATATCAAAGCCATATGGCAGAGACAGCAGTTTGGGATTTGTTGCTGGTTTAAGCCTTAGTTAAGAGAAGTTATATTTGTAAATATCATATAAAAAGCATGGAGCAGCCCCAGAAAGAAAAATACGTCTGTTTCATTTAGGCCCACTGTGACTTCCATGTGTCCCAGAGGCAATGTTTGTCTTAACTCCACTAATAAAATAATTTCTTACGTTCAGATTCTAACACGGGGTTTTCTATTTCTCCTCTCTTCTTCCTTAGTCGCTCATGATTCAGCCTAATCATGGATTCTAATTTTCTTTTCTCGAGCTACTGTGACCTGTAACCCAGCTTGAATTTTTCTGTTAAGCTGATACAGTCAACTCATAGTTATTGAGAATGTACTATGTGCAAGCCCCAGTACATACAGAGGAGTAAATATAGCCCCTGCCTTCAGAAATTGTTGCGGCAGGGAAGTCAGTGATAATAATAGGAAACATTTTTTAAAAATATCTTTAAGAACTTTGTATTAAGCACTGTCCAAAGCACTTACATGAATGATCTCATCTAATCATCGCAACAATCCTGAAGAGGCAGTGCAAGGTGTTAGTGGAAGACTGACGTCCTTTGTATGAAGGAGGAAGTTGAAGAACCTCTCTGTTATCTCAAGCAATTCAACTCTGGCCCAACTTACAAACCTCTCAGTAGCAACATAAAGATAGATAACTGAACTCCTTCTTTTTTAAGACAGTTCAAGAGGTGATCTGTTGTAACTGAAGATGCCTTTGGGGGAGTCTCACCCCCATCCACACACACACACACACACAACATACACACCCAATATTCTCCTCGAAGAAGTTTGGGTAAATAAAAGGTTTGCTTTTCCTTTTTGTAAATTCGTACCCTTATACATTAGCACCCTTGATAACTGCCCATCTGCCTCACCACCACGTTCAGTTTTGATTTAGGTGCTGTTTTAATCCCTGTTTTACTGTTGAGGGACCCGAGGCTCAGGCAAGTTGAATAATATGCTATATTAGCCTTCTATTGGTGTTTAACGAATTACTACAAACTTCACAGCTTAAAACAACACACGTGTATTGTCACAGCTTCTGTGAGTCAAGAGTCTGGCAGAGCTTAGTTGGGTCCTGGGCTCAGGGTCGCAGAAGGCTGCAGTCAAGATGGCAGCTGGGCTGCGTTCAGTCGGGAGCTCTAGGTCCTCTTCCAAGCTCACAAGTTTGTTGGCAGGATTTATTTTCTGGCATTTGTATGATAGGTGGCTCGTTTTCTTGCTCACTGTTGGCTGGAAACTGCCTTCTGCTCCAGAGGTCATTGCCACGTAAGCCCCTCCATTAGCCCTCCCACAATGTGGATAGCTTATTTCCTCAATGCCAGCAGGAGACTCTCTAACCCTGGGTAGAGCACCAGACCCACTATTAAAGGGCTTATGTGACTAGGTCTGACCCACACAAGAGAATCTCGCTTTTTATTCATTCAAAGTGAGGAGATTAGGAGTCTTGGTTACATCTGTAAAGTCCTCTTTGCCATATACTGTAACATAATCACAGACTTGATAGCTGGTCATATTCACAAGTTCTACCCACGCTCAAGGGGAGGAGATAATACAGGGTGGGTACACCAAGAGGATGAGAATCTTGGGGACCACCGCAGAATTCTGCCTGCCAGCATGCACAGTCACCCAGCAGGTAACTGGCAAAGCATTCTTCTCTTTGAGCAAAGCATGCATGCAAATCATTAAATTGTAGTGCATCTCAAAAGCATAAAAGTTAACTACAAAAAAACTTTGTAAGTATTCCAAATAACTGAAATTTGTGAATAATGTAGCAATCAGTACTATTAAAGTAAGTGTAAGCTGTCACTGCCTAAAAATGCATATATGTAAATAGTAAGGAACAAAAATGAGAGTGCAAAATAATACATACATCCTTGCTATTGTTATATTAATGATACATGGATTAGAAAATATATGATGATATAAAATAGTTGATTTAAGTTACTGGACTTTAAAAAAATTTAAAAAGACAGTGGTTCGTCATCTGCTCAGCATACAAGAGTGCATGTCTTCTTTGAAGAGAGGCCCAAGTCTTCTCCCCAGATGTGGCTCATTCTCATTTAAACAGAATTCCTTTAACATTAGAAACATTCACTTTAGAAACTCACTTAAAATCTTCAGTCATTGTAATAGCCCTTTTTACCATAGGATACGAAGCATAGTATTGCTATATATCTATTAACAGTTCACACTTTCTATCAATCAGTTTATCATTTTCAATATTGCAAAGTAAATTGGGGTGGGATTTTTCGCCTTCTGCTAGAGATCTCTAGAATAGATAACCATGTCAACTGTTTCTGAATTAGTTTTAATTTTAAAAGAAGTTGTGGCAGACTGAATAATGGCCTCCTAATACGTTCATGTCCTAAATCTTGGAACCTGTGAATGTTAGTTTATATGGCACAAGCGACTTTGCCTGACAAGGGACTTTCCAGTTGTGACTAAGGATCTTGAGAAAAGGAAATTATCCAGGATTGCCTGGGTACGCCTGATGTAATCAAAATGGTCCTTAGAAGAGGGACACAGGAGGAGTCAGCTGGCCTGTGATACAGACCAGTGGTTCTCAAGTGTGGTTCCAGATTAGCTGCATCACCCGGGGGACTTGTGAAAAATGCAGCTCCCCCGACTCTGCTCTAGGGTGACTGAATTGGAAACTCTGGGGATTAAGCCAAGCAGTTCACATTTAACAAGCCCCCAGGTGACTGATACATGCTTAAGCTTGAGAATCATTGCTATAAACTAAGTTTTGCTCTCCCTCATAGAACAGGCTTGAGGCTAAAATGCTGGGAAAGCTCATTCTATTGGCCTGTCAAAGGTGATTTGCAACTGCTTCCTTTCTGCCTGAGTTCTATCAGACTGTAATCACTTGAACAGCTTAATTGAAAAATCACTTATGTTTATAGCTGAAATTCAGTGTTTTGTATTTAAATAACTGCTTTTGATTAGAATCATATTTTGTTGAAAGCGCTTGGTTTTATATGTGTGTTGAAAAGACATTTATAAAAACATCAAATTTCTAGCAGTAGGTAACATCCTATTCAGTATAAGGTGAAATGTTTTACATCACATCTCATGCTGTGTAATGGCCAATCAAAGAGTATTTAAGGTGGCTGAATAGATTTCTTGGCTTAGTATTCAAAATTAAACATTTTAAGATGTTAGCATTTAATGTTTTTCCTCTTCTCAAAGTTGATGTTATGTAATCTCCATTATTTGCAACTCCTGAAGTCTTGCTTAAGTGGCGAGTGGCAACACTTTCTTTTTCTCATCCTCCTGGATTTACTGAAGTGTAGATTATTTGGAAATGAGTTTAGCTTTGTGGCACATGTCTCTTTAGCTGTGTGAATACTGTTGTTTATTAATTAAGAAGACAAAAACACAGCTTTGTCTGGATAACTGTATGTCGCTGATTTCTGAAAAGCCAAAAGAAATAACTCCCTCTATTGTGCTCTTATTTGACAAGTGATCTTGTGGTTCCTTTTAGGTATCCAATAGGAAAGGCGCTCTCCGGTCTTCGTCTATGGAACTGGATGGTTCCTACCTGAGTGTAGCCAAACCACAAACCTACTATCAAACCAAGCAAAGGCCTAAGTCTGCAAATCAGGACCTATCTTCAGAATCCCTTGCAGAGTTTAGGAATAATTCTTTGAAACCAGCAGCTCTTCATTATCCCAAAAAGGATGTGGGCAAGGTGCCATCAGAGACCTACGACGTGTAGTTATGGATCCCCAGGAAGAAAGCTAGTAGATGCAGTTCCTACAGAGAAAACTGCACCAGAGGAGCTGAGGACGAAGGAATGCCAACACCTTAAGGCCGCCCTGTCTAGTCAGTGCTGTGGTCACAGACTTGCTGACAATGCAGATCACATTCAAGAGAGCCATCCTACAAACGTGGCCCCTCAACATTCCAAGACTCATCTGGAATCATGCAGTTGTTGTGGGCTTTCCTGGGCATCTCTGTTGCGTGGCCACGGGGCGCTGCAGCCTAGTGAAACGGATATCAAAAAGCAACTCTCAGAAGATAGAAGGCAGCAACTTATGCTTCAGAAAATGGAGCTGGAAATTGAAAAGGAGCGCCTTCAGCATCTGCTGGCCCAGCAGGAGACAAAACTCCTCCTGAAACAGCAGCAGCTTCATCAGTCTCGACTGGATTACAATTGGTGAGTCCTGCCTTTTCCTTCCAGCAGTGTCTGTAGCTTAGAGAACTTGCAAAAATGTATGCATACATTTATAGAGATTTTTAAAAGCATTTTATTTTAAAATAATAATAGATTGACAGGAGTTGCAAAAATAGTACAGAGAGGTTCCATATACCCTTCACCCAGTTTCTCCCAGTGACATTTTATGCAACTATAACACATTATCAAAGCCAGTAAATTAGCGTTGGTGCAGTGTGTATGTGTATTTCTATGCCATTTCTATCACATGTGTAGATTTGTGTAACCACCACCACGATCAAAATACAGAACTATTTCAGCACCACCAAGACTTCCTTTGTACAGTGCGGTTGGAGTCACTCTCTGCCCCTACCCCCCTAACCCCTGAGGACCCCAATCTGTTGTCTATTTCTATAATTTTGTTATTTTGAGAATGTTATATGAATGGAATTATACAGTGTGTAAAATTTTGGTATTGGCTTTTCTCATTCAGCATAATGCTCTTGAGATCCACCTAGGTTGTCACATATCTTGTACCATTTGACTTCTGAATAGTATTCCATGGTATGTATATAGCATGACTTGTTTAACCATTTATCCATTAAAGGATAATTTGGTTGTTTTCAGGTTTTGTTTGTTTTACTAACAGAGCTGCTATGTACATTTTTATGCAAGTTTTTGTGTAGCCTAAGGGCTTTCATTTCTACAAGTGAAAGCTAGGAGCATGATTGCTAAATCATATGGTAAGATCATATTTAGCTTATACCACATTTAGTTTAAAATACTCTTCTACCAGTAACGTATGAGAGAGCGTTTCTCCACATCCTTACTGGCATTTGGTATTGTCACAAATTTTTATTTGACAGGCTCTAATCTATGTGAAGTGATATTTCACTGTGGTCTTAGTTTGCATTTTCCTAATCGCTAGTGATATTGAATAACTTTTCATTTGCTTGTTTGCCCTCCTTCCGTCCTTTCGGGTAAATTGTGTCTTTAATACCTTTTGCCATATCTAATTGGATTGTTTGAGTTGTTTCACTATTGAGTTTTAAGAGTTCTTTATATACTCTAGATATAAGCCCTTTGTCAGATTGCAAGTATTTTTTCCCATCTATAGCTTGTCTTTTCAGTCTCTTAAAAGGATCCTTCACAGAGCAAAAGTTTTTAATTTTGATAAAGTTTAATTTTTTTAAATTTTTATCCTGGTAGACATTTTTCCAAAGAAAACACAGATGGCCAACAGGTACTTGAAAAGATGCTCAACACCACTAATCATCAGGTAATTAAAAACAAAGCATGTAAATCAAAACCACAAGGAGATATCACCTCAGACCTGTTAGAATGACTTTTATCAAAAAGACAAGAAACAACAAGTGTTGGGGAGGATGTGGAGCAATGGGAATCCCTGTACATCCTTGGTGGGAATATAGAGTGGTACGGCCATTATAAAAAGCAGCACAAATGTACATTCCCACCAGAAGTGCACGTGTGTCCCCTTTTCTGCATATCCTTCCCAACACTTGTTATTTATTGTCTTTATGGTAATAGCTATTCTGACAGGTGTGAGGTATCTCCCTGTGGTTTGATTTGCATTTCCTTGATGATTAGTGACATTGAGCATCTTTTCATGTGCCTGTTGGCCATCTGTATGTCTTTGAACAAATGTCTATTCAGATCCTCTGCCTACGTTTTTAATCTGGTTGTTTGTTTTTCATGTGTCAAATTGTATGCCGGTACTGTTTTGATTACTATAATTTTGTAATATAGTTTGAAATCAAAGAGTGTAATGCTTCCAACTTTGTTCTTCCTTCTCAAGATTTAGCTATCTGGGATCTTTTGTGGTACAATATAAATTCTAGGATTACTTGTTCTATTTCTATGTCTAAATTTCTTTTTGCAGGTTAAGAACTCAAGCTGTTTTTAATTCAAGAGAACCGGTTGCTCATAAAGAGATTAGTAAACCCCAAGAGCTCAATCTGGATATGAATGAGAGTGACACTGGACCAAGGTAAACTTGAGCAAAATATGTATGACACAGGCATTAAGGATATGCTTGGTATATATTTATAGCTTCATATTGATGAATCCAGTTTTCTGATCATATAAGTAAATATATTCACATTATAAAATTCTTAAAAATATAGAAAAGTGTAAAGAAATAGATAAAAATCATTCATAATCCTACTATTCAGAGACAATTCTTTGAGCCTCTTCCCCCTTTCTCTCTTATAATAATGTATTCTATATTGCAATAGGAATTATGCTTATACAGAATTTTATTTTTGCTTTTTTCAGTGTGTTATAATTTATGATGTCATTATGTTATGAAAACTTGATATTCATTCATTCAACAAATATTTATTGTTTGACAAGTATTACTCAATATTTGTCTGTTACGGGATAATATACAGTTTTACTATTACAAATTATTCTTTGAGAAACATTTCTTTAAATACATTTTTTACTTTATCTCTACTTATTTCCTAGGTATGGATTCCTGTTAGGGTAATTACTAGCTTAAAATGCATATGAATCTTTTTAAGATCTTTAATTCAAATTGCCAAGTTGCTTTCCATAAAAGTCAAATCAGTTTACACCCCCCTAAAACCAATGTTTGAGAATTCTGTTTTCATGAAATGTAAAGGATTTTTGGCCAGTACTTTTTCAAATATATGTTTTCCCCTATTCTCTTCATTCTTCTTTTGGAACTTTGTTTACATATATATTAGATCTTTAGCTATTGTCCCTTAGGTCCCTCACTCTGCTAATCCTTTAAAATCTTTTTTCTCCATTCTTTATATTGGATGACTTCTGTTGATCTGTCCTCAAAGTCATCAACTTTTCTGCTATTTCCAATCTGTTGTTAATAAGCTCATACAGTGATTTTTTTTTTTAATTTCAGATATTGGATTTTTTGGTTTTAGATTTTCCATTTGGATCTTTGTTATAGTATCTGTTTCTCTGCTGAAATTTTCTGTTTACTTTTCTTTAAAATCCTTGTCTGCTAATTCTGACACCTGGTTTAACTTGAGGTTTATCTCTATTGATTAAGTTTTCTTTTCATTATTGGTCATGTTCTCCTGTTTCTTTGTATGTCTAGTAATTTTGGATTATTTCCTGGTCATTGTGAATAACTCAGTTATACAGGCATACCTTTTTATTATGCTTCACTTTATCATACTTCACGTATAATTGTGTCTTTTACATATTGAAGGTTTGTGGCAACCATGTATTAAGCAAGTCTATTGGCACCATTTTTCCAAAAACATTTGCTCATTTTGTGTTTCTGTCACATTTTGCTAATTCTTGCAGCATTTCTAACATTATTGGTATCATCATCATCGTCATCATCATCATCACTTTCACATTTGTTAGGTGGACAGTGATCTTTGATTTTACTCTTACAAAAATATTATGAGTTGATGAAAGCGCAGATAATGGTTAGCATTTTTTAGTGATAAAATATTTTTAATTAAGGTATTTATTCTTTTAGACATAACACTACTACACACTTAATAGACTACAGTCTAGCGTAAACATAACTTTTATGTGCACTGGGAAACCAAAACATTTGTGTGACTCCCTTTTTTGCAATATTCCCCTTATTGTGGGGGTCTGGAACTGAACCCACAATGTCTTCACGTTAGGCCTGTATTTCTCTGAACAATGGTAATTTTTTGTGTGCTCGTGGGCAGTTAATTTAACTGAACTCAGATTCCAAGTTCTATCTCCCTGGAGTAAGTGGGCAGTGATAATCACTGTTGAATTATTTTCGCTTTAATTGTGATGCTTGCGTCTGTCCTGTTCATGTGTATAGTTCAGGGGTCAGCCAGAACTCACAGAGCTGTTACACAGAATTTGAGGCTTTCACTCTTTCTCTCTCCTCTTCAAGACTTTTCACTTTTCAGATGCTCTAGTGAGCCTAGACTCTGTCCTCTGATTATTTAATCCTGCCTTCAGCTAAAAGCCATTTAAAAAAAAAAAAAAAAAAAAGCCAGTTCTCCCAGTGCCACTGTCTTCTTTCAAATGCTGATCCTCTTACAGTTTCTGCTTGCTTTTGATCACTCTTCAGTGCGTTTGAGTTATTTTTTTCCTCCCAGAGTTTATGATTATTACCTGCAGGAGATTTGGTTCTTTAGGAGCTACTCAGCCATCATCAGGAGCAGAACTCAAAGATTCTTATTTTAGCACAATTTTGCCATAATTTATTGTGATAAAATTTACCATCTCGACCATTTTTAATGTGTACATTTCAATAATATTATTTACAGTACTATGTGACCAATCTCCAGAATTTGTTTTTTTATCTTTCAAAACTGAATCTCTGTGCCTATTAATAACTACCCCTCACCCCCAGCCCCCGGCAACCACCATTATACTTTGTTTCTATAACGTTGATTACTCTATATACCTCCCAGAAATACAGTCATACAGTATGTGTCTTTCTGTGATTTACAATAATTTGACTCTATTACTATTGATATCAACCATATTCATAGTTTTAAAAAGTCAATTAGTTCCACAAGTCTTATGCAAAGATAGTGGCATCCACTACAACTCCTTCCTGCTCCCAGTTTATACTCTTTAGAGAGAAAAGTTTTGGCTGTTTGAGTTGTTTTTAAATCTGTTCCTTGTAGTATTTATATCTGTATTTCTAAATATCACACTTAAGTAGGCATTAAGTATTGACTTTCTGCTATGAAAGATAATACAGCTGTCACAGATGACTATCCATGTGGTCTCTTTTTTCTCCCTTTTCTCTCCTCCCCTCTCCTTCTCCCTCTTCCCTCTCTCTCTAACATACACACCCACACACATGCTTTCTCCTTTCTTGTGTCCTCCGTTCTCTCAATATAGTTATATCACAATTTGTTTACAATAGAAATGTAAATATTTTTTACACAGCTGAGCCATGTACTGTACAGTTATTAAATTTAATTTTTATATAACAAATTGTCTTCTCTTGAATTTATAAATGCCTTACTTAATTTTACATGTACTCATTCATTCATTAATTCTTTCAGATATTTATAAAGTTTCCTGCCATGTGCTAGGGGCTTACCAGACTTTGGGGGAATATAGCAGTATACAAAACACCAAAGTTTTTGGCCTTATGCAACTTACCTTTTCATGTCTTTTCATTCTCAAACACACCCAGCAAGTATGACTATCTAAATATGTTCAGACACATCAGTTACTCTATCATATCTCTTCATTTTTTAAGAAATATCCTTTTTGGAGCCCTCTATAATTCTGCTCTAGTCTGAACTGGTTATTCTCTAAGCTTGCTGTCTACGAGTTTCATTCTGAAATTTTCCTTACCCATCATCCTGGCAATTTTCTTTCCTTTTCTTTGCTATCTTCCTCTTTTGCTGGATCACATGTCCTGTTTTTGGTTTTTATGCATCTTCCTGAACCATGTCCTTCAGTAGCTCACTGACATGGAGTACAGAGGCAGCAATTTTTTGAGACTTCATACCTCTGGAAAGTGTCTTACATCCATCTTCACATTTAATATATAGTTTAGCTGCAGATAGAATTCTTGGTTGGTAACTACTTTTCCTCCAAAGAGATTGAAGGTTATGTTCCATTATCTTCCAGTTTCTGGTGTTACCATTAAGAAGTTTGGTGCAGTTTGATTTGTTATAGTGGCAATAGAAAGCTAATACAAATACTAACTTATTTCTTATAAATGGATAGTAATCCATGGTTCCTACATACACCATAACTTACTCAGCACTCTTATTGTCAGACATTCAAATTGTTTCAAGTTATTTACCACTACACAGAATGCTATAGTAAACACGACTGTACTTACATTCTTGTGTTCTGGTACTTTTATTTTTTTTTTTTTTTTTGATAAATTTCCAGAAATGAAATTGCCAGGTCAAAGGCTGTTTTTACATAAGGATATTTTATCTAAATTACAATTATAAATTGTAATGGTCCATGCCAACTTACTTTTCCAAAAGGTTGTAGCAATTCATACTCTGGCTTGAAATTTATGAAAGTTTTCATCACTGCTATTCAGAGAGGTGTCTTGAATGCTTTGAGAACTAGTGCTCCAGTCTAAGAGCTGGATGTGCTTTAAAGTTTAGGTGAATCTGGGCATGCATGTCCTACACTCAAATAATTACGACCAAAAAATCAGGTAAGACTATGCATTGCTTCCAAAAACCTCTTTCCCACTATAACTTTGATAAGATCACAGATCTTTTAAAATGTTAAGGTAGAGTTCAAGAGTTTGAAGAAACTCTGACAGTTGCTTCCAAAGTCTGACAGTCACTGGGGAGCCAAGAATTCTCACTCAACAGCCCTTAAATTATTTCATCGAATGTGAGATTAAAAGAAGTATAGGCAATGAGTTTTTTTGTCTCCTTGATTCATTTGGCTGTGGAAATGATGTTGTCTCCTCTCACCCCAGAAAGAGGCAGAGGTGAGTCAAGGGAGAAGCACGTGCAGCCTTGAGCAGCCTTTGTAGAATTATTTAAATGAAAGTGTCTGCTGACTTTAGAAAGTATAATCAAGAATTGTTACGGAAAATGACCTTCCTTCTACCTTGCAAGCTCTTTGATTTTGCCAGTAGAACTCCCTAGATAAAATTTAATTTTAAGCTAAATTTTCTTTATTTGAAAATTTAAATTATCTTAGTATTAAAAATACTCTGTGTATTTAAAATATTAAACTTACTCAAGTGAGGCATTAAGAATTTGGAACTAAAATAAATGAGATAATGAGGAAGTGAAAAACATATTTTTTTATAATTAACGGCTCATTTTGAGTTAATTATATACAATTACCAAAATCTAATTGCAATTTATTTTCTATTATCTGTGAGAAAAAATCATAGTCAAGGGAGCTTACATTGCTGCCTTTCTGCATAAATGCTATAGAATGAGAATAAATAGTACGTGAGGCCTTAATGACAAATAAGAGCAAATAGAACACAGCTGAGCCGAACCATTGGCAGCGAGCTGCCACATGAAAGATGGTAATGACTTAGAAAGCCACAAGCAATTCTGATTGCTTATAGATTCTCTGGTTTGCTTTGTAGTTTGTTTGTTTGTTTTTTGGCTATGCAAAGATGACCCTTATGATGAATTAATGTAGTTTAGTAATTCTGCAGACTTCTAAAAATCTGACTGTTTTTGTATTTTCATATAATAATGAGCAATTCAACAAAAGTTATATTAAACATCTATTATTTTTAAAAAAAAAACACCTGGTTTGCTAAATACTGTAGGAAATATAAGAAACCCCTACCTTCAAGTACTCTAGTAGTAAGGTAAGGCAAATATACAGATATTTTTCATCTATAAAGACTAGAAGAGCTATAAAAGAAATACAGAGAAATTAGGAAAAAGGTTTTTGGGAGAGGGAATATTTAAGATAAGTCCTAAAATATAAGATAGAATTTTGAAAGTCTATGGAGTATGTGTGTGTGTGTGTGTTTGTGTTTGTGTGTGTGTATTTCTGGTGGGAGAAGGCATGGAGGCAGTCTGAGTAAAGGAAGGAAATCACACAATGTGTGTGGGGCACAGCAGTAAGTATGCTTTAGTTTGACCAGAAGAGTCAGGGGAAATGAAACCAAAGATTAAACTAATAAATTAGGTTAGATTATGAAAGGGTTTAAATACCAGGTGAAACATTTTTGGACCTTTGTGATTGGAATAATAAAAAAGTAAGGAAAAAGAACTGATTTTGTGGTGAAGATGATTAATTTGATTTCGATGACCACTGGAATAAGAACCCAAGAATTTCAGGTTTTAGCCTTTCCAGTAATTAGCCATGTGGCTTTAAAGATGCTCTGCGCCCCTATCTCTTTGCTTGTAAATGAGAGTTAAACTGGATTTTTACTAAGAGTTTCTTCCATCTCTAACAGGTCATGATTATTAAACAGGTTGAATTTCCAGGAAAAGCCATCTAGTGTATTAGTAGAAATTTGGATCTAAATTTCCTAAGAGAAATTGAAGTTAGAGATTTAGATTTGGCACTCATCTGCAATGGTGTTGCATCTGTGAAACTGGATATTAATTTCTGAGAAAAAGTTTAGAGAAATGTGAACAGAACCTTAGAAAATGCAGGAATTTGAAAGAAGAAAAAGTGACTGAAAAGTTGACAAAGAAGCAGGTGGTGCAGTGTCATGAAAATAAAGGATACAAGGCAGAAATAGTACTTTGGAAAGAACTATGGTTGAGGGAGTATAATTTTAAGGATAGAAGTGACAGACATTTTTATAATCTTGGAGAAGTGGCAGGCGAAGGAAGATATTGCAGAAGTTGAGTAATTATTGGAGCGTAGTCTTAGAAGAGGTTGGGGATCAATTCAAATCACTTGCTGATTTCTTAGTTATTTGTGCTGGCTTCTCTTTCTCTGCCTGCCCCTGGACCATTACCTTCTTCTTCTTTCTACACATTCTCCCTGCATGACCTTATTTAGGCCCTTGACTGTAAATATCATCCGTATGCTGATGATTCCGAGATTTATCTCTGCAGGCCTGACCTTTCCTCCAGTCATTAAACCCACAGGTCTTGTCCACACAAGACTTCACTGGACTGTCTAACAGACATCTCACAGATCACAAAGCTAAAACAGAGATCTTGTTTTCTTTTTCCACCACCCGCCACTCCACATTCACCCCATCTCAGTCTTCTCCATCTCAATAATTAATACTAGCGACTCAAGTCAAAAAGAAGTTCTTGATTTCTCCCCTTCCTTCCTTCTCCCCTCCCAAACAATCCATAAGTACATTCTTTTGCTCCTCTTCTGCCTCCAGAATGGATGCACTCCTGACACCAGTCCAAACCCAGACTTCTGCAGAGGGTTCCTAAGTGGTCTGCTTTATTTCTGTCCTTACCCCCAACCCCTACAATCCGTTTTCCACAGCAACTGAAAAAAAAATCATTCAAAAATAGCAGTCTACTTTCTTGTCTTAAACTCTTTAAAGACCTCAATGCAAGGAGAACAAAATCTAAACTCCTTGGCTGTCTCAGAGTGTTCTGTGTGATCTGGCTTCTGCTTACCTCATCTCGTACCACTCTCTGTCTTAAACATCTAGTGATCCCTACCCCCATTTTACTTAAAATTCGAACGTCTTACCACGGCCTGTAGGGCCCTTTTTGTTTTACTGCCTTGACTCTGCACTTTCATCCTTGCATCCTGTGTTCCTGCTACATTGGCCTTGATCTTCTTTCAGTTTCTAGAACACACTGCCTTTAACTCTTAATCCCGTTCTTCCTAGTATTAACTTCTTTTGACGAGAGCCTTACGTATCATCTTCTGCGAGGATGCTTTCCTGACCCTCCTGTGTAAAAATCACGTGTCTCCCACTGCTCCCTGTTCCAGTGCGCTGACGTTTCATACACCAACTCCCAGCCTTAAGCTTCATGAGGGCATCGATCATGTTACATATGATACAACTTCTATGTGTCATGAAGATTGTATCTTCAGCATATAGTAGAGGCTCATGAAATATTTGTGGAATGGATTTTTTAAAATCTCGATCTTCTCAGTAAAGTATGAAGGGAGATCATCCACTGAGAACAGTGACAGAATCTGGTAGGAGGATGGAGAGACTTGGAATAGAGACTTGGAAAGGGAAGGTGTAGGAAGTCACCAAAAGATGATGAATGAGAAGTCTTGCATCTATAATATATGCAATATAGAAATTCCCTCAGATCGATAAGGTAAGCTGCCCCAAATAGTCAACTCAGAAGAGTAAACCCAAACAGCCAATACAGACGTAAAGTCTTCTCACACCTAATCCTGGGAAAATGGAAATTAAAAACAATGAAAAGATAACATTTTAAAATCAATTTCAATTGATTTTAAACCAATAAATTGGCAAAAGTGAAAAGTTTAATAATGTCCAGTGTTAACAAGGCTGTGGCAAAACAGGTCCTTGAATACACTGCTGGGAGGAGTGCAAATTGCTGGAGCCTCTTTTGGGGTCAATTTGGCATATCATTTTATAATTGTTTTTAGTTATCAGTGAGAAGTGGCGTAGCAACTCTCCTGTCATCTTCCCCTACCTTCTAACTTCTCATTCCTTGTTCTTTGTAACTCATAGATAACCTTTTGGCCTGAAGAATTGCTCAGGCAAAAAGAGAACATTTCTCCAATTTTGCTTTTCAAAGTTAACAACATGACTGACTAACGGGGGTGGGGATCACTGCTGTCTATCTGAGACACACTAGACATCATCAGGAAAGTTGTAAAGTAGGCTCAGAGACATCACAGTGGGAAATATCACTAAAGTAAAACGAGAAAAATGTTTGCTATCAGTTGAATGTTATGTAGCTTTGATAATAGAAAAATTTTCAGAGATTAGATGGGGATCTTCCTATCCTCTCAATTTTTTTGAGCTGTGATATAAAAATCTGTTTCCTTTTCAGTACTTTCTTCTAGACCTATATTTTAATCTTTTTAAAACCTATATCTTTTTGATAAATGTAAAAATCATCTCTTGAAAATAACAAATGACCCAACAATTCCACTCCAGGTAACATACATCCACATAAAGATTTCTCTGTGACTGCTCACAGCTGCATGATTCAGAATAGCCAAAAACTAAAAAACAAGTCAAGTGTCCAGCAACTGGTGAATAGATAAACAAATGTCATATAGCCATACAATGGAATATTTGGAGGTAAAAAGGAACAAGGTTCTAATACATTCTCCAACATGAATTAACCTTGAAAATACACTAACTGAAAGAAGGTCTTCACGAAACCATGGATTATGTCTTTCCATTTATATGGAATGTCCAGAAAAGGCAAGTCTATAGATAAAGAATATAAATCAGTGATTGCCTAGTGCAGGAGGTGGGAATGGGGAGCAACTGCAAATAAGCATGAGGTTTTTCTGGGGGGATATTGGAACTGTTACAAAATTAGATTGCAGTGATGGTTGTACTTACTAGTGCAGTTACTAAACTTACTACGAGTCAATTTAAATGGGTGAATTTTATGGTGTATATAAATTTATGTCACTAAAACTTTAAAAATTTTTCAGTATTCAAAATGAATGTAACTAAGAGCAAAAGAAATGGTACAGAAAGCTTCGCTCACTTTCAGAGTGCACCAGCCTTTCTCTCTTCCTCCTCAAGATTTTTCTGCCCACACACTCCTTCCTCTAGTTGGGAATTGCTTTTTAAAACTTAATTCTCCAAGATGACATCTCATTCTGTATTCCTAACAGATACAATGATAAATCAAGTAGGAGCAAATACTGTTCAAATCCTATTTATGAGACCTATGTCCTGGAGTAATAATTTGATTTTTAAAAGCTGTACATAACCAACCATTTTAAAAAGATAAATTGGTGGTAAATATATAATTTATTACATGAAATTTTCCATTTTCTTAATTTTAAGCATTAAGAGAGATGGAAGCACATCCCCAGTCTGGTACCTGTTCTGTCCAAGGCATGTCCCTGCCAAGGCATGACCTTACATAGCCTTTAAGAGCAAAGCTTCCTTCTTAACTTCCATACCAGGGAACCTCCTTTCTCTACCTCTCTGCCCCACTGAGAACAATAGCTGATAGACTGGAACGTAAGGCTACTTAGAGTTCTCCCACACTATTGTCTACACGTGCTTTGTTACTCGGCAGGTTGATGGCACTCAAATAGGAAGAGACAGACTTCCGCCCCTTGTGTATAGTGTAGCGCATCCTTAGAATTAGCTTCTTCATGCGCGGTATCTACATGTCTTTGGCTCTGGATAATTTTTTCATCACATCTGTCATCTTAGTAGGTAACAAATTTGTGGCACAAAGATTTTCTAGCATGGCAGTTCACAGATGTTCAGGGTGTTGGATTATTTGGCTGCATAGCACTTCGCCAGGGCCTCGTGTATATGTGCATGAGTGTGGAGGATACAGAGCACCCTTATAGAAGTTAGGGAAAGTTAACTGAAGAACATTGCTGCTACCACTGGTTAAATACAAAGAGTTGGGTAATAAATCATATAAACATTTATGCTTTATCTGCTGCACACAAATGAATAAAATGGTGGTGGTTTTCACCCTTTACTCTAATGTACTTACACAGATCTTCATGAAAGTAACTCCCCCCCATCCAACAATATTAGTGGGATGGGGAATTGGAAGTTTCATTGCCTCAGGAGTCAACTTACTTTGATAACCCCATTCCCAGATTTATTTGGAATTAGGCCAGTTTGATTTCTTTTTAGACAGTCACTGCCTATCCTGTTCCAATCTGAAACATGAGTTCTTATCACAACATGAAACAGAGGTGGCATCTCGTATAGTGAACACTGTTTCCCAGGAGATAAAGAAAAACAGTAGTGTTGGAGATGTCAGCTGGTTTAAAAGTGTCATTTAATTTTTAGCATTTTTTTCGTAAGCCCTAGTAAAGAGAGATTAATCTGAAGCCTCCAACTGCAGATTTAATTATCATATCAAATATTGGTAGAATCCAAAGGACTGTTTCTGGCTATTATGACCTAACTGATAAAAATGTACCGGTCTTGATTCCTTCTTTCTTTCTACAAGTACTTAAGATTTTTCTATGAAAGGGTTCTATAAACATACTACTGTGTTTCATTTATACAACCGGAGTATTTGCATATAAGATATTTTGCAGTGGGAAGAGGGAGTTAAGAGCTAAAACAAAATGGATGGAAGCCAAAAGCATTTTACCAAAAACATCACACTGGCGTATAATACTTTTATATGCTTGTAAAATAGTGGAGGCAGCAAGATTAAGACTAGTGATAATTAGGTCAATTTATTTATTCTTGTTTTCGGAAGTCCCAAGAGTTCTCCCTGAAAGGTTATAAAGTTTTTAGATGCCATTAAAGTTTTTTATTTTTAATTAACAATAGCTTCAATTGGCTTTTCTAACTGCCTAGGTATAATTTAAAAATTGATGTTTGGATTCAGGACAATTGAATACAGGACAATTGAATACACACAGGACAAGCACATATAAACACAAAAGTTTAAAACCACAAGTGCATTCTTTCATTTGTTGAAGTGTGTGTGTAGGAACTTCCTGGGTAGATAGGGTAACTGGGGTGTTATTTGAAGGCAAGATGGAAAAAAAATAATGACTGTGTTTCTGAGCATACATTTTGATCATAAATGGTCTGAGGATATGGTTGTGGTCTTGATTACTCGGTGGTGGCTTGCTGTTGGTGGATGTCTGTCTCAGAAGAACCAGCTATTACATATGAAACAGTGCTAATTTTTGATAATCCTACAGAGAAAATTTTATACTAAACTCAACTCATTTGTTTTGCACATTGCTCCTGTGGTGAAGAGGATTGATTTCTGTGTTGCTTCTGCTATTTGGCATCTTCTCCTTTGGTAAATAGTGTGTGCAAGCCTGAATCTTTTAACCTTGAATCTGAGCCCTTGGCTATGTGATGGAAAGAGAGTCTCTCTCTGCTGTATCACGTGGCGTGGTGAAGCATCGTATTAGTCAGGGTCAACCAGAGAAACAGAACCAGTAGGAGATATATATTGTGAGATGTTTTACAAGGAATTGGCTAAGACAAATCTGAAGTTCATAAGGCAGGCTGTCAGGAAGGGCAGGCTGGAAATCTCAGGTAAGGGCTGAACTGCTGTCCACAGCGGGGATTTTTTTTTTTTTTTTTCCTTTCTTTTTCGGGGAAGCTTTGATCCTGCTTTGAAGACTTCTCAAGATATTGATTCAGGCCCATCCAGATTACCTAAGATGTTATGGATTTTAATCACATCTACAAAATACCTTCACAATACAACCTGTATATCTTAGAAAAGGGGAAAACCATACTTTACAGTGGAGAAATATGGTGAACACTACCTTAATCAAATTATCAAAGCTGATATCACCAGTGAATAGTCTTGTTGATATCATGTAACCCCTGATATGTTGTCATCAGGAGGGAACTTCACTTCTGAAGTTTTCTTCCCAAACTCTTAACAACATCATACTCATCATGGGGGGAAAAAAACAGACAAATCCAAATTGAGGAACATTGTACAAAATACCTGACCATTTCTACTCAAAACCGATCAGGTAAAGTCATGAAAGACTGATCACCTGTCACAGGCAAAAGGAAACTAAGGAGACATGATGAGTAAATGCCATGTGGGATATCCTGGAACAACAAAGGCGCCTCATTAGAAAGTCTGATGAGTTTCTAGCGAAAAAAAAAGAAAAAGCTACTATAAAAGGAATCTGAAAGTGTGAGATTCTGAGCAAGCACATAGATTTTAGAAATTTCTAGCTTTCTTAAGAGGGGAAAAGCACTGTCATGTAGGTGGCAAGTAGGAAAATATGACAATATAAAAGAGGAAAAACAAACTCTGTTCTACCATACTTATACAATAGAAATTGTGCTTTTTAAAAAAGTTAAATTGTATGTTTTAGAATTGGAAGGCAGCAATATGTTTATATTCCTTTTTTTTTAACATGAAGTGGATAGCTGGTATGTCTCATCTTGGCTTTCCCATGGGGATTTTTAAAATTTATTCTTTTTTAATTGAATCATAGTTGATATACAATATTGTATAAGTTACGGGTATACAATATAGTGATTCACAATTTTTAAAGGTTATGCTCCATTTACAGTTATTATAAAATATTTGCTGCATTCCCTATGTTGCACAATATATCCATGTAGCTTATTTTATACATAGTAGTTTGTACCTCTTAATCCCTTACCCCTATTTTGCCTCTCTCCCTCTCCCCACTGGTAACCACTAATTTGTTCTCTATATCTGTGAGTCTGTTCCTTTTTTGTTATATTCACTAGTTTGTTGTATTTTTAAATTCCACATACAAATGATATCATACAGTATTTGTCTTTCTCTGTATGACTTACTTCGTTTAGCCTAATACCCTCAAAGTCCATCCAAGTTGTTGCAAATGGCAAATTTCATTCTTTTTTATGGCTGAGTAGTATTCCATTATATATATACAGAAACTGGTGGCCTCCGGGCTGAATCAAGCCTGCAGACAGTGTTTGGTTACCACACTGTTTTTTAAACATTTAAAATTTGAATGCATTTGTATGTTATAACATGAGGCTAAAACAGCATCCCCAAATAGCAATGTTTTAGGAACAGGTAAAGGAAGAGGAGCCTGCAACAGAGACTGAGACTAGCAGTGAGAGAGACTGGTGGAAATCCAAGAGAAAATGATGTGGTAAAAGTCAAGGGAAGAAAGTGTTTCAAGAAGAGATTGATGACCTTTGAATCCTACTGAAAGAGCAAGTGTGGTTAAGCCACTGGACTGAGCCCCAGAGATGGTTCGGCTGGAAGATTTTGGGCTTTGGATTGAGTGAAAGGTGAGGAAGTGGTAATGAAAGGGACTCAGCCATGAAGGGAAAAAGAGGCAAGGAGCTTGGCTGCAAGCGAATGTGCAGAGACAAAGGAGGGTTTTGTTAAGCCAGGTAAGAAACAGAGACATTCCAGTGTAGGTGGTTAGGAGGTGGTAAAGATGAAGAGTCTGAAAGTCCAGGAGAGAAGGGTTATCAGTGGAATGCGATCTCAGCAGTACAGGAACTGGAATCTGAATCACAGGTGAGAGAATTACCTTTAGTCAAGAGAAGGGAGACTTTACCCATTCTAACAGGAGGGAATGTGGATAGAACAGTATTTTTAAATTTGTAGGTTAGTTAGCAGGTAGCTGAAGGTGTTCCCATGTGATATTCTCAGTTTTCCCTGTGAAGTAGGAGGTGAGATGATCTGCTTGAGTCTGTAGGGGAAGGGAGGAAGATACAGGGCTAACTGAGGGTAAGATTGAAGGTTTAAGAGTGGAGAGCTTGAGAGAAAAAGAGAGCCGACCCAGAAAACACAGGAAAAATGTCTGGTGGCGCTGCATGGCCAGCTGGTTTTAGAAATACTTGTTTTTACTGCCTTTTGAAAGGCAGATCTCCGGACACTGGGTACTGACATATGTCAGTGTGGGAGTGGACCGTCACAAGACAATGTAGTGTGGTGATGTAACAGCTCAAGCTCTGCAGGGAGGCCTGGGATTCAGTCTCAGCTCTGCCACTTAAAAGTTGTGTGAACGTGGGTAAATTATCTAATCTTGCTAAGCCTCTGTTTCCCCAACCTTTCTTAAGAAAACTTCATAGGATGGTGGTCAGATTTAAGAGAAAAAGCACTCTGACTTATTGTAGTTATACTGCAGAGCAATTGGGTAAAATCAAAGAGGAAGGATCACTGGAAATCTTATTCTGTTCTAAGAAGTCTTGACTACCTATTGTTAGCGTTTCATATCCTGAAAGGAGATGCAGGCAACCAGCAGAGTTGACATATTCAGCCTGCTTTTGACAAATGAAAAATTGATCATAATTAGATGTGTAACCAAAACTTAAGAAAGGCAGAGAAAAAAGAAGCATGATCTTCTGATCTGAGATTCAAAAGGATGAGTCAGAAGAGCTGGGAAACTATCAAAATTGTAATTCTGACCATGCAAACATAAATTAGTTGAGGAACGAAGAGACGATTCTTTAGATTATGGGCGTAAAAATAAAAAGATATGTCTAAGGGTAGGTTTAAAAAGGATTTCAAAGATCAGTAAGAATACTGTCAAATATACTAAAGCCCAAAATAGGTTTAGGGTTTTAAAACATGTCATGGATGACTGAAATAGTTGATTTGATTTTGTTCAAAGGATTAAGGGCAAACCAAGGATAGGCTTATTATTTAGGGCCTATGATGTGTTAACACGTGGCAGAGAGAATGAAACATTATCCAATTATTTTTCTTCTCAGGATGAATGATCTTTGATCTAGAAAGAGTAGAACTGTTGGTACATGAAAACTGAAGCAAAAGATAGAGAAGTTTATTTTATATATATATATATACACACACACACATAAACATGTATATGTGTACATGTACATATATACATACATACTTGGATAGGGATATATAAATTCAACTTCTCCAGCTCAGTTTATATACATTTCAGGGCAGTAAAAATTCCTAAAGATAAGGCCGCTGAACATGGGCCTCTGTGGAAAACCATGGAGGTGCCAGGAGGCTAACAATGGGTACACTTCATACAAAAATATTTTTTAAAGCAACAGATTCTGCATATTATATGCCAGTGAACTGGACATTAATTCTGGAAATGATTCTTAATTCTAAGATGATTTATAATCTAAGAAATCAGATCGAATACATGGTTACCACTCTCTCCTACAGAATACCGCTAAGGTGATGAAGAAAAGGTGCTTGGAAAACACAGACCTACACCTTTCTTCGTACCCATCTCGAATAGATTTGTGCCCTGCTGCTCAAATCAAAAACTGCATAAACCACTTGGACTTATTTCAACTCCTCCCTCGCCCTCCGTGTCTAGTTCATTAGTAAGTCCTGTTAACCCTACTTCCGAAAGGATTCACTTCCTGCCATCTTTCCTCCATTCCCATTTTCTACTCTAGTCTATTTCCACCGCCACCATTTCCACTCAGATTATGGCAGTTGCCTGCTCACTGATATTCCTGTTTCTACTTGTAACTCCTTCAGCCTTTCAGTCTTAAAATGTATGTCAGAATCACATCAATCCTCTGCTTAAAACTCTCTAATGGCTTCCAATCAAACTTGAAATATGAATCCAGACTCTACAAGGCCCTACAGTGGTGAAGGCCCTCCGTGATGTGGTCCTCGCCCACCTCTCTGACTTCACTGTGCGTGGCTGTCACTCTGCTCAGGACACTCCAGCCGCCGTGGCTTTTCAGTTCCTCAAATAAGGAATAGCTAAGCTGATTTTCACTCCTGTCCCTTTGTACTTGCAGTTTTTTTCTGCCTGGAATGGTTTATCCCTAGCTTCGTACATGATTGGCTTCTTACTCATCAAGCAAAAAGCAGTCAACTGTCACTTCTCATTCTTCATATTGGCAAAAATTAAAGAGTGCTAACACCCATGCATGTAGGGCTGCAGGGAAAATGACAAAATGCGTATCTGGTGAAAATGTAGATGATTTTATAGAGCAAGCTAACTCTACAGTTGAAATTGAAAATATAGAACTGAGTGAAGGTGAAAGTACACCACATAAAAACGTGTGGGATGCAGCTGAAACGGTATTAAGAGGGAATCTTATAGATAGGTGCTATTTGGTCCTTTCGTGGAGCTATGGAAACTGAAATCCACGTTACAGAAGAAATAATAGAAGAAACCAAGGACATTTAATCCTCAACCTATTAAGTCACAATTTCCGTGGATGGCGCCCAGGAATCTGTATTTTGAGAAAGCACCCAGGAAATTCTGATGTCTAATTTGGGAACCAACTAGACAAAATCCTTTCTATGGGCAAGTTGTACTTCTTGTGTGAATTACTTTATAATTCTTACATGTCCTGCTATAATGCAACTAATGTTCAGTAAACATTTTATTATAACTCTATTGTCATTGTCCTCAGCAAATAATTCTTAGGGGTTTTTACGGCCACTGGAGATTCAGTCGTCTCAACATTGCCTTTGCTCTCCAGAGCAGGTCTGTGCCAAAGGTGGCTGAGGAGAGTCACCTGAAGTCAGCCCTTTGAACCATGGTTCCTCATGCCTTGATTTGGTGCTTGCAGAGGCTTTGAGCAATGTAAAAGGAGCTTGCATCTCTAAATGAATGAACTTGATAGACATAATAAGCTGTCATGATTTGTTTTTCATGGCCAAGTGGTTATTATATATTCATACTTAGCAACTCCCTGCTCCTACCTCTCACATCTCTCTAACAAGCAATTCAGCGTGACACCTAGCAGTGAGGTTTTTGATGAAACACGCGGCACAGAAGCCATTTTGCAAAACCACGCAAGTCAACACAGACCGATTTTAAATGTTAGCAGAATTTTAAAACTATGGTTCATTTGGTAACTATACAGTAAAGCCGAGAGCAACAAACGCTATATGAGAAAAACATGCAAAGGACTGTCTTTGTGTAAATTATATGTAACTATTAGCATTAAGGTACAGGATTGATTTCCTTTAAAGCAGTCGCACTGGGGTAATTAAAGGCTTTCATTTTATCCTTATACTCTGCAGCTTTTCATACTGTTGGAGGGTTCTGGGTCAAATGGGTGCCAGGGCATGGCCCATAGAAACCATAATAAAACTGCAATTTTATAGCTCAGAGCTGGCTGCTCTAATTATGGGCCCTTTTAAGTGTTTTCTTTAAATCCCTCTAAGATGCTATTTTTTTCTTTTTGCTCAGCTTTCTATTTATTACATTCTCATTTACTTCAGTGGGTGATGGTTCTATGAATAGGACCTACTGGCCGGAAAAAAAAAAAAGGATTTCAAAATTGCTATTCATTTACCCAAAGCTTCCTGCTATCAACGGCTGTGAGCCAGTTCTAAGACCCCTGTGGTGGAGAATGGTGTGTATATACTTATGGTCATATTGAGTGTATGAAAACATTAAAGATCGTGTAGCATGCTGATGTGCCCAGGATTTTTATAGAAAGTTTATTGATCCTAAGTCTCACATTATGAGTTTGGTTGTCCCTCCATATAATAATCAAAGCACTAGAGGGAAACTCTTTGTTCTGTTTGATCCAAGGAGACGTGAAAGCCTGTTGATGGCCTGTTGCTAATTGATAGTACTCAGCAGTGAGACCCCAAACACACGTGATGCTGTAAATGCCAGAAAATGGGTGATTTTTGTGATGATTGTTGATCAGGCAAGGTTAATGTGAGTTTTCTTAAATGGGCAGAAGGGAAGGGCAAATTGGAATTGGAACTCCTGAGGAATTCTCAAGGTGTTTATTTGAAAGTGAGTTTACTTGCCTTCGACAAACGGAGAATAAGCATTCCTTTTAATGTAAACGATACAGCATGATCTCGGAAACTATAGGTAGTATTTTTGAGGTTTGTCATGAAGCTTTTGTTGAGAATGCCGGAACGGGGCTCCTTTTTATACATACCATCATCCGTTGTAAGAGTCAGAAGACTCCCTGCTTTACCCTCTGGCTGAAATTTAGGCGCTTCCTTTAGTTACTTGAACCTTTGTAGCAACTTTATTTACAGTAGCCAACACCCGGAAACCACACAACGGTCCTTCAGCGGGTGAATGGATGAGTAAACTGTGGCAAGTCCACACAAAAGGATACTACTCAGAGATAAAAAGGAATGAAATACTGATATACACAACAGCTTAGATGAATCTCAGAGACTTTGTGATGAATGAAAGAAGCCAATTGCAAAAAAAAAAAAAAGGAAAAAATAAAACTGATTCCTGTTTGATTTTATTTACCTGGCATCCTGGAGAAGACAAAACTATAGGAGATGGAGAGCTTATCAGTGGTTGCCAGAGTTAGGTTAGGGTTAGGAAGAAGGTGTAGGAATAGCAGAGGGAGTTTTTTAGGCTGATGCAATGATTTTGTATCTGCCTTGTGGTGATGGTTTAAAAAATTGACGCATGTGTTAAGACTCATGGAACTATGTCTTACCCCACAAAGTCAATTGTACTATATACTAACTTTTTAAATTAAAAGCTTCTGCATGAAAATTTTTTCCTGCCATTGATTCTCTGGAATCTTCCATATTGATGCCACCTTCCATTTCCTGAGGATGTTGGTAATTATTTCCATGGACTCGTCATTTATCATATTACACAGAACAGCAGATCTCAAATACTCTGACCTCAGGACTCCTTTACACTCGTAAATTTTATGGAGTTCCCCAAAGAGCTTTTATGTACATGATATTTATTTAATGTGGGTTATATCTATTACTGGATTAGAAGTAAAAGCAGAGAAATTGAATGTTTATTCACTTAAAAGTAATAGTAAACCCATTGCATATTATGTACATAATACACTTTTATGAAAATTATCTTTTCCAAAACAAACAAACAAATTGAGCGAACACAGGATCGTTGCTTTACATTTGTGCAAGTCTCTTTAATGTTTGGCTGTTTTCTCACATCTGGTTTTGCATTCAGTATGTCGTGATGTCACATGTCATGTACCCTCACTGTACCCTCATGGGAGAATGAAACTGAAAAAGACAAACAGCATCTTAGTATTTTTGAAAATAACTTTTTTTTCATTCTCAGACTGTGCTTTGAGAACCACTGCTTTAGAAAGAGCAGAAACATGGGCTGGTTCTCCCCCTGTATCCTCGGTAGCACTCTGGCTGTGTGTTGAATCACCATTCGACCTTTGTTTTCTTTAGGAGTATATTCACCCGCAGTCCTTAATTGACTACCATAAGGTTTTTTGACATTTCCAGTAAATGTATAGGTCTTTGGTGCCATGGACTGGATTAGTCTTCATTCTAAAATTTTGTATTATATTCACAGTTCACGTGCAAGATGCTTTTTGGCATACTATAAACATGTCCTCATAATGCTCTTCTCACCTTATACCAGATTTTTTTAAGTTTCGTAAGTGCATGCTTTGATGAAATTAAAATATGGATTCTAGATCTAGGAATGACTAAACGGTCCCTAATGCAAGGAAGAGGTAGCAGCTAACTAACTCAGAGTTCTGTTGTTTTTATTCCACAAATGCCTTCCAAATTATAATCATTCCTTCAGTAGGTATATGTTGGGCCTCTCCTCTGTGCACACCCACAAAGAAGGCATTTCTGGGGATGCAGAGAAGAGTAAGTAGGGCATGCTGTCTGCCCTTAGGAAACTGATTGTGTAGTGGACAGTCTTCATGTTCTTGTTCATATCTGTGTTTCTCAGTTTGTATTGAACTGACCTTCCATTTCCCAGCTGTCAGTCTTCTTTTATATGCTTTAAAAAAAGTTGAATAGTGCGTGTTCTGCGTATGATTAATTAGCTTAAAGGGCTAATTTCCTTTATTGAAAGTCATAGAGAAATTCTGAAGGCATTTCTAGGATCAGAGCAAGAGAACTCTGAATTAGTGCTTTGGTGATGCATACAACAGTGTTTTATTTAGCACAGCTTCATCACCATTCTTTCTTAGCTCTCCCTCCTTCTTGGAAGAATTAAAGATGTTATAATTAATGAAATCCCAGCTACATTCCCTTTGATGAGGGAACAAATTAAGATCTAGTGACATCTTCAAGTACAAAGTGTGGCACCTTCACTAAAAATGAGGTCTGCCCTGACTTCTAATTGTGTGGTAAGGGTCACATCTCTGTGTGAAGCACTGACCTCTCTCTAGAGTTCGTATTTTAAAGCACCCATCAGGCATTACTGCTTCGTGGTCCCGTAGCATATTTCAAATCCGCGTCTCCCGCATCAGTGCCTCATTCATATTCCCTTCCTATTTTCTCAAGAGTTTCACGGCACTGTTACTTCTCACGCATCTTTGGGCTCTTTTTCTGTATGCTCCAAGATCCTTCTTAAAAATAAAGAACCCTCATCCTTGCCTTGCCATTGATCCACTGCCCTGTCTTTCTTTTCTTCTTTCCAAATCTCTTGATCTGCATCATATCACCTTCCACATCCTCATCTTCCATTTACTCCCCTCCGACTGTATTATTCAACTAAAACCGTGCTCTCCATGGTCACAAGTATCCTTCTGATTCCCAAATCCTTTTACTTCTTTTCAGTCTTCATCTTACTTCTCAACAGCTAGTTAGCACAGCTACTCTTTCTGCTACCTCTCTCCTTCCCTGTTTTCTTTTCTTTCTCTGTACATCTCCCTGCTGGAGGCTCTCCCTGTTAACTTCTGCTTGCCTTCCCCCCGTGGTACTTTGCTGCTTCCTCTGCGTCTGCCTGCTGTTTAGACAGTGACAATTCCATCCCCCTCCCTCCTCCCTCTTCTCGATAGATTTCTCTCCGTGGTGAATTCATTCCCATGACTTTAGATCATGTCTCTATGCTGATAAACTCTAAAATCTTTATCTCATGTCTCAGCTCTTCCCTCCTGAGGTCCAAACCTGTCCTTGGGACTGCGTGGTAATGTTCTCTATCCCAAATGACTTGATTCCTCAAATTTAGGGTTTTCAGATCCAATCTACTTATCTCTCCCCCTGCTCCTACCTACTCTTTCTCTGTAATTCTCAGCAATTATACCATCCATTTATTTAGTTAGTCTGTAGTAACTTACTGAGCAACTACTATGTACTAGATGTTGCTCTAAGTCTTTTAAATGTTGCCTCATTTAATAGTAATAGAAATGGTGATAACAGAAGCTAACATGTAGGTAGTGTTTATGTGCTAGGCACTCTTGTGTGTATTGTATGTATGTTAATTCATTTAATTCTCACAACACTCCTATAGGTTACATACTGTTATTAACCTCATCTTATAAGTGAGGAAATGAGGCTCAGTAACTTCAAGTAACTTGCTTAAGAAGTCACATCTATCAGAGCTTATAAGTGTCTATGGAGTACCCAGTTCTGTCTCACACCAAAACTACTGCACTACACTATTACATTGCCCTAACTACCCCTCAGGGTCAGACGCCTCTCTTTCCTATGCCATGTACATCTAAATTAGATGTTCCCTGCTTATAAATGATCTATTGTCTTCCAGAGACCATTATTCTACCCAGCATACCTAAAGGATTTTGCATCCTTTCGTAAATAAATTTTTTACTATGATGGCCGCATCTTTTGGAGCAAGGGACCATGCCGGTGCCTTTTGCATAGTACATGCTAGTAAATTGTCATTCTTTTCACTGACTTCTTACTTCATCCCCTTCATGACTCCCCACGCCCTTCTTGCAAGCTTCTGGTTACATCTTTCAGCTCCCGCTAGCGCTTTGTTTATACTGCCTTCATAACACCTGACACGTTATGTATTCATTGTAGAGCTAGCTCTCTTCTTGTTTACTGCAAATATTCAAAGGTGTAGTCACTTACTCCTTTGTGTGCTCCCAAAAACAAGCACAGAACTGACACATAGTAGGCCCTCAGATAACATTTATTAGATATATGGAAATAAAATGTGTATTGATGATTTTGGAATGGAAAATATGAAAATATGACAGTATACGGAATATCTCATTTTTGAAAATTGATTAAACTCTTGGTCTCAGAATACTTCGTTCATTGACATGTCCATCTCCAGAGAATGTGAAGATTTAGTTGGGACATTTAGGAAAATTATTTTTATGAGTTCTAAGCAGTAGGGTTATGTGACATCTGACTTCGTATTCATTGATAGCCAAGTAAGTGCAGAAACGGTAACCAGAAACTCACAATGCAGGAAGTAGCAGGTGGAATTTAAATACTAGATTATTGGACCTCCTTTTGCTACTTAAATCACTTAGCACACTTAGTGGATCCACAATATTCCATTTATAGACCAAGCAGACCATTTTTGCTAGATTGATTCATTGAGATGAACAGCTAAAACAAGTTAAATCCATCATCACATCTCTGCATAATTTTAAAATGAATTTAGTTGGTGTTAAATGGACATTTGTTTTTATTGTCTCAGAGATGGGACTTTTCCTCCAGTAAAGCAGAATAATGTATCTATATGGTGTTCTAGCTTGAGCAGTACATAAAGATTAGTAAATAAGGCCCCATTAAAAATACTTACATTGTAAGTAACATGAGTCCCAGTAGCGTTTCTAAGGTCCATTAATGCTTATTCTGAGGATCAGAGCTCATTTTACTGAGCCATTTAGTCAAACTGTGTGATTATTTAGAAAGTTAATTCATGCATACTAAAATCTAGCTTAAGTAATTCAGAGGGTAGGAGGTAAAACTCTACGGAGACGATAGTCCTTTTTGTTATTTAATGATCAACCATAATTAACTTGCAAATTTGAAATAATTAGAACAAATTAAAGGTATTTAACTTTGCCTCCCTAAAGAAAAATTCAAATTGCACCAAATGCAGCTTTAAATTATTCAAATCTCAGAGGTCTGGGCTAGATTTTTTTTTTTATAATGCCTTTTCTATGATGAGAATACCAATCTGCTCTTTGTCAGAAGGCATCCTATCAAGTAATTGTTCTTTGTGTTTAATAAATGACAGCTATTCTTCTTTGTGAAAGTATTCCAGTCTCCCAAGACTGCATCAGCATTTCCATGGCATTTTAATTCAATAAAACAAAAGGTTAATGTTTTTCCACTTTTTAAGGAATGCAAATACAAGTGGTATTCAGTTGGTCCTAAATGACATTTAAATTTTACCATTCAAGCTCAGACAGACTATCGCGACATGAGATTTGGGCGAAATAGAGAAGTTCAAGTTTTGGATGATTAGAATTTTATTGAACTTGAAGAACTAGAAATTTTTTTTTCCTTCTCCATCCTAAATCAAGGCTACGCAAAGTTTCCCATTTCATGTTTCATAATATTAAAATTCGGAGATAGAGTTCAATAAAATCTCAGTAACTTAAGAATGACTTACACGGTGTGGCAGTCCTAAATGCCATGAGTTTAACCTCTTCTGCTGTCTGTCATTATTTTGATCATTTTACCATCACTTTAACAACTCCAAGAGATACTAATAAGAATAGCAGCAAATTATTTCTAACAATGTCATCATATCAATGAACGAAGTCCTGTATAGTCATAGCCCCTCAATGAATTTTGTACACATTTTATCTGGACTATATGAAATGATAAGAAGCACTGATCATCTGACAATTAGGTTCTGACTTTATGGTGCCCCATACAGAGAATGAGTGATACAAAATATGTGGACAAGTGAATGCTTAGTACCTAGTTCTATGTAGTTTTGGAAATAAAATAATTATTAATTTTGATATTATCTCCATATATCTAAAAGTTGCTTTGGTAACTTTTTTCTACTGGTTTAATGTTATTATTTTTATTTATTTATTGTACGATATCATATTTTTTAAATTGAAGAATGATTGATGTACAATATTAAATGTTACAGGTGTACAGTATAGTGATTCACAAATTTTTCAAGGTTATACTCCATTAATAGTTATCATAAAATATTGTCTGTATTCCCCACGTTGTACAATACATCCTTGTGGCTTATTTTATACCTGATAGTTTGTACATCTTAATCTTCCCCCTCCATCTTGCCCCTCCCCCTTCCCTCTCCCACTGGTAACCACTAGTTCGTTCTCTGTATCTGTGAGTCTGTTTCTTTTCTGTTATATTCACTAGTTTGTTGTATTTTTTTAGATTCCACCTGTAAGTGATATCTTACCCTATTTATCTTTCTCTGTCTGACTTATTTCACTGACCGTAATGCCCTCCACGCCCATCCACGCTGTACACAAGCAACTACCATATTTGAAATCAACTGTACTTCAATTAAAAAGCAAAAACCAACCAACTCACCAACCCATTTAAAATATGGGCAGAAGAACTGAACAGACGTTTTTCCAAAAAAGGAAATGCAAATGGCCAACAGGAACATGATAAGTTGCTCAACATCACTCAGATCAGAGAAATGCAAATCAGAATTGCAATGAGGCACCGTCTCACACCTGTCACAGTGACCATCATCAAAAAGAACACAAATAACAATTTTTATTAATCCCTAATATTCAATTAACAGTTTATTTTAATTCCAATAACAATTTATTTTAATCCCTAACACTCATTTTTAGGACTTAGAAACATTTTAGTTATGCAAGTCTTGTTTTAGCAGACTTTTTATTTCTCCAGGTATTCTGGATCTTAGTTATACTCTGTAGCTTTATGAGCAGTTTCATGGGTCTGAGTCTCATTTCCCCAACTCCAAATATAAGTTTTGTGAGGATAAAGACCGTTTCTTCTCCAAAATTGTTGTGGCAGGACACAAAATAGACCTTCAGAAAACTATTTAAATTAAACCTCAGTAAAAAAAAAAATAAGGAAAAGAAATAAAAACTTTTTACTACCGTGAATTACATTTCAACTCATACTAAATTATATGCCTTTGTGTGATCTATAACTCCTTTTGTGCTCTCTGCAGCTCATTCATGCTTATTCTTTTCAGCTTATTGAAGTCAAAATGTGATGACTGGATGCTAGGAACATCATCATCCGTCAAAAAGTACCAAGGCTCTAGCTAACAGCGGAGAGAGTAGAAGGGAGAAGAAGACAGTTGGGTTTCAGTCACATGTGGAAGATGATGCCCTGTGGACGTGTCAAAAGAAAGATGCATTTCAGCCCCAAAGAGGTAAGCTTAGTGTCAGTAATAGCAAAATGAGGAGCTGCTGGGGGCAGGTGGTTGCTGGTGGCTTCCAGCCATGAGCTCCAGACGATTTCCTGTTAAATGTTACAAACTGACGTGTGCCTGCAAGGCCACAAGTAGCGCACCTCCCAGATCAGTGAATTGCATCAACGCTTCTCTTAGAACACTCATGAGAATCTATCTAATGTGGTGCTCTTTTTGTGTCAAAGCAGCAAACAAAAAGAATTTGTATGGCCTGTAAGTATGGTCACACTTGCAAAATAATGCTCCAAGTGAGTAAAGAGGACAAGAAATTGAACATGAATCTTGTGTAGGAAAGTAAACTGCAACACCTACAATTAATCCTCAGTTAACTGGAAAGATGGCGAGGGTGAAGGAGAAGTCATTGTGACTAAATCAAAAACCTCTTAAGTCTTAAGCCTATATTGCTTAGCAGTCTTTAAGTGCCAGTAAATCTTCCTATTTTATATATCGTAGATCTTTTAAAAGAAATCAATTATAAATAACTGTGTGAAATGAGTGAATTTCAATGCCGTCAAATTTAATTGCATTTCCCAGTTGTTTCTGGAGTGGCTTTTGGCTTATTCTCTCCTGGAATCATTGAACAATGGACTCTAGAGCAGAATGAATCAAGTCTGAGCTTCACTGGTCAGAGGAGACCAGTGTACAGAAAACAAAGGGCCCCAAAAGATCTCGGGGCCAGCCCCCTTCTGCTGACTCCTCTTTCCTAGGCATCTTTCTTTCCAGCTCACAACCGTTAATCCTGATTTCCTTCTTATGCACTTATTTTTCCAGCAGGCTAGCTAGCACTGCCCACCTCTCGTGTTAATCATCCAGCTTTTCATAATCGCTCTACCACCCTCACGTTTGTGTATTTGAGAACTGGGCCGTGCTTTGTGAGAAGATCTTGCAGGTGTGCTGCTCTCTGCCTTTCCTCAGCAGCAGCCAGCTTTGTCCTGTTTTTTGGCTTTAATCGTGATGACTCTAGAAATCGTTTAGTCCTCTCCCAGATAACTGAGAGATGGTAATTAGTCCAAGCTTCGGATGGGAGACCATCCACTATTTGAAACAAAAGCTAAGGTGCATTTTGCTTGACATAGTGCAAAAGTTCTGCAGACCTCTGTTGTTTTAGGACCACTTAGAGCAACTTTTGCCTTTTGAGACTTTCCTACCAAAAAACAAAAATGAAATGGAGGAGACTTAGTATCCGAGATGGAATCTTCTTTACTTTTTCTATTAGTAGTCCTTCAGAGACGGGAAACTCTTACTTTGGACTCCCTCTATTCTTAGTCATTGCATTTTTAGAGATTGGAGAACCAACGAAAGTTGGTGTGGTGATTACACTGCAAGTCTCAACATAGTCTTCTCTTAACTTGACAACAAATTGTTGTCCTGTGTCAGCACTAAAATAAAATAGCAAAATGAGGAAAATATAGTGTAATAGCAAAGGGACAAATAACTTGTGTTATTGGTTAAGCCTGCAGCAACATTAGAAAGCTGCCATTGAAAAGGGAATCACCAGGCCAGCCCCGGCCCTGCTGGAGGTTAATCTCTCCCCTGCCCAGCTCCAGAAGCCAGGAGTCTAGAAAGGGCTTGTGTCCGAAAAAGAAAATCAATTTCTAATTTGAAACAAAATCATTTTTGACTAACAGTGGTTCAGAACCCATTACTTTTTGCTGTATAGTCTGCTGACTTTTCAGCACTTTCTGTTGTGCACAATGAATCCTAATAGTCGTTTTATAATGTTACTGTACCAATCAGTTTAACCAAGAGAAAGCTGTTACAATTCTGCAAAGTTTTCACTCATGGTTTTATTTTTTCATCAGTTTTTTTTCTTTTCCCTTCCCCAACTCTTTTTTGAAAGGCAGGGGGAGGGGAGGCGTGTTGTAGTGTTGTACTGAAAAAAAAAAGAAAATTTTTCATCTTTTTTAAGAGTTTTGTTTCAAGGTATTCACAGGAATTATTAACTTTTTTTTTCTATTCATAAGAAATGCTGTCTTGTAGTTTTCTCTTCTTTTATTCTCATATGGAGCCTTTAGCAAAGGCTCCCTGATCATTGAGGGAACTAAAGCTGCCCCTTGGAGCCATCCTGCCCATTACAGACCTAGCGTGCACAGCTTACGGTACAGGGCAAGGTGATTGCATTGGCACTTGCTGTGGGAGACAGACTTTCCAAAGTGTGCTGCAGCCGCATTGGACACCCTGTTTAGCATAAGGCCAATGACCTGACACTAATTGCCTAAGTTACACCGCTTGATTTAGCATCTCCTTAATTGCTTTCCCCTCTTTAGTGTGTCTGCATTTTTAAATATATTATTCTTCTGTTTTATATCCTTTGTTACTTTTGTTGTCCTTTAATCATTAAGCACTATACAGGACATGTACTGCAGGACCATTAATCTTTATTATCAGTCTCTTACTCCTTTACCTCACCTAGCCTCCTCACACTGTTCTGTCAACTTTATTAATACTAAACATAAAAAAAAAAGAAAAAGACCTGATTCTTGTCTCAAGAAATAACCTTGTGATTGCAAAAATATCAGTACAATATTATCAGAATTATGCTTAAAATATACATTGTTTTTCAATCATTGATACTTGGAATGAGCTACCTTAGTTGCTTTTATTTGAGCTCTGTGGAACATAAAGACCTTACTTAGGAAAATCTAAACTTGAGTTAAGAACCTGTTAAGCCAAAGGCATAAATCTGGAAACACCCAATCTTCTGTCCTGTTTTCTCCTCCCTACATAGCAAGTGTTTTTATTCTCTCCTAGCTTGCCTGGAACCTCCCCTTCCTGAACAATCACCGATTCTCTTATATAAGAGCCCTCAAAGCTGGGGAATTTTTTTTCCCTTTTATGCTGATGGGCTAGCAGTCTGTGAGGCCACTGAACGCACATGTTCCAGAACTGAAACGTTAGACCTCGGGGCTCGGCACTGCCTGTTCATTCTGAAGTCAGGCTGCAAAGCCACTCCAAAGCCAATACTGTGTGAGAGCTGCCTCCTGTTCGTCCCTCTGTCACTGGTCTCTGACTCCTCTTAACACTTTGAAAGAGTCTGAGAGAGGCTGGACCTGGTGTCATGTGGATTGGCCTGATGGCATTGACCATGCCCTTCATGTTGTCGTTGGGGTTTTTTTGAGGTTGTGTAATACACAGCAGCTGTCACTGGTTGAGACTCCGAGGGAGACTCCCAGACACACTGGAAGATGATTATTGTGGAAGTGAGCAACAATCTCTGAGGCGCCTAATTATTCCTCTAAGTGGCCCTGCGCTTGCAATGATGTGAGTGTTCTTTGTAGCCCAGCGTGGACTAATGTAAACCATGTGATCAAAGACATGAGCAAGTTGAAGTGTCCCAAGTACAGAAACCATTTCCATCTTGCCTCTGAGGACCTTTTATTTATGTTTCTTTTATTATTAGCATCATCATTATGATTATATGTTTAATCGTTAGAAAAGGTACCACAATATATTACTTCTAGTTCCTAGTAGTCTGAGCTAAAAGAGTTATTAAAAGTTGATACCTTTTCCATCAGCACACAGAAGACAAGCATAGTACAGAGCTACGAGTAAACCCTAATGTGTAGGTTAATTTGTCCTGCCCAGCGCACCCAAGAAGGAAATTCAAATGCAAGAGACTAACATTCAGAGTGAAGTCGGTGTGTGTCGAATAGTCATTTAAACCAGAGGCCCTACATTTCCTATCCTCTGCGATAGAAAGAAGGATCTTAAAATACTGTATAACCGATTAGTTATTTTTTATATCTTGCATGTTCTCCCACCAGAACATAAGCACTCCATATGTTCACTGCTGTGTCCCCGTCTCCGAGAACAGGGCTTGACATGTGATAGGTGCTCATAATGTATTTGTTACATGAATTAACGCATTACCATTGATCCTTGAACAAATCAGGTTTGCGCTGCCTGAGTCTACTTACATGCAGGTTTTTTTCAGTAGTAAATTCTGCAGTACTACACAAGCCATCACTGATTGAATCCAAGAGTATGGAGGAACCACCTATACAGAGGGCCATCTATAAGTGATACTCGGATTAACCCCCATGTTGTCCAAGGGTCAGCTGTAGATGTATTGATTTTTCTTTCTGTGTCCTTGCCCCATTTTCCCACAACAAGGATCTAATCAATTAGATGTCTTGACCTCAGTGCCTGTAATGGTTTAATGATTTAAGAAATGTATGCACTGGATGCCTTCAGAGTCCATATGGTGATTGACTGCTAATGTCAAAGAGGTGTCAGTAGAGTGGGGTCTTAAAACCAGCACTGTTTGAGAGCCAAGAAAACTGTGGGGGAGGGGGGTTCATTTTCTTTTATTCTAATTGGGATTTAATTTATATACAGTGAAATTGCACAGGACTTAAGAGCATAGTTTGATAAACCTTGACAATTGTGTATGCCGACATAATTAAGAAATAGCACATTTCCATTATTCATGAAAACTTCCTCATGTTCCTTTCCAGTCATTCCCCCCGAGGCCTCTCTCCTCGGTCGGCAGATGGCTGCCTTCTCGCTGTGTCCTCACGTGGCCTTTTTGCTGCTAACGTGCATCCTTGGTGTGTCTCCCTTTTCTTATAAGGACAAAGAGTCGTATTGGATTAGGGGCCACTTCTGTGACTTCTTTGAACTTAATTACCTCTTTAAAGTCCCTGCCTGCAAATACAGTCACATCCTGAGGTGTACTGGGGGTGAGGACTTCGACATATGAATTACAGGGCTGGGGGAGGGGGAGAGGCACAGTTCAGTCCATAACAACTACTCTCTTTCCAATCTTTCTATGCCTTTTATTTCTTTTTCTTATTTTGTTGTATTCTCTAGGACTTCTGTTACAATGTAGAACAAAATGGTAAACGTGGACTTCCACACCTTGGTGGCAGTGTCATGGGGAAGGCAGCCGTCTTTCACCATTAAGTACGATTTTAGCTAGTAGGTTTTTGTAAAATGCCCTTTATTTGGTTAAGAAGGTTCCCGCCTCATTTACTGGGAACCTTTATCATAATGAGTGTTGAATTTCATCACATCTTTTTTCTTCACCTATTGAGATGATCATGTGTTTTCTTCTTTATTCTGTTAACTTGATGAATTACACTGATGGGACAATGTTGGTACGTAATGTCCTTTTTTATGTAATGACCTTGTCAGGTTTTGGTATCAGAGTTATGCTAGTGTCATAAATGAGTCAGAAAGATGTCAGCAAAAACGGCAGAGTAGGGACTTCCATGGGCTTGTTCCTCCCCAGAAACTCTGAAAAACCTGGCACAGTCTGCCAGAGCCAGCATTATCAGAACTCTGAAAGATAGTGAATGATGTATAGAAACTAAGCAAATGCTTAACCGGGAAAAAGGCCACTGAAACATGTTGGGAGAACATTATAGAATCTTGGTTTATCGTTGTTCCGCTCCCTTCTGCGCCATGGCAGTCTTGAGAGTGGCAGCTGATTCCAGGTGTGAGTGAGTACCTGGTCCCAGAGGAAGCAGACCTTACTCTCAAGGAGTCCTGTTTGTCTGTTTCAAACTGTCTGTGGATTTCCCAAGGGCTGATACTAGGGGACTGCCTCTGTTTTTCCTACCTGTGAACTTTTTCAGGACAGAGAAGCAGGTACACATAGGACATCCCTTGAAAATGTTGAAAGCCGAGTGAACACACCACTACCGATTGGGGTAAAAGAGTAGCAGTTGAGACAAATAGTAGATAACCAAAAGCCAACAAAACTAGATAAAACAGACACATTCCTAAAAGCACACAAACTACCAGACTGACTCAAGAAAAACAGAACATCTGAATAGACCTATAACAAGTAAAGAGATTAAATCAGTAATCAAAAAAACTCCCAGCAAAGGCAAGCCCAGGACCAGATGGCTCCACTGGTGAATTCTACCAAATATTAAAGAAGAGTTAATGCAAATCTTTCTCAAATTCTTCCCCAAAAATAGAAGAGGAAGGAACATTTTCCCACTCATTTTAAAAGGCCAGCATGTATCTGATACCAGAGCCAAAGAAAAGAAAGCTACAAACCAAAATCCCTTGTGAATGTAGATTAAAATGTCTTCAACAAAACAACAGCAAGCCGAAAGCAGCAGCACATTAGAGGGATTAGGTATCATGACCAAATAGGATTGAGCCCGGGATTCAACAGTGGTTCAACATGGAAAAATCCATCAGTGCAATATACTATATTAATAGAAAGAAAAAAATATGATCATCTTAACACAGAAAAAGCATTTGACAAAAACAGTAATAAAGCAGCAGTAGAAGGAAATTTCCTCAACGTGATGAAGGGCAGATTTGACAAACCCACAGCCAGCATCCTGTTCAGCTGTGAAAGGCTGACGACTTTTCCTCCAAGATCAGGAGCAAGACAAATATTCCCACTTTGCCACTTCTATTCAACATTTTACTGGAAGTTCTAGACAAAGAAATTAGGCAAGAAAAAGAAATAAAACATATCCAAGTTGCACAGGAAGGAGTTAAACTGTATTAGCAGATGACAGGGCTTCACAGGACAGGCCTGAAATGGCATATATAGTGTCCACTAGTTTCCTCCCTGACCACACAGAATGACAAGGGAGACTGGGGCATATAATCTAGCCGTGGACTCAGGAAGAAGGGACGAGTGCATTTCGGTGGATAATCAGCAGCATCTCTCACAGCAGCATTCTTTGTAGTAACCCCAAATCAGAAGCACTCCAAATGTCCATCAATCGCAGAATGGATAAAAAGTCATAAACGCATGCAATGGACTACTACGTAGCAAAGGAGGCAAACTGCAGCTACATAAATCATCAACACAGATCAATCGTGCAGACACAATACTGAGCACATGAAGTCTCAAAAAGAATATATATATAGTATAGTTCTATTTGTATAATGTTCAAAAGCAGCAAAACTACATCACTTTTTCACGATGCATACATAAATGGTAAAACTATGAAGAACAGAAAGGGGCTAATTATGAGAACAGTGGCTGGCTCTTGGAGGCGAGAAGAGATTGTAATTGGGGGTGAGAATCAGTGATGCTTCCAGGTGGCGATACTGCCAGGACTTTCTTACTCTAGAAGAGGGTTACATTGATATTTTCTTCATCATTTGTTCTTTAAACTAAACTGAATGTTATAGCTCAGCTATTTTTAAAATGCACAATAAAACAAAGGGCTCAGAAACAGAGTTTTCTCAAACACTGAACTCTAAGAAGTTCTCTTATCATGAGATATTGATTGATGGATGAGCAGAATACACCCAGCTCTATATAAATAGGACATGACCCATTATGTTCAATTCCATCCGTGTATGCAAAAATATATCTGGGTGTTTATTTATATAAATATATTCACATTTATTTACATACATAAGCATATGCATTTATATATGAAAGTTATCAGCCTAACGGATGATATTCTTACAAGTACTTTTATTTTTAAAACGTGTATATTGTCTTTGTGTATGTGTGTGTGTGAAAATATAGACATCTGTCATTTTATGAATATGCATAACTGTATGTAATTGTTGGTATACTTAATATTAAATCAAATTGTATAGATGGAACAAATATAATTAAAAACTGATATACAGCTTTCTGTAAACTTAATAAGGAATAGAACTTAGAGAATTAAGAAAAAGGGATAAATTTGCCCTATGCCTTAGAGCAATCATTCTTAACTTTTTGGGGTCCCAAATCCTGTTAGAATTTAATGAAAACTATGGCCCCAGGAAAATGAATGAGCATATATATATGTACATACATTATTGTGCCTGCAATTATGAGGGATTCACACATTCCTGAAGTACATAGAAGTCCTTGCACCCTCTGCTAAATTTTCTTTAAAAAATTTTTCCCATCAAATTATCAATTGTCTTTACTAAGTTTTTAACAGAAATGTCAAAACAGGAAAAAAAAAAAGTAAGACTAATGTTCAAGTGTTCCGTGATAGTGACATAAGAGAGATTTATTTCTGTTTAATCACTACCGGGCATACCGTCTTCCCTCTCGCCTCACTCGCAATTCCCTCTCTGTTGTTTTGCCTCCTGTTACCTACTTAACTTTCCCCTTCCACCACCCAGGATCCCACCCCGACGGCTGTAGTGGTAGGGCCTGCTTTGCCTACCTTCCGTCTGCCTGTTCCACTCCCTTCTGCCTTCTGCTGTAAGAAGAATCTCTCCAAAGACCAGTTAGGTTTTTTTTTTCATTGTTGTTACTGCTTTGTTTTATGTTTGAGACCAACTCACACAACGTTTAAGAGTTTGCAACACAGAGTTAAAGAGACCTTGACTGCATTCAAAGCCCAGCCTTGTTCCAGCCAGCCCCATGTGATATTGGACGTGCTGCTCGACCTTTTCAGTTTCCACTTGCTTATCTGTAAAATGAGGACAGTAATATAATTTATGGACTGCCGTAAGGATTAACGAGATAAGGCAGGTAAAGTGATTTAAAGTGATTAGCAAGGTACAAGGACATGAGATACTCAGTAAACATTTCCTGAATACATTAAATATTTAGCCTGGAGGTTTTTATAATTTAAGACTTTTACTAATTCCATGCTCCTTATTCTTTTTCAAAATTCCACCTCCTGCATCAGATCTTCCTGAATCCTATAGCCAGATGTGATCTCTCCCACTTCTTAATTCCTCAGACCTTTCATATTATTTTTTACAGCAGTAATAACATCAGTGGTGAAAAACTCTGGGGTCAGATTGGCTGGATGTGAATGTGGGTCACTTACTAGTTTTGTGACCTTGGGCAGGTCGTGTGAGTCCCCTATGGCTTATTTTCCTGATTTGTAAATTAGATATTAAAAAATAGTGTCTATCACAAAGGGCTTTTATGAGGACAAATACAACTAATTTCTAGAAATGACAAAACTATATAGAGAAAGCTGGAGGGGAATAGGAGCAGAGGAGACCGGGAGAAGGGACTGACTACAGATGAGCACGAGGGAACTCTCTGGAGTGATGAGATATTCTAAGACTGGACTGCAAAGATAAATAAGTAAATGCCATGACAAAAATGTTAAAAACTGGGCTGTGGCCACGCTTTCATAGCTGTATAAAGTTAACTGCTATTTATCAAACTGTATACTTAAGAGGAACAAATTTTATGGTATTCAAATTATACCCCAATGAAGCTGTTTTTAAAAATAAATAGAATATGTAGTCTATGGGAAAGACTCAGAGCAGCACCAGGCACATACGAAGCATCGCTGTGTCTGTTAGCTGTTCCTATGACCTTATCCTGCCTTGCGTTATGTATGATGCTTTACCAGGCTGTTCAGAGAGCATCGCAATGCCTACGCTCACAGATCTCTCCCCGTCTCCATAAGCTAAACCTGAGCTTAATCCCGGCACCAGCCCTTGTGCATCATTAGGTCCTCGGTAAACATCTCCTGAATGCACTGTGTGAGCCGATGGAGTTTGTGTCTAGTAAGAAAATGTGCTGGTTTGGGTTGAGGGTCCTGCAGGGTTGTGTATAAGAAGTCTGAACTATGCATTTATATAACTGGTCTTTTACATCTTACATAATAGAGACCAGTCAGTGTCGAGTATGGCTTTTGAATTCCAAGGATTTTGGTGATCGTTCTGGTGCTAATCTCTACAGATGTAAGACTCCACCATGTGGTATTCCCAACATGCCAAAGCTGTCTTCATGTTATTTGAACATTCACCCTTTCCTCAAAGAATGAGTGACTCTTCCCAAATAACTTCTTTCAACACCCTGGGCAACAGTTTCCTAGGAACCAGGAAAAAAACTGTGAATGAGAGTCTACAAGAAAGGCAGGGATGTTCTGTGCTGTTTGGAAAATAATACCAAGGAGGAAGAGGAGAAAATTATTATTAGAAACAGTAATGATTAGAAAAGAACAACAAAAAATCCTTCTTTTCATGTCATCTTATTATTCAGCACTCTGGAAAAGAATAGTAATTATCAACTAAATACTGCTTGTTAGAAAGGAACAGAGGCCAAATGACCCCTATAGAGGCTCATCTAACCAGTGAGGCACTTGTTTTAGCCCAATGTAGAGTTCTTTAAAAGCAACATTCAAGATTTACATCTACCTGAAAGTTCTGGGGGTAGGATCAGTTTAATTTGGAGGGATTGAAAGTACAAAGTGCTGGGATTTTCTATGTTGTCAGAGAAAGGAAAGAGCTTTTCTTATGATAGTTAGAAGGAATGAAATAAAGCATTCTACCTTCTTGGGCATTTCTAAGTAAGCCCAGATCAGCGGGACTTTGATAGGCAGTCAAATTTAAGAACAAAATCCCTAGTTAGTCTGTTATTGCACAAATGCACTTTTTTAAAACATGATGTTGTGGATCACTGATGTTTACAAAACCAAAACAACCCACTGAGTCTTCCATCTGCCATTGTTTCATTTCAGGTGGGGAAATGGCTTCCTTCTAAAGCTTGGGGATGCCTATAATCTCTAATATAATACTCAGAATAGACCTTTCCATTTCCTTTTACTGAAAGCCCAAATTGTTTCCTTTATTGTTCATGCAGGGACGATGGCAGGAGTTAGGAGAGATGCATCCACATCTCCTATGACAACAGGAAGCCAAAAGGAGCTTGTAACACCAGCCACATCATCCGCCCAACATGGCACCTCCCGGTAAGTTGTCAAGGATTTTTTGCTTTAACACTCCAGATAAGAGCGGGGGTTTTTTTGAGTTATTTAATAAGAAGTGAAAAATCTTGACAATTCTTGATGTCTCTTACTCAAGAGAGAGGCTCTTATTTGGAAGTGTCCAGATTTGGCCAGGCTAAACTCATGGAGCCCTTTCCTCTGTACATGTCTTGCCTTAGTTGATAATGGTAATTGGCAAGGATTTTCATAGAAATGCAATGCTAATTCTACCTCTCATCAACGAGTCTGCTTAGCATCATGTCCTTCCCAATGTATCATGGGTGGTGATACACTTGGACTATAAGCTTAGCTAACTGAATTAATGGATTCTAAAAACTACAGTGGGTTTTATACTACAATTAAAGAACTGTCAACATTTACTCATACCAGGGACATTTGAGGAGTTAATACTTTGATCAGTCTTTTCTGAAGTCAGGAAAAGAAATATGTTATTAAAATTTCTCCTAAGTCAACTCCTGTATTATATATTTAAGCTAAATATATGAACATCAGCACCAAAAGGGCTTGTTTTATGTTTCCTTGGGGATATGATTATTTGAGCACTTAAATTCCTAGCAACTTACCAGATAAATATAGATTTTTTCAGACTTAATTTTAAAGAACTTTTGGGCACTGTCTCTAACATAGTGGGTAATAATAATTGCTATCATCCATTAAGCATTCACTAGGTGCCCAGCCCTGTGTATGCCTTATCTGATTTAGTCTTCATCACAGCCTTATGAGTTGGTAATACCGTCATCCTCATTTTGAAAATCAGGAAACTAAGGCTCAGAGAGATTGATGACTTGCCTAAGGTCACACAGCTGGTAAGAGGTAGACCCAGCATTTCAGACTCCAAAGCTCTTAATCTTAAGTATTATAATAGTTAACAATGACAATCTTCCTATTTTGGAAGCCACCCACAATCAAAAGAAAGTTTAACTAGTTTACCACATTCTCAGCCCATGATTCCTTCCTTCTGTTTTTAATGCTGCCATTAATGGCATTTTGCCAAAGACCTACAGTGAGTTGTGGTTCTTGAAGCTGTGATGGTGCTCCCTCTTTGGACCACTTAACATTGTGGCTTAATGCCTGTGCTCAGAGAGGATTCATCCTAGCTCACCTGGAGGAGTTTCTTTGGAGGAGTTGTAAGTAAAGAAGAAAGACAATCTGGATTTTCAAACTCAGTGACTTTTACTAGTTGAAGATCTTTGACGCTGAGATCCTCAGTGAGACCTTTCACACTGCTGTAATGTGTTTTTGATGGTTGCACTTCAGTTTAGAGAGCAGCATGAAAAAGAAGACTGAAATGTTTCCTCAGTAAGGGTTTGGTAGAACATTCTTAGCACACATTTTCTAAAATGACCATATCCACTTCGTTGAGTTTTACAAGCCCAGGTTAAAAAATTGCTGGGAAGGCTCCTATTTATGGAGCTTAAAAAAAGCTTTCTTTACCTGTTAGTTCTTAATACTGCAGATCAGCTAAATACAGATTCTCAGAAGCTTCTTAAATAATGAGCATTTGGGTAAATAAAACAATGTGTAGCACACCAGATTTTATCCTTAGAACTGCATAGTGGCATATTATAGGTCTATTATACAAAGTGCAGAGTCCAAAAAAACAGATTCAGTACTATGAAAATCAGTTACCAGGAAAACACAGTGGTTGCTTTCCAGATTTCAGAATCAAGATTATTTGAATTATTTTTATTTCAAAGTGTAAGGAAGGCATTTTTTATAGACAATTTTTACACGCAAACTCTTAATGCAAGAGAAAAACCTGTTGCTCCTCATCCCAACAAAACCCTGAAGGTCCCGAGGAGAACAAGAGTAAGAGCCCTTTCTTTGTCCCCCTAACCCCCAAAACTTTTCTAGACCTGCAGAAAAGGATGGGGATGGGACAGATGCCAGTGGGAGACAGGTTTTCCTTTGTTCTCTGGACAGTGCTAACACCTAGAAGAGTCCCATATGGGTCCATGTGCAGGTGATACAACCCTGTGTGGCAAAGTCATCTTTCTCATTCACAATGTAGGTTGCTAATTGTTCTCTCTGCTGCCTGTCAATATCATGTGAAATTTTCATTCCCCATTCAAGATGGGAAAAGTTGTGGCTGAAAATGTTAACATTTGCATTTTTATTTGTTGATTTATTTAAAGGACAGCCTCTCCTACAGCAATCCATCACTTGGTGACACCCCAAATATGAATACTGTATCGTAGACTTGCAGTTACATTGTGTAATAAGTGTTAGAGACAGTAAAGGAATGTTAACTATGTTGCAAATGTAATATTTATTGATGCATAAAGTTTATTGCTTTCCAGGTTCAATAATACTGACCGTAGGACATTAATATCACTTAATCCTGATTTTAGCAGGGCACCTTTGTATGTAGAAATATTCATCTATCTCATGCTAACAAAATAAATCTGTAATTTACAGCACAAGCTAAGAGGGCTTTATAGTGTTCCGAGAGCTGCAATGCTTCTTGCATCCCATTTATTTCTGGCCTCCAACTCTGATCACACACCTCTGAGCTGTCCAAGAAAGTAACCACAGTGGGCATCTTGACGCAAGTGGGTGGCGCCACTGAACTAAACAGTGCCATGCATTTCTGCTTGACCGGAACTGGTGACACCCACAGACCATTCCACCTGGAGAGAGGACTGTCATTCTGAACAGCTGATGGTTAGGTGCACCTTCGCTCAGAAAGAAAGTTGAACGAATACTTTTCCTGCCGTGACACTGAGTCAGAGTTTACTGATTCTACTTGATTCTCTGGCCTCCAGTGAGAAGCCAGAGCTGGGCAAGTTCCCAGTGAATCTGTTATGAGCACAAATGTTGCTGAAAATTAACCCTTTTGTGCCTTCCAGAATTAGTTGTGTCCACTGCCAGCATAAAGATCGTACAAGAAATATCTGAGACCCAAAGCAAAAGAAGTGATGTTAATTAGCAACCATCAGCTGTAATTGTCATCCCCATTAAGATGCAGAATTATGTAGTTCTTCGTTATAAATAACCTTTCTAATTGTACTTGATGTATGCCAATTTAATCAAAAAGTATACTTGCAACAGGCAGATATTTGCATTAATGTAGCTTTGGATCCTCAAATCTTTTATTTCAAATTTGACTGGGGAAAAAAGTCTATTACATGCTGTGTATTTTTTATATGTTGCTGTCTTTTTCTATTCAGGTATGTAGATCTGAGACATTTTATATTAAAATGAAGACAATATCTTCTGGATTATTTAATGAAACAGAAATCTTGTCACTTTTTTAAATACTAGTGGAGTTTCTATCTCTCAATCACATGATAACAAACTGATAAACAGACTCAGTCCTTGAAGTAAAAAGTTACTATGGCCCCTTCTCTGTTTTTCCCTGACTCATAAGTGTTAAGACTAGTTCTCTTGGCCTCTTTCTTGTGTCTCCTGTGAGATGTGAGGAGAGAGAGGCAGATCTCAACAAATCATGCTTAATTAGTGAATTTGGTGAACTGAAGTTAGCCTATTTCTAAGAAGTACTGTTCACCTCTCTAGCTTTTTTCAGAAAAATTAGTTTTCATCACAACACCAAGTTGAAGGTTTTTGTTTTACTTTGTTTTGTTTTTTGAGTTATGTCATGGGGGATAATTTTGTAGAACTTGTGTTTTGTTGAGGGGGGATGGAAATTTGTGTAAGTACTTTGAAGGACTTAATAGGTTATTTGGGGACTTTAAAAAAATAATAGCTTTGTTTCTTTTTTTTTAAAGAAAAAAGGTCCTTTTGCTATCAAACCTTATACTTAATGTGTTCTGAAATTTTTGCTGTAAGTTTACACCTTGCTGAACTTCCCACAGCACAATTACCGGGGCACAGTCATGCTCACAGCTGACTTGAACGTGGCTCATGGAGACTCCTTGCCCACTGAGGTTGGGATCAAGGAACCCAGGCTCAGAATATTGGAGACTTGCAACCACACTCTCAAGCCCAGGCTAGGAAGGATCCAAGTACCCTGCAATCTAGAGCTTAAACTTCTCTCTGTTTTGAAGATACTGTTTTCCTTTGGGAAAATGTCTATCCAGGTCCTTTGCCCATCTTTTAAACAGACTATTTGCTTTTTGCTATGAGCTGTAAGAGTTCCTTATGCGTACTTATCAGATGTATAGTTTGCAGATATTTTATCCCAGTCCATAGGTTGCTGTTTCACTTTGTCAGCTGTTTCCTCTGCGGTGCAGAAGCTCTGTCGTTTGATGTAGTCCCACCTGTTTATTTTTGCTCTTGTTGCTTGAGCTTTTGCTGCCACAGCCAAAAACTTATTTCAAAGGTTGATGTCAGGAGCTTTTCTCCTGTGTTTTCTTCTAGGAGTTTTACAGTCTCTGGTCTTACATTTCAGTCTGAAATCCATCTTGAGTTAATTTTTGTATGTAGTGTAAGATGAGGGTCCAGTTTTCCCAGCATCATTTATTGAAGAGGCTCTCCTTTCCCTGTTGCATGTTGTTGGCGCCCTTGTTGAAAACTAGTTGACTGTTTATGCTTGGATTTGTTTTGGGGTTCTTGGTTCTGTCCCATGAGTCCGTGTGTTTTTTTATGCCAGTACCATACTGTTTTGATTACTATAGATTTATAATATAATTTGAAATCAAGAAGTGATTCCTCCAACTTTGTTCTTTCTCAAGATTGCTTTAGCTATTCAGAGCCTTTTAGGTTCCATGTAAATTTTAAGATTGCTTTTTCTATTTCTGTGAAAAATGTTATTGAAATTTTGATAGAGATTATATTGAATCTGTATATCACTTTGGGTGCTGTAGACGTTTTAACAATATTAATTATTCCAATCCATAAACACAGGGTATCTTTCTGTCTCCTTGTGTCCTCTTCAGTTCTTTTCATCAATGTTGTATAGTCTTCAATGTACAAATATTTCACCTCATTGATTAAATTTATTCCTAAGTATTTTATTCTTTTTGACACTATCATATTTTTTGCTTGATTTCCTCTTCTAATAGATCATTATTGGTGTAAAGAGACAGCTGATTTTTGTATCTCAATTTTCTATCCTGCAACTTTACTGAATTCATTCCTTACTTCTAACAGGTTTTTGTGCATGTGTGTGTGGAGTCTTTAGGGTTTCCTACATGCCACTTGAAGAGATAAATTTACTGCTTAACTATTTAGACACCGTTTACTTCCTTCCTTCCTCCCTCCCTCCCTTTGTTGAATGGAAGTGGCAAGAACAAGCATCCTTGCTTTGTACCAAATCCTAGAGGGAAAGATTTCAGTGTTTCCCCCTTGAGTATGATGTTAGCTGTGGCCTTTTCATAAGTGGGCTTTATTATATTGAGGAAATTTCCTTCTATATGTATTTTATTGAGAGTTTTTAATCCTGAATAGATGCTGAACTTTTTCAAAGAAGATATACATACAGATTCCAACAGCTTAATGAAAAGATGCTCTTTGACACAACATTGTAAAATGACTATCACTCAATAAAAAAAAGTTAAAAAAAGAAAAGAAAAGAAAAGATGGTCAGCCTTACTAATCATCAGGTAAATGCAAATCAAAACCACAATGAGATATCACCTTATACCTGTTGGGATGGCTGTTATCAAAAAGATAACAAATATTGGCAAAGATGTGGAGAAAAGGGAACTCTTATATACTGTTGGTGGGAATGTAAATTGGTACGACTATTATGAAAAACATATGGAGGTTCCTCAAAAACTAAAATAGAGCTACCATATGATCCAGCAGTTCCACTTTTGGATATATATATGGAGGAAATAAAATAAGTACCTCAGAGAGATATCTGCACCCTCATGGTCATTCCAGCATTATTCACAGTAGCCAAGGTGTGGAAACAACCTGAGTCTCTATCAATATATGAATGGACTATGGAATATTATTCAGCCTTAAAAAAAGATCTGTTAAGTGAAATAAGCTAGACACAAAAATACTGCATGATCTCACTTAGATGTGGAATCTAAAATGGCCAAGTCATAGAAGCAGAGAGTAGAGTGGTGGTTACTGGGAGTGGGAAGGTGGAGGAAATGGGATGTTGGTCAAAGGGCACAAAGTTGCAGTTATGCGGGATGATTAAGTCCAGAAATCTAATGTACAGCGTGGTGACTATAGTTAGCAATACTGTATTAAAATAGTGGAAATTTGCTAAAAGAGTAGATTTCAGGTGCTGTTACCACACATAGAAAAATAATTATAATTATACAGAGAGATGGATATGTTAATTAGCTTGACTGTAGTAATTTCATTATGCATATGTATATATCAAAACATCATGTTGTATAATATCTACAGTTTTTATTTTTTTAATGAGTGTTTTTTTAATCTTTATTTTCACCTTAAGTAGCTTGACATGAAAATCCAGTTGCTTCCAGCTCTAGATGTGATGGTACAGCCTTTAAAAAGTGCTTGGACAGCTGGTGGTAGCTTGGTCCTCTGCTGTGCCAGGGAGGGGGACAACTCTTCCTGCATTTGTCCCTCTTCTTTCCCTGTGGGTTATAAACGAAGGCTTTGGCCCCTGGGCAGTTTAAGCATTGTTTAGTTTCCCACTGTACATTGCCAGGAACCACTCAGATTACAAAGAAGGGAAAATCAGTGTAAATATGCTGTTCCTGATTATAACAAGGATCTGTTTTATCTCTGGCAGCAAAATTCTGGATTGACAGCTGCCAGGGGATTCAAAACCTTCACAAGAAAAACATTTCTATTATACTAGTAACAAAAATATAATGCTGAAAATTATAATTACCTGTTCACAGTCCTTGGCATGGCACCTTAGAGCTGTCAGAACAATTTAACATGCATTGTCTCATTTAAATCACACTCAAGCCCCAAGAGGTAAGTAGGAGTATTTTACAATGAGGAAATGAGAACTGAAGGAGACCAAGTGACTGTCCAAGGTCACACAGTAAGGAAGCAGAGAAGACCTGAATGCGGTGCTTCTGATCCCAAATTTCAGTGTTTTTTTTTCATTCTTCCACACTGTGTGGAACTTGGATTTGGTTCTGAGGTGTAAGCACTAAGCTGATAAAATTCTGGTTTACAGTAGGAATTGGACAGACTTACTTCAAGAGTTAGAATTTGTTTGTATAACTTGATATGAAGAAACGCAGTCTTACAGAGAAGGGAAGTGCTGTGTCCCTTACACACAGCAGCCAAATTACAATGCTTTCTTGCGCTTGTGCCCAGAATCCTAACTGTAACAAAATCTTTCTTCAAAAAAAATCAGACTTTTTCTCACCTATACATTCACACAAATATTTTTAGTACTTAACCAAATTTCCGCAAGTGCCTAGCACACAATAATGTGTTATTTTCCCAAGATGGAGAGAAAGGTACTAAACTAAAATCCCAAACCTCAAACTAGAGCCTTACAGGTACTGCTTGGCTTCACGTGGTAGGTTTGAGCAGCAGACCTCACTGCCACTGTACAATAGAGCCCATGAGTCATGACCATACAGGTCAACTCTGGCTACTATTCGTTGGGCTTGTTCAGCTATATCCATTCATAATGTGTGTTCATACACATTACATATCACTGTAAAGCTCCTTTAATGACTATTAAAACTCAGTTTCGAAGTATTAGATAGGTTTTCCTCTTAGATTTTTCAAAATGACTTCCAAAAACGTGGGCTCCTAGGCCAAGAACTATCATCTTGGCTTTATCTGCCCTCCAAGTAACAGTTCACGCACTGCACACAATCAAAGTAGCATTTACTATAACTTTTCCATTTTGTGTATATTGTAAACAACAAAATAAAAACAAAACTTAATAAAACATTGTACATAAAATGACGACAATAAAAAGGGATAATATGAAAGCTTCAGAAAACAATGGGTTGATGTAAAAGAAAAAATGAAGTTACAAATATAACTGTCTTCCATATCAGGAGAACGAAAAGCCCAGCCATTCAAAAGGGGTTTTATTTAAACTGGGTTGATAAAGTGAAATTCCCTGCCAGCAGGTGCCTTGCTAACAAGAACAGTTGAATGCATGGCAATTCTTATGTGTTGGAGGAAAAGATGTTGCTTTTAGTTAAGCCATGATGTTGGGCTGTTACTGTGATTCCCACCGTTAAAAGCCATTAATAAAATCATCCATTCATCTTGCGCACACTGCTTATAGAGTGTGCAAATTAAGAAAACTGAAATAAATAGGACAGGTAGAAATGATGAAGACACAGTATAATTCCAAGAAGTGAATTCAGCTCGAGAAACTTGTCAAGACATCCTTGACACAGGAGGAACATACCGCACAGGAAAGGTGTACATTACAGCAGCTTTACTGGTCACTTTCTAGTCCTTGGCGTCAGGGAATCTCTCTAAATTCTAGGTGAAGGGATTATAAGAGCTGTTTTTCGCACTTTCCTACATTTTCCAGATGTTCTACAACAATAATGTATTACAGAATTTTAAAAAAAATATTTAAAAGGAAAACAAAGGGCACACATTTATTGGAAGTAAACGCATTTCAAAAGTTTGCACTCTGCAGTTCCAGGTAGTCGCAAAAAAACGAAGGTTACCCTTGGAACATATGACATAATTATGTTATCTCTTTGTTGAGCCAGCAATAGGTGAGGATTATGCTTCCTTGGTGGATCTCCTCCAGGAGACCCTGAACTCTGAAAAACGCTGTGATTGGTGACATCTGTGCAGCATTGCCAGTTCCTGCGATCATTTCACAGTTTCTCCCCTCATGAACTGCTGTTTTAGAGTTGTTCACTTGGTCCAAGGTCATCAAATTCCCTAAACCTCAATGTTAAGAAACATTTGTTGAGTGTCCCTCGCCGTCCTAGACACTTGTATAAAAATTCGTTTATGTATGTTACCTAATGTAATCCTTAAAACAGTCATGAGAAAGGAAAGCTCAGAGAGGCAATTAGAGAACAGCGAAGAGCCCAGGGGTAATCACTGTAACACCGAGGTTTATAGGCCTAGGTTTGAATGCTAGCCTCTGTGGTTTTGAACTAATCACTTAATTTAATCTATTAAATGGGGATAATAACATCTCCCTTGCAGTCTTATGATGATTAAGCAAGACAGTTTACATAAAGCACTAAGCACAGTCCTGGCATATGGCTAAGTCATAGCTATCGCTGTGGAACTTCCCAAGGCCAGACAGGCAATGAGAACAAAGCTCACGTTTGAACCTTGCCAGCGTGATCCCAAGCTCTATGTGAGTTCCCTGACAAAAGATTAGGAATAGGGTGCAGTTCATATCAAAGGCAATAGGGCTGTATTTTTTAATATTCACCACGCAGACGTGCTTGCGAACACGCCTGTTCCTTTATCTCCCTGAGCCTGATTCCTCGTGTGAAAATAAGAATATCACTAACTACCTTGCAGATTTGCTCAGAGGATTAAATGTAACTAGGTGTGCAAAGCCTTAACTTGGTGCTGGCCGCAGCGTGCACTCAGTGTTAGCTTCTTTCTCTGTGGTCTGGGCAACAAGACTTTTGGGGGGCATCTACCAAATGTGCTGAGGGGCAGTGCTCTGAAGTGTAGCCTAGAAGTGAACTGAATGACCCTGCTTTCAAAGTTACTGATAGTGGATTTCTTCCCATAATTAGCCCTTTATAAAAATTCTGAAAGGGCTTAGTTCCCTTCCGAGCAGAGTTCTGAAATCTGTCTGCACACTGGAATCACTTAGGAATCTTTGTCAAAGTACCTATCTCTAGGCCTCGCCCAGATTCATTGAATCAGAATTGCCAGGAATGGGCACCAGCAATGTGTATTTCTTTTTCCCCGATGGCTCTGATGTACTTGGTCTAAAGACACACATTTGGAAGCCCCTGCTCTGGAGCTGCCTGTCTTTTCACTACCTAACTCCTGCACACCAGCATTCTCCCTTCCTCCTTTCTGCCCTCAACCTGCCCCAGGGCCTTTCCTTTCCATTAGCAATTTTCTTTAGCCATTGTCATCCTCTCCCCAAGGGACTATCAGAATACAATAATAACCCTGCAGTGAAAAAAGAAATGATTAAGAAGACCTTGAAGAATTCCACTTATCAATCTCAACTGTTTAAATTGGAAACTGATCCCTAAGACATATTATTGACGGCATCCTTTTCCATAAAATGCTTATGGACACATCATTCTATCTATGAGGGAACCCTCAGCAAACAGGAGAAAGGCTCCTAAGGAAATCACTCCTAATGTTTTCTACCTCTTTCCTCCTTCTCTGATTTATCCTTTCTCATAGTACTTATCACCTTCCAATGTACTATACAGTTTATTGATGTGTTTTATTTGTCATCTCCCTGTCCTATGCCACGTAGAATGTAAATTCATGAGGACAAAGATTTCTATTTATTGCTATTTCCCTGTGCTAGAGCAGAGCCTGGCTCATAATAGACATTTAATAAATATTTGTTGGATGAATGAAAATGAATGCATGATCACAAAACAAATGTTTCCTTATTTCTTTTTAAATGTTTTTTGTTGGGGGCAGGGCAGGTAATTAGGTTTGTTTATTTATTTATTTATTTTTGGAGGAGATACTGGGGATTGAACCCGGGACCTCATGCATGCTAAGCGTGGGCTCTACCACTTGAGCTATACCCTCCCCCGCAAATGTTTTCTTTTAAGTTGACCAGTTCATACATTCATGGAGACAACTATTTTACTTCAGTTCTTCTCCACGTCTGCAAAAGAATCATGGTTTGTACCAGCTTATACGTTTGTTGTGCTTCATTTACTTCCTAAAACTTTTTGCATTTTCATCTACTGGAAGATTTTCCCATTTTATAAGAATTGGAAATGTCTAGGTTTTCAGGAGGTTTCCAGGCTGGAGGACAGCAGATTCTCATTGGTGACCAGTGTCAGCATGTTCTTTGCATTGGAATTTGATTGCTTAGGTAATGTCTCATGATTGTGTTCACTTAGTGCGTATAGAATATACCCCATTCTGTTTTCTTGTGCTCAGCCATTCACAGAGCTTCTTCTAAAGCTCTGCTTTGGCCTGTGGCTAGTTTTTTGTTTGGATTTTCTCAAGTTAAAACTCTTGAATGCAGACAGGCAGCAGGGCTTATAGGAAAGGGCTTTAGAATTAAAGTGCAAAGACTTGGATTCATCCTGCCTTTACAGCTTAGCAGGGCAAAACCCTACCACAGTCCCTGACCACATGGGACCCAAGTTTTCCAGCCGTCCATCCTATGTCTGAATCTTACCCTTTGTTTAGAGAGAAAATCAAAATGAAAACATGGGTGCCTATTTCTTGATTTCAGAGTACTTTACACATTTTGAAGATAAAATAATTAATAGATGAATATTTTCAAAAGTAATTAAATAATTGATTTCACAGTAACATGGTTCAAACTTCTTTTTAAAATCTTTGGTTTTTATTCCATCCAGTAGCTTAGAAATGCTAAGTAGATAAGCAGACTTGGCACCACGTCATTCACAGCACAGCGAAGAGAAGTTCCGTGGGTGTCTCTGGCCTTCCCTGTCGACAGGGCCAGGTACACTTCACATTCCCTGAGATTATGCTCTGTGAACATGTGTTTACTGAAGGCTTTTTTCATTTTTGGTGCTTAAACGAAATTGTGTCTTACTTTAGGAAGGACACCAGGAGAAAAAGAGAAAAAAATTAGTATCCTTGAAGTCCAAATTGAGGTCATTAGTCATATTGAAAAAGGTGACTGTGTATTAGTATAGGCGGCATGCTTTGCCTTAGGAAAAGAATGGTCAGGATCGTGCAGAAGAGTGCCAAGAATGCCACTGAGTAAATCAAAGACTTTATCAACAAGAATTCTTATAATGAAGAAGATAGAGAATAATGTAGTAGTTAAAGGTCATTGACTAATGTGTTTTTCAGCTCAGCTGGACACTTCTATACACTGTTTATATATTCAAATATATATATATATACACACACCACTTTGAATATATTTAACACTTTATGTATTTCCCCCCATAAATGATTTGCTTTTGATATTAATGAGATAAGCTCCCCACCAAAAGAGATATGACAGTCCTTTTTTATTTTTTTCTTTCAGCCTAGCTTTTCTTTATTTCTTACAGAGAAATTCATTTCAACATTTTGTATCATCTGGAAATTTTTGTGAGTTTAACCACAAAAATTAAGAGACAGGTACATATAAAAGTTCTTTATAAATAGTAAAGGGGAAATACATGAATATTGTTATTTTCATTTCCCTTAAGACTTCTGGAAGATGTCTTCTATACCTTTTTAGAGAATATGAATGAGCCACTTGCTGTACAAATCCTAACATTACCCATGAAAGAAAGATTCCAAGTTGGTCTTGAAACTCAAGAGTAATTGGCCAGTGCATTACCTGTTTACTTGCCAAGTCTTTCATTGATTTTCTTTCTGATATGAGGGCATACTGAAGTAAGACGATTACTGAGATTGGAAGTTCATCATCTTGTTGCTTGGTACTCGTCCCTAACTGCTTATAATAATATAAGCTTGGTTGTATATATATATAATAAATATACAATATATATAATATTATTATATATAATTTATTATTTATAATATATAATTTATTATTATTATATAATATATAACATAATATATAATAATATAATATATAATTATATTATATTATACATAATATACTAATTATATAATATATATTACATATGTATTTGTGTGTATAATATATACGCACAAACAATATATAATGTATAATTATAAAATATTATAATTATAATACATAATTTATTATATATAATATATAATATATAATAAAAGCTTGGTTGGAATGTAAGCCTTTGGCCGGCAAGGGGAGAGTGATCACTGTTACACATGAGAGGCCGTTTCTTCCTTGGTCCGAGGCTAATTAGTGGCTGAACCAAGACTGGAGCTGGCTCGGGAACCACTGGGAACCAGGACGCCCAGGACAGTAGGAGAGTGAGGAGTCGGCGGTACTGCTGTGAGGTTCATAGGGGAGCCACCCTCTGCCAGGACTGCAGTCTCCCTTTGCTCCTCGTCCAGGTGCTGCTGGAGCTCGGTAGCTTTTCCAGATCTGTCCCCTTCAGTAAGTTTCTGCTTCACCACAGCTTGCCCCAGTTCTTTTATCTTCTCCCTTTGAATATAAATATTTTTGTGAACAGCAGAATGTTTCTACTGAGGTACGACTGTAGGTCGCGTGGCACTGATTTATTCAAGCCGGAAGGGTTCACACTAGGACTGTAGCATGGTACCGTTACTTCAGAGGAGCCTTTTGTATCAGTGTGAACATTTTAATTTCACGCCCTGCAGACTTCACAGTCTTTTGTGCCCTCTCTGCTCCTGTTGTTGCATAAAGGGCAAATCCGTGTGTCACATTCATTTTAGATTGAAAAAAAGTAAAGTTGATCCATTTGAGATCTCCAAACAGAGACAGATAAAAATCTGTTAGCAAGAAGCTTTTATCAAGGGGAAAAAAATAATTATTTTTCAGCTAATATGGCTTTCCATATGGTTGAATGTGGCCTCAAGGCATAAAAGAGAGAAAAAAAAACCCTCTGTTAACATTGGTTACTGGTACTTTTTCATTAGTGCAAATTATCATGAATTTACTGATTGAAACACAAGGTATCTCCAAGTGTTTGGGTATCAGAAATAATCAGACTGGGGCCAAGATCTTTTTTTAACCAGTCATTGCTGGCAAAGAAATTAAAATTTCTCCTTTACACAACTGTTTATTTGCAAAAGAAAAGGAAACATTGTAGTAGAGAAAGCTGTCAGTGTAAGGAAGAGTCTGAAAAAAGGTAATAGCAAACAAGGTGGAAACAAATCGGAACTTATCATTTAAATTGGATATTTGATTTAAGTGAATTTTTTTTTTAAATGAAGTTAAAAGCTCACATATGGAAGTTTTCCATACCAGAGGTTTAAGCTCAAAGATATCACAGAATTAGAATTATAGCTAATTATCATAAATTATTTAACATTAACTTCTAAGGGATCATTTAGCCTTTACAAAAATTATGAGATAGTGCATAGGCTATAATGAGCTATTTCAAATTTACTTTCTTGCCACCACCTTCAGCCTGTGGTCCCAGCCAGGTTTAACTGCTGAATGAGGTCAGTCTGCTACAGCATGGGCACCTGGCATTCACTCCCCAATAATGCTGACTGCAGCCCTTTTTAGAGAGCTGTTCCACAGGGGCGAGGGAAGATCCATTCAAGAATCTGTTTGCTAATGAGTTTTTAAAGGCACTGACACCAGCGATGTGGCAGCAATCACTTAAGTAAGCACTCACGCTTACTTGGGACAATTGTGATGGTAATTTATATTTTTTAAAGTGACATTTAAAACTACTTACAATCCTTCCACCCACTTTATACACCATTGGTAATATTTTAGTGTTTAGTATATTTCCTTCCTATCCTTTTTTTCCTTCACTTCTTATATGTTTCTCTTTTTTTAGGCTACGTTTTTCTAAATTGTGAAATACCTGGGAGTTTAAAAACTCTTCTTGGTGTTAACTATCCCATGAATAAATAAGAAAGAGGTGCATGGGATTTAGCAGTAATAAAATCGCCGAGATAGACCTCTTAGCAAGGCTGATGGTTGGAATGAGAATGTCTGTGTTTCTCTCCTAAGTTATGTTAGGAGTGCTGCAGTGTGATTGTGTTTCCCATAAAACTTTTCTCCTTTTTATTCTTTGTTGGATCCACACACAAATTTAATCAGAAGTATAAATCGCTGCTATAAAGCATATGGCATATTCTAAACACGACCCCTTCATCTATCTTTCAGATGAGGAAAATATGTATTAAAGTTAAATCACACAATTAGAATGAATTTCTTTGTCGAGGAGAAAAAAAAAAACAATTAAATGTAATCTTCCTGGTCCGGAGTAGCGCAAGACCAAGGAGCTTACTGGAGGATCCCAGTCCTATTTGCCACTTGCCATTCTGCTTTGTCAGTTTTCAGGGGCAGGGGCAGCTTTGGCAAGCCATATTGCTTTATCTTCTGGGCACCTGGAGTTTGAGCTAAGAAAGAATATTATTGTCTTGCTCTGAGCCTCTCTTAAGACATCAAAATAATATTGGACCTTCACCTTAGCATACTCCGTTTATTTATTCTTTACCTCCTTCCTTCCATTTATCATTAACTTTGACCCAAACAAGGGATGTCAGGTTCAGTTTCCATGCTGGCCCAGTGCCAGCTGGCGTGAGCCAGGAGATCCTGGCCGTCCCATCAGTCTTCATCAGTTTCGGTCTTTCTTACTGACACCTCTTGTTACTTTAATATCAAATTTCTTGTGCTTTTCCTTGTCATCCAATTTTCTAAATTTTTCCAAACTGGGGTAGGTAGTTGATCTGTCTGGGTCTTGTTACTGCCAGAGCCGTGGGTTCCCCAGTGTTGGTAATGTTCTGTCAAAACTCTGGTTTCTTCCCCATCAATTTCTGCTTTTTCCATTCCATGTGTTTACAACAGTGGAAATATTTTCACCCTGTTTGGCTACTCTCGTTTTTTCCCCTGTTGACTCCTCTTCCTTTCCTCGCTTTCTACTGAACCCTTCTAATTTTCCTGGCATCAGTAAAGCCCAGTGAAAGAAGCTGGGACAGTAAATCACATATGGTTTCTTGCGCTATTTCTTATCCACACCCACCCCCTACCCCCTCCTCATCACCAGGCAACATGGGAGGAACGTTAGGTGCACTGAAGTCACATCTCTCCCCGTGGCCTGGTCAGGCATGTTCATTAGGAGGACATCCTGGTAACCGTAATGCCAGTCCACCATGACTTGCGTTCACAGCATATCAGCTGCTTCCCCAGCAGCTTTCCATTTTGCATTTAACAGGGGAGTTGGGCAATTGCCTCTTTCAGGACAGGCATTGTGTATTGTTGCTCTTTTTGACCCCAAAAGACTGGATGTTCCCCCATCTCTAATTTTCATCCAAGATGTCACAGACTATAACCAGTTGGGGGGTCATATATTAACCAACACATGCCTCTGTATGCAGCTGAATCCAGAATTAGGGAAACAGTGAATCCATAATCCTGAAAAACCCATAGGGGGTTGCTGGATTCATCAGCAAAGTGGGTGAGCTCTTTAACTGTATATCCCCAGTTTCTGTTGTTTCATGATTTTGCCCTCTGCCAACCTGTATCACCTTCTCTGTGACCACAGGGTAGAAGGGTATAATCTACTATGTTAAATTGCAAGTATCTGAGGTCTCTTCCAAAGAATTTCTGTTTCAGCTTGCGTACAGTCAGTTCAGGTCTCCCGGCTTCAGCTCTGACACTGAGAGCAAGCAGAACACCTTCCTGTCTGGCTCATGCTGTCCCCACTAATGCAGCCCTGAGCACCTGGTTTTACTTAAACTAAAGGCAACAGCCTGCGGCACACACAGAGAAACTGTATGTGTAGGGGCGGGGGTGTTTCCTTTCTGTTGGGCTGTTCTCACTAATAGGTTCATATAAAGTCCATCTACCATATTGTCTTTCTTTTTGAAAGTACAAACAGTCATAAAACAAAACACTACCATTTAATTTTGTAATCTTAAATTTCAAACAATGCACTGATGAATTATTAATGTCATAGAATGTTTTCAATAATGTGTAGCATAAAACGGAATGGATACATGTCCATATGTGCCTTGAACTTAAGTGTACGCTAATAAACAGGGTACCTGGCATCTCTTTGGCCTAGCAGACTTTACAAGCAAGCCTTTCCCCTCTGTTTTGGTTTCTGTGTTATGTTCCCCAGAAGTCAATTTACTGCTTTTCCTACTGGAGCCTCGCAGGTAACATTCTTTGACTCCAAGCTAACAGTGCTTTTCTCTCAAGATAACCAAGGTTGGGGTCCATAAATTTCACTTGTCATTCTGGCTTCCAGCCATATTAAACTAGGCTTTAATTCATAATTACTAGGAAGCTATAATTCCATAGGAAAAAGAATATTTTATATTAAATGGCCATTATCTAACCTCATGATTTCACAAAATGATTAAGATGCCAGAAAATAATTAAGATGTCAAGTTCCCCAATACTTAAAAGTACAGACAGGGGAGCAGGGGTGGTATATTTTTTTAACCTGTGTGTAGCTCTTACTACAGTGACAGAAAAGAAATTCTCCTTAAATAATTTCATTTTTATAATTGCATAAATTATCAGATTTGCCCAAATTTTCTTTCTGTATCAAAATCTCTGAGATCAAGTACATTGCTTGCATAGGGACAGTCTTTTACCGAAAGAATAGACAGAATAGAGAGCCCACATAAGTATAATGAACCAGTCTTGATAAAGGAGCAAAGGCGATACAGTGGAGCAAAGATAACCTTTCAACAAATGCTCAAAGATAGCCTGAAACAACTAGACATCCATGTGCAAAAAGATGGGTCTGAACACAGACCTTCCACCTTCCACATAAAAGAACTCCAAATGTAAAATGCAAAACTATAAAACTCCTAGAAGATAACAGGAGAAAACCTAGATGGCCTTGGGTATAATGATTTCTCCTTAAATACCACACCAAAGGTACCATCCATGAAAGAGAGAATTGATAAGATGGACTTCACTAAAATTAAAAACTTCTGCTCTGCAAAAGACAATGTCAAGAGAATGAGAAGGCAAGCCACAGACCGGGAGAAAATATTTGCAAAACGCACATCTGATCAAGAACTATTGTCCAAAATATACAAAGAATCTTTACAGCACAACAGTAAGAAAGCTAATGATCAGATCATAAAATGGACCAAAGATCTTAACAGATAACTTTGTGAAGAAGATATACCGATGGAAAATAAGCATATGAAAAGATGCCCACATGTTTAGTTATCAGGGAAATGCAGATTAAAACGACCATGAGATACCACTGAAATGGCCTAAGTCTGAAACAGTGACAACAGTAAATGCTGGTGCGGATGTGGAGCAGCAGGAACTCTCATTCATTGCTGGTGGAAATGCAAAATAGCACAGCCACAATTTGGAACACAATTTGGCAGTTTCTTACAAGACTAGATATATTCTTGCCCTATGATCCAGTAATCATGCTCCTTGACATTTACCCAAAAAGGCTGAAAACTGATATCCACACAAAAACCTGTACATAGATGTTTATAGCAGCTTTATTCATAATAGCGAAAACTTAGAAGCAACCGAGATGCCCTTCAGAATGTGGATGGGTAAATAATGATGTGAATAATACATGCAGACAATGGAATATCATTCAGCACTGAAAAGAGAGGAGCTACTGAACTGTTGTGTGGCAGGTCAGGATATTCACCCCTTGTATCAAAAGTTCATGGAACTGATGATGGTTAAGATCACGAGGACAAATAAACGTTGCCATTGACACTAATGATTCAATAACACATAATAAACTAAAATATCTTCCTCAAAGTAGCTGCTGATGAATAAAATGATGAATAACCATAGCTTTCATTATTATAGGAAAATATAAATAAAATAACATGACCAGGAGATTTTATTGTTATTTGTGCCTTGTAATATGTTATATTAAAATTATTTTTGATTGAAGGATCTCCCATATGCCCATTATCTTTCTGGTAAATTCTTTAGCCTCCCTCCAAGGTGCAAGTGACTTTGCATAGTATTCACTCTTTGGCTTATAAGCACTTCAGGAAGAAATATGTTAAGTTAGAGTTGCAGACTCTTTTTGTGACAACACCTCTGTTGAATGGAGAACAAGAGTTAGAAAGGTCATCCTGTGCCTTCGTATATCTGACTTTCTCTGCATCTCTGTGAATAGTTCTCCTGTGAAGTCGACAGTCTCATACACAGGTTTGAGACCACTCCTTTTTCTTACTAACCTTTTTGCTGATGTTTGACAAATGATTGTGAAGCACTTATAAAATATGCTGTATCTTCTATTTTTCAGAAACCTAAATGCCAGCCTAAGTTTGCTTTAGCAATTAAAAAGTAGAGAACTTTTGAGAGGAACTATTCTAGGATTCTTGAGAAGACCTGTTTTAGGACTCCTAGCCCAGTGTGGTAATTGGTTATCCTTCTGCCCCCTTTATAAATTCATTCTTTCTTGAATTGGTACCATTTCTTTTCCGCCACTGCAGTAAGAATCATATATAGGGATGTAAAGAACCGTAAGAAGGACTATAAGCAAATTTAAATAAATATAGATTATGTTCCCCCTATAAATACAGATTTTTAAACCCTAAAATAATCATAAAAATCTAATTCAAGAATAAATGTAAAGAATAATACTATATAACCAAGTAGAATATATTCCAGGAATTTAAATGCGGTTACTATTTTGAAAGTCAAAAATAGAATATTTCTTAACAATATATCAAAAAAGAAACATTATATTATCATCTTAGTATATATTGAAAAGTTACTTGATAAAATTAATTTTTCATTCCTGACTTTAGTAAGCCGAAAGAGAAAATACTTCTTATCATAATAAAGAATATCTAGATGAAAAATGCTAAATAGTAAAAAAAAAAAAAGGTAGAATAATTCCTATTAGATCAGAATTATACAAAGGTACCTATAAAACTTGTAGTTTTAGCATTGCCCTTGAAGTTCTAGCCAGTACAATAATATAAGAAAAAATAATGCAAATATGGGAAAACACATAAACTTTATCATTATCTGTATTCAATGTAACTGTCCACCCATAAAACCCGATAAAAATCAATTGAAAAAATAATTTAAGGAATTAAGAGAGTTTGATAATGTAAAAAACTCAATTACTGTGTAAATCTTGACACCAGCATTAGCTATTTAAAAGATATAGCAGGGGGTGGTGATGCATTTATAATAGCAGTGAAAAAATTCAGAAATTCCTAATAATAAACTTAGAAATTTATAGAACCTTTCTGCAAATATATTTCCTAGCTAGGATGATTAATTGAGCACTTACATTTATCTCTTCTATTTCCTGAGACACCAGTAAAATGAGAGTAAATGAATGTTTTTAAAGGTATAAATCCATGAAAATAAATGGGAGAAGATTCATCAATATACCAGAGATTTATATACATTTTTGGAAAATGGAAAATGAATGGAGGATTAGTAATATTAAACAAGATAGAGAAAGCTACCACATTGGAAGCACTGAGAAAGGTATTCAAACGAAAAGAGATTGATACCACAGAACTTTGTAAAGGTTTGGGAATTAGACGCAATGTGAACCATGAAGAGTGGTGATATGGGGTAGAACTGAAAATAGTATGAGAGGGACATTTGAAGCAAGAATCAAAAAACCCAGTTCTGCTGCCACAGTACCATATGTAGAATATTAGTCCCTGGCAAAAGACGGGTATTGAATTCTCTGGAGAGATTCAGTAGAGAAGAGAAGACTCAGGAATATCAGATACTTTGGAAGATGAGATGAGTTGAGTAGCACTGAAAATGGGATGAAGTCAAATCTACAAATGGAAAGGTCAGCCTCCTTCCCTGTCCTAGAAGTAGACCACGTCTCCCTCCCAAACAGAATACTGGAAGAGTCTTCTCTGAAGAAGCTTAATAGTCTCCAAATACTGACATGAAGTGGTACACCCACTTTGGAAAACAGTCTGGCAGTTCCTTGAAAGGTTAGACATTGAGTTTATAATCCCACCCCTAGGTATCTACCCGAAGAAAATGAAAACATATGTCTCTGCTAAAAACGTGTACATGAGTGTTCACAGCAGCACTGTTCACAGTAGCCAAAAGATAGAAACAACCCCATGTCTATCATGTGATGAATTGATAAATAAAATGCTTTAAATAGGTGTACCTTTCTGTATGTATGTTTTACTTCAATAAAATAGTTTAGAGTTTATGAAGAAGTAGTCTGCTACATTGAATGCTGCAGAGCCGTTACGTAAAACAGGGACTACAAAATGTCCATTGGATTTAGCATCATGAGGGGCATTAGTGAATGTGGTGATTTCAATTTTAGTCAAGTGGTAGGAGATGAAAGCCAGATTGGAAAAAAAAAAAGAGAGAGAGAGAAATGGTTTGATTAAGGAAAGGAAAGAACTTCTTAAGGGCTCTTAGTTATCTAGCAAACAGGAAAAGATTGAAAGTTCTAGAGTGGACAGTCAATACTGAAAGGTTCCTACGAAGCACAAATGGAGTGATCACCCTAGTCTAAGAGAAGGACCACTTCCTTCAACATGAAAGGAGGAAATGATGGGTGCTGAAAGACTTGTAGACTTCACAAAGTGAAGACAATTTCTCTTTAATGACCTCCTTTCTCTGAAGTGGGAAGCAAGGCTATCTGTTTAGGATAATTTGTGAGAAAGGAAAATGAGGACAACAGGAGAGCTGATTAGAGAAATCCAGTAGCTCTGTCGGAAGATGTTTAGCTCCCACTTAAGTTTAGTGACTAGGAATCTATATTAGACCTCCTCTTTGTTTGTTTGCTTGTTTCTTTGATTTTGTCCTATTTACAGTAAGTGTCCCAACTATAATTCACAGAAAAGGCAGACATTTGGATTTCTGCAGTATTGTGATTTTGCCAGATTTAGAGGAGGGGACAAAAAGACAGAGGATGTGTTTTTAAGAGTATTGTTAAAAGAGTGTTTGGAATGCTGGACCATGAAATTTAAATTTAATAAGAGATAAAAGGGTTAGGAAGAAAGTATGCCATTAATGGACCCACCTGGACAGAGATTTTAGCTGTCTTGCTCACCACGTTATTCCCAGTTCTTAGAACAATGATTGTTTGAATTAATGATCTGTTGAGACCAATAGGCAGAGATAGTGGGAATAGTTGAAAAAACAAGCCTTAGGGTAAGATGTGGGCATGAGGAAGTAGTGGGATATTTGAATTACTGAATTCAGAAGAGATATTATTTTAATTGGTCACAAGTTCCAGGATATAAAGAGAAAGGCTTGCTGAGAAAGTCTTGACCTGAGAGATCAAAGAACTAAGTCAGAGTGTTGGCTGGCGTTCACTCCTGTAATGTTGACATGAGCAGGGATGATGGTAACAGCTGAATTGAAGGAGAAGACTGAATCAAGGGTTAACATCATCAGTGATTCAGAGTGAATGGGTAAATAGATGATTTAGATAAGAGAGGTTGAGGATGGTAGAGCAGATGACAAGATCTTCAGAGCAATAAGAGTTTAATGAGAGACTGGGAGAATAATAATAAAAAGCAAAAAATGGAAGCAATGATGATCCCAGTTACTACACCTTGACCCTGACATGCGAAAGGTATGTTGAGTATAAACAGTTCTCCCTGAGAAGGATGTAGGGGAAGCACTGACCTCAAGAAAGAGCCAGGTTAAAACAGGAGATGTAAGAAGTACTCTAAGAAGAGTACAAAAAATACAGCTGAATATATCATAAAGCAAAAGCTCCAGAAGCAATGGGGACATGGAAAGAGTCGGGGGGAAAAGAAAGTAATACTATATAACATAATAGGGATAGTAATACTTTGCTAATTTATGACGGATTGGAGTAGAGAATACCCTTTGCGCATTGACTGATTGAAAAAAATGTAATGAGAGACATAGCTGATTTAGTCTCAGAAGACCTTGGACCTAACCTAAGTGCTCTTCAATAGGGGATTGGTTAAATAAATTAGAGTGCATCCAGGAGACAAAGTAATCTGAAATCATTAAAAAATAATGTTATAAATCATTAATCAATGTTATAAATCATTAAAAATAATGTTGTAAAAAATTGAGGAAAGTATTCCCAATATATTAATTGAAAAATTAATTTGCATAGTCCATGTGTATACTGTCCTTTTTCATAAGCGGAGAACAAGAAGTATGGATGAGTAATGCTTTCATAATGTTTGAAATATATTGTAATTTTTTAAAAGATCCAAAGATCAAAAAAGCCGCCTGTGGAGGAAGGAGCTAAAACTTAAGCCATGGGACCAGTCATTTTCTTCAACAAATATTTAGCACCTTACCTTGCGTCAGATACCATTCTTGGCACTGGAGATATTAGCGTAAACAAAGTAATGACCCTACTCTCATAACTATTGAAAGACAAAACCAAAAAAATAAGACCTGAGAGAATAGCAAGGGATTCAACCCATGCACTGTCCCAGAGGTAGGAATCGAGCGTAACAGCAGGGGTTAGGTCTGAGCAGTTGGGTTGATGGAGAGGAGTGGAATTTGGGGGGAAAAAATAAGTAAGAGTTCTGTTTTGGGTAGTTTGAAGTGTCTATCACACATCCAGTGGACATATCAGACAACAGTTGGGTGTAAGAGTCTGGAACTCTACAGCAAGGTTGACATTGGAGCTATACATTTAGGAGTCATTGATAAATGATGTTATTAAAAGTTGTGAGAATGAATGGAATCATCTAAGACTTCAGGGTCAAGAATTAAGCCCTGGGTCATTCCATCATTTAAAAGGTAAGAGAAGATGAAGTTAATCAGAAGAGGTCTACTGAAATCACCAAGGATGGAAACAAGAGTGGGAGGGGAAAGCTCCTGCATCATGTTTAGGTCTTCATCCAGTGCAGCTGATGGAATGGACCATGAAATCGATTCATTTCCCAGCCTTGTGCCAATATTCTCAGACAGCGTGTCAGACTGTCCCTTTCTTGAGTTGATGGCATTGAGCCAAGTCAAGTCTTCAGAGGCTACATCCTCCCCATGGATGTCTTAAGTTTCTTACTAGCTCAGAGGCAGACAAAACTGGGAAGAGAGCTCTGGGAGGACAGAATTAATGCTAGTACAGCCAAGTTCAAATTGAGTCCTGGATGGGACTGGCAGAAGAGACCAAATAAGCCTTCTGCTTATCACTGCTCCATAATGAAGCTGTTAAAGTCAACCTGTGTGCTTAGGTAACTCAGGAGTACTGGCTCTGTGCAGTGCAGAGACAAGAAAGGCCAACATAGTTTATGCCTCTAGCTAAAATATAGTCTTAGTTTTTCAAGGGATGGTATTTTATGAATTTAAATAAGTTGTATAGTCCTTTAAATTATTTGAATACCAAATATCCCCATCAGGGTCAGGCCAAGTTAATCAACTTTATAGCCTTCTGTCACATGTCACCCCAGCTGACTAAGGCCCACTGCTCACAGAGCACAATTTGATAAACACACTGCTCTTTGCTGGTATTTAGTACAAAATGCCATGGGAATTCATTTTTTATTTTGCTTGATTGCATATATAATTCTTCTGTAAAATTGGGTGATTTCTCAAGCTTTGGTTTTTAAAATAATCTTTGCTATTTTGTTGCTTTTCATCTGCCAAATTATTTGATCTTTCCTTATAGCAAAAGAACTGTTAAAACATTTACTGAACAAAATTAGCTATGAGGTACCACTGATATCTGAGTCCCTGGCTACCACACTTTCTGATTCTTCTGCCACAGTGTAATCCATGATTGAAGGTGACTTCAAGAGAAGTGGAGTTTTTTATGGTAACAGGAGAACCATGGAGATAAGCATTTGTACTTTAGGGTAGATTAAATTGTTGGTGAAAAGTTAGACCAGTTGAATAGGAGTATGGGTGTGTTCACACTGAGTTACAACTAATCATACTATATTTTTAAAATAAAATCTAGTTGGAAACAGCAACCATTTTCTTCTTTTACTTTTATGCTAGTTACACATCTTATTTATCTTGATGGAAAGATCAAAGATATACTAGTCTAGGAAGTCAAGGGGCCTGGGCTAAAAACCACTTTGCTCTGCCACTCAGTTGTTGTGTGACTCCCAGCAGTTCACTTCTAGCTCTCTGGGCCTCAGCTTCTTCATTGGTAAAATAAGAGAATTATCCAAAATTCTGTCTAAGACCCATTCCTCAGTGGGTGTGGCCATTACTGGTGTTCGCCAGGATCCAGTTCTCCTCCCTTCTGGAGCATGACTGGTTCTGGCCAGTCAGATGTAAGGAGAAGTGTTATGTTGCATCCATGCTGTGGAAAACCTTTGTACAGTTCTTCAGTCTGTCTTCCCTGCCAAGACAACAGAGAAGCTCACAGGCTCTGGGAGATGCTGTCATAAGACAGTAGCGCTGCAATCTGCCAAGACCTACTTTGAGCACATGGCATAAGCACAAGATATCTTTGAGTTGTGTTAAGCCATTGGAAAAATTTTTTAATTGAAGTATAGTCACTTTACAATGTGTCAATTTCTCGTGTACAGCATAATGTTTCAGTCATTCATGTATATACATAAATTTGTTTTCATATTCTTTTTCTTTATAGGTTACTACAAGACATTGACTATAGTTCCCTGTGCTATACAGAAGAAACTTGTTGTTTATCTATTTTGTATATACTAGTTAATATTGCAAACTTCAAACTTGCAGTCTATCCCTTCCCACCTCCTTCCCCCGCCCCCAGTAACCATAAGATTGTTTACTATGTCTGTGAGTCTATTTCTGTTTTGTAGATAAGTTCATTAGAGTAAGCCATTGGAATTTGGAGGTGAATTTGTTACTGCTGCATAGCCTAACTTATCCTGACTAATATAGTACATTTAACTTTCTGTGGTGCTGTGAGTCACTCTTTCCGTATTATAAAGATATTTTTACTATACTGTATGTGAATAAAAGTACTATAAAGAAGTCTGAAGCCCACAACATTATTTCAAATTATCTAATAATTATCAAATCAGTCTTTAAGCACAAAGTCTTATTGTTACTCTGGATTTCAACTTGCATCACTGAAAGACTGATTTCTGATACACTGCCTGACCCCCAGTTATTCTGGTTCTGCTTTTTAGTAGAGAGGAAGGCTGGTTTAATGTCTTCATTTACAATACCTCTCCCCATGTTGTATAGAGCAAAATTTTGAAATTGTATAGAAAAATATAGGCTTTCCATTGTTTCTGATTTTTTTTTAATTTAATGGTCTACATGGAGAGATGAGCATTACTGCAAGGTTTGCCACGTGCTCCCAGAAAAGTTCAAACAAAGCCTATTCCTTCTGTCTTACTTATAAACGAACTTTCTCGGAAAGCAGTTACCTGGTGCGCTGGCTTACCCTTTAAACAAAGATGTTTCGGTTGAACACAGAAACCATTGTTTTGAATGACAGAGACAACTGTATTGGAATATTGGCTTGGTGCTATGAGAGTAAAAACTGTAAACTGCTAAAAAGGATTTCAATTTACAGGTTTTTATGCCATACTAAAAACATGACATTTCCATGCCTGAGATGGTAATCTGGTCTTACCTGGGACGTAAGGGCCAGGTCAGCTACACAACTTACAAGACCAGTGCAAAATGAAAATCCGTTATTCAAAAGATAGGATGAAATAAATGCAGTTCAAGGTACTAAAATTACAAAACACTTTCCTTTAAGAAGAAGAAATTTATAAGACAATGGGTGATAACATGAATAATATCATAACCCTATAGATAGCAAAAATATATTTTATGTCATAATTTTATATAATACAATAAATAATAATGCTTTATTAATGTGGTAACTTGGTTGATCATAAGATTTTTTTGGTTCACGTTTCTTCAAATTCATTTATTATATCATCAAAGTTTATTCTTTTAGCAACTTTATTTTAAGTGATATAATTAAAAGATTAGTTGCTCTTGGCAAACGAAAGATCACACATAAATTTTGGTAATTTTTAATTTTGAGAAAGAACTTTCTGCTGTTGCAACTGACACTGGAACTGTTAAGAATATTTTACAGGCTGTGAAACATTTGGATAGATTTCTGATAAATTATTTCAAAATATAAATTTTAGTATATCTAGAGCGATGATTCTTATGGAACAACTTTACTAAAATGATTTAACTCTTCATACACATTAGTCTTATGTATGTATATAAACTTAAATTTGTACAAAGCCATTTCAGTGCTTTCTCTGGCGTGTCCTGTAACTTGTAGAGGTCATGCAGGAAACCAAAAGTCACTTAATGATTTGCAGATATTTCAAAATGCCTGTTATGCTTTCTATTACTATATCTTCAATTACAAAGAAAAATTAACTTTAAAATTGTATTCCTCATTGATTCATTTGAAGTTGCATATGAAAACAGTGTTCTTTTCCATCAAATGCAACAGTCTTTTTATTTATTCTCTTATTTTTATTTTTTTTAATTGAGGTATAGTCAGTTTACAATGTTGTGTCCATTTCTGGTGTTGTGTCCAATTCTTCAGTCGTACATACATACATGAACATACATATACTCATTTTCATGTTCTTTTTCACCGTGAGCTACTACAAGATACTGAATATATTTCCCTGTGCTAACAATCTTTTTATTTAATTTCTACTTCTCAGCCTGTGCATATTTGCTTTGCAATGCTGCAGTTTTTAAAAGCAGAGATTTAAACTCTTTGAAGAATTCTAGCATCTCTTTGATAGCTTTATTGCAATGTCCATGTGTATGCTTTTCTTTTGGAATAATGTACTGATGTTTATTGCCTAAACACTAGCGTTCTTATCCCAGTGCTCAGGCCAGAGAGCTAATATTTTTGCATTGGGGCTGAGCTCTGGGAAGATAAGTAAGCCAGCCTCCCACAACTGCCGCCACCACCACTGCTGCTTCTGCCACCATCACCATCACGAATGTGGGGCCCTGCACCACCCCAGACTGCTTGTGGCGTGTGTGTACACTCTAGGCAGGCCAGCCAGCTGTTTGGCATCCACACTGCCCATTGCCCACCGTGCCTGAGGGCCTGAGCCCACACATCCATGACCAGCGTTATCTCCTCCTGCGCCTTTGTCCCAGACTTGATTTCTAACGCGCAAGGTCAAGGGTACGATCACTAGGAATTTCAAGACAGCAACAATAGAGCATCAAACCAAACGCAGGACCCTGTGCAACTACGCAGCCCACGCGTGCCCTGCTTGAGGCTTCACGTCATGTCAGTAGAAGTTACTTGACCCCCTGGATGAATGAATGTGGAGGCAGACGTATTTATGTCTTTGGCTTTCGCCCTGGAAATATGAACAGTGGGGCCTGGATGAGGGTGTCATTGACCATAGTTAGTTTCTCGGCCTCTAAACTACTCCAAGCTTACACTTTGATAAAAATGCTGGACATTGAGGCAGTCCTTCTTTAGAGGGAACTCGTCACATTCAGATGAGGGTTCTTTTTCCCAAGATTCTAGAGAAAGTAGGAGTTTTTGAGTACTTATCACATGTTAATTTATACCAAACCATTGCTTTAATCCTGACAGGAGTTCTGTTGGTCCCTTACACATGACAAACTGAACTGAGAGACTGAGTAACTTTCCCAAGATCACACAGCTTGCAAACGATGAGAGATTTAAATCAAGTCTGTCTCACTGCGAAGACTTGAGAGGCAGTTTTAGTGCCCTGTGTAGGAGCCCTGGAAGCAAATGGCCTGGGTTCAAATCCTCACTCCGCCGTGTGACAACTTCGCGTTAGACGGGTTACCTCCCCGAGCCTTGGCTTCCTCACGTGTATCACGGGCATCGGAGGGGTTACCTACCCCGTGGGGTTGAGTGGAGGGTCCAATGAGGGAGAAAGACCTGTAAAGCATTGAGAACAGCCTGACACTTAGGAAGCCTGCAATAAATGTTACTACTCATTTTATTACTGCTATCATGATTATGTTGCCCACTCCACAGTCTCTCCTCACAGGTTAGAAAAGAATGTTAATAGTCAGCAGAAGAGAAGAGCTTACAGACAGACAGACAGACAGACAGCAGGGCCCCTCTGGTGTCTGCCGTCCCTGAAGTTCCCCTAGAAGGATGACCCTCTTATGTGATGTGATCTGGGATCTGATTCTTGCCCAGGGCAGCCCATCTCTGTGGGCTTTTTGGATTCTAAGGTTCTACTGGTCTGACCACTTTCTGTCTGCGTTGCATGTGTTACAGGTATGAAACATCGCTGTTGGATTTGGTTCAATCTCTGAGTCCAAAGACTGCTCTCAAACCTCGGTCCCATCCCTCCAGAGAAGCGGGGTCCTGGAATCACAGCACTTGCCGGCGCAGTCCTCTGAAATCGACCTGGAACAAGCCCAGGGCAGGCAGGACCCCTGAAGACCTGGAGGAGAACCAAATTCTGGAAGATATCTTTTTCATTTGACACTGAAGTGCACGCTGCAGAATGTCCGTCAGAAATGAGTGGGTGTTTTTATATACTGATCTAGGATTTTAAATTATTTGACTGCAATGTAATCGTGTCTCTCCTTTCACAGGGGCCTGTCTCACTACCACCCTGTTTAGTATCGAATATAGAAACCATTCTAACAACCCAGGGTGTTTCTTATCAGACCAGTCAGTAGGTAACAGCACATTAAGGGGGATGGTGTGGAGGGCAGTATCTTTTCTATGCCAAGCAGAATGGAGAAAATGACCATAGGACGCTTTCTGCCTGGCAGGGGCCATGGCATACTCAGCCTCACCTCAGAACTGTTTCCTTCTCAGTATTTTGCTGGAAAGGATTGGCTCTGTTTTCTACACAAGGGAAGCCATTCCACTGAAAGAGCCCTCTGATCTAAGCATAGCCCCGTGTCACACAGGCCGTCTCAGAGACAGCCCCTTTTACCTCTCACCCGGTTTCCCTACCACCTACCTCATTCTGAGTGTACTCTTTTAATTCTGAAGTTGGAGTCAGTGCCCTTCCTTCCCAGGCAACGCTGAGGACCACTTGTGAGTCAGTCTCAGTAGTCATCAGCCTGGCACACCCCGTAATGCAAAGGGCTCAATGATCTAGAAGGAGAGAGGGAGGGGACCCATCCATTTGGAGGGACCCACTCAACCCTTGGAAACCAGCCTTAAAATTACACAAGAGAGTGCTGCCCTATGGAGGGACAAGCCTGAAATGCTTTTCCTGCCGCCCTGCCATTTCCCAGGGTAAATAAGAGCAATCTCTCAGTACTTTTCCCTGACCCAGTGTCTGCTTATTACCCGGCTGAACTCGTGTGGGAGATGCCACTAGAGGGCAGGTGGCATCAGCTGGCCTCCCCTCCCACTCTGTGGGTTGGCCAGGCCTTGCCTGTGCTCTGCTCAAAGCCACCATCCCGTGGCCCCAGAGAACCATCTCCACTTCCCAGATTATGTTCCACCACCCCAAGCTGGGTCTCCCCCGCTCTCCCACTGGGCCTCGCGGCGAAGGCTTGTGGAAGAAGTACCCTTGAAATCTCGTTTTCTCTCTGCTCTGCTATTCCGCAAAGCTCTTGAGATGGGTCCTTCAGCTTCAGTGGGCTCTAGTGGCCTCTCAAGCCGATGGGCAGTGTGACGAGCCCAGGAGAGCCAGTGAGTTTAAACTTCCCAGTCATTAGAAGCAAGGGGGAGATGTGTATTACTTTCATGACTTTATTTGATGCAGAGAGCTGCTTTTTTTTCTCTCTCCCTTTCACCAACCCCTGGCTCGAACTGAGACCAGGGCTGTCAGTCATTATTGGTAGCCAAGGTCAGACCATCGCAGGGTGGGCTGCACTTCATCAGGCTGCTTCCCTGAAGTCTTTATCAAAACTAGATTGTTTCAGCCTACAAACACTTCTGAGCAGCTTCCTCGTCTGGATAGATCCAAATCTCATTGTCTCTTCAGGCTGAAGCCCTGTCACCTCCACCCAACCTTCCTTCTCTTGGGTCTTCTTTGTTCTTTGGAGGAGAGAATATAGCTTCCCGATGCCTTATTCTTAATCTGAGCTGAATGTAAGATCAGGACGAACTAGTTGCCATCGTTCAGTTGAAAAGTTCAAAATCATTGCAGATTACAATTTCCTTTTAAAGTTCACCCCTATAGGAGTCACTGAATCAGTTTCATCCCATTTCAGAAGCCTTTGGAAAATAGAGCTTTCTTTGGTCTGGAAAAAAATGGGTGGAAACAAACTGAGACCCCTTGACTATTTCCTGAGCCAAAGTTAGTTTTCCAGAACCATCCTTTCCTTGGCCCATGTGTCGTGACCTCCTTAAATACACCCAGCTTCCTTGGGTCATCCATAACAGACATACTCCCATTCTGGACACCAGCATCCTTACTGCTCTCTGGAGTAAGAGGAGGCCAGAAGGACCCAGAAAGGGGTTGTAATTTCTTCAAGAAGCTTGTTTGCCTTTAGAAGAATCAACAGGATCTAAACTAGAGGCTTTGGGGGAGGGGGAGTCCCACAGGATGGAGTTTAAGTGCCTCTTGGCCTCTCCTGAGTGAGCAATTTGGAAGAGCAAAGATGAATTTTCAGCAGAGCATCAGTCAACCTCTTTTTCATGTGCCAAGTTCCCCCTGTGAGTCACCTTTCTCTATCCTGTAGGCATTTCCTGGGGGTCAGAGCTATAGGATGTGAGTTTGTGTCTAGTGTAATGTCTTCATTGTGAATTGAACAGGATATGTTAACATTTTAATTTGTGTCTCACTTTGAGAAGTTGTAGAGCCTCAAGGCTCTTGTAGAGCCTGGAGGCTTAACCTAATTGCGGACTAACCTACCAGGGAGAGGGTCTGGCACACATAGGAATCTTCCTTTCCTTCCCGTTAGGCACTCCTATCCGTGACTGGCAGGGATGCGCGCACCCCGTCTCCAGCCATTTCCCCAAAGCGAGACTGGGCACATACTGGGGGTGCTGCCAACAGCGTACCACCTTGCCCGCCCGGCTTCCCACCATTCTGTGCAAGGAAAGCCAACGAATGTTTGCCAAATGGGAAAGGACAAAGTGCCCATTGCTGCTCTTTAAGTAGGGCCCTCAGTGCTTGATTTTAAAAAAGTTAATCAAGGAAGAGTTTCACTGACAGTCATCCTTCTAGGAGGCATTCTCGTGTTTATCCAGACCTGACCTCCATGGTTGGGACTTACCTCGGGCACCCCAAATGTCATGGGGAAGGAGGGGCTCTCTCCTGCTCCAGAGCCACCCCCTTCACTTGGCACTGCTTCCGGCACCATTGTTCATACAAGAGATTTGCTGGTCAGAGACTCTGGGGATGGGGGCAGGCTTAAAGGGGCAGAGCTGCAGGAAGTCTGCATCACGGGGGAGGTCGAGGCTATGGCAGATTCCCCCAGCTCACGCTTTATCCCCTCGTCAGTGTGTTATTTTTAATGTGGGCAGATGTTTGTATCCATGTGAGGCTGTATGGTAATGAGTTACCTTTATGGCTATCTTCCCCATGTGCTCTTGCTGTTGAACTGTTCCGTGAACATCCCTCATCAGATCAGTGGAGCATAGCTTGAAAGCACCAGCAGATCCTGGGGTTATCAAAATGTTATTTCTCCGAGTACTTGTTAAAACAACAGGAGCTTGTGGTCCATTGAAAGAAAGGAAACAGTTTGCCACATCCTGTAGGTTTTCCGGGCTGACTCCAGCTCACTCCCGTCCCATGAACACCAAGCCTCCTCTAGGCTGTGCAGTTACCAGAATGGAAGTTTCAGTCTCTGCGCATTCCTGAGTCCCTCCTACCTGCCTGTTCCCAAAGCTGCTCAGCAAAGAAATATCTCGGCACTTTGACACGGGAAAAACAGTCCTGCCTAGTTGGCTTTAGGTGCTGGGAGGATGTTGGTGAGGCCTTGAGGGCCTGAAATGTCCAGTTCTGAGATCACACCTGTGGATGCAACCAAAACAGCCAGAGACCCTATCCTGCCCACTGCTCCCCCAGCCAGCCTGGCACCCACCCCTGAACAAGGCGGTTTTGCAGCTGCTGCCCCCTAGAGGCAGAGGTGGCAAGAGCAAAATCATCACTCAGCTGGCTCCCAAGCTGAAAATGAACTAAGTCAAGGTTTGCCTCGATGAGATTACCCTTGAATCTAGGAACAGAGCTAGAGATGAGTAGGGTGAGAGTGACACCCCGGTCCTCAGAGGAAGAATGACCTGGCAGCTAGAGTGCCAGATTCGTAAATCAGTAACGTTACCCAGTTTCTCAGAGTTGCCGTTCGAGGTGGGTTGTTCCTGAGCCCCTCCGGTTCCATTGTTCCCTTCAGGAGTGGACCCTTCTCCTCTCTCAGGCTTCAGAGCTCTTCCGCCTCCCTGTCCGCCTCCCACACACACCTAGGAAATGCTCGGGGCCTTTTCTGCCTCCACTCCTCCTCCCCGCCACCTTCCAGGGCACACTGTTGCTGGATCGGCCCGCAGAGCCATGTGGTCCATCACTTTCACTTTACAGATAAAGGAAGTTCAGAGATCAGTGAGCGCTCCCATCCCGTCCAGGCCAGGTCTTGCTCCCAAGCTGGTACCCTCCCCACTGCAGTACATCGTCACCTTCCTTGCCCTGGTGTTCAAAGATGAACATTTTTAAGAATCTCAACTAGGACTGAACATTCCACCACCATCTCTTAGAAGTGAGCTCTCACAGACCACTTGGGCCAAGGTGAGCAAAACCGTAGCACGTCCATTTACAGGGGGTTTTTAGGTCCATAACCCTCAAAGAGTGAGTGCACCGTCTGGAACAGAGGTGCAGAGGCCATGGGAAGACTGTCTACAGAAACCTCCCTGGAAGCAGAGAACTCTCTCCAGGTAGCATGATGGATGTCACTGTCTTCTCTAAATAATAAAGACTGTTATAGCCCTAGTTAAGACTTCTTCCAAAAAGACCGTGGCCAAAATGGGGTGAGCCCCACCTTCGCTTGGGTGGAGGGGGTGGTAGGTGTACTAGTAAAATCAGTAGGAATGACCTGTATCATATGCTGCCAGCAGGGCAACCAGCTGCTTGTCCACGATCTGCCAAAACCTGAGGCTTGTCTTCATCAGTGCTCCTGGCCAGTTGAGTGCCTCCCCTGGGCCCAGCATTGTGGTAGATGTTAGTCAGAAGTGCTAACAAGCCACAGAACTGAGGAGACCTTGCACCAATCTCAGTTACACTGCTTCCTGGCGGAATAATCTTAGGCAATATATTAACCACACCGAACCTAAGTTTCTTAATCTGTAAAATGGGGATGGTAATGCATCCCTCTTAGGATGGCCATAAGGGCGAAATTCAATGAGATAATGTACGTGAAGGGCATAGGAGGAGTAATCTGACACAACGTGTTCCGCTCATGGTCACCTTCATTCCTATCATTTATTTCTCAGTGAACTCGCAGACTAGATAGAAGACGAAGCTTCATACGTTAAAGTTGTTAACAATAATAAAACAAGAGCCATGACAGTACATTTCCTGGTGACTGGTAGGAAGCTGTAAACCCTATGGTTTCAGATAGCAAATTGCTGGGCTGAGTTACCTTAGGATTTGTGGGAGGAGGAGGAGAAAAAGAAGGACAGATTTGACCCAGGCTTTGGAAGAGGATCTAAGATAGATGGAGAGTGGGGAGAGACTTGGGGATGAGACGTTGAGCATTCATTGGCAAAAAAAAAAATACTCAAGATGTGTTTTGAAAGAATGGTGAGGTCACGGCTAACAGGTGAGATACTGGAAAAGAAGGCATGGACATAAGCAGAGAAAAATATGCTGGGCCCAAATTGTAAAGGATGTTCAATGTCAGGCAATGGAATTTCATCCTTCAGTGACAAAAAGCCATAAACTATTTTGGAATTACTTGCTTAGAAATATTTACCATGTAGGAGTGTCAGGCTCTCTTAGAAGGAAACTGACATCTCCTGAGTGCCTATTAAGTGTTAAGCAAGGTCTGTAGATGCCTTATTTAATCCACACAGCAACCCTAGAACGTAGGTGGTGGTAACCCCATGTTACAGGTAGGGAAACCCATCTTGGAGAGATTGGGTGCTGTGCTTCAGCCACTGAGTGGTGCAGCCCGTCAGTGGCCTGGGAGACCACAGCTGCGTTCTTCCTACCGTACGAGTCTTCCTCTCGCCCAGGCAGGTGGCACTTTAGGCAGAGACACCCATTGTTATGAAGTTAATGCCACCGGCCAGGGGAGATGTTGGGAGATTGTCACCCACCACCCACAGGACTGGACAGAAGGGTGTGGATTCGATACACTGCTACCAACAGGCGTCCTAATTCCTGCCCCCAAGTCTGGACCTTGTGATGACCCCCACGAGAGGAGAGTTGGGGGCTGCAGATCAGACACCCTAGGATCCACATCACATGCTCGGGACTGAGTGGGAAAGAGAGACCTCAAAGGTAGCACTTAGATGCACCTTGCTCAGCTGAGAATGGGCACCAAAGGAAGGCAGATTGCCACGTGGTGAAAAGATAAATAACAGGGCATCCAAGAGGGAGTGATGAGCAAGGGCTGGGGAAAGAAGTCAGAAATCGTGGAAACACTAGGCAGGGGAGTGGATAAGGTGCTGAACCCCAGCAGTGGCAAGGGCAGGAGCGAAGGGAGGGATCTGAAAGGAAAGTAAGAAGTGTCCGTGAACCCTCGTACCCTGCTGGTGACGATGTAGAATGGTACACCTGCCTTGGAGAACAGTCTGGCAGTACCTCAAAAAGCTAAACATAAAATTACCTTATGACCAGCAATTTCACTCCTAGGTATAAACCCAAGAGAAATAAAAACATGTCCACACAAAACTTTTTGCATAGACAGTCATAGCAGCCTTATTCATCATAACCAAAAGGAGAAACCACCCAAATGTCTATCAGCTGATTAATGGACAAAATAAATGCGGTATACAGACACAATGGAATATTATTTGGCAGCAAAAAGGAGTGAAGTACATTCTCCAGCATTAATGATCCTTGAAGGCATTCTGCTAAGTGAAAGAAGCCAGTCACAAAAACCACAGAGTGTGATTTCATTTATATGAAATGTCCAGACAGGCAAATCTGCAGGGACAGAAGGTCTATGAGTGGTTGCCGAGGGCAAGGGGGAACAGGGGTAATGGAGAGTGACTGCTAAAAGAGTGTGGGGTTTCTCTTTGGGGTGATGAAAATGTTCTGAAAGTTGATTGCGGTGATGGTTGCATAACTGCGAATATACTAAAAACCACTGAACTGGACCCCTTAGATTGGTACATTGTACAGTATGAGAATTAGATCTCATAAAGCTATTACAAAAAATGAAGTGTCCGTGGGGGTTGGTTGCTGGCTGGCCAAGGGGTGCTGGAAAGTCAAAAGCAAAAACTCTGACTCTAAACAGGGCTTGGGTGGAAGGGGAAGGTGAGTCCAAGACCGCTCATCTTAGAAATGTGCCTGTGGAAGGAAGGAGAGACCAGGATGGTGGATGGGAGAGAAAGCTGGGGCTAGCTGCAGGGCACTCTTCCAAGTCAGTGTCCCCCTCTTGACTAAAGCCCCTCAATTCCCAGCTGGTCCCCACTGGTGTTACCAATAATCCAGAAGCAATTTTCATTATTTCAGAAAGACTAATGGAAAGCTTGCACGTCTGTGGAGAAAAGCCACACAGGCCAACTGTCGTGTCACTTCTTTATGTTGAACTGGAATGACTGCGTCAAGCTGTGACAGCCTCGGCTCTTGTGGGGGGTCATCTCTGATTCGTTGGCACAGCTACATGCCCAGCACATTCATCTGTGTTTTAAAATGGGCAGATAACTCTCTACATGCATTTCAGTAAGAAGATTGTTCCCCACTGTGGGATGCATGGGGCTGTCATCAAAAGAGCCATTTGGAGGTGTAAAAACTGGGGACTGCTCTTAACAAGCAAAGGAGAGAACAAAGCTACGGACAGGAAGCAACTGAGACGGGGGACAAAAATAACGTCATTGCAGGGTGATGATGCGGGAGTGACAGGTGAGCCAGGAAGGAAGGATGGAAACCAGACGCTGTACCGGGAAGGGAGGGATAAATACAGAACATCAGGCATGTGCCAGTGGGTACCAGGAAAACACCAAAAACTCCCGAAGGACTTACTGTGCGCCAGACCCGAGGCTGATCCCTGTGTGTCTTATTCAATCCTTATGAATTTCATACTTTAAAAAAGTCATTTCATTATGTGGGGTTTTCTCATAAGTGACCTCAAATCCTTTATGGACTGAGGCTAGGTGCAGATCTGTGAACACCTAAAATTTGAGGGTGATGTCTTTGGCTCCAATGATGAAAATGAGGCTTAACAAGACTTAACCAAGGTCATCGGCTAGTAAGGAATCGAATTCAAACTTGGAAATTGGGGGGTGGGAGGGTCATTTTTCACTTCTGCTCTCCTTCCTCCAATCTCCAAGTCGTACCAAGTCCCCCAGCTTCTCAGCCTGCCCACTTCTCCCTCTCTTCGCTATTGCCTCACTGGTACAACGCTCTCTTCATTGGTCTTCCTGCTGGGTGGCCTGGATTCGTCCTTGAATACGTGACTTCACGTCTGCCTCACTCTCATCTTTAAATGGAGATCCCCAAAGACCTTGTCTCAAGGGGTTATTGTTAAATGACCCAGTGCATGGAGAGTGCTCAGCAGAGAACAAGGCAGCACTCAGCAAGGGCGACCTGATACCACTGTTATCCAGGAAGCTCCCGGGGTCCTCGTCATGTCACACCCTGCTTAGCGTGTTAGTTTCCTATTGCCCTTACAAGAGAGCTGGACTTCTGAGCGTCATGCACAAGGCTCTTCGTTATTTGACCCACTGCGGTCCGTAGACCTCCAGCCCCTTTTCCCACTCTTTCTTTCCCTTGACTTCCCTGCTCCAACCACTGTGAACGTCCCTTAGTTCCTGAAGGCGCTGAAATGTGTTTCCTGACTTTCTTCTGATCTCTTCTAGGCCTTTGTACATCCTTAATGACAGTACTCACCGCGCTAGATTGCCCATGTATCTGATTCCTCCTCTGGACTCTAGGCCCCAGGATGGCCAGACTAAGATGTCAGTCTTATCACTCACTCCCCAGAACTTAGCATGGTCCCTGGCACATTGGAGGCTCTCAGTTTTATCAGATAGATGAATAGATAAGGTGCAGGGGAGGACGGGAGGCAGAGAAGGAAGAAACGAAATAAATCTGTGTTTCCAAAGTCTAGCACACTTTGCACTAATCAGGCTGCTGGCAGCTCTCCCACGAGGGAGAGGGGACTAGGGCACAGTGGGGCTTCGGACGCCTCCACGACATCCCCACACTGACTAGCATTTTCTTTCCAAAACAAATCTGAGATTGTAACTTCCCTTTTAAAATCCAAAGAACTCTGCAGTGCTCACAGGGCAAGGAGCACACCCCTGAGGCGGACATCCAGGCTCTGACCCCACCTCCCCTCCCCTCCCCTCCCTCCGTTCTCCGCTCTTCTCACCACTCACAGCCTCTGGCCGGCTCCCAAAGACCCACTGCTCTTCCCCGCCTGGGTGACTTTTCCAGGCCCTTCCCTTTGGGGTGTATCTTTCCAGACCCAGCTCCGCTGTCACTGCTGCCATGGAATGCTGACCTCGCCCTGGAAACCAGCCCAGAGGAAACCCAGAATGATGAGGCCAACATGTCCTGAAAGCAGGGCAGGCAGGCTGTCCCGTGGAGCCAGAGGGGGAGCTATGAGAGGGGGCTGCTTGGAAGAGGAGGAACCAGAAGGTCCAGGAGCAAAGAGCAGGGTTGAGTCAGTGAGAAGGAGGAGAGGAGACTGGCTGGAAGACCAGGCCGGGTGTGATGTCTGGACAGGGCGTCCCCCACCACCTCCTCCGCAGCCCACAGCTGGCAGCACCAGCACCCAGACCGCGGCCCCCGGCCTGACCACTGTCCAGCAGTTGTAAACTCTGCTTTTCCCTCCCTATGTCCTCCTCATCCCCACACTTCAGCTGCTGAGCTGAGGGCGCCGGAGGAAGGGGAAGTTGGCTCTCCGGCCTCTTGCTGCGTCCGGTTGAGATAGGATGGACTCCAGCCCCAGCGTGTGGGCTTCTCCTCGCGGCTGACAGTGATTTAGGCATGTAGGATTTATATAACACCAAGGCTCGGTAAACTGTGTAAATTTGCTCTGTTTTCCAGGGACAGTTATTTATGGAGGGGCATTTTTAACTCAAGTGCAGAAGTATTAAATCATTATAATAAATTCATGCTATTCAGACTTTCTTACATTGTAATAAATTTTTTCTCAACATGAATGAGGAGCTCCATGCTTCCTCTAATACACCATTATGTATTTCTTCTCAAAATGACACAGCTTACTATATCAACTTGGAGAATAATAGGAGATTTACTGTGTTGGAGAAAAAAAAGGAAAAGTTGAGTAGCAGTGAGTCTGAGAAGGGACTTGGGAGCGTGACCCCCAAGCAGAACTTCTCCCAGCCTCTCTGCTTGCTTCTTACCCGACGGGAGGGGCAGCGCGTGCAACCGAAATCTTCTAGCTGAGCCTTTGAACAGAGAAATGCGGCCAGGGACTCCAGTGGCCTTCTGGCCTGGCCTGGCCTGGCCAGGGGCAGGTGTTGGAGGGGAGCTCCATCAGAAATGAAAACTCTCTCTCCCCACAATGTGAAATCCTTTCCAAAAGCATCAGTCTGGGCAGAGAGCTGAACTGTGGACAGTCTCTCAGCACCTGTTTCTCACCTTACTCCTCACCTGGGTGCTCACCGGGACCAGAGGATTCATAGCTCTCATCAGATTCTCAAAGGAATCTGTATTCCAAAAAATTTGGGAACCACTGGTCTTCAGGAAACTCTGAAGCATCTTTGGACTGTGCACTGTGTACTAGACAAAGTCCATTGGCATGGTTCCCGGCCTCCAGCCACACACAGAAACTGTCGAGCTGCAATTAGCGCCTAGAGGTTGGTGCAGCCAGAGGCCTGAGCAGCAGCCCCTGGGAGGGGGACTTCAATCAGAATCTCCCAGAAGATAAGATATTGTTGCTATGCAAAAGCAGAGAAGGAAGGAAGGGTGCTCCAAGCAGAGGACAGTGTGTCAAAGACACGGAGACAGGGACCCCAAGTGAGTGAGCTCATGGACAGTCGTGAATGCCAAGCCTGGTGTTTAAACCGGAGGAGCAGCAGGGCCCAGCAGGAGGAGACCTGCTTAGATGCCAGTACTCGGCAACAGTTTCCAGTCTACCTAGTGCTCCGTCAGAGGCTGAAGTTCAAGTTCTTGCTCTGCCACTGTAGCTGCGTGACATTGCACAATTCCCTTCACCAGTGCAAGCTCCGTGCCTCTTTCTGCAACATGTAGACAGTGCACACGTGCACACCTGACTCTCAGTCTTCGTCGGGGTACAGCGAAAGGATGCTCAGACATCTGCTGGGTAAACAACTTCGAAGCACTTTATCCACATCAGGTGCTTTCATCATTTATCTGAAGGCTGCCAAGGGCAGCGGGCCCCTCTGAAGCATGGAAAACTGGGGATTCCATGACAGCCAGGCAGGCTAGGCCGGCCAGCTCCCTACCATCACCACCTCAGGCAGTGCTCCCAGCCCCATTCTTGCACACCTGCCCCAGTTTCAGAAAGCTGTTTACCTCCATCTCTTCCACCAGCCTGGGCTGCCTTCCTGAGAGTTGGGACTGTGCCCTCATCACCCCATGCCCTGTGCAGAGTCCTGGCTACCTCCGCCTCAACAGCCCTGAGTCTCCAGACCCCAGCCCTGAGGACAGTCTGGAGGAGACAGTCAAGAGCTGTCCCAGAGTGGGGACTCTGGAGTGGTGGTCTGCCTGCCTCCAGGGGGCGCCGGTGGGCTGCTCACTGCCCTTCCCCTCCACCCATCTCCACTCGCCACCTCTAGTATTTTCAATTCTGTCCCTTCTCTCTTCAGAACTGACAATGATGTTGTTTCCTTGTTTTGCCAGTCAGGCTGCTCCTGGGGATGGGGGTGGAACAGGAACCAGGATAGGGTAGCATTTTCTCAATGGTATGTAGGTAGGAACCACGGGGGCCCCATCATGCTGCCCATGACACCCACTCCTCATGTTCACATTGAGGGGTTTCTCCTTTCAGATTCCCAGGATGTTTCCTGGGGGGAGGAGGCCAGAGTGGGTGTGGAGGGGGGACTGGTCCCTGCAGTGCCCAGTCCAAACGGCTGGCAGCTCTCCCCAGGCTGACCCAGCTAATGCTCAAACTGGCCACATTTTTTTCCCCATTTTATTTTGAAGTCAGACTTACAGAAAAGTTTTGAAAATAATACAAAGAATTCCTGTCTTTGTTAGTCCCCAAGTGTTAACATAGTGTTAACATTTTAACTCATTATCTTTATCATTCACCCTTCCTCACACACCGGAATCAGGAAACGAACATTAACAGAGGGCTATTACCTTGTCTACAGACCATATTTAAATTTTGCCCAATTTCCTTTTTAACTTTTCTTTTTAAGTTTCCTTTCCTCAAATATCCTTTTTAACAAAAGAAAAATAAAATCTAGCCCAGGACCCAATCTACTGTCATATGTTGCATTTCATTGTCATGTCTCTTTAGATGAGAACAAACCACTGATGTTGCAGGATGTTCCCCAGTTTGGGTTTGTTTGTTTCCTTGTGACTAAATTCAGCTGTGCGTTTTCAGCGAGAATGAGTGACGCTGTATCCTTCTCAGTATCATTCCAGGAAGCCCGTGATGGCTAGGTCTTTCTTTCCAGGTGATTTTAACTTTGATCACAAGGTTAAGGTCATGTCTGCCAGTTTCTCCACTGTAAAATTACTACCTTCCCCCGTGTAATTTATAAGATTCTTATGTATGTGTTGGGAGAGGGGTTACTTGAAACTATGTAAATACTGTTTCTCATCTACCTCTGACCCTTGAGTTTCAGCATCCATTGAGGACGATTTGGAACATTTCATGTAAATCCTCAGTCTTCTGTGTTCCCACTGCTCTTTGACCAGCCAGTGCTAGGAGACAGGCTGGCAAAGGAGACAATTCTTGTCCTCAGGGCCTTCGGCTCAGGAGGGAGCTACATACTCAGAGCCACGCAGAACAGTGTGAACTAGGGCCCGGTGACGTGGTCCCCGCTCTGAGGGCAGCAGGAGGTCAGAAAGTAGGTGCTCAGTTTGACCTGGAGCCCCTGGAGCAGAGGGACCCTGGACTAAGGGCAGGAGAATCGGAGTGGTCAGAAACTTGGCATAACAGGGGAATCTGTGTCCATAAACCCTCTGGGACTGCCCCAGTAGGACCCTTATCCCAGGAGGGCCCCTGTCATCCCAGGGGCTCCCTGGGGACTGGGAGGGAGTCCCAGGCTTTCTTCTGATCTCTGTCGGAGTTGGGGCAGAGAGGCCTTGATAAGAGTGTGTGGGCCTGAGGTCCTTCACTAGGGAATCTTGGGAGGCATTCCCCCCACCTGGCACGCCTTCTACTTCATTCAGCAAACATTGAGCACCAGCTGGCTACGGGACATTGAGTTCAGTGCTGAAAGCACACAATGCTCCCAAGTAGTCCTTGATTAAAGTGGATACCTTGAGCCCAGAGGCCTCTTCAGGTCACCCTACCCTCAGCAAGAGTCTTCTGCTCCGTCAAGAGCAGAATAAAGTGGTGAGTAAACACCGCTGCGTTCGCGCCTCCAGGTGACTCTCGTCTGGAGAGGCAGGCTGAGGGCATTCACAGCGTTCCTCCTCGGCCCTCCCTCTTCTCCTTCCCGACACTTAGCAGGGAGCTGGGCCAAATCCATGAGACCCAGGAAACCTCACTTTGCAAAGGAGGCAACTGAAGCCCAGAGGTAGGAACCTTTCCAGGCCAGTCCTGTCTCCACTCTCCTGTCCTGTGGTTAGGCTGTGTGTCTCTGTCTGAGGATGGAAATAGTAAGAGGCTTCCGAGTGAAGACTTTTTACGCATGTGCTTTGGAAGTGATTGCAAGCCTGGACCCGGCCATTGGGGGCCGGGGCTCAAGCCCCAGCTCTGCCAAACCATGTGACTTTCAGTGCATCACTTAAGCCCGTCTGTGAAAAGGAGTCCAGGGTTGTTGGAAAGGGTAACTGGGATGGTGTTGAAGTAGCCAGGACACTGATCAGTAATGGATTCTTTTTAAACAAGGCCCTTTGTCTCCCCGGCACATCCCCCATCTACCTGAATCATCTTGCAGGTCTTCAAAAGGTCCAGGGTCCTTTGTTCCTCCAGCCTCCCCTCCCTCGGGGTCTGTTTAACCCCTGCTCACCCTTCAACAACAGGCCCAAGTGTCTCCTCCTCCCCAGCCTGGGCTACTGGCCCTCCCTCCGCAGTGCTCCGCCGGCCCCCTGCACCTCCACCACGCCCCGCTGCAGCTGTCTTTTGTTTGTCAGGGCACCTCATAGGAGGGGTCGGGGCAGCTGATTTTGAAGTTGGGATCCACAAGTTACTTGCAGTGTGGTTTGGGGCCAGCTACTTACCTTCCCCAAGCCTCTGATTGTTCATCTGACAGCACCCTGCAGGATGACTCCCGGGATCAGAGAGCACCCCCGGAGCACACCGGGTCTTGTGCCCAGACGGTGGCGACGTGCCTACGTCTTCATCACCCACACGCAGCCTGTGTCTCCATGCTGGCACTCGGTAGGCGCACTCTTAATATTGGTTAAGCAGGTGAGGGGACAAAGACACTCCCATCCCAACGTAATTTTCATTTAAAAAATGCAGAACTAATTGAGGCCCAAGTCTGACCCAAAGAAAAAGCCCTCATGGTGGGATCCGAGGTCCTGAGCAGGACTGGCGTGCAGTGGGGCAGGTGCATGGGGTCTGCCCAGGGCCCCTCTTCCCAGGGCTGCCTGTGCGGAGTGAAAATGCCTCACAGCAGCCTTTCTTCTGAGCCTCTCTGTGGACCCCATGGGGCCCCGGGCGGGGCGTGGAAGGGAGACGGACTGACAGCAGCTGGGTGCACAGACTTCCTGCCACCACAGTGCCCACGGCTCCCAGGGCTGGGCCGCACGAGGAGGGCGGGAGAGAGGGGCCACGGCAAAGATGATTCGTGTGGAGACTCTGGGACAAGAGGAAGCTTCACGCCTCAATGAGTGGAGTATGGGGCCTTCACAAATGGTTAAAATTTCCCCTTGACTTTGAGTGATGGAGAACCGGTTTGCTTTGCTCTGAACAACGTGCTTGAGGCTTTCTGCAGCGTTCAGCGTCCTGGGGAAAACAGCTGACCCAGCTCAGAAGGGTCCTGAACTTCAGGTAGCTGCAGAAAGTGTTAATAAATATTACATTTATTTCCATTTAATTTCCTCTCCTTGTTAATAATACAATGTAATGGGTCTTTGGGTTTTTTCTGTCTCCCTCCATGTGCTCCCTCTGTCCCAACCACCAGCAAGTGCCACCAGGCAGGGGGAGTCACCGTCAGTCACCTGTACTCGCTCACCTTTGAGATCCCTGGGCCCAGCCCAGATAATCAGGGCGAGGAGGGAGGAAAAAGGGCCAATACTTAAGTCAGTACTGGTGATGCCATTTCTTAAAGGTAAAATTGATATTATTGAGGAAAGAAAGTGAGAAGGAGGGAAGGGAGATGGGAGACACAAGAGAAGGGTTGGAGGGGAGTGACTGTGCGGAGAATTTACAACCAAGAGAGACAAGATGAAGAGAGAAATATCCCTGCTTTGCAGACAGACCTGGGCTGGAACCCTGAGTCTGGGTCATCTCTGCAGGGACTTAACCTCTCTGAGCCTGTTTCCCCATCTGTCGAACAGGGATGGTAACACCCACCTGAGAGAGTTAGGTGAGATTATAATTAAGCAGCTCTTAATGGTGTCTAGCTCAGGGCAAGGACTCTGGTAATGATCGCGCCACCGCCCCTCAAAGGGAAGAGCCCAGCTGGTAAGAGTGGACTGGAAGGGCCCCGACTTCTCGATTCAGCCAGGGGGTGGTCCTGAGCAGCCCCAGCCTGGATTCATCTCCTGGGAATCCCACAGGCCAGCTACGGGAGCCGAGGACGTCACTGCCTGGCTCTGGGTCTCCACACCGAGCCTGAGGATGACAGCTGCGTTCCTCACACCAACACCCCCACACCTACAAGCTGAAGACAGGGGTAAACATGACAGCTGATAACACGGCTGCCCCCGGAGAGAAGAACGGGCGGCTGGATTCAGGGATGGGAGTGCTTTTCATTATATACCTTTTCGTACTTTTTGAATTTTGAAATATATGCACACGTTACCTATTCCAAAAATTAGATAACATTTTTTAAGCACAAAGACCAAACTAATGTGCAGCCTGAGGCCATGTGAACCCACAGAGGATGGCTGCAGACAACAGCCCCAGGCCTGTCGGGGACGCTCTCGGGAAAAAGAAAGGACACGGAGAGAGGAAGGGGCAGAGGAGCATCAGTGAACTGAGGTCCCCAGGCAGGAGTGTGAGCAGTGACAGGTGTGAGCACCTCGACGTGACAGGCATTCTCTGGGAGCATCACGGGCTGGCTGGGCTTCAGAGGAAATGACTCAGTGGTCTGGTGTCCAAGCTTGCTCCTGCTGGGACGTGAATTGTCAATGGAATGGAACTAAAGGAAGGGAAGGAGGGGGCGATCAGAGCCTGAGCTCCTCATTCTGAGTATCTGTACTATTGAGGGATTTACAGCTCAGAGGATCCCTGGGGTGGGGTATGTCTGCGTGTGTGTGTATTCCTCACTACTCTTTGGGGCGGGGTGTAGTATGACCCCTTTTTTAGAGATAAGGAAATTGAGGCTCAGGGAGGTTAGGTCACTTCTCCAAAGTGACACAGATGGTATGTGCATCCTGGTCTGACATCCAAGCCCAAGCCTTCGTCACCCTGATACACCGGTCTCCGGCCCTCCTGGTCTGGGAACACCCTGGTTAGATGTCCATGAAGGGTGCAGGCAGGGAGGGAGATGTTCAGGGTTCCCTGAAGAGATGACAAGCGAGGCTAGCGTGAGGGAAGAGGAGTGCTGATGAGGGGCCTGGGGTGCTGGCTGTCCACCAGCTAGGCCTCAGGGGCACCTGGGAGGGCTGCAGACCGGAGACGGACAGGGCAGGGGGAGGATTTGCAGGGAGAAGGGAAGACAGCTCAGAGACACAGGAGGGGAGTGGAGAGAGGAGGCTAGGAAGAAAAGAACTTACACCTGCAAATACTCCTCTGGGGGGAAAGGCAGCGCTGGCTCTCCACTTATTCCGGACGTGCTATTGTCACTCTAATAGCATCTCCAGAACACGTACCCCTTTGGAACATGCCTTCAGTTGTTTGCGGTTTGTTCTTTCCTTCCTTCCTTCCTTAACTCAGTCATTCATGCAGGCTGTCTGAATCAATGCGGCCTGAATATCCGACCGCCAGGAGTGACTAGCCTTTGGGAAGTGGAATGTCAGTGGCAACTAATAATTTTTGTTTGGGGGGTGGATTCCATTTTGGGAGAGAGGCAAATGGCATTCACAACCAAGCCTGCTGCCTTCACTTCAGGCGGGGCTGGGATCCTGAGCTCACTGCCTGAATACCCCCGGTACCCACTGGTGGGGAATGTCAACTTGGGCTCAAACACTGACCCCGCAGACCCTGCACTGGGAGGAGCTGCAGATTTGCCCAGCCCAGCGGCAGTGGCCCTTCGAAGGTGGATATTGGGCTGCGAGGCACTCGCGTGGGTGGGATAGCTCAGGGACATCTGTGTGTCACTGTTTTGGTGCTCTGTGTGCAGGAGAGGGTGGGACCCAGCTCAGAACAGGCAAAATGTCGGATCTGAAACCCAGAAGGAGATGGGAGCTATTAACTGAAAGGTCTCAGTAAATGGTCTCATATTAACATCACACAGACAGGAGGGGAGAAGGGAGAGAAGGAAAGAGAAAAGTGAGAGAGAAAACATGAGGACAAAGCAGTGGGTGAGGAGCGGAAGGGCTTTGAAAGCGCTGCTGGAGCAGCGGCCGGAGGGAGGCCTGGGCTCCCACTAGGTGCCAGTGCCCACCCTTGGGTAAGGCTGGGAGAGGCCACGAGGTCCCACAACCACCCCAGCGCGGGTGAGGCTGCCCAGCAGTCCAGAGCCAGCCTTGATGCAGCATCAAAAACGTGGAGGGGAAACTGAGGTCTCTCCCAATGAAATGCTTCGATAACGGATTTTCTTTGAGTTGCTGTATGTTAATGATAAGTGCTGTGTGCACTGGGGTTCATTATGCAAGTATCTCTCCTTTCCATCATGCTTGAAATAAAAACTTTATAATAATAAGCAAAAAGTCTTTTAAAAATAGGGGAGCTATGAAGGAATCACACACTGCAGGGGGAATACAGCCACAGATACAGAGGGCCGACTGAACTGCGCCATTTAGAGCATCCACGGATTTTGGTATCTGCAGGGGTCCTGGAACCAAATCCCTGCAGATTCCGAGGGATGACTGTACTAGCAGAGGGATGTAAGCTGCAGAATATAAGCAGAAATTAATGAGAGTTGTGTCCTGGGTTTTCTTAAATAACACTGCAAATCAGGGGTTCTTAACCAGGGGATGATGGATGAGGTGTGGGATCCCCGAACTCTCTGCACTCGTGTGCAAAGTGACCTGAAAGTTTTCAGCAACTTTTCAAGGAACCTCCAACTTTCCCCCCAGAGATTAATAAATTATATTCGCTCTTAAATGTGCTGTGCATGCATTAGGCACTCGGTGTGTGGTTTTAAATAGGTTTATTTGATAGAACTGGCGTATTCACATCTGGGCCTTGTGTGTTCATGTCAGTCTCAGTCAACCTTGCCTGGAAAGGAGCGGAAGTGGCCGACCCACTGCGCGGCCCGGCTCCTTGGGGGCAGTTCCCGGGCCCCTACTGCCCCTGTGCCACAGCAGAGGAGGTGGGGAGGATGCTGTGCCAGAGAGAAGGGTGCACAGTGGGGAGGTGGTGACGAGGCACAGGAGGGGGCTGGGAGGCCACTGAGGCTCCCTGGGGTCTGAGGGAGCGACAGGTTGTCGACATCTGACTGACTCAGTGGCTTTTGGCTGCAAATGTCCAAGAGAAACCACAGTTTTGAACAGTCTAAGGTTTAAAACCCAGAGGATTCCTTAGAAAAGAACTCTCCGCTCCTCACAGGGTAGCATCACCCCCTGGTGTGACATCCAGCCCTTTGCAGTGAGTTCTTCCAAGAAGTCCAACTCCTCAGAACCAGCCGGTTAAGGCTGGATTATTTTAGGCAACAGGGAGGGTCTTATCTTGGAACCATCCCACATGGAAGTCAAGGCTTGAAGGCCTGCTCCAGGTCCTGATGCCTAAAGGCCTTTTCTCCCCAGGCCAACGATTCCAGAGGCCAGTGTGAGAAACATGGGATTGGCCCCTGACCCTGGGAAGAGAGGTGGGAGGGGAGGATGCAACGCAGGGGCCGAGTGCTGCTCTGTGGCTGGGGCTCCAAGCCCTGCCCTCCACCACTCCCCGGGCAGAAGGACAGGTGGGGGCGGAAGCCATTCCCCTCTCCCGCAGGAGGACACAGACAGACGGACAAACAAGCCTCCCAGGACTTTCATCTTCTCGCCCCACTGCATGGAGGGAGATGGAGGCCCTTGGTGGGATCTGCCCATTCTTAGAGCAGGCTGGGGCCGGGAAACGAGATGGACTAGAGAGAAAGGGCTGTCCCAGGACAGTGTCTGACGGAGGCTCGTGGCTGGTGTGCACATCTGGGTGTGCATTTCAGGGGGATCCGCTCCCTCCTCCCCGCCTCCCCTCCCCCAAGCGCTACTTCCCGTTCTCCCTCCTTTGGAACCCTCCCCTCTCTGAACACACACACACACACACACACACACACACACACAGCACCTTCCTCTCACACCTCCTGTGGCATTTGGGTCTCTGTCTCTCTGTCGTGCTACAGAGATGGCAGCACTCCAAGCTGCTCCGTCCGCAGTGCCCTCCCACCAGAACCCTGCCCCCAAGGGCATCACCTAGAGCCCTGTCTTCTCCATCCACGCAAACGGTCAATGCAGTGGAAGGTGCAGGACCAAAAGCAAAGCGCTCCAGGGGCGAGTCTGGGCTTGGGTCCCCACCTTCCTTTACTGTGGGCCCCGTCTTCCCTGCCTTCTTCCCCAACCCCTCACTGCACTTCGCCCCGACCCCCACTCAAGTCAGGTGGCTCAGTTTTCCTCCTGTCAGGGAGGAAAGGGGACTCTCTGTTGGGCTTGGGCACCTTGGCCATCCCTACCCAGGAAACTAGGGGTGGGCTTACAGTGGAGGATTTCAGGGGTGCACACCAGTCGAGAGAGATTTTTCTTAGTGAGGAGCAGGCCTTCCTCTCAATGCTTCCATCGCCTCCCAGGAAGTGCGCCTCACTGCTTAAGCTCCAAACCAGGGCCCGGGCAGCACACAGACTCCATGGACAGAAGGACGGGAGCTACTTCCCGCGGGTCAACTTCAGGGCCCAGAGGCATGGCTGGCCAGATTCCAAGAACCACAGACCATTGACGAGCCTTTTTTTTTTTTAAACTGTGCTTTATTTAGGGCTAAGCTGGAGAAAGCGTCATCCAATAGTTACAGAAGGTTACAAGGAGTTTTAGGGAGTTGAGTGTGAAAAGAGCAGTTGTACTGAACTGCGGCTTTTTTTTTTTTTTTTACAACATCTGGACATCCTAAAAGGAGGAGCCAAGAGAAAGAAAAATAAAATTTTAAAAATAATAATTAACCAACAAAATAGAAAGAAAGGAAAGGCAGAAGGCCTGAGAGGAACCAGACAGTTCTTCTAAAGCAAAAAAGAAAAAGCATGGTAGGTCTGAGAGCCCCCCGGCCTCCAGATGAACTGGACATCGATGAAGAGGGTGTCAAGGCGGAAGGCCAAATCAAGTCTTCCCAACGGTGCAAATAAATTATAATAAATATGTTATACTTTAAAATATATGTGTTCTTAAATAATTCAGTGTTTTTTTTCTGATTCTGAGTTTTTTTAAGCAATGTCTTTTTTTAACTGCTCTAAAGTCATTTACCAAAGATAAATATCGTGCTTTCATTAAATAGTTTTCCTTGTTTTTTTTCTCTATCATTACAATTAAAAGTCCTACAAAATATGCAAATTTATTTACAGAAAAACAGAGCCGGCATCATTTAAACATCCCTGTTTTTCAAAATTCCTTGTAAACAGTTTCAGAAATTCTTCAAAGATTGTTTTTTTTTTTTCTCTCTCTCGTTTAAGGTTTTTGTGTGTGTGTGTGTTGTTTAGTTGTTTTAAGATGAAAGTTCCCAGGTCTCCCTTGCCCGGAAAGTCTCTGGAGCAAGCATGGAAGGCGAGTGAAGCAGAAGGTGTCAGGGCTTGCGGAGAGCGGGCGAGCGCGCGCAGCTCCCGGAGCGAAGCGAGGCGAGGGCGGGGCCTTCCCAGGCCCTCCCGCCAGCGGCGCGGCCTCCACCGGCGGCGGCGGCGGCGGCGGCGGGCAGCCAGCAGCCCACGGGTCTGGGCGCGTCCGGCCTGGCCCCCGGGGTCAACCGCGTCCAGCAGCACTCGCGGGGAGAAGGGATTGATGCTCAGTCTAAACTCTACAAAAGTACAGTCCTACAACATCTGGGATTTTAGCAGTAACGCTAACTTCTATAGGTTTTTTTTTTCCTTTTTTATTGTATTTTTTTATTTTTTGCTTTCCTCTAATTTTTCTTCTATTATATAGGTATTTTAAACTTCTCCTTTTTAAAATTCTGTACAACTATTATGATTTTAAGAGGGGGGAAGAGTTAGAAGCATTTACAGACTTTGCACAACAATTATCTTGCCTTGTCGGTCCCTTTTTTCCCCTCCTTGCTTTCTTACACTTCACAGTTAATGAGTTTTAATATTGTGTGTTGCTTTCCCCAAATATCCACCAATTTGTTCATCTTAACAGCTCCATCCAGACATATAATACAGAAAACCATAGGAAAGTGTCATAGACTTGAATGAGGGTAATCAAAGCGCCTCTCAAAGTATCAAAGAACTATTATCTTGCTGTTTTAAAAGCATTGAAGCATTATTTTTCCTTTTTTAGTTTTTTTTTTTTTTTTTTGTTTTTTTGTTTTTTTATTACATTTTTCATAGAATCGCTCTAAGCTGTTTCAAGAACAGCCAGGAGGCAGGAAGGAGGTTCTCCTCCATCCCCCCTCTATTTGACCTAGAGCTACACGTCTGCAATAAAAAGTTTGGTCCTTTGGTCCCTAAATAGCTAAAGGAATGACAGATTGAGATGCTCAGTGACGGCCTCCCAGCCGCCCCCTGGGGACCAGGCCCCGCCACACAGCTCGCCCCAGCCTGCCTCAGGCGCCCACGGGCTGGAAAAGCCCCGGGGATCGGGGAGCAGCGGCTCTTCCCAGTTCCCAGCCCGGTAGCCTCCCCATCTTGTCTCAAGTTATTTTGTTTTTAAAGTTGCCTTTTTTGTGTTTTTTTTCCTCATTTTTCTTCATCTTCTTCTTCTTTATGCCATATGTATTTTTTCCCCCAAACACGTGCCCTCTGAACTCCAAAGACGCTATACTTCCCTTGAAGAAATGTTAACAGTCACAGAGAGTGTCTGGAGTCTTCAGCTTGATTGATATTGGCTGATATGTCAAAGGTGTCATCCAACAGTTCTCATTTATAAATATATATAGAGAGAGGTTTGTTTTTTAATGTAGCCCGTTCAGCATCCTGCCCTAAAATGAAGAAAATCAGGGCTGATTAAGCCAAGAGAGGAAACACAAAACGCATCCAAACACCAAAAGGAACCTGCCTTGGGGGTTAGGGCGGGAGCTCTGGGAGATGGCGGGAGGGAGGGAAGAGACCGGTATGAGAATTAGTCATGATCATGATAAATAAAAAAGAAATTGACTCTTCTATTCAGAGTGAGAAATCACCAGGAGGTCTAGTGGTGATGGTTGTAGCTGAGGTTTGGTTGTTTGTTGGGAGAGGGTTTTCGATTTGGGTTCCTTTAGTGTTCTAGAACGGGGGATGGCTAGATCTAAGGGAAGAATTTGGGACTGTGGGACGTGAATTCATAATTGAACTGATCTCTGAGGGGTCTAGCCCAGATACAATATGTATACAGAAGCCTAGCAAACAAGATAGCAAAAATCTAGCAGCCCAGCCCACTCCTCCCCACGATCTGTGACATGAATTTGGCAGAACCCTTGCCGAGTTTCCAAGCCAGCCGCCTCTTTCCCGAGGTCAGTAACTATTTGCGAGGCCATGTATATATACGTATATCTGGATATATGTGTAGAATATATTCACCTGCACATATGTGGATATACATGGATATGTGTGTATGTATATGCGCAGATACACACATACACACACACACATACTATTTTTCTCATACATGCCAGGGAATTTAGAGGAAATTCAGAACTTGGAGGAAGTGGGTAGGAGAACTTAAAAGAAGTTAGAACGGATTTGACCATCAAAGTTAAATTAACTCAGACAGTTCTTGGTTTTGTTTTGAATGGTGGCTTTTTGGTGTTTTGCTTTGCATTTCAAAGAAAAAAAATCATGATCTGACTAGAATCCGAAGGAGAATGCTTAATCATTGTGAATTAACAAATGAGACTCGTCTCCATTCTAGCAGGCAGCTTCCACTTATACATGGGGGTGACTGGTTACATCAAGAAAGTTAGAATTGCAAAGCCCCCAGTTGAGGGGACAACGTCATGCGTATATCAATCCATGCTGGCAGGTTTTTCACACTGTTGATTCAACAAACAGCAAACCGTACACAGCAATCTAAACAATTACAACACCAAATAAAATAATAATAAAATTAAAAAACACTTGTCAAGGACCCTTTTTCAGTTGTAAACAAAAAGGTGCATTTCGCTTTTGTCAGTACTGTTTTGTCCAAACCAACCAAAAGGCCCTCCCCAGCCCCCAGACCCCCCCTCCCCTCCCCGCATTTAATTTAGCAGAAGTGGTTACAATACAAACCTTATAATTGTTACCGGGCTCTCTCTCTCTCAGAGGCCTCGGGCTTTGAACTCTAGTTTTTTTGGTTTAGAATTTTTTTTTTTATCATTCTATGACTGTAGAGATTTTTTTTGTTTTTGTTTTTCCTTTTGAAGTGAGATTTAAAATAGCCTAACTGAAAAAAGACCAGACCTCGGAAAGTGTCAATTGAAAAAGGCCCCCAAATTTCTAGAAAAAAAATAAAATCACAATAGTTTCAAGTGCAAGTAAATCAACCACGCATAGATTTTTTTTTAAAAGATGTTTTCCTTATTTTTAAGAAAAAAAATAATGGTTTGCACAAGTTAAATGATCCCATGTCTGATAATCGGGAATTCATCTTTATTTTTTTACTCTTTTTTTTTTTGTTCTTTTGTTTTGTTTTGTTTTGTTTTTTTCTCTATGTGACATCTAGAGAAGCATAAAAAACGCTGAACAAGAAAAACCAAACAACAGAAAGTAAAACCACTGCAAGCACCAAGAACGAAACGAAAATGAGCACAGCAAAAAAGATTGTGGCAGCACAAAGGTCAAGAAAATGCACGTGTGATCATGACTGGCCAATCATCAACTGATACAACATCCAAGAAAAACGCTCCAATCACAGCACCTCCACGAAACTTGACGGCAATTGTCATGCAACCGATTCTTAGCCTTGTTACATGACGCCATCATGTCACACTGTGAACTTTGAGTTGATTTGAACTTACGGATGGGGGACTGTTTTCTCCACTCTCATGTGATTACGTGAACTTTATTCCTAGCTCAGCGCGAGACTGTGGTGGATTTGACTGGCCCTGGTTGGGTTGTTGGAATTTGATTGAATGACAAAAGAAGAAAAGATTTATATATATATTTATATATGTAGAGAGAGAGAGAGAAAGAGAGGACAAGAGAGTGTGGGCAAGGGGGGAGGAAGAGGGAGGAAGGGTGGGTGGGTGGGGTGGGGGGTGTGGGGGGGCAGGGAGAGTCGGGTTGAGGGTTAAGAAGGGCAAGGAAGAAGTTAAAACAAAATTAAAAGGAAAAATATTTATACAACACCAGACCACAGCATCAATCTAAAAGCTCTGATGAGAGAACAGCAATCAAATCAAAAGAGAACTGAAAAAGAAACTCAAAGGATGAAGGAAGCCGGCAGACAAACGACGTGGGCACGGCAACACACACACACGCACGCGCACGCACGCGCACACACGGTTGTTTGTGCAGACACATGATACACTGTGAACAGTAGCAGAACCTCACACAGGGCCACTAAGGGCATCCGTCACGCGCTGGGAAGAGGAGGGAGGGCGTAGGCAGTTTGGTGAGGGGGCCGGAAAAAAATAAAACAGCCCCTCAAACCACCTTGGGCGGCAAGCAGATCAGGGAGCACGCTCTCTGCTTTGGATCACCCTTGACTCTTTCTCTCTCCCCCCGCCCCGGGTGCCGAGCTCTCCTCGCCGCCCCAGCCTTCCGCGGCGTCCGCCTCTGGACCAGCAGGGGGAGCCTGACAGGGTGGCCCTGCTTTGCGGGGTGGGTGGGTCAGGGCCGGGCTAAGGTGACTGCTGCATCCGAGGGGTCCATCCACGAAACGCTCCGCTACCCAGTACGGCCACACTGACAGCAACTCCGCCCTCCCCGCCCCGCCCCACCCCACCGTGACCGCCATCCCCAGAGAAGGGTGTCTCCAGGAAAAGAGCCCCCGCTGTGAGATGTCGTGATCCTCTCCCAGTCCACGCTGCCTCAACCCTCTTTCCTCAGAACCTTCAGAAAACGAACGCTTTCAGTTTTGAGATTGAATCACATCAACGTTCCCAGAATTCTACAAACACACCTTGGCAGGGCTGTTTTCATTTCACGATCACCTCACTCCCTCTGCTTTGCTCCTAAGGTGGCCCGTGGGGCCAAAGCGAGGCTGCTTCTGCCACGTGAAGCCTTTAGAAGGTTCCACCCCTCAGACCCAGGAAAAGGCCCCATGAAAGACCAAGGTGCCCTGCGGGCTAGGTGGCACAGGACACCGGGGAGGGCCGGGCAACGGGCCTGCTGCCGTCAGGTGTGCTCTGCTCTCTCCCACCTCTCCGCCCTCTTCTCCGTTCCTTTATACCTACACCCCTCCGCGTACAGCTCTCTGGACTGACTCATTTCACAGGCCCTGAGCTGCCTTCTCTACTGGTGGAGGCTCGGTTCTCTTCTCTGTCAAGCATCATCAGATTATTCCGATTTGAGTTGCCTGGAGTGCATCTCACCACTGGGGGTCCTTTGCCCCTCCCAGGGCATTGGTTGTCCCCAGCCCTACCCCTTCCTCATGAGTACCCCTGAGCTCGCTTCCTGGCCCCCCTCCCCTACAGCACCCGGGTCCGGGCCAAAGCCTGTGCACCAGGCTTGTTTGCAGGCTTTCCAACACATCAGGCTTCTGCAGGCAGCAGCTTCTACTCTCAGCTTTGTGTTTCCCTTCAGGGAGTGTGGATGGGAAGCCTGTGATTGTGACTTGTCAATGTGGATAAGCTGTGAAATAGCTCAGAGGTGACTCTATTTTAAGCCTAATCCTGGCCTCCAGCTCTGCCTTCCCAGAAGAGCCCCAGCCCTGCCTGCCCGTCCAGGCTGAGTTTCTGCTCCCCCAACAGCAGACCTCCCCACCTCACACCAGGGCCCATCATGTGCCAGCCCAGCCCTGACCTGCCACCCTTGTCTGCATCCCCAGCCCCTCCCGAAAGAAAGCTCTTAGACCCACCACCCAGGATATCCAATTGGTGGGGCCACTGGGGCGGAAGAAGAGGCTGGAGGGCAGTGTCATCAGATGTCTGCCATGCCAACTGCAACTAAGGAACCCCCGGGGCACATTCCCCCAGTCCTGAGCACTTTCGGGGCGCCCATCCACTGTGTTCCTTTGCCCACTCCCAGCTTCCCTCCACCTGCCCTTCAGTGCCTGGCACTGTCCAACACTGGGGATTGAAGCCTGAACATCAAACAGCCCCTCCTCAGAGCCAATTCTAGGCAACTTTCTCATACACATTCTCATTTCTCACACACGCCTGGCCCCCAACACACACACTCCCACACTCACTTGGCCGCTAAGGAGCCTTCCCAGGGTTGTGCCCCTGCACACCTGCCCACTCTCTTTACTAGGGGGCAGCCGCACCTCTGCCTGCAGGGTGACCCCTGCCTGGCCGCCATCCGGAAGAGCATCCCAGGGCACAGCCCTAGAGATAGCAGCAGGGTCACCAAGCAGCATGGGGAACCCTGAATCAGGTCTGGGAAGCCCCACCTCACAACCCAGGTGAGGAAATTATGGTCCAGCTGAGCCAATTCAGGTGCCAGGTCCTAAACACAGCCGGCTTCTACCCAGAGAAGGCCCAGGCCCAAAGCCACAGCCCGCCCCATGCAGGCCAGACCCGAAGTGCCCATGCCTGCAAACTCGAAGCAGACATTGCAAAAGCACACTCAGAGCCAAAGGCCAGGAACCAGAAGAGGCGGGGACCCGCAGGGTCAGACAGCCAGTGTGTTCTTCCCCCCGCAGAACCACAGGGCTGGGCGCTGGCACACTGGCCCTCAGTGCAGGCCCAGAGCGATCAGCGAGCTCAGAGGAGGGCCAAGGAACTTGGGTGTCTACCTGGGCCTGGCCATGTTCGTGCCACTCTCTGCCTTTGTTTCCTTCTTTTTAGTTTCTGGGGAAAGATTTCTTGGAGAAACCCCCATGTTAGCACAAGACAGGAGCCCAGGCAGCCAGAGGCGCGGGGCAGCAGGGAAGCCAGGAACCACACTCTCCAGAGACATCGGAATCGGCAGACCCAACCCCACCGGGGCCTCACTTTATGGAACCAAAGCCCAAGCATGCTCCTCCTTCCCGTGGTGGGGCTGCCCCAGACCCCCCACCTCCAGTTCTGAGCTGGCCGCCTGCTGTGTCTTCTGTCTTCACCACTGGCCCTAAGATCCCCCTCCCACTCTCCACACTGAGCTACGGCTAGTCCCTCGGCCCCAGTTCAGGTTAGCTTTGCCTTCTGGGCACCTAGGACTCATTATTTGTAAATACCCTCTATCGGCCTGTAAAACCATGCAGGGATTTAGCTGCTTTTGCGTCCTCTTTCTGCCCTCCTTCACTGGCAGCAGCCATGTCTCACTCCCCAGCCTTGCAATGGGTACAGGCTCGAGCACCCTGTTCCAGAGAAGGTGAGTGGTGCTGCTCCTGGGTGGATGGAGGGTGTGCTGCTGACAACGGTGGGAAGTGAGGGGAGACTGGGGAACTGGAGACCTCCCCCGCAAAACTCCACACTCTGAACCTCCACTGAAAAGTCTGTCACGCGCCTGACTTTTCTCTCAAACCCCCTCCCTCTCGGGTCACGACAGCTCTTCTCTGCCAGTCACTCAGGCCCAAAGCCAAGCGTCATCCTTGACGCCGCTTCCTCTCACACCTACCTCTAATTCCTTACAAACAGCAACCTAGCTCTGCCTTCAGAAGACATCTAGAACTCAAATCCCTCACACCACATTGACTGCTGTGGCCCTGGGCTGAGAGGTCCAGGCTCTAGACCTCTGCTCTGGGCCCTACTGCATGACCGATCCTATCGAAACGCAAAAGTTAATCTGTCACTGTTGTACGCAGAGCTCCCCAATGGCTCCCTGCCCAGCCCATGAATGGCCTGCAGGTGGCCCTCCTTATCTCTGGGATCTCCTTTTCCACTACGCCTCATGGTCCCTCTCCTCTGGTCACCTTGGCCTCCTGATGGTCCTTGAAGACACCACTTTGCCCTCGCCTTGGAGCCTGCGCACTGGCTGTTCCTTCAGCACAAGGACACACTCCTCCAGACCCTGGTGGGGCTCCCCGCCTCACCTTCTTCAGATCTTTGCTCACGTGTCACTTTTTCAACAAGGCCTACCCTGACTACCTGATTTAACTGTAACTAACAAACCTGACACACTATATAATTTACTCCTTGATCATATGTCCTTATTTATTGTCTGTCTCCCTTGCTGAGGACAAGGATCCTTACCAGTCTTACTGCTGAGTATGTAACAGTACCTGGCACCCAGTACCACTGAAGCACCAGAGGGCTGGGCAGCCTGGCCCTGGCCTGTGATGAACTGGGATTGCAGGAGCCCACGGCAATGGGGGCAACCAGGCCAAAGGGGGACTTCTGATGGCCTGCCCTGGCTTTTCCCTCCCCTCTTCCCCAGGAATCTGCTTCACCCAGGGGAACACGTGGCCTGGAAGAGAAGTGGCTGGCTGTGCCTCCAGCTGTAAGGACCCAGACTGAGCAGGAAAAGGTGACAACTGCCCACTCATCATGGCCTCTGTAAAGCGGGCAGGGTAAGTGGCCCCAGTCCTGTATCATCAGCCTCCTCAGTTTCTGTCCCATCCTGTTTCGTTTCTCGGTAAAGTTCCCTTTGAAAAGTCCTGTCCGTCCTCTTCCAGACTGCGCTGCGGGGAATTGGAGGGGTGAAGGGGTCAAGTGTCTAAAAGCCATCAGCCCTCAGGCAGGAGAACTGGGGAGGGGAGAGCCCGAGAGTCTGGGAGAAGGCCCCAGTAGGGCCTACAGCTCCCCACTGAGCCTACTCCGCCCACAAACTCTCCCAGCCCTGAGCTGGCCATCTGCTCACCCCGGGGTTTTCTGGCAAACAAGATTGCCAGTGCAGACCTTCTCAGAGCAGTTCCCTCACTCCTGTCCCCCTTGGCTCTGCCGCAGGGGGATGGCCATCCCCATTTCTGCCGGGATGACCACAGCTCATTGCCTGCCCCCTAGGCACCGGGAGAGGAGCAGGTGGAGACGGGCGCAGCGGGTCCAAGGAACAGCAAGGGTCCAGTCCACAGAGGCCAGAGGAGGCGGCGGGTCCGGACAGGGTCAACCACCCCAACCCCCCGTCCCCGCGCCCCGACCGCCCCCGGTTACCTGTGCGAGTCCTGATCTCCCCCGGGGGACGCTCCCGCCGGCGCTCAGTACGGGCGATTGGCGTCTTTGGGCCGCTTCAGCTGCACCTTGAGCCTCTTCATGCCGATCTGGAAGCCGTTCATGGCCTGGATGGCGGTCTGCGCGCTGGCCGGGTTGTCGAAGCTCACGAAGCCTGGCGAGACACGAGGGACGAGGGCCTGGGTTTCCACGGGGCCGCCCGGGCCGGGAAGGGGCAGAGGGGGAGAAGGTCGGGGACCGAGGGCGGGGCGGGGCAGGCAGCCGCCCCTCCCCGCTCCCGCCGGGCCTCCGGGCAGGGGCGGGGCTCGAAGCTCCACCCCCTCGGGCCCCGCCCCCTACCCGACCTCGCGGCCCCTCCCGCAGCAGGGGCTGCAGAGGCTCCCGGCTCGCGGACCCGCGCGGACCCGGGCCGGGCCGCCCCCCGCTCCACCTCGGCTCTGGGCGGCGCCGCTCTCCCCAGCGCCCGTCTACCCCGAGGCGGGGCGCCCGCAGCTCGGCGGGGCTCGGAGAGGCGCCCGCCCCCCACCCCGGCCGGCCCCGGCACCTCAGCCCCCGCCTGCGGTGGGAGAGGGCGGACACACCTGCGGGCGGAGTTTATTGGACACTGTCCTCCCTGACAGGAGGGGGCCTGGCAGCGGGAGGGCACGGGGTGCCGGCCTGGGGAGAGAGAGGAGTGCGAGGGGAGGGAGGGGAGGCGCCACGGAGCGGACTTCTCCACCGCCGTTTCCGGCCGCGGGGCAGGGCAGAGGCCGGGGCCCCGCCGCCCCTCCGCCCGCTCCCCTCCCGGCCCGGCTGCCCCCAGCCAGGCTCCGGTGGCCACCGAGGCCAGTCCCGACCGACTCGCGTTAACCCGCCACCGCGCTCCCAGGGGCCGTCCTTACCACCCTTTTATTTAGTAAAGCACCACCCTGGGAGCAGGGGCTCTTGCCCTGGGCTAAGCACGCGCCGATCGATGAGTCCCTTGCGACCCCTCATAAACTAATAATGGTGTAACAAATAATTGTACGAATTGACACTATTCCTAAAAGTCAGCTGAGAGCCTTCTCCGAGTATTACAGACTGAAGACGTGCTTTTCACACGTTCACTTCTCCCAACGTCCCAGGACAGGATATAGAACCATCCGTGGCTCCCAGTCACCTGAAAAAAGCAGTTCCCAGGCGGGAATGTATTAGGTTCCCCACGTTGATTTAGAAGTCACCTTTTGGAACTTTGACTGCATCTCCTTATAGAGACTACGCTACATCAGCATTTCCCAAAATGGCCCTAATAGGTGCTCCTTCAGAAAGGGCTTTCTGTGGTCAAGCAGGTTGACAGCCAGCTCACTCTGGGACAGTCCAAGGCACATTAACAAAAACATCCTCCTCCCACCCTAACTCCTCCAATAAATAAACATTCATAGCTTTGTTTAACCTAGTATTTCCTGGAATTTACTTGACTTTAGAGGCCTTTTCTCCTGTAAAATAGACTTAGATCCTGCAAAATATATGAAACTAAGCTTGGCGAAGTTACCAAGCCATCCTGCAAACATGTCTCATTTGGGGTGCTTGTTCCCAGTGGCCGCTAGGCATGTAGGGAGTCCATGTACAGACCGTGCTGAAGCAGAACACTGGTTTTTTTGGTTAATTGCTCATGACACCATGGGCCTGCCTGCAGCCTCTCCCTCACTCTCCCTATGTGGTGGCTCTTTATCTGCTTTTAACTCTGCCCCAGAAACTGCCTCTACCTGTCTCTTTTCTCTTTCTCCTTCCTGCCTTTGTTCACATTTGCTCTTGCAGCCGCAAGTCATCAAAGATGGGGAAAGATGTGTGTGTACTCAAGAGTGCACGCATGTCAGCTCAGATGGGACTGGTCAGAGCTGGGCCCAGGGCAACACCACAAACATCTGTATTCATCTATATGCCAGAATAGATAGGAAAGTTTCCTGATTTTCCATAGTCGGAGATCAATGTGAGTCATCTTGCCAACACCCACCTCACTCCTCCTGGCCCATCCCTTCCCCATCAGATTTCTATGTCTGATGAGTACAGTCAAGCTGTTAGCAGAGCAGTTTTCAAATGTGTGAATGGTGCATCTGTTACACTGCTCTCCCCCAGATTAAAAAGCGTGGGTGAACTAAAAGCCTCTCCCTCTCTCTCAGGATGGGATAGCCTAACTGTGGGTGACAGTCCCCCCTCCAAAAAAACCCCAAATGTGAGCAAAGTGGGGAAAAGATGGGATAAAGATAAAAGGGGCTGGAGGTGCTGTCTAGGGTGGAGATGTAAAGGGAGGGAGAGAAGGTCCTGGATGAGAGAAGCAGCCCAGCCTTCAAGATGAGTTTCTGGAAACTTGGGGGTTGGGAAGGACTGCAGTCTCCATGAACTTCTCTCCCTGAACTAGTTTTGTTAAACTCGCTAGCAGTCAAGGCAGTGAGCCTCTCCCCCACTGGCCCCCCTTGGGGCACCATCTCCCATGTTTACGGTTACCAGGACTGTGTCCCTTCTCCCAGAGCCCCCTGTCCCATTCCTCCCGCTCCTGAGAAGGTTCCTGCCTCCCAGACTGTGGGGCTGTGCAGGTAGAATGCCTTCCTGGTGGCCCTCCAGCCCTTCTCCCATTTGTGCTGCACACACGCTCACGAAGGCCTCCAGAAGATTCTGTTCACGCTTATAAAGAGCACGTGGGGTGAGAGCACGATGGGTTCACTGTAACGAGGACCACATTTGCAGCAAAGTGGCTCCTCCTTTGGGAAATAAAGGCACCTCCTGAGGGTCTGCTCTGGCCAGATTCCTCACACAGACCACCTCATGTAACCCTCACAGCATCACTGAGAGATGAGCGCTGAAATCCCCATTCCACAAATGGGAACACTGAGGCCCTAAAAGTAAATGGCTTGCCCATGAGTGAGAGCTGGGGACAGCTGCACAGACTCGCTGCCTGAGTAAGTGAGGGTTAAGGAGGAGCCACTGGGCTGGCCAGCTTGGTGGGAGCCTGTTCCTTCTCAGGGCGGGTGGATGCCCAGCGCTAGACATTTGTTCAGGAAGAAAGAGCCAGCGTAGAGACATACAGAGAAGGACTTCCAGAAAAAGCAGGGCAAAAATCTTTGCTGGAGAACTTGAATGAGCTAATGGCAAGGGTAGTCTGAGGCTGACTCCCGAGAATGGCAGCAGGAATACAGGGGCACATGGCTGCAGACTGAGCCTGCTCCAGCCGCAGGGTCCCAGCATGTTCTGGGCTCTTCGCAGTTCTCCTCTGGCTTATGCAACATCCGAGGCTTACTTAAAAAGCAAAAGCAGCTGATCTCCAGTTTGTTGCTCTACATACCTAACTGTAATTCGTCAGAAGAAACACTGGTCAAACAGTGGAAGGGTGCAACCCAGTCTTTGCCTTTTGCCTTGTTTTCCCGTCCCCCAGAGAAATGAGCCACTAGGGCAACTCTATGCCACTGAAGTACCACTGTGGCAGCGGCCAGAGGGGAAGGGATAGTGTGCAAAGATCTTGACTGCCTTGGGGAACATGCTTTACACCCTGAAGCCCTTTACAGCCCTGGAAAGCTGGTTTCCAAACTGGAGTCTCCTTAACATGAGCTTCATGGTGCTTCTACACTCTTGTACCTACTCCCCAAGGGGTGAGCTGGGTTCTCTGGCCGAAGCAGGATCCTACTCTGTTCTCCCAGCCCCGGTACCTGGGAGGCAACCTGGAGATACAGAGCTTCTGGCAGACTTGTCTCTGGTTCCATGTAGGACTCTCTGGGGACTGGCCTCCTCAATCCTGGGGGACTCACAAGTGGGTCTGGCCCCAGAAAGAAGCTCTCATAGAGACAGAAGAGGAGATGGGAGAGGGGCTGAGGACGAGTGGAGGGGAGAGGTGTGAGGATAAGGTGGGATTCCAGGAAGTCTGAAGCAAATCAAAACTCAAGATGCCCAGTTACATTGGAATTTCAGATAAACAATAACTGCATTTTTTAGTATAAGTATATCCTCAATACTGCATGGGACACATTACACTAGTATTTGGGACATACTCACACTAAAAATGTATCCATTGCTTATTGGAAATTTCAATTTCACCGGGCATCCTGTGCATCCCATGGTTTCTCTGACAACCATACTCCTAGGTCCTCTTGAGTCCTCTGTCTCTCTCCTAACACCTGCCATCAGGAGAATTTCCCCAAAGTACCTTCATCCGGTCACTCCCACCATCTTACACTGCCTACCACACCACATGAAGCATCCTCACCTGAATGGTGGAAACCCTCCCCAGCACAGACCCACCCTCACAGCTCGTCTTCGCCAAATCCTCTTTTCTCCCCAAAGCCTCCTGCTTCCTCATCCACTGACCTTGGACTCTTTGCATCCCAGCCCACATGCCCTCATCCATTCTTTGCTCCTACCTGGAATTCCCTCCCCTTCCTTTGTCTATTTATATCCACCTGCCTTTCTCATTCCTCCATTACTTGGTGCCTCGCAGATTTCACTGCTGGTGAATAGACGGGATTTTCATCTATGCTCAGACCTGAGGCTTCCTGAGGGCAGGGACCAGTTTCCTCTTCCTGACTCCTCAACAGTTCGGCTCTGGTGGCCTGAAGGGGTGGGCCGGGGTAGGAGGGTTCGTTGGATGGCAAGAGGGGAGCAAAGAGCAGGGTAGACAGAGAAGGGGGGCGGGGCAGAAAAGGGAGGTAGACAGAGGAGGCCAAGGGGCAGGCATAGGGGCCTCAGCTGGGCAGACACCCCACCCCAAGGGTCATGCTCAGCTTTTACCTCGGGGCCACCCTGACCTTGAGACCAGAGTGGTACTGGGAGAATGGATATGGCCAGGCTCTGCTCCCTACCCATCCATCCCTGCCCTGGGTGGATCCCTTCCCCTTCTCAGCTGGTTAGAATTGAGCTTTGGGGCTGGGAGGGAAGACTATCTCTTGGACTGGGACAGGGGAGCTGGGGGAATGGGTGGGAGTGGGCAGGGAAAGCCGAGAAGCTGAAAGAACAGAAGAGAGAAGAGGGGTGAGAGATGGAGGCTAGAGGCTGGGCCACAGGGAGCACTTGAGGGTAGGGAGCGATGTGAAGGAGCAGGTTAAAAGCAGTTGGACACCGATAAATTGGTGCGAGCACCGCCCTGTCCTAGGTGAAGCTAGTTGGTTTGTTATCTTTACCCACCAAAGCATTTACTTTGGTTAGTCGCCCGATCCACAAACACTTTCGAGGAGATGACATTACCGAAAGGGAGGAACATCTGCATCAGCTCAGCGTCCCCAAACTCCTGGGGCAGATGGTAGATGAACAGGTTACAGCCCTCGGGCCCTGCGGTGGGGGGGGGGGCGGGGGAGGAGGGATGGCGGGGTGGGGGGAAGAGAGAGACAGAGGAGAGGTGAGCGAGTTAGGCAGCAGCAGCAGGGAGGGGTGGGGGCAAGGTTAGGAGGGGGAGTCTCATCCAAGATCCAAAGGTGGCCACGGAAAAGGGGGGGTTGCTGCGCCCCAGATATGAGCTCTGGTCTCTGCTCTGCCCTTGGGCAAGTCACTGAACCTCTCTGCACCTCAGTGGCCCTTTCTGCAAAACGGATCCATTTAACAGGGTGCCTGGCAACTTGAGGGCTCCAGGGGTAGAGTCAACCAGTGAATGGGGTGAACATGCCAAGATCTGATCAGTCATGGAGGTGAGATGCTGAGAGGAGGCAGGGGGAGGGAGACCTGCCCAGTCCAGACTCAGGGGAGGATGGAGGGAGCTGCCCTGGGGCAGCCATGCCCCTGGAAGACTCACCTTACCTCCCACAGGCAGGCCACTGGGGCCTGGAATCCCCATCCTCCTCCCTTCCTACCTGGTCCCCAATGGCCCTCCCCTCCTCCCTCGCCCTGAACCTTAAACTCAGCCCTGATCTTGAGAGCAAAAATCAAAATTTATACCGCCTCCTCCAGCAAGCTAGGTGAGCAGAAAGGGCTTCCCAGCAAGGCTCCATGATGGGATACCCATGGGCCAGGGCACCCACAAGTCTCATCGTATGAAGGGCTCCCCATTTCATTACAACAGTAACAGTCCAGCCACTTCTGTAGCATGAACTGCATGTCAGGCTGTTCCACACATTTGACATGTATGTTAAGGCTCTTAATCCTTACAGCGGCCCTGAGGCAAGTACTGTTGTCACCCCCACTTCACAGATGAGAACACTGAGGCCCAGAGAGGTTAAGCCACGTGCCAAGTCACACAGCTAGTGGCGATGGAGCCAGGATATGAACCCAGACCCAGGCCATCTGCCTCCGTAGTCTGTGCCCTCCTCTCCCTGTATCTATCATAAATCTCAGTGCCCCACAAACCCTGAACACTGGTGAGGTGTTTGGATTTCTGAAATTTCCAGACAGCTAAAGATTTACATTTTTCTTTTCAAATGACCAAAACATTCAGTTTTAATGCTTTGAAAGGGAACTCGTCTTTTTCTTGTCATCTAAAATAGACTATGCCATATATAACTTAGCCTTTTAAAGTGGGGTCATTTCAATGTTTGTTTCCAACCCATGGAGGACATGTGGAGAAAAGAGCTGCACTTGCTAAGAGCTGGATAAGAACTGAAGTTCTGATCAGAGGCTGGTGGAAACTAAGCAGGAGCTTAAAAGTAAAGGCTGTCAGGCACTGACGTGGGCTGATGTGTGGCTTTCACAGCCAGATCCTGGCTCTCTGCGATGCGCGAGACTGCCAGATAACCCAGTTCTGGAGCAAAGCACCAGCTCCGGAGTCTCCCTGTCCTTTTTTTCCTCTCCTCTCACCTCCAAGCTCTCCTAACTTCCTCCCTCCATCTATCTCCACCCCCTTGAGGGTCACAGCTGATCTCTAGGAGTCCTCTAACCACCAAAGCCAGTCCTCGGTCCTGGTCCTGGTCCCTGCCCTGCACCACCAGCCCATCCCCGCCCTCCGGCCTCCCCTCCCTGGACTGCTGGCTCTGCCAGCGGACGGCGCTTTCAGAACCGGCGCAAGCATGCTCCCTCACCCACTTCCAGGGGTCCCGCTGCTGGATTCCCCATGCTCCGGTGGCCCTCCCCTCACCCATCCCCTCCAACCATGGCATGTTCTCACTGACTCATACATTGAACGTGTCCTTTGGCGGTCCCCAACTAGACGTGTCCCCTTGGGACAGGAACCAGTTTGAAGGCCTAATCTAAGCTGCACCTCCTCCAGGACCCCCACCTGGCTCCTCCCCACATCCCCTCCCTTCCGGGGCTCCCTGAGTCCACAGCCCACACTGCAGTCTGACGTTCTTTCTCCTGTATGACTGGGAGGTTTTCTCTCCAGCCAGAAGGGGGCGCTCTCTAGGAGTAGGGCATTTGCCTTTCCCCCATCCTCCTACTCCCCTTCCCCAACACATGCTTTCCCACCTCCTCCCATCCTTACTCTTTTCTTCCAGGCTTCCCGGAGCCCTCCAGCCCATGCTGACACTCGCCTTGAACGTGGGACCCTCCCTACAAGTTCAGGTTCTGCATGCTGCTTTGTGTGGACCTTATTTCTGTTCTTACAGAGACAAGGAGTCTTCAAGGACAGAGCCACTGGGCTCAGTCCCACCAGCAGGGCGTGTGGCAGAGCCCCACAGGGGTGGCTCTCCCGGCCCCAATCTACTCCCCTGCCCCTCCCCCTCAACAGCGAGTCTACACACTGTCCTGTTCCAGCTAACCCGGAGCCCTCAGCGCACTCCCTAATTCACAGATTATAGAGCATCCAGATGGCACAACCGCAGGACTTCGGATATCAATCTGGTCCAACCCAGCCTTCTGAGAAGTGGTGAAACGGAGCTCCAGAGACAGGAAGTGACTGCCCTGGATCACACTGCAGCCCTGGACACAGTAATGTGGGCTCGTCTGTGGGCAGACAGCCTCGGGGGCTACATGCAACTGTTATCAGGCTCAGCTCAAAGACAAAAGAGCTGGAGGGAAGGTCCTGCCCAGCAACCATAGGGTCCTGGTATTTCAATGGCATGACACGAGGGGAGATGACCATGGTGGAAGGGGGCCAACCACTGGCATGGCTGGAGGAACACAGCCTCCTGCAACCCTGGACACAGCTTTGGTCTGGCTTCAACCCACCCTCTGCCCATCTCCCCCCATTTCCAGGCTCACCTCATACTGGGCAGCACCCCTCCCTTTGTTCCTGCTGTTCTCCCCGCCTCCAATACCCACTTCCCCATCTCTGCGCACTGAAGACCTCATCCTTCAGGACCCCAAAGCCTTCCCTGAAGACCCCACTCCCACTGCCTTGAGCTCACCCTTGTAAGCAGCAGGCTTCTACAGGTATCTGGGTTCACATCTCACCCCTCCCCATGCCCTGCTCTCCCGGGGTAGCGCAGTCAGGGAGAATGGGGGCAAGGGTGGGCGATCCCCCTGCCGGAGAGGAGGCTGGAGTAGGGGGACTGGCCAGTCAGTCTGCTCTAGGGAGCAGGGCAAGGGGGAGGGGGAACTGAAGCTGCTCAGAGATGGAGAGAAGGTATTTGAAAGAGTTCAGAGCTAGACACGTGAGCTGGTATGAAGTGTGACGTGGGGGAGGGGCAGGGAGCAGATGGAGAGACTGGGTTTAAGGCCAGTGGTAGGGGCTGTCACGTATGTTGGTCAGAGCAGCACTGACCTGCAGGGGTGTGTGTGTGTGTGTGTGTGTGTGTGTGTGTGTGTAGCAGGGTTTAGAGACCCCTAAGTCCATGGGCCAGAGTGATGCAGGGCTCTGACTATGAGGTGGGGGGGGCCTGAAGCCAGTGGGGTGACAAAAGCAGTGAGGGCCCATGGGGACAACTATCCATCCTGGGCCTGAGATGGGCAACACTGGGACTCCTGGACCCCACCTCTTGTGCTGGAAGGCATGGACTGGGGGGAGGAGGGCAGGGCAGATCAGGCTCCAGGGCCACAGCCCAGGGAGGCGGCCCTCTGGTGGAGGCAGGGCTGACAGACCATCCCCCACCCCCACTTCACCAATGGCCCCAGGTGTGACCCGGAGCTGCTGCAGGGTGTGACTGCAGGAACAAGCAGGGGGCCCCGATGTGCACCCCTCTGGATTCCTGTAATTTGGTCCTCATGGGCCCAGGGACGTGATGACATGGGTCTCAGGAGCTGCCCAGTGCCCGTGAACGAAGGTGAGCCTTAGTCCACCTTCGGACGGGGAGAAAAAGTGGGGAGGGGAGGGCCGCGCGCAGTGAGAAGTCCGTAGGTGCTTGGTGCAGTTGGGAAGACAGACCTGAGCTAGTTTGACCCTCATACGCTCTGGGGACTGATCATCACTGTCCTATTTCCCAGGTGAGGACACCAAGGCTGAGAGAGGAGAGGCCAGGCTGGGAGTCAGACCCAGGGGGCTTTGCTTCAAAGACCAGGCTCTCAGCTGTCCAGGCTCTGGGGCCTGTTTGGGGCCTGTCTGACTGCAGGGGTTTGGACCAGCAGACCCCCGGGGTCCTTTCCAGGACTAGCCTACATCCCACAGCTCGGGGACTGGTCTACTGCAGGGGCTTAGAGCCAGCCACCTAGAGACCACTGGAACCCCCAGGCCACGTGGGCTACCAGGACAGGTGTGGGGGCCTCACGGGCAGGATGACCCTTTTCATGGGGGTGGGGAGCACAGGACCCTATCAAACAGAGCTTTGCGAGCATCTCTGCATCCCCGAGTGTGGGCTTGTTTACCCGGCTCCTGCAGGGCTCCGGGCTCTGGGGTAGGAGGACTCTCAGCACCTTTAGGATGGTCCATCCTCCCTTGCTGGCCCGCCCTGTTACACTGGGGCCTCTGGACGTGGCTTTCCAGGTCCCCTTTTTACTCTAGGCCTAGCCTGGGGCACTCCCATCCCCTCACCAGCATTAGAGTCCTTCCCTGGGAGCTCCAGCTGACTCCTCCACTCACCAGAGGGAAGAACTTCTGTCCATGATGAACTGGTCTCCCTTCTCCCACCCACCACCCCAGCCACGAGCATCCCATTTCTCCTCTTCCTTTCCATCGGACAAATGCTGCCCGTTGCGGGAGGATAGATTCTCGGACCTCCTCTGGGGCCCCACCTTCCTGACCTCCCTCCACCCTAGTCTGCAGAGCCGCCCATGACAGCGCACCTCTGCACTTGGATTGCAGAGCGCGGCCTCTCACAATCCTGCAGCCTCCCCTCACTCTCAACACCACGCATAGACGTGGTCACCTTGCGAACAGAACCCCCCAGCCAAAGGCCCAGGTGAGCAGCTTCTCTGGGGAGAGAACGGGGAGGGGCCTGGGAGCCCGGCTTACAGACTCACCTTCTCTCTGTTGCTGGGGGATCATTGGAGGTGGCTGAGGAAAGGCCTGGCTTATCTGACCATAGGCAGCAGGATAGGCGGCTGCTGGAGGGCCAGAGAGAAGAGACGAGAGCGAGAGATGGTGACAGTGACATGGAGAGAGACAGGGTGAGAGGCAGGAAGAAAGAGAGAAATTTCAGTGTTGAGTAGTAAAAGCAGACCAGCCAAAAAATGCATTTCAGCTCAGTCTCTTAAGATAGAGCCAGTTTTCAGCAGTCACGAGGGACGAGCAGCACACGGAAAATTAGAAGGAGGGGTGTGTGTGTGTGTGTGTGTGTGTGTGTGTGTGCGTGCTGGTGTGTGCATGGGGGAGGCGAGTTTAATCTGCAACAATGGACAATCCACATGTGCGGATAATCCACAAGAACGGATAATTAAAAGCATCAGAATGCCCTGGACACGATGGTCCCACACCACCTGGAACCCCCAAGGTATTCCCCTTCTCTGAGCCATGGTGGACTCTGGCACCCACGCCATCACCCCTGCTCAGAGGGCGCCTGTGTGGGAGGTGGGGGGCCATCCGAGGTGGGGGCTTGGCCTTTGGATCCTGCCAGTGGGGGGTCCCCAGGGGCTGAGGACTGGGTTGAACAAATCTGATGCTTTGTATATTTAATGGGAAAGGGCCAGAGGTGGGACAGGAATGGTGAGCCCCCTCCTCTGCCTGGCCTGGCTCCCAGAGGGGCTCAAGGGAGCTCAGCAGGTGAGGCAGAGAGCTTCCCCAGATGTGAGAGGTCAGCTTCATCTGGGTCCCTATGGTGCCAAGCAGCCCCATCACCCTCAGGGGAGACATTGCTGGCTCTTCTAAACACAGTGAGGAAGGACCCTGACCTGGCCAGACAGCAGGACATTGGTTGAACGGGGATGACTGTGGGGTGTGTGTGTGTGTGTGTGTGTGTGTGTGTGTGTGTGCGCGCACGCGCACGCGCGCACGTGTGCACAGGTGTTGCCCAGCCCAGGGGAGGAAGAGGAGCCTGGCCGACAGCTGGCCTTGGACTTCCTACAGCAGCTCATCACCTTCCCATTCAGTGATCCCAGGCCATCTGCTTGCTCAGGGCTGTCTCTTCTTGCTTTTCTTTTTTTTCTACCTCTGGCTGCCTGTCGTCCCTGGTTCCCTGTCAACCTTGTCCGGGCCCCAGCCCCGATGCCTGTGTATGTCCAGGGGGAACGGGGATGGAAACTGCTTCCCTTGCCTCAAACCCAGCATCTGTGCTTCCTGGACCAGTGGCTGTGGACTGCGAGGGCAGCACCCCAGCTCCGGCCTCACCCCAGTGCTGCTGGAAGGCTTGGGAATCCTGGACGAACCAGCTGTGGCAGCACCACAGGGGAAGGAAACCTCGCCTTAAGCATGAGTCACTTTACAGCAAGGTTAAAGTTTAGCCTGGCTCACCAGCTCATCCAAAGTTCTGACCATCCACCACTGCCATGATGGCTGAGTTCCGCCTGATCGCCAGGGGGCGCCAGAGAGAGGGAGGCAGCCTGGCATGGCGGGGGTGGTGGCCTCTCAGTAAAACCCTTCCTCGGACTACTCCAGCTCCCTGGCAGTCCCTCCCTGCTCCCCCCTCCCTCACAGGGCTGGGCGCAGGCCTGGGTGCGGAGGGGGCACCAGCGCCCAGGCGTGGGGAGGCGCACGCAGCCGGGGGACGCCGGTGGGGACGCGCGGATACTAACGACCTGCATACTGCTGCACTCCAGCGTAGGCCTGCTGCAGGGGGTCCGCGGCGGTGGGGCTCTGCGCTGCAGGGGGAGCCAAGGGGGCAGAGGTCAGCATTGCTCTCCCAAACCAGCCCCTCCCCCACCGTGCCCACAGCGATTCTGCTGTAGCTGCATGCTTCCCGGCCACTGTGGTCTCCGTCCTGCAGCGGGGCATCCGAGGCAGGAACCCTGCGCGGGGGGCTTCCCTCTTCCCCATCCCGGGGCCCTTAGTAGGGTGGAAGGTTGACCACCCTGGGCTGGGGGATGCAGGCTACAGCTGGCTTGGGGGTGTGGTGAGATGGATGGTTCATGAAGAAGGCTGGGAAGGAGATGCCAGAGGAGGGCTCAACCATGAGAGCTTGGTGGGGAGACACATGAGAGCCCTGGCCCTGGAGAAGGGCTGTGGGAAAGCAGACAAGGGGGCTAGGGGCTATCAGGAGGGTGGTCTCCTCCTCACTCCTCCCCAGCAGAGCCCAGCTGGGTGAAAGAAAGGGCATGAGATGCCTTACCCTGCCACCAAGTCCCCTGGGCCACCCACCCCTGTTCAAGTAGAGGCACCTCCTCCCAAATTCTTAGGGACTTTGCACAAGGCATGGAGGTCTTCCATTCCTGGGCACAGCTGAGATGCCCACAGCAGCACTGACCACACAAGTGAGGTCCACCTCACGGTGCCTATGGACACCAAAGAACCAGAAGTCCAAAGACCTTCTTCCACCCGACCTCGGACTGGGATGTCTGCTGCCCAGCGCAAGAGGACCTGCGGCTGAGACTTTGGCAAGCAACCCAGGAGACCCAGACTGGGGAAGAGGCTTGGTTCACGTCTCTTGTCTGTGCCGTGTCTGCAGAAGCAGTGAGTAAAAGCCTCGATGGAGCATGGACCAGTGGAGGACACTGCCTTTGGTGACCAAGGCCAGTGATGACTGAAGTGGGAGTAGGTTGGCCTTGGGGGCCCAGGGAGGTGGATGGGGACAGATTCAGCCTCAGTATATTTGGGGCAAGATGGAGAGCACAGGGAAGCAGCAAAAAAACCATCTGGGCTTATCTGCCCGGTGACCCGGGCCAGCCAAGCTAACTGGCCATGCCAGGCTTTGAGGCCTGTAGACCAGAGAGAATTTCCAAACATCCCTCCCAAGCGCTCATCCCTGAAACTCTCAGTAACATGACACTAGAGCAATAGCACCCAGGTCCCAGGGGAGCCAGGGCACGTGCTGGGGCAGAGGTCCTTAGAGACAATGCGGTTGGCAGCAGGGGAACTGAGCCCAGGAGGAGGGGGAGCTGAAGATGGGTGAGGGTGCGGGCTCCATCCCGCCTGGGGTTGTCCAGGACAAAACCTATCCATCTATTTCCCTTGCGGTGGACACTGGAGCTCCCAGTGGTGACATGGTGGTGGCACTTGGCAGGGTGGTGTCCTGCTCCCTGGCCTGACTCTTCCCCCAGCCTGAGCTCTCTGGAGGGAGAGCCACTTCTTGCTTGTCTTCTTGGCCATGCCAGCTGCTCAACCACATACAGCCTTTATGCCAATTAGAGAAAGATGTCTCTTCTCTGGGCATAGTTTGGTGCCCTGTGCGAAATATAAACTGCACAAGGTAGATGGCAGCTCCCCCAGCACAGGTCATAACAAGTGCTCAGCAAATCCCACAACATAAGGAATGAATGAACAGCCCTTATCATTTGTGACAGCCACCCCTTCGGGTGTCGTGTGGCAGTAAAGGCCACACTGTGTGCTTCCAGCATGATCTCGACGAGCAAGAGGGGACAGCAGAGATGCTACGTGGGGCTCGGAAGTGGAGAAAAGCATTTCTGAGACCCCTCTCTACTTCTCTCTGCTTAATGACCTCATTAGTAACTGCCACAGAACGAACACTTTGAAGGATCTCGCTCATTAGAGCAGCTCCAAACTCTGCATTTAAAGATGGTAAATTAATTTTTTTAATGTACTGCTCTTCTCCTTTCCTTCCCTCCATCCCTCCCTCCTGCTCTGGCAGGGGATTGTTTATGGGATGTGGCAGATTGTTACAAATGGGGGAGAGAAACATTTCCAAATTCCATGAGGGAAAGAGCTCACAGATGCTGCTGGGGGTGGGGAAGGAGCAGGTTTGTCAAAATCCAGAGATCCAGATGGGCTTGTGGGCGGGGTGGGGGGAGGTAATGAAACCACCCAGATGTGCTGGGAACTGTATCTCCCAGCTCTGATGGAGGAGGAGCCCAGGAACCTGAGATGGGTGGGGTGTCTCCCACCTCCTGCTTGCCAAGCCCCTCCCCTGCCTCCCTTGCCAGCCTGGAGTCTTCACCCTTAAACAACACTCCAGATCCTCCAGGCCCTGTCACTCCACTCCCTAGGCTTCTCTAGCCTCTTCTCTGTGCACTGAGGGCTGAGTCGTCGGAAAAGCACCGGGAAGGGGTCAAGAACAACTTCAAGTTCAAAGTCAGGAAATTCTCCTCTATTTCTCTCCAGCACAGTGACACTGAACTCTGGTGCTGGCAGAACTTTTATACTCTCTGGATGTCTGGGCCTCACTCCAGATACTGAAATCAGAATCCCTGGGTTTCTGTGATTTTACAACCACACAGTAGATTCTGACAGGCAACCAGAGTGGGAAGCATGAGTTTGCCCCCAAAGCTGACCTCCTCTGCCCTGTTGAGCCAACCTCCTTACCAACCCCTGTCCCTGCCAGGCAAGCCCCTCCTGCTTCTGGGCCTCCAGGACAGCCCCTCCACAGCAGTGTGCTCCTTGTTCATCCAGAAGTCTCCAATTCCTACCCAGCTGTTAAAGGTTGACCTGTGCGGCTCTTCGGGAAGCTCTGCTGGGCTTCAGCCTACAGAACTCTCCCTTCCTTTGAATCCTTTAGCATCAGAGGACACTCACTCTTGACCATACTCTGCTCTGCCTTATGGCTTTATTATTCTGTTGATGTCTATTGTGTTCCTGACTGGCCCAGCTTCCCTGCTCCAATGCCAGTTTATCCTCAAGACCAGAGAGAGGAGCTGTTTCAAGTCAACTGGACATTTTTACCATGCGAGAACTGCTAAGTTTTAGAGGAACAAAGTTCATCAGGAACAGGCCTCCTGGATCTTCTTGTGTGCCAGAATTCATGAAAGCAGGACCCGGAAGTTATCCGAGGTTCTGGTCCTCTGTCCAAAGTGCTGACCATGGTTTTGTGTGCACCAGGGGACTGAACAGGTATGCACTAGCCAGATTGCCAATCAATATACCTTCACTTGCTTCCCAATAGAGTCTTTTCCTACTTAAATTTGATTATTCTTTTAGCTTCTATCCCCTCATTTCTTTGGGGTCAAATTCACTCTTAATTAATTTGCAGTTACTAGCCTCTCTCTACTTGGTTGGATGACTCATCTATTCTCTTTTCTTCTCTGAGGGAGCCCCGGGAATGGGGTTCTCACCCATCAGACTGACAAACACCCAAGGATTTGTCTTCTCTCCCACCAGGAGCACCCTGAAGGAGGGCAGGAGGCTGGCTCTCCCTGATCACATTTGGGGTTCCACCAGGGAAAAGACAGAGGGCAGGAGCCACGCATTCAGTTATAACAGCAAGGACAGGGACAGAATGGATGAGGAGTGTGCTGCATGGGGAAGGAAGGGCTACCAGATGTACTTACCTGGGTAGGGGTGGATGCCATTGGCAAACACAGCTTCTGCAGCAGGTTGTCCATTAGCCTGCGGGGGGAGGCCAGTGAAGCCGTTCACCCCAATGGGGGATGGGATGCTAGGCACGGCTGGTGCAGTGATGCCCGGAGGGGTGCTGCCACCTGGTTCCAGAGGTGAAGAGGGGTGGAAGAAGGGGGAAGCAAGCAGAACACAGGTGATGAAGGCAAATACCTGGAGCTCCACCCTGCTGGCTCCAAGGGCCTGGGGATAGACTTGGACCTCACACATCAATTCAATCCTATCTGTGAATCATGGCTTGAGTTATCTCCCTGGATGTAATGAGCCTATTCATCCCAACTGTATCTACACTTGAAGGCAGAGTCCAAATTCCACCTACCCTATAAGACTTCCCTGACCACTGACTGCTCGACCTTGGACCTGTAGCATACAGACCTTTAAGTGCCCTTGACTTTGACCACAGTTGGTCTTCCTTTAGTCTTTTTCAGTGGCTCTTGTTCACCCCAGCTAAGTCAGGATGGACTGGTCATTGTTTCTAAGCTGTGGCTCTGCTCCCTGCTATCTTCGCTGGATGGATCACTGAGAGGTTGATCTGCCTCCTCATGAAAGAATCTCGATACTCAGGTGGAGGAGGTCTTAATTCTGGTGTTCCCTTGCACTGAGGAAGAGAGCCCTTTGCAGAGTCCAGACTCAGTCCTATTCATACACAAAGTAGACACCCTGGCCTCCTCCAGTTAAGGCAGTGGTGATGCTCATTGTGGCAAGGGTAAAGCTGGGGTCAGATGACAATACACTGTGCCTTTCCTACACCAGGTAGATGGAAACCAAGGTGTGGATGGCACAGTGACTGTACTGAGGCCCCAGAGGCTGGAAAGACCCTTCCTTTTCATGTAGGAAGCAGGGTCTCTCTTTGGATGAGGACCTGAGGCCATCAGGAATGTCCCTAGGTTGGGGATTAGAGTTGTGGGGTAGTGCTGAAGTTGGGGCTAAACATGCACAATCTTCTATAGCTTTTAGCTGGGAAATGAATAGCTCCTGGATGTCAGGAAGGCTGCTGCTATGGCCTGGCTGCAGAGAGCCATGGAAGCTTGGTGAACAACAGCTGGGGTGTTGGGCCAGCCCCTGGGGCTAGTCAGGCATTCTTAACTTTAAACTATTGACATTTATGGCCACGTATTTCCTTATGGGGAGCTGTCCTGTGCATCGCAGCAGCATCCCTGGTCTCTATCTACCAGATTACAGGAGCATTCACCCTCCTTCAGTTGTGACAACCAAAAATGTCTCAGGACATTGCTAGATATTTGGGGTTGGGGTTGCCCTGGTTGGGAATCACAGAACTGGACAATAGCCAAGATCCAATTAAAAACATGCTTTGTAAGTGGGGCTGTTTCTAACCCCTCTGTCCTTTAATAACTCTTGGGGTTCTTCCTTGCTTGTGTAGTTGTCTTGGAAAAAGATAGTAAATATAAGTTGGGTTAAATGGAAATGAAAAAATGGGGTTCCCTCTCTCCTTGGGCAAGGGACCAAACAGGGCCGCAGAAAGGGCAGGGCTCTCCCTGCCTCAGCCCTCAAAGGGAGATGTTTTCCTGTCAGTTCCTTTCCTGATATCTGTGTTAGAGACCAGCATGAATTGCCCCCTGACATCTGACACAGCTAAACAACTTGAGTGAAATTCTCACCACCCTGATACCACACCAGGGACTGCTTGGGGCCCACATTCCATCTTCCCTTGGGCCCTCAGGGATTAGGACATTTTTTGAGACAGATTTCCAGAGGGTAAGGTCTGCACTGGGTCCAGACATCAGGTGCTCTTAACACAGGAGGGTCCATTGGTGGCCGCCACTGGCCAAACAAAAGGTAGCAATCAGGGTCCAGCTGCCTTCCAGCTGGGCCAGGCCCTGTGTTGGTACCTGTCCACTCACCTGAGGTTGGGGTCATGGGTGCGGCCGCCAGGCCGTTCATGTTGAGGGCAGCCATCTGCTGCATCTGGGCGGCGGCAAAGGCAGCCATGGGGTTCAGGTAGCCGCCCTGCGCGACCGATGCCATCAGTGCCGCTTGCTGCTGCATCAGCTGGGGCAGAGGGAGTGGAAAAAATACCATGCGCTTCCAGGGGGGCAGCCCTCCCCACCAAGGGGTTCAGCTCCGAGACCAGCCTCCCAGGCCCTGAGTCCCCTGGGAGCTCAGACACATCTCCCCATTCCACCCCCAGAGAGCCCTGACATCCTCCCCATATCTGCCCTAGTCCTCAGTGGCTATTAGAGACCAACGCCCAAGAGGAAACTGCATTCAAAAGTATTAGTTGTAGGGGAGGAGGAGGGGGACTGGCTCCACGGGTGCTGGTCAGCCCTGCAAAAGGCCTGAAGTTCATGGAGATATGATATCCAAAGCTCTAGAGACATGCTGGAGGAGCCTCTGTAGAACTAAGTTGTCGGAGATTTCTGTCCCTAACTTGGAGTCTGCTGGGTAAAAGCTACAGGAGAAGCATGAATAAAAAACCTCAGCTACCTGCAGTGTTCTCACAGAGGTGAATGGGAACTGGGGTGACTGTTGAAACTGGCCAAGCTGGGACACTGCTGAAAAAGTGAGATGAGCCTGCATTTTTTGAACTAGAACCCTGGCCTACCTCAGTGCCACCCATGTGAGTGCTGAGGGGAGATGCTGTCAGAGACAGCCTCAATGTGGAAGAAAGAAGTTGGTGGGCCAGGGCCCTGAGGGGGACTATAGGGGAAGTGTGGGTGAGGAGGGCTTTGTGGCACCTCCAAGGACCCCTGCCAGGAGTAATCAGAAAGCTGAGGACACCCTTCCATGAGTGGTGGTAGGGGTGGGATGGTGCCAACAGAATACCTGAACCTCTCCCCTCCTTCCCATCCGTGCTTCCTAGGATTTGTGGAGAACCGCCGCCTCCTCCACCCCGCCCCGCTGCGCCCCCACTTACTGCCTGTGCGTAGGCGCCGTAGGCTCCAAACGGGATGGCCATGGGGTTGAACATGCCCATCTGGCCAGCCATCTGCTGCATTCGCCGCATTGTGCGCTCCTTGTCAGTGTCGGCGAACTTGACCACCAGACTGGATGAAGCTCCCTGCAGCGGGGACTGTGCGTGAGGCCCACCAGCCCAAACCTCCTCTACTCCCTAGCCTAGGCCCACGGGGTCCCATCCACTGGGTGCTATGGGGAACGGGGTGGGTGGAGGACCGTGATGAGCACCAGTCCTCGCCCAGGGGTCTAGAGTCTCAGCGCCCCGCGCGCGCCCTACAGATGCGGTGGGCGGGGCCCTACAGATGCGCTGGGTGGCGGCGTGTCTCGGTCCCTCATTGCCCCCGTCCTTGCCCCTACCCCGGGGCGGCCGCACTCACCGGCATTGTCTGGCTGCCGTGCAGAGCGTTGATGGCGGCTTGAGCCTCGGCGTGGGAGGAGTACTTCACAAAGGCGCACCCTGGGGGGACGGGAGAGGCTGAGCCACGGCGGGAGGGCCCAGAGGAAGGCCAGAGATGCGAGAGGACTGAAAGGCGGGGCACGGGAGGGGCCGAGGGGAAAGGGCGACTCCCAGAAGAGAGGAGAACCAGACACACAGACAGTGAGAGAGACACCGACAAACACGGAGACAGAGCCACACAGAGACAGAGAAAGACCTGGACCGGCCAGAGACTTCAGAGCATCCTTAAGTCTCCGCGTCCCGGTCTGGACTTGGATCGCGGTCTTTCCTGACCCCCAGGCCCTACCGCCCCACCCCTTCCGAGCAGCCTCCCCTGGCTCGCCCGACGGGACCGGCTCCAGGCGGCTCCAGACCCGCGGCCGCGCCCCGCCCACCCAGTCGCCCCGCCCCCACGCACCCTTGCTGTTGCCATCCGGCCCGCGCAGGATAGTGCACTCCTCGATGTTCCCGAAGGCCTCAAAGAGGCGGCGCACATCGTCCTCAGACTGCTGCTTGTTGAGCATGCCCACAAAGAGTTTTCTATCTTCTGGAACAAAATTAGGAGATGCTTACCCGGGCCAGGGACCCGGGGCGCGGGGGCGGGCCCGGGGAAGAAGGGCACGGCCAGAGAAAAGGGTAACAGCGTGGGAGGGTAGGAGCTGGGGCGGGAAGGGGGCTCATAGCCTGAGGGGAAGGGGTAGCAGGGATGGGGGCGGGTGGGGAATCGCTAAAGGGGAAGGAACGGCGGGGGGAGGGGGCTGAGGAGGGAGGGAGGGCAAAGCCAGCGGGGTAGGTGAGGGAGGAGGGCTTGGGTCTAAGCGGGGGGTAGGGGAAGGGCGGAGAGGGTCGGCGCGGTGAGGGGGGAGGGGCGGGAGGGAAGGATTGCAGCGACTCTGCCCTTTCCTGCCTAGAGGGCAGACCTCACACCTTTTTTTTTCTTTTTTTTTTTCTCAGGGAAACTGCTTTAATTCAGGACGCAAACTAAATTATTGAGTATTGCAGTAGGAAGGCTGTTTCTCTGTTTTGAAACATAGTGGGGCAAGGGCCACAGGTCCTGCGGCTCACCTAGAGCACCTGGGTTCTTTGGGCAGCCCTGCGATCCCTTCCTCCCTCCTCTTAGACACACACAATTTTCTTCAGCCACCTTCTCCTGTAGATACCAAAATGAATTTACAACTGGCAAGTTCGCCACAGGGCCTTTGTATATGCTGTTCTCGCTTCCTGGAGTGTCTTCTGCATCACAAGATTGAATCTTCTAATGCTAGATCTGTTTACCTATTGCTTCCTCATCAAAGCTCCTCCTTCCACTTTATTCTCTGTCCCAGCCCCTCCCGTGGCCCAAAATACAAAGGATGATTATTTACTGCTTTGCCTGTGTATTGGGTTTCTGTCTAGCTCCCTACCCCTCCATGTATGCTCCCTGAGAGAGGAGACCAGACCTCTGTTGGAGCAGCAGTAGCAGGCACACAGTAGGCCCTCAGGACTGAGCTGTAGAATGAATGAGTTAATGACCAATGCCATTCTCAGGGGCACACATCCTTTCTGTCTCACACGTTTTTACCTCCATCTGGTGCCCCCTCCTCTTACCCCTTCCTATACATGCTGCAAAACTCAGCCCTGGGCACTTTGGAGAGCCTGTTCCTGAAGACCGGGCTCTGCCAGCAGCCTCCCCCAACACTTGTGTTTATTGACAGCACTCAACTGTGTGCTTAGGGTGACAGGGATCTGCAGTAGCCTGTGACTGTAAAAAAGATTTCCCATCTCACCTGCTCTTACTGCAATGTGACTTTCACTCTTCCCAGGGAGGTGGCGTCTATGTTCCCTCCCCCTGAATCTGGGTGGGCCTGTGGCTGCTCTAACCACTAAAGAATGACAGAAGTGACACTAGCTGCCTTCCAAGGCTTGGTCATAAAAAGGACCGGCTTCCACTCTCGGCTCTCTTTGGGGGATGCTCGCTCTGTGGAAGCCAGCCACCGTGCTGTGAAGAACTCCCAACTAGCCCACACCAGGAGTCCACACGGAAAGGAACCCGGGCCTCCAGCTGACAGCCAGCATCAACTACCAGACATAGGGTGGATGAGTCTTCAGTTGATTCCAGCCCCCAGCCTGGGAGTGTTCCAGCTGAGGCCCAGACGTCCTGGAGCAGAGACAGGCCTTCCAAGCAGTGCCCAGTCTGAACTCCTGACCCACAGAATCCACGAGCATAATAAATGGCTGTTTTACAGCACTCTGTATGGGGCTAAAGTGTTCTGCAGCCATGGTTGCTGGAACAGGGTCCCCGTGGTGGCTGATATCAACTAGATGTTTGTTGACATTCAATGACTGACACACACAGCAAAGGCTGCAGAAATGCACACCCCCCAAAACTGCAAAAGTCCACGTGTTCGTGGTTTCCATGGAAAACAAGGGCCCTCCAGGATCGTGTTGCTCTGGACTCAGTGTGGTTGGTACCTCCCGCCCCAGAGCGCCTCTGTTGCCCACACTGCCAGAGGAGTTCCCGTAGAGCTCAGGGTCTGGAACAAAGCTAAGGAGACCTCCAGGTCCCTGCTCTCCTTCACAAACCACCCCAGAGTCCTCCTCTTCAAGAAGGCCTGATCTCCGCTCTCCTGGTACCCCCAGTCTAAAGCACTCAGCAAGCTGTCAGGGATGAGGTGCTCCTTCCAGGTCCGAAGGGTACCATTGCTGGTTCCTGCAATCAGTGCTGGGTCAGGGCACACCGGCCTGGACCTCCACCACTGATGGGCTTCAGCCGAAGCTCAGGGCCCAGAGCTCCGCCCCACCGCCTGCCCCAGCCTGGGTGCTCTGCCTGGCTGCTCCTGCCCCCACAGGGCAGGACGCATCCCGCCCCGTCTCCAGGGCTTGCCAATGCCAAGCTCTGACATGGGGGAAGCAGAGACTGGGAGACCAAGAGGAAGGAAGAGAGAGGGAGTGGAAGGGGTGGCGCTGAGTTGGGACAGGAGGAGATGGAGTTCAGGGCAGAAAGTGAGGGAAAATGACAGAGACAGAGGAAAAAGAATTAGAAACAAAGAGCAGAAAGAGAGGGCAGAGACAGAAGAGAGAGGGGCCAGGGCTTATGTTTAACTCCCAGAAGCACAAACAACGTTTTGCATGAAGTGAACTGGGTTTTCAAGTCTTCAGTGGAACCCTTGAAACTCTGCCCCCCGGGATCGGCTTCCCCTACCCCCAGCACCTTTTAAAGGCTCCGATTAAATGGGATTTCCAGGAAGACAAAGTAGTGAAAACCTGACCCTTGCAAATCCCTGACCCTCCTGCTCTAACGTCTCCTCCCAGGAAGGAAGTAGGAGGGGAAGAGGAGGCCCGTCCTCCTCCGGACCCTGATTTCAATGCTGGGACAGCAGCTCCACACCTTCCCTCCTGACGTCTGAACGTGTTCCATCAGTGTCGTTATGACAGCTTTCTGACTGCGTTAAAATTCGTCCACACGTGCCTTTCTATCCAACCACTTCTCTTTTACCAAGATTGTTTTGTTTTGTTTTGTTTTCTATGTTTTGTTCTTCTAAATCCTTCTTCCTCTGCCTGAAACGGCCCTCAGTTCTAGGCCTGAGCCCTTCCTGCTTGAAGACTTTCCCAACGTGTAGGGGGCCAGGCTCCCCATCTTCCTGTCTGTCCAGGTTTCCCCAGGGAAACTACAACTAGCCTTACTTTTCTGGAAGGCTGCCAGAAACCAAAGAAACCTGGCTCCAGACTCACTTCGTCCACATGGTCTTGGGTTGACCCTATCCAACGCAAAAGTGAGTTTGTTTCTAGGATCCTCCTGCTGGTCCAGTTTGCACTCTCTTCATTTCCAGTTGGCTTTGGTCCTGGGGGAGTGGCTCTAAGGCCTGCCTTTCAGACCTGGATCTGAGGGTGGGTCTCCCTCTGTGGCCCAAGCCCACTGGGCTCACACCCCTACCTGGCTGCCTTCCAGCTGCGTAACTGCTCACCTCCTCGGGTTTTTGGTCTCTAAAATGGGAATAACCAGGCCCTCCTCATGTGGTGGGCGCTAGGCTTCCAAGAGATGCTGCAGGGACAGAGCCTGACCAGCAGTAATAACAATGGTGATGACCATGAGCTGAGGGCTCCGTCTCCAGGAGGAAGAGGAGTTGGAGCACCATCTCCCTGCTCCTTGGTTTGTCCTGCTCTGACTTGGAGACAGAGGTCATACAGGAGGAGAGATCAGCGGATCCACATCTAGGGGAGGAGCCTCGAAGGAACAGGTTGGACCAGACTCGGACTGTGGCTGACCGGCTGAAATGAGCCACCTCTCCCTGTGGCCCCAGCCCCCGGTGCCCTCCTCTCTCTCTGGCCACTTTCCCGAGGCACTGTCTCCGAGCTGTGTCAGATGACCAGTGACACTATTTGGCTACTGTCTTGGCTCTTATGCCAACCCAGCCAGAGTCTCAGAATGACTTTGTTTCCCCAGCCAGTTCCCATTCCCTCCACCATGGACACAGACCTCTGTTTCCTGGGACAGGAGAGCAGTCCTTGATCACAACTCGTGGCCTGAGTGGTGCAGGGTCCCTGGGTGATGGTGGTGCTCATTCTCCCCCATGAGCCTCAGCCTGAGCCTGTTTTGGGGGAGTGAGGGTGTCACTGCTCCTCTGAGGACATGTTCAAGCAGGTGCTGCTGGAACTGGGCCATGCAGGCCACCATGATGGGAGGTGAAGCTAGGAAAGACCTCAGAGCCAGGTGGGGACGGGCTGAAGATCCCCCTGAGTGGGAGGTCGCTGAGACAGCGCAGGAGCGCTCTCCCTCAGAGAAGTGCGTGCTCCTACAGTCATTCAACAACTGTTTGCTGAGCACCTTCTCTGTGCGAGACACTGTTCCAAACACTGTTTCTACTGCAGTAAAAAAGGTGTGTTTGCTCACTGGAGCTGACTTCCGGATAGGAACACAGGTCGTCCACAATAAACAAGTTCCCAAACAAGACAAAGGCCAGCAGGCCTGCCACGCGGTGGCCCCCAGAAGTGGTGTGCCCTCCCCAAGGGGAACAAGGCCGCAGAGTGGCAGAACTGGGCAGGACCTTGGAAAATACCAAGGCTCCCACCTTTTTTAGATGAGGTCAGGGCAGAGAGGGAACCCCGGGACTCACATATGGGGCCTGGACTAAACCTAGGTTCGTGGAGTCTGTTGACTTCCTTATCCTAACCCCTTGCTTCTGCCTTCCTGCTCTTTTAAGCTATGAGTGCCCGTGTCTGCAGGGGTGAGGGAGCACCTGCAGGTCTGGGGGGCAGATACCCCGGAAAGGCTGAGCCACAGAAGGGAGGGACTCGTCCCAGCCGTCCCTGAACCCAGAGAGGGCAACTCAGCTGCTCTCACTCCAGGGGAGTGGGCGGAGTCTAGCCCACCCCTCCTTCTGGTGGGAGGGGAAGCCAATAAAATGATGGATGGGAAAAGTACCCAGTTCTGTCAGGGGAAGGTATTTACAGCCAGCTCAGGAGGGACTGGACCAGAGTCCCTGGCAGCCCACCTGAGTCCACCCTCTGGTCACACCTCCAGCAAACATTTACTGAGCACTTACTGTGTGCCTCAGACTTGGCTGAACAGAGTCTGAGACAAGTGTTCAGGGCCCTTCTGTGTTTCCTCTTTCAATGGGTATTTGTGTGGGGTGCATGGCTCTCAGATCCCTGGAGAATCCAGTCTTTGGTCCCAGAGCCTCTGCCATGGAGCCCCCGTGGGAGAGGATAGTGAAGCAATGGCACTGGACTGCAGGTCAGAAGGGGTCATTTGGGGAAGGAGCCAGTAGCAACACCCTGAAGCCTTCCAGGAGGAAGTGGGTTGGAGTTATGATGTCCAGGGGAGGGGGCTGGAGGCTCTAGGCCCGCAACAGAATTGGAGCAAAGGCTGAGATGTGGAAGGGCTCCCTTTGTCTGTTCTTTTGACCTGCTCCCAAGTGGTCCCTGCCTGGGGCAGGCTCCCAAGAAGAGGGTCCAGGAGAGAGTTTGACTTTTCTCCATCTGCCTCTTGCCTGCCCTCCTCCCCACCAGCACACGCGTCTCCCAGTTCTCTGGCCTCAGGAATCTTCATTCTCCCAGAACCTCAATCTAATTCTGAGTTTCAGTTTCCCAGCCTATAAAAAAGCACCTTAAGTGCTTATGAAAATGCAGGGGAGTCTGGTTGCCAGAATCTCATTCTTCATCCAGCTCCTCCCATCCAGGAGGGAGACAGGCTCCTCTCATTCACTCAGAATGTCCAGACAGGATGGGGCTCTGGCTGGAAAGATTTGTATTTTAAAAGGAGAGCCCAGAGAACAGAGAAGCAAGACACCGATGGCAAGTTGAGGACATTTCAGGGTAGGGGATGTTTCAGGGTGGTGCCTTAGGGCCCCCAGATGTGAGGAAGCATCATGCTGGCTGTGCAGGGTGAGTGGGCCCCGGAGGGAGGAGGAGGCGAGTGGCAGCCGCTCACTCGACTTGCCAGCACCCTGGCGCTAATGCTTAAATTCCGGTTTAATTTTCAAAATTTGATTCACTCATTACCATCAGCATTAAACAATATTTCCTGCTTAAGGATAGACGGCTGCTGGGGCACCGTGGACGAGTGTTCAGATGGTTAATGCCTTTTATGGCCGCAATAGACTTTTACTATTCTCTTCCCTCCAGCTGCCGAGGGAGGGTTTGTGGGGGGACCTGAGCTGGGGGGAAGCCGGGGGGCCAGGGGCCAGGTGGAGAGTAAATGGCTTTGAGGTCTGTGGCTGGCGGGGTGGGCAGAGGGGCTGCTAGGAGACATGAGGGCTGGGGGATGTCGGGCCAGACGCAAGAGACACTCTCCATAGGGAGGCCCAAGCTAAGCAGGTTGGGGAGTGGGGAGAAATTCCAGACCTTCATAGTGACTGAAGTGGAGGACTCTGCCCTGCTCTTGAGATGCTGGCCCTGGGGGTGGGCAGGATGGGACCAGAGCCCAGAGCCCCCGGATCCCTGCACCTGCCCCTCAGCTGCAGGCAAAGGCCATGTCGGGCCCTCAGGTATCTCTTAGGCTGTTTGTTGACCATGGGACCAGGGCACTTCCCAAAGCACCCTCTGGATCTCAGGACCAACTGCTCTCCTGGGGAATGACCTCATCCCTGAGGGCTCACAGGCAGTGAGTCTGAAGGGGAAAGACCTGTTCCTTCTCCCCAACTTCTCCCGCAGATCAGGGTGGACCTTGAATTGAAGGGAACATGAGGCACACAGACTGGACAGGAGACGTGGCGGGGGGGTGGCAGGGGCATCTTTCCGAGAGTAACTGAGGCTGGTTTTCAATCCTGGTTGACTGTGCCACCTTCCACAAGTCATAGACCCTCCCTGAGCCTCCATTTCCTCAACTGTCAAAGGGGAATAGTAATCACACCCGCCTCATAGGGCCATTGGGGGATGACATTAGTTGAGGTGGCTGAGGTTTTAGCACAGGGCCAGGCGCAGAGTAAATGCTCAGTAAATGCATTTCCTGCGCCGGTTAGGCCACGACGACCGCTCACCCGCAGGGGTGGCAGCTGGCAGGGTGGGGATGCGCAGCCCATCCCAGGGGTACAGAGAGGACCCCCAGGAACACTGAACAGGCCTGTCCCAGGCCAGCCTGAGAAGCCCGGCTTCCTTTTTCCTCCCTCCGACCCCCGACCATACGGCAGGTATTTGGGGGTCCTCTGAGATGTCCCCCAGCATCTGCATCCTCCAGGTGGCCCACCTGGATTGATCCACAGGAAGAGACATTTCCCCCGAAGTTACACTGAGCCTTGCTTTGTGCCAGTTCCACGAATTCTCCCTGTCCAGGCCTGTCAAGCACTCTGGCTCCTAAGGGACAAGTAGGTGTCAAACTGATCATCTGAATTGAAATCTGTGCTATTTTGAAAATTGTTACAACTACCCCCTCCCTCTGCCCAAGTCCGGAGGCCTCCTCTGCGCCTCCTGGCCAGCCCTGAGGTGGACAGCACACAGTCTCAGATCTGTCTTTTAAATAGGGGAGCAGCAGACAGGCCTGGGGGCTCTGCACCCGCTCTTCTCATGCCTGGGAACCCACAGCTGCCTGCTCTCTTGCTGGTGCAAGAGTTTCCCACATCACCATCCACACCAGGGTTAAAGGCCTGGATTTGGGTCTCTCTGCAGCCGTGTGACCCGGTCATCTGCCCCCCTGAGAGCCGGTCCCTTTGCCAGGTCACGGGGCCAAACCTAGGAGAGTCCTCAACGTGCACTGAACCAGTGAGTAGTGGCCTCCCCCTTCGCCCCCACAACACAGGCTGTGCCAGAGCGAGAGCCAGGGGCGCAGCTGGGTGGGAGCCGCACCGAGGATTAAAGCCTTCCTGCCTGGGAAGAAGGCTGAAGGAGACATCAAACCCGATCAAAGGCTGCTGGGGACGGGGCGGTGCGCAGGGGCTCCTGCTCCACTGGGGATGCAAATGAGGACCCTCAACCGCTTTGGCCCCTGGGGAGGCAGGGCGGGCCTTGATCTGCCAAGTTCCCTCCAGACAGTCTCTGTTTGATGTTGGGGTGGGAGGCGGCCGGAGACGGGAGAGTACATCCAGTCTCCCCCACTCGCATTCCTTCAGCCAGCTCTGCCTTCCAAATGCTTTGGGATGCGGCCTCGGCCATGAGAGTCGCCTCCTCACTGTCTCCGGACATCCACCCAGGCCCCTGCTGTCTGCTCTCCACACAGCAGCCAGAGGAGTCAGTTAAAGTCCAAGACAGAATGGTTCTCATTTATCACATTTATCTCCCACCTCACTGAGAACGAGCCCAAGTCTCCTAGTGACCTATGAGGAGCACCCCACACTCTGACTTTCTCATCCTCCCATCCCTCTGCTCAGACACGTAGGTCTCATGAAGTCTCAGGAGCACTCCATGCACACTCTGCCCCAGGGCATTTGCACTGCTGTTCCTCCTCTTGTGAGATCATGGCCTAGATATCTGAAAGACACTGAACTCCAGGTATCCTCAAAAAGAAGGAAGAGTGTCCCCTGGAGATGAATGGGCAGCCCACACAAGCCTACAGTGATGAGCTCTGTGGGCAGAGAGGTTGGAAAGGGGTCTAAAAGCCTTGATCTGGGCCCTAGAGAATTTGCATGCAGAGTTTGCTAGGTAGAAGAGGTGCAGGGCAGACATCCCAGGTCAGGGGGCAGCGTGTGCACAGGCAAGGTGTGTGACAGAGCTCGTCATACGAGGAGTAGCAGCAGACACACACACACACCCCTCCCTCCTACCTGTTCTCCCCTGACCACATGCTCCCCACTTCCCTCAAGGCCCAAGCCCGGCCCCTTACCTCTGCCCACTGGAAGCTTAGCCTGGGACTCAGACCCTGGGTCCAGGCTCCTCCTCACCTGTGTCCATCCACACTGTCCACCACGTCCTCGCTTGGCTCAGACTAGCTCTAATTCACAGCACCCAGGGGTTCTTCTGTGGGCCAGCCGGATTCCCAGGCCACCCACCCCAAGGTCATCCCAGTGTCCTCAAGACAAAGGCCAGTGGACCCAACTCCCACATCACAGAACCTCTGCTGCCCCTGGACAGCACTGGGCAGACCAGGTGTCCCCCCCCCCCCCGACCAGGGCCCTGTGGTGCCCCTGCCTGAGGGAGGTCACAGCTCTGACTCCCTCCAGGAGGTGATTATAACAGCAGCAGTAACGACAGTCAGCAGGGCTCTCATTCATCATGTACCTACCACGACCCCAGCACTGAAATAAGCCCTTTGCAGGCATAGTGGGTGTTTTATTATTTCCGCTGTGCAGGTGGAGAACCTGAAGCCCAGAGCAGTTGAATATCTTTCCCCAGGAATACACACCCAGTCACTGGGGAAGCCAGGACTCAGAGCCAGCTGGTCTGAATGGAGCTGAGCTCACAGGTCACCGTCCTTCCTGGTAGAAGACAGTGTTCCCTGGAGGTCTCAACTCTCCTCTTCCCAACCTTTCCATGTCTGCGCAGGCAGCTGGCAAAGGCCTAGTGACCCCATTGCTCTGCCTGGGCCAGGGCTTCTGTTTAGAGCCCAGAAGGGGGTCTGGTGGGGCCCTCACAGGCCACCGCTCAGCTCGGATGGAGCAGGTTCCCAGGATCCCTGACTGCCCAGGGACCCCCAGGCATGCCTCACCCCCCAGTTTTCACTGCCATCTCCAGTTTCCCTCGTCCCTCTGCCCCGGGCAGGGCTGTCTTGAAGTCTCCTGGGTGACCAAAGAAGAAAGCTCTGTCCTGATGACTCCTCAGACCTCCCTCCAGCTGGGATCTAGGCTGCAAGGTCTTATTTCCTCACCACACGGAGTCCATGCCTCTCTAGCTCTGGTGCCTGCCCCAGGCAGAGGTGTGGCTCTGTGCCCTCGGGGCTTGCAGCTGGTCTGGGGAGGCAGAACTAAAACTTGGGGACTGTCCCCACTCTGGAGGGGGACAGGGCACAAATGGCCCCTGTACCCTCTTCTCTTGTACCCTTCGAGGCCATGGGCAGGCATAGGGGCCCTGAGTTGGGCAGAGCTGAGCCCTGGAGGTCCAGCATGGGTGAGGGGTCCGGAGGCCATACCCACGCCCCCTGCTGCCTCTTTCTCTGGCCCTTCAGCCCTTGACCCTGGTGCCTGTGAGTCGGCGCCAGGCCTCCCAGCAGAAGCCTGGGGCACGTGGTGGCGTTAAGCAGAAGTCACCTTTCCCTGGGGCTGCGATGCGCAGCCGGCTCTCCAGGTAACTGATTAGTTTGATCTGCTACCTTATCCTTACCAGGCGCGGCACGCCAGACGGCCCGCATTCTGTGGGGACTTCTCGGCTGCCGAACCCTGTTGTCTAATGGGGTTTCCACCGGCGTCTGGCTCACTTTCCAGCTTTTCACCCATCACAGGATAATTTATAGCATAATGGGGCCTTTTTTCCTTTATATCATGTGAGAGCATAAATTATGGCCAGTTTGTCCTCGGCGCTCAAGGAGACAGACAAAGCAGGGCTTTATTCCAGCAAAGGGAGGAGGCTCCTGCAGGGGATGGGGCTGGGTGGTCCGCAAGGAGCGGGGAAGGCAAGAGGAGGAGAGACCAAAGAACACCTTAAGCACATCTCATTGGCAGGGCAGAGAATCTAGTCGAGGTGGCCACATACAGGGAAGAACTGACAGTCCCCACTTGGAGCGTTTGCTTCTATTAACCGCCGAGGGGGCCCTCGTTACCTAGGTGGTAGAGGTACACCACTGTCTGCCGCCTGCAGGTGACACACCCCGCATACCAGCCTCTCACTCTAGTGGTGGGCTGACCCTCGTTTTGGATCTTCCCAGCCTCATGGGGAGAGTGGGTGCTCATGGGTCCACCCCCCCTCCCTCCCCACCTCCTGCCGCAGCCAGACACCCAGTGCAGTGCCAGAAGGCCAGGCAAACCTCCTGCCCCTCTGACCCATGGCCCGTTTTTAACATTCAGGGTGTGGCTTTGCTTCTTGTGGGAGGAGAGTGACAGCCCAAGCTAACAGCCCGCTGCCTGTCCTCCTGGGGAGGTGCCAGCACCTGAAGGTCAACCTTACTAGATTAACACAGCAGGAGTCACACCTGAAACCAGAGGCTGCAGCTACTGACCACCCTTCTCCCGACCCCTGGACACTGTGACAAGGATTTCTGGTGACCCTAAGTGGGATGGGGTCTTCAGAAGTCACCTGGCCCAGACTCCTCCAGCATGACCCAATGTGGAGATGATGCTTGCTGAACACCTTGGCAGAAGTCCTCCCAGAAGAAAATTCCCTCATTCGTACTGTGGAGAGCTCAACCCCGCCTAGAGCCCCAAGTCCGGCCCCTAGCGCACCAAAGCCTGCTCCTTCTGCCTCAAGACACCCTTCTGAGAGTAACAGCAGGAGTCTTGGGTCTTGTAAGATGATGCTTCTCAGCCCTGGCTGCTGTGAAATTCACCTGGAGGCTTTCAAAATACAGTTGTGCCCAGCCAGTCCCCGAAATACAGATTGATCCAGGCATCTGTATTTTTGTTTTTGTCTTTTGTGGGGTTTTTTTTTTTAAAGCCCCTCGGACGAAAGCAGCACACAGCAAGGGCTGGGAAGGGCTGGGATAGGTCTTCTCGAGGCTGATCCCAGCCAGCTCTCCTTGGGCACCCCATCTCTGCCCTCAGCCTGCCTACGGGAGCTCAGCCCTTCAGACTGCAGGATTCTGTGTGTGCTGGTGCTGGGGAATTGTGACGCCCACCTCCTCTGCCCTGAAACCTGAGCTCGGGCATCCTCCATCCCTCGTGGGGTTATTCTGGAAAGACATCATCCTAATCTGGGGAGATGGGGTGAGAGGGGATTATCAAGGTCAGCACAAAGCCCACCCCTCTGTTGGAAGCTTCCCCCTCTTCTTCCTCTCTCCTCTCTTGTGTCCCTCTCCCCTCCATCCACCAGGCCAGCCCTGCTGTGAGAGGAGGGTCCCAGGCTCCTCTTTCTTCAGCCCTCCAGTTTCCTTCTTATCCATCTTTGTTCCAGCCACCCTACCCCTCCTGGAGTCACTACTGTCCCCACCCCCTTCCCCATGGAACTGGATGGTCCAGGCTTAAGTACACAAGCACTCACTGCGTTAACTCGTGACTGATAATGGGCTACAGATAGACACAGAGATGGATGAATAGCAGACATGATTAATAGATGCTAGATACCCAGATTAAATGTTGGATGATAGATAGATACACAGAGGAGAGAAAAATGATTGCAGAAAGCAGAGAGATTTATGATAGATGGCACATAAATAGTGATAGGCAAATATAGATGGATGGATGGCCGAGATGTTTCTGAGAACTTCCCATAATGGGGTCAAAATGTAAAAGGTGAGAAAACGAGTCGTGGCCACTCACACCTGTTGGGGTATCAACTCTCAGAGGAACAAGGAATCCTGTTCTGCTCAAGACCTGTCTTAAAGCAACATCTTTTTCAGCTCAGGTTCCTGAACCTCCACTTGTCTGATGGGTTTGAAGTTAATGTAGGTTGCAGGGAGGCTGGGTTCCTGTGGACACCTTTGATATTTTTGCCCACTGACTCCCCACTATACCTAGTGAGGGCTTCCCTGCCTGTCTACCCCATAGATACAGGCTCCTCAAAGGCTAAGGCCATGCCTTCCAACCCCACAGAGCAAGTTGGTTCTTGGAGTGGGGCAGGCTGGACCGGCCCCTGTTAGATGTTGGATGGCAGGTGTCAGCCCACACGGCACACGCAGAGATCCAGCCACTCAATCCCTCCATTGGGAACCAGGCCCTCAGAGAGAACAATGACAGCTGACTCATCCAAAGCACTCACTGCGAGCCAAGCACTGCTCCGAGCACTCCAAGTTTATGAAGTGTGTACCACTGTCACCCCATTTTACAGACGAGGAAACTGAGGCAGAGAGAGGTTTGGCAACTTTCCAGAGGTCCCAGAGCTACTAACTGCAGGGCCAGGATTTGAAACTGGGTGGTCTGGCTCCGAACTTTCATCCTCCAGGCAGAAAGTACCCCCAGCCCTACTGGATGGTTGCAAGGTGCTGGTGACCACAGGCAAGCACATGGTTCTGGGAACTGGAAAAAGCTGCATGATTTGCAAGATGTCGTTATTTCTAATGACTAATGAGATTGTGAGGGGAGTGTCAGTTTCCTTGAGAGAACAAATTATTTTGAAGGGTGGCAGCGTATTAACTAGCGGTGTGTGGCTGCCAGCACTAACTACAGAGGATCCTGCTCTTGTCACTCAAAGGGGCTCCCTGAGGCCTTCAGGTTGGCAGTATTTGGTGACCATGAAGTTCAGTTTAGAGAAAGGCAGAAAGCTAGACCCTAGACCCCTTCTATTATCCTCCAGTCAGTCACATGTCACACAGTCAACAAACTGTGTGCCAGGTACCATGCTGAGAGATCTAAGTAGATCTGATCCTAGAGTAAAAGTGCTTCCAGGTTGGGGTGTGAATGGCCTGGCTGTGGAAGGGCAGAGCAGGACAGGGGCTGACAGACGGGGGCTGCACTGCAGAGCATGAGGATTTTGCTGAGGCAGGCCAGCATGATGGCTGGGACCACAAGAACTGCGGACACGCTCTCTGCCTCCCTTCTCAGGGAAGAGTTGGGCACCGAGGGGTGGGGATAAGGAAGGAAACCCCGGATGGGATCACAGAGGAGACGATGCAAAGAATCTTACTCACCTCCAGTGCCTGTTTGCTGGAGAATTGTGTTTTGAAAAGGCAGACACAACCCTTCCAATGACAGGTCTGGAGTTGGGGAGGCTGGAAGTGACAGCCCTGTGGGGCCCACTCTGTCTGGAGCAGGCATGTCCGGAAATGAAGGAGGAGGGCAAAGACCCCTGCTCGCTGGCTGGGGTGCCCCTTCCCCCAACCGGTCCTCCTCACTCCACAACTGCCATACTCTTCTATAAGGGCTGGCACTAGCTGGGCACTTCCAGCCCCATTCTCACTACCACACTTCAACACAGCATGGTCATATCCCCATTTGACAGATCAGTCAACTGAGGCCCAGAGAGGCTGAGAAGCAGGCTCAAGGTCACCAGGCAGTATGCAGTATAAGTGGGGTTGGAGCCAGTCATCTCAGCCAGCTCCCCCTCGACTCCGACGTGCCCAGCACACGCCTTTGGACTCAGCATTGCCCTCTTCAGGGAGGTCTTTGAAATGTGCTGGCTTATGTCACCTCAACATGACTGATTTTGCTAAAAAAAAAAAAAAACCTCTATGATCAAAAGGACTAGATCAGGCTTGGGAATGGAAAAGGAGACACAGGGGTGGCAGCATGAAGGGACAGGACTGGAAAAGGACTGGGGGGTGGGGGAGGGGTGTCTGGTGTCTGGGAGAAAAGCCATGATGGGGCTGAGCTGGGGAGGCCACCGAGGGTGGGCGGGGCTGGAGGGGAGGGGGTCTGGGATGTAACAGGACGTGCGGTGGGGACAGGTGTGTGGGGGCAGTGAGAAGTGTCCCCTTGCTATGGCAGCCCCAGCAAGGAGTCCCCCGCCCCCAACCCTGAGCTTAGGGTGAGGAGGAGGAGGCTGAAGAGGCTGATGGAGAGCGAGAAAGAGGAGAAGGAGAGGAAGGGAATACAAGGGCTCTCAGCCTAGGTCTCCCCTCAGGGGCCACAGGATGTGGTCCCTGCCCCACCTTCTCCCCTCCCTGTGCCCAGCAGCCAGACGGCCCAGGGCAGAGATGTCACCTGACCTTGGGGTCCCAGGCACCTCAAGCCTGGTCTGTTGAATCAGAGATACCCCACTCCCGGGTAGATGTGACTATTTTTGAAATGCCTGCAGATGCTGTTGTGCTTTAAGAAGCAGCAATTCATTCCAAAGCACGCTTGCTTCAAGGTAGCTTATTGCCATTTTGCATCCTCCCAAACAATGGAGACTCAAAGTAAAACATCTGTCAAGGGGGCGGGGGTGCTGATGAATTTTTGAAAAATGGCTCTTAACCTTGAAAAGTCTGGGCGTGCTGATCCAAGGAGGGCAGCAGGAGCTCAAAGAACAGAAGGTGCCAAGGTGCTGTAAGCACACGCTAGGCCTGGCGCCACCTCACCCACGAGACTACAGCACTACCCACACCACCCCGGGGGAGGGGGCGGCGACGGACGTGGGGAGCACCCCGGACCTGCAGTGAGGAGTCACGCTTCTAGCCCCGAGTCCCCCCAAACTGCCACCTGGGCCGGACATCTGTCCTTCTCTGAGCCCCATCCTCAAGCTCATCTTTTGATGTGGCCAGAAGAGTGGGGATGGCTGAGTTCAGCTTTCAGTTAAAAATGTAAGTCAATGGTATTTAACTCTGTCGACGCCAGGAGAGGCGCCTCCTGTCTTTTCGCTGCTGGGAGTGCCCAGTTTGGCGCCTCACAGAGCACATGCTCACTTGGTAAACACTGCTGGAGTGAATGATGACCACAACTCATGTATCTGTAAGGAGATTCAGTCTGAAATCACTAAAGGCTGGGAAGGGAGCCTGAACCCCCTGACACGTCTCTTTCCATCCCGCACCCGGCATGACTAGGGTCCACCTTCAGCAAAGATAAAATGGGAACCCACATTGGATTTAGTGACCAGGGGCCTGGATTTGGTTCCCACGGGCTGGGCTCAGCTCTGTGATCACTCCCTCTTCTGGGCAATGGGATTGCATGGCCTGTGGCCGTGGGCTGACCAGGGGACCCGGGGATTTAGAATCCCTTTGAATAGGGCTGTTCAAATAGGTGAATAGGTGGTTACCTTTACTCAGCTGCCTCCCCGAAACCATTGCACTGGGGACATCCCCCCAAGATCCCCAGGGTCCCCAGGTGTCCCTAGAACATCCTATTTCAGCCCCCTCTATTCAGGTAGCACCCATGGTTAGAGCTTGCCTTCTTATTAACCATCATAAAAATCTACCCAGTCTCTCGTCCCAACGCAGCAAGGCCCTATGCTCCTCTTGAGCGTCTTGTCACTTCCAGACACTAATGGTGGACACTGGGACCCATGAGGTTTTCTTTCCAGATAGGCGCCTTTTAACAAGGCCCTCCAAAGCCTTAATCCAAAGGAATGGCGTTTTAGGGTGACAAGTCAGGCCTTCTGACAGCGGGAGAAGATGTGTGATGGCTTAGGGCAAGGAGACCTTCCTAAGATACTCAAGCCACTCTACAGAAGTGCCCACCCTTTCCGCCTTGGGTGAGGCTGTGCTTGGGGTGGGTTCCAGGGAGGGCAGCCTGCTCCCTGCCTCGCCGCCCGCTGCCTGCCACCCGGAAGTGACCCACGCGGGCCAAGTACTTAGCGCAGCCCCTGAAATGGAGGAAAAGTTGCCTGGTTATTAGCGGTGCCTAATGATATTTGCATAGATTAACAGACTTTAATGCAATCATGAATGCCACAATCCAGAGAAAATAATGAAGAAATCCATTACAAAGTCATAAAGTAACTAAGTCAATACAGTAATGATTTGATTCCATATTAGTAATAATTTCATCTCCTGCTGCAAGGCAATTTTCAAATACGCACCGTTTCTGGGCACTTTTATAAATTTCACCTTTGTTTGAGATAATTAATTAACTAAATTTTAAAAATACACTGCTGGTATTTTATACAATAAATTAGTCATTAGTCTAAAGTGGCAGGCTATACTAAAACTTATTAAGATGGATGTGCTGGGATTTCTAACTTCTCTTCAAGTGGCCTGTAACCCTTTCATTGGCAAAACCTGAGGGGGCTGCCTGGTGGCGGCAGTGGCTCAGGTGGATAGTCTGGACCAACAGGAACCCATGAAACATGGCGGGTGAGGTAAGCCCTTGCGCCCTCCAGGGCCTGTACTAGCTCCCTAGGGTGGCCACAGCAGAGGTCACAAACCGGGTATCAGTAAGCAACAGAAGTCTACTCTCTCACAGTTCTGGAGGCTAGAAGTCAGATGTCATGGTGTCGGCAGGGCTGTGAGTTCCCCCCAAGGGGAGGCTCTGTCCTTGCCTCTTTCTAGGTTCTGGTGTTTGCCAGCAATCCTTGGCTTTCCTTAGCTCACAGTGGCCTGACTCCAACCTCTGCCTCCATCGTCACGTGGCCTTCTCTCTGCATGTCCTGTGTCCCTGTGCTTGAATTTCCTCCTTCTAGGGACACCAGTCCTACTGGATTGAGGGCCCACCCTAATCCAGTGTGACCTCATCTTCACTTGACTACATCTGTGAAGACCTTATGTCCAAATAAGGTCACATTCATAGATTGTAGGTGGATGAGAATTTTGGAGGGACACTATTTAACCCACTACAGGCACCAAGGTCTTGTGTGATCGCTGCCCCTGCTCCCCTGGGAGGGAGGGAAGAGACCCGGTCAGGCTGAGGTGCTGAACATGCCAGATGAGGCAGGGGCTGGCTCCTGGAAATTCGGGTTTCCTAAGAGGTTCTCCAACAGGCTAAAGGGGATTGTGGGTCCCTGAAATGGTCAGCACCATTTCAAATCTATGAGTATTTCTCCTGGAGAAAGAGTTCATAGCTTCCATCAGATTTCAAAGGGGACCCAGACCGCAAAGGATGCTTGTCTCATTACCATGTGAGATTCGTAGGGGTCAGGGATGGAGGAGCACAGACCCAAATCAACCAGTCAGCCAACCAATCGACAAAGAACTCCCCAATATCCAACTTTACAAGGTTTCCAGAATCATGTGATAGTCTTCATTCCAACAGGGGCGTAGGTTCTGGGGTTTCAGAAGGGAAGCCCTTGGAACCCCGGTACTGTTATTACGGCAAAGGCCAAGGGAGACACAACGGCTCACAAGATATTGCACCGGAATGACATCTTCACTGGGGAGATGTCTTTGGGTTTGGAATAGATGGTCCAGCAGCTCATCCTCCAGACCAGCTGTGGGTCATGAGTAAATTCAAATTCAGCTTTTGTGACTTCCCCTCCCAACTAAGTCTTTGATAAAAATGTTCAACAGAAGGGCACACAAAGACCATGGCTCACTCCTGGGACCTCGCTCCCTGTCCACCCAGCTCTGAGTGACCCCGGGCACCTTTGCCATTGGCCCCCATTAGGTGACATGATGCCAGGTGAGGCACTTAAAACTGGTGCCCAGCTCCCAACCAGGGCCCACCAGGGCAAAACCGTGGTTCCTAACTCACCATCACCTTCCCCCAGTTTGACAAATTCATTCTAGAACATTGCCAAAAGTTGTCTTCAAGACTGACTTTGAGCTGCCAGTTTTTGGAATCCAGCCTTTTTACCTTTGGAAAACCTGAACCTGGTTCATTTCCAGGCTCTGTGATGCCTCAAAGACGACCCTCAGCGGCCCCAAGAGCCCATCTGCCTGTTTCACCTGCCTTCCCAGGGCCACGGCTCCCAGTTTGCTCTGGCCTGGGGATTCGATCTCATTTACAGGACTAAGTGTGATCTCCCTGCCTTGTTTGCCCCTCCAGGCGTTTCCCACGGACCCACGGGCCTCCTCGGAGCAGAGTGAGAAGCACACCGGGCTGGAACCAGACTGCAGGAGCTCTGACCTGGACCAGAAATCACTTAGGGCAATAGCGACAGCAAGGGGAGATGAGAGGGGAGGAGGGGACAGCCAGGGGGCCAACGGAAAGTAAGCCCTAAGGAGAGGGATGAATACAAACCTGTCCCCGCCCCCTCTTCTTCTCCCATCACGTTCGCAGAGCAGATCACCTGTGGGGTGTGACCTGTGACTAAGGGCACTGCAAGGCCCCTACCCACCGTCTGCCAAGCAGTCTTGAATCCCACCAGTCAGCTCATCTCTTTGGGGTCAGCACTGCTGTCTCCAGAATTCTCTTTTAAAATGCAAAATCACCACATCCCTGCAGTCAACCGCTAACACTTCAACACATTCCTTCATCAGGTCCTGATCCTCCTGCCTCAGAGCACTTGACTGGGGGTAGGGGGCGGGAGAGGGGCATTTTCCCCGGAGATGGGGCGTCCTCTTAGGCAGCCGACCCCTCCCGGCTCTGTCTGGGACACACCATCCTTCTTAGGTCTTTTTTTTTAATTTGAAGATGAAATTTACCAACAGTGAAATGTACATGTCCTAAGTGTATAATTTAATATGTTTCGACAAATGCAAACACTGATGTATCCTGCACCTCTGTCAAGATGGAGAACACTTCCATCTCCCCAGAAGGTGCCCTCATGACCCTTTCCGGGCAGCCTCCCATCCTCCTCCAGGGCACCCAGTGTTCTGACGTTTTCCACCACAGTTTGGGTTTGCCCGGTCTACAACTTCATACATAACGTACTGATGTGTGTCTGGCTTCTTTCACTGGGCTTAATGTCTGTGAGATTCACCCCTGTTGTCTGGGCCTGGGACCCCAAGGGCCCTCCATTGATGCATCCCCTGCCCCCTCCGGGTGCTCCGTGGGGCCTGCTGGGTGATGGGCAGAGGCACTGCCACCAAGGGGAGCTCCTGGGCAGCTGGGAAGGAAGCCTGGCCGACACTGGGCTCGCCTCAGCCCCACAGATGAGCAAAGGATTAGAGGTGTCCAGCGGAGTTAGGGTGAGAGGCCCAGGAAGGTGGGCTCTGAACCCAGGGCCTTAGGGATCTATGGCTGAGCCTTGGGGTCCAGGAGCATCTTGAAAGTGAGCATAAAATAGCCCAAGGACATTCAAGTGCTCCCTCTTGCGGAGAAGGACTCTGGCTTTTCTCACCGTGACACCCACCACCCAGGTTCCAGCCAGACCCATCTCTGCTTTGTCACTGCAGTGACCTCTTAACTGTCCCTTGCTTCCACCTCATCTTCTGTAGTCTGTCTCCAGACAGCAGCCAGAGCAAGCCAGGCACGTCCCTCCTCTGCTCAAAGCCTCCTGTGTTCTCTGTTTCACTCCGAATAAAATGGAAAGCCTTTTAAACGGTCTTCTAGATCCTACGTAGGCTCCGTGCCCATCCTCGCTACCCACTCCTTCTCTGTCTTCCCTCGTCCCACCCCAGCCACGTGGGACCCTGTCCCGACCTTGAACACCGGCTGACACGCTGGAGCTGCGCCTTTGATTGGGGTTCTTGTTACTGTCTGCCCCTCCCCTAACCTGTAAGTCCTGGGAGGGCAGCCCAGCGCCTCCACAGGGCCTGGCTGTGCTCGCTAACCTGTGACACAATTTCATGGATGGATGAAAAGCTTCCCTCAGTTTCCCAAAGGAGTCTGTGACCCAGAAAGTTTAAGAACCCCTAGGCAGGACCAGAGCAGCCTGGTCAGTGCCAGGCCAAGGAAATAGGGTTCCCCATGCAGTCACGGTGCCATGGGGGAGCCCCCGACCAGGTGGACAGAGGGACAGAGGAGGCACAGTGAAGGGAAAGGAGGGGTTCCTTGTTAGCAAGTGAGTCCAGGGCTTCCTGAAGGCAAAACATACAGCACTTCTTAAACGCACTTGTTGCAAAGATTTCCTTGATTTACGCTGTTTCACTACATCCATCCCTTAGAAGTGAGGTGGATGAAGAGGGGTGGGGAGAGTGTGGTCAGGGGCCTGGTCATCTCTGGGCTGGGAGGCTCCTGAGAGCGGGGGTCCCAGGGTTGGGTGTGGGGACCAAAGGGCAGGCAGAAAACCAGAAGTGGTGTCTCGGGGACCACTTGGAAGCCTCCCACTTGGAGAGTCTGGCTCATGAAGACAGGAGGAGCAAAAGAGTGGATGAAAGGAACAGTATCCAAGAAGAGACCCTGGGAGGGAGAGGCATGGCGGCCTGGCTGAGGACGAAGGCATCGGGGACTTGGCCGGCTCCCGCAGCGGCGAGCCCTGCAACCTCCAGTTCCCTCACTCACTTAATGTTTGCGGTTAAGTATTTACAGATATGTTCCCATGGCAACCGAGGCTTCAAAGTTACTCTCAGAATTCTGTTTTCTCAAATATGTTTCTCTGGTGATTGCACAGAATTTCCTGGAAGCTGGCCAGCCCCGTGCTTTTGTGTCTTTGACCCTCCCCCTCCAGATTCCTGTGCCGTTGGCCCCCACTTCTCACCTTCTAAACAGACCCTCTTGGGGCCCATTCTCCCCCAGCTGCTATCAGCCTGTCCCAGGGCCTGGAGTTCAGAGCCCACTGCCCTTCACCATCTGGGGAGCCCTGAGCCTGGGGGCTCCCTCTGAGCTCCTTGAGGTCCCTTGAAGGAGGGGCCTGCCCCCTTCACCTCTGACCCCCAGCACCTGGCCCAGGACCTGGTAAATGTAACTCCTGCATTGTAGACTGTCACTGACTGCACCCCAGGTAGGATCTTGCACCCTGGCACTTTCATAGCAATGCCTGCGTGGTCCTTGTACTCCGTGTCCACACATCTATTCCAGAGCCCCTGCTCCAGGCCAGGCACCCGGCAAAGTGCTGAGATACAGGGAGGAACAAGGAGTCCCTGGCTGCACGGAGCTCACCTCTGAGTAGGGAGAGGAAGACGATGGATGAGAAAAGATCAGGGTAGTGGTCTGTACCATGTATAAAATAAAACAAGGTGGCAGCTGGGGCAGCTTGGGCCACATCAGCTGGCAAGTCAGACAGGCCTGGGTGAGAGGGATGGGTAAGCTGAGTCGTGATGAAAAGTGATTACAGGAGAGAGAGAACAGCTGATGCAAATGCTGGAGCAGCGACGACGATGTTTGAGGAGCCAAGAGGCCAGATTACAGGGGCCAGGGAGGGACGGAGAGGGTAGCTGGAGGCGGAGTCAGAGAGGCAGCAGGACCAGGGGAGGTAAGGGCCTGAGACTCTCACCTGAGTGAGACAAATGGAAGCCCCTGGAGAGTTAAGCAGCAGAGAGACAGGCTCTGATGGGGCCACTGTGTGGAGAATGGACTGAGGCGGCAAAGGTGGAGGCAGGGAGATGGAAAGGCAGGGTCCAGTCATCAGGAGAGAAGGGGGCAGCAGATGGAGGAAAGTTGCCTCAGCCTGAGTGAGAGCCTACCCAGGGACTCCCACTGCCCCCATATCCTTACGTGCTCTCGTCTCTGCCTGATTCCTCATCCCTGTCCCCTACCAGGCCTGCCATGCAAGGAGGCAGAGGTCGGGGCATCACCCCCTACATAGTGGGCGCTCACTGATTGCTTGCTGCATTGGACCCCACACCCCCGCAGGGCGCCCAGCACGTCCGTCCCTGAGGGCAGAGACACGGCTTCCCCACAGCCCCTGGAAGCAGCGCTCGCCCCAGCGGGGAAGCTTACAGGGTGAGGGCTCCAGGAGAACCCCGAGGACAGGTGTTCTCCCCCCATCTCACTGCACCCGCGGCCGCTTCAGGCAACGCAGGGGGTTGGACCGAATGGTTTCTCCCAGCTCGGCCTTGCCTGACTGTGCCTTCCAGGGGAGTGGGCTCTCCTGCTCCGTGCGGCCCCTCCTCCCATCCATGAGCCCCAGGAGCCCGTCTGGGGAGGTGCTGGGAGCCCAGGCTGAACCATCACTCTGTGACGGACTTTGCTGGGAACAAGAAGGTGCTGACTCTGCTAATGGTTCATTGAGTAGCTGTATCTCTGTTATAAATGGTTTAAGTCACAGGCATTTAATTGATGTTATAAATATAATATTTACGACAGAGTATGGGAAACACTGCATTGTCTTGTTACTGTATGTACATCACGGAGCCTGGATGTCTCTCCACCTTTGGCCTTCTCCCTGCTCTGCTGTCCTCACCACCACTGTCCAGACTGCTGGCCCGCTCTGGGCTTGGGCAGGTGAAGGAGGAGGCAGGCTGTTGGTGTAGGAAGGCAGACCAGCTCTGGTTTGTCCACTGGGGAGGACCTACAGGAAGGTGTGTGGGGCTGGGGCCACTCTCCAACCCTCAGGAACATATGACCTTATCAAGGAGCAAACACGCAACACGCATGGAAAGGATTATACAGAGGTTAGGGGAAGTTGTGGGGGTGCTGATGCAAGCAAGGAAGGCTTTCTGGAGGAGGGAGGCTTTGAGCTGGACTTTGTGTCAGGGTAGGATTTAGAGAAGGAATGAAGAGAGAAGGGGCTGAGGGCCACGACTTCAGAGTCATGCACATCTGGATTCCAGTCCAGTCGTTACCATTTAATTTTTGCGTGACTGCAGGCAAGTAATTTAGTCCTTTTGAATCTCAAAGACCTCATTGTAAGATAGACACTATCATTAAAGCAGAGCCATCACCTCCTCTATTCTGGACACCATACTCCTCTTAAGATGACCATATCACAAGGTGAATTGCATTAGGACTCTTCAAGCTGGCTATTCCTGAGTAGCCCCAGGCCCACCTTGTAGTCATGTTGGAGGGGGTAAACAGCTGGGGCCAGAGTGAGGGGGCTCTTGAAAGTCAATCAAAGGGAACAGAAAATAAGGGCACATTCCAGATACTTGAGTTTGGGAATGGAGGATCAGGTGAGCGGAGGAATGCCAGTCTGGTGGAGGGGTGTAGGGTATTGCATGGGAGGATTTGGAGGTGGAGGGGCTGGGCCTGAACTTGGCTGGCATCCCACCCCCACGCTGCTTTCTGCTCTGCCCCTCTGGCATCTCACTCTCTGTAGGAGCCTCATTGTTTCAGCCTGCCTCTCATCCACCTTTGTCAAGGACCCTCAGGGCAGCAGCAAGGATTCCAAGAACTTGGGCTCAAAGCCAAGTCATAGATGTCATCCCATTGCACCCACTCCACACGCCCTGTCTTCTGACCTCTGAGAGTCCTACCCTCTCTCCCCTCCCTCACACCCTGAGCTCCTTTATGGGAGGTCAGGGAGCTACCACACCCCAAAGCTCAATCAAGAAAGGGCAGCAGCTAGAATGACTTCTCAGCATCACTGAGTCTAATTTCCATGGCTGAAGGCAGAGGTCATTCAAAACTCAGGCCAGTCTAAAAACTCAGGTGAGCCAAAGAGTTGGACAGCATTCACATTGCTTTGTTTGTACTTGGGAACTTATGCTGACTTTCACACTGAGCACGTTGGATGCTAGAGGGAATTTGGCATTTTAGGAAAAGCCCCAAGAATACACTGGAAGAAATTTCTGGTGCCCACGGGCCACTTCCCTCCTGGGGAAGATCTGTGGAGTTACCAGCATGGGGCCCCACCACATCACAGCCCGCTCCCTAACCCCTGCTTCTACCCTCTCCTGCTGCTGGAAGTGGCTGGGGAGAGGGCGGCTCCTGTCAGTATCCACAGGACTTGAGCCCCCAAAGTAGAAAGTACCCCTTCCACGTAGGGGGCCAGGAACCTCACACTGCCCCAATCCCCTTGTCACCGCGGCAGGCAGCCCCCTCCTGTAGCCCCCACGTCAGCAGCTAGCCTCAACTCACTCAGCCTCTGGGAGCCCCCTTCTGATGGAGAGACAGGGTGAACAAAGGGTGGCCGGCCCTGTGATTACTGAGGAGGGAGAATGCAAGTCAGGGACCACATGGGGAGGTAGGTGCTGTGGTGATACTGGGCAGCACAGGACTCCCAGTCTAGGTTTCCTGGAGGCGGTGCATGGGAGGGAGGGGCAGGACTAGCGAGGACAGAAGCCTGGGGACATTGGGATGGGGGCACAGCAGAGTTTCATGGGGGTGGAGATGTGGAGGACCGTGGGTTAAAGCAGTATCAGAGGAGTGTGGTGGGTCCTGCAGGTTAGACCCTTCTCCCAGACCCATCTTTGGGAGAGCAGGTCTGGGGACGGCTGTGGTCACTTGCAAATGGCCTAGCTTTGCTTCCTGCCCATTTTCCTTATTGGTGACAGTGTCACTGAGTGGTCAGAGCAGCCAGGAGCGCAGGCTGTCTGAGGACACGGCATACCAGCCAGATCAGAGCAAAGCGGGCAGGAAATGGAGGTGTAGGGGTGCAGAGTGGGGAGGGGGCGCCATCCTGCAGGAATTGGGGGCCCCTGGAGGGTGCTGAGCAGGAAGGAAACTGGACATCATGTGTCAGTGGCCTCTGGAAGGAGAGGGGATGAGGAAACAAAGCTGGCAGAGGACGGCTGTCAGGAACTGGCTGCAACTGCCCCGGTGTTCTTAGCACTCCCTTGGGTTCTTATTCAAGTGGCCTGGGGTGAGTGAGAGCCAGTCAGAGGCTGGAGGCTGGGGGCAGAGGGTGGGCAAGTACGAGCAGGGCTCGCAGCTCTCTAGACACTGTGTCTGGGAGGAAGGCGGGGCCCTGCTCTGGTCCAGCCGCGTCCCCTCCCCCCGCCCACCACCCCGAGCCCCTGCAAGGTGGTGCCAGTGCCGTCAGCCCAGCCTGCTTCTAACCCAAGAGACTAACATTTGAAATCCTTGCAGAGGACTCCTTCCTTCACTACCCCTCCAACCCCCAAAAAGGAAAACAGTCGTTGAAATTGAAAAATGGTGCTCAGTGAAGGGTTTAAAGACATTTTGAATTTAAAATATATTTTAAAGGTCATTTTCAGCAGTAATTATGTTATAACGGTGGGGCTCTTAGCAAAAGGCAGAGGCCCACAGTACTGGGGGACCAAAGGGGAAGCGGCAAGAGCTGGTCCCCTGGAGCCCCCACAACGCAGCGGGGGTGTGGGATTGAAGGGGGCGTGACATCTCCATCTGAGAGCCAGTGTCAGGGTCACCTCTAGGTTCCCAGGAACAGGGGACTACACAGTTCAGCTTGGCCCTGGCCCAGAAGGGTCCTCCAGGACCTCCCCTGGAGTGTGGCATCTGGGCTTCCGGGGCTCACAGGACCCTCATGGGGGCAGAGACTGGCGAGTCTTGCCCTCCTTCTGTCCTACCTGCTCACCCCCACGCCCCACCCCAAGGAACAGCCTTTCCTCCTGCTTCCTGCCGCTCACCCTGGGGGCTTCCTGGCAGCAAGCTCCCCAAACCATTCAGAGGCCAGCTCCCCACAGCCTTGCGGTGAGGTGAGCGTGGTGCTGGGCCAGACCTGTACCCACTGCTTCCGGAGCTTGGGCTGGGGAGGGATGAACCCACAAGAGGCCCGCATCTCCGTACTCCTAGACTGCTGGGAACAGACCAAGGACATGACAACACGGGCTCCTTATTTAAGCCTCAACGTTTTCTGTCCTACATGCCCAAGGAACAAGCCCACCCACCCTTTGGCCTACTTTTCTCCCTCTCAGTAAGCGCACCCATTCTTTGCAGGAAGCCTCACCCACACAGATGCGTAAGCTTGTGGAAGCAGCACACATGGTTGAGTGCCTATTGTTAATTCTGGAAGGGCTGGCCAGGCCTTGGGAGGATGGGGGTGCTTCCTGAAGAAGGCTGGACAGGGGGCAGTGGGGAGAGAAGATAGTACGGAGAGCAGTGGAGAAGGGGTGAGTCTGGGCATGTAGGAGGAGCTGGAAGGGCAGTTGGAGGTAACCTGGGAGGGCTTCATGTAGGAGGTGTGTGGGGCATGAGCACATGGACAAACCAACAAAATAATGAAGAACCAGGGGCAGTGAATAAAGAAATAAGCTATTGCCTCAGCCCCTCCCAAGATGCAGACACTGCCAGCCCAACTGGGGAGAGGCAAGCTGGCTCACCAGGCTTCTGCGGGTTCCCAAAGGCAGCAGAGCCCTGGCTATGGGATGAGGGGCGCAGAATTGGCCTGGGACAAGCTCTCTGCATTGCCCTGCCTTCAGGGGCTCTGTCCCCATGGGCTTCCTTTGGGGGAGGAGCAACCAACCTGGCGGTGGTCCCCTTTTCTGCACAGCCCTGAGACGGTGGCACGGCGGTGGGTGTGCCTGGGTCTCCGGGAAGGCCTGACAAACGGAGATGGGGGCTGGTGGTCCCCGGTTTCCCGGGGAGGAGCCAACAGGGCGTGGGTAGCCGGTTGATGGGGGTCATGGCCCTGGGATCAGAGCCCCGGATGGGCGAAGGATGGAGGGAGGCAAAATATAAAAATATCCTGGAGAAATGCTGCACTGGGATACAGTGTTATTAAACTAAAGCATCTTATAAAACTCAAGCCATTAATAACAGGCTGCCGCCACGTCGGGGTAATTTATTCAAATTGCGGGTCCGGGATAGAGGAGCAGATGTTTCAGAGCTGCTGGTGTCATGGAATGAGCTCCAAGGGAGGAGGGGGTGGGTCCGCGTTCCTGGGGGGCGGGGAGGGGCCCTTCAGCCCGGCTTAGCAACAGTCCCCGCCTTCCAAGGAGGTGGAGACCTCGCCCTAGGCTGCTGGAAGCCGGGAGGAGGGATCCCGCAGAGGACAGCTAATTTAGCTCAACAAGTGTCTGGGGAGAAGACCAGGGGTTGAGGACAGGCAGGCAGGTCCCCCTTTGCTCCCATCTTATCCAGCTGAAATGTCACCTCCTACTCAAAGTTATCCTAGGTTTTTGCAGACCCACAGCGTGGTGCTGGGAATTAGAGGGACCTGTGTTCCTTCCCAGATGCACCCACCCACCCATCAGCAGGTAAACCTCTGGGCCTCAGTTGCCTCATCTATACAATGGAGCAATGTTATTGCCTAATATTATCTAAGTCATGGAGCTGGGAGAAGGGGATAGTTACCCATGGCAGAGGGGAGGGGTTGAGGTCTGTTGGTTTCCTGTTCTGCACCTTAAGGCCCTCACTTGTGGGTTTACATAGTGTATTTAGAGGTCCTTTACGGTTTCCTAATGGTCTCATTGCTTTTAACCCAGTCCCAGCCAGACTATAAACCCCTTGTGGTCAAGAATCACGTTGGCAGGGCTCACCTGTACCGGGTGTGGTGTGCACACAATGGACGCTCAGTCTGTGCTTATGGAACGGCCTGTGGGTGGTGACTGCAGCGGGCAGGACGCCTGCGCCTTTCTTCCCTAGTGGGGAAGAGGCGGCGAAGCTCACGCGGTCCTCCCCTTGGGCTCCCGTTCCTCCAGCACAGTCCTCTGGGTCTTGGTCAAACCTGGGTCCCAGTGGGGGCTGGGGGCCTCAGGCTCAAAGTCTGGCTGCAGTTTCCAGGACAGAGACTAGGAAGGCCAGCTGGCCCCTGGGCTGCAGAACTTCTGCAGACGAGAGCCCCCCTGCCTGATTTTGCCATTCTGACACAGCAAACATCTCCCCCGTGAAGCTGTTTCTGACTCCTCCCTTTTCCCCTTCTGAGTGCTGAATGCTGGGCAGTGGCTGGGGAGAGGGGAGGAGCGGGGAGTGGAGAAGCTGCTCAGCTGATGTCTTCATGCTGAGTGTCTGAATCCCCACCAGGCAAGGAACACAGAAGGGGCCCAGTAAATTCTGGGTGCCCTGAACTCAACTCTTTAAAATGGATGAAAAAATGATTTTCTCCTCTTTTCTCTGTTTAGCAGATTCTGGATGCCTGCTTATTGAGTGGGCTTAAAGTGGGGCTCAGCCTGATCAGGGGGTGCTCAGTAGCACCCTCCTTGGGTGTCCAGAGTTGTGCTTGGGTTCCGTGCCCACTGCTGACAAGAGGCCTTCAGCGGCCCCCAATGGCATGCGCGGTGAGCAGTGCGTAGAGGGTGACACTCTAGAAATGTCCCAATTGGAGGAGGCCGACGCGTCTCTTCCCACAGGCCCAGCCCGATGGTGCCACCATAACGTGATGAGAGGACAACGAGGAGGCCCTTCTGTCCCCCACACAGTCCTGACCTGAAATGACACCACTGGAGTGATATCCTGTTGGGGGAAGATTGTTTAAGCACGGTCTGCCCTTGGCAGGACAGCATCCATGCCTTTAGCAGACGCTGAGGCCAGAGGAGAGGGGCCACCTTTGTCATCTCTGTGGTCTGGCCTGAGGGCTGCCCTGCACGTCAGGGTGGGTGGGGGATTGGCTGTCAGAAGCCTAGGGGAGACTGTGGGGGCCACAAATAGCCCCCCAACAAACACCCAGGGGAGGCGAGGGGACGTGGTGGGGGCTATGATTGCAGGAGAAGGCTGGCTCCCCCCCACTCCCACCCTGGCCCTCCCCCAGAGCGCTCCCTGTGCACATGCCTGGGAGGTCACTGGCAGCCACCGGCCCCTGTGCCTCTGGTCCCCTGAACATTGGACCTGGTCATAGCTCAAGGTTCATTTCAAATAAAGGAGAAAGCGCAGCCCCACTCTCGTGGGGCAATCAGCGCGCTCCGTGATGAATGGAGCCTGTGTCACTCAGTGAAAATGAATATTTCTTTGCGATAATGGCCAGATGGTAGCAACTCTCCGATCCAAATTAAAACATGCATGATAAATGCCAGGAAAACAGAGGAAGACAAAACCCCAACCTGGAGTGAATTCTCTCTATAAATCTTCCCCCTGCGCCCCCTCCCCTGCATCACGGCGGCCCTGCTAATAGCCATTAAATTATTAAGATGCGCTGCAAGGAGAATGCCAATGTCAGTGGACCCCCGCCCCGCTGTCCATGTCCGCCCCCTGCCTGTGGGCCTGGCTTTGGAGGGGTTTGGGGTGGGGAGATGAGGGAGGGGGCTGCTTTTAGGCCAGCAGAGAGCCAGCATGGTAGGAGCAAGCTCCTGTTTAGAAAGCCAAGTGGGAGACTGACCTCTGGTCCAGGGCCGGACACGCCTGCCCCCACGGAGAGATGAGAAACTGACACCCACTGCCTGACTTCATGGCTCAGACAGAGGGCAGGAAAGGGTCTGAGCCGGGAAGCCCGGAGAGGAACAGCTGGAGAACACACTCCAGCAGGGTGGACCCTGATGAGGGCTGTGTCCACTTGGAGCTGGGCATCTGGGAAGGGTCAGAGACGACTGTCCAGGGGTGGGTGTGTGCTTGAAGGTGGGCGTGTACCTGGAGATCTGAAGGCAGCAGATACTGGGCAGGGCACAGGTGGCTTCGGGCTTATACTTCAAGTGAAAAAAGGGTCTTGAAATCAGGGTTTAGTTCCTTGCCCCCTGCCCCTCCCCTCACAACTGGAGGCTAAAAGGGTCTCTCATCCTCCTTGATACCCTGTCCAGCCCCGTGCTCCCCCAGGTGGCCAGTCTTCCCGCATCCAGCTTCCATCAATCATTACCCTCGTCTGTTATCTCCAGGACTTCCTATCATCTTCCAGAAAACCCCCAATTCTTTAGCCAGGCATTGCTTGGGATCCTCTCCTCGGGCCCAACAGTTTCCTCATTTCCCTTGGACAGGCTCTATGCCAGGGGACCTGCATCTTGTCTCACCAGCTTCTCAGCCCGATCCCCTCTAATAGGGAGCCTCCTCCAGAAAGACTTCCCTGACTGCTTCCACCTGTGCAGCTCTCTTCTCTGGCTCCTGCTCTCTCCACTGCTGCTCATCTAGTGCTTTTGAGGCTGTAAACTGATCTCCTCCCTGGATTGTGAGCTTCTCTAGGGTCCAAAGCTCAGCAAAGACTTGAAGACACCTTCCTGAATCCCCACGCACCTGTCTTTCATGGTCCCTCAGCTCACCAGGGGAAGGACTCATCTCTCTGCACTTGAGTGCCCTGGAATTGGCCATTCCCGCCTGAGCCTTAAACCTCCTAAGTCACCTGGGTCAGGATCATGGATGGATTTGTCTCTGACATGGCCAAAAAGAAAACCCGTGCTGGCTGGTCCCTGCTGACCTCCAGCCTCTGCAAAGCCTTCCTCCTCGCCAGACCCAGACAGATAAGATCCTGAGTACCCAGGCTGGCTCCCCTCTGCTGGGCAGACATGGAGTTTCTCCACCTGCTACTCTCTCCACGCTGAGAAAGGCCAGAGACAGACTTATCCTACTGCTGAGGGGGTTTGTACCTTGAAAAGTTCCACTTCAGACCCTCCCTGGATGCCCCTACACCCTTCCCTTTATCCAAAGGGCATGGGGGAGGGGAATGAGGAGCTGGAAAGCTCAGCCTGAGGGCTGTGGTCCAGCCTCATCCTTTGTGCCTCTGATGGGTGGCATTGATGCTGGGAGAACTTCAACACAGCAGCCAGATCTAAGAGAAGGCAGCAAGGCACGGGTCCTGCCCAGGAGAGCTGAGGGGTGAAGGCTGATTATTGGCTGTGTGAAAATAGGGGTGCTGCTCAGCCCGCCTCAGGGCCCGAGGAGCTCTTACAGGAGGCTCTGGATGACATAATGAGAGGACCAAGGCCCTCCTGCTCTATTCATCTTCCTTCCAGAGCCTGGGCTCAGTTTTAGCAGCAACTGCTGCAGGCGTTGCCTGGTTCCCACGTGCACCGTACTGGGCTGGGTGGGGAAGGAGCCTCTAAGAGCAGGCAAGCACGTCGGAACAGGAAGACTGGGCAGCAGCATAAAGGAGAGACATGGGACCCTGGGATGGGCCTGGAGAACTTGGGCTGAGAGGTGAGAAGAGGCAGGGTGCCCCCAGATTCAGACCCTGCGTGCATGAGTGTAGGTGCCCGTGCCCTGGAATTCGAGGAGCAGTGAGACCCACGACGCACAACATCTGGTCTTCCCATGGCAGAGAGTGGACCCTCTTCTCCAGCCAAACCAATTCTACATTGTTTTTAAAAAGATCTAAGATGCCACATATTTGCCTTGCTTGTCTCTGTTTCCATGTCTTTCCCTGTGACACAGCCCAGATGCTACCTCTTGGTAAACCTGTCGTCCCAACAACCACCTCCTCCAGGAAGCCCTCCTTATCCTGCCCTGTTCTGGTGAATTCACATGCTCAGCACAGCTCCGGCCCTGGGCAGTATGATTTCTATTTGCACTTTGTTGATCACACCTTATCATTATCAGAGGTCCTCACCCCCATCACCCCTCATTTCCCATGCACTCTAAGAATAAAATCATCGCAGCGGCTGTCATCAGGGAAGATTCCACTGTTCACCAACTGTGTTCCACCTACGACGGCTCAGAGCGGTTGTCACCATCTCCTTTGCAATAGGAGGGGGTGAGGCATCACTGTGGGAAGGGCAGGAAATTTGGGTGTGACGCCCAGCCCCGTCCCTGCTGGTCTTCTGGCTCTGGTTCCCTCCCCAATCTGGCTGAACCAACTTCAGCTACTGTGTTTCCAAAACACTACTTATATCCGAGTCACTGTCTGCCCCCAAGCCTGTGATGGTTTCCTTTCACCAAAATACATCATTTAAAGCACCTTCTGGGAACCAGTGTTCCCGTATCTTGCCCTCCCCCCACAGTAGACCTCTCATTCTGGCCTCTGGGGATCCTCCAAGCTTTCCGTGGCCCAGGTTATTTTCCCACCTGGGAAACTCTGCCTTTCCACACTCAAATCCTCTCCCCTCTGAAGGCCAAGCAGGCCCCTTTCTGATCTCTCTGGTCCATGTTCTCTCCCTGCCTCCCACCCCCACTGCCCCCTGCACAACCTCACCGCTCCCACGTTGCTATCAGTCTGTTCCAAGTAGGGTGTGTCAGGGACCAGGAGGGCGCTGGATACCTCTCACCCACGTCAGGGGCTCGCTCAACGCAGCTCTGAGGAATGCCTGTGACACCCCCTCTGTCATCCTGTGCATCTCCCGAGGAAGTGAGCATTTGCCTCCTGCGTTGCCCACGCAGCGCCGGCAACAGGCATCCGTGGGAGTGACATGGCATGGGAGACCGAGGGCGGTGGTCCCCTCTCTCTGTCATTCCTATTCCTGTCACCAGCTCCTTCAGCCTGGGCACACATGCGGCAGCTTTTAAATATCATCCAGGAGCCCATTTGCAATGATTAATATCCCATTTCCCCTGAAACAGTCCTTTGCTAAATTAGCCGGGGCCAGAGGGAATTTGGTGAGGAGCCACGAGTCTCAACTTAACTTGCCGAATGGATTAAAAGAACCTTAGAAACAAAATGCAGATCAATCAACACCCCTTCCCCCGGCTGAAAACCTAAAGTCCATTTAAGCTCAGCAGGTTTGCAGTTAATTATAATTTCGCACCTATGGCAGGAGTTACCGAGGTATTTATAATGTGTGTCTGTCTCATGGGGCCCTCTCTGGGGACCCTTCCCACCAGCCACCTCCTTCCCCAACCACAAAGACCTGTCTTCACGCAGCAGCTGCTGTTTGGGTTCAGTTGTGTAAACAAGAGGACCTTCCTGGATTTGTAAAAATTCTTTTTAAAAGGAGCTTGGGAAAGAAAGGAGACAAAGATCCTTTTTGAAGTCAGAAGGAACAGGGATTACGGAGAATAAAACCGCAGGGCAGGGGAACTTTGTACCATGATCCAAAGAAACTAACTGTTGAAAATGCTTAAACAAAAGTAGGAGGGATTGTGGTCAGATATATGGTAGAACTTCCTGCCCCTCAAAGAAGCCACACCCTGGACTGACCACATGGCCGGGTGATCAGATGTCTAATCCTTAACCCTTTCTGAAGGCAGGTGACTCCTGCCCCAGCTTGAGCACCACGACTGCCTGGGAAGTGGGGATGTGCCGTCTTTACGTCGGACACGAATTTCCCGAGCTGAGCACTGTAATGCCTTTTCTTAAACATCAGTCCAAAATAAATCAGGAACTCAAGTACATGAAAGATCTGCCAGGACATTGGCTCTGGGGCTGGTGTTCACGGGAAAACATTACAATCTACAGCTAGAGAAATTCCGGTGGGAATAGAACAGGACAGGCCGACAAAACAGGGTTTTGGAGCTCTGAGGAAGGAGGCCGAGGAGGCCTGGAGTTTCTTTTCTTCTTGATGGTTTTTAAAAGCAGGAGGGGTTGGGTGAGGAGCCGACTTGTGGGGGAAGGGTGGACACAATGGCTCCTGGGGCCTCTCCGGGCCACCGGGGTGCCAACAGTGCAGTTGGCAATCCCACAGACAGAGGTTCACCTTGACCCCTCGGTCCAGCCCGCTGGGCGCAGACACAGCTGTGGGAAGGGAAAGAATGTTGAAATGAATAAGCTGAGGAACTGAGGATCCGGGGGTCTGCAGGGTCTGGGGGTGGGGGAGTGAGGAAAGGCACCCCCTCCCCCCACAACACATCCACGTCACACACACATCCGGGGCCACGGAGGAGCAGGGACACTGCCTGCTTCCAGGGACTTCTGTGGGGCACAGAAAGAGCAGGGCTGGGGAGGCGGGGAGCGTTTTCTGCTCTGAATGGCAGACACCTCTTCTTTAGGTGCTGGCTTGGGGCCTCAGTCCCTGGATCCCTTCTCAGCCCAGAGTTGCACCCTCTGGCTGGGGTGGGGTGAGCTCCACTCGTTTTGGGGTCTCTCAGGCAGGATACAAACCAGGAGCCCCAAAGTAGAAGTCAGGATGTGCTGGACCCCAGGCGGAGGCTCCTGAGGCCCCAAAGGGGAGAGACTGGGGTGGAGGCCGAGGGTTTCTTGCTGGGGGCCTTGACTTCCAGACAGCGGCTTGGCTGCTGCAGAAATGAGACTTTTCTTGGGGCCAAAGTCTCTTTCCTCCCCGCACCCCCACCAGGGGAACCTCACCCAGGACCTCTCGCGGGACCTCACACCTGTCCTTCCAGCCTGTTCTTAACATCTTCCCCCATCCCTGCCCCCGAACTGCATCTCAGGATAGGGGCCATTTAGAGTAATATGTTTTTTTAAAAACACCTTGTTCCCCACCCTCTTAGCATAATTTTGGGTTAATTTTCCACATGCTGTGGCCCCTGGCCCCTTAACCTTATGTTTCTTGTACCCACTCCCGCCTGGGACAGGGGCTTCCTAGCACCACCCTGAGGGATTTCTGTTCACCCAGAAGCTTTTGTCAAGTGAGTCATTTATTGACTCTCAAGATGGGAAAATAGAAACTTCTGTATATTGAATTTTCATAAAGTGGGGCCATTTCACGGGCTGCCCTTGAAGCTGCCTGCCTGGGGTGTGGGACCAAGCAGCTAGAAGAGTCTGGAAGTGAGAAAACCAGCACCGGGGCTGGGGGTCATCAGAGTGGCCATGGGTCCCTCGAAGGCCCCCTGACAGCACGTTGTCTGAGTCTGTTTAGAAATAAAACAATGCTCGGAGGAGGAATGAGGAACTTAATAGGATTTTAAAAGCTGCAGGAACTGATGGGGATACAGATGGTGGAGGGGCTGGGATGACGGAGTCAACCCTGGTTTTATGGTGGGGAACGCAGCCCCGGGGAGGGCCTTGGAGCCACGTCCACATGCATCGTGTCCAACCTCATTAGCCGGCCCAGCGGGGCTCCGCTGCCACACGAGCGCTGGCCGAGGTGAGGGGGACGGACGCCCTGAAGATGCCGTTAAGTGGACGGGGAGCTGCGAGGGGCTGAGGAGCCGCTTGGCTAAGTGACCGGCCCACACCTGCCTTGGACCAAGTGGAAATGGATGACTCACAGGCTGTTCCACCTGCCCCGGACCCTGCACGACCTCCGTGCCCTGCCCCTCCAGCCAGAGACAGACTGAGACGGGGCGGGAAGACTGAGCTGGTGGAGAGAAGCAGACGTGGGCTCCCAGGTCTGCAGAGGAAGGAGATGGGGGCGATGGAAGCTGCAGCAGGGCCCTTCAGCCCCAGGCTGCTCTGCAGGACTTGAGGGGACATGAAACAAGTTCCATCACCCTCTTCCATATGTGGGGGGGGGGTCCATGGCTGGAGCTCAGGGCCACCCCCTTTGACATCTCCTGAACCCCCCCGAAGCCCTGAGCCAGCGAGGGGACCACAGGACTTTATAACCGGGAGCTCAGCCCTCCTGCTCACGTCTGCCCCATGCCTTTCCTTCCATGATTATCGGGCTTCCACCCAGGCTCCCCTCCCAGGTTCAGTCTCGGCTGCTGCCTTTGCCGCCCTTCCTGGGCCTGACGAAGGCCTGCTCAGGACAACACACCCGAATGCACCAGGGAGGGACCACAGGGGCCCTTTGGTGGTCCCCGTGGCAGATGTGACAGTTTCCCCAGCTGGGGCCTCGCGTGTCTCACATGTCCCTGGAGGGGTGAGGGCTGAGGCAGCGACCCTGCCAGACTGTTTTCCCCCTTGCTCCTGTCCCCTCTGGAGGGGCTCCCCGGTGCATCACTGCCTTCTCTGAGCGGGCAGCCCCTTGAATCCCCTCTCTCCCAGACCTCCCTTTCAAGCCATCCTGGTTTCTAGCCTCTCCAGCTCCACACCCTGACATCTTGTGTTCTTTCTGTCATTTCATATTGATGAGCTGAAACCCGTGGCCCCAGGCTGATGCGCCACCCCCAGCCACTGTGTCCCTGGCGGGGGCATTTGGTTTCCACTTCGCTAAGATGTGCATGTGAAATTGAGTGTGTGTCGTCGAGTGCCTTTGTCGGTGTGAGTGGAAGGCACGTTGGTGGGAAAGGTGTGCGAGTGCCTCCGGGCCTCCTCCAAATGCAGCCGGGATGAGGCCTGCATCAGCCAAACCTTCCGACCTGTGGATGGCTACCGGGAAGAGGCGGGGGTGGCTTCTGGTGCTGGGCGGCTTTTAGGGGGCAGCGTGCGTCTGCTGGCCTCACTCCCCTGGTTAATGGACTGGCTCGCTTGTTTCGGGGTGAACGTGCGTTGAAATACAACTTGCTCCACCGCGCTCGGCGGGGTGAACCGGCTCCTTCTCGCAGAGGGACGGGTCCTAGGGAGGCTCTTTCTCTTTCGGTTTTCTTTCCCAGCCTGGCTGGAACCCTGGCTCTTGGTGGTGGTAGCAGGGACCGTCTCCTCTCTACCTGCCTGGTGACATTACAGCTGGGATGCCCTCTTTCTCTGCCTGGTCCCCCCCCCACAGAGGCGGGGGGTCCTGCTTCTGAAGGAGACAAGCACAACCCCTTGGCTTTGTATTCAAAGCCCCATTTTTCCTTTGGGCCCTCACTGTCTCCTGCCAAATCTATGTCTCTTGGTCCAATTTTCACCTCCTCCAGGAAGCTCTCCCTGCCTGCTCCTGGTCACAGTGAGCTCTCTCTTATCTGACCCCTCCAGCACTGGTCTCTCATGTCTTATGGGTAGGTCCGGGAGCTCCTGGTCCAGCCCGGCCCTACCTCCTTCACCTGGGACCCTGTTCTTCTCCCCCGAGTCCCCTTGAGAACGAGACTAGAGGCATGACAAATGCTTGCTGCACCTTCCCACTGCCCCCTGAGTCCAAAAGACTATCCTGGGAGTCCGAGGAGTGCTGAGCACCCAGGTGCTCGTGACTGACAGGCAGGGCTTTCAATTCTGACTCTGCCACCACCTAGCTGTGTGACTTGAAACAAGTTACTTAGCCTCTCTGTGCCTCTGTGGGGCCGATAACTTCCACTTCCCGAAGTTGTTGTATGGATTAAACAAATTTGTTTAAAGTCCCAGCCCACAGTGGGTGATCTGTAAACAGCAGCTTTACTGGAGAGGGAGCCCTCCCATCCCTGGGGGAGCGGGTGGAGGTCCAGAGACGCGGGGCTGCACCAGCGCTCATTCTGGGCAAGGATGGGCTCGGAATCCTGGACCGGAACAAGAACTGCCATCCTGTGCTCTTTCTGGCGAGCCCCTGCTGAGCGCCCAGGCAGCCCCTCTTCCTCTTGGTGCATTTCAGATACCTTAGCTCCATTCCAGTCCCCCCGGAGGAAGGTTGGAGCCAACCCCACACCGGAGAGAAGAGAACTGAGCTCCTCAAGGGTTCCAACAGGATGGTGGCCTGTTGGCATCAGCTCGCATTTCACATCAGAGACCAGAGCCCCGAAAGTTACAAACACACCCCTGCACACACTGATCTCCTGCCAACACTTCAGCACCCACGTCTGTCCCTGGACTCCCCATCTCTGAGTGTGGGCTGATGTGACCAAGGGATGCTTCTAGAAGCATGAGACTTTGAATAAGAAGCTGGGACTTGATATGACTGTGCAGTGGGCTGAGGCCTCTCTCAGTGGTGGGCAGGGTCCAGAAAAGCCTGCCTCCTGTCCCCCCCAGGCTCAAAGCCTCCAGTCCTAAGCAAAGAATTCATCTCTTTGTGCTGCCCATGGACACTCAGGTGCCCCTGGGGTGCAGCTGGGGGTAGTAAGGGCACATGTGGCCCATGTCCTCAGGGTCTCTGGGATGCTGTATCACTTGGGATGGGGAGACCCACCCTCTCCCTCTGGGGCCACTTCCTCGTCCTGCTCCTCCTTTCTCCACCCAGAGGTGCCCCCTACGTCTTCCCAGCTCCCTCCCCTCTTTCTCCCAGGCCTCCCTCCACCTGCCCCTTTCCCTCACCTTTCTGGGCTCTTCCTTCCCCATCGCCCCTCCCCACAATGCCCACCCCTGCCTTCCATCCCCTTCTCCTGTTCACATTTCTTTCATTTTTTTTAATGTTCACCTCTCCCCCACCCCCTCAAAGAAGTATTTAATGGATATTAAATTATTTTAAACTTTTTTTACAAATAGCTTGGTGTTGATGCTGACTCAGGAACATCTCGCTGTTTAATATTGAACATGCAATTAATAGATAGATGTTTAGGTTTGTCTCCCCCCCCCCCTTTGTACTGCAGGAGGAATAAAAGAGCTGATTAATCTGGCTTGGGGCAAGTGTCAGAGCAGGAGATATATGGGAGAAAGGAGATGAGGTTAGCAACTTGGAGTCGGAGAGCTTTTGCCTCCGAGGCAAGTGAAGGGAGAAATGGTTTGCGTTGGCGATCAGCGAGACCTCGCCGGGCAGAGGGCTTCCCGCCACCCCTCTTGGGTTCTGAGTGAACTGGTGGGACTTTGAGCTGTCTGCTCCGCACCAGAGGGACCTCCCTCCATGGGGCGCTGTTCATCCCGCCCCGACTTCTCCAGATGTGGAATGTCCCCTCCTTCAAGGCAGCTCAGGTGCCACCTCCTCAAGGTCTCTGGCCGCCCCTACCTCGGGACCCCCTCCTCTGGGACTGTGGGTGCCACTTCCTCTCTGAGCTACCTCCCTGCACTCGAGAGCATTTTCCCTCCAGGGATGGGGTCTCCACTGCCTCCTGGCCCTGCCACATGGACAGGGGTTGCCGGTGAGTCATGGCATGATGGGGTGACCCGGGCCCCAAGTCCTGCTCAGCCTGCTTCCCGGAGACAGTCTCTAGGAGAGGCCCTGCTTCTGTCCCATGTCACCGAGGGGAAGCCTGCCTGAGGCTGGACCCCCACTCCTCTCCCTGCCAGGGCAGGGGGTCCCCGGCCATGGGTATTTAAGGAGCCTCTGTGAGCAGAGAAACTGAGTAACTAGACAGCCAGGAAAGGGGCAGGAGCACACAGTGCGAGCCCTTCACCCCTGGACCGTTTCACTCTTCAACTGAGCCACCTCTGTTGTCGTGTCCTCATGATGGGAAACTCTCAAAGGGCCACGGGGAGGCGTGCCTGTGCCCTGGGGGGTGAGGCTCCATCAGGAGGCACCAGGACACTAGCTCTGGTGAGTGGCATTCAAGCCTGGGTCAGGAGGGTCCCAGAGCCATAGAGGCCTTGTGCCCAGGTCAAGGCCCTGCTGTGGCCTGAGCTGGAGGGACCATAGGTCCCAGGGGCAGGCAGGCCACCTGTGGCCACACTCCAGTCCCCTCAGGTCAAGGGCCTGAGTTTATGGGTGAGGCTGTGTCGTCCTGCTCTGTCCCCTTCCAGACACCTCCCTGTCTACCTGTATGTAGCTCCAGGATCTTGATCTCAGCGGTCCCAGGCCCGGACGGGCAGCCCTCCCTTAGCCTGAGCCTTCCCAGGGCAGGGCTGCAGCCCATTTCCTTCCTCCTGGCCTGGCACCCTTTCTATTGCTCCATCACAGTGGGGTTTTCCCTGGTGACATGGAGGTGGGCACACCCTTTGGGGGGGTCCTAAAGGGGGCAGAGGAGTGCCCAGGACATACTACTCATTAATTCATGGAAAAAAAGGAACCCCACCCTCTGGCAGACCCCAATTCTCTCCCCTCTTCTTCACTGTGTCCCCACCCCAATCACCCAAAGCTCCAAATCCCTGTCCCAACCCCCAGCCACAAGGTCCCTAGGGGGCAGGAGGAGGTGGCAGGGAGTCGCTGCATCTCTGCATTAGGGGAGGGAGAGAGAGGGGGAGGCGGAGGGGGAGGGGCAGAGACAAGTGGGCCCTCACGTGAAGGGGGCTGGCGCAGGCAGCTACTACCTCCTCGGCTCTCGCTGTCCGCGGGCTTCACCTGGATCGGCCGGTTCATCTGCAACAGAGCAGAGAGGAGGGCAGTGTTAGAGCAGGCCTGTGTCCTGCCACCCACACCCAAAGGTACACTGGTGTTCACAGGTCCGCAGCACACAGACCACACCCACTGACACGTGCACCTGCACACGGGGCACCGGGACAGCTGCAGAGGTGCAGGTCCTCCCTAAACCCCCACTGTCTCCCCTCGCCCATGCAGTCCTCAGGGCCCCGCGACTTCAGGAGAGTTCCTCAGGATTGCAAACCCCGTGGTGTTCCCCTCCCAGCTTTGAGCATCTCTTGCTTACTGTGATATCAGAGTCTGGGGTGTCCCCCGAGCGCCTCTCTGGCCCGCCCTGGTTCACTGAAGACGACTGACTTTGCCTAAATGAGCTGGTCTCCGGCTGCAGACTGACTCCTACTCAGGTTGGGGCCTGGCAGCAAGCTGCGCCCCACCCCTGCACCACCTCACAGATGTGGCTGTGGGTCCCGGGGTGCCTGAGGTTCCTGATTGAAGCAGAGCTCAGGGCTGGGGCTCTTGACTGCAGCCAAGCTGTCCCTGCAGGGGGTGTGCAGAGTGGGCACAGCTTGTTGTCTCCAGTGGCATCTGGGCCCTGGGGGAACCCCAGGGCGCCGTCTTCCTCCCCCAGCCTCCCAGCTGCGGGCCTCTCTGGAGGACCCATTTCAATGCCCCTTTCGGGCCACTAGGGGGCTCTGAACTCCAAGCATCCTGGGCTCCGCAGCTGGTTTTTAATCCTCCTGCCACCAAGGCCCGGGGTGGGCTCTCAGGCTCTGAGGGCCCAAGATATTTCAAACAATAAAAATGGTAGGAATCAGGCAAATGGAATGGTAGTGCTTTGGCTGGACATGTACCTCCCGTATCCCTTATCCCATTTACATTTCATTCACAAACCAAGCCTGAGAGGCAGGGGGTGCAGGTCCCGAATGCCCCCATTTTATAGATGGAGGGGCGGAGGCAGGGCCACCTCGTGGCAGCATGAGTCTGCCAGGGCTATTTCTGGGCTTGCATCCGGCACCAGGTGACCTTTTGTTGCCAATTCCCCTCGTGTCCGGAGGCTGGACCAGCCAGTCACAAGCTTTCTTCTGGTCTAGGATTCGTAGTGAGTTTTGGCTGCGTCAAGATGACTGGGTTGGGGAGCGTGGGTGCCCATGACTCAGCAAGGTGAGGGTGAGGCCAGAGGAAGGGCAGAGCCACCAAAAGGAAGCACAGAGGTGGGAGGCAGGGCTTGGGGCAGAGGGAAGGAGGCACAGGTGGCCAGGGGGCAAGACAGGACACGGTGGGGGACGTCCACTGAGAGGGGGCCCTGGTACCACTGCTTGCCCGGAGGTCTCCACTTGGCACCTCTTCCAGAGTTGAGGGGAAGGAAGGTACTTTGTATATGAGCTCTGCCAGCAGAGGACATTGTGGGGTTACGGGAAGTTCCAATCACAGGGAGAAGGAAGAGGGATGCAAGGAAATTCCCAGCTTCAATTAAGGGGCCTTGGCTCCCCTATAAACCACTTCCTTTCTAGTCCTTGAACGAAGGGTCCAGAAGACTGAGCAGACATCTGGCACGGGAGAAGGGCTCCCAGAGGGAACCAGGGCACTCCCAGTTTCCCGTTCTGTGCCCCTGAGACTGGACGCCCAACCCCGTCCCAGGCACATTCCATCTTGTCCTCCCTCCTGACCCCTTCCTCCCAGCCTCCTCCAAAGCTGCACTATTCCCCTGGGTATATTTCTACAGCTTTCTTGCTTATGTAATTATTGTAATTCTCTGAGGGAAGGATTACTATCTCTCGCTTGCTAATGAGAAGCCAGGCTCCGAGGAGTGGCAGATCTGGGATGCAGCCGGAGTGGGTAGGCACGGTGCTAACATTACAAGGGTGGATTGGCCCTCCTGTATTTCATCTCGCTTGATCTCAAGCTGCTCTGGGAGGAGGGGGCTCAGGGAGGAGTTCAGGGGAAAGACATCCATCTGGAGAGGGGAGATTGGGCCACTGAATCAAATACAAGCTCTTCATCCTAGCCCCCCAAATTTGGCCCCCACCTCCTCTTGCATCATTCCAACCCCCACGTCCCCAGTGCCTCCTCCCCTTGGCCTGCAGGCCCCTCTCCCACACCCCCACCAGCCCTTGGCCCTTGACCATGAAGCCTTCCTGGTACTCCAGTGGGAAGGGTCCTGCAGGAAGTCTCCCATTTCCATACAGAAGGTACAGTCAAGGATGGAAATTGAGTTGCAAGGGGGACACTCAGGTCCCCCAAAAGATGTACAACTGCTCCACCTACAGGAACACGAATAGCTACTAAAATAGTATATTGTTGGATTGTCATCTCTTCCCCTATGCAAATAGATAATCTTTACCTTTAACCAAGGAAGTGGAGTTTCAGAGAGGGCAAGAAACTAGCCTGAGGGCACACAGGCGGTAAAAGGCGATCCAGAGGAACCCAGGACTGTTGACACCTGCCTACCTGTTCAGGAGATGCTGGGAGCCTCGGGGAGGGTCCAGGAAAGTTCAAAGCAGAAGTGTGGGGAGTGGGGTTGAGGGTGGGGTGAGGCAGGCAGAGAGAGTGAACCAGACCCAGCTGGGTGGGATGAGGGAGGGAGGAGGAGACCGCAGAGGGGGCTCCATCCCTGGGGCCAGAGCATGCCCAGGCCGACCCTGAATGCTTAGGGGTGCTGTCTGGACGCGTGGCAGGGACCCTGGGAGGACTCGTCCCCCGGCACCTTGCTTCTGAGGCTCACGTCAAGCCTCTATGTAAGAGCAGATGGGGTGAGCCCTGTGCATTGACAAGGACTGGGGAAGAAATTCGCTGTTTTGCTGAGGCCCATCTTCCACGGTAAATTAAACAAGGCAAATGGAATCTGCCTGTGCGTGGCGCCTTCCACCCCTGGGGGCACCCCACCCTCAGGCAGCCAACCACCCTCCAGCCCACTCTCCCTGCTACCTGGGCGCTCGTGAATGCCCGGCCCAGGCTCACGGACACAGGCTTGACTCCCCCCAGCCCTCCCTGACCAGGCCAGCCCTGGACGGTGCGCCCAGGTCTCGTCCACAGCTCGTGCTGGGCTTCCTGGCAGCAGCGACCCAGCAGCTCATCCAGCCTCCCGCTTGCCCTCAGCCATGCACTGGGCACCCACACTGGAGCCAAACTGACTTAGTTCCCGTGCACCCGTGGCTCCTGGGGTCGTATTTCATGTCCCATTATGATCTAGGGATGGTCAGCGTCCAGACAGCCTTTGCGGGGCTGTCAGAGAGGTGCCGGGCTGGATGGAGAGAGAAAATATGGCCCGTGCTTTCTTAATTCTCAGCAGAAATAAAGTGTCAGGCTCGGCTGTGAAGATTTCTTAGCGGGAGCAGACTCTACACAGATGCCTCGGGCCTGAAGGGACATCTCCCTCCTCTGCTCAGTGCCTCTCTTCCCTGTTCCAGACTCCAGACCCATCCAGCCTCACTGAGGCCTGCTTCTGTTTTGGAAAGAGGAGGCCAGGCCAGGCTGCAGAGATGGCCAGTGAGGCAGGAACGATGAGGGCGGGGAGGGAGGATCCTGGCAGGAAGGTGGGAGGGGCATGTGCCATCTCCTTGACTTTCTTCTAACTTTGCCCATGAACGAGCCCCCAGGGATCCCCTGCAGATAAACACTGAGCTTTGAGGACCCTGGAGCTCACTTCTTTGTGCCTTTACCTTTAACCCATCTCTTGCTCTGTCCTGCTGTCCCTCTCAGCCACTATGCTGTCCTTCTGGGAGGGCCCGGGTCATCAGCATACGGTGCGCCGCTGTGGCCTTCAGCCCAGGTTGTGACCCCAGGCGCCTGACCTGGGCTGCCTTCCCCGGGTCAGGAACAGCTCCCTAAAGTCACCCTCAGGCTTCTGGGGTCAGCGCTTCAGCGACATCGCTAACTCGTCGGCTGTGTTCCTGCTTCCAACCCGGAGCCCCTCAGTGGGAGCAAGCGGTCCTGGCCCAGGACCGGCGTCCTCTCTGCTGCCTACAGCGCGCAGCCAGCTGGTGGCAGGCGGGCGGGCGGCCGGGCGCCTTCCCTCCCCGGCCCCTTCCGCTCCAGCTCTGCCCCCCTCCCCCTCCCCATCTCTGCCACTTTTTGCGTCAACACATATCCATGCATTAAACAAGACATTCCATTAATTTCTTCATCATCATAACTTAAGCTGGGACATACCCTTTAAATATTCATTCAGCTATGAAAACTGGGCATTAAAATTTTAATAATGTCAAGCTCATTTGAACCAGGCTCCTTGGGGACGATTACAATACAATTAGAATAAATATGATGATTGAGCTGGTCCAAAGGCTTCACCTGTCCGTCCAGTGTGGCTCCCAGTGGAAGGAGAGGCCTGTGGCCAGTGGGCAGATGGACAGACTGATGGACAGCGGAGCAGGTTCTGACCTGATTCTCTCTCCCCCTCGCACACCCCCTCCCTACCATCTCAGTTCCCGGGGCGACATGTCTCTCCCTCTGCAGGTCTCTGCCGCCCTCTGTGGGCAGGTGCAGGGGCCTCCCTCTCCATCAGGGAAGTTGGCCCCCATTAACCCTGGTGGCTCCAGTTACCCCTTTCCTTGCCCTCCTGGTACAGCCTGGACCGTGCTCCTGGGCTTGTTCCTGGGTGAAAGCCATTTTCCTGTCTGCCTCTTCTCCTTTACCCAGCGAGGGGCTCCCTGAGGCTGGAATGAGCACCCCACCAGAGCTGGGACAGCCAGCAGAGGGGCCCCTGGCCCCGGAGTGCACAGATGTGTTCTCCCACTAGGCCAGAAGGGGACTGGCTCCACCTGGCTTCCCTTCTGCTGTTGCCACCTTCCTAGGGGCTGGCATGGAGGTTTAGAGGGGCTGAGCCCACCTCTGTCCCTCACTGCCTGGCACCTGCCAGTGTGGGCAGAAGAGAGCCCGGGGGACGTCCAGAACTCTGTCCTGCTTCACTCGGGACAGCCCTCACCGCCCACAGGATCACTGGGGGTCCTTTCCTGGGAGCTGGGTCCCCCCCCACCTGTCTTCTCAGGAACCCAAGCCCTCTGCTTCACAGCCAGCCCCAGGGTTGCTGAGCCAGAGCTGTCTTAGAGAGAAAAGAGCCTGGAAAGTCCCCTGTCACTCCTCAATGACCATCCAAACCTCCTCTTGCTCCATGAGACCTCCTGCTCTTCCAACAAGAGTTCCTTGGTTGTCTCTCAGCCCCCTGGTCACACGGGCCCTACTTCTCTCTCTCTCTCTCACTCATGTGTGCCGTGTGTGTCACAGCCTGAGACAGACAAACAATTGTTTCTCAAGCAAGATCAGCAACCTGACTTCCTACTCACAGATCCCCAGACCCTAACTCAGAGCTGAGCTCCCCTGGAGTGTGTGTGTGTGTGTGTGTGTGTGTGTGTGTGTGTACACGCGTGTGCGCGCCCCTGTACACATGCCCGCCCGTGCCCATGCTTGAACAGTACTTGGGTGACATCACAGACATCATAAGAAAATTCATTCAGGTTGGGGACTGGGATTAAACGGGATGAGGGAGGAGACTAGAGCCATGCCTGCTGCATAGCAGGCTCCCAGCAAACGCCAGCTTCTGTGTTGTTTTCTAATCCATGACCCAGAAATGCCTCAGGAAGTTCTGGACCGATGCCCAGCCCGGGGCCAAGGGACGGGGAGGATGGTCGGGGGTGGCAGGGTGGCCACGGTGGTGGCCTATGGAGATAGCCAGAGTGCTCTCCAGCCAGCAGCTGCGCCCCCCGATGTAATTCTAGGGTGGACGTCCAAACATCACAGCCGAGGGTCCTCTCTGGCTCCTTTTGGGGTGTGTGAGTGCCGGGTGACACCCAGCTCCCAGCTCACCAGAAGGCTCTGCTTCTTCCCAAGCCACAAAGTGTCTGGGAATGCTTCTTTTTGACCAAACCTGCAGCCTTCACTGGAGGCAGCTCTCACCTCCCTGCGCCCACCCACTCCTGGGGGGTGCTTGTGAAGGGCCTGGCCCCTGCTCTTCATCTGTCCCTGCTGTTTGTTCTCCTCCCCTCCAAGAGAACTCAGCTTTATGCTGTCTGCCCCCACCCCGGCACACACCATGGTCATGGAAATGGTGCAGCAGCAGACCCTGGGTGCTGGGGCCCGTTGGCACATCCGTGCCCTAACCCCAGCGGCACTGCTGCTCCGGGAAGAGAGACGTGATTTTCAGGTCCCCTTGTTCAAAAACCATCATTAAAGCACTAAAATATAAAGCTTCCCCTTCCTTCCATGGTCTCCCTTTCTTAACTCGTCATGGTGATTTTAATTTGCTATTTGATGTCATTTTAAGGAAAGAAACATAAATTTTAAATTATTAGCATGTATTCTACCATTCATCTTGATTTTGTGTGATGCCAGTTTTAAATGCAAATAGCAGAACATTTAACTCCTGTGCAGAATCACCAAAATTACACCCTTCATTTATTGTGGCTCATGCCTGGAGGGTACCTTGAGCTGGCTGGAGGGGAGGAATGCAAGCCAGACTCAGGAAGGTTAAGGAGCAAAAGAGGGTCCCTTCAGACACAGAGACCCTCACAGGTACCCAGAACCCAGCCCTGCAACAGGGGAGGCCGGCTGGTCCTGAGGACCACTCCCTTCCACTGACTCCAGACTGATCCATCACAACCCAGCCGAGATTGGGCCCTGGGGAGTCAAGCCAGGCTTCACTTGTGCCCATGCCCACCCCGTCCTAACACACAGTGGACAGACGACTGTCAAGAGTATAGTAAATGCTGTTCCAGGGACGCATTAGGTACCTACGAGGCTCTCCTCCTCTAAGACAAGGCCTCTGTTGTCCAGACAGACATCCACAGTGCTGCCAGCCTGGGGTACCGTGAGGAGAGTGAGCCTGAACCCACCCTCCCTAAGCCCCACTGCTGGCTGGCCTGGAGGGCAGAGTGACTGCATGTGGAGCCCAGGATATGCAGGGATCGGGCAGGCAGGTGGTGGGAGGCAGAACCACTCATAAGCAGAGGCCCCAAGCCCCCTACGCAGGCTCCTTCATGCCACGGACTTCACTTATGAAACACACGTTCAAAGATAACATTTTGACAATTTCAAGGTGGCGATTGCAGAGAAGGGAAAGGGAGCCTTCTGAGGGTGGGGCCCTGTGTGACAGCACAGGGGGTGCTGCCCACGAAGCTGCCCTGAACACGATGCCTTTCTGGGTCTCCCTCACCCTGGAAGCTCTTCTCCATCCACCCACTCCAGGCATCAGACATTTCCTTGACCATCTTGTGTTCTCAGCACTTCTCTGGTCCGTGCACAAGCTCCAGCTCCAGAGAGACGGTTACTCCAAGATTCAGCTTTTAAAAATGAACTTTGGGCAATTTGGGGAAAATAGACTGAAATTTTCCATCCTTTGATATAAAAGGCCAGCGGTGCTGAGAACTCACCAATGAGACCATGGGAACTACAGGTGGGCAGCTCTCCAGCGACCCTGCCCTCCGCCAGGATTTTGCCTTCACGGCACTTAGCAAATCATAATGAACAAAGTAATTAATGGAGAAATTACTTGTTTAAACCCCCAGGAGGGCAGATTCTGAATCCCAGGCCCTGCTGGATTCCCAGGGCTGTACAGAGTAGGCCCTCAGTAACCTGGGATGGGAAGGATGAACGCCTGCCCCTGGGCTCCCACTGTCCCTGAGAGAGAAAGGACCGAAGAGGGATGGCAGAGGCAGGGGCATTATTTGTAGCTTGTTGTAAAGATATTGTTTTAATCACCTCCTGAATAAATCGCACATAGCTTCCTCCAAAGAGAGGGCTGAAATATTCAAGGAATCCCGTTTGCTGTCATCATAAAGTCCTGACTCAAAGACAGCCCAGCAACCATTGCAGAGTGACACGTGCCTTCGCTGGAGCCCCCTGACCACCGGCTGGACTCCGAGGCAAGCCTGGCCAGGCCCAGGGTGTGAGCAGCAGGTCCCCAGGCTGCTGTGGGTGCAGCACCCTTGTTCTCTGTCCTGCCATCTCCCATGCTTCCTTCTTATCTGGACATCCCACTGACCTTGCAATGGAAGTAAATTAGGGGTCCCTTTAAGCTCCCCATTCTTTCCTTCAGTGTCTTGCCACAACTTGGGATAAGTATGAACCATCATGCTCCCCAATTTGTAGATCTGTTTAATGTCTTCTTTTTTTTTTTTTTGAGGGGATAACTAGGTTTATTTGTCTATATACTTATTTTTTAATGGAGGTACTGGGGATTGAATCCAGGACCTTGCATGCTAAGCACGCACTCTACCCCTGAGCTATACCCTGCCTCATAACGTCTCCTCTTTAAGAGGGAAGGCCCACACCTGTTCTGTTCCCACTGCACACCCAGAATCGGGCGTGGCACCCGGCACACAGTAGGTATTCAATACATGCTCATGCTCTGACCAAACGGATGACTGAATCCTCTATCACACCTGTCACGGGCACTGTCCGCTCCTGCCTCGGCCAGGGCAGGAGTGTCCAGAGGCCAGAAGTGGTCACGTGCTGAACAGCCCTGCTCCTGGTCCAGGGAGAATGGCCCTTTAAGCCTCCCTCCTCCAGCAAAGTGGTGGTGTTGTACCTTCGGATTAGGAAGGGTTTACTGAAGCAGTGATCACGGTTTAGAGAGAGAGTCAGTGAGTGCACACCAGACAGAAGAACCCGGAGGTTATTGCTAAAATATGCAAATCCACAGCCCATTGAAATGCAAACCCTCCAGATAAGATTTTTAATAAATCTGGTTCTGCTCCCACTCCCCGCTTCCAGGAGGCCATCTGATGCTTGTTGGGTCAGGCGTGTAGGCCTGTCAGCTCTTCACCCCTCTCCTCAGTTAGATGGTCCAGCTCAGAAGGTCCAGCTCGGAGCTGTCCCTGGCCCCGGGGGGGCTGGCTGCCAGCCAAGGCCCTGGGCCTGTCCCTTGGCAAAACACTTGAGGTCACCTCCGGGTCACCCACAGAGACATCTCACCCTCATCCTCTCATTCTTCACCTCCTCTCATCTGTCTGAAGAGTAGAGTCCTAACCCTTGTGCCCTCCTCCAGTGGAACCTCTGGATGGGTCCACCTGATCACACCTGTCACTTTGCCAGTCACGGCCTCTGGACTCGCTTTGGTCCGCTGCCGTCTAACATGGCCCCCAAGGGAGTGAAGGGAAGCCGGCAGCATGGACGCCCAATGGTCTTCACGACCAGGCTGTGACCCCCACCCAGCCCGGGCCTGCTGGCGCTGAGTCAGGATGGGAGAGTATGTGGAGCTGCTTGGGCTCAGCAGTGTGTCTGGATGGAGGACAGAGAGGCAGGGGGGACCATGGCAGGTGACAGTTATCGTGTCCTTCCCAGGCTCCAGATCTTGCACCGAACACATGACATGGCTCATGTCCTTCCCCTTCTCTGAAGCCAAGTGAGCCAGGCGAGCAAGCACATGGGTGGGTAGGTTGTGGCCGGCTGGGGTGCTGGTAGGGTGGGGAGAGGAGGGCGTTCAGGGGCAGGAGTAACTGCAGACAACGTGGGTGTGTTGAGGGAAGGGGCAGCGAGGGGGAGGAAAGTCTCAGAGTGTGATGTGCAGGCAGTTTAGGTGGAGGCAGGGGAGCCTAGTGTGGCCCCGGGAAGGGGGCCTGTGCTGTGGGCAGTGATGTCCCTTGGCAGTTTGGGGGCAGAAATGGCATTCCACTGGGGCCATGTTTAGAAAGAACAAGAGGGCAGCATGTACACAGGGCAGTGGAGCCGGTTCGGGGGCGGGTGTGTATGTGTGAATATTTAGATCAGTAACAGCCAGCAGGTTCTTGGTATCTGGTCCCCTCCCCATCCGCGAGCAGGTGGGGAGGAGAGCTCTGTGCCTGTGGTGAGAAGGCGAGGCGGGGCACGGGGGCCTCTGAGCCCGCACATCCTCCGTGGTCCAGCCCCGCAGACAGGCCCCAGGCAGTTGCTATGCAACAGGCTGTTCTGCTCTGCAGTGTCCAGCAAACAGCGGGCTGCGCTGGCGGTGCCTATTGGTGGACTGCCTGGGTGGCCCCGCCCCTCCTCCTCTCCGCTTTCCTCTCTCTGCTCTCCTTCTGTGAGTCTCCACCCGCTCCGCGCTACGGAATCGAAGTTTACAGAATGCTTCCCCCCACTCACTGGGCACAAACAAAGGAGGCGCCCCTCCCCTCAGGGCCCGTCAAAGGTCTCTTCTACTTGTCTCCCGAAGGGAGGGATTCTCCGGTCGGCTTTTTAGTTTTCCTTTTCCCCCCACTGCCACGGGGTTGGGGTTGGGCTCCAGCTGTGTGGGTAGGTGCTTCTCGGAGCTGTGGCAGGTAAGGTGGAGGGGAGGGACGCAGTGAGAAATCTCGGAGATGAATAGCGCAGTTGGGCTCAGCCCCTACCTAGCAGTCAGGGCTTCTGAGGTCCACGCGGCCAAGGGTAGCCTGTCTCTTTGTCTCCAAGACCCACGCCCGTCTTACCGTCTCCCACCAACACGCTAGCGCTGCCCTGGTGAAGGTGGGAGGGCCCTTGTGGTCCTAATTAAGATCTGCTGCCGAGGAAACGAAGCTCATTAGGCTGCGTGGCCAGGCTGGGTCGCTAACCCTCTTCAGGGTGGGGGTGTGCGATTTTTTTTTTTTTTAAACAGCAGTAGATAGATAAGTCAGGATGATTCGAGCCCTGATTTAGTTAGAAGGCCTGGATTTCAGCCCTAGCTCTTCCACAAACGTGTGCACATGTGGTGGGGCAGTTATCTGACCTCTTAGAGTCATATCCCCTGGGAGGATGTGCAGAGGGTTGAACGTGACGGCTCTGGTAAAGCTTTGCCCATGCCAGGCACCTAGTAAGTGCTCAGTAAACAAGTGGCAGCCACGTTCTCCCTCCTTTCCCCTCCCTTCCTCTCCCCGCTCCTTGTCCCCCTCAACGCCTCATTCCACCTGCCCCAGCTCTGCCCTCTCTGTGCCCTATTCCTTGGCATAAGGACAGCACAGCAAACCAGGACGACGTGGCCCTTCCCTCCAGGAGCTCTCCATCCGGTCTGCAGAAGGGCTTTGCTGAAATGGTGTCCTAGCCTACCCTTCCTGGGCCCCAGCCAGGCATGATGCCCCGATCCCCAGTGCCCAGGCCCCTAGCCCCTCAAGTGTCAGGGACCCACCACCCACTATGTGGAAGTTCCTTCCTAGACCAGGCAACCAGGTGGTGGCCGGTCAGTATCTGCTCCCACCCGACAGTGGTGGGGACAGGGCTCCCTCCTGCCCGGGACATCCCAGCTTCATTCTGGCCAGCTCTAGTGACAAGAGATGAAGTGTTTCCAGCCCCAAAACCCCTCCCCTTTCCTTTCATCAGCCCTGATACCGGAGCTCCACAGGGCAAGCAAGCCCACCTTCCAGCCATGCAGACCCGAGAACAGGTTTCTCCCACCAAACTGTGCTGCCTTCCCCTGGGAGCTCACACCTCACTAGGACCCTTGGCTGTGGGGCTCTGGGCCTCAGGGGGGCTTTCTCCAGCTGGGTCTGACCTTTCCCAGCCCACAGGGGGACCACTGCCTTCCTGACTTAGACTCTGAGCCTCTTAGCCAGTGGGCAGGAATGAGCAGGGCTGGACAGAGCCCCTGTCTCTGTGACCCACAGCCCACCATCCTGAGTCCTTTTGTCCATCCCCCTTCAGCTTCCCCCTGAGTCACATGTGCTCAGCCCTCCCCCACCACCTGCCCCACCTGGCTGCCCTGGACTCTGGACTCAGTCACCTCCATGACCAGGAGAGTGCCTTTCCCACTGCCCTCCCTCAACCCAGGACCCCTCCTCTCCGTCTAATGGGGCTCAGGCCTGGAGGGACAGTCCCCAAGCAAGTTAAAGGGAAAAACAAAGCCCACACCACATAAATGACAAATCTAGAGGAAATTGCTCTTAATCCCACACCACAGCCTGAGGATGCTGGCCAAGAGCAAACCTGAGTCATCCTAGAAACAGCACCGACATTGGCTTTTCGAAATTTGTTTTGTCTCCGTGCTTTAGATTTAATCACTCTCTCTCTCTCCCTCCCTCCCCCCACCCCCGCCTCCCTCTGCCCCTTGCTCTCCCTTTTCTAATATGAGGCTGCACCGCCAGCTCGTCCAAGTCTGTTTTCCTGGCATTAATTAACACAGCTCTCCAGCCTCCAACAGGCTAAATGATGAATCAGGTTAAATTCCAGACAACAGCCGCACACCGCCATCAATTAGCCATCTCCGGGGCAGCTTCATTAATAAGCATCGATCATGGCCCTCCTCCTGGAACACGCCACGGTCTCTGGGTCACGGGCACTGCCCACGAGTGTGTCAGGCTTAGGTGTGAGTGTGATCACGTGTGGGTGAAGGCTGGAGTGCCTGGTGGGGGGTGGATGTGTGAGTGTGTATGGAAGATTGTGGGTGTGCGGAGGGAGTGGGTGGTGTGAGTGGGTGTGTATGTTTGTCAGTGTGTGTGTGTGTGTGTAAGTGTGGGTGTGTGGGGGTGGGATGCTGGAGTGCATGAGTTCACTCTCCATGCTGCTGCCCCCTCCTTGCCTGCACTGTGCCCTCCTCTACCAAATTGCCTGTTCTCTCCTGCTTGTCAGTCCCTGTCTCCTGAATGGGGGGAGGGGGGTGCTCTCCCAGGCTCTCCCAGGAGCCACTGGCCCCTTACACTCTTGCCCATCCCCTTCTCTTCAACTTGCACCCCAGGGAGACAACCCCCAAATCCCGATCGCCATTCCCACCCTCTTTTCTCTTGCATTCTGGATCCTCTTGGTCTTTCCCCCTTGGCTGTCCCACAGGTATGTGTGACCTCCAGCCTAAAACCTGACTCCACCCCTGGTGATCTGGCTTTAGAGACGTCGCTGCCTCGGCCCAGTGGCCTGGCTCACATCCTCCAATACCTTCTGCGCCCGCAGGTTGGAGTCCAACCCTATTCCAGGCACTACTGTCCTCTACCTGGATTGTCCCCCCCTTTCCGCGTCATCCCACGTTCTTCTTCGCAGAAAGCAAGATGATTATGAACCAGGAGCCGTTGGGGACCCCTCACGGACTCCTCCCGCCCAGAGGCTAGAGCCCACCTCCTCACACGGGGACAAGATCCCCCTTAGTCTGGTGACCGCCCATCTCTCTGGCTGTCTCCGCGGCGTCACACGCCTCTGCCCCTGGCGGCCTTGCCCGCTGGAGGGCTTGCCCACTGGAGGGCTCTCTGCCAGATTGCGCCCCCTATCGGCCGCGGCAGGTGTCTCTCCTTTCCTTTACCCTTTGTGTTCACAGCACTACCTCCCCTCGACTTGCAGTGGTTCTGAGTTAGTAGCCTGGGTGCAATGAGTGCCCCAGAGCATTTTCGAAAGCCTGCTTCAAAGCAGGTGGCTGGAGTCACCCTCTGACTCCTGCGCGGGGCCGTGCTTCCGGAGAGCCGTGGGCCCCGGAGCGCGCGCTGATGGGGGTGGACGTGGCCTCCCGAGGCGGTAACGGCGGATCATCTCCTTAAAGGTTAATTAAGACTGAAGCCGGACGGCGTGGTGCGGCCGGTGACGGCGGATGCAGCGTCTCTCCAGACCATTAAACACTAATTAGGTTTGGAAAGTCTATCGAGCTCCCGAGGTCTCATCAAGGCAGGCTTGGCCCCCGGGTGCCCTTCGAAATGCCAGAGCTGTCACGCCCCGACCCCTCTTCCCCCGCCTCGGCCGACCCTCCGGACCCGCCCCGCGACCCCAGTCTTTGGGGCGGAGTCCCGCTTCATTTCTCTCCACCTCATTGTCTCCTCCTGGCTCACTGGCCTGGCGGGGTCTGTTGGCCTGTCCGGTATCTTTCTTCTCCCTGCTTCCCTTTCCGCTTACGCAGCATCGCCTCTGTCTGTCTGTCTTCCTTTAGTGGCTCAGAGGACTGATTAGAAAGGGGCGTGAAGTGGCCCCCGGTCTGGCGGACAGGTTGGAGAGCTGGCCTGGTCCCCGATGTCCAGACAGAAGGAGAGACTGGGGAGACCCACCACCGCCATCCTTAGCTCCACGCCTCCCCCTAGGGATTCACCCCACCTTCAGAGCCCGATTTAAGTAAGTCTCCTTCCTGCGATGTCTTGGCCTCAGAGCGTCCCCGGGGCTGAACTCTGCCTGCGCCCTCCCAAAGGCCCTCTCGGTCAGCCTGTTTCCTGTTTCCCCAGAGACCTGGCTCCCCTGAGGCCGCTCTTTACCAGGGTCTGATTTCATTCCCTGCCTCTGAATTCAACCAGGAGGAAGCTGCTCCTGACAGCATTCATTCATTCCTTCACGCATTCCTTCACTCCTCCCTTTGTTGTAAACCCTGCCTTGTCCTCAGAGGACTTAGGGAGAAAGAGACGGGCAAGGACACTCCGTCGGTTACTGCTGCTTCTTCCCCCAGGATGGCAGGAACTCAGGTGGGGGATCCTCAGAAATCATTTTTCCATCACCCTCCACCCCGCTTCCTGCCACATCTTTAGCACAAATGGCTTGTCACAGAGTGAAGGGATTTCCTACTCAGTGACAGAAAGAACGCTCGTGTTAGAATCTACCAGGAAGAAAGATTGCTCCATGCACTTCTGGGTCTCCCGGGCCACAGTGCAGAATTCTTGGTTCGGTTCTTCTAGAAAAGTTGTGAAATAGAAGTAAGTTTCTCTCCAGCATCACCTGCAGTGCCTGACTGCATTTTACCCTGACGTCGCTGCCCTATGTGAGTGACAAACATGTCTGAAAACCATCCCCAGCACCATTGCCACAACTGTCACCATCACCACGAGCTACTATTGCCATTGTCAGCACTACTCTTTTTGTCACCATCACCACCACATTTAATAAATACTAATAGGAGATGGCTTAACTCAAAGGGATGTTGTTAACAGTGGAATTCTGGATGTTGGGAGCGGCAGGGGGATGTTTTGGGTGAGGTGCAGCCTTCCTGGGACCCTTCACACCACACAGCAGCCCTCTACAGCCTTTCAGTTCATGTGACATTATGGGAACATCTCTACCATGACTAGCTGTGTGTCCTTAACTTAGTCGCTTAACCTCTCTGTGCTCCAGTTTCATGGACTTGAAAATGCAGGATAGAATTCTCTACCTTCGCAGGGTAGTGTTGCAAGCAGAACAAGTCCTGTGGGCAAAAGTGCCCAAGACCCGGCTTGATATAGGTTAATTTTCTTTCTCCCATCTTCCTCTCTAGACAGTGTCCCGCACCCCACTGCCCCCACGGAAGGCAGGCAGAGGAGATGGGCAGTGTCCCAATCATTTGGGTCCCTCCACCCACCCTGGCCCCAGCCCCCAGGGTCCCCAAAACCCTGACAGGCAGAGCTGAAGCGAGTCTGTGGGCACGGGCGGCGCAGCCCAATTTCACAAGCACAGAGTATTATGATTGCGTTGATTTCCATCATAAATCATATTTCCTATCTTCTGCCTCGCTCTCCTGTGTGCCCCAAGTTAAGCCTTGGTATTTTCTTTAGCTGCTGCCACTGTCGAGCTTGGAGATGATATTAGGATAATGATGATAAATTTCACCCTGCTGCCAAGCCACTCCCTCCATGTGGGGGAGGGGGGCATTTGTCTCCCAAACGGATCCCTTTACTGGAACGTGGGGACTTCTGCTGAACCTTGGGAGGGAGCTGGTCTGAGCTTGGCTGTGAGGGTCCTTGCACCTGGACACATGGACACATGTGTGCCCGGGTGTGGAGTCACATGTGTGCAAAGCCTTGGAAGTTTTCTTCCTTAGGGTATTTTGTGTGGACACGTGGTGATGTTCCGGACAGTGACTGAGCATCTGGCAGGAGGGAGCGGGGGGGGGAGGCGGTGGGGAGGTCTGCACTGAGAGCTTCCCAAGGTGTAGCCGTCCCAGCCTCGGGAGTCCCAGTGACTTGTGATTCTGGGGGTCCTGTTGTTTTCCCTGTACAGTGCACCCCACAATAACACTCGTGCTGGCCTCCGGGCTAGCATGGTTGGTGTCAGCACACATTCTCCTACAAACCCCGGGCTCAGGAAAGGTAGTCACCTCCCAGGCTGGGGCATTCCTCCTGACTTCAGAGATGCCATGTCCATTTGGAGAGTGAAGTGGATTGGTGGCTGTCTGAGCTCCTGGCCTTATGCCTCTGCCAGCTGGGCTGGGTTCAGCCCTGACTGAGCTGGGGTCCCTCACGCAGGTGACAGATACTGGGCTCTCGGTACAGTATCTCAGTGTTTCTTGAGAGGCTTTAGGTAGTGCTCCATAGGGTGAGGAATTCATGGAGGAGCCTGTGAATTCCCTGAATTAGGGAGCAGCCTCGGAGCCAGAAGGGGATTCTGTAGGGATGTGGTCTTGTGGCTGACCACTCATTCATTCACTTACTCATCCATTCAACACATATTCCCGAGTTGAGTGCCCTCTCCTGTCCACCAGCCCCACAGTCATGAGAGTGGACCTCAGGGGTCAGCACTCTCTCCATCGTCTACACCAGGGCCCGCCAGACTGAGATCTCTGGGTGAGAAGCTGTTGAGTTTTCCCAGATGGTCAGGGTAAATATGTCTGGTTCTTGAAGGATGTGCCCATGCTGATGGAGATAACGGTGACAGTGAATCACAGACTCAGAAGATGACAGGCATCAGTCTCACCACCCCGAGATACTGGCAGAAATCTCATGGCAGGTCCAGCCTGAATGCCTCTCATGATGGGGCGCTCACTCCTTCTGTAAGTCCGATGTCTCTACTAGACACGCTTCATGGATGTCAAGCTGAAGCCTGAGCCACTTGCAAACTCCACCCCTTTTCACCCCCTGCATTCATATGGGAAATGCCTAGTTTCTCTTCTTGAGGACACCTGGTCGAAGTGGGGATGATGTTGATGGGTGGGGAAGAACACCAGCCTTTGAGACGCCCTGGGGTGGGGTCTCAGGGGGATGTGGTGGTCTAGGAAGCTAAGTGTCAGTAGATTAGACTGTCACCTGCAGGAAACTGATCCATCCATGTGAGAATGACCAGCTCCGTGGTATGGCTGTGTGTCCTACAGGCTGTGCTGTCCCTCGGGAAATCAGTGGCCCTGGAGATCCCAGAAAAGTGGAGAGGGTAGCATCTACTCTGGTCACCACCTTAGGATTCTGACTGCTGTTGACAGGAGAGGAAATCTGTACCACAGCCCATGCAGGGATGCAGACATTCAGGTAGAAATATGCAGAGTGTTCAGACATAGTACAAGAACATGTATTTGAACCCACATTTTAGGGGAGAGTCTGGAAGCACTTTACATAAGAACTGTTGGGGGAGGAGTGGGAGCATCACATTGGCTCCAAAGGGCTGGAAAGCGGTGGATGGAAGGAGTCAGGATGTAAAACATCTCCTGCTCCAACAAGGGGCAGGGCCAACTTGCAGCAAGGGGACAGCCACCTGTCCCGTGACAGTGCTCCAGGAAATCCTGGGCTGCAACTGCATGCATGTTCTGTTGGGCCTAACGGTCACTTTAGTTGCTTCTGACACTAGGATTGTGTGATGATGAAAGAAAGTGCTCCCAGGAGCCAGAGAGGCTAAAGTTTCCAGCGTGGCTCTATGTGACCTTGAGCAGCTTACTTGACTCTGCTGAGCCTCAGTTCCCTCATCTTTAAAAGGGAAATGATAATTCCTACAAGTAAAGGTTGTGCTATGAGTGTTAAACAAGATAGTCACACGAAGCTGCTAACAATGCTTGCCTCATAGCAGGTATTTATCTCTCTAACGGATTCCTGAGGCCATTAGGCTCAAGATTGTTCTCCTCCAGGAAGTCTGCCATGATTAATCCCATCCCTTGCTGACTGATCTAGGTCTCTCTGCTAGGATTCACACACTCTCCTTGTTTGTGGTCTACACAAAAATGAGTCTACAGGCTACAGAGTGTATATATGTGTGTCCCAGTCTCAGAGGATGGAGGGACATGGTAGGTGCCACCTCCAACTTCTTTCCTCCCTCATCTGCCTCTACCTAGCCTCCTAGAGCCATCCCCAAGAGGGTTGTGGCCACTTTGCATCTGTACAAGAATTTAGACTGGGGGAAAACAACCAAGCGTGCGCATGCGCACATACATACAGACACAGCAGCACGTGGCAGGCTTTCTACCTCCTCCCAAGTCCTCCTGCTCCCTGCTGGCAGTCCCTGGGGGCCCTCAATGACAGTGACTTTCTCTGAGCAGTTTCAGCTTGGAGAGCATGTGGGCTGAGCCCTGGCTGCTCCGGCAGCAGCTTCACCTCTCACGGAGTAACTGACCCCACTTCTGTTCTGCTTCCTGTTGTGGCAGCCTTGGCAGGGAAGGGTCCCTGCCTCACAGGGCTGGGGAGGAGAGTGCAGAGCAGGAGTGAGGAGCGGGCATCCATCCTGCCCTGCCTTCAGCAGCCTCACTCTGCCCATCCCTCTTGGACTGGACACGCCCCTGGGCCTCTGTCCTCCAGGCAGCCCCCAAACCTCCCCAGGGAGCACAGGCCAGAGTCCAAGGGAGGAAGGCTGGGGTCCCTGCAGCCAGCTCCTGGTCTTGTGACCCTAGGCGAGTTAACCTCTCTGAACCTCAGAGCCTTCATCTGGGAAATAATGGGGTGGCGGGGCGGGAATAATAGCCGGTGTTTGAGCTAGTGTATGTGAAGATGTGCTGTGAGTCTCAGGGGACAAAACCAATGCAAGAGAGTGTGTTTAATTTTACACATTCCTATTAGTGAGAGGAAGCCCCTTGGGTTGTAGCATGCGCTGAATTTCATGATGGGCCGCCAGCGTGCTGTCCCCCAGTGTGGTCCCTGGGGCACATGTGTGCTGTGTGAGCATGCACGCGGTGGCGGTGGGGTGGGTGGCTACTGCCGAGCCGTACCAGTCTTCACATCAAAGCGGGAGGTCCTGGGACCATGTGGGTACCAGTTAGAGTTGAAACTGCCTTCACCAGGAGAGGTGAATGATGTCTTGAAAATAGACCAAGGCCGAGTGGGGAAGCAGAGGATATTCACCGTGGCTATGTTTGTGCTGGGCTGTGAAGAGGGTTTTCTATCCTTACTTCCTAAAATTTCATTGGATGAGAAGAGGTCAAAAGAAGCGTGAGTAGGAATGACTGTATCTGCTGGAGTTTTTTTGTGAGGCTCTGTGCGCATTTGAGTTGAGACCCGTGTGTCCTGACCGGCCATTCATGATCCTGTGTGTGTGAGGGCCAGGGGTGTCACTTCTTGGGGTGACACCAAGGTTCTGGGAGGCCGGAAACCTTAGAGGGTGCAGTTCTCAAAACAACCACCAGATGGCGCCCAGGTGCAGCCTAAGGGTTTAGCGCTGCGGGTCTGGGCCAGGCAGCGCTTTGTGTTCAGCCTCCATGCCTGCCCCCGCCCATGGGGTGGGGAGTGTGTGTGTGTGTGTGTGTGTGTGTGTGTCTATAACAGGGGCAGGAAGGGACCACCTGACTGCGGTCTGGGCACCTGTGCTTGTATACTGAATGGCTAGTCTGTGCACCCGGCATCTTCCTCCCTGCCATGACCACCAGGGCGCTGCCCACACTCCATGCCGTGTAAACCCTGGCTCCCCCGGAATATGTGTGCAGACAAGCTGGCGGCTGCATAGGTGTTAAGCAGACCCCATGCAGCCTCCCTGTCTCCAGATCCTCACCTTTCTTTCCTGCCAGGCTGGCCTTCACTGTGGTTTGTCCCTTCCTCCTTTACCCACACGGAGTATGTTCCCCTTGCCAAGAACCGCCTCCCTCCACCTCAACTCCTACCCCTCCTCCAGAGATTTCTGTCTAAGACCCCCTTCTCCAGGAAGCCCGTTAGATCTCCCCATCATCAACCGCTTGCCCTCTGCCCCTGACTTTGCTCTTCCTCTGACCACCCCCGGCCCAGGACTCTGTTGAGCCCACAATGTTTAGCAACTGCCTTGAGGCGGTTCATTCCTGAATCTCCCCAGACAAGCTGAGTCTTATAAGGGTGAGGTGGTGCTCAGCCTGGGCCCGGGTACCCAGAGGAAGTGTTAGGTACAAGCCAGGAACACATTCCCCTGACTTGCCTGCCTCACGGGGCCCCAGGGAGCCAGTGTCAAGGACAGACTTGGATGACACACTGCAAACAGCCCTTGGGACACAGGACTAGTGACTTCAGCTGTGGCTGAGCCCTGGTGTGCTGAAGGGCAGAGGCAAAAAAGTGGTAACAGGAGGTGGTTCCTGGGGGCTGTTTTTCAGACCCTAGCCGTCTGCTTTCTAGACAGGTTGGGAAAGGTGGCAGTATTCCTTCACTGCAGCAGGAGGAACTCCAGATAGACTCTGGAAAAACTCATCCTTGCTGCAACAAAGAGAAGCTCTGGTGTGAGGCATGAGTTCTCCCTGGAACTATTGGGGGCCATGCTGCCAGCTACATCTGCCCGGCTTTCCGTGCTTTCCGCCGTATCTGCTATGCATGCACTGACCCTGCATTATGCACTGGTGAAGGGTCTGCAGAGGCACGCAGCTGCTCATGAACCTGAAGACAGGAGCTGTCGCCGTCCGCTTAACAGATGAGGGGCACATGGCTGGAGGCGAGGACTCGCCCTGGCAGCCCAGCCTGACAGCGGCCCAGCCTGACAGCGGCCTTGCCGCCTCCTGGATTTCATCCCCCAGCGTTGCATGCAGGAGTCCTTCGCCTGTTTTGAAGCCTCGGAGAGGAGTGTGCCCTCCCCAACCCCGTCAGTGCCTGTAACCCCAAATTCCACCTGCTGGAACCCTCTTCCTGTTTGCCCAGATTCTGCACAAGCCCACATGTGCAGGATGTAAGATGTGGTGAGGAGGGGAGAATCGAAGCAAGGGGGAGGAGAGGGGCTGTGGTGTGTGAGCCCCTTGGGAGACCTTGGGTGGTTCATCTCTGGAGGAGGGGCTGGGGACTCAGGACCTCGGGGATGGTGGAGCTCCTCTAAGGATCTGGTCCAGGCCTGCCCCCCAGCAGGGGCTGCTCCCCACCACCCCTTCCCTAAAAGGGAACTGCAAGAAAGCCAGGAGTTGCCTTTCTCTTATTTTCGTTGTCCTGTAAGGGACCCTCATTAGGAGATAAGGTGAGGGAGCAGGAGAGAGATGAATGGAGAGGGATGGGACAGAGAAAGGGGTGGGGAGTGAGGCAGAGATGCCAGGGGGCCAAGCGCAGAGCAAAGGGTCAGGCCTGAGAGGAGGGTGTGACCTGGAGCCTCAGTCTGAGCTGGTGGGGGGAGCGGTTAGGTGGGCCCCGTGGGCTCCCCCGGGGGGTGGCTGCAGCAGCCAGCACGTGGACGGTGGGTGCTTCACAGATGTTGGAATTAAACAAGCACTTTGGTTAGGGGATGGGGCAGGCTTTTTGCTCCGTGGAGCAGTGCCTGGGGAATCCCTCGGAGGACCCCTTGGGGAGTAGCTGGCTTCCTGGGAAGCGGAAGGGAGGAAACTGCAGGGTGGGACCCCCTGTAGGCGCCTGCCTTTGGGGCAGGGCTCAGGCAGGCGTCCTGCTGCTCCGGGCTGAAGGGGAAGTAGAAAGAGGCCCCCAGGAGGCTGGGGGTCCTGAGATCGAAATGCAGGAGCCCCTCCTCCAGGCTAAGGTCTGCCCTGCCCCCTCCCCCTCCCTCGGGGGCCTTTTTAACCCCTGGGGACTCACGCTTATTGCGTGCAGCCGGCCCACCCACCCTGCTTGGCCTCTCTGCCGAAGGCAGACCCTAGCCCTCCCAGCGTGCGCCTGGCCCGCTGCACCCACAGGAGTTCTGTCCCAGTTCCTGGAATGGCAGCTGGGCAGGTTACACACATTTAATTGCTAATAATTAAAAAACTGATTACTCCAAATGGTGCCTTCCTGGGGCGAGTCATGCTGGGCCGGTCCTCCTGGCCCACCGTGGAGCCATCCCTGGGGCGTGGGGCAGGGATGCCCCACAGTCACCTCCTATGTGTGGCAGGGGAAGGAGGGGCTCCTCCCTGGTCCAGAACCACGCCCACCTCTTCCGCCTGGCCTAATATCACACCATTAGAGCATCACCTATTGAATGAGTTACAAGTCCCTTTCTCCAAGTCCTCTTCTGAGCATATATGAGGGAGGAGACGCACTCAGAATACAAGAAGTCAGAAGGAAGGCTCCTTCAGGGGGAGGCCCAGGGAAGACAGGGCTTGGGGCCCCTAAGGAGGAGGCAGGAGATGAACTCAGAGTGGGAAATGGGTGTGACAGAGTTGCCAGTTTCATAACTGGCATCCTGGAACTAATTTCCTTTAGTCATCCTGTAACTGAGGTTCAGTGAGTACCTGGGTACAAGGCACGGATGGCCCTGCCCTGATGGACCACCCAGCCCAGGGCAGGGGACAGACATTACATACATAAGCATAGGGGCAGGATAGAGAAAAATGTTGGGGGTGCCCAGTTTAGAAAGGGCAATTGGAGAAGTCATCTCTGTGGTGACACTGAGGGTGAGCACAAGGAACCAGTGAGGGGGTGGGGGAAGGTGGAGAGAGCTCTTGGGGCAATGGGAGCTGCTTGTGCAAAGGTCCTGGGGTGGGCACAAGGAGGCACTGGATGGAGGGGGCAGGAATGAGGAGCTTCCAGAAGGCTGTGGCTGGGCTGGGGAAATCAGCAGGCCCCCAGGATGCCATCTCAGGGAGTCCTCATTCTAGCAGCTCTGGGGAGTCCTTGATGGGGAGTCCTTGATGGGTGTGAAGGAGGTGGGTGTCTGACCTGCACTATGGAGGGTGCAGCGGAGGGAAGGAGGGAGGGGATGGGGGGGATGGGAGTGGTGAGGGGTGAGAGGTGACCTGGAGATGGGCCTCTAGGACCTGCCAATGGTGGGCTTACTGCCTGGGGAAGCAGTTTCCAAACGTAGCAAGAGCCTTTGGGGGAGGCCCCGGGGGGCTCACCTGCCTGATGGTGGGGTCTGCAGAGAGACCTGCAGGCTCTGAGACATCACTGGGAAGAGAACGGGGAGCCCAGAGCACTAGGGAGTGCCCCGGGAGTCTCCAAAGTTTCCCTGTCACCCCACCCTCCCTAGCCAAGTGGGTTGGTGACAGCAGCCACGAAGGGCAGCTTTACCGGTGGCATCACATGAAGATGCTGACGCACTGCTGAGCTCATCAGTCAGGAGACCGTGATGCCAGTTATTCACTTATTAATAAGTTTCCTGGAGCCTCCCCGGCCTGCGCCAGCCTCTCTGGGCCTGAGTGTCTGCTTTTATCCTGGAAAGTGCCTGGGCAGGTCCCCCTCCCACACTGAGCAGGTGCACACCCTCTGCTGGAGGTTCCTCCCTGGTCCTGCCCCTACCTCACTCTAACCTGAGCACCAGTCTGGGGGCATCAGAGCTACCTCTACACCTGCCTACAGATGTCCTACACCTGCCCTGTGCCTGCCGTGCTCCTGTCCTACACCTGCCCACAGCTGCCCACATCTGCCCACACCTGCCCACAGCTGCCCTAAACCTGCCCACACTTGTCCAATACCTGCCCTGCACCTGCCCTGCACCTGCCCTGTATCTGCCCACACCTGCCTTACACCTGCCTGCCTCTACCAGGCATCCCCGGCCCCACTGGGAGAAGAGTTTCAACAGGAAGTATGAGGAGCCATGTAGACCCGATGCTCCTAAGGATTTGGGGTGTGAGGGTGCACAGAGTTCGACTCCAGAATGGGGTGGGGAGTTCAGGGTGGAGAAGCCATTGGGTTCTGGGAGCAGGTGGGAGGTCTTCCTGGAGGAGGAGGAGGTCAAAGAGCAGAATTTGGCCCCCCTGGGCTCACCTGCTGCAGCCTGGCCTGCAGGGGCAGGAGTTGGTTCAGGAGCCTCAGATTAGGGCTCAGTCCAAGGAGGGGCCTCCCTGAGGGCTCCCTTTGTCCCTCCTCCCAGCTGATTCTAATGCTCCAGCTCAAACAGGGTCCAGTCAGGTGTGGGGAGGGGGTGCCTGAGATCGGCCCTGGTGCTTCTCCCCAAGCCTGGCCTCCAGGCCTGCACATCCCTGCCCGTTTGCCTGGTTCCTGGACCCCCAGTTCCTCTGCCTTTTGCTCGGGCTGTTTTCTCTTGATTCCCTTTTCTCTCCTTCTCTGAACAGCTTGGCGGAAAGAGCACAGAAATCAGTTGCCGTTTGAGCTCTCTTAGCCTCAGTTTCCTCCTCTGCTAAGCAGGGTCACACGTCCTTCTCCTGGGTGCCGTGAAACTCAGATGAGACATTCACACATGCACGTGCCCTGAAAATCATCCAGAGTTGTCATCCCTCCCACTAGGGTGTGTCTCCCTGTCCATCCCACAGCACAGTGGGGGCTCTGGGCCTGGGGGTTCTAGAACCCTCCCCCAGGCTCCCCATCACACAGGCCTTGGGGTCCAGAGGGCCCGGGCTGGATCTCCCTCCCCTTTTCCACCTGCCTGGATTTGCAGCTCAGGGGACAGGATAGAGGCGCTGGAAAGTCTGGGGCAAAACGCCTTTGTGGATTCATTCGCTCAGCATCCAAGACAATCCAGGATCGTCCTCATCTCCCTCCTTCATTCCCTTCTTACCGCTCCCTCCTTTCCTTCTCTTCTTCAGGGAAGCCTTATTATCTGGCCTACTGAGGTGAGGCACCGCCCCGTCCTGTCCTTCTGCTCCTGGAAGACCGGAGGGCAGCCACTCAGGACCGGCCCGGGGCAGGGAAGTGATGGGAGCCGGGGTCTGGAGGGGGGAGGAGTCGGGCAGGGTGGGGAGAGGCTGCTGCCTGATGAACCCCCCGAAGGTCACCCCTGAGGTGGATGAGCAAGGAAATAACAAGGTGTGAAATAACAAGGCAGGGCCCTGGGGGAAAAGACCCGTGCCCGGGCTGGGTGACAAGCAGGAGGAAAAGGCCGGACATGGACGAAGGGTACCACAGTTCGTGGAAACCACATCAGAAAACGCCGAGACTAGGGGCATCTGCTGTTCCACTTCCTAAAATGACCCCTGCCCTCCCCCTCGACCCTGAATCAAGGACGAGGACAGTCCTGTTCCTCCCCTGGAGGGTCTAACAGGAGCAGGACGGGGGTGGTGGAGGAACTAGGAGGGCTCCAGGTCCAGGTCAGGGAGCCAGGTGGCCTGTCCGGGTGCAGATGTTGCCGCCAAGGAAGCTGGGCCCTTTCCACACAATTTTATGGAAGAAAGATGCCGCTGGCAGAGGCCACAGGGCTTACAGGAGAGCAGGAGAGATTACAGTGGACCTAAGGAATGATTCCTTTTGTTTTTTATCTGAAAGGCAATAGAAAGATATACCCATTCACTCCACGAGCACAGATGGAGCATGAATGATGCAGGCAGAGGCGCTGAGGCCATGGGACCACGAAACAGCAAGTGATGTAGGACCTGCTCTGAGGCGGCCGGAGCAGCTGACTCCTGAGGACAGACAGGAGCTTGCCCGGAGCAGGAGCTGAGAAGGGCATTTGGGCAGAGGGAGGGTAGGTGCAAAGGCTCGGAGACAGAAAACTGTGGGTGGAGGGAGGCAGGGCTGCAGGGAGGAGGAAGGGAGGTGCTGCCCAGATGTTCACTGTTCGCCGGAGAGAAGAGAGGAGGTGGAGGTGGTTGGGGAGAAGGAAGATGGGACCAGATTGAGGCAGGCCCTGAGGGTCAAGGCCAGGGGAGGGGACTGGTCACTGTGACTGGATTTTTTTTTTTTTTAACTGAGGTACTGGGGGTTGAACCCAGGACCTCGTGCATGCTAAGCACATGCTCCACCACTGAGCTACACCCTCCCCGCTATTTGTAAGGCCACTCTGGCAGAGGTCTTGAAGTCAGGCGGTGGCAGTGGGATGTAGGGGAGGGGCAACCAGAGACTGGGTCAGGAGCCAGACTTGAGAGATTTCAAGGTCCAGTTGGGTGGATAAGGGCCATTAGCAGCTGGGACCAGGCACATGACAGGGCAGAACCACGTTCCCACCATGACAAATGCCTGAGACCGTACTGTCCACATAATCGTGACCTTTCCAGAAGCTTCTCAACTCAACTTCTCAACTCCTGAAACTACTGTCTGTTTCAGGAACTTCCTGAAAATCCTGAACAGTAAACCCCTTGAATGTGCCTTCTTGGGCAAACCTGCTCACCTGTGAGTGGCTGTTCCCTCATCCTCACCTGCTCAAAACCCTCACCTGGCTGTGTCCATCAGTTCCAAACCATCATACCATGGGCTCCTGCAAGGACTGGCTCCTTGACTCAACTTTGGCCAAGCACCTCTACGCCCACTAGGCTTGGTATTGTCCTTGAGGGGTCTCCTCACCCAGTTTTAGCGAGAATCCTGCCAAGTCCATTTAGAGAGAAACACCCTGGCCTGCCTTCATCTAGAGTCCTGTCAAGTCAGAATCCCCTCACCCCGATGTCTCCTCTTCGGAATTTTCCATCTGCTGTGCCGGTCCCCCCACTCTGCTCCTTGGCTTTAAAGACCCCACTTGCCCATGTTGTATTTAGAACTGAGTCCGGTTCTATACTGAGGTCTCTTGTCTCCTATCGCAACCATCCTTGAATAAAATCTGTTTTTACTGCTTTGACCACTGTCCAGCTCTGATTTTATTTTGACAAGCCCCTCCAATCCCAATCAGGTCCCCACATTGCACAACCCACCTTCAACCAGACCCCCAACCCTCTAAATACCTTCCCCCTCTGAGACAGCACTAAGACCGCCAAGATGGTGGGCAGTGGACTTGGCTTTGCTTGATCAGTGGGTTAATCTGCTGGTCTTTTCAGGGAGACAGGCTGAAATCAGTTGGTTTTTCAAGGATTCTTTGATACCTCTGGAAGTATCAAAGTATTAAAGTAGGAGTCTAGAAAATTTGAAATGTCTGGTTCTGAGTTTGGTAACTTTTCTCATCCAAGACCCTAAGATTTTGAGATCCCCATTCCCAGGGTTCAGGCTGTGTCTGACTTGAGTTCTGAGGGCCACCCAGGGGAAGGAGGATGGGTTAGGATTCTACCCCAGCAGGGCTGCAGGCCTGGTCTTTGATCACCTCCTCCAGGAAGCCCCGCACCAGAGGGCTTCTCCAATACTTGCCTTCAAGGTGACCGGAGTCTTGCTGTCGGTCACATCTTACCCATTATCCCCCCTTATTCTTTCAAGGCTTTATTTTTGGCCAGGTAATTAGCAAAGCTCTTCTCATTAATATTATCTTTAAAAAAGAAAAGGTGCTGGTGGGGAAGGGAGAGGGTTGAGGGGGAGGGGCTTGCACATGCCAGTAATTGTCTTGACAGCCGGAGATCCTGGTGCAATGAAAGTCTACTTTAAGTGGCCCAATTAGCATAAGAAACGGCTCGCCAAAAGTTCTGAAGGCATCGTGTTGATTAATGCAATTTATCTTGCAAACCAGCGGCAGACAGCTGAATCGCTGCTAATGATTATTATATACATTTATACACATTATGTACATGCGGCCTCCTCTCCAAGGAAAGGGCGCCTCTCCCCTCTCCGCCCGCCTGTGCCCTCGGCCCAGTAAATCCCCACACGGCTCTACCTGCCCTTAACCTCCTGCCCCAGGTCTCCAGTGGGTCACCTGGGCCCTCAGCTGCAATTGACTGGTTGCCAAAGTGCGTGGCCTGTGATGGAAGGGGTTGGTTTTACCTTGGGGTTGAGCCGGTCTCTAGAAAAAGCGCTTGCAAGAAAAATCTTAAAAAAAAAAAAAAAAAAAAAAAGAAAGAAAACTCTCCAGGGCTCAGGTGAAGCTCCCGGCAGCCACAGGAGTGGCCAGCAGATGCAGTCAGCACAGAGAAGGCTGGACGCACAGCAAGGTTCTAAATGCTCAGCTGATGGCGATGGCGGAGTTTGCACAAGGGTTGTGTGTTACGGGATGCTGGCGGAATCCGCCTCCCTTCTTTCAAAGGTCAAGCTGTGACCTGTTTCCTGAGCTCTACACCAGAGTCCTGGTGGCCTCAAAGGCAAAGGCCAGGCCAGGCCAGGCCAGGTGCTCTGTCTGGGCAAGGCCAAGGCAAGAACCCCAAGGCGAGCCACCAGACAGAGTGACCATGCCCGCTGCCAGTTGTGAGCCTGCATCTGGTTCCAGGGTTGTCCTCAGAGCTTACACACGCCACTCCATCCATCCTCCACGTCCCCTCTTCCCCATTCCACAGGAAAGAAAGGGATCTGGTGTGGAGCCCCGGCAGCCTGAGCCCAGAGCTGCTGCACCTTTAAGTGGCCATCCTCAACAGCCAAATTCAGGTGGGAATCTGGGAGCTGGACCCGAGGTGGGGGAGAACACAGTTGTGTCTGTGAGCGTGTCCCTGGTATCGATGTCTACGGGCCTGTGAGCATGTACACACAGGTGAGTGTGTTTGAGAGCATGAATCCCCACGTGATGGTCTGATTGTCTCCAGGAATGCATGTCATGTGTCTGAGGGTGTATTTGTGCGTATGTGTGTAACAGTGTGACTGTTCTGGGAAGGTGCGTGTAAGTGTGTGCCGTAACATGACGAGTTATACATTTTAAACTGAGAACACAGGACTGAAGGACAGAGACAGAGTGCTGTGATCAGAGTGAGAAGCGTCAGTCCAGGCAGGCTCCCTGGGGGAGGTGGTTTCTGAGTCCTGCACTCACCCCCGCTGTCCCCCTTCCCTCTCCTGTAGGACCAAGAAGGAGCCAAAGGCCAGCCGCCCTGGGCCCTTGTACCACTGCCCCTTGGGGCTGAATCTACCAGGAGCCAGGACTCAGCAGAGCCTAAAGGCCCCTGCACGGAGGGCACAGGGTAGGGCTTCTGAATGCCTGCAGCCTCCATCCTGGGCCTTGGCCACAGCCTCTGTCTCCGTCAGTCACAGGCACCTGGCCCAGCGCAGGGCCTGGTCCCGGGACCTCTCTGGAAGCATGGCCATGGATGTGCTGAGATGGCTTACTTTCTGCTTCCGGTGGCATCCCTGTGGCCCAGGAGAACACCCCCACCTTCTCATCTTCTATCAAGGAGCGTGGACCTACGGGCCAAACCACTGTGGGGCCATCCTGATCACTCTGCTCAGTTTTTGTTTTTAATGGGAAAATATAGTGTGACACTCATCCACTTTAAAAATGAAAAACAGGAAACATAAAACTTGATTTAATAAAGACACCCAATAATAAAATATTCTTCTGTTCTGTGTTATGGTAATTGAAAGGAGAGTGACAAAAGGGTAGGGAGGTGGCAAAGAGAAGGGGGGTGTGGAGCGGGGCCGGAGGGAGGCTCAAACAGAGAAGCACGCGGAAGGAGGTGCCGGGAGCACGAGGTGCAGAGAGAAAAGGGAGCGGTGGAGACAGCCCGGACCCCAGGCACACGGGAGACCCTGGTGTCTGGAGGGACCCCCACCACTGAGGGTCGCTGAGGCCCCCGCAGGGGCTGCACATTTCCTCCCTGTTCTGCCTGAATCCTCTTAGTGGCCCTGAGAGGCATTCTGCTAGAAGAGAAGCATGGAGGCAACTCGGCTCCAGCTCAGCCACGTTCTGATCTTGGTCTCACTGACCCTGACCCAGACTGCTCCACCGGCCGGCGGCCCAGCTCCTGCCAGGCACCTGGCTCCGGCCCTGCGCGGCATCCACGCCGCACCTCTGCCCTGCGCCCTGCCACACAGCTCACCCGGTGACCACGGCAGCCTCCTCGAGGCCCCTCCTGCCCCTTCTCTCCCCCTCTTGCCAGCCTGCACGCTGCTTCTCCCGCAGGACCCCAGCCACAGAGGCCCCCAGCCCCTCTCTCACCCATTCTCCCACCCACCCTTGTCTCACTGGGTCACACCATGTGCTTTTGTGGCCCAATGTCCTTTGGGCCTGAAATGCCTGCAGGGACCACAGAAGTTTGTTCAAGACCTGGTGGGAGCCTTAGAGGCGGGTATGGGGTGTTGGAGGAGCTGAGGCCTGAGCTTGGGGCAGGTGAAGGTCAAGGGCAGCCAAGTGAGGGATCAGCAAGGGAGGAGGGCGAGAGTGCGGGCTACATGGCTGGGGCGTGGGGGATGCTAGCAGGGAGGCAGGCCCTCAGAGCTATCTTTGTGCTCTCCTGAGCCCAGGTGTGCTTTACAGCCAGCTGCGAATCTGGCTGGACTCGGGCCCGGCGGCACTGCGCAGGCGCAACGTGGCGGTGGGCTGCAGGCCCTCCCTCCAGGGCTGATCGATGCGTTTGCAGGCCCGGTGGACCACAGGCTCCAGCAGGGCACACCGTGTGCCTGACTTGGTCCCTGTGGCCAGACACATAGTAGGAGCTCCATAAAGACCTGAGTAAGTGAAGGGATGGTGAGCCTCAAAGAGAAAGGTAAAGGCCGGGTACCCTGGGAACCTTGGCCGCTTGGGAGCCTGGGAAGGGCTGGTCAGTGACCATCTCTGGGCCTGGAGCTGAGCAGCCCTGGGCCATCTGGACCCCAGTGCAGCTGTCAGTTGTTACCTTGTAGACTGGAGCTGCCTGCCACACTCGCTCAGTTCTGCCCAAAGCCCCTTCTCCATCTCCAGCCGCTGCCACCTGGGACCCTTACCATCTGACCCAGGGATGGAGCCTCAGGGGTCACCAGAGAGCCAGGGGCTCCAGGCTAATGCCATGTCATCACTGCTGGGCCAGGGACCTCACCCCAGCACAGGTGACACCAGCCACACCGTAAGCAGCTTGCACTGAGCAAAGTCTGCAACTTCTTTCCCTGGTGTCCTTGTGGCAGGGAACCCCTATGTAGTCTCGTTAGTAACACTGTGAGTGAGAGCTTACTGTGTACCAAGCCCCATTCAAGAGTGGGACTACTGGTGTTCTTCCCATTGGACAGATGGGGACACTGAGGCTCACACAGGTGAAATCACTTGCCCAAAGATAGGCCCCTTGTCGGGGTGGAAGCTGCAGCCCAGCTCTAGCCTGTGCTCCTAATGGCCACAATGTCCTTCTGGAGGAAGGAAGGGTCCCTGCTGGCTTGGCATCTGGGTTCTGGCCAGGCACCTGCAGATCTGTGGCTAAGTTCTGGGCGGGGTAGGGTGGGCACCAGCGGGAGGGCGTGGGAACTGTCTGGGCTTTGCAGCCAGAGGGGCCTGGAGTTGAATCTCAGCTCCGATCCATGGAGCTGCATGACTGTGAGAAAGCTGTGGACCCTGCTTGGCCTCCATGGGGTCATCGCAGGGGAGAATATCATCGCCGTCCTCGCGGCGGGGTGAGAGTCCATGAGGCCATATTCTGTAGAACAGGGCCTGACGCGGGCGTGGCCCATCACTGGGGCTCATTCACGTCCAGCTGCAATTAGCAGCCCCACAGGGCCCCCAGCAATGCTGGGCACAAATGAGGCCTTGAAAAATTTGGCAAGAGAAGGACGTTCACATAGGACAAGTAGCTGTATTTGTACAGGTGCCTTTGCATTTCCACGAGGGTGTTGACCTTCAGTGTGGGACTGTTGCCTTGGCCCTGGCTCAGCAGACTGTCCTACCCGGAGGGCAGAGTTCAACCAAGAACCCGCCTTGGAAGCGGAGGATGGTGGTGGGGGGTTGGTTAAAGGATGCGCCAGACCGGAAATGAGTAAATGGGGTTTCAGGAACTCGACCCCTTCACCCCAGTGCAGCTGCCCGAGCTCCATGGACTGGCGAGCGCTGCCAGAAAGGCAGGCCACCTATTAGCGGAGTTATTTAGACTCTTGTGTTAATGACTTCCGAGGCCGCACTCCTTCTGGATGTGCACATCGAGCCTGGGAGCTGGCAAAATTAGCCTGCTTGGCTTACAGTCACTCCCCTGCTTGGCTTGGTGGTGAGACCCGGAATGAAGGCTTGGCCCCACCCGCAGGTAGACCCCAGTGCGGTGAGGGGGGAGGCGGGCGTGCCCTGTGGCTCCCCTCCATGCTCTATTCCAGCCTTTTTTCCTCCTGAGGGGTCACTCCTACTCATCAAGGACATTTTAAGTGGCTTTTAAAGACTTTGCTCAGGTCTGGACGTTAAGGCTTCCCTTGGAGATGCCCAGCGGCTTCCCTTGGAGATGCCCAGCCAGGGAGCAACCTGGCCCATTAGAGCTGTGTCAGTGGCAGGCCCTGCCCGGGAGGGTGAGGAGGAGGCTGAGGGAGGGAGGGAGGGGAGGATTCCTTCCCTTTGCCTCAGAGACACCCACTGGGGAAGGAGAGCCGAGGGGAGGCCAAGGGGCGCTTCAGAGGAAGACGGCGCGCACCCTGGCGTCCGGGGCTGCCGAGGCCAGGCTAGGCCGTGATGCTGCGGGCCCTGAGGTCAGACTCCCACCAGGACTCTTGATCTGACAAAGGACAGCAGAGCTTGCGTGTCAGGTGGCTGATGGGCAGCGTCCCTTAGTCCTGAAAGGAGCAAAGAGCTCCAGGCAGAGCTGGGCCACAAGGCTCCGAGGTGGGACAGAGGTCTGGCCACACCCTTTCTGGCCGTCCTCGCCACCTTGACCCCCAGGAGCAGAAAAGCTCTCCCTTTTGGAGTCCTCTGAGCAGGCCCCTCCAGCCAGATGCCCAGCTCTAGGCTCCAGCTTCAAGGCTTGTTTGTTCCAGCCCTGCGGCTGCTCCTCCTCCTCGCACCAAATGGCATTTAAATGTTAATCAAGTCAGGGTTGCCGCTCCTCCACTCTCGGCAGGGCAGCCTAGGTCAAGGCCACGCCTGCAGCCCCACCTGAGCTGGGATGGGCAATCCGCAGGTCCCTTCGCTCAGGGCCTGGGGCTGGCTGGACTGCGGGCTGTTAGGAAGGGGCGCGGCCGGGGATGGGTGCGGTCGGGGAGCACATGCAGACTGCCCTGCAGGGCACCCTGCTGCCGGGACCCAGGGAGGACCACAGGGCTCCCACAGCCTGGAGTGAACCTACCCTGGGCTTATCTGAGGGTCCCACGGCTCCCTGAGAGCCCCTTGGACCCCGCTCTCCTGGTCCATCGGCCCTCCCTGTGTTCTGTGAACCTCCCTCCTGGTTGTTCTGTGCCTCCCGCAGTCTTTCCCCTTGTCCATCAGCTGCTCCCTCTCTGTCTGCCTGCCTCCCCGGACCCTCCTCCTGTCTCATTCTGACAAATTCCTGTGTGTTTGCACACGCTGGCTCAGGGTTCAGGAGTGGTTTGGGCAGCTTTCCCGTCTGGACGGAGGAGATGGCATTTGCTCACGGTCCCTCCGGAGATGGAGGGCTTGGCACACAGTAGGTCCTCTCTAGACTCCGCTGGATTCTTCCTCCATTCTCTCCTTGGATTCTCTCAGAAACCCTTATTCTTTCTCTTTGTCCATCTTAGGCACACCCTCACCGCCCACCCAGGGTGGAATCCCACCTCTCCAGGGCTGGAGGCCACAGGAGCAGAGACGCTCACTGGGAACGGGTGCCACTGGGCCTTCCAGGAGGGTCCTGGACCTGCGCTTGGGGGGGTGTGTGCGCGTGGGGAGGGGATGCAAGGCTGGGTGAGGTTGGCAGATGCTGAGCATTGCTTTTGCGCCTTGAAAAAGCCATTAGGAGCCTCATGACAAAAGAAGGGAACTTCCCACCCAGGCAATATTTCCATGTACAGAAATTTATCGCCTACCAGGACACGGACAAGAAAGAGGAAAGGAGGAAACATTGTTTTCCCCAGGTATCCAAAATCAACATAAAGAAAATAAGTTACAGGTAAAAAAAAAGAAAGAAAAGAAGTACAAACATTTTTCACACCATAGATTTTCTCAGGCCTTCTCTTACAGCCTTATAACTCTTACTTTAGGCAGAATCTTAACAGTATAGATAATCTTAGCACACAAGGGCTTGGAATCGGGACATTACGAGGGGCCGCATGTCTTACAAGAGAGTGACCCAGGAGAGGTGGAAACTGCCAGCCTCCAAGCACCTTAGAGGGAGGATGATGGAAAGGACAATAATATTTTGGTGTTGAAGGGGTGCGATCTGGATTATCTTTGGTTATTCAAAGAAAGTTCCTTACAGAGGCTTCTAGATAACAGTTTTAGGCCCTAAAGCTGTCTCTGGGAACATCCCCCGAGTGGCGCCCATCCCATCCCACTTCTATGCATCTCTGGCCCGCTTAGGGCCCCAGCCTCATGCTCAGATCTTCCTTATCTGTCTACATTGAGGACCGGCAGGGTGGGGACCACATCTGTCACTGTGTTTCCAGGAACATGTTGCATCTAAAACCCAGGCCCCTCTGGGTGAGGAGACTCTGAAAAAAAGGGGACAAAGGAGCAGCCTCTTTGCCCAGTGGAGGTCTTTGTTCTGTGAAATTCTTCATCCTTAGATTCCTTTAAGCGGCACGTCCCCAGGGGGTTTGTGATGCTCAGGTTTGCCATTTCCCCTCACACACAGCTCTGAGGACCCTGGTAGGGGTACACCCTCGGGCCCCTTGCAAGCCCGCTTCTCTCCTTCTGGGCTCCAGTCTCCCCTCCCTTCTGGGCTTTCTTTATAGCCAGTGTCGCCACACATGTATTGTTCTTGATTTTTTTCCTTTTTCCCAACCCAGGTCCTTTCCCTGGGGCAGGAGGAATGACAAGAATTCTCACTGTTCCCGGCAGCCACCCCAGGAACAGGCCCTGCTCCCGACCTGGGCTCCAGGACCCACCCTGAGTGTCAGACACTCAGTCCAGAGCCAGGGAGGAGGGCTGGGAACTCAGGGTCCTGAAACGGGAACTGGAGCTTCCAGCTGGGGGGCCACGGGCCTCCATCCAGAGGCTGCGATCAGTAACTCCCAGCCCACCAGGGTTTCTCTTGGGGTGCCCTTTCCCTCAGGGCCCATCCTCTGCAGCACACACTGTACCCCCGCCCCGAGTGTCTGCCCAGTCCACGGAGAAAACCTGATGCACTGTCATTTCCCTTTGGGCGAAAGCGCTTAGAGTTAGGAAGAGCAGTGGGCGGATCACAATGGAACCAGTTTCAAATGCTCTCATAAGGTGTTCCAGAGTAAAAGGTGGGTGATTTCTAAGCAGTTCAGACAAAACAGAAGGCAGGGCCTCTGCCCTCTGCAGACTGGGAGGCTGGGCCCTAGGGAGAGAGGCCGAAGAGGGTCAGACAACAGGTGGCCGAGGAGATGAGAGAGAAGCAAGGCCTGTGGGGACGGGGCAGTCACTCAGTCTCCAGGGCAGTGAGATTCCAGCTGGATCTTAGAGGAGGAGAGGACTGGGCAATGAGGGTGATGGGAAGTTCTCGAGGATGACTTATGGGGTAAGGTGGGAGAGAGCAGAGGACAGTCCTGCTGAAGCAAGGGGCAGGTGCTGGCAGAAGGGCCCTAAATAAAGAGAAAGAGCTAGAACAGCAATAGAGGCTCAACACTAAAGTCAATAGGGAGCCACAGTAGGCTCTTGAGCAGGGAAGCAGCCCAAGGAAGAGAGGAGGAGGGTGGGTGGAACCCTTCCTGACCACCCCTCTCCCACCCCATTGGGGGCATACAGGACAGGGTACATCAAAAACTCAGTCAACAGCAGGACACCAGATTAACTCTTGAAAAATGGCATTTCACTGGGACAACTGTGAAATCCCACTGAAGGTCCAGGCAGTCAACTGGGTGATCAGGGACGAGGGCTCCCTCTTGACAGTGGCCTGTGTGAACACAACAAGGGGCTTTCCATTGGAACTGAGAGGGAGGCAGGCATTAGCTTAGCCCAGGGAAGAACTTTCTAACCCTTAAAACTGTCTGACCCTGGAACAGAAAATTGAGAAGGCCGTGTGCTGCTGGTCGCGGGAAGTGTTTGAGAAGGAGAGGCCTCAGGTGGAGCAATAACCAGCATCCTGCTCTCTAGCTCTTGGCCCTGTGAGAGCCCTGCCAAGGAGGATGGTCTCTGTCCTCCCCAAACCACAGAACAGGGTGTGGGTGGGAACAGCCGTGGGGTGGCCCCCCAAACTGCTTACAGCGCAGGTACCACGTGGCCAGGCCTTTATCTTACCCTGGTTATTAAGCACATCCCCAGCGATGCCCAAGTCACGCCCAGATGTCAGCTCTGCTGTGTCCCCGGCCCTCTGCTAGCTCAAAACCACACACCAGTCTCACAGGACAGTCCCTGTCTCTTGTTTGCAAACAAAGAACTGAGGCTCAGAGGTGAGGAGCTCAGGTGGGAGTGGAGGTAGAGGGGGCCCACGCTCTTGTCCGGGACCCTGGCCTGGTCCTCTCCTGGCTCAGTGGGACCTGAAGCTCGGCTCCATGCAGATGGAGCCAGTAGAGGATGCATTGATATTCCCAATGGAAGACCGCGAGGCTGGGCCTGGAGAGGGTAATAGCGTCCTTGGGGTCCCAGATCATCTGGACTGGGGAATCTGAGACCCGCCCACCTGACATGATTCTGCTGTTCACACTATACCTATAGCTTCCCTGTCTGGGATGGATCTGGTGCCCCACTCCTCCAGCCCCACTTCTTCTGCTGGTTCCCATCTTCCCATTCCCCATCGGGCTTCTCTGGGTGGTGCCTACTGGTTTCCCCTTTAAGAGATATTTACTAAAAGCCCCAGGGGAAATGCTAAGCTCTGCAGGAACCAGAAGTAGGGAAGCTGGGATCCTGGCCCCTCAGAAGCCTTAAGCTGGCTTTAGAGATGAGATCTGGGGCAGGAAGCCTGGGAGCCTGTGGGGCCAGTGGCTGTGGAGGAGTGGGTGTCTCGGGGTGTTTGCAGGAGGAAGCGAGGAAGAGGGGGCTCGGGTAGTGGTGATGGGTGGCTTCCTGGAGGAGGTGTGGCCTGAGAGATGGAAAGGATGGGGCAGATGGACAGGAAGGAGGCAGCATAGTCATGGGGGTGGGAATGATGGGGGAGGGGCCTGATAGGAGACAAGCATGGGGAGGGGAGAGAGGCAGCTGCAGAGATTTGGGGGAGAGGCCTTTCAGCCTCTTAAGCTTCTTTTTTCCAGTCTTGGGGGGCTGCAGGGGGTTCCTGAGTTGGAACAAGGCTGGGAGGGAGGGAAAGGATCTTCTGGGGATGTCTTCCTTGTCCAGCAGGAGACACTTGGGACAAAAAGGACAGAGGCGCCACATCTGACTTTCTCGTAACGAGCTCTGGGGCTGGGTGCCCACCTGGTGCAAAGAGCCCAACTGTTTCCATCCTCCCTGCTCTAGGAACAGGGATGCAGAGGAAGGAAAAATGTAAATCAAATTGGGGAGGCTGTTTTTTTTTTTTTTTTTCCTTAAGAGAGAGAAAGAGAAGGAGAGCACAAGTGACATTTGGAGCCATAATACCTTAAAGTCAATATCATTACCTCTGATATTTACTGTCAGCTCCGTGGCGCCGGCGAAGTGGGAAAGTTCATCCATCTCGTCCTCCGCCAGCTGTGGCGTCGCCAAGAGCTTCTCCCCCCTCTCCTTTGTGCAATTCCAGTTAATTGTTTGGCTGTGTTAACAACACACCCCCGCCCCACTCCCAGCCAGCCTTCCAGCAGAGGCAGGGGTGGGTGGCCTTGGGGAGGAGGTGGGCCAGTGGCATGGGTGCTCGGGGCCCAGGTACATGGGCTGGGCGATGTGGGAGGGGTGCTGGCCCTGGGATTCTCAGGGCCAGGTTCCAGTGTCTCCTTAGGTCACTGGGGTCTTGGAGACTCCATCTGTGACCTGGGTGTAGTGACACTAGCTATGTCCCAGGATATAGATTTCATTCATTTATTCATCGATCCATTAGGTGAGAATGCACCCTTCCCCTTCCCCCCACCCCGTGTCCAATGCAGGTGAGCCCACCACGTGACCCCGTCTCCCAGCACAGCCTTCCTCTCCGCCTCCCTGCCACTGTCACTTCTCTTGACATCACACCCTCGTACTCATGCTCGCACAAATGTCTCTTTCAGCCTTGCTGCCTGTTTGGCCCTGGGGTCTTGATCCTTCCTGCAGCAGGGAGACAGCAGGCCTGGCTCCCCGGGGACGGGTGGGGAGGTCACTGTCTCCCCCGCCGCGGCTCCTGGCTGGCCTCTCCAGCCGCTGCCCATCCTGACTGCTGCAGTCTCGGACTGGCCCTCTTCCCAGGGGCCTGGTTTGATTTCAAATCCAATTTTCTGCCATAAAACTTCCTCTTCCTCTGCGTCGGCGGCCAGCCTCCATCACTTTCAGCCAGCAAAGTCATTTTTCCAGCCTGACCCCAGGGTCGGGGGCCACCGTGGTGTGGAGGGAGCAGGCAGCTGTGCCCCGACACTGCCCGCCCTCCCCAATGAGCGCATGAGCTCCGCCTGCCCGTCTGCTGTGTCCTTGGGCGGCAGCCCTGCGCACACACTGAGCCGCCCCGCACACCCGTGTAGCCTGTGTGTTGTGTGGTGCAGGTGGGGCATGCACGAGCAGGGCTGTGAGGACCTGGGTGAACCCCTGGGCACCCGTGTGGCGGGGCACGCGGGTCCCTGCAGCACAGAGGTCTGCACACTGGAACCCTGTGCAAATCTCAGCAGTATCTGACCCCGGGGGGCTGTGTGCTTGTTTGAGCAGCGCTAGGGAGAACGAGAGGCCTGCTGCGGTGAGGCTTATTTAGAGACACTTCCACTGGGAGATGCGAGCCAGCTGCCCTGCCCCCTCCAGTCCCTTTCCACTGCTGAGCCTCTGCCCTGGCCTGCAGCCCCTACCACGGGGCCCCAGACACCTGAAGGCGTGAACTTGTAACTCTCTTCCAGGACACTGTAGGGGATGAGGAACACCCAGGGGGCTGGGCTGGGTCCCAGAGTCCAGTGGGACCCAAACGCACACCCAGCCACTGCCCAAGGGCCATGCCTACCCCCGGATGCCTCCCGACCCTGATCGCATGGAGTGCTGGCTCTCTGGGCCTTCGGAAGGATCTATAAGTGGCCCTGGGAACTCCATGTGACTGCCGGCAACCTCTCCCCCTGACACCGTGAGTGTGTGTTTACCCCAGGTTTTCTCAAGTCTCAAGGTAGCGTCCCGACCACGCCCTCTCCTGGCTGGAGTTGCCCCTTCCTCTCTAGCCTCACCATCGCTGCCTTGGTGCCACTCCTTATTGCCCCACACCTATGCCTGATTCCACCCCTCAGCCGCTCAAAGACGTGCTATGGCTCCCCAGCGCCTCCAGCCTGGTGTCCAGGGTCCTCTGTGGTCTGGTTCCAGTGACTTTCCCAGAATCAGTGCTTCCTCTAACCCCACTCACACCTTCTGCTCCAGCCAGGCCAGGCCATGGACTTACACTCTCTGGGGACCCAGCCACTACAGACCACAGAATATTCTGAGAAGAGCTGCCCAGGGAAGGCACCAGTACACAGTGTACCTTGCACGAGATCGCTGCTCAGCTCCTCTGTGCCCTGGGGCCTTGGGCTGGGCAAACTGCAGGCGGCCTCAGCTCCCCTCTGCCCCTCCTCTGGGTGAGATTATGCAAAGCCTTGGCTCTCTCACCTCAAAGTCTCATCTGATCCCCTGGCTTGCCACAGTCATGTGTTCTTCCAAAGCAGAAGGCACCGACTGCCTGAAACTGGACACAGAAGGACAAAGAGAGCCAGCAAGCGAGACAGACCCCCAGACCCTAACTCCCAAAGCCTGCAGGCTGAGGGCCCATTAAAGTTCCCAGATTCCTGTCTGATAGGGGCCATCCTAGACAGCTCTGGGCATACAACTTTTTCATTCCTCCTTCTGCGGGACTGGCCGCCCCACTTTCCCGAGCCCAGACAGAAGCAGGAGAGGATGGCTGCGTCTCTCTGTCCGGGGTGGGGCTGTCTTCCCAGGGTTATATGTTAATGGGCTGTTCTGATGCTCCAAAGCAGGGGTGGAGTTTCCACTATTCCCATCAGCCTCATCCACCTTGATCTTGGGTGTTATTGGAACAATTACACTTACAAGGTGCATGTCAGGATGGAGGTACCCCTGGGGCTTCTCCACACCCAGGAGGAACTGCAGAACCCAGATGCACTTTGAAGGACCTTTGAGGCCACGTGGCCTCTCCATGTCCTGAGCATAAATCCCCACTAAATGATCCCCACTCTGAAGTGTCCAGTTCATCTACGTACAGTCACTTCACCACCACTGCAGCCACATGTCCCTAGTATGGCAACGAGAGTTAGCATGCGTTCAGGGTCTACCTGAAATCTGCCTTCCAGTAGTTTCCATAAGTGGTCCTGACTTCATCCTTTGGAGCCAACAGGAAATGAGCCTTTCCCCTGGAACCACCCTTGAATGACTGTTTCCCAGTTGGTTCTCCCTCCATCTAATGGTGTTGTCACGTGCTGTGCATGTAAGGTCCCCCATGCCCTACTCATGCCTCTGAGCACACTCAGTGTTTACCAGCCTCTCACGGGCCCCAGAACTGGTTCAACAGCGCAGAGCAGAGTGGGACCGACACTTCCTCCTTCCAGATACTGCACTTGCCTTACACGGTCTAAGGCACAGGCAGGGGCCGGGGCGGCCGCGTTAAACGGAGACTCCTTGAGTTGCCAAAGCTGCTGGGAGCTGCACCTTCTCCTCTCTGTGCGTCCTCAGTTAGAATGTCAGCCCCAAGCAAAAGGCCCTATTGAACGTCTCCCTATTGAACATCATCTCGTGGGAGCCAACCCATCACTTTCAGCTGCGGAGATAGTTTTGCATCTTTATTCTGTCATCGAACAGATGCACCTTTCCTCTCAGTTTTAAGCCACCTGGAAATACGGTCACGTCTGCAGCCAAGTCTTTGATAACAACGCGGTTCCGCCAGGACCAAGGCCAGAGGCAGCTGCTCCATCCTGGAGGCATCTCCCTCGGTGTCACCCTCCTAACTGCCACTATGTCCTAGGGACAGGCCTTCAGCCAATTCCAGACTGTTCTTCCTCAACTGCTCACAAGGTCCTCGGGAGAAAACTGGCTGAGGGCTGCCCAACTCAGACTGTCTGTGAAGGAAGGCTTTTTGGGCCGAACTAGGTAGCCCCAAGGTCCACCACTTCTTTCTCGAAGCTCTCACCTGCCACCTCTTCTAGAATCTTGCTGAAGGCTGGCATGTACTCACTGATTTGTTGCTTGAGGAACCACCCTTATCTTTGGTGGAAATCTGACTTACATTTGCCTCTCTTGACCTCACGGCATCATTCTCATTTGCCACGATTCCCCAGAGATCAGTCACCAAGAATTCAGTCAACAAACATTCACCACCCATGCCAGGAACAGACAGTATAAAGCTGAAAAATCCACGGTACCAGGCCTGGGGGCTACCAAGGTCCTGCGGTGTCCTGAGGGTCCAGATGACTGACCAGAAGCCTTGGGACCCTGGCCTCTGAGGACGTGCATGGCCCCTCCCAGGGTGAACTTTCTGTGGACATCTCATCCAACACCCCCTTTACTTGAGGTCTGTAGCCATGCCCGTCCTGATAGAAATATCTCTCCTTCCAAGCAGATCCTCACACTGAATGGCTAGAGATATCTCATGATTTGCATGCAAAAAAGCTCCCTGAACAGTGCCAGGAACCTAGTGTGGGTTTTCTTGGTGGGTTGTGGGATTGAGAGTCCAGGAGAGGAGAGGCCAGGTCTTGCTACCAGGACCTGGGATCTTGGAAGCTGGGAGGGGGCAGTGAAGTCCCTCTGCTACCCCCAGTGAGGGTGACCACTCACTGGCCCGGGATAGAATAAGAACAGAGCCAGGGAGGGTTGGGGGCAGTCCTCAGGCAGTGCCAGGCCCTGGGGAGTGGCATCGAAGGTGCCAGAGATATCCACTCGATGCAGGGGCTCAGACAGACCAGGCGTTGGGGCTAGAGAGGTCCCAGGACTGGCCTGGGGACAGGCACAGCTCAGACCCTAGGAAGCACACATTTCTTTCCTTTCTTTCTTTCCAATGTGCCTTTGGAGCTTGGTAAAAATAGCATAAATAATAGAGCCTTAGAAAGAGGAGTGTTCTCTCCGTGGGCAGCGTCCTGCTCGAGCAGGTGGTTGGGGCGGCTTGTTGAGGGCTGGAGTGCGGGATACACAGGAGCAGCCAGCGCCCCGGGTGTCAGGCTGCACTCGACACCCTTACACTCCCTGAACTGGGAAGCTCTAAGGTGCAGCACTGTCTCCTTACACCTCACAACAGGCCGAGAAGACGCAGGGAACAGATGATTCCACTTTATAGGCAGAGATGCCTAGGTGGCCGGAGAGACTGAAGCTGGGTTGGACCCCACCTGCTAAGTGCTGGCAGAGCCACGTGGATGGGGGCGGCTGAAGCCAGTACGCCCGCCCACCCACTGACCAGGGCCTGCAACAGCCCCGGGCCTGACCCAGGACGCTGAAGAGCCAGGTGGGGGAAATAAACACCCACGAGGCAGAGCATCTGGCTCCTGGAGGAACTTAGTTGGAACAAAGAATGTCATAGTAACGGTGATGGTTAGTGACCCATGATTAGCAGATCTGAGTATTTACTCACTTGATTTTCACTGCAGTCCTGTGAGAGTGGCACTTAGAATCACCGTTTTACAGATGAAGAAACTGAGGGACAGAGAGGCTTGGTAGCCTGCCCAAGGCTGCCTAGTCCCCGAGCCGGCTGTGTCCCAACACCTCCCTGCCTCTAAGGGGCCAGGGCACCAGGGGCAGGAGGCTGAAGTATCAGAATGGTAGGCAGCAGCGCACCGGAGGGGAGCTGGGCCGGCCGGCTGGGTGGGGCATCGTGCCAGCTGGGAGCAGAGGGTGGGGGCGTCCAGGCTGCTGGTGGACATGAGAGGCCCACGTGGACAGGTCCCTCCCGACGCCACAGCCTCAGGCAAGAGGCCCGTGGGTTCCCTAATGGCGGATGACTTACAGCTGCTGGGTTAAAGGCCTGCTTTAATTGAACAATAATACCGGGGAGGGATGCACCACGATACATCAGCTCTCGCCAAATGAAAAATTTGAGAGGAGAATGTGGGAGGTGAGCGATGGACCAGGAGTGTGCATTTTACCCAAATCTACAGCAATTTACATGCTAGAGAGACAGCTGTTCCCACTGCCAACCTGCAGAGCTCCCAGCCACAGCTCAGCCCACTGGTTCCCTGCTGGCTACCCCCCGACGCCCCCACCCTTAGCCCAGCCTCTCTCAGGCTCCACCAAACTAAATTTCTTTTCTTTCTTTTGTAAAATTATTGTTTTAAGTTCCCCAATGGCAGGATTTGATTTGATTTTTAAAATTCAAAAGTTGTGGTGAAACATATCAAATGTACCTCCTTAACCCATCTTAGCCCTCCCCTGAGGGAGGCCACCTCCTCTGGCCACCACGGGCTCCCTGCCCCCAGGTCTGAGTGCTGACCACGACAGGCTTGTGTGCAGAACTGGGGTCTCCCCCGTCTTGCCCTTGGGTTTACACGGAGGGGTGGGCGCTCGCCCACCAGGTGCTCCCAAAGTCTTGGGGGAGATGTTGTGAATCAGTCCTGATAAAAAGTCTCAGGAAAACCATCGTGTCCTCGCTTGCTTGATTTCTTCTCCTGCCCTAGGGTAACCCCACATGTGACGGAGGCACAGAGTAGAGGAGTGTTATCCCTGCCCAGTGCTGACCTAGAACTTCACCCCTGCCTCTTACTGACCTCGTCCTGACTCTCTGAGTCGTGGCCCCTCCTCTGTGGAAAGGAGATGGAGTGAGCTGGTGGCCCAGGGCCAGCCCAGCAAAACGATTCTGTGCGCGTGGGTGTGACTGTGATGTGGCCGGTCCAGCCTTGGACGTGTGATTTCAGGTCAAGTGCGTGCACAGGGCGGCTGTCACTCATCCATTAGCTGCAGCTGGCCGGGACGGGGGTGGGGGAACATGAGGGCCTGTGTGTGTGTGTGTGTGTGTGTGTGTGTGTATGTGTGACCTCCAAAACCTCCTTGCCGCAGAGTATAAATATTTATACAGATACCTGCCATAAATCTGCCTGCCTGGCAAACAAATGAATTGCAAACGTAACTTTGGGGGTTTTTACGAAAGCACTTGGCGGTGATGGGGTGGAAGAAAGAAGGAAGCATTAAGGTGATGAAGCTGGGGGCCCCTGGGCAGGCAGCTGGGTCCCTTCAGTGAGGGGTGGGGGATGCATGTTGCGAAGCACCTCCAGACTGGACTGTGGCACTGGCGTGGGATGGACATACAATCACTCAGCCAGAACCAGCCATCACTGACCGCCGGCCCTGCACAAAGAGCTTCTTTAATCCTTCACATCCCAGGGAGGCAGAGGAAACTGAGGCACAGAGAGGGCGGTGGCTTCCCCGGGTGGTGGAGCCAGGATGCCAACCCGACTGTGTGAGGCTGGACCTGGCTGCTACCAGCACCTGCTACGGCCGGCCCCGGCCTGGCTGGAGCTGGAGGCCAGACGGGGCTACGCAGTGTCGGCGCCAGAGCCAAGCTCCCCTGCTCTTTCACCCCCAAACATCTGCTTCCGATGACCCTCCTGGTCTCCCAGGTCGCCAGCCCCGCCCCCCTCCAGCCCCACCCCACGGGCTGGCGAAGGCCTCTTTAATTGGGTCCACAAGAACTTTATTACCTGGGAGCTAGTTCCTTTACTTTTCCTATAACAAATTATCCTAACGATGTGACCCGGGACCAGATGTTAATTGCAATGGAAAGTAATCAATTTCCTTTACTGAGCCCAGACTCCGGGGCAGGTTAGTCAGGAGCAGAGACGGGGATCTTAATGAGGGGGGCACCTGACGCGTCCAGCAGGCTTTGCAGCGCACCCATGGCTGCCTCACCTCCTCCTCTCCCCATCAGCCCTCACCTCTTCCCACAAGGGCAACCCCTCGTCCAGCCCTTTCCTAAAAAACTGGCAGCCTCCCACTGCTCCAGACCATGTCCCTCTCGGGGGCCACCTACCTCTCAGGAGCTTCTCTGGCTCCCTGACCTCATGGAATCAGCTCACCCCTCCTTCCTGTGTGATCTGCCCCAAGCCCCTTCCTCGGCTGGTTATCTTCCCAGCTGCATCTTCCCTGCAGCCCAGTCTGGGTCCCTCTGCAAATGCTGTCTCCCTCCCTCCTTTTGTTGTCTCCTGCATCTCCACCCCTCCTTTTGCTCTCTCCTGCATCTATGCCTTGCGCTGGTGTGTTCCTGCCTTCTCCCATCCCTCTGGCCAAAGCCCAGGCTTCCTCTGGCCATCAAGGCTTCCTAGGGTCCAGTACTGGGTGCTGGAGAATTCCAGGAAGGCCTCAGAAGACTTGACTGCAACAGAGCCCCTCTCCACTTCTCTCCGGCCACGATGCACCATCGCCGGGAACTTGGGGCTCTGGGCTGGAGAACAGGAGTCTTGGGGTCTGGCCTCGCCTTAGTTGAAAGTGGGCCAGGCCCCGGGAGCCCCTGCAAAGCGGCTGGCAGTGCTGACCTGGCTGACCTCCTGGGATGCAGGGAGAGGGCAGGCCCAGCCTTCCCCTGGCCTGGCGAGAGCTGGAGTCATAACCTAGAGCTCAGTTCATGTGGTGGACGTTGGACATTTGAAAGGAGAGCAGACAGTCCCTCCCTAACTCTTGGGTGCCCCTGGGGTTTTATACTGGGTATTTGCTTTCAGCTGAGTGTGCAGCAGGGAGGGTCAGGGCTGCAGGGAGAATGGACAAGAGGCTTCCTGAGAGGCAGAAAGGCAGAGGGTTCTAGGTGGGAGCAGCTGATCGGGGAGGGCAAGGGTCTGGTGTCCAGTGGGTCGGGTGGGCATGGGTAACGTTCCTCCAATGGCCCCTTGATGGACTGACTGAGGACAAGCTCCCAGCCACTCCAGGAGCCACCCACTCTGCATAAGGCCCTGAGGTCTACACAGCTCGAAGGACCACCTCCCTGGACTCCCACCCCAGCTGCACTGAGAACTACCTGAGGAAATTCAAGAAAATAAAAGGAAAAAAAAGAAAACAGAAAGACACCCATGCCAGGTGAATTCAGCCGAATCTGTCTGTGGGAGCCTGGCCTGGGTGCTTTTCCAGTTCCCTGGGTCCCCTGTGCTGGTATTGGACGCAGGATGGGGCGGGGTGGGTTCCGGCTGCAGGGTCACTTCCGATGGCCTTAGAAATGAGGGGGAGGCACCGAGAAAACAAAATGAAGGTACACAGCTGAGCTGATACCCCACATCGTGCGACTGGGCTGGCAGGAAAAGACAGGTGTGCTTACGGGGAAATGGTTCGAGTTATTCAAGCCAGATGCTTCTGGGGTCCGCGTGAGAGGCCGAAGCCCCGTCTGAGAGGACGCTGGGTTTGTCCGGCACTAGCGATGCCCCACCAGCCAGGAGCACAGGGGCGGGGGATTTGGAAGGACAGAAGGGGAGGACAGGCAGTGTGCAGGGACGGAGAGGGAGGCACGCTCGCCCGCCCCTCGCTTGGGTCACAGCGGCTCCGCATGGGTGGGGCGGCCGGACAGCAGCAGCAGGAGTCCAGGGAGGGAGGCCGGCCCTGGTTGGCCACGGGGGTGGCCGAGGGCACACTCCCCCAACGTCACAATTTCCCTGTCAGCCTCCAATTCTATTAAATAGGATAATGGATTTTAAAATGCCCCGAAAAGCAGAAAGTGCTCTAAGATGGGCAGCATTATTGTTACTAACAACCACATCCTTCTTGGAACCTCGGGAGGAATAAATCAGACAACACTTGCGATGAGAAAGTCCCTTGGAAGCATTCACTGCCGTGAAATAAACACACGTACGTTATAAACCCCAAATTAAAGGGGAATTACACATGGGGGTAAGACATGCTTTTATTTTGTAGGATCTTATGAAAACCCACAGACGCTGGGAGAGCAGATCTTTGAGGATGCAGTCGGGGGAGCCCAGGGCTGATGGGGAAGGAGCAGCTGGTGGGTGCACGGCCCCCACGTCAGCATGGAGTGCAACACGGGGGCCCAGGAAGCCCAGCCGTCTGGCCCGAGGCAGCCAGCACCTGAGCCCCCCGCTTCATGGCATAAATCCGTCCTTGGTGCTCTTCAAGGCTGATGCATCTCCTTCTCTAGAAAGTTCCCCGCTGTCCCCACGCTGACCAACCTCCCGCCCACTGCTGAGGGAGGGTGGCGGAAGTGGAGGGGCAGTGGCCATCCTGAAAGGGACTGCAGGTTATTTTTTCCTCTCTTACCTCATTAAGCTTTGCTTCCAATTACACGTTAATGGTGCTGGCCGCCTTTGCCTTTCGTAGGCTGGAGTTTACTGCAGTGTCTTTAAATTTAATCACCTCCATAATGGCCAGCTCTGGCATCACAAATAAGAGGCTATGGGAAAAAACCCAAAAGTCCAGTCTTTTGCTCCTGCATAGGCCAGCAAGATTTGGGCCCCTGATGAGGCCAGAGAAGTCCTCCAATGTCCCCTTGCCCCAGACAAATGCTAGGAAATTCTGAGAACTGTCTTCTAGGACCTCCCACGGACTCCCTCTGGTTCTTCATTGACAACTGCACCAAGAAGGATGGAGGTCAGACTCAGGGAAGGACTTTCTGTCTATGCTGGGACGTGAGCAGGGCTGGAAAGGCTTCTCCCGAGAGAGGGCTTGAGACCCCATGGCCCCTGCTGGCCCTCCCCTTGCTCTCCCCATGTGGTCTGCGTGGCACGTGGTGCTGGAGAGGCAGGTCTCCCAGTGAGGGAGGCTGAGCCTCCATTCTGCTCTGGGACTTCCACGCCTGGACCCACCCTTCCCCACAGAGGGTTGATGAGTCCCTGGGGTCTGTCGATTCAGGACCAGGCCTCGTGTCTGCATTTTCCACTGAGACATAGCCAGAATCTGACGTTCCTTTCAGCCTGGGGCTGTGGCCCCCACCCTCCTGCCCAGTCCTGTATTCGATCTGAACTCAAGGCTGAGTCTCTAGTGACAAAGTTGACTCTCCCTGAACTGTCACGATTTTGGAGATGCAGAGAGAAACTCCCCTGACCTCACCTCCTTCTCAGACCAGCTTCCCTCCCTCCTACGTCCTGTCAAACACCGCCCCCCACACCCACTTTCTCTGCCGCTCTCCCTCTGGGGAAACTTCTGCTTTCCCAGTGCCCTTGCGGTGTTGAGGTCTCCTCTCCGGGGTTAAAGGTCTGTGTGCAGCCTCCCTCTCTCCACGCTTCCCACCAAATAGATCCCCACAGTGTCCTTGCCCGACCACACCCATGTCCCCCTCTCTACCCTGCTACTCCTGACAATCTTCTGCAAGTAATCTACCCATCACCCCTCCTTCTGCCATCCAACCATCCACCCATCCATCCATCCATCCATCCATTCACACATCTATGCACCTATGCATCCACCATCCATCCAGCCATCTATCCATTCACTTCCATCTATCCACTTGACTATCCATTCATTCATCCATCCATCCAACCGTCCCTCTATCATCCATCCACCCACTCATCCACCCAACAGCAGTATGGAAGGCCTGCTTGGTGCTGGGCCCTGCACTGGTGCTGAGATAAGGTCCAGGAGGCCACACTGGAGCAAAGAATGTAGACAATCTATTAGGCAATTATGTCACAAAATCAGGCTTTCAAAAACAGCTCACCCTCTGCCTGGGCTCATCTCAAGCCCCCGGGCTCCAGACTCTAAGCTCTCGGAATGCTGAAGGCTGCCTCACACCATATGGGGACTCCAGAAGGCAGGTGGGGTCCCTTAGGTGGGAGCCTTGCAGGGGCCGGAGAGGAGGCATGGACCCCTCCATCACACAAGTGCTCCCTTAACGGGCGGTGGAGGAGAGTCTTGCCTCTGCTATTTGAACAGGACTCAGATGTTTTTTTTTTTTTTGACTGAGCTCAGAGGATGTCTTGTGGCTGATTTGCTGACCCCTAGCTGCCATCTGGATGAAGACTCAGATCCCTGTTGATCCCCAAGCCCTCCTTCCTACTTGACCCACTTCCTGCATCTACAAAGAATTCACAGCAAGATCCTGTCCTGTCCCGTCTCAGCCTGAGCTCTTTGTCACTCAGCACTGATTGAATATTTATTGATGGGCCCAGTGGGGGCAGGGAGGGGAAGGGGAGAGGCAACCCAGGGGCTGGTCAAGGAGGCCCCACAGGGGCTCCAAAACCTGGGCGCAGATGCTTCGGGTTTGGGAGGTGACTCAAAGGTAATGACTAGCACTGAAGGGCCACCCTTCACATTAAATCTTGTGGTCCTTAAAATGACCTGGTAAGGAAGTTCAAGCAAAAATAAAAACAGAGAACAGCCTGATAATGAGGAGAGGAGGACTGTTACTAACCCATTTTATAGATGGGAAAGCTGAGACACAGAGCTGGTATCAGCAGTCAAGCCCGTGCACTCTGGCTCTTGAAGACTTAATCACTCTTCTTCTCCTGGCAGAAGCGCTTGGAAGAGAATGGGAAATGCAGATCCAGGGAGGTTCAGGGTCTGCCCACACCCCTGCCCCAGCACACAACTGGTCCATTACTCAACCAGGCTCCATCTCCTGCCAGGCAACCATAGACTGGGGCTCCTCCCTCCCTCCCTCCCTCTTGTATCCTGGGCTTGGGAGAGGGCCCCCTGCTCCCAGAGGTCCTGTTTATTCCTTCCAACTGGGCAAAGGCTAGTGAACACTCTCTCTCTCTCACACACACACATACACACCCAACATGTGCACATCTGTGCACATGTAATGCCTTTTCCATCGGCAATGCAACTAGCAAGCAAGCTTTCTCATTCTTCAGAACACAGGAGAGCCAGGAAGTAGGTCATAAAGGCCCCTAAGGTTTATTAATCCCTCCATTGATTCGACAAATGTAAAATATTTATGGTTCATGTATTAAAACTCTTGTGCACTTTGCTCATGGAAAACCCACTCTAGGGCTATTAACTGCCAGTTTACAAACAGTGCTGATGAGCAGCTCCCGGCTCCCCTCCCCAGAAATGTGAGAGCCCTGATTCAGTCACTGCCATTTCCCATGCTGGGAACGAAGTCTGGCACACACGTAGTCCTGGAGAACTGAGTGACGTTTAGTGATTCTGGTTTCTGTCCCCAGAGCTGACAGGTCACTGATTTAATCAGAAGGGACACCACCCCTGGGAGAGACAAGAACCTTCAGAACATAGCAGTGGGCAGAGAACCACCTGTCCCCCTCTGGTACTCTTGACAACAGCAGCCCACAAAAGACAAACTCCAGTTGAGAAGAAAAGTTTAGGTGATGTTTTTATACTGAGTAAGAAAACAGGGCGCTGGAAAGTGCATTTCAGGAAGCCGTTCCCTCCAAGTGGTTAAAATGCAAGTTTCGAAGTTTTGATGCTCGGAGACGGTCCTCTGCCAGCTGAGAACTCTATTATATGGAATCCTTAATTTCCAGATGGTTCATGTATAATACACAAGTCTGTAATATACAGCCCCAGGATTTCTTCCTCCCATGCCAAATGCCATGTGACATCTGTAAACCCCTCCTTTCTTTTCAAAGCACGCCCACATCCGTTATCTCCTTTGATTCCCCCAGATGGTCCTGTGATGGGTGCGGGGAGGCAGGTAGTACCCTATTATCTTACAGAAGAGGAAACAGAGGCCCAGGTCTTGTATGAGGAAACGAGACCCACACAGAGACAGGGCTCCTGACTCGCACTCCAGTGCTGGTGCTGCCTCCTGGGCCCCTCTCCTTGCTGGTCAGGAAGGGGGGACCCTCAGGATCTCTGGAAAGAATGAATTCTCCCTCTGCCTCTCAGCCCATCATGCTTGACCTGTCTAGGGGTCCAGATGGTTCCTGTTTCTTCTGTAGACCTTCCAGATACCCCGGCCACACTGACAGCTCCCCTGCGGCTCCACACAGCCCCCCACCCCACGAACTTGTCCTGCCTCCTTCCCCTAACTGTGAGACCAGGTGGAGATGCTCCATGCTGGGTGCAGGGTTGGGGAGATGCGACCCTAAGAGAGATCCGTAGATAGGTAGATAGATTGATGGGATGAAGTTGTACAGACTGGGGGATGGGAAGGGGGCAAGTTTGGCTTCTCAAGTCTTGTTATCTCGCTTACGGGGGAGGGGGAGGGGAGACTCTCTGTCCTTCCTGAGCTGCTAAATGCTGTCACAAAAATATTTAATATGCAAATTCTAAGTGGCAATCTGGACCCAGTCGGGTTGTGCTAATTTGCACATTAATATCTGTCTCCAGGCCAGCCTCAGCTCTGGAGAGGGAGCTGGTGGGGCCTGGGAATAGGGACTGGGGAGGGACGGAGCAGGCGAGGCAGGCTGGAGGGGGCCTGGAGGGGCCTTGTGGCCCAACCTGACAGAGGTGGGTCTGTAGTGGAGGACCTGGGCTGCACCTCGGCTCAGCAAATTCAGTCCATGATCAAGGCAGGACCTGGATGCTGGCCTTTCACCCCTCTGGTGCCTGAAGTTCCCTGTGCCGCGTTGGAAGTCATGCAAGGAAAGGGCTGCTGAAGAAGCCTTGGCCCAGAGAGGGAGCTGGTGCTGACAACAGCAGAGTGAGGGTGGTGGGAGAAGTAAGTGGAGAGCATCACCGGACACTGGCCGGGCAGGGCTACCGCTGTCCCCCTCACAGTGACGAGCATCTTTTGGGTGGAGGAATGGCCAAGGAGCCCCTCCTGGCTTACTTGTTTCTTCCTGAACCGGGGCCCACCTTCCACACCTGGAGAGGTGGCCTCCTCTCTCTGCTTGTCCTGGAACTCCCCTGCCCTCTTCAGTGGACTTGTATCCCCCATTCTGTACTCATGAGTACAGAGCCATTCATCTCAGATTTGCCGGGTCAACCTCCATCCCAAACCTTCCCTCCCTCTGTCCCTGTAGATACAGTTGTATTTGTCAGACTGTGTGTCGGACTCTTATGTTAAGAAAATAATCATCATTTCTAATGGGTTCAGCAAGGGGGGTAGTGATGTCAAGAGAAAAGTGGGAGCTGGGTGCAGGGGCCTCCCCTTACCTTAGCTGGTCCGCACCCTCAGGACAGTAGCCATCTGACCTGATGTGCCCCTTGTCTTCCAGCTCCCCAGTCTGCAACCCCCCTCCTGCTATGTTCTGATTTGATTCCTTCTCCAAACTCAGCCTTGTGCAACAAACCTTCTCGACATTCTGTCCAGAGTGCTTTTCTGTCACCTGTTGCCACCAACCAATGTTTCTCTGATTGTTCCATGTGTGAAACTTGTTTCCCTAGTTACATGGTGAACTCTCTCCTCCATGGTACCTGGCAGGGATCAGGCATGTGGCCTGGATTCAACGCACACTTATCAGTTTTCCGAAGCATTTAGATCAGTTAACACCTTTCACCTTTGCTCAAGCCAAGTGTAAATGGCCAGGCCGTCACTTCCAGACACTATGCTTGTAGCACTCAAGTGTGGTATTTCTTGCTGCTTCACAGGTTTAGATTTAGGGATTCACTTACTTAACCCAAATAAACTAAACTTGCAATTCTGAAGGTGGCCACCAGGTGGTGATATGTGCCTTGGTATATATCTGCTTTGCGCATATTTTCTGGAGACCATGAATTAGTGTAATTTGTCTTTCTTACTTTTCCTCAAGTTTAATTTACCTGCTCTTACACTCCAAGCATATCCATCCCTATCCCCGAAAGGGTGTCTGTTGTGGTGGGACTGACAAATAGACAAAGAGGATGACAGTATCATGGGATGTGTGTTGAAATAAACCAAGTGCAGGATGAGAAGAAGTCAGAATGTGCAAAGGGATAGAGGCGATGACAGGGGAGGGATGAGAAGTGATGTGGCTGGTGGGAGAGTTTCCCGGAAGAAGAGTAGGAGCCGACGGGCTGGACCACTACCTCCTGGGCTAGACCATCAGCCTTGAATACCTTCCCTTCACCTGCAGGCAGCGTGGAGCACATCAAGAAAGTGGCGAGTGTTTTATGACTAGAGAAGCGGTTCTGGGGTAGAGTGGGTGAGAGCTGAGTGTGCCGGCCTCATTTGGGAGCTGAGCTGGAGCTGCAGGGTCCTGGGGAGAGATGGAGGAAGGCCGTGCAGAGATGCAGACAGGCAAGCCTGGGGAGGAGAGGGAGGACCGGACGGTCAAAGGAGGGACGGGTGAGGCAGAATCAGCATGGATAACTGAGCTGTCCTGATCTGGAGACCATGCAGATCTGGAGACATTAACCAAGAGAGAACACGTGCTTTCCCACTAATTATCCTTAGAAAAAGTCAAAATAGAACTTTTGATTGAATTAAATTAACTTGAACGTGGCGCCATTAAACAGGAGATTGGAAAGTCTTGCAAAACAAACCTATAAAGAAAAAACCACCTAGGTGCAATTCAGTCCCTTTCTCAATAATCTTTAACTGTTATGGTCCTAAATAGTTTCTCTTTTCCTAAATCGTTTCCCCTCTAGGGTTTCAAAGAAGAAACCATTGACTGCATGCCCACCCCCCTTCACTCTGCTCTCACACCTCGGGGTGTGTACAGAGTTGGGTTCGGTGAATTCTCTTTGCAATAAAAAGGTTTTATTGCCTCCGATAGACTAAGTCTGCATGCTCTTGCAGTGACCTGAAGAAGAAACCACCAGCAGAAGAAAATGAAAAACGTGCCTCTCATCTGGTTCTGGGGGCTTTCTCGGCTCTCAGTTTAAGTGGTGACATCAGAGAGATGGGGTGCCCGCGGCTGCACCCGCTGCATTCGGGGCTCCACAACCCCTGGGCCCTCACTTGGGGATGTGTGGTTATTGCTTTGAGAGTCTAGCAGCTTAGGGAGAGAGATGACCCCAAGGGTAACCAAGCAGGACCCTGCGGGGCATTCCAGGGACAGACCCCTCCCCCATATCCTCTGCTGCATCTCCTCTCTGAAGTACCCAGATAGTAGTATCTGATGCACATTTCCTGAACTGTTTTACAGATGCTAAGACGCTGGGCAAATGGAAGAAATTAACTATTTGATGACCAGGACCCCATAGCCCCTAGACCTGGAGTCTAAGGGTTGATATTGTTAACCCCTGTGACACCACCCTGTTACCTCACCATCAACCAATCAGAGCACTGTGCACGAGCTGATTACACACCCTGCGACTCCCTCCCTCACCTGGCCTTTAAAAATGCTTTGCTGAAACCCATCAGGGAATTTGGGTATTTTAAACACGAGCTGTCCCAGACTCCCTGGTGCAATAATAAACATGCACTTTCCTTCACCACAACCCAGTGTCAGTAGATCGGCTTTACTGTGCATGGGCGAGCAGACTCAAGTTTTGGTTCAGTAACAGAAGTTCCTCTGGTCCCTGGTGCTGGGCGTTATTTGTGCCCAAGACTCTTCGGCAGAAAGCTGGGGGCCACTCCTCCTTTCTTGTCCTCCTACTAACCTCCACTTTGCCGGCAGCCAGGAGACCTGGGGCCAGCTGAGCCTGTCAGGGAAGCTGAACCCACACACCTGGACCAAGCCTTGCTCCGTCGGCCAGCGGTGGGTCAGGGGCCCTCAGAACCCGCCCCTGGGCACTGGCTGGCCTCTGCCTCTGTGGTCTGAGCCCTGGAAACCCGGAACCACAGCCAATCGACTGCTTCCTGAACCTCCCAGGCCCCCCTTGTCACCCGGAGGCTCGCGCTCAATCCTGGGTGGTCAGGATCCTATAGCCTCCTGAGTGCCGGACCTAAGTCTGAACCAGGTCCCAGCTGTGTCTCCATCCCAAGGGATGGATGCAGCTGCTCCTGTTAAATCTATTTGGACAGACCCAGAGACTGGTTAGAAGCCGGAGGACACTGGATTGGGCCTTTTCTGGCCTCCAGAGGCTGGTGGAAGGGCCCAGGGCTGGCCGAAGTGCTGGGTTCTTCTTGTTCCTCGGCAGCTCCCTGTGGGCTGGACCTCATTTGTGCAGCATATTATCAGCATGTTCTGCTTTCCATCCCAGCCCTGTGCTCCTTCCAGCTCTAATCCCAGTAGATCTGTCCCTGCCACCCCAAATCCCCTTGCAAGCCAAGGCCTGGGCAGGGAGCCCTGGGCAGGGAGGGGCACGGACTCCTACAGCCGAGCAGAGCCCACTCCCCAGACCTCTCCTCTTTCCCATCAGATGATGACATTCTCCATCCCGCTGCGCTTGTCCCTGCTTTAATGCAACACCCCCTGGGGGTTACGGGGCATTAGACAAGTGCTTTCCTGGGGCAGATGTTTGGAGGTGGGGGACCATCTGAGGTGGGAGAGGGGGCTTTAAGGGGGAAAGGAAGGTGGGGATGAGGGGTCCACTCTTTAGCACATATGTCAGGTTTGATTTTAACGGTGCCAGAAGCTGTGCCCAGAGATGGGGGTGGGGAATACCGCCCCCCTCCCGGAACGGGCCATCCGCTGGCCTCTGACCCCCTGCTCTGACTCTGCCTGCTCTGATTTTCCCTCCTCCTCCTTCCTCTCTGCTTCCTCCTCCCCCACCCTCCTCCCTGGGCTCCTCTCTTCCTCCCCTCCCTCCCCGAGTACAAGCGGTGCCCCCATGTGACCCTGCAGGTTTCCTCTCCAGCCGTCCTGTGGCCAGGCCCCTCTCCTCTGGCCACACACACCCTTTCAAGCCTGTTGCTGGAATTCATTAGCATAACAGGCCACACCTTAGCTAGTGGAAGAGAGGGGCAGCCACTCCCTTATACGGGGGACTGGGAGGGCTTTCCGGGCCTTCTACTGGATGCCAGAGGAGCACTGCTTGGTTCCCCACCCCTCTGGTCACGCCCCCTTTCCACCCCCTCCTCCCTGCACCCTCTGCTTCTGCCCCGAGCACCTTAGCACTCTCCACCCTGACCCCTCTGCTCCAGGGGACCTGCCCCAGTGCCCTGGAGGGCGGCCTCTGTTCATCAGTGAACTGGGATGTCCCGGAAGCCTGCTGTGCGCAGGCACATGCCCCCCCCCCCAACTTTCCTGATGCTCCTTGAGGCATACTTGGCTGCCACCCCTCCACCTGGGGCAGAGTCAGCCCCTCGTGACAAGGCCTGGGGTCCTGTGTGCATGAAACAGGGTGGGAGCTGACCTCCCAAGTTCCTGATGGCCAGTTTAAAGTGAGAAGAGATATGATGGGAGAGAGGGGTCAGTCAACAAGGTTGAGAATTGGAGACACACCTGAAATGCAGGGATGGAGCCAGGTGCTCAGATGTGACAGGGACAGAAAAGGGTGCATGTGGGAGGTGGGAGGCAGGCTTCAAACCTCTCTCAAGCTGCCTGGCCCCGCTCCCTGATGGGAACCCCCACCCACAGGCGGCCAGGCAGGCAAGCTGCCGAGCGGGCAGGGCCGCAGGAATGCAGGGCCCCTCAAATTTATGGCTCGACTTTATGACAATGGAAATATTTTTTTAATTGAGGTTTGCACCACCATTACACTGCTAATTTAATTATTCCCTATATTTCATCCATCACCATCTGATCCTCAGGAAGCAAATAGCTTGTCTTCTTGACAAGAAAGCACCAAATTGATTAAAAGTGTCTGTGGGAGGGGGGCTGGGCTGTGATTTGCTCACTGTGGCTGGACCTCTGGGTACCCAGGGGAGGAGGAGGGCAGGAGGAAGTGGGGAGCGGATGACTTACTCCCCAACTCCACTCAGTGTGGTCACCTCCCATGAACCCATCCCCCGCAGCTGCACAGTCACATCCATACCCACGCATACACCGTCACACACAAACTCACCCGCACACACCTGCTCCGCCGTATTTACACACAGAGCCTCAAGTGCGCCAGCAAAGCACTTGGCCCCACCTACGCCCAATCTGTCCCCCAGGGCCAGGCGCAGGGAATCCACGCTGGTCCCAAACACACCCCACACTTGTCAGAGTCTCACGTGGCTGCGTTGCAGAGGACACTGTCCGGAAATGGTCTGGGTCCCTCATGCTCCCTCACACTCCCTAGATCCTTCCGGGTGGGCCCATGGAGTGTTCTGGGGGTTGGGGTTCACTTTTGCACGTGATGCAGGGCTTCGAGCCTACCCTGCCCCAGGGAAGAGGAACCAGCATCTCGCCCCCAGCCAACGCCCCAGGGTACCCTCTGCCTGCCCCTCAGTGGATGCTGGGGGCACGTGTCGGTGGGTGTGGCCTTTGGGAGCCCACGGTGCCACTTATGGAGGTGCCCGGAGACGAGGGGCAGTTTCTCCACTTGATTCTTTGTCTTCTTCACCGGCCCCTGGAGCCCCGAGGATGAGCGAGCTGGCCGTCCTCCCAGCCCTGTCACTCACGCCATCTCTTGGCCATCCCAGACTTGGCTCGATTTTCTAACAGTTTGGAGCAGGCGGGTCTTCCAGCCCCACCTGGAGGACAACCCTTTCTGAAGGGGGACTTGCTGGGGTTTCTTCTCTCTTTCCCTCTGCTGGGCGTCCAGGCCTGGCTGAGTCAAGGCTGGTTGGCTGGGACAATCCTGCTGCTGGGTGAGTTGAGGGCATCTGTAGTGTGCCGGGGTCTGGGAAAGTTGCTGGGGAGCAAGGTTCAGCCAGGGGTGGGGGATGAGTCCAGAGTACTGGAAGAAAGGAAGGAAGGAAGGGAGGAAGGAAGGAAGGAGTCAGAACAGAGCCCCGTGTGGGAGGGAGCTGGACGCAGACTAATGGAGAGGAGCGAGGTGGAAGTGAGGGCGGGTGGAGGGGGTGGGTGCCCGTGGGGGTACTGCCATCAGTCATTGTGAAAGCTCCAGGTGCCCGGTGCAGGCCCGGCAGACCCCTGACCCAGCCTGATCAATCCTAATGGAATGGAGCAGAGGGGCAGCCGCTGGAGGGAGCGGGCCACCGTCCTCCCTGCGGTCCCTGTCCTTGTAGCCTTGTCAGCTGTCACGGCAGCCTAGAATGCACTGGCGGCCCGCCTCAGTCATGTCTGGTCTCGTCTGGCTGGACGGGCTGCCACCAGACAGGGGACACGGGGAGAAGAGGGCAGGGAACGGACGACCTGGGGAGAGGGCCCCCAGTCATAGCCATCAGTGGCCAGAGACAAAAGCATAAGGAACAGGCAGAAAGAGAGGTTTCTGGGCAAAAGGCCCCTATACTCGAATTCACACTTGTTTCCCAAGAGGGCCGTAGGGTCAGGGACCCCGAGCTGTCCCTTAACCACCAGGACACATGGACACATTGGCAGGAAATTGTCCCTCTTTAAGGAGCGGCCGCCACACTTGTGCCTGCAGGAATTCACCCTGGAGTCCCTCTCTCTTCTCTGAAGCCCCGCAGCAGTGGCCGTCTGTCCTGCTTGCTCTGAACTGGGGTGGGGGCGGGTCCTGGCTCCCAGTCGCACTTGACAAGGCCCCGTGCACCAGCGTGGACTCTGTGTCCCAGTGGTCCTGTCTTTCAGTCTGGGCGGCCTGGAATGTTTCTGTCATGGCTGCGATCTGCTGGCCTGTCTGTCTCTCCCACCAGAACACGGCTTCCCTTGGCTATTCCTCTCGAGGCCCTGATTCCCAGCTCGGGGAGCAGAACCCAGCTGCAGCCCAATGGACACTGGCCCCGGGGGTGAGTTCTCCCCTCCTGAGCCCCTCGGGCCCTGCGCAGGGCCAGGCACACAGTCAGGGCTGGAGGAGGGCTGGTTTACTGAGTGTCCCATGAGGAGCAGAGGGAGGAGGGGACTCAGGTGGGGGCAGAGCTGAGCAGACAGACGGGGTGTGGCTGGGGGAGGGGGGAGGCTTCTCAGCTGCACCAGTTCTCCCTGCTGAGCCCACCCTGAGAGCCCAGATCCAGGGCACAACATGGTCCCAGGGCAGCTTTTAGTGTGTGGCGCCGACAGCGGGAGGAGTGAGTGATGCTGCCTGCAACTGGGTCACAGGAACCGAATTCGGAGGACCCTGGGGGCTGGGGGCCTCTCTGCTCCGCTTCAACAAGGATTACTTCTGTGATGATGCTCGGGCTGCACGTGCTCCTCTCTGCTCCTCACTGCGACGGGGAGAGCAGAAGAGAAAAAGGTTTTCCCTAAGAACACGCTGGGAGCTGAGTCCATGGGGGCTCCATCACCAGACAGGACGGAGACCCACATTGCCTGCCCGGCCACAGCTGGGACACATAAGAAAGTGCTTAGAGCGCCTCCCTCCACCATCCTCATTTGAACTCCTGGGTTTGCACTTGGCTATGTTTTGCATACGGGGTGACCACTGGACGTGCTGCTGAAATGCTCCTGTTCACGGGCACAGCCTGTGAGAGACACAGTGGAGCTCGGTGCGCGTCCTGTTGAATCTGGCCCCTAAGAACCCAGCTGAGCTGAGCGAAGAGAGGGGAGCCCACTGCAAGCTGGAGTCTGCCTTCCTTAAAACAGTAGGCTGTTTCCTGCATTTGGAAAATTCCTCTGTGCTCACAGGCAGATGAGATGTTGCCCCGGGCTGCCTGGCTGCTCTCCCGAGTGGGCCATTTCCCAGGAATTCCTGGTCCCCAAAGCACCAGACCTGAATATGCAAGAACTCATCCTGCAAGTTCATAAGCTCAGACCCATCTTGTCTGTTAAATTGAAACATGCGTGTACACACAGACACATACATAGACACACACACACACTGCATCTTCTGCTCTCGGAGGGCCAGGGTCTCTGTTTTGGTACTTCCTGAAGAAGGTGATCCTTGAAGGAAAGAGTGGATTCAGAGGGGTGAGGAAGAGGGAGGAGGCAGAAGAGAAGCAGCCTGCTGTGCTGCTGAGCCTGTTTCGGGGGCTCTTCACGTCTCAGCCCAAAGTTGCCTCAGAGGGGATCCCCTGGCACTCCAGCTCGGACTGTCCCTTCCCTCTCTGCCCCATCACCTGCTTCATTCTTTGTAGTGATATTAAGAGGTGGGCTTTGGGGAGGTAATCAGGTTTCAATGTGGTCCTGATGGAGGGGCTGTCGTGATGGGATTAGTGCCCTTATAACAAGAGACACCAGAAAGCTTGATTTTCTCTCTGTCATTTGAGGGCACAGTGAGAAGATGGTCATCTGCAACCCAGGAAAAGAGCCCTCACCAGGCAACCAACCCTGCCAGCATCTTGATCTTGGCCTCAGCCTCTTGAACTGTGAACGATAACTTTCTGTTTACAGCCACCTGGTCTGTGGTATTTTGTTACACAGCTTGAGCTAACTGATACAGGCTCTATGTGTTGAATGAACACCTGGATTGGGGGAACAGAACAGAGACTTGGGGAAGAGCTCTGTTCCTCTCAGGAAGACCCTAGTGTCCTACTACCTCCTGGTCAAGGGGTGACCAACTTAGCCTGGCAGCTAGCAGGGAAAGCCCGCCCTAGGCCACAGACTTCCTGATGGATGTGCCTGGGACTCACTCAAAGCCACTCAGAATGGTGGAAATCTGAGATGGTATAAATGTTACCGTCTTTGCTTTCCAGGGATTATCAGGCTTGCCAAGAATTCACCAAAAAAATCCCTTTGGAGAATCAGCTCTCTCCTTGCTTTCATGAGAATCTGACACTAAATCACCTTTGGGGGTCAAACTTTCTCCATCAGGAGGGGCTGTTCAGCCAGATATGGACAGAGTGGCTGGGATCTGCAGGAACCAGCACTCTTGGCACCCAGACCCAGGTCAGTGTGGGCAAGACTGGACTTGGGCTGCCAGGGGTAGCAGGGGAACATGCTGCCCGTGGAGGGAGGGCTTTGCCAGCAGCCTGGGGTTCTACAGTCCCTGAGGCACTCGTCTGGGGACTCGTCCAGGAGAGGCATGTGGGGTTGGGGTGGGGAGGTAGAAGGTTTTCTGCCAGAGGCTGGTTTTTGCAGTTGAGCCTAGGGAGGGGGGTTGCAGATTCCATCACCTCTTAACCAGCAACTCCCCACCCCAGCCTTGGCATCCTCTGAAGGTGAGTGGCACACTGGGGAGCCACACATGCTGAGCACAGATAAAATTAGTAAGTGATATTCCTTTATGTGTGTGTGTGTGGTTTTTTTTTTTTTTTCTTTTCCCAACAACACTAACATTTGCGACGGCAAAGGCCAAGGGAAGAAGAAAGGCACAAACACCCCACCTCCTCAGAGCGCAGCGCCAGCAGCCGGCTCTGGGATTTGCATGACAAAAGCACTCGACAAACAACAACAAATTGCCAGCTTGTCGGAGGCCGCGGGGCGCTCGCGACAACTGGCGCGCTCTCCGGGCAGCGATCGGCTCCCGGTCCCGCAGAAGGGGCCCGCGACAGATGCTCAGGACCCGGGGCCGGCCGGCCGCGATGCCAGCGGAGCCGCGACCGCGGCCCCAGCGCGCTGCGCAACCGCCGCCGCCTGCTCGGGCCCAGGCGCAAGGGCTGGGGCGGCGGAGGGGGCGGGCAGAGAGCTGGGGAGGGGGTTCGGGGGCAGCCAGGAGGGGCAGAGAAGGATGGGCGGGTGGGGGGGTGTGTGTGCCGATCGGATCGGGCCGCGCTTCTCTGGTTCACAGGCCGTCGCCTGCCCCTAGACCTGGCCTGCGCTTTGGGGCATTTGCCCCAGGCAGGCTGTGGGAGGGGGTCCCAGACGACAACCCGCCCTCGGCCCAGCGTCTCCGCCAGTGGACAGCCCGGGTCCCCCTTCTTGCCGGGTGTCCAGCCCTAAAGCTGGGCTGGGAGGGGAGAGCGGATTGGCCCCTCCTTGTGGCTGCCTGGCTCCCCCCACGTGAGGCCCAGGCAGATGGCTAGCCAGGGCTAAATTGATTCATAATGATTTGTGTCTCTCCCCTGCCCGGAACGGGTAACTTTTCATTAGGGACACAGATGTCTTAATACTGCTATGCCAGTGTCCTCCCGAAGCAGCCCCAGCATCCATGCCACCCCATGGCAGACAGAGGTGGGGGTGCGCAGGGGTGACCGGATGGGAGGCCTGGAGAGCCCTCGGGAAGGGTGCTGGCCCAGCAAGGTTGCTACCTCCAGGCCACTAAATGTGTGTGGCCCACTCCCTCACAGTGGAGTCCCGCCTGCCCCTGCTCCAGCCACTGGGGCCACCTCCTACCTCTGGGCTGTGTGCGTGCTCAGCCTTACTGCCTCTCCTGCAGCCCCTCTGGTGGCCCCTCTCTTCTTCCCAGCCTCCCTGCCATTCCCATGGTATGATCCTAAGTGAGCACCCCACTTCCAGGCCCTCCGCTCCTGCTCCCAGATAATCCCCAAACTCCAGACCCCCAAGTCCACCCAGATGAGTGTGCTTCCGTAATGGAAAGTGGCACTCCAGCCCCACGGCCACGGGGGTTACCACAGCTGCCTGGTCTCGCCCACTATTTCCCTGTCTAAATAGACCCACACCAGGTCACCTCCCCTACAAAATGTCCACTCACTTCCCAGCAGAGCTGAGTCGCAGGGGGAGGACGGAGATCACTCTCGTGGTGGCTTCTCTGTATCTGCGCCCCACACTTGGTGCATACTAGGTGCTCATGGAGGTGTGTAGACAGAATGAGTGGCAGCGTCTTGGTTTCTTCACTAGCTATCGATCATTTTGGGATTAGGAGCCCCTCTCCAAGCTCCCCTTGTAAAAGCATCAAGCCCCCTGAGAGGTTGGTCAGGGAGGTGGGAACACTAGGGTCCCCATCCCCAGGTGTGACTGTGTCACCTGGAGGTTTCCAGCCCAGGGGGAGGACTCCTTCAGCTGTTGGGGGTCCTGAAGGCCAGTCCAAGCCTTTCTCGGTTGGTGGGGACCAGCTCTGCCTGCGGAGGCGTGAAGACACCAGGTAGCACACTAACAGTACCAGACCCAGTTCTGATGCACCTGCCTACCTGCTCCCACCAGAGGAGACAGAAGCAGGCATCTGGGCGCTCTGCCTTCCATGATCCCCACAGCCCCTGGTGCCAGCCTGGGAGCCAAGCCATAGCCCCAGCCAGAATCCTGCTCTCCTGCTGTCCTACCACCTCAGGGACACTGCAATTGCCTCTCACTCTGCCCAGGCATCTTTGCCCATCACAATTCCACCTGCTACCTCTCTCAGTTCTCATCTGTCGTGGTAAACCCAACCCACAGTTCCAGGCCAGGTCATGGACCCTGTCTTATTTGTGAGGGTGACTTCTTTCTCTCCATCCAGACCATGAACACAAGACCTCTGGCTTCATACATTTCCTCGGGGATCCAGCAGAGGTACACTTGCGTGCACTTGCGGGATGCCTCCTGTGAGGCTGGAAGCTCCTCTGCTCCCCTCCCCTCGCCCCCACCCCACACACCCTGACTCCTGGCCTCAGATTCCCTTGAGCGGCCGCATCGTGCAGCCCTCCAGCAGGTGCTGCCAGGCTCCAAGAACGTGTGGTTATAAGATGGGAACCCAGCTTCTTGTCCTAGCTGTGCCCTTTTCCCATCTGTAAATTTTGACTGCTGAGAACATGCCTCAAGATGGTAGGTGGGATTAGGCTCTGAAGAGGATTAGAAACAGACAAACATAAACAAGGGTGAGTCATGTCTCAAGGGCGGGGGAGCGAGCAGTGGGGAGGGCAAGGAGCTTGCAGGGCTCACTGCTGTGGTCCCTGCATTGAGCTCAGCTTGGTAGGTGCTTAGCAAACCCTGATGGAGGGAACGCACTGGCCTGTCCTGCACTGCCCTTGTGAGAGACGGCAGGGAGGAGGCTGGTGGCTGGAGAGAGCAAGGGTCACTTGGGGGCCGTGGTTGGGGTCAGACTGGGCCAGGGGAATTGGGTTCTTTCCCTGCTCCTTGTGGGTTGTGATCCTGTGACTTCAGTGTCACCGACAACATGGCCAAACCACCAAGTGTTCCTTGCAGACAGCCCTCCCGGAGGAAGCCAAGAACACATCCTTTCCTCCTCTCCGGGCATCTCCCAGGCACACTCTCCCTGCTCATGTCTTTTGTTTTTCTTAATTAAAGTAGCAAGAGCCAGGATTCCGTCCCAGAAGGCGTGGCCTCGCGTCTAGATGTCTTCATTTGGGCTGTGCCATTGTTGTGCCCGCCTGCACTGGCAGCCGGACGCCGGGGCTCACGGGACCCCGTGGGGAGGTGAGTGTGGGCGCTGTGACCCACTGCGGCTCAGCCCATGTGCCTCCCCACTGCCCCCGTCACTGTCACTCCTAGCTTCCCACAAACCCTCACCCCTCCCAAACCTCACAGGGCCTCCGATCTCCCCTCTGCGACGACGTGGAGCAACCATTCAGTGCTGGACGCTTGGCTGTGGTCCTCGACTTTCCTAGCTCCCTTAGTGCCTGCTCACTCAGCCCCTCACCTCTCCATTCAAGGAGTCCGAGTTGCATTCATTCACAGGGAGTCTTGGTGGACCTTTCAGTCCTTCAGGGAGATTTGCAGGGCCCTGTGGTGTGCCTGGTGCTGGGCTGGATAAAGCATGGTCCCTGCCCTCCGGGAGTTTCCAGTCTAAACTGGGCAGGGGCAGGAGCGACTGAGTAGCTCAGGGAGGGCCTCCTGCCTTCTTTAGGTGGACGGCAGGCTCAGCTGGGATGGGGCTGAGTTGGGACTGGATCCCAGGTCTGTCTCTGAGCCCCGTGCCTCCTAGGAATCCTGTGCCCTGACCCGGGGGTGAGGAGGGCAGGGGAACCTCAGTGTGTTTTGTTCTGACACAAGGTCGCTCTGGTCTTTCAAGCAGGGGCTTCTCCAGCCCTCTGTCCTGATTGATTATGGGCTGCGTCCTCCCTCCTGTCCCTCCCCGCCCAGGCCTGGGCTGGGCAGCAGGGCTGTAAAGGGGCCCTGGGCCCATCCAGAGTATGGCAGGTGCTTCAGGGAGGACGAGTGTGCCAGGTGAGGGACGGGAGCTGCCAGCCCCGGCTGCTGGGAGGCAGGGAGAGCTTTTACGGCCCAGGAGGTCTGCCTCTCCTTCCCTTTTAATAATAGTCCAGCCAATTACTTCCTCCTCTAAAGTTCTGGAGTTTGGAGGTCAGAAAGGAGAGGGGGCCGGGGAACATAAGCCAAAGCAGCCGGGATGACAGTGAAACTCCTGTCCTGGGTGGAAGGGCCGGTGCCTCCCGAGATGTTCTATTCCTGGGGATGATTTCTGCTGAGGAGGCATCCTCCGTGCACGGCTGTGGCCCCACGCGCATCGCTGCTCCCTGGCCTGACTCTGGACTGTGAGGGGCCGAGGGGAGCACACCTGCTTTCATCCTGAGGAAGCAGCTAGCCCAGGATCCGTGGGAGGAGGCTCTCCGCTGTGGTCCAGGAGTGGGGCGGCTGGCTCCCCAAGAGCTGTGGCAGCTCCCTCCCTCTCCCCTCCTCCCAAGGATGGGTAGGCTGAGGGGGAGGGAGCAACACCATCAAAGACACTGCCTAGAGTCCCTGGCCTTTGTCTCCAAGATGTGGGGACTCACGGAGAGGTGGGCTTGGCAGTCACCCAGTTGCCACCATGAGCTGGGCCACTTTGGGCAGGTCCCTTCTCCTGCCAAGCCCCATGCCCTTCAAGTCTGCAACAGGGTGACCACCTCCCCCCAGGGGGCCGAGAGGTCTAATGGCGCCCCAGATTTGCACACACCCTGCAGACGGCCCTCCTGTCACACAGGTGCCCTCGTCACAGTATGGCATCCCCCTGCAGTACGCCTGCTCCTCCTCCCACTCTAGGAGACCCTCTTTCTGGTCGGCATCTACGGGGCCCCCCTTCTATGCCAGGCACTGTGCCAGATGCCAAGACACCCGAGCTGATTCACAAACAGGAGAATAGATCACAGTCATTTCTCATTCAGAAATCCATCTCAAGCATGATGTGGACATGCTGAGGGCACTTTTTACTAACAGCTGGACCACCATTGGTCCAGGAACACAGGGCGCCCAAGACCCACCGGTCATTGTCTGCTGGCCCGGGGTTGGAGTGTAACAGAGCCGCACATGGAGCCCTCTTTCTTCTCGAGCCTTCCTAGGTGCATGACCCTGTCCCAGACCAGGAGGCGGGGCGCACAAGTGCTTCATCCAGGTAGCCGCTGAGAATACTGTTGTCCTGACTCCTGAACACACCTGCCCATCTAACTAGCCATGTGACCTTGGGCAAACCAGTTCAGAGCCCTTAGCTTCAATCTCCCCAGGCACATCCTCCCTGGGGTCTGCTCTGGCTCCAACATTCCCTGATGCGCTGTTTCCCACCCATGCGTGAGTCTCACGGATTTAGGCTGGTGGGGGGCAGAGACACCAAGAGAAGAACAAACACCAGAAGCAGACCAGGACAGGCGGTTCATTTCCTGGGTCAGCTTGGCTAGGCTCTCACACCCAGTTAGCCAACCAAACCCTAAGCCAGGTGTCGTTGTGATGAGATTTTGAAGATGTGGGTAACATCTACACAGACAGACTTTTAAGTAAAGGAGATTATTCGCCATTATGTAGGTGGGCCTCATGCAAGCAGTTGAAGGGCCTTAAAAGCAAGCAGAGGTTTGCCAGAGGACAAAGAAATTCTGCCTCAAGACAGCAGTGGTAGTTCCTACCTGAGAGTTTCTGTCTGCTGGCCTGCCCTGTGGATTTCAGACTTACCAGTGCCCTCATGATCACGTGAGCCAATCCCTTGAAATAATTTTTTATTATCTATTATTACATATTATGTATATGTATGTGTGTATATACACCTTTAATGTATATTAACATAGATCGCACTTGTGTGTGTGTGTGTGTGTATCTCCTATCGGTTCTGTTTCTCGAGAGAACTCTGACTGATCACCTCGGCTCAAGAACACTTGAGAGAAATGTGTTTGTTACTTTCACGTTCTTTCAGCAAATACCAAGAAACCCATCAGGCAGCCGACTTCAGTCATGGAGACTCATTTGCCCTTGGGCACATCCATTGGTCTTAAATACGTTCTCTTCTTCACCAAGCCACCCAGGTCAGACTTGGAGTTCTGGGTCCACTCTCTCCACCCAGATTCCTAGAGGCAACCTGGGGTCCATGATCCCAGACCCCGAGTGCATAAGGTTCACTGGGCTATATAAATATATATTTAAAAATTTGACTGATATCTATTTTACTGGTCTGAGCAGATGATGTTCTTTGTTTATGACAGAAATTAGGCCAAATCCAACTTTTCCACAGATGGAGAAGCCTGAATTATTTATCGGAGGATCATGAATTTGGTTCTGGCAAATGGCAGGACCGAGGGCGGTGGATCTGCGTTTCATTGTTGGAACAGCTTGATCCCAGCAGGTCCTGGGCAGTCCTGACGCAGTGCTGGCTCCCGGCGGGGGCTGGTGGTGGGGACCCTTCCGCGGCTGTTTCTGCTGGACTCCATCCGTGGTTCCCTGGAGGAGGCCCTGACGAGGGCTTTGACCAGCCACCGGGATGCTCGGGTTTCTGGGGGCCCAGCAGGTGGGCCCAGGTGGATCTTCTTCAGTAAGAAGAGAAAGTGACGGAAATGGAGAAGATGATCACTGCGACTTCCTTTCTTCCAACAGGCCATTCTTTCCTTTAAAACGGAACCCTTTGTGTGGGGGCTGCGTCCGGCCGCTCAGCCAGTACATACTGTGCAAAGGCCTGGTCCCCGGCTCCTGTCGGGGATAACAGCCTCGTGTGATAGAGTGGGCTGTGTGTTGTTGGGGAAGGCCGCAGAAAAGCACCTTTCTGTGTGACCTGGGCCACCTTAGGAACTCACACTAACTCATGTTGACCGTGCGCTGATCACGGGTCAAGTGCTGCCCAGGCATTAACGTATTTAGTCCTCAGAACAGCCCTATGGGCCAGCTGCATACACAGTGTGGACAGGGAAGGTCAGTGAGCCACAGGGCCCCAGCTCCTGATCCCATCTGACACGGATCTGGGGGTTCCCTGGCACCAGCCACAAGCCAGAAAGTCTCCAGCCTTTAAGGTGCTTGTAGTGGATTGGGCAAGATAGAAGAGGAAAAAATCCAGCACCCTTCCTACCCGACCGCACTCACTCTGGGCTGACTCCCACCTCCCTGCGCTGCAGGCTTTTACCCAGCTCAGTAAAGAGACGAAAACCTTGTGATTCAAGCCCCGAGTTGCCTTGACCAGGGGCATGTGTTGATCTGTCAGGAGGTGGAGCCAGACCCCAGGTCTTCTAGCCTGTCCGGGAATGTCCCTCCCTGGCCATGCCCTGGCCTTAAAACCTCACCATGAGTATCCCACCAGTTTGCTGGTGACCTGGGACAAACCATTGCCCCTCTCTGGGCCTCAGGCTCCCCCATTCGGTCCCTGGGCATCTGGACTCCTTGTCTCTGGGCTTCCTTCCATTTTCATTTGCAGGGCACCTGGAGGGGACTAGCCCCTTCTCACAATTCAATGGGAATGAGCAAGGAGGCTGCCGAGTTGAGTCTTCTTTTTTAAAATTAACTTATTTTAGAACTTTTATTTAAATTTTGTTGTAGAGGAGGTCATTAAGTTTGTTTATTTTATTTCATGTTTTTAAATGGAGGTAGTGGGGATTGAACCCAGGACCTAGCGCATGCTAAGCACATACTCTACCAACAAGCTGTACCCTCCCTACTCTGAGTCTTTAAGTGTTTGGTTGGAACCATTTTAATTTGCATTCAAGTTTGATTACATTCTGTCCTTAAGGGTGCGCACGTGGGAGAAGAGGCATTTGGGCCCCCCCCCGGATGCTCATTCCTGCTTCTAAACGCTCCTTCCCCTGCTTGGGACGGATGCCTGACTCCCCACCTCCGGCGACCCACACACTTCAGGTCCCGTCGTCGTGCTGCCCCTTCCCTGGCCCCTCCTGCCCCGAGGTGTCCCTGATCCTTGTCTCCTTGTGGCCTAAGTGGGGAGGTGGGGAGCTCCCTTCTCCATCCTTGTAGGTTAGAAGTGGCAGATGGCGTGGGGTATGGGACAGGGTGAGGGCAGAAGCTCTTTGTCATTTTTCATTTCGGCAAAGAGCCAGGGTCTGGGTGGGGAGGAAAGACAATAAATAAGTAAAAAGTACTAAATAAGTAAATCGAAGCTCAAGGCAAAGGGAAAACAAAGGGAACTTCTAAAATTCAGAATGGTCTTCCTTCCTCCCCCGTCATCCTCCATGCACCCTTCATTCTGCCCTGGGGACGGTGACACTGCTTCTTCTCCTCTGGGCAGCCTTGTGTCCTTCTACCACCTACCAAGTTCAAGGTCCCTTTCAGGCCTAGTTCAAGTGCCCCCTCCTCCACGAAGTCCTCCTGGGCTCCTGCCCCAATCCCAACCTTGTCCCGACCTTCCTGCCCTCCACACCCGCGCAGGCTCCCACACCACTCCGGTCCTGTGGGATGGTGGCTTCCTCACTGGGCAGGCTTGCCAGCTCTGGGGAGGGGGGCAGGGGGGTCCCCAGGAGGGGAAGGAGGAGGGTAGAGAAAGATGCTCTGAGACAGCCAGAGGGGCCGAGACAGCCAGCAGCGCCTATTGGACTAAACACAGTCCCGGGACAGCAAGTGATTTGGGCCTGAGTCAGCAAGTTTCACCCATAATTTCTTAAGCATCTGTCAGGCCACTGCCTCCCCGCCCCCCGCGCCTTGAGAGGAGCAGCAGCTTTTAAGGGAGCTAGAGAGAAAGCCGCACTTAGCAAATGAGGGGAAGGCTTAAAAATACCACAAGGAGTCACCCTCCAGGAAGGCGAGGCCACCCCCTCTCCTGCTGCTCCCCACACCCCTCCCCCAGCCCGGCAAGGCCCAGGAGAAGGGCTGGGCACACATGGCTGGGGTGGCGGGACGGGTAACAGTGTGTGCACGTGACACCGGGTGACACGGGGACGATGGGGGTGGTGTGCAGCTGGGATGGCCTGTATTCCTGTGCAGGTGAGTGACCATGCAGTGACCAGGCCTGGCCCTGCCTGTGCCTGAGTGTGTGCGGCCCTGCAGATGTGGGGCTGAGAGGTGGGGCCTGTGACAGGATGTGACAGCGCAAGTGGAGGTGACTTCACAGGTAGAGGTGACAGATGCTACCCTGTGTGTTCCCACCTGGCAGAGGGGTGGCACCGGACAGACGCCTGAGTGACACACGTCAGCATTTCCATAAGACAGATTCAAATGATGTGTGATGGCTTCTGTGTGAGACAGAGAGACAGACAGACATCATGGCAGGGACAGGAGCACTTGGACCTTCTGGGTCTTGAGAAACAGGCCATCATCCCCTCCTCTGAGACGGTCTTGGCTACAGACGCACCCAGATTTGGCCCCAGTTCTCCCTCTTGTTCCCAGAGGCCACTGCCCCACCGCAGCTCTCAGTGCCAGTGGCTGGCCCTGCCTTGGCCTTGACCCCGCCGAGAGGCCGTCTGTCCAGGAGACAGCACCCTTAGCAGCCAGGGTGGTTCAGACCAGCATCTTCCCCCTGAGTGGGATCTTGGCCCCCGTCCACTCATTCTTTATTCCCTCCCAGGGCCTGGTTAGGCCTCCACGAGCCTCCTCTCACTCCCAGTCCAGTCCCGCAAGCAGGCATCATCGGCCGTTTTCACAGACAAGACAGTGACAACTCCACTTGGAGAGGCCAAGGCACGGGCCTGGGGCAGCCATGCGGACCCGCCACCCTGCTGCCCACCCCGTGGCCAGTTCACTACCCAAGGGGAAGCAGAGGGTCCCAGCCACGTGCTGGGAGACTTCTCTGCTCTCCAGACTTCACCCCACAGAGGAGGACGCGCCCTTTCCCCAATGACTGTCCCAGGGTTCCTTTGAACAGGGCACCTCTCTGGAGTTAAGTTTTGATTTTCAGATTATTAACTTGCTGCCAAAGAGGCTGTTTGCAGTCTAGGGAGGGGAGACAGGGAAGGGAGCTTGGAAGGCAGGGGTCCAGGGGGAATGTGCACATCTGGGTGCCCAGGAGCCGCGCGCCCTCCCACACCTGGGTCGTGCTGGTGCTTGGACACCATCCAGCCCTCTCACCCTGCACCCTCTGGCTCTCGGGGAGCTGGGCTCACAGAGGACTTTGGGGTGTTCTGGGAAGGCCCAGAGAACCAGGATGGAGGGTGTGTACCTTGCAGCCAAGGCCAATGGGGAGGCCTTAACGGTGTGATCGGAGGCACCTGGAAAGCCCCTGCCGGCCCAGTATCTCCCTGGTGAGTCTGCCTTGGTGACTGACGCAGCGCCGTTAGCACTGAATTTTGGGGTTAAGCATTGCCTGTCCCTTGCACCATGCTTTTCCTTGCTGCAGCATTTTATTCACTGTGCTCTAACCTCTCAGCTATCTTTTCTATTTGTCCCACCAAACAAACCTTCCTTGTCCAGATCTCCAGCCCCTGCACCCAGCCCTTTGGCCCATGGGGATGGCTCGCCATGCTGGGCTGGCTGGGCCAGTAGCTGAAGGCAGGGCTCACACCTCCCCAGGGTCCTTTTCTTTATCTCCCTGGTTCCTCCAGCTGTCCCTCCTAGGACTTGTTTTCCAGATACTTCCTCCACCTCACCACCCGGTCGTTTTCACTAACTGATCGTCTAGTTATTTTAGTGTTGTCTGGAGGTCCCACAGGACTGGGCCTCCCAGTAACAGGGAGGGGGGAGTCTGTGGCCTGTTCCATGGAGATGATCGTCCCCGCAGCACCCCCTTCGTGGGCTCAGATCTCTGCACACAGGCCTGCCCAGCCTCAGGACCAACCTTCCCCTTCTGCACAGGCCCCATCCTTTCCGTGTGGCAGGCAGATCACCCCCTGCCTCCACCCTGCCCAGGACGAGGGCTCTGTCCTGGGGTGAGCAGACCCAGAAGGCTCTGAGAATTAGGGTAGAGGTGTGTCTTTCTTACCAGCAAGGCCAATGAGGCCCCGCTCTGTGTTCCAAAATGCAGAATGAGCCTTTCTTTAAATCCATTGTTTATTTCATCTATGAAACCGGGTTGAGAGCGTAACACTGGCTGGGCAGGTGGGCGGTGGTGGTGGGGTCCTAAGATTGCTTCTGGTTTTCAGAGCTGGTGGCTGTGTCCCCTCCTCTGGAAAGAGGAACCTCTCTCTCTACCTGTTGAGGGCGGAGTGCCTGTGTGAGGAGGCAGTGTAAGCCGAGCCCCACCTTCCTGGACCCGCATCCATCCCTCTCCTTCCCTTCACAAATCATTTCCATCACTTTAGGCCAGGAGTGGGGCTGGAGGGGGGACTGGTCTGGCCCCCCTCCAGCCAGGACTGGAAAAATCCTTCACGCACCTAACATATATTTTAAAATAACTTGCACGCAGAACACCCCCATGCTCCCATTTCTTCGTCTCAGATCTGATTATCTGCAGCGCGCTCTCTCTCTCTCTTTTTTAATAAAAAATTGCTATAAATCTTTTTGTCACAGGAGATATAAGACGCAGGTTTGCTGGAGAAACTGCCTTGCTGAGTTGTTTTGTAGGTGGTTTGGTGCCCTGCTCTGTTTTTTGGGTTTTTTTTTTTTTTTCCAACTCCCCTACAGCTCAAGCTGAATTTCAAAGAAGATGAGCGTAAAGGAGAGATGTCCCTGGCTGGCACTCAAGGAGGGAAGTTAGCAGGTCTGACAATGCCCTTCCCTTCTCTAACCCAGGACTCCCATGGAAGATTCCACCACCCCCAGACTGGATTTGGTCAGTAGGACCAAGCCCACATGACAGAGCTCACTGAAAACACCCATTCCGCTTAGAAAGAATCCTTTGCCTCCCAGACACATCCCTATCTTCCATCCTAGGCTGACCGTCATGTGCTGTGGGCCTCTGGGAATGGGGGGGGGGGATGGGATGCTGGACATCAGGGAGCAGGGAGATGGCCTGGTCCATGGAGCCACCGAAGACCTGCATCACAAAGAATCCACAGCTTGGACCACTTGAAAGGTAGCTGTTTGCTGGGAAATTGTCCCAGTACACCTGACCCGTTTGTTACCCAGGCCACAAAACAGGTTAAAAGGAGAGATTGTTCCCTCAAATGCTCCACTGGGGGTCCGGGCTGAGAAAAAGGCAAACCCAGCTCTGCTGCCGGAGGAATATGGCCCTTGGAGCACAGGGCCCTCCAGGCCTTGTGCTCAGCAGGTGCTCAGCCGGCTGGAGAGGGGAGGTGTAAGATGTGTCTCTGGAAGAGAGGCCAGGAAAGGTGTTATTGGAGGGGGGGGGAGGAAGGGGGTGAACCGGGGAGGGATGGTGGACGTGCCTGGGGGGCGGTGAAAGAGACCAGTCTGAACAGAATGAACATCCGGAAAGCGGCTGCAGGGTCCACTTAGCGGCTCATTCGTCCACACAGAGTGGATCCTCAGGCCTCGTATGGCTACACCTTTGGGAAGGCGCACGGCTGAAGGAGAAGGACACAAAACTGAGGCTGGGGTAGGTCTGCCACTCGCTGCTCTTTGGACCAGGCTGGTTTCCTTGCATCTCTGTGCCTCAGTCTCCTCACCGGCACCATGGGGATGATGGTACTGTCTTCACAGCCTCTATGGGGATCAGAGGCACCTGGGAAGCCACCCCAGGAACCCAAAGCTGGACACACGGGGACTCTCAGCAGTTGTCCCCGCCACCAGCATCACTCCAGGGAGGGCGCTGCAGGGCGTTTGCCCTAGGCCCCTCCAGGCCCTCTTTACGACAAGGCAGGTTTTGCCAGCACAGCATAAGTGCGCCAGACCTGGCGCTGCCCGGCCATCCCACGGCCTCCCCGTCTCGCTGCCGGAGAAGGCGTATTTCATTTGTATTTAATAAAGTCCAGCAGCGCGGCAGTGTATGAATCACAGCGCAGTGCATGGGAACGGATACCAGATAGACGTGTGTGTGTGTCTATCTATATAGACACGTGTGCACACGTTTAGTGGGATTTTCAGGCCCACACCTGTTATCAATCTGATTCAGAGCCTGCAGCCCGGTTTCATATATTAAGTGAACGGAAAGTCTTTATCCGTCTTTGCCGCCTCCTGCTCCCCACCTTGTGTCTGCTCTCCAGGACAACACCATGCACACGCCATATGAGATTCCATTTTGGCCCTGTTCTGATAAGCAGGAGATTAAATAATGAAAGAGATTCCCATTAGCTGAATTTTTTTTTTTGGCATATTTCAGGCAACCTTTTCCCTTTTTAATCAAATCCACTCTGTACTGCAGAATATTTTTACATTGATTTGAAAGAAAAGGATTTTTTAAAAGGCCTGGTTACACTGACATCCCTAGGTGTACGAAACTTGGCTAGCCCAGGCACCGGTGAGGGGAAGGGGCTGGGGTGCAGCTGGAGGGCAGAAAAGAGCCTGCCCTGGCCACCTTCCCTCTTCCTCACCTCTCTTCTTTCCTCCCTCCCTTTCCGAGTGCTCCTGCTCCCGGACTCAGGGGCTCTGGGAGACACGTGGCTCCTTTGTTTTGTTAGAAAGCAGGACTGTTTGTTGCAATGTTAATTCATGCATGATGAGAACTATGTGTAAGGGGCCCATCCTTCTAGAAGCTTCCTTTGTTTAGTTGAGGCCACTGCCTTCTTCTTAGGAAGACCCCCAAGACACATCTTACCCTTTCAGAGAATCATGTGAGGGACCTAGTGTCCCAATTCCCAGAAACACACGGCACAAGAATCTCCATCCTCAACATGTCCCCTCCACCCTCACTAAACACATGCTCTTCGTGGAAAATTCAAGGTGGTTCCTCCCCCCCCACTCCCCTCCCCACTCCCATGGGGGTGGATATGAGACGAGGAGTCTAGGCAGAGCTGAAGACCTCCTCACACTTCACTGTCTGATCCCTCCTCCTTTCTACACGTGAGGCAGAGTTTGGATGACCCAGCTTGCAGCCTCCTTTCCCCTGGGCCCGGCTCAGAATATCTGTGGCACTCTTTCATTGTGTCCCAGCAATGCACGGCGGGTGTGATGGGTGATTTAGGGCTAAGCCTCTCCAGCAGGCTTCAGGTAGAGGTTGTCAGTATTCCCACTGAAGGGATGGGAGAGACCGGGGCTCAGCACACCCAGGTCGCTTGGCCACAGACTACAGCTAATAAGTACAGAGTGGATGCAGGCTCAGGACAAACCCAGGCGTCCACACTCTCCCCCGGACCTGGCCTTGCGGGCGGTATCCCATGGTCTAGCTCTTCCTGCAAGGTGCAAGGTTCCCACTGCTTCCTGCTCTGGGGTGTGTGTGCATGTCTCTGTCCCCTTCTCTGCTCCCCCTGCCCCTGCTCTGGCCTCAGCTGGGCTCAGAGGCGGCCTTGGTCTCTTGGCTACAGGGGACTAGTTGAGAAGGGTCCGAGGTCTGGTGGTGGCGGCAGAGGCTGGGATGAGAGGGTGGAAGCTGTAGTAATCATGACCTAGTCACGCACGGGCCCCTCTGCACAGCAGGCGGGAGGGGTCTGATGATTCACCGTGGGACCTCCTGCACCCAGTGCCCAGGACACATGGGTGGACTGATTTCAAGTGAAGGGTACGGGGGCGGGGGCCAGGATGGACTGGCCAGCTGACTCTCCTCGGATATCTGAGGTCACGCAGAAGAATCCCGGAGCCTGACCTACATATCTCGTGTCCTGGGGAACATGGCTCTCCCCAGGGATGTGATTTCCTACAGCTTTCAGAGGACTGGCCCAACCCAGAATGCAGTTGGTGCCTCCTCCCCTTGGCTGATTGCTCTGAGAACCGGGGCTGAGGGCTGAGAAGGGGCAGGCAGTGTGATGCACTGATTCCCACCGAGGGGCAAACTGGGTCCTGCAGGCAACGTGGAGGAGCCTTGGGAGCACCACAGCACCCTCAGCCATGCTTCCCCGGCTGCGGCAGCTGCTCCCTGCGCGGGAGGCCGCCTGTGCTGTGGGGCACCCCACGCTCTAAGCAAGCTCTTCACGCTGACCTAAACCTGCCTGCTCCTCCCTCCTACACCCTGGCCCACTCTAGGATATCCTGATTTGGGCCCGGCAGACGCCGTCCCGCCCCTGCCATCCAGGCTCAGGGCCCGGATGTGGAAGGTGGGGGCTGACAGGGCCTGGGTAGCAATGCCCTCCCAGCCTTCCAGTTCCCAGCCGGGGGGCAGTTCACAGCTGGTGACAGATAGGAGGGAGCCGAGGGTCTGCTGGGGAGGATGGCAGAGGTAGCAGACCCTCGGGTCGATCCCTGAAACCTCCCTCAGGGACCGAGACTCAGTTTACAGATGGTTGCCTGCGTTATCCTGCCCAGGCCTAACCACCCTCCTTCCCTGGCTCCCTTTGGCCAAACAAGACGGACTTCGCTTTACAAAGTGACCCTTCACTTACAGTGTGTCAGGACCATGCTCACCACTGGGCAGAGTGAGCGGCTTGGGTCCAGCCTGAAAGTCGCACCCTCCTGAAGGCTTTGGTTTGTTGTTAGCATTGGGGACGAGAAAGGCAGATGGAGGCAGAGACAGCCTCAGGGACGTTTTCAGGTGTTGACTGGACAGAGAGGCCACCCCCCGACCCCCCGTGAGGATGTGCGTGAGGCCTTTGGGAGAGTGTGACCAGCAAAGGACAGAAAGAGGAGATAAGAGAAGTGAGCTGTGGGCGCCCCCGCCCCTGCTTCCCTGGCAGAGCCTGGCCTTACACAATCCCTGGTCCGTGTTCCAGGTCCAATTAATCTCCCCTCCCCTGTCTCCTTCCTTCTCCTGCTCCTGAAGACAAGGGAAGGAGAGTGTGCCCTTTTGGCTGATGCCTCCGCTGAATTATTTGAGAGATGAGACTTTAAATGGATGTTTAAAGGGCCAGAGGCCCAGGCCTCCGTTCCTGGGTGCCAGAAGGTCTGGGCCTGCAGGGAGGCGTGGGAGGGCCACCCGGCTCTCTGGCCCCCCTCCCTGTGCTGCCGGGATCTCAGGCTGCCCACCCAAGGACGGAGCCTGACGTCACCAGTGTACACAGGTGGGCATCCCTGCACGTGTGTGTGCTGGTGGGCGCTGTCTCAGCACACAGGCCTGTACAGTTTTGGCACTCGGTTTTCTGTCATGTTAGGGAGGGACAGATGTGGCATGGGAAGGCTCCGCGTGTGCCTGGCAGTTGCCTTCTGTGTGCACGTGTGTATAAGTGTGACTGCGTGATTCAGGGTGTGCGTGAGTTCACGTGCACACTCCCTTACGTGAGCAGACGGGAGGAGGGTCTGGGCAGTGGTTTGCCCCCCGCCCCCAGTGGCAGGTGCTGCCCCGAAGGAGTGCTGCCCCCTCGTTCCTTCTGCTTCTGTGACATCCAGAGACAGGGAGAGGGGCTCCTTTCCCTAAGACAAAGACCAAATTGCCTGAACTTTAGGGAAAAAAATTGGGATTTATTCTGAGTTCAGAAATCTAGGAGAGAGAAGAGTGTCCCAAATGTCAGAGATCTGTGTATGTGTGTGTGCATGCACGTGTGTTGTGTGTGTGTGCATGAGCATGTGTGCGCATGCATGTGTGTGTTGAGAAGGAGGAGACAGGAGGTCCAGCTTTGGTCAAACCATCTCTAGGCGGTGGGCAACTTGTCCATGGCGGTCATTGCTGCTCTTTCCTTCTCACGCTCACCCCTCTAGGGGGTGAAAACCTTTGGGACTCACTTGGTGCTTAGGATAAGTAAGATACGTGAAATCCTGCAGCGTCCGCCAGGCCCAGCAAACTGGGGGTCTCTGAAACCCCAACGTGTGGTGGGAGAACACCAACACAGGGCAGCACTCTCCCCGGGGTCTTCGCCAGAGGGGGCGAAGACGAGGCTGAGGCTGGATGGGGAACCGCCCTCCGGCGCTGGTTCAGTGTGCCTGTGCCTCACTCCCAGCCAGGAGCTTTGCCCACAGCTGACCCTCTCAGATTATTTCTCCGTGTCCCAGTGGCCAGGCGTGAAGAGGGCACTTCCTTCCGGTCTGCATCCTCCATGGAGCAAGTCCTGCCCACTCAGCACCCTTGTTTTGCTATGTGTTGTTTTTTTAAAACTCACTCACTCACTCCTATACTACTAATCAGCCATCTGTTCTGCTCCCAGCCAGGTGCTGGCGGATGAGGAGGGGCAAAGCCACATGAAACCCTGGAGCCCACCTTCTGAGCTTCAGTTCAATCCCAAACCATCACCAAACAACCACTATGTGGGTTAGGTGCTGAGGGTTACTGCTGGACAAGACAGCTGGGACACCTTTTCACAGCACCTATGGCCTGGTTCGGGAGATTGCTAATGGGGTGGTTGTAAACTGGAGTGTCTCCCACTGTTTGCGATACAGAGGGGACGGTTGGAGCGCGCTGAAGGGCTCCAGGCTGGAGTCCACTGAGACACACATCTTATCCCTATCAAAGTGGAAACTTCCATGGGGTAAGGACAGCATTTTTCTACTTGTCATCACCTACAGCCCTTATCCTAGATCTGTCTGGGATTTCATAGAATATGGAAAGATGGATGGATGCATGGATGGATGGATGGGTGGGTGGATGCATGGACGGAAAAACGGATGGATAGAGAGGTGGATGTCACTTCTGTCACACTCTGATCTCTTAGCTTTGGGAGCATGGATTAGTCAACTGGGTCAGAACTCGGTGCTTAGTGGCAGCAGTGACACTCACTGCCTGCCCCCGGCTCACCCCAGGCTGTGGGTGCTGGGCAAAGGAGCCTCCCCTCCCAGCCCAGGCTGTGCACACACATTATTTGCTTGCTCCTCAATCATGCCTTTTCCAGCTAGCTGCTCCTGTCACAGCACATCTTGTTAGCCCTGGAGGCTCAATGAAATGGAAATTCATGTTTAAATTTAAAAACAACATATTGACCCTGGGAGCCAGCGATGTCTACATTTTTAATAACTTACTCAGAATGAAGGCTTGGATGAGCATGTGTGTTTCTTCGTGTCTGTATGTCCCGCGTGTGTGGACTTCTGTGTTTCATGGGGTGCATTTCTGCACTTTTGATGCGGGTGTCTGTTGTGTTTTTACCTGTGTCAGTGAGCATCTGTGTGTGTGTGTGAGCATTCGCTCTGGAGAGCTGTGCGCGTCTCACTTTGTGGTTAAGGCTGTGTGAGGCTGTTGTGCGGTGTGGTGGAAAGGTCTGGTTTGATTGGGACATATTTATTTACTTTGAGGGACTGGAGACAGGTGGACACAACAGGGGAAACAGGACAGCCCTTGTTCCCATTCCTCATGCCCCTCCCCTCCTGTGACCCTTGCTCTGGGGGTCTCCCTGTTCTGCGGTCCCTTGTTAGTCTGGGGCCCCCATCCAGGTGACCCCATGGGCCAGCCAGGGAAACAGTCCCAGTGGAATGAGTCTGGTCCTGTCCTCAGAGAGTCCTTCACCCCTTCCATCTCTTGGGAGAATCAGCATCGACCCCTGGGGGCAAGTGTTTCCTTCCCACTCAAGCCCCATAGCCTTTCGGAGCCACCTCTCCAAGGGACCCAACCTCTTCCCTCCGTGTGGCACCCTCTGGTATGAACAAAGAACAACAGTCTGATGTCTGGAGGCCCAGGATCTGGTCCTGTACCACCAGGTGTGCGGTTGAGATAAATGCCTGTACTCTCTGTACCCCACGTCTCCTTTGCAGGGCGGAGGGCCACAGCAAGGCCCCCAAAAGGCCCCTCCTAGGGTCTATCATCTGTCATATTGTGTTTTTGACTCCCAAATCCAGTCTGATCACTGTTACCCTGTTCCAAACACACTCAGTGTTGGACCATTGACACTTTTTCTGAATTCCAACCTGCTGCAGCAGAGATAAACACTGCACTAGACATATGGCAGGGGCTCAGCGAACACCTGCTCATCGACTGAGAACAGTCTGATGCCAGTTTCAAGGTTCTTATTCCTTCATCCACCCATCTATCCATTTACTCATCCATCTACCTCCCAATAGATTCATTCTACAAGCATTTCTTTCTTACTTACTATATTCAAAGATTTAGAAGACAACTTCTATGCTTGAGCTGCTTGCAGCTCACTGGGAATGATGGTGTGTAAAGTACAGCAGGGTAAGAAAGCTCCAGAGTGCTCTGGGGAGGCTTGGCGGAAGAGAGAGCACGTGTGAGAGGTGAGATCAGGAAAGGTTTCCTGATGGAGGTGGGGGTAGCTGAACTGAGCCCAGAGGGCTGGATGGATCAGAGAGGGAAGGAAGGAGACAAGGAGGGCCAGACGAGGAGGGGCCCTCCCCGATGGGTGCATGGAAAGCCTATTTAAAGAGCAGTGAACCACCTGACTTGTCCGGCATGAACAAGTAAGAGACAGCAGTGGAAAAAATTAAGCTCAACTACCTGTGAATGGCCTAGAGCACTCTCCTTCCCATCACCCAGCAGTTCTCTCATGACCCTTAGGACAAAAGCAGAGAGGCCGGATCACCTCTCTAACAGAGATGAGAAACTTGGTCCAGAGGGGTTGAGTGTCTGGCCCAAAGTCACACAGCAAGTATGTGACAAAGTAGGAACCACAACCCATGTCTCTGGACCCCTCCACCTGGGGTCTCCCTCCCAATGCTGGGATAAAGAGCCCATCCAGGAAGTTTTTAAAAAGTCCTATTTTTTTTTTTTTAAATTCAAGAGACGTGGGAAAGGGTCTGTGAGCACTTTGTTTCTATTACCTATTGAAATCTGACATAATGCCTGGCAGTTCCCCCTTAATATTCTGCTGTATATGGAGCCTGACGATTTCCACCATCGAATGTGACAGGTTGGGAAGATTAAAAAGAGGAGCTAAACTAGCAGCAGTGGGAGATGAGGAAAAGTAGCACATTTATGAATAATTTCAGCTGAATCCTCACAACACGACACTCCCTGGACAGAACACATTCATTATCTTATTCACCACGACTACTGCAATATTAGTGATTTGTTACCGAATCAATTATTAATTCATACAGGAGAACGAGGCTCTGTCACTTAACTCTTCTCTGAATGTTGGCCCAGGGTGGGGCAGGGAGGGGGGAACAGCCAGATTTAACCTTCATTCCTTCGCTTGGGCGCTTCTAGAATGTGGAAGGACAGCTAAGGGTGGTGGCAAGTGAGAGTTCTGGTTGGGGGGTGCGTCATGCCCCTCAGAAGTGGGGTCTGAAACCACAGAAGACACCCAATACACCAGGGCGCTGTGGAGCCCAGAGGTCTGTCGGGGCCAACTGAGGACATCCATCCACCCAACCATCCATCCAATCATCCAATCATCCATCCATCCATCTAATCGTCCATCCATTCATCCATCCATCCATACATCCAATTTATTGCCTGACATTTGAAGTATCTGACTCAGATAATTTGCTCTGTAATCCTCCCTCCTCTGACAACCCATGCAAATGCTCCCAACAGTCAGAGCCCAGCTCAAGTGATCAACCCCCGGACCCCCCCTGCCCCTGCTCCCGATTCTCCGGCTCTCCAGCTCCTCTCCCAGAATTCCCCAGCCCTTCATGACAAGAGGATCCACACTTGACCCAACACGGTTTTCACGTGACTGTCCAGTCTCCTTAGCCCCAGGTTCCTCCAGGCATCTTGGGACCTGCTTCATTTCACCCGGTCTGCTCTTTAAGAAGGCAGATCCTGGAGCCCCACCCGAGACATACTGAACTGGAACTCTGGGGCTGGGACCTTGGAACCGGCCTTTTAAAAGAAGACACAGGGGCTCCCTGGGCACATTGCCGGGCCAGCCCGAGAGGCCCCTGTGTCTTCTCAGGCACCAAGCCCAGGCTGCACCTTCAGGCAGCTGAGGGGCTATGGGACTCCCGCGTGCCCAGGCCTTGAGAACAGGCTGTGGCCTTCCTGCGGCAACTCCCCATCTGCACGTCCCCTGTTGCTACAGCACATCTGCTCTGTGTTGAGGAGGCAGAAGCGCCCAGTTCTGGAATCTGGGAGGCTCAGAAGCAAGGCAGGTGGAAATGCTAAGGGTGGCAGTGTCTCCCTGGGGACCAAAGGGGAGGAGGGAGGGAGGGAAGGGATGAGAGGATGACGTGCCGAGGAGGATAAAAAGGAGGACGAGAAGGAGTGGGAAGGGAAGAGAGAGAGAGGGAAGGAAAGGAGAAAGTATGGAAGAAGAAGGTGAAAGAAAAACATTAAAGGGGGAAAGGAATAAAGAAAGGCAGGAAGCGAGGAAGGATGGAAGGAAAGAAAGAAGGCAGTAAAAAACAGAGAAGCCGCCTCCGTCACGTGACGCCGCCCATCAGCCTTGGTGAACCCGCACACTTGCAGCTTTCTGGACGCGGAACCTGTGGTTGGGCTCCAAGGGGAGGAGGCGGGCAGGCTGGGCTCTGGGGGTGAGCAAGCCCACCTGCAGGGGTGGCTCTTGGAGAGTCAGGAGCGGGAGCCCCCCACAACTCAGAGACAGAGCGTTGACTCCCCCTGCGTCCCCCTCTTCCCGCCTGCCCATTTGTCTGGCTTGACCTGTGGCCACGTCTCCCTTTCCCCAGGGTCAAGGTCCCTCCCCACATCTTCCCAGGGCCCTGCCAACAAAACACAACGGGCCCAGTGAACAGCTGCCTCAGTCAAGTGGTGCCCACTCCCTCTGGCAGCCCGAGAGCGGGGCCCACACTTCCCTAGTGAGGTGCTTCTTGTGTGTCTGACCAGTAGCTCGAACCCCCTCCCGGGAGAGTGCCCTACCCCGGAGCCCACGGGGACACTCAGGAGAGATGTAAAGCCAGGAGGACAGGGCTACTTACAGATGCCATCTCCACCGGGACCAGAGAGTCCTGTCTGATTCTAATCGTGGCCATCTCTGGACCCTGCCTACCCCACCCAGACATCCCACAGCCGCCGTCAGACCCTCTGGGCATCTCCATCTCCCTGCAGAGACCACTTAGAGCCGACACCCGCAGAGGGGCAGGTGAGAAATGTTACCTGCTCGTAGTGAGTCATGTGGGTGATACTTTATCTGAAGGATGGTGAAGGATGCTCTGAGGTCAACTGAGCCCCAAGTTCCTCAGCCCTTCCTCTTTACCCCTCAGCTCCCGCAGTTCAATGGAGGGGGGCACCTGCCCACTCCCTCAGTGTGTCTGATCTCCTGGAAGTGCCACCAGTTAGGGAAATCATGGAAACTCATCTCTCCTTCAAGGCAAAGTGGTCTGACCAAAGGCCCCGGTTGTGTCCCGGTCCAGCCTCTCCTTCTGTCCCCTCCCTACGGAGTGGCGATGCAGAAGGATCAGTGTGTGGCTGGAGAGTCCCCGGCTCCACTGGTGGTGATCACTGCTGGATAAATAAGCCAGAGGGGGAACATCGTCTAAAAATCTAATTCCTGTGTGGTTTGGAGGTTTCAACCTTGGTCAGGTACAGGCAGGTCTCATTTACTGGAATTGTAAGCCCTGAGCACTTGGGCCATCCTGGCTGGTCACTTATGGTGGCTCTGCTCCCCCTTCTCAGGACAATCACCCCTCTGAGCCTCCAGCCTGGTTCCAGCTTTTCCAGACTCGGCCTCTGCTTGTACTCCAATCCCTTGGAGTCATAGAATTTTCACAATGAAAGAGACTTTAGAGACCCCCCAACCCAATCTTGAAAGAGCAGTGAAGAAAGAACCAGAAGGTTTGGGTTCGGCGCTAGTCCTCCCGCTGTGTGGCCCAAGTCACTTTCCTTGCCTCCCTGACATTTTCTTCATTTCCAAAATTTAATGTGGGATCAAAACACATCCCTACCTGTCTCTGAGGGTTGCTGTGAGGATATTAAAGGAATATTGCAAACCACCCCTCAAAAAGGAAGAAGACCACTGAACAGTCTTTTTAGAGGAGGAACCAGTGCACAGAGAGGTGTTCAGTAACTTGCCAAAGGCGCCCGCTGTCAGGGAGCGCGCGGCTCCCCCGAGAGCCAGACATTCCATCTGAGAAAAGGTCAGGTGCACTCGACAGTTCCTTCTGGAAGACTCTAACCTGGTGTCTGACATGCAGCTGGTACACAGAGCGGCATGGGAGCGGCGCTGGATGGAAGGGACCTGTTGGAGTCCTTTGACAAGGCTGCAGCCCAGGGCCCAGCCGTGGACTCCTGGGATGCAGGACCCCTCTGTCCTCAAGGGCGGGCAGTGCCCTAATCTTCTTTATTTCCTTAGCGCCAAGTGCAGGACGAGGGGCTCAATCAATGTGATGGAACATATAGTCTAATTGCTAATCAATGTTGGTTTTACTTTTCTGTGTTTGATTACATGGGTTTACAAATGAATTGCACTTTTAAGTGATGAAAATGGCATTTCTTTAAAATGACTCTATCTTCGCGGTTGCATTTCAACAAAGATGTGCTGGGGAGGGGTTTAATCTCTTTGGAATGTTCTGCTCAGGGAACCATGGGACAAGAGGCAGAGGAGAAGGGGCCAGGGTTGAGGTCTGTGACCCCAGAGAAACCTCCCCTGCCTCAGTGCTGCTGGGAGCCAGAGTGAAGGCCAAGTCTGAGGATTCGCGGCGTTCCTGGAAGATGGGTGGAACCCATCCTGGGGGAAGAGGTCAGGGACATATAGCCGGGAGCCCCCACTGGGGAGAGGCCCAAGGAGCTGTCTCAGGGTGTGGTCAGGGTGGGGACGGAGAGGGAGGTAGCCATGTGACCTGGACCACTGACCAGGAAGTCAGCTGGCCGCCCTCTCCCTGGCAGAGCTGGAGACAATAAAACCCTCAGGTACAAACAGTGTAGGACCCAAGGGACGACAGGGTCCACTGTACACTGGGAGGGTCACCATAGGGTTTTTTTTAAGGACAAAGAGAGCAGCAGTGCTGCTGGGTTCCTGGACCATCTGCTCCTCCTTGCGAGTCCCTGGGCCTCGGGCAGGGCCAGTTCACAGCAAGGATCCTGGGGAGGGCTGGAGCCCCGTGGTGGCACAGGGTCAGTGGGAGGGGCTGTCCTCTGCGAAGGACTCACAAAACGGCCACTCCGGGTTCCTGGCAGCTGCATCTCAGTGCTCGTGTGAGCCATCTGCTCTTCTTCTCCAGGAGCACATCCATCCACCAGTGTTTGGTACCCTGCTGGGAGGTTTGGAGGGGATTGGGGGGCGGACCGAAGACTTCCAAGCCCTGCCCTTGCCTGAAAGAGGCCGGCCATGCAGCGAGGGGACACTGGCCCTCTGAATGAACAGAAGGGGCTGCAGGGGCTGATTCTTGTCCAGGGCCTGATGGCTGGCAGTGGCTGTGAGCGGCAGTGTGGCCTCACGGTTAGGGTGCAGACCCCAGAGCCAGACCAGACGGGTGGAAATCCTGGCTCCACCCCTCACCAGCCACGTGACTCCCAGCAGCTTCTTCACTTCTTGGCACCTCAATTTCCTTATTGGTTAAAAGAGATGACAGCCCTTCCCTCACAGGGCCCTGAGGATGAGTGAATGACACAGCAGAGAATGCGAGTGCCTGTAAGCGGGAATCCTCAGGGAAGGATTTGTGTAGGAGGTGGGACTTGAACCGGGTGGTGAGACAGGGAAGTGCCCGGAACTGTGTGAGCAAAGTGTGGAGGGGGGACGGGCGCTGGGAACCCTGCGGGTGGCGCTGTGTCCCCTTCCTGTCTGTGAGGATGCTCTGCACAGCGGGGCAGGGGTCTGGGTGGCATGCGTGCCCTCGGGGTGGTCCGATCCTGGCTGGGAACAGGGCACAGTGCTTGTCCCCTGAGCTTGGCCTGCCCAGAGCTATGATTGCTTCAGCTGAGAAGCAGAGCAATGGCTTCATGAAGCTCAGAAAGAATTTTCTCAGCACAAACGGCTAGGCCAGGAGCAACACCAAGAAAAGTGCGTCTCCAGTGCCCCCAGCAGATCAGAGACTCCCAGCTCCCGGGGCCCTGCCTCCTGGTCTCCCTGGGAGCCTCAACCATCTGGAAGCCTGTGAGGCACCGTACATAGGGCCTAGCCTTCCCCAGGAAGAGCCAGATGCCGTGTCTTATTGCCCTGTTCTGGTCCAGCTCGCGTAAGGACTTGGCTTGAGCCTGAGATGTTCCAAGTCTCCTTGGCCTGTCTTCCCCCTTCCCTGCACCTCACGCTTTTCTTCTTTCCTTTTTCATTATTTGATCCAATTGTAGGATGGCTGGATCATCAATCTGGACCCTCACGCCTCTGACCCTATCACCTCCCTCTCAGCCCTCTCATGCCACATGCCCACCTGCATTCTGCCAAGAGTCTCCCAGCCCATGGCTGGGGGCAGGATCTCCCCGCACGCCCCGCTTGCAGAGCTGGAAACTAAAGCTCTGAGGACTGACCAGGCAGTGTCACAGGCAGGGCTGCAAACAGGACACAGGTCTCCGGCTTCCTGGTCCGAGCTCTTCCCGCTCAGTCTGCCTCCTTCATCTCCCTGGGCTCTGGCTGGCCCAGCTGCAGATGCCACAGGGTCTCTGCCACCTTCTTAAATACAGGGGGCCTTGTCACTGCCGCCCTGGGCCCCACAAAGCTTTTTCTTTAACCACGTCAGCACACATGCATCTCTGCCTGCTAAAGAGGAGGTAGCCCTTGGAGTCCTCCTGCTCTGATTGACGGCCACCCCTGCCCTTGATTGTGTCATGTGTGTGAGTCATGTCTCCCCAGCCAGACAGTGACCTGGCCGCCTGCCGCTGCAGCCACGTGCTCCTTTCTCCTGAGTCCCCGTGGCCTGAGCGCACAGTGGGGACTCAGTGGGATCCACTGAGTGATAAATGGATTGGAGACTGAGGCATGAGTGTGATTCAGGTCGACCTTTGCTCTCTGCAGAGAGAATGGGCTCCTGGAGCAAATTAATGGTCAAGCAACCCCAGGACAGTCACGTGCAGCCGATGAAATGTGAGCTGTAAAACATCTGATGTGAATTCAAGCCTCCCTCGGTCCGTGTAGATTAGCGTGGCCTGATTCTTCCTGTGGAAGGCAATCCTCACTCCTCCCTCTGGTCACCCACGTTGGTGTCTTTTTAGAATGTAGCAGAGTGTGAGAAACACCGAGAGGAGACATTCCTGGATCCTTGCTGTTAAGAACTCTCATTTCCAAAAGCCAGTCCTTTGTGTCTAGCTCAAATCCCTCTTGCTGTAAGAGACGCCACTCTCCTGTGGGCAACAAATGACTACCTCCCATTAGACAGGCGGGGAAACTGAGTCTAGGGGGCAGGTAATTCCCTCAAGATCACGGAAAGGATTAGTGCCTGAGCAAGGACCAGACTTCCGGCCTCATTAGGCACTTTCAGGATCCCTTCCTCCACCTGCAGGTGGAGCAGCGTGGGGAGGGGATGGCAGCCTGCCTCGCCCTGGGATGGCCTGGCAGTGGCAACCCTTATGGCCCATTAAGAAAAGCAGCTGCCTTTCCCCTGCTCCTGTCAGGCCGCCAGTGAAACAAACAGGATATTTACAAGGGAGAAAGGAGGAGCCTGTCAGCTCCCAGGGCCCCTCCCCTTCTACTCCTTGTGGCTTTGACGCCAACCCCCTGCCCTCATTTAGTGCAACACTCAAAAGGCAAAGCCATCCCTGCAAGTGTCAGGGATAAGTGAGGGAACCGGGAGAGGAGACTGGAGCCTGGGGGAGGGAGCAGCTGTACCTAAAGAGCGTGAGGCTGAATGTGTATTATGGGTGTGGGAGCAGGTGAGTGTGTGTGTGCCTGTGTGTGAGTGTGTGTGTGCCTGTGTGTGAGCGTGGGTGTGTGTTCGTGCACATGAGTTGGGTGAGGGAGAGTCCTGTGTCTAGGGGATGCTGCCTTTTACAGTTGCCCTGGTGACATTCATGGCTACAGAGAAGCCCGCACCTTGCCACGTTTTGCCAAGGAAACTGGTCGGAGACCACCCCCATTCCTGACTTTGTCGATGGAAAAGGCTCCCTTTACTTCTCCAGCAGCAATGACCCACAAATGCTCCTGGTCCTCCGAGCTTCTGCAGTGAGCTCAGTCCTCCCCCAGACCTCTCCCAGGCTCTTCCGAGGACACACAGCGCTCATCCCTCTACCTCTCTTTCCTAAGGCCACGTTGTCTGATGCTCAGTAGGGCTGAGAAGGATAAGGATGCGGGAGCAGCTGGTGCTCCCAAAGAGTGTGTAGTGCTTCCAGTTAGAATGGACACCCCTCCCCCCATACAAACATGCTCATCAGATCAAGACAAGACCATGCAATGCCCTGACACAGGGCTGAGAGTTCTAGGAGGTGGGCTGTGGGTGGGCCCTGGCCTAGGCTCATCCAGGTCCGGCTGGGCTGTGAGTGTCCTCCTGGTGAAATAAATGGCACTAAGGATTTGACCGGAATCTCTCAGGTCTTGTGGGGTGCTGACCCCAGGGGAAACTGGCTTTCACGAGGAAGGGAGTCCCTATGGGACCAACATGGGTTGGGAAGGCTGCCTGGAGGAGGTGGGGCTGGAGGTGGGTCTGCAGTGGGGTGAAGAGACATTGTTGGCAGAGGTGGGGCCTGAGTGCGGCACCCTTGAATTCATCCTTGGCAGAGAGCGGGGTGCCCGCCTTCCTACTCTCTTCCCCGTGTTGTTGGTACGTGTGTCTCTGGGCCACTGGCCTGTGGTGCTCCTCCAAACCCAGGGCTGGGAGGTGGGGCGAAGCTGTTTCAGTGAAAAATCAAAATATTGGAGGTTCCTGCAGTCCTGCAACAGCCAGGCCTTGGGCTCCTGAAGCCACCCCCAAACCCTCTGAAAAGGAGGGAAGTCTGCCTGTCCTCCTTTCTCCTTGTCTCCACACAAAGCCTTGAAGAGGATAACTTTGGGAGGCTCCCAGGAGGCTGGCCGTGGCTGAGACACTCGCGGATCTTCCACTGGGGGGTCATCAGGCTTCCCTGTCCACCCCCAACAAGGAGCGGATCCTTGGTTAGATGCCAGGCTTGCCATATACCAGGCCACCTCCTCCTCCTCTTCTCTGAGCATCTCCCGCCTCCACCCTCCTAAGTCTCCTCCCCTGAGAAGCCCTCCAGGACTCATGCCGCCTAGCCAAGTGAGACAGCTTCCTGTTCCATGAACTTGGGATGATCTAGCCCCCACCTCTAATAGGGTGGTTCCTGCAGAGCTCTGATTTGTTGGTACTCACAGCCCAGCAACGAGCTGCTCTTGGCATTAACCCCAGAAGGCCCAAACAGAGTGAAGTGACAAGATCTGAGACAAAGCCCAGCTTTCATACAGGTGTACTGGGCCAAGGAGCCGTGGGCGACCATGGGAGGCTTTGGGGAGGGGGCACATCTAGAATGAATGGAGGAGGAATGGCCTGCCAAGGAGGAGGAGGGGCAGAGGGCACTTAGAATGGGCCTTGGGCTTGTCAGCATCAGTGGGAGCTGAAGAGGGAAACGTGCCTCCACCTGGACACCCTGTCTGCCTGCCTTGGAGGGTCTAGGCCTGGCTCCAGAACCCAGCACCTCTCGCCATGGGCACTCTGAGCATCCCTGAGCGGGTACACGTAACACTGCCCGTGCTGTTACTAAGGCTTTGTGTGGTCCCGCTGTGGCTGGGGCAAGGGTTCCCAGCTGTTTGGGAGCAATGCCTGTGACACAGTGCCTGGGGGCCAGTCTCTCCTGAGGCTGTGGATGAGGGGGTCACACCTGAACTCCCCTCCTGCTTCCTCAGCCCAGTGGTCATGATGGTCCACCCCCACCCCAGCTCCCACTCTCTCCCGCTCCTGCCCAGGCTCACACCTCTTCCATTCTGCCTGGGGGAGGAGGTCCAGACCCCCCCACCATGCACTCAAGTCCAAGGCACTGAGCTCCAGATACTCCTCTCTTGCTCCCTGACCTTGCCACACTCTGGCCACCTCCACGCTGTCCCTCACTCTGCTCTTTCAGACCCAAGTGCATCCTCTGTAGCCCCTACCCCCACATCTGGCCCTCTGATCACTCCAGTCCACGTGGCAGGCCCTCCGTTCCTGACACTCCTGTCTCTTAAAGCCTGTGCCCCTTTGGACATTTGGTCTCACCCTCTCTTGTCATGGGACCAACTGTCCGGTGTGAATGTGGGACTCCTAAGATCTCTATCCTTATTCCAACCACCTGGATTTCCCATCCTGCCAGACCCAGGGCTGGCATCAGAATGTGCTTGCCTGTGACTGGAAAAATGGATCATCTGACCATGATGTCACCTGTCCCTTGTGGGCTAGTGACATGAGCAGAATCCCTCAGGTTAAAATGGGGAAGCTGTGCACACATCTATTAATGTCTTGGCTTTGCAGCAAAGACAAGGCCCTTCCAGGGTTCTAACCGTCTCCTTGTCCCCCAGCTGGGATGACACAGGGGGTCTCTGAGGGCGGCCACCTCAAGAAGCCCTCCTGCATTGCCTCCCAGCCTGCCACCTGACTTGATTTAATTGCCCTCTGGCTTTATTGAAACCTCCTAGATTAGAATACCTGAGACCTGGAAAATACATAATCACATGATTTCTTAAAACAAAAAGAAAGGACAGAAGAAATAAAGAATATGCATTGCCTTTCCACCAAGTTGCTCATAATTCCCTAATTAGAGCAGACGTGGGGCACTTATCCATGGGAAGAAACCTCATGGAGATTCAAGAAGGAAAGAGTGGGTTCCCTGGGAGAATTCTACGGGCAGGAACCGGCCCCCCTGGCACAGGCTAGACCATCTGTACCTGCAAAAGCTAAAGCTGTTTGGTAAAAGCCCTAGGGCCCCTGTCCTCGCCAGTTTGGGACACGGTGAAAGATGGGCATGCCACAGGGCAGGGAACAGGCTGCCTGTTGAGGGGACTTTTGTCTGCACGTTGGTTCTCTGTTAGGTTCTGATGGGTAGGGGCCCCATTCCCCAGAGAGGACACAGATGAGGGTGGAGCTGGCCCTTGCGCCATTGGCAATGGCTGGAGGGGCAGAAGGCATGTTGGTGGTGATGGACAGCGGCCACTGGGGTAGGAGCAGGACACAGCCCCTGCCCTCAAGTGAATGTGGTCCCAACTCTGGCTATGGGCTGTCCTTTCAATAGCAGAGGATGGGCCCCTCAGCTCCCAGCTAGATCTGTCCCCAGGCCTGGGTCCTGGCCATGGGGAGCTGGAGGCAGGCTCTCACTCCCTCACCCCGGCTGCCTGGCCACCTTTTCCTCCCAGTCTTGAACTTGGCTGCATGATTCTACTATGGTGTGTGCTGTGATGTGTGCTGCCCCTAGAAGAGCAGGAGGGGACATAGAACTGGAGACGAAGTAGAACACGGGGACACTGGTCCTCTGCCTGCCACAGACACTCAAGGTGACCGAGGGGAAGCCAGGTCCCCTCTCTGGGCCTCAGTTTCCCCTTATATAAAAGGAGCGTGCTGGCCCAAGGTGCCTCCTTTCCAGCTCCCAGCTCTGGTCCTAAGGTTTCGTGGTGGGTTGGGGGCTGGACAGGCCCAGGGCCAGGAGGGGGACAGACAGTCCTGTGACAGAGACTTAAGTAGGGGCTCAGGGCCATGCGAGGGCTTCATGGTGACCAGACAGGGGCTGAGCTGTGGGAAGGCCCTTGGAGGAAGCCACAATGGCCCACAAAGGCAACAGCAAGCCTGTAGAAATTGAGAGGGACGAGTTCCTTTCCTGAGCGGGCCGAGCAAGGCTGAGCTTCAGGGTTTCTAGGGCACCGACCTCCTTCCTCCATCAGAAAAGCGAAACCTCTCGGCTCAGGGAAGTGAAGAAGTAAGCTCGGAGGGAGTGGAGGGCTGGGGGCAGGGCAGCCTGATGGGGGGTCCTGTTTCCTTAAAAGTCTCATTAGGACACGTGGAAAACAATTTGCCAGGCCACGCTGCGTCACCGCCTGTGCGGTTTGCTGCACATTAAATTCATTATTTTAACAGGTCAATGCCTCTGACAGATATTCATTTGTGGGAGATGAGCACGGCTGCTTCTTTAATCCCCGTGGATTACTTGGCTCTTCTGAAAAGTGATACCAGTAACTTGCAGAGACTTTAATCCCAATCACTCCAGACTGTTTACAAGGAGGAGGGAAAAAAAAAAACCTGTCCACATTGAGCTGAGTGCCAGTCTCCTGGCCCCGCCCCCTCTGCAGGGCAGAGTCTCAGCTTTGGAAGGATGGATGGGGAGGCTGGGCCCCCTGAGTGAAGTCCTTCGACCGAGCAGCCTAGAACACATCCCAAGGGGAGTCTGGAAAAGATCTTTGCTCTGCTGAGGCCCCCTTCCTCCATCCTCTGGAAGCTGCTCTCATCTTGTCCCACCCAAAACGATGCACTGGCCTGGGTGGGAGGTGCAGGGCCTGGGGTGACATTTCAAACATATTACTGCTTTTCCTTAAAGGTCTCAGTAAGTCAGGTGGGAAATAGCACAGGGGGCAGGGCTAGTGAGGGACAAGGGATCCCTTCCCCAGGCCAATGCCTGACTCCCCAACCCATCTCCTCCCAAGGCTGCACCCGGCATCTGCTCTGTGGGCTGCAAAAGACCATGATGGATCTGCCAGTGTCACCAGCTGGGCCCCTCTGGGGAGCTGAGGGCCTCACACAGTCAGTTGCAAAGAGAAGGGGACCCAGACAACACCAGCCCTGCAGAGTCCTCAGTGTGGCAGTGATGGCGGTTGGCCTGGTACCAAAGACCTGCTGTGCAACACTCTGCTTTCCTTGCGGTCTCTTTTCACAGACACTCTACCAGGCCTGACTTCTAGTGGGGAAAGTGTCCAGGGTGTGTGTGTGTATGTGTATGTGTATGTGTGTGTGTGTGTGTGCTCATGCATGTCTGCGTGCATGTGTCATGAGTGCGGCCTCGCCCACATGTGAATATGTCCTTCCGTGTTCAGGGGGCAGCGGCTACCTGTCCAGTGGATGAGGAATTAATTGGAGGGTGATAAAGCTGTTAGCCCCAGAGCTTTCGAAAATAATGAATGAGGGTCCTAAGATGTCAATATTTGAAAATACTAATTTAAGGCCTATTAGCTGAAACAAATTTTAATTAAACAGGGAATAATCAGGGTGATGAGAGGAAAAGAAAAGCTTCGGCCAGTGGTGGAGTCCTCATGAACATCGAGTGCGGGGAAGGCGTGGGACGGTTTGGATCTGGAACTTGCACCTGGCCAGTCGTTCTCTGGGTGGTGGGTGGGCAGGGGATGGATAAAGAAGGTGATGCCAGATTCCTGCTCCGGGTCTCAATCTTCTCATCTGTAAACCAAGAGGGGGCCTCCAGGGCTGTTCTTAAGTAGAGGGCTGATTGCAAGAAAGGAGGTGTGGTGGGCAGCGGCTAAGCAGAGAGGTTCCGCTCTGTGAGTGAATCCACTGGGGTGTGGCCGTGTTTCCAAGGATGTCTAGGGGTGTCACCCCACAGGAGCTGGGACAAAAGAGTCTTCGGAAGGACTCACGACTTGGGTTTTCCTGAACAGGATCATATAATTCCCTAAAACCTCAGCTTGGTACCAACTTTAAATCTGCACTCCAGGGAAGATGTGCTGTCAGCAGGGTTATGTGGGATAAAAGGTTCCGCTGGAAAGCTTACTCTCTGTGCTGCAACCGGACACCTAAGACTCTTCTCAGTCTGCTTTTCCAGGAAGAGCCCGTTTATTCACGTTTCCCTCTCCCCACTCTCCAATCAACCTTCTCTTGAAAGAAGGACCCCACCCCCGGCCATGGATGTGGCAGCAACAGAGGGAAGCCTGAGGCGGGGAAGGTGTGTGTATAAATCTGTGCATGCACTTTTGTGAGCCTCTTTTTATGCACCTGTGTGTCTTTGTGTCTTTGTGTGTCTACGCTTGTGTTTGTGTGCACAGATCAGTGAATGTGTACGTGTGCCTATGAGTACCTGTGTCTCTGAATATCTATGTGTGTCTCCGCGTATGTCTGTATGTGTCTGTGTGTCCATCTGCTGCTGTATGTCAAGGGTCCTGGAGTTTCCAGGTGGGTAGTGTCACCCCCACGGGACAGCCCTCGTTTCAGGGCCTCACCCTGGCAGGCAGATGCAAGATCTTCAGCTCACACCACAGTGTCTTTATTTGGTTACTTATTTATAACTCATCACGTTCCACAAATGACCGGAGGTGGAGATGTTGGTTAGCCTGGGGCTCCCCTCTGGCCGTGCATGGAAGCTGTCCTTCTGAGGCTTATTTCAGGAACCCAGAACAACCTCATCTCCTCTTTGGACTGATTTCCACTGAAGACACCACACCTAGCCTCATCCTTCCCTCTCTCTGCCTCCTGAGTCAGGCTCCCCTCTGCAGTTCCTGCCTCCTATTTAGCCTCCAGCTTCCCTGCCCAGCTCCTCTGTCTCCAGACTCTGAAACCAAAGGTCCAAGCCAGTTGGTTCCTCCCAAGATCACACCCTTTCCTTGAGCCCCTCTTCCTTCAGCCTCTCTCCCCAGGGACTGTGGCTCAGGATGCTCACTCTTTCCCTGGCCACCCTTTGCAGGAGGTGGACTTTGGCTCTGCACCCTGTTTCCTGCCACCCAGGCCTTGGTTTGAGCCTGTTTTGTGGGTGGGAACCACATGACCTCCTGCCCAGCCCCCTGTTCCCACCTTTGCAGTGGAGCAGGGCCGGGACCCCATGCACTCAGTCAACGCTGCTGGAATTGAAAGTTGCATAATAACCAGGGTCCCTTGGAAACTTTTCATCTCATAGCGGAGACTGATTAAATAGCAACAAAAATAAATTATGTATACACAGGGTTGTAAAAGCATCCAGAGACCCGAGACTTGGGGTCTGCGCCTCATATAAATGCAAATACTGTAATAGCATTGCAGTGGGTCCCCACCCCCACCCCGCACACACCTGGGGAGGGGAGGGTCAGAGCCGGGGAGGATGGTGTACAGCTCAGCGCCTGCTGGGGCTTTAAACAAAACCTACAGCCAGGCGTGAAACCCAACCCAGGGCAGAAAGAGACTGACCGGAGATAACTAAGGTTTAGGACCCAGTGTGCAAACCAAAGGCTGCAGGAGCAGTTTACACGTCTTGCGTCAGCTGGGCAGGTCGGGGCAGAACCCGGAGGTGCAGATGGAGTGCTGGGAGGGGCGATGAGCAGTGAGTTAGGAGGCCTGTTTTCCTGGCTCCACAGCAGACATGGCCTCTGCCAGTGACTCCCTCCCAGGGCTGAGCCACAGTAACCTGCCCTCCGGGACGCCCCGCCCAGGCTGCTCCCTCCTTGGGCTCCCCCACTGCTGGCGGGGGTGGGTGGGTGTGGGGGGTAGTGTTGCTGCTTCTCACCCTGCGGATCGCAGTAGGGTGCTCACTTTAGCAGCTCTCACTGGGCTGAAGGTGGGGCAGGAACTTTTTATAGTTGCAGGTGTCTCTGGGCAGGGCTGCCTCCCCCACGCTCCCTCCTTTGCCAGCCTCCCCCTCAGCCCTGATTCTGGGACACGCATGCCTGGGCCCGGCTGCTAGAGGCCTGGGCAGCTGTGTCTGGCCTGGGTGCCAGGGGTGAATAAAAGGAGAAAAGGACTCCTGACTCCAGTTCAGTTGGGGGTCATGGTGAGCTGTGTGCCCGGAGCCCCCTCCACTCCCCTCTGCCCGGGCGCAGCTCTGTCCCCAGCTGTGCCTTATTCATCACCTACCCAACATCTAGTCACTCCCTGGCATACAGTAGGTGCCCAATAAGAACTGGCCAGTTGCTGGATTATAGAGTCATTATGTCCCTGACAGAATGTTCTTCTTTTCCTGGGGGGCTGTCGTCCCCTTCTTATTTTTGTGTCCGCTCCTCTTTCCGCTACACAGTTGCTCTCTCCCTTAAGTTATGTGAACCCTCCATAAACCAGTCATCATAATAGGATTAAAGATTTAAACTTCCGTGGCCGGTGAGCCCAGTACTTTATACATTTCAAAGTGCCATCTTATTAAATCTCTCATCTTCCTAACACCTCTGCAAGGCTGTCTGTGCAGCACCATCACGCCCAATCTACAGATGGGGAAACTGAGGTCCCGGGAGGCTGGCCTGGGCTCACATAATTAGGCCTCCAGAGTCCTAGGCGTCTGTCCTGTGGAAAAGCTATGAAGGCATGACTTAGGTCTCCCCGCCTTGAACATTTAATTTTCCACTGATTGCAAGGAGTGAGGGGCATGAAGGATGCCTGCCCGTTGCCAGCTCTGCTGGGGCAAGGATGCTGCGAGGCTGGGATACCAGGTGGCTTAGCCTTGGGTCCTGTCTGTTCCTCCCTTTGGGTCTGCTCTTGCTGGGCTCCTGACCTCCAGGTCATAGTGGCTGAGGAGCAGCCGGCACTGCAGTGGGCCCTGCCTCTCATCTCAGACGGGAGGCTGTCGTGAGGGTCACTGGAGGGCGTGGGGACGCCCCCAGAACTCATCCCAACTGGCCTTATCTCAGGAATCACCCCACCCCCTGCGCCCCACCGGCACCACCAGGGAGGGAGCTGGGAGGTGGGGAGGGAAAGAGGGCACCTGCTCTCCCATCACTTATTCGAAAAGACTGAATTAGAGAAAGGAGGGAAAAACAAATGAGAGCAATCAGGGCAAGCGGCACTGTCCTCCAACTGTACAAACAGTGACAACAAGCCAGGTGCCATGAAGACAGTATATGAACCAGACAGAGCAAATCCCAGCGGCGAGACTGTCCCGCAGACATGGCCAGCGCCTCCCACTTACTGCTCATGCCCTCCGCTTGCAGGAAGCCTTCCTGGATTGACCTCCTGCCCCTAATGATTTCCTTCCCAGCACCTTCTTGCTCTTTATATGTCATGCTCCTTTGATTTGTTCTTGGTTAGATGTGAGCCTGCAAGTACTGCCAAGTGGCCCTCTAACGTCCTGCCCCAGTCCACGGGGGGTACAACACGGGAGTGCTCTTGCCACGTACGCGCATTTCTGATGTTCTATGAAACCAGTGACTGGATGGGGTGAACTGGATGAACCACTGTTGGGGGTGAAGAGTGACGTCAAGTGTGGTTGAGGAGCGATGTCAAGTGTCCTCCAGTGGAGTGCCGCCCTTCCACCTTTCCAAGGTCAATGCCTCCTGCGCTCATCTCTCCCTGAGAAGCGACTGTGCTGTTGAGCAGGGATGGGCTCGAGAGACCCCTTCTTTCTGCAGGTGAGGACACGAGGGCTGCCTAGGGCAAGAGCCACTCCAGATCACCCAGCAGCTAAACGTGGCGTGCCTGCAGTCCCCGGCTCTGGTCTTGCCAACACAATGCATTTTCTCCTCTGGGGGGACCATCCTAATTCTATTGTCTGGTCCCCAGTTAGACTGAGTGCTGCCTGAGGGTCACATCTTCTGCTCTGTCTGTGCTGGTAACATCAGAACCATTGTTTTTGGAAATTCTCTCAAAACACCATGTCGCGGCCATGGCTCTTTATCTCAGAATATCTAGTAAGGACCAGTCAACAACAGGATGGGCCACCTGGCAAGTGAGTCCCTGTTGGAAGGTGGGTACAAGCAAAGACAGCTGACCATGTGTGGGAGATGCTGGGGAGAGGATTCCTAAAACGGGCATGAGGATGGACCACAGGGTTTCAAAGTTTCACTCTCTCCCTAAGGTTTTATGATTCTGTCCGTCTGAGGATGAAGGGACAGATGGAGAAGCAAGCTGGATGGCACATGTCTGGAGCCCTGGAAGATTGCTTGCTTTGTTGAAATCGGTCCTTGAGATTGGCTAGCTCCTTCAGGACTCGAAATCCCCTACGAGAGGCGGAGATCAGAAGGTTTTAAGTGGAGAAATCTTAGTTGAGACGCTACTTAGCCAGTTGGATGCTGAGTGAGGCTAAGACAGAAGAATCAGGCCTAGTGTCTGACTTCACTGAGCTTATAGTTTTGTTGGGGAGAAGGGAAGCTGCACATAACTTGAAACATAAACCATAAAAAGCAAATTGATAATAAAGAGTTCGGAATAAAGAGAGAAGCTGTGTTTCAAGGCCATACACGATGAGCCGCCCAGCGATGGACACAGACGACAAGGTCCGGGGTCACTCCGAGGAGGAGGGAGCACCCACTTCTGGCTGCAGGACTCATACAAAGCTCTGGAGGCTTGTTTTGGGCACTTTTAGTCTGTTAGCTGCTGCTGGGACCATTGGGATTTGACGTCCAAGGACCATCCAGGAGAGCCCACTAATGGCCCGGAAGCCCAGAGCCACTCCTGCGGCTTGCCTGCTGGAGGGGATGTGTGACCCATCATCCTCATTGGAGTGGCTGCCTGTGTCTTTTGTCCCCAGGGGCAGAGCTGACAAACAGGGGGCTCGGCCATTGTTCTCTCTGCCCTTCCTGCCTCTGGGAGTGAGGTCTGCCGCCTCATTACATCGGCAAGGTGTGGCGCGAGGGGCAGTTGGTGCCTCTTCTCCCCAGTGGGTTGAAGATGCAGTGGAGAGAGTGGATGCGCAGTGGCTGGTCTGCTGATGACAGGAAGTCCAGCTGCAATTAATGAACACCTAGAGCCAGCAACCTGTCCCAGCAGAGGGAGTGGGGGGGGGAGACTCTGGTCCTTAGACCCAGTTCCCCAAGTGTCCCTATGCCTGGTTTCGGACGCAGCTCATAAGCCCACCATCCAACACCCCCGTCCCGTCCTCAACCCCCACCTTCACTTCCCAGCTGGGGAGCAGGGAAAATGAGGGCACCTTCCTTTGCTGCTTCTTGTCTTCCCTCGGGAAGGAGGGCAGCTTGGTGGTGGTGGTGGTGGTGGCAGCATGCATCCAGACCTTTGGACCACCTCCTCTGAGACTCCGGGAGGGGGGAATGGCAGGTCCACAGGAGGGGAAACTCGAGGGGGTGTGGCAAAGGCCCAGAGCGGGCCCTGCCCTCTCTTCTAACAGCTCCCATCTCCCCCAGCTCCCGTTGGCTCTTCCCTTGGCTCCCCTTTGGGGACCTCACCTGACATTCCATATTTCAGGCCTTACAGCCTTAGCATCTTGTTTGCCCATGAACATACCCCCTTTTTAGCGGAGCTGAGACGGGGGAAATCTTTCCAGCTGAACTTTCTCCAAGAGAGGAACGTGAGCATCTAGAAGCCACAAAGGACTGCATATCTTGCGAGAGGCCCAGGCTTGGCCGGCTGGGTCTGGGTGAGGCTGCCACCCCTCCCCTTCCCCACACCCGGCGGCAGCTCCTGCACCTCTCGTCTGATTTCTGCCTCCTTAGCCACTAAGTTTCTCTCTCTCATCTTAGGAAGGTCTCCATCCTCAGTTTTCTTTGCAGGGCCAAATGAGACAACTGACAAGTTTTGAACTTAACAAATGATCAAGCTCTTCTCAGCTCAGGATCTCGGCAACACCCACTTGCCTGGGTTCTCTGCGATGATTCATCACTCAGGTGCCGCCCCCCTGTCCCCACCTCATCACACACCTACCAAGTCCCAGCTCCCTGGAGACTCCCAACAGAGGGAGCTGCTCCCTTTGGTTTAGCCTTAACTGACACCCAGGTTCCCTGCCCTCCTGCCCATCCGAGTGTGTCTTCCCGAGGGACCAAACGCAGGAGGACCCCCGATCTCCCAGGCAGAGTCCCACACAAGCGTCCAGAGAGCCCGCAGGGAGGGGAGGAAAAAAATTAGGGGATATAAGGAAATGGGCCCCAAACGCTCACAGAGGGCAGGTGGGCAGCGCTCCAGGACCCCCAGGCTGGTCCCTGCATCTCTCCTGGCACCTCTCTCAGAGGGGCTGGGGAGGGCAGGTGCAGGTAGCAGGAGTGACTTCACATCTTTGTTGCTCTAGCTGCTGGGCTGAAAATAGTCCTCTCTCGGGCAGGCTGGCCCAGGGCGTGAAAAGCTCCGCTCCCAGGGAGCAGCAGGAACCAGCCAGGGACAAAAATTAACCACGGGTCTGGAGCTTGCTGGCTTAGCTGAGGAACACAAGCATCAGCTCTGCAATCCTGCTTACCACTAAGTTTGTTTAAGACAGGGTAACCACACGGTCACCCTACTCGGATCACCGCAACCCGAAGATGCTCCCACGGTCAGACCCTCATCTTTGCCTCCCCATTTCTTCAGGGCTTCCTACCCTTGGGCACTGTGCTAAAGGCTGCATACCAGGTGGTGTCTGATCCCCAGCCACTCTGGACACAAGCAGTAGCACCCTCAGTTTACAGATGGACACGAGGCTCAGAGAGGTTAATCAGCCTGCCTAAGATCACACAGCCCAGAGGTGGGCTCGTGTGCTAGGGCTGTCTGACCCCAGCACCTTCCAGGCTGTGAAGGGTCTACAGCTCCCATTCCCATCTCCCAGCTGTTGCTCAGGAAGACGAGTGATGTCAGGAGCAGTGTTCCTGGGGTTCCCAGGAGGGATGGTCAGGAATGGAGGCATGCTTGCCCCACCTCTGCTGTTGCTGGAGGCAGTTTCTGGAGCCAGAGAGAGTGTAGTACTTCCCTACCTCTGCCCAGGGGCGGGCATCTCAGCGCCTGCATCCGTGATCGCTGGTAATCTTGTCTATTCCCAGCACGATCCCCAACCTTCATTTCCACCCTAAAGTACACCAGATAATTAAGTCTCTCTCAGGCCTCCTCAGTATAATGCAGATTAATTTATTATTTAAATCTGAATAGAATATTAGCTCATTGTCTTAATAGTTCTGATAAATGCTGGGGGTGGGGGGCACAGGGTGGGAATCCTCCTTCTCACTCCACTCACCCCCTCCCCTTCCTCCGATGGAATAGAAAGGCCCCACAGGGCGGGGCTGGGGGCGGCTCCAGACCCTTCTAGCACATCCTGGGTCCTGCGTGTCCCTCAGCTGGCTGTCTCAGCACAGGCCTGGCCTCCCACCCAAGAAAGAAAGAAGGGGAAGGTGGGGAAGGCAGGAACCACAGAGGAAATCCCCAAGCTGGAGGCTTTCTTCCTGCTTTTTGGACAGGATGGGGAGAGGCGGTGGGGCGAGAGTGCAGGAGACAGTTTCTGAGCATCCATGGAGGGTCTGAGGGCTGGAAAGCCTCTCAGCACCTCAGTCTGCCCTTCTCAGAAATGGTCCTGGGACAAGAACGTCTTCACCAAATGACCCAGAGGGTGCTTTGGGTGGGGCTGGTGGTGTGTGGGGGCTCCGACAGAAACTAGGGGCCGGGGGTGCAAACTGTCTTGGCTTTGCCAACACTCTGCCTCCCCGCCCTCCCCCCTTTCCTGTGTCTCAGGGCACTGAGGTAAGTCCTCGGAGGGCGGCCCTTCCTGGGAGGCCCACCCGTTCCCCTTACACAATCGCTGGTGGAGAGGAATTCAGGCTCTTCCTGGCTGCTTCCGTCTCCTGCAGAGACGTCCTGTCAACATCCCCATCTCCGCAGCAAGTACTGCGACCCTTAGACCCTTAATGTCTGGAGCGCGCTGGCATGGGAAGGGAACTGTGGGCCCTCTGACAAAGCGCCTCTGCCATGGACTGAATGTCTGTGTCCCCCTGGAACTCACATGTGGAAGCCCGAATCCCCCATGTGACGGCATTAGGAGGAGGGGCCTTTGCAAAGTGGTTAGGTTCAGATCAGGTCATGAGGGTGGGGCCCCATGGTGGCATTAGTGCCCTGGTTAGAAGAGGAAGAGCTCGATCCCCTTCTGCCAGTGAGGTCTCGGGCGTGAAGGCAGCTGTCTGCAAGCCAGGAAGTGGGCTCTCGCCAGGACCTGGATCTGCCAGTACCTTGATCCTGGACTTTTCAGCCTCTGTAATCACGAGAAACAAATGCCTTTCGTTTGAGCAACCCAGTCTGCAGTATTTTATCACAGCAGCCTGAGCTAAGACAGCCTCACTTTGTAGACGCGGAGACTGAGGCAGGAGAGGTCACGGGTTGCCCTCTGGTTGCAGAGGGAGTGGGTGGTCATGGGATAAATGATGTGACTGGTGTTCCAGGTGCCATGCTTCCCAGTGACACTGGGGTGAGTATCCACCGTGGGGGTGCTTGGCAAGGCGGGGTGGGGCACAAGAGGACTGCCACGTGGTGCTGCCCCAGGGCACTGACAGAGTGGAAGGCATCTCTTCATAGATAGGGTAGAAGCGGCTCAAACAGCTGTCCTGAAGGATGAGGAAGCCAAGGTCCGCGAGGTCAGGGCCGATGGAGGGGAGGAAGGTTCCCTGCCTCCCAATGCCAGGCGCACTCACCATGTCTGAAGCTCCCCTGGCTGCACCTGAACTTGGGGACAGTTGGTTTAGGGTCACGTCTACCCTAGTGCCCCCACCAAGGTCTGGAGTCGAGCGGGCGCCCTTGGCACAAGAGGTATTGAATCCAGCCAGGAAAAATATATGGGACACATCGTGTGGCTGTGGTTTCTTCACACCATCCAGTCATACAGCTGGCAATTAATTTCCCCTATAAATGAAACACCTTTCATATCACTTTATCTGGAGAGCTTGAATTGACAGCAGCGGGTGTAATTTATACATACTTTTTACCCATCTGTTAGCATTCAGGCTTTAGGCTGCTGGCATTCTATTTTTTTTTTTTTCCTTCAATTCTCTCCTCAAATTGAAAGGATTAGGTTAGGATTAGGTGAGTGTTTTAACCAGATATTCACAAAGATGGATGGCGGTGTTTCCAGACGGCCAGTGCCCAGGGGAGGCCCTCACACAATGGTGGCCAGGTGGGGCTCAGCGATCTGGGAAATTGCCTCCACCCGAGAGCCAGCAGCCCTGCAGTCCGATGCTGGAGCTGCAGAGGGCCTCAGGGACTCTCCAGGCCTGTCCTTCATTTTACAGACAAGAAGACTGAGGCTCAGAGAATCGGAGGGACACATGCAAGGTTGAGCAGCTGGTCAGGGGCAGAGCCAGAGCTGGACCGGGGTCTGGCTGGAGGGAGCACCAGAGGGCGGGTCAGAGGGGTCTGGATGGGGCCTTGAGATACTTGGCTGACCAGGGTCCAGTCCCTCCTACCCCTTGGTATCCCTGGGAATGGACACGACCAGGCCTCAGGCTCCTGCGATGCACAGATGAACGCCGCAGGGCCCTGCCTTCAGAGATCCCGTGCAGACCTCTGGCCCTCGGAATGGCCCACCTCCACCTCTCAAGGCCACAGCAAGGTGTCCATGGCCACTGCCTCCTTCATCCCCTCCTTCTTGTCCAGGCTCAGTCCTGGAGCCATTAGCAGTGTGACTCTATCTGGTTAGAACCAGTAAGATAGTTCTGTGTTAATGCGGGGGCCTGGGGAGATTTGGCCATTAAATGTTACATTAGACCCAAGGTGTCCTGTACATGCTCCCGGTGGAGTTTTTCAGGCAGCCTTGGCTGGGGGGCCCTGGCGAGGGGGAACGTGCTGGAACTGACAACCAGGTGGAGAGGAGGGGTGCTGGGCTGCACGCTCTCCCTGGAGCGCCGAGGACATCCTGGAGAACCGTGGAGGAAGGGCAGGCGTGTCCTTGCCTCTGGTTCAGCCCCAGCGTGCCCTGCTGGCCATGGCTGGGTGCCCAGTTTGTCCTGCGCCCAGCGGGGCAGCAACCCAGCTCACCTCGCAGCCCTGGGCAGCCCTGATTTCACTTCTCTTACCGTCTGGGAGCACATCCTCCTTATTGGACCAGATGTCCTGAGTTTTAGCTCCAAAAATACACACTTGGAGGTGAGGGAACAGACAGAGGAGAAGCTGTTTCCCTTTCCATGGAGGAGGTGAGACCCACAGGGAATAATTAGCAAATGGCACTGGCTTAACATACAACTACCTACATCCCAGGGGGCAGGTGACTGCTGTTCTGAGTGGCCAGGAGTGGAGAGATGCCTACTGGCTGAAGTCACCTACCTGGCCTTTCTACCCTCCTGCCTAACTACCCATCCTATCTAACATCCTACCTAAGTACCCATCCACCTAATTCCCCACACACCAAACTAGTCATCCACCTGCTTAGAACTTTGAGTAAACCGTGCAGACTCGCTGGGCCCAGGTTCCTCTGTTGAAAATGGAGATAAGAATTCTCCCTTGATCTCCTCCTGAGCTTGTTTAACGGATCTGGTGGACCCAGCAATGATTTGTAAAGTGGTGTGAGGAATACAAATGCCAGATGGCGGGTGTATTATAATTGCTGTTACCGTTACTACCACACTCCTGGTACCTAAACCCTTCCTGACTTGCGAGATTTGCCTCCGTTGAACCAGTGACTCTGCACATCACTGAAGGAAGGTTTGGGAATTTGTTTTAAAGATCTCCTCCCAGCCCTGCAGGGCGGGGCAGATCCTGGAGGACGCTCCAGCTGCCCCGCCCCCTCCCTGTTTTCCTGCCCATCTTCAGACTCAGCACAGGGAGCTGGCTCCTCCCCGCCTCCCAGAGCTCAGCAACAGGAGGAGGAACAAACCGGGGAGGGGGACTGGGGAGCAGGCCTGCGGGGCTGCACGAGCATTAATGGCTGGGCTGTTTGCAGGGAGACCGCAGACAGATGCTGGCTGTGCTTGTGTTTTCTAACGTGAAAGCCTCAGAACCAGAAAAAACAAACTGGGAGCTTTAAAATCAGCAGGCTAATTGTTCGGATGGGAAGATATTATTTACAGTAACGGGGCCATTAGGAAGGAGGGGTGGAGTGAGCCCGGTGTGGCTGATGGGGCAGCCAAGGGGACATCATCCTGAGCCAGTCCACCTGCCTTGTGGTCACCCTTTATCTCACAAGGTCACCCTCTTTGGGGGAAGGAGCACCAGAAACAGAAGGGGACATCCACTAGCCCAGGGCTTTGGGAGTGGCAACCAGATCACCTCCCCATCCAGCACTAGACACGTGGCCCTGGGTGTCTTCTCTTCCTTAAGGCCCAGTTCAGTCCCCCTCCCTCAGGAAGCCCTCCTGACTACCACCACTCACAGGCGTTCTCCTCTGAACCCACCCTGATCTCCACGTCTGAGCAGCAGAGACCCTTGACCACACAGCACCCTCTCTCTGGAGCTTCTCCTTGAGATGGGACCCTGCTAGGGTCCATTCTGCCTTGGGAAGGGAGAATGAATCATTACACAGGGGCTTTAGGAAAGTGGATTGGGGCTGGGGGTGGGGAAGAGGGAGGGATAAAAGTCAGTAGCAGTGGTTTATTTGAAAGAATAAATTTAAAAAATGAGTTAACAGGGTGTGGGAACTGCTGGGCCACTCCCTGAACTCCCCACTTCCTCCTTCCTCCTCTGATGCTGGAGATATATGTGTGTGTGCGGTGTGTGTGCGAGAGAGAGAGAGAGAGAGAGAGAGGGAGTTTCTTCTGGAGAAGGGCAGCTTTGTTTATTTTGGCCATAACCTTGGCTTTTGGGTAGAGCAGGGTGGTGGGACTCTTTGGAGCCTGGAGCAAAGAATTTACTATTCATAAGTGACCTCGCTCGCTGTAAATGGACCCCAGCCCTGTGGAAGGGCTCAGCGATGACGCCCTCCACCTCCCCACACAGGTGCCTCCCCCCGGGGAGTTCGTCAAAGCCTCAAGCAGCAGCTCCTGACCACCTGCTTGCAGTGTTCCCAGACCTATCCTGGACGCCGCTCTCATCCATCTGGCCCATACAGGGCGTCTGTTGGGATGTGAGGGCCCTGAGGGCAGGGCAAACACCATGGGGCCGGGGCGATGGGCTCAGCACCTCACCCAGGCTCTCACACATAGTAGGAACTCAGGAGACAATAGTATAATAGGTCTGATCTGAGCACCTTACGCACATTGACTCATTTAACTGGCTCAGTGGTTCACTCCACAGACCGGAACGCCGAGGCAGGAAGAAGTTAAGTAACTGGTCCCAGGTTGCACCATCAGTAAGTGGTAGTGCTGAGATTCAAGGCCAGCCAGACATTGCAGATCATGAGGGGGATCTCATGGATACCCGTGTGTCGTTGGGCCTGTAGTCAGTTACATAAACCTCGAAATTTTAGCATCTGTTGTGGAGCTGTGCACCCAGAATACGCACATGGAATATTTGTTGAATTGACATCTTGTATCAATTTTGTCGTGGGCAGTAAATATCTGGTAGATGAATGTTGGATGAATTGGACCCAAAAGGTCCAAAGCTTGTGAAGGTGGGAAGAGGCTTGGCCTCCATGTTGGTGACCCCCATGGGGAGGGAGGGGATGCAGAGGGCTTGAGTTCTGCTCCCCACTCTCCCAGACTCAGCCAGGGACAGGGGAGCCTGGCCCCTCTTGCAGAGGGCCTCAAGAGAGGGAACTTGGGGATCCAGGGACGGCTGCCTTGTCCTCTGGTACCCACCCACGCAGTATGCTGTTATCGGGATGGGGTGGGAGCAGAAGTCAGGAGACCCCCCTCACCTCTTTGCTAACCCAGAACCTGCCTCGTGCGTCTACCTTTAAACAAGCAGCAGGTTGACTCCTGTCTTTTCCTCCTCCACTTTTATAAGCGAAGGATAGAGAGGAAAGAAATACCAGAAGGTCACCAGGCAGAGACAGGTGAGGGTCCCCGTGAGGCCCTACAGTCTGGCACTGATCCACAGGAGACCGGGCCTCCCAACCCACCAGGACCCACAGAGGCTACAGGGCATCACAGAGAATCAGGGTTCCCGCTGATTAGCTCACATCTGGGGAGACAAGAGCCACCCCCTGGAAACAGAAGTAGCCCAGTGCTGGGCCACATGTGCCCTAAGACTCCGTGTGCCGGGGGAGTCAGGGAGGACTTATGGACCCAGCAGAATTTTGGAGCACAGAGAAGGCAAGAAGGTAGATGTAAACTAACCCAGGGTATCGGGGGACAGAGAAGGCAGTGTGGTTGGTAGCAGGCACCGTCCAAGAAATGGGGAGAGCTTAGCAGAGCAGAGAAGGTAGAGGACAGAGCCCTGCCTCGATGCTCCTTGAAGAAGTCTAAGGTTCCAGGTGGCCTCCATTCCTGGGCAAGGGCCCCCACCGCCCTCCAGCAGCCTGGGCTACTGGCTGCCCAGCCCCTTCTTAACAAACGTCCGGAGAAGCACAGCTCGATCGGCTTCCCGGTACTTGGAGGTGCACCCTGTCCATGAAAGGCAGCCGGTCTGGTTTCCTCCTTCCGGTTCGGGTCCAGCCCTGCTCAGCAGGATCCGGCAACGTGATGCCATCACCCCAGTCACACCCTCCTGCTCCTCCGGAGATACTGACTCACCATCCCTTCTCCCCTCCTAGAGGGGCTTTTGGCCCACCCAGCCGTTAATTTGCAAATGGGCCATTTTCTGCTTCAAAGGGAAGATGATTTTTTTTCCCTGAGATCTGCAGTTTTTAAGTATTCTCAAATGACTAGCCAGAATCAATCTAAGATCAAGAGTTTGGTGCATGTTGAGTGTGGATCCTCAACTTCCATCTTCATTTCTTTATGGCAAGACCCTGTGAGCCGGCGGACCCCCTTGCTGGGGATGGGGTGCTTGGACCACAGGCTCCAGATGAGGCCCCACCCTTCAGCCTCCCTTTATCTCCCCAGTGAGTTTCTCAGAGACACCAGGTGTGATCACCAAAAGCCAGCGGAGGGAGTCGACGCTCCAAAAAACAGAGGGAGCTTCCAGGAGAGGGTGCTGTTGGAACATCCTGGGAGCGGGATGCACTCAGCGCTGGGCCTGCAGTGGGCACACACCGCCTGCCAGGCATCAGGTGCAGAGGCCTGGGCTGGGGCCGTCAGGTCAGGAACGGGGGAGGGGCCCGCGTAATTCTAACTTTGATGCACTTGCTAAAAATGCAGGAGGCCTGAGTGTGAGACCCAGGACCCTCCAGCAGCTCCCTGCCGGCTGACTTGGGTGGCTGGCTGAGGACAGGCTGAGAAAGGTTGGGTGAGGATGACGCAGCCTCCTTGGCAGGAGGGCCCCCCATTCACTGAGCCCGAGGCCCCAGGGGCCAATCTGAGCTCCGGCTTGCTTGCTGTCCTGCCCCAGTGAGCGTGACCAAGGCCTCACCATCTCCCTTCCTCCCCTGGGAACAGAAATAGAGCCAGGAAGGGTTTATCTGTGTTTCGGGAGGCTGGGTTCCCGAGAAGGGGTCCAGGGCCTGCGGAGGAGGGGTCTGGGGTCTGAGTCACAGTGCTGCCATCCACATACATGTGAAACTCAGAGTTGTCTCCTGGCGGGGTGGTGCTATGGCCAGACGGCCGGGGCTGAGTTACAAGGACACTATGAATAAGATGATTAAGCAAAGGAAAGAGTTGGGGGAGGGGGCTGGGAGAGGGAGGCTCACAGACAAACCTGCCAAAGGGGTGGGGTGCCGGACAGAGGGAGACAGGTGGGGGCGGGGCAGAGGGACAGACACAACGACAAGAACTTGGGAAGAAGGGAGGAAAGGGAGGGATGAGTCTGACTCATTTCGTATCTCCCACAGAGCTTCCCCTGAGAAGCTGAGAGTGTTTGCTAAGGGAGAGAGAGACAGGGGCAGCCGGGATGCCCGGAAGCCTTATGTGGTCTGGTCGCCTGTCCTCACGTCACCAGTCACCCTACTCCTCCACCTCCTCCTCCTCCTCATTATCATCCACCCTTTGGGTGTTGGAGCTGTGCCAGGCACCACATGTGTGTCAGCTTTCATCCTCAGAAAAACCCACCTCAAGGCAGGTATTAATATCTCCACTCTGTAGAAAGGGCAGGGGAGGCTCAGGATGGACAGAGCCAGGATTCTGACCTGGGACTTCCTTGCACCATCCTCCCCTCAGCTTGCTTACTGCTCCAGAGAAGGTTCCTAACATGGAAGGTTTGCTTCAGCAGGAAGAGACCCAGCTGGGCTGGGTCTGTCCAGGTGGGCTGGACTGGTGTGTGTGTGTGTGTGTGTGTGTGTGTGTGTGTGTGTGTGTGTGTGGAGGGGGCTGGGGACTGTCCAAACACTGCAGCTACCCATTCACTTCTGAACCTCACTGTCCATGTGCAGGTGTCAAATAGCTTTGGAGAGGGAGGACCTTGTATTCTAGGCCAGGGCCCCCCAGGCAAGTGAGACCAGGCAAGTGGACCAGGCAGCTCCTGCCCACCCTTGCCCTCGCATGGCCCCAGCCTGGAGGGGCCAGGCCAGGCCTGGGTGATGGACGCCAGCCCTCCAGGGTCCTCACCCGGGGATGCTCCCCTGGGAGGACGTGTACAAGGAGCCAGTTAGAACTGTGAACAGAAGATCTCTTGTTGCTCCTCAGAGAAGCCATGGGGACCCACCGCCTGGCTCCCTGTCTGAGGGAGGGCAGGAAAGTCTTGGACTGCCGATCCCACGGGGTCAGGTCTGAGTCCTGGCTCCACCGCTTAGGAGCTGCGTGCCTCTGGTCAAAGGTCCTTTACCTCTTTATGACAGCCTCACCACCTATAAAAGGGTCCCAGCCCTCAAAGTGGACGAGCAGATGAGGATCCATGTAACACACCCAGCACGGTTCCTGGTAAGTATTTGCTGACACTTCTGGAATCACTAACTCTCTCCCCATGGGTCCCCTGCTCCTTAGCCGCATCCCTTCTCCCCAAACTGTCAAGCCTGTTGTCAGAGGCTTTACCAGGCACTGTGCCTCTGCTAAGTGTGGGGCGGCCACAGGGTTGCTGGGGGGCGAAATTAAGTCAGTTCAACACTCCTGGGCATTTTCTCTGCAGAACCCTGTGATGAGCACAGACACATGGGCCTTCCTTTCCCCTCAAGGAGCTTCCAGAAAGCAGGAGGAGCATGGCGAGGACACAAGTGACTCCCTTCACTCACTCACTCACTCACTCACTCACCAGTTGCAAAAGTAAAGAAATAGAGCGGAATTCTGCCAAGTAGCACCAGAAGTGGAGTGAAGTAAGAGGTTCAGGGTCCCATTCTAGGGAGGCTAATGAAATGATGTGGGGGGCTGCCTGGGCCACCAGCTGCCCAGGGACTCTGGGAGCACAGGAGCCAATCCCCAGACACATGGAATCTGAGTTCCTGTGACCCTTGGTGTATCGGTGAGAGGATTCGCCCTGACTGTCACCCTTACCCTCCTGGTCCAGGTTTCTGAAGGGACTCGTGCGTGTGTTCTCACTGCATCCTCCCGACAGCCCTGGGAGGCAGCCGGGTGGGGGCTGAGTGTCCCCAGCTGTTGCCACAGACACTGCACGGGAAGGAGAGAGACTTGCCCGCAGGCCCCCACGCTGACCGGCAGAGCTGGGACCAGACCCCGGCCTCGCTTATACCCGGGGCTCCCTTTATGGCCTGTGGTCCCCACCTGGGCCTTCTTCTCCAGTAGCTGGAGGGGGGTGACTGCTTTTGTCCTCGTCCTTGGGCAGTCCACCCCCAGGCTCAGGGGCCCCCGAGCAGCCCTGGCCCCCCAGAACATCCTCGGCAGCCAGAGGCGAGGAGCCCTTTTCGAAGCTCAGCCATGGTGCCAGGCAGGCCCCAGGGTGGGCAGTGGTCCCTGCACTGCACCCTCCACCCCTCTGGAATTTGATCGCATCTTCTGATTTGCATCCGCCCGGTGCTCAGGCTTGGACCAGCGTCCTGACTCATTGTTGATGGTATGCCTCTTCGAGGGCCACTCATCCTGTACTCAGCCCCCTGTCCCACCATGGTTCGTGCGCTCTACTGCGAGCTGACTGAGCACCCGACGGCCAGCCCTGCTGGGTACGTGTCCCCCTCGCCTCCACGCACAGGCTGCTTCCTGTCCCCTCCGGGCTCCCTGGGCCCCTGTGGCCCATCCTGCTGACAGGAACGTGTCTCTTCTTGGAGCCCCCCGGCACCCTGGTCTTGGCACCTGAGGGTTTCAGTGCGAGGCCCTGAGGTCTGTGATGAAGATGGGAGCCTGAGGCCTGGGCAGGTCTCGAGGGCCATTTATTTCTCCTCCGGGAGGTCACAGGCCCTTCTGAGGAGGATGGGGTGAGTCTCTACCCACCTCCTCCCCATGCCTCTCTGACCAGCGCTTCCCCCTCCACGGCTGAACTCCCTGGCTAGGCCTACCCCCCAGGGTACGGCCCCATGCTGTCTCCTTAGAAGGGCTTCCTTCTCTTCCCAACTCTGCCCAGTGTCCACTGAGGGGGTGTCCAGTGAAGACGCATCGGCTGATCTGTGGGGTCGGGAGTGGCAGCCCCCCCATGCCCTTTCTCTCCTGCGCGGGCTCTGGGAACAGGCGCTGGCCCCCGGCCGTGCTCCGGCATCTGGGAGGCTGGCGGGAGCCGCTCTGACCGCCTTCAAGGGCACTGCCAGGAATAGATGCGGCCACCCCACCGCCTGCGTGGGCCTGGCAGCCTCAGAGTGCCCTTTCTCCAGCCTCTCTGTGTGCAGCCCCGATGGCCTGCTTCCACTGAGGGGTGAATGCTCAGCGGGACGCCCAGTCCTAGCCATCTTCTGAGGACACAGCCAAGCAGATATTACCCCTCCTGCCTCTCGGCCAACAGGCTGTGGCTCCTGGTCAGTCACCGAAATGCAGAGTTAACTGACGGCTGGAGGCCAGCACGGTCCAGGCAGCAGCCCCTAGAGGGTCTGTCTGAACGGGAGCCCTTATCGACGGAGTTGTGCCCCTTTGATTTGAAGCCAAGAAACAAAGTCAGGGAGATGAGGTGATTTGCTCAGTCACAGCTCGCCAGTCATAGAATAAGGCACCAAATAAAGCTCCTCACCCCAGCCAGGAGCCTAGGTGTCCGCGGGAAAGGCGAGGCTCTGGGGCTGGAGGAGGACAGGGCCCCAGGGAGAAGTGGGCACCTGAACCCCTTTGGGCAGGTGGCATTCAGGTCCTCAGAGAGGAGGAGGAAGTGATTCCAAGACATGGGGAAGAATGGGTTCCCTCTGAACACCAGTGAGTGGATCAGTGTGGCCTGGACATTGGGCCCCCTGGGGACAAGGAAAGGGAGAGAGTGGGCTGTGACCATGGGGAATCGCGGGAAAAGTACATCAAGGCACTGAGAGCTCAGCTTCAACTCTGCCATGAGGCTGCCTGCCTGAGTCCAGGCAGGTGGGAGAAATTCTGTCACCAGCCACTGCCATGCAGGGTTTACTGAGTGGCCCCTTGACACTGTGTGTGACAGGTCCTAGTCCAGGACCTTGGGGTGGAGCATAGAACAAGGTCCCCCTGCACAAAGTACACAGTCGAGTGGAGGGAGACCACCATGCAGGTCAGGATGGAATAGGTTAGGCAGGGATGGAAACAATGAAGCAGAGGAAGGGAGAGAGGATGCTGGCCCTGGGGACAAGGAACAGCTGTTTTATACTGAATGGCCAGGGAAGACCTCTCTAATAAGGTGACATTTGAGAAGAAACCTGAAGGAAATGAGGGAATGAACTTAGTGAGCATGTGGAAGAAGAGCATTCCAGGTGGAGGGCAGAGCAAGTGCAAAGGCCCTGGGGCAGGAGTGTGCTGGGCTAGCGAGAGAAAGAGCCGTCCACAACCTGTGTAATGAAGTATGCCAAGAGTGTCTCAGCTCACTCCCTAAGACTGAGTCTCCTTAAACAGAACCTTGCCGGCATTTACGGCTCCATGCCTATGACTAAATACTGATACAAAGATGGAATTTTGAATCTGTGGCCCAGCCAGGAAGGGGAAAAATAAGACTCTGAATTCTTAACCTCAAGGTGTGTCACTTATTCAGTGGGAGGCTCTTTTCTCTGCCTGCTATTCTTTTATGCCTGCCCTCTGGCAGTGGGGACTGGGACAGAAAGGGGGCTGAAGTCCCTGCCCACGGACAGAATCCTGGGGAAGGCATGAGGACTTCCCAGAGGAGGAACCCAAAGAGTGTAGACCTTAGGAGTGGCCGGATCAGGGCAAGAGGAGTAAAGGCTCAGAGGCTGGTGTGAGAGTGTGTGTGTGTGTGTGTGTGTGTGTGTGTGTGTGTGTGTGTGTCAGAAGGGGAGGCCGAGAGGCCCCATCGTGGCTGGGAAAAAACTCCCCTATAAGAAAGAGGGAGGGGGCCGTGAGGTTCTGGCCGTGTGTCTGTTCCCTCCTCTATTAGGACTGAGTTCTCTCTCTCTTTCTCTTTCCCACTTTGTGCTTGTGTCTGTGTTTCTGAGCGAGTCTGTGAGTCTGTGTGCATGTCTGTGGGATGTCTCTCTCAGCCTCTGTCTCTCAGTTTCCCCGTGGTGTCTCCTCTGTCTGTCTGGCCCCCTCTCTTCTGTTCTCCGTCTCTCTCCCTCTCTCCCTTCTTCCTCCTCCCACCCCCTCTCCTCTTCCTCTCCGAACAGGAAGAGGCCTGCAAAGGACTGCGATTTCTCTCCCGCGTGCCTCCCCACCCCTTTTCCCTCCCCAGGTTTTTTCTCTGCTCCTTATTCAAGGCAGATAAAGTGCACACAGCTGCTCCCAGCTGAAACGGGCCTTAATTGCACCCCCGTTGCCATGGCGATCCCTGATGATCTCTGTGGCTGGAATGTTGCCCTCCCGATCTCCCTGCTGGGGCCTTCGGGCTGCACAGCCTTGCTGCCCCCACCCCTCAAGCTGACCCCACACGGCACCTGGGTGGGCAGGGCAGCAGGAGCAGGGCCCCAGGCAGCCCCTCCCCTCCCCCACCCCCTCTCAGTCCCTTCTCAGGACATTCTGGGGTCTAGCACAGTAATGCACATGCTCCTGGCCAGGGACAAAGCATCCTGTCACCAGCCTAGGTCTTAGGGGTGGGAAGGAGGGGCTCTGGGTCAGGGCGCTGCGCTCTGGACCCCAACCCCTCACCTGTGGACAATGAACGTGGGACTCTTGTCATTCATTGCAGTCATTTCTGGCTGAATGAGCCCCAGGCACTGGGAGGTGTGGGCACTGCCTAGGGGAGGGCCTCGAAGACCTCTTCTAGGGTGGGATGGTTCTGCAGAATTGCAGAATCAGGCGGCCCCCAGCCCCGCTGCAAAAGAAAGAGGGAGGGTGGTGACCCCACTGGGCACCAGGAGGCGAGGGACACTGAGGAAACCCCCGTGGGATGTGGCTTCCCGTGCCTGAGGGCCCAGCAGGGCCCACTGTGGTCCGAGGATGTGAACCCCATAGAGGGAGGTGGGGTCTGTGTACGCATGTGCGTTGTGTGTGCATGTGTGTGTTGTCTTGCCCACATGTCTGCCTGACCCTCCCCTCCACACGACCCTCCCTGGGAATCCAAGCTGGGCCACACACATTGTGTGTTCGCAGCTCAGTGGCTCCCGACGGGTCTCGGGGAGGACAGTTGTACTTAGCGCCCCAGCCAGCTCACCCTGAGGAGCCAACAGACATGAAGTGGGACCGCTCTGAGCAGCCCACGAAGACTTGCTGCTGGCCCCGCTCCCTCACCATCACTGCTCCTCCCTCTGGGTACCCAACCCCAGCCCTCCGTCTCCCAGGACCTGCAACGGAGAGGCCCACTCCCTCCAGGCAAATCTGGAAATGGGGAGTGGGTGTCCAGAGCTTTCTGTCTAGCCGCCTGCCTCTGCCTGTGAGCCCTCCTGTTCCCGGGCAGGCAGGCAGGCGGGCAAGGCACACCCACTAGCCTGTGCCAGAGCCCAGGACTCTCCTGGCCGCCACCAACCCCTTCTTGGGGTGGCAAATGCCACCCACTTGCCGGGCAGTATGTGAGCCTGAGGGATGCTGGCCGAGATGCCCTGGAACAGAGCATCTTTGGTGGCCCTGCTCTCCACTAGTGATGGTGGCATTTGAACGCGCACCACCCTTAGTCCCGCTTGTGGGTATAATAACAGTAATCACCGCAGTGGGAGAGCTGACAGCTACTGCTTATGAAGAGGCGGCCACGTGCCAGAGGCCCTGGGTGGAACTCCACACTCGCCATGGCCAGTCCTCGAGGCCAGGACTGTGAACATCACACAAATGGAAAACTTACGTCGCCTGCCTCGCCAAGGCCACTCGGGTCTTAGTGGCCGTGTGTGTGGGACCCTGAGACCGTGTCTGTCCAGCACCAACCCTCAGTGAGCAGTTTACCCCTGGGCTGCTGGGCTTTCTGGCCCCAGGGCCTCCTACCTGCGGTAAGACCTCAGGTGTGAGGGACTAAAAGTTCACCTGCATTGCATTGGAAGCCCAGAGGCTACTTTTGGGGAAGGCTTTCTGCCTGAGAGTCTCTATCAATGGTGCCCCCACCATCAAAGCATCTGGCCCACCGTTAACCCCGAATCCACTGAACGCTGCTCTCTGGTCATCCTCTCTCCCAGACCCCACATTAGTAGGGGTCCCATGAATATTTGATAAGTAAGTAAAGGCATAAAAGACTAATATTTCTTGTCTTGACTGAGGGCCTCATCCCGACTTCCCTCATTTCACCCCCAAAATGGCTACAGAATCCATCTCCTTTCTTTCTGCACAGCTGAGACCCCAATACGGCCCCAACCCAGGTCCCCGCTGCCTCCCATCCCTGCCTGGTCCCCACACCCAGAGTGAGTGGCACAGCACCTGTCTGCATGAGTCCCCTCCTGCCTGCATAATCGGGCTTCCTCCAGGCAGGTCTAGGTCCTCCTGGTGAGGCCTGGCCCCATCCTCCCTGCCCGCTTCCTAAACACACTTCCCACACCTGGCCATTGACCTTGAGGCTTCCTTTACCTGGACTGCCCTTCCTCCTTCTCTCTGACTATAGACATAATATTCCTTTCTGCTCCAGCTTCGTGGCCACCACCTCCCACTGCACTCATTTTACTAAACTGACCGCACTGATGCTGTGCGCTGCAGCTACTCGCTGAATGAACAGATGAACACCAAGGGGCGTTCAGAGCCCCCAGGCGGCATGTTTGCGGTACTCCCTAACTGCAGCCCAGCACTAACACTCCAACCAAGCGCTCGTCAGCCCTCGGGGTCACGGGGAGCGGATTCCAGGTGGAGGCAGCGTGTGCTGTTCTCTGGAGGACAGTGAGTGGTCCCCTCACTCGGGCTGGAGGTGCCGTCCAGACTCTAAGGGCTCTGGGATTTAGGACAAGGGACTGACACTTGATCTGGGGAAGATCTGGATGGAGAGGTCACTTCAGGTGGAGGGATGCTTGGGACAGCAGCACAGAGGCGGGACAGTGTAGCGGGGATCGATAGGGAAGAGGTCAGCCAGCCCAGACTGGCCATCAGGCTGAGGGTAGGATGCAGACGGACCACCGAGGGCCTCCAAGGCGCCGGATGTCACTGGATGGATGGCTGCCTGGGGACAGGGGTAGTCACTGAAAGAAAATGCCCAGAGGAGTCTCTGCCCCACCTTTTCTCCTGATGATAAATGAGATAAAAGAGAGAAGCTATTTCCCAAGAAGGAATCATGGACTCCCCAAAGGCAGGGGCCGACGTGCTTCCTCCTCCTGGCCTTCTTCCACTCCCTGTCTGGCCTAAGCCAGGTCCTGTCACTCAGGCCTACCTTGGACCTTGCCCGGAGTTGGATGGGGAGGCCCTGGAAGGCAGCTGTCCAACGAGCCAGCCTCACACCATGCCCCTACCTCCACCCCATGCTTTTCTCTCCATTCATCTGTCTTTCTAGCCAAAAACCAATTTCCTTGCCTCCAGACAAACCAATCACATTAGGAAAGGGGAGGCTGTAATTCATGCAAAAACAAAGCGAAACCAAACCAAACAAAACCTGGAAACAACTTCGCAAAGATTTGTCTGTTAGGAAGCAAAATAGTAAATCCCACTGCGGCGGGAAGTAACTTCTCACTGCCCTGAAAGGTGCTAGCAGGTGCCAGAGCCTGACTGCACCCAGACGTGGTGCCAGGAGGCAGGTGGCTCTGTCTGTTCTGCAGAGGAGCCCGGGGCCACAGTCAGACCACCTGACTCCTCCGTGACCCCTCCTGGTTAGACAAAGAACAGAGCTCTTTTCAGGCCTCCTCCTGCACTCAGCACCTGCCTTAGAACAGTGAGCCCCTCACATCTTACCAGGCTCACAAAACAGGCTCTGGATGTGCTAATGACTTTAAAGAGGAAAGAAGCCATCAGTTAACCAATAGCCATTGACCCCGTTCCTTGCTGTGGCCACACGGGGAGGACATGGCGCCCACCCCTGGTGTCAGTCCCGGCGAGGCCAGTGTCCCATCCCACCCCAGCTGGTAAGAGCGTTCTCCAGGGCTGCCCAGGGTTTGTATTGCTAAGTGGTACTTTGGGGGAAAAAATCTACATTCATATATATTTTTCTCCCTCTCCACTCAAAATCTCCGGGCTTTTAAATATGAGAGCCTTTTATTTCTTTAAAACAGCAGCTGCTTTCATTTAGTTTGATGGATTTAAAGCATTCAGAGGTGGGAGGAGCGGATGGGAAGTGGTGGATTTCTCAGGCCTACCTGCTCACCCCCCCCCAAGGATGAAGTGTGCCTGGTACGCAGCACATGGGATCTGGGCAAATACTAACCCTTCTTTTGTCTTAAGGATTAGGATCTAATTTGTTTCAAGGGGCTTGTGAATGAGATTCCCTCCTTATAAAGTGCCCCCCCACCTCCTCCTCCTGCTCAGTTCCAACGCTTCTTCTCCGATCCACTTGCCCTTCACCCTGGTGTTTCCTTATCCTTCTGGGAAAAACACCAGCGGGAACTGGGGCCACACAGGGGCAATCCTCAGGGTCTCTCTCCTGGTCAGAAGGAACAAGCCGGGGGGCTCCCCAGGGGCTGAGAAGCCCTTCCTTTCAAGATTGAGGAACCAGGGCTGAAGCTCTGAGCCCAGAGTGCCTCTGTCCCCATCCCACGGAATCAGGGCTGTGCAAAGAGTCTTAGAATTTGCAATTAGGTCATGACGATGATGGACAGATGGTGACCCTCGCACAGATCCAGACTTGAGGGACACAGGAGCTCAGCTCATAGGATCACGGGTCTTCCTCAAAGAAGGGCTGACCGTGAACTCAGCTGGGGAAGGCTGCCGCCTCCCAGGGCTCTGCAGGGAGCCCGCCTCTGACCCCGCAGAGGGTCCAAGGGTTCTCCACCTTGGGCTCTTGTGGCTTCCTTCCTTCCTTCCTTTCTGTCTTTCTCCCTTACCAGGCTGGACATTTTGTTCACACTTGTATCTCCAGCGACATGAATCGAGATGAATGAGTCCTTGTGATGGAATCAGGGCCCTGAGGCTTCTGGTCTTGTCCTGAAGGTATCTGGAGTGTCGGTGACCACCCTTGGCACCTGCAGCAGATGGAACCCTGAGCCTCCATCCTGCTTCTTGCCAGCCCCTCCCTCTCCCGTGGCCTACCTTCCCTGAGGCTTTTCTGGGATCAAGTTTGTTGTCCCTGCGCCTTTTCCTCCTCCGCGAAGCTACCTCAGTCTTCCCCTTCCCTTTCCAGTCCTCGTCTCCATCTCTGTGTCCTGAAGCCCACCCTCCATTACGGTTCTTGGTAAGAACTCAAGAAGGGAGCTGGGTGGTGGGGCTGGTCTGCTGAAGGGACAGGTCTGCTTCCTCCAGCCCAGGCTCTGCCCTCCCAGGATGGACGGAGTGGGGAGTGGGGTTCTGCCTCTCCACGCGCGGGCCCTGGGTTCTCGGCCCGCTTGTCCTGCCCCGTCCAGCCCTGCACTCTGACAGCACATAGTTGTTAAGGGAACCTTCTCAAAGGGCTCAGGTGATGAACTTGACTTTCTCACCTGCAGGGCTGTGTCTTGCCAGAGGGCTTCTGCTGCCATCTTCTGATTGGATGCTCTTGGGTCAAAGGCGGGGTGGGGTTTCTTAGCCCTCATAGGACAGCTGGGGCAACTGAAGGCCTGGGTGATCAGGTGACATGCGGCCACAATGAGCAGAACCAGGACTGTACCCTCCTGTGGATGCTCACTCTGTGGCTCATTCCGGGTGAACCGCAGTGCTGCCCAGGTCGGGGCAGAGATCCATACCTCCTCTCTGGGAGACCCATCTAGTGATCACTTCCACCAGGCCAGGGGCAGGGCCTGAGACCGGGCCTCGGGACTCTCCTCCAGCTCCAGGGCTCCCTGTCTGGGGGTCCAGGCTTCACCTCACTTCTCTGTTCCTTTCCTCATCCTTGGATGCAATAGTGTCCCATCCTCAGAGGCTTGCAGCATGAGCCTGGCTCCCAGGCCTCCTGCTCTCAGGCCTTCTGTCATTGGTCCTTCCTGGAAGCACCCCTCCTTGGGTGGCGTCTCTCCTGAGACCTGCCCCCACCCACAAGGTGCAGTTTCAGTGGGAGGAGGCTGGCTCCGTTTCCGGGCACTCGCAGAAGCCGGGCTGACTCCTGGGCACTGGGAGGGCCTCTGGGTATCTGTGGTTCTCCTTACGGGGTCAGGGGCTGGCTCTCTGTGATCGCTGTCATCTTTAGAGCGTGCTTGGCGTTGCCTCAAGCAGATGGCTGTTGGAGGCCCTTAGCTGCATCCTGAGCCGTGGCTGAATGTTCTAGGTCTTCTTCCTCCTCTGAGGGATCTCCCCTCCTGAAAGCCCCTTCCAGGACAGTCGGTCAGCTCTCTCTGGGACCCTTGCACCTGAGATCCATGGCTGAGAGTCCTGTTAGGTCTCTGGGTGTGAGCAGAGCTTGGAGGTGGAGGGGGGCAGAGGCTTCCCCAACCCACCTCCCAGGCAGCTGCTGAGCAAATCCAGGGAGTTAATAGGAGCCACACAAAGCCCTTGATTTGCTCCAGAGATCAAGGGTCAGCCTGAATAACTCATTAATTAACCGAGCAAGGCTTCCTGCTATTGACAAGGTCAGGGAGCTGGGCCTGGGAGCAGACCTCACATCCTGCAGCCAGAAGACCATCCTCCACCCGCTCCTCCTCCCCCTCCTTTCTTTTTCCTACTCGGCACCACAGACCTGGGAGACGCCAAGAAGGCCATTCCATCCTTTGATCTCAGATCTCCCGAGGCTCTGGCCTGGCAGGATGGTGAAACTTGACCCTTCTGCTTTCCAGCCTGGCCCACAAGTTGTCCTTTTGCTCCAGTCCCCGCCCACTCCTGCCCAGCCCTCAATGGCATATCCGAGGTGCCGAGGATCCAGGCGCATGCCGGCCCCTACACACCTTCCAAAGCTGCTCTTGGACGTCTATCACCAGGGCGGGGACATGAAGAGCTCATTCTCACCAAGGCTGCGGGCCGACGTTGTTGGGAGAGTCGGTGGGTGGGTGGTGATTTCGTTTCAACAAGGTTCACGCTCTTGACTCGAACAGTGAAAGCTCTGATGGTGGGACTGCAGCTTCCGAGACCGGCTGGGGAGCGGGATTCTTTCGGTCAAGAGTCCTGCCCAGTGACCTGCTAAGATCGTGGAGTGGGCTTGGCCTCCTGTGGGCGTGGCCTCGTTCTATGCCCGTGGCCGTGGCTGCTCTGCCCGAGGAGGATTGTCCTCCTGTTAGGGTCCAGCTTCTCCTCCACTGGTCTCAATGTCTAAGCGTCTGCTTTGGCTACCTCCACACCCATCCCAGGCACCACCTCTGAGTTTTCAAAGTGCATGTGGAGTGTTCTTTGCCCTAAAAAGGATGTACCACTGGAATAGATGTCTTCACGGAGGTGACTGGCCATCCCACCAGAGAGAGGACCCTACCATGCCCCCCGGGGGGAGGGGCACAGCGGGATGAGGCGTGGATAGAGCCCTCCGGGCACGGACGGAGCTTCCTTCAGCAGGCTATTTCTGGAGCCCAGGACACGGGAGACCCGGATGCACTCTGCAGCACCTCTGTTGTTACTTGCCGAGCTCAGCCCTGCTGTCTGACATTTGCAGAACCCACTGCTGCTTGCAGAGTCAGCCGTTTCTGGAAGGTCTCGTTACTGGCTCTAGAGCCCATTGCTGTTGGTAGTGCCTGTTGTTAGCAGAACCAGGCCTTGTGTGCAGAGCTCATCACTAGCCCCAAAGCGTGCTTCCGCTTGTGAAGCTTCTTGGGGTTTGCAGAACCTGATGTTGCTCACAAAGCTCATTCAAGTTTGCAGAACCCACGGCTGTTTGTAGAGATTAGGGTTTGCAGACTCAATCCTGGCTGGCAAAGTCCTTCACCAGCTTTAGAACTGGATACAGTTTTTAAGATCTATTGTCTTTAGCAGACACCGGCTTGGTAAGCTGAGCTCATCAGTATCCACGAAGCTGACTGCTGTCTGCAGAGCTTGGTTTGACCTGCAGACACTCCATTGCTTGCAAAGTGCCTGCTGGTCAGAGAACCTGGGGCTCTTTGCAAGACTGACATTGCTTGCGACATTCATCACTGATGATAGAGCCTGGAACACTTTCTGATTCTACCTCCTCTGGCTGGATGATCTGCTTTGTGGTGAATTTTTAAGGATGTGTGCCCACACCCTTGGGTTTTGAAGTGTTTTCTTGCACTGACGGGTTTCAGACTGTCTCTGACACGGCTGCCAAGTTCAGGCTCCACATCCCTCCCTCTGGTCTCGGTGTGTCCTCGTGATGCTGGCTCACTGCCTAGACTCAGTTTCCTCTCTAACACCAGGATGCTCTGAGTTCCCTCCCTCCCAGTGCTAACCGTCTGTACAACCAACTCTCCCATCTTTGCTCAGAGCTCTTGAGCTTCCAGCCAGATTCCTGAGTTCCCTTCACTGAGGGCTCAGTAACAGTGTATGTCCCTCAGTCTGCACGATCGCCTTAGCATGGAGAATGAATGCTTCCATATTCACAAATGTTTATGGAATTCACAGACGTGACATCCTGGCGGTGGGAGAGCGAGGACTAGATAGAAATGGGGAGTTTGTGTCACACCCGCGCCCTACTCTGTGCCCTGGGGGGCCATTGCCCTTGGCCTCAAACCTGGAAGGACTCATGACTGTCTTCATCATTGCTGCCTTGTGGGTGTTGGCACTCATCGTGCAAGACTGTCCTTGGCCACAGCTGTCACACCCCGATCAATCCTGGTCACCTATGGACACATTCAGTCCCTAAAACCATACCAGCTTAGGAATCTTGTGCTGGGCTGAGTGGCTTGTTTTTTTTTTTTTCCCTGTGGGGACACAATCTGTTAAATACACAAGTCCTAGGAAGATAGAATCTGAATGGCTTGATTTGTCACATTGAAGGACTTTTCAGAAAACCAGGAAGGCGATCAAATAGTAATTTCCAGTTTCTTCTTCCTAAATCCTAGTGGTTCAAATTCTAAATGGACAGGCAGTAGTGTCCAGGAGAGATGGAAAGAAGGAATCAACCCAGATGTCACCAGCATTTCTTTAGGAATTTTCCTAAGCATCGCCACGCAGGGCATACAAGTGGATCCGTGTAGAGACCTTAACACCAAGGGTCCCTGCTCTCAGGAAGTCTGTGACATGAAGACTCAAGCCAGGAGGTGATCACTCTTTTTACACAAGGAGTTCTTTAAATAATTCCTGGACACATTTGAAACAGAACATGCCCCTATCCATTGCCCAGCTCTGAATCCAGCTCTCTGGACGGCGAGGGGGTCCCGGCTTGCCCTCAGTTCCTGCCCCAGAAACCCCAGGGAGGCTGCGAAGGATGATCAGTGCCGAGGTCTGGCCCTTCGGACTTGCTCTGCCTCCCTTCCTGGGGACGGCCAGAGGGTCAGCTTGCACAGCGAGTCCACAAAGCAGGCTGGAGGCAAGCTCTCACCCTTCCTCAAAACCCCATTTTCAGTCCTTTGTTCTTAGAAGAAACTGAGCTCCAGATACATCTTACTGTTGGCTTTGTCCACTGGACCCGAGGCAAGCGCCGCTCAGGAGATAATTCAGAGTGCTAATGGCATACAGATGCAAGCTAATTCATGTGCACACACACAAATTAGGCTGCAATTACCACAGGAACTATTTGCTAACGCTGGTTACCATTTGAACCATTACTCAGCATTGGTTACCACCGCCGGCTGGTCAGTACAGCTTGGCGTGAGGCCCGCCTCTTGGGCGGACTTGGAAACTAATGGAACCTGGAGTCAACGTCAAATAACAGCCTCTTGCTGCTTTAGCGTGGGAAGTGGGTCTCCCAGGGTTGGCATGGAAGAAGCCTGCTGGAAAATGACACTCAGATCCCATCAGGGGAAGAAAAAGCCTGCGACAAATGCCATATAATACACCCCAGTGTGTGCGTGGAAGGCCAAGGGTGTAAAGCAAGTACGTTCCTTTCGACAGCTCTTTCCTGGCTGTCTCCCACGTGCCTGGGGAGCGTGGGACTCGGAGGACGAGATGTAGGCTGATAATGGCTTGTAAGACAGGAGCCACCCACAGCAGCCGCCCGTTAACCCACAAGCACGAAGGCTGATTTGCTGTTGAGTCCTGTAGGAAGTCACTGGGGTCCCCTGGAGGAGGCAGGGTTTGAGCTTTGTAGTCAAGGAGGGAGGAAGGGCAGCATTTCAGGCCCTGCCTGCCATGTGGTCATACATCAGAATGGCCACCGAGTCACAGTATTTGCCACCGCTCCACCAGTGGCTGCACGATCACCTCTTCAAAGGAGGCTTCCTCCTGCTGTATTTTGTAGGAAAGGAGCCAGAGGCCCAGAGCAGTGAAGAGATTAGCTCCGGGGCCACCAGGTGGGTCTGGAATTAGATGCCACACACGTCTGTCTGTTGGTGAAGATACTCGGGACAGGGCAAGACTGGGGGTCACTGAGGGATGGTCTCAATGGTACTGTGGAAAGGGCTTCTGGGAGGACTGAATTCCTTCCACCTGGGAGGGAAGCATGGCCCTGGGATGGTAAGTTATTTAAGAAGCACCCACGTTTGCTGAGACAGAGGGATGCCCTGCTGGGAGATGGGGGACAAAAAGGCCACACGCATGAATAGATGGCTGGACGTGACTTATCTTGGCCAACTTGGGGCATACAGTGTGGAAGACCCATGCTAAATGCCCCGGTTCTTTGTGGAGCGCTTCAAGGAGTCCAGTCTGCAATCAGCCCTTGTCCTCAGGGAGCCCCTTTGCCAGGAGGCACAACGAACACCCAGAAGCCCCCCGGGAGCCTCCTCAATGGTTCTGACAGAGGCAGTGACATAATTTGTGGGTGCAAATTGAAAAATCAGAGCCCCTTGTTCAGAAATTATCAAGAATTTCCACCCAGTGACAGCAGAGCATGAAACCAAGTGCCGGCCCTGTGAGCGAGGGGCATCTGCCCAGGACGTTGGCCTGGGAAGAGCAGGTGAGAAAAGGGACCGTCCTGCTCCCCACAAGGCCATGCTCACCCCATTATCTCCTTGACCCTCGGATACCAGCCCTCCAGGACCAAAGCGGGATCACCCACTGGGGCTTGAGACCTTTCCTTTCACACCCCACCTGGCCGCCCCCAGACCCCTAGGCCCCTCCTCCTGACCCTGAACTCCAGTTACCCTCCCTGCCAGGCCCACGGCATATTTACAGAAATGCCGCTCAGCAGAACCACCCAAATCAAATGAACGTTAGCGGGAAAGCTGCTAGCTGCCAAATTAGCAGTGCATAATTAGTTTCATGCAGAAACCTCTCAGAAGCACCAGGCGCTGGCTGGTGCGAGAGACAATTAGTTTTTGCGAGGATGAGGAGGAAGAGCAGGGAGGGGGTGTCGGCAGAGGGGTGCGGGTGGACTGAAATGCAGACGCCTTGGTGCAGCCGAAGTCCACACACTGCCTTTCCAGCATCCACAGACTGAGCGTCTCCTCGCCCACCCAGCAAGGCCCAGCCCTGCTCTTCCTGAGAGTTCCGGCCACGGGACCCTCTCAGATGGGCCCTTCCAGGCCACTGGCTGGGGCTGCGTGGAGAAACTCCTCTGACTGCACTCGGGCCCTCAGGGGAGATGTCTGTGCTGAGCCCACGTCTGCCCTGTGACTCAGGACTCTGCCTGGGGTGAGCGCAGCCGCTCTGGCTGGCCCGTGTTCTGGGCGTGGAGCTGTGCTCTGCAGATAGGCTGGCTGAGCGTCACAACCCTCATGAATTCCAGGGCTCCTGACCCTCCCTGACCTCAGCAGCCCCTCGCGGGGCAGCGTCTCACAGATGGGAAGTATCGAAGCCCCGCTGCTGCTGGCTCTGGAGGGTGAACCTGGAGCTGGGGTGACAGTGTCATCTGCAGACTTCAAAACCCAGACCACTCAGCCCACTCCATAATGGCGACCCGCCCAGAGGAAGACCCTGGCCTGCTGTCCTCGGACAGCTCCCAGGAAAACCACCTACTCGGCCTGTATTCCCAGTGGGTGGACTGGTCCCCAGGGTCTCTCTGTGGACCTTCCTAAGTCCCCCTCTAGCCACGTGGTCCAGGCCCCATGACGTACTCTCCCCACCTCAGGGGCCCTGCACCTCCCTGGGGGAGTTCACGACAATTCCCTGTCCTTGACCATGGCTCAGCCTGTGCCTCCCTCACCACTGCCTCTCCAGGTCCAACGAGCATGATGGGTGGCAATCTCTCAGTCTCTCAGCTGCACCCCCTAGATGGCAGGGCGGCTTGGGGCGGGGGGCTCCGGTATGATGATGAGTGAGGAGGGGTGGGCTCTGAGGTGGGGCTGTGGATGTCTGCTCTCCTCCCTCACCTGCAGACAACCGAGAGTGGGCTCGGCATTCACCCTGGGAAGGATGGCAACACTAACCCTTGTGTTCTTAGAAGACGCTCCACCTCTCATCCCCAGCCTGACCCGCCTCGGAAGCGACAAGGAGCCCAGTGCAGGACCATGGTGATGGAGGCACGGCTGCCTCTCCCTGTGGTCCTGCTCAGGCCTCCCAACCTCCACGGGCCTTACTTACTTTCCTCGCCTGTCTGTTGAGGAGATCAATGCCTGCCCTCCCTTTCTGAAGGCTTTGTGGGGGTCAGGGGCAGCAGAACGTTAAAGGTTTTCTACCAGTGCTGGTGCGCTCCCCAGGCATGGGTGTTCTGACTAAACCTAGATGCCTGGTCATGGACGCTGAAGCTGGCCACAATGGCGGACCCGGCCGAGAGCCCCGGGGGATGGGGTCTCCCAGGCTGGGGCTCTGTTGGGTCTCCAGGCCCAGCCACGGGGAGGTGCTGTGGCCCGCCCAAGGAGAGCTCTTTATATGGAGGCGTGTGGTCTTTATTGCTTATTATATATTATTTATTTAGTCTTAATTTATAATTGCATGATTGCCAGAGGATCTTAGTGCCACAGGGACAGAGATGTGCTGCCCAGTCCTCAATAAAGAATGCTTTTCCTGCCATAAATAAACAGAATAGCCAATCAACTACCCATCAAATTGCCTGGCCCTGGCACAAACAGAATGCCACTAATGAGACACAACACGCATTAGCTTAATGCTTTACCAGGGGAAGCAGGCTGGCCTCGAGTGCCAGCCTGGACCACAGCAGGGACCGGAATGGGTGGGTCTCCCTCTGGGCATTGCAGGACGGCGCCACCGGCGAGCTCCCCAGTGCCAACCAACCACTCCCGAGTTGCTAAGGCTCGTCTCAGGGGGGTCAGTGCTGCAGGCTCACTTTGATTCAAGACAGCAGGGACTGCCTGTGTGCCACTGTGTGCCCAGTCCTGGGCCGGGTGCTGTGGGCATTATCAGGGAGGTGCAATGCGTGAGTACAATGTGGGTTAGAGCACTGAGTGAGAGAATGTGGACCATGTGGCAAGGGCTGTAGAAGGTGGTGGATGTGGGTGGGGTAGTCAGGGAGGGCTGCTTGGAGGAGGAAAGCACGAGATCCTCCTTTGAGGACAAGCAAGATATGGAGGGCGGGGTGTGTTCAGGTGAGGGTTCTAACAGGAGCATAGGTGTGGAAGGAGGGATGAGCACAGTGAGCTGGCAGCAGAGATGGGTGCCCAGGGGCTGAGGCAGACACCGATGCAGGGAAAGGCAGAAGGATGCAGATGGCTAGGGACTAGGCTAGGAATCTGGGCTTTGTCTGGCAGCACCAGGGAGCCACAGAGGGTCCTGGAGTTCTTAGAAGATCAACATGGCAGAGTCGAAGCCACTGCAGAGCAGATCTACCCGGGTTCCTTCCCCGACCCGCCTTCCACTGTCCCCCTTCCCACTGGGACCAGGCTCCGGGAGGGGCCGGCACAGCTCCCTCTTGCTCTGTCTGCTCTTTATCACTGTCAGCTGCGTAAAGCCAAGCCTGAGCGGCCGCCCTCCCCAGCAGAGCTGAGCTCCCCGAAGATAAGATGAATGTCTGCAGGCCACAGAGCTGAGATGTTCCAGAGGAAGTGGAAGAGGAGGAAGAAGGAATAAACACCCGTCACATTAATAAGAGTTTGGGAGAAGTGAGGGGCTGAAGCCAGGAGTCTCCAGATGGTGTTTAGAGGAATGACAGTTTGATGCTTAAGAGGAAAAATGGAACTGTGAGATGCTGGGAGCTCTGATCTTCCTGGGTGGGGGTGAGGAGTGGGCACACAGAACCCGGTGTGAGACCAGGACTCACACAGGCCTGACCAGAGCCCGCTCCAGGTCCCAGCAGAGAGGGAAAAACACCTCCAGGATGTCCCTGAGGGACCCCACAAAGCCGCTCTGGTCCCAAGGATTTAGGCGCACACCAGCCCACACATTCCAACATCCTCCCAGTCACTGAGAACTCAGCATGCTGATCCTTGTGCCGAGGCTGAGTCCACAGGGATGGGCAGGACCCAGCCCCTGTCCTTTAAAAGCACATGGTCCGGGGTAAGGGACCAGCCAGGAGGTGACATTACACTCTGGCAATTGAGGAATGTGCAGGAACTTCTGGGACTACCAGGTGGGGGGCGTCTTATCCGGCCTTGTCCAGACTGGGGAAGGCATCCTGGAGAAGGTGATGGCTAGGCTGAGTTTGGAATGTTGACCAGAGACTGGTCTGGCAAAAGAGCTTGGGATATAGGAGATATACAGGCTGTAGGAGAATGCTGGGCAAAGAGAAGCTACTGAACAAAGTACGGAGTATGAAGTTGTGTGGGAAGGGGGAGTCGGGTGTTCCTGGATCCTGGTGTCCGGCGGGAGCGCTTGCTTGAGAGGAGCTGGGCGGACAGTCAGGGATGGGTGGGGGAGGGCCTGTGCACAGGGCTTGCCTCTCACCTGGGAGCGCAGAGAAGCAGCGAGTGGTGTTCACCAGGAACATGGGTGCATGATCTCCCCTGACCCCGCCCCCGTGTCCATACATGTGTCCTCAGGGGCATCAGAAAGCTTCTCCCTGACTTGCCTCCCACGTGCCTGAGATTCCTCCTGGAGTGCCCTTCCTCAGGTTAAACAGGGCAGGCTTTCAGCATCCATCCTTGACAGGTGAGGCACTTTCTCTGGTCTCCCCTGGGGGGAGAGGCCTGGGGCCTGTGGGCCATGGGGACCTGGGGAGCACTGGGCCCAGGTGGTGGGAGGCCATTTCTCTGCTGCAGAGGAATCAGGACCTGGCCGCCCTGGTGGATACTTTGTTTATTAGCCCTGGGGAACCCCGACACTCTGGGGCCCACCACAGTTAGGCAGAGTCGAGGCCACTGCGGCCCAGGCTGGGTTTGGGTGGAGGCTGTGGGGGCAGGCGAGGGAGGGGAGCGGGAGGAGACAGAGGAGAGAGCGACGCAAGGAGAGTCAAGGAGGAGTTCAGGCTTCTGAATCCCTTCTGTTTCCATTTCCCCCCAAGTCACACAGCCGCCAGGGTTCAGACAGATGCTGTGATTAGCATTTTAATGCATTTCAGAGGACCTTGTCCAAACTGCTCTGGAAATCAGAAATCAAGAGTTTATCTTCAGCTGTCCCTGTAGAGCTACATTCTCTTTCAATTCCAAAGGAGCCAGAGGGAAAGCATGTGTGCACACTTGTGTTTGTGTGCCCGCACACGTGAGCGCACCTGGACACTAGTGTGGGAGTGTCTTCCTATGTGTTTACGTGCACACATGCATCTGGTGAGTGTACAAACCTCTGTGCACGCAAACATGCCATGCACCCTGGTGTACGTGCATGTGCGTGTTTGAATGTTAAGCGCGGGCGAGCATCGGTGTGTGCGCGTGTGCACTTTGCACGTGCGTGCTTATTCTTCACGTGCCTTTGCAAGTGTGGTTTCATCCAGGCTCACTCACGCGGAAGAGGGAGAGCTTTGACGCTGGATGAAAACAGGTCAGTACTGAGTGACTGGGGCTGTCAGGGCGTCTGGTCCTCAGGTAATGGGAAATACATTTCAAACACAGTTGTGGCTGCTTGGCCTGATCCCAAACCCGGATTTCCAGACAACGCAGGCTAGCGGTATTTTCGAGCAATGTAGGATTTCTGGAGTTAGAATTCCACTTCTTTTGGACGTTGTTGGCATCCCAGCCCCAGCCTCTGAGAGGTCTCTGGAGTCCCAGACAGGAGATGGGGCAGCTCCCAGTGGATCAGGGCGGAGGGTGGGGTCGGAAAGCCAGGAGCCCCGCATGACACGTTTTGTGTGTAGTGGGCAGCCCCTCACCTATAGGCTGGATGTTACCAGCCAATCAACTAGCTTCAAATGGGAGGATTTTGTTCTTTCTTTGTCACCCTCCCTGGACACACTCCGCCTGGGAGGGGTAGCTCTCAGCCCCAAACACAGATTTCCAGGACCACCAGGGACAATGGGACATCATTTTTTTACCTTAAGGGGAGGCACCTATTTGTCTGGGAAGACTGCGTCAGCTTCTAGGGATCTGAACAACACCAGTGGCTCCTTTCTTGGGGTCACTTAAAACTCCAGGTCTTTAACCCTGGCCACACCAGCTCCCCGCTTAGTGTCATTATGTTGGGGTATCTACTTGTAGCCTCCAGGGGGCCCTCTAGGTTTTCTCCGGACTCAACTGATGGCTCAGTGACGTGAGTTGGAGGATGCAGCCACTGGAAGGGGGCAGGGAAGCAGCAGACAGTTCCTTGTGAATGTGTTTAATGTAAATACCCCCTCTATTTATCTTTAGCTGTTAATAAATTCATGCATTATTAGAAAATCCCTCAGACCAGCAGACCACGCTGGGTTAGATCAGCTCGTTTTAAGAGATTTCCTGTTGGCAGGATTCAAAGCCCACACCTGCAGCCGGCCCAGGCACAAGGATTTAACTAAACGCCACAGATAATTAGATCAGTTAACCTCACAAATTAAAACAAGCACATCGCATTAGCTCAGTTTATCCTAAAAGAAAATATGAAGTTCCTCTAGATAAGTCGTTTAATAAGAATAGAGGGCGATGGCACACACTGTCTTCCCAGAACCTGTGGGCAGGAGCCAGGGAGGACTCAAAGTGTGGCCAGACAGTGGGTTTGCCTGGTGGGTGACCGATCGGGGTCTTGCCCAGTGAGCTAACAGGGGTTGGAAGAGTTTGAGGAACAGTCTGAAACACACAAAATAGCGGCAAAGCCCCAGGGGGTCTGGGAGGACTGCAGGCCACCAGTGGGATCTCATCTACTCTGCCACTTCATAATGAGGGACAGTCCCCAGTGACACCGTGGGGGTGCGACAGAGAATGGGGGTTCACTCAACCAGAAGAGGCTTCCTGGATAAGTTGTGACCCACCGCAAGTTCCTTCCATGTGAGAGGCTCAACGCTTAAGGAGTCATTATTTAGGGAGTCAGTTGATGTCTTGGTAAATTTCGAACCCACCAAGTCAGAATAGAAGGTAATTTGGACCTCAGGAGAAGTCAGTCTCTGCAAAATCTATGGCGCAAAACATTTTGATCAGCAAATAAAGCGTGCAGACAACGTTACTGCCTGCAGGAATGTGTGGTCTACCTAAGAGAATGACGGCGTTTGAGGGGCTCACTGGTTTCCACTGTCACACCGTCGCTGTGCTAATTGCACACGCTTTGTGTCTGTTCATTAAAGCGGGCTTGGCGGGACATTAACTCGGAAGCACTGTTGGATTGTCTATTCCAAAGTCATAAAACTGCACTGAGCAGCCCCGTAATATGGACGCTAATGGAAATGGGTGTCCCCCCCACCCCTCAGCTCTCCTGGATTAGAGCAGGTTGACCAGATCCATCAGCCACAGGGCCTCTTCAGATAAAGGCATGTGTGACATGTGCATTTGTGGGCCACACCCACCCTCACTTCATGCCTCTGTGTGTGTGTGTGTGTGTGTGTGTGTGCGTGTGAGAGAGAGAGAGAGACAGAGCCAGAGTGAGAAAGAGGGAGATTGAATCTCTGTCTTTCTTTGCACTTGTTACAAATCTGAATGTCTCAGAAACACTGACGTGCAGCCAGGTGGTTTAGGAACCTCACCAGCTTCAGGGGCCCAGAGGGAGCCAAGTTTCTCCTCCACCCTCCTCCAGCAGGCCTTCCCAACACCAAGAGAGTAGCCTCTGCCAACTCGTGCCCGAGATGTGCCAGCTCTGCCCACTCAGGCTGCCCACTCTCCTACTCCGGAAGCTTCAATGGCTCCCAAGTACCCAAAGAAAAGAGACCAAGTTCCTCAGTGGGACATTCAAGGCCTCCCACATAGGAGTCCCAAGTGTCATCTCATTCGAGACCCCCAGCCTCTTTCTGAGCTCCCTGAACTCCAGCAGTACAGTCTCCCTCACGGCCCCCCTCCCTCCCTCCTCCCCTGTCATCTCCTTGGAATGCATCTCCAGCCCCTCTCCATCCACCCCAATCCTGCCCATCCTTCCGAGGACAGCAAGCACCCCCAGGACTCAGCGCAGCGAGGCTCATGGAAGGCACTCAGTAGACACGGCCCTGCAGTGCTCCCTGATGGCTCAGAGCCCTACATTTCAGTCCGAAGTCTCAATCCATTGTCCTCTAATTGCTTGGCATGTACACCATTTCTGCTCCTCAGGAGGGAAAGCCCCAGGGGCAGCGGGGTCAGAGACCTCTCTCCTCGCATCCACCTGCTAAGCAGTACCAACACGGGGCCGTGCTCCTGGTGGGTGCTCAGGAAACACTTACCAACTGAATTAAAAGCCTTCTCTCAGGCTCTGAGCGGGCACAGCTGTCGGATGCCAGCTGTCAGAGCTGCTGGGAGAGGCCGAATGCATATTCATTTCAGATCCCTGGGTCGCCCTGCCTCGAAGGGCCTCTTGGACCATCCTAAACCACGTGGGTGCCAGGGTGTGACTCTGCTTCTGCGCTCACTGGTGAGGGTTTTAAATCTCCTGGGTCCTTTCACCTGGTTCTCAGGGGTGCTGCCCTTTTTTGGGGTGGGGGTTGGTGAATGGGGTACGAAGAGGGAAGTGTGTAAATCTCACGTGAGGATTGTGCAAACTGTCAGCACAAACTTAGCTAACACGTCTCAGGGGGCAGAGCAGGGAGGGGTGATCTTGAACCCCACTCTGTTTAAGCACAGCCAGGCCTTGGCAGGGACAGGACCAGAGGTCTCGGGGGGATGTCCCCGACCCTCCCACACTTGTCAGCCCCCGACCTGGCCAGCCCTGTGTTAGCTATGCGGCTGGGAGGCTTTGCTGCTGTGCGCCCCGGGCCAGTCGCCCTCCAGCCCGGGGCAGACAGGGGCGAGGACAGGGCAGATAGAAGGGGCCAGGCCAGGAGACTCGCTCCTCCCCAGGGTAAGGGTGGGGGAAACGGCCACAGCAAAGGCAGCAGCAGTGGTGGAAAGACACATGGCCACAGCGTGTTCAGCGCTCTGCTAGCATCACTTCATGCATCAGTTCTTGGAGGAAGGCACTATTGACATCCCGGGGTCTAAAGGAGTAAACCCAGGCACAGAGAGGTGAAGAGATTTGCCTAAGGTCCCACAGCTCAGAGTGGTGAAGCTGGGTTGGCTGAATCTGGGGCCTGAGTCTGCCCAGTGATGTGGTGGGTTTGGCCTGTAAGTTCTGAGGGTCTTCAGAGAAGGAAGAGACTGGGATGGCTGGAGTGGTCACGCCTCCTCGGATAGAATGTGGGTTAGCAGGTTTAGCTGGGGGTTGAGGACTGGGTCGGCACTGGCGGGTCCATTTATGACGGAGACGCAACTAAAATACAGAGAAAAGTCATAGAATCTTGGCTTGCCTCCAAGAAATGATTTATCTAGTGCAGAAATTACCTGCACCGCATTCCCTTCCCAGCCCCTGGCCACCCCCTGACCCATGCGACTCAAACTCAGCTTGAACACATCCCTGGCTAGAGGCTCGCTACCCTCAGGACAGCCCGTGCCCTGGGGGTGGGGAGGGCTGGGTGCTGTAGGCAGAGCCGCGAGGGAGGGTCTGAGGAGCAGAGGGACACACAGGCCCGCCCGGGGCTGTCTCTGACCCTTCCCTCCTGACTTTCAATGCAGCCCAGACAAAGTTAATACAGAGGACAAATTCTCACTTCTCAGGTGGGCTTGGCACAGAGCACACGCGCCTCATTCCATGCTCCTGACAACAGACCAGAACTACTGTTGATTCCGTTTCTGAAAAGTAAACTTGTCGCCTCTGCTGCTGGCCCCAAGAACCAGCGGGGCCACTTTCAGGTCTGTGGCACCCACCAGGCCACAAAGTGAGAGCAGAGACATGGCTGTGGAGTGCCTGTGATGTGGGGACAGCTGTCGAGCGGCACAGGGGCCAGGACTCTTTAATATCTAAGCCACATGCAGAGACACAGAAGGCTACAAGTTTAAGAAAGAGGTAGAAGATAAAAATATGGTACCCAAGGGGTTGAAATCTTCATCCCCTACGAAGAACTCCATGGAATTAGAAACCACGTCAGTAGCTGGATAAACACGCTGAGTTAGCAGTGCTGTGTTGAGGAAGCATCTCTTAGAACACACTCTGGAATGACTCTGAATCAGCCTCCTCCTAACAGCATCGGGTCATGATATGAGCTGAAGGCAAATGCTGCCAGTGTGTGGGGTGGGGCTGCTGCCCTGTCCAGCGTGCTCTGCTGTAACCCCCACCCATTTCTAGGAAGCCAATAGGGGAGACTCTCCTGGCTCCTACCCATCATCCATCCCCTCGTCCCCCTCACTGACCGAAGCACATTTTGACTGTGGCAGATATATGCTTCATTCTTGGCAAGATAATCCCTTTCCCAGCCTCCTTTGCAGCTAGAGTGGTCAGGGACACAGTTTTGGCCAGTGAGACACACACACAATTCTACTGAGGAGGAACTTATGGGAAATCTTTCACATTCCTGAGAAAATGGACAGCTACAGCTGGACTTACTCTGCTTGACTGTGGGTGTGATGCATGGAGCCAGGGCAGCCATTTTGTAACCATGAAGGAAGAGATTCTGATGCTGGCATTTTTACACTGCTAAGCCCACCCTAGACCCCAGACTCTATGAGATGCAAAAGCCCAATGCTCCATTTGTTGAAGCTACTGCAGCCAAATGGAACCTCAGTCACTGAAACTGAAGTTCGAGGAGGTTAAGTGGCTCCCCAAGGGCAACCAGTAAGGCTTCAGGCAGAGCAGGCGCTGGAATTTAACTCTTCTTCCCAGGCAGAACATGACTTCTCCAATTCAAAAGCAGGTCTGGTGTGTGGTGACACCTGTGGGAAGTGACACACTTGGCCCCGTAGGATTCTAGCAGTCACACCAGAGTCTCCCGTGGGAGCAGCCTGGTCTTGACCTTGGGGTGACAGAGACTGAGGAAGACGATGACACTCCTACCCTTGCAAATCTCTGGTTTTCCACAGGGGTTGGTGCCACAGGACGTCACGTGGAAGGAGTGCGAGCCCTGGAGCCAGCCCCCTCCCCTCAGGCTCCTGGTCCGTAAGACAGCGCTGGTAATGCTTCCCTGAGAGCACCTGTGTGATGCTGTTTTGACAAATAAATGAGAGGATATTTGTGACATGTCAGGCCCACAGAGTGCACTGGTGAATCACAGGTGTCATCCTGTCACACTCCTTCACTTCCTCTTTGTGTTTTCTGGGGTCACCATCGAGAGAAACCACTTGCACTCAAATGCTCTTCTAAAGCCTGCTTCTGGGAATACTCAAACTGAGAATCCTTCAGGGCCTACAGCTAAGCCAGGGGTTACTAAACTTTTTTGTGCACGTGAGTCTCCTAGAGATCTTGTTACAATGTGGTGGGTAGAGTCTGAGTGACACGGCTCAGACAGTCTGGGCGGGGCTGAAGACTCCACTTTGAACAAGCACTTGGTGATGCAGATGTGCCCAAGTCCACACTGAGCCAGGGACGATTAGACCCCTGGCTCTGTTGACCTTGCTCAGACAAAGGGGAGGCCAATGTGGGTTAGAGCATCCTGGGAGCGCTTCCTAGATGAAGGCGGGGGTAGAGTTAAGTCCTGAGGCCCGGGGAGGACTGTGGTGGGTGGGCGGGGGGGGGGGAGGCAGGGATTGCTGGTGCCCACACCACACCCAGAGTGAGCAGGATGTCTGGGACTCATGTGCCCGGAGGTGATGGGGCCTGCAGGCTGCGGGATGGAGGTTCTGCAGAGCAGCAGTGTGAGAAAACCCTGCTGGTTTCTCCCACCACTTCCTCCCCATCCCCATCCTCATCCCTAACTCCAGGAGGAAACTCCAGACTTTCCTGGCTCCCCGAAGCCTCCTCTCCTTACTACCTTCCCAATTTCCTCTCCCTAACACACACCTGGATTCTGTCTCCCCGTCCATGGGGCCCTTTCTGGTCATTCCAGCTCACAGTCCCTCCCTCTTCTGAAATGTAGTAAGACTCATAGTCCAAATCACACATTTGACCATTTCACAGTGTTATTGTCCTGTTATTATTTCATTAATGAATTAGGAGTCACTGGACAGTACTGTGGCAAAGGACCCCGAAGTCAACCACACTCACATCACTGTTCTATCATTCATAATAGTACCTGGATTTACAGCCGTCCACAGCATCTGAAGAGCCTCCTCATAAATTTTCGCTCTGGAATTAGGAATTGGGCCCAGAAAGGTCATGATGCCAAGTCATCCAGCTGGTTGGTGTCGTCCTTACAGGCTGTAAGTGCTCAGAAGGGTGGAGCGGAGCGGAGTGTTCCGCCGGGCACAGATCTGGGCAGCCCAGGCTCACACTTGCCTTGTGCGCACTCAGCCACCAGGAGCGGGAGCCACCTGCCTGGCGCCTCCTGGTGGTCACATCAAGGACATACCACAAGTGCCTTAGCTCAAAACACACCCTGGAGCCGCAGGAAACCGGAGCCCTGAACTCCAGCCCTTTTCTCTTTATAACAACTATTTTCACGAAGAATTGAACAACAACAACAAAAACAGCAAAACAACACTGCTTTCTGCCATCATCACCCAGGGTGCCCCATCTTTGATGGGACTTGGCAGCCCACCGTTCTGGAACGATGCAGGCCCACGACACAGACGCCTGGCTCTCTGCTCGCCCATGTGCACACGCTCTAGAGGAAACGCCTGCAGTCCTAAAGTACATCCATCCCGGAGCAGGAGTTCACACAGACAGTCTGCTTCCCTGCTTCGCGCTCTGGCGAAAGGTCAGCAAACCCTCAAGCAGCCTCACACAGACTCACTCGGGTGTGTCCACCGAGGCAGCCTGGGACCCTCCCCTCCTCCACCTCCTCCAGCTCACACGTGTGCAGGGAAGCCCGTCACTCCTGTCACCACTGCTGAGACACACTCACGCCTGCACCAGCTGCGACTGCCCAGGACAAAGCACCTTCCACAGAGCGCTTCCTCCAGGCACCCAGGACCATAAAATGAGACATTCCTGTCTTTCCCAATGTACCCTCGCAGAGCGAGCTGAGCTGACAACTTTTTAGGGGACAAGTGAGGGGGCGGGTGATATGGATGGAAGAGGAGCCTTGAGAATGGATCTGCTGGACGCTACTGGGTGATGCCCAGGCAGGTGAAGTCACTGGGCAGAAACAGAAGCTCTCCCCTGCCCCCTGCCCCTTTTCCCCCCAACCCCTTGAGTCAGCTCTGGGCAACGAAGCGAGTACAGGAATCTCTGGGGATGGGGAGTCTGGGAGCTGAAAAGTGGAGTCAACGGAGCAGCATGGAACCAACACCCCGCTGGGTGCCACGCAGGATTGGAAGGGGCCAGAGGGTCATTACAGGGGAAGCGGTGTTGGATTTGAGCCTCCAGGGATGAAGAGAGACTCTCAGGGCAGAGGGAATGAGATGGATAAAAAGAGGAGCCTGAAGGAAGGAGATGAACTTGGGCAGAAGCTGCATGGACCTGGAGGGCTGTGGCCGGGAGACCAAGTCTGCATCCAGCTGCGTTCTGTGGGTGACAGGAGCCCGAGGAGTTTACAGGTGGTGAGATCTTTATGTTGCCATGATAACCTCAGCCAACCGATGAAGGATGTCAGAGGGGGAAGAGCCTGGAAGCTGGAGGTCACCAAGCTGGGTTGGGCAGAGTGGGCTCCACCAGAACATCCTGTTTTGTCCCCAGATCTCTCTCAGCTGGATTCCCGGGCACTTCCCAGCACTACGATTTTTTTTTTTTATTTTGGCACCTAAAGATATTTTCTGGGTCGTGCGCTGTCTCCACACTTGCCTCCCAAACCTGACTGTAAGCTCCTTCAGCAACGAGTCTGTGTCTCACTCATTTTTTCTGATGCCAGGCAACCCCCGCCCCCGCCCAAAAAAGAACTCTGCCTGGGGCAGGTATTCTGTAAACGTTGCTGCTGCTGACTTGGGTGATGGCAACCGTGATCCAGAACATGCTAGGGCCAAGTGTTGGAGAAAGTTCCTGAGAAAGAAACTTGAGCAGAGGGCAGGAGAAAGGTTTAGGGCCGAGGGGCCAGTGTGGACACAGTGGGAGCCAGCCCTTCCCTGGAGCCCTGCCCTGGAGCTGGCCCTCAAGAACAGGCCGCCTGTCTGGTCTGCATCAGGGAGAGACAGAGCTGACCTGCACTTTATTACACTTGTCACAGAGGGAGTCCGGCAGTGGAGGCCGGGAGACACTTTTCTTCCTCACCCTCCCACTCTCCCCTCCTCTCCCTGTCTTCAATAATGTGAGTAATGCCAAGTCTATTATTCTTAGAATTTTAAAGAATGTCAGAGCTCGAAGGGGCTCCAGGAGCAATCTGGCCCATAGCCTCCTTCCACAGTCCAGGAGGTGGAGGCCCAGGGAGGTTCCCAGCTAAGCGCTTCGCCCAAGGCACCTGGCTCATGGCGGCCAGGTGGGGGCCGGGAGCCCAGGTTCCCTGGCTCCAGCCCAGGCTCTGACACTCCACGTGTCTGCCTGCCTGCCTGCCGGATCTACTTCCTGTCGGGATGGGGGCTGTTCCCAAGGGAGGGGCTGGGCTGGGTTCTGGTCCCAGCTGGGTCACAAGCAAACTTCAACTCATTTTACTCAGATTTCGGGTTCTGTGTGGATAAAATGAGAAAGCTGGGCAAGAAGTCTATGCTGAACATGCGCAGGTAGGAGTGTGTGAACGGCCAACCAGGAACGCCCTCGAATGCCTGCAGGGGGTCTGTCCTCTTCCGCTGCCCACTGCTCCCCCCCCCGCCCCCGAGCTTACACCATTTGAGCACGTGCCCCTTGACAAACCCTCGCCCCTCTAACACTCTATAGACCCTTGGGCTTGACCCCCAGGTGACTAAGAACCAGGGAGTAAGAGAGAAGGGAGCCCCATCCCCGGGTCCCACTGTGCCTTTTTCCACCTGTCCTTGGTCCCAGCACAGGGGCCTCAGCACTACTGACATTTGGGGCTGGAATCCTCTTTGTTGCGGGGCTGTCCTGTGCACGATAGGGTGTTCAGCAGCCCCCTGGCCTCTACCTACTGAGTATCAGTAGCATCTCCAGACAATGTCCAAATGTCCCCTGGTGGGCAAAACTACTCTCTGTTAAGAATCACTGCCCTAAAAGGGTGGATGAATGGCTCTCTTTAGGAAATATGGGAAAAGAGGGAAGATATGTCACTCATTTCCCCAAGAGAGAAAGGGAAGAACGAGGCCAAGGGGAGATGCAGAGGAAAGGCTGGTGGGAACCCCCCACCCCTACCTGGTGACTCAAATACTGTTGAAGACCTTTCTCTCCCTGCCAAGGAAGAGCCATGGGGCTGCTCATTTTTCAGTGTTATGGGTTGAATCGTGCCCTTCCCCCTAAAAGATGTTGAGGACCTGACTCCCAGATCCTGTGAATGTGACCTTGTTTGGAACAGGTTTTGCAGATATAATCAAGTTAAGATGAGGGCATTAGGCTGGGTCCAAATCTCATAAGGTGTCCTTCCATAAGGGGAAACCTGGGCACAGAAACGGGCATGCGCACAGGGAAGTCAGTGTGATGGCATGAGAACGCCATCTACCAGCCAAGGGATGCCTGAGGCTACCAGAAGTGCAGAGGGAGACATGGAACAGACTCTTCCTCCCAGTCCTCGGAAGGAACCAGCCCTGCTCACTCCTTGGTCTTCGTCTTCCAGTGCCGGAACCGTGCGACCATAAATTTCTGTTGTTTAAGCCCCCAAGTTGGTGGCACTTTGCTACTTAAGCCATGTGGGTTGTGGGGCTCTGTTACAGCAGCCCCCAAGCCAACGCACTCAGTGAGAAGGACCACAGGACCACAAGATGGAGGCACTGGGGGATCTGGCTCGTGACCCCACCACGTGAAGCAGAGACACTTGATGATGGGCCCCAACTCACTGCGTAGAGATGAAAACCAACACTGTGCTCGCAGGACGGACAAGTGGAAATACATCACACCTCTAAAATGAAATGCTTTGATTGCGCCAATCACTAGAAGTTGTCAAACTACCCGGAAGAATTAACAGCCTCCGTACATGCTAACTACATCCATCATAAATTCGTCTTTAGTTTCTGTTATCCTATCAATGTCTCTGGGGACCCCTGTCTTGTCATCATTTGCCCTTTATAATTTATTCATCTTGTTCTTGACTGCATCCTTTCTACTTATCATTCATCTTTACAGTTGTACATAAAATGAGATGGAGCCTTCTGGGCCAGGGCTGTCAGGAGGGAGATGGGCCTCACTGGGGAAGTCCCAGTAAAGCTGGAGGTGGTCCCTCTAGAGCCTCCAGTGGGTGTCAAGGTAGAGGTGGGGTGGGCAGAAGGAGAGAGAGGGAGGGTGTACGGGAGGAGGAGGAGAGGGGAGAGACGGGAGAGGCAAGGGAGAAGGATAAAGAAGAAAAGGTGGGAGATGAGAAGGGGAAAGAGGAAGAGGAAGGTGACCAGAAGGGAGAGACAAGAGGAGGGAGCAAAGCATAAAGAGAAAAGGGAAGGAGAGAAAGAAAGAAAGAGGAGATGAGACTTGGGGCAACGAAAGTGGGCGGAAGAGACAGGAGACACATCATGAGACAGCAGTGCTAGAAATCCAATTGAGTTCTCTCTCTCTCTCTCTCTTTTTAATTTTCCATTTTAACATCTTTCCTGGTAAACTCAAAGAAGGTCACATTGTATTTCCATGGAAATGACGCGTCCTGAGTGGCGGGGACCTGAGTCGCGAGGTGTGATGGCAGTGATGTGGCCTGTCTCCCGGGCTGAACGTAGCAGGTGGGGATGGGAGGCAGCCACGGAGGAGCGTGGGTTTGCTTTGTATTCTCAGGTTGCCGAAGTGAGGGCACAAAAGCCAATCTTTAACTAGTGAATTGGAACTTTAATGTTTACCAAGCAGATACAGCTCCCACTCTCCCCCTGCATCCTCCCCCCGCCTGCTCCCTCTTCTCCCCACTTCCAGGCCTCCTGCTAACTGGACCCAGCTCTTCCCCGTCCATAGCCCTGGTGAGGAGCCCTTTCTGCTGCCACAGGGGCAAAGTGCTGGCTACTGCTGACCATGCAGTCCACCACTTGTCCAGCCATATGGTCTGGTTTCCTCTAATCGGAGTCTCACCCCTACCTTCCTAACTTTGGAAACAGATGGGTTCTTCCTGGAAGACAATTCCCTGCAAAGTTCCAAAGGCAGGGGGAAGCAGGACTAAGCAGCGGGGACCTATTTTAAGGAACAGCGTCCTTCCAAGAGGCCTCCTGTGCACACTCAGGTCCTGGGGGGCTCTCCGAGGGGGTTTCTCCTGCCCAGCTCACGGCTCCTGACCTGTCCTGCGTGCCGTGTCTCCAGGCTGGATCTCAGACCAGCAGTCTCCTCTGACACATCCATCTTCCTCCCAACTCTCCTCGCACCCTGCCCATATCTTAAACACATTTTGGAGCAACTCCTGCACCCCATAGTCATCTGGGTCCCCTCTAAAGCAACTGGTGGCACTAGAAAGGAGAGATGGGTGTCCTGGGTTTTTGTAAGGGACCTTGTGCGGATCCTGGCTTGGCCACTATTAATTGTGTGACCTTGGGCAAACTGCTTACTCTCTCTAATCCTGGGTCTCCTCATGTGTGGGAGATACTCTTGGTATCTTTCTCAGAGGGTGGTTGTGAAGATAAAATGAAGTAATGGAGGTGATGTGTTTGCATCATGCCCATCAGATAGGAAGTGCTTAATAAAGATTACCCTGGAGCTATTTTCCACACTACCCATTTTATAATAACGTGCTGTCTTGTACTGTTGACGGTATTTTTGTGTGTATGACTGGCTTCTGTCTCCAACTTGATGGACAGCTCCAAGAGGGGTGCGGATGGATTTTTCTTATCTCTGTGTCTGCCTGGATGCCTACCTAGCACAGTGCCCGACACACACTCAGGAAATTCATGTTGATGGACTGAGAAACCATGTCGACCGTACCATAGAAATGACGGAACAAATTTTGGGAATGGAAGAAGATGAGCTGGAGAGAGCAGGGGGCCAGGAGAGAGAGAGGGTGAGATGGAGAGTGTGAGGGAGAGATGGAGATGGAGCGTTTAGAAGGGGGAATCGCTCTGCCTAGATGCTGGCAGAAGACACTGCTCCAAGGGACCCTGATGAGGCTTTGTGGTTTACTAATCTCATTCTACTGAAGTCATGCCAAATTCAAAAACAATAATGCATTTGAAATACTGGTCCAGGGATGATTCCATTAGGCATCCAAGAGGCTGGTTAGACTGGTTCCCAAGGATCCTGACCTCTGACTTGTAAAAATAGCCATCGTAGTCTGGTTTCTGAGCTCCCACTTATCCCAAGAGAAATGTCAGTTCCCCTTCTCAGTCCCCAAATGAGGACACGTGGGAGGGGTGTCTCTGGCTCTGCCTCTGTTGTTATGTTATTGTTTTTAGTAGTGGTGTATGTGTGTGTGTGTGTGTGTGTGGCAACAGTGGGATTGTTTTCCTTGCTGCCAAAAGGATGCTAGCTCTGTAACCTGCTGGGAAACAGAACGGACCGCCTGTACCATCTTCTCCCCTTTTTTCTCCTCAGTGCGAAAGTGGAGGGCTGATTTTAATGGATTGATCTGAATGGATTTTGAAGTCTGGAAAAGTGCCTAAATTGCTGAGGTTACCAGTTTCCAGGTTCTTTTTCCAATTTCTTTCTCCTTAGTCAGACACAGAGCATGCTCACCAGGTCACCTAGGGTGGTCACTGCAGACAAGAAGAGGTCTCTCCACCCCCTAACCAGACGGGCAGCCGTGAGCACCATCTCAGTGGGTGAGAACAACCATTACTCAGGTGGGTGGGAGCATTTTGCCTGGTCCTCTCCCACCATTTGCCAGTGGATCATTTTCTCTGATCTCTAAGGAGAGAACCAACCAACAGTAATAACACCAGTCCTGCTTTCTGGAATCCAAATGACTCCACTTTAATATGTTGTCATCTTGTTTTTCATTTGTCTCCATGTGAGTTTGTGTGGGGACAACATGCCTTAGGAAGTTCAAGCTGCAATCCAGCCTTTTTTTCCTGGTCCCTCGCCCTGTGGGCTGTACCTGCCCTGAGAATTGTGATGAGGTCTTTGAGACCACGAGTCTCCCCGGGAGGCCTCTGAAGAAAGGATGGCATTCCAGGCACTGCAAGGGGACTCTAGGCTACGTTTTAGCTCCCCTGTTGGCCTCTCTCCTCACCCCTCCCATCTCTCAACATATATTCACATTTCTTTTTGTCCTTTCTCCCAAACTTGCCCAACTTGTCTTTGTGGTTTCAGGAAAATGCCACTGGATCTCCCAGTATGAAGGATTAGCACAGATTATGGGTAACAGTGTTAATTATCGGTGGGAGAGGGGCTGGCGCGTCGCTCCAATGTGCTCCTGATTTCCCCTGGGCCTTTCTGCCTGGTAATAAGCCTTCTTTAATCTGGCAGGCCCCTTGGTGAAATCAGCACCACGGACAGTGGTATTGATTGCTTCTGAGAAACCATCACAGCTGCTCAACCAAATTACCTTTGATATGTGACCTTTAATGTAATTACTGCAACATCAAAGTATTTCTATAAATTATTAAAGAACTAATACACTCCATCATTTAGCTATTCTATTATATGTAAAATAAACAACCGCAAGTTAATGTTAGATCCTGAGCAATCCACACTCACTACTGAAATTCTCCCAGCCTCTCTCCCCCTTCAAAATCCTAAACCTCCCCCTCCCACCTTCTCTTTCTGTTTCCCCATCTAATTCCAGGCTTTTAGCCATCACGAAACTCCCCAGCAATCTCTCTCAAGCTGATGAAGGGCCTCCCATAACAATGTGGTATTTTCTATTCCATTTGGGTGGCTCTAAAATATCTATCACAATCTCCCCCAAAACAAAGTACCATAAACACTTTATTAATCAGCACAAACCTTTCTCAGAAGCCTTTGATTATCTTACAATATGGCTTTATGCTTCACACATAACATGGGGCGATGTGGAGCATATTTCTGCCATCTTACAGAGGGCACCCAGAAAGTAATTACTATAATATATGTGCATGTAGCCGCGCCACTAAAAAACCAACTGGGGAACGGCCACCGTGCCAGAGCTGGGCTCCACACGAAAACCTGTACGGTGCACAATTTCTACTCATTTGCATCCGCGGGTGTGTTATTAAGATGACTCAGCCCCGTGCTTTGCAATCACAAACACCAAAATACAATACAAAGGCTGTCTTAATGGAAGGAAGGCCCTCCCCACCCCTAAAAGGGTAAAAAAGGGTCTTTGAGGCTGCCCCCCTCCCCAGGTCGAGCTTTCTCTCTGTCTACCTGGTTAACCTTTCCCGCTGTGGGGCAGAAATGGAAACGTGTGTTTACACACGGTTTGCTTGGTAAGAATGTAAACATGCATGTGTAAATATTGGCACGCACACATGTAGGACACACGTGCTTCCCTGCAGGGTCCATTGTACAAGCTCAAAAACGGTACAGTTTTAAATTCTTTAAATTATGCCCACAAACATTCACATCTTTCCATTAATCTTTAGACACTTCGGTGAGCCGTATATCTCCCCCCGCCGCCCCCCTCCCATCTCTCTGAACCCACAGGAGAGACCGTGCGGACCCTTGACCCGAGGAACACTTCTTATTTTATGGTGATGAACTAGCCTCGATAATAGCCATGGCTGATATCACACCCAGTTAGGGGGGCCATAAATAATTCTCTTCTCCCCCGCACACAAGCTATAAACCAGGGCTGAGGCGCGATAGTTTATCAAAGACGAGGGCTGGCTCCTTAAATAAACCGCGGTGATCTCACTCGCGGCGCCGAGCCCGGGCGGCTAGGCGCTCCCTCCCGCCCCGGCCCCCACCCCAGGAACAGCCAGTGTCCGACGTCGATCGGCGGCTGCTCCGGCGGCGGCCCTGTTACCAGGGGCCCCGCGGCGCCGGCGCAGGTAGCTCTGGGCTCCCGGGGCCCCAGGCACTCCGCGTCCCTGCCCCGGGGCTGCCCGCGCGGGCAGCGCGGGGAGGCGGGACCCGATCGGCGGCGCCCCAGGGGGCCAGGGGAGATGCCGCGCCCGAGCTCTGCGACCATCGCCAAGTTCGTCCCCCGCCCGGCGTTCCGTCGGGCCTGGACGGCGGAGAGCGGAGGCCGCCCGGGGAGGTCTGAGCTTGGCGCCCACGCGCCCGCCTCCCGGCTCCGCGCCTCGCCGTTTTGGGGGGCCTGAGTGGCGGCGCGCGAGTTCCGGAGCGAAGGCCGGCGCCGCTGTCGCAGCCCCCCTCGCCCGCCGCGCAGCAGCCCGGCCTCCCGAAGTCGCCCCCTGTCGGCGCATCCGTCGCTCGCGCCTCGGCGGGCGCCACTTACCCCGGGCAGAGTCTTCTGCTCGTGCAGCGCGCTCTGGGCCTTCAGCGCTGACTCACGCTCGCAGTAGGTGAGGAAAGCGCAGCCTAGGGAGGGAAGCAAGCGCCGAGAAGGGTCAGTGGGGCGCCCCCGGGCCGCCCACGCGCCCTCCCGCCCGCCCTCGCGTCTCCAGCCCCTCCCTGCTCTTGGTCCCTCTCTCCACCTCTCTCTTCCGTGCGCTCTACTCGAGATTTCCTGCCTTTGCGTTTTCCTGTGTGTCTGGTTTTCGTCCCTCTCGCTGCTTTTCTATTTTGCTCCTTCGGTGAAGTCTCCCCACTCTGCATCTCCACCCCCCCACCCCCGCCACACCCCCTCTCCCTGCGGGTCTCTTCCTGTCCCATGCCCTGGTACCTGCCTCCCTCAGGGTGCCATTCTGTCTGTTTCAGCTCCAGCCCCAATACCTCCCAGAAGGAGCGGCTTCCACCCCTCACCCCCACCGCCTCTAGTCACACTTGACCATGAACTCTTGTTCTGGCCCCTTAGGAGGGATGTGGAAGGGACACTTTCAGCCTTCCCAATAAAGGCTCCATCTGTAAGGAGGCCCAGGCCAGGCTGTCCTAATAAAATGAATGGGGCTGTCCATCTGTCCCCTGAACCAGTCCGTTGTCACATCTGCAGTGATATCTTCACACCCTTCCCACAGGGCTTCGAGGCTCCTGCTCTGCCTCTAATTCCCTGGGTGACTCCAGGAAGTCATGTCCCCTGTCTTGCCTCAGTCTCCTCATGTGGAAACTGAGAGTGATGACTGCGTGGTCCACAAGATCCAGTCCACTTTTCCCATGGCGGGATTCTGACAGCGCCTCACTGGGGAATCTGGATTTCTCAGAGCACTGTGCCTTACTCAAGGGGTGACTCTTTAATGCTGGCCCTTCAATCATGGTGACAAGGCAAAGAGAATGCTTGCTGATGGGAGAGGCTTTCTGCGAGTTCCCTCAAACTGTCCCATGTCAGAGCCTCTTCCTCTGCCCGCAGATGTGTCTGTGTGTGGCTTGTGGGGCTGGGGCCTTAGGGGAAGTCAAAAAGCCAACTTCAGCCAAGAGCAGGCTTGGGTCTTATGGGGCACTGTAGCCTCAGAATTTTCTAAAGCCACCTGGCTGCCTCCTCTGTTGCACAGTCTTCTTTCCCTCCGTTGTTTCACTGATTCTCCCATGATCTGACCTCCTAACCCTCTGTGTTCACCACTGCCCCCTTTCCTTTGCTCCCACAGTCTCCTCGCCTGGTATGCCTTCTCTCCCCATTTTCACATCCTCCAAGGTCCACCTCCTCCAGGCAGCCTACCTTGTCTGATCTAGTCTATCTTAAGTCAGCCTCCCTTCTTGATTGGCCACAGCTGGCCATTTGGTCATTCTCATTTATCAACTATTTCCTAAGTGCCCTTGTGCCAGTTTCTGTGCCAGGCCCTGGAGCCCAGTCCCTCTTCTCATGAGGCCCGTGGGCTGCTGGTGCCAGTCTTTTACCTTGTCACCAGGCTCGCTCTGGCCTCTTGTTTCCCAGGGCACAGAGTGCTCCCTCCATCCCCTAAAGTTCCTGACTCCTCAACAACAAAATGAAGACTCCCTTCCTCCTCTTCCAAAGTAAAAATTGGTCCTGCCTCCCTTCCACTCCTGGCTTCAAAGAGGACATGGAAGGGAATCCATGTGTCAGGGAAACAGAGATGGGAAGAAGGAAGCAAGGAGGGAAGGCTGGATGACAGACACTCTCGGGTCCCCCTGGGCTCTCTGCCTTCCCTCCCTCCAGCTCCTGCCCTGGGCTGGGAGGAGCCAACGGTCCTCTCTGTGACTCCATCCATCCCTCCCCATCCAGACCCCAGATCAACCTTCCTCCCCACTCTCTGCTCCTCCCTCCTGGTCAGGGCAGACGGTTATTGATGGAGACATTGGGAGCTGAAATGAATAGCGGTCAGAGGCCCCTGTGACGTCGTCCCTCGTGCTGCTGCCTGTCTCTCCGGGGGCCTCTTTCCTCTTGTCCCCTCACTGGCCTTGTCCTCCGCCCGTGCCTGCCTGCATCTAGGAGGCAGCCGCTGTCTTGCTGCAAGCAGGCAAGCCAGCTCAGGACAAGGTCAGGGGCAGGTTTGGAGACAGAGGATGAGGGAGGAGGAGGAAGAGGGAGGAAAATGAAGGAGGAGGAGGAGGACGAGGAGGGAGAGAAAGTAGCTACACTGTTTCCCTGGCCCAGGATAACAAGGGAAGGATTCTAGAAAAAAAAGAAAAAAAAATCTGTTGCTGTTGTCCAGCTTCCAGGAATTTCTGTCAGTTTTTTTGAGGGAGCTCATGGCTATGTTGTGAACCACAATCTTCTGGAGACCCCTGTCCCCAGGCCTTGTGTGACCTCTTCTGTCATCTCCACCCCTTGACCTCATCTCCTTCCATTCGTCCCCTGCTCACTCTCCCACCTCCTTCCTGCCCCTCAGCCCCGCCAGGAATGCTCTGCCCTCCGACCTTTGCACTGGTGGCTCCCTCTGCCCAGACTGAGCCCAGCCTGCTGTCCTCACGGTCTGCTCCTTCATTCCCTCAGGTTTCGCTCAAATGTCACCTCTTCATAGATTATGAACTCATTAACATAGCACCCCCTACACACACGCATGCACGCACACACACACGACACATACCTGCTCTCTGACCCCTCGTCCTGTTTGCTCTTCTCTTTGGCGCCCCTCACCCCAACGTATTGATAGCGTGTGTTTGTTCCTTGATTGGCAGTCTCCCCCAGCTCAGATGAGGACGGAGCTTGACTTTGTTTTAGTCCTGCTTGGTTCTTGGTGCCCAGAAAGGGGCAGAGCTCAACACATACATGTCGAGAGCACTGAACCCCGAACATCTTGGCTACTTTGAGGCTTCCAACAGGTGAGGGGGGGACAGGAGTGATGCTTGGAGCCAGCTGGGAGCTAATCAAGACCCTGAGGACACAGAGCCACGCTGGATGTCCATAGTTGGGGGACAGAGGGTGCCTGTGAGGGCTGATGGGTGGCCCTGGTGGGAGGGCTCTTGTGCCCCAGGCGTCCTTGAGCCCATCTGCCCAGGGTCTGATGGTGCAGCTACGTCCCTCCCCTGCTCTCTCCCCACAGATCACCCCCGGAGAAGGCGGTTGCATGGTTCCGTACAGAGACCCTACCAGCCAGGGGTCACTTCCTGATTCCGCTCTCTGAGCCCCCGTTTCCTCATCTCTGACTCCCTCCAGAGGCTGGTGAGGAGACCTGCTGACCAGCAGGTTGAACCTCCTCTGCAGAGCACTCTAACCACAGAGCACGGTGTAAACACAGAGTCCCTCTTGTGGATTGGGGGGTCAGAGAGGCAGAGTCCCTCCTCTGTCCCTCCACGCCTCTGTGAGGAGGGACTAGCCTTCTACAGGGGCCAACGGGTGCCCACCCACCAGGCCTGCTGAAGCGATCTCCTTAGCCAGCCCAACGCCATGTCTGACTGTCCATTCTGAGAGGTAGCTGTCTCACTGCGGCTCTTTTCAAAAGGCATATGTGGATACGCCGTTATTAACTGCTGACTCTGGGTGCTTGAAGGGACCACATTTGCTCCCTTGCTGGGGGCGGATCCCTGAAGGAACAGCAACTGTCACAGCGTGCTGCAGAACGCAGTGGGCCTGGGTGGGGACTGGGGTGGGGACCCAGGGTGGCCAGCGGAGAGGGGGCACCCGAGCCTCACCCACAGGACCCTTGCTAAACCAGCCGTGACTTCCTGTCCTCGTGGCCGCTCCTCACAGGAGTGGAGGAGGGGGTTTCGAGCTGTGAGGATGGTGCTGTCTCACTTTCCTCTAAGGAGCTGAGGTGTCAAAGAGACACGCCCGGTGAGGCCCCTTGGGAACTCCCAGTCTAGCTGGAAAATGAGATTCTCCAGGGAGCAGCCGCATTCTGATCCAAGACAGTATTGGGGAGAAGGCTGGTACCTGGCTCCGCACACCAAAAACTTGAGATGGTCTGATGATGGAGGAGCCCTTTTCAGGGTTGGGGCTGGTGGCTCGGACACCTTTCCCTGCCTTCAGACCCAACACTTCCCTCCCCAGGCCTGATCCCACACGTATACTAACACTGGAACTCACAAGGAGGGAACGTGGGTCCACTGTGGCTGTTTGGAGTTGCAATAAAGTTGAAAATCATCTAAAGGTTTCCCAGTGCCAGAATGTTTTTCTATTTAAACTGTGGAATACTCTATAGCAGTTGAAAAGATGGAATGGTTCTAAATGTCCAATGTGGAAAGACGAATTGTCAGATGGGGAGAACAAGTTGTGAAATTGCAGACACTGTGTGTATACAACGGAGACTTCTCCACGACTTCCTTCTGTGCCCAAATCTGTGACTCCACCATAGCACAAAGTCTACAAGGGGTCACCCCAAGCTAAAACTAGGGAGCATGGCAGGTAAGGGATGTCTCCCATGACTTTAACAGTTTTTGTTTTGTTTGGCACATTTAGACCCAGAATGGATTCATGTGTCACTTACATAATTAACTTTAAAGAAAAAAAATCCTTGCTAAAACAAGAAGATGAAGTGAAAAAGAGATGGGTGAGGCAGATAGGATGCAGGACCCATGGCCCAATCTCAGGAGACGGACAGAGATTGTAGGACATTAGCTACTTGGCAGATTCTTCATGAGGGAGATGATTGTGGGTGGGTCCCACTATAGCCCTGCCTCAAAGCTTTCTCCGATGGGCGTTGAAGCAGATTCCTGTCACCCAGCAAGCTGTAAATTGTATTCCTTTGGATCCTGTGGCCCTGAGTCCCAGAAGCTGATGTTTGAGGAATGGAATCCATGATGGAGCCCAGAGTGTAACCAAGCAGGACCCTGTGGGGCTTCCGGGACAGACCCCTCTCCCATCTCTGCTGCAGCTCCTCTCTGAAGCACCCAGATAATAGTATCGCATGTATATTTCCTGAGTTTTTCAGATGCTAAAAACCACTGACAAAAGGAAGAAATTAACTACTTGATGATGAGAGCACGTGGCCCCCTGACCTTCAGGCGCCTAGGGGTTGATGGTGTTGACCACCCTGTTACCTCGACATGAACCAATCAGAGGATTGTGCACAAGCTGATCATGCACCCTGCGACCCCCTTCTCTTACCTGACCTTTAAGTATGCTTTGCTGAAACCCTGCGGGGAGTTTGAGGTTTTCTTGGGCGTGAGCCACCCTGTGCTCCATGCTTGGCCCGGCAATAAACCCTTCTCTGCTCCAAACCCCATGTTTCAGTTTGGCCTCGTGGTACGGTGCGTACACAAATGTACCTTCGGTAACAAGAGCCTCCTCCCCTTCCCTGCCTCTCCCTCCCATTCTCCTGGGGCCCGGCTGTGTGGTGCTGAGGGTGGGATCTGAGGTGAGAAACTGCTGAGCTGGCTCGGGAACCTCTGGGTGAGGCTGGACCTCTCCCCTCAGCTCCCCCCTTTCCCGGCCCACTGTCTGGGATGGTTCTCCCGGCACCAGCTCGTCACCAGCCTCTCCCACCCCTCCGGCCAGCGCTTTCTAGCCCCCCACCTCCTGAGTCATGGGCTTGAGTGGAATAGAACTGAGCCTGGTGGAGCAGGAACAGACTGGAAGTCAGCAGGGGTGAGTTTAGGGGCAAGGAAAGACCCCATTTGGAGAAAAGTCACACCACCGTGCCACCTCCAACAGCTGATCACCTGGCCTCCCTGCGCAAGGTGGACCCCCTGCCCTCCCTCCTGCCCCACCGGCCTCTCCTCTGCTGCTCCTGGTTCCACTGGGCGCACTGGACACTGGTCCACACTCACATTTCCTTATGCCGCCATCTGACCTTTTCCCACTCACCCTTGTTATTTACTCATCCTTCTATTTATCAGTTTCATGTCTTATGTCTCTGAATAGACTGTCAACTCTGTGAAGGGTGGAAACAGCATCTTCTAAGCCCAGGTATCTAGGGGCAGGGAGACCAAGGGAGCCCATGAGGGTGGGGGAAAGAAACCCAGGCCTGGGGGCACTGAAGAGAGAGCAAGCACTGGGGGCAGAGAAGGAAAGGAGGGGAAGGGAGTGGCCAGGAGAAGTGAACCCAGCCAGGGGCTGGAGGGGGCAGGCAGAGTGGGTGTCGCCAGGCTAGGGTGCAGGTGGGTGGCAGACACCCTTCTCCAGCAAGGCAGCCTGGACAGATGGGGCAAGGGGCGCCTCGGAATCCTGAGGAGGTGGGTGGGTGCCCTCTCCCACGTGGGGAAGAAACGCGGCGCCATGGAATTAATTGCTCGGAGATGGCAGTAATTTACAAAGCCCCCGTGTGCAGGGATAAAAGGCCCTTGTCATTGTGAAGTGAAGGAAGTACAATTTCCTGCCCAGCTCTGAACAGGGCTGAAGCTGGGGGGTGTAATCATCGCGGAAGGGAAGGCTCCCAAGTGCTCCCTCCTCCCATCCCAGCCGGGCCTTGGCTTCCTACTAATTAAATTACAGAATTAGCCAGAGGAAGGTGGCCCTAGAATAGGAAGATCTGGACTTTAAAAAGACATGGGATCCTCGTGCCCTGCCCTTGGCTGGCGGGGAGGAAGTGAGAGGAAGCTAGGGGTGGGGTGGGGGAGTGGAAGGGGAAGGGAGCAGGAAACACACCAACCAGCCAGACCTAGGGGCCAAGGAGAGGGTCCCTGTTTAGAGTGGTTTCCTTTGCCCCAAATCTCCACCCATCCACCTGCTGCGGGACCGGGAACCCCACACTCAGAGCTGCATTCCTTGGTGGTTCTCATCCCAAGATTTACAAAGCAGATGGGGGCCCCACTGCCAGAAATGAAGGCAGACTGTCTGGGGGTGGATAGAGGGAAGGGGAGCGGGGATGTCTTTCAGCATCCTTGGAAAGAGGGTTACTGGTGTCCTGAAGCCCCGTCTGTCCCTCCATCCAGCCTCTGCCCCCAGCCGTCTGGGTGGCCAAGGGCGGCCTCCCTCGTGCCTTCTGGAGCAGATGCTCCCTTCCCTGTGTGGGAGACACTGCAGACCATTTCCTCACACGCATACTCTTCCTCTGGGAATGTCCTCCCACCTCTGGGCCTGCCCCGGGTCTGCACCTCCTTCAAGACCCATCACTTGGGTCATGCTCTTCAGGGAAGCCCTAAGAGCCTAGCTCAGCCACCGTGGTCTCCCCTTCCGTGATTCCTGTGTGACTGCACCCTTGACCACTGCTCATGGCTTGCCCCAAATTTGAGCCTCGTCGCCCTTCTGATCTGTGAGTGCCTGGATAATCTGTGAGCTCCTGGTAACAGGCATAGAAAGAAACCACGGGGTCTGCCATGGTCTCTGACTCTCTTTCCCAGTGCCTGGCCGCCGGGTGATCCCTCTGCCATCTCCCCAGGACCCCGCCTGGCCATTCCAGTCTCCCCAGGCCTTTCCACCTGGCCTCACTCCCTCTCTCCCCCTCCTCCCTGGGAGTTCTCTGCTGACATTTCCCTCAGTCCATCAGCCAGGGAGAACGATGCTTACCCACAGAACACGGCTCTGACTCACTTCTCTACCTCCATCGGGGGAAGCCTAATCCTCAGAACAGCACCCTTTCTCCTGCTGCCTCCTCCATGCTTCTCTCCTTTGAAGCTTCTCCTCCAGGAAGCCTTCCTTGACTACACCAAGCCCAGCATCTCTTAAAGCCCTTTGCGATGGCCCCTCTCAGTGGGCAGTTGGAATACATATCTTTGTCTACTCTGCATTTGTGTGTGTTTGCCCACTTGGAAATAGTCTACTATACCTTCTTTACCCAGTGACAGGCATCAGTGAATGCAGTGGTTGCTAAATGCCACTCGGCCCCTGGCTGGGTGACAGGGAGCTGCAAGGCTGGGGAGAGATGGCTGGTTGCAGGGGAAGCCGGGTGTGGAGAGGGTCTGGAATGGGACGTCTGCCCTTCGGCTTAGGTTCCTGGAGATGGCGGGAGCCATCCATCTTCCTCTGAGGAGGCCGGGCTTGGATTGGGGGGTGGAGGGGATGAGGGGATGGCCGGCAGGAGATGGAGATGGATGGCGCCCTCAGCCAATGAATCAGGGCTGCTGGCCTGCTCACTTCTTCAGGCCCTCCAGTGCTGAAACCCCACCTTCAGCCCCTGTCCTGCTTTTGGGCTCGACACTGCCCTCCTGCGTCAACTCTTCAACCTAGAAATTCCAGAGGAGTTTGAGCTGCAGGTGAGCTCCAAGTTCAAGCAGTTCTCAGGGTTAAGCTGGTTGTGTCCCATGGGGCATTGGGCCCCACTCACCGTGACTCAGCCCTCATGCCCTTTGCAGCCACAAGACAAAGATGGACACGGGGCTGGGGGATGTCCCCAGATCTAGCCTGGGAAGCCCCAGAAAATGGGACCAGACCTCTCTTTCTCCTCCTGCTGGGCATGGGTAGGGCTCAGGAAGCTCAGATCCAGGGACTCCATTGGCTCTGGACCTCGGAGGATGAAAGGACCAGCAGGCAGGCCTGTGCCAAGTGTCTGTCCCTGCCAGTTGCCCTTGTTTCCACCCTCAGCACTGGAGAATTACATGTCTGGTGTCGCCTACAGCATCTTTATGGCACTGTGAAAAAGGACAAAAAGTGGACATGACACATTGATGGCCTCACCCCTTTCTCTGCAAAGAGTTCTCCGTCTGTGGCTGGGGCTGATGGGCCCATGAGGCTCTGGGGTTGGGGGCTGGCCCAGGGAAGGTGTCAGCCTTTCTAAGGCCCAGCCTGTGGGACAAGTAAAACCTGCCTCATGACACATGTGCTGGGTTTTGTTCCCACAGCCAAGGGGCTGCCTCTGTGCCCCTGATCTGGGCTGGTGGTTCCTGCTGGTCCCCAGGACAGCACAGAGTGCTCCCTGTCACCCGTGCAGAGAGCTTTTACTTGCCACCATGCCGCCATGCCCATGAGCTCATGATTCTTACACCGCACAGTAGACTGGGATGTTATCAGCATCTGACAACTGGGGTTGGGGGTGGGGTGAGGCTGTGTGATTTGCCTGGTGATGGAGCAGAGACCTGGTTTGGGGCTCAGTTCCTGTCACCTCCTCTCGAAGCCCTGGCAGTGTCTTAAGGGAGTGTGAGTGGGGACCCTGATGGGAGAGGTCCTCCCTCCACACCCCCACCCCATTGCTGGGATTTGGGGTAAGGAGCTCAGGGATGACCTTATTCTTTTCGTACACGGGCCCAGGTGGAGTCAACTGAGGTCTCTGGGGCCTCCCTGGGCCTCATGCTCTTGGCTTCCCTCTTCTCCCGGGACCCTCTCCAATGTCAAAGTCAGGCCCTGGGCTCCTCCGCAGAGGGCCCCATCGGAGCATCATGGCTGGATCTGGGATGCATGTAGGATACTGACTCCTCACACAAATCCCAAGGTAAATGCGAGAGTCGAGAAACTGAACTGCGTCCTCTTCTAATTAACCTGGCCCAGGAGTTTAGATCTTCCTGTTCTGAATTTTCTTAGATCAGGGCACACCTACTGAAAGGCCAGGCGTGACTCAGTGGGAAGGGACCACGGCTCACCGAGCGCCATGTGAAAGGGGCTCTCAAGGGTCTCGTCGGTGTGACCCCACCGTAATCCAGCAAGACCCTGTGGGGACAGACTCTATTTCCTCTGCTGCAGCTCCTCTCTGAAATACCCAGGTAATAGTATCTCATGTTTATTTCCTGACTTTTTCAGATGCTGAAAACCACCACCAAAAGGAAGAAATTAACTAAAAACCACCACCAAAAGGAAGAAATTAACTACTTGATGATTGAGAGCACATGGCCCCCAGACCTTCAGGCGCCTAGGGGTTGATAGTGTTGACCACCCTGTTACCTTGACATCAACCAATCAGAAGATTGTGTACGAGCTGATCACACACCCTGTGACCCCTGTCCCTCATCTGCCCTTTAAATATGCTTTGCTGAAACCCTCCCCGGAGTTCAGGGTTTTCTGGGCATGAGCCACCCTGTCCCTCCTTGCTCGGCCCTACAATGGACCTTTCTCTGCTCTAAACTCAGACGTTTCAGTTTGTTTGGCCTCACAGTGTGTCGGGCACAGGAACACACACCACCAGTCGCTGCACTGCGGGAGATGGGTAGCAGGCAGGGCCAGAGAGAGCGAGGCTCGTCTAAATGCTCTGAGAGACAAACCAGCAGCCTCCCCGGTCTCAGCCTCCCCGCCCTCGGCCTGCCCGCCTCTGCGCCTGCCTGCCTGATATGGAGATCGCCTCTCCCTCCTCCCCAGTTTGGCCCGAAATGCAGAGCCTCACTACTGACTTAGGCACGCTGTTGGCCCCGGCCTGATGGGCTGGACTTCTCTGTGTACGGGAATGACACGGGCAGTCTCCCCAGAGCCTTTGCTGGAAGTGTGCAGGTCTTATGCCCACAGAGGGAGCTCAGTGAAGGCTTTGTGAGTTCCACTGAATTCCCCTTGTTGGAGCTTTACATGGTGGTTGGACAGGCTAAACTGGGGAGGGGGTCATTTTCCCCATAGGATCCCCTTCCCCATGCAGAGGGGAGCGTGGAGGACTTTGGCATGCCCCCGGGAACTGTCCCCACATATCCACAGACGGCTCTCTAACCCCATGATGTTCTGCAGTGTGGAGGTCAGCCTCTCTGACTCCTGTCTCGCATGTAAGGAGAGGCGATCGGACTCGCAAGGCAGAGGACTGACGAGTCCCTTTGTCCCTTTGTCTCAGCCACCCTGAACCACACTCCCCCACAGTGGGTGTCCATGTCACCTCCGGGCCTTTGTTCCTGCTCCTCCCCACCCCGGGATGCCGCCTCTGCTTCTGGGTCCTCTACCAGATCCTCCCACCCTTGGAACCTTCCCCAGCTTCCCAGCCCTTGTTGATTTCTCCCTCCAACAAGCCCTTCCACATCCAAGTGTCTGAAACATTAAGACGAGAGCTGGCTTGAACAGTTTTCTGCTCTTCTCGTCGGTGGGAACTCTGTCTCCCTAACTGGACCACAGCCCACGGGACTCCTCCCGTATTCCAGACCAAGCCCTGGGACGGGGGCCTCATAAGAGCAGCTGAATTGCCCAGAATCAGAGAGGGGTGCGCTGAGCCCCTTTGACTGCACACAGGCACTCAGGACCTGCCCGGTGAGGTGAATTAAGCTTACCTCTCTTCTCTGGCTCTTTCCTAACAGGTCCTAATTCACTTAAAGGACACAAAAAATAGATAGAAGCACACCAACCAAGAAGTCCCAACCTCAGCATCCAAGACAGGCTATTTTGAAAAGACCAATAGCCAGGAGTCCTATATTATAGGATCGATGTTTAGAAAATGTGATTTTGTTTTTAAAAGCAGAAAAACAATCTCGCTCAGTGCAGGCAGGCCATGGTCCAGCTCTCGGTGGAGGAGGCCTTGCCCTCACGATCTCCGCCACTCAAGCCACTCTTCTGGCCAGGCTTTGGGCTTCACCCAACATCAATAAGATAAGTTCAATCACAGGCATTTAGCAATATTTAACCTGAGGGCTGCAGCAAGAAAGAGTTAGCCAATGTGACTGGGGTGCCGACTTCAGTGAGCCAGCCCCTCAAGCCCTGACAGAGATGTGTTCACGTTTTAGGAGGGGCAGGGGCCCTGGCTTTTGCTTTCGAGTCAGCTGTCCCCCATCCTAGGAAGAACCAGAGCTACGCACAGTGACCATTCCTTCATTGGTGACCTACAGGTGGTGCCCAAGGTGGCAAGAGGCAGTTGGCAAGTGGGGAGGGTGACCTTTGGTGGGGGGGTGGGATGGAGCCTGGCACTATGTCATCTCTTCCCAGACACCTACCCACATGCCCATGGAACCCACCAAGGACGAAGATGGAACTGACTGATCTGTTGACTTGTACTCAAGACCCAAAAAACCACGTGACTGGAATCAGGAAGCTGTCATCTGTGGATGCAATGAAAGGTGCTTCACTCACGCACTCATTCTGCAACCAATTACAGATAGTCTATCATTGGCCAGGTTATGAAAGCCAGATCTCCGTATTAAAGGAGACGCCAGGTAGACACTATGCCTGCAACAGGCATGCCCGCCAAGCCAGGTTAGGGCTTATCAGTGGCACAAACGGTGACAGGAAACACTCAGTGAGCTGGGGTTCTACGCTGGGGACTGTTCTGAGTGCTTTCCATGGATTGTCTCATTTAATGCCATAACTCTATAGAACAGTACTATTATTGTCCCCATTTTACAGCTGAGGAAACTGAGGCACTGCAAGATGAAAGGCTGGCCGAAGGTCTTGCGTCCAGGTCCGTGGTAGGGCTGGGCTGTGAGCTGGGGCGTGCTGCCTGCAGCGTCTGTGGCCCTAACCATGGGCTCTGCCCCCCGTGGAGGACACTCAGCTCTGCGCAGGGGAGGGTCAGTTCAGGGCCATCTGAGTCAGCCTGGAACCAACAGTGGCCTCTAGGGGTGGATGTGCTGGTAAAAGGACTATGTATGTGCAGAGACAAAGAGCCGTGGGCAGCAGGGTGAGGGTGGGGCCCCTGGAGTGTTCTAGGACGCTGAGCCCCCAAGTTCCGGCTCCTTCAGAGCTGGACACCTTCCCCAGCACCTTTCCTTGGCCTCCCCCTTGTCTGTTCTTCCTTTCCTCTTTCTCTCCTTTCTTTCCCTTCCTTCCTCCCTTCCTTTGTTTCTCTTTTTCTCTCCTCTCTCTTTCCTGCCTCCAACTTCCAGCATCCTCTCTTTCCCTTCCTCCTTCCTCTCTTTCTTTTTCGGCCCCATGGCTGGTACCCCATATGCTCTCTTGTCCGTCTACTTAATTCCCATCCTGACCACTCCAGGATACACCATTTTTCCCATCCTGAAACAGCGGTAACATCTGACCCCCTGGCTTCTGTCGCCAGCCAGCTGGTGCCTCTGGGAGAACAATTTAACCCCAGTGGCCTGATGGTTTCCGTCAGCAGGATATCTGGATCCTGGGAAAGGTCTGCGACCTGGGAGGGAGATGGGTCTGGTTCTGACAGTAGCCTCTTCCTTGTTCGGGAACCACCCCTGCCCAGTCGGGTTGCTTGGGCAGTTTCCATAGCCCCTCCCTCTGGGGCCTCAGTTTCCTTACCTGGGAAATGGGAATAATGGCACTTATCTGCTGGGGTTGTGGGACCAGCAGAGTGCATGGCATATAGTTAATGGCGGGGGGGTTACCATCACCACTGTTGTCAGTAGCAGCAGTTGTGATGTGATTCTAACGATTCCCTACCGTGTGAAAAATAGCTTTGGCATTTCTGCGGGCAGTGGTGCCTGCTTCCCTTGCGTGGGACCTGCACACCTCCCACCACACGCAGTCACACGGCAGGGGCGCTGTGCAGCCCTCCTGCCCTGGCACAGGCCAGGCCGCGGGGGGGCAGAGTGACTGAGGGTTTGCATTGAGAGTGTAGGAGGCTAGTGTGTTTTGTTTACCTCGTGTATCTAATATGCTAATGACAGGAGGCAGTAATGAGCTGGCAGGGACCTGGGTGACAAAGAGCTGGCTTCATGCTTCCCCAAAGAGGCTCTTCAGTGTCAACTGTTTCTTTTGTGCGAGAAATTGTTAAGACCTGGGAATACGGGCTGCGAGGGTTGGGGCAAGGACAGCTGGGGGTGTCTCAGTCAAGTGCAGCACAGGACGCGGTGGCAGCATTGGGAAGGGAGGGGGTCTGCCCTGCGAGGGTGGGCGTGGACACCTCCACCCTCGTGGGGAGGAACGGATGTGGACTGGGCCCTCGCATCTGTGTTACTCACTGGTTTCCCCCAAGGACCCTGTGAGTTCCCAGATGGCAGGGCCAGCCCATCCGCCATGGACCCTGGTAAGTCCTACCCCTGGCACAGGGCCCGATACGGCGACAGGAAGTGCAGGGTGAGGGACGGACACTGGTTTGGCATCTGAACACTGACTGAAGGCAACTTCTTGCTAGGTAAACCGCAGCCTCCAGCGAGTCACTGGCTCTCTCTGGACCTCGGTTTCCTTTTCTGTGAAATGGGTTTGACATCCCTGCCTGTGAATCTGTTTCTTGTGAATGAAAAATATTGCCCCGCCATATCAGTAAATAAAGGATGCTGTGGCCGTCAAGTCATCAGCCACTGCTGCCACCCCCTACAGTGAGAGGAGGGAACTCAGGATGCAGACACGCAGGCAGCCTGGCCTCTGCTGCCACCCCCAGCGGTGCCCCCTGAGGGGACTCAGGATGGGAAAGAACAGAATGCTGGCCCTAGATGGTTAAGGTGCCTAACAAAGAAATGGTTTCAGTGGGCTCAGACTCTTGCACCTTCCGATGCATAGAAAAGCGCCAAATTCCTTCACTTGTAATAACTGGTTTTGTTTAATGAACAGTAATCTAAGATTCCGACTACTTGGTCTTTGTTGCAAAAACCCCTGTGTATCCTGGCTCCTCCCCTGCCTCTTTGGACCAGTTTCTTAGAGCCATCTGAGAGGCTGTGTCCTGGGTTCGAGTCCCCCAAAAGCCCAACAAATAAAACATAACTCTCAACTTTCAGGTTGTGTGTATTTTTTCAGTCGACAGCCCCAGCATCCGGCCCAGTCCTGGCACCATGTGGGTCCTGGCACATATTAATTCATCAGTGAGTGAACGGGTGGAGGAGTGAGGGACCGGGAAGGGTGCATTATTGTTCTTTTATGGGAGGAAAGGTCGCGTCTGAACGTCAAGGTGAGGCAGTCATCCCAACAGCACGTGGCCGGTCAGTGAGAGAAACAGCTGAGGTCCAGCACCTGGCCTCCTGGGTTGAGCAAGGTGGGCAAGACTGAGCGAGGGCTGCAGAGCCTGGCACAGGCCTGAGGAGGTGAGAGCAGGCCCGTTGGGCATCCTCGTGGAAGGCCCCAGACAAATCACGCGGGCAGCAGACTGTCAGCAGATGGAGACGTGTCTCCAAGACTTTGCACCAAATGGAAGGGAACAGGGAGGGCAGGCTCATGCGAGCGGGTGGGGGCCGGATTGCAGCCTCATCCCCGCCCCCGCCTGGGGGAGGGAGGTGCACGTCTGGGCCTCTCATGTGTCCCACAGGTCTGTACAGTTCTAGTCTCAGTTCTCAGCAACCTGGAGAGAGTCTGCAGGTGGAAGGAGTGGCCTGAGAAGGGGATTTTGTGGGGACACAGACCCGGGGCTCCGTGAGCTGTGCCAGATATAGCCAAGCTAATGTTGTCTGCTCTGGCCATGTCTCAGTCTTTGCATCCTCAGGTTTTACCCTTTCTTTCGGCTTCCTAGAAATTTCCTTTAGATCTCTGTTTTGTCTTGGCTGAGCTGAGTGTACCTTATGGCCAGGAAGGCCAGCTTGGGCCCGTTCTACTCCCGGGCAGCGGTGGCCCTTGTCAGAGACCCCTGTTCCCACTTCACATACTGTGTGAAGTGCGGGGCTGACCTCAGAGGTCCCAGTGGTACCAGAAATGTGGACTGGAGGCCAGGCCAGGTGTGAGCAGAGGGTCCAGGACTGGAGTGACCAGAGGTAGGAGTGGCAGGAATGTAGAGAGAGACCCTTGATGCAAAGGCCCCACAGACAGACATGCGAAAACACCTGAGACTGGAGGCTGCAACTTGGATCAGAGGCCAGATGGGGGCCCTGGCCTTCTGGGGACCTCAGGCTTCCTTGCCTGTAAAATCCCGACCAATCAGAGCAGCAGATGGGTGCTGGGGAATTTCCCAGGAATGAAAACCAGAAGGAAGATGCAGAATTCTGGGTTTTAATCCTGCTTCTACCTGTTCCTCCTTCAGCCTGAAGGCCCAGGTAGACCAAGGTAGGGGCCCTGGCTCCAGCAGACCTCTGAGGCCTGCTGCTATCAGTTCTTTCCCGAAGTGTCCCAGGGCACCTGCTCTTTGCCCAGCCTGGCCTGGGGAGGGAGGGAGGGAGGGAAGGACGGGAGAGGAAGATGGGCTGCTGGAACTCAGCGACATCCAGCCTGGGGCAGGGACATGGAGGAAGCCTGAGAAAGGTGACCAGTGACCGTGGAGGCCTGCGGAAGCCAGGGTCAGTGTGGGTGGTGGGCAGGGGACCCTTATGGAGGCAGCAGTGTCCCTTCCCCAGGACCTTGACAGAGGAGGAAGGAGGGGGTACCACTCCTGGTGGTTGGAGAGAGCGTGCTCTGTGTGGGGACCGGCGGGGCAGCAGGCATTTGCAGTGAGACTGTGTGCTCTTAGAAATGCACCCCAGTGTTGGCCAGCACAGGCTAGCCCAGCCTTACCCTCTCCTCCCTCCCCCACCTCCTTTCCGGTCCTCCCCCACCAGGTGTCTGTCCAGGCCAGGCTGGGGGTAGTAAGTGGGGGAGATTCACGGAGCTCAGCGGGCAGCAGAAGCCATCAAGTTCTGCATCCCGGGTGGTTTCACGGCACAGGCTGCCTCTGCCTCCCACGGCCAGTCCCCCCATGAACCGCGAGCCACAGCGCTGCCTGCCTGTTTTTGTCGGCGAGTCTATATATAGCGACGGAGATGCACACTCTGGAATTGGATTTGATGTAGCCCTCTGGACTCGAGCTAACTTTTGGGGAGTAGTTTTCTTGGGAGCCTGCCAGTCCAATTCCTCCCTCATGAACACTAATTACTGCACAGACCTTCTCCATGAAATCGGTGCTGAAGCCATTTCCATCCAGGCGGCTCTCCAAGACGAAATTTTTCTACTGGGAACCGACAGCCGCAAATAAACCTACCATCTACTTAGCAACGGAGAGCAAGAGCGGGTGGGAGGCGGGGAGGGAGGGGGTGCTGGGAGAGGGGGAGGGAGGGAGGGCTGGGAAGAGAGGGCTCGGCTTCTTTTCTGCCTTCTGTTCTTTATTTTTCAGAAAGGGTGTAATCAGCACTCTCGGGAAAGGTGGTACAGGGTGTCTCGGAAGCCAGGGCAGTGGCCCAGGAGGAGGGGCCCAGTACCCGCTCTTGGCTGCTTGAGGCTGGCTGGATACTGCAGGGATAGAGCACCCTGGCCTCTCCAGGATTTTTTCTTCCTTCCCCACCCTAGCCTCCCTCATACTCCCACAGGTCTGGCCCATGCCTAGCATCCTCGGCCTCACCTCCCCGAGGATGGGCTCTTCCACATCTCTGCCTGCTGAGTTCTCATTCATCAGCCAGGGCCCGGGCACCATCCCACCTCTGCCAGGTGACGCCACCCTGACCCTGCTTGGAAGGCCCAGTCCTTCCATTCTGAACTCCAGAGGCCTGTGCCAGGCACCCAGCAATGGAACCTGTTCTGCTCTCTGCCCATCAGCTGCCAAGGAAGGGGTGGGCACCCAGGTGGAGGGGGGCCTGACAACACCAGGTCCCACCAGGTACATTGCCACACCCTTGAGAAGTAGATACCTTCTCCTCGATTTCGCCCAAGACAAGCCTGAGCTCAGGGAAGTCAGGCAGGATGTTCATGGTCACTTCATACCTCGGAAGAGGCAGGGCTGGGATTTAACCACACGAGTCTGCGTCCCGAGGCCAGATGCTGTGCGCTGTCTCCTGGCTCCTTGGGATGGTTCTGGGGCAGCACCAACTTCTCACCCACCTCTGCCTCCAAGGTCAGCTCTGGACTCTGTACTCAGCCCCTGTTCTAGGAGCGCTTGCACCCAAAGGACGGGAAAACTTCCCCCTGAGCTTTCCCCAGGCCCAGGGCAGGCCCAGCGAGCTCTTATGACCACTGGCCATTTGCAAGATTCCAGCACTCCAGCCAATAAAGCCAGAGAGGTCCTCAGAGCCTGCTGGGGGTTGTGACACACTGTACCAACCTTGTCCAGTCGGCAAAAGCACTGCTCTCTCCCCTGGCAGAGCTCTCTCTGCATCTTGTGCCCAGAGACACTCTCCACCAGGACCCCAGCCCACAAGTCACCTTTCCCAAATCCCTTAACTTCTGTTTTCTGAGACCTGTGGCCTGGGAGAGGGCACTCCCCTCCCCAAGTGTGGTTAAAAGGGGGCTAGTGCCACTTTTGCCATCAAGACTTGGTGAGTCCCTGCATCTCTCTGGGTCTCAATTTCTCCATCCATCAAATGGGTACAATGATTCCTGCCCTAGCTCCCTTACCTGGGTGGAGACCGCAGTAGAGCTACTTGGATGCTGGATGTCTCCCACAAAGCCCCTGTTCCATGCACCTGGCCTCAGGCTCACCCTGGACTCTCCTGTCCCCGCCTGCCCATCCAGTATGGATGAGCCAGGCCAGAGCTCAGCTCTCCTCTCCAGCAAGAAGCAGCCAGACTAACAGAAAACTCCTACTGAGGGAAGGAGAGAATGGCTTTCTGGGGCAAGGAGGGGAGAGAAGCCCCCAAAGAGCTCTCTCTTTAAAAAAGCCTCAGGCTGGAAATCAAGAGAGTGGGTTTATGCCCAGGGCCTTATTTGCAGGAAGGGAGTGGAGCTGAATGAGCTGATCTACCCAGCCCTTCCCTTGCGGGTATCCTGAGGGGGTTAAGAACGGGGCTCACACACTGCTGGGCTCCACTACCTTAGCTGCGCAGCTTGGGGCAGGAGCCACTGTCTCCCTCAGTTTATCCACCTGTAAAATGGGAGACTAACAGCACTCACCTCACTGGGTGGCTGAGGGCTGAATGAGAAGAGATGTGCCTGAAGCAGGGAGCACCCCTGGTGTGCAGTCAGCACCAGGGTCAGTGTCAGCTCCTAGTCCATGGACCGTGTGGTCCCAGCCGGCGCCAAACATTGCCTGAGCGGGCACTGTGCACACATTTCCTCACTTAGCGCACTGGTTCTGCTTTCGTTGTATGTGTGTGTGAAAAATGTGGAGAGTCCCAGAGACAGGACCAGAGTGCTGCCTGGAAGTGTGGCTCTCCCCCGGAGTCTACAGAGCCCTGCACAGCTCCGGGCATCTGGCTGCTGGGAGAGGCCTGCCCAGAGGATGGGCCTGAGCGTCTAAAGAGGCTGGTCACCACCAGGCCTGGGGCCCCCTGGGGTGGCCGTCCTCAGGCAGCCAAGGGCTATTCAGGCTGAGCCTCGCGAGGTGAGGGAGGGCCTGGGGGCTCCTGGTCAAAGAGAGGAGGTGCCAACTGCCCCAGCATGAAGTGAGATCCTCACATGGCCCAATCCACCTGCCAGCTTAAGCCTGAGTGGCTTCACTTGAGCCTGACACCGGGCCAGCCAGGCCCACCCACAGCCCCAGGAAAGCAGGCCGGGCTCCACGCACCCTTCCTTTCAACAGCTCTTATATTTTCTGGTTTTGCTTCCCTGCATGGATTTCTGGTTAATTTTTAGTAAAATTCTAATCTCCCATCATCAGAGCTGAGCTGGAAGGGACACATTCATTGTGGGGGCTGTCCCAAGGGGAGTGTGGCATGGGCACGTCTGTTCTAGATGGAATGCAGGCACAGTGGGCTTTGGGGGGCCAGGTGGGGATGACTGCAGGGCTAAGCCCTTTGCACCTAAAGTAAGTGCCCTCCTCCCAGGGCAGCAGCCCCAGGGAGCATCCCTGGAAACAAAGAAAACCCCAGAAACAGGCAGGGGAAAAGGGTGGTCAGAGGCACAGGCTCTGATATCAGACAGTTCCTATCTGGGCTCCACCACTTCCTGGCTGTGTGATCTTGGGTGAGTTCCTTAACCTCTCTGAGCCTCACTTCCCAAATGGTACAATGGGATCCATCCAGGTCTGTTGTGACACAGGCGAAGCTCCCAGCGCAGTGCCAGGCCCCATGTGTGTTCCTTTTGTAATGTCACTGAGCAGAGGTTTCCTCTGGATTTTGCATCCCTCCCTGAGCCTGCCTGGGACACGCCTTTCGCTGGGATGGTAGGGTGGTAGCCTTGGCCTCATTGGCAGGTGTCTCCTCCAGGGCTGTGGGCCCCACCGCGCCTTCCAATGCCTCAGCCCACATCTGTGTTGCCCCCTCCCTTCCCACCCCGACGCCGCCCCCCTGTCCTTTCAGCATTCTCTGAGCAGAAAAACAAATCAAAGTTGCCTGCGTGTCTCGGAGCTGTCTCGGAGCCCTCGATGCTCCCGCGAAGCGATCCCTTGCTTCCCATTACCCACCCCAATAACTCTTGTATATGGAGTGTGAAATAATTAGCAGTGGCAAAAATAATTTAGGAAACAAGAAGAAACTAATTGTATAAGCTTGTTTGGGGAAAACACAACTGACCGAAAAACCCATTGTGCCGGGAGATGTGGACAGCCCGACCAGATCCCCCGAGGTCAAGCTGAGGGCTGGCTCACCTGGAAGGGCCCCTTGCAAAGCCTTCACTCAGGACCGTCTGTCCCACCCCGATCCTCCAAGAAGGGCCCACTGGTGCTGCAGCCGGGACAAGCCATCCTCACGGGCCCAGGGGTGACTTCCCTTCTATGCCCTCGTCTCGGGCCATCCTGCAGAGGCAGGTGGGGAGGGAGGTTGGGTTGCTGCCCAGAGCAGTATCATGTGGTCACGTGGGCTTGGCAACCCCCCTGAACGTGAGCTGGGGCCACAGGCAGGCTGGAACATTCCTGTTCCCTCTCCCACCCGCCTGCCTTCGCCACTCAGCCTCCCCAGCCCCAACAGACGCCCACTGCACAGTCAGCATGCATCACGCATTAACTACACCGAGCTTCCCTGGGAAATGGGGAAAAACATCCGGTGCCTTGCGTTTTATGGCCCTGCTAACTTAGAGAAGTTTGCTTCCTCCTTGAGCACTTTGCCAACTCCTGAGCTTCTGCCCAGCCTCCACCCCACTAGCTCCTTATTTTCTGGGAGGTGGAGGGTCAGGCGCCTTGGTTTCCAAGTGGCAGATGAGGAGTGAGGAGGAGACAGTTTTGAGGTAGGATAATGAGGGGCCAGAGAGAAGGAATAATCTGCAGAAGGTCACTGTCACCAGGAAGGCCACTTGGGGTCTGACCTGGGCTGCTGGTTCTCGTCTTCCTTACAGGCTGGACGACTCAAGGCCTGGATCCTGGTTGAGCCCAGAGGTGGCTTCCTCTGCTCCCTTGGGACCCTGCTTAAGGCCCCGGAACCCCCTGCCCTCATCTGACGGAGAGCTGGGCGCAGGGTGGGGAGGAGGCCTCCCCTTCCCTGTACACCCCACCCGCTTAGGTGAGGGCATTGGCATTTGTCTGGAACTGATGTATAAAGTTATTCCCGAGGAGAGAAATCTCACCTGTCTCCCTGTAAGCACCTATCTGCGATCTCCCTGCTCATCTTCTCGTGTCTGGGCCGTTACGACCGCCTCCTAATCTGTCCCTTGTCCTCCTGTGTCTCAGTCTCAGGCCAGCCTGGGGACTGTCCTAAAGCCAGGTTCTGATCTGTTCCTTCCTTCCTCTGAAAGCATTTGCGACTTCTTATTTCCTCTAAAATCAGCCTTGCCTCCTCTGTGGCACTGGTCTCTCTCATCCCCCTTAGTCATGTCTCAACGTTGGAGGAATTATTTGAAATATGGGCTCCTTGGTGAGAAGGCAACTGACTGACAGCAGACCTGGTTTCAGATATGGTCATCCCCCCCGCCCCACACTGCTTTCAGCTGGAATCACAATGGCTCCTGTGCAACCCTTAAGCCGCAGTGGCCCGATGTCTGCCTCCCAGACACACCACGACCTGCTGCACATCGCAGCCTGGAGGGCTCAGGGCGCCTTACTTTCACCTGTGCAAAGCAGGGACCATTATTTTGCTCACACCTGGACCCCTTCTCTTGGAGCCCAAGCCAGAACTTGGAAGTACTGCCTCCTCCATCCTCCTCACCTGCCCCACAGCCCTCTCCAAAGTGCAATTCTCCTCTCCATCCCCTCCAGGCCCAGAACCGTCACCACTCGCAGAGTTTTGAGTTTCTCTCCTGCAACTCCTGAGAGCAGCCATCTCCTCCCCAGCATTTCTGGGGGGGCCTCATCTGGGCCTCTCCTTCCCCACTCCTTTACCCTGATTGGCTGAAATCTGGTGCCAAGCTGCAGTGGCAGAGGAGAGACAGGGTGAGATTGGTCAGGGCACCTCAGAAGCCAGAATGAGACACAAGGGGCCATGGAGCCAACGGAGATTGTGGTTGGTGAGCGCCAGGGGGGGAGTGGTATGTGCGCACCATCAGCCTGGAAACAGCAGGTGGGACCAGGCAGGGGAGAGCATTTGGAGGCGGGAGGGCAACTCCCTACAGGCAGACCCCTCTGGGCCATTTGCTGTGCTAATTGCCTGACAGAATTACAGGGCAGGTGTCCAGGACTTGGGCTGTGGTCTCATCCTGCACTTGGCAGCTGAGGTCTTTTGTGGGGTGGGAGTCGGCTGGAATGTTATGGAGATAAGTGTGGAGTGGCGCCCCACCCCCTGCCTCCTGCTGGGCTGATGGATGGCACTGGGTATGCATAGGTAGGGCATGCCTGTTCTCCAGGCTGACAGATGCCACAGGTGCAGCTGCAGGGGACACGAGCCAGCTGCTCCCATCACATCTGCGTATGTGCTGCTCAAGGTCACACTGTGAGCTCAAGTGGTCTGGTGGGCTGCAGGCTTGGAGCCCCCTCACTACCATCGGTGGGTTCCCTTTGCTAACCACCTCTTCCTGGCTGGGGAAGCAGAGGTGGGAGGTGGGGAGGGTCCTTTCCCTCGGAGTCAAGCCCTCTCAACTGTGCACATGCCAAAGACACAAACCCTGAGATTAGAGTCTCTGTGTGTGAGATTAGAGCTTCAGTCTTTGGGCTGAGAACAACCATCTCTGCAGTCTGCAGTCACCTGCCCCTGGGGTCACTTCTGCTGCCCCAACCCGTTCTGCTGCCTCCTGAGACTTCTGCTCTGAGTTTCTGGCACCTCTCAATTGGTTGACCTAGGCCTGATCTATCTGAACCTCAATTTTGTCAACTGTAAAAAAAAAGGAGATAGAACTTATCAGACAGGGTAGCTCCTAGGATTAGTGAGGGCATGATATACAGTAAGCACATAATAAGTGTTGAGTTAATCTGGATCAAGGGGGAGACCTTGAAACAAACAAGTCAGAAATTTACAATAAATAAGAAGACATGATCATATCTTATCCATATAATCCAGCAATTCCACTCAACTATATATTTCAAAGAATTTTGAAGGCAGGCATTCAAATAATTATTTTGTACACATATATCCACAGCTAAGCTATTCACAATACCCCCAAAGGAGAAAAGCCCCAAATTTACATCAACTGATGAACGGATAAACAAAATGTGATATAGCTGTGCAATGGAATATTATTCAGCCCAGAAAAAGGACGGAAAATCTCAGCTATCCAATGTGGGTGAACCTTGAAAACCTTATGTACAGTGAAAACAGCCAAACACAAAGGGCACAGACTGTATGATTCCATTTATATGTAACGCATAGCAACAGAAAGACTAGTAACTGCAGTGACTGGGAGGAGGTGGGGATGGGGATATCTATTTAATGCCTGTGGGGATTCCCTGAGGGGTGATGAAAATGATTTGGAACATGATAGAAGTGATGGTTGTATGACACAGTGATTGTACTGAATGATGAGGAGTTGTTCATTTTAAAATGGTTAATGGTTAATTTGAAAAAGAAGAGAAAAGATAAAGTCTGAGGGGGAAATTAACACTTTGGAGTACATAAGCACTGCCTTCTCCCCCCACCCCCCACATATGAGCAGAATATTCCAGTCTGGGATTCTCAGTGCACACCAGGCATGTCCTTGCCCCAGCCCGACAGAACTTCATTTAGACTCGGCTGGTCAAAGCACTGCAGGGACACTGACCTTCTTCCCCAGAGCTGGCATGGGTCCAGCGTCAAAGTATGGCTCCTGGGCACTTGGGGTCCCCTACTCCTCCAGCCTTCCTTAGTGACCCCAGCAAACTTCCCTCAGCCGCAGAGCAAGCTCTGGCCAAAGAAGCAGCCCCACTTCTGTAGGGGAACCCTGCCTGAGCTCCCTGCTCTTTGCCCCGTGAGGGCGTCTGAATCCTCAAGGGGTGCTGGATGCGGATGGTGGCTTCATCCTTAGGGAAGGAGACTCAGCTTGTCCTTGGCCCTAGCCCAGCCTTCCTGCTTGCCCGGAGGTCTGAGGGCACAGGCTTCTCATTGCCACAGTCCCTCCCTGTGGGATTGCACAACAGTGACTTCTCCTCCCTGGGCATCATTTTCTGGAAACGTCTCCCTTTCCATTGCCAGGTGCTCCCACCTGGCCTGTGCACATGTGACCCCTCCCTCCGCAGCACTGAAACAGCCAGGAAGACCTGTGAACAGTCAGAGCCGACCCAGGGCTGTGCCTGAGAGTGAAGTGGCTGGGGCGCGTGGTCCTTGGGGAGGGCTCTGCGAACAGTTCAGCCTTTAGGTCTTTGCTCAGGAGTACCACTCACCACTCATCATCCCACCTTGTGACCAGGGAGGGTTTCCGCCTGTGTCCCCTGTCCCCAGGCGGTGCTCTATAACTATTTGTTGAATGAGTGAATGATGAATAAATAAAGGGGATGGCCTCTTTCAGGAAGTGCTTACCAACCTCTCCCTTCTCTGAAATCTCCATGTGTTTAGAGCCGGAACCACAAGCTTCCCTACTCACTCACCCATCCATCTTTTCAACAGGCAAGCCAGGCACTGGGCTTGGATGCGGCCCCACTGTGTGCTGCGCAGGTGACTGGTGCGTGAGTCTGGACTCCCTGGGCGCACCAAGCTCCCCGTGAGTGACCTGTCCCCCCACCACCAGGCGCCTGCACGGGGCTCTAGCCCATCCCTCTCAACCTCAAAAGCTTTGCACCCCCCATGCTCTCCTCCTAGGACCCAGCTCAGCCGGATTCTCCCTTGGGGCATGAGGCACAGACCCCTCACTCCACACCAGCTCTCCTCCGGCTCCTGGGGTGCTCTTGGTCTCACACACCCACCTGACGCGTCTCATCCCCCGTGCACTGCCTCTGACTACCCAGGTGTGAGTGTCCCCACACTGTGAGCCCCCGCACAGCAGGAGCACAGACCTCTTCATCCCCGCACCCACCGCGGCGCTTAACGCTCAGTAAACATCTCCAGCTGGTGAAACAAGGGAGCGTCGGTCTGTGAGCTAAGTTGCTGGATTCCTCTTTTCCTCGTGGCTCTCTGCCGTTTTCTTCCTTTCTGTCTTTTTTTAACCTGGAGGGAATACAACTTCAGCATCTCCACCCACTTTATAAATACTTTGACAAATGGCTTCTCTGCTGCCGTGCTTACCCCAAGCAGGGGCACCTGTCATTTCGGAAGCGACTGTTTACGGCCCTTCCGGCCTGTAATGCAGAGTCAGCGGCTGGGGGCGAGGTGGGGGCGGGGGCGGCCAGGCCACCGTAGTCCATCAGGCCCAGAATTTAAAAACCAAAGAAAGAAGGAGAGAAAGAAAGAAAGGCAGAAAAATCCTACCCAACTCACAGTGTAATTGCCGTCTCCTTGGCAACGAAGCAGCCGTGGGGAGGGGCTGCTCCGCCATCCTTCCCAGGTCTGGGAAGGCGAGGAACAGCTGGGAAAGTGCCTCCCACCCTCCTGTGGCATTTGGAAGAAGGATCTGTTTTCAAGTCACCCTCAGCCACCTTTATTGTTTCCCATCGGGGTCTCAGTGTGGTGCCCACTTTCCGGCCCAATGTCCTAGGCGGGAAGAGCTAGGCATCCGCGTGGGAAGTGCGAACGGGAGGCTGTATTGAGAGGACCCACGTTCTAGGACGATCACCCTTTGAGCCGTTTCCCCACCATCCGAGCAGAGTATAAGGAGGTTACTGTCTCCTCCACCCCCTCCTCCTCTCTGCCACTGCCTTCTCAGGAAATGCCCTTTCCCCCGCAGTCTTGAAGAAGGACTCCATGGCCTTTGGGGCCTGTGGGTGTGTGCCATTGGGAGCAGGCTGCTGAGGGAATGGGGATTCTGAGGCCTGTGGGGGTCTCAGGAGCTGGGAGAGGTCTGGTGTGATCTCACTGGCACAGGGACCAGGCAAAAGCGAAAAAAGCGGAGGTTTGGCAGGAGAGGAGGAAATTTCCACCTCCCCACCACCGACCAGACACCTGGGCTGGCTGCCTGCCTGTGGTCCTGCTGCCCCAGTCTGATCCCTTCATCCTCCAGGGGTAAGCACCAGTCTCCCCTCCTCCAAGAAGCCTTCCCTGGCTGCACCAAGTCTAATGGCCCGTCCGTCCCTTCCGCCTGCCAGGCCCTTTCATTCAGTGCCCTCCTGTCACCTGGGAGGTGGGGCGGCCCCCCAGAGGGTGGGAGCAGCCTGAGAACGGGGTCCAGCCTCATCAGCATGAGCTTTTCTGTAGTCACGTCGCTGTTCAGCAGATGTGTGTCCACAGATGGGCCGCAGTGTGGGCTTCCCCCGTCGGAGCCTTACTCCAAAGAGAAAGGCTCCTGGAGCCACTGGGCAGGGTGTGGACCGTTCTTACTGAATGGGCTTGATTTCCTCTGTTGTCACATTCACCCCAGGCCCTCTGTAAGCAGGGCCGACCTTCTCTCCCCTATTTCATCTACGAGGCTCTGTTGGGCAGCTCTTCTTGCTGTTCCTGAGACATACCTGCTCATTCCCACCACCACTCTGTGCTCACACTGATCCCAGCCCCCCGGGAACACCCTCCCTTGTCCTTATGCTTTTTATCCAACTGTGCTCTCAGGCCACGTTCAAATGCCCCCTCCTCCATGAGCCTCCCTCAGGTGTTCAGGAACCTTTTTATCCCTTGTCTTGCTACAGCAGTTACAGTCCTGAGTAGTTTTCCTGGGTCCTCTAATTGGTTCATGTGGATCTAAGTCTGTCCCTCTCCCTTCCGTGTGGGTGGGGTATGTGTGCATGCATGGTGTGTGTGTGTGTGTGTGTGTACACGTGCATGCCTTCTAACAGGTATGGGGTGCACACCTCTGAGCCCAGCAAACAGGAGAGATGATGAGGGCAAGGTCCTGGAAAGACGGTGACATCAATGTATCTAGCTTACAGCATCTCTTGGTACTTCTGTCTGCATTTTCACCATCCCAACCCATCGCAAACAACAAGAGCTTTTATGCTCTCTGGCCCTGATGTTCAAGGTAAACTGCTCTTTGCTCCTCTTCCCCTCGCCCTAAGGGGTCCTTGACTAAGAGCCGAAAACAAGGCCCCCCTCCCCACTCCCACCCGAGAGGAGGGTTGTTAGAACAGGAACTAAAGCTGCCTGTGAAGATAGCAATGGTTTCTGGTCTCCACTTGGTTGGTGGATGAGGACTTCTCCACAGCCATCAGCAAACATTTACTGAGCACCTACTGTATGCACCACACTGTGCTAGGTGCTAAAGAGAGTGGAAGGAAGATTTCTTTCTCCTAGGGGGCATGGTATTAACCTCAGGGAGCTCAGAGTTCACTTGAAGAGCTAGGCTGATGCATAAACAGACAAATCACAGGAAGAACCATGGGGAAGTGAAGCTATGTTGGCCACTCATCTGAAGCTGACCCACTGGGCCCCCGTCCCAGGCCCTGGGAGGCCCTGCGGTAAACCTACAAACAGCTTAAGGAAAGCAGAGGGAATTAGAATTTTAAAAACCTTCCGGTGGTAATAAAATCTGGGGTGTAAAATGGGTTAGGAAATTTATTTTTTCAATATATGATTTTTTTCCTTCTCTCCTCTGAAAACCCACATATCTATTTCGCTTCAGGTTGGGGCTCCTTTAAACGGTTTTATTAAAAAAATCATTTACCGTGGGCTTTCCAGTTCAACTTTAACTGGACCGGGTGGAAATTAAAAAAAGGGTATTTTAAAAATAAATTATATAAATTACAGCCCTAATTATAAAGGAACTTTTAAAAATGTATCTAAGCATTACAAGAAAATCTTTTTTTTTTTTCTTTTAAAAAAAGCCCCATTTCCCTGTTCCATTGCAGGAGCGTAATTTAGAAACCTTTAACAAATCCTTGTCCTTTGGAAGAAGTAGGCACCCCAGGCCCATTTGCCTGTATGTCTTTCTCGTGCTATTATTATTTGATAACTTTGGGCTTAAATCTGCATGAGAGCCAATTATCTCTCTTTGTCATCGAGCAGGCTTGCTGTTCGGCAGTGGTTTTTACAGCACAGTGAAAGCCTGACGGAGCCTGGAGGAGGTGGATTTGCGGTTTAGATCACACTCCGTCTTGCCTCCCCCAGTGACTTCCCTTATTTCTTTTTTTTCTTTCTGCTTTTCACCATCTCCTGATGCAACAAGTCCTCCTCCCCCAGCTGCATGCCTCTCTCTGCCCCGCAAGCATCTTCCCAGCCTGACCTCCTTCTTGGAGGGTCCTACCCTATCAAGATCTTTCTCCCTCTCTCCATCTCTTGCAGACCGAGGCTTCCTGCACAGAACTGGGAGGGACTGGCATTTTTTGGCCCAGCCTCCAGTGGGGGCCTGAGCACTGCTCTCTTTTTTTATCAACTAGTGGAAGTAGCCTGGTGGCTGCAGCGCTGGAGGGAGGCAGGGTCCCCCATTCATGGAGCTCAGAGTCTGCCCAGGAGATGGGACCCATCTAGGGGATGGTAACAAGGCTAATGCTGGGTCAGGACCTCTGGCCTGGAGCCCAGATCAGATCTGGGATGTCGCTGCTTTTGTTCTTCTGCCATGAAGAGAGCAGAGTTGATGACCAGAAAGGACACACGGAGCTTCCAGAGGGGGTGGGGGACCTCAGCTCCACCCTGAAAGACCGGACTGGGCGGAAAAAAGGAAAAATTCCAGGGCAGGAGAAGAGCCCCAGCAGAGGTGGGACTCAGACTGGATGAGGGGACTCCATCCCTCTGGAAAGCAGGCACTTGGTCCCCACCACCTGCTTTGGGCTGGGTACCTGGAGGTGCTTGATACACTTTGGTGGAGTGAGTGAGTGAATGAATGAATGAATAAATGATGATAATATGAAGGGAAAAGTGTGGAGAGGCTGGAGATGGATTAGGAGGGTTAGGGTGTTAGACCTTTCTAGTTCCAGATGCAAAAACTGCCTCTTTTGGCAAAAAGAAAAAAAAGAAAAAAAATCATTTCCTAACTTTTCATCATCCTAAACAGAGGTCCCCCAGGTCCTGCCTCCCCAGAACACCAGGCCTTCCCCTGTTCTCCCTTCCAGGCCTGTGCACATGCTGTTCCCTCTGCTGGAGGGCTCTGCCCGCCTCCACCTGGATCTTTCTTCCACCCCTTCCAGACATTACTTCCTCTTGGAATTCCTTCTTGACCCTAAAGTCCAAGTCAGATCCCTGGATGACCTACTCCTCATGAACCCTTCCATCCCCCTGCTGATTCTAACCTGGCTCCTGGCCAGCAAAGGGAGCTTGGGGAAGACAGAGCCCTGACCGTGGCCACAGGCTAACCCTTATCTCCAACTGGGCATTTCACACAAAATACAAATTACCCTCAACAGTCATTAGAATGAGCTACACGTGGACCAGGCACCGTAGTCAGCATTTTATGTAAGCTACCGCCTGATTCCTCAAGCTGAGACTTGGAGATGGTGAATAACTTATTCAAGGCTAAACAGCACAGACGCGGCAGAAAGCTGATTTAGAACCCAGGCAGGTCTGGCTCCAAAGACTTCGCTGTTTCCATTTACGCTACTGGTCATGAGGGCCCTGGGCTCAGAGAGGGTGGCTCAGCCCACGGCTGGCGTGGTGTGAGCAGCAAGCGTCTGCTGCAGCCCTCCTTGCCAAGAGCTCGGCTCTGGGGGTACATCACTGGGCGCCTCCCCATTTTACCTTTTGATCAACCTTCCCTCCCCCAGGAGCTGCATTAGGACAATAGCATGGCCCGTATTGTCTCCCTGCGGGACCCCCTGTGAGAATACAGAGCCCTGGGGACAGCAGTCTACTTTTGACATCACACACCCTCACTCGCATGCGCACACACAACCCATCCCAGCAGGGGGTCGGAGAGGGCAGTGGGCTCCGTAGGCCTCTGCCTTCCTAGTCCTGAGTGAGCCAAGAATACCCTGTGAGACAGATCCTCTCCCCTCCTTGTCCTGGTTGGGGGGCTGGCATTGTCCCGTACGTGCCCTGCTCCCTCCCTCACAGAGTGCCCAGCAGGGGGCCAGCTGTTTGCATCAGGAATTCAGAGCAGTTGTGTTCCTGCTGGAGGGCATTAATTTTATTTTTCAAATGAGGGCTTCCAGGGAAGTGATGGGAAATGGTATTTGCAGGAGGTGTTTGGGAGAAAGTGATATTGTTCCCAGAGTGGCTGCCAACCAGGGGCAGGGCTGGGTCCTCCTGGGACCTCCACCCCCTTTCCCATCACACAGCCCACCCTGTGGACCATTCTCTCAGTCACATTTTTCTGCTGCAGTTTTAGCACAAAAGGTCATATGTCCAGGAGCCCTCTCAGTCCGGGGCAAACCAGGACGGTTGGTCACCCCCCTCATCCAACATACTCCTCTGACCGTCCCCAGGGTGCAGCTCCTCAGCTCGGCTGTGGGCACCCCCTCTCCACCTTCACTTGCCTCCCTCATTGTCGAGTCTGGGAAACGGCTTATGGAGGGTGCCTGATAGAGCACAGCTCGGTGATGGAGCTCTGGTTGGGGTGAACACTGTGGGACATCTTGCTCTGTGGACCCCCTGAGGCTGGGGAAGGCACCTTCGGTCCCAGGTTTGGTCCATCACCCTTATGCAGGATTCCCTGCAGCAGGTCACCTGAGTTTCCTAGAGATGTTGGGGGAAGCAGGGTTGGTGGGGTTCAATTGCACAGCGTATAGGGGCTGTAACTAGGGGAGTGTTTGTAACGGTGCAAGAGACAATGCTAGGGCTGTGGGATCCCCAGGCCGAGGGATGGCCATCATGGCTGGCTGTGGGGGAGGCTGCTGGGGCCCTCCACTCTCCCTCATCTGGCCGTCCAGCTCTGGATTCAGTGCTAGCCACTCTCAGGGACTTGGTGGCCCCTCGGGAAGGCCCTTTAGCTGGCTGCTCCCTGGCCTCCCACTGCTGGCTGGCAGGCAGGCAGGCAGGCGGGTGGGCGGGCAGGCAGAATGTTACCCCTAAGATAAATGAAGAAGAGTTTCAGGCCTTATTGGATTATAGTTTTTATTGAACTTTATAAATTCCAATTAGCAGACCCCTGGGCAATAAGCGACACGCAGCCCGTGGCTCGCTTTAAGGCGTGATTATGGCCCTGTTTATCCTCCCCTGAACGAGAAGTATTAATGGAGGAAACACAGGAAAGGGGGCCCGAGAATACATAAAAACAGATATTGGTGACACAGAAATAAACAGACAGGGTCAGGGAGAGAAAGCAATCTCCGGGCAGGCAGCAGGGGATGGAGGACCAGAGATGCTGAGAACCCACGTGTTCAGAGCCACAGCCAGCTGAGTTGCCCTCATGGCCGCCCTTTCAGGGCAGGGAGCCCCCTGACCCCTGGTGGCTGCTGGGGCCTGGAGAGCCCCCCTACCCTGCCAGCCCCAGGCGATCTTGTCTGGGTTGGAGTTTGATTTACTAAGTTCAGGACCTTAGCTTGCACACTTGTACTGCTGGGCAGCCCACTGCCTCACGAGGCCCTGACTCCACAGCCAAGCAGTTTGAGGGGCAGCCCAGCGGTTTCTGAATGCGTCAGAGGCACCCTTGCCCTCGGAGAGTCTGATGGACATGGAAGACATTCTCCTAGAAAACGCCCCCGCGCAGGCGCACACATGGACGCATCCACACGTGTAGGCACACAGACGTGCATGCCATTTTGCATATAATTTCGGGGAGGGGGCATCGGATCCCTGGAAACTGATCATGAATCCTCCCTCCCACAGGGGATTGAGAGCATCAGGTTAAGAATCCTGAAGTCGGATGGAACCAAGACCGGTCTCTTGTTGATTCTACCTGGAGGTGCTGAGATCCCGCAGAGGATCCAGCAGCCTCTAAGGGTCTGGCCATGGGGATGGGGGCGGGGGAGGGGTGCCCCTTAGATCCCACCTGCTTTTCCTTTCTTCCTGGACACTTGGGTTTGTCCCCGCCTGCCCAGCTTTAAACCTTTAACAGAACAGTGACTGGGGAGAAGAGATGGGGAGGGTGAGGTGGTGGGTTTCTGAGCCCGCAGGGTCAGGGATGGCCACACTCTCCCTCCTGGATTGAAACCCCCTCCGGACTCGCAGCATTTCCCGGAAGAAAGAAGCATGCTCAGGGCCAGCGTGCCCTCCTCATTTTGTCTGGCTTTGTTTGTTCCTTCCTCCCCCGTTCTGTGGGTCATCTTTCTTAGAGGCTTCGTTTGGTGAAAGATTAATAAAGAAAAAAAAAGAAACTCTCCTATCAGCATTTTGCCATTGTCCAGACGCACGCACACGAAAGTACCCGAGGAGGCTCGTGTAGTTTGAACAGAATGAAAAATGCTTCAGGTGGTCCCGAGTCTGCAGCGGTATGTAAACAAGAGGCCCAGAGCTGTGGCTGCCCGGCGCGCATCTGTTTGCCCGGGTCCATTAGGAGTTGCTGAGAAGCCCCGGCCACAAGCATCCCCCCGCACTGGCCTGGGCCTCGCCCGCCCTCTGCGCTTCTGTGATTATGGAGCCCTGCCAGGCCTTGTCTTACTGCAGATAAGAAGTGTGGATGTATGTAAGCTCCAGTGGTCATGAACTACCCCGGCCAGGACTTTCCTGATTCTTGTCCCCGAGAGGGAGTGCCAGCCAGGAGGCCTTGAGCAGGAACTGGGGACCGAAGTAAGGGAGGCAGAGTCCTGGGCTGGCCGACTGGTGGAGACCAGGTGTCCTTCTGTTGAGGAGCTGGGAGAACCCAGGGGCAGAGGGGCCTGTGGACACTCAGGCACCAAGATGCTACTGCTCCCATCCCCTTGGGTAAGTCTAGGGCTTCTAGAGGGCTTGTGGTCCCCAAGGACCAAGTGGCAGGCCTGCAGATTAGGGAAACCATCCTTCATCCTCCCAGGTCTGTATTCTCTCCCTGCAAACCCTGGGCACCCAAATTAGCCACTGTGGTTGGCTGGGCCTGACCCCAGAGGAACAGGCTGCCTTTCCCCCTGGCCCAAGCTCCCAGGAACAGCTCCCTGTCTCTGCCCACATCCTGGGTCCTTGCACAAAGCCAGCAGTGCAGAAACCACCCCAGAGTACTTGGGTGTCTCTTAGAGGATATTTTATGGGTGTAGAAAAGAAGGCTCAGAGAGGGGCAGTTTGGTAGGCCAGTGTGTTACAGCCAAGCATTTAAGAGAACAGGCATTTCTCTGGTCCAGGAGGCCTCTGGGTTACCTGTTGACCCAGATGGTGGAGAGCAACAGTCTTTGTTTTTTCCCCCATGTAGTTGAAGCAAGCTGGGTGTGGGTAGCCAGGGGGCATAATCGGACGTGAGAACACAGAGGTGCTCTCTGTTCAGCTCCATCTAGCCTGGCCAGCTCCCTGGAACCCAAAAGCCCATTTCAAAATGGTTGGGGCTTGCCTAGTGCTACTGAACCAACACAGGTGAGGGCTGAGGCTTCAGCCCAGATCCTAAGATGTGTTTGGGATGCTCCCGTCCCACCCGGAGGGAACAGTCTTATGACATCATACGTTTCTTGGTGTCACTAGGTCCCCATCATGCTGCCATGCCCCTCACAGATGGTCAGCCCAGGATTTGAGCGAGTAGAGTGTCAACGCCAGGGCCTCGGGGGCTGGAAGGCAGGTGGGCCAGCAGCAGGGGCTTGGGGGCTTTTCTGGCACTTCTGCAATCACACTGCCACGGCCCATCAGGCCCCTTGTCATGCAGGAGGAGCCATTCGAAGGACCAGGGGGCTCCTGGGATCCTTTGAAAGGGATGAAGGAGCCCTCTGCCCAGGCAGCCTCTCGCGATTAGGGATGAGGGGGAAATGGGAGTGTACCAGGGAGCCCTGGGGCCTCGGCTGACAACCCTCTCCAGCTTCTGGAGCCCTGGGGTGCATCACGCAGAGTGGGCAGAGAGGCAAGGCCTTCACAAAGCCTGGGTTCTAGCTCATCTCTGCCACCAACTGAGTGATTGTGGCCCCATCATTCCCCCAGCTGGTCCTCCGTTTCCTCACAGCAACATGGAGCCAATGGCAAGGCTAATCTCCGAGGTCCCTGCCAAGCCTAAAATATGCAGATTCTGCCCTCTGACGTCTCAGGCACGAACACAAATTAGCACTTATGGAAAACAGTGGGACGTAATAATGGCCCCCCAGCCCCCGCCCCCAGCACACACATGATCTTCTCTCTTTTCATGCCCCCTGTAATAGATCATACAGGATGGATTACATTAATTTTCTATAAACTATATCAACTTGAGTGACATGTCCTTAAGGGTTGGCTGATTGATATCTACAATGCGGTCTTATAATCTAAAATCATATTAATATTAATATTAAAGATTTTCTGTCCTTTACGCGCACCATTAAATCTGGAGTATAAGGTGAAATTGACAACATACATTTTGACAGCTTATCTATAATAAATATGCAAATCTTGATGCCTACATGTCATCACAGATGCACCGCAGCTCTCTGAAGATCACAGCCTGCCTGTCTGCCGCGCGACATCTCCAGCGGACGATCAGAGCGCCCGTCTAGGCGGCAGGAGCAGCGCGGGGTGCGTCTTTGCCGGCGGTGACCCTGACCTCTCCTGTCTGTCTGAGAAAGCCTGTCCTTCATCCTGCCAAGCAGGCAGGAGGGCTTGAGGACTGACAGTCGCAGAGAGCAGGGGACGCCATCTCACGTCTCTCTGGAGCACAGGAACATCCAGCTCCCCTCTTTATTTTTCTTAAGTCGCAGAGGGACTTTTGATGTCCTCTCTACCCACCCCCACCCCCAGGTTACAGCAGGCTGTCATCACTCAGCACTCGGGGAGTTTAAGAGTTGGGGCTCCTGAGTTGGCAGCCCTGGAGTCAAACCCCATCTCTGCCAGTAACCTCTGCTCTTAACCTCCTTGTTAAGAAACGCCTGTTTCTGTGTCTGTAATTGGAGAGGAGAAATGGTACCTCCCTCCTGGTGGAAATGTGAGGACTGACTGAGATCACAGAAGCCAGGTGCCCAGCACACACAGTGATGCCTCAGTAAAGGGCAGCTCTTAGATTGTTTTCTAAATGAGCCCCACTTCCTCTGACCCCTGCAATCCTTCGTGTCCCTAAATCCCTTCCCTTGCCACTTGGCAGGCTGACCAGCTCAGATTCTTCTCTGCTTCTGGCCTGTGCCAGAAGTGAGCTCTAAGATGCCAGGAACCACACAGCTCCGTGCCTCCAGCCCCAGCCCAGGAGCCAGGTGGAGCTGAGATGGGGAAAATCTAGTCACCTCTCTGCTGAGACTCTGCCAGGTCCGGCTAGATAATTGTGCGTGTGTATGTGTGCGTGTGTGTTGAGGTTGACCCAGGGGAAGGGGTCCTGTGGACACTCAGGCACCAAGATGCTGCTGCCCCCATCCCTTTGGGTGGGTGGGTGCAGAGGAATTTTCAACAGGAGCAGGATTGTTTGTTTGAGAGCACTCCAGGCCATCTTAGTGGTCCCATCCTCACTGTCCATCTGCTGACAGGGCAGCAAAGCCTACCAGGGCCACATTTCTGATCACTGGCTTCTTCCAGCCTCTCTGAGCCCACCTTGTGGGGAGACATCCAGTTTGCCAGGTTGAATCCATCAGTTTGATCCTCCCCAAGGTTCTGGCACTGCATTCACCCCTTTCCTGTCCACCATCCTTCACAAAACCATCCCACATCAGTCCAGCCACATGGAGCGCTTCTGTCTCCAAACTGCAGGATTTCCAGTGTGAAGAACCATGGAATGACACCCTTTGTCACCTCCTTGTATTGTTCTGTCATTATTTGGCAGTGGACAGATTTGATTTCCACAGCTAGACTGAGAACGTGGCGGGTGGGGACTGCTTCCTCTTTCTGATTCCCTGAGCTCACCACGTGGCCGGGCACATGTGCAGCTGTGCAGGTTTGGACCCTCCGGTACTCTGGATCAGAGTTGGAATAGATGTGGGACCTCGGGGATCTGGAGAAGTCTTAAGAGGTTCAGTTGTCGGGCATCTTGCGAACGGAAAGGTGAGAGTTGACCTGGATCCTCTCTAATGCTCCTCTGGGTCTCTTTTGGGTCCAGGAGCAGGTGGTGCCCTGGAGGACGTCCCGTTGTTTACCACTTGTGCTGGCTGCATGTCCCCATCACTGGGCTACCCCCCAGCTCTGGGATCCTGCACTGCACACTGGCAGTCCCAACAAAGGCAAGAAGTTTGGTGACCCAGGCTGGGGAGACAGGCTTGCTGGGGGAGTACCACTGCTGGAAGAGCTGTTAGCAGGCACCTGCCCAGCTTGGTTCTGGGAAGTTCGGGCCCATCATATGGTGCTGACTCCTGCAGCTTAGGCTGCAAGCAAAATGGGTCCTGGGTAGATGGCAAGACCCCATGGACTACTGGGGGCAATCCTACCCAAAGGGCTTTCTTGGCTCCCCCTTTGCCTCACAGAGTCTCTTGCCATCAGTCCCTTCTGGTTCTTCATCCCAGTGTGAAACTTGAGTCTCTACACTGTCTTTAATACAGAACCACCGATCAATCATCTACAATTAATCAGGCAACAAGAGGTGAAGACGGCAGGAGGTGTGGTAGAGGGGAAAGAGTGTGTGGCTTTGGGTAACTCACTCCAGCTCGCTGAGTGTCCACAACCTCCATCCTACACATTACTGTCATTTGTTTGTCCATGTGTTCCATTTTTCATAAGATGCTTACTGGCTGAGTTACTGAGGCTGTGCTGGGTGCTGTGGATGGGGGGGTGGTGGGGCTGGGGGGTGGGTGAGGAGAGGGAGGAGGGGGGAGGAGACAGACCCTGTCCAGAACTCACAGAGACTGTCTTCTGGGGCTGTTGAGAAGGTTAAATGAGCTAATATTTGATGATCACTGGGCACAGTGCCTGGCATACAGCGATACCTCCATAATGTTGGTACCTCAAATGAGTCACATCTGGTTGAAGAGAAAGTGGGACCAGATAGTATCATGGTGGAGGGAGGGGTAAGGAAATGGATCAGGCTGAGGGGTGCCTGTGGTCCCTGTGTCGGTGGCCGGGGGGGTGACAGGTTGGGTGGGAAGATTGAAAATGGCTTCGAATTTGAACCCCAGGAATACGGATTCCACACCTTTTAAAATCCTTTTCTTCCTGCCTCCTCATTCATCTCTTCTTTTCCCTGCCTCTCTCTGCCTCCTCCTCCCTCCTCCTCCCTCCTCCTTCCCACAATTAACCCCAGGCTGTCGTGATTGCTCTCCTCGCGTTGACGAATGTCTCTCCCCTTCTCCTCCACCCACCCCCCCATTTTTTTTTTTTATTTGTGTTGACTTGACTCGACAAGCCCTAATCCCTGACTCAGCTCCCACTTCTTGTTAAACCAAAGGTAAATTCTCCGCGGCCGGCGGGGCAGCCTGGAGCAGGAGGATCTACACCGCGGAGCAGCCGCGGGAAATATTGATATTAGCCGACCTCTGGCGCCGGCCGCCCGCGGTGAAAATAGGACGCGGGGCCAATCAGTTACCGAGCCATTAAAGGCAGGGAGGCGGGAGGGAGCGGAGAAAAGACGGGGCTCCCCACGCCGGGCATCGCCCCCTGGGGGCGCCGAGCGGCGTCCCGCACTGCGCTCCCCGCGGCCCCGGCGGTCAATGTCAGTGACCTCACCGGCGGGCGGGGGAGACCCGGTGGGCCCGAGCCGGCGCGGGGGCGCTCGGAGCCTCGCGCGCCCAATCCCGCGGCCGGCTGGCGCTGTTTGTCCGCAACTCCCGTCCTCTCCGTGGAGCCCCTCGCTCTCCAGCTCCCCCCCCCCCCCACCTTTCTCTCGCAGCTGGCCCGCCCCCTTTTTCTCTTTGTTGTAAACCTCTCCTCTTTTCTAGGTGCCTCTTGCTCTTCGGACTACCCTTCTGCCGTTTTTCCCCTGCCTTTCCCTTCCTCCTGAGCGGCCACAGGGTGGCTCCTGCTTCGCGTTTCCCACTGTGTTTTGAGCACCGCCGGGGCTGGTCCTGCCGCAGCCCGGCTGGGACGGTGGCCGTCCCTCTGTTCAGCTCTCCTGCCCATTAACATGTCTTCACCAATAGGAACCCACGACAGGCCCTTCTGGTTTGGGAGTCAGTGACTTCTGGGAACCCAATACCTTTTTAATTTGTCCCTTCTAACTCAGACAATAGCTCCATGTTAGGAGAGGACCCCCACAACTGGACGGGGACCCCACTGTGCTCGTAACAGACAGAGCCCTCGGCAGCTGGGTTTCTGGAGCGTGTGGAGGGGAGTGGGAGCGATGTTAGGTGCTTGGATGGGTGTGGGTTCTGTGTATCGGTGACCAGCTTTGTGCAGATGGAGGTGAGGGAGCAGACACATTGTGGACTTGAGCCAATACTGAACAATTCCCTTCTTGAGCTGACCATTCTTGCGGGTGGAGAGAGGGGTGCGGGGTTGAGGTGTTGGGTTCATTTGCTGATTGGTTGACCAACCTGGAATATTTCCTGAAACTTCCATAGGTTCTTAGACAAACCAACAGCATTCATGATGGTTTAAATTGATCAGATACGGTGTTGGAAGGAGTTAAGTGGTACTTTTTCCTCTTAAAAAAAAAAAGGAGCCTGCATTTTACAAAATTGAAAACAGTAATAGCACTCCCTTTCACGAATTCCCACGTTCACTGTTCTGAGTGTGGTCCCAGACCCTCAGGGTGGGCATCACCTGGGGATCTATTAGAAATGCAAATTCTTGGGCCTGATTGAATCAGACACTCTGGAGAAAGGCCTGGCTTTCAGTGTTTAACAGGCCCTCCAGGACACTCTGAAGAGCACCAAATTTGAGTACCACTAACCTCAGTTATCCTGGCAGCTCTGGGAGGCAGGTGCAGTGGAAATGACCGTATCTTCTTTTTACCTTTGGAGGAACAGCGGCAGAGAAACATTGCAGGGCCAGACCGCAGATAGCAGGGTCAGGGCTAGGACTATTCCTGGCCTCAGTGTGAGGCAGCCTTTAAGGGTGTTAGAGGTACATTTTATTTCAACTCACAAGCACCCCTTCATGGAGGAAGAATAGTCCGTCTGGGGAGGTGACTGGCCTTTGCCTGGCCGTCAGTCTGCCTATGACCCGTAGGAAAAGTTCTGGACTTTTGAGCCTCCTCTGGCCTCAGCACTTGGGAGGTGGGTAACTTGGGGGTGGGTAGCCACTTGCATGAAAAGCAGGATGATTCTTTCAGACTAACTTTTTCAGTTGGACCATTGAAAGCAGTTTCACACCCACAGCCTGCCTCTGGGTTGTGTCACGTGCCTTTTAAAATACAGGCTTTAAGGTTTCCTGCATGACAAACAGTTTCCAAAGCCCAGGGAGAAGGAGGTTCCAGGGCCCCAGGGACCTCAGGGGAGAAGCTTTGGTGTCTAAGTGGGTATAGTTTGAATCCCGGTTCCATCCCTAGTGGGCTGTGTGGGACCTTGGGAGAGTCCTGCAACCTAAATGTCATGAAAGAGCCCAATTTGCAGGGTGTGGTCACCACCTGGTTCTCTGGAACCAGCTTCTCTGGGCCTCGGTTTCTTCGTCTACAAGGTGAGCAGCCTCTCCTGCTGTAACAAACCGTAGCTAATGCTATTAAGGAATGTAAGTCCCAAATAACATAACATCAATTTAGCAGACTCCTCAGCCCACTGCAAAGGTCTTCCCAATGCCCCCTCCCATTTCTCAGGAGCATGAGCCAAATTGCCCACAAATAAACACAATAATAATAATAAGAAGAAAACAGCAAGCCCTGTGTTTTGTCGAGCTGACCAAATGCCAAAAAATGACCCCTGAGCTCCCTGACATCAGCTCATCACCATCGGTCCAAACTGCGACTCCCTGGCTACCGAAAGCCTTACCTGCGGAAGCCGTGGGTGCGAGTCCCGCACCAGAGAAGGGTCACCCTCCCCTTGGGGCTGACCCAAGAGGGAGAGGCGCACAAGCCTGCCAAAAATCCTTTTTTTTTTTACCCTCTCATTACTCAGAAAACAGAATTAATTACGATCCTCCATTTTCTGAGAATTTCGATTAATCAAGGTTTATATATAGTCATTTTTTTTTCCAGAACAGTACACCAAAGTGATGTCTCCACAAAGAACACAGTACTTAGTGAAACTGCTGGGATGGGAATGGATCCCCACTGAACTGGAACATCAAACCATGCTCGGAGACAAACCTGATGTTTCACTGGGTTGCAGCCCATGGTGAGAAAAGAAACAAGACTGTGGGGTGCCTGGGGGAGAGGGAGAACACTGGCTGGCTTTCCAGGCTCCCGGTGGGTGTGGGATGAAATGCTTCCTATTGTCATGTACAACCGACCACCTCTGTGCATTTTCCTGCCCCTTCCGTGCAAGTTCTGCCTCCTTCAAGGAACCGCCCCAGCCAAGGCCCCTTTGATCACTCTCTGTGACCTTCTTCAAGCCCGTAGACTAAACCGCGCAAATTTGCACTTGGTTTCAGAATGTCCCAAGTTGCTCCTTAAATCTTCTCTGGGTGTGTTCCACTCACTCCCCAACTGGGTTTGAAGTTCCTCTGGGCTAGGAGAATTCATGGGTCCCAGACAGTTTTAACACACAGCAAGTGCGTGACAGATGCTTAAAATCACAGGCAGGCAGAGCTAAAAGGATGCTTATGGATCAGCTAGTCCAGCCTTCAAGTTTGTAGGTGAGGAGACTGAGGCCCAGGCTGCAGAGTGACTTGTTTAAGACCTTATGGCTAGTTAGTATTAGGGCAGGAATTGAAACGCAAATCTTGACAAATATTAAGTATTTTCTGATTATGCACTATGTTAGAACGGTGGGAAAAACCAGAATCCAAAAAAAAAAAAAAAAAGATTTAATGAGAACTTAACTTGATACAATCTCTTTGGAAGGAAATATCAATCAAAATGTAGAATGCTCAGGAATAATTTCACTTGTGAGAATTCATTGTGCAGGTGGAATCATACATGTGTGCAATGCATATGCACAAAGGTATCTATTGTGTGTGGTTTGTAATAAAACGCAAAACTAGGAACAGTCGAAATGCCTCTCCGCGGGGGCCTGGCTACGTGAATTAGTGAGTGCCTGGATAACAGAATACTACACAGTGACTAAATAGAATAAGTGAGTCCTCGTGAGTGTGGGTCTGGAAAGGGCCGCAGTGCTCAGCCAAGGCAGAAATCAGGGTGCACGGCAGCGTGGGACGTCTGTGTCAATTTCCACAACAGAAAGTGTCTGTGTGTCTTTGGGTGTGTTTGCGTGTGCCTGTCTGTACTTGACATATTTCTGGAAGAATACACAGGAAACCGCTCCTTCTGGCAAGTGGGATGGGGTCTCGAGCGGAAGGGAGAATCACACTTCATTGTACACCCCCCCATGCACTTTTTACCATGTGCATGTGTTATTTTTATAATAATAATAGTTTAGAAACCTCAGCACTGCAGTCTCCTAATTCAGCGTCTCCCCCCACTGTACCGAGCCGCCTCTCTTGATGTTTTTCTGTAAATCAGTAACTTGGAGTCTAAGTGTCATGATTTCAAGTTGCTAATACACAGCAAACAAGCCATCTGCTGTTAGACCATCCTTTTCTTTTTTAACCCCCAAATTGCCGCTTTTCCAGGGGACTGAGGCTCAAGGGTGGAACACCGCACGTGGAGGAGGTGCCGTGCAGGCTTAAGAACCAGGTTCTCAAACCCGGTGTTTACTGGGCAAGTCCCTCAAGTGCTCTGTGCCTCAGTCTCCTCATTTGTAAAATGGGATAGTAACAGCCCCAGACTCCTAGGTGAACAGAAACAGAGTTCCCGTCTGTCCAGTGCTTTCTCCCAGACATCGTGCATGAAGGTGCCCGTTAACCTGAAGACTCCGTCTCTGACCTTGGGGAGTTCAGACCTGGCTGGACACAGCGCAGCAGCCCTCTGCATGAGGGAGACTCACGGGACAGCAGGTAAACAGGGGCACATCCAAGGAACCCAGCACAGCCCCAGCGTGGTGCAAACTAGGGGAGAGGAACGGAGGCAGTGGAAAGGAGGAAACAGAAACAGCTCTCCAGCGGGTGAGAGCCCTTGGCCTTGCCTTCCTCGGGACATGGGAAGCCACAGGTTTCGGACTTGTTTGGGAAGCAGCTGGCAGATTTACGGACAAGCCAGGGATGACCTATCGAGGGAGAATGTTGTGGGACAGGAGCCTAGATTCTCCTCCTGGAGGATCCAGCACCCAGCTATCACCCAGCAGCCTGCTGGAGCTTGGGCAGGAATTTGATGTGGCCCAGTGTCTCCACATGAAAAATGCGGGTGCCTGGGCCTCCCCTCTTGGGATTCTGATTCTGCCAGTGCTGAGTGGGCCTGGAGGGGGCTGAAACACGCAGCTGGGTTCCGGGGGGCTCCTGGGAACAGTCCTGTGGGTTTGCTGGGGGGTAGGTCTGCTCACAGAATGGATGACAGTCAACGCACAGACCCAAACGCTTTCGGTTACATCAGTGTTGACACACTGCTTAACTGTTGTATTGTCCTTGAAGACGGCGTCCCCCTGCTCCACCCCCAAATCCTGTCCTTCTTGCAAAGAGGATGGTGGAACAGACTCTTTTCCTGAACTTTGGATGAAGGTGTAATAATAATGATTTATTCATGGTAAGACTAACACTCAGGATCTTCATACAGATAATCTCCAAAAATTTGCACCATGACCCTGGAAGATTCTGACAATTATTGTGTCTTTTTTATGGTGGGGAGGTGGGAGGTGGGGGGTGGAAGCAGAGAAAGGTTAAAGAACTTGCCTAAGGTCCCTGGAGGGCTGCCCTGCTGAGTGCCACTGTTCCAAATAGATGTCCCCATGTTGGATGGGCCTGGCTCTCACCCTGGTACTGTCCCTGACTGTGGGCTACTCCAGGCGAGGGCCCAAGTGTCTGTGGCCCCAGAGGAGATGAAACCCCATCCCTGCCTGCACAGGAAAGTGCTTTGAGAATGGAGACGGGCTGGCAGGGGCGGGGGAGTGACCACCGTCATTGTTTCCCACCCTCCCCGGATTCCCACTCCCAGATGGACGGATCACGGATCAGGATCACGTTTGCTTCCTGGGGCAGCTGACTCTTTGTTTCGCATCCTTTGTTCCCCTTCCTCCTCCCGCTGGTGACGTGGTCACCTTCCCAGGAGATAATGCCCGCGTGGCTCTGTCCTGACAAGCCCTTTCGGCCCTATCTCCAATCTTCTCTGGGTTTAGGATTAATAGACTTTTTCCTTGTTTGGGATCAGTAAGTACAGAGAGAGAGAGAGAGAGAGAGAGAAAAAAAGGAAGGAAAAAAGTCAGCAGGATTAAAAAAAAAAAAAAAGCTGATAAGAATCTGGTCCAGGACCTAGAACCCTGATGTTGCCAGGGTACATTTCAGCTGGGAGGGGGTGCAGGCAGGGGTCGGGGGTAAGGTGGGAGCCGACGGGGGTGGGAGCCTGCGGGAGAATGGGAATGGGATGAAGTCACAGGCTTGTGACTGGGGCCCCGGGACTCTCAGCCCCAGGCCAGGGTGGGTTCCAGCCTGAATCTTGGCCCGGGAAGGCTCTCTTAGTCCTGGGCTGCCTGTCTTGACATCCTCCCATGTTCCAGAAGACCATTCTCTCCCAGCAGCTGGTCCCTACTGTTCAGGAGCCGGGCCTCCCAACTGCCGTCTTCTTGGCCCCCAAGATCCCTCGAGGGTGTGGGCCGTTTAGCTGAGCTTGGCAACCTGGAGTCTCAGAACCCAGGCCCTTCCTCTGTATTTCACCAAGCCTCATGGAAATTGCACATGTCCCCTTGTTGAGTCTGCACAGGGGAAACGAAAATAGCACCTCGCTGCTTTTAGCAAGAATTATATCCACTCCGTGTGGCTAACACCAGGTTGCCGCATGCCGACCTGCAGCTCTGATTAGCCTTTGATTAATAAAAAATGGGGATGGGAATCAATTATTTATTTAATAACAGCAGTTTGTTTTAAAGGCAAAACCTTTAAGAAAGCGGAGGACTCGGGGGAGGGGAGGGGGAGGGTGTGGTGGGAGGGAACCGAGGCCTTTGCTGGGAGAGGTTTGGCAGTGGGGCATTTCCATCATGGAGCTGGTGTTGTCCCTGTGCCCAGGCTGGTGGGCCAGTTCTCTCAGCCTTTCAGGATGTAGGATGCAGCCCCGAGTGAGAGGAGCCAGGCCCCGGCACCCTGGGACCCAGTACAGCTGGAGTCACTGACTGCAGAGAAGCAGGGGTTCTGGAGGGCAGGTCACTGGTCAGCTTTGGTCACTGTGGGGTGATGAGTGACCAGCACAGCCCCCTCAGGGTCTCCCTGTTCCCTCTGGCCTTGACTGCTGGTGTGCCAGCCCCCAGGAATCTCCTCGGGCAGGCACCTGAGCATGTGGTCCCTGCCCATCAATGAGGACCCGCATTCCTCGACTTGGCATCCAGTCCTGAACTGCTTAATGCCAGCTCCCTGCTGCCCCGACTGTGCGGGGGCCCGTGGCCCGGCCCCGTCAGGCTCCGCTCCTCTTCCCTGGTGCTCAACCCGCTTTCTCCTTGTGGAGGGCACTCCTGCTGATCTCTGCATTTCACAATCCTATCCATTCATCAAGGCCAAGATCGAAGGACACCCCGTGTGGCAGCTCCCCAAGTCATCCCTCAGGAGACGGCCTTTCTTCTTCTGAATGTTCCCGGCACTTTGAATGTGTGTTCCTGTGGCATTTTGGGAAAATGCGGCTTTGTACTCAATTTCTTTGTAGGTATTTTGAGGGCAGGGACCGAATCTCAGTCACCTTTGTAACCCCTGCCCAGGGTGTGTGGAATAATGAATGGAGGGATGGAGACTCTCTTTGGGGGAGTCTGTACCCCATTTACATCTGAAACAGCTTTCAGATTAAGAAGCAGACCTTTAAGGGAAATGATAACAGCCTCTCTGAGGGACACAGAGGAAATACGCACTTTTGCACCTGAGATAAGCAGATTGGAGCACATGGTCAGGATTTTACCTTCTAATTTTCTGGGAGATGAGGCAGGGGAAAAAAAGTTCAAGTGGCATGGTATTAATTTCCTGACAAAAACGGACCTAGCCTTTGTCTGTGGCAGTAACTGCCCTTCTCCTCAACAGTGATATTCAGACTCAGTTTTCTCATCTGTCCATTGGGATGATAACTCCCGTTCCACCTGCTCACAAGGCAGGTACAAACCGTACATGAGAGAAAAGAGAAGAGAGAACTTTGCAGAGGGAAAGTACTCTATGTGCGGTGTGTGTGGTCTATTTAGGTAATTATTGATTATTTAACGTTATCTGGAAAGAGGGACTCTGCACAGTTATTCAGGCGCCAGAGTCCTTCCCGCCTCCATTGTCTGGGTATCTCTCATGGAAGTTGAGTTTCCCAGAATGATCTGAGTTGTTGCCAACATTTTTCCCAGAGTTTACTGGTGTGGGCAGCTGTAAACCTTCCATCGTGGAGCCTTTCAGCAAGCTGGCTCGGCCACCCCAGATACCACGCCCTTAACTTCCACCGGGACTCGGGGTGCAGGCTGGAGACAGAACTACACATTTGCTTATGCACAAATGTCTCCTTCACACTGGTGGAGTGCTTTGAGTTGTCCAAAATGCCTGCTTTCATGGACATTACCCCATGGGCTTACCCCCAGTTCCTTGTATGAAGGAAGGGAGGGGCTGGATTTGCTGAGCCACACAGAGCCTGCAAGACGTTCTGTGTCCAGCGTGGCAGGTGAGAAGTTTGAGAGTGTGGGTTTCTATTGTGGAGCTGACGTTCCTGCTCCTGCCCCTCAGCCCCCCCATCCCCCCCAGCCACTGCTCCCTACAGTGATGACCTGAGTGAGGGGTTTCTGATTCTGAGAATTCAGGGGGTGGCTTCAAGAAACAAGGCCGTGTGGGACCCCGAAGCTCATAAACCAGAAGAATTAAAGGGTGACAGTCACATGGCAGAGGGTTCCTTCATTTCTAAAAGGATGCCTTATAAGGCTCTTCTGATGAGCAAACACAGTACATTTCAAATGGGATTCATTGTAAAAAAAAAAAAAAAAGAAGAGGAAGAAGAAAAAGAAGGTGACAAAAAAGAAGAAAATAAAAATTTGCATTCACTGTTTCAGGAGAAGTTCTTAGGAGAAGAGAGGCCCACCTGTTTCTCATCAAAGCGCCTGCAAGTCCCTCTCCTGGAGAAGGTGGGGAGCTGCAGAGACGTGGAGAGATTTGGGGGACAGGCATAGATAGAGGTGTTGCCGTGATCAAACCTGTCCTCCTCTGACTTGGGAGGAAACCTGTCATCGCCCTGTCAGTGACGGGGCGGAGGGGCGGTCCTGGAGGCTGGGGCTGGAATTGGCCAGTTCCCCACTGTGAGCTGCCTGTCGATGGGGCATTTGGTGGAGTTTTTCGCAAGACAGATCTGCCGACCCAGCCAGGGCCGTGGGCCCGGCCACTGGGTCCTGTTGGATTCCTCCTCTCTTGGTTGTTACCGACGGGCTCCCGGCTTTGGCAATATTTGCCTTATGGCATCAGCACAGCGTTTCCCGTATTCACATAGTTAAATTAGTTAGCTGGATAGAAACCTCAGAGATGATGTATCTAGTTGTCAGTCGTGACTTGGTGCTAATGGCACTACAATTTGGTTACAGCCCTCGCCGTCATTAATCTTCTGCCCCCAGCCGGCTGCATACGGGGTGCTGGGGACGGGGCGGGGGGGAGGGGCTGGCTTGGGCAGGGAGGTGCCAGCGCCCAGGCTGGGCCTCCTGCTCTCCCTCCAGGCGGTGCTCAGACCCAGGCGCCGCCGCTGCCGGGCAGGCCACCTCCCTCGGTTCCCACCGCCACCCCAGCCACCAGCGCCGTGCACCTCTGTTTATTAGCATAGTGCTACTTATGCTAATAGCAGACCGTACACTATTTCTGAGCATTAACATCTGCTCCAAGCAGCCGACTTTCACTTACAGAAACTGATTTCAGCTCAGTCAAGCAGATAAACAGAGAAATCAAAGCAGGTGGCTGAAAGTGAAGGAGGAATTCTCAATTCCTGCATTCAACCGATGAACTTCACTAAAGCCATAATTAATATTCAGATAACTATATTCCGACACATAGAATAAACAAGATCATTTAAAGGATGCAAAATACATCCCCAGGGCCAGAGGGGAAGGAGAGGGAGGGGAAGAGAGGGAACGGAAGGCAGAGGACTGAATACAAATGCAGACACTCCCCGAGCTGGCCTATTGTCTGCACGGTTTCAGCCTCAGAGGAGTGGAGACATGCCTCACGGAGCCCACAAGCCTGGTGTTTGCAGAGCCCCCTCTGCAGCTGCCGGGGCCCCAGCCATTGGCAACACTGTATAGGAAAAAGGGAACAGAGGTGCAGCGTCCTGGAGCAGGCCTGGTGGAAGCTGCCCTCTGCACTGAGGACGGCCAGCCCGGGGCCCGGCTGCTACAGCCGCCTCCCTGCCCCCAGGCCTTCTCCTGTTGGAATATCCTGCTGGCATCTTTCCTGCTCATAAGTGGAAATTCTAGAATTAAAAATAACATCTCTGTACGACTTGGATCAGGCTGAATCCAGTTCTTTATGCTGAGAGCTCCAGGAGAATATACACCTTGTTGAGTTCATTTCAGCCTTCCGGTTGTTTTTCCTGGTCTGTCATTTCAGAAATAAGACTAACGCCACCACCCAGGACACATTCTGAAGGCAAGTATCCCTGTTCTCTGAAGACCAGTGGCCCCACGGCTCTGGGATACAGACATTGCCAACCAGTAGACGGCCCCACGTGACTCGAGAACGCACATGGCAGGATCCCGGACCCGATTCACTTTATCGTGTTAGCGTAGAATGAGAGTGGGAACAACAGGAGAGGTGAATGGAAGCTGTCAGCTGATATGGTGTGTGCGTGTGCACTCCTGTGTGTGTGTGTGCACGTGCGTGTATGCAAGCATGCATGGGCCATAGATTATTTATAGCAGTGACTTACTTGCGTGTATACAACTGAACTCTAAACACACTGTAAGTGACAAGGGTGTAGGATCCAAACCAACCTTGAGCCCCACTGGAGGGTGAGACAGTCACCAGGATGGGGGACCCAGAGGAGCCAGCTTAGGGGAGCCCTGCTCCCCGGGCTCCTTGCGGGCCGAGCTGGACCCTGTCTGCATCCAATGTGGCCGTCCCAAGCCAAGAGTCAGATGCATCCCTGGTGAGCAGGCCCTTGCTAACTTTTTGCTCTGTTCTCTTTTTTTTTGGTTCCTGTAGCTGTAAGGGCCCTGTGGCTAAACAGCAATGACAAAAAAATGTTATTGATCAGTTTAATTTCCACTTGGGGGAAACATTCACCCCCTTCCCCACACCCCTGCACATATGTCCTGTTTATGTCCCTTCCTCTGAGAACAGTGCTGACAATGCCGGGAGCCCCAAGCTGCGTCCTGGGTGCTGTCAATGCTCCTCTGGAACCACTTGCTTTGTGGTTGAAATTTCCCCTGACGCCTGGATTTCTTTCTTTTTCTTTCTATTTTTTTTTTTTTTTTTGGTTTCCTTGGAAATGACTCTCTCTCTGAATCACAGCTGTTTGCAGCAATGGGGGGAGGTGGGAGGCTATTCCCTGGAGGGGTGTTGGGAGGGATGGGGTGGGGCAAACAGGCTTCCCCAGAGGAAGCTGAACACTGTGCGGCCCCCGTGGCTGTGGGCTGAGGCCGGTGGTCTTCAGGAAGCCCTGGGGACAGGCTTCACGGCAAAAGGTGGGTTGGACCCTGGACAATTGGAACTCTGCCTACCCTGGGGCTTGAGTCTCTTCTCTGTGCTTTCCTGGCTGCGCACCTCCTCCCTAGAGGAGCCACGACCATCTTCGCAGCCGGGGCTAGGCTCCCAGCTCCAGGCCCATCGCGGGCCCCTGTGTGACGCCTGAGGCTTACCTACCCATCTCTGCCTCATTTGAGCATCACAGCATTTGTGTGAGGTAAGCCAGGCAGGGGTTGCTGGCTGCATTCACAGAGGCCAGTGCGGGCCATGGAGAGCTGCTGACGCACCTGAGACAGCGGGGCGAGTCAGTGACTGCAGAGAGGGGAGCCCAGCCCTCGGCCCTGACCCCCCAGCCTGGAAGCCTGATGCGGTCTGCACCGGCTCCCTCTTGCCCCCGCACAACCTGCAGACGTGGCCTCACAACGTGGGCCTCCCAAAGCCGCAGCCCACTCCCTGGGGCTGGCTGTGTCTCCACACACCCTCATGCACGTGAAACTCTGCGGGAGGAAGAGGAGGAGGAGCCTCTTGGCCTCGTGAGCTGTGGGCTGCGGGCAGAAGGAGGCGCCCCACCTTGCCAGGTGACTGACTTCCTGGGACTCATATGCTTAGCTTACAATCAAGGCAGACACGGCTCGACGTGGCCCTGTGCGGCTCAGCCACTGCGGGCCTGGAACTGTCCCCCAGCAGGACTGGCTGATGCAGCCGGTCACAGTCCTCAGCCTGGTGATCCTGACCACTCAGCGCCCCCTCCTCCCCGCATCAGCTTCACCCTCACATTCCCGCTCTGCACTCAGTTATCACCACCTCCATCGTCACTGTCATCTGAGTCCCCAAACTGTCATCTCCCGAACCAGATCTATGCTGGTTCTCAGAGCCAGAAGAAAAGCTGAATTCAGACCCACACCCTTTGGAGTTTGGGAGATTTCACCCAGGCTGGACTGAGCCGGGCCTGTGCGTGCTCTGAAGACCTGTGTGGCTTGGTCGGGCAAGGTGGGGCCTCTATTCAAGAGAGGGAGTCCCTGGGCGGTCCTGGGGGGGGGTGTCTTCAGCAGAAGAGCGGCCCAGGTGCTGACTACCTGTGGCCTTCATCACTGAGGCAGGAAGGCTGGTTCCTGGTCAGGCCTGTAGAAGAGGATGTGGTTCCTCTGTCTGCTAAAGGATGTCAAAATTGCAGTCTTTGGGGACTGTTTCAGACTACTGTCTTCACTCTGACCTCACACACACACACACACACACACACACACAGACTGGCAGGTGCTTTTTCTATTGGTTGGCTGTGGGGGTTTGGGGGATGAACCCCAGAGGTGGTGACAGATGGAGAGTCCCCTCCCTTTGCCTTCTCCAAATGGAAACGACTTAAAGCACACCAATTTAATGTCTCCAACCAGGCTCAGGTTCATCTGGGGAGAAACCGCTTTAATTCAACCACAGGTGCCACCTTCAAGGATGGGCCTGGTTCTGGGAGGGCCATGAGATTTCTCTTGCCCACCCAAGCATGCCCCCGTGAGCTGCCTGGGTAGCTCTCCCACCTGGTGTCCCCTAGTGGGCGCACCCGATGTGGGTGTGTGAGTCCGCGAATGTCTGTGCCCCGTGCCCAGAGAGCCCCAGGCTCTGAATCCAGAACTGGGGCGGCCACTCTACGGTCGAGGCTGTGCAGTAGTTCTGGTGCCCTCTGCTGGCCACATCTGAAAACACAGGCAGCCTCCAGCCCGTGTCTGGGCAGGACCTTCCGGGAGGCTTCCAGGACAGAGGGGGCTGGCTGGGCAGGGATGGCTCTGGTCTCTCCCCGTGTGCATCTCTGAGGACCCCACTCTCTTAACTGCGTGTTCAGGGATGGGTTCCCCTTTCCTTCATCTCCCCATGCGGGAAGGACCTCGTGCCTGCCTCTGGTCTTTGCTAGCCACGTGGTCGTGGGCAAGCCACGCTACCTCTCTGGACCTTGTTTTGTTCTCTGCAAGGTCTTACCATCCTTCAAAGCTCATTTCAGACGCCAGCTCCTGTCTGCAGTCTTTCCCACCCAGGACCCTGCCCCCCTTGGGATGTCTGTCTCATCTTTGGCTGCTAAGGCCTTGGGCCTCTTTCTCGGGGCCCTCAACCCCTTGAGAACAGAGACTCTTTTGTGTCTTTTCCTTTCTGAATCCCCTGCAGCACCCACCAGCTGGCTTAACACAGAACAAGCACTCAGCAAATACCTGTTGAAATGATTTGTATTAAAATGTCTGCCTTGGACCAGAAAATCCCTCAGGTTCCACCCTGACTCTGATTCTTTTTCGTTCCCGTTGTCGCTTGTGGGTGGGTCTCCCCTCCCAGGTGAGACTTTAGATCCTAGGGGGCAAGGGATGAGGGAGTAACTGCCCTGCTGCTTCACTGAAGGGAGAAAGCAATTTTGACATTGTAAAACAGCCATGCATTTGACTCTCCCTTCCAAGCAGTACATCTACAGAGCAAAATAGAAAGATCTGGGCTGCAAAGAACATGCTAGAGGGGTGGGTGGGCATAACTCAGTGGTAGAGTGTGTGCTTAGCGTGCACAAGGTCCTGGGTTCAATCCCCAGTACCTCTATCAAAAAAAATTAAATAAGTAAATTAATTTAAAAAAGAGAACATGGTAAGAAGGCCATCTCCTTCCCCATTTCTACCCTCCTCCTCCATGTGCACCTCCCCTCATCTGCATCCCCCCGTCACCGCACCCATCTCTGGCCCACTTTTCTGTCCCCCTCTTGCAGCTTCTCACCAGCTCATTCCCCAGCCCCTGAGCTGCATGAGTATGAGGTGATCCTCGCGTCTCAGCAGAGTTCTCATCGCGCTCCCCTACGTGACTCTTCTCCAAGGCTGCCCCAGCACAGCAAACACACTGCCTCCTGGAAACGGCAGTAACAGCTAATGTTTATTAATAGCTCACAATGTGCCGGGAGCCACGCTGAGAGCTGTGTGTGTATTATCTCACGGAATGCTCCTAACAACTCTCTGCCATGGTGCTATTATTATCTTTGTTGTATAAAGAAGGCTGAGGCACAGAGAAGTTAAGCCACTTGCTGAAGGTCACACAGCTTGAGGAGGGGAGATCAAGCATTTGAATCCAGGCAGTTTGATTCTGGACCCCAGGTTCAGAATACTCCTCTGGGCAGCAGGTCTGGGGTGGTGGACAAGGGCTAGGCACCTCTTGAGGACACACACACACACCCACACACATAGCATAGTGAAGCCCACACCCACCCATGTCAAGATTCCACACACGCTCAGCTTGGCATGTGCACCTGTGATGGTCTCACTGCCTTACCCCCTTGTGATATTTGAGAATTGTCGTCTGGATAGGGTTTTCTGCCCTGTGGGAGACGTTCTATGTCTGCACCGTCCAGCATGGTAGCCGCTGGCTACTTGCAGCTAGTGGACACTTGGAACATGGCTAGCACAACTGAGGAGCTGAACTTTTAATTACATCTCAGTAAATGTATGTGTAAATAGCCACATGTGGCTGTCAGCTGCCCCGGTGACTGGCGGGATGGTTGGGAGGACGAAGACCCGGGATGCGGTCACACGGGAAGCATAGCCCTCGCACATTGGGCTCAGAAGGGGTGTATTTTTACTATTTCCGCCCGATCAGTGATGGCACCTGTGCGCTGCTGGTGCGTCATCTCTGCATCTCCTCCCGTCCTCCGGTCCAGCTCCCCATCACTCTTTACAGGGGCTTTTTGAAGACCACCTTCCTGACAGTGGGCTCTGACCCAGGCGTATCCATGATGGTGACAAGGAAGGAGGGTTTGGCTCTGGGGTGTCTGAGGGGAGCAGTTAGGGGGTGACAGGCCAACGGAGGGCAGCCTGTGCCCCAGGAGGGACCTTCACCCCCAATGCTCCCTCGCTCCCGTCCAGCATCCCAGAGCCTCCCCGGTGCTGACGGAATGCCTTCAGCTCTAACTTGTTAGTGTAACATCAGCTTATTTCGTTGTGTGTTGCTTTTATTAGTTTTTACTTTAGAAGAGAGGGAAAAGGGCCAGCAGTCTGTCTCAGGCGTTTGGTGGTGGCTCTGGGGGCCAAATAGGAGTCCCTGCAGGTGCTTCTCTCCCAGGGTTCAGGCTGGTGGGGGCAGCGGGGTGACAGTGTGCAGGCCACAGGGACACGGTTGGTTGGTGGGGCAGGCAGGGCAGGGAGGCCTCAGCCTCCGCAGAGCAGGGAGGAGGGAGCTGGGCGACCTACATCTCCGCTGTGAATCCGGCTGACTCACCCTGGACAGTTCCTGCTCTCCCTCCCGGGTGGACTGCAACTTTGGCATCCTGGGAAAGAGATACTCCAAGAAAGGGCAGGTGGCAGTGGCCGTGGCAAAAGCCAGAGGGAGTGCAACTACAGCATGAGGGATTTAGGTGGGAGCCTGGGAAGAACAGATTCCAGCCAGGCTCTGTGAGATGGTACAAGGCAGGGTTGAAGCAGGAGGCACAGTCTCCTTTGCTACATTCATTAGTGACAAAGTGAGGGCCAGGGGTGTCTGGCATTGGGGAGCACCAGCTGAGAGACTAGGGGAGGGGTGCAGGGAGGACAGGGCTCCCAGGACCCCGTCTCAGGCTTCGTGCGTGCCTGACTCGGTGTGCATCACACAGTGCAGGACCTAACTGATGCCCAGACCACACTGGGGAAGAACGCTAAGCACATCTATGAAGTCCTATTTAATCTGTTTTATTGCAAATAACTTTAAGTACCACGATACGTGCATGCCTCTCACATTTATGCCTCTAGCCCAGATCTTCACTCAGCTCCAGGATCCTAATCCACCTGCCTTCTGAAGGTCTCCACTGGGACGTCTAATTGGCATCCTACTCTCAGCGTGGCCAAAATGGAATTTGGGTCTCCCATCCCTGAGACGTGTTCCCTCCCAGTAAGCAGCACCAGCAGCCATCGAGTAGCTTAAATCATACTGGGGCCTCTGCTTTCCCTTCACTCCACATCCAATCCAGCAACAAGTCCTGGGGCCCCCTATCTCCCCAACACACCCTGAACCCATCTATTTTTCACACTTCTACTGCCCATCTTAATCCACACCCCAATATTCACTCCCCTGGCCGCCTGCCTCCACGTCTGCTCTCTAATAGCAGTTGGTTCCACACGGCAGTCGGAAAGATTTTTGTGAAACCTATGTAAGATCAAACTGTTTCCAGATTCTTACTACACTTGGAATGCAATTCAGACTCCAACTTGACCTGCTAAGCCTGACACTTCCTGCCCCCAAACCCCCCTCCCGCCTCCCTCCCCTCACCATCCCCATGATGCTCTTGCACATTGGTTTTTCTCCTGTCCTTTGCATGCACGACGCCTATTCCTGCCTCAGGACCTTTGCACCTGCTATTCCCTCTGCCCAAAGTGCTCTCTCCCTCCATCTCTGCTTGGTGTTTGGATCTCAGCTTCATTGTCAGCTCCTGAGGGAGATCCTCCCTGCTCATGTGATATAGAACAACTTCAGTCCCTCATCCATATATTTTAATCTTCAGCATGGCACTTAATTTTTATTTTTAATTCATCTTCTAACTCTCATCATAAACATGTAAGCTCCAGGAGATCCAGGAGTTTATCTGCCTTGGTCATTGCTGTGTCTCTAGCAGCTAGATTCGTGCCTGGCACAGAGTGGGTGATCGATAACTATTTGTGAATGAATGAATTATTTAATCCTGTTGTTTGTCTGAGAAGGCTTTTTGCCTGGGGTAGGAGTGTGAGCTCATGAATGTGTTTCCTGGACTGGCTCTTGTGTACGAATTGCAAGACTAATTAAACTCATACATATTTGTGGAAATGCAAATATAATTTTATTTACCAATGACTGTAATAAAGGTAAATGCTCCTTACTTAAACAAACAATTCACTTTGGGAATAGAGCTGTAAACAGAAGCAATAAATAAACACTCGTTATTGAGTGCTTACTGTGTATCCACTGAACTTCAGGAGCTGGCTGTTCTGATCTTCCATCACGGTGTTTACACGCCAAGACGTTCTCATCCCCGGATGTGGGACTTAACCATCACGGGCACAAGCGCTCGTAACCAAGCCCGTGACCCTCGGGGCCCTGCTTGGCATTCTGGCTCTGCCGGTTCCTCACTGTGTGACCTGGGAAGTTACTTAAACTCTCTGTGCCTCTGTTTCCTTGTCTGCAAAATAAAGGTGGAAACTGAACCTTCCTCCCTGGAGAGCTGGGTGTGTTAATGACACAGCACAGCTGATGCTCGGGTTCGTGCTGAGCACACGGTAAATGATAAAGTCATGCTAACAATTTTTCTCCTATTATTATGCTTAGTACCACTCTCCAAGCCTGTTCTATATATTCCCATTTCCACGGAGTCTGTGGTTATTCCCAATTTATAGGCAGGGAGCTCGCAGCTCAGGGAGTCAGATGCCAGGATCATGGTCTAGCGCTCAGATATTAAAACTCAAGTCTTTGGGACTCCAGCTCCAGTTCTCTCTCTATAAAACCACCACTGTGCCCTTGTCCTTTTGGGAGAAACTGGTGCTAATGAGGGCCAACCATCACACCCTGTTTCCACTTCAACTCGTGACCAAGCCCCAGTCACAAACTCTTCCATCCCTCCGTGGAGTCCCTCACCATTTCTAGTTGCCTCCAACCCTGATGACGGTCTCTGAGTGACTCCTCAAATCCTGCCACACTCGCACCCCGCCTCCAAGAGTCCCTGATGGTTGTGCGACCCTCACGCTAAATCCAGCATGCAGTTGGCCTCATAGGGGATAGACTGTGAAACCGGAAGCATTCTCAGAAGTGATCGGTTTCCTCTCCACTCCCAGGTGAGGCAGTGAACATCTGGACAAGCCCAGTGACTTTCTCTGGGGCTCCTGGACAAGAACCCAGGCCTCCATCCACATCCAAACCCTGGCCACAGGAGCTGGGCGTCTGCCCGATGACCAGGGCACACAGTGGGATCTGCTGCTGGGGTTGGGGGTGGGGGTGGGTTGTATTTCATTTACGCTTTGGGCATCATCTCCCCCAAGTTTATTTCCTCTCCCGGCTGTGAGCCTCCGTGGGTGGGGACAGTGATTCTTTCTTCCACTTCTCATACAACGTACAGCCCAGGGCCAGGCACGCTGTAGGCAGACGGGCTCCGTCTGTGCTGCTTCTGAGTGAAAACTGTCTGTCAGACCTAAGGAAATCACCGTGACAGTCACCAGAGCATCTCTGGGAGGTGTGACTGTGGTGTCTTCTCTTCTCTTCTCCCATTTCGTTTATTTTTTCTAGGAGTATTGCTCACAATGGAAAACGTTTCCAATAAACTTAATACCACAAAAGGAACTGGCCTTAGCCGGGGCTGCAGTGACTGTCCCTCCAGCTAAGGGCAGGGGGCTACCATGGATCTGCACCTGAGGTGTGTCCAGCTGGGGCCTGGGAGTCTGCAGGGAGCCCATGGGGGAAGGAGAGGCCGATGGACGCGGGTGGACACCCGCTAGCAGGGGTCCGTGCAGTGGGTCTGAAGCCCTGGGCGGGAGGCTCAGCGCACTCTCTGCAGAGGGCCAGGCTTTGGTCTGGGGGACGCAGAGGGAAGAGGGCGCACTGGGTGGGGACAGTCTGAGCAGAGGTTCAGAGATGGACCAGATCTCCCAGGAAACGAGGTGGGAACACAAGGGCAGCGAGGCCAGAGGCGAGCGTCTGGGCTGGAAAACCTATCACTGCCTTTTCTTTTTCGCTTGTGTTACAGCCACAATTTATCTCAGCCTAACCGTGCTCCAGGCACCATGCCAAACACTCTGCCTAGATTACCGCATTTCATACTCAAAATAAATCCAATTTAGACAGTTTGTGTGTTCCCATTTGCTAGAGGGGGAAACTGAGGCTGGCCCAGGAAGCAAAGTGACTTGCCCAAGGTCACACATCTTGTCAGCGGAACAGCGGGCGTCTGACCTCAGCACTGCCTGCCTCTCAGCCCGGGGGCCACCTCCGGAGCCTCCACCTCCCACAGAACAGGGTTGGAAAGGCTGCTGGAGGTGCTGGGCAGGGCCAGGAATCCTCGGAGCTGAGAAAGGAATAGCTTCACCCATGTGTGTGTCTGCGTGTGCCTGTGTGTGGGCGGGTCTGTGTCTGTGTGTGTGCCTGTGTGTGTAAGTGCATCTGTATCTGTGTATGTCTGGATGAGTGTACCTGTGCGTGGGTCTGTGTGTGAGTGTATCTGTGTGCATCTGGGTGCCCGTGTGTGTGTCTGTGAGGGGGATATTGAGAGCGTGAGGGCAGGACCCCCTTCCTACCGGTGGGGAATACGTGTCTTTCTGGTAGCTATGACGGCAGCCTGAGGAGGGGGTTTTACGGTGTGAGCACTTGGTTGGGAGATCCTTCCCCAGGGGCCCCGAGGCAGGGCACAGGAAGTTAGGAAATGCTGGGAAGGGAGGAGGAGGCTGTAGCATCCTGACCATCTGGATTGGGTGCTGACTGACCCCGGGGTGGGGGTCGCCACAGGACAGCTCTGGGGAACAAGCACTGCAGACCCCCTGAGCTGTTCTCCAACTGCAGATTCCCAGCCCATCTTCATGGAATCCCAAGGTCTGAGGCAGAGGCCAGGATTTTTATTTCTCACCAGATTTCCAGGGCATTTGGATACAGGGGACCTACGCTAGGCTGGGGAGGGTCAGTGTCCGGCCTTTGCTGAGGGAAGGCAAGGCAGATCTCACCTAAGGGCTCTGCTCTGTGAGCCAGGGAGAAGCCTGCTGCCTGCACTTCAGGCAAAGTGCAGATGATGACCCTGGATTTGAGCTGAGGGTCGTGCCCTTGGGGTCCTGAGTGGTGATTCCCTCCAGAGAAGCTAGATCTGTGCCCGAGACTTGAGGTCCCCTGGGGGCAGGTAGGACGGGCTTCCTCCTGCCGGCCTAGGAGCCAAGTGAGTTCATGCCGGGGCCAGACTTATGGAGTGCCCGCCCTTCATGTCTGCACCCCAGGGGCTGGGCCAGCCTCAAGTGGCCCAGAGATGAGGCAAAGAAGCAGGGCATCTGCAGCTAGACGTGAGGGCCAGGCTCAGGGACTCTGCGCGTCTGGACAGAAGGACAGAGCCGGGAGGGCAGAGATGTATGCAGCCAGGGAATACTTCTGGGGAGCCCCACCCTGGCCTCCTTCGCGCTGTCCTTCCCTCGGGACTGCTTCCAAGCACTGCCTCTGGCCTTGCTGGTTGGATTTGAGCGCCATCTGCTCCCACCCAGACGGAGGCAGTGGAGGGAGCCTCTCTCTTGCCATTGCTTCTGCACCTCCCCACCCAGTTCCTTCTCTGTCTCTTGCCACACACACACACACACACACACACACACACACACATGCACACACGCACACACACACGCACACACACAACCCTGAGTTTTCCGTTGTCTCCAGGAGGAGCTGGGTGTTTAGGGCTACATTCTGGGGCGTCAAGGTACCCCCAACTTCGTCTTCCTCATCTCCCGGGGGAGCTGGGGGCAGAATGTGAGAAAAAGCCACAACGGCCCAGCCAAGCACCCACGAAAGCAGGGAGGTCTCGGGAGGTCAGTGTCACTCAGTGTCCCACCCCCTCAGGCCACCCACAGCCACGTGTGTGCAGAGCCCTGCCTCCCCCAGACCTCTTCCTAAATCCTCCCCGACACCCTGGCCGGAGGCCCCTCTGAAGACACCCCCCACTGACACATACTGGTGGAGAACCGCCCGAGTGCCCATCCAGGGAGTCGGACCATCTTTTCTGCCATTTTGCACAGCCACTTGGTAGAAGCTCTGGTCATAGACTTAACACACAAGCTGTCACTTATAAACTGGCCCGCTTGGGGCCCATTACAGGCCACACATGCCTGTGTCCACTCGGCACGCATGAGCATATATATCCACACATCGCCTTGCCTGGGCCTCCCCAGCTGTGGTTTCAGTGTGCTTACAAGGAGGTGGTGTGCATGCATACACACACACACACACACACACACACACACACACACACACACACACAGAGTTCTCCCAGCCGCTACAGGGAAGGGCTCCAGGTCCTCCCAGAACTCTGCTGAGACCCAGAGCTTCAGGATGGGGGCAGAGGTGCTCCTGGCGTAAGATTCCCCCTTGGCTGGGGGGAAGTCTCGCTGGATGGCAAGTCCCAGGATGAAGGAGCTTTGCAGCCATGCAGGAAGGAAGATGGAGCCCCCTCTGTACCCTCCCTTCCCTTTCCAGAACCAGGGCAGAACTCACAGCTCTCCAACACCTGGCACGCACGTACACCAGCACACGTGTCCAAGCACGCTGGACACTCACAGGACACAGTGACGCCACACGTAAGGAGAAAACAAGCATCAAATAGGCACACTGTGTGCCAGAAACAAGCCACACCACGGCTGTTCATAGCTGTCTCCCTGCCACGGTCCCCGGAGCTGCCCGCAAAGCCTCACAGCCCGTCAGCACGTGGGACAGGGCAACACCCACACCACCTCGGACCACAGGCCGCAGCATCTCACGTCCAGCACACCCAGCCTGAGCCTGCACGTGGCAGGGCAGGCCCACCCCATGGTCCAGGAAAGCCAGTTTCCAAATAGTCTGTCTGTCCTTCAGATGGTGAACATTGAACTCATTCCCCAATCCTCAGGATTTTATTCTAAAGGAGAGAAAACCATACATTTCACGTTCTCTGATGAGCTTCTTGCTGTGGTTGACCCTTTGCTCCGTGTGTGTGTGTGTTCATTCTCTTAATACAGACGCACAGGGCCACCTCGTCTGCCAAGTCTGGGACAAGCGTGGTCCCATGGACCGACAGGAGCCCCGCAGGCTGGGAGCAGGCTTGGGTGGACATCAGAGGACTAACCGTGGGAAGACTTCCTCCCTTACTCAGAACCACAGGGCGAGGCAGCCTGAGCGCCGGCCCCCGGGACAGACTGGCTGCAAATCTTCAGCTCCACTCCAGTCCCTTCCAGTCGCTTTCCTGGGGGCACCTCTTGAACTCACAGGCCTGGCTTTGCCTACATGACTCCTGTCTGTGGCCGATGTGGGTGGCTGGTTGTGGGCGGTGGGGAGGGGGTCCTTGGAAGTCCTGCCCCAGATTTCTCCAGGACCTGCCTTGGGTCTTGGTCAGAGGAGCAGAAATTTGGCCAGGATCCTGCGGGTGGATGCAGAAGGGCCGTTGTAGAGGGAGCGTTCTCAGTTCTCAGCAAACGCCTTCTGTTGATTTGCTGATTTCTAATGAGCCTTTGGCCTTGACCTTTACTGGGCTCTGCACCACGCAGGCACCAGCCAGAGGACTTTTGGCCTCTGGCCTAGGGCTGAAAGGTGAGTTAAGGGGCCCACTGTGCCCCCTCCCCTGTTTCCGAGCTGGGCCTCTGCGTCCTTTTCTCTAAACCAGCTGCTTTTACTTCTGCTAAGGAGCGATGTGGCTAAATTGTGTCCATGCCTTGTGGTTGATTCAGCCTTGTTAAAAGGGTGGCGTGTGAGTGTGTGCTTCTGTGTGAGTGTACACAGCCTTGTCTGTGTGTCTATCTCTAGGTGTGTCTCAGTATATTCCTACACGTGTGCGTCTGTGAAATGTGTGTGTGTGTATCTGTATTTTTGGGTGTGTGTGCTTGTGTACGGGGGTGTCTGTATTTGATGTTGCTGTGTGTGTCCGTGAGTACATTTCTTTGCGTGTCTATACACGTGTGAGTATCTGTGTGCACGGGTGTCTGCCAGAGGGTGTGTTGGTGTGAGGTATCTCTGTGTGCCTGTAAAGTGTCCACGTACACTTGTGTGTACATGTTTTCAAGCCTCCGTAAAAGACCGTGTGGAATGATTTAAGAAAATGTTAGCCTTTGATGTCACAGGGCTTCAGTGTCCCCATCTGTAAAACGAAGGCGATGGAAGAGATGATCTTTTTATTTACTTCCATAAAGGGAGCTGCAGTCATGGAAATGCGGTGGGCTTGAGAATATGACAAATTTGGTTGCAAATTCTGGCTCTGCGTCTCCGTAGCGTGTAAGCTCCGTCGAGTTACTGCTCTCCGAGCTCCCGTTCCCTTGGCATTCAAAGGGGCACAGTGACATCTCTGTCGCAGTTTTGTCACGAGGACTGAGTGAGATAAAATAAGCGAGAGTCCTGTGTGTACGCCGTGTAGTAGGTGCTTTGTCAACATCCCCTCCCGTCCATCCTCGAGCCCTGATGTCATCCCGTGCATCGTATTTCTGAGCGAGCAGGATTTTCAGAACACCCTGTGGTCTGATGGGGGTGCTGGCACTTAATACATGACAATGACCCTGGAGATTTTAACTTATACACCTCGTTTCCCCTCGGCTCAGCTCATTCCATCCTCCCAGGGACCCTAAGTGGTGAGGTGAGCAGGGGTCACTGCAGTGATTGGAGAGAGGAAGGAGCTGAGACTTGGAGCCAGGCTGCAGGGCGGGGCCAGGGCCAGGCGGGCAGCTCCAGCCTTGGTGCACCAGCCGAGTCTGCAGTAGGCAGTGTCCAACGCGCCAGACACCGCCTGCTCCCGGGGCCCCTCTGAGGATCCAGGGCCCCGTCGTATGGTCAAGCCCAAAGCAGAGGATCCTTCTCATGACCCCCGACGCACACAAACCATCTGCTGGACAGAAGCGAGGAAGCAGCCTTTTGCACGAGGATCGGAGGGGAGACTTCATGAAGGGTGGCTGGTCACTCCCAGAGCTGGTTCTGATCTGCCTGCAATGAGCAGACTCCCCCTTCACTCAAACAGCCAGGGGTGTGGACGCCCAACGCCAGATTCAGTAGCCTTGTCACCCACATTATTTATAAGATCTGACTCTAGGGGATGTTTGCTGGCCTCCCCAAATCCAAACCACTGCAGAGCAGAGTGGTCTGGCCCCCAGAGAGCCGGGGAGCAGACGCCTTGTGTTACCAAAGAGATGCCTTGGAAAGGAGTGCTCTCATTTCACATTTAACTTTGAGCAGGTTAGTGAGGAGACAAACCAACCTACCAACCATTCCTTACGTCCTTGCTGCCCTTTGGCCAGGGGCTGCCCAGCGGGCCGGGCCCCAGGAATCTGCCTGCCTGCTCACCACCCAGACCTCTGCCCCCTCCACTCGCCCACGCCCCTTCCCTGGCTTGTCAGCGGCTGTTCTTAGCCCGAGCTGCTCTGCTGTATCCTGGCAGGATTTGACCAGGTTGTAATTTTCCTTCGTGATCCTTTTTCCATTTTTCTTTATAAAAAAGGTATCAACTGTACCTGGTTGCAATAGGAATGAAAGAGGTAATATACAAGAAAGCACTCTGCAGATTAAAATGCTATATAAATGGAAGGCATACTATAATATAAATGAATATAATATAATATAAATGAAATATATAATTTAACATCTATGATACAGTGTATCAGACGCATGGTCTGACTTCAAATGACCAAAACACCTCTGGCACCCAGGTTATCTCAGTACGGCATAATACGTGACTTAATTTGGTATATCCTGTGGTTTATAGTATGTCCTGCGAGCCACCTGATTATGTAATATCTTCTGACATATCATATTCCCAGCACAGAGGAAAGTAGAATCAAAATCAGTCGACATTAGGCTATTTTGGCATTCAAAACACAAGCCCCAGATTTGTGATTTTAACAGCTGAAGCTGGGAGGGAGAAAACTAAAAATACGAATGGAGAAGATATCTCCATCGACCGGCAATGTGGCCCACTGGGCGGGGGGACCCGTGGGAAGGCAGAAACCCCAAGAATAGGTCTGGGGAGGGGGAGCGGTGGGGAGAGGGCCTCTAGGGAGCGGGTGGAAGAGTCACGCTTGGCAGTGGTGGTTCTTACTATTTATGAAGCCAGTTGAGGAGCTAGAGGGCTTGCGGTGGCCCCCGAGTCGGCTGATTAGCTGGAGATTATATTGATGATGTAATAAAAATTCACTTTGTCTATTAAGTTTCACCAGGACAATCAGGAGAGATTAGATAAGAATCAGAGGAAATGAATAACCGAATGGAGGAGGAAAGCCATGGCCTCCCGCCCTGCCTTCGTCCGTCCTGTGGGTCTCCCCTCTTCCTGCTCCCAGTGGGGCCTGGACCAGGAAGCCCCCAGTCCCACACCCGGGCAACGCTGAACCGGCAGCCTCCCTGGGCTGGAGCCTGGCTGTGTTCAGGGAGGGACTCGGCGCTCCAGATACGGCACTGGTTTAAGTTTACCGACTGTGTTTAATATTTTATTAGACCTCTGGCTTGGCAGCCTCCTGGGTGCGCTGGCCCTGCTGGGAGACAGGCAGGGTCTCAGCCCCTCCACTGCCGGCTTCCTCTGGTCCTGCAGCAGTGGAGGGGGGTTCCACGACCCAGCGACACAAATGTAGGCCAGGCGGGCCCATGCCCTGTGAACAGCCAGAGGCCTCTCAGCCTCACAGTGTCTCCCTCTGGCCTGGCCCATGCCGGAAATTCCCCCATTAGAGCTGTTTCTTTGGGTTATGGCCTGGGCTCTAAAAGGTCCCTGTAGGAGGCACGTGTCACCAGAGACGGTAACACATTAATGCCCATTAGCCGCCAGGGACGCATCTGCCCAGTTTGATTTGTCAGATCAGCAAGGCGCAGGACTTTGAAGGGATAGGATAGGGAAGTCCTTTGAGTTGGGGACCGCTGTTCCCTGAGAGCCTTGGGCCTTGAGGTCTGGGGTCTGGGGGTGGGGGGAGCGCAGAGGAGGCTGGATGACAGCCAGCTGGGAAGGCCATGGAAAACCACGTCCCTGACCTCCCCATCTCTGCAGGGATGGCCTTGGGCAGTTACTCCAGCTCGGAGATGGAGCTCAGTTTTGCCCCATCTGAGAAATCCCGGGGGTCAGGAAGATGTCACGGGTCAGGTTCTGCAGAAGGCCTGAGAGAGGGCAGCTTCCCTCCCCTAATGAGCTGGCCACAAACACTCCTATATTCAGAGCCCTAAAGGTCACCTCATCTCTTACTGCTCCTCTGGGCTGGGGTTCTCTCCCAGAGATGGGAGAAGCTCCACAATGGCTCCTGTGCAGTAAACATGCCGCCCAGGGACCCTGGCACCCTGGCCTGGGTGTGTTATCCACTGGGAGTGGATCTTCCTGGGATCTGCCAAGATTACTGCAGTTCCAGACCGGCATCACTCCAGGAAACTCTGTCCCCGGCTTCATCCCTGTTGCTGGCTGCCTGCAGCCATGCCTGAACTGGGGGCTGGTGCAGAGGAAGGGCAGAGGGCCGGGGGTAGGTTCCAACCTCCAGAACCCCACAGTTCACCTCTCGGGACGGGACGTTCAGCTGAGTAAGGCTGTGGGGACAATCTGGACGCCTGCCTAAGTGACAGGGAACACAGGCACAAGTTTAAATATTCCATGAGTAATTTCTCAGCCCAAGTGGGCTGTCGTTGGGACAGCTGAAGGACACTGCAGCCCCAAAGCAGGTGGGGCCTGTCCGGGCAGGTCCTATGGGTGTCACTAGCTTCATCAGACATACCTGCAAGCCGCCCACCTACCCCTGACCCCTGCCTCTTTCTTCTTCGTCAGCCAGGCTGGTGGTGGGTCCAGATTTCTTCAAAGTGAAAAATTCCTTTATCCACCAGCCTGAGAATGAGACTTCACTGCAGTGGGACCGAAACAAAACATAATGGAACAAAACGAAACAAAACAAGCGGGCCGTCAGCAAGCCAGCCTCCCGGCTCTGCCTTGTCCCTGTGTGCCCGCCCGGCCCCTGCCACCCTCTCCCCAAGGAGCCTGCGGCCAAGCCCCCTGGGCAGGGAGCTCGATGCCCCTATCAGATTCCTCCTCCTTGGGGGAGTCTTTCGTTCCCCATCCAGGACATTCGCATTGGGTAGTTTTATATTTGTGGGTTTGCTGCTTTCTAGCACACCCGGTTATTTCGTGGTGGTGATGGTGGGGTCCCCACCTTCTGAGGAGAGAACTTGACTCTCAAGGCACCTGAGTTGCACATGAATCTGCCTCCTGGAGGGAGGCCTGTTTCTGCCCCATCCCAGGGCTTCCCGGTGAGGACTGGAATGCCCCACACGCTCTCTGCTTGGCAGAAGGCTGCCCAGCCACATGGGGGCGGGGATGGGACCCTGCTCTCCACATGGGGATGGTTGCAGGGACACCCTAGAGGCCGGCTGCAGTTGGGGTGATGATGCCTCTGCTCTTGCCCCAGTAGGACCCTTCTCCTGCCTCTGCCAGCCTGGGGGACTGTCTCCTCCCGGCTGTGTGGCCTCTGTTGTGGCTCAGTGGAGATAGATTAGAACATTCAGAGTTAATATTTTGCTGAGAAACTTGAGAAACTCGAGAGAACCAATCCAAAGCCTTAGAAAGAGTGTGAGCCACAGGCAGGGGTCTCACACAAAAGGGAGAGGGAGTCTGGCCGCCCGCAGCTCCAGCATTGTGGCCGCCATCTGGGCCCTGGTCCTGTCCCTCCCCTCCCATCCAACTGCCTGGATTGTGACCTGGTCTGCAGAGTGGCCACTCACTGCCACCTCCGGGAACGCTCTCCCCGCCGAGACACAGCCCCGTCACCTGTGCTCCCCTCCGCTCTCCAGGGACCGATCAGCTGCCCTGACCCGTCCAGCCCCAGGCCTCACCCTTCACTTCTCATTCCTGTGGCGTTTCAAACCTGCCCAACACAATGACAACAGAACTGACTCTAAAATAAATCTAATAATTTATTTACTGAAATCATCAAAAGGAGAGCAAAGAGGAGGTTTTAGTTTTCAATAAAAAGAGTTTTAAAAATTGCAAGAGAAAATGAAGGCTGTAAATAAGCCAGCTGGTGGCTCCCCTGCTCTGTGCCCGTCACTATGATGGCCCACGGGACTCGGTCGCTGCCCTGGGGTCTCAGCTGGACTTCAGACCTGGGTCACTGGGCACAGGGTTGAGGGTGCATGTGTGTCTTGCGGGGCACTTGGAGATTCCTTTGCAGAAGTGGACGGATATAACAGTTTGGGGTTGGACCCAGGTCCGGCCCCTGAGTGTGGAAGAGTCTGGTGTCTCGCCATGTGGAATGAAGAATAAAACCCGTACTCAACCGCACTCTAACTATTCATTAAAAACAGTGAAACAAAATTCACATGCGAACTGAACTGCAGTACTTTCTGGATTTTCTGGTTCTCCTCTCTTGTGTCCTGTTGGCTCTGTGTTGCTGGTGTCCCAGCTTCAGGTTTGGGGTCCCACACAGCCCACCCCTGCGGGGGCTGCCGTGCATCTGAGGAGAGGCGTGCCCCCCGCCCCTGCAGGGGTGAGGAGTGGGGTGCGGGCGGGGTTGGGACGCCAAGCTAGGACAGCGGCGGCCGGCAGGAAAGGCTCCTGGGCATCAGGGGCCTGGCTTGAGAACAGAAAGTTCTCCCTCTCACCGTCAGAGGGCAGGCGACCGCTGGAGGAGAGGGGAGCCCTCCCACACACACAGTTTGGGGGCCCCTCCCCAAGGTAGGGAACGGGGCTACTGGAAGGGCCTGGCTCTGGGCTGTGAACCCAGGTCTTGAGGCCGAGGAGGGGATGAGGCACTTCGGGGCAAAGAGGATGCCCTCAGGTGCCAAATCGGCCCACCCCCAAACAACTCTGCGGCCTTGCCTAGTCTGGGTAGGGCTGGGAGCAAATTCAGAGATCTGTGAATTGTCCTGCGTAGTCCGGGGGCTGGGGCTCAGCTAACAAAGCTGGGCTCTTAGCAGGAGGGAGGGAACAGAGACTGGCCCCAAGGGCTGGGCGTAAGCACCTGGTGGGACCCTGAGTGTGCACGTCAGGAGGGGGAGGTGGGTCAAGAGAGGATGGGATGTTGTTGGTCTGCTGAGGCCCCAGTGCTCCCAGCCCTGCCACAGGCTCCATCTCCTCTCCCTCCTTTACAATTGGAGGCATCTCCCCTGCACTTACACTCCATCTCATCCACCACTGCCCCACGAGGGACCTGGCCTCTAAGGCAGCCTCCCTTCCAGCTGCCTCCAAAAGCTCTGGGAACAGAGAAAAGAGATGATCTGAAAGCTTAATGAGCTTGCCTGGCCAGCCCTGTTCCCTCTCTCCCTGTCCACTGAGCCCTCGGTTCCTGGGTTCTTTGCTCTCCACTCCTCCTTCAGAACACTCTTCCAGGCACTGCCCAGGGCAGCCAGGGAGGGCCAGGAACAGCCTGAGCTGGGGCTCTGGCGGGCATGGCTGTGGGGAGCCAGGGGCAGGCCAGATAGCAATTCCAAGGCCAAGGGCGTATAGCCTTCCCTTTCCTTCCCACTCACTGTGCCTGTTCGTGAGCCTCAGCGAACAACGGCTTCCTACAGTCCAGACCGTTCCAACCCCACCAGCAATGCTGATGGGGCAGGACCCTGCACCTCTGGCTCTGCTGGTCTCAAGAACCCAATCATGTGATAGATTGGATTGGGTGCCTTTCTTCCTGAGACCCCTAAGCTGCAAAGCACACACTGACATCTCCGGGGGCCAGGATCCCACCATGTAACTGCGGACGTTGCTTCAGGCTCACACCACCCCTCCGAGATAGACTTCTTCACGCGGCGGGCACAAGGATGCGCTCTGTGTCCCATCCGATGAGACCAAGCCAAGCCAAGTATTGATTTGATGGGAAGATATGGATATGTTGGGTGGATAATGGGTGAGGGATCCTGTTTCTTTCTTTTCCTGTTCAGAGGACACCTCTCCTCCACTCACCCCGCTGGAAAGCAGAGGCCGGATGAGGGACGGTGTTCTCGTCGGTCACCCAGGGACGCCTCCTTCCCCTCGGGCTCCTTCCAGGCACTCAGGACCACGGAGCCTCTGGGAACAAGGTCCCCCTCTCCCACCGCGGCAAGCACTCCCAACATCTTCGCCTCTCCGTATATTCTTAGAACCAGTCAATATGATTAATTTTACATGGGCATAATTTCCTGCTGCTGCCGTGGAGCTCTCCAAGCCCTGCCCATCAGCAGTGACATGATACAGTTTCTGGTTATATTGGTCAACCAAGATATTGATATTATTAATAATGGATATCTATATGCCGACCTTTGTCCACACAACTGAATCACTCTGGGCTGGCTGTCACATTTCTTTAAGAGGTATTGATAAGCCCATTACTGGAAGGGCATGTACAGTCTTAGGTGTGTGATTTCACTCACCTTCAAGCATCGCCTGTGAAAATCTACCCTTGTTGGCGGAGCTGGTGTGGGGGCGGTGGCGCGTGCAAGAGAAAGTCTGCGTGCACATACTTGGGTGGTGAGTGTGTGTGGGTGGGTGTGTGTGAGTGTGCATGTGAGTGTGTGTGCGAGTCTGTCTTGAACACCGGCCCTTTTAGAGCTGATCAAATAGTCAATTAGAGCATTATAAGGAGGTAGCAGAATCAGAGAGTGCCTACAAATACACTGTGATGTAGTGTTTGATCTTTGGATGCCTCTTGTCTCCTAGGACTAGTGCAGGAGGCTTGGCTTTATAAGGATATTATTAGGTTGATGCCTCGTTCTCTCAATGTACCTGTCAGGCAAGAGGCAGCACTCACTGGAAGCAGTCTGGCCAGAAGCAGCCACAGGGAGGTGCGCTGAGACTGGACTTTGGGGGCTTGCTGTTCCCAGCCTCGGTCTCTTCACCTGTGCGGTGGCCTCCATGTATCTGACTCCGCTGTCTTCAGGCCAGAGAGGGGAGGTCGCCTCAGCTCTGCCTCTTAACCTTCTGCACCGAAACTCCCCGTCACAGGGATGCTTGACACTCCACCAGACCCTGTTGTTTCATACACACGGGGCTGCCGATTAGAAGGGCTCCCTGGTAGAACGCACGCTTCGTGTGCTCACGTGTGTCTGCACACAAGCACATGATCTCATCACTACGCCTCTCTGTGATGGCTGTCATTCCGACGTGGGTGGACAGTGGTGTCAGGGACAGTGCCTCCCTCAAGTCTGTCTACAGTGATCCGTTCCTGTTTGGACCCAGACATGTTCACTTGTTGGGAGAGCCCCCTCACGTGCCCCTGGAAAGGGAAGCCAGCTAGCTAGTGAGATCTTTTGGATCCTCAAACATAGTGTGTGAATAAACCAGACATGGATTAATTAGGTGTGACGGCATCATTAAATTAGAATAATGAACAAACAGCCACGTATGGCATTCAGATCTGCCTCGCACGGCTCCAAGGGTGGCTTTCAAGTGAGTCACCTGTCAGTCTGTGGATTCTGGGGACTCTAGAGACCGAGGTTCCAGTCACATCTTGAGAATTGGATTCCTCAGGCACCACCCACTCAAGGCAAGGTCCATCCTTCAATGGGCACCCAGACTCCACAACCGAATCCAAACAATGGCTTGGTTCGATACAGCATCATCTATGCACGCTTCAGCAGCAAGCATTTCTCAGAGTGAAATACGACAGTGGCACAGGTGCTCAAGAGACAGGAGGGAGAAGTTAAGAGGTGTGGGCAGCGGACGTGAAATGTATCGATCCCGTAATATTTATGTGGACGTGCACAGAGTCGCTTGTGCACGTGTCCCCACACACAAACACTTCCATACACTCACATCTTTTGCATTTCCACGAACTCCTTTTTTATTCTATCGACACTCCCCATTTCGGCCTGATAGATTTGAAGGTGAACCAAGTCTCCGTCATGTAATTTTAGAAACAGCTGCGCAACGGCAGCCCCATGCCCTCGCCGGGCAGCACCCCTTACCGGGCAGCACCCCACACCATCCCCATCCTAGGACAGAGCGGCTGTGCAGTAAGAGCTGTTCATCTTTAACAAAGAGGAAGAAGCCACCAGCTAAGAGGAAAGAAAATGGGAAGGAATGTTGCTTGCCTCCCTGCCAGCAGTGGGATAGCCTAATGCATGGGGGGTTTTGTCAGTAAGATCTGTTAAGTATCCAGAAACCTTTGATCTGGAGCCGCTCTTAACAAAGGTGATAATTAATTAAAGCGGAGTGTATTGCAATAAAGTAACATCGCGGTCAGTTTATGTGCGGTCCAGAGCCGGCCTTCGGAAGTCCCTGTCAATTAAACTCTTGTTGGAGGCCAGCTCATTATCAATTTTTTTCCCCCGAGCTTTGATCAATATTTTTGGCTGTGCTGTCCTCATGGAACCAGAACTACGCCTGTCGCCATGAGGGCACCCATTTATTTACATCTTGCAGATGGCCACGCAGGGTTTGCTCCTGAGCGGAGCTGCTGGGAATCGCTTCCTTTGAGTGTCAGTCATCTCACGCTGGAGGGGAGATACAAGGGAGGATAAGGGAAGCCAAATGCGGAGCAAGTCGAAGGGGAGCAGCCTTGGGAATGCACAGGATGAAAACATCCCCTCGTGCTCCCGGAGGGACCCAGAAAGGAGGCCGATTACCCTGGGGCTGCCCACCTGGCTGCTTGGTTGGTTTCTGTGGGCAGGGTTGTGGCTTGGGCTCTATACCCATCCAGGGGCCACTGGAAATGGGCTGAGTGGAGATGAGGAAGCCCTTAGGGTAAACACATAGACTCTGGGAATTCCTTTGCCACCGTTTCTTACCCCATCATAGTCTGCATCTTTTTGCCCTGGCATCTTTAACTGCATCCCTATGTTGCCAAATGGAACGTGGATCTATCTCTTCAGACCCACTGGGTTGTTTTTTTTTTGTTTGTTTGTTTGTTTTGTTTTTTTTTTTTTTTGAGGGCATCTTAAATGGCAAGGGGAAGAAGGAAAAGAAGATAGAAGAGGATGATTAAAGGGCTCCAACTAAGTTGGGGGGCTCTGTTCCCCTCCCCTAAGCTATTTGTGTAGGGTTACATGCTTTCTGTGATTCCTGGAGAGCCTGTGTATTTGAAGGGCTGCAGAACAGGCGAAAGTAAAGGAGGTGGGATGTGTTTCCCCTGTATCAAGCCCAAAAGGAGGGCTGCGGCTCCCTGCCACCCCTGTGTGCATTCAGGCCAAATGCAGCCCTCTGCTTGCAGCGCCTAGCTTGACTGACTTGCTCAAGTCCTCTGTGTGTGTGTGTGTGTGTGTGTGTGTGTCTGTGTGTGTGTCTCTGTGTGTGTGTATGAACACAATACAAGAAAAAATTAGGACTGGAATGCCGAGGGGCAGCAAGTGAGGTAGGGCTTGCAGTGGGCGGATGGAATGATCTCTGCAGAGGGCTGGGCTCTGTGGCTGGCCACTCAGATCTCGGATGGAAGGTCATTTCTAAAATGAGTCAATAGGTGAGCAGAATAGACTCTGGGAATTCCTTTGCCACCGTTTCTGATGGGTGTTGAGTGGGGGGAAGTGAACCCTCACCCTAATCTGGACTTTTGGGTGGGGATAACAGGCAGATGGACAAGAGCATACCTCCACACTGGAACTTAGATCACTGACAAATTCAAGCCACAAGTTCCGAGGTGGAGCATGTACATGATCACGAGGACAGCGTCATTCTCTTCTTTTCTCCATCAACCATCTCCATGATCATGCATTCAGTCTTGCAAGATGAAACGACCCCTAACATCATCTCCATTGCACTTGAATTTGTCATGTTGTCCCTGCACACATGCGCGCGCGCGCACACACACACACACACACTCACACCAACACCCACACAGGCTGCAGCATCTTCCCTCCCCTGACCTTCCAGTACCCACAGACATGCACAGATTTTCGCACCCTCGAGCTCCTCTCTCAGCATGTCACATGGGATTTCCCTTCCAAGTTCAGAAGCTGCTGCAGTTTCAGACACTGTCAACCAGTGTTCCCAGCTTCCGGCTGGCATTCTGGCCCTCCAACTTTCAGTTTTCCTTTTCTTCTGCCTACGATGTTGGGCCTCATTCTCTGTTGCATCTTTCTCTCCTCTATAGATTATTCATTCCAAATCCTCTTCAGCGAGATCCCTCCTGGGTCACTCTGGCAACTGACCACCTTTTGGTGACGGGGAAGGTGTGAGTCCTGCAGTGCTTTCCCCAAATCCACCTGAGGCAAGTGAGACCAGCTCTTATCTCAACCCAATAGGTGGTGTCTTGGGTATCTCCCCAGGCCTCTTTCAGAAGCCCCTCTCCCATCCTGGTCTACACATTATAATGATGATGGTGATGATAATAATGCCTGCAATGGCCTTGCTCAAGTGAGTGAGTCTCGGGAGCATGGTGAGCTCACTGGGTATCAGGAATGCCTCCTGGAAATCAGCTCTTTGAACGCACTCGGAAAACTTCACAACACGCATGAATGGAGGGCAGGTTTGCGTAGCTATGGCACACATTTTTGTAATTGTTTTCCTTTGGGTTGTTTTTAAGCTATGACTTCATTCAAGAAAAGCTTTTCTTTTTGTTTTATTTTGTTTTGTGTTTGAGAAGCCACAAACATCAGCCAACTGGAGCAGGTGGAGAGAGTGAAAGTATGCCAAGGGGGTTCTTTCAGACCGATCTAGAATTCCCATTAAAGCTGGGGGGGGGGGGGAAGAGTGTTAACGTCTCCCTGTTGAATTGCAGTAAAATCTAGGCCAGCCCTGGTTCCCATATGTGTGGGATGAGCTTAGTCATGCTTACACATGGGTGCATATACGTGCACGTGCGCATATTAATTTATCTCTGTGTGTGTATGTGGGTTGATTCTGAGGAAGACTGCTTAAAAGATAAATGAAATCATGTACAACTAGCAAATAGCCATCTTAAATAAACTAATAAATAAACTAATCATTCCTCAATAGTTTTTTCTTTGCTCCTATATAGAATACTTATCAACATCTGGAATTTGGAGGTTTTTAAAATGGGGGCTGTTGCTCAGGATCATTTTAACTTTGCAATGATTGCTATCGCTAATTTTCTCTAGGGAAACTTACATTTTAAATGTTTTTCTTCCTTCCTTATTAGAGCTATCTCATTTTCCATATCTCTTTCTCACAAAGCAAATCTCTCTTTTAAAAGCTGTAGGTGTGTGTCCAGCCATTCTGCCAGTGTCTTTCCCTGGACAGAGCTGAATTTTTATTTTTCCAAGTAATTTTTTTTTTAAGTTCATCTTAATTGAGTGAATGCCCACTCTGGTACTTCAGTCTCACTGTCTCTTAGACTCATTTGAAAACAGAAATCAGATAGAACCTCACTAGCTTTAATTCACCTATCTGAGGGGGAAAACAAAACAAAACAAAACACAAAAAGCCCTCTCAGCTAAAGTCAAGCGGCAAAAACTCGATGTTCTGAGAATTGTTATGTTTTACACAAAAATACGAGACATTATTTTATGAAGATGATTCCACATCACCAAAACATAATCATAACCCTTGCCCTTTCCCTTTCTCCCAGCTGCACCTCAAATCAAGGGGGCTTGAGGAATTTCCTACTTAGATGCCATTGAAATGAGAGGTTGTGCATCAGGGGATGAGTATGTTTTAAATTGATGCACTCGCCGGAGCTCAGTGCACAGAAGGTTCCATTACTCTGTCCCACCCTCCCTCTGGGTGTAGTATGAAAGTATGAGGGGCTGAAGTCCCTGCAGCTGTGGCTCCTGGGTTGGGAGCACCTCAGGACTGCCAGTAGAGATTTTCCTCCACGCAGCAGAGGAAAATCTCAATGCACAGAGGTTACTCAGGCCACAGGTCTGTTCTGACTGGTTAACAAGAGGGACTGTGATGTGGACTTGGCTGTTTAGATTAAAATGCATCGCAGGCTCTGGGAACAAGCACACATCAGTAGTAAAGGCTGTTTAAACCTTTGGGGACAGCCTTATGTTTAGATTACATTAATTCATAAATATTACACTAAATACCACTTAAATTGGACTTAAATGACTTCAAAGATAATGCATTATAATATGGCTATCCAGAGAGCCCTAGTCTTTATGTCTCCCAGTAACTCAGTCTTTGCTGCATCCTACCCTGCTAGACAAGACTAAAGTTATGAATGGATTGTGGCTTGTTCATGTGTGAGCCACCAACTGTGTATGTGTGTGTGTGTTAGCAGGCATGACTCTGTGCGTGTGTGTATGCATTTTCAGTCACTGCCTCTGTTCTCTAGAAAATTTGAAGAATAAAAGAGAAATAAATAAAAAGTGAGATGGAAGAAGAATTAGACTAGTAGGTGACCTGTTTCCTTCTCCAGGGGAGAAAAATTCTATAGAAAGGGGCAAAATTACTCCTCACCTCACTTCTATTGCTACCCGGGGAGTTTGCCTCTCTCTTCTTTAATCAATAGCACAGTGTTTTTCTCTTTGGAGCTTGAAAAAACAATCTTTCTCCAAGTGCTTGTAACGGGGGAGAAAAGGAGACTGAGTTAGCCAGGAGAGTTTGCATTAAACTGGGTTTTCTTCCTAAGGTATTGTTTCTTAAAATTGTTCTGGTTTTTTTTTTTTTTTTTTTCCTTTTTTCACTGCTTTCTCTGCCTGGCACCCAGTTCTCCCCCTGCCCATTTGCTTTCTGGTCTCCAGGGTGTGAATTTACCTTTAACTGGGGTAATTACCCCAGTTTACAACTGCTATTTGCTGCCTCCCCAACCCAGGTCTTTCTCTGATACGGCTGGGTTTGCTCCACAACACCCACCCACTCCCTCCTCCACAGAATCCCAATTTGACTGGAGTAATTGCCTTTTAAGGTTCACTCTACGCATGACAGGTATTCCATTAACCCTTAGAACTCTTTCCTTCTTCAGTTACCTGAAATGGAAGGTGGCCAACAAATATATACCCACCTGAATTCTTATGCACTTAATTTAATTTTTACCTTATTTTTCTTCTTCTTCTTCTTTTAACCAATAACATACATATTCCATCCACACTGGAAGCCAGTATCTTGTCATATCTCTCAATTGTGTCCAGTATAATTCATTAGAAGTTAGAAATTCAAGAAGGGGAAAGAAAAAGCCACAAATATACCCTGAAACCAGGCTTAACAAAGGCATGTTTCCATCCCTAGAATCATGTTGTAATTTAGAGTTGGGGGAAATCAAGAAGCCAAACGCAACCCTCATTCTTCAAGCCTCATCATGCTTTTGGACTTAACAGTAATTAATCACCAATGGCAAGCGAGTAATTTTTTAAGGTGGCTGGAGGCTTATTTTATCAGGATTAGCTAATAAATCAGGCTGTATCACTGAAGGAGGAGTTCAAACTCTTCTAGGACTGAATAAACCAAACCTCGGAAACTGTCTCATTTATTCAGCTCTCTTGGAGCTTCCAGGCACTGTTAGGGACATTGTGGCCCAACCTCACCTATAAAAATCTGAGGGATAGAGAGGAAGGAAGTTTCACAGAGAAAAAATATATGCTCAGGCTCTGAACGGTGAGTTTCGACAACGAGGCACCCAGCATTCCAAAGCCAATGGGCCTGCCTGCCCCTGACTGAGCCAGTTTAGGGAATGAATTCCTCAGAAAATGAAGTTTTGCTTGTCCTAGGAATCCTGACCAGATATGCGTGTGTATATATATGATATGATACATAGGATATGATACATAAGATACAACTATATCATCACCTTCTCCACCTTCCTGATGCAAATGGTGATAATGCTACTTCTTTGCTATAACACAAAAAACATCAGAAACAGAGTGATGATACCAGCAAGGGTCATGAGAAGAAACCAATGAATATTGTTTAAGATTATCTTCATTTGAAATAAGAAAAGCAAATAAAGTACTCCAACCCAGATCTCATAGAAAGCTCAGCTCTTCACAACTGTCTTTTTGCCTCTAGTGGGTTCTGATTTTTTTAAACTTTAAAATCTCAAATCCCCACAAGAACTGATCATTAAGGTGGGCAAAGGATTCCCCTACCTATGCTTTTTTATTTTCATTGTTGCTATTTTAAAACCTAGGGACATATTAGAATGACAAAGGTCTGATAAAAACCTTGATTAGCTCCTAGGGAGCTTGATTGGAAAGGGAAAAACTACAGAGATATGGTTGACTTGAGAGGGAGGGTGAAAAAAAGGAAAACAAACATTATTTCGGAGACTGCCTCCCCATTCCACCTTTCCAGTTTCTCTTCTGAAAAGACAGACATTTTCTCCATATTGAATAAAGGTTGGTTTCTCTCTCCATTACAGCCCCCACCCTCACCCCACCCTGACAAACCCAGTATATTTCCATTCTGCTGTGTTTTTGTGCTACTCAACATGCCATTAACTTTAAGATTTACTCCTCAGCAGGCAAGCTGGAAGATGCTAAAGCCAATAAAAACTGCTCTCTGGGACTCCAACTATGAAGAGTTTGGAGCTCTGCTTAGTATTCGGATGAAGGGAGGGCTGGAGACGGAGGGAGGCTGTGATAGTGAAAACACTGCTGCTTAGAGAACCAGACAGCTCTGCGCTCTGCACCTAATGTGCCGGAGGATCAGCTCTGTTCATAGCCCATTTGTGGCCAAGGATGAGGCTGCTCTCTGTGTGTGGGTGGGTGTGCGTGTGCGTGTGCGTGTGCGTGTATGTGTTTTCATCTTTAAAACCACCAGCTCTAACACAAGCATCTTCAGCGGCTCTCCACACCACTGTTTATTAAAAACAGAACGGTCCATACACATCCCTTACAACTTCCTTAGCCCGGTGTTCCTTCTCTGCCTGATAATCAATCTCTCTCAGAAAGCATTTAACTTGCCTACACAGCTCCAGCCCCGATTAATCCCCGCTGCACATCCTATACATTACTGTTAGGGAGCAAGTACTGGGCTAATTTCGTCACCCACCAGCCACCCACACACGTTCTACAACTGAACACGTTTGGGGCTCTGCCTTAAAGATAATAAAACAAGGAGAAAACAGGCAGGCTGCAGACAATTCCCATGACCACTTTCCTAAAAAAGTTGCTGGGTTTTAATTCTTTGATCATTCTGTTATCCCCTCCTCCAAGCGCTCACTAGCAATGATTGCTTCAAGGAAAAGAAATAATGTACTATAAACCTCTCTGCATGGTGAGTTTGGGATGATTTAGGATACACCCTTCAAAATGCATACCTTTCATACACAGATTTTCCCCAAAGCCCTGCTTTTCCTGAGAGGGGAGTCATTGAAGCTTCCCTGACCCCCCCACTCCACCCAGGGGATGGCTGATTCCTTGTTAATTCTTGCCTTAGGTTTTGTCCCTCCTTCCTTCAAACATCCGACACCCCCCGCACACACACCACAACCGGATTACTGAGGCACACAGCTCGGCAGGGAGAGTTTACTGCTAAATTAATAGCGAAATAAAAATATCTCTTTGAATTTGTCACCTCTCTTCTTTTTAGACGGTTGCGCTCCTGCTACTCTGGCCCGGAGCGGAGGAGGAGAAGACCGTCTCCTCTTAGTATTTTCAGCACCACGGCGATGGACAGCACCCTAGGTCCCGGCCGGCGGAGAGCCCGCCAGTCTGCTCTGCGTCCCGGGCTCGGCCGGTGCAGCCGTCCCTATCCCAATCTCTCAAGTCGCTGTACCAAAAAATCCAAGCCCCATTCTCCCTCGATCCTCTCTCTCTTTCTCTTCTTCTGCTCCCCCTGCTCTCGCCACGGCACCGTGTCTATTAGCTCCTTGACCAAAACCCAGCCTTGCCCCAGCGAGCAGCTCCCCACGCACCCCAGTCCTGGTCTCCGCTGCCCGAGCGCCTCCCTCCTCGGCGTCCGCCTGAGGCTCCCTCTCGCGCCGTCTCCCGCTCGTTCTCTCGTCGCCGGCCGGCCGGCCGGCCCGCCCGCCCGCTCCTTCTCCCCGGCAAAGTTGGGAGGGAAAGGTGCACTCACCTTTGTGCATGCCTGTGAACCTGTCCTTCAGAACCGTAAGCTCGTAGATCTTGCCGAACTCCTCGAAGAGGGGTTTGAGGTCCTTCTCATCCAGGTTGCGGGGGATCTGCCCAATGAACAGCTTGATGGCATCGTGGTCCTTCATGGGAATGGTCGACGGGTTCCCCGGGCTGTGGCTTAATCCGTTCATGTGCCCGGCGCTGCCAGGGCTGCTGCCGAGCCCGTTGGTACTGAGGCTCGCGTTGTCAGCCTGTCCGTTTGCTAACGTGGCCATCTTTATATACATAGAGAAAATCTTCTTTCCTTTTATTCTTCCTCGCTCGCACTCTCGCTCCTCTCCCTCGCAAGCTCGCTCGCGCTCACACACGCACACGCATACACACACTCGGGTTCTCTCCCCCTCGGTTTCTCTACACGTCGCTCTCCTCTCGCTCTCTGCTCTCTCTCTTTCTCCTCTCTTCCCTCGCTCGCTCGCGCTCGCGCTCTCTCTCCTGTCCCCCCCTCTCTCCCTCCCTCTCTTCTCTCTCTCTTTCGATCTGATCTGATTTTTTTTCTTTTTTTCTTCCTTTCCTCTTCTTCTTCTTCTTTTTTTTTTTTTTTTTTTTTTTTTTACATTGAACAGGCAGGATCCCTGTCCTTTCCGTTTAAACAGGCTGGACCGGCTCAAGTTCCCAGTCAGACCAGGGGTGGGGGCGGCGAGTGTGCGCGCGCGGAGGAGTGGGGCGCGGGGCTGGGAGAGGGTGAGATTCGGAAGGGGGGGCTCCGCGCGGCGGCGGGCGGCTGCCGGGAGCAGGGCGTCGTGGGGCGGCGCCGGCCCCGCCGCGCCTCCCCCGTCGGCGGCCCCGGCGAGTGGCGGTGGTACAGTCCGAGACGGCCCCCGGCTATAAATAGCGCCAGGCGCATGGCTCTTCGGGAGGCGCTGAGATTCCGGGCCCGGAGGCCGCGGGGAGCGGGTTCCTGTTAGGAACCGGGCTGCTGGGCTCCTCTTTGCCTTTTGGGGGTTCTTTTTGTATCAGCAGCAGGTTCAACTTTTTGTATTTTAAAAACATTGATTTTCATTTTCGTGTGGGTATGTAGGGGGACGTTATCCACCGATACGCGCTCTATTAGGGCGCCAGGCGGGCGAAGCAAAGGCAGGGATGGCGGGCGGGGCGGCGGCGAAGGTGGAATGGGCGCTTTTTTCTCCCATCTGGTTCCCTTTATTTATTTATTTAGACTAGAAAAAGCGAGCCGGTTTGGAGGAAGTCCGCCCAGCGATCCGAGTGCGCATTGATCAGTGTCGAGAGAAAAAAAGCTACATAAATATATATTATGTGGATAAATCTATAGACAAGAGCTCTCTCTCTCGCGCGCGCTCTCTCTCCGTCTCTCTCTGCTTTTTCCCTCCTCGCGTCCCCAACCTGCCAGAGCAGTCCCAAATCTTCGCCTCCCTCACGGCGTCTACCACCACCCGAGCCACCTGGGAGGACGGGTCTGCGGAGCAGATGGGCAGCTCTGAGGGGACGGGGCATAGAGATTCGAGGCCTGACCCTCGTCCCAGCCCGCCTGCGAAGGCTGGAGGTGGGTGTTTCCGTCCCGGACGGCCTCCCGGCCCCGAAGCGCGGCGGCTGGACCCGCAGGCGGCTGGCGGGAGGAAGGTAGGAGCCGGGCTCCTCGGCCCGCTCGCCCTGCAGCGACGGAGGCAGGTTCTGGGCGCGGTGGCCGGTGAGCTAGTGCAAAGGACTGTCTTGATTTTGCCCTTGTCTGCTTTACTGGTTCAAATTGGAAAAAAAAAATTTTTTTTTCTAAATCCACCATCAAAGAAATAAAGCCTCCGAATCGCTCTCCGGGCTCTGGCCGGACCCAGACTCCAGACTCCAGCTGTGTGCGCTGTCCCCTCGGGCTTCGTTTGCAGCACCTCCTGCTCCAGAAGTGCGAGGCTACGAGTCGCGCCTGCAGGCGAGAGCCAAGGGTCCCGCCGCCCGGTCCCGCACTCCGCCAGATTCCCCGGCAGGCCCGCGGGGGCCAGAACGTCGGCTGCGCGGGAGAGGGAGTGGCTGGCGCGGGAGCCGGGTACAAGCAGCCCCGCCCCTGGGGGCGAATGCTGTAGTGAACTTGGCTTGGGAGAGCTAATTTTCCTTTTAGTGATATTTACCTGCACCCCATCCTTTCCCACATTTGCTTTTCCAGGGCAGCCTCTGCTCGGCTTCAGAAGCCAGGCAAATTAAAATAAGGCTCTAGCTCCCTGGCATGTTGCGGGGCAAAGCTGCTGGCCTGACCCTGGCCGGGTGACCACCGGCCCCTGTTGGGTGTTCTGGGTTTCTCTCTTCCTGCCCTGGGATTGCGTGAGGTTACTAGACGATATGTTTAAAATTTTATTTAAAGAAATGAGACCCCAGCTGCCTGAAAACCGGGACCAAGCCCGTTTGGTACAACCACAACGCCGAGCTCTCCAGCGCCAGGAGGAAGCCAGAGGAGGCCCTGAGTTTCAGCCCTGAGCCCACCCGGGACACCTCTTCCTGAGGATCCAGGGCCCAAACCAACCAGCAAGTACAATTCTGAGAACCATGGAACTTCGTCCTTTCATTTTAAGATACTCGTGCCTTTGACGGAATCGTGTGTAAGTATAGTTGATTCATAACTCGGTCCAGGGCTTACATTATCCAGTGTTATATGATGGTCAAAGAAACACCCAAGTTTAGGGAATCGAACAGAAACTCACACATAGAGAGAGCCTCTCTGCCACGTGGCTGTGGTCTTGGTGTGCCTGGGAAGAGCTGTGATCAGGTGGAAGGCAGGCACATGGATTGTTTGAGCTGGTGGCTTGGAGGTGTGTGCAAATGTCTTGTCAGGATGCTGGGGGCTTATGTGGATGCAGCGTGGATGTGTACATAGACCCCGTTTGTATCTACACTCTGCCAATGTGGTGTGTGTGTATGTGTGTGTGTGAGTACACCCACCATGCTGAACCCTCCCCCTCCTGTTTCCCTCAGGACACATCAGCAGAGGCCAATAACTTTGTTCAAAACATCTCAAACATCATCTTGGGGCACTGATACTTACCTCCCAGGATCTCACAGTGGAGAGGAATATAGTTTCTGCCATAACAGGGGAGTTTAGGAGAGTAATTCCTCCTTCAGGTCTCTTTTTCTCCCTGCCCCCTACCCCCCAAAGCCATGTGAGAACAAGAGGAATTGAAGAAAGAGAGCTGAGGGGTGGTGCTGACGAAGAAGGGACCTGCACAGGGGAGGGAGGCTGAGGTTCCCCAGCCACTGCTTTCAGACACCACCCCAGCCCCTCCCCACAAGGTCCAAGTAAATTATTCACAGGTGTTTCCTTATTCATATTATTATTAATAATAGTAGCCAGTACATACAAAAAAGGCAGTCCTGGGCAGGAGTGAGTGGGAGAGTGGAGTTGTTAGTGAAAGGGGGCATCTGGTTAATTCAGATGCCTGCAAAACCTCCTTCATAGGGTATGGGTCTAACTCTCTCCAGGGCAGTGCCTTGGGCCCCTGCACCAGGGTCCCCTCCCTGTGTCTCTCCACATATAGACCCAAAGCTATGACAAGGTTCTACTTCCTTTGGGGGAGATTCCTCACTCTCCCCTCTCTCCGACGTGAGGATGACTTGTTTTGGATCTGGGCTGTCTCTCCTTCCGAGTAATGCTTTTCTTACCTCGGTAGGTGTGTGGTCAAATACCCCGCCTCCCCCCAGCTTGCTGGGCAGAAACAGCTTCTGCCCAGGCTTACGCTCTTAAAGGCGCAGTGCGGGCTAGCTGAGGCTCCCGTCGCTGCCACAGCTGAGTGTTAGGAATAGAATAACATGGACAGGCGTCTCAACATAATGCCAAAGAGGCGCTGGACCCCTGAGAAGATAGTGAGGAGCATGGTTAGGCTGGCACTTCGGTCTCTTTGCCCTTGATAGTCCAGAAAGACACGAGTTAAATATTTTTTAACCTTAGATCATCAAAGAGAAATGCAATTAGGGGAAGATGGGAGCAAAGTATTACTCACTGTGACATTTAAACAGATTTAAAACTTTTCCCAAAGTGCCACTTCATGGCCACAATGGTTCCATCCACCGGGAGGGAGAAGGCTGGCCAGTGGCCGTCGGGGCTGGGAACAATGGCTTCTCATTTGCTCTCTGCATCTGGGGTTTACAGTTTGTTGCTGATTCACCTTTAAGGGTGTAAGGAGCCCCACGCGGTGGGATCTCGGCTCAGGTGGTGTAGTTGTGCCTCTCCGTTGCTACCTGCCCTGCCCTTCCCTTTTCCTCTCTTCCTCAAGGAGGGAGGAGGCCCTCTTTGTGCTCCGCTTCCCTCCAGCTGAGCCACCATCACTCCCTTCCCTCTGGTACCCAGTGAACCACATCCCGCAGCCTTGGCCATGGCCCCATCCCCTCAGACCTGTTCTGGCTCTCCTGCCTGTGAATCTCTCTGTGTCTAGACTGTGAACTGGTGGAGGGCAGGGGCTAAGTAACCCGGCCCTCTTCTCCTCTGCAGCCACCCTTGACAGGCGTGGGCCTACAGCAGATGCTCAGGATGGAGTTTCTAGACACCAATTTCTAATCTGACTTTGAGGGTCCGTGCTGTGTTCACTCAGATGGACTCTAAGGATGGGGAGCTGCAGGGTCCCAGGCAGACTCTCCCAGAAGGAGTTCAGCGTCCAGGATGAGAACAAGCAGTTTAGAACCCACACAGCAGCTTGGCTTAGAGGTACCGCCGCTCACTCATTCTTGCATTGATCCAGCCCTTCCAGTCTCCCACTGGAAGCGGCAGAGAAAGGACAGGCCTGGGAACAACCCGGCTGTCTCATTGGAGAGACCAAGGTCACACAAGTGAAAAGGGAGCAGCAAACAGCAGCAGACGGTTAAATGTCCTCCAGGGCTGAGGGGTTCCACATCCGCCTGCGAGAAAGCAGACAACGTGTGATGATCTGTGATGGGGGTAGCAGCTCTGAGGAGACAGGAGCCCTGCTGAAGGCAGGGTGCAGAAGTGGGTAGGTGGCCAGAGACCTGGGTGATGGCTGGGCCTCAGGGCCAGGAAGGCAAGAAGCATCTGGTTCTCTAAGGTTTTGTTGAGAACAAGCTGGAAAACATAGCTGTGATCTGCGCGGGGCTCCCCTAAAAGAGACCAGACTTCCAATTAAAGTCTTTCTGGAGTGACTGCTCTGCCCAGCCCTGCAGAGGGCAGTGAGGGGAGGCTGGAGGCGGGTGGGGAGAGACTCTACTTGCTGTAGAGAGCTCATGTGTTGTCTGGGCAGAGAGCGACTCAGAGATCTGAGTGACCACACAAGGGCACGGACCAACCAGGGGGCAGAGTGAAAGCTGCTGGAGATTTGTGCCATGGGACCCCAGAGAAGTGGCTCGTGTGGGCAGCGGCACCCAGGGGAGGCTATCTGGTGGAGAGAGCTCCGCTCTGACCCTGCAGGAAGGGGTGGGGCGGCGTGGGAAGAGAGGAGAGAGGTGGAGGCAGTGGGCTCTCCAGTGATGGTGAGGAGGAGGAGGCTCCTGCGTGGAGGTGGGTAGGGTGGGCAAGAGGGGGCTTTGAAGGCAGCCTCGGAAGTCTGTTTCTCCTCTTCACAATCCCAGGACTTCTCTGTCCTTGAATAGTTTGGGAAGGTTTAGTGATATAAGGAAAAATAATTGAGGTGGGAAAGAAGAGAAGAACAGTGCTTGCCTTCTTACAGTTAATTAGCAGCCTCCTGCCACCCAGAGCACATGGTGCAAGGGCTCCCCTGTGCTGTCCAGAGCCCACAGCAGGCCTGGCTCAGGGAGCAGGCCCTTAGAGGGAGGATGCTGTGTGTTTTGATCAACCCAGGGGCTCCCCAGAAGGGACTGGGCTGCCTGCTGGGGCTCAGACAAGTGCCAGGGCTGGTGAGGGAGGGGCCCCTAGGCCTGTTTCTTGGCTGGCTGGGCCTGAGAGACACATGGTCTTGGTCTTGTGGAGGGAGCTCCTTGGCCCTGGGCAGCGGTGGGAACTGCTCTGGGGAGCATCTGGGCCTTTGGGTCAGCATGGATGTGCCCTCTAGACTCCTGTTCCAGGCTGTCATGCCACCCTGGGCTTTGCCTCACTTTTGCTGAAGGTGGGCAGGAAATGGAAAGGCAGGATAAAGGGATCTGGAGTGGCAGCCCGAGCATCCTGTGTCCTGCCTCCTGCCTCCTGCCTCCTGCCTCCTGCATCCTGCATCCTGCATCCTGTGTGTGGGGCTGGGTGAGCTTGAACTCACGGGGAGGCACCTGAGTCATGGCTTTCCTGGGTCTCAGCTTTCTCCTCTGTAGAATGGAGACTGGTCCTTTCTTGCCCCTCCTTCCCTTCCTCACATCACATCCAAGAAGGTGAGACAGTGGTGTAGCTGAGAAGCCGACTCACGGTTCTCATGCAAAAATTACTAAGGTGAGAGTAGGGACTGAGGGTCAAAATGGGCTACAAAAGGGTGTAAATAAAGTTAACTTATTTGAACCGAAAGGTTAGGAATTTACTCCTTATTTTTCACAGAGAATTTACATTTTTTAAAAAGGAGCCAGCCCGGGCCATGCAGTGCTCAGTCCACCAGAAGCAGGTGCCTGCCGCTGCATTTAGGCAAAGCTGGCTTCACGGCTGGCCTCTCCCACTTACTAACTCTGTGACCTTGGACAGGTTCTTTAATCTCTCTGTGGCTCGGGTCCTCGTTTGTAGACTAGGAAGAGGAATAGCTACCTTGCAGAGTCATCGTGAGGATTAAATGGGTAGACGCGGGCGAAGTGGGTAGACCAGTGTCTGGCCAGCCAGCGTTGTCAGAGCTCCACTGATGGGCCCTGGGGGGCTGAGGGGCTGGCCCAGGCCCCTCCCACTTCCTACACAGGAGGAGGTGCGGCCCCCTCCAGCTGCTGCACGAGTGCTTCTCAAGGGGCTTCTGGGAGCGGGCAGCCCTCCGGGAGAGCAAGGCCTCGTCGCCGCCTCTTCCCGGGGCCCGGCCTGGGTGCCAGCCGCCGGCGCTCCGCGGCCCCTGCTTACCTGAGAGGTGTTGCCGCAGCAAGTCCTTTTAATTGTGATGTTTTCCTAATTAGTTTTTAATTATGTTAATTTATTGTACATGAGCCCTGAGGTTTTCAGACGCTGGGCTCCCCTTCGAAACTGGAACAGTAAGTTGTATTTATCACACACGCAACGCTGTGGGTAAACGTCGCTTTCTTGTGGCCACACAATTCCTCTGATAACGTTGCTGGATGGACAGCTTCTATCCGGGCTCTCTAATCTGAGTTCTCCACACTGCCACCAGGCTCCCAGCCTGGCAGACCATCCTTCAAATAGTGCTGGGGTTAAGAAACTCAATGTCCAGTGGCTGTGCTGGTGACATGGAGTGAGGTGGCTGGGAGGGGACGGAGAGACCCCAACTGGACGTGGGCTCAGGAAAGTGAGACGGCAGGACATTTACACCACGCTGGATCTTCAAAGGGTTGGCATCTGCGGGCCTCAGACTCACCCACCTGGGTGGACCCCCTCCTGCCCCCTCACCCAGCAGCTGGGTGCTGACAGGCGCTCTGCAAATAGGCTGAGGCAGCGTAGCCTGGGGAGGGAGAAGGAGGGGTGGGTGATGAGGTTGGAGAGGTCACGTGGGCAGTCAAGTTGGACGGTGAAGACCGTGGCAGGATGTAGGCGTGTGTTCCGGGATGGCAGGTGGCCACGGGACAGGGATTTGCAGCAGGTCAGGCCCATAGGAAAGACTCAGGGTAGGGACTCACTGACCATCTGCTAACCTGCTGCTCCTGTTAACACGGAGGAAGAAGTGTGATCTCCGGCACGAGACTGGGACACAGAAGGCGCCTTGGTATTTATGAGGGGTGGGTGAGACGGAAGGGATCACCCCTCCCCGGCCCTTCACACGTGCTGAGGCGAAGGGGCACTTTGGGGGCCCATTTTCCATAGGTCATTTCTACATTGAAAGGATGAAGGTTTGCTGCCATTAGAACTATTTAAAGATGCCATCAGTTTTCAAGAACCATTCTCCTCCCACCAAATAATTTCCAGATGGCAACCTTCTTTGAACAAGTTTAAAGTCTTCCAAAGTGTATAAGCAAAGTTGTATATATAAATTCTGGTCTCTTACTGAACAGACCCATTAAATAAATTTTGCACAGAGTAAAATTTAAAGAAATCCAGTCTATACATACAACTGGGTATTTATTGCTCTAAAATATGTATATAAGATTTCAGTTACTATAGGTACATCCATGCACAGGTACATACACTGAGTACAGAAAGAGTCTGAACTTTGGAACCAAACAGATCTTTAGCTTATCAGCCATGTAAGTCACATTCTCAGCCTCAGTGTTCTCATCTGAAACATGGGCATGAGAACACTGCATATGATTGTCATAAAGAGGTAATAAATTACTAAAAGAAGTAATAAACATTTAGTGTCTGCCACTTAGGAGGTGCCCAGGGCATGTCAGCTATGATTATTCTGAGTGTATTCATTAAAAAGGAAACTAAATCTCTCCTTTCCAGGGATCAGCATAAGCTGTAGCAGAAAATAGCATTTAGACTTTGTGTAACAGGACATGGAGAGTTTCTAAGGAAGAGGACAGTTGGGGTCTCTCCTCAGTGGTCCTCCCAGTGGGGAGATGAGAGTGGTCTGAGTCTCTGGTGGTGGGAGCAGGGTTGTCGTGACGGGTTGTCGGGAGCAGAGCCCACATCAGGGAGGGGCCTCGTGAGTTTCCCCTGACACAGAGGCTCAGGGATGCCCATCTCATTCAGTCTTCAGAAGGGCCCACACTCTAGTGCACACCTAGCACCCCCCACTGCCTGGGAGCCTGCGTCCACACACGTGCGTGTCCAGACCCACGGGAAGCTCCCACCCAGGCCTGCATGCCTGACGCCCCTTCCAGCACGGAGAGGGTGGGCAAGCTCTGTGACTCACTCCCTGGCTCTGTGCCCTCTCGCTGAGTCACAATGTAATCGATCCCTCCCTGCGCCAGGTTCCTGCTCTCATGTGACCCAAAGGAGGGTCAGTTCCAGATCCGGGCAGGGGAAGGCCTGGCAGGGGAGAGGCGATCCCCGGAGAGAGGGGCGGGTTGTCGGAACCTGAGGATGGTCCTGAGCCTTGTGCAGGCTTTCCTGGATGTCCACTGAGATGCTGTGTTTGGAGGACTCAGGGGTTGGTCCCCACCCACCACCACGCTTTGGTGTTTCCATCAGCGTAGGGCTGTCTCTGTCAAAGTTGCCCCAGGAAATAATAAAGGCAGTGTTTGGTCTGTGGAATCTCCTTGCAGCTGCTCACGGTGTTTGTGCTTCAGGGATGAGGGTGCCTCATTCTTGTATCCAAAAGGTGTGGGCTTCGAGGAGCTGAGACGTGGGAGGTGAGATGTTGGGACTGTGTGATCCACACCTCATACAAGAGCGACCTCGTGTCATCCTTGGCCCAGAAAGAAAGAACCACCTCTCGTACTGATGAAATGGGAAACCCTGGCTAGCAGGGCTAAAATCCCAAGTCTCCCTGGTCTGGTGGCAGAGGGCAGAGAAAGGTCACCTCTGCCAATGTCTTCCCCAGTAGGCAGATCTGGAGTGTGGTGTACCAGCCCCCAGACCAGCAGTCGTCACACCGGCCCTGCTATTGACAGCATCACTTCCCCATCTGGGACAAGTTACTTAAATGCTTTTGGTTTCTGCATGCTCATCTATAAAATGGGCATAAGTTCTCCTTCTATCCCAGAGAAGTAGCTATTGAATTAATAAAGCTCTACGGTGAAATAACCAATTGTACTGTTACAAACCTGCCCCCTCCTGCTCTTCCCAGCTCCGTGCTCTTGCCCTGACTGAGAGCCACACTGGGTGCAGTGTGCCCCACTGGGTCCTAACAACTGTGCCCAGTCCCACTACTCAGATGGTCCCTACTCAGCCTCATGACCACCCGACTGGGGGCAGAGCCGGGGCTTGATGGGACCTCATGCCGGGAGTCACTTCTGTGGCCATCAAGTAACAGAGAGGCTCCATCTAGGCTCTGATGGGACTCTCAGGAAAGACTCGCCGTGTGACTGGGTCACTGGCTTCCCCTCTCTGGACCTTGCTCTCTGAATTATGGGATGAGGACAGTAATCCTTGCTCTGTGTATGTCGTGGGGAGCAGAGAGGATCAGAGGCAAGGAACGACGGAATTGCTTCCCGCGTATAGGGTGCTTGTACTAATAGATCAGCTCTTGTCCCCACCCACCCGGTCCCTGCCTCTGCGCAGCCCTGGCCCCAGAGCAGCCCTGAGAACAGAAAGAGCAGCTCGGTTCTCACACCCATCCTCCTTCTCCTGATTATTTCTCCCAATCACACTTAATAGCTGCCTGGCTTTTGGCTGCAGCCCGGTATATAATAACCTGCAATTATTGTCCACTTAAGCTGTCCCCAGGGCCTTGTCTGTTGCGCTGCCCGGCGCGTACCGCCCGGCCCGCTGGTTTCCGTCAGAGTCAGGACCAATGGGAAGGAAGCCCTGAAGGGCTGGGCCGACAACTTGTTTGGCAGGGCTGCCAAACTCTGAGGCTGCAGCTTCTTCGGAGATGGGGCATCAGAGGTACCTGCTCCAGCCACACCCTCATCCAGCCTGGGTGCCCCACCTTTCGGGGGCCTGACCCTCTGGGCTGTCCCCAGCCATCCTCATCCTCTGGGCCCCGTGTTTATTTAAGCTTTTGTTCCTTTGTTTAGCCTTACCTGGTTCTACCAGCTGCTCACTACTGCTCACTGCAGATTTAGTTCCTCCTCTCTGCCTCTTTTTAAGGGAGGCATTGGCAATTTATGTAACAGGCTTCTAAAGATCAGAGAGGTTAGGCATCTTTCCTAGGGTCACACAGCCAAGAAGTGACAGAGTGAACATTCAAAATTGGGTTGACTGATTCCACGGCTCCCTTCTTTAACTTATGCTGTGCTTGTCAGCTCTCATCGTAACCCTTCCTACCCTGCCTTGGTGACTCTGCTTAATGCCATCTCCGTTGGAAAGCCATCCCCACCACTGCAGTAGCACTGGTCTCTGCTGCTTGGAACTCTTATAGCCTTTGAGTTGGAACCAGGTACCTTTGGTCCTACGTGGACACAGCTTACCCGTCCTCTACCATTTTGATTCACAAAGCAGGTCTGTGTGCAGGCTGGATACTGAGCTTTTGTCCTTGGTCACATCCCCTCTTCCCAACTCTGACTTGTGTTCTCCTGAGCATCTCTCCTAGAGCCTGATCCTTGCAGCTTCTGACAAGGGCCCTCGCCCACCTATCTCTCCGACCCCGCTTGGCTCTGATGGTGGTGATGGTGATGGTGATGACAAAGTCAATTTCTAGGCTGTGGAACAGCCGGCAGGTCCCGTGCCACCGCTGGGAGATGGCAGAGCCTGCAGGCGTTGGGGTTTTCACCCCACGCAGAGTCTAATCATGAAATGACCTGGGGGACACAAGAGGGAGTCCCGACTCTGAGTGAGGACCTTTATCCTGAGAGCTGGTCGTCTTGGCAGATGTCTGAGTATCCATCCGTGAGCATGTCCGTGTCTGTGTTCTCATGGTCTAGAACCCGATGGTACCAGTGGGCTGAGAGGCCTGTCAGGACCTGTGATGAGCAGAGTCAGAGGTCTCCTGGGCTGTCAGGCCAGGTTTGAAGACCACTGGTCCCCTGGCTGCAGTCGCACTGCGCTCTGGGCTGTCTGCGGAGGAGGTGGGGTTGGGGGGTCCTAAGGCCCAGTCTTTGTTGGGTCCAACCAGCTGTCCAGGCCCCAGCCCCGCCCAGGGGATACTCCCTTCCCCCTCCCAGGCTCACCCTTTGCCTGCACTGTTCTCACGGTGCCTGCATTCTTCAATCCTTTGTCTTGGAAATAGATTCTCAGCAAGAGGACTTCGCTGGGACACAGTTTGGGGGTAGCCTGAAGCCTCCCCTGGCTCATCAGATCTTACAAGTTAAGTCTGAGGTAGGCCTGAAGTTGTCTGGGGCCTCAGGAGGGACCCAGCTTTCCTTCCTCGGTGCCACCCTAACTCATAGATTCCTAGATGGGCAGAGGCCTCCAGCCAGCGCCCCGTGGCACCGACACCCTCCCCACCTCCGCAGCAGGCGGTGCAACTCTCTGGCCTCTCCCAGTGCTGCCCTGCCTCTCAGGCTGGAAGTGCCCCTGTCCTCGGGTCCCTGGCCAGAAGTCCTGGGGTGAGACCTCTTGGGAAGGGCTGGGAGGATCCTTAGGGCAGGGGCAGCAAAGGTGTGGACAGGACTGGAGCCAGCCAGGCCAGCTACCCACTGCACCCACATTTGGGGACTTAACAGTGAGAGGGGCCAACACTCAGTGACCTTTATTTTCTTTAACTGCATTTTACTCTCCTGGCCCAGGACCAGGGCTCTCCAATCCAGTGGGGACAGAGCAACTTAAGACGTGTTTGTTAGCGCTCACTCACCCTCTATCAGGGTAATCAGTCTTGTGTGGGTGAATCCTCTGTCTTTGGAGGTTTTTTCCCACCCTCCCCTCCAGGCAAGCTGGCATCTGAGGCAGGGGAGGCTGACATACCCTGGGGTGGGAAGGGGGCCTTGGGTTGTCCTTGAGCTGTCATCTGGGGCCTCGGGCTCCTGGGGCATCTCCATCCTGGGGATTCTAGAGTGGGAGCTAAGTTCCCCTGCCCACGTGGCCCCAGCTGGACATCATGGCCACAAGCAGCCTCCAAGTCCCCACACCTCTGACACCCACCTACAGCCTCTCACCCTCACCCGGGGTGCAGGGGGCAGGCGCTGGCTTCTAGTTCTCTTCCTGCCTTTCCCACCCCAGACAGCACATAGCTCCTGGAATTCTCCCACACCTCAGGCAGGTAGGATGCACAGGCTGAGAGAAGTGATGAAATCTGCTTAACCACATCTTTCTGCCTAAACCTGCTTTCCTTTTACCCATCCTGGGTGCTGGCTCCGGGTTGCCCAGAGCCGCCCAAACAGGAGGTGGTACCCAGTGTCCAGCTTTCAGCTGCCTTTGAAAATGTGCTTTCCACCCTCTTCCGCTTCCCTGCTGAAGGTCCAGCTCTGGGGTGGGACGGATGTGCTGTGAGCAAGAACGCCTGCCTTTTCTTGTCTCCACTCCCGGCTCTTCTCCCCAAATCAGGAAGGCTTTTGTGGTCTGTTCCCTCCTGTCCCTAAGTCTGGGGACCCTGGGGGATGTTCCTGCAGCCGAGGCAGCAGCACAGCCCCGCACACCTCAAGGCAGTGGGACAACCACTGCCATCAGGAACCTACAGTAAAGCCCAGTTCAGCTGAGTCTGCATAAAGCACTTATCATACAAAGCAAAACAAAATAAAACAAAACCCAAATATGTCCCTCTGGGGTGGCTTTTAAAACTAGTTTTGATCATTTGAAGAGTAAATCCTTAGCTACTTAGAAAGCTTGACAATCTAAAATGATTCATTTGTCAAATATTTAGGTTAGTTGAGATTTAGCATTTGCTAGCACGTGGAAGAGGCGTGACTGTAAATGGACCGGACAAGTTTGACGTGGAAGCCTCCTGTGCTCTAGCCACTCGCTCTTCACTGAGAAGCACCCCCTGGAACAGCGCCCGCCCTCCCGTGTGCGTGTGAGCATGTGTGTGCACGTGTGCCTGTGCTCACGTGGCTGTCAGGCGCACACATGTGTGTGAGCGCCTCGTCTGTCTTGGGGTTTATTAGGTTTTCTTTGTGCTGCGAATGCTTTTGGCCTCTGGGGGTGCTATATATATACAGATGCAGAATTTGGGAAACACAGGATTTTCCACCTGAAAGGAAACCTTAGGCAACTTCTAATCCACTTTTCTCATTCTGCACATCTGGCAATTAACACCCAAAGAGGGAAAGCGACTTGCCCAAGGGTCAGATAGACAGCCCAGGGCTCTCTCTCATTCTCTCTCTCTCTCCTGCACACACACTTATTTTACAGGCGGAAATGGCTATTTCCTCATTGTTTAGCATGTCTTTGTTTCTTTTTCTCCCTCCTTTATGCTTCCTTTTCACCATGCCTGTCTGTCTGTCTGTTTTTCCTCTTCCCTCCCTGCTCTGTGTCCCTGGGCCGGGAGCTGAGGTCACCTTGGCAGCGGAGAGGAAAGCCTGTGTCTCCCTCGAAGGCTCAGCCCAGGGCCCGCAGGTGCTGGGGAAGTGGAGGCACAGCGTGCTCTCTGCTCCCCCGTTTGCAGGGTGCCTGGGAGAGGGGTGCCTTTTCCCCAGGAGGTTGAAGCGGGGAGAGGCATAGAGCTGGGAGGTGCGGCAGCCGATGCTCTCTTAGGGGGAAGGAATGAGTTCCCTCCCGAGTCCCTTTCTTTCTTTCTTTCTTTTTTTTTTTTAGTTGAAGTACAGGCAGTTACAATGTGTCCATTTCTGGTCTATGGCACAATGTCCCAGTCGTGCATATATGTGTATATGTTCATTTTCATATTCTTTTTCATTAAAAGTTATTACAGGATATTGAATATAGTCCCCTGTGCTATACAGAATAAATTTGTTTTTTAAATCCATTTGTATATACTGCGGCTAACATTTGCAAATCTCAAGCTCCCAAATTTATCCCTTCCCACCTCCTTTCCCCTGGCAACCATAAGATTCTTTACTATGTCTGTGAGTCCGCTTCTGTTTTGTAGATGAGTTCATTAGTGTCCTCATTTTTCTTTTTTTTAGATTCCACATATGAGTGATATCATGTGGTATTTTTCTTTCTCTTTCTGGCTTACTTCACTTAGAATGACAATCTCTAGTTCTACTCATGTTGCTGCAAATGGAATTATTTTGTTATTCTTTATGACTGAGTAGTATTCCATTGCATAAATACACCACAACTTCTTTTTTTTTTAACATTTTTTTATTGCGTTATAGTCATTATACAATGTTGTGTCAAATTCCAGAGTAGAGCACAATTTTTCAGTTATACATGAACATACATATATTCATTCTCACATTTTTTTTCGCTGTGAGCTACCACAAGATCTTGTGTACATTTCCCTGTGCTATACAGTATAATCTTGTTTATCTATTCTACATATGCCTGTCAGTATCTACAAATTCTGAAATCCCAGTGGATCCATTCCCCCCCCGCCCCTTGGCAACCACAAATTTGTATTCTATGTCTATGAGTCTATTTCTGTTTTGTATTTATGTTTTTTTTTTTTAAGATTCCACATATAAGTGATCTCATGTGGTATTTTTCTTTCTCTTTCTGGCTTACTTCACTTAGAATGACATTCTCCAGGGACATCTGTGTTGTTGCAAATGGCATTATGTTGTCATTTTTTATGGCTGAGTAGTATTCCATTGTATAAACATACCACATCTTTACCAGTCATCTGTTGATGGACATTTAGGCTGTTTCCATGTCTTGGCTATTGTAAATAATGCTGCTATGAACATTGGGGTGCAGGTGTCATCCTGAAGTAGGGTTCCTTCTGGATAGATGCTCAGGAGCGAGATTCCTGGGTCATATGGTAAGTCTATTCCTAGTCTTTTGAGGAATCTCCATACTGTTTTCGACAGTGGCTGCACCAAACTGCATTCCCACCAGCAGTGAAGGAGGGTTCCCTTTTCTCCACAGCCTTTCTAGCATTTATAGTTTGTGGACTTTTGAATGATGGCTATTCTGACTGGTGTGAGGTGATATCTCATTGTAGTTTTAGTTTGCATTTCTTTGATAATTAGCAATACTGAGCATTTTTTCATGTGCCTATTGGCCGTTTGTATGTCCCTTTCTGTGGCCTGAGCCAATGGCCTCCAGTTCAGATACCTTTTTAGGGAGGATGCATATGCCCCTTGCTTCATATCGGGATGCACAGGAGAGAGCTCCCTTCTAACCTTGATATCCCGATGCTGTATGACTCCCTGTCCTCAACACAGACTCTGTGGAAATGACTGCTTTGATGTGGCTCATCTTCCAGAGAGGCATGGACTCTCAGATTAGGAATGGAGCTTAGAGGTGGTTCTTTTCACTGCCACATCCATCGGAGGAATCCATCCTCTAGCATCCCAGAAGTCTCCCGAGTCAGCCTAACCACCCCCAGCAATGGACCAGTTTCTTTCAAAAGTCCTTCCATGACTCATTTCTTTCAACATGTCCCCATCTCTCTCCTCCCCTGTGCCAAAGGTCTTGGAATAGGAGGCTACCCTTGCTTTCTCTGCTTCCTTGTTTCCCATTTGTTCTGTAATATGCTGAGCCTGGCTTTTGTCTCTCCCACTTTATCAAAAGTATTCTCACTGCAGTTATCAGTGGCCAAATCCAGTGCTACTTTTTTAGTCTTTGTGTTAATGCTGCCGATCACTTCTTTGAACCGTCTTCCTTGTTTAAGAAATACGTTGTTCTCTCTTTGTTCGCCTGCTCCTTCCCATTAGTCCCCTTGACTGGGTCCTCTCTCTGTCTCGTCTTTAAGTGCTGGGTCACCCTGGTCCCATCCTTGAAGTTTCTTCTTGTTTTTAGGCTTCATGGTCTCCTAGGGCGCCCCATTCTGGCACAGGATGGTCATTTCCTGTCATAGGCTGGAGGTCCCAACTGAACATGTTCAGCCTCTTACAACTTTTAGCTGTTTCCATCAAAAGACCCTCAGACTCAGGGGTTCTTTCTTCCCATGAGAAAAAAGATCTCCCCTACTTGAAGCCATGTTTTGGTTAGTGGCTCCATCATCTACCCAGTCATCTCAGCCAGAAAGTGAGTCACTTCTGACTGCATCCTCTCCCTCATCCTGCAGATGCCCTTGGCCACCAGGTCCTATCGGCTCTACCACATCTTTGCCTCCTCACTGCCAGCCCTTCATCCTTTCTGCCTTACACTCTTGCTGTAGTCTCCCAACTGGTCTCTTTGCCATTGGCTTTGCCTTCTCTGGCCCACATGCCCTTTATTCTGTACACAGAATGGGCTTTCTAAATCCTTGATCTGGTCATGCCAACTTCCTCCTCAAAAGCCTTCGATGGCTCCCCATTGCCTCCAGGACAGAGCCCAATCTCCTTGGCTTGGTATTCTAGGATCCTCATAACTCACCATGTCCCCTCTCCGTCCCCTTCTAGGTCTGTCTTCTGCCACCTCCCCCTTCCCCCTGTGCTGGGTCCCTCAGTTCCAGCTGGTACCGTTCTTATCCTCACTTTCCATTTTATAACCAGCTGAATGATTGACATCATTTAATTAATTACTAGATGGTTCTTCCCCACCCCCCAGGCCCATAGACTGCAATCTCCTTAAAGGCATGACTGTGGCTTTCTTGTTCAGTTCTCCACTCCAGAGCTGCCACCCTGACTGGGCGACTGGAGAGCTTCATGTATGTGAGTCTGAGTAAGATCTTAATCCTGTAAGTGAGCCACAGGGTGCAGAAGGTTGTCCTGACTGCAACGGTGACTAGATGAGATTTTGAGTTTCAGGAGGATTGGCTGGGGAGCTTCAGGCAGGATGGGGTGGAGGCAGGCGTTATCAGGGACTGGGGACTGGCAACAGCACAGGTGTGAAGTGCTGGTCTGAAATGAGTGAATTTTTCTCTCCCATCCCATATGCTTCCAATGGAGAGTCCAGGAGATAGAATCAATTTGTGCCTAATTGAAAATGAACAGAATCCAGAACTGGGCTGATAATAAGCTTAGCACGTAACTGTGGAGTGACCTCACCTCATCGTGGGAAAGCTTTCTCTCCTTTTTGGATCTTTCTAAATCTGTTCTTGTTTCATTCCTTGGTCTCCATCTCCTCCTCTTCCAAGGGTGGAATCCAGAAGAGATGCTCTCTGTTTGGAACAATGTTCCTCTCTGATCTACTGTTAATTTGTTTATATTGTTGTTAGTCTATACAATACAATATGCATCTTTGAGATATCACATCTGGAGGCTTCTATCCCAGAGAAGAATAAAATTGCAGTTGGAAGAGTCCAAAAAGTGGCTGAGTTCTGAGGTTCAGACTGGCTAAATTGGTAGCTTTTCCTGGCTCTAAGTTCTCTGATAGGAGTGAGAAGCACCCGCTCACGCCTGTCTCTCCCCTGGCCCACGTTCTCCAGCCCAGTGACAATTCAGGAGGCTGCTTTTCTGCTTTTTGTTATACTGGGTTCTGCCCCATCTCTCTAAAGCAATCTTATAAATCATTGATGAGAATATTTCTATTTTTGTCTTAAATATCCTAGCCAAGAAAGCCTTATGAGTACTTTCCAAATCAAGCACTGGCATCGCACGATGCTTCCTCACTGATGGCAGCCCCAGCCCATTGTGTTTGCACTTCTTGGCTCGGCCATCCATGCCAGCAATGCCAAGCCTCAGCTTGGGGTGGGGGCTGACCCCTGGCGCAGAACTCTCGGTGGCCTCTTTCTTTTTTTTTTTTTTTGATTTTAAAATTTATTATTATTTTACTTTTGAGGGGGAGGTAATTAGGTTTATTTATTTATTTTACTTTCTAATGGAGTTACTGGGATTGAACGCAGGGACTTCGTGCATGCCCAGCAGGCACTCTGCCACTGAACTCTACCTGCCCCCCTCTCTTTCTTGAGCAGAAGTTTCTTTCCTCCTTCTTCCCCATGGCTGCCCTTAAATTGACTTTTTTGGTTTTTTTTTTGGAGGGTAGTAATTAGACTTACTTATTTTTTTTTAACGGAGGTTCTGGGGATGGAACCCTGGACCTCACACATGCTAGGCATGCACTCTACCACTGAGCTACACCTTACTCCCCAAACTGAAATGCTATCAATTATGATCAAAGATTCCTCGTGCCATCCATCCTGCCTCTGAACCACCACCCCTTAACCCAATCATCCCCATCACCCAACCATCATCCTTCCTGTGCCTAGGAATTCAACTCCCTTGAAGATCAGCCTACATTTGAAGGCATGAAGTTCCAAGATAAAAAAGGACCCTGTCTGGTAGCACATTCCAAACCCTACTAGTTCATAAAGACCATTGGGTTTACCACTCTATTCTAGGCATTAGCACTGGGTCTGGCACATGGGAAGCACTCAACAAATACTGCTTGAGGAATGAATTGGGAAATACAGGAGTGCATGAAATGCCTAATGGATTGGATGCTCCACACACCGGATCTCCTCTCCCACCAGAACCATCTAGACCTGACACCCTAAGATAGTTAATACAGGGTTTTTTTTTTTTTTTTTTTAGCTCATTATTAGTCTCTACTGAGAAAGTAAGATGGTTCAGATGCATGTTTCCTATTCACCCTCAACTTGTTTGGATTTTTCTCTGACTGTGATTCTTCCTCAGCCTTCATGTTGATAATTTACATGACCTATTCCTTGCTTGTGCATTGCTTAGCTTGGGCCTTTCATCTGAGTAAGTCTTGTATTCCTGAGCAGAGCAGAAACACCTGGAGGGAGGAACTACGTCCACTTACTTCTTTCATAGCCCAGCGTCAAGACAGTGTAGTGGGTGTTAAATAAATGGCTCTCAACTGGCTGACGGAGCCAATGGGTCTCAAGCTCAACACCCACTTTTATTTTTAATGTTAGAAGTTAGAATCTAAGCCCAAGAGGGGATGCACAGTAAATTTTTGACCTTCTTCATCATGACTTGCATACTGTCTGTCTGATAGCACCAAGTGTTACAGGTTTCCATAGTCTGTTTCACTGAAGGTGCACAATCGGAAGACTGTTAGGTAAATCACAATTATCCAAGGCACTGGATGATTTCTGTTATGTCTTTGCAATAATTAGATGCTTCAAAGAATTCATACCTTGATATTTTGGTGATGGTTTCAATAACATGCTTTGTGATCTCCATGCCAATGGGGAATGACGACCCGGGAAGTCTGGAACCGTCCATCAGTCCCGTACAGAATGGGCTGGAGTCCACCATGATCAGCGATGGGGCTCTTCGCCATCAGTGCTATCCTCCCTACCCACCAGGAGCTTACGGGGCTGGGGGAGGTGGACGTATGCCTGTGGCTCAAGGCCCAGGGTTGTAAATATTTGAGCACGTAGAGAAGGCTGAAGTTACCTCTCATCAGGAGACTGATGAGCATCTCACACAGAAGTCAGCGTTTGCACTAAGTACTGAAGGAGAAATCTGATCTCACAAGCCAACACTGTATTTGATTCCTAGCAGGTGCTCCACAATGTTTGTTGGCTGCCTGAGAGAAGACAGTGGTGTTTTAGAAGGGGAAGAAGGCAGGGAAGAACAAGTTTTATTTGGGAGGCAGCAGGTCTGAAGCTGAGGCTGGAGGTGTCTGAGCCAGTAGCTGGAGACAAATCTGGTTGGTTGGTTGGAGGCTGAGTATAAAAGCCCTTGAGTTTAGCTGAGGATTTTAGACTTCAATCAGAAGGCAGAGGGTGTCTCTGGATGTCTTGGAGACATCTGGGCTGTGCTTCGTAAGGTCAGGCTGCATTGATGGGAGGGCTATGTTGGGATGATTGGGGCTGGGAGCAGAGGAATCCTGGTGAGGCAGTTGCAGACAATTGGGTGGGGTAGGCAGAACCCTGAACCCCAATAGGAGCAGTGGGTGGCAGTGGGGCAGAATCTGCAGGACTGGGAGCTGCCTTCACCAGCAGCTGGTCCTCGCCACATCTCCTCTCCTCTCCCATCACCTGCCTGTTCCCTAACGTCATCTCCTTCAGGAGTCTGGCACCTGCACCTCCCACCCTGCTCTCACTCATGGGGAGAATTGACTTTAGGCAGGTGTGTGTGGATGTGAATTTGCTAAGATCCCTATTTATTTATAATTCGTTATTTAATGCCTTCCTAGGGTCTGAAAGGATTAGAGGAAGACAGCGTGAATGTATATACACATGTTTTCTCACCAAATGGGACCTGCAGTTTCAGCCTGATTTCTTGTTCGGCAGCACAGTTGAAAGTAAGAGCTTTAGGGTAGATGAGTAGGTTTGAATTTCGACTCTGTCAGTGGCTAGCTGCATGACCGTCATCAAATTATGTGCCTGCTCTGAGTCTCAGCGTCCTTACCCATGGTGTGGGGATGGGCGTAACCTACTTTCCAGTTTTGTTGTGGATTAAATGAGATCAGACCTGTCGGATGCTTAGTGTAGCACCTGGGCCACAGGAAACACTCAGTGGATAGTCAGTATCACCAGACTCTTTGCCTCATTGTGACTATTATTACCCTTCTGGGCATCAGTGGTCAGGTCCACGTGACTATCCTACCTTCCTAAGGCCTTGCCAGTTTATCCTGAACGTGGCCACCTACCTCATTGATGAGATAAACAAGCACATGTGTTCCCCCAAGACACGACTTCCCATCTGGTTCCTGATATTCTCCTGCATCAAGTCATGCCCACAAACTGGTCCAGGAGAAATAGCAGGAAGTGATAAAGGTGCTGGCATTTCCCCGTAGGACTCACTGACTAGGAATACAAAATAAAACAAGACCTCTGTTCTCAGAGACTTCCTATGAGGGAGGGGAGGCACAGGCATTTATACAGATAATCACAGAGCAGTGATGTGGGTGGGAAAGAGGGGTGGATGCAGCGCTGTGGGAGCAGCCCAGGCTAGGTTTCATCTAAGTCAAGAAGGGGCAGGCATCCACCTGGCAGACAGAGAGAAGGGCACTGTGGTCAGCGGAAGGATTGGTGATCCAGGACATGGTGTGTTGGTGAATGTTGGGGAAACCCCAAGTAGCTCAGTAAAACCACTGTGCAGTTTCTCATCAAGAAGACAAGAGAGGAAAAGTGTTGGTGAGAGTGCAGAGAAAGGGAACCCTCGTACACTGTTGGTGGGAATGTCAGTAGGTGCAGCCACTATGGAAGACAATATTGGAGGTTCTTCAAGAAATTAATAATAGATCTACCATCTGATCTAGTGATCCCACTTCTGGGTATATCCCCAGAGGAAATGAAAACAGGACATTGAAGAGTTATCTGCACCCCTGTGTTTATTTCAGCACTATTCACAACAGCCTAGATGTGGAAACAACATAAGCCATCAATGGATGAATGGACATGGTGATACATACATATATATATGAAGTATTATTCAGCCACGAGAAAGAAGGAAATCCTGCCAGTTGTGACAACATGGTTGGACCTTGAGGACATTAATGCTAAGTGAGACAAGTCAGATAGAGAAAGATACTCTAATATCACTTATATGTAGAATCTAAAAAAGCCAAATTCGTAGGAAGTAAAATGTGGTTACTAAGGGCTACAGCGTTGGGGAATAGGAGAGACTTTTAAGACACAAACTTGCAACAAGTGGATAAATGCATCTTGGAGCTCTAATGCCCCATGTAGTGCATATACACAAAGTATTATATTATGACCATCAAACTTGCTACGAGGCTAGATCTTAATTATTCCCACCACAGAAAAAGAAATGAGAATTAGGCGACGTGATAGAGGTGTTAACTGTTACTAGGATGGCCATCATATTACAGTGTACAAATATATCAGATCAACACGTACACCTTATGTTTACACAACGTTACATGTCAAATGTATTTTAGTAAAAATTGAAATAAACTGTATTAATCCTAAAAAAAAGCAACTGTGGAGTTTCTAATGAGGACTTTAGTTATCAGTTATCCTGATAATGGAAAAACAGAGAGAAGGCGTGGGGGCAGGTGGACTGGGGAGACTTTTAATGGACCGTCCAGGTGGTTCTCAGATCATTTCCAGGTCAACACTGCTTTCTCATACCACTGGTCTTTACCATCAAGCTATGTACTGTATTTCCTGGTATGAAACTAAAACGGAAAATGAAGAACTCCTTTTATTTTACTAGACTTATATTAATGTCTTCATTTTAATTTTCTTCCAGCCCTCTTTTACTCTGCAGAGGGGTATTCTGTGTCAAAGGCTCCCTGGCTCCATCAGCTGAGGGCATCACCTCCATCCAGCCCCCTTTTCTACCCTTGGCAGAGAGTGACAGGCAGCTGTTAAACAGTTGTCCCCAGTGAACCTGGGCAGCCTGTCCCCACCTACCTGAGGCTCTCTGATGGCCCAGGTGCTCCTAATTGGTGTCTCATCACTCGTGCTCCTGCAGGGGGAAGGTGGGAGCCGCTCCAGCATGGCTGTCTGAAATGAGTTTGCAGAGTGTCAGGGAAGGCACTGTGTGAGCATCGGGCCCCCCGGCTTCCAGAGCCACCCCAGTGACTTCAGGACGGACTGGATCTGCCCTGCGGCCATTTGCAAGGGCCTTGTGTCCAATACTAGGCCTTGCTGCCGTCTGGGTCTTTGATTCCCCAACTTGCCAGTGTTTCTTTTCATTTCTGCTAAATGCCAAAGGACCAAGGGGGAGTCACTGATGTTGTCTTCCCTGCCGAGTGAATGAACAGGTCAGTTTCTTCCTTGTGGCATTCAAGAGCCACATGATCTGAACCTGCTGACCCTCCAGTGTCGTTTCTCTTTCCCAACTCAAACCCTTTGCCTTGGTCAGGCAGGGTCCGACGTCTATGTCCGACTGGACTCCTTTGAGCCTGTTGCTCTCGCCTCTACCTGCGATGGCCCCCTGCACCCATCACGCACCCCATTCCAGTCTACTCAATCTTTGAGGCTCAGGCTCAGGATCAAACTTCTTGTGAAGGCCCTCCTGGATCTTGTGGCCTCACATCTTTTCAGAGATCTCACCTGGGAGCCCCGAGAGCATTTGAGGGCCGAGACCTCGGATGGGAACCTCTCTGTTCATTCATGTCTGAGAATGAGTTCCTAGACGGTGCTATCAGCTTCCAAATGGTGAGTACTTTGTCCTGCTGTATTCTCTGAGACGGTTGGGGCAGTCTGAGTAGTCGGCTTGTATGGCTTAGCAGTGGGCTGCCTGCATTTTTTTTTTTTTTGTTCTGTTGACTTTTTCTCATGTTCAAAATAGGCATTTTTGTTTGCAGAGATGAAGCATGAAATTCCAGCGTTTGAACTTGAGGGGCACTGGATAGACATTTGCTAATGTTCTGACCTCCAGGCAGAAGGTATCCAACCTTCTAGGCAGATCCCCGCCCACCCCTTCCTCGCAGTCTCTGATGGCTGCCTCCACCCTGGAATGTGTTTGGAAGAAGGTGAGGGACTCTTCCTTGTGTCTGACCACAGCCTCTGCCCTAGAGAGAGCAGTGTATAGCTAGGTTCTGAGGGTAGATGAGAAGCATCTAAGTAGATGACTCAGACCCTGCCTTTGGACGCCTGTGATATGGCTTCTGTCCTGAGGACGGTGCTGGGGGCATAGGGGGTTTGAACAGGCAGGGAAAGGAGTGCCCTTTCAGATGTGGGACAGGAGCCAAAGCCAAGTAAAGCCTGCTTCCTTTTGCCTCTAGCACAATACCTTTGTGATCACTCCTTTATGGACCTCTGTTTTCCCCTCTGTCAAATGGGCATAACCAAAGGCTCAATGGCCCACAGGATTGCAGGATGATGACTTGCATTGATATGAGGGGAAATATACTTTTGAGGATGAAGGCAGCCTCTGAGTGAGGGGTCAACACCCTCCTCGCCCTTTGCGTGAAGTTAGAGCCGCTTCACTCAGATTGAAACTCAATGTATCCCCAGCTTTATCATCCTCGCTCTCGTAGATTGCTCAGGGAGTGGGTTGTACTCTTTTATAAAGCTTCTCTAAAAGAAAATCGCAGGGTACATGTATGGCTAATGCATGGTTAAAATATACATCCAGAGCTAGACCCATTCTCTGAGTGTGTGTGTGAGTGTGTGTGTGTGTGTGTGTGTGTGTGTGTGTTTGTGTGTGTGTGTGGCATGTTGGGGAAAGTCACACCACGGGGGCTTCTCATGGCTGAGAAGGAACCTGATGATGTTGAGATACATCAGTCAGGAGGTCTGCTGCTCCCTCGTTCATCACTCTTAAAATCAGCTATAAAATAAGGCTGAACTTGGAGGGAGGTGCCCTCGAGGATCTGGAAGTCTAAACCAGGGCGAGGTTTAATTTGGGAAGTCGGTGTTTGTTCTTAAACATCACATTGTGCTCAGGTAGGGCTGCCTTCCCCCGCTGCGGAACAAAAGGCTGTCTTCAGGCCGTGGAGGGTAGGAAGGGGACCCTGCAAAGGGGCCTGCATTTGATATTGAGTCCATTTGGAATTGGATCAAGGATGTCTCTGGATAATGGAATTTAAGGCTCAGTCTTGCTTTTTTCTGTTTCACTGGGATTCTTCAGATCAGAGTATGAGCTTTGGAAACTTGACTGATTTTGATGATTGGTTGATTGATTGCAGATTAATTAGTTAAGTGCTCTGGCCTGCAGAGAGACATAGTTTTAATTTGTTGCCATGATTTAAAATGTCAGAGACTTCAGAAGGTCTGGACCCATTAGGCCCTTGTTCCCGGGGCTGAGCAGCTTCTCTGTGGTTACAGCCCTCTGCCCAGCTGCCTTCTCACTTTAGGCCACCGGCCCGGGCCTCTGAGCACTTGCGTTTGCAGCCCTGCGGTGGTCAGAGGCACCAGTGGGTCTCTGTGGACACGTTCATGTTGACAGGCTAGAGGTGTTACGCGTACTTCACACTCTTGTCTTAGCTGATCACAACCAGCTCTCTGAACCCAAAGCTGCCAGTTGCCACCCATTGCCAGCTCCTACAGTCTCTCCACTGTATTTCCAAGTATGGGTGTTCTGGACTGAATGTTTGTGTTCCTCCAGATTCATTTGTTGAAATTGAAACTCCCATTGTGATAATATGAGGAGGTGAGGCTTTGAGAAGTGATTAGGTCATGAGGGTGGAGCCTTCATGAGTGGGATTAGTGCCCTTTGAAAGGGGCCCAGAGAGCTCCCTTGCCCCTCCTGCCATGCGAGGACACAGGGAGAAGGCAGGAGACTAGGAAGTACAGAGCTGGCCCTCACCAGACACTGAATCTGCTGGCCCTTTGACCTTGAACCCTCAGTGTCCAGAAATATAAAAAAGTCAGTGTTATTGTTTAAGTCACCTAGTTTATGGTATTTTGTTATAGCAGCTCAAATAGACTGAGACACTGGGTGTGACCTGGCAGCCAAGTGGGCTTGGGCAGGGGAGAGGGCAGGGCTGTACTTGGCTGGGTTGGGAAAACATTAACCAAGGAGATCAGCTTTGAAAGGTGGTTCAGGTGGTGGAGTTACAGCTCAGTCCCGGGTTGGGGATCTGCAGGGACATAGGGAGAGCTTAGCAGAGTATTCCATATTTGAAACCCCATTTGGCTCTTCAGATATAAATTCTTTAGAAATTTTGCCCCTATAGGAAAGCCCCCCCCAGGCATAAAAAAGTGGGAGAAATGAAAATATATGTAATTGTACTTTAAACATATTTTTCCAATAATAAGGTCACTTTAAAAATTTATTAATGTAAACACTTATTAATTATAAATTGTTGATAATATATTCATAGAGATGTGAAAACGTAGAACAAAGTCATATGCTTTCAGTAGAGAGTGAGGAGATATTTATTTAAAGAGCCACATCTCTTCTAGAACACAGCACATCCATTTTAGAGTCAGGGACCTAGACTGAGGGCCTCTTAAGGCCCCAAAGCTCCTTATTTCCCATCCGGTAAAATGGTTAAACAATCTTGTAGAACTCTGTTCATTGGTTATGCTGTGTCTAGCTGTGCTCTAACTAACATCGCACGAAGAATTGCATTTTTATCCCTCCTGACTTAGATTTAAATCTTGCAATCACCGCTGGGAAGTGAGCTGTATCATCTTGAGAAATCAGACCACAGAGACAGGCCTGCAGCTGGCAGGCTGGGTCATCTTTAATCGCTTAACCCTTCGCATCAAAGGATGGGTTGTAGCAGCAGATTCCTCCTTGAGAATTTGCCACGGCAGATTCCCTTGAGGAAAAGCTGAAAATTAAAATGAGACAGAGTGTATTCACAGGAACCTTGCCTTGTAAATGGACTTTTGTGTCTGTTCACATGACCAGTTTTATGTGTATCTCTGTCATTCTCTGTTAGGCATGTCCAGGTCTAGGGGTGTGTGTGGCTGTGATGAGTACATACGTGTGCCTTTATGTGAGAATATGCAGTGAGTCTTCATGTGCAAGTGTGGATGTAAGTGGATGAATGTGTGTGGGTACGTGGTGTGTCCGAGGATAATTGTTCCCTGTCTTGTAAAATAAGATCCAGGGTATTTAAGGTTGATATAGCAGATTGTTTGAAAAAAATGGCTATGGTAATTCCTTTCTTGTATTTATACCCTTCTAAACTGACTCTGGGCTTGGCCATGCACTTGTCTTCAGCCAGTGGGATATTACCAAATCTGACACAAACAGATCTGAGAAGCAATTACACATTGAAGTTTCCTTCTTCTGTTGTTCTTGGAACTCTCAACCAACACGGTATCAATGAACAGGGCAAGCCTGCTGGAGACATGTGGCCCAGTGACTCCTGCCACCCCAGCTGACAGCCACCGCCAACTGCCAGCCACATGAGTGAGGTCATTCCGGACCAAGTGGCCCTCATTCCGCACCAAGTGGCCCTCATTCCGCCTGTGAGCTCTACACAGTGATCCAGGGAGACTGGCAGAAGAACCACCCTGCTGAGCCCAGCCCAGATCGCCCGCCCACAGAATCATGCGTTAATACAAAGTAAGTGCGGTTTCAAACCACTAAGTTTCTGAGCGGCTCATTACACAGAAAGAGCTAACTCACGGATCTAGCTGGTAATAGAGGGAAAATCTCTCCACTGGAGGAAGAGGTGTTTGGTGAGAACTTGTGGGCACGAATCATGGGGATACATGTTATTCCATGTTTAAACATTCTTGACAATCCTGTTCTCACTTCGTGAATTTAAAAACATAAAAATTAGCTCTTATTGGAGGACCTACCATTAATTCTCACCCAGAAATGTATGCTGGAGAGTCAGGTATGGGCACAGGGCGGTGGTGCTGGCATGCTCCAACAACACTTAACTGAGTCTTGGAAAGAAAGTCAAAGAGCAACAAGCCCAGCGAGGATGCTGAACTACAGAATCTGCATGGCGACTGTGACTTGCTCTCTGGGAGTGAAAGGATCCATCTCATCCTGCCTCCCAGCCTGTTTCCAAGGGGTGGGCATCACTTCAGCATCTATTACCCAGGAGCTCACCCCAGGCATCTTGACTCCTTGAAGAACAGCGCCTATAAAATGAGGCTCAGAGAGAAACAAGATTGTCTTCCCTGCCTGAGGCTTGCCTTTCAGGAGCCTGCCACCTCTTTGGATAAGTGACTCTAGGGATGATGGTCCCTCTCAAGGGAGACCGTGTATACTTGCAGAGACAAGAACTTTACCCTGCAGACCACAACAGGATATCAGAATATCATGATCAGCCAATTCTAGATGGCTCTACTTATATGTAGAAACCGAGCTTGGGTGAGAAAATTCTGTGTTTGTGTGTGTGTGTGTGTGTGTGTATAAATGCAAGAATATTGGCTCAGAAGTCAGGGCACATGACTTTTGCATTCCCAGCCCCGGTCCTACTTTACAAGAAATTCCTACTTGGTGCGATTTGAGGGAGTTTAGGGCAGAATCAAGTCTGCTATTTGTATCAGTACTTTGGGTCTGAAAGATGTTTTATTTCTAAGAATCCTCTCTCAAAACACAGGAATACTCACAAACAACTTTGTTATTGGTTAACACCTAAATAGGAAATAGCAGAGGTAAGGCAGGAGGTGGATGCTTCAGAGCTCTTAGGGAACTCTGATGGATGTGTGGACACCAATACTTACTAACTTTCATACTTCAGGTTTTCTCCAAGCCTAGACCTGCCCAGCCTTCTGTAGATAAACACATCTCACACACTGCCCAAAAGCGTATGAGATATCAATTAGGTCAGAAGCTCAATAGGACTTACCTCTTTTTATTTTTATTGCTAGATTTAAGGACATTATGCATAGGAGAGGAAAAGAATTGGACTAATTAGATTGTCATTAATATAAAAGAAACTGGCTTTATTAAGTGCCAGCTATCGCCAAGCTCTGTACAAAGCCCTTTACTCACTGGTGTGTATTATTGTGTATTAATTCTCCAGTTTTCCACATAAGGAAACTGAGATCCTTAACTGGAAAGTTCAAGTGTCTCATTGATGGCTGCTGGTAAGCTCCAGAACTAAAACTCGAATACAGCAGGCTTGTCTGATGTTACAGCACTATTTTTATTATTTAAAGTTACTATGAAATATTTCAATTACACAGAAAACTTCAGAGAACAAAAAACAAACACCCATGTGCCCATCACCCAATTTTATTAGACTTTAATATTCTGCTGCACTCGCTTTCAATTTCATGGTTTTTTTTTTTTTTAAGGTGGTCTTATTTGAATTTTAAAAATTTGTAGAAATTCTTTGTGGGGTCTGGGCATTCATGCTACAGACTGCAACTATCTTCACTTTATTTATGGTAGCATTTAACAAGCGGACATTTTCTTTTATTTAAATTTAATAAAATGTTTGTGGTTAAGTTTTTATTCTTTCCAGGATTTTTTTTTTTTTTTTTTGTGGTTAGTGATTTGTGGGTCTTAATTTTGAAATATTTTCCTTCTTTTCATTAAGAATTCCCCTTCTTTTCAATTTTTTTTGAGAGGTTTCTCCAACTTAGTTATCACAACGAACTGGAATTTAATGTTTGTGACTGGCAGGAGGTAGAGATTTACTTTCATTCTTCCCCAACGGAGAGTGGCTTACCCCAGGATGTGAACGAGAGTCCAAACTTCACTCTGGTTAATAAGCTACTTCTGTGCCACAGGAAGGCTGCCTCCAAGCTCTGTTCTGTCTCATCATCTTGTTGTCTGTTGCTTTATTACAAAATGTGATATGGGCAGGGCACATTTCTTTGTGTTATTACTCCACTTTGTCCTCAGATAACTTTGGCCTCTTACTCGTGTATTTTAGGATCAGCTTGTGTCTCTCCAACAGCCCTGTCAGAATGTGGACATATATTAATCTGGAGGTGATGTTTACCTTTATGCAGTCGAGTCTTCTCGACCTTGCAAATGATGTATCTTTCTGTTTACTTTCTTTCTTTATAATTCTCGGTAACATTTTGAAACCTTTCTCTGTAAAATTCTTACCTAGATTTTTAAGTCTTCTTCTTAGGAACTTTATGGTTTTTCTTGCTATAGTAAATGAGACAGTTTTTTCCTACTGGTTCTTCAAATTGCTGTAGAGAAACTGTGTGTATGTGAGTCAGACACAGCTCATTATGCATTTCCTTGATATTTGCTCCAACATTTGTTGGCCATACGTGTTTAGTCTTCTGCAAGATGGTCCTTCCTGTCTTCTGTCCCTTTCTTTCTATCATCTTGTTTGCTCTTTTCTTGCAGATTTAGAGTAGTTCTTTGTATATTCTCAATACTAATCCTTTCTTGGTGATATGTGTTGCAAATATATTTTTTTCCAATTTATACTTTATCTTTTCCTCTATTTGTGTGTGTAAGATCACATTCTGGTACCTTCTTTCCCTCTTTGGACACCTTCCCTATTTAACACCCTTAGCCATCTCCTGAACAAAACCAACACTTGACATAGTCTTGTGTTATATTTCTTAATGTATCTGCATTTTTGTTCCCATGATTTCAAGGAATCATCTGTTAAATGTGTATTAGTGTCCCAGTGTTGGACAAATATCCTCATGGTATTTAGTTAAATTTGAATGGAGGAGGGTTCTGAGGCCTAGGATTGTGACTTGGAAGAAATATTTCTGCGCAGAGAAGCCACCATCCCTTCACTCTCACCTGTCTACACCCACCGCACCACGGGCAGCTGAAATACTTTCAGGATTCACATCTTATAGAACTCTTCTGAAATACAATTCCCCAGGAAGCTTTCATTTTTCTCCAAGTAGTAAAACTCCCACTTGCTGAGAGTTACGAAGATAGGTTTTGTTGTCATAACGCTCTCTCTATGTGCTGCGTTGCAATCAGAGTTTTCTCCACTCAGTGGCTCCATCACTGAGTGGCACATTACGGCAAATGCATATCCGTTTGCCTCTATTATTGTCATAATCAAAAGGCGGGGCTACACTGAAATATTTGCTTCATGTCTGCATATCTGTTATCCGAAGGGCCTTTTAACCTAAATGGTGTGCTTTCTGTAATGTCTTCGGTTAATGAATGGGTCTGTGAGGGCCTCAGAGCGGTGCAATGTGGGAAGAACGCTATAATTTCTTTTTAACATGCAGGAATTCTGAATACGAGAAAATGCATGCCAAATTTTATTGCTTCTAAATCTGAATAATTGTATTTCTGGGCTGTGCATCTGGGTAGATAATAAAGCCACAAAACAATTTAATGAAACATATAAAAAATAAAATGACATTACTAAATATTATAATCCGAAGAAACTATTTTTTGCATATTGTCACCTAATCTTTCAACCACATAGCAACAAATAATGCAACCATAATTGAAAGTTTTATTATCCATCTGAGTAAATTGAGCTCAAATTTACCTTGTTCTCGTTAGTTGGTGGGCAAGCCTATTGGGGTTACTGACAGGGTTGCATTTTCGTGGTGGATTATTTATTTATTTATTTTTGCTCCTTTTCTATGGAATCTAAAGTGGTCAATAAACAGCCCTGCCGCTTAATCGATTCGGAACCCGGCTCTTCAGAAAGCCACTCCTCGGGGCCTGTGACCCATGCTGGCAGCCAGCCCTGTGTCTGTTGAGTTTCAGAAACTGGCTCCACACATCATGAGCCTTCCTGGTCCTAAAGCCCCGCAGACACACCAAGGATCCAGTGTCTTCACTCCCTGCTGCATGCCGCTCCAGAGGGCGATGCTCCGCCTGCTCTGGAAGGAATTTGATTGGATTTCTGGAGTGGAGACTGGGAGTATGTTGACTAGTGTTGACGTACCGAAAAGATGATCTGTCATGCCCTTTAGTCAAAAGTCCATGAGCCGCCTCCATGGTGCAGGGTCGGGTGGGGGCTGTGCCTTTGGAAGAAAACCACTGGCGCTTCCCATCTTGAGCCCCACGTGTTAGCCCGCACTGCTGGAACTGAGGACCCCGAGTTCTCAGAGCAGGTCACAGGGTGTGCGGGATGCCAAGTCTCGGGAAAAGATGGCGCATCTTTGGGGGAAAAGCTCTCCTGATTTTAGCAAGTAATTTTTGGCTATGTTTATTTTAAAATGTTCAGCCATTTCCTATTGGCACACGAAGATGGAAATGGGTACGATAAGGAGCAATATTTACCTGGAAATTGATTAGGGTGGTAAAGAGCAGACTGGAAACCAGTATCATGGCAGCACCTCCAACAGAGGTTGCCAAGTGCTTGGAGCTCGGATACAAATCACAAAAGGGACAGGAGTCCTGCCCTGTGTTCCAGGGTTAAGGAGGGACCTTGGCCGGGAGAGCAGTGAGCCCTTCCCAAACTTTTCCATCTCAGTCATCACATGGAGTTAGGACCGGAGCCTCAAGAAGGAAATGGATGGAATCCGATGTAATACTGTTGTGTGCTGGCTTGGTGCTGGCCCTCGACTGGCTGTGTCTGTTTCTTCTCAGTAACACCCGAAGGCACCCGCCCCACATGGCAGATGAGCAGCTGAAGGGTTGCAGACTTGATCCACTTCACGGTGATTGGCACTTGTGGAAAGTTTCAGCGACTATGTAACACATTATAAGTACACTTAGGGACTTAATCATCAATTTGGGGCTGGAGGCAACTTCTACTTTTTGAAGTATAGTGGAGGTAGGTAACTTTTAAAAAACGTGCTTTTGAGACTAGAGAAAACTGTGAAATTCTGATTCCAAAGACTTCTATCTCCTTATCATTAATATTTTAAACGTCGGGAAAGAATGTCTTCTGCTCCCCTGCTGCATGCACCACGCTCTGCTCAGCGCTTCGAGAGCCAGGGGAGAAGCAGCTGGGGTCAACACAGCCTTACAGACCTGATGGCGGACGTGCTTTCCCACGAGGGTGTCGGCGCTGGAACTGCTGGGGGTTTTGTTTTGTTCACAGCTGTACCCTTAGAGCCCCAAAGAGTGCCCAGTGCAAAGTAGATACTCAGTAAATACTTGTTGAATGAATGAATCAATTCATGAATGTTCACTCACAAGAGACAGTTAAAAACTGTGCAAAATAATGTGCAATCCAGATTCAGGACGTATTCGCTTGAGAATTACGCCAAGGGCTGTCCGAAATGAAAATGACGGTACCATGGCCATGGACCTGGAGTTGAGTGTTGAAGTTTGGACAAGTGACTAGGAATGGGAATGCTCGTTCTGGATGTGGGAGAGGCTGAGCTAAGTGTAGGGTGTGGGGAGGATGCTGAGGACAGATGAACAGACTGAGGCTTCAGGAGAGGAAGGGACCTTCAGGAGAGGAAGGTGGTGCTCCGGTAATAAGTGGATTTAAACCCGGGCAGTCTAACTCCGGAGCTCAGTCTACATTTCTTGGATAAAACTAGAAGATGGCTGGGAGGAAGGAGGCTATGAGGATCTGTCTCAATGGCAAGGAGGAGCCGTGAGGTGCTGTGTCCTCTGATTTACACATATTTCCTGCCCATGGATGTCTTCTCCACTCAAGAAGTGAGGACAATATACCTGGCCAATTCCAAGCGGGTGAGTGTTAATGAACAACTCGGGAATTCCTCGGTGAAAAGTAAAGTACAAAGGCAGAGCATTTCTGTCCCTGCAAATGGTGCAAATAAAGAGCATTTCAAAGAATATTTTTATACAACTTGATTTTTGCATAGAGAATTCAGACAGACTGCTTTTGCAGACTTAAATAATCCCAGGATAAAAGGTACCATATAAATGCAAAGTATTATTATTATTATCCAGTGGTAGAAAAGAAGGACATTTCAAGGAATGTTTCAGTAGAATACAATTTTGTTTTGTACAGAGAGTTCAAGGGAAAAAGCTTTATTTCATAGACTTAAATAATATCGTTATGGGGCTACAGTAAAATAAATAATACAGATATGGTGTTAAAATAAATAATACAGTTAGGAGGCTTAAATAAATAATGGTGGAGAGAGAAGAGAAATTAAGTGTCCTGAGAAAAGGCAGGGGGAGGTGCAATTTTGAATTATAAGTGGCAGAGAATTGAGGTCCAAAAGTCCTAAAATATTCAGGATGCTTCTACACAGACCAAAAAGATAGCGTTGGACAGTTCACAGTCATGGGGTTGATCTGACAGTGTTTTTATTTTTTAGTAATAGACTTTCCCCACTGTTTCAATGAAGGCAGTATTCAAACTTTTGGCTGAAAAGTTAAAAGTAATTATATTTAGCATTTTATGAGTTTACACAAAATGACGTCCCACCCCTCCATCCCTAATCCTTGTTCCTTAATCCTTCATCCAATTATGGGGAAAAAATGACCTCATTTTCTATAAAACTCAGAGCTGCTTCCTTTAAAAAGCCTGTCCCATCCTGTACCCCTGAGAACACGCCCATCTCTTCAGTTGATGTGGCTCCGGTCTGTATTTTGAGGTTCTGACGTTTCTTTAGGGTCTGTTTGCTTGTTTGGTTTTTTTTGGGAGGGGGGAGTAATTAGGTTTATTTATTTATTATTATTATTTTTAATGGAGGTACTGTACTGGGGATTGAACCCAGGACCATGTGCATGCTGACCACACACTTTACCGGTGAGCTATACTTTCCCTCTTTCAGGGTCTTGGATTCCCATCTTTTTATAGAAATGGGGTTGCAACATTCCAGGCAGAAAAATCAAACCTCTTCTTCAGCTATAAACTTGAGCTGAGAGACTGTTTTAGACCTGAATTCTGGGGAGAGCGAGATGGGTGTCCTTGAGGAGGAGCAGGGATTTGTGCATTGGTTGGTTCTCAGCTCGGGGTGAGGACCACCGGAGTCAGGCTCCTGTGGGTGGGAGAGCTGGAGCCAGAGGGCGACCAGGGAGTCACAGAGCTGAAGGCAAGGTGGGGCTTCATCCTCCCAAGGAGAGCGTGGGATTCTAAATTCTCCACGTTTTGAGAAGAGAGAATGACTGCGAGGTGAAAAGGCCAGATGTTCAGACGTAAGCTGGGAGGACAGAGAGTTTCTTGAGAGGCCATGACCTTGAAGTCTGGGGCAGTTCCACCCTGGGAGGAAGGAGGGGTCTGGGCTGGAGATGCAGAATTTAACATGGACTAAAGGGCCTGGTGCATTCTACCCCCAGCCCGCAGGCTGGCCAACTGGGCCCTCCCTGTAACGGAGAGGCATTTTCAGCTCTTGGGACAAGAGAAAATGATTGCTCAGAAGCATCCATTCCTTGCCGGGGACTCTCACCAGAACATTACCTTCTCATTCTCCATCCAGCGGTACTTAAATGCCCAGGTGCCATTGTGTTTGCAAAAAACAGCATAAGAGAAGCCTCGTTTCCCAGAAGATGGGGTAGAGTCTCTCTGCTCTCAATGGCTCTGTCCTCTATCTGTCCTTCAGAGCCTAGTGGTAGGTCACAGCCTTCTTTAGCCTGACCTTGGTCCCCTCCAGCCCGGCTCCTGCAGCCTGGTTGGATTAAAGTGTTTACATCATCCCCTCTCATATACTGTCTTTTTCCCCTTTCTCATTCAGTAACTAGACGATGGACTTCTATCTTTTCTTGCCTCTTCCAGCTCATTGCGTTCAGGTGTAGGCCACGTGGTGTTTGTTCAGTGGAGAATTATGGATTTGAAGAGAGGGAGGAAGCTATGACTAGCTCTGAAATTGGGGAGGAACAGGAGGGGGATTGAGCCAGCCCCAACGCCAACCTCCTGTCCCCAGGATGCGGTAATGCCCCTTGAGTTTCCTCCTTGGTGCTTGAGGTCACAGGTCGAGCTGGACAACCCCACAGGGCAAAGGAAAAACCTCCGGGGTGGAGGGGAGGCATTGTTTCCCGGGGAGCAAGGAGTTGGATGTGATGTTATGTAACTTTGAGGGGAAAGAAAAAAACAAAACCAACAAAAGAGAAAGGCAGAGGAAATATAAATAAAAAAGAGTGCAAAGTTTTATTGTCAACCGCTGCTGTCACCTCCTGGAACTACAGTCGTATCTAAGAAATATGTGACACACTAATAGGAAGTAATTTACCCAAGGATGTTTTTGTGTCTCGAATTGCCTTTCCTGCTCAGCTGTAGGAACTTTGCGGGGGTATATGCATGAGAGCCAGCGCGGTGCTTCAGAAACTTCCCAATTTGTGCACAATGTGACTTTTATAAGGCCATTAAACTCATCTCGGGGAAAGCACGCTAGGAAACAGTGATACATGGGATCTCAAGGAGCCTGTGAAGGCAGACAGAAATGGCAAAATGATGACCAAACCCTCTTGGATAAAGTGACTTTGAGGAGGCTGCTCTTCCTGATCTGCTCACCCTCCCGCCCACCCACGATTTCTTCCTCTTTCTCTGCCCTTGAGGTTCTGTGGTGGCCAGGGAAGGGGGGCGGGGAGGGGCTTTTATCAGTGCTGTTTTGGATCTAGCAGGCACTGCTGTTTTTTTCTTGCTGTGGTTGGGTGGGACCCAGGCAAGGGGTGGGGGCGCTTGGCTCTTAGCCCAGAAACAGCCACAGAGCTGCTGTGACCTCAGGGAGCTGGTGGTGAAGCTCGGATGAGATCCCTCAGAGATGGGAATCCAGGCACTTAAGCAGCCCAGGGATGCTCAGGGTTTGGGGTGGCCGGTCCAGAGAGAAGAAAAGTATAGGGAAGGACCAAAAGAGCACAAAAAGGAGAAATGAGGAAAGCAGGGAGGGTCACAGAGATGGCAAGAGAGTGGAAACAGAGAGAGAGATGCGGACACAGACAGGAAGGACAAGGAAGAGAGGGAAGAGGAAAAGGAAAGGAGATGGTCCTGCTTATGTTTTGCTCCTCAAGTGCCTTGGTATGCTTGTTCTGTTAACACAGGCAGGGCCATGATCAGAATATAATCAGAAATTAGAAGCCATGAAGAAAATGAATAGCATCAAAGATGAGAGAGCTGCCCCCCGGGGTGGGTGCTGCCCACAGGAAGAGCAGGGTGCCACCTGAGGTCTCCCTGCAAGTTCTTTCATCACCTCCCTTCTGCTCCAGTCTCAGTGTCTCAGGTCCCACCAAGGGCCAGCCTTGGACGGGCATGCGCAGTCCTGCAACATGATGGAGGACCCGTAAGGCATCCTCCTCCCCAAGAGGGGCAGCCAGAGGCCCCAAGCTTCCAGCGTGGTTAGCTGATTAGCTGAGATAAGAAGTTAGGGGATGGGTGGTGAGGGGGCTGGAGGGGGTGGGGCAGGCCTCTGCAGACTCATTGCTTGACCTGGGAGCAGGCTCTGCGTGCAGACCCACCAGGAAGGAGGGCCCTGAGGGTGCTCACTGGGCGTGGATGACTGGGTGGGACAGGGGAGGGAAGGAGCAGGGCGCCTTTAATTTGTACTCTGGCCTGTATATCTCTCTCTGTGTCCTAGCTTGGGGAAAAAAAGAAATGAGCCCTTTATCAATTTTTAATAAATTGAAATGACAAATAATCCATTTAATAAATTATTAAGTGAGAAAATTACTGAAAACTGAAATATCAAACAATCGTGAGCAAATGCTCAGAGCATCGTGTTTATTAATAACAAGTCCTGCCTCAGGAGAGCGCTGATGCTATGGTTCTGCTGTGGCCGCCGTCCCCACACCCGCTGCAGCCCAGCGTATCGGGGGCCGGGGCGCTGGGGCATCCGCAGGGTGGAGACACGGAGAAGCGGAGCCGTTACTGTGGCCCTGGGAGACCACGGTGACAGCTCAGACAACCCTTGGGGAGGTGGTACCTGGATGCGGCACTTGGATGGGCACCAGGATGAAGTCCCCAGTTTCTGCCACCATGGTCCTGGAAGGGAGCCAGAAATAATCCCATCTCTGAAGTTTGGTTCTTTCAATCAAGGGCTACATGTTCAGAAAAAATTGTGTGTGTGTGCACGTGCATGAAATTTTGTATATATAAAGGATGACGTCAGCCCACAAGCTGCCTGGTGCTATGATCCGCTGAGCTGGCTGTCCTGCAGCAGGCCTGACCGCCCCCGGCGGAGGCCTGGGGTGCCTGGTGACGGCAGAGGGCCCTGGCTGCGGAGGGCTCAAGCCCTGTGCGGGGAGGGGGCGCGGCTGGCACTTTCAGGAGGCCCTTCACCAAGTGCCCTTTGATGCTCCTGAAAGGCTGCTGGAGATCAAGGCATCCGAGCCATGACGCGCTCTGAGAAGCGGAGGTTCAGAGAGGAGGGACTAACCTGCGGTATCAGTGCCAGTGATGGAGAGACGGAGCCGTCTAGGGCCCAGGCTCCCGGTCAAACGCCCTTTCTGTTAGGGCACCCGATCTTCAGGCTGGTTCTGAGCTGCTGGTTCTCCCAGAAGCCTCTCTTTCACCCCATTGCTCTGCCCTCTTGGAACCCCCGCTTCCACGTGGAGCCACACAGATCTGCCCAGGACAGCTGGCTCAGGAGGCCTCTCACCGCACGGCTGGCCTGGCCTGGCCTGCAGTGAGGGACTCCAGGCCTCATCTCCTCCTAATTTCTTGCTGTCTCTGGAAGCACAACCAAGCCTGCCTGCCTGCCTGCCTGCCTGCCTCTGCTCCCTCAAGGCTGCGGTAACCGGGAAACACGGCTTCTCCATCCCAGCCCTGCTGTGGGGCTTAGGGCCTGGCAGGTGACCTCCTGGTGCCCTAGTTCCTTTATCTGTAAAATGGGGATAATAATAAACAGAATAATTTGATGACCGGGATTGAAACAGTCCCATTATAAAACTACAATGCAGCCGTTCAGGAGGATAGGCTGCAGGCTCGAAGATGGTGCTGCAACGGGTATTTTTAGGAAGGAGAGAAGAGGGGGGAGAGATGGGTGGTTTATAAATGTTCGTTGCATTAAAAAATGTGCTAGTTTGAATTGTGCAGAACAGAGTATCATTTGTTTCTAGAAAAAATTCACTGCTGTGGAAATGAATTAGTTTACATTGAATATGTGATGGTTCAGAGAAAGGGATATTAACCCAATTTGCATTTCTTTGAACTGAAATAAATTATTGCCATGTTTGCATTAGTTGGGTCAACTGGATGGGATTGGGCAGACCCACGGTGGGGAGGGCTGGCCCTGCGCTCAGAGGGTTACCATAGGGTCAGTGTGTGGGGATTAGAGAGCACCCTTCAAATCCGGGCTTATTAACCTTTTGGGGGGTCTGTGGACCCCTTTTGGGATCTGAGGAAAGCAACTTGCAGACCTACCTCATACGACTGTACACGGATCTCAGCACCCTCCGAGACCTTCAGGCTGCCATGGTCCCCGGAAGCCAGTGACCATTGACTTGCTGTCTCATGCCCAGATCAGGACCCAGGTTGGTTAGAGTCCAGTGCCTAGGGCCTCTCCCATTTGTGGAAACAAAACAGGACTTTGGTTCTAAAGGGGAGATAGCCAAAGACAAGTTCAGACATGTACTCAGACCTGGGGACTTGGATATTTCAGATCTAGATAAGACAGTTCCAGCTCTGAGAAGGGGCTGGGGGCGCCACCTGCAGCCCTGTCAATCACCAGAACTGGTTTGGTGGGCCCAGCTGGCAAGCTTTGGCCCCTGCTGCCTTCACTTCTCCATGCCTGTGTCTGCTTTATTTGTGTGCTGAGCCAAATCAAGCGTACCCTCCTCCAAAGGCAAGGAGGTGCCAGTGCCTGGGTTCCTCCCAACCTGGCCCTGGCCGGGCCCCCAGGAGTTCCCTGGGTTCAGATTGGTGCAGAGCTAGCCAGCCCAAAATTCTGCCTAGACTCTTTAACGCCTGACAAATGGGGCATGATCGGTGGGGGGCCATCTGCGAGCGCTGACAGCATACATGGACAGCAGGTGCCCATTGTAGTTGGACATCGAAGGTTAAGGTAAATCCAGAAGAAATGGAAACTACAATTTTCAGAGACATGTGCCTGGAATTCGCCGTTGGACCAGAACAGTTTAAGGGGCCCCAGGTCTGTAAGAGAGAAGGAGAGAGCACGAGATGGAAGAGGATGGAGAGAAACATCCTACCTGTCCATCAGCAGAGGGAGGCAAAACTAGCTGATCAGCAACCAGTGACTTATTTAATGAGTCCCCCCACCTGAACTCACTTTTATTGGAAAGCGACAACTACAGGACAGTTAGATGATAAGCAGGAACTTAACTTGAAGAATAACTTCAAGTTAAAAGTCCTTCTCACATCACTTCTCTGCATAGAACCCATCAACAGTGCTTTAGTGATGTCAGGATAAAGCCCGAACCCCTTAGCTCGGTACACAACTCACCCACCCTGCTTGACCAGTGGTCCTGAACTTCCTGACTGTTCCGTGCTCTCTAACACCTCCAAACCTTTATTTCTGCTGCTCTTTCTGCTGGGGGCACCCTTCCTCCCCTCCCATGGATGTCATGCCCTTTAGGCGGTTTTCTCCGGCCCCTAGACTAGGTCTGGGCCACTGGGATAACACCCATTACATTATAACATCACAGCGGGAGAGGCTGATGGGCACCAGCCAGCCAGCGGGTTCCTCAGGGCAGAGCTGAGACTGATTCACAGTTGGGCCGCGCAGCCAGCCAGCCCCATGGAAGGAGCCCGGGAAATGCATCTGGGATGCACACATCCATCAGGTAATGACTAAATGAAGGAAAGGACTTCGGTCTCATTGTCCTGCATTGCTCCCAATGCACTGATTACCTCTACAGCATCAAATATGGCTGGTACTTACCAAGCCTCTCTCAGCTGGAAAGCGGGGGTAATACTATCTTCCTGATGATATTTGCAAGAAAGAAATGATCTAACACACATTAAAGGCAGTGCCTGGCACTCAGTAAGTGCTCAATGAATGCTCAGTATTATAATTCTCCACGAATAAGTTGAGGGAGACCAAACCCAGGGCTGTCCTGGAATCAAGAAACTTTACCTCCTTTAGCGAGTCAGTGACAATGCTTCTAGAAAGCGATCTCCAGGAAAAGGTAGGACTCAGACCTGGGACCAGGAATCAGGCTTTGGGGGACCCATCGGGACCCATGCAGGCTTCCAGCGTTGCCAGGTGCCGCCTGACCAGCGGTGGTCAGGCGGGGATGGAGGGAGCTCATAGCGGAGCCCGTGCCAGTCTCTGGCTGGACTTAAGTCAGGGGAAGGAATTCATGCTGAGTAAATGAGGTAATGAATGTGCAAGTGCTTTGCAAACTGCAAAGTGCTATAAAAATGCGAAGCAGTGTTACAGTCATTTATTTCTCTTCTTTGTGCTCCCAGGGTTTCCTAATAAGGGCTCTTTTTGAAAGTCCTAGGCTGGCTTTAGGTTAACTAAAGGGAAAATGTGTGTGTGGTGCTGAGGGGCGGTGCCGTGTACTCCGAGGGTAGCAGAGGTCCTGGCTAGGAAAGGGGACTTGCTGGCAACAGGAACTCGGACATATAAAGGCTGAACATTGCAGTGGTGATTAATCTCTCCCGATCTGGACCATTTTCCAGGGCCAGGGCCATCTGGGAGCTGCTCACATCATTCTAGAGAGATAGAATGGCCTGTGCTGAGACGGTGATAAGAGTGAGAGTAAGACCTAGGGCCCTGGTGGCCATGAATCAGCGTCCCATGTCATGGGCAGTGTCCCTAATTCCAGCCTCTGTGCTTGCTGGCCTAGGCTGGCCCAGGCCAGCCCAGGCCAACACACACCATGTTCAGCTACTTTGTGCAAAGGATACAGACTGGCCTGGAAGAGTGAAGAACTCTGATCCCTAACACCCTGATAGCAGACTCATTCGCGTCTCTCTGTGCCCAGCCTGCTCCTGGGCCTCCTTGCCCTCCTCCCAGCCCTGGTAACCAGGCAAACTCAGGAACCCCTGAAGGTCTGCAGCTTGACATCAGTGAGGTCCAGCCAGCCTGGACAGAGGAGCCAAGGCACTAGATCCATTTCCAAGGCAATCACTCTTGAGTTTACAGTCAAACTCAACTTGCTCGTATGTATATTTTCCCAGGGGCCGAGGAGCCCCACCTAAGGGAGTCACATGAGATTTCAGCCTCTTACATCCCACTAGGGCGTGAGAACGAACCCTTGGATGGTTGCCTGGATCATCATCAGGAGAGTGTGATTCTTCAGGAGAGCTGTGTCTCCTTAAAGTCTTGGGAGCTGTCTACACCACTGACTTCCCAAAGCACTAAGCTGGAAACGGCAGACAGCTCTTAAGCTGTGAAGCTGAAGCATGAAGTGAGGATGGTGTTCCCGTATCTGCTTGTTCACCGCTCCATACCCAGCACCTAGCACAGATCCTGATGAAATGAGGTCAAAGATGCTGGTTTAATTAGTGAATAAAGGAGTGAATATGACTGGAGCATCTCAAGGCAAGTTTCAAAGGTCTCAGTAAGTCAGTGTTGAAACGGGTTGTTTGCCCAAATGTCAACTGATTTCACATGGTTAACCATACACCATCATTTCCCCAAACAAATGGGTATGATTTGGAGAGGCCGTTGAGGATGCAAAAGGCAATGCAGGTGGCTGGAGAATTCCATAAACCGAGGACAGGGGCAGGCAGTGAGCACAGCATGCTCAGGGGACGGTGAAACCCGGAAGGGTCAGATGTTAAACCTGCACTATTTGAGTGGCTGATTTTGTTCAAGACTTTCTGAGTTCTTAGAAAATGACATTTATTCTTTTACACTCCACCCCTCCCCCAAAGGGCATTTAAAACTGCACTTAGCATTGAAGGGAGGGGAAAGGCTATAAGTCATTGTCTCATGCTGCTGTTCTCCATCTTCAGAGCGTATCAGAATCATCTGTGAAACTTTAGGAACTACAGCTGTCCAGGCTCCATCGCAAACCTCCTCATTCAAGCCTCCTAAAAGCAGAGCCCCGGGTGTAAGTTGCAAAAGCTTCACGGGTGATATTGATGCTCTGAGATCAGCTACCACAGTCCTTCATTTCACCCGATCCATTGAGTATTTCTACAACATGAAAAGCACTGCTTATTTACATGGGCCTTCCTAGTTTCTGGGGTTTCTTAAAGTATGTCCCCAAATCGTTTCCACATGCCATGTGCCCTCTGATCAGGGAAGAGAGCAGAAGGACTCTAAAGTCGTCCACAAAGAGCAACATGACCATTTGCCCTTGCTTTTTTAGGCTGGAGAGACAGCTGAGATCATGGGCACGGCATAGGTGAGTTTGGATGGAAGATAGAGGAAACATAAAATGCGGGGCTTTTGCCCGAGGGGCTGCCCAGGGTGGGACACCTGTGGCTGTTCTCCAAGAGTGTCAGAGGCAGTGTATTCTAGACCTCATTGATTCACTCACTCATTTATTTTTCTTTCATTCATCGTTTGTTTGTTGAGTGCCTACGTCATAGTGTGTGACGGCAACTCTCTGCCTCATGGAACTGATGGAGGGGGTGGGGTGCAGTGGGGAGACAGAGATAACAAATAAGCCAACAAATAAATAATACTTATACAGATTTTAGTAGCATGACAGTCAACGGAGAAAGCCTCAAACAACTTTTCTCACTATCTGCCTTCACCCAACCCGATTTGAGTTACCAGAGGTGGCCATCTGTGTCCTGTGATGCACTGGTTCCCAGGAAGCCCCTCCCATCAGCCCCCAAAACTCCCCCATCTCTCTCCCTCTCTCTGTACAATTTATATTTTAACGTTTGGTGTTGCCAAATACTTTACAGATGAGGCAGCTAGGGTCTGAAGGGCACACGGCCAGTGAGGGAGGGGATGGACTTGACTTCGGGCTTTGAACCCCACCTTGTCCTTCCCCCTCCAGCCTCTCTCTCCACCTTGACCCCTCTTCAGCCCCCAGAGCAGGTGGCCTCAGTTCCTTCTCTTTCTTTTTAAATTTTCTGTATTATTGTCAAGACTTCAATTAACTTTTCTCTGTTGAACGACTGTATTAGGCAAAAGTTTGTGTGGGATCCCATAAAACGTCCGACAGCATTGAGAATACGTCAGGCAAAGCCTGCAGCCCCATAAGTTATTATGTGTAAGTGTTGCAACTTTATTTTGAGGAGAATACACGTGTACTATCAAGCTGTTTTATAGATACGCAGCATGATTGATTATGGCACGGGATTTGCCACCACAAGGTAAACTCAGATAGAATAATCTGTGGATATTTAGTCCTCAGCAATTTGTTATCAAAAGACGTCTCTGGAAATGATAATTTCTCTCAATATCACTAATTATCAGAGAAATGCAAATCAAAACTACAATGAGGTATCACCTCACACCAGTCAGAATGGCCATCATTCAAAAATCCACAAATGACAAATGCTGGAGAGGCTGTGGAGAAAAGGGAACCCTCCCTCACTGCTGGTGGGAATGCAGTTTGGTGCAGCCACTGTGGAAAACAGTATGGAGATGCCTCAAAAGACTAGGAATAGATTTACCGTATGACCCAGGAATCCTGCTCCTGGGCATACATCCAGAAGGAACCCTGCTTCAAAATGACACCTGCACCCCAATGTTCATAGCAGCACTATTTACAATAGCCAAGACATGGAAACAGCCTAAATGTCCATCAACAGATGACTGGATAAAGAAGAGGTGGTATATTTATACAATGGAATACTACTCAGCCCTAAAAACCGACAACATAACGCCATTTGCAGCAACATGGATGCTCTTGGAGAATGTCATTCTAAGTGAAGTAAGCCAGAAAGAGAAAGAAAAATACCATATGAGATCGCTCATATGTGGAATCTAAAAACAAAACAAAACAAAACAAAGCATAAATACAAACAGAAATAGACTCATAGACATAGAATACAAACTTGTGGTCGCCAAGGGGGTGGGGGGGTGGGAAGGGACAGACTGGGATTTCAAAATTGTAGAATAGATAAACAAGATTATACTGTATAGCACAGGGAAATATACACAAGATCTTATGGTAGCTCACAGAGAAAGGAATGTGACAGTGAATATATATATGTTCATGTATAACTGAAAAATTGTGCTCTACATTGGAATTTGACACAACATTGTAAAATGATTATAAATCAATAAAAATGTTAAAAAAAAAGAAGATGCAAACTTGAAAGAAAGAAAGAAAAAAAAAAGGCTGTGATTTTTTAGCACACAAAACAGTTTAGGTAAAAATGGATTACGTCAAGGAGCAGACTCTTTTGCAGATCAGCCCCAAGCAACTTGTTGCTAAAAAAATAACTGGGTGGAATTCCTCAGCAACTTTTCAAATAACCATTTGTTTGTGAAACAAAGAGTGGCTTGAATGAATTAAATCCAGCTCAAGCCCCCAGTTCTCCCGACTCCGTGGGGGAGGCAGTGACCTTCTTTCTGCTCATCTAGAGTCTGGGGCCACTCTTTTGATAATGAGTCACCAGTGTGCCTTCCCTTGGAATCCTGTCCTGAGTTACGACTTTTCTTTAATCGTTACACACTCTTCATGCACACGGAGAGGAGCCATGGTTCAGTGGGAGGGAATTCAGTTCTCAGGGGCAAAGCCCTGTGTTGGTATCTTGCTCTGCCTTCCATGGGTTCCATGACCCTGGGCAAGGCACTTCCCCTGAGCCACAACTCCATCATCTGAAAAGCAGAAAGAAAGCTGAGACCAAGTCTTGAAGGAAGGCAGGAGCTAGCTGTGTTGGGGGGTGGAGGGGAGTAGAGTGTAAGAATTAAAACAAAGTTATAAGAAAAGATCACCCAGTCCTGCTCCCTTAGTTGCAGTGAAAACAGTGAGGCCCGGATGTTCCCAGTTACACCCACATTTAGGGGAAGAGCAGGAACCCAGGCCTCCTGCTGCCCTGATTTGATTTGTACCAAGAATTAGGGCACCAAATACATTTCAGGTAAGGCTGCCTTGGGAAGTCCATCACAGACGCAGTCCTGTTTCCTTGTCTGCCTCTGATTCCACCCTCCCTTAGGAGGAACTCCAAAGCGCCTCCACCCAACTCCCTAATTCCATACAGCTGCAAAAGCAAAGATCTGCTGTAGGATCGGCTGGTGAGAAACCCAGACGGATGTCTCCGCTCAGGCTTGGCTGTGTGGCCCGTGGACCCTTGTGGCCAGAGAAGCACCTCCATGCAACGGGCCACCCTGAGGGACCAAGCCCAGCCTCCAAGCTGCACGCACCATGTCAGAAGATGCAGCCACACTGAGTTTCATCAGATACTGTTCTGTTGCAAAAAGGTACAAGAGGCCATGAATCTATCATTAGGCTTCTGGAACACTTGGATCCTGACTGAATTCCTGCAGGGTGTTGGCTCTCCCTCTGGACTTGACTCCCAGCTGAGGACTGGGGCGGTCCCCAGCCAGGCAGAAGTCAATCATGACCTCCGTTCCTGGCCATTGGGCAGCACTTTGACCTACAGCCTTCAAGGCACTCTCAAGTTCACCGTCTCATGGAATTCTCACAAAAAATATTCAGAAGCCAGATAGAAAAGTTCTCACTGAGTGGATGAAGACATCGAGGCTCAGAGGGGCTAAGAAACTTGCTCAAATCCTCCAATTAGTGAGGGCTAGATCCAGGGCAGAAGAGTAGACCTTTCATGGAGCAGTCCAGAGGAAACAGCTTCTGGCTTGGCATCAGAATGCACCCTCAGGGTCTCCCACACTCTGTTCAGGTCTTGCCAAACCCAACCAGCCCAGGGGTCAGTACGTTCTTGAGTCCTTCTCTTTTGCTTGCATTGTTTCTTTTATGAGGGGGAGGTAATTAGGCTTCTTCATTGATTTCTGCTTGGAGGAGGTACTGGGGATTGAACCCAGGGCTTCTTGGGTGCTGAGCATGCGCTCTACCACTTGAGCTACACCCTCCCCCGGGTCCTTCATTTAAATTTGACTTCCCTACACAGGACCTGGCCTGACTACAGCACCCAGCCCCACATGGCTGGAACGCGTTGTCAGTAAGAGGCAGAGAAGACAGGGCCATTATTGCATGCCACAGACACCACCATTTCTACCCTCTCCTGGAGCCAGGCCTTATTTAACCAAATCAATGCACACAGATTGCCCAGCTGTTAGACACAGAGGCAGGACCTCAGGGAGCTCCAGGGGAGAGGAGGCCTGGCTTAGAATATTTGACAAGTGGATGATGATTAAACTCCCTTTGTGTTGTTGAGAGCAGAACTAGGGCAAACCGCTGAGAGTGTCGGCAAGCAAATTTGAATCCACCGCGAGGAAGAACTTTCCAGCCCTTCGGAGCTGCCCAGAAGGAGAAGGTTTTGTCTTAAGTGATCGCTCATCTGTCATTCAGAGGAGTGGCCCGTCCCATTGCGGAAGAGCAGAAACTGACAGAAGCAGCTTTTTCTGTCAAACGAAAGCCCATCAATTTTTCTTTATTAGGCCAACCATTGGTCCTAATTTTAGATTCTGGAGCTGCAGCAAATAAAGCTAATCACGCTCTCACATTTTACGAGAGGGGCTTGTAAATGAGTTTCTAATTGGTGGAATTTCAGGCATGGTTGTAAAGTGAAATGAAGGATTTCGGGCCAGTGGGGAGATATTCGGGGGGCAGTGTGGTCTTTTCAGAGCCTTTAAATCATGCCGCAGAGCTGACCGGCTACCATCTGGGGTTGGATGAATTTATGAGAAATTCACTTAACTTTCAATTGCTAAAGGTTCTTTTGGTGGGAACAGTCGAATCAATGGGGCTCTGGAAGTTTTCTTGGAGGCTTTGGTAAATGCCCTTTGACTTTTAGACTCAGATGGTGAAGTTGAAGTTCCCAATTTAGGAGATGGCTGTGCTGGATGGGGCAGGGGCAAGGGCAAGGAGGCACTTGGAAGTGATCCCTGCATCTCATCCACGTGCTTGGGGATCTTGGTGGAAAGGATGCAAATTACCAGAGTAAGCAGTGCTGACTGCACCCACAAGCTGGGCCTGGGAGGAGCTCTACCCCTCCCTCACGTCCCTGGTACCGGACATGGCATGTCATTCCTGGAGGTGCCCTGGCTTCTGCCTCTGTGGTCGCTGTTAGCTGAGAGCAACACTCAATAGCACCCAAGAGGTATTTGAGCTTCCTGCTGGAGGTCACAAGCAGGGGCAAGTGTTTTAGGGTCTCGGCCTCCCCTTTCCTTACCACTTCCCTTCTCCGCCCTCTTCTGTAGGCACACTGTTCTGGATCACATCGGATCCCAAGTGTTGTGGAAGCAAAAATGTAGTTCTTTACCTCCCAGTGAGGTGCTGGTGACTGACTCAGAGCAGCCTGTATGCCTAGCCCGGGAAGGGCAGCACAGTCAATTTCTTAGATATTTCCTGCTCTCCCAGTCTTCCTTGTTTATGTAACCCACCGGTATCACTCCTTCTTTTAGGAGGTAGCTAGGAAACTCAGCCTGGTTCTCTATGCACGCAGCCACTCGTCCCTCCATCCATCAATGCATCCATCCATCCATGCATGCCTTTATTTGACAAGCACTTACTGAGCATCAGACATGGTGCTAGGCACTACAGACACATTCAGGGTAAAATGAGGTCCTTGCATGACTAGCTGAGAGAGAGGCCTGCAAATACAGACGCCCAGGACTATGAGGCAGTAGCAGCAACGGAGGTTTGCACCAAGGGCAGTAGGACCCAGGAGAGGCCTGGCTGCCTGGGGAAGTCAGGGAAGGTGTGAAGGAGTTATCAGGGAGCCTTGATAACTGAGCCAGCACTTTCCGGACAGACACGTGGACAAGGGAAGCTCGGTGCAGGGTCCAGAGGTAAGAGGCCACCTGCTATGTTTAGAGAGGTTTCCAGAAGGCAAAGCCTGCTTCTGCATTTGCCTCTCATTGTACATCTGCTCATAGTGGACCCTCGCCCTTTCTGGAATACACAGCTATGCATATCATTAAGTTTATACACATGAATTAATTGTTTACTTTCTATTAAACTAATACATGCACATGATGACAAAATTCAGATTTATGACAAGATTTCCCCCCCAAAAACCTAGCAGTTTCTTTGCCTCCTATTCTTCTCTCTGGCTTTCTGTCTTATTGTCAGTCTTCTGAGAGCCCAGTAGGTGAAGGAAGATAGGGGTATCTCATCACCGAGTCTTAAGATTTGACTCCATGTGGTTGCCAGCTCTGCAGGAGACAGGCGTGGGGCCTGACCCCTGGACCACCTGCGTTTAGCAAAGAGGAAGAGCGTGAAGGTAATGAAGGGAACAGAGGAGTGGTCAGAATGTCAGGAAGAGAACCGAGGAGGGGAAGCCGATCAACAGCCCAGATGCCCAGTTTTCTTTAGGCGATCATCGAAGACCTTCCCTGTTACAGTGGAGGTGGAACCTAGTCCGGGGGAAGGAGCAAGGAGATGGGGGCAGACAAGCTAGACGGTCCCGTAGAGACCAAACTCTCCATCGCGCTAGAAACCTGCCCTTCCGTCGGCACTGCCGGCTCTCGTTCACGTCCCTTCCAAAGGTTCTAATATATTCCGGCGAAATCGGGCATGTGTGCACATCCGCCATCAGAAGTGATTGGCAGGAGGCAAGAGGGACTCTTAAATGTATGAAAGTAAAACAAACACTTTATTTAAGGAAAAGGCAACTTGGAAAAAAAAAGGAGCCTAATAAATAACTCAGTGCAGCTGGCTTAAGCACTTTAAAGCCAGTGTCTGTGATAAGCAATGAAAACATTAATATAAAATGCTTCGCCATAAATGAGTACAATTCAGGCTGATGTATCGCAGCTGAGCCGGCTGTCGGATGGCATGCTTTTAAAGTGATGTTTACAATCAGTGTTTTTCCCTTTGGTAACTAGAAGAAGGCCAAAATGGCTGGAAGCCTTGCCAGGGTGTGGCTCTGAGCCTCGGGAGGGTGGGAGCCCTGCCAGGCGGCTGGCTTTGCTCTACCTATGGCCCTGTTCCCAGCCAGCTCACCACAGGGCGGGAAGGAAGATGAGAGCAGGGTGGGGTGAGGCCGGCACAGAGGGCTGGGAGCCTGGGTCCAAAGAGCGGCTGAGAGGTCTGCTGAGTGGGGCTGGGTTTCGGGGCTCTCTGTGTCCCCAGCTAGTCCTTTTTAGTGTGTGGGTAGTCTGAAAATCATCCTCTAAAGGACATTCCTTGTTACGCTGCAATGGTCACAGTAAGAGCATCCCGTGTTTGCTGGGTGCCAACTCGTGCGGGGCCTGCGCTGAGCAGAGTGGTCCCCCCTGGGGAGGCACCCGCCACTTCCTGCGGTCCTGGCTCCCAGCCTGTGTGCACAAACTCTCCCAGCCTCCGAAGGCCCTTTCTTTCTTGCTGTCTCAGGCTCCACCGGGTTTCTGCTTCTCCCTTGCTTGGCTAACGCTCTTTCTCTGTCCTGGGTTTCCAGCAATCCTGCTGGTTGACCGGGGAATTGGAGCTGTTTTGTTTTCGTTTGTTCTTCATCATTGTCTTCAATGAAATGAATCACAAGGCCTTTTCCTTAAAGTGTTCAACATTCGAATTTGAGAGCCCATCCCGGGGCCCAGTGCTGTCTCCCAAGCCCGTCCTCTTCTTCCACAGGGGGTGGTGACAGCTCAGCGGTGCCGTAGAGTGGGAAGTGGGATGCAGGATTTTCCCGAGGCTGAACTCACCACAAATGATTTCTGGAACAAAATCAGCCCGAATAACTCCCTTCCCGATGAGAAAAATCTGCATTCAAAGGGCCAGGAAAACTCAGCACTCCCTGGTCGCCACTGTGCATTTTTTTCCAGACCCCAATTATAAATTTGAACTGAACAGACGTATTATACGGAAATGCTTTAAAACATCATTAGGAACAGCTTTTGCATCCGTGGTAATAAATCCATACCTGCAGTCACTCTCCATTGCTTCCTAACTCTTTGATAACTTTGAAAAATGTAAATTCTGTTCCAGGGGAAGTTTAAGTGAATGGATTGGTGCCCCTTTCCTTCATTCTTCTGCTCCTGTCCCTCCCCATCCACTTGTGCCACAGCACCATTCAGGATGGAGAGGAGGTTGTAGAGAGGAGAGTTCAAATCTCCAATCACTGACTCTGACCTCAAATCCACTGCATGATCTTGGAGGATTTAGTTACTTTCAGTGCCCCATGTGGTCGACTGCTTCTAAATGGGGTCTCAGCGATCTCTGCCTGGTGATGTTCACGCCCTCTGGGTGGGCTGGACCTAGTGACTCGCTTCTAATGAGTAGATTATTGCGAAAGGGATGGGAGGCCACATCTGAGGTGAAGTTATAAAAGACTGACTTTCATCTCTCTCTTGTCTTCTTGGTTTGCTGGCTCTGGTGAGGCAGGCTGTCGTGGTGGAGATACCCACACAGCAAGGACCTGAGGGGGGACTCTGATTAACAGGCAGTGGGAAACTGAGACCCTCAGTCCAATGGCCCTCAAAGAATATAATCCAAGATAATAATAAATAATAAATGTGGATTGTTTTAAGCCACTACGTTTTGGGGCAATTTGTCACACAGCAGTAAATAACTAATACACCCCTTATGTCACTAATCTGTAAAATGGAACCATTCCCACCAGCCCTCCTAAGTATAGCAGGAAGAATGGGGTATTAAGACACATTTCAACACTGAAGCTTTATTCTGGTTGCATCCATAGTAGTCACTGATTTATTCATAAATACTTACTTAACATCAATTATAATTATGTGCTGTGCTGTGAATGTGGGCTACAAAAATGAATATGACATTCTTGCTTCCTTTGATGAGGTTGTGGCCTTTTTGAGGGGAGTGATGTATAGTTCAGAAACGGTGAAATACAATATATTAAAAATTCTGAAATACCCTCAAATGGTTTGGAAGTCCAGATACCATATACAATCTCATGTAATAAAACTGTTGACCAACATAGCAAGAATTCTTGGAAATCTCTAGGGATCTCTATTCCTCCTTTCCCAGTGGCAGCACCAACAAGAAAGAATGCATTTAAGAACAGAAGGCTTAGAATTTGACATACCCTTGGGTATAATCTCAAAGTGTGTGTGGATGTACTCTGGCATCTTGAACCCAAGTCCTAGGACACACTTTCAGTAGGGGCGCCCACACCGTTCTGGATCCTTGGCTCTGGCCCCATGATGTGCTCCATCCACAGCAAGCCCTATCCTTTCACACTGTTCCTAGTCCCTCCAATGTCTTCTGTGATTTCTCCCTCTCACAAGACCTCCAAAAGTCCCTGGAATCCCAACTATATTCCAATGCCAGATTCTCTCTGGTTTCACGTATGTTGTTTGTTCACACATTCACTCCTTTATTCAACACAAATGAAATGGAGGCTCCAGGCTGCCCTGCCCCTCTTCCCCAAGAAGGTGACAGTAAGTTCTGGACTTCAAAAAGAGTAGACTAAAAAAAGCATTTGTTGAAAATCTGTTTGAGGAATTGTCAGTCGTCTGGAGCCCCTTCAGTGCCCAGCTTCACACTGTGACAGGAGAAGGGCAGTTTAGTCTCTGGGTAAACTGAACCACAGAGGCCCAGACCCTGCATCAGTGGCCACAATAGAGGGTGAGGGCATGGCGCCTTAATGAAAACAGTGCTTAAATGAAGACCGTGCTTAGCCTATGCTATTAGCATCATTGCTTCCATGTGACGAGACTTGAATTGGTTATCTCCATCCCTGCTCACTCACTAACCCAGTATGAACTGCCTGCAGAACAGCTCTGCTGGGAAATTCCAGCATTATTGCCATCATAATCATGCAAACCCATGCAAGTTCTCTCAGCATCATTTTGGTTCTCACACATTCAGGTATCGAGTGCCTCAGGGCCTTTGCACTGGCTTTCTTTTCTGTCTCTCCACATATTGGCACAGCTTCTTCCACTTCAAATCCTTGTCCACACTTCACCTTCATAATGAGTCCTCCTCTGATCATCTTTTTAAAAATTGCAGCCCTCAACCCTTTACCCCAACCTTGAACAACAGTTAGGGCCTATAGTCATCCCTCAACACATGGTTTTAGAATGAAGTGGAGTGTATGAGCAGAGACTGGAAGCCTATATATTTTGTGTGTGTGTGTGTGTGTGTGTGTGTGTGTATGTGTTGAAATACATAGATTTGCCATTATAACCATTTTTAAGTGTACAGTTGAGTGGCATTTAGTACATTCACATTGGTGTGTAACCATCAGCACTATCCATTTCTAGAACTTTCCCCATTATCCCAGACTGAAACTCTGAACCCATTAAACAATAACTCCCCATCTTCTCTCTTCCCCCAACCCCTGGGACCCACATTCTACTTTCTGTCTCTATGGATTTGACTCCTCTCGGTATCTCATGTAAGTGGAGCTCTACAATTTTTATTTGTATGGCCTATTTCACTGAGAGTAATGTTTTCAAGGTTCAACTGTGCATGTAGCCTGTATCAGAATTTCTTTTTACAGCTGAATAATATTCTCTTGCAGATTACATTTTGTTTATCCATTCACCCACTGATGGTGGAAGCCCTCATATTTTTTTTTCAGAGATGATGTCCAAAGGACTGTAGTGTGGGATGGCCATGAGCTCAGTCCCCTGTTGTGTTTCTCTTGATGGTAAGATCCACTGAGCTGTTTCTCCCACGGATTTGTGGTGCTTAACTCACCAGGGGAGGGGGACTTCTGAACAATTCAAGGAAGCCCCAAGGCTTTGGGTATGGAATTGTTTATCTCTCCCCAATACTACCGTGGAAGCTGGAGATGGAATTTAGTCAAAGTTGTGAGGATGAGTTATCTACCTTATGGTTTGTAAATAATTTAAAAATGGACTCGATATCTCCAAACATTATTTATATCAATTCTTTATCAGATACGTGACTTCAGGCTAAACACTGAAACCACAAAACAAAACAGGAAATAAAAACAACTGTAGTCAGGAACAGTGGAGAAATCACCTTGCTAGCAAGCCCGAGGGGCTCTCCACCCAGCGCCGGAGCTGCCGTGGGCTGGCAGAGCCTGGGGACACACCGGCTGGCCGGCTGGACGGGTGTCATCTGGCCCCTGAGAGTGCACTCATGTTCATTTAGCTGTGCCCCACCCTCCTTTACCTCCTCCTTCTGTCTTGTTTCATCTTGTTTGTCCTGTTTTTCACCTAATAATCTGCCAGGGATGTTTGTTATTTTAAAGGGATATATGTGTATATATATATATACACATACACAACTGGGACACTATGCTGTACACCAGAAATTGACACATTGTAAGTGGATTATTCTTCAATAAAAAAATTACACAAGGACATATATCAGTTTTTCTTCTGTTTTGACCTTGTACCCTCATGCAGTTTTTTTTTCCCCTCTTGGGTGTGTTTAATGCAGTTCTGGGCACTAGGGATGCTACTTAAGACAGTAAAATGAGCCTGAAGGACCCTCCCCCTACTCTCCCTGGGCCTGATGCTCTCTCTCCGCCAGCCACCAAGGGCCTGGCAGAGCACACAGAGGGAGCCCCCCTACCTCTCTCCCAGGGAGGCCTTCCTCCACTGCTCTCCGTCCTGAAGGCGGGACGACATGGGTGAGCACTTGTCCCATTCCCCGCCTTGGATTGGTGTGTCACGGAGGAAAACATCATCTGACTGTTGATGGCAAGATGTGGAAGAAAAGCAGAAGGCTGATGAATTCCAGGGGAGATGTTTGGAACCTGAGATGCTCCGAAGGTCCCTCTCTCTGGGAACCTGGGGAGATCCTGTGACCACTTCCACAGCTGGCAGAGGTGGGATGTGGAGGGGAGGGGGAGCTCCCAGTCGGAACTCCAAACACGCTCTCCTGTAGAAAATGTTGGGGTCTAGGATGCTCTTAGAACAGTATTACGCTCCAGTTACACGGGGTTTCCACAGGCTTCTGTAGGCTGCCTGGAGCCCTAACCACCCCACACAACATGGTTTCTATGGGAAAATGCATTTTGAGTACCAGAAAACCGACATACAGTCACACTTTTGGAATAGAGCCCGCTCTTAAGTTGGAGACTGCGTGAATCCCACATTCCCAGCTAAATTATATGGATAGTCCTATTTTTAAGGCATATGCCTATTTCCAAGACACACAGCTTACATAACAATGGGAACTGGAGGAAAGGATTGGTGAAGAAGGAATCGTGCTCTTGGTGAGGACGGGGGAAGATGTGAACATTCACTGTGTAAGATACATTCACTTCTACATGGAAGGAGAGTAGAAAACACAGAAAATAGCTAAAATATTCTCTAGATTTGTGTGGTCTGCCCTATATGGGCTCTCTTTTAAGTGGCGCCCACATCCATATTTTTCCTAACTTTTAAAAAAATTTCTATGGAAGTGTGGTTGATTTACAATGTTGGTTTCAGGTGTACAGCAAAGTGATTCAGTTACACATACACATATGTATGTATTTTCTTTTCAGATATTTTTTCATTATAGGTTATTACAAGAAATTGAATATAGTTCCCTGTGCTATACAGTAGGTCCTTGTTGTTTATCTTAGCAATAGATATGTAGTAACATGTTTGTTAAGCCCAAACTCTTGATTTATCCTTCCCTGCCCTTTCCCCTTTGATAACCATAGTTTTATTTTCCATGTCCGTGAGTCTGTTTTTGGTGTGTAAATAGAAAAAATATATATATATATATATATATAGATTCCACATACAGTTCTTAATTTTAAGACCCATGCTTGAATTCTATGATAGGTTGAAAGAAGGTTGAGTTAAATTAGGAGTTTCTGGTATAAGCAAGGTCTGCATTCTACAGGATTTGCCCAAGTCACGAAGCATCCTTAATCTCCCATCTCCCTTTGGTGTGTGGGCTTCCAGGATGACGCACGATGAATATCCAGTGCCAGACCTAGACTTCCTTGCCCCAGATGGGCCGAACCTGCAGGAGCCAGCAACAGCTTTGTGAAGACCCTGTCTCGGTGCCCGTTCTCCGGCACAATCAGCTACTCAAGGTCAACACTCATATCCATTGGTCACCAACTCAGTGTTAAAAACCTTGGCTGTTCTGTGCCTAAAGATGAACAAATCTAGATTCAGTTCATTTTACTTTACTTCAAAGAATTCAATGCAACTCAGTAATTCAGGGAGTTAAATGAATTTATTTCAGTTTGACTACTTTAAATCAACAACTCAAATCAGCTCAGATGAGAACTGCATCCAATACCCCAAGCACTGGTTAAACCACTCGAGTTGGCTGGTGGTATGTTCTTAACTATGGTAAGTCACGAAGATGGTTCAGTTGGCCTTTGGGTTGGCAGGGAGCTGTGGGATGAATTGTCTCCTCCTCTCCAACTGTGTGCGTTTTATTCATAGACTGCCCTTGTATCCCAGACAAAAATAACTCATGTAAATGCTGTTGTTTTTCAATTGTGAGTTTAAGAGACAGAGTTTTAGTTCTGATTCATGCCTCGTGTTGGGAGGAGTAGTTGGTGTCTCATGACAAGAAGAAAGATGTGGAGGGAGAAGTGGGCAGGACCAGTGCCTGAATTCTTGGGAGAAGCTGGCTCTTCTCCACACCGTGATCACCACAGCATCCACACCCATACCCTGTGCCTGAGTGACGGGGTAGACTTCCCATCCCAGAACGGAACACCATGCAGCGTGTGTAGCTTCTCCATGCCTGGCCTGTTCATTGGTACAGGACTGTTTTCTATGGAAAGACCTACCTAAGTCTAGAAGGATAGATCTGTGTGCTGAGAGGGGCAGTGAGGAAAGGAGGGAGGGAGGGAGGGATAGAAGCTTTCTTGCATCCTGATCATCACAGGGATGTAGAACTCCAGCAGAAGGGCAAGAATACCAGGCTCTAGGTTTGGAGGGGGGCCTCAGTTTTGGTTCTTGCTCTGTTACAGACCAGCTGGGTGATCTTGTGCAGATCATTTGCCTTGTGCAAGCAAGCTGATTGCTAACATGTCTTTTAACTCTGCAATTCGAGCCAGTGCTGGTACCCATGGGAGGGGAGATAAGCTGCCTGTGTCCCTGGGCACAGCTTTGGCCAGATCCAGCAGTGGATAGCTGGAGCTGGAGCAGCTTTCAGCCTATAGTTCTTTACTTTCTGTGTTAATCCTGACCCAGCAGGTTAGCTTTTAGTCACCTCCCCCATGAACCAGTAGATTCTGAAACTGATAGTTTGTCAACAGCCCTAGATGTCACTCTGAAAGTTTTTCTTTTAACACCAGCAGCCCCATCTCTGCCATCAGTACCATCATGAGACCATAAATATATGCCTGGCTCCGTATTAATCACTTTTCATTTGTTTTCTCATTTTGTCTTTATCACAGTTCCATAAGGAGATGCTCTCCCCATTTTTCAAATGAATAGGCTGAATTTCAACCCACATTTACCTAATTTTGAAACTCAGTCCCTTAAGCCCTAATGACAGAACCCTCAAGGAGGGTTTTCTGCTACTGTTTTGTAATTACCATCCCATTCTTTGGAAGGGGCAGAATGCTGTCTTGAAACCCATGCAATGGGTTGACTCTCAAGCAGATTTTTGCCTAGACTCTGTCAGCCTGGATCCCATTCCTTGCCTTCCAAGCTAGTGGACAGTTTCTAGCTCTAAATGAACCAAACATCCCCAACCAGGATGCTGCCCCCACCTGAATTTGATAACACTGGCCACAGGGCCCATCCTGTTGGACCTCCCCATCTTCTGAACTGGAGATCTCAGGGCCCGCTGGAGCCAAGGCTGACTTCATCACAACTCTTTGGGGCTCTTGGTCGCTAATTTGAAGTCAGCCCTATACCTCTCCCAATTTCCTTACCCCTCCTGTGGGCATCCTCTGCTTCATCACCTGCCCTGCTGCTGAGTGCTCAGCACGAGTCCCACCTACTTCACTTGACTTATGACATCTGGGGCCTGTGGGAAAGAATATTGTGGAACATGGTGATCCAACCCCAGACTGGAAGGTGACCCCAGGAGCCAAGCCAGCAGGAGGTGGTATAGGGGTTGCCCAACAGAGCTCCATAAATACACCTTTTGTCTTACTCATGTGTTCCTTTTGGCTCTCACTTGTTTCTTTGCGTGTGGAGAGCTCTTGAGCACAGAGCCACAGGGGAGAGAGGTGGCCCAGTCTTGTTCTGCCTCCGCTACTTGTAGGATTTGGTTGTTTTCCATCTCAATTATACTCCTTGCATCTGTGGCTGGCAGACACACTACCTTTAAATCAGTTTATTTTAAAAGCCCTCTCTCTGCTGAGTAAAGCTGTTCTGTGGGGAACTGTGAGATTTCTAGGGATGGTTTCATGGTGTGCATGTGTGTGTGTGCATGCGTGCGTGTGTGTGCATGCGTGCCTGTGCGTGCATGTTTGTGTATAAGTGGTGGTCGTGGGGATGGTGGTAGTTCCTTTCTTGCTTACCATTACCTTGGGAGGCCAGAGCTTGCTGACATGGGCTGGGAATAATTACATGCCTCCTAGCCTTGAGTTTCATCAAACACACAGACTTGTGTTTGTGATACCACTATGAATCAACTGGCCACAGTGATGATATTGTGCAGGGGAGCCAGAGCTTGTTAGTGGATTAAAATGGGTTACAGCATCATGAATTTAGATTATATGTATCTAACAATGACTAACTATAAATACTTTGGAGGACTAAGACTCTGAAGATCCCTGACTGAATGCAAATGTCATCCTGCAGAAATAACAGTTTATAACTATCAACCATTCATACTTTAGTATAAATTAACCTGTAGCTGGCCCAATTACCAAGTGCAAGATCTTCCCATATCTGTTGTAACTAACAGATAATTCATTCATTTACCTTTTGATTTACTCATCTGAGAATTTGTTTCTTAAGAAACAAATATATACTGTATACTCTGTATACTGTATACTCTGTCTTATATAGGGAGACCACCACCTGGTCTATCTCTTAATTGTAATTTGTTTTTATCATGCTCTGTTGTTTTCTGTGGGGAATTCTAGGTCTCCAAATACTTCCCTCAAGGGACCAGGTCTTCTCCTTCTCTTGGTCTCCCTGAATAGGACAGAGAGCTCCTCAGTTCAGTTCTCAGCCATGTATGAGGAATCTGGGACTGAGACCAACGGTAAGATGCTTTCATAATCCGCTCATCCCTCTTTCTGTTTCTCTCCAACCAGGAAGGTAGAATATTCAGACTTCTGCCAAATTCCCTAGAAGCTGACCTTCGAGCCTGCACTGTCATTGCTTGGGTCTTTTCCTGTGAGAAGGTGCTGGACTGACCATCACGACAGTGCCTGGAGAAGGTGGACAACCACTTCCCATACACCATGATGTGACAACTGTGCCAAGCCTCTAGTCGCTCTAGCTGGGTGATTATAAGGATGATAAAGCAGATACTCTTGAACTTTGTGATGACTTTATCATCTAGGAAATGTCCAGTAGGACAACATTGGAAGCAGCAAGGCTTGTATTGGAGAAACAGTGAACAAAATCAGACCCAGCCCAGGGGGTGAGAGCAGGGTCCCACTAGTGGTTGGGCAGAAGATGCCCAGGTGGAATGGGACAACGTCCAGGACTGGAAATGCATGGAGTCCAAGCCAGGAGAGTCAAGGGGAAAGAGGGCAGCTGGACATAATTCTCATGGATGGAATCTTGCCAGGTGAGCCCTTCCCAATCATTTTATCAGGTCCTGTTGTTGAGGTGAGGTCACTCTCTCCTGGGCTAGATCCCAGCTTTCCTTTTCCCCAGCAAGTGAGAGCACCGGTAGGACCGAGATTAGCAGGGAGGGTTTAGGACCAGGGCTGTGTCTGCACCATCCCCCACTGCTTCCTGTCCTGGGTTAGGCCCCAGCCCACACTCTGTGCATTCCCCACCCATACCTCCTTCTCACAGCAAGCCTGCCCCCCCACCCCCCATTTGCTTCTGCCTTATTCTCTTGTACCTCTCCAAGATCCAGGGTAGCATCACAAGGGCTTAGACTAATTGATGATTATTTCAGAGATGACACCGGCTTCCTCATTATGCTAGTATCTGCCCTCTTTCATATTTTTTGCAGATGGAGATCTCAGGCCCACAGTAGGTCCTCTGTCATGTTTGTTGATTGGAGATTTGATGTCTCCTCTTTTTCCACACCATACACACACCTCCCCCTAGTTCACTAATTTCTCCTGACAGCTGGGAATGGGGTGGGGCTAAATTAGTTGATCTTTTCTGTCCTCCACTAGAACTCTGCTAGAGGGTTGATTTTCTGAGCTGCCTTTTTGGTCAGCCTGATCTGACTCCAATGTATCAGAAATGCCAATAGTAGTGCCTTGACCCTCCTGGGTATAAAACTGGTTTCATCTGTGTACTGTGTTTATAATTTCTGTTGGGTTTTTTTCTGTTAGTAACATATGTGAAGACAGCCAGCCATGGGCTGGAAATACTGGGATGAGGAAGGCTTAGTGTGAATAATATCCAAAGCTGCCAAAAGAGGGAAGAGAATAGAGGCCTGGAGGGACTGACTTACCCCATAGAAAGTTCTAGAAGGAAGAGGGGAGGGGATATAGCTCAGTGGTAGAGCACATGCTTAGCATGCACGAGGTCCTGGGTTCAATCCCCAGTACATCCATTAAAAAAAAGAAAAGAAAAAATATATAAGAAAGAAAGTTCCAGAAGGAGATTCAGGCTTGTGAGTAAAGTACAGCACCCCACTGGTATAACAATCACAGGCCACATTTTCAGTAATAGGGACTGGGTCAGAAACGAGGTGACACTTCTAAGTACAGAGGCAAAGTGTGTCTCAAGGCACTGGGACAGCGGATAGCTAGGAACCCATCCTTTGGTACCTAGAAAGGAATGCCAAGAGCTGAGAAGCACCACAGCCTAGGAGGGACTGCGATGGCTGGCTTTCTTCTTCCCTTCTCCCTTCACTTTCTTCATCAAATAGTTAATGAACACACCAGTAACTGCTGGGTGCTGGGACAACTTGGTGCACGAAGAGATGACACTCTTTCTTAGAGCTTAGAGGGGAACAGACTAAAACAAATAAATGAATGCGTGAAATAATTACCAATTGCGAAGATCTCTGTGAAGGAAACAGTACTAAGAGAGTAAATAATTGGTAGTGGCGGTGGTCAGGGAAAGCCCTGAAACACAGAGAACCCTATTTGGTGTGGACAACCAGGAAAGCCAAGACTTGAAGGATGAGATGGAGCCAGCCAGGTTCAGAACACAGACGAGAGAAACCCAGTGGGGGAGAAGAGCATATGCAAAGGTCCTGAGTCAGAAAAGCTTTGGCTTATTGAAGGACGGAACAGGGGATCAGGATGGTGGGAGGCTGGGCAATGGGGAGAGAATGAGTTCCTGAAGCTGCCAGGGCTACGGGAGCTGTATCAGGTGGTTTCTTTTTGCAAACAAACAACCCTAACATTTAGTGGTGTAAAACAGCAATGATTTATTAGTTCTTAGGATTCTGTGGAGTTCTTCTGTCTCAGACTTTCTGGGTGCAAGCGTGGACCATGCAGGTAGGGGGCTCACATTACGGCAGGTACAGAAATAGCCGTAAGCACCTTGCACAGGCAGGCAGCATTGCAGCGGAGATGGGCCCATGTGTAATGATGAGAGACAGAAGAGGAAGCCTGACTCTACAAGGGGGTCTGGGAAGGAAGCTGTTCCTGGGGGGTATGACGCCCTAGCGGAATCCTGAAGAATAAGAAAGTGAGGGCGGGCATTCAGGGAGCAGGAGGGGAGCAAGGCAGACACCTGAGGCCAGTGACCCCTGGATGCTAAGCCCGAACGGTTGAGCCTGGAGCTTCATCCCCTCTTGCTTCAGGCGGGCTCGATCCTGAGCACCATTTGAACGCACAGTGGTGGCGGCAAAATTAAGGGACCCCAGCAGGGCAGACGGGTTGGGGTGGGGCTGGGTGGAACAGTGGATGCAGACAGCCCTGGCGTCAACATCTGCGCCCTTCGCCCAAGGCTCTCTGCAGCTTGTGCCAGGCGCCTCCCGTCAGACCGCGGACTCCTGCATCAGAGTCAGTGCTGGCAGACAGCCTTAGCAGGGCCCCAGGACCTCTTCGCTAGAAATAGGTTCCCAATTCCCCCATACAGATTGTGTCCTGAAGGGACAACAGGGTGTGAGTGCATCATTCTCTGCACTCTTCATGTGTGGGAAGGTAGAGTTGGGGGTGGAGGTGGTGAGAAAGAGAAAACATCTCAGGAAATGTGTATATTTATCCTGGCCTTGCCTTAAGAAAACCCGGCCACTAATCCATCAAAAATGAATTTGAGTTTGGGTAACATTAGCGTTTAAGGCAATGCTCTTCTCTTGTATTGATTCTCTGTGGGTTGAAATGGAAACAATTTTGGAAATGTAGTCTTAGGTTTCCTTAATCTGTGTGGCTCAGAGAGGAAAAGGCTGTTGTCACTCGTGCTAATCACCACAAGGAACACGGTTCTAAAGTGCTTAGCTGGAAAATGAATTCCAGAAGCCAGCCCCGGCCATGCCTCCAGGGAAGTTGTTTCCTAAAACTTCAGCCCTTTTTTTTTTTTTTTTCCTTCAAGGGAGTTGCCTCAGGTGCAGGACCACTTGGGAAATAAAAACTAACTTGCAGAATTGAGGATTCCCAGGAAGGGAGGGGTCAGCATGGGGTAGTCCTCATTGACACTGATGGGGTGAGCGGGAGTTGCTTGTGCACTTGACTTTGGAAGGCCAAGAGAGGCCTCTGCCTTCCACCATCCAAAACACACATCTGCTTGGAGTTCCGTTATGAGAGGCTTCTCTTTTCGATTAAGGCACTGAAGGTACTTGTTAAGATGTGTGCAATGCTTGACCGTCTTAGCAAGGAAATGCATGTCGAGTTAGCATTAGTCGCCTCTCAGGGTCCTGAGGAAAGGGGTGAGCTGGATGGAGAGCAGAGAACGGACAGAGGTTTGTCACATGGGGCACTTCCCTGGGAAGAGGGAGCAGGGTGCAGCCAGCAAGGGACAGCAAGGGGTATAGGGTGTCTAGGTCTGGTGTGTAAATGCAGTGAAGCTGGCTACTCCACAAAAAGAAACTCTGGTCCAGCTAAAGGAAGTCATGCCTGTTTGTAGTTTGGGTTGAGCTTCCTAAAGACCCAACATTTGAAGCCTGGTGTCCCAATGCTTTGACTGTGGGTAGGGTAGGGAGGTGAAAATCGGAGTGAGAATGCAAGTCCGCGGCTCTCTTTCCTCAGAACCTGCCTTTTTGCTTCTGGCCACTAGAGGGGCCCTTGTGGGTATGTGTATAAATATGGGCTCTATTTGCATAAAGCGTTGGCACAGTTTGCAGTGTCCCCTGGAGGAGCAATCTGTCCTGTGGCCTTTTCCCTGTTTGTCACCTGAGATTTGTCACTTCACACCTCTCTTCCTTCTCACCTCCCACTTGTCCTGACCCAGATCTGAAGGGCCGGAGCGTGGGAGGAGGTTGAAGGGTGATGACAAATGGATGGATCTGTCTTCCTGGCCACTGAGAAGGTCCAAGTCCTGCCTCCCTCGGGGAGTGGCCCTCCCTTCCCTCCTCCCAGGCAGCCCTGTGCCTCCAAAGTAACACCTTCCTTCACCAGAAGTGATTTGCTTTTAACAACCATGATCTACGTCTCCAGCAGCATCTTGCACATGGGCACGGCCTGTGTGCGTGGCAGAGCCAGACCTCAGGATGCAGACAGGTGGCCTCCCTGAATACTCACCAGCTGGCCAGAGCTCTGGGGAGTGGGATCCTCCTGTCGCATTGTTCAGACTCTTTAGGGTGGAAGTACAGATGCTCAGTTCCCATCACGTGTGGGGGTTTACATCAAGTGGGGTCACCACAGGCACAGGCTGAACCTCCTAGGACAGAAATGCAGGAGAGCAGGGCCAGGCTGAGGCTATGATGGACTGGGTCTGGGAGGGCCTTCAGATGCCAAGCAGGCAGGCTGTCTGCCCAGGTTCTCTGGGTGCACCCTTAGAAGCAGGAGCTCGTAGTCTTCTCTTCCTTCCACTCATGACCAGCCACCTCTTCTACTACTCTGTCTAGTTGTAGAATTTTTGTTTATTTGTAGCTTCTGCTTATTTGATCCCACTCAGGACTGAAGGCCTTCCCTGACTGGCTGATTTTGGCGTGATTTCTGTGGACCCGTTATCAACTGGCTCACTTTCTCCCCATCAACAATTTCCAGCAGGGACAACACAGTGTATCCTGCTGATTACCACTGAGCCCAGTTGCTGACAATTTGGGTGTCCCCCCCCCTTCAAAGGCTTGTGGCCAGAGATTGTCTTTCCTTGAGTTAAGTGCTCACCCCAGATCTGATCCAATCAGAGCAGCTGGGGCAGAGGGTGGAGAGGGAAGAGTGTTGTGCAATCATAGGGACCCATGTGGGAAGATCCTTTGGAAAGGGTCGTGGGCATGGTAGGCATTCCAAGGCTTAGCCTGACCCATACGTCTGGCTGGCTAATGTGATGACCATTGATAATAACCACAGTTGGTGGTCATCTGTCTACCTGCTGTGCTGAGAAATCTTGTATCTAACACTGGAGTCTTTTGTTGGCTCGTCCATTGGTCCTACTGGCTGAGGGCTTCTGATGTCCAGTGCAATGCCCAGCACATCCTCAATACTGAATAACTATTTGTGGAAGAAATAAGTGTGTGCTACTTGGTTATCAACAAGATATCTCCTTTTCACTGATCTAGATTATAAGCCTATAGCATAGGAACCCTATTGTAAAAATCTGTAATACCTAAGGGCCAGGTACACAGTTGGAGGTTATTAAATGCTTATACTCCTTGATAAACAAACAGAGAAACATCGCAGAGATAAAAGAGGGTATGGCCCTCCAGCCCTCTTAGTGGGGACTAGGGAGGACTTCAGGTCACTTTTTCCAGTAGGAAATAATTAGACCAAACATGGTCTTATTCTAGGGGCCTTGTGGGCAGAGCATGGACTCATTTGACCATAAGGAGAAAAACGACCCTCTTAAACCTCATTAACTGCAACTCCACTAATTTAGAGTAAGCAATCACTCAGACCCACTGAGCTGAATTTTGCTTTTGCTCTTTGAAAAATGGACCTGTAAAGTCAGCGAGCAGTGTCAGAAGGGGAGCGGGAGGTGGGGATGGGGGAAGGATCCAGCTGACTGCTGACTGCCAAGCCTAGGCCCGGGCTCAAGACTTCAGGAAGCCCTCCCTGACTTCGTGTTCCGTAGACTCAGGGCCCGTCTGTGCCTGCCGCCCTCCATCATGGCCCTGAGCACGATGCAACAGACTGGGAGCCCCTGGAAGACAGTGCCCTTGGTCCTTTTTCTCTGTATCCCCAGGTCAGAGCCTCTGTAAATACATGTTTTCTCAGTGAATAAATAAAGCAGAGCTTCCACAGAAAGTCTTTACCTAAAAATGAATACTGCATTCATTTCAAATAGGTATTATTTTAGGAATAAGGTTTTATAGCCTTTAGCCAAGTCCTGGACAGATTGCTCTCCCAGGTCTATATTATCACTGTAGAGTCAATGTTAAAAGGGCAACTTGATGATAAGATTAAAGCCAATAGCTTTTGAATAGTTAACCTGTTGGTAACCAGAAGGTTAATATTATGTTTCACTTATTTACAAAGGTGCCTACCCCCTCCCTCACTCTGGGATCCCAGGTCATGAAGAAGAAATGAGAGAGTGGGTGGGTGAATGAATGAATGTTCTAGTCTTTCTCACTGTAGTTCAGTCCTTCACCTCATGCTGTGGCCAGGTTGCCTCCAGGTGGGATTGGGTGCACAGAGGGCAAGTATGATAGAGTTTGGCAGCCTGGACAGGCCCAGTTGGAGCCCAGCTTAGTGCAAGAACATCTCTGGGTGGGCAAACACAAGGGCAAGGGAAGGTAGAAGGCCAGCTCTGCAGGACAGACTCTTATGGTGAGCGCTGGGGACTTGCTAGGTGATGTCCTAAGAAACAACTAGCTTCAAAGAAGTCCTAGAAAGGCCAGGAGGAGGGATCATGTCTTAGCAACTGAGGACCTGGCCAGCAGGTGGCATCCCAGGAACACTGGCAGTTTCCAGGGTCCTGGCCTTATGCCCACAGAGCTGCTGTCATTCAAGGCGAGGATGCTCCTGAAAAGAGCAAGGTGGAGATCCAGTTCTGGAGGGTATAGAGAACAGGGAGTGTCTCCAGGTGCAAAGAAAAGGGCAGGAATGCATTTACCAGAAGTTTGGTGGGTATTATGTGGTCACAAGAATAAGATAGTAGCCCAGTTACTAGTACTGGGACATGAAGCCAAGACCAGACTGGGCAGAGGTGACTGGGAGCTGAGTCAATGGCTAATAATCTACAAGTCTCTCAATTCCCTTTGACAGTAACATGTGTCTAGAGACGCAGTGGATGCAGTCACAGGCAGTATAGGATTCCCAGATGTCAAATGTGAGACAATGCCAGAATCGAGGGACTAATTAATTTGGAGAAACTCTTCTGCTGAGGACTAGACAAGATAAAAAACAGCCACAAAAATGAGCATTCTGCAGGCACTGAATAGCTAACAAAGTGATGAAGAATTTCTCACGAGAAGACCAAATCCAGAGACGTAGCACTGGTAAATCACCCTCAGCTTGGGCTGGGACTTTAAAAGGGTATACCTTAGGAATGCAGGTGAGTTAGAAGTAAAAGAACCCTCTCAAGACTCCAGTCTATCTTGAGTCACTGGATAGCCCAGAGATTCTTGGTACCTGAAACTGAATTAAGGTAACCCAAGATTGTTACTGTTCTCCGATGTAAAGCAAAAGCAAGTAAAAATCATCTCTGGAGGGAAATAATGACATTCTGTCTCAAATTATTTCTATAAATAATTTTTCAAATACATTATCTGACATACAATCAAAAGTCATTAGATGTTATGAGGAGACAAAGATAACATAAACAAGAACTTGTCCAGAGAAAGACTCAGTAACCACATACGAAAAACATCAGACCCAGACTTTAAAATAATTTTATTTATGATTTTCAAGCAATTAAAACAAGATGAAAATTGCAGCAGAGAACAAGAAACTATAAAATTGATATATCAGATTTAAAAAATTAGTTATACAGAAATTATAAATAAAAATAAATGATAGTCTAAGTTAAGAACTTTATGGAATGGTTTACCTGAAAATTAGATATAATTGAAGAGAGAATTAGTTAACTGGATTATAGGTCAAAAGAAAATATGCAGAATGAAGCCTAGTCAAATAAAAGGTGGAAAAAAAAAAAAAAAGAAAAGCAAAACAGAAAAGAGGGCAAGATACACAGAGGAAACCATAATGTCTTCTACCATAGATTTGAGTGAAATCTCAGAAATAGAAGAAAATGGAATAGAAAAATTATTTGAAAAAATAATATTTAGGAAATTTCTAAGAGGCATTAAGCCAAGACTTAAAAATGCCATGTGTTCACATAACAACATGTCCACTTTCATTAGTAATCACTAATAATGGGGAAAACTCAAATTAAAGCCACAATGAGATGACACTACATTAACTACAGAATGGGTAATTTTAACAACTTGTTAATAAAACCTTTTTGTAAGGATGTGGAGCAATGAGTATGCAATACTGGTGAGGGTGTGAATCGTCACAACCATGCTGGAAAACACTTTGGCTGTGCTTCCCAGAGCTGGAGATATCCATATCCTGAGAAAGAGATAATTCACAATAGCCCAATGGCTGGAAACAACCCAAATGCCCATCACCCTCAACACCAGTAGAATGGATAAATAAAATCTGTCATATTCAAATAGTGACATACTGTTCAGCAATGAGAGTGAGCGAACTACTGCAACATGCAAAACATGGCTGAATTGCACAAGCCAAATGTTAAGCAAGTGAATCCAACTATAAAAGAATATATGTGATTCTTTTTTTAATTGAAGTTTAGTTGATTTACAATGTTGTGTTAGTTTCTGGTGTACAGCATGGCAATTCAGTTATATATACATGTATTCTTTTTCATCATAGGTTATTATGAGCTATTCAATGTAGTACCTTGTGCTATAGAGTAGGACCATGTTTATTCTGTATACAGTAGTTTGTATCTGCTAATCCCAAACTCCTAATTTTTCCCTCCCCACCTTCTCCTCTGGTAACTGTAAGTTTTCTTGTCCATCTCTGTGAGTCTGTTTCTGTCTGGAAACAAGTTAATTTGTATCATTTATTTAGATCCACATATACACGATATCATATGATTTTTGTCTTTCTCTGTCTGACTTACTTCACTTAGTATGAAAATCTCTAGGTCCATCCATGTTGCTGCAAATGCCATTATTTTATTCTTTTTTATGGCTGAGTAGTATTCCAGTGTGTGTGTGTATAAACACACACACACACACACACACACACACACACACACATATATATATATATATATATATATAACAACTTCTTTATCCAGTCATCCATCTGTGGACATTTAAGTGGTTTCCATGTCTTGGCTATTATAAATAGTGCTGCTATGAACGTTGAGATGCATATATCTTTTCGAATTAGAGGTTTCTCCAGATACATGTGATTCCTTTTATATAAGGCTCCACACAGGCAAAATTCAACTGTAGTATTTAGGAATGCAAATTAGGTGATAAGATGATAAAGAAAAGCCAAAAAGTGATTACCGTAAAGATCATAATAGTGGTTACCTTTGACTGGAGAGAGAGAGAGAAGCAGTTGAAGGGCTTCTTGGATGCTGGAAATGTTTTTCCCTTGGCCTGGATAGTGATTGCAACTGCTCATTTTGTAATTATTTACTGAAGGGTGTATATGTATTTCAGACACTTTTCTGTATGTGTGGTATAATTTTGCAATACAAGAGAGGTGGCGCAGAGTTGAGAGGCAAACAACCCTTGCATTCTATCTCATCATTTTTCTCTTCCTTCTTCTTTTTCCTGAGCATCATCTGGGTTTACAAGTGCTAGAGCTATTTTATGTAGAAACAAAATAAATATCTCTTCCTAAAGTTTTTTTTCTTTTTACAAGTTTATTCTCCAAAGAAAAGTATCCCGGAAGACATATATTAAGGAAAAAAAGACCTGTCTGGAATGGTTCGTTACTTCAGGGCTGTTTTGTAGTACTTTCCACATTCCATTAGTCTCTGCAGTTGTGGGGGTGGCAGGTGTCACACTGTTTGGAGTTTGGAGCTCTGAAAGCAGTGAATTAACTCTGACTGAGATTCTAAAATGGTGATACTGGTCATGATGATATGATGCTCTGAATTCTTGGATTACGGAATGTTACCTACCCAGTTTGGATGTTGGCAGGTAGGGTGAACACTGAGAATGCTGAGAAGGCTTCTCTGACCCTTGGGGATGAAGGTGAGCAAACTCTTCACCCACCTGTTACAATGCCTGAGCTCTCCACCCACGCCTACAACAACCCCTTAGGGTTTTGTTACTTTGGTTTATAATTTTTCTCTCAAGACTCTCCTAAAGGCAGTGCCCCCGGGAGGTAGATTTTGGAGACATAGTCAGAGTCTGGTACCTCTGTGAGAATCAATTCCTTGACATTACCTTATCTGCCTGATCTCTGAGCCCAGGGAGAAGTGAAGACAGGAAAAGGGAGGGGACCAGGGATGTTTCAGAACAGCCACTTGTCCTTTTGCTATTGAGTTGTAACCCCTTTTTAGGTATAGAGTTTACAAATATTTTCTCCTATTATGTGGGTTGCCTGTTCATTCTGCTGATGGTTTCCTGCCCAGGATAAGGCTGTAGTTACACCAGGAAGCCTCACCTGTCTGACTTCAATATACCTTTGCCGAAAGTGGTGTGACATAAAGCATGGATCTGGGCTCTAATCCTACTTCACCTTCACCACTTAGTCATAGTGTGACCTTGAACAAGGCATTGAATCTTCCTGAGTCCCTGTTTTCCATCTGTGAAATCAATCCCTGTCTATGTTGAAGGGCTTCTGTGAAGATCCAAAGAGAAAATATTGGTGAAACTCCCCCAAACCCAGCAGTTAATGGACATTGGTTTCTATAATAATTTCTGACTTCTTTAATATACAGGGTGCCTTCCCCATTTTCTGACTTCCCAATGCCACCGAATGCTCGTGTCATTAACTTTGACCTACCTGTACCACCTGTTGTTATCTCAGTTGCTTCACAAGTTTGTAAGTGCCTCTTAATTAGATAAAAACCTCCCTGTGGACAAGGGCCTTTCCTTAGACACTCACTGAATGCTCAGAATATCGTGAACACATGCTAGGTGCTCAAAATGTTGTTGCGATGATTGATTCCTATGTCCAGGAAGAACAAAATCCCCAACGATTTCCCAGAGGAAGTAGATCTTGGGGTTGACATTGACAGATGGATAAGTAATGACAGGTAATGTTCAAGGGGCAGGATGGCCGGTGAGGAGAATGATGTAAGAATAGTGGCAGATTTTTTTTTCCTTAACTTTTCTGGATGCCTGGTTTCTCTAGAACATTCTACCACATTTTGAAGTCATTTATCACCCTGGAGCTTTGTGAGAAAAGCAAAGGAAACCAAACCAAAAGAGGAAATATCCATCCAGCAGCTGGCCAGCTCAGTTATTTTTAGGGACAGAAGAAGAAGCCAGCGTCTGGGACTCAGCAAAACATCCCACTCTGTTTGGGGTTGACTGGTCCCTGGAAATGCACGGATCTAAGCATTTTCTCAGCTGTAACTCTCCAGCACATGTGTATCTGAAGGGAAACTTAGCCCATCTGTTCCTAATTCATTTACATTGAACTCATCAAAAACACTGTTGACATATTCTTTGCCTGGCCAAGTTCTCCATGCGTTTTGGGGAAATCCCAATATATTATTGGATTCTTTTGGGTGTCTTGAGGTTGTTGGGTTTTGTCTTCACTGGAAACCCAGGGACAGTGGAGAATTCTTTGAATTGGAGTCATTCCAAACCTTCAAAGTTCTGTTCTTCGCTCACCATGTCTCAGTGGCTCCCAGATTCTGACCAGCTTGGAAAGAGAACAAAGTAGCAAGCATCCCCAAGGTCTGCCATCTCCTCTCCTCGTTCCTAGGAGACCCTAAGGGATGGCCCAGGAGAGGGAGAAAAGTGCTTTATAGAGGCAGTTTGGCCAGTAGACCGATCATAGAATGAGGAGAGTTTTAATTCTAGATACTGTGTGACCTTGGGTAAAAGAAGTTCCATTTCTGTTCTTTAATTCTCCAAACTATAGTAGGAGAATGATATTGCAATTTTTGACCCATCTACTAGAGATAGGTTGTGTGGTTGGTGGGTGGTTTGTAACTTGGGAAACAAAATTATCACGGTGAGAAATTATGATTTTCCAGGTACCCAGATGTCCTGACCGCTCTAAGTAGAGTGTGTTCTTCCATCTCTAGCACTGGGCATGGGCCACGTTGAATTGTCCATCCTTATTTTTGCTTAGGCTTGGTGAGAGGTCCAGTCTGGATATGTAGCCCAAGTTCTGAGTGATGCTGACTGATCCACAGAGGGTCGGCTTGCTGATATCTGAGTCCTCCAGCCTCTCTATTCAATACACACACTTGGGCAAGCATGGAAGGAAATTTGTGCCCCTTCCAGCATAGGCAATGCTAATACCCCTCAAAGGAAAGAAACGTGTACACTTTCCAGAGAACTGAAAGCTGAAGAGGAACTCTGGAGCTCACAACTCTCTTTATTTTACACATGAGGGAACTGGGGCTTCAAGAGGCAAGACAGTGTGCCCAGGACTTACTGGACATGATTTCCTCACCGTCCTGTGCTAAGTCCCATCGTATTTGGTGGTACTGGATGGAAGATATTCTTATCCCCATTTTTCAGATGAAGCAACTGGGGTGCAAAAGGGGCTGATAACTGGTCAAAGTCACTCAGTGAGCGAGTTATGAAGTGGAATTTGATTACAGCTCTGCTAACTTTGGTAGTTGACACTGAGCTAGCTAGTGAGGGACGGGAACATAGATTCCGGGATCTCCCAGCCAAAGAATGTTCTCAAATGTAAAAGTTGGGCTGTTCCTTTTGTGTGCATGCCTTCCCCTTTACAGCATCTCCTACTGTCTGGTCCATCCACCAAGGGGTTGGCCGTCTGGGGAGAGGAGCCCAGTGGCAGAGGTGGGGGTGGTGAGGAGAGGGTAGCTAGGTGGAGGGGAACCTGAACTCCCCGCCACCCCAGGGCACTGGGCAGGGGCAGACCCTGTGAGTGGCCTCCAAGGATTCCAACATGGCCACCATGATTGAGCAAGTGAGGCTTAGAAGCCAACAGGCAGCAGTGGCCAGTCAGTTCAAAGAAGGACCACCATAGCACCACACCTGTAAAAGACACTTGGTACGTCTCATCTTTTCTATCCTAACACATGGGGGGTGGGGGTGGGGTGAGTAGGAAATGTCCTAAGTGTAGACCAAGCTCCCCTTCTCATCTCTTTGTCCTTTAGGCCAGACCCTGGCCGGCATCGAAGGAAGGGAGGAGACGACGCTTTGTTGGATATATGATGGAGTTCTGAACAAGGCTCAGCTCACTTGTGCTTTTTTCATAAATCGGAAGTGATTAGCCAGCAATGAGATAGGCCTGGGTTGTCATTAAGGGTGGAAAAGGGGATTTGATGGGGCCTGTTTGAAAACAGGGATGGGGAAAGACAAATCATTTCACGTCTGTGCCCTCTGAGTTCCAGCTGCTCAGTGGGCCGATTACCTTCTCTTTTCCACCCATCCATCAAGTGGAGGGAATATGAAAATGGAATACGTCCTTAGATGAGATTTCTCTTCGTCCCGTTCTCTTGGGCGCGTTTTGCTTGTGTCTGCACTCCCTGGTTTTGGCCAAAAGAGAAAGACCCAGATACTGCCAGGTCGGCTGTTCTTCCCAAATGAGCTACTCAGCACCGGAAGGTCCAGACGGGGAGGGAGGGAGGGAAGGAGGGAGAGAGAGGGAGGACAACTGGCAGGGACAGAAGCGGGGAAGGGGCAACGTGTAAGGGTCAGAGGGGAGAGGAAGAGTTGGGAAGAGCAGGAAGAGGGGGAGGGAGTAGCAGGTAGGGGAGCCCGGGAGAAGAGTGGAGGGAAGGGGTGAGAAGGGGGTCGGGGAGACGCAGGGGCTTTGGGGTCAGAGCGGCAGCAGCTTCGTGCCAGGCCTGCTGCCCAGCCGGCTGCTGGAACATCTGCATCCTGGTGGGGGTGTTTCCAAATGGAGCTGCCTCTTCCCTGGATTTCTTCCCCACACATTCATGAGCCTGCACCCTTCCGCCCCTCCCACGGTGCTTGCTTTTCCTCTTACTAATCAGCAACCCGTGCCCAAACAGCTAAATCAGCTCTGAACCTGGGCAACGGGTGAGCAGGTGGGGCAACCCTAGGGTCAGCTGGGGGAAGAAGTGTTTGCCCTTGGACATCACAATTCCAGGCACAGGAGGAGCTGACTGGCTGCATCAAGGCTGCCCCGATCTCCACTTGAATAGCTGAATTTATGAAAAGGACGTGGAAATGGGGGTCAGGGTCTGGGGGGCATGGTCTTGGTAAGCTGTGAGCCTTCTTGAATGTCAGTGCCATCATCTGTAAATAAGGAGCAGAATTCCCTCCTGATGACTTTGGGAAAAAGATATTTCATAAATCTTGTTTCAGCATCCCTTGCTATCTGGTGCCTGAGTTTGGATAGAGAGGGTTCAGATGGAAGTGGAAAGCTCTCATCCTCTCCTCAATGCCTTTCATCTTGCTGCTGTGGCACCTCGGGCCTGTGCTGGGGTCTGGCCAGAGGGGTCCCTGCGGTGGTGCCCTTCCTGGGGGAGTGCCAGATGGTTTCAGGTGACAGGGCCAACCTTCAGTCCCTGAAGGAGGAAAAGCTTGTCCTCTAGGCCTTCCAGGCTTCTATGGTGGCCTCTTAGTCTCTTCCAGAGTCCTTCATCCCCCGGTGTCACCCTCGGGCATCCGCCCCACTCTCCCTCTCAGCCGACAGATAATTATTCTCTGCAAAGCTGCCACAAGACCTGGAAAGTTCTAACTGCTAATTTGATGAAAAGAGGTTCCGGTTTAGCTCTTCCCTGGGACATTTCACCTGCTCTTTCCCCAGGTGGCTCTTCTCCTGGTCCTTCCTTTCCCTCCTCCTCCCTCTTCTTTTCCTGACTCCCATGAAGATGTTCTGGCCAGGCTGGACCACCTCCTGTGGTCTTACTTCTATGCGAGGGTGGAAGGTGAATCTCAGGGGACCCATTCAGCTTGGCGAGTGGGGAGGGGTCAGAGAAGGGGATAGACAAAGCTCAAACCTTGGTCTGACCCTAGAAGGGCCCCTCTAATTTACCATCCAGGACTGGCCACAGCCAGACTCTGCTGAGGTCATCCTTGTAACCCCAGCCAGCCCCTCCTGACCCTCCAGCCCTTGGGAGCTCTCCCTCCCTCAGGCCCCCTGCTCTCACCCACCCTGCGCAGACCCTCTCTGGGGGCAGTGATGGTGGAGTTAGGATGCTGCTCTCTCTGCAGCCTTGCCAGTTTGTGGGGATCTAAACTAAATTAAGGAAGGTCCCCCCTGGTATTTCCAGCCTCTTTCAGGGTTAGGTTCACATGGCCCCTTGAAATCACTTGTTTTTATGCTAGTTTTGGTCTCCTCAAAGCTCTGCATGGACCCAGAGAGTTTATATGTATCCTCAGATGAGCAGTGGGACTTGGGGCAGACACTGGAAGGGTGTGTCTGAACATTGAGGAGGCTCCACAGATGGTCCCTGGAGAGGGGACTGACTTTGGGATCCCGGGATGAGGGATGCAGTGCAGGCTGACATGTAATTAGATGCTTTGGGTGTGTTTATATGAGTTCACGCGAGGTAAATCCCAAACACCAAAGTGGACCTACAGGCAGGAAGGGGATTGCCATTTGCTAAACACCTGCTACGTGATGTTTGATAATCCACCTGCCCCTCACTATACTCCTGCTAGGTGAGTGCTGTTAATGCCCTTTTACAGGTGAGGACACTGGGGCTTAGAAAGATTATGAAAATAGCAAATGGCAGAGCTGGGATTTTAGCCGGGAATATTAAGGGAAATTTGGCATGTTTGATCCTGACTGCCTTGGGGACTGTGAGGAGGGGGACATCTGGGTACTGCTTGTCCTCTGCTCCCAGGGGCCCCCCATTACTCCCCGAGTCAAATACTTGTCGCTTCTCAAAGTCAGTTCCAGACTCAGCCCTGCGGGGAAGTTCCCCCATTTCTGCTTCTCACGAGCTCTCCTTGCCATCTGCCGTCTTAGGCTGCCACAGTGCGCACAGGGAGAGCAGAGTGAATTCATTCTCCATGTTGGGCTCCTTCCTGTGTCGGGAGGGGGGTCCTGGTTGGCTCAGATGGGGCCTTCAAGGTGTCACTCCCTCCCCACTCTTGCCCTCGTCTGCGCTGATGGAGAAACCCATTAACAAGTATAGCTAAACCACAGGGACTTCTGGGCTCTCTGAGATGAATTAGCTTTGTCTGGAGGCAGGGGCAGGGAGGATCCCTCTGCCTGAAGGTGTAACCTCACATGACCCATCACCTCTGCTGAAGCTCCTCTCTGAAGTACCCAGACAATAGTGTCTCATGTATATTTCCTGAGTTTTTCAGATGCTAAAAACCACTACCAAAGGGAAGGAATTAACTACTTGATGATCCAGAGCCAGTGGCCCCCAGACCTTCTGGCACCTAGGGGTTGATAGTGTTGACCACCCTGTGACCTCAACATCAACCAATCAGAGAATTGTGCACGAGTTGATCGTGGACCCTGCGATCCCCCTCTCTTATCTGGCCTTTAAATACGCTTTGCTGAAACCCTTCGGGAATTTGGGGTTTTCTAGGGCGTGAGCCACCCCATCCTCCTTGCTCGGCCCTGCAATAGACCTTTCTCTGCTCCAAACTCAGATGTTTCAGTTTGCTTGGCCTCAGATGTGTCAGGCACATGAACCTGCCTTTGGTAGCAGAGGTGCTTAGCTGGATCCTGACTGGAGACAGCGCAGTACGGAGAATGGCCCGTCGCCTACATGGCCTCTGGCTGCCACAGACAGGCCTGCTCCCAGTCCAACATCCCCGTCCTCAGCACCAGCCAACTTCCGGGGTTCCTTCCTTCCCCTCATCTGTGTACCCCAAGCAAACTGGAATGTGGTGCTGGTGAGTAAATGGGGTCACATTCACTATAGCTTCTTGTTTTTGTTTGTTTGTTTGTTTTAGTATTTTCATAATCTCTTTTTTTAAATTGATGAATAGTCAGTTACGATGTGTCAGTTTCTGGTGTACAGCATAACGTCCCGGTCATACATATATATACATATATTTGTTTTCATATTCTTTTCTGCTAGAGGTTATTATGAGATATTGAATATAGTTCTCTGTGCTATACAGAAGAAATTTCTTTTTTAATCTATTTTTATATATAGTGGTTAATATTTACAAATTTCAAACTCCCAAATTTATCCTTTCCCACCCCCTTTCCCTGGTAACCATAAGGTTGTTTACTATGTCTGTGAGTCTGTTTCTTTTGTAGATGAGTTCATTAGTGTCCTTTTTTTTTTTTTAAAAGATTCCACATATGAGTGACATCATATCTCTTTCTGGCTTACATCACTTAGAATGACAATCCCCAGGTCCATTCATGTCGCTGCAAATGGCATTATTTCATTCTTTTCTTTTAATCACTGAGTAGTATTCCATTGTATAAATATACCGCAACTTCTTTATCCAGCCATCTGTTGATGGACATTTCAGTTGCTTGCATGTCTTGGCTATTGTAAATAGTGCTGCTATGAACATTGGGGTGCACGGGTCTTTTCAAATTAGAGCTCCCGCCGGATACACTGCAGCCTCTTGTTGATGCTCACAGACATCCTTCTACCAAGACCCTCAGCTTCCCAAATGGTATTTCATATGCACTTTCCTGTGTATCAGGTGAGTGGCCTCACAGGGTCCCACCCGGTTACACCTCCAGGCAGAGGGATCCTCCCTATTCTCGCCTCCAGACAGAGGCCCTCCAGACAGGGCACTGCTGTCAGGCACTCTTGCTTCTTCTTGGGCACTGCTGCCTCCTCTGCTCAGATCCATGCCCGCCTCACCCCTCCTGTCCCGTGTACCACCATGATCTGCCACTCGGCACCACTGCTGCCGTGGCCACCTCCTCTACGGCCCGGGTGACACTAGGGACTGAAGTCGTGTGCAGTCAGCGTGTCAGAGGACGCCTCCCTGCCCCTTGGGGTGACATGCTTTCGATGGGGGTCACAAGTAGAAGCTTGTGCTGTGATGCCTGGGGGCATTTTGGGTGAAGTGGCATTTCTGAGTTTTACTTGGAGCCTCTTTTCCCCTTGGGGCTGAGACATGGCTGGACGGGGAGGGGCGTGTGAGGGCTGAGATCATGCAGCCTCAGTGTGACTGTGACCTTCTCCACCAACTACTTCTGCCCTGTTCCTGGGCCAAGCTTGCCTTCCTGACTCCTGCTTATTTTAAGAGGGTTCTCTCCTGGGAAGCTGCTTAGCCCCTCGTGAAAACAGATGCTGGAGGGGTTCACCTCACCTGGTTTCCAGACCTGGCTTGATCCCAGCAAGCCGAATTGGGGAACCTGCCACCCTGACTCCATCTGCCTCTTTATCATCTCCTCTGTGTTCTTCCTGCCTCCAGACCTGCATCGTGCCCTCTCTCCTGCCCGGAGCAAGTACAGATGCCACGTGTGTGTGGTGATGGCCGGCGGCAGCTTCTCTCCTCTCCAACTGGCCACATCTTTCAAGGCCTAGCTGAGTCCCCACCACCTCGGGAAGCTTACCCTGCTTAGTCAGCCAGGCACCATGGCTCCTTCTGTTCAACTCCTACACCCCTTAGTGGGAAACCACCCCTACTATAGACAGGATATTTGTGCCCCTCCAAATTCCTATGTTGAAATGTAATCTCCCATGTGATGGTATTTGGAGGCGGAGTCCTTTGGGAGGAGATTAGGTCACGGGGGTGGAGCCATCATGAACAGGATTAGTGCCCTTAAAAGAGGCGCCAGAGAGCTTCTTGCAATTGCCACTGTGTGAAGACACAGCAAGAAGATGGCTGTCTGTGAAACATGAAGCAGGCTCTTAAAAGACACTGAATCCACCCTTGGTCTTGGACTTCCAGCCTCCAGACTGTAGGCAATACATATCTGTTGTTCAGAAGCCACTCAGTCAATGGTACCTTGTTACAGCAGTTTGAACAGATTAAGACATACCCCAAGCTGTTCTTTACCTGGTGTCACCTTCTCCCGTCTACACTGGGTGGCCCTTGAGGTCTTGGAGTCCATGCAGTTGGCTTCTCTTGCTTGCTGCTTGGCTGGGGCTCAGCAAACCTTTGATGCCTGATTGAGTAAAAGTAGGGACATGCTTGATGTGCTCTTGGGAGGTCCTGGTAGCCCAGTTCCCAGTAGTGATTAGCCCTTTTCTTTGTGCTGCCCTAAAATCCTGACTTGGTTAATTAAGACTCACTAAGAAGCCTGGGGAACGGGCATCTTCTGTTCGCAGACCACACTCTGTTCCGTCCTGCTCTCATCCCCTAAGCCACCTGGTTGGCAGCCCTAAAATCAAACGTGCCTGCGGGTTCCTTCCAGGTGTGGCCACTCCACCTCTGAGGAGGAAGATTTAGTTGTATGGATTTTGGCCAAGGTTTAAAACCCACAATAAATAACAAAAAAATTCAGTCTATCATTCTGCATATTTTATAACTCAGTCTAATAAAGAAATAATCCAAGATGGCACCTGCTAAGAAAACTTCGTTTATTGAAATATGACTGTAATATAAGAAAGATGGCTAACGCACTAGGCTGTGGGATATTAATACTCTACACTTCAGCTGGTGTGTTTAAAAGAAGTCTCTCATGTATTTTATTTTATTTTATTTTATTAGAAGCCATATCATTAGCTTTTAAAGACATTGTGAGTGAGAGAGAGAAGAAAAGAGATTTGAACTATTAAAAAAAAATAAAACTCTCAGCAACTCAACCTGCCTTTCTCTACAGATGAAACAAACAAGCCAAAAAAAAGGGGGGGGGGCTTTTTTCATAAACATTTTTTTTCCTGGCTGGGATATTAGGACAGTATATTAAATTCCCCCAAAAGGAGGCCCTAGAACTATTTACATAATAATATCTCCACTGTGGTTGTGACAGATGGGCTTCACTGACGCAGACATACTGTTAGGGGCTTAGCAATAGATTAAAAAAACCACCACAATACTGTGTAACATAATAAAAGTGTATTGTAATGTACACCATAACTTGTGGCCAAGGTTAAATTTGCAGTCAGAGTATGAAAGTCGTATTCCATTATACAAAATAGATGTTACACAGAAAAGCATTAAAGATGAGTTGACTCAACCATTTATTTTTAGTTTATATTTTATTCTATTTTCCTTGGCCCCATTTATGCACTGTTTTTTTTTTAATCACACGAAATGACATCGTTACCCCTTACCTGCCCCCACCTCGGGGTAAGGGGCAGCCTGGGATCTACGGACTTTCTTAGTTTTGTGGATTCATGTTTCTTGGGGCCCTGAGACTTGGCTCTGCTGGAGGATGGCTGTTTGTGTGTTTCCTTTTTTGCTTTATTCAGGGCTTCTTGCTGGTGCTGAGATGCGCAGTGGCCTCTGAGGGTGGCCTCTTTTGGTTTATGGGGAATCTTTGGAGACAAGGGATAGTTCCAGGGCAGTGTGGCCATCCAGAATTGACAGGGACATGAGAGCAGAGACCAGTGGGATGCATCCCATGGAGGAGGAACTGTGAACACCTTTCCGGGCAACCCCACCTTTTTGTCCAGGTCTTGACCACCAATTTCACTCAAAGGTCCTATCCCCTTGAACCCACCCTTTGTCCACCAGCATGCATGCCAAGATGTTGGGTGAAGGGGGAGACACTCTCTTCACCTTGTGGGGAAGTATTTATAGGATGGAATATCTACTGAAGACATTTCATCCTCATCCACTGCCCTACATCTCCAAGCGTCCTTCAGTGCCAATGGAAACCAAGACATTTTTTTATGAATCACAACATACTAAAATTTTGGAGCCAGAACAAGACATCTGTGCAAAAAAAAAAAAAAAAAAAAAAAAAAAACCCTCTATGTGCCTCATTTCTTTATCTGTAAAATGAGAGCCCTTTAGCTCCTATTTCTTGGGGGTAATTGTGAAGTTTTAATGGAAAAATATAAAGAGCTTAGCATATAATAGGTACTTATTGAATATTAGATATTTTATTTAATTAGTATAAAGATATTATCTCACTTAGAAATGATCTTCTGGAGACTAAACAGAGCAATTGAATAACTGTATTTTCCCCCTTCTGAACTCTCTCTCTCCCTGGGTCTCTCTTTCAAGCTAGAGATTAATCCTCCCTCCATTCTGCTTTCCCTCCCCTCCTTTCTTCCTTTCTTTTTGCATTGGTGTGTTCTGTTCTACCCTTTTGCTTTCTGCATGTCCAGTATTATCCACGATTCAAGCCTCCACTGAAATCTCCTCCCACCTTGGACTCACTGTTCACGCTTCCATCTTGACAAGCCCTGGCCTCCTCTGAAATCCAGGACAACTTGTATCTACTCATCCATTTGGTATCAATTTGCAGATGGCAGCTGGAGAGTGTCATCGTCAGCTTCTGAGAGGAAGAACTCTGGAAAACCAGAGACATTTTGCAAGGAGGGAGTTCCATGTTGGAAAAAAAAGTTGATACAGTGCCTGTAGTCCTTTGTGGGGATACTAAAGTGTCCTGTTGCAGTATTCAAGGAGGCCAGAATTGTAAGTTTAAGAGATCAACTAGTCCATGCCTCACCTTTAAAATTTGAGGAAACTGTCTATGGAAACTGAGGCCCAGGTGGACAGGTAGCTGCTCTGCCAAGGGTCCCACAGCTCATTAGTAAAGCTGGCTCCAAGCTTCAGCCAGTGGGCGAGTCCCCTTCCCTCTCTCATGCCACTGGAGCTGTGTCAGGTGTGGAAATTAACCGGAAGACTTCTGAACTCCAAGGTGTCCACTGCTGTCTCGAGTTTTTCTTGTTGTCTTGAGTTGCCATTACTTAAGTTTTTGCTTACTGCTGAGTGGTCTTCCAACCGTTGTATATTTGACGATGGCAGGACTATATTACCTGCTTCTGTGTACACAGTACGTTTATTACCCAGGAAGACAAATTTTACCAACAGGTGGTCAAGGATTATCTGTTGATCCAACTTAATTGGTTCTAAACTAGTCTGAGTTAGTATCTTCACTTTGGTCAAAGCCAGCAGCCTCTGAGAAGACATCGGAGATTCGGTAGACAGCACAGATAGCCTCTCAGGACTCCATGGCAGCTTGGAGAATTTTAAGGCATGACTTAATGAGGGGATCTTCTCTCTGGGTCCAGACCAAGATAGGCAGGAAAACAGAGGCATTAGAGAGACTTCCTGTCCAGGATCAATGTTGAGTCTTGAGGTTCCAGGGACTTCTGGCTTTGGACCCAGATCGTACTGTCAGTTTACTATTTAACATCAGTTTTTTGACACTAGTTTTCTTCCATTATGAATCCATGTGATTTAACACAGACACACACTTCAGACTTCACCTGCATGCACTGTAGGTGCCCTTCAGTTCCTCAGCAGGCTTGCACATAAGCGCTTGCCCAGCATGCACATGCACACACACATGCACACTCATAAGCACACCAGCCTTAGGAACGTGGAGATCAGAACTGCTCTAGTTTGAGAGCAGTGAATGAACGAAGACTCAAGGTTGAGTTGACGTACAAGACTGTTCATCAGACACCCAACAGGTAGCTCTAGAAATGACACTGGGGCACACTTGTCCCTTCTTCTCCCCTATCCTGTCAATTTTCTATCAGCTCTAATATCCTTCAAGATCTGGCATCCTTGCTTGCCTGTCATTTTCCTCTTCATTCTTAGGTATACCTTTATCCAGAGTCCGGTTGGGTCTAGGAATGTGGAAATTGGGAAAGGTCAAATTACCTTCATAATTTGCTTTGGTAATTTGTGGGGAGGTGGGGAGCTTCAAAAAGTTCCTTCTGCCCCAGGAGCCTTCTATCCTGACCATATGGTTTCCAGCTCTTCTCTGAACTACTCCTGCCCTGATAACAGGAACCGCTCTGTCTGGGTTTGAATGATGTGCTGTCTAGTGTCCTTTTATTGGACAGAAAATCCAGGCAAGGGCCCTTTTCTTCTTTCCTTTACTGCAGAACTGGGTCCAGCTTAGTAAATGCAGGATGGATAGATAGACGGATAAACACAAAATTGTTAGTTTTCACAAAATCATTCTATTTGCTAGTCAAATCTTGATCTTAAATCATTTTTCCTAACTTCAATGACAAAATCATGACTGAGGATTATGTTAGGTAGGTCTAATCTCCACGAGGTAAGCAGCTCACTGAGTGCCACACGGATGGCTGTCAAATACCCAAAGCTGACATTTTTGCTCTGCATCCATGGACAGACTTTGAACTGAGAAGAGTGGAATGGACTCAGTGAATGGAGAGTAGGCTGGGAAGCACAGGGCGGATTAAGATGAGGTTAGATTCCATTCTCACATTTCACCTTACCTTTTCCCCAAGAGGGTCTGATACTGATACGTTCCTCCCACACTCAGGTGAGGCAGCCCAGTGGGTAGAGCCTCTCCAGAGGATTTGAAATTCAAGGGTGATATGTGGATTGAAAGGGAAATACCTCCAGTGATAGGACCTCAGGCACCTAAGGGCCAATGAAAGGACAGCTGGAGGCGGGGTGGATCGCTCCTAAGCACTTGAGACGATGCCGTGTGTTTGGAGCCTGGGCATAAAGCTATTTGCTCCTAGCATCTCCTCCCTTTGCTGAACCCACTCCCCTCTGCCCTTTCCTGTCTGGCTCTTCTGCTCTCTGGCTTTCTTTTCAGGATGCTGTGTTGCTAGGCAACTCTGGTCTGGTGCTGAGGTTCTCACGGAGGCGAGCAGCCTCTGTGCAGGGACAGGGTGTTTGTTGAAGCCCATGATTACAGGTGTCTGTGCGGAATGGAACACAACAGTACACCCTCGTCGCCTCCCAGAGACAGGAAATGAGAGGTCTGAGCAAGGGAAGCAAAGCTTTCTCCTGCCACTTGTCATCTCCCCTTCCCATTCTCCTGCTCCCCACCACCACCAGCAGGACTTTTCTTCCACGCAGGCCCCAGAGTCCTCCTGTTGCTCTTGGCCTCCTAGTACCCCGCTCAAACCACAGTAATCTGGACCACCCAGGCCCTTATCACCTCCTTGGGAGTTCCCTCAGCTGTTCCCCAATTAGGGGTATTACACTCACTTAGACCTCCCTGGCTTACCTTTGCCAAGTGTAAGTAGGCCCTGGTTGGGGTAAGAGGATGCACGCCTTGAACCTGAAGAGGTGAGAGCTAGATCCATCTTAGTTGTGCTCCAGTGATGCAGGGGAAGGGATGTGTCTGTTCACGGTTGGCCTGAGCTGTGGGTAGACTCCAGAGGGGTAGCGGCAATGCAGAAACTGAGTAGGGTTAAAGCTCAGAGGACAGCTTAAGCGACACTTTTCGCTTCAGTGGTTTAAGCTTAAATGATTACTAAGTTCGGACCTTAGGCTAGGTACCACCCCTCCTTGGTGCTGGGCATTCCTCAAGCAAGGAAACATTTAGTCTCTGATCTCACAGAGCTAATATTTATACAGGAGGAGAGTGTCTGCAAACAATAGACAATTAAACAAATAATGCTACTTCCGATGGTGTTTTTGACAGTTGCCTCCCGGAGGAACTGCCCTGCTCAGAACTGGGGAGGGGGGAGGGTGTTGGGTTTCCTCTGGGCAGTTTGCACCTTGGTATGAGGCCCAGGACCCTGGAGCGTCTGGAGCACATCACTGTGACATTTCCCAAAACAGCACTGGGCAGTCCTGGTGGCAGAGTTTAAGGTCAGGTCTGATGGCACTGCCCAGGCTGACCCACACTCCTGGGTGAAAACTGAGGTTGTGAGTCCAACGCAGCTCTGTGGAGAGCACGTGATCGAGACCTGGCCAATCAGAGCTCAGAGCTTAGTAAGGGTGGCGCGTGACCTAAGGTTAGCCAATCAGAGCCCACTCCCGCACTCGGTAGGAGGAGCTCTTTTTCCGCGGGAGTTGCCCCGCCAACGGCTGCGGCGGGCAGTCAGTGCTCCCCGCCAGGAGGGCGGAGCCAACCCGGAGGCGAGCGGAGCCAGGCAGAAAGGGCAGACATCGGGTCTGAGGCCAGCGCGCCTTTGAACCTTTCGGTTTCATAAGCCGGTATGTTCCATTTTACTTTATCTTTTCATTTTATTATTTTATTTTATTAATGCTTAAGCCGGTTTACGTAGGTTTTTACTGCTTGGCCTCGTAAGGTTTCTCTGCCCACGCATCGTCATCACTGCTCCTCTCCCCCTGGGCCCTTTTGCTGCCCAAGTGTCCAGGAACCACCTGCTCCCTCTTCTTTCTGTCAAAACACACCTTTGCTGTGCTCCGTCTCTTCAGGGCCCTGCCCTCTGCCAGGGTTCATTTGATTAAGTGACAGTGGGATATTTGTGGCTAAAAATTGCTCTGGCCATCAATAATCTCGAGTGTTTTCTTTTTTTTTTTTCTTCTCCATTTGCACTGCAGTCCTTCATGCCCTAACCTATGGCTCTGGTCACCTCGGGGTGGAAGTTCAGGCACGGTGGCAGGCTGTGGGGAGATGGCTTCAGAGAAGTTCTTTGGCTGGTGTTCTGTTTCTCTGCCTGTGTCGATGACTGAGGGTTCCTGGCTCAGGGTGAAATGCTGGGGGCTTTGCCACTGCCAGGAGGTCATGTCCTTCTCGTAGAAGGAGGGAGAAGGATTCTGAAGGGAAAGCTTTTGGAACCAGGCATCCAGTGAACCTCTGAGTCCTGGAATGGCCTGGATGGGTCAGTGACTTTGCAGGGTGTCACTCTTCTCCTTTATAAAATGTGAGCTGGTCCCCAAGTTCTCTTCCAGCCCTCATGTCTTGGGTGGGATGTCTGTGACTCTGAGTGACCTGTGAGCCTTTGTGTTTTAGAGTGGAAGTGTCCCCGTGGGAGCGTGTGGCATGTTTAAATGGAGACTTTTCACAATCCACTCCCAGTGTTCTTGCTCCCTTCTGCTGGTGTCGGGCTTGTTCTGTGACTTACCCATGTTCATCCCGCACAGGGCAGTGAGTGGGCCGTGTAAGGAGGTCTCAGATAGCTGAGACCTTGAAAGAAGTACCCCCTACTCTTGATCTGTGTTCTCATTTGTAGAAGGGGAGTAAGACCATTTTCGCTTTGTTCACTGGTTGTGTCTTATGTGACACATCACATGCAAACGTAGTGGAGAGATCGAGGCTGTGTAAAAGTGCCAGGGAGCTCTTGGCTTTTGGCTTGGAGGAGGCCAAGGTGCGTCTTTCTTTGGTTCTCCTGAATCTGGGTTCATATACCCCACCTACTTCTGCCGTGCCACCCAGGTTCGACCCCAAGGAAGTTAAAGTCATGTACCTGAGATGTATCTGTGGGGAAGCCAGTGCCATGTTTGTCATCAGCCCCCTGGACTTTGTCCCTAAAATGTTGATGATGATGTCACTAAGGCAGCAGGTGGCTGGGCGGGTCTAAGATGACAGTGGAACTGACCACTCAGAAGAAACAGGCCCAAACTGGTACCTCTGCCTCTTCCCTAATTATCATCAAAGTCCTCAAGGAACCACCCAGAGACAGGGGAAAGCAGAAAAATATTAGGCTCAGTGGAAACACCACTTTGGATGACACTGTCAATGTCACCTGACAGATACAGCACTAATCCTCAGCCAGAGAACCCTCTGGAGCCATTAAAGAGATCCTGGGAACTGTGCAGTCTGTGGGTCACAGTGTGGGTGGCCACCACCTTCATGACATTGTCTATGACACGAACGGTGGTGCCATGAAATGCCCAGCTAGTTAAGAACTACAAAGGAAAAGATCTCAATAAAGGTTCATTTCACAATCAGAAAAAAAAAAAAAAAACCCAGGGGAAAGGGTTAAATTTTAGTAATATACATGGGAAAACAGGGTTAGTCTTCTGCCACATCCAGGAAGCTGGCGGTGCAAAACCCTCTCTGACAACGGGTAGTGAGATGGGGCTCAGAGAGGGAAGGATATCGGCTCAGCCTTGCACAGCATGTCTGTGGACCGAGGTGCAGTCTGCGGGCAGAGCAGGAGGCCCTCCTCTGGGTGTCCTGGTGGCTTACTCTCCCGACTCCCAGGTTAGAGATTTGAATCAGACACAAGGCAAACGCTTAGGCAAGGAAAAAGCGTTTCGCCAGCTTGCTCCACAGGGAAGGAGAGTCTGTGATACGGGAAGAGGCCGAAAATAGAGTGCCTCAGGGAAGACCAGCCGGTGACTAACTTGTGCTGGGTGTGGGAGGCCTCCTCCAGGAAGACGGGAGTTAAAATGAGAATAGGACGTGGTCGCTGCTGGGCTGGACTGCTGAGCGCAGACGCTCTGGGCTGGGATTTGGAATCCGTGTCACAAGAAAGGGGTCCCGCTGGAAAGGCTCGTTTAGCAATGCCGTCCTGCTGGGGTCTGTGGAACATCCTGACACAGTCCAGGGCTTGAACAAGGGCCAAGGATTTATCCAGAAACAGCAAGCCCTGTACAAAGGCGATCCTGGATTTAGAACAGATGAAAGGTACTTTGAGGGAGTTCAAAGAACGGGCACATGCTCCCCAATGGCTTCTTGCTGGATATTTTGAGAGGTGACTGGGGCACACTTTCCCTCCCAGCTTCTCCCAGGGGCCTTTTCCAACACGGTTTCTCTCCATTAGTATATTCCAGAGCTCATGGGCTTGGAATTCGTAATATGGAAATTCCTGCAGTGGTGGGAACAGGCCTCCCCCAGTTGGGGTTTGCTAAGGCCATTATTCTGATGATGTTAATGGTGATGATAAATTGGCAGTAATGATGGAGATGGGGAAAGTAATGAGGCCAACCTGATTGGGTGATGTGGAGAAATCTAGGGAACAAACCTTAACTTTGCTTTCTTGCCTGGGACCAAAAAAAAAAAAAAAAAAAAAAAAAGGAGTCTACCTCTGGGAAAGGGGAAACAGAAAATACCTTTTTCTGGGGTCAGTTGTGACGTATACCAAGTATATTCCAACATGGCATCAGCTTTCTGGTGGGTTATCTCGTGAGTCCCGAGCAGCATGTGTTGAGGTACAAACTCAAGCTGATATTAGTGGCTGTCACCAAACCAGTGACCTCTCAAATGCAGGGTTAATACAAGAAGGAGCCAGTCATCCTTGTTTTCCTTCTCTGAACAGTGTCTAAAGAGGAGGGATGTGAGAAGTCAATCATCAAACACTTTCTTCAGGATCTGAGACAATCCCACTGCCTTCTAAGAGCATTTCGTTTGTGGCTGTGCTTGTAGTAAGTCCTTTACTTCTGTATCTCCATCCTTGAGCCCTTACAGCCTTGCTTTTCCAAGTCACTGGGTCCAGCTGGTGAGATGACAGCATTAAGGCAAAGGAACTGTGAGGTCTGACACTTGCTCATGGTCCCAATGGTACCCCCAACAGCAAGGGACAAGTTAAGGTCTCTGAGGGCTAGTGAAAAAGGGGGTGACACAAGTTCCAGATAATCCCAATTTCACTGATTACCAAAACATTAAAAGGGAAAAGATGAACAAAATTTAATCAGTTACCATCAAGTAAAGTGAGATCCTGGCAGCATCACCCAATTTTAGTGAGATTTTGCAACGTGTGATGCTTGATTTCAGAGTTCCTAGCCTTCTCTTCCTTTAATTCTTCCTTCTCTGTGGCTGTCCTCACCCACAAACCCTTGCCTCAGTTGTGCACAGTTATCCCTCCAGTCCAGGGACAGACTCCCCGGAGCACATTCTGTGACGTTAGGGCAGAGTAACAACAGTGCTGCTGCTGGTTCTGTCACACCGTGAACACATGCTCCCCTCCTGGGGGAGTTTCTCTTTAATGAAAGAGCCTGGAGAGGAAAGTGCTTACCCCATGAGGGGCTCTGAAATTGCAGATGAGCACAGGGAAGGCCCTTTGCCCTGCCAGCCACATCCCGAAGGTGGCACCATGTGCTAGGGCTGTGGCCGTGATGGCTTAATGGGACTGAGGACTCAGCCCAGGGGGGCTGTAGCTTACATCCCTACTGACTGGGGGTATAAAGAGGGCCCGCCTTTTCATAGAAAGTGTCTTCTTGCTGAGAAAAGGATAAGGTCAGAGCTGTCAGTTTCTTCATCAGCCCCTTGGTTCATTAGCTCTTCCTTTTTAGTGGGTGAAACTCTTCTGCACACTGGGGAGCTAGATGTGTAACTGAAAAGAAATTATGCAGAAAAAAAACAAAGTTTAGACTATAAAAGGATAAAAAAATTTGCTTTTCTGGTTCTCTCAGTTCAGGAGTTTCTTAAGAGGACTCAGAATGTGTAAGTTTGGAACTAAGGAATACGAACTCCCATGCATTCACTTCTTCATTTATATAACAAGTATACATGGATTAATTTTTATAGGAATTGGATGGAAAGTGTTCCAGAGAGGAGATCTGTGAGGTAGCAAAGAAAAAAAGGAAGTAGAAGTAAGTTCTAGTTATCAATTGCCATGTGACAAATCTCCTCCAAACTTAATGACTTGAAATATAACAATTATTTTATTGTTATCGTCTCTTGGAGTTCAGGGATTGACTAGGCTCAGCCAGGTAATTCTTGTTCAGGATCTATCGGGTAGTTTCAGAAACATAGTTGGATGGAGGTGGCGGGACGGAGGAGGGTGGAGGCTGGAGTCTTTGTAAGGCTTTTTCACTTGCGTACTGGTGGTTGTTGCTGGCTGTTGACTAGAACTTCAGCTGAGGCTCTTAGCCAGCTGATCACCTACGCTTGGACTCTCCATGTGGCCTGGGCTTCCTCACAGACTGGTTTCCAAATGAAGAGCATCTCAAGAAAACTGAGTAAGAGGCACTGTCTAGCACTGTCCTCTTGTATGTCCTGGCGTCAGGAGTCACATAGTATCACCCGATGTGGTCACCGGGCAGGGATCATAGACCCTGCCTCTTCATTGGAGGAGTGTAAATGCCAGTTGTAAGAAGAACGCATGGGATGGGAGAGCTTTGCAGCCTGTCCTGGAAAATACACTTTACCATGGGTTAGGTAGATCCAGGTATGAGTGGTCTTGAATGAAATCTTGCTGAAGATCTCATACTAATTAATGAAGACTAATCTGGGGTAGGTGGTCAGCAATACAAGAAAGCATATGATCAAATGGGTGATTGTATAGCTTGGATGCTTATGGTTAAAAAAGGGCGAAGGATTCAGTGAGTTCTGGAGTAGTCAGGGCAGACTTCATGGAAGAAGCGGGACTTTGAGGTGACTTTGAAGCCTGGGTTGGGTCCATTTGGTTATGTTGAGTTTATATTCATTTTCCTCCCACCCCGAAAAGAAATCATAATAAACAGAATTATAATTATTGGTAATTCCTCCTATTACCAATGAGATAACTACATAACATTTCCAGGTACATCTCCCCCAGTTTATTTTTTTCCTGGGAATGTATTACAAACTTGGAATCCTGCCTAGCCATTTGGCTTAAAATATTTTGTGAATATTTTCTTAAACTATTCGATATTCTTCTAAAAGTATCGTCTTGAATGGCTGCGTAACATTCTATCCTGTGAATATGCTATGATTTACTCTTAAATCTCTTACTGTTGGAAATTTAAGCTGTTGCATTTTTTTTTCTGCTGCAAAAAACACTGATGAAAATCTTCATGCAGAAATCTTGTGCTCACCTATGATTTTTCTCTTAGAATTAATTCTTAAAGGTAGAATTATTGGTCAGAAGTTATCCATATTTTAAAAACCTTTTCCATATCTTGTCATAGTGGCTTCCAAGACAGGTTGTATTTGCTCCCTGTGCTGCCCAGGTGAGCCCCCATTTATTGACTGGTTTACCAATGTTGATTGTTTGTTTTTAAAAAAAATTTTTTTAAGTGAGTTATAGTCAGTTTACAATGTCGTGTCAATTTCCAATGGTGGTTGTTACTGGCTGCAAAGGACAGTTTCCTGTTTTAGAGACCAAAGTGGAACTTTGGGCTTTACTCTGATTTTATGTGATTATTAGAAGGGTAACATTTTCCCATATATTTCTTTATCATCTGGGTTTGTTAAAAAGTGATTTGCGCATTTAAATCCATTGCCCATTTTTTTCCCATTGGAATTTTCCTCCTATTGATTTCCTCCTTTACCGATTATTACTCTTTTGTTTAGCACATGTGGTGCAGTTGTCTGCTTCTCGTGTGATCTTTTTGTTTTCCAGGTTTGTTTGTGATGTGTTTTTTCAGATGTAGGGAGGTTTTTAAGCTTTTGTGTGGTCAGATCTTGTCATCTTTGCTCTTATGTATGAAAGGTCTTATTTACAATAATAACCGATTAATTTGCCCGTATTTTTCCTTTGTGTCCACAAACACACACACACACAACATTGAATTCTTGAATCAGTCTGGACTATATCTTAAAATACATTCTGAGTAGGGATCTCCTAAAGATTGTTTCCCAAATGTTTACCCAGACGTAGGATGACAGGATTTAGGTCAGTAGAGGGAAAAGCCTAGTACCTTGAAAGGGAGAAATTATGTGATTCTGGCTGAAGCAGGAGGGGCGGTGGTTGTAGGGGTGGCATGGGGGGCAGAGCAGGTGACTGCACTAGAGGACTGAAGGATCTGGGATGCCAGGCAAATGAGATGCCTTATGGGCACTGAGAAGCATTGCAGATTGGGGAATAGGGAAATGATTATTATTTTTTTTTCTGTTCCTGAACATCTCTCGAGGACTTGCGAGGAGTCAGGGACTCTGGTACATATACATAATATTTCATTTAATTCTCACCACTGCCTACAAGGCAGGTACTATTATTATCACCGCTTTATAGATGAGATGCTTGAGGCTTAGTAAATGGTAGGGCTGGGACTGAGTCCAAATCTGGCTGTTTCCAAAGCTCTTTGTTCAACCACTGTGCTTATACATTTCTCAATATAATTAAGGTAAGAGTTTCAGAAAGTTAATCTGGAAACACTGTATAGGTTAGAAGGGACAGGGGAGTGATTGAGGTCAGGAGCTTCTGAAATATTGGGGGGCACAGTGATGAGAAGTTATACGGAGGTGATGAAGCTGGGAGCAAGCAATGCAGGGAGTGGGAGGGGAGCTGGCTGGGTTGAGTATCCTTCAGTTTTGGCTCCTATTCTAAATATTTGATGCTCCTCTCAGACTTACCCAGGGTCTTCATCAACTGATCTTAACAGTTACCTCTCTCCTGAGACTTAAACAGAAATTTCCAAGGACCAGACATTCTTGTGTAGAAATTGGAAACAGGACCAAAATTCTTTTTTTTTCCCCATCCATCCAAATCCTTGAAGGAAGCCAGTGTGATGAAGGGAAGTTTTTTCCCCCTAGGAATGGAGCTGTATCTTCATTGCTTCCATAAACATGAACGAAGCATACATTAGGCACATGCCTCTCCTGTGAAGGATCCAAGACACATTAAAACAGAGCCTGCCCACATTGGGGTGAGAGTTGAGCCAAAGTAGTAACTTACATGTACATTAACACCATTCATATGTAAGTGATATCATATGGTATTTTTCTGGCTTACTTAGAATGACAATCTCCAGGTCCATCCATATTGCTGCAAATGGCATTATTTTATTCTTTTTTATGGCTGAGTAGTATTCCTGTGTGTGTGTGTGTGTGTGTGTGTGTGTGTGTGTGTGTGTGTACCACATCTTCTTTACCCAGTCATCTGTTGACAGACATTTGGGTTGCTTCCATTTCTTGCTATTGTAAATACTGCTGCTGTGAACATTGGGGTGCACGTGTCTTTTTGAATTATATTTTTCTCTGGGTATGTGCTCAGGAGTGGGATTGCTGGATCATATGGTAAATCTATTTTTAGTTTTTTAAGGAACCTGTGTACTGTCCTCCATTTTGGCTGCACCAATTTACATTCCCACCAACAGTGTAGGAGGGTTCCTTTTTCTCCACACCCTCTCCAGCATTTATCATTTGTAGACTTGGGGAGTGATGGAAATGTGAGCTATCTTGATTGTGGTAGTGGTTTCATGGGTGTACACATCTATCAGGATTCATCAAATTGTACATCTGAAATATGTATAGTTTACTGTACAGGAACCAGACCATAGTAAAGGTTAAAAAAATTGTACGAAATGGAAAGTTCCAAATCTCCCCAGAAGAGGCATAATTAATGGGTGACAGGAGGTCTGAGAAGAGAGAATTATTCTTGTTGGGAAGACCGGGACCAGACAGAATCATGAACTAATAACTGGTTTCTAAGTCGTGCTGGGTTTGCTAGAAGGAACAGACAAGAATCTTGTGTAATGAGAACTTTCATTCTTTTGTTTGCAAGCCCTGCGACCTGCCCTCCTATGGTGCGGGGCACCGGTGACTCCCTGGCATTTGTCCCTCCCTCCCCAGCCCCCAGGTGGTTTACTTGCCAGTCACTTGGTCCTGCCTGCTGTAATTACAGGAAAAGAAGCACCCCAGTTGTTTTCTTTCTTTATGCATCTAAGATGTTCTAAGAAAGAAGACAAAAGAAGATGAAGAAGAAATAAACTGCAGTTCAGCACACAGAACATGCATCTTTATCAAAAGAATCACAGAATGGATGCTGCTTTTATTCTCCACCCAGGCACACACCGAAGTCCTAACTCTTTTTCTGAATCTGCCCTAATAGCTCAGACTGCATAGATCATCCACAGCCCTTATATTTATAACCCCAATTTGGTCTTGCGGTTCTTGGAAACAGAGCAATCATAAATAGGCTTAGGACCCTACAAGTTGCCTGCTGGGGCTTTTTAAAAATTTTTTTTGGCCTCACCAGACAGGCTCATTGAGAGAGAGAGAAGGACCCTCACTCCTTAAGAGGTCCTGGGTTGGAGTCCCAGCCCTGTACGTTCCTATCAATTTCAATCTGTTACGAAACTTCTCTAAGCACCAGTTCATGACTCTGTGAAAAGGGCTTAAACATAGCACTCACTTCACAGGAATGGTGTGAGAATTACGAGAGGTTTGTGGAGTAAGCATTCACGACGCAGGTAGGATTCACGCAGAGTGAGGGCCACCAGAGGCCCAAGTTAGCTGCAAGTCAGTCTATTTCATTGAGCTTTGACAGTGCAGGACCATTTCCCTTTGGACCAGGAATTCTCATTACATGGTTGCTTCATCATAGTGTTTGGAATGGGTCTTTCCCATCTTGTTCCAGGCCGAGTACATCCTGATGAATATGTTTGCATTATCATTTGGAGTCTGAGGTTTGGACACGTGCCCGAGGTTTAGGAACTGTAAGTCCGAGACTGCAGACTGGCCAGTGTTTCCCTTTTCCCTGTACATAACGCACGGCTCATTCTGCCGGTCTTATTTATACCCATTACTAGACACTGAGCTCTAGACGGGAAGGGATGAGTATGTGTCTATGTATGGGTATGTGTCTCTGTATCTCGGGGCTCCCCAGACATCGCATAGAACTTGGCATGTGGTCGACGTTCACTGAGTACTTATTGAATGGATGGCATGATGCTGTAACAGTGCACAGGGATTGGTGTTAAATGCCTTGTTTCTTTATCCTACCTAAACTTCACCACAGCCTTATGAACTGGGTACTTTCATTTCCAGTTTATTAACAGAGAAACAAATATTCTGAAAGGCTTCCCCACTCAACCAAGGTCAGAGAGTGACATGCTTCCCTCTCCATCCATTGTCTCGACTCATCCTTAAATACCCTGTTTCTCATTATGATTATACCACTTATTAGCCATATGGCACCTGGCGAGTCACACACCCTTATAAAGAATCACATCTTCTTACGACGAGCGCTGCCTTGCTGTCTTGGGAACGTTTTAATAGTTTCTGGGTATTCGCAATCCTGAAAAATAAGTGACTCATCATGATATTGTTTTGATGAAGCCTGAAAATGGCTTGTCTATTTTTAACACCGAGTGGCAGTAACTAATAATATTAGGTTCTGTGATCCTGTTCTGAGCGGAGAGGGAAGTGAAAGGTCACAGGGGTTAAGGAGTGTCTGTGAGGGAGGGCTGCACCCAGCACCCAGGAGAGAGATTGTGCTGTTGTCTCAAGCACCTTGCCCTGAAGCTGGGCGCTCCAGGCCACATCAGGGTCTGTTTCCTGGGAACCTTTACAAGGATTGTCCACAGCATTACTTTGTGATTGTTCTCAGTTTCATCTGGGCAACATCTCTGGCTACATTCTTTTTGTTTTTTCCCTTTCCAGTACCTTTCTGCTTATATAGCTCAGTTCTGTCTGAGCATTTCCAGCAACTTTCAAATTATTGACAGAGTGTGATGATCAACCTTTAGTTTTTGAAAGTAAAATAAAGATTTATGAATGAATGAACAAATGAATGAATAAGTGTGTGCACTTAAAGAAGGGCTCAGAATATGTCCAAGTGGTGTGTGGCACAGAACAGGGAAGGCAAGAAGGGGTTGGTGTTGCTTCCTGGTGGTTAGTGTGCTGGCTCTGGGCTCAGAAGGTCTGAGATGGACTCTGGCTTTATTACCCACCAGCCCAGAGATCTTGGGTGGGTTTGTTACCTTTGCGAAGCCAGCGTGAAGCAGTCAGAGCTCTGTCACTGAACCATTGCTGTGTAACAAACCACCCCAAAGCTCGGTGGCTTAAAGCAACAACCATTTTTACCACTTATGTGGCTGGGGGTCCAGCAAGGCAGTCTGATGGAGGCTGCGTTTCACTGTAGTGGCTCCACCTCTCTCATTTCTCTCCAGCACCAGCGGGCCAGCCTGGGCATGATCTCCTGGGAATGACAGAACTGCAAGAAGACAAGAGGAAACATACAAGGCCTTTTAGGGCCTAGATTTGGAACATGATTCTGTCATTTTCACGCATACATCATTGGTCAAAACAAGTCACATGGCCACACCCAAAGTTAAGGGGAGAGGGAGTGTGCCCTGCTCATCATAAGGACGCCCCAGTACTAGAGAGGCTGCAGGTGGGGCGGGAGGTGAAATGTTGGCTCCAGTAATGAGTTTATCATCCTACCTTTCTGAACCATGGGAGAAATGAAAACAATTGGTCCTTGTTAAGGCCCTAGGCTGGTGTGTTGTGAGCATTTCACATGTGGTTGGTAGGCTGCATGTCTTGGAAGCAATACGTAAACTAGAGCTGTTGTAACTTATTGTCAGAAATGCAGATAGGACACCCCAAAGATCAGGACTCACAGACAACTCATCCGGACGGATCCAGTGAAGCAGGACACGTCTGGGCGGCCAAAGGAAGGTTTACTCCTTCCATTGTTCGGAAAAAAAAAATTTATTGAATGCCTATGCGCCATGCACTGCCCTAGGCACTTGGGATACATTTGAGAACAAAGCAGACAAAGATTCTTGTCCATGCAGAGATTACATTTCAGCAGAGGAAGATAAAGGCATTAGAAAAACGGGAACATAAGGAAGTGATACAGTGTGTTAAGGCCGTGAAGGATGGAGAGGATGGTAAGGAGCCTGGGCGTGATGCTGTGCGGGCAAGTGGCAGGATTAGGTAGGGTGGTCCAGTGGCCTTCTCGAGGAAATGAGAGCAGAGACTTCAAAGTAGATGCTGGAGTGAGCCAAGCAGATGTCGAGGAGAGGAAGAATGTTCTAGTCTGGGGAACTCCAGAGCAGAGGGCCAAAGGCAGGCATGCAGAGCGTGCTTGAGGGACAGCATGGCGTTCAGTGTGACTGGAGACCCCGAGCGAGGGGACGAGGAGAGGAGGTGAGGTTGGAGAGGTCATGGGGAGGGGGGCCTAGCCGGTCATTACGAAGGCTTCAGTGTAGTCTTAGTGGAGTGGGTGCTGCTGGGAGGTTTTGAACACATGACATGGTTCCTTTGTCAAATGCCATGAAACTTATGTTTTAAAGCACATGGCTTCTGTGTTAAGAATACTTCCAAGAAGGCATGGGAGGCTGTGAGAGTATTCTAGGAGGAAGGTAATAGTCAACCAGGGTTGGATGGTGACAGCAGAGGTGCTGAGCATCTTGAATTTGGATGTGTTTTGAAATCTGCCAGCAGCTTAGATACAGGGTGTGATGGAAAAAAGAGGCGCCAAGGACGAGTCCACGGTTTTCACCCGAGTAACTGAGACAGGAAATGGTGTGGGTATCTTAGGGCTGGGGTGGGAAAAAATGAGGTGTTTGATTTTGAACATGCTGAGTGTGAGAGGGTTCTTAGATCTCCATTCAAGTGGAGATTGTCACATGGGCCGCTGGAGACACACATCTAGAAATGAGGAGCAAAATCTGGACAGGAGAGATGCCTTTGGGGCTCATGAGCCCACATCAGTATGTGAAGTCGTGGGTCTGGTCCTATCAGCAAGGGGTGAGTGTTGGTAGAATAGAGGACCACGGAGGTGCCCCGTGCCCTCAACACACGGAGAGTGTGGCATCCTGGGAGGGGGATAGTGTTGTCAGGTGCTGCTGGCAGGGCAAGGGTGACGAAGCTTGGGAACTGATGGGTGGGCATAGCAATGGGGGGGGGTCGCTAGGGATCACGATAAGAAAGTTTGGGTTGAGAGGTGTTTGTGAAACGTGGGTTTAAGAGAAAGTCAGGAGTGGAATTTGAGAGAGAACAGATCACCCTTTGGGGAGGCCCATTTGCAGAGACAAACAAATGGGCCAGTAGTTAGAGATCAGGAGGGGGGTCAAGAGAGTTTTATTTTAATGGCAGACATAATGGCCTGTTTATGTGCTGATGGTAATCGTCTAGTAGAGAGTGAAAAACTGATAACGCGGGAGAGGACGGGAGAAAGGATGTGACACGGAAACCACCGAAGGAACAGCTCGAGCTTTTCCGGCTTTTTACTCCCGGTGTTCCTTACCCCGGCAGGGATATTCGATACACAGTTATGAGTCTCTCCTCTCAAATGATTGCATCAAGTCCTGTCGGAAGTCTCAGGCCCGACATTAGCTTTAGTGTTTCCTCCGTGTTGTCTATTATCCCTCCACTCAGGGCCCAGCCGGACCAGGGTGGTTTTTAAATATGGAACCCTGGACCATTTTCTGTGCATCCCTTTGTGACGGAGATAGGACCGTGAGAAAGCAGAACTGGGCTCCCTGATCTTAGGCAAACTGGAGATACAGACAAACTCGATTTTAAGACACTGAGGTTGCACGGAGACAAACTGAGACTGAAAGGAATAGGTAGGGTCAGTGGCTTTGGAGATTTGAAAGAGAAATGGGTCAGGTGAGGGCTGTCCGGTTCCGAAGCAAGGTGGGGACAGCGGTGATGGGGGGGTGAGGTCTCCAGTGCTGTGGCTTCCCACCGAAGGGTCTTACTTTTTTCCCTCACTTCACTGGACTGGCATCCAAATCCCACCCCAGAGTCTTCCCCCAACTCCCTCTCCCCCAGTTGAAAGCACCCTCTATGTCCTGGGTGCAGTTTCTCCCTCCAGCCCACATGGGTTGTGGGCCTTCTGTAGCCAAGTTCTTCTCATGTGCTCCAGGGCACTAAGCCCCTGTCTGGAGATGGCCAGTGGGTTGACTCGTACCTGGCCATGCTCAGATGAGGGGATGACAGGGGTCAGCTAGGAGTAAAGTCTACAAACCGGAAGAGATTTCAGCCCCATCTTCAAGTCAGCTGGAAAAAGGGCAAACTGGGTCCGATGGGGAGATTTCATCCCGACCTTTTATATCTAATTGATAGAGTGAGGCTGGAATCTGACCTTCCCGATCAGCTGATGTACTGGGGGTCAGCCTTCTCACCTCTGTCTCGTCCGTCCACACCAGGAGCGTGGTGGTCAGCCTCTCTGAGAAACAGTGAGCTCTCGCTCCCTGGGGATAATCTAGTGGAGGCTGGTAGTTACCAGTCAGAGATGCTGGGGATGGGTCTCCTACATCACCATAATGTTCTCTACGGACCCTGTTTCTTCGATGTGATGCGCCCAGCCCCATCTGGAGGGGTGAGTGATGGCTTCCATGATGATTACCCCACCGCCAGCCAGTATCCCTCAGCCCCACTTACTGTCTAACATGTAACCCTCTGGCTGCCTCTCAATTCTCCCAAGTCTGCAGCTGCCTTCAGCAGTCCAGGCTGCACACTTACCACTTCCTGCATCTGAGGCCGGGGCCACAGGGGAGAGATCTGGAGAGGGGTGTCCGGAACAAGATAAATTGAAGCCATTTTGGGGTCACTTCGTGGGTAAGAGAGCATCTGCCTTCTAAAGACCAAACTGAGCCCAGGTGTCAACATGAGCGAGAGGCCACCAGTGGGCGCTTGTATCTGGGTCTCTGAGGTGGGTCTCCTGTTCTGTCTTCACTCCCAGTGTCATCTCTGAATGTTGGTTGATGCCTACATTCCTACTACGAGAACATACGACTTTGAACCTCATTAAAATGCACGTACCCCGGAAAGGAGGCCAGATGTATGTTTTATGACGTCACTCTTGAGTGTGAATAAATATGTCAGTATCCTGAAGGTGCTACTAGGAAGAGGAGGGACCCTGAAAGGCAGCGGGTCCTGCTGCAGGAGAGAGGAGCAGGGGGAGAGTCCAGAAGGTGGTGATTGGCGGGCCCCAGAAGTTTTCCCACCTCCGTTGTTGGGGGGAGGGCACCTGCTCCTCCCCCCAGTCTCTGCCCCCCTCACATAGCAACTTCCAAAAGGCCTTCCGACTCCCAATGACACCCTTGTCAATAAGCTTGCATTGCAGAACCACATTTTGACAACACATTTCCCAAATTTAGTCCCCTAATCCACTCCCAGAATATATTCTACTTTGCACCCAACAGATGGATTAGAAGCTTAAATCTTCTGCTTGTTCGGAAACCAACCAGAAACCAAAAATATAAACACTCACACCCTTGTAGGTGTGAGTGCCGTGGCGGGGGTGAGGGGAGACGCGTGGGTAGGAGTGTGTGTGAGGACGTGTGCATGTCGGGGAGCTGAGCACCGCCGCAGGTGTGGGGACCCGGGTGTCATCTGGACCCAAGCGGGCGGAGGGGCAACGAGCTGCTTTCTATGAATCCTTCTTGGCTCCCGTGATTTAGGTCTGTGTGTACCAGGTGGGTGTGTAGGGTTGTATGAGGTCCAAGGCATGAGCCTGAATCCCGATCAGCTGATGTACTGGGGGGTCACTGCTGGAGTCAGAGGCCTGAGCTGGGGGGTTCGAGCCCACAGCCCACCCTCAACACCCGATTCAGAACCAGATGCTAGACTCCAGCCCAGGGCTCACTCCTCTCTGCCAGCTTCTGTTGGAGACCTGGGAGCTTTGAGGGTTTCCCTGTCTCCATTTTTGAGGGGTTCCAGGTTATCATCATGTCAAAGACCACATCTCATCTCCCCTCCATGCATAAAATCTGCTGAAATCTCTGCAAATGTCAAATCTCTGTTATTTTGAAGGTTGCTGGAGGAGGGGGGCAGGTGGGAAGAGGGGGTTCCAGGGGCACTTACGAGGAATGCAGGGGAACACCGCAGAATCTGGGTCATTGGGGAAAGCAGAGAAGATCTTGGGGAGGTCCCTGAGAAGTTTCAGAATCCCTTCCCCACTATCTTACTTTTTGCCTCATCATTGAAAAATTGCTCAGAAGGCAATAAAAACAAGGTGTTCTAATTAAACAGATTTGTTTACATGTTGTGGCACGAAAAGCTAATTCAATCTGATATACTGTATATTCCTGCTGTACTTTTTCTCCTTTCCTTTATATAAAACTGCCCATTTTTAACTAGTATTGTACTTAAGCATCTTAAAGAGTGTCCTTGATTAAAAGAAGACAAGCAATTTCCTACTTCCCACAGCTTTCAGAGGGTTGTGTCAACAGGATGGGAAGAATCGTGGTTGCGGGCAGAGGCTCCGTGACATTTCCCTTGCCATTTCTCATGACAGTTCTTGCCGGAAACGTGGGCTCTCCTGCCAGCCAGGAGCCCTAGGTGGGCTTCCCACCGGGACCAAGGCACAGAGGACAAGGGTGCTGAGAGTGGGTGGTTCTCTGATCTTCTGTCCCTGCACCTGAGAAAGAGTAGGGGCGTTAGCGCAGTCCTACCCAGGAGGACACTGGTCCCAGTGCCCTTGTAGTCCCGTGGTGTCCTGGGAGAGTCCGCAGAGAGGAGCGGGCATGGAGAAACTTAGAGGCGCATTCATAATGGGATGTGTGTGATGCTGCCTGCACTGGCTCCCCTCCCCATGCCGGTCTCGGGGGGCCTTTCCTCTGTGGCATCCCGCACGCTCGTAACCATGGATTCAATAGTGGTGCTGATTTATTTCTTCAGAAAGATTTATTGAGATACTCCTCTGTGCCGGCACCATGCTGGATGGGCTGATGATCTAGCCTCCAGTCCCACTCTTCCCTAGCCAAGCCCGCCCAGCCCAGCCCAGCCAAGCCGGGTTTCTCACATGCACTGCTTTCCTCTGATCTCACACCTTCACTCCACCTTCAAACACTGGCTCTCTCCATGGGATACTTTCTTCTCCCAACCTAATGAGTCTCCAGCCACAGTTCAGAGCCCTCCACACTGCTTGTCTCCCGTTGGTCCCCAGATCCACTCCTCGCTTGCCCTCTGCCCTGCTGAATGCCCTCAACTGCCACGCAAGCCCTCTGGCTTCCAATTGGCTGGGCCAATGAGGAGGGACTTAGGGGAGGGTCAAGGAGTTTCCTCTCCTCCTTCCCTCCCTTGGGCTCCCATCGCCTGTCATTGTAAGCCCCTGCCCCCGTCAGAGCTCTGCACAAGCCTCTCTCCCTTTCAGTGCCCGTGACCTCTCCCTTTAGCCTGAGGCCAGTCACAGCTCCACTGCTGCTCTCCCTGGCCCTCCTTTGGCTTTCTCGTCACCCTACCTGCTCCGTTATAGTAAATGCTCTGCCAGGAAACCCTCTAACTGGAGTGTCCCATCCTCCCCTGGAAGGACCCTGACATACATCCCCAAATCCACCTTCCAGGTGCTCCTCTCTCTTGCTTTGGAAGTGCTCTACGCTTTTTTTTTTTTTCTAACTTGGCACACATCTAGAAAGATTTTCTCTACTCATTCAAACAGTAATTATAATCCTGACATTCTCCTTGTCTCTCCTGTTAGAATGGGAACTCTTCAGAAGAGGCCTGGGAATTTTATTCTCATACCTTTTCTAGGACTGGGTAGAAAGTAGGTGCTCACACAAGTGCCTGTGGGTGGACAGAGGAACCATCACACTAGCAAGGTCAGGCTGGAAGGATGGGCTTAGAGTCAAATTTCAAATTCAAAGATAGGGTTCAAACCTGTTTTCTCTTTTCAGGAGGCTGAACCACCTTGGCCACGTCATTGCTCTTAGATTCTTTAAAATTTTTTTTAATTAAATACATTTTGAGGGGGAGGTCATTAGGTTTGTTTATTTATTTATTATTCATTTTTTTTAAAAGTGGAGGTACTGGGGCTTGAACCCAGGACCTCGTGCATGCTACGCAGGCACTCTACCATTTGAGCTATACCCTTCCCCCATTCTTAGATTCTTAACTTGCAAAACTGAGATAATGCAAGTCACTGCACCTCTCCAGTTTTCACTTTCATCATTACAAAAGTGTAATTGTGGTACTGATTTTGTGAGGAATCAATAAAATCTGATAGGAGATCATTTCTTAACTCTATGCATTTGAATTAAATCTCGAGATACAATTTGAAAACTCGAAAGCTGATTCCAAAGTATGAAAACTATGTGTATACACTACCTTTGTTAACAGATTATCATTTATTGAGTATTTTGTGTAGGAGTTTTATTAATGTTTTCTCATTTGATTTTATGCAATAGGCACTAATTACCCCATTTTGTGGAAGAGAAAACTAGTTTTAGAGCTTAAAGAACTTACTCGAAGTCACAGAGTGAGGAAGTGGCAGAGTCCAAATTTATACTCAGGGTGTCCAAATCAGGGCTGCTTCCCCTGGCTGTGTGATTTGCCTCAGTGGGGCTTTGCCAGCGCCTTCAGCCAGAGATGTCTCCAGGAAGCCACCTGTCCCCTTCCCCATGCACTGCGTACTTGCTCGTCTCATTCATCTCCAGGAGGGGTTTCTCATCTGGAACTTTCTTTCAGAGCCCTCCAGGCTGGGAGGTGTGGACAGCTGAGAGGAAGAGGGAGGGAGATGTCTTTCCTTTCTTACATCCTCATCTTCCAAGTGAAGTACTGGTTTTGTTCAAGGCTATAGAAGGGAATCCCAATCAAATCTTGGAGGTGTAGACCATCACCAGAAAGTCAATCCATTTGTATATGTACATGGTGGGCTGTCCAAAGATTTTGAAAAGAGACTCATCGAAGTATCTAGCCCACAATGTAAGGACATTGGGAATTTTATAACAGGAGCTATTAGTAACAGATTGACTCTGACAAAATGCAGATTCCTTGGTGGCAGCCAAGGCAGTATAATGTTGGCGCTATTGTCATTATCTGGCCACCTTAATGTACATGGGTCTCAGCCTCTGATTGGTGCTGTTAGGGCCAGCAGACCCTAAAGCCAGAATAGGCCACAAGACAAAGATTTATTTAAGCAAGAACTCATTTTTGTTGGGGTCATTTTTGTTGGACCAAAAGTCCAGGGATGGGTCAGACTCTGCATAAATTCATCTGAATTCAGAGTGATGCCTGCTTAGATTTTAGGCAAATTTAGGTACCAGCAGACTCATTAGCCTAACCTATTTGGATCGAGGGAGGCAACAGGGTATCAGAGAGAGGGAACTCAAAAAGTCAGAACCAGTGTCTGGGACTCACACCAGAGGGATGTAAATTGGAGTAGGATTCTCAAGACAGACTCTCACAGCAGTCGCAGGGAGGGCATTAAAATGTTTCTCAGGACAGATGCGGTTGCCCTCTGCCTTGTATTTTAGTACTTGTATCATGGGTGCGGATCCACAGAAGCCAGGTGGGGTTACTGCTACTCTGAAGCATGCTCACAGACTGAATACCATTCTTGATTTGAGGACACGAATTTGAATGGCGGAGCAGGTCTCAGGGAAGAAGGTGGGGCAAGGTGGAAAGACACATACAAACATCACACAGTGGTCTATGATACACAACAGCTGGTCTGGCTTAAGCTTGTAACTTGAATTAGACGGCTGTTATTCAAATTTGACCAACTGGTTCTGGTTATCTACTGCAGAGAACCATAAGGAAAAAGAAACCCGTATTTTATTGATTCTCTGGATTGGCTGGGCTCAGCTGGGTGGTTCTTGGTTGGGGTCTCTTTCCTGGTTGTAGTCAGATGGTGGCTGGTTCTGGAGTTAACTGAAGGCTCACCTGGGCTGGTGGAGTCCTTACTCACATGTCTGGTGCCTCAGTGGGCAGGGCTACCATAGCTGAGGTCCATGTAGTCATCTTTCTTTCCCGTGTAGACTCTCCATGTGGCAGCTTGGGCTTCCCACAGCATGTCAGTCTCAGGGTGGTTGGACTTGTTACATGGTAGCTGCCTTCCTCAGATGAAGTGTTCCTGGAGGCCTGGGAAGATGCTTCTTATGATCCAGCTGCAGAAGTCATAAAGCAAGACTCTTATTGGTCAAAAGCGAGTTAGAGAACCAGCCCAGGGGTGGTTCACTGTGGGGCCATTTCTGAAGACTGGTTATAACATATCTTCTCAGTTGTGCGAACATAGACGAAGTATGTAGAGCATTCAGTGCCTCAGTTTCTGCATCTGTGGATTGGGAAAGGAAACTAATGCCTGCTTCCCAGGGTTGCTTACATGTTAACATACACATGTCACGGGATTCCTAGCACAACTAAGGGGTTCGCCCACTTGGGGAACTTATTTCTCATGTGTTGCCTTGATGGAGTACTTGAATTTCTCCCTAATATTTTAGTACGTCTGTGTGTTGTCTTCCCAGCCAAGCTGTAAGCTCCTTGAGGTCAAAGATTATCTGACCCTTTTCTCTTTAAATTTCTTTCAGTTGCCCTCAATAAATGCCAACTGAAAGAAAATAAGAAGGAAAAAGAGATAATGGAGCTGGGGACTATGCAAACAGGAACGGTGTCTATAATTTTCTTTGGGCCCAGCGTCACACCCAGGCTCCTGGAGAGCTGCCCTTTGCCTTTTCTAGAAAAAACTAATAAGTTTTCCTAGATTGTAAAGGGGCCATTATTAATCTAGTTAATAGATTGCACTGTTTTTATGAGGACTTTCGCCCATTAATTGTTTCCATGCAAATGGATGCCGTTAATTACAAATTAATCTTATCTTTTTGTTAAGGCAGGGCCATCAGGACCTCCACTTGGCAATACTTGTTGGCACTTGATATGAATCAATGCGGATACTTGAAAGTAATAAAACTGCATTTCTTTAAAGATAGTTAATAAATCAGATCTTCATTAATGCAGATAGGCCAGACCCCCCTGCTTGTCTAATTTAAAGAGGTTCTAATTCATTACTGTGATTCATGTGTGCCCCTGGGGACGGTGGCCAGCAGGGCAGGGCACGTAGTAGGCAGTTAATAAATCCTGTATCTTTCAGTTTCTCCCACAGTGGGAGGCTGTCCACTGCTTTCTCCTCATCAGAAAGCATCCTTTAGATCCTCACCAGCCGTGAGACCGCTGTTCATGTGGTCATAGTGGACCTAATAAAGAGGAAACATAACCCTCCAGCAAAGTCTGTTGCTCCTAAGTGACATTTGTGCCGGGTGCTCAAGTGTCCTCAGTTGAGAAACTAAGGGTGGGGGACAGCAGGGGCACTGGTGGGGTCTGAGCGATGGCTGTTACTGGTTGAGGCAGCTGGGTGGGGACCGTCGTCCCTCCCTGTGTCATCTACCTGAGTATGTTGTACAAACAAATGGGCAGAGTGACCCAGTTTTTCCCCAGGACCGGTTAGCGCATCCATTTTCCAGCGATGCCTCTAAACCATGTCTCAGCCTGTTTCTCTGCACGGGCACGTTTCCCTTGGCAGGAGAGCTCTTCCTCCTCATCGTATTTATTGCCAGCCAGGGACTGGGTCCCCACCCGCCTGCCTCCGGCCCCTGGGATCTCAGGAGCCTAAGCCCTGGCTTCCTCTGTTTATGGAACAAGTGCAGGCCAGCAGAAGCAGGGGACTTGCTCGTCCCTCTCCGTTTGATGTAATAGTCCTTTGCAATGGGGAGGGGTCCAGATCCACCACCAAAACGCGGGGCCAGGTGTGCAAGAGTGGGCGGGCAGAAGGAAACATGGCTTCTGTGTTGGATCTGGGGAGCCGGCAGCGTGATGAAACACTTCCCTCTGTTTCGCCGAATTCATTTCTCTAAAGTTCCACTGTGCACAGAACCATTTGTTTCCACATTGTTTTTATTAAACAAGAAAGGTGAGCTTTATTACTGCGCAAATGAAAGCAGCCGGCAAAGACAGATACTTCCCAGATTCTTATTAATCTCCAAGAGTTATGGGGCCTCTGAAATTAACATACTCCACAGAATTCTCCTAGTGAGTCACCGGGTGCAGCTCTTCTCCCTGTGGGCAGTGGTCACTGCCCTGCCCTGGCCAGCTCCAGGAGGGCTCTGCACGGACTCCAGGACTCCTACGCTCTCGCCCTGCCCCACGACCCCACCCTCTCTTGGGCTGAATGTGTGCTAACCTCATGCTTCATTGCACAATCCTGGATTCATGCGTACACCAATTCTGGGCATTGCTGGGAAGTGTGGATTTAGGTGTCATTCACTTCACTTCCATATACAATTAAATATGTATGGATTATTTACTGTCGTCATATGGGAGAGCCTTGACGTCTGTGAGATTATATCCCAAGGCCTTTGTGAGTCTCAAACGCATGGGAAAAACAGTCATGTATAATTCCCTCTTTCTACAAAAGCCGCCAGTCATTCATTCTACACGTATTTACTCAGTGCCATCCAGGAGAGGCCCACAGCACTCTCTGCCCTCAGAGAGCCCTGGGCGTGACAAGGAGGCCGAGGAGACATGGGAGAGTTTGAAAGAAGGGATGACAAAAATCTGTCTTACAGTTTTTGGGAATACCAGCCACAATTTTCGCCACGCTGTCAGGGATGAAGACTAGAAGAAAGACGACTAGTCAGGAGGATGTTGTAACAGCTCAAGGGGCGGTTAGTTTGACTAGGGTGGGAAGGTGGTGGCAGGTGGAGGAATTCAAGACATGGTATGAAGATGGAGACGACACACACGGCAAGTGCCCATGGCTCCTTCAGACTTCTAACGAGAGGGGTGGGGTGCACGTGGGGACGGATGGATGCTGGCCTGTCGGTGAGGCTCAATCACCGGGAACACGGCTGACCCAGCCTTTTTGGCCCCTGAGGGAATTCAGGTCCCAGCCAAATGGTGACTTCTTGTTATACCATGGGATTCCGGGGTCTCTTGCAAGCAGTCAAAGGTGGAGTAGCAGACTCTGTGAATGCCAGGTCTGCGGTGAATAAGATTTGAATAGCAGATATTAATTGAAAGCATTTTCAAGCTGGTTTTCTGTTAAAGAAGTTAAGTAGTGCAAGTGTCAGTTTACAGGTGAGAAAAGAAAGGCTCAGAAGATCCAGGTGACTTTCCCAAAGGCAAGATAATTAGGTCCAAGGTGAAAACCTGGGTCTCCTGCAGGCCCGGATTTCCAAGCATGGCTTTTCCCTCACTTACAGCATGTGACCCCTTACTATACACCGTGTGCTGCCCTGGGATGGAGCGGGCTTGGTGGGAAGGAAGAGCAACGCCAGGGGAGAGCTCGTCCTTGTCCTGGAGTTGCTAATAGTTCCCTTGCAGATAAGACTCCTATACACATGCAACTCTTAAGGAGAAGTGTGTTCTGGAATGGCGCTGTTTAAAGTCCAAAGCAAGTGTTTGATCGGGTGCAAGGGCTGGGCTTCTGACTACAGGTGCTGCAGCCATGAAGAATTTCATCCTCATGGAATGTTCCACGATGGGGTGCGAGTTCTGAGGCAGAGTATACAGGGCTAGGTCGTGTCTGTGTCGTTGTGAGTCGATCACTGTGTTTTGGTAATTTTTATTCTCTGATCTCATGTTCCCTCCTCCCCACCCGAACCCTTCCGCTCCAGGGAGGCCCGGGGCCCTAGGTCCTGCTCACAATAAGCTCACCTCTGCCATCAATGCCTTTGTTTACCCTGGTTCCCTTTGCGGGGAGGGCCCCGTCCCCCCACCCCTCTTTCCAGAGAGACACCAGCCCCACTGTCCTAAAAAGTCATCTCCTGCTCTGCACCAACTCCTCTACTCCCTCAGTGGGTCAGAGGAGAAACGTGAGGAAGAACTTGGAGGGGATGCTTAGGGATAAGAAACACATCTGGAAAAGCTTGGACTGGGAAAGGGCAGGGGTGTGAGCAGAAGAATGATTTGTTTCTTAAGCACCTGGACTTGGGCATTTCTGGATGCTTGAAGGAGGCTCCTGCAAGGTGAAGCCACAAAGCAGTTTAGATCATGGAGAAAGGACAGAGCTGAGCGCATGCAGGGAGTCCAGCTCCTCAGGGCCAGTGGCTGCGCTCTCCGACCTGACTCTCCAGCGCCCCCGGGAATCCTGTCTAGTTAGTCTCTCTGCATCTTGTATTCCCAGATTATCGGAACCTCAGGGGTGGAGGCTCTGTGAAATACTCTCTCCAGCCCATAATGCTAGCATATTGCAGGGACCCTTCTAACCGCCCATGGAACTGACACACACAGTAAGAATCATAACGGAAACATATGACACTGGTTCAAGCCTGGCACTGTTCTGAGTATTTCACACGTATCTCTCCATCCAATCCCTGTAAGAGCTTTATCCGCTAAATACCGTGATTGGCCCTGTTTTACAAATGAGGACACCGAGGCCAAGGGGGATTGAGGAACTTGATTGAGGTCACATCTGCAGAATAATAAAGCCAAGTTTGAACCCAGGCAGGCTGGCTTCAGCATCCAGGCTCCTGACTGCTGAGCTGAATGCTTTCCTGCTTGTGTGTGTGTGTGTGTGTGTGTGTGCGGGCGTGCGTGTGTCGCGTGCACCACAGGGCAGAGGGTCCACATCAGTACAGGAGGAGAAGTTAGAAATGACTGGAGGGAGAAATCCTGGTGGGCTTTGAGAAAGATCCTCTTTTTCAAAGGGTATATCCCTCTTAACAGCTTATGCAATTCCCACAGATAGGCATCTTCCTAAAATAGACCATTCCTTCCTATGCTATGTTTGTATCCGTCTCCTCCCGGTCTCATTTTTAGAACTTTAGGTAATCTTTACTCCTATTAGTTGTCTATGTTTTGAATTCTCTCAGGAAGTTCTTTCTGCAATGGCTTCTCTTTTTGGCCACCAAAAGCGCCTGGGCCAGCAGGCTGTGTGGCTGGGGTCAGTAGGAGGGGAGCCTGGGGAACACGGTCGCTCTCAGGCCACTGTGAACCTCCTTTCCGTGATAATTAGTTCTGTGCCCTCAAACAGTGCGGTGAGGAATGTGGGGACAGAGCCTCCCCGGCTTCCACCTCCCCCGGCTCCCAGCACAGGGTCATGGTCGATCCCCGCTGTTCAACAAGGAGACATGGCCTCAGCCAGGAGCCCTCTCCAAGTCTGGTTTGCTCCATGGGCAAGGCTGAGGTTGGCTCAGGGACCAGCCTTAGTGGGCTCCAAAGTGAAATTCTCAGCTTAAGCTTTTTGTGGAATTTTCCTCATCGAGGATGGTGCAATTTCCAGAAAACAAATGTTCTTTTGGCCGATTGTGTTTGTTATCAGACAGCCTATCACTTGAAACACAGAGAGAAGATATGTTTTCTCGGCTGTAGGGCTGTTGTCTTAGGGGAGAAATTCCATACAATGGAAGTTCAGCAAACCCAGTGATATGATTTAGGAGCCATTCACTAGGTCAGAGACACTTTTAAATCAGAAACGTGGCAAGGGGACAGGAGAGGAATCCGGAACAGTTGGTTATTTTGTCTACAAATCAAGAGTGCGGTAAACTTTCTCACTTTTAACTTTTGTGGAAACAATGACCATAAACAACGTGCAATGCTAAAAAACTAATTAAACACACATCCTAAATCAACAAAAAAGGGTAAATTGAATTTTAAGTAACATTTGCTCCCGTGAAATTGTACGTGGGGCAATGGGAGGGGCAACGTGCTTCTCTTTGCCAGGCTGGTCCTGATGCTGGCACTTCTGTGAGTCGGACTTAGTAATGAGTTGGTCAGTCTGTCCTTATTACCACAGCTGTCTGTTTTTCACTGACCACTCCCCTCAAAGTCCTACTACCACGACGACCACCACCACCGCCATCATCATCATGATGCCTTCCTTCAAGCCATTTGTTGAAATAAAATATTCTTTTTTTCTGCTTATCTCAATTTGACTCATCCTTACAATTCTCTCAGTCCTTCCCTTGAGTCTACCCAACAGCTCTCCAGCATTCCTGCTTCTTAAGGGATGCCTCAATGATCGTCTGGACCACTTACTGCCCACTTGTTAGCATCCAGCTTCATGAAAGCGATTTGCTCAGTTCTTATCTTTTTTTTCCTTCCTATCAGTTTCATTGCCCTTGCAACCCATGCTAATCAAAAAGGGCTGGGTTGTGCAGGAACAAGAAATTCCCAAATGTCAGTGGCTGAACACTATAAAGTTTTCTGTTTTTTGTTCAAGGATCCAAACTAAGTGGTTCCCTCCAGCTAGTAACTTACTTTGGGTTACAGGGCTGTTTTGGTCACTGTTCAAGGGTGGCTGGTGCTTTCCACTGACTCATCCTGAATGTGGCCTTTGTCATTCTTGCTCACATTTCGTTGGCCAGTTAGTCACACAACTGCCCACCTGCAAGGCAGTTGAAAAGTACAATTTTTCAGGTGCCTTGAAGGGGAGGAGAATTGGGGACCACTATGATGCAGCCATATCCCTCACTAGGTTTAAGAGTAGCTTGGGTATCTTATATTTCTTAGTGTCTCCCATCATGTTTTAGGTAAAACATGCTCTCAACAAATGTTTGTTGAAAAACATTTTTCCAGTGAAGACATACAGATGGCCAATAGGCACATGAAAAAATGTTCACCATCACTAATTATCAGAGATATGCATATCAAAACTATAGCGAGGTATCACCTCACACCAGTCAGAATGGCCATCATTCAAAAATCCACAAAGAAGATGTACGAAATTCAAGGAACTTTGAGAAATTCACTACTGTTACCATTTACTTGTGGCTGTCAAGTTTAGTAAAGCAGAGATTCCTACCTAAAGCCAATAAATGGGTATCCTTGAATAAATGTAAATGTATTAATTATTAAAAAAAGTCCACAAATGATAAATGCTGGAGAAGGTGTAGAGAAAAGGAGTCCTATCTACACTGTTGGTGGGAATGCAGCTTGCTGCAGCCTTCATGGAAAACAGTGTGGAGATTACTTAAAAAACTAAAAATAGACTTACCAGCAATCCCACTTCTCAGCATATATCTAATTTGAAAAGATACATGCACTCCAGTGTTTACAGTAGCACTGTTTGTAATAGCCAAGTTGTGGAAGCAACCCAAAAGTCCACTGATAGATAATTGGATAAAGAAGTTGTAGTGTGTGTGTGTGTATATATATATATATATATATATGTATATGTATATGTATATATACGCATACACACACACACACAGTGGAATACTACTTAGCCATAAAAAGAATAAAATAATGCCATTTGCAGCAACATGAATGGACCTGGAGATTGTCATACTAAGTGAAGTAAACCAGAAAGAGAAAGAAAAATACCATATGATATCACTTATATGTGGAATCAAAAAAAATGACACAAACTGATTTACAAAATAGAAACAGACTCACAGACATAGAAAACAAACTTATGGTTACCAGTGGGGAGACAGAGGGGTCAGGTGGAGGGATAAGTTAGGAGTTTAGGATTTGCAGATACTAACTGCTATATATAAAATAAATAAATACCAAGTTCCTACTGTTATAGCACAGGAAACTATATTGAATATCTTGTAATAGCCTATAATGAAAAAGAATAGGAAAAGGAATGTATATATGTATAACTGAATTCACTATGCTGTACACCAGAAATTAACATAACATTGTAAACTGACTATACTCATTAAAAAAACGAAATAAATGTTTGTTGACTAAATGAGATCATCAGTTGCCCTTTAGGGAGCATTAATTTGTGACAAGAATTATGCTAGGAATAAGCAGAGTGAAATAAAGACCTGTAGTTAAGGTCCATGGCATGGTAGAACATTCATTCATTCACTCATTCAACAAATGCCTAGTTAGTGCTTTGTACATTCCAGCCACAGTTCTAAGCATCTGTGGACCATGTACTGATTGATCACCATCCTTGCAGAACTTGCATTGTAGAGAAGGAAACAGACAACAAACAGCAAATATAACAAATAAGGAAACTGAATAGTATGTGTTGGGTTGAGGAAATAAAAGATGGAAAAGGAGATAAGGGTATAGAGACTGAGAGGGTTGGGGTGAAAGTAATTTGAATTAGAGCGGTCAGGCCAGGCTTCATCAGAATGATTTTGCAAAAGAAGTAGGTAAGTGGCTGACGTAGTTAGCCGTAGCAGGTTTTTGCAGGAAGAGCAACTAGGAAGAGGGAACAAGCTATGCTAAAGCCTCAAGCTGTGGCACGTTTGAGGAACAGCACAGAGTTCAGCGTGGCTGGAGTGAGATAGTGTGAGCAGGGGTGACGATTTTAGAGGGATGCTGGGGACCACATCATGAGGGCTTGTAGGCCATTGTAAGGCTTTGGTTTTTCCTCTGAGTCAAATGAGAAGTGCCATTGAAGGGTTCTGATGCTTGGTAATAAATAATTACATGTGTGTTCTGAATATGTATATTTTTACCCAAAGAGGAACATTTAGCTTTCTGTTTCATTTGTATATGAATTACATTTCTTGGCTCTTATATTGCCTTATATTTATTTACTTTTTCAAATAACATTTTCATGTAGTATTATCCTAAAACAATAATTATAAAGGAGAGGCTGGTAATATTATCATCTCCCCTCCGTATGTCACCTTTATGGGGACCGACACTGGCCCACGGTTGAGATGAAAATTGTGCCTTGAATCTTTGTGACCCAGCTACCCAAGAGAGGGAGCTTTTAGGGGCTGGCTTCTCCCTTACCAGCCTCCCAGTACTCATATCATAGGGTCTTGGAGAAAGAAACTTAATCAACAGAGTCAAATGGGTGGTGAGATGAGTTCCACATAATCCCCACTCGCATCGAATCTGAGCATCTCTTAATAAAACTCACAGTTGTTGTGGGGAAGGGATATGGGGCTCCCGTCTCTCCAGCCCGCTGAGCCGCCACCTGCTCCCGGCAGGGGCTGCACTGCTGATCCCCTGAGCACCATCGCTTATTGCCCAGCCTAATCTCCCTTCCAGGAGGGAAATAACCACTGGTCTGTGAGCTGCATCGGAGTCTCTCCCCAGTTCCTTCAGGGCCTGGATGGTCTCTGCCTGCATCATGCTACCAGTGACCCCAGAGTGACAACCACTCTCCCCTGGAATTCCGAGGGGGCTTTTCTTTTTCGCTGACTGATACCCACTCGCTCATGTTTCATTGTCTCAGGCCTGGTGAAAGTAGGGCTGCTTCCCTTCCCTCGGCTGGGCCTCAGTTTATTTTTATATTATTTATTCCATCGCTGGGTGACAGCTGCTGCTGGATGTGAGACCAAGACTGGCAAAGAGGGTTTCACGATCATCCCTAAAGTTGCTGTCGGGCACAGGGTTCTGAAAACCGCACGACACCGCCCGGATGTCTTGGCTTTCCTACTGTGTCTCCAGCAACAGTTAAGCAAACACTTCGTCAGTGGCAGCAGGGCTGAGAGGCGTTGGTGTCTGAGGAGGGATTGGAAGGGTCCCATCTCTTGACGTGAATGTTAAGAGCAGGACGAGCCCATTTTAACGGTTTTCTTCGTGTTTCTCCTTCATAAAAAGCCCATTGCGTGCCCCTGCCTGCTTTTTCTCTTTCTTTGGGAACAAACGGAGCTTCTGTAAATCTTAGACTTAATCTTCTTTGAACACCACATTTAACATGTTAATACTTGCTGAAAAGTCTCCAGTGGAGATGTGTTCCACCATGGCCCCTCCCACCTCTCAAACTTGAGCCCCCACTGGTTCCTAAAACCATCTCCATTAGAGCCCAGCTTCTTGTTCACTCTTGCAACGCAGAACATCGCCCGTTGTGTTTCAGGCAGGATGACGTATGGAAGGGGACGGTCAGGACGTGTTTCTTTGGAGGTGAAGTACATCTCTCTGCGAGGCTCAGAGAATTCCTTCAGAGAGAGCTCTCAGCACCACTTGGGAGCGTTGAGTCCAAAGTGGTCAAGTTGGATACCAGTTGGGGTTTAATCGGAGCCCTGCTCCCAGTTGACAAAACCCATACAAAGTCAGCCAGTTTCCCTCTGGCTCTCTTTCGTGATCCCCCGTTCTCTCTTTCTCCTCCCGTTTGGTCCCCGACACCGAGCAGGGGCTGGGTTTTATTCTAGCAAACTTGGGCAACAATAGATATGATTGTCAGCCTCCCTGGGGCTGGCTGGGTTTTTATGAAATTAGACATATTTGTCTTGATGTTTAGGAGCGAGCATGAAATTCAAATCTCTGTGTTGGCATTCCTCGGGCTCGGCCTTTAATATTCAATGACATGACTTCATTGCAGCTTTGACAACACTGTATAGAAGCTGTGCTTACCATTGAAAATTAAAGCCCCTGAAAGCGTTGACAACAGCAAAATTGTGAATGCTTCTCGGCTCCTGAAGTGATTGCTATTCCAGTTTGTCCAGAAGTGCTTATTGTGTTTGTAATGCCGTCAGTTCCACTTAAAGACGACTTGAAGTCGATGGCATACAGGTAAGTACCAAAGAAATCTCTGTCTTCCTTCCTCTCCCCACGATGCCATCGCCTCTCACACAACCTTCCCACCGAGGACCTGTTTGCATTTGGTTATAGAGCCCCCGAGTCCCTCAGCTTCTGATCTGGTTGACTGCATTTCTCTTTCAAGTTCCCAGGACCAGACTTTTCATTTTTCCTTTTGTTCATGTGCCTTTTCTTCTTCCTCTTTTTCTGCCACGTGGGTATCAGGGACGTTGAGTTTTAGTGACTTTACTGCACAAGTTCCCTGAGCGTGTGACTCATCTCCACTTGCGTGTAAAGCAATTCTTGGGTGGAGGGGTGTGAAGGGGGATTTGGTACCTGAGGAAGGATTCTGGAAGAAATTGTCTTTTGAAATGAATGCTAAGCGTAGGGAGAGACCACTCTATTAACCGTGATTTCAGTTTGGGTCTTTGTCATGTTGAAAATGGTAAAAAGAAAACTTAAAAATAATTATGTAATAATGGTCAGCTCTGCTGTGGGTGGTGGTAGTGGGATTAAAGCAGATGAATTAGCAGAGGATTCTCACAGCCTCTTTCCTAGGTTGGATGCTTGGTTCGGTCTTTGAAGGAGATTTCCTCCCGTTTCACAAGTCGACAGGATGATTTTATCAGGAAAAGATTCTTTATACTAGCCTTCCATCCTCAAGCAAGCTGAGGCTCTTGGAATGTAAAACTAAGATGCAGATAGGAGAGCTGGGCAGACTGTGTGGGGCACTGAGAGCAGTGATTCTGGAGGGCGCCTTGTGGCAGATGGAGGGGCCACGTCTGCAGGAAGGACCCAGCGTGACAGAACAGCTGTGTGAGTGCCCACATCGGCAGTCTTGGAGGGCCAATGAGAGGGAAGCTCCCAAGCTCCAGCCTCCTGCTTTCCTCAACACACTCCTCACTGTCATCCACTTTCCCCCACTCTCCCAGACCCTGCTGGACCAAGAGAGGTTTCTTACAGTGGATGACGATCATGCCTTTCAGTTTCCAAGCAACCTCCTTGGCATTTGGAAAAGAAGAAGTCCCTTGCCAGAGCAGGGCTGCTGTGGGGCAATTTGAATGGTGAGGCACCAGGATACAAACATCTGTACCCCGTACTCTTCCTGGACACGTCATAATTCCAGAGAGTTGGTATAATCTCTCCTGGTCCCTGACTTTTCAGAAGGACTGTGCCATTAACGGATGCCTGGTACTTGGATACCTTCCCAGGAAGCCCTGGTACTCAGAGATGCTGTGTTTGTTACTTTTCAGCAGCCCTTGAAGCCTTGACAAGTTGTTGGTGTCAAAGGATTCAGTCAAATTAAGGAACATGGCTGGATTTCATCATTTTTAAAATATTTTTAAAGTAGAAGATTTTTTTTTTCATTTGTTTGGCGCTTGTTAGCTTTCTTAGTCAGCTCGCACCCTGGCCTGTTCATTTCTTTAAAGGATCCTGATCTCGTTTGCTATATGTGCCACCCTTTCGTGACCATCCACAGGGCAGGTGTCGTGGTCCCTTGAGTGGACTGGAGGCTTGGGGGTGGGCCCTGGTGTCCACTTCCTGACTTTGCACCATCAAATTCTTTCTTTGGTGCCTAACTTCTCTTCCTTTGGGGGCCATATTTTTTATTTTTTATTTTTTGGACTTCTGTCCAGAACTTTGACACATGGCATTGCTCCATGGCCCTTTGAACATGAATAAGTTAGACATCATCAAAATGCAACTTTATTTTGGTTTTCTGGCGTGTTTTAAACTTCCTTAGTGAGGATACTTTTCCCAGTGCTTGATGAAGACTGTGGCAGGTCCCATGGCTTTTCTGCTCATTTTTAGATGCTAGACAAGGCTGTGACTATTGTTGTAGGCCATAAACACAGGCTAAAGCCAATGATTAGTACACACCATCTTATATGATGGTCAGAACTCTGAACTGGGCTTGGAAGTGCATATATTTCCTGGCCTGATTTGAACTGCTTCAGGCTGGAAGCCCGGGGTGGGACATAGTTCTTGGGCTGTCTGCTGCTCTCCGGCTCCCTGCTAATCTCCTCCTTGACTTAGTCACTAGGCCCTGTAATGAATCTCACAAGATTGGAAGTGTGGGAGGGAGGAGTGGTGAGTGGAGTGAGACAGTATCTGCTTGGCTGGGGTCATCATGGTGTCTGGTATTGGCCAATGGATAGAACTGATTCTTTTGAGGACACTTTCTTGGGATCTTCAGGGGTTCCCTGCTGGGTCCCTTTGTTCTGGAGTTGCCTGACCCGTGTGTGACCCTGTCTAATTCATTTGGACACTTGTGACATCTTCCTTTGCCATGGGCATCCAGTGGTATATCTTGCGTCTTTTCCTGCTGAGGACCCTCCTTTTCCTAGGCAGTTCCATTTGCTAGGACCCCAGCAGGCCCTAGATAGCCTCTCTCTACCTGGCCCACATCTGGTCCATGAAAAACATTCATGCATTTCTCACTTTCTTCTCGGAGTGAAGGCCAGTTGCGGTGAAGTAGCCCTCACCACTGCAGCCTTTGGCCAGTTCTGCCCTCAATGAGCAGATTTCCAAGTAGAAGCCAGACTCCTGCCTCCAGTCCCCTTAATCTTCTCAGATGTGAGTCGGGTGGCAGTACTCTGTGTCTTTTAAGTGTAGAAATACATTTCAAATTCCTGTCTGTGGTCCTGTTGGAGAACCCCTCGTTAGGTATGGGGAGAGAACATAGCATTTTCCACTTTCTTTAAATCCTTGATGAAGCTGAGGGGTCCAAAAGTTGCAAAACCATGTTACACTTTCGTAAATTCTTCAGAAAGGGGCAGAGTTGAAAAAATGAAGCAGGCAGTGTCCTATTCTATCTTGTTGCACTGTGCTTGCTTCTTGAAAGGGACTTACAGACTAGATGAGAGGCCAAAACAAAATGAGAATAAGGTTAAAAAGCAAGAAAAGAGATGTCACAAGTCAAGTAGCTGGCAGTCTCAGTTGCACAGTACAGACAATTAGCATTACCATTCGGGTGAGGGCTGTGGTGGGTGGCGGAAAAGGGGACAAAGGGTGAAGTCATAATGTGTGTGTTCAGAGCATTCAGTCTTAGCCTTCTTGCAATCTCGTTGCTTTTCGATGTGAAATACAAGATCCAAGCATTCTGAGACGATGAGCCAAGTTTCAAGGATTCTCCTGGCTGGGGACAACTGGCTGAGAAAAATGCATCCAGGTCCAGGCAGCTCCTGCAGGGAGGCGCTGAGGAAGATGAAATGCACACTTATATTAAGTACCATATGCACAGAAACCTTGTCCTTTTAACCTACATGTGTTTTTGACTAATTCCAGAAACCTCCTGAGAAACTCAGTACCTGGGAGAAGGGGTAACTTGGATCAGCAACAGTCACTTTGCAGAAACATTTAGACCCCCAATTCATTCACTGTATTTAGACACAATGCACCATATTCCAGGCATTTTGAGATACAGTAAGGGCCCTCAGGTAGCTATGAGATGAGTGTCATATACCCAACAACTGGCTCACTGCTGGGGACAGTGGAAGGACACATCTGGGTGTGAGGACAGCGAGTACCAGGTCAGTTCAGCTGGAGGGATGACTTCCTGGTGCCGTCGTCCAGGAAGACACCAGAAGATGGGAACTGACTGTGTCTCACCCTGCTCTTCACCACCTCGCCAGGTGCTGGCTTCCTGGCTGCGCTCAGTCATGGCCCCTGGGATTCCCCCAGTGCACAGGTGTTAACTGTACTCAATGCTGGCAAAGACTTTGCGGGGTCTCTCACTCACCACTCCCAAACCCAAAGAGTCCAGCACTTTCAGAGTTTTTAGACAGCGCTTAAGAAGTACCCAGGGCATTTCTGGGGCACATAGTAAGTCTTCCCTAAGTATTTGTGGGTTTATTGAGCGAGAAGCTAAGCGGGATGTCTGGGGTCATGTGATGCAAGGCGTCTCTGGCTTGGACCCTCACTGGGATGGAGCCCCAGAGGCTGTACTGGGAAAGACAAAGTCAAGCCTCAGAGGGTGGTCCCAACAGAACAGAGATGCCCCTCAAGAGCCTTTGTCCTCTGGGCATTTCTCTCCACCTTCCTATTCCTTTGGCAGGTATTGGCCTGACATCCCCCTGGGGGGGATTTGCTACCCAGACTTTCTCTCTCTGGAGGACAATGACTATATTTGTTATAAAACTTTCACCAGGCTTCCGTTAGGGGCACTTTGAATTGGAATGGCTTTGAGGATGGAGTGGCAGAGGACGCCTAGCTTCTCACAGCCTCAGTTCTTTATTGCCAGAAGGTTCCACTTTATGAGTATATTAACTTTCAACTCCTGGAACTAAGGGTCATTTTCTCCATCTCTGATCCTGCTGGGAAAGCGTCCCACCAACATCTTTTCTGGTGCAGCTCACCTCCCCAGGGACACGTTCAGGGCTGAGTGAGGAAGTTCGTCATCAGCTTTGGGCTTCCTCACCCTGCGACCTTCCGCAGGGGGGGCGCTGGTGCTCGCCCTCCCTGTGGACTCTGCTAGGAAAATTCCAGGGTAAGTGGAGGATACTTTGCAAGGGGTATCAGCCCACCAGGGTTTGTACTAGAAAATGAACTGCTGCCACTGAAGGTTGTGAGCCCCAGATGAGCAGCTGGAGGACCCCGAGACCCTGAAGTCACGTCACCGGGTGACTTCTGGTTGTGCCCACGTCCGAGAGCTCCAGAGCGCGGAGCCACAAGGGTGGACTTGGCTTCCTCGCCTCCCTCCAGCTGATGGGAGGTTTCTCAAGTTACAGACTGAATCCACTGTTTAATTTCTAACCTCCCATGGTTCCCAATTTAGGGCTCGCCTATGGGGTCCAACCGCTCAATTAGGGCAGACACTCAAGGCGGTGGCTGCTCTGACTGTGTGGTGGGAGGCGGCAGCCCGTCCTGGATGCAGGAGCTGTTCATTCCTCCATCACAGCCTCCTTCAGGGTGTCTTTATCTGGTAGCATCTTGGTTGTCGGTTAATGCCATGGCAAACATCAGGTACCGCTGACCTGAGACCAACACTGGGACATCCGTTAGGCCTTGAAAAACTGTGGCAGTCAAGGGGGAAGGGCAGCAGAATGAAGAAAACAGAAGCTCATGGTAGAATTGAAGACAACAAAGGAAACCTTCCCTGGTTTTGACGTTTGCCGAAAGTGACCCCTGTGGTCCACCGCTCCCCTCTCTGTGGGGTTTCAAACCACCTGCTCTGATTTTCTAATAATACGAATAGCAACTCTTTGTGGAGCACCTACCTTTAAGACAGACAGTTTTTACTTTCTCCTTCCATAAATGAATGAATGGAGACTCAGAGAGGTTAATAATCTTCCCAAGGCACCACAGCCAGTTGGTGGCGGAGCTGGCATGGAATCCAAGTGTGTTCCTGAAGCTTTTCTGCCCCTCAGTTGCCCTCTTACCGCTTTCTCTCTTTCTGGTCTGAGCTGGGTACTGACACGAATTTCAAGGCAGCTGGAAAATACTGATTTATCTGGACTGTTCATTTGGTTCTGTGAGGAGTCAAGGAGGAAGGGCATGGAGAGGGCTGGGATGTAGTTTAGGACACGTTTTGTGAAAGACTCACAAGATTTGTACACTCTGGTTCTGTGCACTCTTTTCTCTCCCTCCTGTTCTTGGCAACTGTCCCTTAAGCCCGTCTGTTCTCTGCCTCTAATATATTATGCTGATATTTTATTACCAAACAATTACATCCACTAATTTGAAAAGGAAACGAGCAGGAAATTGCAATTATAAGAGTAAAAGCAATGCTCTTTTATTTCTCCCCTTTATGCATATGAAATATGGTTTGCCATTCCTGCAAAACAGACTTTCCTCCTCTTCTGTGGCTCTTCATTGCCTTGTCTTTAATAATTGAGCAGAAACAAGAGTCATAATTAGATTCCTGATAACAGAGGAGATACCCACGGGTTTGCAGACGTGGAAGCTCAGCTTGGAGCCGGGGGGCCGCCATCATGCCGCTGTGGGAAAAAACATACTTCGTGCTGTTTCATTTGAGTGCCTTCCAAAGCAGTCTTTCCATCCGTGGTCGTCTAGGTAGATTATTTTTTCACCATCATTGTTTCATCTCTGCCCTTGCCATGCTTTCCCACCCCATTGACTTTGGGCTTGGCCAAGACTTGCTTTGGTCAATGGAACATGAGTGGATGACATGGACACCTCATTTAACTGAGGAGAAGCTTTCAGTGTGCTCGCACGACTTGGTCCTGCTTCCCTTGAGCGACGCTCAGGGTGGCAGCTGATCCGTCTAGGTCCCTGAGTGATTACGATGCACAGAAACGCCCTGCTAACTCCTGACGGATGTGCAGCGAGAGAGAGGAATAGAAGTTTACTGTTTTAAGCCACTGAGATTTGGAGCTGTTTCTTTAATCACAGCATAGCCCAGCCCACCCTACTGATATATCGATGATCTCATTTGGTTCTTATTATATCCACAGGATTGAGAAAAGGCTGACCACGCTGGGTGGTGTGTGGGAAAGAGCGTGTGATGTGAAATCAAAGGGACCTGAGTAAGAATGCTTTTTCCATCATCGCTGGCCGTGCAGGCTTAGCCAAGCAACCCGGTGTCTCTGAAATCCTGTCTCTTTATCTGTAACAAGGGAATAATAGTACTTACCTCAAAGGCTCTTGAGGATCAGAGTCAGTGTTTGCCAGAGGTCCTAGCATAGTGCCCATCACAGAATAAACACTGGGTAAAAGAGAGCTGTGAAAAAATTTTTTTTTCTTTAAATCCCTTTTTTGACGTTATTTCCATTGAGTAGATGAGAATGCCGAGTCTAAATCGGCTGCAGGGACCTGCCCAAGCTAATTTCCTAACAGCTGGAGTGTGAGTTTCAGCTTCTAGAATCTGGATCCAGAGCCATCTCCCTGGACTAATACGTATTCACTGAGTTTTACGCCTGGAACTGTGCTAAGGGGTCTGGGGTGGGGGGGGGGGTTGGGGGCAGGGGCCGTGCCAAGAAGTGAGAACACTGCTCCTTCCAGGAAAGCAGTCTCCATGGTGAGATGAGCTGGATTACAGAGTTAGCCTCCAAGAAGTCACTAGTTTATCTGAGGCACGCGCTATTCAAGTTCCAACTTTGGGTGCATAAGAATCACCTGCGTAGCTTATCAAAATGCAGATTCCCTGGTTCAGCCCCTAGAATTTCTACCTTCATACTCTCCTACCTGATTAGAGGAAGTAGGGCATAGTGGGCCCTGGGTTCACATCCCTCCTGACACCAACAAATGAATGACACAATCTTGGGCAACCTCTGTGTGCGTCCGCTTCTTCACGTGTGAAGAACAGGAGTGGTTATCTTATATGTATATGACAGTCAGTGTTAAGTTAGGAGATACACACGAAGCTCGTGGCACTGAGCAAGCACTCAGTAAGTGCTACCCATTGGTGCTCTGATGCTGCAATTCTGAGAACCGCTAGTCCAGAAACTAAGGAATGGCCCAGGGCAACCCCTTCCTTGGGTGTCCTAGCTGGGTACACTCCCATGGGGATTTTTGGGGACAATGGCCTCCACCATTGTGAGGTCTCTTGGGGAGATTTCAAGTCACGGAAGCTCTGAATGTGGGGCATATCTGGGTCAAGGAGTTCTTCGCGGTGGCTTTCAACTGCCCGTACGCTGCCTCTTCCTGTTCCCCCTTGCAGAGGTTTGCTCCCAGGAGAAGACCTTCAGCAGTAAACTTTGTTTGGGAAGCACCTCTGGCTGGCAGGTGGGCAGCAGTCTGCAGAAGTTCCTGGCACTCGCTGGCCTGAGGCTGGAGTGAGGGCTGGATTTGTCTCAGATGGGTTGTTTGACTTGCTGCTCTCGCCCTGGGCCAAATGCCTCATTTTGCCCCTTGCTAATCATCAGAGAAGAGTCAATTTACGACATGAGGGGTTTTCTTCTTCTTTAATTTCTTTGAATAATTCATGCCCAGTTGAGGAGGATTAAACATGCTGCGATCTCCCACTCCAGCAAGAGCCACGGGTGGAAACCTGGTTTCCCAGAGGAGGCTGAGGCCAGCCTCTCGGTGCTGCCAGGGACTGTTGGATGCAGGGCCTTCTGGGCTGTCCCTCCCCTTTGTCCCGTTTTCCTGAACTGGCTCTCCCATTTTTCTTACTCCTCAAGGTCACCCTTCAGCAACCCATTCTCCCAGCGTGACATGCCTGGGCTGCGAGAAGGCGGACCAGGTCTTCTTTGGGGAGAATTGGGCCCTGAACTGGGAAGGGCTGCCCTTTTCTGGGCCCAGGAGGCTGCTGCCACAGGTGTTCTGCCCTGAGCCATGAAGGAGCTCTAGGGCATGTAGAGCGCGGTCCTAAACCAGACTGGCTGCCTGGTGCCAACGCCAGCTCTGCAGCTGCTTGGGGTGGGGTGGGGGGCTGGTGGCTGTAGGCAATACTTTATCTCCCTGCTGCTTCAGTGCCCTTACCTACAGGAGGCATGAGAGCAGTGCTTCCTCATCGTGTTGTCCTGAGGATAAAAGGGAAAACAGAAAATACAGAAACAAACAAGAATAAAAAACACACGTAGAAACCACTTAGAATGGGGGCTGGCACATGATAATCTCTCAATTAACATTAGCTGTTAGCATTATGTGTCCTTTAGATAAGGCTGTGGAGTTCATGATGAGGTATAGGCTTTATTGTATTTTATTTGTTCAATTAAAATTAATTTTAATTACATAAGGAATTCATGAATACATTCTCCTTGTAAAAAATTAAAACATTACAGTGAAAGTTATTTCCATTTTGACTGCTCCCATTCGTAGCCCCTCCCCAGTGTTTATTGGTTTTCAGTTTGGTATGCAGCCTTTTACAATTTTTTAAAGGTCATCTATGTATGTACATGTAATTGTGGAAAGGAATAGAGAGTGTGTGGATGACAATCATCTATCCATCTTTCTGTCTATCATCTAATCTAGTATTAAATGGTACATACCTATGTCTTTTTCACTCAATGTGTCTTAGAGATTATTTTGTATCAGAACATAGAGGCACACCATATTTATTTTAACAACTTCATACTATTCCATATTATGGGGATATCACATTTGGTTTAGCCATTGTTTAAAATTTCCCGTTACTGTAGACAGTGCTGTGCTAAACATCCTGGTAGATATCTCCCTGTGTGCAGACATTTGAACATTTTCTCAAGGTTGTCATTTTGCTCTCCAAAAGCGGTTGTGCAAAGTCATGCTCACCACAAAGGTGTACAAGTTGTGTGTCTTCACACCACTTCATCATCCTTTTGTATTACCTCGCTTTAATTTTGCCAGTCTGAGGTGTCTAAAAGGTTACAGAATTATATCGGTGTTTTAATTAGAACTTTCCTTCTTCCTAGCCACAGCATGTATTTACTGGCTGTTTGTATATTCTCTTTTGTGGATTGCCTGTTCTGCTCATTGCCTATTGTTTTATCGAGTTAACGTTTCTTCCAGTTATTTATCTATTTGCTTATTTATTTATTCTAGTGTACTTTACTTACAATATTATATTAGTTTCAGGTGTAAAACACAGTGATTTGATATTTTTATAGAGTATACACCATACAAAGTTACTTTAAAATATAGGCTATAATCCCCATGTAGAAGGTTATATCCCTGTGTGACTGTCTTATTTTCTGACTGCTGCTTTCTGCTTCTTAATCCCCTTCACCTGTTTTGCCCCTCCCCGTCTCCCTGTGGTAACCACTAGTTTGTTCTCTGTATCTGTGAGTTTGTTTCTGTTTTGTTATATTTGTTTGTTTCCTTTTTCAGATTCCATATATAAATAAAACCATTTGTCTTTCTCTGTCCAACCCATTTCACTAAATATAATACCCTTCAGGTCCATCCATATTGATGCAAATGGCGAGATTCCATTCTTTTTTATGGATGTGTAATATTCTATGTATATATTACATATACATAGAATATATATGTATATTACATATTATATGTATATTACATATGTATATGAATATTACATATTATATGTATATTACACATGTATATGTATATTACACATACATATAGACATATGTATATTACATATACATATGTGTGTGTATATATACACATATATATACACACACACATACATACATACACATCTTCTTTATCCATTCAGATAAACTCAACATGGATTAAAGACTTAAATGTGAGACCTGAAATCATAAAAACTAGAAGAAAACATAGGCAGTACACTTTTTGACATCAGTCTTAGCAATATTTTTATGAATCTGTCTCCTCAGGCAAGGGCAACAAAAATAAAAATAAACAAATGACACCCAATCAAACTAGAAAGCTTTTGCCCAGCGAAGGAAACCATCAAGAAAATGAAAAAGTAACCTGCTGAATGGGAGAAGATATTTGCAAACACATGTCTAATAAAGGGTTAATATCCAAAATATATGAAGAACTCATACAACTCAGTGTAAAATAAACAAACCCAATTAAAAAGTGGGCAGAGCATCTGCATAGGTGTTTTTCTAAAGAAGACATTCAGATGGCCGATAGTCACATGAAAGAAAAGCTGCTCACCATCGCTGATCATCAGGGAAATGCAAACCAGAACCACAATGAGATATCACTTCACACCTGTCAGGACAGTTATCATCAAAATGAACACAAATAGCAAATGTTGGCAAGGATGTGGAGAAAAGGGAATCCTCTTGCACTGTTGGTAGGAATGTAAATTGGTGCAGCCACTGTGGACAACAGTATGGAAGTTCCTCAAAAAATTAAAAATAGAACTACCTTATGATTCAGCAGTTCCACTCCTGGGTATTTATCTGAAGAAAAAAACCCACTAAATTGAAATGATACATGCACTCCAATGTTCATAGCAACGTTATTTACAATAGCCAAGATATGGAATCAACCTAAGTGCCCATCGACAGATGAATGGATTCATTTTTTTTCTTAATTATTTTTGCAGATCTTTTAAAAGATGTATTTTGGATAATGATCCTTTCTGTGTTTCATTTGGTGACAATATTTTCTCCCATCCATTGTTTGCTTTTTGTCTTATACATGTGCTTAATTTTGATTTAGTCCATTTATATCATCCTGTGCTTTAATGACTTGCTTTTGTATCCTACTTTTAGGTCAACTTCCCTCTTCCTCAGCATCATAAACACACTTTCCAATATTTTTTTCTGTTTTTAAAAGTATTAAGTCTTTGATCCATCTGGCTTTTATTTTGTAAATTATGTAAAGTAAGATCTAATTTTTTGCACAAGACATTGAGCTAAGAGCTTTACATACATGATCCCAGTCATTCATACTCTGTGAGAAGTTAGGCATTCTGACACTCATCTTGCAGATGAGGAAGTAAGCTGAGAGAGATGCAGTAATTTGCCCAAAGGTCCCAAAGGCCAATGCAGAGCAGCCATCTGAAATGACATCTATCTGTGGGATTACATGGGTCTTTGCATGTCCAAATGCCTCTCCCAGAGCTCTCTGCAGGCTGAGCACTGGCTGATCATACTAAAAGGAGGAATTCAGATCAGGTAGGGAAGACCCTCTTTCCTTTAGAAGCTGAAATCACCAAGCATCCTTGAAGGCCAGGAAGACAGACACCGAAGGGGCAGTGGACTTCTGAAAAGGACAGAGATTCCCACGGTATCAGCAGCACTGCTTATGTGAACCGGCTTTGGCCAGTGCTCTTCTCTAGGATATAGGAGGGTCTCAGTGGGCATCCAGCCCAGGCAGGTCCCGTCCCTCATAAGTAGGACACTGGTCCTGGCTTTTCTTCTCTCTCTTTATAGCAGAGGGTCCAGGAAGCTGGGAGCACAACCTTTTCTTCATTACCTGTTTCTCCTGAACCCCTCACGGGGGAGGCTGAGTATGGTGTGGGGGTCATGAGAGGGGCCACGGAAGGAGGAGAGGAAAAGCTCTCTCTGGTTTTACTCTGCAAATCTCACCGCCCCCACCCACTCACCTGTGTGGGCTGGAAACCTGGCTCAACCATTCCATCTCTCCCCAAAGAGCTGTGAACCACACGCTTAGCAATGCAGAGAGATGGCTCCAGGCACCCTCAGCATTTATTATAAATCACTGAGACAGGAAAGATATGAGTCCCACCTGCAGAACCACTGAAGCAGCGACTGTGGGCATATCTTTCCTGAAAACGATTGCCCTGCTTTCTCCACAGGGGCTGTGGGGGCCAAACCCACAGGAACTGTTCCCTGGGGCAGCATTCTCAACCCTGGGGACACTTTATTGATATGATCCTTATGTGGAGACCCTCTTAAATGCAGGCATTTTCTGACCTCCCTCAAACTGTCTCCCGTTCAAAGTGCGCCCTCCACGCCCCTCCTCACGTCCTATGGTGTTTTCACCTTCAGGCTGGAATTAGCATACATTTTTGTTATCTTCTACCCACTGATAGATTTTAAACCCCTTAAGGGAAGGAGTGGTCTTCTTTGTGGGAGATCAATGAAGAGTATTTAATCTTTAAAAAAAAAAAAAACAGAAAAAAGGCGGTGGTGGAGGGTGTAGCTCAGTGGCAGAGTGCATGCTTAGCATGCATGAGGTCCTGGGTTCAATCCCCAGTACCTCCATTAAAAATAAAATAAAATAAATGAACCTAATTACATCCCCCTTCCAAAACCAAATTAAAACCAAAAAGTACAGGAGAAAAAAAACCCAATCCTCTTTTTTTCTAACAAGAACCAGACACACGTAGAAAACAAACTTATGGTTACCAGGGTGAGGAAAGGGGTGGAAGGGATAAGTTGGGAGTTCAAGATTTGTAGATACTAACCACTATATATAAGTAGATAAACAACAGGTTTCTACTGTATAGCCCAGGGAACTGTATTCAATATCCTGTAGTAACCTATAATGAAAAAGAATCTGAAAAGGAATATGTGTGTGTATATGTATGACTGAAACATTACTATGTTATTCACCAGAAATTGACACAACATTGTAAACTGACTATATTTCAATTAAAAAAAAAGTATTCATTCCAGAACCTCTGAAACTTGAAAGAGAGGAAAGAAACAACATATTCTAAATGGGAATAAAAATTATTTAAATTTTCAAACAAAAAAAGGAAGCTGATCTCCAAATCAGCTGTCTTCTCTGCCCCCAGAACACAGTGCTGTTGTTCCCACCTGAAACCTTTGCCATGTGGTTCTCGGATCTGTGATGCCCTCTCTTCTGTGTCTGAGCTGATATTTAGACTCTCAGCTGTGTTGATCAAGCTGCCCATGGTACGTTCATTTTAACCACAAAGCACATGCTGTAAAAAGGCGAGGGGTCGGGGGAGGGGAGAGGTGGCCCTCCCTCACATCTCCCCCTCGGCCCTGGAGCTGACCCTGCATATCCCAGCCACAGGGGAGACTGTGCAGACCTGGCCTGCGGTCTGGACCAGCCAGTGCTGCCCTCTGCTACTCAGATCAAATTCCATCATCGTCAGGCGGGGACGCCCTCCAGATGGCCCCACACACGCACAGATGCTGCTGGGAAGGAGTGGGGGAGGCTGCTTGGGCCCAGCCCCTTAGCACATCAGCCCCAATCAGTTTACCAGACTAACCAGTGCATCCTATTAGCTCTGTCACTTCTTGGTGGGCAGTTTCCTACCCGGATCCCTCAGCCTCTTTTTCTCAAACCCAAACTCACGGGGTAGATAGAGTTTCTTCCCCAATACTTTGGATTTAGCAGCATTCTCTGTTGATAGAGCAGTGGGAGAGAGCGAGCAAGCAATATTCCCTTTGCTGAAATGATTGAATTAAGAAAAGATCATATGACAACCACCACCTGCCTCAGTGAAGGTGGCTTCCTCTCAGATGAATGTTGGGCTTGTTGATTGCTGTGTTGTTTACAGTGGTCCCTTGAAGTCACAGGGCAAGGTCACACCCTGGATGCCTTTGCATCCAGGGCACAATAATTTCCAGAGTTGACGGCAGAGACGTGGATCCGCTGCAGGGGGTGGGAACGCTTGTGGGAGTCCAGTGGGCGGGGCCACTCTGGCCCCGCCTCTTCGACTTGGCCGTGGAGCCCGTGAGGGTCTCACCGCACTTGGATTCGCCCTGCGGAGGGAGCTTCAGGCAGCCTCCCGATCCTGGTCACTGCTGCGTCCCACCGTCACCATCCTGCTGATGCATGACCTCCCAACTGATTTCTTTCGTGTGATTTCTGACCTTTGTGCTGTTCCCATCTGGGCGGGATGAAAGCGAGGCTTGGGTGTGCCCGACCAGGCACAGGAAACGGTGATAAGGTGAGTTTCTGGAGAACCAGCGGACTCAGTGGTGGGCGCTGGTTTACAAGAGCCAGCTTGTCCCGGTGCCTGTGGGGGAGTCTCCAACTTTGCCAACCCTGGGAGATGGGTTTCGTGAAAGAGGAGGTGGTTTCCCTGTCAGTTCCATGTAGGCTTGCTTTAGGTGGGGACTCCCTTGCTATAGTTAGACTCCAGTTATTCCCCAGACAGGTGGGAATTATCTTATGGGAAAATGTGGTGTGGACTGTGGTTTGAGAACAGGGGAGGGAGAGACAAGTCTGCTGGGGAAGTCGAGGGACATTTCAGATTCTGGGAGGTTTGATTGTTAGTCAGAATTTGCTGAAGAGAGGATAAGAAAAGCATTTGTCTTTTGAGGTCAGGAACTTGGAGATCCCACAAGCTGTCCGTGGAAGAGAGCCCAGTGGGGCCAAGAGTGGGCAGTGGGGGAGGGCTGGGCCATCCCCAGAACAGGTGCGGATTGGGGGAAATGAGGGGACAGCGGGCTCCAGTCACATGTGAAGCCTTGAGTGTGACTAGGAATCTGCTTTCCACCTGTCTGGAGAGGGGAGAGAACTTCTGAAGACACTGCAGGCTGGTTTGATTTAGAAAAGACACATGGCTTTTGGGCAACAGAGGCGTGGCACAAAGAGGAGTCCAGCTGCATGACAGAAGGGCTGTTTCAGGTGCCTTTGGTTCAGACTGAGCCCCTCACTGAGGAAGTGTCTCTGGTCACTGCTGTCTAATTTCAGAATTGTCCCCACCGAAGGGCCCTCTGGGAAGTGAATTACAGCTATGATTCGAGTTAGGCCAAGCAGAACTTTCAGGGTTCATGATGAACCCAGCACATCCTCGTTCTGAGGGTTCAGAGGAAGCAGCTGGGACTGTCAGCCTGCCCTGGGAAGCATCCTCTGCGTAGGGGAGACAGCCCCAAATCCCAGCACTTTAATAATCATGGTGGCAGGGTGCAGGTTGGCTCAGACTGGCAGCCAGTGCTGTGGGAGGGCAAAAAAAATGGATCAGAAGCAGGTTTGGTGTCTCAGGGTGAGGAGGATGGACTGGGACAAGGCTGGATGAAACTTTGAGAGGTGGAGAGGACAAAGTGCAGTCATCTCTCAAAAACAAAACAAAACAAAACAAAACCATCCGATTAGCTTTGGCAGGTGCAGTCAGCCAACATGTGAGTGAATCCCTTTACGTGCAGAACCATGCTGGAGGCAGGTCAAAGTGAAATACATGGAGCCCTGCTCTCCTGAGACCTGTCTTCCACGAAACACATTCATTCATTCATTCATACACTCATACATGCATTCGTTCTGCAGACACTGAGCTCCTGGTATGTGCCAGCCCTGTGCTGGTACCGGGAACAGGACCCCCATGGGAAGGAGACACAGTGAGCTAACTCGAGAAGGGGCTAAACCATCTCAAGCATGCCTGCGAGCTTCTGGAGGGCTGGAGTGATGAGGCTGAATTGTGTTTGGCCGGGAAGAAGGCCTCCTCCAGGAGAAGAGGGACTGAAGGAAGCAAGCAATTAACTTTTATTGAGCTCACAGGGTTGGAGGTGGTCTGCAAGAGGGGCCGGGCAAGTAAACACATACCTGTGATGCACCAGGCTGAGGGTGGCGGTCATGTATGAAAGAGTGCTGAGATAAAGGGAGGAGGGAGAGAGGAAAAGGAAGGATGGATCTAAGGGGCCGCCGGGAGGAGTCAGTGGGGCGTGTGTGTAGGAGGGAGCCTCGGGCACCCGGAGTGGACCCTGTGCTCCCTGTGCTGGCCTCTGTGATGCTGATGCCGAGAAGACACAGCTCACAGAAAGGAGGAGGAAGGGCTTCGGCTCTCGTTCCTGCGAGTGACTCTGTGTCTCAGAAAAGGTCTGAGGAAAGTGGGGAAATGGCTTTCTGAAGCTGATGCTGCAGAAGTGGGCTTTCTGGGGAGAGATGTGCTTTCATGCCATCTTAACAGGTGAAGGGGGCGGAGGCGGCTTGAAGTTCTGAAATCTCCAGTCCTCTGCTGGGACCCAGACCCCATCCTGCAGCCGTAGACCCAGGCAGGAGACCCACCGACGGCAGCCCCTGGGGGCAGAGGGGCAGGTGGCGGGAGGCAGCCAGGAGGGGATGGGAAGGGACATTCTGATGTCTGGGAAACCAGCTTCCTGAGGGGCACAGGCTATGTCAGGTGCTGCTTTTCATGCGGTTTACACAGCCCGCTCGTAGGGCCATCTTACACATCCTTGGTGTGCACAGTCGCTGGGTGGCAAGTGTCCCCATCATCCCGTGCAGCTGTCTGCAAGTCTGCCTGAGGTGCTTTTTCTTGCTTGGCTTTAACATTATATCATTTGGGCTAAACAGTGCCCTCCCTGAGACTCTCTCTGAGTCTAATACACCCATTTGTTTTTCCTGGAAGCTCCCTGGAACTTCCCCACACTGTGCCTCATGGCTCCTGGCCGCCTTCTGGGAAACGTGCTTACTGCACTGAATAGGCGGGACTGTGAGGATCTATTGACCGAAATGTTGCAGCCGTTGCGTCTTCCACATCCATATGTAGTTCCCCTCCCAAGGCACCCAGTGCGCATGCCCACCCACCTGTGAGTGCTTTGAAGACGGACCATTCTCACCCCAGGACCGCCAGCAATGCCTAGCTGGGTCTGGCTGAAGGCCCCGGGACAGGGAACACATTCAGGTCCCATCTCTGCAAAATGTCTAAATTCATTGCAACACCTTTTATTTCCTGATAGGAAAGATCAAGAAGAAGCACGAACACCTGTGAACAAGCTAGGTTCCTAAGACTGGAGAGAATGGGACAGTGATTGCCTTCATCCGTTTGGGCTGCTGTAACAAAATATCACAGATTGGGTGGCGTATAAACAGCAGAAACTTATCGCTCATGGTTCTGGAGGCTGGAAGTCCAAGATCAAGGCACTGACAGAGTCAGTGTCTGGTGGGGGCCCACTTCCTGGTTCAGAGATGGCTGTCTTTGCTGTGTCCTCATGTGGTGGGAGGGCCTAGGGAATCTCTGGTTCTCTTTTACAAGGCCACTAATCCCCTTTATGAGGGGATCCACCCTCATGACCTAATCACCTCCAAAGGTTTTATCTCCAAATACCAACACGTTAAGAACTGGGCGGGGGGTACGACGACACATTTAGTCTATAGTAGTGCTGGAAAAAATCAGGGAAGAAGCAAGGATCTCCAGTTTCACTAGTTTTATAGTTTTATAGAGAGATTCTGTCTCCCAGTATAGCTGCCATAAATAATCTCTTGCTAGAAGAAGGGCTTTATAGGTAAGGGCTGGAGAAACGCCAACGGGGCTCCTCTCCAGGGTTGCTTCCCTAGAGACCCATTTGCCCTCCAACACAGAGAAAGTCAGCCTTCAGATGAGATGCTGGGCTAGGTGACCCAATGCTCCCCATCTCAGTTGACCCACAGAGCTCAGCCTTGAAAACTCCAGGCATCCGACTTTGGGGCAAATCCAGATACATACAATGGTCACATTTCAGGGAGGTGCAGGACTTCGTGTGGCTGTAAACATCTGTTGTGATTTTTGAGACATTCTAGGAGTGTATGAGACTCCAATCTCTTTAAGAAGAGAAGACAACATAAGTTATTCATTGTGTATCCTCACATCCAGTATAGTGCTTGGCACATGGGAAGTGCTCAGTAAATGATTTTTGGAGGTGTTTTGTTTTCGGTGCTGTTTAATCTATACTAACTTAGGTGAGGCTGTGGCTAGACCTTGGGAGGCAGCAGGCCCTGGAATTAGGTTGGTCCAGTTGCATGAGGCAGACATGGTGGGGTGGGAGGTTTCAGTGCAGTAGACAGAAAACTTGGTACTCAAAGGGCGTGGCTGATGAGTGGCAGGAGGGTCCCAGTGGACGAGCAGCCCAAGATGAGGAGCAGCCTATGAAGAAGCAAATAGCTGGCAGGTGCATCTCTGGGCCAGGCACCATTCTCTGCACGCTACGTGTGTTAACAGCCAACCTATGAGACAGGTAATATTGCTCTTCCTCCTGCAGATGAGGAACTAGAGTCCTAGTGAAGCCACGGCATTCTCTGGTGACTCAGCTGGTAGATGGTACGAGGACTCCGCCCCAGGCTAGCTCACTGCAGGTTTCGTGCTCTTTACAATCTCCCTCCATGCAGAGTGGGGATCTCGGGGTGGACAGCACGAACTTGGAGAACCCAGCAATCAGCTGATTAAAGCAAACTCCGCAGGCAAGCATGGAGTTACTGAACAGTAGGCTGTCCTGTGGGGTCTAGAGTGGCGTGAACCATATCCTGGAGTGGCTGGATGCTGGGTTGATGATCAGGATGGGGATTCACACACAGGAACAAGGCAAGAAGACGGTGACGAGAGTCAGAGAAAAAAGTTCCCTGGCTCAAGAGCTGGTCCACCCTAGCTAAAGGCAGCAGCACTCAGTCCTGGGATCCTGTGGGAGACCTCTGAAATACTCCCTCTCTGGACTTGGTATTGGCCAACTACTAGGGCAAGGCTGAGCACTAGTCTTAGAGTGTTTTCTTAAAGTAGGAATTACCTGAATAGGGGCGGGGAAGACGGCAGAAACCACCCAGCCTTGTCTGATGCACAGACTCGCTCAGTTTCTTGACGGTGAATACATTTCTTGAGGCCCATCCTGTTTTTTTCAGGCCATACAACTGGAACTGGTGTTTATTTCCAAGGTTGTGTTATATGATGGGGAAAAGTTCTCTGGAGAAAAATTCTGGGGCTCATTAAACAGTGGGTAGAAGAGGAGGAGAGAATGAGGGAGGAAAGTAAAGAGACAATTATGGCAGGGATTCTGTTTTCTTTTCCTGTAGGAAAGGACCTAAAATAATTGCATCTCCTCTTTGGAACATTTTTATTTTCCACACTTCATTCCTCTTTATGCAAAGCAGTGGGTTTAGGAGAGTGCATTCTTTGGGGAAATTCTCCCCGGGAAATACAGTACTGGGCGTGCAGGACTTTCAGGGCATTGCAGGAATTGTTTAGAAACTAGAATTTACTTACAGTGGGAGATTGACCAGAAGTCCCTTCTATCCCCCTTTGCTGTTTAAGTAAGCACTTTGTACTTAATGATTTTTATTTGGGCAAATCAATTGGCTTCCCTTTGAGGGTAACTGGAGAAACTTGGGAATGGCCGTCTGAGGTGGTTTAGTACAAGCCCGGGCTGGAAAACTTTCCCTGTTGATTTGTTGGGGGGCTTTTTGTGAAAGGAGGAAGGAAATGGTGCCTATTCCTTTTGAGCAGCAGCATTTGTGGACAGCAGGACTTCTGCAAGTTCATCTTTTTCTTTTCAGTGGCCAGTCCCTTAATTCTCTCCAACAGCCATTAATCAAACCAGCGGATAGGACACAACTTCATAGCAAATTGACCCTAAAATATAAACAGCACGTAATGGCTTTGTTTTCCCATCTCTTTGGCATTGACATTATAACAAAGGCCTTGACTAACGCTCAAGGATGTTGTGGATGGTTGAATTTCAGGCACTGGCCACAGGCTGACTGTCCTCAAGCTCTTTGAATAGCACCACCAGCCCACATAAAAAATAACTTTCCGAATGCATGTCTTTTTACATACCTCCCCCCATGATTTTACTAAGAACGAGCCCAAAGGGCTGAGCGTTTTGAAAGGGCTTCGCTCACGTCTATCTTCTGCGATGGACGGAAGGAAAGGGTAGGAAGGTATCGGGGAACAGTTCTGCAGAGTAGATTTCAATAATTTTTCACAGGCGTGGGAGTTTTCTGATTCTGTCCTGAGATGTTGGTATTTAAACCTGGAGGGAAAGGGAGCCTTTGAGAGTGTTTACGAATTCCGGTCTTGGAGGAAATGGAGGAATAAATTGGCAGAGGAGTTTGAGATTGAAGGGAAGGCTCACACAACAAAAGTTTATCATTTCCTCCCAGCCCTGGCGGTGGGAAGTCTGAGATCAAGGCATCAGCAGGCTTCTTTCGAGGCCTCTTTCCTTGGCTGGTGGATGGCCATCTTGTCCCTGTGTCCTCACATTGTCTTCCTTCTGGGCATGTCTGTGTCCTAATCTTCTTTTCTTAAAAAGGCATCATTGGATTAAGGTCCACTTTAATGACCTCTTTGTAACTTAAGTACCTCTTTCAAGGCCTTGTCTCCAAATACGGTCACACATTCTGGTACTGGTTAGACTTCAACTTATGAATTTTGGGAGAACACAATCCAGTCCATAAAAGGAATGAGTTTAGAGGGGCTTCTGCAACTACAAGTCATTTTGGTCCTTCTACACGCTTAGGGGCCAGCTCTGGGTGACAGAACATAGATGCTAAAAATCTAGTATATAGACCACGTGTTATCCATTGGTTCTTCAGCTCAGCCACCTATTAAAATCACAAGGAAGTTTTAAAAAACTCTGATGCCTGGATTTCCACCCTTTGTTACCCTTATTCAGTTGGCATGAGGTGGGGACCAGAGTTGGGCAATTTTTGAAAGTTCTTGGGAGATTTTAATGTGCAGTCAGCAATCATAACCACTGATGTAATCCATGTGCTGATTTTAGGGATAAAGAAGGTAATAGATAGAGAAGTTTGAGGACTTGTCCAAGATCAGAAAACACGTGTGGAGCAGCACACAGGGCTCCTGATGTGGGTCCCACAGCACTTCCGCTGGTACATTTCCTTCTATTCCCTAAATGCCAATATCCATCAAGGTTTCCATGGCAGATGCTGTAGACCCCTTGTTCAGCACTGAGGGACTCCTTCCCCCAGCTGCTGGGAGTGTTGGCACCCTGGGCTAGCCCTCATGCAAAGACTGGTGGGTGATGCTGTGTAAAGACGGGATATTAGCTCCAGAATTCCCCATAGTGATTGTGTTGCAGTCCGAGTCTTCCTTCTGCCCAAGCCTGCTTCTCCCACTGACTCGCAGGTGTGGGTGCCAGCATCCCAATAAGCCTTCTGACTACCAGTCTTCATCTCCGAGTCTGCTTCCTGGGGACCCCAACCTATGAGAAATCCTCCCCGTGTCCATAGTGCTTTCGTTAGTAATTACTGAGTGCTCAGCACCTTGGGCTCTGTGCTAAGTACCTGGAATATGAAGGGAAATAAGACCCAGTTTCGACTGAGGCTGCTTGCCATCTACCAGAGGTACCCGTGGTCAACAGCCGACTCCAGTGCCCTGTCTGAGCTTCTGCAATAGCAGTGTGATGAAGGTGCTGTCGGAGCACCGGGGAAGGGGAGGCTGATGCTCTGACGGGAGGAGTCAGCCCCGGCCACCCTGGTCTATACTTCCTGACCCTCCTGAGCCGTCAGTCTAGGAAGACTTCTTGAAGCAGTGACTGCTCTTGCTCGCTTCCACCATCCTGCCTCTTCCAGGTACTCCTTATTACGCTCTAGGTGGGCGGGAGAGGGGAAGGGGGTACGCGGAGGAGAGATAACAAAGAGAAAATTGCAAGAGGGAGGGTGGGTAGAGCCCAGTGTGAGGGTTCAGTGTGGGGCTCCCACCTGTTACTCAGTCTTCCTTCCTGGAGGTCATCTCCCTGCACCCTCGTCAAGAGTGAGCGCCCAGAGCACTTGTGCTGATCTCCTCACTCAAAAGAGGTGCTAGAATCAGGCCCTGACCTGTTAGGGGGAACAATGTCAGAGTCAGCGTGTCATCTTCCAACGAAGACTTGCCCTCTGTGTTTTATCCCCAGCGATGGGAGAGAAAACGGGCATCACCCAGCAGGTGGGCAAGGTTTAGGAGCACCCAAAGTGGCTTCCTGGTGCTTCTGAAACTGGACCCACAGGGACAGGTGGTCATGTAGGCCTGTATCACCAGACCTGATTGGCACAACCAACCAGGACTGGGCCCTTGTGACAACTGTCCCTTTGTGTGCACTGGCTGCAAAGAGGCCTGGAAAACACACCAGTAATTCAGAGGAGGGGGCCCATATCTCCCCCGACCTCAGGTGGTCTCATGCCTCCTACAGAGCATCTGCTGTGTGCCCAGCCCTGACCTGGGCCAGACAGAGTACCTGGTGACATAGAAGAGAGGGGCTCAGCCTCTGGGCAGCCTCCAGCATAAGTGGGTCGACAGGCAGAGCATCACCAGGTGACTCAAGTCTGGTGGAAGACAGACAGTCTGCACCCTTGAGGAGCCCCAGGCCTCCTGGCCTAATTTGAGAGACATGGTTTCTGCCACCGGCCAGGATTTAGGACACACATGCATATTTAAAAGGCCCGAGAACAGACGCAAATAAGACATTAACATGTGCAAATGGTTACAGATGACTAGCTAGAGCCAGGGGCCAGGACAGAGAGGTGGGGTCCCAAGCAAGATGTCCAGAGCACGAGGGGTCTGCCCATCAGCCCCCAGTCAAATCAGGCAGCCTCTTGGCAGCACCCGGCACACCGTAGATACCAGTTGGTAAGAAACGTATTGGTCCTCTCTTATCAAACGAAGGCCAGGCTGGGAGTGAACATTGCACAGTTGTGTGCATGTGTATGTAGAAGCCTGGGCATTATCAAGGGGGCATCTCTGAGGGGCTTCTAACAGCATCACTTGAGTGATTTGTATACACAGGTTCATGATCTGTGACCATGACTGTGTGTGTAATGTGTGCATATTTGGGTGTGTGTGTGCACACTCTTGTGGGGCTTCCTTTACACCAGGGTGAGGTTAAAGATGCCAGTGCACAGGTCGTCCAGTGAACTCTCTCTCTTCTTTCAGGAAGCTTTCCCTCCTAACCGAGGTGGCCACCTCCCCGTGTCCCATGGGAACGGGCTCCTCTCCTGAGTCAGATCTCAGGCCCTGCTCTGGGCTAGTTCTTGCTCCCAGGCCTGAAGATGAGCAGTGTGTCACCAGCTGACAGGTGTTAGGGGACACCATGGATAGGCTATGATTTGCCCAGGCTGGTGCCCAGGTTCTTTGTCTGGGTAGAGTGTATATTCCTGAGAAGAAGTGGAATCTGGAGAAATGAGGGCTATTGAAGAGACTTTTAGAAGCAGGTAAGGTGGAAATTTGGAAAGACAAGTCACCCTCACTTACAGAGAGACAGGGAAATGACCTTAATTAAGAAACCACCTTGATTCTGGGGCAGAGAGGGGTCTACAGAAGGTTGGCTGAAGAGGATAGAGTGTAAAGTGGAGCTGATTTCCTGAGTTCTTGGGTTAAAGCCTCCCATGGCATCCCTCCCACGGGGCAGACAGCAGGTGGAGGAGGGGCTTGATCCGGGGCAGCACGTGGTCTGGTTGCATGGCGGACAAAGGGACCGGGGTCCTGGACAGCCCTCTCTCAGCCTGTTGTTGATGGGGTTGGTGGGGAGGAGGCAGTAGCCTTGGATGCTCAGACCTGACTCCCAGTGCATCTCGGGTGTCTGAGGCCCACGTGAGACACAGTCAGACCTCGCTGGTGGCCCCCAGCACGTGGACAGCGGTCCCTCTTCCCGCCCGTCCCCGCTGAGCCTCGCTGCTCCGGCTGCACTCCGAGCCTTTGCTGCCGCTTTCACGCCCCCTGGAGCGCCCCCAACTGCTTTACATCGGTCTGAATTCCCACCCGGTCTCCAAGACGTGGCTTAAATGCCACTTGCTTCAGGAGGACTGTCGTGATTGTTTGGGCCACAGTGCACTGATTCCATGCTCTTCTAGGTTTCCCTCTGCTTCGCTGACCACCTCTTGCTCACCTTTGCCGGCTTTTCTGATCCTCCCTAATGCTGATATGCCTGGGGCATCACCTGGGGCCCTCTTTTCTTCTTTAAAGACACTATCTCTTTTTAGGGAATTTCTTCACCTTAGTTTTAACCCTCTATCAATGACTCCGAAATTCCAATGAGTAGGTAGGCCTGGCCTTTTCTGTGATCTTGAGATACATGTGTCCAGCCGTCTTCTCTTCACCTCTTCTTGGATGTCTGGTATGAATCTCAGACCTCAAACATCCAAAAAGAAAGCTCTTGATTTCCACCATTAACTTTTCTTTTCCTGGACTCAGTAAATGGTGCCACCATATATCTAGTTGCTTAAACCAAGCAGAAGCCTAATCCTAATCGACCTCTTTCTTTTCTTCTCTGGATAGCTTTCATTGGCAAATCCTACTGACTTTGCTTAAAATAACATCCCATATTCTTCTGATTTTTTTTTTTTTTGTCCCCACCAGGGACAGGTCACCATCTTCAAAATGGGGAATATTCCAACAGCCTTCTTCCAACTCACATCCTTGCTTCGAGCTCTTTACCTAAATCCATTCTTCATGAAGCCAACTGCATTTTTAGAACATAGATCAAATAACCTGTTCCTCTGTCCAGACCCTTCAGTGTCTTTCCATCACATTGGGACAAAGGTCCAAATGCCCTCTCTTGGCTGGCTAGGCCATCTCATAGTTGGCTTCTGGGGTCTGGCCTCTTATTGCACTCTCCTTTTGCTCATCCTGCTCCCCCTACACTGGCCTTTCTGTCCCTCAGAAGTCCCCGGGTGGTCCCTCCCTCCAGTCCTGGGCACTGGCCGGGATGCCCCTTCCCTTCATCTTCATGAGGCTGCCTCCTTCCTGTCAGGCAGGTCTCAGGTCACGTGTCACCTCTTCCAAGAGGCCCTTCCTGATACCCAGTGTATAGCAGATCCTCGGCCCACCTCTACCTTACTACCTTGTTTTCTTTTCTTCATTGTGTGCACCGCAACTTGACACGGTGTTGCCTGGTTATTTGGTTTATTTTGTATTGTCTACCTAACCCCTGACTAGAACGTGGTCTCGGCAAGGACAGAAAGCCTTTCTCACTCACTCCCTCGGTATACCCCAGCTCCCCGAGCCATACCTGGCACAGAATAGGTGCTTGGTGAGTCTTCAGTTAACGACTCGATAAATGAATGTGCTCCAAAGACACACTAATTGACTTGAAATACTTTGCTTTTCTTGAGAAAGCATTCTAGCTTTGAGGATGAGTTCTGGCTGACAGTAATTTTTATTCAGAAGGATTCAGTGTGGATATTTCATCTAAACAACGTACACTGAAGTTCTGTGCTTTCCCCCATATTTTATATGGCCGTTGCTATTCATTGTTTAATTAAGAGGGGCCGTATCTGGTCTCCATGTCTTTGGTGGTCACGGCTCTCAAGCATTTGGAGATTTGTGTCCAGGATGCCCTTCGAGCCTCAGTAGCCTCGTGAAGAGACAGTGCTCTTCTGGGGAAGGAGAACTGAGGCAGGACTGCAGGGTGGGGAGCACTGGGCTGGCTTAGCCACAGGTGGGTTACTGCCCACTGGGGGAAGTCACAGATCCAACTCTAGTTTTCTAGCTTATAAAATGAGCTTAATAATTGCAGCCCTCCTGACCTTATGAGCCTACTGAAAGATGAGGGAGGCAGCAAACACGTATATTTAAGAGGGAGGTGGCTGTCGTGCCTAATTTATTTATTTCTCATTCATTCACCCATCAGATATTTCAGAGCAAGGTTCTGTGTGGCTTAAAGGATGATGGGATGTTCCCCAGATGCCCCCGTCAAGCATCTGGTTGGGAAGATGCACACAGGTGGTGGTGGCGGGAAGGGACCAGGTTACAGAAGAGAAGGGTAGCAGCCTGCTGGGGGACTCAGAGGCGGGGCCGTGATCTCTGCTAGGACGCTCCTGAGACTGGGGGAGATGGCATTTTGAAGAAGCTGGGACCTTACCAAAACCCCTCAGGGGTCTGCAAGAGCCAGCCAGGGGTCAGCACAGTTCCAGCAGGATCTGCAGTGACGTGACAGCTTCCAGCCAAGACCGTCCCCCGTGACCCTTTTATAGTCTCTTCAGTAGGTGAAGCTTAAATCGTCCTGACCAGCAGGTCCTGGAGCAAATATTCCTCCTCTTACCAAGACTAAAATTCACGGAGAGATGGGAGAAAAAAGATGGACGCATTGATGGCCATATATTTGCTATTAGCTGATTCATTCTGCACTTTTTCTGCCTGGCCTCCATAGGGGTTCAGCCTTGCCTTCTCTGGGGGAATCAGGCTGGAGTCAGACCCCTAGAGCTTCACAGGGTTCCTTGGGTCTGAGCTTGCCTAGAGCTACTGTTTCCAGTTGGCAGAATCTTTTGCTCCAGTTAGCACTGTCTGCCGCAGCCCAGTTCCCTCTGCTCTTGTTTCCCCGGGTACAGCTCCCCAGGCTTGGGGCAGGCAGGAGCCGGAGCCCCAGGCCCTCCTGGAGTCACTGGGGAAAGCTCAGCTGGCGGGCGGCGGCCGAGGGGTTTCTGCCAGTGACCCCTCCATCCTGCCTTCCCTTGGTACCCCCAGAATGGGAGGGCATCCCATTCTCTCCCTTCCAGGTCGGAAGGGCCTGTGACCATGAGGAAAAGGGCCAGCACGATGTAAGGACCATATCTCTGGATGCAAAAGAAATGTGGATAAGCTTGATTTTTATGTTTATTTCTCTTTCAAGTGCAAGTTCTATTTATTAGCCAAATGGAAGGAATGTCATCTGAAGTAATGCGACTGCTTTCCTTCTTTTTCGCATAAACAAATTTTCATGACACGAGTGGGAGGCAGTCAGGGTGCATACCCATCCCCCAGCCAGCACTGCCAAACTTAGCAGATAAGAATACAAGACGTCCGCCCCACCACGCCCCTGCTTTCCTGCCTGGTAAGCACAGTTTGTATGTACATGTATAACTGAATTGCTTTGCTATACACCTGAAACTAACATTGTAAATCAACTACAATAAAAATAAGAACTAAAAATTTTTTTTTTAATTTAAAAAAAAACTAGTTACAGAGAAAAAAAATACAGGATGTCCGGTTAAATTTGAATTTCAGATAAATAAACAACTTTCACTATAATATTTGGGACATACTTAACACTATAATTCAAATTGAGCTGGACGGCCTGTACTTTGTGCAGGGCCCTGCCTTCAGTGGCCCTCAAGCTGACCGTGAGCCCATTCAGAGCTCTGGTTCTAAGATGGTCCCCTGCCCATCCCTTCAGTTACCTGGTGCTGCTTCCTCTCCAGGTTCCTGTTCCAGGTAACCTGCACAGCCTTCTCTGGGAGAGGAGTCTCCTCGTCTCAGGACTTAGGCCAGAGTCCCTGGCTCTGGGAGTCACCTGGGGGAAGCTCACTGGTAACACATGCCGGTGTGGTTTTCCTTCCCCAAACCTGGTTGAACAGTGTTCTCTGTGTTGGTTAAGCATTGGAAATATCTGGGGAGCTTAAAGAAATGCTTGATGCTTGGGCCTCATCATTCCCAGGGATTCTGAATGAACTGGTCTGGAGTGTGGTCTACCCACTGGGAGTTTCAAAGTCTCCCCAGGTGTTTCTAATAAGCTCCCAAGGTTGAGACCAAGGCAGAAACGTGCAGGTCTGGCATGGGGGATCTCAGGTGACAGGGACATTCAGTGAGCGTGCTCAGGGTTCCAAGACAAAGAAAAGCCAAGAACATTTCTCAGTAGCACTGGGACGTATTAGTCATTTTTTTTTTCTTTTTAGGTTGTTTTTCTTCTATGGTTGCAATGCCTTTTTAAAAATTATTTTAATTAATTTGTTAATTTTTTATAATGTTCTGTTTCTGGTGTAGAGCAAAGTAATTCAGTTTTGTATGTATTATATATATATGTAAAACTGAATATATATATATATTCAGTTCTTTTCCATCATAGATTGTTACAAGGTATTGATATGCTACACTAGTCACTTTTGATGGTCCTGGTCGTCGGGTGTAGGGATTTGGGAACTGAGATCCGACATGTCTGCTCTCTGCAGTCTACCTGGAGGGAGAGACTTTCTCTTCCCTCCCCAGCAGCTCTGAAACACAGCGTTACACAGAGCCCTGGACTGGGGCCAGTAGAGCCCTGTGTGAGTGAGTGAGTGAGTGAGTGAGTGTGTGTGTATGTGTGTTTGTGTAAAAGAGGTCAGCATGTGCTGCATTAGCCAAGAAGGACTTGCGTGGGAGCAAGACCTGTGGCCTGGCTGGCCCGGCACTCATTCTGCAGCTGTGATTGGCTTCAGTCCCTCCTGAAATGAGGACAGTACATGGAGAACGTCGGTATCTGAGGGTAGGAAGGAGGCGGCGTGTGAATTCACCACCACGGCTCACACTTAGACACGAGCCAAAGGGGCAGGGAATACTGTGTGATGACAGTAACAAAACTGATCACATCATGATCTAATCAAATTGTGATAGTTCCTATCACGTATCAGAGACTCTTAGTTTTGTTACAGGAACAGCAGATAGTAGTAGTTATAGTGGTATTCAATCCCGTATCCCAACCCTTGGGGCCATATTCACTTCAAAACTCAAGACTTTTCAGATTTCTGAAAGATAAAGTGATCAATATTGTTTATAAATAAAATCCTGGTAGCCACTGGGCAGTAAGTATCCTAATGAGTTCGGCAGCAAAACTTACCAATTTTGATGCCAAGCGAGCTAAATAAGCATCATGAAATCCTCATTAAGTCCAGGTCAGGTTATGAAAAACCTTTTGGTTTTCGGATCTTTGGGGATTCTGTGAATCAGAGGTTGTGGGCTTGTAAACCCACCTGCCTCATGTATGGAACATTAGCTGTTTGGTAGGCAGAGTGCTAAGTACTTCAAATGCTTTATCCCACTGAAACTTCATAGTGGTCCTGCCCACATCAGTATCCCCATTTTGCAGATGAGGAAGTGGAGGCTTATGAGGTGAGACAACTTGCTCCAGGTCCACAGCTCTCGAGTGGAAATTAGAACAGCAACTCAAATTCTGCTCCGTCTGACCCTGGATCTGAACAGCGCCACCCCGGTCAGGGGGCTGCAGATGGAGAAGCGGGGAGGGGGGGGTGCACCCAGTACAAGGCAGACGCGGGCTGTGCGACATCGGCTGTCTTGCTGCGGCAGATCTGTATATGTGCATTTACTGAATATGTGTGGATGTTCTTGTGGGAAGCTGTGTGCTTATGTGTCCTGTATTTTGTGTGCTGTGTGTCTTCATCTCTGTGTGTGAGGGTGTCTGTTTTAGGTAGAAAGTCCCCGGTGCACTGTCATGTGCTTTGTGTGTGTGCTGTCTCCTCTCCTCTCTGATTCAGCAGTTCTGGAGCGGGGAGGGCCACCCTTGTCACACATCTGCTCTCACATGATCTGCAGCTCACAAGGAGGGCCGAATTCAGCATTTCTGTCCTTCTCAGGAGAGATGGAGACTTCAGAGGGTGTCCTGGTGTTGGAGACCACCGCTACAGTGCCCAAGTAAATGAGAGGGTCCAGGTCAGCCCACAGTCACCCAGGGGCCCAGGGATCCCCCAACAGGGGCACCTCTGCAGGGTCAGTGAACTTCATCTTGGTTTCTTTATTTTTGAGGAGATGGTTCTTAGGGTAAATGAAAGAAATGCAGATTTTCCCAAAGTCCCTAAGATGGAAGCCCTGGTTTGTGTGATTGGTCCACATCCTGGCAGTCAACAGTGCAGCGTGCAGTTAAGGGAAGGCTGGTGGACGGCTGTTTACCTTCTCCTAAGCTGAGCTTTGGAGAATGAGCCTGGGGGTGACCGAGACACCCCATACCTGGGCAAGCAGGATATGGGATGACCTTGAGGGCTGAGTTTTTCACAGTTCGGGTCTTGGGGCAGCCAGGTACATGGGCCGGCAACCCTCAACATGCCAAGTCAGGGGAAAAAGAGAGCATTTAAATCGCTTGGAGTTCCTCCCCATCTATGTTCTCTGTGGGAGCTAACATATATTGAGTGTCTATGGCGTCTGGTGGTTTAGCGATTATTTTTCATACATTATTTTATTTATTGCTGAGGGCTACCTCTAAGGAAGGTATTTTATCTCCTATGTAGAGAAGCTCATAGAGGTTAGGTCGCTTGCCTGAGGTCATCCTACTGGAAAGTGGCAGAGCTGGGATTTGAATCCATGACTCTCAGGCTGCCATTCCTTTGCTGAGTGTCACACTGCCCCCGAGATTCCTTCCCTCTGTGGATGCTGTCACCAATGGAGCATGAACCACAAACCATCAACACATTGATTTTCATTGTTTTAAATATTGTATTTCCCTCGATGCAGTTATACAAATTCCTGGTACAGAAGCCATCAGGTGCTTTAGTTTAAAGTTCCCTAAGCTGGGATTCAGGAAAACTGAGTTCTAGATTTAGTTTTTTTTCTTTTTTGATTGAAGTAGAGTTAGTTACAATGTGTCAATTTCTGGTGTACAGCATAATGTCCTAGTCATGCATATACATATATATATATATTCGTTTTCTGGAGCAATAGATTTAGCTATAGATTTATCTCTTACAGCCTCAGTTTCCTCATCTGGAAAATAAAGTGGATGGCATTGATGTGACCTAAAGCCTTTCACGTAAGGTTAGGTTTGACTCTGACTCTGAGGGCAGCTTTGTCTTATTTATGAATTTCCTTAAGTGTCTGTAGCACAGAACTGGACATAAGGTGGGCGTCGGCAGACTATAAATCCTTAATATAGTTAGAGCTAATTCAGAGTGGTTTCTTACCAGCAAATGACAAAACACTAATACCTCAGATGCAAATTGACAAAAACATAGTTGCTCATATTCCCTGAGCTCTTATTAGGTGTTGGGTGCTCTTTTATAAGAATAAGATGGATGAAATGGCCAATAGGTATGTGAAAAAATGCTCAGTATTGCTAATTATCAAAGAAATGCAAAGCAAGACTACAGTGAGGTATCACCTCACACCAGTCAGAATGGCAATCATTCAAAAGTCTACAAATGATAAATGCTGGAGAGGCTGTGGAGAAAAGAGAACCTCCTACCCTGCTGGTGGGAATGTAGTTTGGTGCAGCCTTTCTGGAAAACAGTATGGAGATTCCTCAAAATAAAAATAGACTTACCATATGATCCAACAATCCCACTCCTGGGCACATATCCAGAGGGAACCTTAATTCAAAAACAAGCACACCCCCCAGTGTTCATAGCAGCACTATTTACAGTAGCCAAGACATGGAAACAACCTAAATGTGCATCGAGAGATGACTGGATAAAGAAGTTGTGGTATATTTATAAAATGAAATACTACTGAGCCATAAAAAATAAAATAATGCCATTTGCAGCAATATGGATGGATCTGGAGATTGTTATTCTAAGTGAATTCAGCCAGAAAGAGAAAGAAAAATACCAAATGATATCACTCATGTGTGGAATCTAAAGAAAACGACAAATAAACTTATTTACAAAACAGAAAGATACTCACAGACATAGAAAACAAACTTATGGTTACCGGGGGTGAAGGGGAAGGGATAAATTGGGAGTATATAAAATAGAAAAACAACAAGCCCATACTGTATAGCACAGGGAACTATATTCAATATCTTATAGTAACTTATGGTGGAAAAGAATACAAAAATGAGTATATGTATGTTCATGTATGACTGAAGTATTGTGCTGTACACCAGAAATGGACACAACATTGCCAACTGACTATACTTCAGTAAAAAATAAATATACAAAAAATGAATAGGCTGGACGATGGATTAACTAGTGTGCACAGTGACTTACTTATCTAACCACTGAGAAGGGAGTCAGTGGACCCCACAACCCCGCTGAAACCCACCTTGTTGTCAGTATCAATTTTCCAACATTTTACTGAGTTTAAGAAGCATTAATTTCAAAACGAACAATGGTTTTCTTTGGTAATTTCCCTGTTGTGGATGCAACTGTCATGTTTGCTGACCTGCCTATTGTCAGATGTTATTGAGTGTCTATAGAATAAAAGAGAACTGATTTTATGGGTATTTTTATTGAGCTGAACTAGGAGAAGGGGGACAGGGGATTATAGATGAGACAATTGTTAATAACTGTCCCCATCACCCCTCCCCACCACTCTGCCCAAGCTCAGTATAAAACTTCTGGACCTGTGGTGCCTGTTCTCCAATTACGTGCTTTTAATTTCTCCCCTCATTTTGCCGACACACACAACACACACACACACACACACACACACATACACATACACCCAGTTGCATTCACCTGTGGTTTCCATTGCATCTTTTTTGGTATTGAACTACAGTCAGTTACCATGTGTCAATTTCTGGTGTACAGCATAATGTCCCAGTCATGCATCTATATACATATGTTCGTTTTCATACTGTTTTCCATTGCATTTTTGTTTCGCATTGCAAAAGCCTATCAATTAGATTGGACTCAGGACACGTCTATGAGGCCTTTATCCGTTCATCAGAATTGTACAAGGAGTTTGGATTAACTGTGAAAAGTTGAGGTCAAGCTTAAGATGGCAGATTGGGGAAGCGACTGGCCCTGGGGTTAGCCCCACTTCCTGCTGGGTGAGATGGACCCTGGGGTCAAGTCCGTCTCCACGGAGACTAAACGGAGGATGAGGAAGTCCATCCTGCCCATATCCCCAGGGACGGGAATTGTAGCCCACCCAGGGAGCTCCTTCTGCCCCTTCATCAGCCTTCCTTTTTTCCTTTTAAACTGAAGTCTAGTTGATTTATAATGTCGTATTAGTATCTGGTGTACAGCAAGTGACTCATCATATACACAAATGTACATATTCTTTCCCGCCCTCCTCTTTCATTTTGTTTTTTCCACAGTCCCATCCCCTCATAGCCCCCAGTTGTCACCATTGTCCTGACAATTGAATATATGCTCCATCTCAGTTGTCCTGAGCTTAGCCTGGGTGTCCTGACTTGCAGGCACCTCCAACTCAACTTCTCTAAACCAACCCCTCCCTCCAAAAAAAGAAGACCCTCTACTGTGTCCTCTGGGTCCTGATGCGCGCTCACCCACCGATGCCTGAGAGAAACTTGGGGTCACCCTGCCGTCCTGTTACCTCTTACCTTCACATTTAATCAGTGAAAGGCTAAAAAAGAAAAACATTTGAATAGTAACTTAACAATTTTGTAACTAGCGAGTTTTCATTAAAATGTAACATACATGCAAAAGATTTCCATAAGTTTGTGGCATGCTGGGATTTTTTTTAAGGGGATATGTCTCTACAGTCACCATGCAGATCAATAAATAGAACTTGACCAGCAGAAGTAGCCCACCTGCCACCTCCCAGTTACTGCTTCCAAGGGTACCCATTCCTCTGACTTCTAACATCAGTGACCAGTCTTGTCTGATTCTGGACTTTATGTCAACCACACAAGTAGGCATCTTTTGTGTCTGGCTTCTTTCACTCAGCATTATGCTTGTGGGATGCATCTAGGCTGTGATATGTTACCACTTTTTTATTTCTCAGTACCATGCAGTCTTCTTATTTCATAGCAAGGGAGTTTTGTTATAAAGTTTGTATCTTCCTAAGGGCATTTGAAGACATCCTGAACAAAGTCACGTCATGGGAAGTGTCCTTTCATCACGCGTGTCTTTAAAAGCAGAACGTATCTGTTTGTGATGTTTGAAGTAAACCAATAGGGAAAGGAGAGTTACTCTGGAGAAGACCAGGCAGTCAGGAGCTAGGAAAAGTCAAAGTGAAATTTCTTCCAGTTTTCCGGAATTTGTGCACTTTGTTGGAGTTTTGAAAGAAAAGTCATGCTTCAATTAAAAACAGACAACGAAGTCAATATGATGGGAGCAGAGACGATGATGTGATCAAATGCCAAGAAATGACTGACGGCAGAAAAAATATCATGTGAGCCAAAGCAATTGCTCTTGACTTCTAACTTTATTCATCCAACGTATAACATTTCATCACAGTTTTATCAATGGAATGCTGTTCCACTCAGCTCATTCTGTCAACAGCAGGAAACACCTTCCAATCATTTTGTCCACACAAATCAATTGTTGATTATTATTTTCCCCCATTTGGGATCCAAGTAGAAGAACCAAATATCTTGAGTAAAACAAAGGAAAGAAGAAAAAAAAACATGATTCCTATCTTGACAAATCAAATTAGGTAAATGCAACTTATGCCTTTTGATTTTTGACACGTGGAAAAAGAACGCAACTACTTATTGCTCCTTTTAGATGCAGTCATGGCATTTCCAGTTTTTCCTTTTTGCTTATGTAGTTCTTCTTACTGGGATTTCTCCCTTATCCTTTGAATGTGTGATCAAGTGTTGAGAAAATTAAATTGCAGGGACTTACGAGATCCAAAGTGGGGAGTGTCATCCTTAAATGAAAAGCCTGCGTGGGAAACTCACCGGTTATAAATAGGCCACTTTCCCTAGTCCTGCTATTTCCTCTTGCTGTCACAACTTGATTCTGTTGAAAGGCCCTCCTCCAGAGTCCTTTTGGTGGTCCACTGCTGGGTAGGATGAAATATATTTTATTTTTACAAGTTAATGTTCATATTCATGCTGTACATGATAAAGTTATGCATCAGAATTTTTCACGTAATATAGTGTGATGGATCAAATGTTTCTGTCCCTGAAAATTCACATGCTGAAATCTTAACTCTCAATGTGATGGCATTAAGAGGTGGGAGCCTTGGGGAGGTAATTAGGTCCTGAGGGTGGGGCCCTGATGTATGGGATTAGTGCCCTGATGAAAGACCCCAGAGAGCTCTCTCACGCCTTCTGCCATGTGAGGCTATAAACCCAAGTCAGGGGTCAGCAGCTGGGAGGAGGGCCCTCACCAGAACGTGACATGCTGGTGCGCTGATCTCCAGCTTCCCAGCCCCCAGAATTGTGAACAATATATTTCTGCTGTTTATAAGGCTCCCACTTCCAGCCCGGGATGATTAACACATATATGACATCGTGAACATCTTTATTAAATTGGCCCAGGATCGTGTTTTGGGAAGGGTTCCCTCCCTGGGCCAATCAAGGCAAGCTCGCCCCTTGCCAGAGTTCCCTGGGCCAGAGTCCTCTTCCTCTACTGGCCCACCCTCATTCGTGACTGTCTCCCAAGGCCTTGGCTGTGGTGTCAGAGGGGTTCTCATGTCTGAAATACTGTTCCTCTCCCCGCCCCCCAGGACCACCATGGGCAGAGGCGCTTTCTCTTTGTCAGAAGCCCAGAAACAAATGGTCCACTTACTGCCCTTCCCTGATGATGTGTCCTTTTCGCCACTGAAAGCGAGTCATCTTTGTACCTCAATTGTGATTTATCCTCGGAAGGAAGACTAAGATTATTTCTAGCCCAGAGAATGAAAAATGAATAGAATAAATACAAGACAAGTTCAATGGGGCATCAAGTTCCACATGCAAGGCCAAACTGGACTTCAGATTCCTCAGAGTTGGTGAATTTATTATGGACCTGTGTCTCCAGTACGTACCACCTGCCTGCAGCGAAGAGGGGCTTAACAAAGGGGTTTTTGAGGATAAAGATGCTCGTGATTGTTTGTAGGTACAACATTTAAGGCATAAATAGAGTTCAAGGAGATCTGGCTCTAATCCAAGTAACTAAATAAGGATTCTGATGCAAACAATGACTGTTTTTAAAACAACACCCTTTTTTCCCTGATATTAAAAGCAGTGTTTATTTATTAAATTAAAAAGCAAACACCCAGGAAGATATGAGGAAAAAAAAAAAGCAGAACACATCTCTGATCCCACCTCTAATCTGACTTTGTTATGTTCAGTCTCTCTCTGTCTCTGTATCTCGCTGTCTCTGTATCTTTCTCTCTCTCTGTCTCTGACTCTCTCTCATCTACCTTCGTTCTGTTTTACAAATTTAAGTTCAGATTAATGCTCTACGTGATTAAGTTACTCATCAGAATTTTTTACTTAATCTATTATGTATAAATCCCTTTGTCAAATTTTTGGAAATATATTTTACCAAAGCCCTGTTTTGAAGGCATGAAAGTTACTCTTTATTAATTTTCTTGAAGTTAAAAATATAGCATTTGTGAGCACATTTATACACATATCTTGGGGCAAATCTGCACTTACTTCCTTAGGAAATATTGCTATAGGTAAAGTTTTTTAAAAAAAGTCAGAATCAAATCTTGATATTTGTAGAACTCTGAGATATGGTACAAATATTTTCCCCAGATACTTACTTTTGTTTAAAAATTAAGTGGTGATCCCTCTTCTCAAAGAAAGTTTCTGGTTCTTATATATGAAAATTTACTTATCCTTTCCTTTAACAATGTCTTTGTTTTTTGGTTTAGATCGCATTTTAAAATAAAATACATTTTCTTCTGTTTTATACCACCTCCCCCTCCTTTCTTCTTTCCCTTCATTTTGTAATTAATGGTTCAATATCTCTGGGGTTTGGCATAGAACAGAAATCTAACTTTTTTTTTTCTTTTTTTTAAACTATAGAACTTCTTAACTTGTGCCTTAACTTCCTACCTTCCTCATAATCTCTTTATTCTTTCTAATATCTTGTTTGTGAAAGATTAGAAATTATTGTGTGCTTAATACAAATTTTAGTGAGAATAGAAAAGTATGAAGGAGAATGTAACTTACCCCATTACCTCACTACTCAGATGCTATGCAGTGTGAACATTGTGGTTTGTTCTCTTTTTTAAAATGAAGCTTTTTTTTTTCAATTGAAGTATAGTCAGTTACAATATGTCCATTTCTGATGTTCAGCACAATGTCCCAGTCATGAATATATATATATACAATATATTTGTTTTCATATTCTTTTTCATTAAAGGTTATTACAAGATACTGAATATAGTTCCCTGTACTATACAGAAAAAATTTGCATTTTCTCTTCAGATATGTAATCAGTTGTCTAAGAGCCATTTGTTAAGTATTCTCTTCTTTCTCCCTTATTTTGGGGGTGACTTTCATCAGACGCTGAACTTTAATTTGTATTACAATCTATTTCTGGAACTGCTTCCTTGTGCCCTGGATTCATTTGGCAGTTCTTGCCCCAACACCATCTTGCTTTGATTACTGAGTTTTATAATACAGTAAGTGTCATTATCTGGTGGTGGTAATTTCCATTCATTACTCTTTTTTCATGGGGTTTCTTTGTTCATTCTTCTAGATGGATTTTTATATTACCCTTTTGAGGGATTTCGGCATTTTGATTAAAAGGAACTGAAACTTATGAGTTATTTTTGGAGGAAATGATATGCTTACAATATTATTTCAAACAAAATATTTCTTCCTGTTCAGAAATACAATTTGTTTCTTATTTCTTCAGGACTCTTTTATGGCTTTCAGTAAAGCATAATAGTTTTCTTTATCAAATGCTACTAACTTCCTACATTTATTACTGGGTATTTCATATATTTGCTGATATTTGTGGAAAGACATTGTGTGTGTGTGTGTGTTTTATATTTTCCCATAAATATTTTGGCTGCTTCCCTTAAGATTTCCTTTTGCCCTCTTTATTTAAATATAATAATTCATTGATTTTTCTTGTTTTGTTGCATGGGCTACATTTTCCAAAGTGTTGTGTAGAAGCAGTGATACCTGGTAGCCTTTGTATTGCTATTCACTCTAATGTGGGTTTCTCCAGTGTTTCATCATTTAGCCAAATGTTCAGTGCTGCTTTAAGATAGAGTTTTTTTAAAGGAAGAAAGCTTTGTTCTTAGCATCCTTATATATATTAGGAATATTATTTTTCCTTTAAAAATTGAAATTATACTGGAGGATTTTTGAAATCATAGCAATCCTTAAATTTTGACCTAAGTTTACCTAATCACATGTATTTTCAGTATACTTACATTTTTGATGTGTGTTGATAATTTATTTGGAATTTTTCCATTTGTATTGTCAGTAGCTGGTATTTGTAGGTCTGTGTGTGTGTAGGGGGGCGGTATGTGGGTATATAAGTGTGTTTTCTCTATCAAATTTGAGTATCAAGATTATGGAAAACAAACTGGAACTGTTTCATTCAAAATAAACTCTGGAATATTTTATATAGTATGGAAATTGTTCCTTGAGGGTTATAAGGAACTCACATATTTTCCTGTGCCATTTGGGAGATAATAAATATTTACATTTTGAGGTTTTTCTCATTGTTTTTGATCAGTTCAGCTATTGTTCCTCTTCGTGATCAAGTTTTGATTGACTTATATTTTCCTAGAAAAGTGAGTCCCTTTCATCATTGTACATTTTTTAAAAAGCTTGTGAATATATTTACTTCTTCATTTCTAATTTTTTGTTTTTATGTTTTCTTTATTATTTACTTGAATATACTTGCTAGATATTTGGCTATCTGAGTGTTCCTTTCAGAGCTCTCTTTCTAGGATTTATCAGTTTTCTCATTTATAACTTATTATTTTAAATTAATTTTTAAATTTCTGCTTCCTTTGGATTTATTTTATTTTTCTTCTGATAACTAAGTTGGATGGTTTGTTCATTTATTTTCATATTCCATTTTAAATTTTAATTAATACAATTAATTTAATTATTTTTGTAGGCCTCCTATTTATCACTAAAACAATTTTGATTGTACAGAAGGTTTTATACTTAATTTTCCATTTGTTACAATTTTCTAAATAGTCATTTAAATACTTTGGACCTAGTGTGATTTAGGAATACTTTCTCATTTTCCAAGTGGTTCTATTTTGTTGTTTCTTCTCTTTGTAATTCAGTTGCAAAATTTTACCTCTTTGCAATTTATTCAGATTTTATTATGGTTACCGTAGTATGCATTTTCATAGTGCTTCATGTGTATTTGAAAAGATAAAGTATTCTCTGTTGGTAGTATGTAGAGTTGGCTACATGCCTGCATGGGATACCCAAGATGAAATTTAGTCCTAAAAGTTTTGAAAACATAGTCGATAGAAAAGTAAAATGTTGGGTATCACTGATGGGACCAGAGCACACGCAGCTGTTGGAGAAGGGAGTGATTCCACCTGAAGCTGACTGACCTTCCCGTGGTCAACCAGTGCCTGGAACAGGGGTCAAGCCCAGAGAGGCCACACTTAGTCTTAAGGAGATACACTGGAGCACAGCTGGACAGGATGGTGAATCTCAGGGACAAAGCAAGAGTGAAGTAGGGAGGGCAGCTGTGGGTAGGCCTGGGGTTGCCCTCCAGAAGTGAGTGCAAATGGGGCATGGATAATCTGTTCTGTCTTTACCATTCTCCACTCTCAAGGGGCTTGCAGAATGAGAGGAGACATGAGAAGTGCCCAGGAGGGACAAAACACTAGGTAAGTCCTTGGTGAAGGCTCTAATCTGCTCTTGGCCATAAGAAGACTTAAAAGAAAGAGCTCTTCTAGTCTTGTGCAGAGAGGGAAGGGGAAGTGAGGACTCTGCAAGGCGGGCGGGCAGTGGAGCTGAGCCAGCTGCAACAAAGATGGCGGCCGGCCAGCTGGAGGAGGCCGCCAGAGTGGATGGACCCGAGGGCCTGGGCTTCTGTTATCGATGGGGCAGCCCTGGGGATGAGGAATCCTGAGGGGCTATAAGGAGCAGCAGGGAGCAACTTCAAGGATGTTATTGGCTGCCTTGGCAAGTGGGAGCTGACAGTGATCATAATTGGGGCCATCGATTGAATTTTCTCATAGGCTCAGACTAGAGTGTTAGAAGACATTTAAATTAGAAATATTTTAAATAAGCATTATTAAGTCTGTTATTTGGAATCCTCCACTCTTTGCTGGCCAACATGATTGGCCAAAACCTGGGAGAAATGTGAGCAACTCTTCTGTGATAGCTGTGTGGCTGTCGGTGTTCTCATTTTCAGGGACTCTGCTTTACGTTTTATGGTGCTGTAATAGAAAGGAAGATGAAGGTGTGCATTTGTCGTATCCTAGTTGTGAATTACACCCGCTATCAATTTAAAATGCTCCTCTTGGCTTATTTAATGCTTTGTTTGCAATTTCTATCCCTTTTTCCTTTTTTTGTGTACATACATCTTGGCTAAACATTTAACCTTTATTCCTGACCTTGTTGAGTTGTGTCTTGTGTATTCTGTATTTTGACCAACCCCAAAGAGCCTTTGCCTGTTAATGAGGGAGTTAATTAGATTGATAGTTTTTATACACACTGGTATATGGAGTGGAAACTGCTGTCCTCTGCCCAGCATCTGTTCCCTCTTGCTTTGTCCTAATGGAGCCCAGATGTTTCCGGGAACTCACCCCAGAGTCTGGGAGAACCTGATTTCCACCCCAGCTCCAAGGTGGGCCCGATTGATCCAAATGTAATCCCACCTGGTGCCACTGATCGGCTCCGGAATGGGCAGGTAACTCAATTCTGGCTGATACACTGAGAAAGGAAGTGGGTTTGGGGTCTTTTCTGGAGAAAACGTCTTTGTTCCTAAGGAAGCGAAAGGAAAGGGCAGTCTTTCTTCCTCTGTGGGTCTTGTAGGCTGGAGTCCTCACAGGGATGGCAAGACAAAGAGATGGGAAGAACCTGGGTTCTTGAAGACATCCCTGGGCTTCCAAATCACTGGGCCTGGGGCTGTCCTACATCTTGCATTCCTGTTACGTAAAATTAGCAGGTTCTTTATTGTTCTTTAAGCCAGTTCACATCAGGGTTTCAGTTACATGTAGCCGAGAGCACCCCACTGACACAATGTGTTCATTTTTCATCTTTTTAACCTTTGATTTCATGCTTCTTATTTATTATTTCTCTTTGTTTTGTGGTTTTCTGTCATTCATCTTTAGATTCTATTTATTTGCTTCTGTTTTCTCTTGTGAGTTGGTCAGGTTGCCTCTGGTTTTTAACTTGAGTAAAAATTGACTACTTTACCATACTTACACCTGTATTTCTTACAAGTATCAAAGTCAATATAAAAAAAGAAAAGAAAACAATGACAGAGATCTTACACGTGTTACAGTATTTTTTTCATTCGGGGCATCAAACTTTCATCAGACATATGAAAAAGAAGCAGCTTAGATTTTAAATTATTACTTATTACTCAATTTTGTTTTTGTAAGTGGAAGAGTTTTATCAATGCACTAAATGTTTACTGACATGACATAATTCATGTGTCCATAAAAATAAGGCTCTAATATTTGACTAAACCAGTTAAAATGTTAAAAAAGCCAATGTAATAATGCTAATTATGATATTATTATTGTTGCTAATGTTTATGGAGCTTTTAATGTATGCCATGCACTGTGCGAAACAGTGCATAGTTATCTAGCCAACTAGTTTTTGCTGCGAGAAACGTGGACACAGAAAGTTGTAATAACTTGCCCAAAGGAAGCGAAACCGCCGATTGCCTATGATTGAAGACACAGGAGGAAATCAGTGCTGTCTTACTTCGTGCCACACTTTTAGCTTTCTCTTCACTTCCTGTTTCTTCACGGGGAAATTCAGAACCAGAACATGAAAAATGAATTACTCTTACATGATGTATATTCTTTCAATTAGAAGCTTTCATTTTTTGTTTGGAAGCCACATTTCCTGCAACCATCTAGACTCGGTTCTATGTTCAAATGGTTTTGGTATTCCCTACCTTCCCTTCCATCCCTTGAACCCCAGTTATTTTATTCTGAATTATTTAACACTTTTTTTTAACTGGATTAACTGACACGTTTTTGAACGAGTTCATTCAGAAGATCTGTCGTTTTCATATAGTTTGCACAGAATGTTCACTTAGTTGATTGCAGGATTTCCCCCAGAAGTTCGACGTGTTTCCTTGATATGTTCTCATATTCAGTCCTGAGTGGACATTGGAGCCTGTTCTTCCTTTTTCTGCCTTATAATCTGCCCGCTTCACTTCTATCCGGATGCTCCTAGGGTGTGTGTGTGTGCTTTTTTTACATAAATAATTTTCATTGCATAGGTAGTCCTTGAAAATGTTCTCCTTCCAAATATAAAGATCTTGCATTTAAAAAAAAAAATCCTATTTGACTAACCTTTCCTCAGCGCAAACCCTTTCCCCTGAGGTAAATTCTGTGAGCATTTTGTGTGAACTCTTCCAGAAAGTTTTCTGCTGAATTTGCATCCGTACATCCAGAACTGTGGCCAACACATAGCTTTACCCCATGGAAACGATACTCAGAGAATGTATGTTGAAGGCATCAGTGAAGGGTTTGTGGTGAGATGGGGCCAGGGATACGGAACAACCTTGTTACCTAAGAAGACCCCTGTCTGCAGCAGTGGGCGCACGGCCCAGTGTCTGGTGAGGCAGAGATTGAATCTCTGATTCAAGATTTATTGCATAGGAAGAAGCGAGGCCGTTCCCTCAAGCCTGTGGCCTTGTTTCCCTCGTCAGGCTTTAACCTGCTCCTCAGCTCCAAAGCTCATGTAACCAATGGAGATTCTCCCCAGATTCTGGCCAACTTGAATGTATTAGTTAGCTCTGTTAATGTTTTCTCATTTTCTCATGTAATTTCAATAGGGTTTGGCCAAAGCAAAGTCCCAAATTTAGCTAGCGAGAGGCCACCTTGGGGAAGAAAGCAGGCCACATTGCTGCGAGTGGGCAGGTCACCTGGAACTCTGGGGGAAAACAAGGTAGATTTCAGGTTCTTTGCCAGTGCACCTGTAATCTTTTGGTTAGAAAAGAAGGAGGTCTCTTTTTATGAGAAATCACCTTGTCTGAGGAGGGTGGTGCTCTGAGCCCTGAACTGGAGACAATCCAGGGAATGAATGTGGGCCCTCCCTGGTCTGAGCTCCAGAGAAACGATTCTCAGTCTCTGTCCCACCAGCTAAACTTTTTATATCCAGCTCCTTATGGATCCCATAAGATTTGTTTTTCAAGTGAACCAATTTAGTAAAAATGTGTTTTCCCATTTTAATTACTCCCAGAACTTCCGAAGAGCAAGCAATATTCCAGATTACCGCACCAAGCTGCTGGCATTCCTGGCAATGGCCAAGGAGGCTGACGGGCCCAGGGAGCTTGCGGTGGGTAGACAGTCTGGGCCAGGCTTTTGGAAGTCTTGAAGATAGAGTGCTGGACTACCTTTATATGACATACATTTTGGGGTATGGAACAACCAAGGAGACCAGGAAGGAAGTGCTGACTTGTGCATCTGCTGGGTTGGCAGCTTCTTGCCTTGCTTTAGTTAGTGGGTACCTTCTGGAACCACTCAGTCTAGTGGTCCTCTCCCCGCCCACGTCCCTCCCCATCTTGCCGTCTGCTGCATTTCCTTGTAACATTTATGGTCTGAGCTGATCTGGGGTGTGCACTTCTTGCTCATCCACCTCCCCCTCAATAGTGTAGCTTCGATGAGAGCAGAGAGTCTTGCTTGTGTCATCTGCTGCGTAGCTCTGCTTCAGAGAAGAGCTCGCCATAAAGAAGGCATTTCAACAGACATGCCCTTGACTTGATGAATGAGCCCACGGGTTAAACTCCTCATGGTGGAAGTGAGGAATGGATGCCGAAGCCCCAGGTGGAAAAAGAAAACACGAGGCAAGAGGACCCCAGCTACACGGGGATCCTGCTTACGTTAGAAAAGCTCCCAGATTCTGTGTGCAGTCAAGTCCTGCAGCTGGTGGCCAGGGAAGGGCCTTTTCTTTTATACCCATAAAGGATGATACTTACATGTTGGACCAATGAGCCAGAAGACAAACATGAATGTGGACAAATTCTGAATTTGGATTTAAGTTATAAGTTGCACGAATAGAAGATAGGGGAGATGTTTGCTTGAAAACAACTTCAACAGAAATTTGTGTTTTGGCTGGCTCATCTTTTGTGAATTAACAGCATGAATAGTTGTTAAAAACTTTGCCCTATTAAGGGGCTATTGTATCTAATTACGCAAATAACACCAATATTCATTGTAGCCACCATTTATTTTCTAGTAACCATGTGCCAGGCACTGTGCTAGATGCTTTATATACATGACTGTGCCTGCTGACAACCTTATTATCATGCTCATTTGATGGATGGAGAAACTTAGATTCTGAAAGTTTAACTTGTACCGGGACACAGAGTTAGGACGCAGTAGAACCAAGGGTATCTCATTGCAAAACCTGTTGTTCTTAACCACTGGTTGCCTTGCTCCTCTACGTTGTCTGAACATATCTGGGGCATTGGTCTTAGTTCTAGGAGACACATTTGAAGACAGACGATAACCAAACAGTGGCTTCACAGGGAGATCACTGGCGTGGGAAAGGGTATAGAAGCCACAGCATGTGGGGGGACATCCAAAGAGAAGGAGGGTTTTTAGGGCAGAGGAGGGCTGAGCGGAGGTGGGGGTCAGGAATGAAAGGGTATCAGATGGAAGAGAGTAGACCCACTCTGCCCGGCTCTAAATGCCAGAACTGGAACAGCAGATGGAAGTTACAGTGAAGCAGATTTCAGCTTGACACGAGAACTAACTTTCTAAAGAGTAAAGATGTGAGATGCAGCTCTCGAACCCACCCTCGTCCACCCTCCGAGCCTGTACTGCCATCTGTCAAAGATGCTGGATTTCAGGAAGGAGTCCCTTCCACCTCTAAGGGTCTGGGATTTTTCTAGACAGGTTTAAATTTTATTTAAAAGACTAGATAAAGATCATATGAACTGATTTAAGGTGACTCTTGTCTAGGGGCAGGTGGTTTGTATTACTCTCTCAGTTCTTTGCAGCCTTTAGTGCATGTATCTTTTCCACTGGGGCAATAACTGGGGCACAGTTGAAGTCAGGAAAAGGGACTTGTCTTTCTTCTGAACTGAAATCCTCTTTTAAAATAATAATTCTTTTATGGCATACTTGTAGTCAATTCATTTCAAAGGGTTTTTCTTATATATTTGTGTTCAACACTGGGTAGGGGCTGAGTTTTTTAACCACACCCCCTCTCTATGCCACTTCTCCTTAATTCCTTCCAAGGTCAAGACTGTGCCCCATCTGCCTCTTGTGGTCCCTCCAACTCCTCCCATCTCTAGGTACACACAGAAACTGCAGATAAAAAGCACCTGTGTTTATAATTCATGAAACCCCCAAAGCAGTGTGAACATTTAAAAAAAAGGAATGAATTCTACATGATTACATGGAAGGAGAGGTGCATTTCTGTGAGCCAGCATGGGTTGACTTTTCTCAAGAGAAAGTAGGCTTCTTTGTAAGGTAACAGGCTTACCTTTAGGTGAGATGCAACAGGCTGTGTGCATTCCACAAGGTGTTCAAAGGGGAGATGAAATCTTGGGGTAAGATTTCAAGAACCCAGCCACTGAAACTGTCCTTCTATGAGGCTGGAATGCTTATAATCTGGGCTAATGTTTCCCTAGACGTTCCTCTAAAGGCAATTCACCTGGGAGATGAAATGCCTTGGCTCCTGACGTCATCAGGAAGGAAGTCCCAGAGGGAGCAGTCAGGTTATTGGTTATGTGTTCCATGCCAGGCACTATCCTCAGCCCATGACATGTTTATCTAATTTAATATTCACAGCAGCACTGTAACTGTATACTATCACTGTCTGCATTTTACATATGAGGAAGCTGAGCCGGAGAGAGGTTAATATTTTGACAAAATTCACACAGCTAGTAAATGGTTGCTGTATATGGAATGCTTGTGTCCTCTGAAAATTCATATATTTAAACCCAGTCCTCAGTGTGACAGTGTTTGGAGGTGGGACCTTTGGAAGGTGATTAGGTCATGAGGGTGGGGCCCTCATGAGTGGGATTAGTGCCCTTGTAGTAGAGACCCCAGAGGGCCCCTTTGCTCTTCCCGCCATATGGGGACACCAGGAGAAGACGACCATCTGTGAACCAGGAAGCAGGCCCTCATCAGGTGCTGCATCTGCCAGTGCCTTGATCTTGGACTTCTCAGCCTCCAGAACTGTGAGAAATAAATTCCTGTTGTTCATACACCACTCAGTCAGGTCAGATTCAGATAATGGTGGAGACTGGATCTGACTTCAGAACCCATACTCTTACCCAGTGTATAATATCGCCACTAACACTCTAAATATAATGATTATCTGACTCTCAGAAACAGGAGACAGCTCAGCACAAGAACACTGTGTCTGCATGTGTGTGTGTGGGAGGGCGGCGGGAGGTGTTTATTGTGAACTGTCTAATCTGAACCCTCGGTAAATTACTAATCTAGAATTGATCTGAAATGGTTAGTGTCATTCTGGCTTCTGATTCAGTAAGGCCATTACTAGCATTTTATTATTTGCCTCAAAGTCAATTGAAGATACTCGTCAGGAAGTGATTACTTACTAACCCAGCTGCATTCTCCCTTCTTCCCTCCATCCTTCCCTCCCATCCTCCTTTCCTCCTTCTCTCTCTCCCTTCCTGCCTCCCTTCCTCCCCTCCTCTCTTCCTCTTCTTTCCTTCCTTCTCAATTATTCAATAATTTCTGAGTATTTTTCCTGTGCCTGGCATTCTGCTGTACACTGGGGGTGCAAAGATGAGTTAAGTCTCAGTCTATATCCTTAGGGACTTCACAGTCTGGAAAGGGAGTTAAAAAATAATTACTATTCAACATGGCAGTGTTTATAAAGGAGCAGATTTTCTAAAGTAGTGTTTTAAAGAACACTCTTTGGCAGAATGTTAAGTAAGGGTATCACGAGAAGGAAGTATTTTGAGCTAAAATAAGTTTAGGAAATGCTGGGTTAAGTAAAATTAAGCAAGTTTTTTCCTACTGGGTAATTTTCAGACCCTTTAAATTGCTAATATGTATGATGAATCTCCAAGAAGGAAAGAGAACATATTTTCCAAACCCATCTGACCTCAGATCCCTTCTTTTTTCATTGCACACTTAATAAAAGAATTTGTTCTTTCTTATTTTCCCCCATCTCTCCTTCCCTCCATCTATCCATCCATCCATCCATCCCTCCCTCCCTCCTTCCATCCATCATCAATCCACCCCTCCATCATCCATCCATTCATCATCCATTCATCAATCCTTCATCCTTCTGAGTGCCCACTTGGTGCCAGACACTGTGCTGCATCCTGGGAATCCATCAGTAAACATATCTGTTGAGTTAGTATTTTAGTTGGGGAGATAAACATCAAGCAAATAAACAAATTATAAGATTATAAGAGTGTGGTAAGATTCATATAGGAAATAACTAGAGTTCTAAAATGAGAAGGAAAAAAACCCCCAGAATGATCTACTTAAGTAGGTGGTTAAGAAAGCTTTCTGTGAGCACAAGCCATTTAAAGAAAGTACCTGGAGAAAGAGAATGAGCCAGCTTTGCAAAGAGCAAGAGGAAGAGCCATCCAGGAAAAGGAAACAGCAAGTGCCAAGACCCTGGAATGCAGATAGGCTTGGCAAGCTCCAGAATTGAGCTTCCTCCAGGATTGCCGGTCTGCTTAAAGGCAGAAGCTGAACCCGACACGTTTTTAAGAATTAGAATCTCATCATCATGGTATCACAGAGTTGGAGGAGACCCTGACACCGTCTCTTCCAAATTTCTATCCAAGAGGGTCCTGTCTTTTAAGATACAGGGCTGCCTGCTCTGCTTGGCTCTCTTTATGGGGTATCCCCCTTTAGCTGGGAGGTTAATTTCAGCCCCAGAATGTAGCTAGGGAGAGCACTGTTTATGAAATTTCTCTTTCATATGAAATGAGGACCAGGGAGGCGTCAACCAATGGCTGTGCTTTTAAGGAGAAAACTTCTCTCAGAGATGCACATCCTAATAAAACTAATCATAGTCAGTGACCTTCACTCCATTCTGGATGTAAGAGACGACTAGACTGAAGGAGGGATATGACAAAGCAACTAGCTGGTTATTCTTGACTCAGTGGCCAAGGAAGGCAACAAGGATAACTCTGATTCTTGAAGCCTGAGTGCCCTGCTCCCAAAGCTTTTATCTTTCAATTCTCTCTGCAAGATTAAGCATCCCCAAACACCACTTTTATGGTCTCTGCCCTGGTTCAAGGAGCTACAATGGATCTTCTTTACTGTCAAATCAACTGAAAACCTCTCTGCTAGACATTCAGGACTATCCATTATTAGCATCATTTTCTTCTGTCTGACACTCTGCCTTCTCCTCGCCCCCTCCCCTTACCCCGCGACACAACACCCATGCATGCACGCACGCACACACATGCACGTGTGCACCATGCAATTAGAGCCACAGAGGAAAATAATTCAGGCTTCGGTGTCGCAGCCCTGGTTTAATCTTCTGCCATGTGCTGGATGCCTGCCTGTGTATCTTGTAGACCTTCAGCTTCCTCATCTGCATTAACAAATAGTAATACTAATAATATTTTTCAAGTAAATATACTTGTCACATTGGGGTTCCTTGAACTCAGCTGTCACAGTATCTTCCCCACTATGGGCTGGAAAGTGCTCCCTCCTCTGGAAATATGTTCTTCCATCTTGCTGACTCTCTGCTAGGGTCCCTGCCCTTTGGTTCTCCAATCGTCAGTTGGACTTAATGTCTTTACTTAACTATTCACAGTTGGTCTTTAAAGGACAGACTTTGGTTTCCATTTGCTTCACGTCTCACAATCTGCTCTCCTCTGTTCCTACTCCTTGTTCTCAAGGAACCCAGCATGGTTGAGAGCCTTCAGCTCCTCCTGCTTGTTTAGGAGGGAGGGTTGGAAAGTTATTCTCTGAGGTCCAACGTTGGTAAGCTGAGACAATCAAGGTCTAGTTTCATCCTCTTGGCTGGTTTTTGCTCAGCCAAGAACTCACCTCATTGGCTGCAGAAGGCTCTCCCAGGGTTTCTGCTCTGTTTCATGGTCTTAAGACTTTCATCGGCCACTGATGCAGGCTCTGTGGCTAGAGATGCCGTCTAGTTCCCTTACTTACTGGGACCTAAACTAATTGAAAGTGAAGACAGAAGAGTTTTGTTCCAAACTTAGAAGCCAGCACATCCTAGTTCTCACTGTAATCTTCACTAGAGCTGTGCCATTCCTAAAGAGACTCTTGCAGATCACCTGCTCATCTTTCCTCTTTTTCACTGTAGATGTCACAAGTTCATCGGTGAGTGAGGTTGGGATGTGGTCAGATCATATCCTTTCCTTGGTGTGGCCAGTGGTTGGGGAAGCCGTGGGGTAAGAGGTGCTTCTTCTCCTATTACCCAGGCTTCCTGGATGTCCTGACCAAGGAGATGGCAATGTGCAATGTACTGGTCTAGCAGGGGGTGGTCACTGCACCATCTCTGGCTCCAGCGTAGACATGGATCAGTGGCATCAGCATAGAACAGGTCTCTTTCCTTGCCAGTAGCTGCAGAAGAATAACCAAGAGAAATGCATTCAATTCTAGGACATGCCTGAGGGTGTTCTTTTCCATGAACTGGTGATTTCAAGCCGCCTGTCCTTGCTGTTAGAAAATAATTGTTTGGCACTTGGAAATAGTCAGTAAAGGAAGAAGGAGTGCTTTATGTATCCCTCCAGAAGAATTTCACTAATATCTCTTTGGTCACAACTGTATCACATAATCATCTGAAATAGCAAGAAAGATCAGGGAATGATTTTTGAAACTGGGTGTGTTGCCTCCCTGAATTAAATCGTGGTTCTGTTTGTAGGAAGGAAAAAGGATAACATTTGATAGACAACCACAGTGTCAACAACTCTGATCAACACACCCCACCTCTCACTTCTCTGAGTTCCTCCTTCTGCAACCTTTCATCCCGTACCTGCTTCTTCTCCTTGCTCTTCGTCACCAGCATCCAGATCAGGACTCTAATGGATGGAAGGCCACCCTAAAGGAACTATAGAACACTTTCTGTTGGTCTCAGGACTCATGTAAGAAGCATTCTGACCAGTTCTGGGTACCAGAGACCATCTGATAGGGGAGCAATGACTGGCTCTTCTCCTGGATGGGTGCTACACCACTTGGAGCCCTTTAAACCAACAGGAGTCAACCCAGCAGTGCTGTGACACTGCTGTCTCCTTGCATGCCCACCAAGACATCTCCACTGTCTTCCTTGTCCAGCTGACATGAAACCCCTGACCCTAGGTCACAAGCTTCTTTTGAACAAAGTCATGACAGACACCCTCCCAGGTACAAAGAGTAGGTGTTCATTAAGTATTTTGTAGATGGATTAATTGGATCCAGAGCAGAGCAGAATTTTACCTCTTCAAGGAAGAATTGCCGATTAAGGAAAAGCTAGGAGATGCACCCTCTTCCTCTGCCTTCTTCCACTATTTAAGTTAAAACACTCTAACCTTTCTCTCTATTCAACCCCATTGCCATTACACATTTGACTGTACATAGCGCTATGGATAAGGTCCCGCTAGATGGATTAGCTTAGTGGGCTGGCGTGTAGATCAAGGTCAGGGGCTCAGTTTCCTGATGGACCATTTTATCCATGACCTCTTGAATGGCTTTAGGCACTACACCACTTAGCATTGGCTCTTTTCAGTGGGGAAACCCATTCTTGCTTCAGATAAAAAGCCGTTAGCATGCGCCATTCAGGTCGATCAAGAACACGGTTTTAAATCAAGGCTCCACACTGTGAGTCCATGCTTCTTGAGTGGCCTGAATCAGGGCCCCTGGGATTGGAACACAGTGCTGATAAAGTGAACTTGCTGCATCATTCTGGAACCTAGATACCTCTTCTCTCCTATGTAGCCACAGGTTGGCCTTACACTTGCAACTCTAGTCACAGAACACCCTTTCACTTCAGATACGAAGGTCCTTTAGTCCAGTCACTCTCTGACACCCTGAATGTTTTTCACTAGGACCTAGGCCCTGGCCTTGGAGTTCCAGGATCCAGGTGGGGTCTAGGCATTGGCACTTTTATGTCCCCTCCCCGCCATAGTAACTCCAACATGCAGCCCAGAGCGTAAAACCCCCTCCTGACCCGATCAGGAAACTAAACTCTAGGCTCCTTTATTCCCATTATGAACGAACCCTCCCAAATCAGTCACAGCTGACCCGACCTCACTTGCACACTGGCTTCCACGGGTCAGCCACTGAGCTGATGTCATAATAGACCCTACGTGCCATCCACCCCACACAGAGAGATGCACAACTTCCACTCCATTTGGCCACAGATTTGAATTTTAGCTCTGGAAATAGATAATTCCTTAATTGAGGGCATAGACCATCTCCAAATCCAGAAAGAATGACTTCTTAACTTTGGATCCAGACAGTTTCTTCTTAATTCCAGCTTCCTACTAAGCTGGCCACAGACTGATCCCAAGCTTAGACCCAGAGTTACCTCATAATCATGCTCATGTAAGTCTTTTGTTCTGACCGCCCCTGCACTCTTTCTTTGGTTGTAGATTGCTCCACACCTGATAAATTACTCATTTATAGCCCTTGCTATAAAGGGAACCCAGGACGCCAGCCTCAGGGCAACCTGGCCATAAACTAGCCACTCAGCCTCAGAAAGACCTCTGCCATTGGCTGTCGACCTCAACCATCATCACTTTTTAATAAAAAAGTTAAATATATACATATACCAAGAAACTTGTATATTGAACCCTATGTAGGGAGTGGGTGGGGGGTGTCCCTCAGTACAGCCACTGACTGCATCACCTGTAAATCTTCTGGCTAGTGAGGCACGTGTTGCTCTCATGTCTAATGATGGTCATGTCTTGCGTGTGTTAGGGTCATTCTGTCTTCTTACTGCTGTTTCATGACACAGGGTCAGAGCAGCAAAGATGCAATGAAACAACCTGTGTGTACAGATTAAAAACTTAAAATGACATGCACAGACTGGGCTGTGCTGTCCCTGCCCACCCTTGGTCTGTAGGTCTTAGGTGAGTAAGATTCACACAAGACAGGATTCACAACCCAGAGCTGTGATCACTAAGAAGGGCCATTAAAGGTGGCCAGTGTCACCCTTCTGGGAGCTTCGAGAAGAGAAATCCTCTGGAGTGGGGAGGGAGGAAGACCTGCGCAGCATCCCATTCTAGAAAGGAAGGGTCCTAATCTCCAACCTGCCGGGCTTTGGTGATGGGGACTTGACTGTTTCTAAGAGCAGCAAGTTGTCGTTTGAGGGTTGCGATTTTAGAAGCATTTGGTGTGATTAGCGTTGAGTGAAGTAGCAGGAAACAGCATCTTAGCGCCTCCGTACTGCCTTCAGAGGAGCGATGCTCCAACCGCTTGGCTGGCATTCAAGTCTCTGCCCATCATTTCCCAGCCTATTCCGACAATCACAGCTTCCTCTTCTCTCCTTCTGGAATCTTCTCTAGTCAGACTGAGCTCCTCGCTGCTTCCCAAACAGGCCATGTGCTTCCCCCTTCCTTGCATCTGCTCACGTTTCTCCCTCCTCTTGGAATGCCCTTCCCACAGCCTCCCCGAAACACATGCTGTCCGGAACTCAGGATGATAACATGCCGGCCAAACAGGAAGAGTCAGGAAGCAGCGGCCGAAGACCGAGTCAGCTGGAATAGAAAGGAAAAGAAGGACTCACTCAAAATGACCCAGAGTTTGGTACCAAAAGGTTCCTGGATGTCTAAACAGCCAATAGAAGAGCGTGAGCCAGGAGAGATGTCACTCCAACCTGGTCCCCACGCTAATGCTCAACTCATCCAAAAGGAAAGCTCAGTGGAAACACGTTCAACAAAATTATACATGCTCATTTCTCAACATCAGCTCTCAGCTTTAATCACAGGGAACGTTTGTTTTGGTTTGAGTTTCTCTCATTTTTCGGTACCACTTTCTCTCCCAAACTAGGTCATTTGAATTATCTGCTGATAGTTCAAATCTGTAGATAATTTGCTTTTACTCACATTCCTGAGAACTAATTACCTGTACATATAAAATGATGAAATCTCATTATATTTTCTTTTAAAACTCTGACATGCGCTTAATTACATTAGTCAATTATTACTGTACATGCTGAGGGTTTGCTATTGACCAGCTCGCGCTGGAATATTTACTGCACAGATGTGTTACTTTAATTAAACAAATGTGATTACACACATATCAATTTTTATTTGGTTTCAAAGCCCAGAATCTCAAAGTGATGCAGTTAGCAAGGCGGTGCAGGGCGGGGCTCGTTCCCAGGAACGCGGTGTGAGGCTCTTTTCCAAGGGAACGCTGAGTGCCTGCAACTCTGTGTGGGAAACTCCAGCCACAAGTGGGTTTTTGTCGGTGTGTAAGTGCCATTGAATTAACCCAAGAAGGGAACAAATGAACCAGCTCTGAATCTTCCTAGAACATTCCAGCTTTGTTCTCTTACATCCTGGAACGATGAGGGACCGTGCTTGAAGAACCACGGGAAAGCTCACCCAAATGTCGATCCATCTGAGGATGGGGATGGCTGGGGATTGGTGCTGGGTTAATAGGTGAGCTGATATTTTAAAATCAGAGGTGAAATGGGACGAACGTTAGAACATTGCAGCTGGTCTCTTGGGCTTTTTCCTGTCATAAACTACAGTCTGCCCCCAAACCACGTGGTTAGATGACCATCTCCCAGTGCTTAGCCCCCACCAAGCAGTAACAACAGGATGACTTTGAAAATCAGAACGTGTTTTGTGAACTGAAGTAACGCAGAATTCTCTGTGCCTCTGAGTATAATGATTACACATATCAGGTACTTAATGGTAAATAGTCTTGGGTTGTAATAAAGGCAATAAATCAATCCATCAATCAACAGACACTTACCAAGCACTGTATGAACTGGTTGCTGGCAGGCACATGCAGAAAGGAGGCAGACACTAGTGCAGACGAGCTGTTTTCTTCTGTCTTCCTTTATTTCACACTGTGTTGTTTTGCAAGGCTGTCTGTGTCTGGACCTCATAGGCATCGCACTTGAAGAACCAATCCAATTGATCAAGTTAGCCAAAAGTTCTGCTTAAACTGTGTGTCTCCAGGTCTCCTGGATGCAGACAGCATATCCGAGGATGAGGCTGGGGAACAAATGAGATGGGACATGCTTGGATTCCACTATCCTCCCTGAGCATGGAGAACTCACCCAAATGCCAATGGGTGTGCTGTCAACTCTAGGGGAGAGTTTTGCTAAAGGAGAGGCAGCAAGTTGTCACAAAAAAATAGAGAGGTCCTAGGCTTTGGGGTGAGACAGAGCTGGACACCAGAGCAGGCAGAACACTCAGCCATGTGGAGTCAAGCTTTTATGATGGTTTCCTCACCTGATGACGAAACCCTATCTCCTAGGGCGGTTACAGGGATCACAGACCATGTGTGATGCTCAGGACTTAGTAGGTTCCCAGGAAATTGTTGGAGATTTGGGGAGTGAAAGAGGGAGTATGGACCAGCTGGAAAAGGTTGGATGTTGGGAAACTTGTGTCCAGTCCCTTGGCCCGTGCCATTCTTCCTTTTAGCCTGTTGTGTATGTTGGTCCTGTCCCTCCTCAAAAGCAAAACCTATGGTAAATGCATCCGCAGAGTTTTGAGAGCACAAAGGTTCTCTGGTCCTGTTCCCCGGAAGTGAGTTGCATAAGCCCTTTCAGCTACTCAGTGGCAGCGTTAGGAATCAGATCCAGGTCTCCTTCAAGATAAATGCTCCTTGTATTATATTCCTCTCTGGAATGAGTGATATACACCGTCCACAGAAACATGCATTTTAGAAGAGGAATTGGGTCCAATGAAGACATACAGATGGCCAATACGCACATGAAAAAATGCTCAATATCACTAATTATCAGAGAAATGCAAATCAGAACCACTGTGAGGTATCGCCTCACAGTCAGAATGGCCATTATTAAAAAGTCCACAGGCACGAAATGCTTGGAGAGGTTGTTGAGAAAAGGGAACCCTCCTACACTGTTGGTGGGAATGTAGTTTGGTGCAGCCACTGTGGAAAACAGTATGGAGATTCTTTAACAAACCAAAAATAGACTTACCGTATGATCCAGCAATCCCACTCCTGGGCATGTATCTGGCTGAATATGGAATCTGGTAGAATTGGAAACGCTAATTCAAAAAGACACATGCACCCCAATGTTTATAGCAGCACTATTTACAATAGCCAAGACATGGAAGCAACCTAAATGTCCATCAATAGATGACTGGATAAAGAAGATGTGATATGTACACACATATATGTACACACACAACAAAAATACTACTCAGCCATAAAAAAGAATAAAACAATGCCATTTGCAGCAACATGGATGGACCTGGAGATGATCATACTAAGTGAACTAAGACAGAGAAAGAAAAATACCATATGATATCACTTATATGTAGAATCATAAAAAATGAAACAAATGAACTTATTTACAAAACAAAAAGAGACTCACAGACATAGGAAACAAATTTATGGTCACCAGCAGGGGAGATGGAGATTAAGGGATAAATCGGGAGTTCAGGATTTGCACGTACAAGCTACTATATATCAAGTAGATAAACAGCAAGGTCCTTCTGTATAGCACGGGGAACTATACTCAGTACCTTGCAGTAGCCTATAATGAGAAAGAATATGAAAAGGAATATATAAATATATGTATAACTGAATCACTATGCTGTACACCAGAAATTAATACAACATTGTAAACTGACTATACTGCAATTTAAAAAAAAAGAGGAACTGGGGAGGGCAACTATTAATCCAAACTAGCAGTAGCATTTCAGGCACTTCTGTCTCACCCAGTGTGACACTGTTGGGATATACCCATTTTCCTGGTGGGTCTCAGATTATCTCTACAAGGGGCCACCATTTTTTCCTATGAATTAGACTTGAGTTTTTCAACCCATGTGGCTTGAAATATTAATCCTCTCGCCCAGTTTGGGGTTATATGAACTTCTCCAGGTTCCAAGTCCCCTCTCCTGCAGCGTGGGGTTCCATAAAAATGCAGTTAACCCTAGAACAACACAGACTTGAACTGTGCGGGTCCAATTATACATAATTTTTTTCAATGGTAAATATTACAGGATCCCCAGTTGGTTGAATGTTCAGATGTGAAACTGCACATACAGAGGACCGACTATAAATTACATACAGATTTTCAGGTGTGCAGAAGGTTAGTGCCCTTGACTGCTGCGTTGTTCAAGGGTCCACTGCATTATTATTTTCCACGTGTGACATGAAATAAGCAAGCTTGGGAAGCACTGGCCTAACTATGGCTCAAAAGACAGCTTCAGTCTTGGCTTTGCCTTTGAATGGCTAAGTAGCCTTAACATAGCCAATTCTTTGAGCCTCAGTTTCCTCATCAGCAAAATGGATATAATTTTATTGTGCAGTTTTTCTATAAGGATTCAGCGAAGCAGTCTAATGTAGTGTCTGAAATATCAGAAATGGTCAGTAACAGTGAGTTGAATGTGCCAGATTTTTTTTTTCTTTGATTTATAATTTTGTTTGCTAAAGTAGAGAGTACAGCTTCACTCCTCACAGCTCGGTACATCGTGTCAGGAGATAACTTAGCTGTTTGAGCTTTGGGCTTTGGCTGTGATCCGTCCGTGCCTCATCTCAAGTTCCATTCTGGCTGCCAGCCAAAGTTCTGGTTTGACGTGGTCACTGTGTATAGTGGAGACTGGGACAAAGGCCCTGAGGTTTCACCTCCCAAAGGAGGTGGGCTTGACCCATCCAGCTCCCTGGCTGGTCATGTCATCCTTTTGCCAGGGCTAATTACACTTAAAACCAGACTTGTAGGAAGCAGCACGCGTGCACACACAGCCAAAGCCTGGAATTGCTCACCCCCAAACAAGCTCCCTCCTCCTTCTGCTCCAGTTCCCCAGCCTTACCAGAAGCGGGGATGGAGTTTGCACCGCGTCTGCTGAGGCAAGGCGACTTCCCGAGCCGTCCTCCACCTGGCCCCGTCCTGGTCCTGGACCAGCTCGGCATCGGCAGCTGCACGTCCCCAAGTGGAGAGCAGCCCCTCCGGGCACCCGGACTTTCCTCCCTGCGTGGGTCAGTGTGGGTCAAACCCAGCTCTGCGAGGGGGTGAGGGTTGGGCTGCTCGCCCACTGTACCTCATTATGTATTCCTTCATTGTTTCCTATGCAAATTAAGTTAATGAGAATTAGGAACATAATGGAGCCCATTCACCGTTCTAGTCGCTAGAAAATGGGTTTGACTACCAATTTTCCATTACAGCTGTTTTGTAATTACCGTGGAATACTCTGAATTCTAATGGAGACGCGGAGCTGCCTGACAGCCTCTAGACTACGTTGTTTTTTTTAAAGGAAGGTTTTGGGAAAAAAAGAAAAAGGAAATCCAAACCCTATAACATAAAAGCTTTTCAGAGTGCCCCTGTGAAAGTCTCCTCCAGTACTGTGGAAGGTTCTGCCTCCATTGGTGGGATTTCCTGACCTTTCCTCGGGTTAGATTAATTACCTGGTGGTCCCTGACTTATCCCTTGCCTTGGAGGCAAGCAAGGCAGGGTTTGGGGTGACATTCAGCCAGGAAGTGCCCCCTGAAGTGGTCAGAGCAGCCCGGGGCTAATGGCAGGCACTGCCCCCTGCGTGCTCTGACCCCCTCCCCACCCGTCCCCACACAGGTCCTAGGACCACAGACCTTACTCACCTGTTGCTAAGTTGTGGGCACTTATGATTATGTGTGTATGATTAGAGGGGTAATCTTTGAAATAAAAAAAGAGTCCGTCGTTTTTAGCACCAGAGACTCCAGGGAGAAGAACATATTAAAAGTCCAAACAGTTGAAAATTTGCCAGTGGTTCCAAATGACTGGAGCACAAGTGGCAGGGGCTGAGGGTGGGGCTGACAATGGCAAGTGCTGTGGAAAGAGAACGGAGGATGGTGTGCTGAACTAAAACCTCAGGGCTTTACTCCTAAGGCCTCTTAAGCAGAGGACAGACACGATGAGCATTTTAGTTTAGAAGGATACTCCTTCTAAACATTACAGTATGGAGAAGGGATTTGAACAGAGGTACCTTGGGGTGAGGTTGCTTCAGTTACAGGACGTATGAAACCCAGGTCAGGGGCCAGGGCAGTTGTATGTTGCCTCTGATCAATGGGGGAATCGTGAAGGCTTGAACTAAAGAGGTGCCAGTTGGGATGGAGAGAAATGGATGGACTCTGCAGGTGTTTAGGAGGTAGAGTTAAGCTTGATGATTAATTGAATATTGAGTATTGCAGGGCCCATTGGGGAGTTCGAGGGCTCCTCTTTGGATTACTGAGTGATACAATTCACAAAGATATAACAATAAAGAGCTAAAATTTAGGGGAGAATATACTACGCGTCAGGCACTGTGTTCTTCTACGTGTACAACTTGTATCAGCTTCACAATAACCTAATGATGTAAGAACTATTGTTTACCTAAGAGAAGTCTCTGGGGGTGTGTGTGTGTGTGTGTGTGTGTGTGTGTGTGTTTGTGTGTGTGTGTGTGTGTAAGAGAGAGAAAGAGAGAGAGAGATCAGTTCTGGATGTGTGAGTTGAAGGTGCCAGTACAGATTTCCAGTAGGAGGTTGGGTAGATAGACAGCGGCTTAGGAAGGAGGACCCGGCTTGGACACGAGTTTCACATGCGGTGTCGATGTGCAAATTGACATTTGAAGCTGTAGGCTGGTACACAATCTCCTAGGAGAGGTGAGTGAGGCCCTCCGGGCACCACCAGTGTTTGCCCTGGACTTAAGAAAAGGACCCCCAGAAGGCACTGAGAGAGAGTAGCCCAAGAGGAGGGTGACCTCTAGGAGAGAGTGATGGCCCAGAATCCAAGGGAGGGCATAGTTATTAGGCTTCAAATCCCTGGAATTTAGGGAAAAAAAATAAAGATGCAGTTTGAATTGGTTCTCCAAGAATTAGACCATGAAATAAGTAGCTTGTCACTGGGGATTCAGGAAGCTCTAGGAAGGAATGGCTTCATCCTTGGCTAGGACTTCAACCCTATGCCCCGTTTTCCTGACGTACTCGGAAGTCATCTGCTTGTTCAACACATTTATCGAGGACATACAGTTTTACTGGTGCTGCATTAATGCTGAGGATACAGAAGAGTTAGTACATGTAACATGCTTACCATAGCTTAACTTGATGTCTGTCGACCCCAATGTTAGCTGATACTGCTATTGCTGTTATTAAGTGATGCATATGTGGTTCCCAACTTCTGCCTTATCTTCGTAGACATGCAGTCGTTACCTGTTCTCTCTCTTTCCTTGAACTTGGTTGGTTTCCATGATGTGTCATCTAGACTGATTATCTATCTGGATTCCTGAACTAATTGCTGTAACTTACTGAGGAACTGCGCTCACTACTTCAATTTCACAAGCGTTATGATTAGACTCAGTTGCATGTGACATAAACACTCACCTGATGTCTTTCCATCATGGAAAAGCTGCCTGGAGGTAACAGCCAGGGCAAGTAACGTCGCTCTGCCACGTCATCAGGAAACCAGGACTTCATCTTTTTGTTTTACTAGTTGCAAGGGAAGCTGGGAAATGCAGCTTTTTAGCTGGGGGTTGGGGGGTGTCATTGCCCTGAATAAAGGTCGGACTCTATTACCAAGAAAGAAGAGGGGGATGGACACTTGAGTGTGGTGTCACAGCCTTGTAGATCTAAGCACCTGATTCTACCAGAAGTCAAAAGAGGACCTCTCCTTTGCATCCCAGGTTCTTACAAAGCCTGAGGAAAATAGAAGGTGTCTGCAAGTACTTTAAAGGTAAAATCCTTGCTCAAACGTGGGTTAGAGGAGTGGATGGGTCACTCTCAGACCAGCGATAGGGAGTCTGGCAAGGTGGCGCACTGATCCAGGAATGAATTTTGAAGATCGGCCTGCAGACATTTCAAGGGCCTAAAGATAAGACATTGTCCAGACCTGGTATTTCTGTTTACCTCCGCTGCAGCCACTGAGGGAGAGAAGTTCTGCTCTGTGTCAAAAGGGACACAGATGTCAGTTTGAAAAGGAAAGAGGTGGAAGGCCAGTAGCCACCTCTCGCCAGGACCTAATTCACACTCAGGGAACATTTGATCCTCTGGGCTCTGAGGGAAGTTTAATTGAAACGCAAAAACCAAAGGTCAAAACCATGTAAAATTTAAAGGCCATTTTTACTATTTGACAAGGAACAAATTGTAACTTTATATTGCTTTTAGATGCAATTTTGTTCAGTGAAATTAGATTATGCTCAACTAAAGCACCTTCTTTAGAGCTTTTAGATTAAATATTAGAACTTACTAGAAGGACCTCGATTTCATCAGTAAATACCAAGGAAAATATTTGGTGGGAAATGCAGCTGCCTAATTTGCATTAATACAAACGAGCACTATTAAGCTTAGTTGATTAGCATATTCATATGTACTGTAGTTGCCGGTGTATTTAAAATAGATTCTGCTAGATTCTGATTACAAACTCATGTATGTGTAACACTGTGAACCAGAGCCTTGGCGAGAGAGTGCACCCTGACTGAGGGTGAGGGTGCCAGCAGGAACAGTACTGGTCTCAGGATTGTTTCCATAACCTGGTACCATGCAGAGCCAGCCCCATCCTGAAGGCTCCAAGTAGCATAGGAATTGATGGCTGGTAACTCAGGATAGAGTCTAGGTACCCGGGGAGCGAGGGATGTCAGAGCAGGTGTTTGCGAGAGCTTGTGTGTTTCATTTATTCACTTGTTCCTTTCCTCATCTGCTCAACACCTATTCACTGTGTGCCCGTCACAGTCCAGGCCCTGGGGCTGGGGCTGGGGCTGGGGTGACGGCTGAGAACAAGGTCCATCCTGAGAACAGGGCTCATTTCCTCAGGGAGCTCCAGGCAATGAGCCTTGGCTTGCTGGACCTGGAGCTGATCTCTTGTCTTCCAGCCCAGTTCTAGGACCTGGTCCTTTCACAGCTGGGAGTGGGAGAAGCCAGGGGGCAGGGAGCGGCAGGGCAGACCAGAGCACGGGCTGCTCCCGCCCTGGGGGCCAGCAGATGAAGCCCAAGGTACCAAGTGCCCCGAGAGGAAAAGGCCCTGCCCAGGGATGCTGGGGAGGTGGTCATTTGAACCTGGCCTTTAAAGATGGATGAGATTCAACGGGAATGAGGGAAGAATGTGAGCACTGGCGTGGGGAGAAAGCACGGAGTCCACGGGCCGGGGGCTGCAGTGCAGCCGAAACTGGGAAAGAGATTGACCCTTTTCCCTTCCTGCCAGCTCCCTGACGCTGGGGTCTCAACCAGTGACTCGGAAATCAGTTTATTCTGAGTTTTGTGTAAACTGATTTTTTTTTTCTCTGAAGAAATTAATCATCTCCCTTGGACTTAAAAATTAATTCTGAGATGATTTAATTTTATTTCTGATGGATCTTTTAGGATCTCTGTCCCTTTAACTACCCCCACCCTATCCATATGCAGTAGTTATTATGTATATTCTATATACATGTAATAAAATATATAATAATATTTTATAGAATAAATAATCACCCCGAATCCCTGACCTGGGATTTCCATTAAGTTTCTGAGAGCAGAGGACAAGGACAGGCCTCCAGGACACCGGGGATGGAGGTAGGGGCGACCATGGATACGTGTCACAGGCCAGCTCTTTCTTCTCTCCTCCTGCGCTGGCCCATTTCCCGTGACATAGGACCCATGCAGTTTGGGACCTTGTGCCCCCAGGAAAGGCACTTTGTGCTCTCTCCTCCCCCAAATGCATTTCTTCTGCTTTTCCTGTTTCCAAGGCTGTGACTTGAGGTGGTGGCGTTGGTCAGTGAGCAGCCAGGACCCCTGAATGGGTTCATGCGTAGGCTCACAAAGTCATAAAGTCATTGCCCCTTGATGTATAAAGATCAGTGGCCTCTGGGGAGGACAGCATTTGAAAGGACATTGACACTGCCTTGTCCGTATGTCTGTCCTGGCTCCTGGTTTCCAGAGCAGGCGCACGCTAGGTAACACCTTCTGAGATAGTGGGTGACATCACTTTTTAGGGATCCAACATGCGGAATCCTGGATTTTTGGTGCCAGAAACAATTGAAGACATTATTTTATTCTACAAATAAAGAAGTGAAGGCTCGGGGAAGTCCTGAGGCGTGCCTCAGTGATGCAGTCCAAACCAAACGTCACATCTCCTGAACCTCAGCCCAGTAAATGAGTTACTGATGGTTCCTAACGTTTACTTGGTTTTCATTGATCCAAGCTGCCCTCTGTGTGCATCGTGACTAGATGTAACAGGGTTTAAAGAGTCTATAGGCAGGAGAAAGCTCTTTTCTTGATTCTGGACGTTCATTCATTCTTTGATGCATTCATTTTTCTAACAATACTTCCTGAGCATCTCCCATGTTCTAGATCCTGGAGATGAAGCCATGAGCAGAAAGAAAAAGCCCTGGGCTCGGCAAGCTTACCTCCCAGTGAGAGGGGTTAGACAATAAAAATGGAGCTGCCAGGTGATGGTACCTGCCCTGAGGAAGGATCCAGCCAGATAAGGAGGTGGAGCCTGAGGAGGATGTCCTGACAGGGGTGTGTGAGGCATTATTAGGGAGTGCCTGAAGGTAATGAGGAAGGAGACATAAGGCTGTCTGGGGAGGGAGCGTTCCAGATAGAGGCAGAAGACACAGCTGGTAGGGGGAGAGATGATGTGGCCTGGGGAGGAGAGAGGGGAGGATGGAGGGCACTGAGGAACAAGGACCAGATCACGCACCTGCGTGAGGGGGGACAACAGATGATGCATTATCCAGCCGGCACCTTTTGATAGTGAAAGGATGTGCTGTTTGGAATCACACTAGGATGGATAGACATAAACAATAGAGTCCTGGGCAGGCTGGGGTGCACGGCTGTCTGCGGTGAAGGTCAGTGTGAGGCACTGGCTCTTGCTGTGGGTGGGTGAGGAGCGCAGTCTTGAGATCATTGCAGTGATCCAAGTGGGAGATGAGGGGCGGGGAGCAGGCGGGGCCGTGGAGCGGGGAGGTGTGGCTGGATTTGAGATACACATAGATGGCGGGGCTGACAGATTTACTGGCAGGTTGGATGGAGGATGGGAGAGAAAAGTAGAGTCAGGGATGACTTCATGGCCTAAGCGACTGAGACACCAGGAGACGCTCAGAAAATCAAGCCTGAGGGGAAATGAGGAGGTTATTTTTCTCCAGTGCAACAGACTGAATATTTGTGTCCCCTCAAAATTCGTATGCTGAAATCTCACCTCCAATGTGACTACATTAGGAGGTGGGGCCTTTGGGAGGTAATTAAGTCATGAGGGTGGGGCCCTCGTACATGGGATTGGTGAGCGCCCTTACGCAAGAGGTCCAGAGGGCTCTCTAGTCCCTGCCACCAGGTGAGTCCCTGCCACCAGGTGAGGTTACAGCAAAAAGACAGCCATCTGTGAGCCAGGAAGCAGGCTGCCACCAGACGCTGAATCCTCTAGTTCCATGATCTTGGACTTCCTGCTTCCAGAGCTGTGAGCAGTAAATTCTTGTCGTTTGTAAACCACCCGGTCCCTAGTGTTAGCAGCCTGAGTGGGTTAAGACATCTGTATTACCTCTGATGTAACATCTAAGTGAAGGTGTCCTATGCAGTAGAAAGAAGGGCCATCAGTATTTATATTTGGTATTGGAAGTCCCTGGGGGCCGGATGGCGTGCCTGGGAGACTGAGTCTAGACAGAAGGAGAGGAAGGAAGGACTGGGCTCGGGGCCTGCAAAGCTTGCAGGTTGGAAGGCTGAGGGGGAAGAGACAGAGGTGAACAGGACGCAGGCAAAATGTGTCCTAAAGCACTTCCGGTCTCTGTCCTACCCTGTTCACTAGGACAGTGTTTTCTCCAGGGCAGCGACTGGGAGGATTTAATTGGAGGAGGAGGAGGAAAGCAGTGAGATGTCAGCCCCGAGCTGGTGGTCCGATGAGGACAGGGACTGCTGGGTCGTGAGCGGTGTGTGTGTCAGGGGGAGGGAAAGCACCCCGAGCTGGCCTCTCCTGAGGGAGCAGGAGTGGAGGGTATGGAATGAGCCATCTGGTCAACCAGCGGCAGCCTCTCTGCTCCGTGGGCCACTAGCATCCTATGATCTGACCCCAACCGCACCTGTACATTGTGCTTGGTGGGGAATGAGAGTTTGTGAGGATGAGGCCAGCCAGACTTCAGGCAGCTGGAAGTGATGTGGTTTCTGGAATAACAGAGCAGAGGGGAGATGGTGTCAGACCTCTAGGGGTGGGGCTGAAACAGAAAAGCACCAAGACCTGGAACTTACAAAATAAGAAGAATGTGGGATCCGGATTCAGATCTAGCTTTGCCACATCCTATTTTGGGCTTTCTGAGCCTTTGTCCCTTTGTCTGTAGAATTGGGTATGTCCCGCCTCATCTGGGTTTCCATAGAGTTAAATGGGATAAATTATACTAAAAATCAATCTATGCAGACCCAGTTCATTATAAAAATACAATGATTATCGCCCTCATCTTTGTAATTTGTGTTACCCCTTTCTGTTTAAACTTTGAAACAGGTGCGGGGGCTTGTTTTCTACGGGGAAAAAAAGCAAGGAACAGGGGAAGTAGTCTTCGGTTGGTGGGTGAAGGAATCTCAGGGGGAAAAAAGGAAAATGATTGCAACTCTAATAAGATCACTTCCAGTGGCGGTGAAGATGTCATATTTGTATGTAACTTTATGGCTGTCAACGGCCTCCCTTACACATTTTCTCATTAAAGAGGACTGGCTCTAATCTGCCCTTGCAGAGAGCCTGCTGATGGAAGTAATGGTGGGGTCCGAAGCTGGAACAGTTTGCCGAGCAGACATCTAGCTCATTTCCTCATGCTCAGAGCGTCACCTAGGCACCCCCATCTCCCTCCTTCTCTCATGACACCACCTGGGGCTGACTGTGAGAGGTGACAGCTCTTGGAGCCCCAGCCCTGCCCTGTGTCCCCAGGGAAGAGTTGGTGGGGTACAGTCTGTGAAGTGAACCAGCCCTCAATCCCAGGAGTATGTGCCTGAATGCAGGAACACTGTGTGGTGACAGACATCCCAAATGTCTGCTCTCTGTGGTCAGACCTCGTTCCCATGCCGTGTTAAAGGGTGGCAGCCAGCCCTCTGTGGACTCTGCCACTAGCCCGCCCTCAGATCCTGTGACCTCCGTCTGACACCAGCAGGGTCCTCAAGGCGTCTGAAAACCAGGGCGAGGCTCTGAGTCGGGAAGGCTTAAGTAGGGGCGTCAGCCTGCCTAGAGGCGCTGCTGGATGGTCCAGGGTCCAGGGCAGGGGTGTTTCACTGTGGCAGATGGCAGTGCCCCGAGGTGTAGATTTTCCAGGGGTGCAGGGGTCTCCTTCCATCCTTCTTGCTGGAGCCATGTGATGCCCACAGCCTGTGGTGTGTGCTCCCCCGGGAATGCCCTTTCAATCCCCTTCGGTGCAGAATTCTGCATGGCCACGCCTGCACGTGCAGTGATCTCCTGGGTCAAACTCCGTTCTGCCAGCTCCGGAGGCAACAGGTGTGTCTCCCCCACCCTCCCCTTCCCTGTGTGCGGCTCCCAGCAAGAGCCTGGCTCTGGGCTCAGGCAGCATCCAGGGACGTGAAACCCTGAGGCAAGGGGTCCACGCTCCACTGAGGCAGCTTGAGCACCGGCGGGCAGGTCTTGATGGTGTTGGGGGTGCATTTTGGGTCCCACGATGTCAGAAATCGGCTCTGTGGTTCCCTGCCTTCTCCATGTATGGCCCGCAGTCTGCGGCTTCGCTCAGGGCCAGGTAAATCCCAGTCGGGAAAGAGACTGGTCCCCTTCCTAGACAAGACCACCAGGGGGCAGTGGAGCACACTCGCAGGCTGCCTGCAGCCGCCGGACAGGGAACGGGGAAGGTTGGCAGAAGCTTCTTGAGGCCGGGAGACAGGCCAGGGGACCCAGGGTCAGAAACCGTCCTTAGAGCACCAGGTCTCCTCTCAGAGGATGGGAGGACTGTGCTTTGGCTTCAAATCAACCAGCTTCTATTTTCACACAGAAACTGGCCAACGTTGATAGCCTCATCATCATTCTGTTCTGGACTATCGCTCTTATTTCCTTGACGTAAAGAGCCCAGAGAGGTTGTGTCACTAAACTGAAGACACACAGCCATGAAAGCCGTAGAACACTCGATTTTACACAGAGAGACTTGGACCCGTAGGACCTTTCTCATTTCTCCACAATGATGAATCCAGTCCTCATCTGAAAAGTAGATGTCCAGGCCCCACTCGCTACCTGTGTCAGAATCTCTTGGAGGGAGGAAATGCTAGCATGGAATCTGCAGTTTTAAGGAGCTCTCCAGGTGATTCTGATAAACATGCTAAATGGAAACCTGCCCTTGTCGGGAAACCGGAATTGCACTAAACTGTAAAAAAAGTGAGTTGTTCCTTTGGTCTCCCTGCACCCTGCCTCCCCACTCACTCAGGGCTTGCAGTCACCCGCTCCTGCCAGCCCACGGTGGCCACTGCCCACCTCGGAGATCCGCCTCCGCCAAGGGCTTGCCTCCACCACTCCACTCCCGGCCCCCCCGCCTCACACTGTGACAAGAGCCGCCTTTACCACTATTCCTTCCAAAGTGACAACAAGTTAATCTGATTAAAAAAAAATCAATTCTAGTGGGATTAAGATAGAATGTTGCCCCAACAACTGGCCAGTCCCAGTTATCATGGGAATTTCCAGCAGGGCTTTCTGGACAGAACATCACACCCGGGGCTCTTAATCCAGAAGTGCTGGATGACATGCACTAATACAGTCAGGAGGGGATTTTCAGGGACAAGGACAGAGATGCCTTCTGAGAGACAGCTGCTTGGCCCTGGGGTCGGGGTTTGAAGGGTGTCTTACCTACACTGTGGAGGCGACTTTAATTGAAAAGAGCATGTATTGGTTTTTTTTTTTTTAATTACAGAGATAAATTATAGAAAATTATAAAGAGAAAAACACACACCAATTGCTGGGTTAAGATGTGAAATAATGTCTGTCCAGACACTGCTCTGTAAGTGCGACCATGATGAAAAATTGCTGGGTTATACTGAGCATCTAACTACGTGCCAGACGCCGTGCTGTGTTCTTCCCATACGTTCTGCCATCTGATCATCACCAGGTCCAGGAGCTGGAGGTGACAGCTTTTTTCAAAAACAGATAAAGAAAGTAGGAATAGAGGAGCTGACTAATCTGTCCAGGTGGACAATTATGTGACAGGGTAGGAACCTAACTCAGGCTTCTTTCATTTCTGTGCGCAGGATCACCTTCTGATCCTGGCTGCCTCTGCAGAACGCGCACACCCCATAGACACCTAAGGAACTCGCACACACCCTGCAGGTACACATGCACATCTCATACACACACCCGCTGTGGACACCTCCCCTACAGACATATATAGAACTCACATGCAAATACCTCACACATGCACCCGCAGAATTCATACACCCCACTGACACACCCGACGGACACACACACATACATACCTGGCAGATACACACGTACCACACACACAGAAAGTCACCCACACCCTACAGACACACAGAGACTTTACACACGGACACTCTAGACACACACAGAACTCACACGCATGCACCCGAGACACGTAGACACACACATGCACACGCTGCAGACACACAAAGATCTCTTGTACACATACTGAGGGTATATACACGGGACTCGCATACATGCACACACTGCAGCCGATCACAGACAACTCACACGCGTCCACCACAGAGGACACACAGGACTCACATGCATTGCAGATATACGTGCCATGAAGACACACATCCACACCGCACAGAGTCACATCCACTCAGAGATTCACAGCTCCGCACATCCACACACAGCTCTTCTGAACTCTGCTTTTTTTTTTAATTCAGTATCTATATAGAGCTTTTATTCTTTTAAAAGCCTGCATGGTATTCTTTTTTTTTTAATTGAAGCATAGTCAGTTTATAATATTGTGCCAATTTCTGGTGTACAGCATAATGTTTCATTCATTCATGTACATACATATATTCGTTTTCATATTCTTTTTCATTATAGGTTACTACAAGGTATTGAATATAGTTCCCTGTGCTATACAATGTTTATAGATCTATCATAATGTTTCTGATCAGACCCTATTGAGGGCTACCTATGTTTAGGGAAAATATTTGAATTCCAATAAAATGACAATAATGGAAAGTCACTGGGTTTTCATTACTTGTCAGATTACACTTATAATAAGATCTAATCTTCACAAGGACCCTGTCTGTAATCCCATTTTGCAGATGCAAAGACTGAGGTTTTAGAGCTTCTAAGTGACAGAGCCAGGAACCAGAGCTAGAAATGTCTCCAGACTCCCCTCAATATGAATTGGCTTTCAACGAACATTCTTGTTCATACGTGTCCTTAAAGGGAAAATTTGTAGAGGAGGAATTCCGAGTCCAGGGTTGCATGCATTCCCCACTGGATACACATCACTGAATGGCCCTTGAGAGAAGGGTCCCAAAGACACACCCAAGCCCATGTGCAAATGCTTTATTTCCCTTTAATTTTGCCAGGACTTGGCATTTTTCTCTTTGTCTTTTTGTTAGGTGAAAAATTATATCCACGTATCAGACAGATCCCCTTAGGGGATCAGGTTTTGACTGACATGGTCAGAAAAAGATTTGTGGTGAAGGCAGAAGGCGACATTGAAAGATGAGTGGGCTGGCATTAGCAAGGATATTTTTTCTTGGAAACAGGGACAGCAGAATTAGACAACGTTCTGGGGTTCTTAGTGGTCTCCAGGCTTCTACGTGTTGAGTTGAAGCTGGCTTGTCAGAGTAATGCTGTGTCCTGAAGCTCAGTGTTGGAAGTTTTGCATCCTGTAGACGAAAACCCGGTGAGCCTTAGGAGGGGGATGAGAGCGTGTGGAGGTGCCGCCCACCTCACCTGTGACCCTGTACCTGGACATCTCCTGGACACAGGGAGAGTGACATTAGAGGCCACCTCAGAGGCACATTGGAGGTGATTTGGGACTGTGTGTGTGGACTGTTTACTCTCGGCGGCTTCTCAGCTCCCCATCCCTGGCCGCCTTGCTAAGCAGGCATTACCAGAGCAGCTCCATGGGACTAACTGCTTTTGCCCTCCAGCCTGAGCTGGTTGCTGTGTATTTCAGGCCTGGATCTCACATGGGTAGCTGCTCGGTGCCTTACAAAGGGTGGCTCTCCAGGCTCACGTTTTATTAGACCATGATAGAATGGTGCAGGGGCCCTGGAAGTGAAGCTGGGTCCATGTCACATCCCCAGCCCGCTCAGGCCCCCCTGTCCGAAGCTGCCTGCTACGAGCCCTGCTCTGTCTCCGTCATCACCTGCCAACCTCTTTAGCTCAGCTCAGCGCCCCTTGAGCTGGGCAGCGCTGGGCAGCTCCCAGGGCTCGCTCAACCATTGCAGAGTTGACACACGATCAAAATTGCAGCTGTTCCCCTCTCAAAATCTCCCTCTCTGAGCTTTCCTTGCAGCTTTTTCTTGCCCGAGAGATTGGATTTCCTGCTTCTGTTGTAAATTCACTTCTAAGTGGCTCCCTTCACTGGGGTGGAAGAGAGAAAAAGAAAGGAAAGAAAATGCCACCGGGGAACCATCCTCTCTGTAGTCCAGGTGGCCTGAAGACTTGCATTTCTACCCAGAGAGAGGCTTTTGTCCCAAGAGCTGGGGCCCTGGAAAAGAAGTGAAATCAAAGCTGTGAGAGGAAGTGTGAATTCTTTCTCCAAGTGTCTGAAAAAGTGTGTCAAGGCCCACAGGGAAGCAGGCAGCAGGGGTGTGTAAGAATAGTTGGCTTTCCTTTCTCCTTGGACTTGTTGGATGAGGCGCTTTGGAGACCTTGACTCCAGAGGGTGCTCAGGGCTTCTCTTGTCCAGCCTGGGTGCTGAGAGCAGCTGTCCGGTGTGCTTCCAGCTACCCTGGTAATTTCATGAGTGGTGGTGGGGGGGTCCCAGAAAGCATGGAGTTCAATATTTTCGATACATACAGTAGACTCTGTTTATTCACATGAGTGCTATTCCCAATTTCTCTTTCATATCCTTTGCATTATTTTTTACCGTACATTTCACTCTGGCGTCTGTTGGAACACAATCCCCTGCTACTGCTTTTGCTTTAGATGGTTATCTTTTAGAGCGATTAAAATAAGAATAAAGAAAATTTTATTGTACCTTAATTAATTCAGTTTCACCCCTCTTCATTTTATTTTGTGTCGAGCCCAGTTTCTGGCTGGTGTCATATTCTTTCTGTCTTTAAAACTTTCTTTGATCTTTCTTCAAATAGAAGTCTTCTAACAATGAGTTGAGTTTTTTTTTTTTTTTTGAGAAAGTATTTATGTCTTATTCATTTTTGAAAGACTTTTTTTGGGGGGGGCTGAATACAATGAATTAACAGTTTTTTTTCCCCCAGTACTTTAAAATGCCATTCCATTTTCCTCTGGTTTGCATGGTTTCTGACGGAAAGTCTATGATAGTTCTTACCTTCATGTCTCTATAGGTAAGATGTCATAGATCTCTGGCTGCCTTCAAGATTTTTCTTTGTCTTTGGTTTCTGGTAATTTTGATATGGCATTCTAGTTTTATTTTATTTTTCCCCTCTTGCCTGGTGTCATAACTACTATTAATTTTGGAAAATTCTCAGCCCTTATTTTTCTATGCATTTTTTTCTACCTCATTCTCTCTCTTTTCCCCCTTCTCTATACTACGTTTTTTTTTTTTCTTTAAACTCTGACTACCACGACTGTTTTATTTTTCTGTTTCAATTTGGGTAATTTCTATTACCCTATCTTCAAGTTCACTGATTCTTTCCTCAGCTGTGTCAAGTCTATTGACAAGTCTTTCTTTATGTATGTGACTGTGTTTTCATTTCTAGCATTTTCACTTGACTCTCTTTTCTGCTCAATTTGCCCATCTGATATTGCCTGTTATCCATCTTTTCATTAGAACCTTTAACATATTAATTATAGTTATTTTAAATTCCCTGATGGTTCCAACACCTGTGCCTTGTATGTTTCTGCTTCACTGATTGCATTGCCTCTCGACAATGTTTTATTTTTCCCTTGCTTTCAACAAAAATGTATAATTTTTGTTGAAAGACACATCTTGTGTAGGACACTTGAGGCTGAAGGTAGGTAGTTTGTATACTTGAGTGTGGGCCTGCCTTTCCTTCTGCTGAAACTTTAGTTTGGGGATTGGCATGAATGTAGTTAGTTCATCTGGATTTAAAACTCATTGTTGCTATGGTTACCTTCCACGCATCACATGCTTCCAGTTCCTCTGGAACTGCCCTGTCTTGAGGTTGGGTTTTGCTTTGCCGGAGAGTTTTTCTCCATGTCTAATCTACTCTTAGCTTTAGGCCTTCCCTTTGTGCTGTGCTTCAGAGAGTTTCTTTTCACGCTCTTGTCCATCTACCAGCAGGATTCTACTCTTGTTATTTGATGCTTCTTAGCCTGCGGTGGGAAGCAGGCATATCCCCTGTCCTTCTCATTAAGTGTCAGTCTTAAAAAGCCTCTGTGTCTCTGGGCCTCAGGGCTGTGGTCTTCTCAGTGCTCCTGCCCCTCTCCTGGGGATAATTCTGGGCCTTGTTCCGATCCTTGCTCCGCACCTAAAGTAGAAGTTGTTTTCTTCCCCACTGCCCTAAATAAGACAGTGTGTGTTCCCTTCTCCCCTCCCATAACAAAAGTCTCACACTGTATGTTATGAAGAGGCGACAGGCAAGGAGAATCTGGATGGGGTATTATGCCTTTCCCGCAGCAGCTGCTGTTCTCTTTCCTCAGGCTGGCCTACAAGGGGATGCCTCTTCTGAACTCTCACCAGTCTTTTTTGTGATCACTGGTTAGGTGTGTAGAGCAGAGCCTGAGAACAGGTGCGCGTTCCCCTTGTATCTGCATCCTCATGAGTTCTGTATTCCCTTGAGACCCATCACTTGGCCTTAACAGTTCAATAACAATTTTAGCTGAATTCTTACCAAGGTCTGGCAGCATTTGCCCCAGGTAAGCAAGTGCTCATGTTCTATCTCTCCTTGCACACACTTGTATTCACTTAGATTTCAGATCCGTTGTCTGTTCTGCCAGCTCAGAGAGCTGACAAGTTCAAGCAAAGTTATAAATTTGTAGATTGTGCAGCATTTTTGTCGTAAGAGTGGAAGTTATGCTCTTCATAGCTTTCTACATCTCAAGCGGAAGCCAGAAGTAGCACCATTCTTAATACTCCCAAACTGGAAACTACAAAAAATGCCTCTTAGTAGTCAGATGGATAAATATATGGTGGTGTGTTCACCCAAAGGACTACTATATGGCAATGAGAATGAATGCATTATAACTACATAAAACAGCGTGGGTATAACTCATATGTAATGTTGAGCTAAGGAAGCCAGTCACAAAGGAGTATATAGTGGATAATTCCATTTATATAAAATACAAAACTAATCTATGCTCTTATAAGTCAGGGGAGCAATTACCTTTGGAGGGCCAGAGGCTAAAACGGAGGACATGGGGGCTTCTGAGATACCAGCAATGTTCTGTTTCTTGATCTTTTTGTTGCTTCTATAGCCTTACATTTCTGAAAATATAATGAGATGTGCCTGTATAATAACCACTTTTCTGTATATATATTATACTTTGTCAAAAATATTTAAGAAATCACCTATTACTCATAGAATTCAAACATGGATTTATAACTTTCTAGCTAGCTAGAAAAAAAATCAAAGCAGCTAAATCACAATCTGGCAAAAGATAAAAAATTAAGTGAACGCTAAGAAATCTTATAAAGTGCAAAAGCCTAAGGACATCAATTACTGGCAATAAATATAAATGCTTATAAATGTTCCCCATTAAAAGATAATAAAATACAATAAAGCTCATATATGTTCTTAATGATGTACAAATGTAAAAGGACTATAGGTGAGCACTTTCCTCCCCAGTTTCGTCTTTTCTTCTTAAATTATTTTTGAGCGATCATCATGATCTTCTTGAGAAAATGTACCTAATTTATTAAATAGTGGATAGGGTAAGGATTTTTGAAGACAAGTAGGAGGGAACAGGTCAGTGCGAGTGATGACTGGGGACACACACACAAATGTATAACCCCTGCAGACCGAGCTGGTTCTGAGCTGAGCCACCCTCGGAAGGTCTAAGGGAAATTGTCTTCATTAACTTAGTGTCTCCAAACCTCTGCACCCTCACCTCAATTCTCCACACTCCAGAACACCACTTCCATGGCTCTCAGAGAATTCTAGCTCTGTGAATGAGACCCGGCACCAGAGGATAATGCCACCCTTTCTAGACCCCCGGGAGGGAACATCGCGTAGTGTGACTATTATGTAGGGGACTGTAAGCGGAGAGATGGAGAAGTCAAGCCTGGAGGATTTGGCTCAAGGAAGGTGGAGGCTTTATAAGGCAGTTAAATAGAAGAGTTTGTGTTCGCCTCGCTGAGGGAGTCCACGGAAGTAGACACGGCAACTATTCTTATCAGAAATTGTTCTGTAAAGACAGTGTGGGTTTGGGGTGTGTTTTCTCACAGTAATTCCTCAAAGAGATCTAAGACAATGGAGACCTTCAGATGAGGCTCTGAGTAGTAAATGCATCTTAAAACTCTATGGCTCCATTTTTAAAATAGGAAAAAAAATATTTAGAGAATTTTCTGAGACTTGTTAAAACATCTATAACTTTCTAGAAAATTCCACATCCATTATCTAACTGAAGTGACACGAATTTCCTGTTTAGGGATGTACAAAGTAATGTGCATCTAAGATTCTTTATAGATCAAATTATTACTCAACAAATATATTTGAGATCCCAAGTGTGTGTTATACACTAAATAAAGACCCTTATAACAAGTCTGTTGTCGAAGAAGTTCAAAATCCAGTGACAGAGATAGTTACGGAGAAAACAGGAACTCAGTGTTATAAATACTGTGATTTGAGAATGTTCAGTGTTGGAAGATGGTTCTCCATGGGTCTCTAAAGTCCCTGCATGTCTTTTAAGTGAAGCACTAACGGCCCCTTGTTTTGAACTATCTTTTTAAGGATATTGGAAGATGGAGAATCTCTTCCGTTGGGGTAAAGGGCAGGGGGCATTACTACCTGTTATAAAATATTTGGCTTCCCTAAGATCTGAGTTCTTCTCCTGTGACATCACTCACTGTGTTTGTAGAGACCCTCCATCCCCTTTGAGGTACCTGTATGAATTGAAAATTAGAGCCAAAACTGATCTTCTGACTACTACAATGCTATGACCAAGTGTCCCTCATTTTTGACTCAAAGTCTTATGTCTTCCTACCAGCATCCATGAAACTATGGCAGGCTAACATGTGAGTTTGTAGATAGGATAAAATTTCAGACCCTTCACAGGTCTTGACACAAGCAGCTGTGTAAAGGTGAAGAAGGTGTACCTATTTTAGCTAATATAGTAGCAGTAACATAGCAGGATACGAAGACTGCTAGGAAAATTGAGTCTGTGAGGATGTGGCTGAGGAAAGTCAGGAGCAGAGAAAGAAATGTAAAAATCCAGGTAGAAGAAATAGCATCAGTAAAGGACCAGGATGTGGGGATAGGAATGTTCAGGGCTGTTTTAATGTTAACAAAGAATGTGGATGTTTTCATGAAGACAATGCACTTGAAGGATATTAAATAGAAGATAGCATCTCAGATTTAAGGTTTGGAAATGTCGCTTTGGTAATCGTAGAGCATGAATTGGCAGAGCCAAGATGGAGGCAGGGGTCTCCATAGACCAATTGGGAACCATGGGAGGAATCCAGGTGAAGCATGATAAAAGTCTAAAATAGGGGGAAGGGATGAAGACGAGGAAGACTTCACAAAATATTATGGAAGTAGAATCAGCTGGTTGTGTTGGGAGAGTAGATTTGGGGGCTTTTCTGGGCTGAACCTGTTTTTGATACCAGAATAAATAATGGTGACATCTGTCATGACAGATGGTGGAAGAATAAAGGGCCATAACATCTATAGGGGTACTTGGACTTAACATATGTATATGGGTATTTGGTTTAGAAAGAATGTGTGTAGTACTCTTGTTTGACAATTAAGTAAATCATGGTCCTGAAGGTTAAACAGTTTACTGAGGGCTATATGGTCATTGAGTTCATAGAGGAACCTGGATGAAATGGATAATCCAGTGACCTTTTCATTCTGTTTACTAGAGCCAATTGTCAGCACTGTCACAAATTTCTTATCCATTCTCAAAGGATGTTGGCTTTATCTGGAAGATGGGGGAAGCAGAAGGGAGAGAAAACTAGGAACTATATGTTTTTCTTTCATGTGACAGATATATTAGATCTGTTAGCTCATCTCTAAAAGAAAAGGAATTGAGGATTTGTGTTTGACAGAGTGGACCAAAGAGAGTCTGTCTTATTAATGAAATAGCTCCCAGAAGTATACTCTTAGAAGTGCTGATTTCAGATGACCCAAGAAGAAATATTTTCTGCCCAAAGTCAGATACTCATATTTGAACATCCAATCATTAGACTAAGCTTGTTTACAATTGCACAAAGCTAGAGTGCCAAGTTTGTGTTTACACGATCTGAAAACGTCCCAATAATCAATTCAATGAAAGGCCATGTAAGTCCTATTTCTTGTTTGAGTTTTGCTATTATGGACAGCGATTTTGTTACTTGTTCTAAAACTGAGTTGTGGATTATTTCAGTATCAGTTACTCTGTCTGAGTCTTGGTTTGGTGCCTGGAACACAGTAGGATCTCACATAGTATTCACAGAATTGTCAGGTCTTTTATCATTCTAACCCTCTAAGAGTAGCTAAGGGTTCCAGGGAAGAGTATGCAAAGAGTATAGACGAGGACCAAGGTCAGAACATGAAGATATCCACATTTGGCAACTAAGAGGACAAAGAGGAACGTATAAAAAGAACCAAGGAAGAGGTCGGAGAAGGAACATTTGAATAGGATATTTCTATTTGTCTTTTTCTAAAAAAAAAGTTTACTGCTAGGTATTAAGGAGCTTTACAAATTGGTTGATGATCAATTGTTTTCCATGTCTGTAGAGGGTCCTAAGAAAGCCTGGGAAATTTGAGTTGGGTATAAAACATTTATGTTTGTGTTTAACGTAAGAAGGATGGGAAGTCTTACTCCCAACTCTCTCCAAAATAAATCGTTAAAAAGAAAATAATTTCCCACTTTCTGTAATATTATCTATCATAGAATTTCTTCAGCCCCAGCTGTGTTCTTCACTCACCGGCCATGTTCTCATTACTGAGTGTCTTGTTTTCTTCCAATCAAGATGTCAATTTCTTAAGTGCCAGCACATATTGGATGAGCAATAAATGCATTTTAACTTATTTGTTTAGAAAATTCTCAGTCTTCTGAGAGTGATGGAGTCCAACTTGGAGTTGAAGACTCAAGAGGAGTGGAAATGTTTAGAGTTCACTTGACCAAAGGCAAAGTGCTTTCAAGGTCCTTCAGGCTCTGAGGACATCTAAAATATCTCAAGTGGACCTGAAATTCCAGAGTCTTAAGCTTTTTACCGGAACTGCCCAGCACCCTCTTGCCTTCTTTGCATCAGTACCCCCGAGGGAGGTAGCTTGCTCTGTCATTTTGTAGGAAACACAGTCTCAGAAAAGAGCTGCACTCCACTGTGGGTCTCTAATGGTACACGTCACTCTTGGTCTTTGGCAGGAGATGTCCTTGGCTCCAAAATAACCTTAACCACGGGGCCAAGATTTTCCCATAATTGAAGAGTACTGAGAGAAAGATTCAAATGCTTGAGGGCTGATGGACATTTAATCTCACTGTACTCAACAGTTTGGGCTTCACTTGCAGTGACGGGGGCAGCCAAGGCTTAATAACTCTTGGGATCCAGGCTCACATCATAGGAGGATGAGGGGTCCTGCAGAGAGCTGCCACTTTGAGGGAAGTCTCAGCCAGTGATGGAGAGCAATCACATGGCAGGATGGCTGAGTAAGGCCTTTTATTATGATTCATAACATATAGCTGTAAGCAGTGCTTACAGCTCGTACTTGGGTCATTCCGGCAGATTCAGTCTCAGGATTAACTGGAGCGGGACGTTCATGGCAGTGAACACCTACCTCTACCTGTAAGGTCTCCTTGGTTTCTTGCCCCTGGATCCCTTTCTGATACATTTCTCCCTCTCTCTCTCTCTCTCTCTGGATATTTGATAACCTATTCCCTCCTTCCATTTTTATCAGGAACAAAAGCCTGGAGAGCATCATATAGCATAGCTCCATGCATATATCTGCATTTTAATAAGAAGTAAAGCTTTGGGGAGTGAGAGGTATATAGCTCAGCGGTAGAGAGTGCTTGGCGTGCATGAGGTCTTGGGTTCACTCCCCAGTACCTCCATTAAGGCTAAAGAAAAGAAGTGAAATTCTGAGCAAAATAAATGCATTGGCCCCTGTGAAGTCATTGTCATTAGAGAGCTTGGCAGGGCATTTTGGGTAAGGGGACTTCTCAAATGCATATTAACTTTCTTAGCCTTTCCCCACCCTGCCCAACCCCCCATAGGTATACGATGAACTTACACCGCTTTCAGACTTCCGTGCTTCTGCTGGAGCTGTTCCTTTGCAAAACTATGCTCACCACTGATAACTCCTACATTTCACCAATCAAAAGCTAGTTCATTTATCCAGTTGCAGCACAAATGTTACACTGAGTGATTTTCAAGTTTCTGCACTTGGTCTTCCTCACTTCTTTCTCTTAATTTCCACACGAATGTGTTCCTCTCCCAGAATCTGCATTCCGTTCTCCCCTCTCCTTTAATTATTTGCATCATCAAACTGTGGCACAGCACATACAGAGTCTAACACGCTGTCAGGCACATTGAAGCAACGTCACTTTTTACGTAAAATGTTCATTGAGCCCGACGTGCCAGTCCTTGTCCTCAGTGCTTTTGAATTCATTATCAGCAAATCTGTGTTGATTTTGGCTAAGTTCTTTATCTCACTCCTTCTCATTAGGAACCCTCATTGTCTGGTACTACACGTGTTTGCATTCATTTACATCCAGCTCAGTACTCATGCATTGTGATGGTGGTTAAATGGATGTACGCGTCTGTCAAAACGCATCAAAGCTGACACTCAAAATGGTTCAGTATATTTAGATAAGCTGTACCTTAATAAAGCGACTTTTAAAAACGGAGGTTAGCCTATCCTCTGTTGAGGCGGACTTGTCAAAGATCCGGAGATCACTTCCTCCTGATAGTCAACCCACCAGTTACCCAGGCAGGGGACGTGCCCATCCTGGCTTGGCAATGGGATACAGAATTTTACAGAATAGACGTCTGCCTGAGAAACCTTAGAATCAGCCTGAAAGCAAAACCCGCCTTGGGTTCAAACATCTGAAATGTGCAATTGTTAACTAAATCATGTGTTTGTTTATTATAATAGAACTGCTTCAGTTTGTAGTGTGCATTGTATATCACATATAACAATTAGAGTTAGAACCACTTAACTTTATTGCAGTAAGGCAATTAAATATAAATCATCTGTTTTAGTAAGGATAATTAAAATTATCAAAATAATTTATTATTATAATATATGGATTCCCCATGTTTTAACCATCATATTATCATTTGAAACTCAGATCATAGTTTTCTACAGAGAAAACAAAGCCCCAGTCTGGAAGAACTCAAGTCCTAAATAGTCGAGCCCTGCTCGGGGCCTCTGTTCCTTGGTGTGGGCCAGTCTCCCTGGGGCTGCCCTCCCACAGGCGGCCCGGGGCCAGCTCAGGGCCACTGCCCCTGTGAGGTGCCTCTGACCCCTGTGCTATCCCCCAAGGGCAGCGCCTGCTCACCTCCCTCCAGATGACTTGCTGGATGGGTACTCAGTCTTCTCAGGGTCCAACTTCCTGTCCAAATTCCCTCGTTACTCACTTCTACAAGATGAGCCCAATCCCGTGCCCATCCTGACTTCTCTTCCCAACTTCCCACGTCCCATTTCTCCTGTTCAGCTCATTCCCAAACTGCCAGTACCTCTACTGATCCCCAGTTTAAAATAATGCATCTTTCTAATTCCGTGGATGACAGATCTCTGATCTCTTCTTGGTGGGAAATAACCCTCGCACTGTTGTTTATCCGTCACATGGATGGGAGCCAATGACCTAACCTTGCTGGTGATGATAATATTCGCTCTCCCTTTAAGGTTTATTGAGAAGATTGAATAGGTCGATCTTCATAAAGTAGTTAGAACAGTGTCTGGTGTGAAGGAAGTGCCGTACAAGTGTTTGTTGCTGTTATTATTATTAATATTGTTGTTGTTGTTGTTGTTAGACTCAGTATCAAAAATCAAACACAAAACATGCGGCTCACCCCTGGGATGATAAATGAATATTGGCATTCATTACATGATGAATGTTCTTGATGACTGTCTTGAGGTTGGCCGCATGATGGTTTTGGGAGTCATTAGAAGGAAAAAGAGAGGAAGTGACTTTGGAGGATGGGACACCAGATTGGGATGCAGACAGAGGTGATGCCATGGGGAGGGAGAGGGGACACAAGTTTTATGATCTTGCTTAAGGTCTTAACTTCAGTTATTTCTTGTGTCAGTGAGACTAATGCCAAATGTGTCCTTTGCTTTTAGTAAAAGTTTTCCCCTCCACCAAATTCTGTCCTTGGTCCTGAGGGGCAGGTCCCTAAACTGGGCCTGATGGATGAGCATGATAGGAAGAAGATATGACAAAAAGTTGATGTGAGCAGATTCACACATGCTGTGCAATGTGCAAAGCTTTGCTGTGGAAAATGAAACACCAGAGCAAGAGGTTTCCTGGAGAAGGGGGAGGGGTCAGCCAGGGGTGACCAGATGGGCTAAGGGACACTTCAGTTGGCCCAGGATGTTTACTGTATCTTTCAAGGACAGTGCATATCCTGGGAGGGAGTCAACTGCCTTTCTTGGGATGTCATCAACCAGTGAGTTGGGGGTATGACTCATGATGCTTCTCAGCCACCAGCAGTCCTTGCAGGAAAGAAAAGTAAAGGCAAGTTCCTCTTGCCAAAGATACTTGGATTCAAGCCAATGATCTACTACGTACTAATTACCTGCTGGGTGGGGCTTGGTCTGTGGCACTGAAGAGAAGAAGAAAGCTTGGTTTCCGCCCCCAGTGGGAGCTGTCTTTCTGCTGGGAGTCAAGACTCTCATGCACAAATAATCACAGAATGGCAGAAACATGGTGGGCATGTAGTAATCAAGATTCCATGGATTTCCCTGGGAAAGAAACCAAGCTCACAGCAGCTTAAGTGAAGAACTTGAATTTACTGGCTTACATTACTGGGGAAACAGGGGTGGCTGTCCTTTGGGACTCATGAGATGCACACGCCTCTCTCTGTCCGTCCAAGTGTTCTCCTCATTCTGTTCTGGTCTGGTGGACTACTGCCAGCCAGTGGGGAAGCCATTGCAGTTTCAGGTTTGTGTCCTGCGACTTTAGTACCATCAGAGGGAAGCGGAAGCTCCTTTCTCAGAGCTGATACATAAAGTTCCAGAGAATGACCCATACTGGAGTAGCTTGGGCCATCTGTTCTTTCCTGGCCAGGAATCGTGATCAGACGGTTGAGCTATGAGGCTAGGTGGGCCGGGGGCACGTGACCACTCTTACGCACTGGGAAGGAGGATCCTGCCCTGTGAGAGTCGCCTGGAGTGGGACAAGGACAACTTGAAAGTGGAGAGCGGGGGCTCTTGCTGAGGACGGGGCAAAAAGATATGGCACATTCCGGAGCAGCAGATGCCCTGTCTGCAGGGCAGGGCTGCTCCGTGATCCCAGAATTTTAGGCTAAGCCTCCGTGGAGGAGGGGAGCACCTTGTGGGCTAGTGAAGGCAGGACCGCTCTCTGTGAAAGGTGGAGCCTGGCAGGAGGGTGATTTTGGAGGGGAAGCTGTGTTCTTCTCACGCAGGGAGAGCAGAGCAGGGAAGCGGGCCCTCTCAGCCCAGCCAGTGGGGGTTATTTAATAGTGGCCCCTGATGAAGCCACAGAGTGGCACTCGGGCCAAGGGGTGGTGACCTCCAACCCCAGAGCCGGGGCACTCTGGCAAAGGCAGCCTGTCGCCACCCAGAGTGTAATTTGTCAGGGACACGAAGGTTAGCATTTTTCCTCACAAAAAACATCCTTAATGACCATCAGCAATCAGGACCTCCGATTTCTGTCTCATTTGAAAGCTTTTAATGCTTTCAGAGGGATAGATGGGGTGACCTCATAGGTCTCTCCCATCTCTGATTTTCTATGATTAATGAAGTTCAATTGTGCAGAATGAAATGGTGAGTTTCTCGGTGTCAGCTCAGCTGTATTCCCTTTCCTCCTCCCTCTTTCTTTCCCCATTTTTTTTTTAGACAGATGATAATCACGCACATTTTCTCTCAATGCTTCAGGGGGAAAAAGGACTTTTTCTTCCGCACCAGGCTTTGAAAATGTCAAGGTGGGTGTACTTATCCCTGGTGTAAATTGTTACCAAATGCCACGAGCCACTCCTCATTCCTCCACCCCCAGGAGAGACTGAAGCTGCATTCAAGGCACTAGGAGCATTGTCAGTGTGAACGCATGTTGCATTTGTAGGCTTTATTAGAACTTTTTTTTGGGACCTTCGTAAGATACATTTAATAATGTGCTGACTTCTCGTCTTCTGGAAGAGGAGTGATGGACTGTGTTACCTTCTTCTGTTTGCAGGGAAACTGGGGCCCAGAGCTGCCAGCTGGGCGTGGGGGGGGGCATGCCTCTGCTTGTTGGATCCTACTCTGCCGCATCTGGGAATTTCAGTGCAGTTTCTAAACCATCCCTGGAGGAAAATTCTAGAGGAATTCAATAAGGCTTGCTCTCCCCCTTACAGTCTGCAGATTTTTCTAGGCTGAAAGTCCTCTGAATTACGAAGAAGCGGACGTCTACAGAACTGTCTTGGGAGCTGGAGGTTTTTCACCCTCACACACTCCTTGCATTTGGAAGGAAAAGGCTTCAAGAATGGGATTTCCTTGGGCTTGTGGATTTAGCCTGTGTTTTGGTTAAAGGGCACAGCTCGAGCCCGTCTGGCTTCCTGGACGTGCTGCTCCCCACGTGGGCAGTAAAGTGACCTCAGACAGAGCTCCCTCCCGGGAAGGGCAGAGACTCACGGGCTTCACATTTCTGCTGCCAAGGAGTCCCGGGACCGTCCATCTCAGAAGGAGCCTGCATCTCCATCTGTAAAAAAAAAAAAAAAAAAAAATCTGTCCAAATAATCTAACACCCCAGATGGCTGAGTTAGACTATACTGCCTTGGTTTTGAGATCTTGGAAAGTCACGAGAGAAAAAATAATTTCCAACCTCTCATCAGTCACCGCACTCTGGCATGAGTTACTGTAGATTCCATGGCATGTGTCATGACTTTTCACCATCCTTTCTCGAACACCCCACTGGAGGTGGTCCTGCAGCTAGCCCATGGCCTGGGGATGGCTCCTCTCTCCCTAGACAAGGGTGACAAGGTCTCTTTTTAAAAAAAAAACAACAACTGAGGGGGGTAATTAGGTTTATTTATTTATTTATTTTTAATGGAGGAGCTGGGGATTGAACCCAGGACCTCGTGCATGCTAAGCACGTGCTCTGCCACTGAGCTACACCTTCCCCCCAAAAGGTCTCCTTTGGATCTACATCCTGGGGAGGGGTCAGCTTGTCTGCACCCAGAGTTCACTCCTTTGTGTCCTGGCTTTGGAGTCACCATGTAAGTAACACAGAGGTGAAAACTTACCTCCATAGCTCTGCCCCTTCGTAGCTTGGAGCCCCACTGGGTTTAGCAATGAAGCAGGCATTGCTACTTGAAGCTGCACGGTGAGGGGTGGGGGGACATCTCTTTTTTAAGTTGGAAACTGACTCGAAGGTGCTCCAGTGGGGGGGGCCCTGGTGGGTGAGGTCCAGTGAAATGGAGAGCTTCAGCGTGTCCATGGAGAGCTTCAGCAAATACTTTCTAACTGAGAGATTAGGCAGGAGGCAGAACCAGAGGGCCAGTTCTAGGGAAACAGGTATGTCAAGACGATTTGCTTATCCACCACCTAAGGACTAGTTCAAGGTGTAGTTCAAATCTGCCACTTCTGTGAACCCTGCCTGAGAACCTCCGTCTACACTCCAGGCTACACTCCTCGCTTCTCTGACCTGCAGTGGAGGACTAGGAGATTACAAGATAGCACTAAGAATAGGGTTTCTCAGATGGGTTCCATTTTAATCGACTTGAATATGTGTGTTAAACGCAGTTTCCTGAGTGAGACCTGGATGGACCTGTAGAGCTAGACTCTCTGGACATGGGTTTCTAGGATCTGTGTTCAGCCTGTTTGCCTCTCCCATAATGTTTATGCACACCCAGGTTTGGGATTGATAGCATTTTTTTTTAAACTGGATTTTATTTTTTGCTATAGTAAATATATGTAACATAAAATGTACTATTTTAACTGTTTTTAAGGGTATAGCTCAGTGGCATCAAATCCATCCACAGTGTTCTACGACCTTCACCACCACTACCCACCCCCAGAACTCTTTCATTTTTGGAAAATGTGCTCACTAAACACTAACCTTACCCCACTTGCTTTCTTGTCCTCCTCCAAGCCCCTGGCAACCACCATTCTGCTTTCTGTCTCTGTGGATTTGACCACTCAAGGTACTTCGTTTAAGTGGAATCATATAGTATTTGTCCTTTTGTGATGGGCTTGTTTACTTAGCGTAATGGCTTCACAGTTCATCCACATTGTGGCCTGAGTAAGAATTTCCCTATGAAGGCTGAATAATATGCTGTTTTATGTATATACTAAGTTTTGTTTATCTGTTTGTCTGTGAATGGACACTTAGGTTCTTGTAAATAACACCGCTATGTCCATGGGTGTACAGATACGTGTTTGAGTCCCTGCTTTCAAGTCTTTTCCATATATATCCAGGAGTGGAATTCCTGGATCCTATGGTAATTCTGTGTTTATCTTTTGAGGAACTTCTGTGCTGTTTTCTACAGTGGCCACATCACTTTACATTCCTACCAGTGAACAGTAAGACTTCCTGTATCTCCATGTCATCACCAATACTTGTTACTGTCTGTTCTTTTGAGACTTGCCATCCTAATGGTGTCAAGTGGAATCTCATTGTGGTTCTGATTCGTATGATCAAATGCATGACCTAGCGATTAACGGTGGGGCTTTGCCTGTGCTTGATGGGGTGCTCATGAATTTTGACCATATCTGGCTTGAGGCTCCTCACCACTGGTGGCATATTAGAATCTCCCTTGGAATTGTTTGTTTAAAAAATGGTGCTCCGTCAATGAAATCAAAAATCTTGTGCAGTAAGATTTAGGGATCAGCAGTTTTCATGAGTAGGGTTGGGGTGCTCTGGGTGCCAAATCACAGGAGTCTGGACCTCTCACCCAGTCTTGTCTAGGTTGGGCAGATACTTTTAACTGCCTTTTCCATCAAATGGGAATAATGATAACTAACGGGCAGAATAATATTGAGGCTTAAACGAGATAACGATATGATGTAACAATGAAGAGTGTCACTCTTAGCAGATGCATATCGTGGGGGAAAAGGGAGCGGGCCTTTGTGCTGTTTTCCGCACTTGGGTAACAACCGTGAGAGACACGTTCACCTTGGAAGAGAGAGCAAGTCGTGGTGAAGCCAACAAGGACCAGGAGCAGGAGTTTGCATCCTGGCGACGTATGCGAATCACCTGGGGCTTTTGAACTCACCCGTGGAGTCATCCATCTACCTGCTTGCCAGAGAGCTCTAGACGCCTGGTCTAGGTCCCCAGGGTGGGCGGGTCGCCACCTCCTGGGCCTGATGAGGGAGAGCTCTGTTCTCTGCTGTCATGGGCAGTAAATCTTGCTCTAGAACCACAGGAGACAGAGAGATTGTTTGAGCCTCCGAGGGCCTCAACTTCTAAAACAGCCCAAAACTAATATGAAGGAAAACCAGGGCTAGGCCCTCTCTACATCTCCTTGGCTTTAGTATCTGTTAGTCATTAAAGCAGGTAGGTAATTTATTTCAACATATGATTTCTCACTTGATACAATATTCTTTTAAATTATAATTCCTATCCTGCAACGCTGGCTCATATGATGAGGATAATACCACTATTATTATCCTTTAGTCTTGTCATGTGACAAAGAGCCAAATGGCTTGATTTAAATCAAAAATTAAGTTCAGGCTCTTTTTGTCTACTGCATGCATTCAGGAAGGATTTCCTTTGATCTCATAAGGCACTTATTGGGTTTTAATTAAGTGACAGGTGATTATAAGAGTAGTAATTTTTGGAGTTTTATGCCTCAGTTTTATAAAGCTTAATAACATCTACAGTGCTTTCTGGCAAATACCACATTTCATACCCAACCAATAGAGAGTCTCCTTCAGAGATACCTTTTTTTTTTTTGGACAGCTAATCAGCACCATCAAGCAAAAGTATGCCCTGAACTGTCTTCTTCTGTGGCCCCATTTGTCTTCTTTTTGTGTTCAGTCCCTTTTTAATTAAAAATGGTTGCACACCTGGATTTGGATCAGAAAGATTCTGGGGGTAAAAGCCGTGCCAGGAAACAACTCTTGGCAAAACTGGAAAAGGGGCCCTGTTGGCCTTGGTCAAACTCAGCCAAAGTCAACCTCCAGCATTCTCCTTTGTCCCTTGTCACTCACTCACTTCAGACCCGTGGAGCCTCAATTAGTGGTTTGCTGTTAAACCAGTTTCTTTTTTTCTTGAAGTAAGCCGCAATTTATAGCATTTGCTGATTTCCACTGTATAAACCAGGGCTCATTTCAAGCTATCAACTCGACTTCGCTGTGGAGCAGGGAAGGAATATGCATATTTGGCTTTTGCAGTGGGATCCTGTAAGAGCTGGCTACAGCTTATTGCTGGCCCTGATGCTGCCAGTTTCTCCTGCCATCTGCGTCCAGATTCACTGTCTGAATAAGCATTACCTATCAGTCATTTACATTTTAGTATGAATTCCAGCCCCACAGCTCCCTGTCTCAGACAATGTGCCTTTCTGCTCTGGCAGAGAAGGAGGTCTTTCCCTGTCAACGAGCAGGTGGAGAAGGTCTTCCAGGGAATCTGAGAAGACTGACTTTCAAGAGCACATATCCATGTTGAGAGCAGAAAAGAATATAAGAAGCAGTGGGAAGGCCTCTCCTTCGGTCCTTGGGTTTCTCATGAGGGAGTGAGCCAGCTGGCCTCCCCAGGCCCTCCCAGCTCCCAGTCACCACTGTCCACGGTATCTGACTCCACAGGGCTCAATCACAAAGCTAGCAGCGTAGGTCAACTGTGGCAAACGGGACCGACCAGACTATTTCATTGTGTTTGTCTATTGAATTGAATATTTTTGATACGAAAAAAGTGAAGACCTGTGGGAGGAGTAAATGAGAAAAACTCCACAAATTTTGTGACCTTGTTCCTCCTGTCACCGGCATGTGTTAATGCTTTGAGAATCTCTTCCTTGTCGTCAAGTGGCCTGCATTCATCATACACTCGTTACCTTATTAAGCTACAATAAATGCCTAGTTAAGTGCATACAGGCCATTTCTGTCCCAATTTAATTACCAGCACAGATAATTAGGCAACATGCTCCATCACCATTTTTATTCAACGGGTTTCTGGACTTTATTAAATAGTTCTGAGGAAGGACCGGTGAACCTAAAATGCTTGGTTGTGAGATAAGGAGAAAACCATTAACCAGAGCTGCCATTTATGGAGCGCCTACTGTGTGCCAGTACTTATAGGAACCACCTCCAGGGGTTGGGGGGGAAGGGTGGCTCAGTGATAGAGTGCGTGCTTAGCATGCACAAGTTCCTGGGTTCAATCCCCAGTACCTCCATTAAAAATAAATAAAATGAATTAAAAAAACAAGAAGCCACCCCCAGATCCTCACAATGGCTCATTTAAGGACCTTGGGCTTGAAAAACATGTTCTAGAGTGCGCATGGTCACCTAGGGTGAGGGACACTCCCGCCTGCCCGTCCAGGTGGCAGCTGGGGCACTGTGGGAGGAAGCCTGGGTCTCTGCGCCTAGCGCATCCCCTCCCCTCAGAGCTGCAGCCGGAGAGCCCCCTCGAAGGTTCTTTGGAGTTGGTCCCAGCATCAGATTTCCCAGAGGGATGTTTTTAGGAACCAGGGGGAAAGCTCAAAAGCATCAACATTTCTCGTACAGCTGGAGAAAAACAAGTGAAATGCCATCATCACACTTGTGTGGCCCTAAAATTCTGCAGGACGTCAAATGCATCTGCTCATAGGAGACTCTGGATTTTCAGCCCTTAGCCATCCCTGTGACCGCGGGAGAACAAATGACCTTAGGGGATGGATACTGACTGATAGCAGGGGGAATGAAGGTGCTGGGAGATTAGGAGGGGGAGCAGAGAGACACATTTCCAGACTTCAGAGTCCGGAGTGCTCCCTGGAAATGCCCAAATTGCCAGACTTCAAACTTGTCCTGAAACAGCATGACGGACGAGCTCTGAATAGAAAAGACTGGAAAATTTGTGGCAGGACTTAATTCAGGACACTTAGAACGCCCAGGGTTGTAATCTGACCATCACGTATTTGAATCCTTACCTGATTACCTAAAGGCTTTCTGATGCTTGGCTTCCTCTTTGTGAAAGGAACCCAGGAATAACCCCCTCTTACCCCAGCAGTGAGGATTAAACGAGGCAACGTGTACTGGGTCTGAAGTGACTCCTTGCTCCCTCCCAGGCCCCAAACTGGGGCTCGGTACACACAGGAGAGACGCCAGTACACGCTCCCTGATTTCACTTGATAAGGCACATGGTCCGGTGCAGTGTAGTAGGGTTGCAAGGCCACTAAGCAAAGGTTTGGCACTTTCAAATTTTAAAGCATTTAAGAGAGTATCAGACACACATATGGGCCATTCATTAAATATAGTTGAATTGGTTAATGAATCATAGGATTCGCATTGATCACTTCATAATATGACCTATTATACAGTATTTCTAAAAATATTTTATTTCTTATCTATCCAGTAGAAGTCTATTTCTGAACTACCTATTTATTTGTTTTCTTGTTTAATTTTTGGCGGGGAGGAGGAGGGATCTGTACACCTATGAGAGTAGGGGCCTGGTATAACTTGTCAGCCATTGTGTTTCAAGTGTAACACCAGGTTGGCCACGTGGTAGACACTCAATGCGTATTTGTTCAATAAACACACATTTCCCCCCACCCCCCGGAGTGGCAATTATGTAAAGGTCATGAGATCTTCAGCTATTGGGAGAAAGGATGTACATATTTAAACATCTCACCTGAAGCCAAACTGACAAGGTGGAGCCTGGAAAGGGACTGGGCTGTGCTCATGTCCACCGGGTACCATGTGTGCTCTGGGCCCTGGGGATGTAGCCATGAACCAATCAGACAAAAATCCTTGCGGGAGAGAAATGATTACACAAGATAATTATTTAGAGAGGAAACAAGCAGGAAAAGGGGATGGAAGTCATGCGAATGTGTGGGAGTGGAAATTGCAATTCTAGACTGGGTCCCAGGGAAGACATTGGTTTATCAGGGGCCTTTTGAACAAACCCCCGGAGGAACCGAAGGAGCGAGCCACGCGGGTGTCTGGGAAAAGAACACTTCTGATTCAAGGAAGAGCAAGTGTGGAGACCCAGAGGTAGGAGCATGTCTGGCACATGGATGAAGAGTGAGGATGCTGACAGAAGCGGGGTGGAGTGAGGGGAAGGGTAACGGCTGGGATCCCAGCAGTAACAGGAGGCCGGATCACATAGGTCCCTGTAAGGACTTTGGCTTTTATCTGAGTAAGATGTGGAGGCACTGGATTTTGAGTAGGTAAGTGACATAACCTAAATTTCAATTTAATAGGACCACTTGGACTTCTGCATTAAGACTGGACTAGGGGATGGAAAGGATAGGCTCAGATAGTTGGGTTTAGAGGTAGTCCCGGAGGTACGAGGTGCTGGTAGTGCGGACCAGGGTCACAGCCGTGGAGCTGGGAAGGAGCAGTGATAGCCTGGATAGACTGTGAAGGTCGAATGAGCCGGATCCTCTGATTTTAGGAGAGGGGAGGTGCCAGGGAAAAAGCGGAGCCAAAGATGATCCCGATTTCTCACTCGAACCATAAGAAGGATGGTGTTGCTGTGTACTGAGCTGGGGGACATTGTGGGAGAAGCACATTTTGGGGTGTTGGGGCATTTTTTAGGATTTCAGGTTTATACCTTTAATTTTGAACTGCCTTTTTAGTATCAAAGTGAAGATGCCAAGTAGGTAGCTGGGTGTATGAAATGAGGATACAGTGAAGAGGTAGGGACTAGAGATGCACCAGTATTTAGGCACCATTCAACCACGAGACTTGGCTCCTGAGGTCACCAAGGGAATAACTGTAAACTGACAAGGAAAATAACCCAAGGACTGACCCCTGGGGCTTATGAGAGAGTTGAGGAGAAACCAGGAAAAAGAAAAATCAGTACGTGAGGGAGGAGGAAACCCATAGAAATCCATTAGAAGAAGGCACTTCAAGGAGGTGGGAGGGATCAGCTGTATTCAGGGCTGTTGATCAGTCAGATGAGAGAGGACTGAGAAGCTATCATGCTTATTGTATTTGGCCAAGAGGAAGGATGAAGGCACGCACATCCTTTTCAAGAGCATCTTTACAGGAATAGTGTGAATGAAATCTTGATTGATGTGTGTTCAAAAAATGAGGGGAGGAATTAAGGGCAAAGGTTTTGAGAGGTATGGATGTAAACAGTGGAAGTGCTACCACTGGTTTTCCATGTGGAGATAAACCGGATCCTAATTTCACACCAAGAAGAAGTAAAAAAAGGTCATGACGGACACAATGTGGAAAGCAAACTTTAATGCTTATGGAAGAGCATATAGAAGTATATCTTTATAATACAGGGGTAGGTAATGATTCCTTAAATAAGACATAGACAATGGAAGTCATAAAGAAAAAAATCTTGTATTTTCTCAACACTGAATGTTAAGTCTGTATGACTGAAAACACCATACACAGGGTTCAAAGAGAAGCCACACACAGGAAGATGCTTGCAACAGCTGTAATCCAGAACAACAGCAACACAAGGGTAATCAGGGCATAAAAAGAAGTCCTACAAACCAGTAAGAAAAAGCTAAACAGCTGAACAGGAAAATGAGCTAAGGAAATGATCCAACCGTCAACGCACACAAAAGGAAACCAAGATAGCCAGTTCACATGAATAGGAGCTTACGTGCATTAGTGATGAATAAAAAGCATCATAAAAACAAATTCTTCTTTAAACTTGTCAGTTAAAAGGTTTAATAATTCCAAGTCTTGGTGAAGATCTGGGGGCCAGGGATTTTTATCCTCTGTTTATAGGAGAATCAATAGGTAAAGATTTTGGAAAGCCATGTAGCAACGTGCCCTAAAGTCAAAAATACTTTGTGACCTCACAGTTCTACTACTTAGAATATACCTTAGAAAAACTCAGACTCAGAGGTGGAAGTAGATGTCTGCGAGGGTATCTTTTCCAGTATGACTTGCAGTCGCAAAAAAAATTGAAAACGATATACATGTCTATCAGTACGCGAGTGGCTAAATTGTGTATTGTAAATTATATGTTCACCTAATACACTTCCACATCCATCACAGCGAAGGGACTAGGTGGCCGGCATACATATGGATGATCTGAAACCTTAATATTATGTAAAGAATGCAATGCCTACAGATGAAAAGCTTGCAGATAATGTCTGTGTTTTTATGGCTCCGCACATGCAGTGAGAGTTGAGTCCCAGGGAGAGAGTGACGTGGCTAGATCTGGGGGTGCATCCAGGGGAGTGGGATTGGAGGGAGGCATAAAGGAAACTTGAGCTGTACCTGCAGCCATCTATTTCCTCAGAAAAAGAACTATCTTGAGGCAAACATGCCAACATATTAATATCTATTAGATGTGGATGGTGAGACGACAAATGAAAGTTTTCTCTGAAATAGATCACCATTTGGATAAAGATGTAGTGAGTGGATAAGTTATAGAAATTTTAAAAGGAAACAGCAGTGAAGAGAAGTGAGGAGTGTTTCACATCCGGACAATTCGGCCTTGTTCGTGCTTTCTCACAAACGAACAAGCTTGTGGTCCCCAAGGGCCGCCAGACAGGTACTAAATGACCCTTTATCATAGGTACTGGTGAGGGGATTCTTGCTTCAGGTGAGCTCCTTTGAGATGACCTGGAACTTTCCTTATAAATTGAAAGTGCTCAGGGGAAGGGTATAGCTCGGTGGTAGAGCGCGTGCTTAGAGTGCACGAGGTCCTGGGTTCAAACCCCAGTACCTGCATTAAAAAATAAATAAATGAACTCAATTACCTCTCCCATGGTGGAAAAAAATAAAGAGTTAAGTTAAAAAAAAAACACATACCAAAAAAAAGAAAAAAAAGTAAAGTGCTGGTAGTAAGTAGGTCTTTGGCCAAAGACCATCTGTGGATATTTCGGGTACGAATGTGACAGTGGCAGTGGGCATGACTCTGTGGGTGCTGTGGGGAAGCTGCCAGTCTGGAGTGGCCCGTGTGACTGTGAGGGAGGCGTCATCAGAATGCATGGGGACATGGAGAAGCAAAACCTCTGCGTTGGTCCCCTGCTCTCTCTGGTGACCAGACCCTCTGCCCTCTGTGGTTCCCTCCACAGTATCGTCTGCTGAACTCCATCCTCCCCACCCCCTGCTGTTTTCAGGTGCCGGGTTGTACAGACCTTCAGGTTATTCTCCATCAGGACTGTGTGTCACTAGGTGAGAAGGTTAAATAAAAGCTGCTGAGTTGGAGACAGGAAGCTGTCTGAGTTACTGGACAGAATCTATCAAGACTCTGATTGCAAAGGACAGAAAAGCACCTCAAACCAGCTTACTTTGAAAATAAAGTGTATAGATGTAGGAGGTGGTGGCAGGGGTTGGGTGGCCTCTTTTAGATCACATCATGAAACCAGAAGGAAAGGCAGATCTGGAATAGAGCCGGCCTTGGGCTTGATGGCACTCGGGGTCGGACCTCATCTGGGCCCTCCACCTCCTTTCTGTTGCTTGGGTGATGGCCAAACCAGCCTTCTCCTAAGGCAAAAATTATGGCTGCAGGCACATCCTGACTTACAGCCTGCCAGCCTCACTCTGGACAAGGAGGCAGAAGATGCAATTGGACCCAAATGGTACCCCACGTGGGGCAGTGCAGCCCATGCATCTTTTCTTTTTTTGATCAAGTCTGGACCTGGCTGTTACCAGACACTGGCTGTGAGACCTAATTTCTCTGCTTTAATTTCCTTTAGAAGGGAATCATGAAGGGGGATAGTAATACCATATCCCTCATAAGGTTATTGGGATGATCCAGGCAAAGCATTTAAAACTGTGCTGGGCTCAGAGCAAAGATGTTTTAAAAACTACAGCAAAGCCTTGGGCTGATGGGATAAGGCTGGTGAAGGATCCTGATTGGCTGAGCCTGGTTGAGGATGCCCTACCCAGTGGTAGGAGGCTGCAGCCTTTTCCAGAAGGTGCTGGGTGGACCCCAAGGACGCCACAGGCCACAGGTGCTTGCTCAGCGTTTTCTTAGGCTGTATGTGTTCTCTTGGTTCTTAAAGAAAGTTCAGGGCTCCAGTTTCATTCTTGCCTCTAGTATCTGTGTATTCATTACTGGTTTTGGCATGTCTTCAGAGGGTCTGATGTACCGTTATCCTAAACTCTTTTTTTTTTCTGATTAGCTTTCCTTTTTTTCCCCATCACTTTTTAAAAATTGAAGTATAGTCAGTTTACAAGGTTGTGTCAATTTCTGGTGTACAGCACAATGCTTCAGTCATACATGAATATACATATATTCATTTTCATATTCTTTTTCACTGTAAGCTATTACAAGATATCAAATATAGTTCCCTGTGCTATACAGTATAAACTTGTTTATCTATTTTTTTATATACCAGTCAGTATCTGCGAATCTCAAGCTCCAGTTTATCCCTTCCCACTCCCTTTCCCCCGGGTAACCATGAGTGTGGTAACTCCCCTTTCTATGTCTGTGAGTCTGTTTCTGTTTTGTAGATGAGTTTGTTAGTGTCCTCATTTTTCTTTTTTTTTAGATTCCACATATGAGTGATATCATGTGGTATTTTTCTTTCTCTTTCTGGCTTACTTCACTTAGAATGACAATCTCTAGTTCCACCCATGTTGCTGCAAATGGCATTATTTTATTATTTTTTATGGATGAGTAGTATTCCATTGTATAAATATACCACAACTTCTTTATCCTGCCATCTGTCGATGGACCCTAAACTCTTTTGATTTGAGTGCACAGCTTGGTGGGTTCTGGCCCCTCACCTGCAACCCTCAGTGATGGCTCCAACTGGCCCTGGATTCCATATTATTAGGACATCTCTGGTCCATAAGTCTCTTCTCCTTACCCTTCGGACCAGCTCCTAAAGTGTTCTTTTAACTGTACACCCCTGGGAAGATGAAGCAAGAGGTGGGAAGGCATCACTTTTGGCAGGGAACTCTTGGGAGAGAAGTCTGTACTCACCTAACCAGACGAGTACAGACATATCTGTGTCCCTGCGCTGAAAAGGACTGCAGGAAGAACACAGACTATGGTTACCAAGGGGGAAATGGTGGGGAGGGATACATTAGGGGATGGGGATTAACAGACACATGTTACTGTATATAAAATAGAGAAACAACAAGGACCTACTGTGTAGCACAGGGAACTATATTCAGTTTCTTGTAATAACCTACAATGGAAAAGCATCTGAAAAGAAAAAAATATATAAGTATATGTGTAACTGAATCACTTTGCTGTACACCTGAAACTAACATTGTAAATCAACTACACTTCAATAAAAAATTAAAAAAATGAAGCAGGAATAAGGAAAAGAAGGAAACTCACCTGTAGTGATCATTTACACTGCGCTTCTGCACCATCTTATTTAACTTGGCAAACAGCCTACATGAAAGGATGTAGGTTCCCATTTGCCAATAGAGAAATGAAAGCTCAGAGAAGATAAGTAATTTGCTCAAAGTCACACACAGGAGAAGAAAGAGGAGAGGAAGACGAGGATGAGAATGAGGAAGTATGGTGGAGGCCACAGAGTATCCTTGACATCAATTAATTTTAATTATTTATGCAGTGTTCACTGAGTGCTAACTGTGTAAGGCTCAGAGGAAGGAGATTAGCCCACCTGCCCCCCCCCCCAGGTCCCATATGGTGACTGGCCTCTGCAAATCACACAAAACATAAAAACAGATGTCCACTGTGTGGAACAGTTTGGCTTTGCAGAAGAACCCCACTTCCCTTAAATGTCTCTCTAGATGAGCACCCCCGTCTTCCAAAGCCAGGTTCCTGAATCCCAGCAAAGATGGAGGAGAAGGGTTGGATATTCCCATTTTTCACTGAAATTCAAACTTCTGTTTTGCAAGAACAAAGGTCAACTCCCAGGGACCAAGAACTATTATTTTGCTGAGAAAGCTGTTCTTGAGACTAAAGATGCTGACACTCCATGGGAAAAAAAGAAAAAAAAAAAGCCAAATTCATGCCTGGAAGCAAATTTGTAAAAAATATGCTTTTGCATTGTTAAGGTAGAATTTTCTCTCATCTTTTCTCCTACCCATTTTTCCCCCCATTTTCACCACCATGCATGATCTTTGGGGGAAAGAGATATAACGAGTCCCAGATCCATTTAACGAAAAGCATATGAAGGAAAAAAGCAACTCACGATCTTTGGTTGGGCCATATATCTTTCTCATCTTCTCCTTTTAACCATGTAATCATGCCTAGAGCATGACCACTGTGGGAGCCAGGAGTACAGACTCTATGCACATCACAAATTAGCTGTTGACCTGAGGGGTTCACTTTTTTCTTCTGGGCCCTTTGCCTCAGTTTTCCCATCTGTGAAGTGACTCTTAAGTGGTTTTCCAACCAAGTTTTGAAGCGGCTTCTTTGGGGCCCCCTGAGGGACAGGGGAAGAGGCAGAGTGAACCCTCGTCACTGCTTCAAGCAGAGCAGATGTGCTTCTGTCTGTTTGATAAATGGATGCTTTCTGATAAGATTTCACTTGAAGAAAGGGTTTTTCCCATCTGTCCCTTCCACCGCAACATCTCATGGCTTTGGGTCACCAAACTGAGTGCCTCTAACACATCTGGATGTGCCGCTGCTCCGAAACAGATGCTCCTTCCTCAACTAAAGTCATCACCAAAGGCTACATGGGGGGCTTCAGGCTTGAGCTTCAGAAAATGGAGGGAGCCTCAGGGTTCAGAGCAATCCTTGGAAAGCCTTAGGGAAGAGGTGGAAATGGGACTGTCGGAGCCAATTTGATGACACGAATTGAATCCCCACCTTGGCCAGCATAGTCACAAGTGCAGCCCAGCTAGCATGACGTGAGGGGTTTTAGGAAGTCCACTCCACCCCAGACAATGTCTTACCCTTCCCACCAAGGTCAGATGATTGAGCTGCCACTGGTGGGAGGCGAGCTTACCACTTTCAGTTTTAATCTCATTGAGTGTGTTAACAGCCCTGTGGTTGGTCCCTTGAGAGTGAAGCACACATGTGCTCTTTTCTAGGGGCTGGATAGCCAAGAATGGGGTTTTCCAGGGGTACCTGCACTCGTAGGATATTCTGGGGTGTGGGAGAGAACTGAAAGATGCCTAAAATGGACATTGCCTCAGTTTACTGGTCCCTTCCATATAGCCAAATTTCAGCAGTCAGAGAATCATGCAATCGCTAACAGAAAGGCCCCTGGGACATGTTCTCCAGCCTGTGACCAATGCTGAATGCTGTCCTGATAGTGACACTGATTGTGCCAACAGTCTTGGTGGAACGGAACTCACCAGCTCACGATCCATTTCCGGAGCATTCTGGCTAAACAAAAAGTTCTTCCTTCCATTGACTTAAAACTTTGAGTGTTTCAGTTGTTTTTACCCTTTGTCCTGGGAGCTACGCAGGATTAATCCACTGCTCCTCCCGAAACAGTGGACCAAGGGTCTTAAAGGGGAACATCTATCATGTCCCCCTCGGCTGTGTTCCTCCATCACATGTGGCTTTTCTACTCTAGCTAAACATTCCCATTTTCTTTCATTTTCTCTCACCTCCTTGCCTTGAGCCTGGATGCACTTCTCTTGGGTTGTCAGGGTCCCCTCTTAAGTTCCAAGCCCAGAGCTGAGCAAACAGCACAGAGTGCAGGGAACACCAGCCCTTCCTCTGCTCCTCTGCGGGGGCCGATGTGACGGTTATGCTTTGCTCACCCAAGGCTCCGTTAGCTTGTCTCTGGCAACTGCATTTAACTGTTGTTAGGTTTGTACTCGAGAAATTTCTCAGTCTTCCTTTATGTGAATGGCTTTTAAACAAGTTTTCTCTAATCATGTTCTCAAGGGTTAATTTTTTTATTTAGATGGAAGCTGTAATGGTTAGTTTTATGTGTCAACTTGACTGGGCCATGAGGCACCCAGATATTTGGTTAAGTATTATGTCTGGGTGTGTCTGTGAGAGCCTTTCTGGAAGAGATTAGCATTTGAGTTGGTGGGCTGAGCAAAGTAGGCTGCCATCTCTATTGTAGGTGGGCACCGTCCAATCTGCTGAAGGCCTGAATAGAACCAAAAGGTAGAGGAGGGTTCAGTCCCTCTCCTCCTGTCCTTGGCCTTCCTGGTTCTCAGGTCTTCAGGCGACACCACTGGTTTTCCTGGGTCTCCAGACTGTAGTCAGCAGGCTGCAGGATAATGAGCCAACATCTTATAATAAATTAAAAATGTCTCCTGTTGCTTCTCTTTCTCTGGAGAGCCCTGACGGATACATATCTCTCTATGTTTTCTGCTGCTAATCTTAGTATTGTTAATTGTCAGTCAGTATCTCCAGTTTAGGGTACACAACCTGCTCACTGCCTGGATTCATTTCAGGCAGATGCCCGAGAAGCTCACTTTCTGTGAATTCGCTCTGGTTGCCATACCCTGGGCATCAGAGCAGTGTCTGGCCCAGCGCAGGCCCTCAGTGAGTCACTGGTGGGGAGATAAATGGATGAGAGACTGTTTGACCCTTTCATCTTGACCCAGATGAATGCTTGGGCCAAAAAGAGCCATTATGAGCCCCCTCCAGCAATCTGTGTAGCCATGGATCCTTCTTGTACCCCTGGACTATATGCCTTCCCATTTCTCTGTGTTATCGTCAAGAATATCATGAGCTATCTTGTTAAATCACTTATAAAAAACAAGATATGCTTTATCAAAGAAGAAAATAAGACTGTTTTAAAGATAACTTCTCTATGGCTACCTTCTAACAGAAGAGAGTCCAACTGCTTTCTCCACCCTGGGGTAGAGTTTCAGTCTGAGCTCAAAGATTTGAACTTGTTTAAATGGGCAGAATATTAAAATTCTAATTAAATGCACATACACAGACATACACAGACACAGAATGATAGAGAAACATGACTAGTATTTAATAGTGTTCACACTGGACAGTGGCTTGTGCACATTTATCATTTTCTCCTTTCTCTTTTATTCTAGTTGTTTTATTATGGGTATGAATTACCCATTTTTATATCAAGACACAAGGATTTTTATAAAGTAGATATGTGCTTTTACCACCATCCTTTTACTTATTTTGGGCTTCAGTTCCTTCTTAGTTACGTTATTTTACCTTTCAAGTTAAAGTTTATTAACCTTGTCAGAGGAAATAGAACAAAATGGAAAGTTAGGGATTGAGATTTCTCACTCCTATCTCGTAAACTGATATTATCTTCCCAAAGCAGTACATTTACCCCCACCCTGCCTCTCTGTCTTTAAAACCACTCCTGCTGTTTTTGTGGAAGTTTAGAATATTTTTAGTCTCCTCCAAGCTGTAGCTGTCCTGATGCCATTTATATAGGTTCTGTGGATTTATAAGAGACATAGGTTGTGTGTGTGTGTGTGTTTGTGTGTGTGTGTGTGTATGAAAATGGTCAAAAGAGATAGTTATGTTCATGAGGTCTTACAGGAGATCTAGGAAAAGCTTTGGTCTATAACTTCAGAAAGCACCCAGATTAATTGGGTGGTAGGACTTTTGTATAGGGAGTGACAGTGGACCATCCAACACTGTACAGTCAAGTCTGAGGTCATGTAAGCAAACTCTACATTTTCCCAAGAAAACATGATAAAGCCCAAGGAAAGAAATATTAAACCCTAAGGCCATCATGAGAATATTTTGGAGAGGGTGGAAGGTCTTTTCCTAATATCCTGATGAGGTAGAAGAAATAGCTTGGTTATTCTGACCTGTTATATGACGAAATGGAGTCACAGAGAAAATGTCTTCATTGGTCAAATATTCCAGTGGCACATGTGGAACTAGACAGAATTCAGGATTCCTAGGGTAGAACTATTGCCACCTCTCTCTTTCACACACATACACACACACACACACACACACACACACACACACAGCCTCTACCCCCAATGCATCCCAGTTCTGCTGCTTCCCTTTCAAGTTTGGTGCCCTCCTGCCAGACGTTGTCACCTGTCCTTTCTCATATGGCCTTGGTAAAGTTACACAGCCGAGCCCAGCAGGCGCCTGCCCCAGGCCAAACAAACAAACAGAAGAGAAATCTTTCAGGCTGGGCACCAGGGAAAAGTGATCTTGATGCCGGCCGTGGCATGAGCCGAGGCAATTGATGACTTGGCATTCTGTCTCCGAGTCATCAATCATACCGAATCAATCTCGGCTCCCTCAGGAGCTGGCCCCCGGGCTCACATAATTCTCTCTCCCTGCCACCAACCTGAACAGTCTGATCCCAGTAGTGGGAACTGTTTTGTTCCGCGTTCAGCATTGATTCACTTGGCCTTCAGTAGTATTTTCTACATTCCCCAGAAATGTCACTTAATTTATCCTCTCCGAGGTGGCTAAGTTGCCTGGGCCTCACTGCATCAAATGGGGGCAGGCGAGCAGAGAAACGTGTCTGGCTTTTTGCATCAAAGGCTCAGCCTTGGGCCCTTAGACCTGAAAATCGGGACTCCGGCTCTCAGACTCCTGTGCTCTTCTCTGAGGGTGGGGCAGGGGGTCCAGCACGGGGGACATGTCACATCCCATGGCCCCGAGTTGTTTTCACGGGCTCTGCCACTTCCTAGCTGCATGATCTTGAATGTGTTATTTGATCACTTTATGCCTCAGTTTCCTCATCTGTTAAATCGTTTAAAGAATAGCACCTACCTCTTGGAGTTGTAGGATTAAATTAGATCGGGGTTTAAGTGCTTAGCATAGTACAGGGCAGAAGTGATCAATAAATGTGAGGTACTAATATTATAATTATTAGGACACAATTAGGATTTGTAGGGTTGGCCATACATATTTTGAAGTTGGTGACCATGAGGGAAAAGGCCTTGAGAATGTGGTCTGTTCAGGAAGAAATACTCTTCTAATTTGTCTCAGAACCCAATACCTGGCCAACACTCACTTACTTCAATATCTGCAAATATGAGCCTGCTATAGACTAAACGTTTGTGTCCTCCCATAATTCACATGTCAAAACCTAATCTCCAATGGAATGGAATGTGGAGGCAGGGTCTTTGGAAGGTGATTAGGTAATGAGGGTGGAGCCCTCATGAATCAGATCGTGCCTTTATAAAAGTGACCCTACAGAGGTCCCTGGCCCCTTCCACCACGTGAGGACACAGCAAGAAACAGCCATCTATGAGCCAGGAAGCAGGGCCTCACCAGACACTGAGTCTGCCAGCACCTTGATCTTGCGTTCCCTAGGCTCCAGAACTCTCAGAAATAAACTTTGGTTGTTTGTAAGCCACCCAGACCACGGTATTTTGTTAGAGCAGCCTGAACAGACGAAGACAGAGCCCTTCTCTTCCAAGCAATAGGGCGTGGGCATATGGAAACCGGCTTAACAGTTTGTGGCGTGTGCTGGATGGACCAGAAGGAGGAGGTAAAGGAAGTTAACCTTTGTGAACTCCATGAGTTTTCTGCTGGCTAGCTCAGAGGGATGTGCACGGATGAGGGGCGGTCCTCACTCCTTCCGGGCAAAGACCTGCTCTTCATCCGTCTTTGTAAAAGGGGAAGATGAACAAGGAGCCTTGCTGGTAGGTGATGACGGACTTTCCCGGACCAAGCAGGGAGGAGAGGAAAGGCGGTGGGCGCAGGAGAGGGTCAGGCTCCAACCCGCCCCCCAACCCGGGGGAAGTGGCACTGCCCTGGGAGGGACAGCGGGCCCTTGCCTCTCAGGCCAGATCTCAGTCCCTCAGATCCACCTCTGTCCCTCTCTCCTAGCAACCGGAATCATCTTTTCCCAGAGATTCCGAGGGCTGCTTTATTCGTTAGGAGACAAGGAGGCACTAATAAATTCCTCTGTGTGAGGTATTTAATTACATAATAATGTGTACACTAATCAGGGTAAATGTGTTTGTGAAAACACCTTGATATGGGAACAGTTAATCACCCAAGGCATTGCTTCTTAACACACCTTGGAAGTTAACTTAATTAAATTAATTAGAACAATGAAAAAATTGAACTGTTTATTGGTCCACAATGGCCTGAAGAAATGCTCCCCCTCAAATGCAGGAACATCTCCCACACTGCAAACTATTTTCCCCCAGATCCGCAGCCCTTATGGTTACGGCTGCACCCCAGGAGCCTGCAGCCGGCGCAGCCTCCTCGGCGCCTCACCTCGGAGTCATTCCCTCTCGGAAGCAGAAGGGCGGGCAGTCCCCGCGGCTGCACGCCCCGCAGGTGCGCATGCGCCCAGAGGCGCGTGCACACGTATGCGCTCGCACGCAGACGGGCGCATGCGTACGCGCACGATCTTACGCCTCGCTTCCTGCGCACGGTTCCAGAAGCTCGGGGAAGTCAGGTAAGCTTTTACCCCGATTCCTCCAGTTTTACTTTTTGTGGTCAAGCACTGAGCGGGCCAGTCTGTGCATCCTAAAGCGAGGGACGAAAGGAAGAATGTTTTCTGAGGGATTCTTACAATCATTACCGTTGCCATCACCATCATCGTTATCTGTTAATAATGATGCTGTTCATAATCTGAATTTGCATAGTGGTTTAAAAAAAAAAAGATATTCCCTAATCCCACCTCCCGCTCTACTTGGGCAATACATGAGGTGGCAGAAAACACACGATGCCTGTCCTGCGGCGCCTTTGGGCTGTGGCGTCCAGCCCCGAGGAGAACAAACTGAAAAGTCAACGCACAGCGTGAAAGCCAGGGGCCGCTGGGGGCAGAGTCTTATTTTGAGAGAGGAGTTCTCAGAATGATGAGGGTCGTGAGACCCCTAGAGATTGTCCCCCAAATCTAGGAACAGGAGGCCTTAACCATCTGTTGAGTTGCATACACCACAGTCAGCTTCTACCTTAAGGAGCATTAGATTACCAGCGTCCTTGACCTTGACAGTGCCACAGAAGGACAACCGGGACGCCCTCTAGCAGAACCGCCTCCCTGACGGGCAGTGGCTAAATTTAGGAAACACAGGAACCTCTATTCAGTAACTTGTAATAACCTATAATGAAAAAGTATGTGAAAAAGAATATACGTGTATAACTGAATCACTGCTGTACGCTAGAGACTAACGCAACGTTGTAAATGGACTATACTTCAATTGAAAAGAAAGAACACTTATATAGCCTAAATTTCCTATTGTAAGAATAAGAGACTTGATGTATATGGTCTGGAATTACTTTTTACATGTATCTTCTCTTTCCCTGTTTCAAAAATTAGAACAGGAATAAGTAACCAATCTCTCACGTTCAGCATAAACCTTCCTTTCTGAAATGCCTCTTCTCTCCAGGATAAGAACATAGACCAGGGGAAAGCTCAGAGAAGAGGTCTCCTCCCACAGAGAGCCAAGGGGCAGGGCCTAGGAGTTTGTATAGTCTGAGATTTTCCACTGTGCTCATTATAAACTCATTGATGGAGCTTTCATGATTTTATTTGATTTGTTAAGATGGAGGCTTCAGATTCTGCGCAAGTGTCTATAGAAGCAAATCTCCAACTAGCTCGGATACCACAGTGTCCCAGTGCTGCTCTGTGCCATCTCCAAGATGGGACTGGTCCTGGCTTAGCCTGCAAATGTAAAAGTGCTCATCCTTTTTCTCTCTGAGCATTTCTTGGCTCAGTGGGACCTTGTGTCAGTCAGGGAGGGTTCTTGCAGGAGACAGGGACGGGGAAGCACCCAGATGGGGTGGGGTGGTTTGGCAGCATTAAGGAAAATGAACAAAAGGTATTAAAGTTCCCCAGAGCTGTCAGGAGCAGGGGCGTTACCAGCATATAGCAGCTGAGACCTGACGGAGGGAAGTGGTTGCTGGATCCAGCGAAACATGTAGTTACAGTTATAGAAACAGAGGTCTGGTGGGCAAACGTAGCCACTGCCCATGTGCAGACTGCAGGGAGGGAGCTGATGGAATGTATCTTGTCCGCTCTCGCCTCCCACCCCCTCATCTCCTGCCCGGGGCTCAGGAAGCCCGAGTGCTGGAGAGTCTGGGTGATTCGGTCCATGGAGGTCAGCCTGGGGCTGAGAGTAAGTGAAGGTAGAGGGTGGAGCTCAGACCAGCTGGAGTGAAAGAAGAATATTCTATAAAAGGGAAATCAATAAAAAAACCCATGAATTTTATTAAGTATTATATTATGTATATATTTATATCCTATTATAAATTATATATAATATTTATTATTTTATGATATATGACTCCTTCTGCATTAGGATCAGAAAGTTTCTGTCCTGTACTTTTATTTAAACTTTCCATATATTGAAACAGATACTCGTGTTTAAGCTACTTCCAGGCCATAACTTCAGTTTTCACGACTTCTTTCCAGATAAGTCTCTGTGTGTGTTGGGAGTGGGGGGAAGAGGGGTGTGCATTAGGGAGGAACTTGCAGGTAGAGATTTGTAGTGAACCACTAAGAAGGCTGGCCCCAGCCCCCAGCCCACAGAAGACACAGAAGAAAGGGAGAAACTCACTATATAGGAGAGAATGCTGAGCAGCAAGGGGCTGGGCTGAGAAGCATTTTGCTTTCCTCGGATCCCCAGGTTTTCAAGTTTCTGCAGTTAGATCAGGACTGCAGAGTGTAGTCAGACCTCCACCTACCTTGCCCGCCAAACATAACCTCCTGTCATTCATTAATAAGGTAATTAATCCAAGTAACCTCCACCAAATTTCTGATCTGGGTGAGGTATGTGTTAGGGACACTGTGCATCTTACAGTCTAGTAAGGAATTTAGGTCGGGTAAGTAAATACCCTCAGTGTAAGGCAACATACAATGCACACCTTGAAAGGCATGAAAGCAACGTGCTACCAGAGTTCAGAGGAAGTAGCAGACACTCCTAACCCGGATAGTGGGGAAATCTCCACGGAAAAAGCAGTATTTGAGGACGGAGGTTGTCAAAGGAATTTGCTCAGTGCGCCCCTCCGTTGCCACGCTCACTTCAACTTGCTTGCCTTTGTTCATTCTGCCTGGGAAGCCAGCTCTGTGTCTTCCTTTTTAGTTTTCAGGGCCTATAAAGTCATATCTGTTCCAGGGAGCTTTTCCCTACTGTTCCAAGCCACACTGACCTTCTGAGGTTTGTGGCACCTTCCCCCAGGCTGAGCTTCACCCTTTACTGTGCTGACCTCTTCATGGTGAGACAGGAAGGAGGGGGACAGGGGACATCTGTTAAAAGGATGACACAGCTGTTGAGAAAAACAGGATAGATAAAAACTGGTCAAAACTCATTAGGCCCACGATGATGGAAGATTCGACTTCTAGTAGACTTTAATCATCACTTAAGGATGCATTAGCGTGCTAAATGACACAGGTGCCCCAGGTCAGGCTGACCATAAAGGGCCAAAAACTGGGTGGTGGTCCAATTCTGGAAAGCCTCACCCATTCCCCAAAATAGTTGGAATAATCCTCCCACTTGTGAGCCTATCAAATTACCACCCGTAACAACTAACAACCCCCCACGCCCTGGGCCCTCTCACCCTGTGAGATGGCCAGCACTCTGGCCATGGAGAGTGAGTCTCCTTGAATAAATCTGCTTTCATTCTACTTCAGCTCCATCCTGAATTCTTTCCTACAGGAAGCCAAGGGCCCTCACTTGGTGGCCTGTCCCAGAGACTCGTCTGAGACCTGGGATGGCCCCATTCTCTTGCTCCCTGCGTCTCCCATAGCAGTGGGGTGAGAGCTGTTTTTGCTAACCACGATGTGAGCACGCACCATGCTTTTTTCTTAAGTCGCTTCCCTGTTGCCCATCTGTGTTGTGGAAGAGAGCGCTTTCCTAACGGGGTCTGGGAGGGGGCAGATAGTTCAGGCTGCTTTTTTTTTTTTTTTTTAATCCCAGCAATCTGCCCCGGCTCTTGGAGAAGCACCCCCGCAGGAAAGCTGGATCTTCCGACCATGAAACAGGTGGTTCTGGATAAACTCAGCCCAGTTGCGGGAACTCCCCACCCACAGAGCTGATGATCTGAGTTTCCGAGCCATTTATCCATCTCTAAGTGAACGTTTTCTCAAAGATGATTATGGAGGAAAGATGCGAACGTAAGCGGAAAAGGTCCTTGGTGCCTCATCAGCTCAATCCTCCTGTAATTACAGCCCCATCAGATGGGAAGGACAAACGTGTTCCCGGAACGTGATTCCTCAGCACTCCTCGTTCATCACCTGACTTTCCGGGCCAGACTCCGGCCAGTCTCCTGCAGCCCCTCCTTCCCTTCCGGGATCTAGTTCGGGTCCCTTCCTGCTTTCTCCAGGACCTGATTACCCCAGCCCCTCCTTACAGACAAGGTAGGAGCTTTAGGGCAGCTCGGTGTTGTCACTGTCCTTTTCTTCAAGAATTCTCGCTAGCTCTCCAAAGCATTATGCCCCTCAAGGAGTGCAAAAGGCGGAAGGCCAAAAAAAAAGAGAGACAGGAGAAAAAGAGCTTTCATTTCTTCCGCACAGTTGGATGCTTTCCCCTAAAGTTCATACATAAAACTCAGAACAGCATGTGGTGCAGGCAGATAACATGCCCGGAGGGAGCTGCAGGTCAGCACTGGGAGGGGCTGACTCCTGTGACCTGAGATGGTTTATCTGGCGGTCACTCACCTCACAGGCCTCGCACAATTAAAGAAATTGTGGGATAACCCGGATGTGTCTATGAGGCCATGGCTCCAGCTGGGCCAAAGCCAATCTAAAAGTCCGTGTGGAATTTTCCATCTCTTTAGCTGGATTGGATCCATGTCTGTTCATTTTTCCATGTTTCAGTTCAGTTCAGTTCATCCCATTTGATCCCATTTGATTCAAATGTATATTGAGGTCTGACCTTAAGAATTTTTCCTGCTGTTTCACTGTTGCCAAGAAGAATGGCGGCAGGGAAGGCTCTCCACTGCACGATGGTTCTTCCTTTTTATTCTGGGCAGAGCTTGAGTCTTGGGTCACTGCTTTTCCTCCTTAGCTAGAGAAGTGGCTGGACCAACACAGGCGATCAGAATCCTTTTTGTTGCCCTCTGTCTTTTAAGCCTATACCTACGGTTGGCCCAGAATTCATTCATCGATTCCCAGGATCCATTAATTGATGGCTCAGGCTTGGTGGATCCAGTCAGCTCACGTCTTGTAGCAGCAGTCACTGTGCTCAGTGCTACAGGGATTGATGATGAATGTGAAAAGGTTTTAGGAGACTGAGTTAGGACAAATCCATGAATTTCTTGTCTTGTAATCACCGTTCCCCTCTGCGTCTCAAGGGTCTTGCCAGGCAGCCCCAACCTCTTCAGCAATGCCAGCCCTCCTGGTTTCTACCTTTCTTATGTCTACCTGAAGTTGCACGTCCTGCTCAGGGGTGTGGGATTTGTCCCCGACTGGAGGAGCAGGTGGTAGCTCTCTCTCTCCCCCTAACTGAGGATGTGGTCTTTTCTGTCTTCAAATTTTAGTTGACTGACAGCCAGATGGAGCATCTTTTTCCTTGCTGAGCTGGCTTCTTATGCTGTCTTCTTCTTTGTGGGCCCCTGATTCTTGTCTAGATGGTATGGAAGTCCAGGAAAGCACTGAGGCCCTGGGGTACGTTTATTCTTGACTGAGTGTGTCTTAATACACCAGGTGCCATGCCAGAGGATGGTCTGAGGATAAACAGGACCCAGAGTCTGCCTCCAAGAAGCACATGGTTTTTCCTGTATCATAAGCTATCATCATTTACAGGAAAGGAAAGAGTAGGTCTTTATAATTAAATTTTTTTTCTTGTTGATGAAAACTCCCAGAGCACGTGGGGGAAGTTCTCAGGGGCTGTGGAAGAACTTGTATGGATTATAACCATCTGAAGACAGCTTGGGCTTTTACTGAAAGAACATGTTCACAGCCATGGATTGCTGAGGTCTGATGCTGGCTCGGAAAGACAGACAAACATTGCTAGAGTACTAGGGGACAGGTTGGAATTCTGGAGTTTTAAGTCCTTCCCAGCTTCCTGAGTTTGCCATTCTGTGGCTGATGACTGGGTTCTTGTCCCATTGTAGAAAGAATTCAGAGATAGGAAGCAGAGGTTAAGAAAGTAAAGTGGGGATTTATTCAGGGATGGATAGTACACTGCCAAGGGGAGGGTGGGCAGGCTCAGGGGAGCGGCTGCCCTGAGTTGCTTTGGCAAGTTGGTTACATACGGTGTGAAAATGAATGGGCGGAATATTCATTGGGGAGGGAAGGCTTTGGGGTCATAACCCCTGATTTTCATCCCAGGTCCACCTTCCCGAAGGGAAGAGGGATTTTTGTCCTTGTGTAGTCTGGACTGAAAGTGTCATGGCGTCGGTGCAGGATGGGTACTTCTGATCTGCAAGGCTAACTTTACTGAAATGAGGGCATAATGAGCAAAAGGTTACATTCAGACACTGGAGATTCCTGCCTTTTCCCGCCTTTCTTTGTCGGCCTCCAGGCTACTTGTCACCCCAGAATGTGTGATCTCTTATCAGCCCAGAGGTTGCTGCTTTTCTTTCTCTGCCCAGGGACCCCTGTTGTTTACATGATGTAGTGTTTCCTGCGTTTGGCCCATGTCCCCCTTTCTCTGCTCATATCTGGCTATCTGCCTGCTCTCACAACTCTAGGCATCCTTAAGTGTGCCTCTTAACTTCTGTAGTTGTGCCCAATGGCGAAGTGAGCGTACAATAATAGTTAAAAATTGTTAGGGACTGATAATATGTGTTCAATAAAATTTCGGTTGAATGAATGGATTCTTATTCTGTACAAAAGAAAATTGAAAAATAAGTAATTTTCCAGTAAAATCACATAATTGGTTCCAGAACCCAGAATTAATGACTTTGGAGTTATCTATGTTTATTGAAAGAGCCAGAATATTCCTCTTCCGTGGGTGTTGTTTACTGAGAGGATTTGTACGTACTGAGGCACTACTGTGTGATTTTTATACAGGTGGGTGTTTGCGATGATGGCGCTATGAAACTGGCTAACCGCGAAGCCGGGCTACTGTATACCTTGCATGGTAGGGTTTGCTTCTCAGCTCGGGGTGGTGTACTGAGTCCTGACGCCCTGCCTGCTGTCTGTGTTTTATAAGGAAACAAACAATCACATTGGGAGAAATAAGAGTGAGAAGGTGGGGACTCACTCAGGGTATCTCCATCTTGGCCTGAAGCCTAAAGCCAGAACCATATCCAACAATGTCTCTTTTGAATGTGCTTAAGATTCAGGAAATTGCTCTTTTGTTGGTCCCTGATGAGTTTAGCTTGGCCCTTGGCAAAATTCGTAATGCCCACCCCCTCCCGGCCTCCCCTTTCAGCCCTCTTCAGCCCCAGATTAAATGCTGGGACCTCATGGGGCTGTCTCTGATTGCCCGTGGCACGTGATTGTTCCTCGTCGGCCCCGAGCACTGGCTTGGATCTTTCTTTGGTCTCACACAAATCCCTGCCTGTGGGGGCCAGTCCTCCTCTGGGAGCTTTCTGGCCTGAGGGCTAATGAGCATTACCTCCTCCCTGGGCCACTGGCTAACTAAAGAGATGGTATTACCTCTCCCCTGTATTTGCCTTCAAATGAGAGTTCTCTGGGCAACCAAGGAACCTTGAAGACCTATCGAAATAAAGTTCTTCAGACAGAAAGCCCAGGAGGGGATTTTTTTTTTTTCTTCAAATGAGAGTTTCTACTTTAATATATAGCTTTAAAATGATTCCTTCTCCCTGCTCCCAAACCAAAAAGCCTAGATGGCTACTTTGCTTATTCCTAGCCCTCTGATTTGTAAACCTCTTGGGTGACACCTCTTGGGTGGATGGATGGAGGTCAGGGAAGGTGTGTCTGGTGCTGGAAGATGGATCAGATCGACAAAACCTTGGAGGATAAGATGGAAGACAGATATTCCAGGCGAGGGGATCCGCAGAGGCAAGTCCTGAGATGACTCTTTATTTATTAAAGGAATTAAAGAATTAATGCCTAGAAAGACTCTGCCCCCACATAAGGCAGTCCCTAAAGTGACCCGCACGGGTTCCTCTGATGATTTTCAAGGTCCAGCGAGGAAGCATCTTCTGAAACTCTCTCCCTTGGCTTTGCTCACCCGTCTCCTGCTCTGCCAGAATTTACATAGAACTTCTGGCACTCACGGTACAACGTTTTCTTTTTAAAAGTTCACTCATGGTATGTTTTCTTTTAAAAAGTTAACTATTATAGATAGGTATCATTTTTATGTGTTAAATAAACTTGCAAGATGGATGTTACCATTTCCGGTTTACAGATCAAAACAACTGAGGCTCAGAGTGTTTGAGTAACTGCATCAAAGTCAAACAGCCGTAGTGTTGCAGTGGGAATTGGAACCCCCGACCTGTTACATGTGCAACAAGCAAGTGCTGTCTGCCTGTGAGCTGAAGCATGTGACCTGGTAGGGTCAAGGGGGAGACTGGAGCAGTGGCTCAGTTTGTTTTAGGCTAAATACCTATGTGGTCAGTGGAAAGGTTAGACTGTTTTCAAGAGAACCAGCAAGTGTCACTTCTTTCTTCTCCAGGTAACGAGTTCCAGTGCCAGGGAAGGGACTTTATTCCCCATCCACCTTTTGAGTGTACCTTACAAGTCTCGTCACTCCTCCCCCACCTCCAGTCACAGTAGAGTGTCCAACACAGTAAAGCTTGACTTTGTGCTGAAGTATAAGACCAAGGCATAGATTCACGTTAGCTCTCTATCAGGCCTAGCATGGAGTTGCCTGCATAGAGGGCCAATTAAAATGTAATGAATGGATGGGTGGATGAGCAAATGAGTACATTGAGGTCTCAGCAGCACAAGTGATCTTGTATGAACGCAGCTTCTTTGGATCTATAGACAACTGCTCCACACCGAAAAATGCATCTATCATAATCATGACTTTCAACTCCCAAATCAAAACACCACCTCCAGGAAGACTTCCCTGATCATTCTTAGACTTTTTCTTACCTTTCCAGTCTCATTTCTTACCATTATTTGCCTGGAACCTTTCCCTTTTCTACACCCTCCTTCTATTCCCTTTGAACATTTTGCTCCAATGTTACTGAACTACTGCAAGATTTCCTTGAACCTTTTTAGATGGTCTTCCTTGGGCTGGAACACCCTGCTCTCTTCCATTCTCTCCTTTTCACCAGTTCTTCTTTTCCTTTGAGTCTCAATCTAGAAGCCTTCTCTGATCCTCTTGTCCCAGGTCTGAGTTAGATTTTTTTTTTTTTGTCTGAACTCCCAAGAACTAAGGACTTCTTTGCTCTTAATTGCCTGTTTGCTTCATCATTTTCCCCACTAAACTGTAGGTACTATCAGAGCAGGGAGCTTAATTTATGGTCCCAGTAACTAGGACAATGCCTGGCGCACACTCAGTGCTCAAAATATACCTATTGCAGTAATGAATGAATGGATGAATACAGCCAAATACAGTGTATGTGTGAGAGTGGGTGCCCCTGCATTTGGCTGACACCTTCTCACAGAGATGTTGCTCTCAAGACATGAAAAAGGACTGAATGAGAAGACATAAAAGATGCTTATGAGGCTCCTATGTAATTTTAATGGGCCTTTTACGTATCCTGCTTCATTAATAAAGGAGGAATGGAATACTCCAGCATCTTTTATCTCCCATCTGTATTCAAATACAACAGAATTTCTCCCCAGTAAAATTTCAGGATAAATTAATTATTTTCATTTTCTCAGAAAACCCATTTTTTTCCTGAATGGATAGACTGCTGAGCCAACATATGAATATGATTTCCTGCTTAGTAAAGAAAAGTGGCTGATATGATGCATTGCAGAGTGACTGTGGGAGAGCAGAAGCTGGAGCGGCCAGCGTGGGCTGGGTGGGCTGGTGAGCAGAGGAGTCTACGTTGGGTGGCTTCTGAGCTAGAACTTGAGGGATGAGCAGGAATTTTGTTCCACAGAAGTGCTCAGGTTTCCTCGTGGGTAGGAAGAGGTGGAAAAGCATGAACAGAGAAGGACAGATAGGAATACTCGTTTGTGGCAAGTGGGGAGCAGCAGCGGCAGGGGGAGGAGGCTGGAGGAGGCTCTCATTGTTGGGATGACATAAGGAGCTGGTTAATGGGTGTCATTTTATGAATATATAAGACAAGGAAATCGGCCCACATTGGTCATAGAGGAGATGAGTGCCCACATGCAGAATCAGGCGACATTTCCTCATATGTCTTGGGGAAAATCAAAAGAAGAAAGGAAACAGATGGCTTGCCTCCCACTGTCTGAGGCCAGACCATTCTGCTTATCTGGGCAGCACTGTTCTTCTGTCTGTGACCCAGTTTGCTTATTTGTCATGTACAGATGCCTTTGTGAATAGATGATGGAAATCACGGTGGTGGTAAGGACCATTCCTCACTTTCAAAGTTGCTTACACTCACCATTTCATTTCATGTACTCCAAGATGGTCTTTTGTCTTCAGCACTGTCCTGTGTAAAAGGCAAGGCAGTTCTTAGTTTTCTCAGTTGACTGACGAGATCAAGTCCTTGGGTGAAAGGATTCTCAAGGGTAACAGGTGTGGAGCTCAAATTGGAACGTGAATGTGGCGGCTCTGGCAGCAGCGGTCTTTGCACCATATTGTGAGAAGATAATGGCGGATCTTTGCCCAGTGGTGGCCCGATAAACCCATCACTGCATCGATCCCTCCTTTGCCTTCCCTTCCTGGAGTTTGGGTGGTCTTTAGACCCACCGCTGAGTGGTGTCCCTGTCTCCACAGATGCACTCAGCAGTATGTGCCCTGAGAGATGTTGGTGGAGGTGAATGGAGTTCAAGCCTCTTCTGAGTAAATGGTGTTGTTTCACTCCAGCTTGGATAGGAGTATTAAAGGAGAACTAGTATGACTTAGTGCCTGTTATGCACTTTTCCTCTGATCTCAGCCACCACCCTGCAAGGGAAGGAGTGGGAAGCTTGCATGAGGACATTGAACCCAGTGTGGCAATTCCCTGCCTAAAGCCACAGGTGGTACTGATGAACGAGGGACCGGGCCTGGTTCTGCCTGCATCCTTATTCAGCACCTTTCCTGCTCAGCCACCCTGAGCCTCTGGGCTCCAGTGGTCTCAGTGAGAATCAAGGTAAGGACCTCTAGACCTGGGCTCTTTCCTAGAGCCCTTTGAGGATGCGATGTGTTGGCTAGAGACCTTCTCCCTGGAAAAAGGCACATTTATCCAATATTTTGTATGAAATTTTGTGGGACTAACAAGACTGCCAGAGATGCTCTGTAGTTTCCAGGTCAGGAACTTCTGCCCTCGAAGAGGGTGAAACTGAGGAAAACAGGAAGAGAAACGTTTGAGTAGCTCACCGTGGCCACCCAGAGCTTCCCAATTTTAAGCCCATCTTTGCTGGGGCTCAAAGGGCTTGGGTCTTTGTCTTAATAAAGCAGGATATTACCTAAAAGACTATTAAAGCAGCAGGAGAGGAGGCTGAGCCAGCTGCTGAGCAGAGTGGCAGTGCACTGTTCTCTCAGCAAACCCAAGCCCCGGAGAAGTCTCAGTTAGGGGCACTCAAGTTTTGTTATTTTGGAGTATGAAATTTTTGGCATTAGTGAAGCCTGGGAATTTTCTGTGACTCACACACCCTCCCTCCCTCCCCCTGTTTAGATTAACTGTCTGAAAGCAGTCAACTTAAAGTCCAGCTTTTCCTGGATGAGGCTTCTGTCCCAAGGCTGTGTCAAGATGATGGAATACATCAGATCAAAAAACAGTGAGAAAGGCTTTTTAGGGCATCTTAAAACCTGACTTGGATCCACTTTTAAGATGGCCAGAAAAAAGGTGTATCTGACAGTGAGGAGTCTACTGATGTCGAATCACAATTTCAAGATCAGATTTTTAAATATTTAGATGTGTCTCTGGGGACTCCCTGTTCCCTTTTTCTCCAGGAGTGTGGCCGCATCTGATCTCATCCCAGCCTTCCTTCCTCACTTTATCTGCCACTGCCTTCCCCACTGGCCAGGCATCTTTAGTCCCATTCAGATCCGTTTTCCTACTCTACTTCTCAAAATGCCATTCCCCAGCCATCCCAGAAGAGCTCCCCTGTCCCTTCTGCCAGTCAACCCCTGTCCGTTAGCAGCGTTGTGAGTCTGGAAGGAGCCTTGACAGTCTGCAGATCTGGTGTGCCTCCTACTCGCCACCTTGCTGAGCCTCCTTTGCAATAGGGAGTGGTAGTTCCTGTGTTGTACTGTTGTATTATGAAAATTAAGTGAGATAATGTATGGAAAGCGAATGGCACTAAAAGCTACCCTTAGCCTCCTTCCTCAAGGCCGTAGAAAGTACTGCCTCTTTCAGAAGATCCTCCTGGAAGCTTGGTCTGGAATTGTGTTCCTTCCTCTCTCTCAGTCTACCCAGTTGCCGTGACAAAATAACACAAGCTGGGTGGTTTAAACAACAGAAAGTAATTTTCTCAGAGTTCTGGAGGCTGGAAGTTCCAGATCAAGGTCCAGTGGGGTGGGTTTCTGGTGAGAGCTCTCTTCTTGGCTTTCAGACGGCCGCCTTCTTACTAAGTCCACACATGGCTTCTACTTAGCATGCACGCATGGAGAGAGGGAGAGAGAGAGAGAGAGGGAGGGAGGGAGAGGGAAAGAAAGAGCAAGCTCTCTGCTGTCTCTTCTTGTATGGACGCTAATCCGTCAGGGCCACCCTTATCACCTGTTCAACCTTAATTATTTCCTTATTCCCAAAATAGCCACACTAGCGGGGTTAGTTAGGGCTTAAACATATGAATTTTTTTTTTGGGGGGGACACACATCCATTCAGTTTTCTACACCCTCCAATGTAGAAAGAACATCCTTTGTACTTTTAACAAACACCCTTACATTTTAACATGTAAGTATTTCCCATTGCCCTCTTGCATGAAATGTGTATTTCCAGCTAAGAAAGGAAGTCTCTGTGGACTGAGACCTGCTTCTCCTTTTTATATATGACTAGCATGACACAGGACATTTTTTTAAAAAATTCTTAATTTTTATTCAAGTGTCGTCATCTACAATGTTAGTTTCAGGTATATAGCAAAGTGATTCAGTTATACACACACACACACACACAAACATACATATATATTTCATATTCTTTTCCATTGCACAGTTCATTAGAAAAAACTGAATATAGTTACCTGTGCTATACAGTAGGTCCCCTGTTGTTTATCTGTTTTATATATATATGTATATGTATAATAATGTATATCTGTTAATCCCAAACTCCTAATCTATCCCTCTGCTCCTTTCTCCTCTAGTAACCACAGTTTGTTTTCTTGTCCATGAGTCTGTTTCTAGTTTGTAAGTAGAATAAAATTTGTATCTTTTTATTTTTTCAGATTCCACATGTAAATGACATCATATGATATTTGTCTTTCTTTGTCTTTTACTTCACTTAATGTAATAATCTCTAGGTCCATCCATATTGCTGCAAATAGCGTGATTCATTCTTTTTTGTGGCTGAGTAGTATTCCATTGAATACACACACACACACACACACACACACACACACACACACACACATATATATATATACCACATCTTCTTTATCCATCCATGACAAAGCATTTTTTAGGATTAATGAATACTAGTTACTGAACTAGTTGGTTATTTTACTAACATATAGCCAGTCAGTTTGACTTTCCTTTTATGGAATTGTGGTGATGTCATGAGAGGATGTGTTATTCAGGATTCGCTGGATTGTGTATTAGAAACAAATAATCCCAAAATCTCAGTGACTTAAAAGAGCAAAATGTTTTTTCTCCCCATGCTGTGTATCCACTGTGGAACACTGTAGGGAAGAGAACGTGTTCATTGTAGTCATCCAGGGACCCAGGCAGTTTCCACCTCCGACACCACTGATGGCTGTGACAGGGAGAAGGGAGCATCGTGGGGTCTGGCGTCAGTAATCAGACGCTCACTGGCCACAGTTCACTGGTCAGAACTAACTGCATGACCCCATCCAACCAGGACAGCGCCAGCAGTGCAGTCCCACCACACGTCCAGGTTGGGGGGAGCTGGAAGTATTTGATGAATATCGCCAGTAACCACCATAGCCGAGAGACAGATGCTCAGTTTTCCAGGAAGTAGAAAAGTGGGTAGTCATCTTGTATTTATCTTCTGCACCAGCAGGAGACTGGCTTCAACCTTCTCCCCCTTTTCCATGCAGAACCAAGCCAAGAAATTTCGCCCTGTCTGTGAACCCTGGATTGGTAGCTCCGAGTTCTAGCTCGTTGTGACTGGAGGGACCCTTACTTTCCATCTAATCCAGAGGCTTGCACAGTGACCCTAAGGCAGTCCTAGGAGTGGGTTCATACCCATCTCTCCAGGGAGGTCTCTCGGAAGGGCTTTGGTCAGAGTGGGAGAGACCCTGAACCCCAGCTTTGCTTGCTCTCTGTCTGGCTTGTGTGTAGGGCTTCTTCGTAACATGTACATGTATGTAATACGTATGTATAGCATAAATAGTGCTACCGAATTTGCAAACCATGAACCTGGTCCAACCACATAAGCAGGACACAGATGACTTCTCAGCATTGTTTCTGAAACCTGAAGCCAGGGTTTAAGGACTGAAATGATACCTGCCTCTGGAGCGCCTGGCACAGTGTCTCCCCTTCACGTCAGGACACTCCCTCCTGCCTGTGCTGACAGTCCCTGGGCTAGATTTCAGGGTGCTCATTGTCTGGGGGGTGCCTGCCCTGCACACTGGGCAGCCTTGTCGCTGATCTGAGCAGCAGCCTGTTAGCACTGCAAACAGACGTACCTCCTCTCCGCCTGGAGTCCAGTCCCTGGCTTGTTTGAACCAATATATGATGCAGAATAAACTAAGGAGGAATTAGAGTATTTTTGTCTGCTGTGTCCCCAAAATCACAGAGTCCCAAAATGCTTAGGATCCTTTTAAAGTAGTTTTCCTTTTGTTTCTTTAAAAAAACTCTCCTTCTGAGCCAGCCAAGGACTGATGAGCTGTCCCCACACTCGGCACTTACATGCAAATGTGGGAGAGTGACAAAGACCTTGATTACAGCTCCATTTGCTTTTATACAGGACTCCGACAGCCGGTTAAAGCCACAGAAAACACGAGGAGTGGACTCCAGCGTGTGACAGGGGAGCCAGTGGGGCTGCCCGGCCCCCCGTGCAGTCACACTCCCCCTGCCAGGGGGCAGCACTGGCTCGAGGCTGGGAAAGGAGCCCTCAGTGGCTCTGCGGATGCTGCCCACACACAGAACATCGTCCCTTCCTGCTGCCTGGGGTATGAGACACTAGAGGTGGTGTTTCATCCCATCAGCTTTGAGTTCAGTCCTGGTTGAAATGCCCCTCTGACCAGGGTAGGGGGTGGTCTGTGGCCAGGCTGTCATCATGCCCAGTCTCCACAGTGAGAATGAGTGTGTGAGGGCAAGTGTCCCCTTGGGAGCAGGAGGAGTGAGTAACGGCTCTGAGGGTGGGGTGACGGGGGGGTCGGGGTGCTGGGCTGGGTTTGGGTGGGCTAGGCGAGATTAGCCTCAAAAACACAAGCTGATAAAACCCTTTGACTTTGGGATCACGAGGCCCTATTCTTTTAGTGCAAGAACAAGTAAGCCCCAACTCTTCTCTAAATCTGTTTATCGTACCTTAGGAATCTTAGAGAGTGAAGCCTGGGGTCTAAGGGTATCCGGCGCCTGGAGTCCTCGCCACCAAAGACGTTAATTCATTAATTTAATTAAACACACGACCAAACAGTGGCCGTATGACATGCATCTTCCCTAATGAAAGTGTGCAAAACCCACTGCAAATTTTCCTGATTTATTAAATCAAATTATTCAGCTCAATCAGTAAAGACGAAAGCCCCTGAGCTGGGAGGAGGGCTACCTCTGCTCAAGAGTAGACCAGTCCAGCCAGGAAAATGTAAAAACGGATTTACTGAGCCTGAATGTCAGAAAAACAGGGAGCTGAACGATGATGCCCCGGGGTCCGGGTCCGGGTCCGGGGCCAGGCCCACTGGCTTGACTCAGCTCCCCAGCTCTTGCCCACCCCTGGCACAGAGCAGGGGTGGCTGATGTCTTCTTCGTGACCTCCAGGCTTCGGCAGGAAGAGGCCTGCGTTTCCTAGAAGTAGATGTTGGGAAAAGAGTTGAAACTTATTTGCTGTTCTGCTGTCAGAATAGCAGGACCTAGTGCCTGCAAACCTGAGTTGGGTGCACGGGAGGTTCTCCGTAAATGTTTGCCAGGGCAGTGGGGTTTGCCTAGTGCCATCCGTGAAGACCTCATATGTATTTCTTTGTCCATAACGGTTATTGATAAACAGGATCTTGTGGACTCAGAGCCCAGGTGGGGTGTGTTGATAAAGAGCAGAAGGAGAGAAAGAACCTGAGCTTTCGAGAAGCTTGGGTCAGGGGATGGAGGCCAGGTGGCCCGGGGAGAGAGCAGCGGGCCTCATAGAGCAGGGCGGGTGGATCTGACAGCATCCTCCCTCCAGTGCCTGTCACAGCCTCTGCAGCCCTGAATCCTGTGATGGGCAAACGGGCAGCCTTTTCCCCCCTGGTCCCCTGTCCCTGTGGACCAGGGGAACACCTGCATTTTTGTATTAAACTTCAGCAGGAAGTCGGCTTCCGTAACACGGCGTGAGTGCCTGCCGTCTGGATTTCTGTGGGTGTTTGTCTAAGCTTCTGAGCCAGGTTATAACTGGGTGCCGTGTCACTAGGATGCTGGAGCGGCTTCCCTGGCCCCCTCCAGCCCGTGTGTGATGTGGATTAGCAATGCAAGTTAGGAGCCAGTTCCCTACGGGGTCCAGATCAAACACTTCAAGTACAGCTTCGACTTACAAATACTCACATTTGCTCAAAAGAATAATAAAACAATAATTCCTGTAGTCGTCTCCTTCTCCTCCTCTCCCTTCCCCTCCCCCTCCTCTCCCTTCCCCTCCCCTCCTCTCCTCCCTCCCCTCCTCTCCCTCCTCCTCCTCCTCCTCCATCCTCTCCTCCTCTTCCTTCTTGCTGTTTTACTGCTGAGGCACTGAATAGTTTTGGAATCCGTGCTTACTGAGTCTGTTACCAAACTCAGGTTCAGCTGCTCGCTGCTCAAAAGCCAATAATTTGAGAGGCAAGGGTCAGTAGAAAGGAAAGGTGCTTTAATCAGAAGAGCCAGCCATCTGGGGAAATGGTGGACTCATGTCTGGAGACCATCTCTGAAGATGCTGCTCTGCCGTCACAGTTTTTAAAGAGAAAAATGGGGGGAGAGGGGATTGCAGAATCTCAGTGAATCATGGAGGCAGGAGGCAGGATTCCACATCCTTCTCCACTGCGAGCGGACTGGCTGAGTCTCTCTTCAGATGTTATCTTGCCCCGTGATCTGCCTGCAGGATGACTAAGGGGGTTGTTGGGGGTAGAGAGCTAATCATTCTTTAACTGTTACTTCTTCATTCTTACCTCTTTTTATCGAGGAAAAGAACCAACAGGTTAGACAAGGCATGGTGTGCATTCAGGAGAGTGGACTGTCAGGAATTAGTTTCAGTTGCTTAGTGATCCCATTCCTATAATTTGATTCTTATAAGGTTATTGGGGGACAGAAATGGACAAACGGGAAAGGGGCAGAAGAGCTGCTGTCAAGTCCTCCCATCTCTGCCCACTTCAGCCCTTTCGCCCCAAGGTTATATTCCTGTTTTCCATGCTCTTGAGGGAAGTATTTACTGGGGGAGGGGAGTTGCTCTGGCCACCGTTTCTATTGTACGGTTGCAATAGAAACTGTGCCCATGGACAAAGATGCTCACCTCTTCCCAGTGGCCGTGATCAGTGTCTTCTTTTTGGCTTATCTTTCACCTCAGACACCCCTATTGTTTTTTTAATGTGATTAGAATTTGAGAGACATTTTTTTTCCCCACTCCCAAATCAGTGGCAGCACCATAAGCTCCACCTAAAGTTACTGCAGATCAATGGAAACTTTAAGTCAACACAGTATTCTTGCAAAGCCACTGGAACTTCAGACAGGATCCTCTAGTACCCTCTCCTAATTGGACTGCAACCACCAACCCTTATCATAGTTTCTGTTACCCTGTATAGTTTTCTTGTGGGTTTTGATGATAGTTGAGACTCTTTAGGATTTACTTCATCATGAACGTCCTTCAAGAGGCGGGTGCAGTTTCTCTGGGTGAGACATTCTGTCTCATATCTGCTGACACATAAACAGGGATTGGTTTCCTTTATAAATGGTGAGTGGACATGCAGCACAGAGTGGGCTCTGGGGGGACCAAACTCAGGATACACACAGGTGATGGGGGTGCGAAAGGGAGGAGGTAAAAGGGGATGCAGGAGGAAGAGGACACCTGTAGTGGAGTCTGCAGAAAGGTTGAGGAAACGTTTAACAGGGGATTACAGATGTCCGCAACAGGGGCGTCAGGGTGCTCTGAGGAGATGGCCAAAACCAGTGCACTCTGACGTCAAGGACTGGGCTTCATGAGGGTCTTCTGCTAGGTGCTTCCGGGGATGCCCAGATGAGCAAGACCAGGAGAAGCAGAGAACCCTCAAGTTTCAGAATTGACAGAATCAAAAAATTCATTTAGTTTAATCTCTATCTAAAGCCTGAATTGCCACCAGGACAACTGATATCCAACCTCTGCTTCGGTGACCCTCCCCAGGAGACAAAAGGGTTTCCAGGGAGAGTTAACCAGTTCTGTTTGTGAACACTGCAGAATGGTGGCATCTCACCTCTGTACTGAAACATAATGTGATGCTGTGTGATTTCCATCCAGAGCCCAGTAATTCTGCCTTTGGACTTGGATCCAGTATGCCCATGACCACTCTCCCACCTGGCGGGTCTCCAGGTTTTTCTATGTGAGACCCCTAGAATCTTCTTGCTGACCTGAACACTCTTCCCAAACACCCTCTGGTCTTTCCCTGTCCCGCAGACTTCTAGTGAATTCTGAACAGCAGTTTCGTAGGGGTGGGAGCGTCTCTTCTTGTTTTAGCATATTTACGCTCTAGAAGTTTAAACTGAGTGACGTCATGTGCTTCCATCTTCTGTAAAGAACAATTCCTGTATTAGATCTAACCTTTTTGCTTATTGTTCAAGATCAAGAACTTCTTTTAGAAATGTGTTACGTCATTTATTCATTCATTTAATAAATCATTCTATTTGAGTGCCACCCTGTGTCAGGTACTCTTTTAGGGGCTGGTTATATGCCAGTGAACAAAGCAAAGTGATTTCCTTCTTGGAGCTTACCTTTAAGTTAGAGGAGAGGGGTGATCAGCAAACACACAAGTAATACATGGAGGGAAATAAAACAGACCAGGCGGTAGGCAGTTGCTTTTCATAGAGCATATATATGTGTGTCGCTATGTCGTATACTATACATTGCAGCCTCCGTATCTGCTCCATGCTCTATGTCGTCCACAGCTTGGGGAGACCGTTTTGCATGACAGTGATAACTGTCACCACTGCTAATGCTACCACCGCTTGTGACACAGCAGCACACACTCATGTCATCCACCGCACAGGATAAAAGCTCTGGAAAGATCACAGGCTCCATGTGGCCAGTCCTCTTGGGACTGAAAGCACTTCTAGGCTGTGTAATGTGGCCAAGGTTTTTTAACCTTAAGCCTCACTTATTTGTAAAATGGGAATAAAATTTTAAGATTGGAGTGAAGATGAGACGAAATATTGCCTGTAAAGCACGTTCTAGCTCACAGCAGATAGGAGCTAATCAGCAAATGTTTGCTCTCATTCATCTCCCTTTTCAATGTCTCCAGCCCACATGCTGATAAAAATGTCTATTTGAGAAAGGCTGAGAATCGAACCACTAGAAACCTCTCTCATATTGACCTTACTCCATAATTTGGGGTCTTTGAGCATGGTGGGCAGGTTTGGAGACCACCTAATTGTAGTACCAGTTTCTCCCTCTGCCAGCACATCACATTAGGAAGGTTACTATGCTTATTGTTGCATATGGAATGGGCTAGCTTGATAAGGATATTTGGGTTTCAGGTTGAATTGAATTGAGTGGGAATTAATGGGATAAGATTGAAAAAAACAGTTGTACTCAGCATAGGACACAGGAATAGACTGAGGTGAGGTGGATTGGAATGGAATAGAGTGGGAGAGGATGAAATGGGGTGAAATGATTTGGAACAAAACAGGTTCAGGGGAGCAGAAGAGTTTGGAAGGGAGCTGGGTTGAGACCATTTTTGCACAACCTGATGCCAGTGTTGACATTGACTTACTGCTGCCATCAGGGGATTTATGCTGCCTTTTTAATGTCCCTCTTCTGTGGTGGCTTTATGGCCCTGCTGTCCAACGTAATCTCTGCAGCTTGCCACTTGGCACAGAGTCGCTCTTTGTCCCAAATGCACGAGGAATGGGAAGGGGTGTGACGCCCCCAGTGTGTAAGGACAGCTGTGTCAGTTTCTGGGATGGGTCTGGGCTTGGGGCCCAGTGATTATTCTGCTCTTAGACTTTTAACAATTTCCTGCACCGGTAGGGTGGTTTTTCCAAGGGAATGCTGTGTGCGGTGTCCACACAAGCTACAGGAGCTGTCCATGGTCCCTGGAGAGCACATGTCTTCTTGCAGACGTTCTGACCCTCTAGAAGTGGACTTAATGGGGGCTAATGCTTCTGCACCCATCTGTAGCTCCAGCAGGGGCTACATCGTACCCAAGTGTCTCTTCGTGTGAGTGTTACATGGCACCTCCAGGAGCAGTTCTGGCTGACAATGATTTATCCGTCTCTATTTTCCTGCTCTGCTTTGTCTGAGCATCTTCTGGGATCATGTTTAGCAGGCAGTTGGGAGCTAAGATTCCCAGACCAGGGTTTGCCTGGAAATCATTTCTTCCTATGGGCTCCTAAGGGACTGATGGGATTGTTGATAATCTGGCCTTAGAGAATATGTGTGTGATGTAAGAATAGTGGGTTTTGAAGTCAGACAGCCTAATGGGCAGGGCCAGGACTAGGGTGAAGCAAAGCCCTTACTCTCAGGGGCACCCAGGTGCAGGGCAATATCCAAGAGGGAGGACCTCCTGACATTTTGCACCTTGGCTGATTCACTTGACTCAGCCTACTTCTGCCTCCGTGTGCAGAGTTAAAGCGTGGCTCAGCCACTCCCTAGCTAGGGTCTTGAGAGAGTTATTTAATCTCACTGAGCCTCATTTTCCTTACCTGCAAAATAGTCAGCCTCTGCTTACCCCTCTGAATTCCAATGAGGATAAGATAAAGTACCACAAGTAAGACACCAACTAGAGGAAATACTGATAGAACAGTATCTCTCTACTTCTGGTACACACCCCTCCCAAAAAAGCAAGAACAACAAAACAAAATAGATAGTAAGACAAAAAAAAAAAAAAAGGGTTTGAGTGCAGTGGCTTAAGGACTATAGTTGATTTATTCATGGAGACTATTTTTGATCTGAGTCCCAAGAGTCTTCCTCAGATTTGTGCAGATCTGTCCCATGTAGTAGGAACCAGCAGGCTACAAAAGCTGGACCAGGGCAGGGGATCAAGGTCCCCAGCTTTTAGTGCTTGCTGTGCTTCCAGAGAAATCCTTCCACCTCTCTGTCTAGAACAGGCAAACAGGGGTGTCACCATGGAAGCAGAGCGTGCCTGTGATGCTGCTGACTTCAACTCTGAGTCCTCATTTCTTAGAGTATGAGTGCTAACGTTCTCCAAAGGCATCTAAAGCCATCACATGTAAAGAGCTGTGTCTGATAAAGATTGTTCACAGTGAGGTTAATGTGCCGGTCTTTGCCTGTGGCTCTCACTCTACCTGCCATGCCCTCTCCTCCTGCCATTCCTTCCCAGTCCTCCCTCCTCCTTGAAGTCCATCTTAGGCTTCTCCTTATCTTTGGAGTTCTCCTCGCCACTCCAGTTCACCTTCGATTCTTTGTTCCCTTGCTTTGGGACATAGCCATTTCAGGTCATCCCCGGACTGGGAACTAAGATGTTGGTACCAGCTGTTGGGTCAGGCACTGTGCTAAGGTCTGATCTCCGTCTCTTCTGACATCATCAAGGATGTTCTGAACTACTGCTCCACACAGAGACCACCTGGTGGAAGCAGTGGATGTCAGACTCAGGGCAAGTCTTTGGAAGCAGGGAATCCCCGGGCCGCACAGCACTTTAGTGACAAAACCTAGGCCAGATCCCAGTTTTCCTAACCAAGTCCTCTTTCCACAGTTGCTCCATAATCATCACCTAATTACATGCTGCTGCCCTGTAAACACCCACTGCAGGGCTAGGTAGCTGCAGGCTTCTTCCAACTAACCTGATAGTGATGTCCTGCAGGGAGGGGGCTGTTTTTGATCAATGCTGTACCCCCATGATGTCCGGCACGACATCTGGTACATAGGAGAAGCTCTTTAAAAGATCACAAACAAGCCCCTGGGTCCCCAGATACTTACTGACTTGGATTTTACCTATACCAAAGGCATTCTCATTCCAAAACCAACTCCTGCACGGGTAAGAGCTGTGTTCCCTAATGGGGTTGGTTTCCAGCATTAGCTACCATGGAAGTCCAGCTGGGTGTGATATTTTGGGGTCAGAGAGGCCTTTCTATGCCTTTCACATCTCATAACATAGACAGCTACCCAACCCCCAGTGTTGGAGTCTGATGAAATCCAGGTGACTAAAAAAAAAAAAAATCTAATTAATATGATTTTAATTATGGCAGTAATAATACCTACCTCCCAGCATGAGAAGGTAGGATATTAAGTTAGTAATACTAAATTTCCCAGTGGTGCTGAGACCCTTTAAGATGAGTTAATTTGAAAATTACTGATATGATTAGAGAACAGAAATAGGCATATTTGAAAGATTCCGAAGGGGCACGCAAACAGCAATATTATCAGTCAGTTGTGCCTTCAGTCAGTAATCAAGACACAATATTAGGCTCTGGCTGTACATGTATAGATGACCCACTGCTATATACCACGTATAAGAAGGTACAAAAGGCAAAACATAGATCTCTGCCCCCCCACCGCCAAAGTATTTCATCTTGTGTTACTTGTTTCAACCTGGCATGTTACTTTACATTGTTCTGACTTACTTGAAAATGGGCTTTGCTCCTCAACTAAGTCTGTAGCCCCTTGAAGGCAAGAGCTCATCTTCTGTCTTTCTGTGTCCTCAGCTCCTAGTATAGTATTGGCATCGAGTCGGTATCCAGTATGTATTTCTTACAGCTAGAGATTAATCACCTTGAAGAGTCATCACTGTTAGCCTTATTTCTTTGGAAGGATTTCACAAAGGAGGTGAGACTTGATGGAGGATGGTTCTTGTCGGAGAGCAGTAAAAGCTGAGGAGAGCTAAGTAGAATTGGCTTCTGTGGGGCATTTACCAACAAACTCAGGAATTCAGAGTTTATCATTCAAGAAATGGGGACGCATTGATTTGATATGAACACATCAGTAGTGGGAGTTCTAAGTTTTTTTAAAACATTGCTCTACAACATGGATGGACCTAAAGATGATCATATTTAAGTCAAGTTAGTCAGACAAAGACAAGTGTCAGGTGGTATCACTTATCTGTGGAATCTAAAAAACGGATACAGATTCTATTTACAAACCAAAACCAGACTCAGGGACATAGAAAATAAACTTTGGTGACCAAGGGGAGGGAGGGATAAATTAGGAGTTTGGGATTAACAGATACACATTACTATATATAAAATAAAAAAAAAATAGGGACCTACTGTGTAGCACAGGAAACTATATTCAGTTTCTTGTAATAACATATAATGGAAAAGGATCTAAAAAGGAAAAATATATATGTATGTAGATGTATAACTGAATCGCTTTTCTATACACCTGAAGCTAGCGTTGTAAATCAACTACACTTCAATAAAAAATAAAACTAAAAAACTATTGCTCTGAATGTGATGCTAAAATGTGTTATTGAAATGGTATTAAATGAACAAGGAAATGGAACAGCAAGGACCAAATATCTATCCTATTAACCAAGATAGAAGATGCAGGGGGGAAGCCCTTGAGTGAAATCTTGGTGTTTTAACTGTAAGGTACCTGGGAAATAATCTGAGGAAGTCAGAAATCTGTGTGAAACATGACTGACGCATCCCAGAGGCAATGGCCCTGGAGCAGTGGTGGAAGATGGGCTTGGAGTCCTGCAGACCCGGCTGGAATCCTGGCTCTGCACTGCTCAGCAGGGCACCTGCGGAGAGGGCACAAAGAGATCCCGGACTTCAGATTTCCCATTACTTGGAAGAGCTGGTGAGGATTCAAGGAGATGAGAAGGATTAAGTGTCTGATGTGTATCTTCCACAGAGTGGACAGTGACTGTCCTTGCTCTCTCACAGGTGTGGGATTATGCGTGTGTGTGGCATCCAGGAGATTCTTACACAGGTGGGAATCATCCAGGAAGACGGCAGACAAGGAGAGGGCAAGGGTGTAGGCTGGGGACACCACCATTCCAGGTATGACTTGAGTAACAGCAGAATGAGACCCAGGCAAGCCAAGGATGGGAGAATGCTGACAAACAGGTTGACAGCAGGAGAGCTGTCAGGAAAAGCATTAACAAACACCTGCAGGTTGACAGACATCTTCTCGGGAGGGATGCGCAGAGGGAGGGAGCATTGCTAGGGGGCGTTCGCTGTGGTGTCGAGAAGAAGTATGGGAGTGAAGGGAAGAGAGGGTGGACGTTTGAGCTAAGTGCGATGGTAGCTAGTACCTTTGGGTTGGTTTTGGTTTTTGTCTTCGTTTGACTTTCTGTTTTGTTGAATGTGGACGAATAGAGTCAATTTCCATTTGGGAGAAAGAAGTATTAAAAAGAGGATTCAATGTATAAACTTGTTTATCTATTTTATATATACTAGTCAGTATCTGCAAATCTGAGACTCGCATTTATCCCTTCCCACCCCATTCCCCCCTGGTAACCACATACTGTATAGCACAGGAAGCTAGATTCCATATCTTGTAGTAGCTTATGGTGAAAAAGAATATGAATATGAATATATGTATATTCATGTATGACTGAAGCATTGTGCTGTACACCAGAAATTGACACAACATTGTAAACTGACTATACTTTAATTTAAAAAAAGTTAAAAAAAAAAAAAAGGATTCGAAAATGCCAAAAGGAAGGCATGGTGGCTCAGGGCTATGAAGTTTTGGAGTCTGGAGGAAAATAGTGGTTTTGCTTCTTAGTGGTGGAGTAATCCTGAGCAAGTTACTCCAAACTCTCAAGCGCCAGTGAGAAATGAGGATACAAAGAGCTCACCCCGACCTGGTCTGTCGGGAGGCACGAAGGAGAGCCTGGGTGAGCGCTGAGCTGAGCCGTGTGCTGGGGACAGAGCAGAGCACGGCGGGAGGAGAGGTGCCCAGATGGTGGGAACAGGCCCTGCCAGGCCCCAGCGGGGCAGGAGAGGGCCCAGGTCAGGGTGAGGCAGGAGTTTTCTCTTCTGCGAATGAGGTGTGTGGCTTGAAGTGAGCTCAGAGGCAGGTTGGAGAGCGGCTGCGGGAGTTGGCGTGGCTGCTGACTTGCCTGTGAAATGCGGTCCAGTCCGCCAGGGTGGTTGGTGAGGACAGGGGTACCCAGGGTTGGAGGCGCGTGATAGGAACGCTGAGTCGGGGGAGGAGGGGGAAGAGGAGGGCACGGGAAGGGAAGGGCCAGATTGTGGGCCTGGATGAGAACAGTGCTTACAAGGTCCCCCTGTTGGGCTCTAACGCTTTGTGGTCTCCAACTTGAAATTTTAACAATTTTATCTCTGAATCGCGTCTTTTAAGTGAATGCAGTGGGGAAATGGGGACTGGGCCCTGGCTCCTGTGCCCTTCCACCTCCCAGGACGGGTTCTTTGCCTCCTGCTCCCCGGCTGCCAGCCTTCCAAGCCTGGACTCACAGGTGTGAGCGAGGTGGATATCCGGCACCCGGCCAAGCACGGAGATGTGAGGTAGGGCTTGAGCATCCGCCGAGTCCGCACTCAAGTATCCTTGCGCACAAAGGAGTGCAACATTGAGTAGCAAGTAAAAAGACACGGAAGAAAGAACGAGGCTTTCCCTTGTTTTTTGAGCCAGCAGGCCTGCATTCTCGTTTTGCATTGGGCCCCACAAATTATGCAGCTGGTCCTGGGAAGGAGAGCCACCGGGAGAAGCAGGAGGTCTGCAGAGCAGGCCGGGGGGCCAGCGGGACTTGGAGCTTACTGGTTCCTGGTGGGCACAGCAGGGCAGGCTGCTCCAGTGGGTCCTCCCTTGTCCTGGACACAGGAGTATAGGAAGCAGAGGGCAAGAATTAGAGAGAGAAACAGGTGTGATGCGGCAAGAATGATGGAACTTGGAGGAGGCAAAGAGACTATTGGTGCCAGTGAAAGAAAAAATCAGAAGATCAGCAGTTAGACTGGGGAAAGAAGAGATTCAAACCAGAAGGAAAAATAAGAAGATGCACAATGAGAAACAAATTCAGAAGAAGCCAGGCATGGAAGAAAGGAGGCTGGTGAAGGGTTTGGCCAGAGAAGGGAATTTGAGAGTTCAAAATTTCCAAAGCAGAATATTTCCAGAGCAAGTTCCTTTGTATCTCATTAGTGAAGTTTGTAAATTGCCTTTTTATTTTTTTGGGCGCTGCATTTGCAAACAAAACACTGCTCTCAGATTTGAGATTTAGACTTCTGAATCATAGTACAACTCATTTTTTTTGTATAAGTAACATATGTTTGGTGTCTTTAAACACAATTACTTTTGTATAATAAAAGTGTTGATTTGATGATGCGACATTTTCTGCAAGTGTGTTTAAGAGAGTTTATGTTTTCATAAGTTCCAATGAAACTCAATTATGTATGTGTAATAAGGCTTCTGATTGTTACACTTAGACTTTTCTGTATAATGAAGCCAGCAATTAGAATTTGCTTGCTCTATGGCTTAGGAAAACACACTTGTTTTGGAGACAAAAGACTCTTAATGAGCCCCCTTTTTGGTTAATTTTTGTTGTTGTTGTTAAAAACCAGTCTATAACTCAAACATATAATTAGATTTCTTAAAGGTTTAGGGTTTTTTTCTTGTTGTTATTTTTTTCCCTTTAAACACAAAACAAAGCAAAAAGCAATAACTTTAAGGCGCAGATCGTTTCAAAGCTGTGAATCTTGCTGCGATCTGTAGTTTTACCTTACAGCCACCTCCAGTGCATACTGACGTCCCTCTCTGCTAAGGAGGCAGAGTCTTGGCTGTGGTAGAGACCTGATTTGAGTCCAGAAATGCTCTTTCCAAGCGTTGCTTAGATGCTGCTCTGGGCACCACGCGTGGGGTTGAGCACTGGTGTCCTGCTGGTGTCCCGGCCTCAGGGTTAGCCTGAAGCTTGGCTCAGGAGCCAGTGCGATCCATGGCTGCCACTTGGCCCGGAGGCCAGCTTGTGCCAGGGTGGGGGACCAGCCATTCCCTGCTGACTGTGTGAGTGTGGGCAGAGTTTTCCCAGTGGACTAAAGAAGCTTTCTTGCCATTTCTGCTTCCATCTCATGATCCGCACCCCGTGTGGCATCTGCTTAGTGTCCGCTGGACTCTTGGCCGGTCATTTCACTGCTGGCCCTTCGTCTCACTTTCAGATGGCTGTGTTGGGCCCCAGGGTAGGCCTCCCCAGTAATGTGCCTCAATGAGATACTGATTATTGTGAATTAAAGTTACTTAAGAAATGGCCAACACAAGAGGGACACTCTGCCCCTCCTTCTCTGTCTCCCTGAAAACAGGAACTAAATCTCTTACTTGAAATTACACTACATCTGGAGGTAGGACAGACAACCTTATCGCCAAAGATTGCAAATCCGGGCCCAAGAAGCCTGCATAAACAAACCTTGTTACTTCTTTAATTTACTCCTCGAAACTCTGTTTAGATGCTTCCCTAATTGGTTATCTAGAGCCTAAGTTTCTTTGTCCTGTAGATTCCTTACAAATAACTGTTTCTTTGTCTAAAAAGTATAAAAGCTGCCTGTTTGGCCACTTCTTTGTTCCCGTCTCTATGTGACCTCTGTGTGCAGGGTTAGAATTGTTTCCTTTTGTCTTGTTAATCTCTCTTGGGTCAGTTTTATTCTTCGTCAAGCCACAAGAACTCAAGAGGGGCAGTGGTGGAAAGTTCTCCCTCCCCGACAGCTGTTTCTCCCTGGATGTTCAGGCACGTGGGGAAAGGCCGGTGGGTCAGAACTTCCCCCATAACGTTTGAAGGAAGCCCTTCTACCTTGACAAGTGTTTTCCTGTAAGCCTCCTGTTACAAAGGCCCTACTCTTGGAAGTGCTAAACTCTTTCTTTGTTACCGATCATGAACAACTTAATGAAAATGTTTTTATAACTTATACTAAGAAGGTTTTCAGTGGTGTATCCATCAGTGTCTTGTGAGAAACACACTGAAAACTGTAGGTGTTTCAGTACAGAACGTTGGTTGCACATGTGCTGGAAGGGCCAGGAGCAGAAACGTGGCAGCGTGGTTTTATCCAGGGCATCAAAGCAGGCACTTGTGCCATTGTGGCTGGAGCCCCACAACGGACACATGTCGCTGCCATTGGAATCACTGCCCTCGGCTATGAGCAGGAATGAAAGGAGCTCACACCCCTGATGGTCAATAACTCCCCTCCCCCAGTGACATTACCAGAGCCTTCAGTTCCCCTAAATCCCCTATTGGTGCCAGAACCAGGAAGAGAACGGCTTCCCTCCACCTCCTGCCTTCCAGGCTCCAGTGAGTGCCTCTCAGGATCAGCCTGGAGCTGGCCAAGAGTTCTGGGCCATAGAGTTTCCAGGCCTTCAACCTCTGGGACAGAGTAGAAAACAGGGCAGGGTAAAAATGTGTCTGAATATCAGCCGACATTATTTGGCACACTGGGGGCATATGACAGAAACAGTCCAGAAAATAAAACTTTGTGATCGCCCGTGGTGCCTCCCCGCAAACCCCAACCACAGCTGTGGATTTCACGTTCAGTCAACTCTCTGAGCAGCGGAGGAGGGGAAGCGTAGTGGGGCGTTCTGTCGGGACTTACCAGTATAAAGGAAGTAACAGGTCAGGTCTGAGTGCTGGAGTTAACAACTTCCAAACCCAGGAAGTGTTCCATTCAGCCTCTTCTCGGAGGCAGACTTTGGAATTTTAAACAAAGGATCCAATTAAATTTGATCCAATTTAAATCCATTCAGTTCAGAAACTTTTATTAAATATCTCCGATGGATTGCGCCCTGGTCTGGATAGAACTGGAGTCACAAATTTGTGGCTGGTAGACGGGAGCTGTGTTGCCACTGAACACCTAAGTTGGGATGGACTCCCAGTCCCCCAGACTCTTGGTTTTGGTTTGTTATTTAATTGCATAGACTGCATATTTCTTTGGGAGAGGCATTATCGCCTCCATGTTTGATATAAAAGGTAATTTATGTTAAGAAGTTCTCAATACTACTGGGATCCTGGACTTCAGCTATAACCATAGATTTTATTTTTTCTTTTCCAATAGATGAAGAAACTCATGCTCTGAGAAGGTAAAATGACCTGGCCAAGGCAGCCACCAGATTGTCGGCAGGGCCACTGGTCCTCAAGCCGGTGGTGCACACTGAGATGCGCCGTTTCTCAGGTAAGATTCACATCAGTGATCTAGTTCAAGCTGTCGTGGTATTGTCCAGCTCCAAAGAATTTTCCACTCGGTTGCACAGACCTGGGATTCTGCAGACCTGATTTTTATCTGGCTTTACTATTCCTAAGCTGCCGGGCCATCTTTGGCCTCTGTTCTCTCATATGTAGAGTGAGAGGCTGAATAAGAGACTTTCCGTGTGGAAGCCGGGCTTCAGCAGGCTTCATTTTCTCTGCCCCATTTTCAGTCTGACTTTCCCACCCATCAGTCTTGCCTCCTCGTTGCCTCTTTTGCACATCATTCTTGTTTCATACTCTCACCAAGCGATTGGGCTATTGACCCTCCTGGGACAGGTCCCCTTTCCTTCTGACTTGCCCAGGACTGGACCCATCGTCTTAGCGCCTCCTCCTCCAGGGGAGCCTCCAGTCTAAGCTCCAGCATGCACATGCTCTCACCCTCCTCGGAGCAACTTCCACAAATATTTTTGTCTAAACTGTTCACCTGACACTTAAGCAACTGGGCCTTTTTATTAGCTTTTCATGTGAGCAACTCTTGTCTCCCCAGTGTTTGACCTTTAGAAGGTCTGGACAATGCAGACTTTTCTTGTATCCCCATAAGGCCTGATACGGAGCTCAGCACATGGCGGTGTTACTATGGACCAGTGAGAGAGTTGATGAATGACACGCATATGTGTTAGCAGGTCTCGGGGCTGAGAGGCCAATGTGGATGGTGAGGGTTAGAAAGAAGTCCCCTGAGAAGGTGGCCTAGGAGTAAAGTTTTGAGTTTGGAGAAAATTGAGAAAAGCAGAAGTGATTGAGGATGGAGACTGTGAATGACACAGCACAAAGGAAGAGGATGCAGGAAACAACATGGTACTCGGGAGAGGCTAAACATATAAGCAAATTAGTCTGCGAGGAGGCGGGCTCAGGCTGTGGATCCCAGGGGAGAGACTGGCGTCAGAGAATTGGAAGGTGGCTTATTTAATCCAGAGCGTCACTCAGCAAGCTCTGTGTGCTGGGGAGACAGAGTTGAGGAAGACATAAATGTCTGCATCCACAAATTCTACATCTATGGGTTCTGCACAAGAGGGCTGAGTGTGCTGTGCTGTTTCACATAGGAGCCTTGAGCACCTGAGGATTTTGGTATCTGCTGGGGGTCCTGGAACCAGTCTCTTGGATACCGAGGGATGACTGGATACAGGAGTTTATAGACACGTCAGGGGCAAATAGATCACAATGAGTTCTCACACTGAGTGGAATATCATTTATGCCAACAGGAGAAGGGCTCCTGGAACTCAGGGCTGGGCTCAGTAAACCCTGCTGTGTGGGTGTTCTAGGCATGGGCCCTGGGGACAGAGAGCTTGGCCTTCATCTCAGCTCTGGCACTGACTGACTGTTATTGAGGGAAACTTTCTTGATTTCTCTGGGCCTCTGTCTGATCATCCATAAAACTGGATTAACAGTAGTGCCTCATCCTAGGGTTATTGTGAGAATTAATTGAGATCATGGATGTGAAATTAGTTTAGTGTGGGGCCATGTATGCCCATCATAACTATTAGCTACTATGCAATATTTATTTAAAAGGAAAGGAATGACCTGGGGTTGAAACAGTCTTTTAGGACCATGTGAAGGTGCCATGTGAAGTGGACTTTGAGCAAAGGGTAAAACTTTGAGCAGGTGGAGACTGGAGACTGGGCACGGCGGGGAGAGCAGACAGCTCAGGGCACTGTGTGGAGGTGAGGATATGCCTGGCTGCTGTGGGGAGCAGTAGATAGCCCAGTTTTCTGGAACCACAGGGTGAATGACAAGGAGAAGATACGGTAATTTGGAGAGTCAGGTAAGAGATCTACAGGGCTTTACATGCTTAAAGTCATCTTCTTCATGGTGCAAGCGATGGAATGATGCTAGGAATACGAGCCCAGCATTGGTGTGGACAGGACTGGGTGACACCAGGCATGGCCCAGGGTCGGGGATGGGACCCAGGGTGGTACCAAGGCCAGAGGCGCTCTGTCCGTCAGGCCTGCACTGGTTAACCGATTGAGGCAAATTCACTTTGTTCAAAGTCAGTCTTGGAGCGAGAAAGCCACATGAATCCAAATATCCGGACAGCAATCCCCAGCGGCGCCGAAGGTAATGAAATGTCGGGATCTGCCGCTCCTATCTGTTATTGCTGATACTCAGATAATGATGCCAGCGCCCAGCCTGGAAGGGAGGAGGGGCAGCTTGTCCGGCTCATCTCCTGGAAGGTCGAGAGGAGGGCAGCAGAGACAGAGGTGGAAGAAGGTGACCCCAGAACACGAGGTATAAAGTGAAGGCCAAGGAAGCCGCTCCTGCCACGGGTCTCCACCCGAGAACGCTGGGACTCTCCCTGCCCCTCCAGGCGTCTGCAGCACTCGGACTCATAAGAGTCACACCCCGCAGCTGAATCGTGGTTTATAAGTTTCAGTGCTTTTACATCTAGTGTCACATTTAGTGCTGGGATTCATGCAGGGACCTTGTCCAAGCCACGTTTTGACATCTCTTGATCATCTAGTTCATCTTAGGTCAAAGTGGGGTGGGTGGAGGATGGAGATGCTCCCCGTGGTGTCCGGGGGATGTGAGGTCGGAGCTAAAGGGTGAGGGGTGGAGTGGCACGCCAGCCCCTTCCACCCTTAAGGCCGACATTGACGGAAGGTCATGACAGGCTGTCCTCCGAGCCCAGATGAAGCCTCAGGGTCCTTCTCAAAACTCTTTCTGGGCAGCCACGGCGAATTGATCAGAGCTGGCACTCAGGATGGAATCTATTTACTCTCCCTGCATTAAGGCATTGTCCAAAGCCTTTCCTTGTTAAAATGTCAATACTTGGGGAATGTTAACATATTTAAGCCATTATCGGCCCCTGGCACCTGCATGTGAATTCATTTGTCAGGCTGCTGTGTGCCAGCCCTCAGAGGGACTAACCTTGGGTAGAAGAGATTGTTTATTAAGGGATGCGAGGTCAGATGGAACAGGCAGTGACCAGAGGTGGCTCCTCCAGCAGATACCAGACTGCTTAGCATCTCTTGAGAAGATGTGTTATCTGTACTCAGGAGATCATGGTATAGGACCATGGGCAAATCACCTAGACCTTTTAGGTTCCATTTCCTCACCTGAAAGCTGAGAATAATGACATCTTCACCGCCCACTACAGAATAACTGTGAGTGTGAAAGTCTTTGGAATGTGTTTTGGATTTTATCAAGTATTGTACAAATGCAAGGTCCGATCATTTAGCTACATTAGAAAGAGACAAGCTCTCATTCCTCAAGTCGAATGCACGTGAAGGGTGAGAAAAGAGAGGGAGAAAGGAATGAATATTTATTAGGGGCCCAGTTGCCATTCATCTTACATAGATTAGCCCATTTAATTTCCACAGCTACCCCGTGAGACTGATCCTGTTGAGGCCATAGTCCTGCAGATCACACTGCCAGGACTTCTCAGGGACAAGATGTGAACCCAGATGTACCTGGTGCTGTTCCTGCATCACCATCCAGGACGTCACCTGTGTACTCACACACTTCCCTTTCCTGAACGCTTCTTGCAGAATGAGTTAGGGCCCCAGGTCGGTCAGAATGAAACCGACAAGGAACAGGCACGTGCTCTGTGACCAGACCTTCTGCAGATGGTCGATGCTGGCTGGGAATTTGAAGCCACACAGGAAATGACTTGGGAGGCCCAATGGGACAGGCAGACATCTGTTTCTCAGGCCCTGGGCAGGGTGAGGGGCAGCCAGCTACAGCAGAAGCATCAAAAAGACTTTTGCACTGAGGTCGGGTTGGGCCAGCAGGAAGTTAGTGCATAATCCCCACGGGGGCAAAGGCCAAGTCACAGAGACACAGAGCTGGATTTCTGTTGGAAGTGGCATGGGTAGCTCTCAGGAGTGTGAATCTGGATCCTGAGACCAGGTTAAATTATCCAGATTCTCTGGACATGTTTTCGCCATCTTATCATCTATTCAAGTTATCTGCTATCGCTGTATCAAAGTGTGGTACACAGGATGAGTAAATGTGACCCGAATAATGTATGTTCCCTGAAACTCTAAGCAGTGCAGTGGTAACACGTACATGCCAATTACCCAAAGTGCTTTCAGGTTGGCTTTCATGTGTTTGAGGAGCTGCATGGAGTTTGGCGCACCATGAGAAAGCAAACAGGCACACTCGCTGCTCACTTTAGGAGTGGTGTGCGGGGTTGGATGGTTTGGGGATCATCCCTTCAATGTCCCCGAGGGAGACAGAGGCACAAGAGGTAATTTTAAGGTAACACCTCATTTTTATCACATGCTCTTGTACCTAATATTTCAAATTGAATATCTTTGACATACTAGACCAGATAACATGGAATATATGTTTTTTCCCATATGCTAGTCAAGCACAGTTTGCACCAAAGGCCAAAGGTAGGATTAGGGGAAGATGGGATGTTACAGCCTGTGTGTGGAGCTGGCCTGTGTCCACCGCCCCGTGGTTTTGCTTCCCATGGGAGGAGCAAGCCCAGAGTCCATAGCTTCTCCAAGAGGAGAGGCCTTGGGTCCGAAGGGCACTTCTCAGCACGGAAGGAGGAGTCCGCACAGACAGCATCTCTCGTGGCTCCTTTGCCGATGCGCCAGTCTGTAGAGTTGTGCTGCAGGGAAGCCATGGGAAGAACGCTTGAAGGATGTGGGACGAAAGGAGGAAAAGGAGCCATACAAACCAGGAAAAGAGAGAGGAGTGAGTGGGTTAGTCAATTGGAGCCCAGCCTCCAGGCCGGGGAGGCATCATGGACACAGGATGGAAACCACAGCCACAGCGTCCCCAGCTCTTCAAGCGAGTTGCCAGATGACGTTCACAGCTCACCCGAAGCTGTGGCCTGGGCAGAGGAAGGCCAGGGCTGCGCTGGGTGGGTCAGAGGATCAGAGGACACGCTGGCTCTTTTTAAGGACGAGATCACTAATCATGAGGAAGAAGGATTCAGTTTGTTCTGTGACGTCCAGAGGGAGAGAAGCAAGACCCGGCTTCTGGATGGGCATGGTGGAGAGACGCATTTTGGTTCATTATGCGATAGCTCTTCTGACAAAGCAGAGTGGTCCAAAGGTGGAACATTTTGCCTTAGGCTCCGTGTCCCTGAACCCAGCGCAGTGACGCTATGGGCTAAGTTTCCTGAGGTGCTGAAACGACTGGTTCCCACATCTGACTGCCTAGTAGGCTTACCTGGGGAATTGTTTTTGAAAAATACAGATTTTTGGCCTCCACCTCTAGAGATTATGCTTCAATAAGAAAAACAGGTGAGAACTGGGCACTTTTATTTTGATCAAGATTCACAAGTGACTCTTATTCATGGGACAAAATCTGGAATAACTTTTTATGAATATTAAACCACTGGGGAATTGGACATGATGTTCTCCAAACCCATTCCCTAAGTGAACCCTCAGCCAGTTAAAATCACTGCCTTACACCTGCACCGGATCCTCTGCAGCTGCCTCATCCCGAGCATGTCCAGTTTCTCTGTGGCTCCCTGGTTGTGTTCAGTCGGCCTCTCTCAGTTACTCTCATGGCCTCCTGTTAAACTTGACCCCGCAACCCTAACTCCTCCCCAGGGCTCCGTCCCGCTCGCCGCCTTCAAGAGGAAGAGCTCAATCACGTGTCACTGCAATTCGCAGGCCAGGTGAATTGCATGAGACTGTTCAAGATTTTACGTAAAAAACGCTAATAGTTCATCCAGGAGGTGCCCGTTTAGAAAGAAAGCAATAACCTTGTTATTTTTATTAGTATTAATAATAATGATTATTTCTCAATAATAATAGGAGATATTTTTGTTCTAATTCAAGAACGCAACCACCCGCGGTCTATACCACCCGAGGTCTATACCAGCTTTTGATCAATTGATCAATCACCTCTTCTATCATCCATTTGATTGTGCGTGTATTTGAGTGGAGAAAGTGAACTGAACCCTTTTGCTATCTTACGCATTTGGTTACAAAATTAATAGTAAGGAGAGGAAACGGTCACCTTATAATTCAATCACACTAGACATTTCTGTCTTCTCTGGGACAACAGGAGTGACTCATCAGAATGTGACTCTGGCACGTGGATACGGTGACACACGGGGGTTGGACAATGCCTCCTGCCCGTGGAGGGATTTCCGTGCTCTGAGCAGACGAGGCCTTTCCAAACGTCGTGGCCTGCTTGGGGTTACTTGGCCCCACCTCCTGGGTCAGACACATAGACATAACTTGTGGTTGGTAGGTGTTGCCTTACAAAAGCCGATTACAGAGAAGAAAAACAGGGCCCCGGAAGGGTATGTCAGAATGAGCATTCTGGTAGTGCGAGGCCGTACTTGGAACCCATCCTGACCCAGCCCTCCTGGAGGACTGAGGCTTACTGGGAAGGAGACAGCACTGGGATGCCATGGGGAGTCGGGTCAGAAAGAGCTGATCAGGAGAAAGAGAAATTCAAAGTCAGGCTGCGAGAGCTCAGCCCCTCCTCACTGGCAGCAGCAGCAGTAGTGACAGGTGATGTTTCAGGCAAGTGCCAAGCGAGCCTCGCACTGGGGGAGCCCCACCTGGACAGGCAGGCGGCCACGTCAAGGTGCAGATTGATGGGCAGAGGATGGGATGACCTGCTCATGCTCAGTGTGAGAAAATCCCTTCCTCAGTACCGTTTAGACCACAGGGAGAGAAGAGCCGTGGTCCCCTCTTGGAAGGGGGGACGCTCTGATTCTGTGACCTTATGGGCAAATTGCAGGACAGTGACCCACCTGAGTATTTGTGAAGTGACAGGCCCCAGGGGACATTCAGGGTGCACAGGATTTACTCAAATCACTGAGCCTGGTGATGGGAAAGCCATGACAGCAGTGAGAGGGTTGACTTGGGACATGAAATGGACTTAGAAGGAAAAACAGTGCGATTACACCAGTGAAATCCCAATGTCCACCCTTCCTCCATTCCTTATTGAGAACCCTGTAGAGTCACAGCCAGATCAGTTGTCAGTATCGACGTGGGCACCTTTAAGTGAAATAGCAAATATCAAAAGCTACGGATCCAGGTATTGTAAGTTAATTACATTAAGCCACGTGTTTTCGAGTTCCAGTGTTGATCTGTTCCCACACCCTCTCTCATTTCTGTATCTACCATCTGCTAAAGGTTGGCATTCCTGTTCCTGCACTTAAAATCACTTTCTGACTTGCATTCCAAACGATATATATTGAGGAAATGCCCAAGACCCACAGTTGATAGTGGTGCCTTGAGGGCAGGTGGGGTGTTCGATTCACTTTTTTCACTGCCCTCGCTCAGGCTCTGTAGGGGTTAAATACATAATCTCTAAATCAGTCACCCTCCATTGGAATTTGGGCTGCACTGCTGTTCTAGGGCACTGGTGTCTTCCAGTCTCGTTATGTGACCTGGAGCAAGTGAGTTAATCCTCTGTTCCTCAGTTTTCTCATCTGTAAAGGGGGACAGTGATATTTAGCTGACCTTGTTGTGAGGATTCAGTTAGGTAGATGTCAAATACTCATCCAAGCGCCAGGGCCTTGGTAATCACTCAGCAGGAATTACATGGAGCAGTACTGCGTTGTTAGAACTGCTTTTTCACTTGCCTGGATCGGGCATTGGATCTCCTAAAGGTCAAGGTTTTACCAGAGAGCACGTTCTTCTCTGGCCACAGAAAGAGTTCAGAAACAAGACGCAGAGGTCAAGAAGGCAAAGCGAGGATTTATTAAGTGGTAGTCTGCCCTCAAGGTGAGAGCGGGCAGACTCAGGTGAGTAGCTGTGCTGAGTTTCTCTGGCATGCTGGTTATATGGAGTGTAAAAATGAATGGGTAGAGTATTTATTGGGGAGAGAGGGGTTTGGGGTCCTATTCCCAGATTTTCATCCCAGTTTCGCCTTCCTGAAGGGAGGAGGGATTTTTTCAGTCTGGATCAGAAAGTTCATGGCGTTGGTGCGTGATGGGTACTTCTCATCTGCAAGACTAATTTTATTGTAATGAGGGCATAATGAGCCAAAGGTGACATTCGGACACTGGAGATTCCTGCCTTATCCCACTTTTCTTTCTCTTCTTCCAGGACACTTGTCAGCCCAAAATGTGTGGTTTCTTACCAGTCCTGAGGTTCCTGCTTTTCTTTGTCTGCCCAAGGGCCCCCACTGTTCACATAATGTAGGATTTCTTGCCATTTGGCCCACGTCCCCTTTCTCTGCTCGAATCTAGCTATCTTCCTGCTCTGACAAAGGCCATGCCTCTTTTTTCTTGTGGATCTCATAGCAGCCAACACATAGTAGGTCTACTAACTCCTTGTCGAATACCTCTCTTGGTTCTTCTCATGCATGCTACCTGACCACCTGCTCTGCTGTTTGGATAGAGGTCCCTTCATCCCCTCCACGATTTGTGCGAGTAAAGTGTAGCAGCGAATCCGGTCATGGCATCAGTTACACACGGTTCATGCAGTGTCTGAAGTGAGCGAGTGAGGAAGGAGAATTTGATTGCTCCAGGGCATCAGGGCCTTTCAACCAATAATAATTTACCGTCTCTACTAAGGACCTCTGGATGCTCTCTGTAGAGGGGACCCGCTGTTTTATATACAAGCGGCGTCATCTATTCCTGTGAGATCATGTAGCCAGAGAGTCAAATGTCTGCCACTGTGAGTGGAGAAAGGGCACGGGTTTCCTTTCCCAGTAAGGTCACCATTTGATTTTTCCTTTGCTAGAGCTGTGAGACAGGGCACTCGGGAGGCAGCAGGACTCCATGAGGTCATAAAGGAGGGGGATGTATTGGAGCAGAAGACTGTTGGCTACAGGTGCAGAGACGGGAGACTGATGCTAATTTTCAGAGATTTGGAAAGTCAGAGCAAGGTTGTACATGAGAGTGTGTGTGTGTGTGCATGTTTCGGGTGCCTGTGCACATACGATGCTTGTATGTGCATGTGTGTGCATGCATAAGTAAGTGGGTGTGTGTGTGCCTGTGTAAGTGCCCTGCATGTGTGTGTTCTGATCCTTGGTCACCTGGTCCTCTGCTCCTTTCTCTTGTGTTTCTCCTGGGTTATTATTTATTATCTACGTACCTACCTGTCTATCATCTATTTTTATTAACTAGCCATACCGTATTGAAAACATGCCATGGAGGGCACCCAGTGAAGTGTATCTGTGTAACCATCCTCTAAGGTTGCTTTGATAACCCCAGGTTACCTTGAAGAACCAAGACTCAGAGAGTAGAGTAATTTGCCCAAGGTCAGCAACCTTGTGAGTGGCCCAGCAGGGCATCGAATTCAAGCAGACACAGCTCTACAGTCTACGTGAAAGATTCTGCCTTCGGGCCAATGTGTCTTCTCCGCAACACTCTCCTGGGGATTTCATATGCAGGCTTCCACCCTCCCAGTCTGGTTTGAACATCAGACAAATTCTCCCTGCCCACAGGGTCTCTCTCAATAAGCTGCCTTAGAATGTGAAAATTCCCACTCAAAGATAAGATAGTATCTGGGCTGGGCTAATGTAGCAAGCAATGGCTGGCCATTGGCAGCATCTTCAGAAGAATTAGTTTATTGGACTAGCCTTTGAAGGAAGCAGTGACCTGAGAGGCTGAAACTGTAGACCAAGTCTCCAGAGCTAAGCTGTCCGAGATGGTAGCCGTGAACCATCTGGGGTTATCGAGCGCTTAAATTGTGTCTAGTCTGAGTTGACAGGTAAGTAGAAAATACACCCTGAATTCTGAAAATGTAGTGTGATAAAATGGACATAACATATTTCATTAATATAGTGATTACATCTTGAAAAAACAAATGTTGGGTATATTGGGTTAAGTCAAACACATTAAGATTGGCTTCACGTGTTTCTGATTATTCTTTAAAATGTGGCTACTGGAAAATTTTAAATTATGTGTGTGGCTTGCATTTGTAGCTTCTGTTATACTTCTGTTGGAGAGTGCTGCCCTAAAGTATGGTCCAGGGGGGTCTTTAGACTGTGGGGGGACTTGAGAGTCTCGGGGTGCTGTGCGCAGGGTTGCTGGTGGGTGCTAGACATACACCTTGCCTACGTTCCACCTGCCCTTTGGCAGAACCCGCCTGCATTGTCTTATGAGAGGGGTCTCTTCTGGTGAATCAGATGTGTATCATACACGTAAGTGACCAGGCACTTTCTTCTGCTGATGACTGAACCAGCCATTTGCCTTCTAAATCTCAAACATCTTTCTGAAGGATCCATATTTGTACCTTGTACCTATCTCTAGCCTTGTCTGCCTCAACCGGTGTATAGGATGTATGGATGCACACACATGTAAATTTATATCTCACTTGTGTCTAAACATTGAGCACTCTTCATCTCATGAAACCTTTCTCAAATGCATGGATTGTTACTAATCTCTCCTCCTCGGCCTTCTTGGGTATTTCCTGAACTATAGCTTCGATCACCCGAGAACTGTTGTTCTTTTCTTATGTCACCTATTGGACATCCTGTCTTCTAGGTCATGTTTTATCCCTCGCTGGGCCAAGCAGAGTAAGTGCTTTAATATGTACTTTTTAAAACTATTTATTTTTCTTTTTCTTTTAATGGAAGTACTGGGGAATGAACCCAGGACCTCGTGCAATAATGCTAAGCATGTGCTCTACCACTGACCGTCCCCACCATAAAGACTCAATGGCTGGCATCATTGCTTTGCTCTGCCCCGTCATGTCTTCCATTACATTGGTGCCCTTTGTGGAGAAGGGCGGCGACGGCCAGCAGCTTGAGGCTGGGTCCAGTGCCTGTAGAGTTTAGGGGCTCATTCTTAAGCTTGACATTGTTCACCCCAAATGTGTCCAGACATTACAAGAAGAAGGGCTTGATGGCTTCTAACCTACCATGACTTGTGTTTGGCTGCCACAAATGTGTCCCCTGGGGGCCTGTCCTGGTGCCTGTGATTCCTCTGCTAGAGACATGTTTCTCCTTCTGACTCAGTGTCTTTGAGTATGTAAAACCCCTATGAGAAGGAGTGCTTACTAACCCCACGCCCCAGAGAACAGTGAGGCTGTGGGAAGACGTTAAGTGGGAGAGAGGAGAGCTCTGAGAGAGAGAACATTAAGAAAAGGTGGGGAAGGGGTAGCTAAAAATGCACTCGACCTTCTTCCCGAATTTACTGTCCCGGGTCTGGAAAGAGTTCACATCCTTGCTTTCTTTCATCCCCGCTGAGCCCTGGGCTGGAGGAATAAACCTCACGTCAGTAAATCAACAGAGCTGAGAGCTCAGTCAGTCAGTCAATCTTAAGAGCATTCTTGGATTTGCGGATGCCTTGAGAAGGATGCTTAGAGAAACCGAGGATAGGGTAGTTATTAAAAGAGATTAAACGGTATTAGCTAGTGCCTCAGCAAGTTATAATTAAAAAAAGGGAATGGGAAGGAAACAGGAGACTAATTTTTCCAGTCGCTGAAATTTCAAGGAGGAATGAGCTGGCCTGTGAACCATTACCGCTTTATATTAATTCTTCTGTGTGGTTAAATCTAACCCAAAGACACGTCTTTCTCAGCTGGAAATGTCCTAGTCAGTTTCACCGCATAAGGCGGAGAGGAGGCAGCCACGTTAACCTCTGGTGGTGCTGTTCCCTGAAGGGTCTTGACTCCCCCATTCCGAAAAGTAAATGAAATGTTTCTAGGACACACCCTTGACGTGCCTGGGGCGGGGAATTATCTTGATGCCCATCTGGGGAAGTTGAGTCCGGGAGAAAGAAAAGAACAGATCACCCTCGGACCCAGAAGTCAAGCACACTGTGACCTGCTTTGTCATGAGTTGGTTCCTCTGCTGGTCGAGAGGACGGCACAGGGAGGGCAGGTGGCCACGTACCTGGTGAGGTTGAGCAGGGCCTCTCTTGTTCTTCATTCTCAAAAATCTCATCTACTTCAGTGCGAGGTCTGAGAGTCCCCGTTAGAATCTCCATCGGCTAACTTACGACATCTCTGTTAACCTGCAAACTATCTGAGTAGCACTCTATCTAACTGATGCCATTCATGTACCTTTAAGGAACAATTAGAGGGCTGAGACTGTTTTTGGAGAAAGAGGCTAGACTGCCAGATTACTGAGTAACTGCTGCAGGAGGGAGCTGTTCCGAACTCGCCACCCTCAAATTTTTGAAGACCTTTAACTTTGATTGCTATTGTGTGCCATTTTATCATTTCAAAGGACTTGGCAACAATGGATTTGAAGCTCTTGGTGAGAAAATATTTTTTAATAAAATAGCCACACATCAAGATTTACCTGGTTTTGGGGGCACCTCTGGATCACTGACTGACTTTCTCACCTTGAATCCCTGTGTTCAGGGTTACGTGCATTTAGTATATTCTCATCGTGGTTTCCTCGTCCATAGCAGATTAGAAGCTACTGGGGCAAAAAGGCAGAATCAGAAAGTGACAGCTGACAGTCTGACTGGGACGGAGAAAACGAGGGAAATTAACGAAAAAATCGGGGGGAAGGATATAGCTTAGTGGTAGGGCGCATGCCTAGCACGGATGAGGTCTTCGGTTCAATTCCCATAAATACAGAAACAGACCTAATTACTTCTGTCCTCCTGAAAAAATAGAATCATAGCTAAGATTTTCAAAAGGCAGAGCAGTCTGAGATCAACCATCATAGGACTGTCAGCGGAAAACACTGGATTTAGGTTTAATCTCCTTGCCTGAGCAAGGTAGGTACCACGACGGGGGATTCAATATACTGAGCTACAAACTGAGGTAGGTGATTTTCATCTATCGACCCTTCCGTTTCTCAACGTTTCTACACTCAGTCCGTTGGTGTAGGAGCTACACGAGGGCCCAGGACTCTCTCCTCCCCAGCACATCCCCCCACCCCCCTGCCTCCGGGGACAGACCACTGCCACCCTCCCCTTCCTGGGGGCCACTTCCTTCACCTCTTGCCACTCACTCGTTTCCTTTGCTCAGAGTACCTACCGCTTTCTTCCCACATTTCCAAATGCCTTCTCTGCCCTGAGGTCTAGCTCAGGACCCAGTCTTCTCGCAGAGGACTTCTTACCCCATGGCACGAAACTCTCCTCTGCGTCCACTTCCACAGCATTCGTGGCAACTGCTGGTTGCTCAGTGATGGGGGCCTGTCAGTCCCTGGCATTTATCATGCCTCATTCTGTACAGCCTTGTAGTTGGCCTTTGCCTCCCCTTTTCTTTCATTTTTCTTCTTTCTGTCTCCCATTTCCATGTGAAACACTATTTACTCCTGGGAAATGCTTGTGTTGCTTAGAATGCACAAAGCAGAGCCTAGCCAGTCTCTTCTGCACCTGAGTGTTAAGGTTAGCTGCTGTCCATCTGCGTCCTAGTCTGTGAAAGGCAAACCCCCAGCATCCTCCTTCAGGAGTGTCTGAAATCCTTTCAAGAATTCTTTCTCCACTCTTCACTGGCTTGGCCCACGGCACGCCGGGCGACCTTGTTGCCTAAACTCTGCTCGGTCAAGCAGAGGGACATCTTCTTCCAAGGCTCAGAGTCCTCAAGGATAGTAAATATGCTGAACGTTGCGTCGGTTACTTGTTGCGGGGCTACAAGTTAGACAGAGCTAAAGAAAATTTGTTCTGTGTGCTTTAGCCTCACTGTTTCGATGCCTTTGGCCAGAGCACTTTCACCCACAGTTTCTCCTGCCCCCTGCCCCTCTCTCTCTCCCCCTTTCCCAGTTCATGGTGGGTGCTCTGCCTGCACCCCCTCCGTCCCCAGGGGTCACCGTCCTTTGCCAGCATGGACCCTTTACTCCCTTGCATTCTCTGCCAGTAAGGTCACTTCATCAAACTAAAGCTCATTAAAGGAGAAGGCAGAGAGGCGATCCAGCGTCCTGACCCCAGATATTGTAGCTGAAAAAGCCCTTTGCCTTTTATATTTCACCCTGAGTAGGCGTATGGCTCAGTAGTGGAAGGATTTGTAGCTGACACTCAATAGAAGCTGCTCTCGAATTTTGACAAATCCCATCTTGAGCCAAGAAGAGAAACAGATATTGATCCTAAGTGTACCTAATTCATCTCTGCACTTGTAATCCCAAAAGAAAATGCCTTCTATGACCAGAGGGCAGTCAATATTTTTTCCATCTTGTAAAATAAATAGCAGTTATTTTGGTGTGTCTTCATGCGTCCGGGGCACCAGAAGTAAACAAAGAGTTGATTTTTCCCCTTTCTGCAGTCGAGTTATAATAACTACTGGGTGTCTTGTTTGGGCTAATTAAAACCACATCAAATAATTTGGATTGATGAGTGGACCAGAGGTGATCGTGTGCTACTTTGGCCACATTAACAAGGAAGCCTCGTCCCCCAGGCTGAGGAGTGGCGTATCTGCAGAGACTTCGCCAGAGACATACAATAAATTGCAAGAGAGTTCATTTCAGGGGACTGACTCTCTCTGACTGCATCCGTATTACAGTTTTAGCCACACCAGGGAGCTGTTCTTATCAGCCAGGGGTCTACTTACAAACACGGTCTTTTCTATTGTCCTTCCCCTCCTTTACCTGTGAGACTAGAGTTAGTTATGGGAGAACTTCCAGAAGGTCAGCAGATCAGGCCAGATAGAGAGCCGTTCTGTTTCCACAATCATTCTGTATATTCTCAACCCAGATGGAGGGTCACAAGTTGTTGGAACTACTGAAAAACTGATTTGTGTCTCTATTGATTCAAGCCCCACATCATTTCCCGACCACCTCAGGTCAATTCCGACAAACAAGCACAGACTCTCTCTGAAACGATGCATGCGGGCAAACCCCGTGCCTACGTGCGGGAAAGCCATCTGCTCCATTTCAGTTTTTTATTCCTAGGCGTTAGTAGTTTGTTTGGATGATTGTTCCTGACTAGTTCACCCAGCGAAACCAATCTTCTAGCTTCTTGAAAATGAACGACACGCATCAGAACTCACATTTGGGTTATTCAACGCTTTGAAGGGATATTTGTTTCAAATTACAAATCGTTTGATTTTGGCAATCTAAGAGAACCATCTGGATTTCCCCCACATTTCTCTCTGTGCCCGGTCAGGATACTTCTTTGGATAGAATATGAATCTTAACCCAGAGAGCCAACTCTGGTTTCCTCAGAATTTGCCAGATCCACTGGGTGCTGGGCAAACAAGTCCGCATGACACAACAGTCAGATGTTTGGGGATTGCATATGCGAGTGTGTGTGTGTGTGTGTGTGTGTGTGTGTGTTTCACTCTCCAGCCAGACTAGCCTTGTTCCTTCCTGGTGTGGACCTCAGACTCTTCCACGTGCGCTGCTGTTTGCTCCTGAAATGACCTCTCTGCCATCAGTTCATATGAAATTAGTGTTCTAGCTAGTCCCCCCCTGAAGGCATGGAAAGTTCAGGTCCAAGGCTCATCCTGTTCATCAGCGTGGGGATGAGTAGAAAATATGCTGGACAAAACTAAACAAGACTGTTTGGAAAATCATAAAATTTCTCCCTCACGTGTGAACTTATAACTCAATGTTATAAATGTTTAGAGCCATAACACTTAATACCGAGAAGGGAAAAGTGACATGTTTAAATGAAAGACTATAATGTGATGACGAGTTAGAGGCACTGAACACGATCTTCAGCCTTGGCCCATAGTAACCCCGTGTCCTTAGTGAAGTCACTTAATATTTCTGGGTTTAATATTGTCGTTGTCAAATGAGGGGGTTGGAATTAAGTGGCCTCTGAGCCGTCCTGCTGCTTTAATAGTCTATGACTCTGTATCTCAAAGGCATGTAAATAAGCCATTTGGGAAGATTTACATTGTTTTCTTCACAACTGCAATGCAGAAATAGAGATACTGGGCTTATCTCAGCATGGTTGAGACTGAAGAAATACCAGGCTTATGTTGTGAATCTCCTTAGTGGATCAAGGCATTTACCAAGGTTCTCCTTTGCCATTTTCAACCTCCAGGGTCCTAGGGATGAAAAACATGTGCACGTTGGCAAAATGAATACTCTCACCATGAAACTGTCTTGCGGCATCACACTTCATAACACAGCCGATGCACTGACACACATGTATACGATGTGCATGTATTCATCATCATGGGTTCTTATGTTAAAGAAACCAAACCAGCAGCACCCCAGAGATGATCTCAGCTGGTCCCTCCTTTTACAGATGAGACTATAAAGCCCCAGAGATGAGGACTTGCCTAAAGCCACCTAAGTAATTTAAAGTTTGAGATCCAAATGGCTTAGCCAACATTCTTCTAATTCTTTTTGTTTTGTTTCCTGCCACACTTCCGTAGGCTGTGTGCACTCTAAGTGTGTAAACATTTATATCATTGGGGCAACATGCAGATAAGCCTTCGTTAGTTATTTGTGTACCCAAACTGTGCCCCGACCCATAAAGCATGCATTCTTCAGACTGATGCAGAATCGTTCAAGATCATCCATCGACTTCAAACCTCCTCCTTGATTCTCTAGGACTCTGACGTAGCCAGTACACCCCCTGGCTTGTAATTTCTCCAAAGTGGCACAGCAAACCCAGGCTAACTCTGGACTTCTCTCCTGACTGGGTATTTTCAGAGTTGGACCTGGAGCATGGGGCTTTTAGTTCTCAGTCTGTGTTTATTCTGTTGCATCAGGCTAACATTCATCCAACTTTCACCACTTTTCCAACATCTTCCCCAGTCTTTGCTTGAATATTTCCAGTAGACAGAGTCTACCACTGCCTTGAGATAGCTAATTCCACCGTAAGAGTGTTGTTTCTGATTTTGACTTTAAATTAGATTCCCTTGTGTGTCCTAGTTAGTCCTCTGCTCCCGTGTGTAGTGCCACCCACACTGTGGCTCCCCTTACACGTCTGAAGGCAACCGCCATGTTCCTGTCACGCCACCCTCCAGTCTCCCAGGACTGGGCGCGGCTTTCCGATTCCATTCTCCCTTTCATTCTTCACATCGTGTTTCCCCTCCTTTGGGTATTTCTCATTGTCCTCAGGAAAGTATCATGCCCCAAATAGAACACGACTCCCTAGGTGTTCTCTGATAGGTGCAGAGTATAGTGAGCTGCTATTCACCATGAACAGGGTCCTGCCTTTCTATCCAGCCCAGAGACTCATCAGTTTTCACTTATTGCTTTGTTAAGGGGTGATAAATTTGCTCAATCCTTTCCTTGGTTTCTCAGCAGAAGGCAGGCAGAGGAGCAATGGGCTTGATTTCAAGAATCTCTTTCCTGCTAGAACGCTGAAGAGCTTGTCAATATCTTTTCGAGGCGCGTTTTGTCAAACCGATATTCCAATAGACAGCCATTAGCACCTCACCCTGTGCTTCAGAATCACATTTGGGGGAATTTACTTTGACTGATCACAGCTTGCAGGGATCATTTGGTTCTATGGATCCAATCTTATGTTTCAAAAGCCATTTCCTATCAGTGATGATGTATGTATCTCTTGCTTACACTGATTTGCGAAGAACAGTATAGAAATGCATCCTTTATTTTTCTTTGAGACTTGTCTAAAGGGAAAAAAAAATTCGCCTTTCCCCCACCCCAGTAAGACTCAGCCACTGAAGATGAAAGATACCACACCTCCTAAGAAATCGGATGAAAGCAAATTGTCACCCTATTGACATACTGAGATGGAAAATCACACAGTGCTTTTCTCAGGCCCCAGCAATAGCAATGTTTTCCTTTCTCAGAACATATCTGATTGGGAAAGTTTATTGTCCTATAGGTCCTAATGTGGTGATCAGTCACCTAAGACCGTCAAAGGCAGAGTAACTCTGATTCTTGTAATAAGCTGTGGCTATATTTTCATCAGAGCATCCAAAAAAGCTAAAATACCTAAGTAGAGGAGATTCAAGAATCTGATCCTCTCCTTTGGTAAGAACAGTAATATAGGAAGGAAGCATAGTTTAATAGGCCAAGGGGAAAAAAAAATCCCATTGGTGACATGAACGATAGATTTTACAGGAAAATATGTGGTAAGAAAGAAACAGTGCATTGTTTGGGACACCTGTAGTTAATTATTGCAGCTAAAGACATTAAAATCAGTTTCCTTGCTCATATATCTTCATAGACTGTTTAGTAATATTAAATGACAAAAGCTTAATAATCAAAAGTACTGAGTTAGCAAATGTTTTTTAATTTTAATAACTTCTTGTTGTAATTACCAAGTCTTAGAGTGAAATGATTTAATTAGAAAGTAATCAAGAAGTGTCTACTGTTAATTGAAGGAATTATAAAAGATCTACATTTTTAATATATTTCTGGGATAATAAAATTAGAATTTACCATAATTATTTTTAAACCACCCTGATGAGGCATGGTGGATGTGGGAGCAAAATATTTGATACTTCCAAGAGGGACATCCATCACTGAGAACATCATGGGATTACAAGATCCCATCCCTCTTGTCTGGGAAGTAATAATAATAATAATAATGATGATAATAACAGTTAATATTTATTGAGAATTTATCATCTTTCAGAAAAAAGTGATTCAAAGCAGAAACCATACCTGTTTTATTCCGGATATATCTTCTGTGCACAAAATGGGTCCCTGAAAAAGACTTTTAAATCCTGTTGAATGAAGAACACGATGCAGATTCAGAAATAAAGAAATGTGATGAGATCCCAGAGCCGATTTTAAGGGGGTTGGTCAACTGACTCAGTCTTATCTTTGAACCCTTCTGTTGGCTCATACCGTTTTTCGGATGAGTTAGACCCATATGTATTTTCTCTCAACTCCAAAGTATAATTTCCACACCCGTATAGTTCAGTGAAAGTGGAGAATATCTTGCCACAGACCCCAGAGAACAATTCTTTTACTTTTCATCTGCTGCTCCTTGTTTATCCTTACCGTGTATTAGCACTCAAGCACTGTGTATTCATGGGTATTTACAGAATGGGAGTAAATGGTAAAGAAAGGAATGAAGATAAATAAAGAGAAGTTAGTGTCAATTCCATCAGATTAGGAGTGGTGCTGTTGAATATTGCAAAGATCAAAACATTCAGCCTCATACTGCTGATGTGGAACAACAAGGGGAGATATACCTTTAACTATCTGACTGGACAAAAGCATTTCTTTTCAAGGGAACTGGAAAATTCACGTCTTCACTAAACCCGCCCATCCCTTGCTGTCCCTCCCAGGCCCATCACTGTGATATGCCTGCCTCGCTGTCCACAGTTTTTAGCCACAGTGAATTACCAGGGACTTAATAGTTATCTGGGGTTTAATGACTTTTCTCTGCATCTTGGACCATCAGCTCCTCCTGGACTCTCATTAATCCCAGGGGCAGTGGCTTAGACCGTGATCATTATTGCTTTAACAAATACTTCCAGGATACAGCGAGAGTGACTTTCTATTTATCTTCCATGGAAATTCATTCTGCAGGAGTGACACTGTCAGCTTAAAAGACATAAGCTGTTGACTCAAAGTAAAAAAAAAACAAAAACAAAAACAAAAAAAGGTATTATTGCTCTCTGTACTTCTTATATTGAAAGACAAAGGCTAATTAAATGTTTTATTTCCCTGCTCCTTGGAGACAGGGCAATACTGGCCAACTTGCTTTAAGAAAGTTTTCTAATATTGTGAGGTTATTTAGCCTTTATACATGTAAAAGCTAGTGGGGGTGGTGAGAGCAATGTCGGGGGTGGGGGTAAAGTGTAAAAAATCAATACCTAGAAGAGTTAATATTTCAAAGAGTGCAAACTCCAAAATTTAACTGACCAAACCAGAGAACGAATGAATTAAAGAACCAAGGTTCTTTAATTTAAAAATTTAAAAATTCCTGTGGTTGTCATTGATTTTTACCTTTAGATTTGTAGACTCACCCTATAAAGGCTGTTGATTCAGCCACTAAAAAACCAAAAAAAAAAAAAAAAAAAAAAAAAGAAGAAGAAAACAAAACAAAACAAAGCTAAGCTCACAATTCACATAGTGGCACTAGGTAGCAGAATTTGTCTCAGTCATATGTGCACACAGTGATTTATCAAAGACCCAGATTCCAATAAGGAACTTTCTAGTGCACTGTTATTAAAGAATATATTAAAACCAATTAACATAAATAACACCAAGGGGAGAATATACCCAAACATGCTCTTTGAAAGTAAGATTTAAAACAAAAATAAGTCCAAGGTATAATTGCACACTTTGATACCAACTCCTTGTATTTGTATCTTAGAAGAAAATTCCAGCTCCTTCATCTGACTTCAGAATCCTGGCATCTGGTTCTAGGCAACTGTTACTTTATTTGAGCCAAAATATTTGTAGACTTCATCAGAGTCATTTGTTGTAAAGTTAAACTGTAGCCTGAATGCTAGGTATAAGGAAGAATGTTCTCTGTTCCCCTGCAGGCATATTTTCTTAATACTGTCGACACAGAAAGGAGAGTGTCTTACGGAACATCTCTGTGTACAGCCTTCTGCCAGTCTGTCCTCACATCATCTAATGTGTAACACAGGGATAGCCGTGGAACCTCTGTGGTTGTCCCAGTATTCAAGGGGAAGACATAGAGAAGAGGGTGTGTTGGAGAATTGCTAAGGTCTCCTCTGGCTTGAAAGGATATGAATAAAGAGGAGAATATATGTGTTCACTTTGCTGTTTTTCAAAGACAACCGTTTCTCCTATTCATTTCTAACATGTTAGATGGGTGATACCGTGGTGGAATAACGCTTTGAAACCAACCACTCATCCATCTAGTTAGTCCTTGATATTGAGTGCTAAGAAACTCTTTTCAGCAGTAGTTTGCACTATTAAAACTAGGTTAAATATTTCAGGAGAACAGCATATTTTTATAAGAAGCCCAGAGAAGCTTGCAGAACCTGGAGTATGAGTAGATGTCATTGGGGTCCTCAACTCCAAGGGCTTTCTCTTTACAACCTTCTCCATGAGTTTCATGTTTGGAGAGTATGAATTAACAATAGTATTGTATTTACGAATTATTTGCTTTCCCTGTTAGTTCATCTCAGACCTACCTGATTGCCACAGAACTTGGACTTGGAATGAAATAATCAAATTTATGCTTAGTGTTCCTATAATTCAAACCCCTGTGCCCCCCTAAAAATATTAGTCCAAACAATGTCATGATAAGGTATCTGTTTTTCATTTAGATTTTTGAGGTACTGAAAATAGATTCTCAGTCTCATTTCTACTTTAAATGTCCCGAGGCTCTGTGTACCCAAGAAGGGGCCCTATGACCAGTCACAAAACTAAGGTTGGTGATTCATCCAAGGTAACAGAAATAACCCACAGTGGTATCACATGGTCCTGTGGTCCTTACCTTTGGTCCTAGGAAGTTGGAGAGTTATCATAAACTCTTTGTCACCCCAACTGCTACCAAGACCTGTTAGATTTTTCTCATGTGTATTTCACCTCTTCTCCGTAACCATGGTCACTGCATTAGTTCATTGTCTCTTCGTTTCTTTCCAGGACTGTTTTGTTTTCATTAGTTTTACTAAAGATTAGTCTTCAATAACCTCCTCCAGTATCATCTCTGACATCCCCTTGAGAATTAGGCAGCCCTCCACTGTGCTCCCAGCCCACTCTTTAATGATAGCAGTGTTTGCCCCCCATTAGTATAATGATCTATTTTTGGGTTTGTTTTCTCTAATATTCCTCAAACCACATTATACCAGGAAACACAGTCGTTTGTATTGTGGCCCCATTTGGTACTTGTAATCTGCGAGGAATAAATGTATGTAGTCTGTGTGTTCGTAAGAATTAAGATAAGTAAGATTATTTAAACATTTGGGAACTGGGAGAAGCAGGACCTTCCTCACCCTTTGTCCATGTTTGATAATAAAGGCATATTTTTTGTATCTTGGTGGATGTAAGATAAACAAACAAAAAAAAGCCCTGATATCAATATCTGGATGTAAATTGATGGGAGCCATCTCCCAATGAGGAAAGGTTTGCTAAATGAGAGAGCCATCTTGGATTATTGAGAAAAAGTTGTAGATTTCTGTTTTGTAAATAAGTTTTTGTATCATATTTTAAATCCCACATATAAATGATATCATATGGTATTTGTCTTTCTTTTTCTGACTTCTTCATGGCAGTCTCCAAGTTGATCCATATTGCTGCAAATGATATTATTTCATCCTTCTTTATGGCTGAGTAGTATTCCACTGTGTGTGTATGCATGTTTGTGTGTGTACACACACCACGACTTCTTTATCCAGTCATCTGTCTATGAACATTTAGATTTCTTCCACGTCTTGGCTGTTGTAAATAGTGCTGCTATGAATAGGGCAATGCATGTATCTTTTTGAATTAGAATTTTCTCCAGATACATGCCTACAAGTGGGATTACTGAATCATATGGTAACTCTATTTTTAGTTTTTTAAGAAACCTCCATACTGTTTTCCATAGTGGCTGAACCAATTTACATTCCCACCAACAGTGAAGGAGGGTTCCCTTTTCTCCACACCCTCTCCAGCATTTATTATTTTTGGGCTTTTTAATGATTGCCATTCTGACTGGAATAACACTTATTTTTAAATAAAGCTTTTCAGGAAAAAAGAAAAGGAAGAGACATTCCTTAATTCATTTTAGCATAAACTTGGCAATAAAGGAATAAAGATAGCATGAGAAGGACAATTTAAACATAAATGTAAAAAAAACTCAAATAAAATATTAGCAGAATATAAAATTTGAACTCAGCAGAGTATAAAACAATTGCAGTAGCAATACCAATGATACTAACCAAATATTTTTATCCCAAAATGCAAAATGGGGTCAACTATAGAATACTTATCAATTCAGTTCTGTATGTTAATAGTTACAATAAAAACTCACTTGATTAATTCAAGAGATTAAAGAAAGCATTGAATAAAATTAAATAAATACAAATACTGTCAATGGAAATAAACTTTATTTGATAAAGACGAGTTACTAATACCTACATTTGGGGGGAGAAACTTTAAAGCATTCTCATTAAATTCAGGAACAAATATGCTGTCACCACCAAGTCCTAACTAAAATAATAATGAAAGAAAATGGAAAAATAGAAGATGGGCAAGGGTTGGAAAAGAACAATCTTTATTTGAGAATGATATAATTGTCTGCATAGAAAATCCAGGAGATTTACAAGGACAATAATACACTTTTTAAAATTGAAAGCATTCCTATTTGCCAGTAGTAATCTATAAGTAAATTGCATCTGCAAGAAGGACAGTTTTGTCTCTTTCTTGTCAATTCTTATATTTCTTACCTCTGTTCTTGTCATATTGGATTGGGATGGGGCTCTGGTACACCATTGAACGGCAGTCTGATTACATGCTTCTTTATTTTTTTCCCATAACATCCTTGAAAATGATTCTAAACTTTCTTAATTGAGTTCAGTGTTTGCTGTAAGCTTTGACAGATGCCCTTTACCAGGTTAAGGATGTCCTTACTTAAGTATTCTTAGTTAACTTAAGAATTAAAAAATTTTGAATAAACTAATGATTTGCCCACATTGATTATGATGGTCATACCACTTTATTCCTTTAAGCTGTCAATAAACTTCATAAACTGATGTTTCCGACTTTGAGATAATCCTGCATTCCTGAGAGAAATGCTATCTGATAATGATGCAGTCTTTTAAAATAAACACAAAATTCAAAGTTTCAATGCTTTATTTAGGGGGTTTGTACCTGTATTTATAAAAGAGTTAGTTGATATATATTTTTTAAACTTCCCTTGGCCAACTTTTGGTGTCATAGTTATGCTAGCATAATAAAAAAAATTCAGGTTCTTTTTATTGTTTTTTCTTTCTTTGAAATAATTTTTTAAATAAGTAGATCATCTCTTTCTTGGCATTTGTAGTTTACTTTCACTAGAGTACTTTTCTGTATTTTATAGTTTCTCTATGTTTTCAATTTCTTTGCCAAAGTTTTTACAGTATTATTCTCTCATGGTTAAAAAATCCTATTTGCATTTTAACAAATGTTTTGAAACAATGAAAAGTACATAAATTAAAACTTAAATCATGGAATACTAGTCTGTTGTTTTTTAATCTCATATATCTGTTGATCCCTTATTTCTTTTATTAATTACTAATATTGTTTTTTTTTAATCTTTTGTATCTTTGTTTTTTTAACTCATTCGAGTTAGAGGTTTATTTAACTTAGTTTTTTTTCAAAAGGATACCCTTTTTAATTTTGTTGGTCCTCTGCATTGCTTCTTTGGGTTTTTTTTTTTTCTATTTAATTTTGAACATTATACAAGTACAACTAATGATTAATTACTTTCTGATCTTATCTTATTTCCTTCTACTTTTTTATGGTTTATTATTTTCCTTATCAGGCTTTTGAGTTGAAACTTATTCATTTATTTTCAATCATTATAATTTTAAATGAATACTTTTATAGCTAAAAGCTGCTTTCAAAACATTCTGTATTTTCCATCATAATTTCCTTTTGAACCCACAAGTTGAGAAATCATTAAAACAACCCAAGCTTGTTTTTATTGTCTTGTTCCTCTTAATTTTTGATTTAATGAATATGGCCTTTCTGATATTGAGTGTTTGAAATTGGCTAAACTTAGCTTTGTGACTTCACTTATATATGATGACTTAAAAACTGTTTTATGTGCACTTGAAAACATCATAAACTTTATTTATTTTCTGAGCAGTTTTACAAATGTCCATCAGGTAAATATTTTTACTTTGTTGTTCAGGACTTCCATATTGATAAAGATGTATTGTTACTTTCATGTGTCAGTCCCTGACAGATATGTTTTAAAATTTCCACTATAATTATGTATTAGTCATTTGTTCTGAAAATTATCAGTTTTAGCATGACATGTTTCTTCATTGAACAACCCTCCCCTTTATCTTATTAATTTAGAAAATTATTTTTACTTTTTAAAATAAAGGCTAAATTTATTTATAATCCATAGCTAATTAAATTTACTGATACTTAAAAGCCATTTCTGTGCTCATCATTGTGAGACTTCCAAGTATATGTTCTTCTGGCTGAAGTGGGTACCTTAATAATTTTTATGATGAGAGCCTATGGGTGATAAACTCAACATTTATATAACTGAAACTGCCTTTTCAAGAAAACTCCTGGAGAGAGTAGATCCTGTTCACCCTTCTTCTCCTCAGTCAGGCCTTTGTTACTTTCATTTCACCGAATCTATTCTTAATAAGCAGTGCCCTCCATTGTCAAATCCGTGTTCATCTTCTTTGACCCATAAGCAGCACTGGGCACAGCTCACCACTCCTTCCTTTGTGAAACACAGTCCACATTTCATCTTTATGATACTGCTCTCTGGGTTCTCCGTCTGTCTCGCTGGCCTCTGTTACATGGGCCCTCACATTCATTCTTTCCACCTTTTTCACTTGTTCATCCTGCCGTCCTCAGGGTTCCATTCTGAAATGTTTGTTTTTATCTCTATTCATACTTGGCACATGGCTTTAATTAATAAACAATGCTGACAGGTATCTCCCATCCCAACCTGTTCCCCTGGATTCGAGATTCCTATATCCAGCTGCCCACATGACATCCTCATTTAAATATCTTCTTAGCTATCTCATGAACTCTTGGTTTTTAATCAACAAACCTGTATCTGCTGAAGTTGTCTCCATCACAAGAAGCAGCAACTCCAGTCTATCAATTCCTCTAGCCAAAAAGTCGAGTTCTTCTTTTTTCTTCCCCTCCTCCCTCTCCTCTTCTTTTAAAATCATTTTGAGACCTCCATCTGGAATTCATCCCTTCAGACACTTGTATGGATAACTTCTTGATCCCTTTAGGAATTTCATCGTATGTCATGTCTTTGGAAAAGGCTTCCTTTATGCCTCTTCATAAATGACATGTTCCCATCGCCACCCTGCATCCCTCATCCTGTCTTTTCTTTTTGATAGCACTTACCACTTCACGACGGAGTGTCTATTTACTGTCTGTCTGTCCTCATAGAAAAGAGGCTTCAGAAAAGGGGCATCGTCTCTTCTGTGTCCTGCTATATTCCAAAGTCTAGAACAGGAGTCGAAACAGTAGACACAAAGGAAATTATTTGCTGAGTGAATAAGTGATTCCTTTGTTTTACAATCTTTTATAATTCTGTAATTCTAGGTTTACAGATATTTCCTTCAGTCCTTCTAAGATATTATTCCATTATCTTCTGACGTCTGTGGTTGCTAAAGGGAATTTTACTTGTCATCATGCTAATTGTCATTTCCTTTTATTAAAAGTAATCTGTCTATTTTTGAAAGCTTTTAATATTGTCATTTAATTCTTGATATCCTATCCTTTTACTTCTATGTGACTTGGAGTGGATTTTTAAAGTTGTATTATATATAATCTATAGTGTATATATTATGAGTATGTGTAATATCTAATACACACACATACACACACACTGCTTCATAGTCTAACTTTCTTTAAGTTTCTTTTGAATATGAGAATGTCCATTAGATATTTTTATTTTTATTTTCTTAAATTTTTTATAATTCCCAGGTATTACCTTCTTAAATATTGTTTCTTTATCCTTTCCTCCATTCTTTACCAGAAACCTGTCACCCTGTTTTTCCAAGCCTTCAGTGACGACCCTTTTTGCTCTTGCTTCGCGCCTAGGTTTTTTTCATAATTACTTCGTTTTTTTATTGAGTATTGTGCCTTTGTGTGTCATTTAAGCATCATAAACATTTAGCTAAAAGCCTTTGTAAAATTGTTCTATAAAACAAACCCGCCTGGCTTGAATCCGTGTTACAATTCTTAAAATTACAAATGGCACATTTTATTAAGAGTTTTGGAGCAGTCTGGGTGGCTGGTGAGACTTTGTACCAGAATAGAACTTCCAGGATTCTTCAAGTCTGCAGGAACCTGATTCAGGTTAAGGGACTACCTCCACTTTAAATGCTGGCTTCCATGTTGATGGTAAATGAGGGAATCGCTTGGTCATAGCTAAGACTGGAATGTTTGAACTTGTTTCTGTTATCTTATTTTGCCACTTAACTTACTACGCTTTTCTTCATTTACATTTTTTTGCCTACTGCTCTGATTTTCATTGGACTAGACATAATTTCTTTATACCCCCTTTTTCCTCAACTGAAACGGGAAGGGCTGCATTATATTTTTATTCTTAATGATTGTGCCTAAAACGCACATTTAAATAATTCAAAGGTAATCAGTGCCTTATTCTTATGCCCAAAAGTATAAAGACCTTGAGTCTTTGAAACTCCTATCACCTTCACGTTCCGTCGTCTTGTATTTCTTGCATTATTGCCAAACCCCCGACCTGTACTTTTCATTACTTTCCATCAATACTTCTTTTAATGCACAAACATGCTGATTATATTAGTCATTTAATACTTTCCTTGCACGCCACTCCTCCCTCCTATCAAGCTGTTGGAGGATATATTCAAAATATTTACTGTCTCTCCTGTCATGGAATTATGCTTCCCTCACTCCTGGCTGGGAAGCTTGTTTTGGCCGCTTACCTATGAGCAGAAGTGAAGTGTGCGGCTGCCGAGCTGAGGCGCTGGCTGGATCTGGGGTGCAGAGGGTGGGGGGTCAGGCTCTCACCACTCACAATTTAGAAAACCAGGTCTGGATTCCAGGTGCGCTCAGCCTTACTGGGACGTCCCTCCTCTCAGCTGCTCTAGTGAGTCAAGCTAGGGAAGATGTGAGCCTGCGGAGGGTCAGTAGGTGAGTGCACCTAGACATTGAGATCTCTCTCCCTTTCTTTTTAAATGATAGTTGCCATTTACTTGTCTTTAAAATCCTGAATTTATATTGCTATATCCAAGTCTGATCCAGTACCACAGGATTCATTCTCATTTATGCTCCTTCCATATTTATAATTATCTTCCCTAAAAGTGAGAATCCCTGCACCCATTATCTTCACTATATTTAGCTGAGCAATGACTTTGCATATAACCAATCTTCTGTCACCACTAGTAGCTAGTCTTGCCAACTTTGCTGTCATTCCAAGTGGCATTTCTCTACAGGTAGTTTTTTTTAAATATAATTTTATTTTTTAGAAAAGTTTTAGATTTATGGAAAAATCAGGCATATAGTACTGAGAGTTCTCATACACCCTGCACCCACATTCCCCTTCTGTTAACATCTTAACATTAGTTTGATATGTTTGTTACAATTAATGAGCCAACATCAACATGCTGTTATTAACTAAAGTCCATGGTCTGTTCATGGATTTCTGTAGTTTTTGCCTAATGTGGATTTTCTCTTCCAAGAACGCGTTCAGGATAACACCTTACATTTAGTCGTTTCCTTGGGCTCCGCGTGACGGTGGCACTTTCTTGGACTTCCCTTGCACCATGTGCATCACATCACATCAGGACTGTGTGCTCTCACTGTGATTTATGACTGTTGTTGTTGACCTGGATCTCCTGGCTGAGGCGGTGCTTGTTAGATTTCTCCACTATAAAATCGCTCTTTCCTCCTTTCCACACTTACGATTTGGAAGGAAGCCATTGCTGCAGCCCGCATCTCAGGAGTGTGGAGTTAATGCTCCACTTCCTTGAAGGTGAATGATCTATGTAAATTATTTGGAATTCTTCTGCCCTGGAAATTTGTCTTTTCTCCCATGTGTTGGTTTGTTTAACTATTTATTTATATCAGTATGGATTCCTGGATATTTATTTTATACTTTGAGTTATTACTCAGTACTACATTATTTATTTTGTTGCTCAAACTGTTCCAGCTTCAGCTTTTGGAAGCTCTTTTGGTTGGCCCCTGTGCTCCTTTGACATAAACGCATCATTGTGGGGTTTTTTTTTTTTTTTTTTGGCTTTTTCCTCCTTACTTTTTAGTACTATGACATTCAGTGCTCATCTTTATACTTGTTGCTCCAATCCTAGGATCAGCCATTTCTCCTAGGACCCTTCCTTCTTTGTTTTATTAGAGATGATGTTAGATACCAAGATTTGGGCACTAGGTTTGCTTGTTGCTATTAAAATGTTTTTTCTTTTAGGCTCTCCCAGCTGACAGCAAAGAACTATATGTGTGCATGTTAACCTTTGTATATATACATACCAACACATATTTCTATACATAACCATCTATTGAAGTTAACTTAAGCATGAATTCATACTAATATCTCCAACTCCAATCCATGGTTACATGGGTCATTCTAGCCTTCCTTGCTAATCTGTAAATGCCCACTTCAGTAGTGAGAATTTTAATTCTGGCAGTTTTAAGGATGTTCTTCCCTCTGAACTCTGTCTTTTTATCACATTGAAACTATAGGTGTAGATTTAATTTAGTCTATTTAAAACTCAATGTGTTCTTTTAATTGAAAGACATCTTTTATAAAATTATGTATCTGTCTCAGACATTATGTCTTTGAGTACTACTGTTCCCCTTCTGGAACCCCTAGAAGATACATATGGAATATTTCTTTCTGTCTTTCATCTGTCTTACAATTTCTTTCATAATTCCCGTCTCATTATATTTTTACACTGCATTCAGATGAATTCTGTCTATTTGTGTCAAGTTTAACAGTTTTCAGCTCTGTTTCTTTCTTTACCTTTTCTTTATATACATATTATATAAACACCACCTAGAAAAACTTACAAAACATTTCCAGTATCAGAGAAGTCTCGCTTCATCCTTCTGGAGTCAACGTTCCCCTAAAGGATTCTCTGTAGCTGTAGAGTACTCTTGTTGAGTTCCATATAGATAGAATCGTGAGTTTATATTACTTCTGTCTGGCTTTTAAAAATTAGTCAATTTTGTTTAATTTGAGATAATTTTAGAATTATAGAAATGTCATAAAAATAATAAAGTTCCCATAAAGCTTTCCTTTATGTCAACAGCTTTTATAACCATATGTCTTGGGTAACCATAAATACTCATTTCAATTAGATATATACCTATGTGTTAAATTGCTAGACATAAGGTCTACATGCTTTTAGCTTTGATCAATTGTGCCAAACTGTTTTCTAAAGTGGGCATGACAATGTGCAGTCAACCTCATCAGTGTATAAGAATTCTGGTTGCTTCACATCCTTGCCAATTCTTGATATTGACAGCCTTTATAATTTTAGACATTCTGCTGGGTGTGCTGTAAATACCTCATAGTGTTTTAAATTTTCATTTAGGTTATAACTAATGATGTTGAACATTTTTTCAAATATTCATTGACCATTTTGATATCTTTTTCGATAAAGCACCTGTTCACATGTTTTGCCTACTATCTTTTTTTTTTTTGGATTTTCTGTCTTTCTCTTATTGATTTATAGTTGTCTTTAATATATTCTGGGTAAGAGAGTTTTGTCAGCATGTGTGCTGCAAATATCTTCTGCTCTACCTTTTGACTAATATGAAAATTAATACAATGTTTCTAGAGGAAAATGTAGGAAAATATATTCATAACTTTGGGGTAGGCAAAATTTATTAAGCTTGACACAGCACTAATATTGAGAAAACATTGTTAAATTGGATTTATGAAGCCATTTTAATATATTTATTTTAAAGTCTTTTTAGTGTTAAGCAATCTCTGTTTTTTGTTATTTTGAGTTCATTCTCTCTCACAGAGATTTGTTTCTTCAAATGGGTTGTAATTTATTATTTATTATTATTATTGTCATCATCATTATCATCATCATCTGTGGTCAGCAGCATTTAGTTTCTGTTGGAGTCCAGCAGTCTCTATACTTTGGAAAAATCCTTACATAACAGAATATTCTTTTGCCATTTCTTGGGCTTCCCTAATTATGGGCTAATTTTGTTTATTCCCAATCTGGCATCTCCATTCCACATGTATACATTTAGAACTCAGAGGTACACTTGGAGCAGGCTTCATTATCCAGTATGTTTTGAGTGATCATGTCCAAAGCATCAGGAAAATAAGAAGATTCCTTGCTGTTTCCCTGGGCAGCTGGGTGGAATTTTCTCGTCTCTGTTTAATGGATAGAAGAAAGCTTGACAACCCCCACATTTTATAGGCAGCTCAGTTCCAGTTCTCACACAGCAGAGACCTATGACTGGGTGGTAGGCAGGCAATTCTGACTCAGTTCAGTCTCCAAGTTTGCCCCCAGATCTCTGCTATGTGCTTAACTCTTGTAGTTCCAAAACACAGAGATTTTATGGCTACATCAAGGAAAAATACAGTTTAATAAATGCAGGACAAGACTATGAGGTCAGGGTCTTAGTCATCTCTGTATCCAGAGCCCCCTGCGTAGTACCATAGTTTATTGATTATGTGAATAAATTAATATTACATTTCAGCTCCATAATGCAGACTGAGGTGTGAGGAAGACTATAGCTGGAATCCATTTTCCTGAAAACTGCCTTTAGAACGATTCTGTTCTTGTTTGTGTAAGTTATGACCATTTGACAAGAGTCCATGAGAAAGAGAATATGATAACCCTCTTGTCAATACCAAGGATGTGTCAATAATGGAAAAACTCGTCTGTGCAGCCTGTCCTGGGAACAACAAAGCAGACAATACCCATTATCCATGTGTCATTTCTTAGTTGAGGACATAAAAACAGATCAAGGCAAAACCCAGTGCGTCTTTAAATTAGTGGCACAGATCCATGCCCATATTTCTCAGTGTCATGTTTCATTATGTTGAGCTATTTATGTCATCGTAACCCAAGGCATCTTAATGCGACCTGACATCCAGGTTATGTTGCATAAAAAAAAAAAATAAGAAGCTATTGCATTTTGTTAATGGGCTGGAACACATTCCGGATCTCTTTTTTTCTACCCAGAGTGGGGCTATCACATGTTGTGTGGGGGGCCCAGTTCTGTATTAAAGGTTGTAAGATCAGAGACCTTCAGTTTAAGTCTGTCTGTAGTATTCCTGGAGCTTGGCCTCTCTCCCCTATTTTCTGTCAGCAATAGAGGTTTCAAGATTAATTCTGGGCAGGTAAAATGATCCTTCCTGAGAGTGTTTCAAGATGACCACTTAAACTGGGGACACACTCATCCAACTTTCCAAATCAAAATGTCGCTCGCCTTTTAAGTTCTACTTAAATGCTGTGCCTTCCAAAAAGCTTTGCTTCTTATCATTTAGTTTCCTTTTTTTCTGATGAATTTTCATAACAAGTCATCTCAACTGATATGACATATTTTATACCGTAATAATACAGATTTTTGAACATACATTTTAGCTCTATCAAATATCTTAAATTTCTTCAAGATACGGGCTAGTGTAGTTTAGTGATTCTCTAACCTTCAGTGTCCATAAAAATAGCTTAGGGACTGTTTAGAAATTTAGCTGTTTGTTACACTACCAGAGAATTTAATACAATAGGTCATAAGTGGGAATCAGTCATTTTTATTTGTAATAAAAAGCTGCAGGAGAATAAATACAAAGAATACCAAACTTAGGCACATTCTAGTCAAATTGCTGAAAACCAAAGACACATAGAGAACATATTTAAAGCTGCTAGGGAAAAATGGCACGTTGTATGCTATGGAATATGAAAGATGGTTGATTTTTTGTCAGAAACAATGAAGGCCAGAAGACAATGGAATGGCCATCTTTAAAGTTCTGAAATTAAAAAAAAAAATGAACCCACTAAACCAGAGTCTGTATGTAGCGAAAGTGTCCTTAAAAATGAAGGTGAAATACACATTTACAGATAAATGAAAGCTGAGAAAATTTGTTGCTAGCAGAGCTGTACAAAAAAAAAAAAGTATTAAAAAAAGTTGAGTTAAAGAGAAATGATATCAGATGGGAATTTGCTTCCACAAGAAGGAATGAAAAGCACTAAAATGATAAATATACAAGTTAATAGAAAAACTTTAAGATTTTCTTCTCTTAATTTCTTTAAAAGGCAAATAAACTCTTTAAAGCAAAAACAACATCATTGTAAGGTGGAGTTAAAAAATATGTAGGAATAAAATATATGACAATACTACTACTAAATTTGGTGGAGTAATAAGAATAAACTGATTTGATTTCTTACATTTGCAAAATTAGAAGTGTGAGTGGTTAAAACATTAATTCTATGGATACTCTGATAAATTAAAGATACATATTGTAATTCCTTGAGCAACAAGGAAAAATATTTGTTTAATCTTTTTTGGGGAGGAGGTTATTAGGTTTATTCATCTATTTACTTAATGGAGGTAATGAGGATTGAACCCAGGACCTTGTGCATGCTAGGCATTCACTCTACCACTGAGCTATACCCTCCTCACTGAAAAATAATAATAAAAGGCAGTATAGTTAAGAAACCAATAGAGAAAATAAATCAAATACTAAATAAAATAGAATATTAAAGCTGTTCAATTAACCTCCCAAAACAGCAGAAGGAGAACCAAAACAGGGAAATGAATAGAAAATAAATAGCAGGGTGACAGATTTAAATCCAACCATATAAATAGAAAATAGATTGAACACTGAACTTAAGAGGCAGACATTATCAGATTGGATATAAAAATAAAATATATACTGTCTACAAGACATATATACCATTCAGCCTGTTTACATTTGATATATATAAATCATACAATCATAGACAAAGTGTAAACACTTCCTCTCAGTAGTTAATAGAACAAATAAGCAAAAATTCATTTAGGATACAGAGACTCTAACCATTATCAACCAACTTGACTTAATTGACTTTTAACAGAACATCATAGCCAACAACTGCAGAATACACGTTATTTCCAAGTGGATGTGGAGCATTCATCAAGCTAGAGCATATATTGACCCATAAAATGCATCTCATAAATTTCAAGAAGTTGAAATCTTGCAAAATATATCTTCTGACTACAGTGGAATTAAATTGAAAATCAGTAACAGGAAAATTCCCAAATGTTTGGAAATTAAGGAAGACACCTCTAAATAACCCATGAGTCAAAGAAGAAATTACAAGAAAATGAGGAATTATCATAATGAAGGTACTGAACATCTCTGAACCTCACGGACCCAAAAAGCACTAACCGTAAAAATATAGATTGACTTTGAATGGGTGAAATGATAAAGCTTGAAAATAGCAAGTGAAAATACGGAGCAGCTAGAACTTTCAAACATTGGTGGTGGGAGTATCAAATGGTATAACCACTTGAGAAAACTGGTCATTTTAATTTTAAAGCTCAGTGTACACTATACTATGATTTGGTGAACCCACTCCTAATTAATTATCCCAGAAGAATAAAAATATTTGTTTATGAAATGATTTATGTAATATAATTATGTTCATAATGGCTTTATTCACAACAGCTAAAAACTGGAAACCATTCATATGGCTTTCGGTAAGACTACAGATAAACAAATCATGGTATCTTCATGTACTGGGATACTACTCAGCAAAAAAAATGAACTGCCGACGCCTCCAAAAAGATGGATCTTACAGATTTGATGTTGAGAGGAAAAGCCAGTACAAAAAAGTACATCTGTGTGACCCCACATACGAAGTCCTAAACCAGTCAAAATTAGCTTATGGAGATTAGAAATCAGATTAGTGGTTGCCTGGACCAGTGAGGGGTTGACTGCAAAGGGGCACAAGAAACCTTCTGGAGTTCTAGCAATGTTATGTATTCTTGACTGGGATAAAGGCTACATAGGTGTATATTTTTGTCAAAATCTATCAAAATAAATACTTAAAATCTGCATTTTATTTTATGAAAGCTATACCTCACTGAAGTACCTTAATATTTAAAAAAAACTTATGGACATCCAAATTCCTGGACTCATTTTGCAAATATTCTGATTCAGTGGGTCTGTGGTGAGAATCTGCTAAGCTTCTTTTTTTTTTTTAATACTTTTTTTTTAAATTGAAGTATAATCAGCTTACAACGTTGTGTCAATTTCTGGTGCACAGCACAGTGCTTCAGTCATACATGAGCATGCATATATCTGTTTTCATATTCTTTTTCACAATAATCTGCCTTTTTAACAAGAGTCCTTGGTCGATCTTAATGCACGTGGCCCATCAATTACACCTTTGAAAGTACTGATCTAACACAATATTGTATGGCCAGAAGTGCTGATCACATTTTGCAAAAATAAGTGAATTAGTCATAACTTTGAATTTGTTGTCTCTGAATTCTTCTCTATTTCAAAAAAGATATTAACCTATTTAAAAAAAATATTTTGCAAAGTATCAAACCTTATGAGTTTGATACTTCCTCCAAACCTTCCTCCAAACTGGATGAAGTAAACTTACCATCCGTGCCACGATCCTTCCAGTGTTTGTTTCTGCAAAATCACCTTTCCCCCATGGAAAAGCCTCTCCCAGTCTTTCTGTCGGCCTCACAGCCTCTGCTGCGAAAGCCCGATGACACAAAGCCCTTTCTAATTAGGCTTGTTTCTAGCATCTGACTAATAATGATTTTTCTCTTCTTTAAATCTTTCGTTCTTACTGATTGACTTGTTTAGTCTGGCGCTAACACACTTATCAAACTGTACGGTTATTTCTTTCCCAAGTAAGTCTTTTCTCTCCAATAATATGTAAACACATATTAAAAGCATTTCTATTTCTCAGTCTCTTGTAGGCTGTCTTCTCTTCCCGCCATGCTAGGTGAACTTCAAATGCTCAATAACGTGTTTTTAAATTAAGAACAGGGAATTTGGGGTTTGATGTAAGTTAGAATTCCAACCCTGGGACCCCCAAACTATAATATTTGGGAAATTTTTTTTTTGTCTTCATTTATAAAAATGGGACTAGTCATCCTTTCTTCATAAAGTTATTGCAAAGACTAAATGGGGTGAAGTCCATAAGCCACTTCGTGCATGGCCTTCATAAGTGTTCAACAAATGGTTGTTGATAAGATTGTTGTAGTTCATGTGCCATTATTGTGAAGTTGTGGCACTCTTATTTGTGTTGTTAAAGACCATACAGTATTAGCCTGGGAATTTAGAAATTACATAATTCAACCCACTTGTTCCTGTAGTTAGAAAACTGAGGCCAGAGAGGAGTAGCCTGTTGATTATTTTGCCTTGAAAGAACAAGTTTCAAATTTCAAAGTTTGTGTTCAGATTTACATTATGTTGTAATTTTAAAACCATATTTGTTACATGCAGAGAATATTTTTCCAGTTAAAGGGGTAAAACACTACTCTCCTTTTACATGGAAGATGACCCTTGGGGTTTTTTCCCCCCTTATCTGGGTATGAACTGTGTTCTTTATGATGTAGACCTAAGTTATAGAAGGGAGGACAAGCATCTTCCCATGATGTTCTGACCGTGTGTAGATCACACATGTATTCTCACATATTCACAAGTTTTCAGGTCAACCTCATTAAGGGAATAAATAATTAACTTGATGGCTAACTGTTCACCTGTACTGTGATCACAAGGCTCAAAGGAAAGCACGTCATGTGCTCTTGGTCATGTGCTCTTGGTCGGTTGTTGAATTATTGACCAGTAAGGTAAATGTCTTCCCTGAAAATGCCCAGCCTCCTGATCTAGAGCCTGCTAGAACTCACTGGGGTGTCCATTCTCCCTCCCGTGTCCAGTGTCGCACAGAATGCAGAGAGGAAGTCTATATGGGAGGTCGCAGTTGGTGAAAGAAAGAGAGATGAGATGGATGGGAGCTGGAATACGAAAAACAGAAGGTTAGTATATTGAGGCTCTAAGAATGAATAAATGAGGGCCCGTGGAAGTGGACCTTTGCTAAAGGACTGCCGTGCAAGAGTGCAGAGTGCACAGACAGTACGCGAGGGTCAGCAGTTGTGTTGTCAGTGGCTATAACACTCATCCTAGTTTCCCTCTGGAATGGTGGGGATTTTTGGGTAGATTTTTAAAGGCAGTGAACTCCTGGATGGCGCTGCAGTCACCAGCCCCCCACCATTTCTTATCCCTTGCCTGGGGCCTCCCTGGGTGTCCATGGTTAAGTGCCCTATAGAGCTGCTGATTATTGTGATTTCGTTTAACCAGCTCGACACATTCTCTGCTTTTCAATTTTTGATGTCAGTTCTAATGTGTTGGGCCAAACACGTTGGAACTTGTTAAGATTCTCCAAATAGCTTCTTTGTGCTGGAAAAATCACACCAGTGACAGGCCCTCCTCTCCATCTCCCTGGAGCTTTTATGCGTGTGCTATGCCCCCTACTGTCCCCATCACTCAATCTCAGAGAGGAGCTGGCATTTAGAGCCAGAGCTCAGATACCAACAACACTTACTATTTTTTTAAAACTTCTTCTATTTCCCCCTTATTCCATTCAAATGCTGAACGTAATAAAGTTGCCAAAACTCTCCCTCCGTTGGAGTGAAAACCATTCATTTGTCATCTCAATTTAAGATTCCTGACTCCAAATAGAAGGATATTCTCTGTGGACGTAATGGGACATTTAGCAATTCATTCATTTTCTTCACATGCTACTTATTTAGGCACTCAGCAGTTGGCGGCTTTGATGTGGAGTGGTGAAATTATAAAGACATTACATATCATAAAAATATAAATGAAAGAAAACACAGACCCTCTTTTATATTAGGCTAAATTGACTGCTGTCATATTAAGGGTATTTTGTTTTATAAATTGTACCCGTTTCAAGGTATTCCCTTGAGTGAATCACTTCTTTGTCTCTTATTTCCTTTTTCTTTCTCTCTTTTTTAAACAAAATAGGCTTTTCCTTTCCAATACATTGATGTAAAGAACTATAAAGGGCTCGAAAAAGAAGTTAATGTATCTGATACCCAGCTTCACCTGAAATTTGCAGTATTGGGCCAGCAATGCAGTCAAGTCATGCATGAGTTGCCAATTCTAACTTCCATCACTATGGGTTGGACAGAACAAAAGGACTTTGGAATAAAACCATATTCATGAATAATATTCTTTAACCTTTAGTTTCTTGAAAGAGTTCTACAAGAATGACCACCTGTCTTAGTCTGGGCTGCCAGTAACATAACACCACAGACTAAGTAGCTTGTAAACAACAGAAACTTATTTCTTGCAGTTCTGGAGGCTGGAAGTCCAAGGTCGGGTGCCAGCATGGTGGGTGAGAGCCCTCTTGTGGGTGGCAGGCTTTTCCTTGTATCCTCACATGGCGGCTCTGTCCGCCTTCTTTTATAAGGACACAAATCCCATTCTAATCACCTCCTAATACCATCACCTTGGGGGTTAGGTTTCCAACACATGCATTTTGGAGAGACACAGACATTCATACCATAGCTGCTCCCTCCTGAATATTTGCTCTATGAAGTTAAGCTTGTTCTAAATACACTAGTAACTCCATTAATAATCTATTCTGTGTCTGTCCTTCATAAATGCATTCAGTTCTGGTCCCACCTTTGCTCTCTGCTGTGTGGGCATGGCCAGCAGGGAGGAGATGTCAGCTCCAGGATGGAAGACAGACCTGCCTGGACCAGGGCCACACGTGGGATTGCCCTGTATGCTGGAGCTGGTGAGGGGCCTTATTCAGTTACTGCCAGAAAGACATGAGGTTGAGTAGCCCCAAGTGAGACAGGAGGGAAGGGGGCAGGGCACAACTATTGAAGGAATGACACAGCCATTGAGAACAGGGCAAACTGGTTAGAAATGGAATGGTGGAAGACTCGACTTCCAGTTGACCTTGAACCTCACGGCACATCCACAGGCGCCGTGACAGTTCCTAGGCAGACCATAAAGGGTCGAAAAATTGGCAGGGGCCCAATTCCTGGAAATCCCTTCCCCTTCCCCTAAGTAGTTGGAATAATCCTCCTACTCGTTAGCATATGAAGCTACTGAGCGCATAAAAACTAACAACCCCGCACCTCGTGGTCGCTCTCTCTCTTGCCTTCTGAGATGGCCTGCACTTTCTCTATGGAGAGTTTCTCTCTCTAAATAAACTTGCTTTCACTTTACTATGCCTCACTCTTGAGTTCTTTCCTGTGTGAGGCAAGAACCTATTCCCCAGCAACACAAGAAGAACCAAGCAGAAGGAGGAGCTGGAAGAGGACCGTGAGGTCATAGAAGTCAAAGCAAAGAAGAGAAGAATCAAGACAAGAGATTCAACTGAGAGAAACCTTGTCAGAATGAACAATGGGAACAGGAATAAGACCAGGGCCAGCATAAGATAAAAGCAAAAGATGGGATTTCTTGGGGAGGGTATAGCTCAAGTGGTAGAGCCCATGCTTCGCATGCATGAGGTCCTCGGTTCAATCCCTAGTACCTCGTATAAAAAACAAATAAGTAGACCTAATTACCAACCCTCCAAAAAAATAAAAATGAAAAATAAAATAAAATGAATCCTGGGATTCCATAAACTGGGACTAAATTTCCATTACATTCATTCTCTCTAATGGCGCACAATGAGGAAATAATTGCCAAAAAGAAATACTCTGAAAAGGTGGGATTTCTTGGGAGTGGTCTGAGATAAAATTAGGTATAGAATTTTTCTCATTGTCGTTATTGTTAAATGTTAGAAACTCTCCTTACGATTGACAATTTTTGTCTAGAGTTGACCGTTTTCATTAGCCAAGAATAGATATTTAGGAGTAAGTCTTCCTGGAGTCTTATTATTTGACCTGATCTCCCTTTTTAATGGGTCACTGCCTGGGTTTCTTCCTTACATGAGAATCTACCTGATTCCTCAGTCTTCGACCTGTAATACCCTTGGTGTTCTTCAGCCTGCACCTTGGAGTCTAGGGGTGGATTATAATGGGGGGTGGTTATCAACATACTTCCGGTAAGTCTGCTGGCTCCCAGCTCCCAGCCTACACTCCTTCCCTTGTGCTGCACTGCCTTAGGCTTTGAGTTAAGGACCACGATGGCTTAGACACCCTTGGCTCGCTCAAGTTGCTCCCTCCTACCTTGTTAGAGCTTATCTAGTAACTGTGGCAATGATTTGCAAATTATAGTGTAATAAATTCTTCATCCAGTTTTATTTTAACACCTTCATTAATTATGTAGAAGAAGGAGACAACTGCCTGCTAATCACATTTTCAGATGTTGCTAAGTTGGGAGGAGCTGCAAACCCAACTGGGAGTCAAAAATGCAACGTAAAGGAGTCTGGAGAAGTTCTGGGGAAGCGTAGGTAGAGGACCAGAATGAGGTGGAATTGAAAACAAAGACACGGAGACCATTTAGAAAGGAGGACTAGCAGCTCCATAATCCCAGAGGCTGGGAACAGCCTGGGGAACCAGGTCAGTCGTGGACTGTGATGGAGTGATGCCAGGAGGGTCAAGCTGGGCAGGGTAACAGATTTCCACTTGCTCCTTCCAGAAAGGGCCCAGGTCTCCTCTGTGGTAGCTGTGTCTGATGGCATCAGGCCTGATGGGTTTGGTCACAGTGACCTGTGAAAGCAGTGGGAGGGGGCGCCCAACAACTCAGGAGATGTGCAAAGCTTGGTTTCTTGCATTTTTGCAGTGCCTCACACCTGGCTGGGCACATGGCAGATGATAAAGATTAAATTAGTTAATCTATGTGGAAAAAAAAAAATCTATGTGAAACACATTTAGGAAAAAAAAATAAAAAGCACTATGGGAAAATAAAAGATTATTGTTATTTTTTACAGTAATGATAATTATTATCAATCCTTGTTAAGTTAAATTTAATTGAAATTGCTTAGGGGGGAAATGGCACGTGTGGGCAAAGATAGAGGAGGAGAAACAGTTAAAACGATTAACATGGGTTTCTCCTCCAGAATGTACTTGCTCCATTTCTAGGGACGTGAGTTACGTTGCTAGGATTCTGAGGCCCTTCAGTGACTGATCTTTGTCCTAGGGGTGGAGCACCTTTGGTGGTTTCATTAACTCTCTTAGGACAGGTTATAGGGAGAATTTGTTTAGAGAGAGCAGATAGTACATTTGAGCACTGCAAACTGCCATTGCTATGGCACAAAAGAAACATTCTTTTTTTCCCTAAAACTACCAAGTTACTCCCACTACCTCGTTATAATCTTTTCCCAGCTTCGGTCTCATTGATCTTCAGTCAACTGCCCATTGTGGGCACATAATCTCACTGCAGCAAAACAGTATGACTCAAGCCATATACTTACTTATTCCTGGTCTCAGCCCCTAAATAACACTGCAGATGCCACTGTGAACCCTGAGCAGTGTCCCTTCAGCACCATCCTGTTAGTTGCAAAGGATGCTAAACGGAAGAGTCCAGAGAGATGAATGCCTAGTATATGTTCACGTCTAGAGCAGGGTAAGCCCCGAAGACAGTGCTTGTTCTACTGAAAGGGAAGAGGTAATTTGACCACATATGAAGAATAGCAGCATTATTAAGACTTTCTTTTCCCACAGTGGAGTTTTATCTATTTTCTGCACTGGACTCTGAACTCTGCAAGGCCATGGAATATTGCTTTTCTTTTCCTTGCATCCTCCATCATCCCTAACAAGGGGTGAACACAGAGAGGGCACTCAGTAACCGATGGATGGCATTAAGGAGAAATAATGTTTCTCCCCAAATAATTACTTTGTCCCATTTAGAAAAAAAATGAGGAGAAATGCGTTGTTTTTTTCTGACTCTCTAAAATAAAAGAAAGGGTGTGGGTAGATACGACATTTAAAAAAAAATCCAGTGAAAGGCAGGTAGATGGTCCACCAGAAAGTATGAGACGGCTCTGCTGAGAAAGCATTGGCTTTTGTCACGTCCTGGCTCCTACTTGTTGAGTCAGGCAACGCAAGAAATGAAAACAGCCAACCAATAAGTTCGGGATTATATGGAAGGAGGCTAATTGGTCTTTCGCCTTATTTTCCCTGTCATTCCGTCAGGGATTAGGTTAAGCCTTTGTATGTGTTTCATCAGGGACTCATCAGGATTACACCTTGCCTTTCTGTCTATCGTGCTGACAGCGCTTGTAATGTCGACTCGATTTTGATAAGCCCTTCCACTTGTCATGCAGCTCCTTTTAGTCAAAACAGGTCTATAATTTATGGTGCCCAAAGCAGTTGTTAGTGTAAAAGAATTAACTGGGAGGGAGGCATGTGCACTAAGACAGTCGCTGAGTCATTAAGTGGCTATTCCTGCCTGCTTTATGACAGTTGTGTTTTTGTTTTTGGTTTTTTTCCCTTGGAAGTTCCTAAGCAAGGAATAGTCAGATTTGTCATTCAAATACTACATCTTCTCCTGCTTAGGAAAGAGAAACTTAAGAGAAATAAAAGACCCCCTTAAGTTCAGTGTTCTGGGTATTGAGAAATACCCAGGGGGGAAAATGTTGGCGAGGATTAGGGCAGTGAGCCAGCAGAGTCGGCACCCAGGAGATGCCTGTTGAGGGGGTGATGGGATGAGGGTGAGTGGGGAGGGTGGTGGTAGATTGGAGGCATCGGCGGAGTGAGGCAGCACAGGAGTCCAGGCTGGCAGGGGCTGGCAGGACAAGTGCTGGCACTCTTTCTCTAGACATTGCAGGCTGATGGCATAAGAAGCCTGGGTCGGTCTCTGGGAGACACCAGGACAGGGATATGTGCTGCTTGCTCTTTCCAAGGATGCTCGGGCATAGCACTGCTCAGATGTGACCTTATTTGGAGATAGAGTTTTAACAGACATGACCAAGTTCAAATGTGGTTCTTAGGGTGAGTCCTAAGCCAATATGACTGGTATCTTTATAAAAAAGAAGGGGGAATTTGGACACACAAACATGCACCCCAGAAGAACGCCATATGAAGATAAAGGCAGAGTTCAGGGCGATGCAGCTACAAGCCAAGGGACTTGTGAAAGATTGTAATAAACCTTCAGAAGCTAGAGGAGAAGCCTGCACCGTAGTCTCCCCCCAGTCCTCCAAAGGAACCAACCCCGTGACATCCTGATTTCATACTTCTGGCATGCAGAACTATGAGAAAGTATATTTCTGTTGTTTAAACTACCCAGTTTGTGGTACTTTGTTACAGCAGGCCTAGGAAACTAACATATAATTAATATAAATTAATATAAAAAAAGCTCAGCCAGCTCTGCCTGGGCGAACTCACTGCTCTCAAGACGTCACCCTGGCTCAGCAGTTCCAGGGCCCAAAGGGGAAGACGATGTCCTTCACTCAACCGGAAATCTCTAGAGTCTGCTGACGAGGATAGTCAGTGGGATTCAGCCTTGTTCTTCAACTAGGGTTCAGGAGAGGTTAAGTGATTTAGCCAAAACCCTGCAGGAAACAAATGGTGGTGGTGTGGTTAGGATCCAGACTTCCCCTTTTAGATACCCTGCTCTAAAACCGTTGTTCAGAACACACAGTAGGCTGTTAGGGAAGTTTTTCTGGGGCTCAGTATCCCACCTTCCAGACCTGACCCTTGAGATCTTGTTCCACATGAAGTTTAGTTATCTTCTGTCTGCATGCCCTGCACTCATCTGCTTTTTCAGGCTCTTTGGTCCCAAGGCCAGAGTAATTCTTCTGTCCCAACAACAAATCATTTGTCTAACTTCCTCAGGAATGAGGTTTCCACATAAACGATATTCCAGATTCCTGATACATATCCTCAGTGTTGTTGTATTAATCTTCAAAATTTTAATGTATTTAAATGGAATTATTTCTAAAATATACCATGCAAGTTTAAGCAGATATTCCTGTTTCCTTAAGCAGCATTTAAGTCATCACGGTGGCTTAATATCATTATTATTAACATCAGTTGGCACACTCTACTGTAACACAGACAGATTCTCACCGTTTTCCCTGCCTGAAGCAGGGCCTAAACTGCTGTATCCTATGAGGTTTTGGTTGGGAGTGAGGGAGAGTGTGTTAGTTACCCATTGCTGTGTAATAAACCACCCCTAGACTTAAATACACAATTTATGATTTCTCCCAATTCTGTGTATCAGGCATTCAGACAGAGCTCAACTGGGCAATTATTTAACACCATGTAACACTGACTGGGCTCGTGTATGCCGCCGCTTTTAGTTGAGAGCTCAGCTGTGGCTGGAATGTCCAGGATGGCTTATCATCCCCCAGGCCCTCTCTTGTTTCTGTGCGTCCTTGCAGCATGGCTGCGAGGCTTAAACATGAGGAAGCAGAGGCTGCCAGTCCTCAGAAGCCCTCTGAGCTCAGGAGTTTCAGAGCAACACTTCTGTCACATTCTATTAGTCAAAGCAATTCCCAAGGCCATCACAAATTTAAGGAGAAAGAGTGTATCTCTACTTTTTGGTGTGAGAAACGACATGCTTCACAAGAAATGGAGGATTTGGGGCAGTCATATTTGAAGACTGCCACTGTAAAGGTTTAATGGCATGAGATGGCATAATAACCAGAAATCTGCATCAGCAAATTACCTCCAGGAGCCCCTTCCTTTCCCCACGTGGTGACTAAAGTTACTGAGTACAGAGAAGGAGAACAGTGGCCATCAGAGTACCAGGTTTTAACAGCTGTCTGGTCAGCTCTGATAGAGACCTTTGGGGCCAGCAGTTTAGGTTTTTCCTTTTTCTTTTTCCTGAATCGAAATCTTCATAGAGGAAGGAAATTGAGCTGAGAGGGACAAAATGCTTATTCCCCACCAAAAGTCTAGAACCAGAAAATGGAAGAAAATAAAAACAAACTGCCAAGTCTCCTTTATTGGCAGGACTAGGGGACGGGTGGCAGAGGCCTGTGGAGGACAGAGAATCTTCTTCCTAGTGCTCTCACTCACACTTCCTGTCTCCTTTGGAGGGAGTCAATGATTGCTGCCTCTGTGTGCAATGGGCACACCTGTCTATAGTCAAGTCTTGTATGTGTTTTTCGCTTGTGGTTTTGAATTTGCTGTGGGAAGACTGGGGAAATGACTTCATAAGATGCTTAAATGAAGAGGACTCTAAACCGTAAGTGAGGAAAAACACTCGCTTCCATGAGAAGGTATGTCATGACCAAACATTTTGATAGTTTTATTTTGGCCAATACTGGGGCTGTTTTAGTGTCTTCCTAGGTTCTCCTATGTGTTCTGGACTAGATCCTGTACTAGATTGCCTTGATCCTCAGGGTTACTGGGGGAACTTTTGAAAACACACATCCCTGGCTCACTTCAGCTCCTTGTCAGATTTCAGGGTATTGGGGCTTGTTATTATTATTATTTCTTTCATTGGTCATGTCTTTGGTGTTGTATCTAAAAAAATCTAAATCTAAAAAAATCATCACCTTACCCAAGGTTATCTAGGTTTTCTCTTATGTTATATTCCAGGAGTTTTATAGTCTCACATTTTAAATTTAGCTGTGTGATCCTTTTTAGATTAATTTTGTGAAGGGTGTTAGGTCCGTATCTAGGTTCTTCTTTTTTCCTTCCTTCCTTCCTTCCTCTCTTTCTCTTTTTTTCCTTCTTTCCTTCTTTCCTCCTTCCTTCCTTCTTTTACTTCTTTGTTCTTCTTCATTCTCTTTCTTCTTTGTCTTCTATTTATTTCTTTGTTCTTTCTTCTTTCTTCTTTCTTCTTATTTCTCTTTTCTTCTTCTTTCTCTTTCTTTCTTCTTTCTTTCTTCTTTCTTTCTTTCTTTCTTTTCTTTCTTTCTTTTCTTTCTTTCTTCTATTCTGTCTTTCTTTCTTTTCTTTCCTTCCTTCCTTCCCTTTTTTGCATGTGGCTGTCCAGTTACTTAGCACCATTTGTTGAAGAGACTACCTTTGCTCCATTGTATTGTCTTTGTTCCTTTGTCTACATCAGTGGACTATATTTATGAGGGCCCATTTCTGGCCTTTCCATTTGTTTCATTTATCTGTTTATTCTTTCACCAAAACAACACTTTCTTGACTGCTGTGGTTTCACAGGGAGTCTTGAAGTCAGCTAGTGTCCCTCCTTCAACTTTGTTCCTCTCCTTCAATCCTGTGCTTGCTGTTCCGGGCCTTTTGCCTCTCCATAGGGACCACAGAATTCCACTTGCCAATATCTGTGAGATAACTTTCAGGATTTTGATCGGGATTGTATTAAGTCTATAGATCAAGTAGGGAAGAACTGACATCTTGACAGTATTGTCTTCCTTTCCATGAACATGGAATACTCTCCATCTATTTAGTTCATCTTTACTTTCTTCATCAGAGTTTTGTAGTTTTTCTCATGTAGATCTTGTATATGTTTTGTTAGATGTATACCTAAGTATTTCATTTTGAGGGAGATTGGTAATATAAATGGTATTATGTTTTTAATTTCAAAAACCACTGTTCATTCTGATAAATAGGGAAACAATTGACTTTTGTCTATTAACCTAGTATCCTGCAGCTTTGCTAGAATAGCTTATTAGTGCCAGAAGTTTTTCTGTTGATTCTTCTGGATTTTCTGTATAGATAATCATTTCCTTTGTGAACAGAGGCAGTTTATGTCTTCCTTTCCAATCGGTATACCTTTTGTTTCTTTTTCTTGCTTTATTACATTAGCAAGGATGTCCAGTATAATGTTGAAAAGGAGTAGTGAAAGGGAACATCCTTGCCTTGTGTCTGATCTTAGTAGGAAAGCTTCGCATTTCTCACCATTAAGCATGCTGTTAGCTATAGGTTTTATTTGTAGACAGTATCAAATTGGGAGAGTTCTTCGCTATTCCTAATTTAGGATTTTTTTTAATCATAAATGTGTGTTGGATCAACTCAACTTTTATTTTTCTCCAACATACCATTATCTTTCCTTATGAACATGTAACTCCCAGCATGTATACTGTGTTTTTTTAAGTTGTTTTCATTCAGTGGCTCTCCCTGTGTGACATGTTGAAACCCAAAGTGTTACCCTCCTTGAGTTCCGTCACAGTGCCTATCAAAGTGCTGAATACATGACCCGCAGTTTACAACTCTCTAATGCAATTTGTAAAGAAGTAAATACAAATTGGGGTTAATTCTGAAATAATCAAATTAATCCTTTCTTAATAGTTGAGTATAATGTGCACCAAAATTATACTAAATTCATAAGTCAATCAGCATCAATTACAGGAATTCACACTTAAACAATACAGATTAACAGCATCGAGAATGTAGGTGAGCTTGCTTTATGGTGACACTAGTAAGTAAAACAGATCTACGTTCAGAAGCCTAGTTAACCGTGTCCTATGTGTCAGTCATTGTCCTGTCAGGAGAAACAGAAGCCGTTCTATGTATTCCAAGCAGAGAAAAGTAAGTCTGCAAATGTAGGTTTCAGGCTTTCTTCTGTGACAGTAAAGGGAAAAGAGTACATGAGAGCAAATGTGGGACTGAGGAACAAGAGATATTGGGTGGCACAGTTCATCTCTTCGACTTCTCAGCATCCATGTACATCCCCTTCACTTTCATATAATGATAATGCAGGCATCTTCCTTCCACCTAGGAGAATATAACCAACCCTCCTACTAATGTAGGTCTGCTCACACTCTCCTAAGAAGGGGAGACGCAGAGTCATCCTGTGTCCGTGCTTGGGTAATGTTAAGCTAGTCACAATTTCATCTATGTCTTCTGTAACCTGAGGACTAAATTCCTCCATTAACCATCACCCACACTCCTTTTATAAAAATACAGGGGAAAGAGGGAATGGAGAACTGATAAACATACACAGATATGTGCATAGAAAACAGGGAAGGAAATACGTCCACTGTTATGGGTCTCAATTCTGAAGGTGACTATGAGTACTTTGGTGGTATTTGTCACTTCCTCATGTCACTACTCATTCCTTCCGTGTTTCCTACACCCTCGGTCGGCATCTCAGTTTGTTAGGGCTCCTCCGCTGATCGTCTGACCCACATTTTAGTTCCGTAGGACTGACTCCCGACTTGATTGGGTTGCCACCTGTAGTTTTCATTGACTGTTCATCTTAGATGTAGTAAGCGATGCCTCTGAGCACCCCTCAGGGCAGGGGAATATGCTGTCAGTACCAGAGTCCCTGGCATCGCGGTCCCCACCCCGTCTCCACTTGGCAGAGGACAATAAACTCTCTGTTCCGGGGTCCGTCTCCCTTTGTTTTCCCCCCATCCCAACCATGAGAGGTTCCTTTTCTTCCCTAATTAAACATTTGGAGCTGCAAGTCATTTGTAATGATTTATGGCAGCTGTGCTTTTGCCAATCTTACACAGTATTTTTCTTATTTCTTAATTGTTTTAGCAGTGCTTCAGCCATTAGTTTCTGAGTTCTGAAAACAGGAAACAGAAGTCTTCTATTACAGACGCCTGCCTAATTAGCTCGGAGGCTGTCTAATGGGGGCTATTAAAAATGCAAATGAGGTGTGAGCAAACAGTGAAAACTTTGGTCCTGACAGTATGTAGTAATACATTTTCCTTCCTGCAAAATGTACCGTAATCCTCAATGTCGAGTCCTCCCTCCCTTCCTTACCCTGTAATGTTGTTTTCTTGGTGATCGGGTTCTTCCTTCCTCACCTGGGCTGGGTTGCAGTTTAAGAAACATTCTGAAGGAAATCATCCTCATTCCTTACCCCTTAATCTAAGGCAGTGGTTCTCAAACTTCAGCATGCATCAGAGCCGCCTGGAGGGCTTGTTAAAACACAGCTTCCTCGGCCCGCTCTGAGAGTTTCCAATTCGATAGATCCCTGCAGTCTGCCAGTTAATCTGCCCTTGCATCCCATTACGCTGATCTATCGGATTCTCTGCCTATCTTTCTCACTCCATAGTGAGTTCCTCATGGACTAGAATTAAATCTGATTTGTCTCCGTGGTCTCACATTCTGTACAGCATCTAGCAAAACTGGATGCTCAACAGATGCTTGCTGACTTCATCTGTTTACATCAATTTAATACTGAAAAACTCCAGGCTATATTCTCGCCTCCCATAGGCTCTTCTCTACATTGAGATGTGGCTTCTTCTCTTCCAGTGTCACCTGCCTTCCTCCTTGTCATGGAGAAGTGACATCTTATCTTCTTATGGGTCACACTCCCACCACCATCCCCACTATCATTACCTGTTGGAACCCCATGAGATTTTCATTTTGCCCAATCACCTGAGGTCCTCTCCTGCCTCCTTACATTCCTATGTTTCCCCAGTTCACGACCTGGAAAATTGCTATTCATCCTTTAAGATCCATTTCAAGTCTCATCTCCTTCTGGAAATGCTCCCTGAGCTCATCAGGCAGACAGAGTCCTGAGGCTTTTGTTTGGACATTCCTGACAGCATGTATCAGGCCTTTCTGCCTGACACTTCCCTGCTGGCCTGATGTGGAAGTTCATGTAGGTTGCAAACAACCTGAATAACTTATCCTTGGTACCCCAGTCCCCTTTTCTTCGTCTTTGTAATCCCAGTGTCCATCACTGTCAGTGTGTGATAATGTACATAAATGAATGAAGGAATGAAAGATAAACTTATTTTTGCTACTAATGTCTGAAAGGAGATCTGCTGTTCCAGAGCAAGAGGATATGTGGAGAGGGTCTTCCTGTGGCCAGGGTCCCTTTGCAGCACCCCCTGTGTTTTAGTGAGAGTTCAAGTCCAATCAGGTGGCTTCACTCCTACCTGCCCCACTCCCCACCCCCATCTTGCTCCCAGCCGTGACCTTCAAGTTCCACTAAGTTTCTCTTCCTCTTTCCCTCTGCCTACTCACAGCTCAGGGCCTGACTGTATTTGCACTCTTGAAAGAAAAGGATTTGAACCAGCGCTCAGGTCCTGAGAACCCTGCCTTGCTTGTCCTTCCACTGCCCGTGGTGCAAAGGGGGAGCATGAGGAGGGAGGGGCCACACTGGGGGCATTCTGCCTCGGGAAAGTGCCCCTTAGCCCCAGACCTCGAAGGAGGACACCAGGAATGAGAGTCTTCCGCACATCGGACCTCACGAAAGAGTGTTCTCGAGGTTCAACCAGCTGTTGTCAGATGCTGTCTTTTCATCCCTTCATTGGAGCACTGATGAGTGGGAAGCATCCTGTCGATTGCAGCTCTTGCTTCTGCTGTTCAGGCCCTGCCCCGCCCAGTGGATCTGGGAATTCTGAGGAGGACTCGCGCTCAAAGCGGCCCTGGGTGCCCGCCACCACGCTCTAGGTCTGCTCGCCTCTGGCTGCCCCTTGGCAGCCAGAATATAAAATGAGGCAAAGGCAGTGCAGGCCAGAGTCTTTAGGTGGTTAGGGCTTTCTGACCTTTCTAACAGCATCCCTCTGATCCAGACTGAAGACCTCCACCTGGCTCCCAAGAACTCATCCCCTTTTCCTCCTTCTCCCCTAAGTCTCCGTCTTCAGAATCTGGGCTTCTCAACTCTGCCTCGTGCTGAGAATCCTGCTTCTCCCGTCAGCCTGGTAGCTGACCTGGTGGAGACCCCCAGCCTTTCCTTCTGTTTGTGCTTCTGAGCAGGGGCTTCCCAGTCTATGTGCTCGCTGCCCCCTGACTGTTCTCAGGCTGCCAAGCCAGTCAGGAGGGAGGCAGGAGCATCACGGATACTGAGGGCATGTCTCCAGCCGCCCAAGCCGTGGTGCTGATTTCAGAAGAAAGGACCACAGGTGCCCTTGTTCCCGAATCACTGCCGTCCTTGCCCGCCACGTGGCCTCTTGTCACTTGCTGCACATCTTGCCACCTCTTCAATTCAAATGACCCCGATACAACTTAATCCTTTAATTAGACAATTAGCGCATCCACTGAATGGGATTTTGTCCTTGTTGGGCTGGAGAAGGAAATTGTACATCATGGAAAAAAGATGAAACAGCAGTTCAGCGTGTGGGGACCGCAAAGGGAATTGGTCTGGCCTCTTTTAAGGGGCAGCGGCAGAGCGGTCAGCAGCCCCCAGAGCTGCTCTTCCCCAGCAGGGGCTGAGATCAAGTCCTTAACAGTTTGCAGGTACACACTGATTCTTGAGGTGCTTGAGGTGGGGACAGGTTGGGCTCCTCCTCGGCAGGCTTGCACTGCTGCCTTCCTTTCCATCGCCTCCCCAGGCTTTAAACATCAGCCCACCGTTCACCTTAGGTTTCCTCCGTGTTCCTCCCTGTGCGAAACCCTCTCCCTTCCTGGACTGCCCCCGCATTCCTCAACTTCCCACTGCCTTCTCCCTGGGCAAACATTGTCCAGAACTGACAGCCCCAGAGGTGTCAGAATTATGCTCCAAGGCAAGACATAATCACAGAGTGGAGACCCCCCACCTGCACGGCTCCGTGGGCTGGAGGGATGCTGGCAATTACAGACCCTCAAGGCCTGAAGGAAGCATCTTCCCTAAATGCTTCCAGGGTGAAAAAGACTAGTCTGGCCCCTCTGTCTGGACTTTAAGAGTTATTTTTGTCCTTAAAGTCTAATAGTGGGTTATTGGTAGTTATAGGAAAAAAAATGGAGAGGAAATAAAGGGGCTTCTGCAGTTTTGTTTTCTGGTTCTAGTATTATATTTTGAATTTCCATTTAGGGTAGGCACAGCTCCTGAGACCATGACCTCTATGATTATAGCAGAAAAAGGCCCCTGTCGTCCACGAGCCTATGATTTCCACTTTGTTTCTATCCCTCTAACTGGCATAATTTCTCTGGACACCGCAGAGAAGGGATGTTACCTAAATGCTTGTTTGGCAGGGTGCCATCTCCATGCGTCAAGTTCACTGGAGGTGAGGGCACAGTGGGGCCCAGTACATTGCCCTTCAGTGGTGCTTTATTCAGTGCACTCAGGACATTTGCTCTGTCATACGCTTTTAGTGGCTCCCTATTGCCCGCGGACCGAAAGCCTCCCTCTTCCCCTGGGCTTTTCATTCTCACTCAGCCTCTCCGCCTCATTTATGTATTCATTTCTCCAGTCATCCTATAAACATGGATTCACCACATCTTCTATGTTGCAGAACCCCTCCTAGGTTCTGGGTATGTAAACAAGAATAACACTCACCTCTTCTTCTATTCCAAGGGTCTAATGATCCAGAAGAAGACAAAGATGTAAACCCAAAGCATAAGAAGTGTTATCTGTGAGAGATGATGGAGGTCTGTTTAGAAAGAGTGCCGTGTCACTCAGGAGTGGGGCTGGCGGAGGACCAGAAAGGTTTCAGCAGGGAAGGGGCTCCGAGCTGTCACTACACAGATGTGGAAAAGCCAGCTGGAAGCAGTGTCCTGAGTGAGGCCACAGGAACACGGGCCACAGCATACGTAGGAAGCAGGAAGTCAGGCAGCGAGAAGACAGCTGGATGGGAGGAAGAGGCCAGAGGGTGTGGAGCAACGTGTCGGCTTCGGGAGCCGTTCCTGGATGCCGCTGTGTGTGTGTGTGTGTGTGTGTGTTGTGTGTGTGTGCATGTGTGTGTGCGTGGGGGTGTGTTGGGGTTGGGGAGGTTGACATGAGTAAAATCATCGCAGCCTCAGGCTGGAAGACTGTCCGCTTACCCCACTAAGGATGTGTCTGTGTGTGTTTGTGTGTGTTTAAAGCTTATAATTGGATAAAAGGCAGTGCCTTGAATATCTAAAGGAGCAACACAGCTAGACAGTATTTTAAACATGAGAAATACGACGAGCTCTGAAGACATCCAGCCCATTGATTTAATCATGAGATGTGCCGTCCCAAACTTCCTGACTCAGTGGCCCCTTCTGTGAATACAACAGAACCTTAGATGTCCCTGTCAATGTCACTAGGTGTTTCTGAGAGTCCCCGGGGAGTGAGAACCGGCCCCCCTGGCCGGCCCTGCTCTGATGTCCTTTGATGTATCCAAGCCCACTGTCCCACCCAGTGTGGGGACACTGACTTCTAGGGGCCGTCCTGTGCTTCAGGCTTTGGAGAGGCAGATGGGAAAGGGACCCCACTTGGAGGAAGGAAGGTCTCTCCCCAGTTCTGGGCCACACAGCGGAGCTCGAAGCAGACACTCCCAAGCGCCCTTCCTGGGCTGCTGCTGCTGCTGCTGCTGCTGCCTCTGCCTGTCCCCTCGGCCAGGAGACCAGGACCTGCCCTGGGGTCAGGTCGTGGGCAGAAGCTGTTTCTCCCTTCCCTCTCATCCCTGCCCCCTCAAAACAGCTTGTGTCTCCCCTAGTCAGACAGATGCTCCCAGCTTGCTGCTGATTCTGAGAGCAGTAAACACATCCTGTAACAGACACCAAAGACCCTGGTGGCATCAGCACCTCAGGAGCAGGGGACACAGAGCTCAGGAGCTCACTGAGATCAGAAAACACTAGAAGGAAGAATGCACAGAGACTCAAGTTGCAAAAGCCAGGATGTGATCCTTGGGGCAAAAGGAAAAAAGAAAAAAAAAAAGGAAGCTAATGTGGAAATGGTGGGAAATCAGCTTATAATGTATTGATTTGCTCTCAACTTTCATAATTAGAGAGAAATGCAAATGCACATTTGGCAAACTATTAGAACTAACCCCCCCAGGTTTTAATTACAAATTACCACAGGATGTATAAGCGGATAATTTGTATCCACAGAGTCAAAGACAGAAAACCAAGGCGGCAGCAAGAATGCCAAAACAAGAGGAAGCTTACAATAAGAGGATGTGAATAGGGCAAGATACATGTTACTCTGATAATTATAAAGGCCTCAACATCCCATATTTACACTGATGGCTTTCCCGTTGGGTTCACGATAAATCTAAGAGAAAGACTCACCTGAACAAGATGACGAAGGAAGGAAAGTTAGAAATAAAAGGATGGATAAAGACAACACAGGAGAACACAAAGAAGGGAAATTAGCCCCAGAAATATTCATATTGGTTTATCTCTAAATCATAGTAAAGAGCATGAAATAATACTCAAAGAGGGTTTATCGGATGTGAAAACATTACTTGAAAAGGAATTAACATAGTGGGAGAAAACAGAGACAAATCTCCTCATTTGTTCTTCCTTTCAATTCAGTTTGGCTAGGAAGGGAAGAGAGAGATGGCGCAGTGAATATGGGAGGTGTTTGTCAAGGGAAGTTTAAAAATACGTACTTTACTGGATTATTTTCTTTAAATGAAAGTTTCATGTAGAATGCTTGGAAAATAAAGAAAAGTAATGCAGACGAAATCAAAGGTTACTCACCATCTCAGAAGCCAAGGGTAGCTGTTCCTTTAATTGTGTTTGGAGCGCCGTGGTCTTGGAGAAGACTTGTCCCCACAGTGGGGGAGTGGGAGGGAGGCCGCAGGAAGGGCGTGGATGAGTGTCCACAAGGGAGAGGAGCTGAGGGGTGAGCATGCCCTGTGCGCCCCCCTTTTCCTTTCCTAGAAAGTAGTGTCTAGAAACGTAAGGATTTTGCCCCCTGCTTCCTTCTTTTCCCCCCGGAGCTCCCAGCATCACTAAGCAGGTGCAAGGATGCAAAGAGGAAGAGAGAAAGGGACAAAAAGAGGCAGAGGGGTGCTCAGACTTTATTGTTTAAGTAAAATTACACTTGATGAAAAACATCAGGGGGGAGGGTAGAGCTCAGGGGTAGAGTGCATGCTTGGCATGCACAAGGTCCTGGGTTCAATCCCCAGTACCGCCATTAAAACAAACAAACAAACAGAAGTATCTGAGAAAAGAAGTCTTGGGAAGTAGGCGAGACAAGGGGGAAGGACACCAGGTAAAAGTAAAACCCTGAGGTCTTATTTGTGACTTTCTGTCCCAACCGTTAGAAGAAGAGGAGGAAGAGAAGATGGAGCAGGGAGGGAAGCAAAGGGTTTAGAGATGGGCTGCCCAGGGTGAAGGCGGTGGGAGAAGAAAGAACTCGGTGCAAGGAGGGCAGATGTAACCGGGCAGCTGAGACAATTCCTACAAGGAAGAAGCGATTTCCTGGGTATTTCACTTTAACCAGGTTAGGGAGGGGTGGCCCTGAGGGCACCGACAAGCCAAGCTTGCTGGATTTCAGTGGCTTCCACATGGATGAGCCCAGGCCAATCCCCAGACCGAGGGTGCTTCGCTGAGCAGGGTCTGGGTCAACCCGGAGCCCTCCAGATGGGGATGAACGCTGAGTGAGGGCTGAGATGGAATCCGGTACCGTACCCGGGAAGGCATCCATGCTCTATGAAAAATAAGGCAGATCTGATTTTTCACATCAGTGCAAGCTTCCTCCGGCTAGAGGTAGTTCAACAAATACAGTGGAGGGGGGAGCTTTTTAATTTGTGTCTTTTATGCCAGCAATCATTTCACAAGAACAAACCAGCCGTGCTCCCTAATGAATCTCAGAGATTGAGAACAGAAAGTACAGAAGTCAGAAAAGTGGTAGGTGGGAAATATGGCTTCAGTGTGCTTTTGGCTGCGTCTTCCAGATAATTACAATGGAGCCTGCTCCTCCCCCAGCCATGCCTGTCACCCTCAGTATTAAATTATGATGATGATGATGATGATTACTGTTAATTATCGCTTTCACATATTTAGCATTTTCAACTTTCTGAAGTGTTTACCCATGGATCCCTTCCCCGGGAGCCTAGGAGACAGGAAGGGCAGGCACTCCTCTGCTCATCTTTGAGGTGAGGAGCAAGGCTGTGGCTCCCTTGCCCTGGGTCACACAGCTTGTTAGGGACCCAGGCATCTAACGGGCTCTAGCTGATTGTCTCCACTGCTAATTGGAAGCCTAGGTATTTCTTTTCTCCATTCGAGGATATTGTGAATATGTACATGGGTGTATATATATATATATATTCCATACCTTAACAGTTGAGTTATCATGCCTCGAGTATATAGCACTGTTAAGTTTAGAGTGAGCCTCCCTCCCCTCTTCCATCTCTGTCTCTGTGTCTCTGTCTCTGTCTCTCTCTCACACACAGATATACATACTCAGTCATTCATTTACGGATTTCAAAACATTTTCCAAATAACAAGACATTATCTCCTTTGTCACTTATGATGGCGAGCACTTTTGGCAGGCTTGTCTCAGCTTTCTGCTGCTTTTACATCTTACAGAGCAAAACCTGGGGAAGGAAGTGGGTATCGGCATCACATGTAGGAGACTGGATAAGCACGGGTGTGCATGCGCCTTGGCTGACTGCTGATTATTCTCCATGATCTGGAGCTAATCCCAAGGATTAAGTGAGCATCTGCTCTCGGATGCTGACAGCCGGATGGGGCTAAGCCATAAACAGAGGGGGTGGATCAGGCTCCGGCGAGCCAGCCAATGTGCAGAGGGCTGGGCGTCCTCCAGAGCCTGGGAGATTTGACCCTGGCTGCTCTGTCCCTCTCTCCTGAGTCTCGCTCCACTCTGCCCCACCCAGGCTCTCAGCCTGGACGCTGTGCAGAAGAGTGGTTAAGAGTCAAGGTCACGCTGCCCAAGTTTGTCCCTGCTCTGCCAGCTCTCTATGCATTGTGTGACCTTGGGCAGGTTGCCGTGGGCACAAGCTCAGCTCTTGTACCCACAGAATGGGGATGGTGGCAGTAACCCACTCCTCAGAGTCACAGCACAGATTACGTGAGATACTCCTCTTGGTGAGCCTTTGCTAAAATCACTCTCAGGCATCCTATCCTGTCCTGTCCTGTCCTCTGCTGTCCTGTTATCCGGCTGCTTCTCTCTCCTTTTGTCCCCGTTCATCATTTCAGCTCAAGCGCCACCTCCCAGTGTTCCAGTACATTCTCATTCTCCTTGTCCTCTGCCGCATATTACCTGGACTCCTCTTTTTGGCTTCTGCCTTCTTAGGATCATGAATTTATTTTTCTCTGCTTTATGAATCTGAGTCTGTGGACATCTCCTGGGATGGGTCTGTTTTAGCTGTTAATTTTCTACAGAAACACACACACACACGCATGCACATGTGTGCACGCACAAGGGGTAAAAGGGAAAGGAAAGATGGAGGGAGAAATGAATGAAGACACCCTCCTTATTTTAATCATTCCCAGTATTGGGTTCTTTCCCACACTTCCTCCTCCTTAGACAAAGCAGCCTTTGGGAGGTACAACTAATAGCACAAACTCTGCGGCAAGTCACCAGAGAGCGCTTTCAATAGCCTAATGTTTGGAGGTAGAGAAAGACCCTAATTTTGCAATGTGACCAAAGTCATGGTGGTAAAGCAGAAACACTCAAGTCTTTAGGAATGGTTTTTTTTTTTTTTTTTCAGGCACAGAAAAGTAAGACCACTCCTTCAGCACTCTCCCAGGGTGGGGCATCTGTTTCCTTCGGACACTGTCTCTTCTCGAGATGACTGTCTGAGATGGGACCCAGGCAGGCATCACACTGGAAAGGTCAGGTCCATCCAAAGTGCCAAGAGTGCCCGGAATTATGGGAGGAAATGAGAATCACCAGCCATGGGTCCAGGATACGGGCCCTGACCCCTGGCCCTGGCCCTGGCTCAGGAAGGCACGGTCTACCTGGAGGGCCTTGGGCAAGCCCCCTGAACTCTGTGGCCTCAGCACTTCATCTGGAAAAAGTGGGAGCCTGGGGTCTCCTCCAACTCTGACATTAGGTGACTTGCCAGAGCCCCTGCAGACATCACCGCCTCCATGCGTAAGACAGCAATTGGTATTTAAAATAATAGCAGTGAGTCATCTAGAAGCGATGACAAAGAAGATTGTTCTCGTTTTTTCAGCGAGTGCCTCTGCATTTTGGAATTCTGAGATCTGAGGGATCTGCACAACTAAATCTTCCTGGTACCTAAACTACATCTACATTTAAATTCCCAAACTGATTTGGCTCTAAAGTTAAAAAAATATCAAACTATTTTTTTTTAGAATTTTTTCATTATGGTTAATATTTTGTTAATATTTTGGTCTAATTATTTTTGTCTTTAGTAAAGAGAAGATGGAGAGAACATCTTGCCCTTCTCTGGTTGAGTCGGGGCCATCATTCTAAGCACAGGGATGCCCTCCAGCACTCCTGAGCTCTGCCGTGGGCTTGCATCCCCCCCCCCCCACTCACCTCCCCTGAGCCGTCCTGCATCCCTCTAGTCTCTGATGGTGTCACCTGGCAGGGAGGAGGAGGGAGGATGTGTTTAGCTACAGAGCCCAAGGCCTGGAGCAGGACGGGGATTTCCTCAGTGTCAAAGGGTGGGCTAGTGGCATTGCTGGGAGAGAGCCAGTTCTCTTTATCTCATGAGCCACAGGCTTAGAGGACTCCAGACACCAGCTTGTCTAATGTGCAGTCCCTCATTTTCCCTTTCAGAGGGTCTCTAAGCCAACCAATTCAAGTGTCAGGGTTGGCTTCTCCTAGAGTTGACTGATATCGTTGCTAATGAAGACAACTCCATAGAACACACTGTCTATCATGTTTTCAAATTCTTCAGTCTAGAGACATTCTTCTGTGAGGACTAACACATTAACAAACAATCACCTACTACACTAAAGCAACCCAGCCCACCATCCTACCCAAGCTGGAAGATACCTGGCCAGAATCACATATAAGCAATTTCTTTTTTCCTTTTTTCCCCCACTCTCTGTCTCTTTTTCTTCCTTCCTTCTTCCCTTCCTCCCTTCTTTCTTCCCTTCCTTATCTCATTCTCTCTTTCTCCCTTTCCTTCCTCCTTCACTCCCCACCTTTCCTCCTTCGTCTTCCTCCCCTCCCCCTCCATCCTCTCCCTTTCCACTCCCACTTCCAATTCTCCTTCTTTTACCTCCTCCTCCTCCTTCTCCTGATCTCCTTCTTCTTTTTCTTTTTCTCCTCTTTCTTCTCTCTCTCCTCAGTCTCTATCTCCCTCTAGCTCTTGCTTTTTTCCTGGTTGGAGAGACTCCAACAGCATGAAGCTTATTGCTGGTGTAAATACAGCTGTGATGCTACTCTGACACTGGGCTCTGCAGGCCCAGACCTCCGCTGGCAGCACGAGCATCCACCATCCTAGACGGTTGCCGCCACATGGCTAAACCACCAGGTGCAGCCCAAAGTGATACAGAGAGGTGGCCTCTCAAGACGGCAGAGGAGGCAAACTTTGCACCATGAAATGATGGTATCTTCCTTTGAAAAGTTGGATCTGTTCTGCACCTTGTAGCCCTTTTTTGTCCGACTCATGTGAGAAGGAAGCATGTTCCTGGAGCCCTGGATTACAGGCAGTGATGGATTTATGACGTGCCCATTTAGCTAGGCTGAGTTCCATTTCCTGCCTGTTTTGGTTAGGGTGGCCACAAAAGAGATTCTTATGAGAGATTTGTTGGATCAAAGGGAAGCAGCAGTCATTTAGTGTGTCCTCCACACTGTCACTCTCTGCTGACTCACCTCCTTGTGAAGCAGTCGGTGGGCCTTCAACTGCCCCACCTTCCCCTGAATCCTGGGCTGCGTGTGTAGGTTTAGGTCTGAGACAAAGGGTCTCTCAAGGTCAGAGGCAATAAGAACTCACACAAATTTCAGAACGTGCTCACAGGCTCCAGCTCTTGTTAGTGCATTCCAGCGTGTTCTTGGTCTCCATTCCCATTCCATGATCTGGCCCTTCAGGGACAGATTGCCTTTCCTTCCATAGACATCTCCCTGGCCCCTTATGTGGATAGTATTATGCTGATCAGGGTCTAGCCATCAGGAAGTAGCAACTACTCCATAAACCTTGGTAAAACACTTGCATGCTAGAGGGTAGGAAATAAATCCTACCAAAAATTCAAGGCTCTCCTGCTATGGTTATATTTCTCACTGTCCTGTGGTCTTGAGCATGTCAAGAGAGATCATGGATTTGTGTTTTACAGATGGTTCTGCACAATACAGTCACCGTTTGGAAGTGTATGGTTGCTACACTGTAGCGCCATTCCAAGATGGCCCTCAAAGACAGTGGTGAAGGGAAATCTTCCCAGTGGCAGGACCTTGGGCAGGACCCAGGAGAGATGGGAAGAGTTGCAGATCTGTACCAGCTCACAGATTATGAATGGTTCGGCTGGCTGGTCAAGGACTTGGAAGGAACACAAGTGGAAAATCAGTGCCAACACAGTCTGGGGAAAAGGTCTGTAGATAGATTTATCAGAGTGGGCACCCAGTGTGCCGGTATTTGTGTCCCATATGAACTCTCACCAAAGGGTGATGCCCGTATTGTTAGATTTTATTAATCATGTGGATGGGACGACCTGTTCTGTGAATGCCAGTCAGCCTCCCTCCACAGCCACTCCTCTCATTCCCTAATATGTTCATTGACAAAGCAGCCATGATGGCAGGGGTAGGGTACATGTAGGCTCGGCACCGTGTACAGCCACTCACCAAAGATGGGCTGGCTACGGCCACTGCTGAGTGCTCAGTCTGCCAACAGCAAAAACCAATACTGACATGGCACCATTCCCCAGGGTACCAGCCAGCACCTGGAGGCAGGTTGATTACATTGGCCTACTGCCATTATGAAGGGATAGCACATTGTTCTCAGTGAAAAAGACACTCCTTCTCTATATGGCTTTGCCCGACCTGATACATAGGTTAAAAAAAAGAGTTATAAACATCAATGACAAAAGTCATACATTTGATGTATTTCAATGCGTTTTTACCTACAGATGATTGCCACTGAAAGCTTACTTATAGAAATTAAAAAAAAAAGTTTAGTTGCCTTAAGTCGAGGCTCATACCATGTTAGCATCTCCAAATCAGACAGTGGGGAAGTACAATCTCTCAGAGTAAGTTAAGTTATGCTGCACTTACAAACAGCCTCCAACTCCTGATGGCTTATTACAATGCTTTTTTTCTTTCTGTTGTCATCTTAGGTTTGCTGGGGGCTCGGCCCCAGGACCTAGTCTGACAAAGCAGGCCCTTTCTGGAGTGCTGCCGTCACGATGGCAGAGAGAAAACCTCATGGGGGTCTCGCAGTGGTGATGAAGTTACCAGGCCCAGGCCACATGCCCCCAGCCTCAAGGGAACTAGAGAGTTCAAGGCTACCATGGCCAGAACGTTTTGGTGATCAGAACTAATGAGTCCTCTAGAGGTAGGGGAAGGCTGTAACTGGCAAGATATTCCACAATACTGAAGAATGACAGCTGTTTGTGAGGGAAGAGACAAAGGGAAAATGAGAAGCCAAGATGCAAGATGAGGGCAGTTTAGTTTAGGGGCAGATGGTCAACCACACTGGCCCGAGGTAGTCGCTGCTCTCTACTGTAGTATAAAACGTGATGCTCAGATCAGCTCCCAGTCAGCAAAGAAAAGTGAAATTGTGTTCTGTGCAATCTGTTTAAGAGGGCTGGAGCATTTATATTACAGTGTAGAATTCGTTCTATGCAAAAATCCTCCAAATATTGATGTTTTGTATGGAACAGGACACTATGCTCAGCTTATTCTGCCAAGACCCCTAATAGTGGCAACACGATGGGATTGCCGCTGGTTTTGTTACTGTCGTGGTCACTGCACCCATGCTGGGTCTTACTTCTCAGTGAGCTAAATCACAAGAAGTGAGGAGGAAGGGAGAAAGTGGTAGCTTCATGGGAGAGCATCCACTCATTCAGATCTGTCAGTCGGCTGTTTCAGCTGCATCAGTTGAGGACGTGTTGGGATGACACGCGGCCCTGGATAAGATTGTTTTGAACAATATGAGAAATCGGTGGCATTCAGGCCAAATTAAATCTAATTTACTCTACAAATTGCCCAACTATCAGTCCTATTAAATCTGTTTATTAAAAGGCAAGAGAGTTGGCCTGGGTCGCAAGCTGTGGCTGGGATAATCAGACCAAGATGAAGCCCACTAATGTGGATAAATCATGTTTGCTTTCCAGGCCAGGGGTAGCCAATGGGAGGGCATTCACCTCGCCTCCCCTGTCATCCAGAGGTGTCTGCGAGCCAGTCACAATGTCCCCAGAGTCAGGCCATACTGATTGACTTCCATAGCATTGGGAGCCCCATGTCATTGCCCCCAGTCTGGGGTCATTAATAAAACCAACTCTATTTCTCTCTAGTCATCCACTCTACAAAATACAATTTACGCTGGTCTTTATGATTTAGAGGCAAGTGGGATGGAGAGAGTAGAGTGGCAGGTAAAGGTGGTGGCAGTGACAGGGTAGGAGGTTGGGATTGCTATGCTCTTAAATCCTGAAGTGCACAGAGGGCACGTGATTGTAGATCTTTATTCTCAAATTGCTTAGGGTGAGCCACAAAACTTTGTTAAGTTTCGGATTAGATTTTCCATCCTAATAATTGCAGCATGCATATAAAATGAGGGGAGAAGGGCAATGGTAATTAAGGTTCTATTGCTTAGAAAAGATTCGTTTTTGTTTATGGTGTTCACCTGTTTGGAATGCCCTATCTCAGGGGTCTCCAGTTACTAAATTCTACTCATCCTTGGCAATCTCTCTTAAATCCCCTCTTGATTAAATAGTCCTCTTTTAATATCCCAGTCCTTTGCCTTCCTTCTTTTGAACTCCCGTCCTTGTGAATATTAATAGCACTTGATTTGGCAATTATCATATCCTTCACCACATTGAACTTTGATGAATCTTCTAATGAAATATTCAAAATAAATAGGTGGAGAAATTCAGTAACTTGCCCAAGATCACGCAATGAGTAACTGATGCTTGCTCCTAAGCTCCCCCTCAATGTTTGATTCCGTGGGATCTTGAGGGGGAAGAAACTTCATTAAAGATGTGAGTTAGCATAGGTTAGGCCCTAGGGAGAAATACAAGTGCACTGTATTTTTCTTTCTGGGGCCATTAAAAGCAAGGCCCTCCAGCAGGTGTCAGGCCATGGTCCTCCGGTTGTTGTCAGCAGACTGGCTGGGTTGAGGGTAAACACCTTGATTCACTAATTCAGAAGGTATTCCCTGTCACTGAAATTTGACCTGCAAGTACCTTCCCCAGAGCCATTTCTCTGTCTCCCACTTGATTCCTAGTAGCCTTCAGCTCAGACAGCCTTTATCATGGATACTTCCCTTAAACTAGCAGTAGGGAGCATGAATGAGACTAGAGAATGACCCTTGAGCATATGACCTCAAACCCCAGGTCTTAATTCCACAGAGTACATTTGTGGGTTTTGGTCATCACTCTTTCAGGACAATCCAGGGCTCAGTTCAGGAAGCCTCTGGAGGAAAGTTGAGGTGGGAGAAGGGAGGGATGAAAATCGCTCACAGTAATCCAGAGGCTTTATTAGCCTGTAATTAGGAGTGAAGGGAGGAAGCCAAGTGAGGGGAAATTTAAGCTGAATTGGAGGAAAAAAACGAGTCCCTAAGAATGAAGAGTATTCAACTGTGGAGGAGGATGACAGAGACAGAGCAGCGGCAGTCACTCATAATTTCTTTATTGGTAATTTGGTCTCTATATTTTGGATGAAATACATACCTGGGAACCATGCCAAGTCATGCAAGAGATGCCCTTTAACCGGCATTCAGGGCGAGCGCATTAATGGCCCTGGGAGAGGAAAATGAGATAATCTTGAGAACCAGCTGGGAACGAGAAGTCCAAAGAACAAGGTGTTCTCTCAGGTTGGGTCCTGGTGATGCACATCACTTGAGCTACTCAGAGGCGGGGGCCTGCAGCACTGGAGCAGGGACCAGGGATGGCTAGTCTTGCTTCTAGTATCTCTAGCTGGTGTCTCTTACTGCCTCCAACCTTAGAGAAATCTGAATTCCCAGGATATCAGTATTCAAGAAAAGGAGAATTAAAATGTGACTCTGTTTCATGTAATATATTTATTTTAGAAGTGAAAGAAGAGAGGGGATGGCATTTTAAAAATGAATTCAAACATACATGAATGGTGTATCACACTTCTGGTGAGACTTATTTCTGGAATCGAACCTTTTGTAGCTTCCTATCTAGAACATTCTATGAGGGTTCGAAACAGCAGTTCATCTGTCCTTGCGTCTCTCATCCAGGTGGATTTTGTGTGCTGCTATTTTCATGTCACCTCTCTGTTCACAGTTTCTCCAAGGATTTCTGCAGTCTGTTCCCAACTTATTTGCAGCCATTATCTGCATCGTTCAAAGCCTCTATTTTAGTTTTCCAATGTGTCTAATGTTTGCCCAACACACACGTGTACACACACACATGCCCAAACATGAACACATGCTTACAAATGTACACATGCATGTTCACACAGACAAACAATAAAAAATAGCCCATTTTTCATCTAACATCTTGAGAATCTAGCATTTCTGGGAACATAATTTGAGGAAATGCCTCTTTTGTTTTTAAACTCAGTCTATTCGTTCTTCAAACCCATGTCCCACTTCTGCCAAGATGGCACGTGTGAATTGAGTCACTACTCTTTCCACCTGGAACCCTTCGTCAGTCAACTCGTTATAGAGGAAGTCTCCCTGTTCTTTAAGGCTCAAGTCCAGCACCACTAGTATTAAATGTCCTTCTCAACCCACCTCACCTTTTTCTGAAACTCTGAAGCCCAGTGAATAACCCAAGAATGCTCAACGCATCCGCCTTCTACAGCAGGTCTCTGATTGCAGGCTTTGTCTCCCTTACTAAGATGTACTTTCTCCAAGTCACAGATCGCGTTCCACATGGCTTCACACTTCGCACAGGACCTAGCAAGGTGCCTTTAACCTAGTAGGTCCTCAGAAAGTACTCTTTTTAGAGAATAAATTAATAATCCAAAGATGAATTTTTCATAACAGCTCTCCTCCATGTAGGACATCTTCTCCCTGCTCTTTCCCCCAAGTCCCTGTGATTTCCCTAAAACTACACGTGAGGTCAGCCCCGCAGGTCGCTGCTGGTCACCAACACTCCTTCCTGCTCCTGCTGAGCTCCTTTTTTCCCACTCCACCGCCACTCCAGCTGAAGCCTCCGCCGAGAGGGATTGCCACTCTCAGCTGGCACTTCCGGGCTCCCTAAGTTCCACGTTAGCCAGGAAAAATCTCCTGGCCATGCCAGTTTTGATGAACACTCAGGTTCCCTGAGTTTTTTATTGTAATTGTAATTAAACTGCATACAACAGAATTTAGCTATTTTCTATTTTAAGAATGGTTGGTTGTTCCTCCAACTAGATCATAAATTAATTGAGGGGCATGTGGAATATTGGTCTAAAGCTTGATTGAACTTGAGTCAATTGCTTGGTTGGAATTGATTCTGCCACTTATTAGCTGTGGGATCTCAGCAAATACTGAACCCTCCATACCTCATCTGTAAAATGGGGGTCATGACAGTTCACTCTTCATAGGATTAAGTAGAAACTAAATCAGTTCACACGTGCGAAGCACATACTTCAGTGCCAGGTACATAGGAGCTCTGTGCATAAAAATTATTATCATTATCAGAGCATAGGTTGCATTTTTGCCTTATTCTCTATCTTCTCTTCCAAGTACAGAGTAGAATGCAGGACACATGGTATATAATTAACATATTCCATATAAATAATTCATTCAACAAATATTGAGCACCTTCTAGGTGCCAGATTAGTTCTAAGGGTAAAGATACAGAAGAGAACAAAAGAGGTAATGCCCTGTTTTCAAAGAAATTATATTTAATTGGTAGCAAATAAATAATATGCAGCATGTAACATATTCATGTTATATTCAATTATAATTGCATGTACATTACATATAGTCGTAAGATTATTGAAATATATGTATATATATATATATATAAATATGATCCTATGTAATGAGACAAGCGATAAAATATACACTATGAAGGAAAATAGAGCAATATGTAGAGGAATGAAGGGGGGCGCTATTTTACAAAGGATCATCAGGGAAAAACTCCCTGATACGTTGACATTTGATAATAAACCTAAAAGGGAGAGCCATGTGGGTATCTGCCTGGAAGAATGTTTCAGGGAGAATTGCAAGAGCAAAAGCTCTGACAGTTGGAGTGTTTGGTCCTATTTGAGTAACAGCCAAGAAGCCAGGGTGCCTCCAACAGCCTAAGCAAGGAGGAAGGTTGTCAAAAAATGAGATCAGGACCTCTCAGGAGATCAGATTATGTAGGACTAGTGTATTATAATAAGAATTATGGATTTTACTGAATGGGATGAGAAATTATTAACATATGGTTTTGGTTAGTTTGGGTTATCTATTGCTGTATAATGAACTCCAAGTTTAGTGATTTAAAACAATAACCATTTCATCATTGCCCACAAGTCTGCAGATCAACCAGGGAGTTGTAAAGTCATCTGGCAGGTCAGCTGAGTGTGGATGGTCTCAGATGGCCTCAGTCACACGTCTTCTAGTCAGTAGACAGGTTGGTCTAGGTGAGCCTCAGCTGGGATCATCCATCCCTGGTCCAGGTGACTTCTTATCCTCCAGTAAATAAGACTGAGCTTCTTTACATGGTAGCTGTGGTGTGCTGATCAACTGGGTCTCTGAAAAATTTTTAAATCTCTGATTTGTAGATTTTTCTGATATTTATGGTGTAAATATTCCCACTCTGGCTGATTTCAAATTACCAAACAACCAAAGAACAAAATTTCTGAATAATTAACCAGCCTATAGTAATTCTGAAATTAAGCCAGGTGCCTGCTGTTAAGTCCCGCTCATCTGGAGACCAGAGATATTCCCTAACTGGGGAGTAAGTCTTCTTCCAGCGGTAGTTTCCTTGTCTATTTCTCTCCTGCAGTTTCACCTGTTCCTTCTAGGAGCTTGGTTTCACCTGTTGATATTTCCTTTTACATAACAAATCATCTATTTTTGCAAATGAGCAGCACCCTCGAGCTGTTTCCTGCGTGTACACAATTGAGCAATCAGAGATCTCTTTTTATCATGAGCTTTCTCTGTTCCATTTATTTGAAGCTAATAAAATTCCTTTAAAAACCTTGTGGGCGTCTACATAAGGTTAATATCCTGCCATTAAAATATATATAAAAAATGCTATACCGACATTTCTTTTTGCGGTCAAACTCTCCATTTAAGGTATATTTGGCTAATGAGGGACATGGCATTTAGATTCCTAGATACATCTGCTCTACCTGAGACACTGTTGGATGCCACCTCTATCTTTCTAAAGTTTTAACAGATGATGTTACAGCCACACCCTTTATTTGATATTTGCAGAGAGGCCACTTCCTTCTTTGGGAGTATTTGGCTGGTTTGAGAGATTAAGGATGAAAACTAGTTTTGTTTTCCAATCTGAAAAACTCTGGGCCCTCCATCTGTCTTTCAAATTCCCTGGAAAACTAAACAATCTTTAGCTTATACTTCTCCTGCAATAATAGAAACACCCAGCTGATGTTTTTAACATTCTGTCTAGAGATTGCTTTAGTCAGTTATAAATTCATTAAGTACATTTCCGTGTTCCAAGTCTTTGCCAACAATATTTTTGTCAGTTCTGATGCTGTTTCACATAAGTCTCTTTCAAATTCTACCTGCTGCCCAGTTTCAAAGCTAATGCCACATGCTTTAGTATTTATTATGAAAGTACTCACTCTTGGTACCAGTTTCTCTTTTGGTTATCTATCTCTGTGTAATAAATTCCTGCAAAGCATAATACAATAGTTTTGTTTACTTTTGATTCCGTGGGACAGGAGTTTGGGCTGGGCGCAGGTGGACATTTCTTCTGCTAGCTTTGCTCGAGGTCACTCTTAACTTTCATAGTAATCTGACAACTTGCCTTAGGCTGGATAAGCTGAGATGGCCTCCCGTGTCTGGTGATTGTCTAGAGATGTCAGCTGGGCCACGTGTCTCTAGTAGAAAACTCAGATGCTTTACGTGGTGGAAACAGCACTTCAAGGGAGCAATTGCCAATGCTTAAGCACTTTTAAATCTCTGCATCATTTTTGATATTCTGTATGGCCAAGCCCAGAGTCCATGTGTGAAGGAATTAACAAGAGTGTGATAGATAAAAGGAATATGATTCATTGGGGGCCATTACTAGTCTGCTAAAGTATCTGGAAGCAGAGTGTTATTGTAACAAAAACTTAAACACATGGCACAGGCTTTGGGAATAGACAGCAGGAGAGATCTGGAAAAGTGAGAGGGAATCTGTTAGTGAAGTTTGAAAAAAGACTGAACCAAAAAATGAAGGCAGGATAAATGCTGAGTAAAGTGTGCTTGGAGGTTTGAAAAATAGTGGTTTATGGAGGTATAAAATATTGGCCCAATGAGCACCTGTGGCAGTTGGAAGATAGAAAATTTACCTAGTGACCCTGTGAAATTGGCTAAGGAGATTTCCAAACAGAATTTTAACAGTGTCAGTTTGCTTCTCTCAATTGTGTTTGAGAAAATATAGGAAGAAAGGGATTAGCTAAAGTGATGATTATTTAGCTTGCAAGTAAAACTCAGATGAAATGTAGAGCCAGGACTTGCTGGGTTGGAAAATAAAACTGTTTCACATTGTCAGCCTCTTTGACCAAAGATTCTCAAAGTAAGAAATAGCCTCAGTAAAGATAAAATGAATGGTTTGTAAAACTCTTCATTAAACTTAAGAAGGATTTAAGACTGTGCTTAGCAGAACCTCACAGCTAAACAAATATCTGAAGGGTCCTCTTCCACAGTAGCCTGACACATCTAAATTGTGGAAATATTTGTTGTGAAAAGAATTCTGGGTATGGTTTTGGGGGCATTGGATGAACACAAATAAGACTTATAGGAAACACACAGAGTTTTTAAGAGGATTGCATTGGTAAAATTAGTGAAAGCACTGATGGTTTGTACCAAAAGAGGCTGAGATAATTCAAGATCAACAGAGAGTTCTAGTGCCGAAACTTCAAAGATTAGGAAGCCGACTGAGAAAGGAATTCATATTTTTCATGGGGAAAAAAAAAAGTTTCTCAGTAGGGATGAACAAGCATCATGGAGGAAAACGGACTAGGGACCCCACCCTGGAAGCAGAACTGGGACCCAATCAAGAAATACTTCCTATCCTTGAAGAAATAGTTTTGCCCAGCTTGATTTTAGAATAATCTCAATCCCTTTTTGTCCAAGATTCTTTCTCACATCCTAACTCAATCCTTTCTTACTGTCTCTTTACTGTCTCCCTGCTTCTACTCTTATTTCTCTATAACATAGTGTCCACATAGTAGCCAGAGAGGTCCTTTTATAACTTAAGGTAGATCATGCTACTGTTCTGCTTAAAATATGTGTTAGTTATCCATTGATGTGAAACAAACTGTTCCAAAACCTAGTGGCTTAAAAACAACCACCGTTTTATTTGTGGGTCAGAAATTTGGGGTGGACTCAGCTGGATGGCTGTCTTCGGTCTGATCTGGTTTCACACTGTGTCTGGGGAGACCTGGCAGCTAACTGGGAATGGATGGTCTCAGATGGTCTTTTATGTCTTGGTGGTTTGTTCTTGATGTCAGCTGAGTCATGTATCTCCATCCAGTGGATCGTGGGTTCTTTTAAGTGATGGTGGCAGCATCGCAAGAAAGCGAGTCCCATTATGCAAACTTTTCAAGCCTCTGTTTGTTTCATAGTTGTTAATGTCCCATAGGCAAAGAAAATCACAGGTCAAAGCCAAGAATAAATATGAAAGAAAGCTATAAAAGAACAGGAATACAGGGTGCATGATTTGTAACAGTTCACCACCATCTAGCCTCTGACCCCAGTAATTCATAGCTTCCCCACTCTTCCTCAGTAAATCCACTCTTCCTAAGATCTCAGAATCTGGTTGGAAGTCCATGAGGTTGGGATCTACATAGGTTCAGATGTCTATGAGAGTCCTTGGATCCGTCCTCTTAGGAGGATCCTTGATCCAGAGAACTGAACTAAAAAAGACTAAAATTTTGCTTATGCCTTCAGAATGATGCAGCTGAGTGAAGGCAGAAACACTTGTCAAAAATAAATTACGGACCTTGGTTAAGAGTGAAGGTACGTGGATCAGACAAGAAGGACTCAAGGGAAAGAGCAAAGGGCGAGACCTGCGGTCTTAGACCGTCCAGGAGGTCTTGACTTGATTCTCGAAGAATTTTATCGGAGGGGAGCACCGTGTAGAGTCATTCTGAGCACACGTGTGATGTCTGAACAGAACTGAGAAGCAGAGGGACTTGTTATGATTGGAGATAAGTAGGTCTAGTTATGGGTTTATGTTAGTGGTAAAATGAAAGTTATTTCACTGAGCGCATTGAAGGCAGTTTCCCTTAAGTGCACTGGCCACATTTTTCCAACCTATATTCTTTGTAGCAGGTTTTATGGGGGCACAGAGTGTGGGACATAGAAACCACCTCGGAAAAACTGAAGACCTGCGATTGCCATGCCCACGGCCATGCCGGGGGCATGACAAAAGTTGGCTAGACCATTTTCAAAGCTGAGGAGAGGCCAAGGATATTCATAAAAGTTCTGGTTTAGTCACAGGTTAGACAAAGCGGCCTCTGAGGAAGCTCCTAGCCTCCAGAGGAGGCTGTATCCCTTCAGTGGGAAATCAAAAGTGCTAGAGACCATTTGTAATGAGGAAGGTTGCATAGGCATTGGGTCGGTCCATTAACCTTATTCCTTCCAATTCCATGATGTTAAATAGCAATTGAAACATCGTGCATTTATTTTCTGCCCCACCCCTGCCCCCGGGCCCCTTAAAATCCCTCCATATTTCAGTCTTAATGGGATATGATGATAGAAGCCAAGAACCACAAACTCACCAGACTGGGGGGACTTTCGGGGGAAAGTCGTACGAAGGGCACATTTTTACTGCAGTAACTGACAATTATCTTTCAAGAGGTTTCAAAAACTGCCTCATAAATGTAACAGCCCAGTCACATCCTTGTTGTTTAATGGGGAGATATGAAAATTCTGTTGGCATTGCTGTCACTTCCAGGAAGGTATTTTCATCTGAAATAGGCACTGAAGACCCCTCTAGGAGAACAGGCCCAGGTGAGCACCCAGCACGCACGCTGGACTCCCTGGGCCTGAACCTGGTCCAGGGGCTTTCTCACCAGCCCTGCACATGCCTGGATCATGCCACAGCTGTCTCTCTGCCCACGTGGAACTTCTTTCTCTGTTCAGCTCTGCAAGTCCTACCATCCCTCAAGGTCCAGATTAGTTTGCTCCCCTCCAGGAAAACATCCCTTGCTTCTCCAGCTCATTCTCCTCTCTCTGTCTCTCCCTGTCTCTCTAATTCCTATGGCATTTAGAGCTTAAGCCTCCTAATTAAACTCTGAATTATAGATCATTCTATTGACATTAACAATCTGATTTTAACATAATGTGTTAGGCACTACTGCGTCAAGTACCCAAAACTCACATCCCAACCAGGAGAGCGTAATAAAAAGAGCCTGTTAAGAATAACTGGGGGCAGAGTTTTCTGACATTGTATTGAGCCTTTAGGGGTCATATTTGGGCTATGGTTCCCTTAGATGACGTTTCTGTCTTGAGAACAACTTTCATCTCTATATTGGTTTGTGTGTGTACCTATGAGCATTTGTTTTCACTAACCACTCATTACTCTAGGGGAGCACACTGGATGAAAATTAATTCTAAACTATAAATTGAATGCGTACTGAAGGTATGCTATTGTGTTAAGTGTGTGGGAGAAGGGCAGCCAGGGAATGGAAAAAGACACTTAAAAAATGAAGCAGAAATTTTATTTGAGATTCTGAGTTATCTGCATGTACTTGTTGTGGATTCTTGACATAGAACTGTCCCCTAGTGGGCACAGGAGCTGTGAGTGTAAAGACCTATTTCTAACGACGTGGGCATCAGCACAGAATGACGTGTTAGGTCAAATCACAAACTCCTTTGCCTTCCGATGCCACACACTCAAATCTGGTGTAGAACTGTTGTTTCCAGAGTGATGCTCAAAGTCAGAAGATGAATAATATAATTCACTGAGGTGTGGAAAGAGACTATCAGAACTTACTCTAGAAAAAGGATTAAATGACTAACGTTTAATTTTTCGTTTGGCATGGGAGCCCTCTCTCTTAGTCCGTAAGTCAGTCACATGACTCACAGTGGTCTCGAGGTGCCCCGGGGGAGGGGGAGGATTCCATAGCTGGAGGCTCGGGTGGGGGTACCATCAATGCTGTATTCTCTTTTAGTTTATATGTGCACAGGTAAGTGGATTTGTGGATTACACGATCTTCTTTTAACTAACCCACCCTTCATAGACTTGAGCAGTGACTTACAATGATCCTGTGAGGATGCTGTGAATTGGGGATAACACTAATGCTACAAACCCCAGAGAACCTCCCTGCAGGGGCATGGTGGAGCCAACACTTCTGAACCTCAGTCTTACTCAGCCCCTTTGCCTGGTAAAAATAAAGGTAATCCAATCAGATCTAAAAAGGGGTCGGCCAATGAGTGGGAAAGTAAGCAACTTTTGAAAATGGGTATTTGGAAAGGAGGTTTCCATCCCTGTGTGATACTGTTGCCAAAAATGATGATTAAAACTCTCATATAAGCACCCTGAGAATGTCACGAACATTCTTCTAACCTGCTTGACAATTAGACAAGCTAGAAATTGATGAGCGCAATTCCATACATTTGCTCACTGGGTACAGACGATTGAAAAGTGAATTCGTGGGCATCTTGTGTCTTTACAGTCAGAGCGGCCCTGAAAACCAAGGATGTAAATAAACTGAAATCACTGCTGGACCTTCCAGCTGTTCCATCATGACGTATTAAACCCAGACTCTCAGAAATGAAGAGCATATTCACTCTCAAGTCTTTCGCTGAAAATATTACCAGGAATAATTTGCTCAATTTCAGCAAAAGGCTAACATTAAATTACGATTACAGAATAAAATAAAAATGTAAATATTATTTCATTTGTTTCTCATTAAAAAAATTACAGTTTAATGTAAGCTTTATCAAGAGTGTAGCATATTAATTTACAGTCTGTACATGTGTATGTATGTATGTTTATTCATCTGTCTATAATATTTATTTATATGGGAGCAGTACAGCTCAGTTTTTTCCTGATGGGTGTATATGATCAAAAACTGTTGGAAGCCACTGAGTTTGTGGAATATGAAGCTACTTTTGAAAGTATTTCGTATGAGCATCACAGTAATGATGGAGAATGCTACTTGAGAGGCCGAGCACAAAGTCCACGTGATCCATGATTAGGGCCGTTAACTGCAAGCCAGCGTCCAAATAGATCTGATTAAAATGAGGGCGATTCCGTTTTTCGAAAAGAATACAATTCAGATTCTTCTCTGTCCTCGTCAAGGCTACTCTACCGCACACCCCCAACCAGCCTCTTCCTGCTGATGACTCAGCGTCTGTTTGTATGAACCCTCCTCTCCATCCTGCGTGAACTGGTGCCTGCACCCCACAGACATTTCTCTCCTGTTCCCCGTTCCCCGTCTGAGACGCCCTGCCCTGTCCTATCGACCTTCTTGTCTTACCCAGATCCTGCTCATCCTTCCTGACCAAGGTCAGCTCTCCTTTCCTCCAGTCTCCTCAGACCACTTTAGCCCACAATCTTCTCTTTCTTTTTCAGACCAATAGCAGTTTCTATCTCTGCCACTCATTTGACAATCAACTATGTAATGCGTTGTGACAGCTCTGATATTACATTGTGCCACATCGTTATTTCCCTCTTCTGTGTTTAGGGTTTTTTTTTTTTTTTTTTTTTTTTATCTATTTCCCCTCCTATTTTTCTTTATAATTGTAACTTCACTCCGACATCCTTTATGGTCTGGGTGACACTTTCCCCTTCTGTTACATCTTTTCTTAATCTGTGCTTGGTATGTAATTAGACTTGGGGAAGGTGTTGAAGAAATATTAGTTATTAGAATAAAGGATGGGCAGTTCTGTTTGATGTCACATTTCCTCACCTTAAATTAGAACAACAGGATAGACCCACAGGGCTGACCTAGGATGAAATGAACAGTATATGCAAAGTGGAAGGCAGGGTCCACCTTGGTGAATTTCACATTCCCCAGAATCAACTCACTAGTGGGAACTTTCATGTCACAAAACTACCTAGTTGTTTTGAAGCAGGAGCTGGACAGGAATGAAGGATGGAGGCATAATTCACTCCCTCATTCACTTATATCAAACACCAAAGAGAATGTTTTAAATGTTCATTTTAGTGTACCTTCTCCTTTTCTTACTATGTCATTATTATTCTCTCCCATGATCAAGAGAAGGGATTTTAATTTTTTGACTCATTGATAGTTGATGCTAATAGGATGATGGTCTCTCTGACAATTCAATATGCCAACCACGATGAAGAAAAACAAAGAGAGAAGAGAAATAGACACGCACACACACACACTGCAGTGCCCTTAATCAGACCTGAAGCTTCCCTGACAGATATTTAACTCATTAATTCTGTTTGGCTGTTGGTCTGACACCATCACTATAATACAATATGAAGTGCTAATTATCACAAAATCCAATGATACAATTTACCGGGAAAGAAAAACCTTTTTTCTTTCTTTATTGGAAGCCGCCTGCTCCTTCTCTTAAATTTGATCAGCGTTTACTGTGATAGAAGAGGAAACCCCAGCACCGTATTTGCCTTGAGCCCTTAACTAATTCGAAGAGCAGTTCACTCTCAATCCATGTTATTTTTCAGATAATTCAGCACATCACTGGGTGCTTAGGAGTTTCTGTTGGTAATCTAAGAAGACAAAACAAATCTGAGAGTCTGCAGCCCTTCAAGTGGGGGCTCCGCTGACTCGGATGATGAGTGGGGAGGCCAGGACCGTCTTCCTTCCTTGTGCTCCAAATCCATCTGTGCGCACGGGTCCTGGAGAGATGGGCGTCCGTTTCATCCCATTTCCTAAATTAAGTGGGCTGGTCAGTTTCAATATTCCTTCCAGGTCCAGATTTCTTAAAAACAAGGTCACTGTTGCCAGCGACTTCCTGAGGAGAGTGGTGTGCATCCTGGAGTCTGGGCACGGCTGGGTGCCGCCTCGTCCAGGCTGCTGTTTCTAAGCACACACCTAAGGGCTGCGTGGAGAGAGCCCTTCCCCTAGAATCCACTGCCCCTCCCTGGAAGTCGCCTTCTCACCTTGGGGTCTCCAGTCACCCATGTCCTCTCTTGACCTAGTCAAGGCCTGGTGATCCCTGAAATGCATTTCCTTTCACTTGCGATCAGTTTACAATTGAGCAGCCACTTTTGTACCTGGAGGCATACGAACCTCATCCCTTTCAGCTTTTCTTTGGCAGGTCTCCTAAACCCTGTGTTTTCTTTATTCCTCTTCCCCCCTTGACCCTGACATCGCCATGGCCTGTGCCTGTGGGTGGGGAGTGGGGAGGTGGGGCGGAGTGTGCGCCTGTGTGTGTGAGGAGGGGTTGCCGTGGGTGGAGAAGAGGGTGAGGAGATGGGCAGAGCTGCATCCTGCTCTTGGAACCTGCCCTCTCTCTTCGGGGCCATCAATCTCACCTCGAAACTTTCAATAGAACTCTTGTTTACTTAATTCCTTATTTCTGGAGCTCAGAGAAGGTGGCAGTGGGGGAAGAAAGGCAAGGAGACTTTTCAGGGCACAGACCTCTTTAAAAAGTTCACAGTTTATGTGCGATGAATGAAATATTGAACATCCGGTCGATGGTTTTATAAAGGGATATTAAACAACAGAGCAGGACTGTCTGGTTATATTACAATGTCTGTCTTCTCATGTGTCAGCAACAAGTAACGCTGAAGGAGGCCTAATTACCATACTCGCAGTGGTACAGGTAGTAAAACAGTTACGCTCTGCATTGCTCAGGATGTTCAGAGCTGAAATAGATAAACTATGTGGGAGACTAGTAATAGGTAATTATTCTCTACTTACATATTCAGCCTCATAATTCTAAATTAAGGTAAGTGGGAAAAGCTTATAAAATATTCAAAGCTCCTTTATCTTTCTCCTCCCTCTTATTAGAAACTGTGCATGAATTTGCATAGAATAAACTGAGCTCATAAATCAAAGAAGAAACTGCAAGAATGCTCTTTGTAAGTTATAATTTAAGGTTAACTGTAGCACATTTTGCTTACTGTATTATTAATGACTTTCGTTCACTCATGACAAGATTACATATTAAAAATTGTTGGTAGACAAAACTCAGTTCATAATCAATTTGCTTCTTAATGTGAGCAATCTGCGTGCATCCCTACGGCGGAGGCAGGTTTAGCGAGGATAATGGAAGCGGCGCCTTGGGAAGGAGGGTTCTCACGCAGCCGGGCTCCCGCGGGGGCGTGATTGACAGGCAGCCTCCGAGGGGCGCTGGGCCACTGCTGCAGGGCAAACCTGGATGGCTCAGGCCAGGGCTCCCGGCTGCTGCCTGAGGCTCCCGACTTGGACTCCACCCCCAATCAGCCTCCTCTCCCCTTCCTCCTGCAGTCCTAGAGCACTCTGTGCTTCCCCACCACTTCCCCTCCGCGATGCCTTTTTGGCCTCTGAGTCTCGTGTTTTAAAATTCATCACATCTATTTACTAGAAAGAGTGGTCCTTTTGCACTCTGAAATGAGCTCCCTCTCCCAGTGCTTTCTCCAGTCAGGTTTGGAGGTGCTCGAGCCGTTCTTCTCATTTTCCTTTGTTCTTTCTCAGGGTGTGTTTAGATTTCTGGCCAGTTCCTCTGCTTGCTGTACTTCCGCATTTCAGCATTGTTGATCTCCTTTAGAAACGCTGCTTCTCCTCTGCTTGAACAAAGGAAGGCCTCCCCTGTCTCTGCAGTTACAGCATCCTGCCCTCTGGGCCCACCTGAGGGTACAGTTTTCATTCGAGTAGATTGCAAGATACCAGCTGCCTTGTGATGCATGAGCTGCAGAAAGACTTACCCTCCCTGTCAGCTGGGGAAGCAGAGAGACGGAAGGAATGTTCACAGATTCTTCTTCTTCTTCTTTTTTAATCTGGTGACTTTATTGAGATTTTTTTCTTTTTCGATTGAAGTATAGTTGATTTACAGTATTGTGGGGGAGGGTATAGCTCAAGTGGTAGAGTGCATGCTTAGTACGCATGAGGTTCTGGGTTCAATCCCCAGTACTTCCTCTAAAAATAAGTTTAAAAAAACCTAATTACCTCCCCCACCCCCGCCAAAATAAAATAAAATGATAAACAATATTGTATTAATTCCTGGTGTGCAGCATAGTGATTCAGTTATACATACATATTCTTTTTTATATTCTTTTTCATTGTAGATTATTACAAGCAATTGAATGTAGTTCCCTGTGCTAAAATTCAAAATCCATTCCTGATAAAAACTCTTAGTAAAGTGGGTGTAGCGGGACCATATCTCAACATAATAAAAGCTATTTATGACAAACCCACAGCCAGCATAGTGCTCAATGGTCAAAAGTTGAAAACCTTCCCACTGAAATCTGAAACAAGACAAGGATGCTCACTCACACTGCTTCTATTCAGCATAGTATGGAAAGTCCTAGCCACAGCAATCAGACAAGAAAAAAAAAAAAGAATAAAAGGGATCCAGATTGGAAGAGAAGAGGTAAAATTGTCACTACATGGACAGGGTCTTTCTCCGAAATCGGCACGGCTGGGTTTGCTATGGTAAGCTTGGGTCTCGTATGGCAGCCCTGGCTCTGCCTCAGATAGGTTTTTGGAATAAGAATCATCTCTGAGCTGTGTACGTGCGTGGGTGTATTCTGAGTATGTGGGGAAACATCTGAAAATCTTGTATGGAAATGTTATTTTGTTTTATTCATTAGTGTTTTAAATCCTAGTATTGTAGATTCAGATGAATTGGCATTCATTTATCTAGAGAGTGTGTTGAAATTATGTCAAAAGCCTTAATCACACTGGAAACATGTGAGGTTTCAGCTCCCTAGGCTGAGGCACCTTTGATGTAGACATCATAGTACCTGTAAGACCGAGAAAGCATTGACTATAGATTTGAAACTATCACCAGAGAGGATGGGGTAGAGAATTGTTTCTTATTTGATGCTAATTTCTAAGCAACGGGACTGACTTTTGTCTCAACCTCCCCAGCTTCAGAGGATCCCAGTCTCACCCCCTCTGCACGTAAATGCTCCTAGGAAATGAGAAATACTCAGAGGGTCTTAATGCAATGCCAGGGGAGGCACAAAGGAAAAAGAACGCATCAAGGTGTGGTGTCAGCAGAGATAAGAAAAGTGAGCCTGAGAGCCGTGCCTGGGCATGAGGTGGCATTGGGCACTGGAAAGGGGAGGTGGGTCTTCTGAGATGTAAGGAAATCCAGGACATTAATTAAATGTAAATTAAATAAGACAGATGAAAGGCAAAGTCAAAAGGGACTTATTTTTTTCTGCCTGACTTAAGAATTGAGTGTTCTTAGGGGTTTGCATCCTTAATCTTTTCTTGCTTGACTCCCCTCTGGGCGCCCTCATTGCTCTCTGGGCTTCAGTCTTGCCTCTTAATCCGTGACTCTCATTTCTCTAAACTCAGCGCAGCCTATGCGGCGGAGCCCCGGACTTGTGCTTTGAGCACCCTGCCTTATGTTCCCACACAGCACCTCAGAATTACCGTGTCCCAAACGGAACCCCCTTTTTTCCCACCCAAACAACCCCGTGGACTCTGTGCCTTACAGTCACCCGCCTAGCCCCCAGGTCACACCCTGTCAGTCTTCCCACCTCGCCTGCCCTTCCAGGTGCTGGGCTCTCACAGTCCCACCCAACATCTTCCAAATCGCCCCCCACCTGCAGCCCCAGCCCTGCCCAGCACAGGTCCTCAGCCGGGGACCACTGCAGTTGTCTAGGGCTGGTTCTTTTGCCAAAGTTATTAACCCCCAATCTACCATCTACACTATCATGGGATAGCCTCCTAAAACAAACCTTTCGTCATGCCATTTCCCTATTTAAAATCTTTCACGGGCTCTTTGGATGATAAACTCAGATTTCTCAGTGTGGATATATAACCCTTTATGACCTTCCTCGTGTCCGCCTATCTATTATCGCCTTCTGCTCTTCCACTACAGACTTCCAGAATTCCAGTCAAACATTGCTCCCAGTCTCAGTCCCTCCCTCCCTCCCTCTCTCCCTCTCTGTCTCTCTCTCTTTCTCCTATGACACCTCAATTTTAGGCAGTATCTCCACATTTCACATTTAGTCCAAGGCAGAGCTTTTACCTCTGTAATATTGCCAAAATGTTAATTTCATTCATTAAAAATGTATTGTGCATCTATTATGAAATTCTAGGAAGGAGTTGGAGGAGGTTGGGGAGTGAAGACAGTTGAGTAAAAGCAGAAAGGGTAGGAGAGCAGGGAAGACCCAGAGGACCTAGAATCTGTACCAACCCCCACCCGCCTTCCTTTCCAAGGGCCCAGCGATCAGAAGCCCTGGGAAGTGGCCCCGCAGAGCAGAGTCCACCCTGCCCTGGGGCCAGCTGGGGTCCTAGACGGTCTGACCTGCCTTTGAGTGGAGCCCGAGTAATGGTTTCGAACTCACTGACTGACTCACAGGAGCTCCTTTCCCAGCTCTTTAAGCTCAGAGGCACAGTTCCCCAAATTAACAGTTGAAATGGGACTCTAGTTACTACCGTGTTTATTTTCCACATGGTTGCGTAACTCCAAGCTGAGCTCGCCTGTGAGATTTTAGGCTCTCTGATTTGCCGAGTTCAGTTTACCGCAGGGCGGGTGTTTAGTTCCTCTGTTGCTCTGAGGTCCACCAGATAAGAAGGCCTTCATGTTAATTCAGGTGCCACGTTGCCTGTGCACCTTGCGGGGAACCGTGACCTCCAAGTCGGGAGAAAGATCCCTGCCCTCCACCTCAGCGAGTCCTTTGCATTCTCATTCTGAGCAGGGCAATCCCAGACTGGAGGGGAAATGGGAGTTAAGAAAAACGGAAACAAAGTGGGGGGAAAGACAGACTCAGCTTCTGTATTTCAGCTACTTGCTAGAGTCAGACAGGCAAAGGGTAAACATTGCAATGTAGGAGTCGCTTGGTAGTGCATTTCCAAGTCACCAAGTCATTCATAATTAATTGTCAACTGATTGAGGCAGACATAATATGCCATAGGAGTTCTGAGAAGGTGAGATCAGTGTGGATGGAGGCAGCACAAGGGCCCTGACCAAGAACAGGACTGAAGTGTGGAATGTCAGGAGCAGCTTTTGAGGGTGGGAAGGCGATGGTGTCCCCTGGGTGACATGAATTCAGGGGTCCTTGATGCTCCCAGTAGGATGCAGTGCAGACGCCGGCTGAAGCAGCCTCCATCCCACATCTGGGCAGACTGACCTTGACACGTTGCACAGGCAGAAAACTTGTCTTGATGGGTTGCACTGAAGTCCCCTGGATCTAGTCCACTAGTTTGTGTTCAACTCTATCTTTGTATGGAAGCGAATGAAGCGCTTCTCCATTTCCCCTCCTATCCAGTTCCATTCTGTGGAGGATGCTAACTGCTAGTGACACTGTATTACACATCCTTTCAGCTCTCTTTCTGTGCATTTAAACGCGTAGATACAGTTACGTATTCGTGTACATAGATACATTCATACCAATTCAAAACCTAAATGGAAACATTTACATATATATACAATCCTGATGAGTTGCTTAATTTATTGCCTACGCATGTACCTGGATGGTCCTTCCTCATCAGTTTCCTTCAATCTTTTTAGTTCCACTGGTGTCCTGTAATAATGGACACCTCTCAGGATTTATTTAAGCAACAGATTACTGATGGGCATTTAGCTTGATTTCAATTTTTCCCTTAGGCAAAAAGCCTCTTTGATATTTACACTTTTGGTCCGAGTATTCATTTCTCTGTAGAGTAGGTTCATAAAAGTAGAATGGCTAATTTTGGGGCGAAAAAAAGCCATTAGATTAAGTTCCAAAAAGATTTTATTTAAATCCCACCAAAGTATATAATATGTGTTAATGTCCATTTCCCCACATCAATGTTCTTTTTTTCTGTTTGCAAAATCTGTGTGAAAAATGGCATTTCCTTGTTTAAAAATACAGTTTCTTGATTACTAGTGAGGTTTAATATCTTTTTTTTATGTGATTGGCCATTTTATTTTTTCAAGCATATCTTGACGGCTCCGAAGAAGCTATTTGTCTCATTTCTGTTCATCATCAATTAGCATAAAATCAGTTTGACTTGCACGGAATTTTTCCTAGCCATCAAATACCTAAGCCAAGTAATGTGCAAGTGTTAAGTGAGTTAAAGAATCAATTGATCAATATGTATGCACTAGGCAATTAATGCCTCTAGTCTGTACTGGCTGTTGTTCGGGGATACAGCGCTGGCTTTTAAGAGGCTTATATGATCTTTTAGGGTGGTAAGACTCAAACTGTAATCAATGACTGCACTGCTGCTTACTGGACCCCAAGGACTGAAGGAAACTGTGGAAGAGAGGGCTCTGTGGGTCAGAGTAGCTGGAAGGGGCTTACTGAAGAAGCTGCAGTTGTTCTTAACCTTGGAAGGGGCCTGTTGGAAGAAGGGAGTGCATCTTACTTTGGGGAGAATAGCGTGAGCCAAGGCATGAAGTGGGTAAATTTCGGCTTTGAGAGCGAGGAGAGTGGCCTGTCTTGAATTCAGCAGGTTATGGAAATCTGTGGGAGTCCACAAAGTCTTGAGCTGCTGTGAATTCTGCCCCCAGGCCCATCCTACACACAGAAATCATTGCTTCAGTCTCCTGCCCATCCTTGTGTTGACCTGCCTTTGTGAGGCTGTGTGTCAGGGTGCTGGGCGTTCAGGCTCCGGGGTCAGGAGGACAGGTAAGGACGGGGCCAGGTTCCGCCCTGTAAAGCTCCACTGGCTCCCCCAGGAAGCCGCTGGATCAGAGACCTGCCTGACTGCAGCCCCCTAAAGCCTCATCATCTTGTCCAGAGGTGCCGTCGCTGCAATTACAGTCCAAACCCAGAGTCAATTACTCACTGTGTGAATCACCCCCCAAAGATTGCTTTTTCCTTTTCCATTAGTATCACACATAATTGCACTCTGTATGGTTCCTAAACTCTCATTCCTGACTTCAGTGTCCATGAGGATGTGGGGTGGTTACAAAGTCCCTTCAGCTCCTCTTGCTGACCTCACTCACAGTTTCCATAAGGTTCTTTTGCTATTTTCTTCATTAACAACACGCCCACCTCCTACCATTAATTTTTCAGCTCCTCGTGAGGAAAGAATCACTGTGTTTTCCCTGCTGATTTTTCCATATGTTCATCCTTTCTTCTTTTTCTTTGTCTCCTTATTCATGGGGAATGTTAACACTCACATATCCTACACTTGTGGGGACGCTTGATTTGCCTGTCCTGTGCTTTCTCTTCTATGGCCACTATGCAGTGCAGACTTGCCCCTCTCTGCCTCTTGACCACAGGCTCACCACGAGCTGACCCAGGCCATGACCTCTCTCAGGCTTTCTCCCTGTGTCAATCTCAAGTGGCAGCTAAGCCCTGCTTTCCATCTCTGCCTGCTGTTGAGTGTGGTTGTCCCATGCATTGCCTGCCCTTGGGGCTTATTAAATGAGATCAACCAGTTCATCCTAAATAATTTAGCAGCTGCTAACTACCACCATGTGAGTTGACACAAGGGAGACAGACAGTGAGAAGATGGGTATCACTGAGAAATGCATAGGGTATCCGCCTACCTAGGTGAGGGAAGGGGGCAAGCAGTGCTCTGTCTGGCATCCAGGGGGCACTGTTCCATACCTGGGTCAGAAGCAGTGGTGATATTTCCAGAAAGTCAAAATTGCAGTCCCTCTTGGAGACACTTCACAGGGAACACATCCACCAGTATATGGAGTATACAGTGGGCTGAGGCATTCAAAAGGCAGTCAGAGTAGGCACAAGACACAACATAGCATTTGAACATTCCAGACAAGCGGGCAGCATCTTAGGCCAGGAGCCCAGGGACCATGAGTACCAGAAACCCAAGCCAAGGGACAGTCACTGAGACTGGACAAGCAGATCGGGGGCTTCCAGGGAGGCCTAAAGGGGGTGTATGAGTATTTAGAGAGCACAACCAAGTCCAGAGTCATGAATTTTATGATTTTTTTTTCTCCTACAACGAATGTATCACTCAAATTCAACAGGGTTTGTTGTGTTTTGTTTCTTGCAAATTGCCTTTATCAAATCTTTTCAATTTAGTTTCCGTGAAAGAAATAATTATATTTCTTCTGCCTTCATGTTTTCTTGGTTTACATGTTATAGTTAGAATGTGTCTCTATAATAAAAAGCCTGAAATGGCAAAAATGTGTTTGCCATAACCACAACTTACTTTTGATGAGTGTGGATCTCATGGGTGGGAACAGAAGGATGTAGTCAAATCAGAGAATGGCCTCCCAGTCAGAGGCTTTTAGCATGCTCTGGGCGTAAGGGAGAGCAGCAATTAATCGTAAGTGTCAGGCAAGTGTCATCTGCCGTCCTTCATTCTACTGCCTCTCAGCCAGAATGAGGAGCATGTAAGTCTTGAAGGATAAGGGATCAAGAATTCAAGGAGGAAATGTGGCTGAAAGATGAAGGCTGATAAGAGTTGCTTAAAATCTTATATCTACTTACTGGTGTGTAGACATATGTGTGTGCACACATGTGCACGGAGGGGTGTGTGAATGTGTGTGTGTGTGTGTGTGTGTGTGCGCACGCGTTGCAAAGAAACAACTTAACGATCTTTGTGAAGGCAACTGCCAGCAAAGTCGTTAAGTTTGAGACCAGATTGCAAATAATTAAGGATTGACTAAATGGCAAGGTAGTTGAAATAGCAAGTACAAAGTATTCTTCTAAAGAATTAGGAGCCCAGGTAAAGGAGACTGATAAGGAATTCAGTGGAGGAGCAAGGGGAGATCAAGACGGATTTTGTAACATAAAGATGTTAAGAACATGTTTAAAGTTGAAAGTAGCACGCGGATGGAGAGGGATATGAGAAGAGGAAGAGGAAACAGAATAGAGTGAGGCAGTGGAGAAGATGTGCTACAAAAACAATGGCAAATAATACAGATATCAGCACCCTAGCAGAGCAGGTGAGGGTCTGAGACAAAAGCAGGGATGTATGAAAACACTGAGACAGGATTCTGCAACTTCTTCAAGAAGAGAATCTCTGGATACATAGACAGGAACGATGTTTTTAATGCAGTGAGGTTGCCAGAGGTAAAATACAGACAGTGATCATGTAAGTGAGGAATCAAAACTATGTAAGTGCATCAGGAAAGGCTTACCAATGAGATCACCTCCCACTGGTCAGAATGGCCATCATGAGAAAGCCCACAAGCGATAAGTGTTGGAGAGGGCGTGGAGGAAAGGGAACCCTCCTACACTGTTGGTCGGAGTGTAATTTGGTGCAGCCACTGTGGAAAACAGTATGGAGAGTCCTTGAAAAAATAAAAGGGGACTTACCATATGACCCAGCAATCCCACTCCTGGGCATACATCTGAAGAAAACTCCAACTGAAAAGATACATACCAGCGTTTGTCGCAGCACTGTTTGCAACAGCCAAGACTATTAGAAGCAACCTGAATGTCCATCAACAGATGACGGGATAAAAAAGTTGTGGTATATTTATACAATGGAATACTGCTCAGCCATAACAAGAATGCAGTGATGCCATTTGCAGCAACATGGGTGGACCTAGAAATCATCATACTAAGTGAAGTAAATCAGATAGAGAAAGACAAATGTCATGATATCACTTATATGTGGAATCTAAAAAAAAATGTGGCACAAATGAACTTATTTACAAAACAGAAACAAGACTCATAGACATAGAAAACAAATTTATGGTTTCCGGCGGGGGAAGGAGTCGGGGAGGGACAGATTGGCAGTGTGCGATTAGCAAATACAAACCACTGTATACAGAATAGATAAATGACAAGATCCTACCATATAGCACAGGGAACTATATTCAATAGCTTGTTATAAGCCACAATGAAAAAGAATATGAAAACAAATATTTAAATATATGCTAACTGTATCACTCTACTGTATACCAGAAACTAACAGAACATTGTAAATGCACTATACTTCAATGAAAAAAGAAGACTTACCCAATAAGGAGAAGATTGAAATGTGAACTAAAATATGAAAAGGGATTTTCCAGGCAAACTAATGGGGAGGGAATTCTGGGCAGCGGAATCACAGGAGCAGTCTCACAGGGGGGAAATGTGATGAGCGGTCTGGTAGAGCTTCTGAGCGGAGCACTTGTGGGGGCAGCGGCGGGGGCTGGGGGCGAGGCTGAAGCTGGAAAAGTCGGCAGCGACAAGATCTTATTTTTAAATTTTTATTTTTATAACCAGAGGATTGGATTTTACCTTGTAGTTTGAGGACCTCTGTCCGGCCGTGGTTTTGGAAAATCTGATTCACGTCTATTATGAAGTTGCAGACACAACAGAATGGAAGATATGATAACCAGAACATTCTTCCTGAAGCATTAGTTACAGTCCCCTGTTTTGAGAAAGCCTTTCTCCAGCATCTTAAAGAGACACGTAGGATTTGAAGCATGAAACAGAAGGTCCTCGTTTCATTATTTAGGTCTAATGAGAATTCTCAAAGGATATATATTTTTTGATCTAGAAAAAAAGATGACAGTGATGGGCAGGGATAAAATGAACAGGCTATCTTTATGTTCAGTACGGCATTTTTAATTTTCTGAAAGAAAAAAGAGAGGGGAAAATAACACGGAGGCTTCTCTCTCAGATCCCAAGGCAGAGGTAAAAGGCTGGAAAAGAAGATAAACAGGAGCTCTCGGCAGAGAAGGAGAATTGCTCTCCTTAACCCAGGCAGGCGAAAATAGGTCCTAAGGAAAGAAGGGTTTAGCAAGACTTTCTGAGGCTTCTAAGCCTCCTATGAGTTTTCTTTCTCTGTCTCTCTCTCTTTTTTTAAACATCGACCAGAAGGCTTTGTTGTCTAGGAAAGGGTAAAAGGATGTCTGGCTGAATTGGAATTGACAAAACTAGGCAACTCAGAGAGGGCAGTCTTGGGAGCAGCCTTTAACCACAAAAGAGATATTGAAGGCGATGCAATCGATAGAGCTGGCGCGGACGCGGGAGGAAGATGATGAAACCCATCAAACTCGATCACCGGGCAGAAGTGGTCAGCGTCAGCCTCCGCGGCAGGGGTCACTGGATGTCAGCCCCCATGCGGGGGCTTCTGCCTCCCCTGCTGATTGTGTTCTTAGGACCATAAAGTTTGCGAGTCAGGAGGGAATGATGCAAGCTGCCTGCTCCAAACTTCGTTCTGGGACTGCGGCGCCTTTCACTGTGGCCTCTCCGAGCAGGTTGTCTGGACTCATGCATTACAGAGCTGCCAACTCAACTGCCCAGAGGACTCAACAGGTAGGACCTCTCTCCCTGAAGACACATGCATTCATTCACTCATTCATTTGTTCGATCATAATTTATTCCTATTTATGGCAAGGTTTAGGAAATATGACTACAGATTCTTTGCAGCATCTTTTATCAAGAGGTAGAGTCTGTTCCACCTGACCCAGCACTTGATTGGACCTAACAGAACAGGGAGGGTGAGAGACGTGTGCAGAGAGGCCTGACTGCCTCAGTCACCATCATATCTGAGCCTGGACGTGTGTGCAGTTGCAGCTGACACCTGAGGACAGAGACGGGCTCAGCGGGGCCCAGCTCCAAATCCTGACCCACAGGGTCTTTACCCAACAGAGGGGCTCAAAATACACACGTGAGACAATAAGTTTTGGGGTAGTTTAATATGCAACACTAGCTAACTGATATGCCATCATCTAAGGACAGACTTAGGAAGACTCGAAGTGGAAGGGAATCAGAAATCCATTCTGCTGAGTCTGTCAGGGCTACCAGAGGCTCACCAAAAAAGTTTAAAAGAACTATCTTAAAACTGTCCTAGTAAATTATCTTTAAGCACTGATAATTCAGTCATAGCATTCAGGCAGAACTCCAGGTAAATGCTGATTGCTCTAGGAAACATCCATCCTAATGTCTGCATTGTAACAAGGAAGCAGTGGTATTGGGCGTAGCACCTATAAAGGGACATTGTCAGAGGCCGAGGAAGTGGAGTGTCCTCTGTCCTTGGAAGGATGAGGTGGGGAGTGTGTTTTGGCATCTTTTGAGTGGTAGGTGTATGCCTGTGGCAGAGTGGAATGCATCTGGCTATGATCTTGAGTATGTGTTCGAGGTCGCTCCCTTTCTCTCCTGGCTCCGTTCCCCTTTCACGAAACAAGCCCTTGGTTATCATTTGGCTTCCTGCACATACTTGTTCGCAGGAGAGAGCATGCTTATCCGTAAACACTGGCGTTCTGTCTACTTAATAGTTCGATTTCTCATTGTAAATTAATGAATTGGGCTTCTGTGTGTCACAGACTGTCTTTGTAAGCTTGATTAATGCATTTGCTGTGCTACCAGTCTGACTTCCCGCCTGTAAGCCTAGGGTGCAGAGAACGGTGAATTCACCAGAATATACTTCTTTGACTTGAGTGCCAACCAGGTACCTTCACTGGGAATACTTGACTTCACTGGGTGCCAGACTTTGCTCTAAGGGCTTTTCATGGATTTCTTCATCCAAACCTCACAGTGACCCTAGGAGTAATGCTGTTCTGACTTGACAGATGAGGAAACTGAGAGCCAGAGAGATTTAGTAACTTTCACATAGGTACTAAGAACAGAGTTGGGATTCATACCTAGGCAGTATGATTCAGAATGCTTACCTGTGACCACCAAGTTTACCTGTGAACATTGCTTGTCCACCTAGAGATGATGCAGTCTTTTTTTCACATCCCTTCCCTTCAAGAAGAAACCCACAACATCTCCAAACATCTATCAGATTAAGCCCAAGGTCTTCTATATGGCTTTAAAGGCACTCTTGAATCTGGTCTCAACCTGTTGATGGAATTTCAACTCCTGTGTCTCATTTAACCTTAATGATCAATTACTTGAAATGTTTTATATGCCACACATCAAGCTCCAAGCTGATGGAGAAACAAAGATAAGTAAAAGAATTTATAACCTAAATAGGCAGATGAGACACAAATCTGTGAAAATGTAACTAGCAAAATGAGGCAGTTAGTGCGTGTTTATAGCAGAAGAAGTTCATTTCTGAGCTGGGGATGCTGATGACTTAGAGAGGAGATAGGATGTAAGGTCACCTCAATGAGGACTGTGCTAGGCTTCAGAGGAAGGAGAAAATAATTCATTCCAGATAAGAAGAACAGTATAAGCAAAGACAAGATCTCAAAGGAGCCATGGTCATTATGAGAAAAGAAAATGCACAAATGTGATAAGAGCAAAGGAGTATGACTGCAATTAATATGAAAAAAATAGCTCATGGCTGGGTGTGGACAGGTTAAGAGGTTTAGACTTACAGTGACGGGTCTGCTCTGAGAAGAAAAATTATATATTGTGATTTTAGCACATTCACAATGAGTTGATGGTTGAAGCCTTGAAAACTGTGAGCTTTTCATTGTAGACTTTGCAAAAGCAAACGGTATTTGGTTCTCTGTTCCAATCTGCTCATTGGCAACTCTGATTGGAGAATCGTGGGGTGCACCGGCACTTGTGTTCCCAGGGATACATTCTGTTCTCAGTATTCACTTGAAATGCTCCTCAGTGGATGATTTCCAGGGTCACATATACTTGTGACAGGCTAGTATGTCTCCCATGTCAATGTTTGCAAAGCTCAACAAGATATTAAAGCTTTTGAAAATTTCTGGTGCACAAAAATATTTTCAGCTCTATTTAGTATAGCTTCCCAAGATTATTGTTAGGAATTTCCCTTGACTCTTGTAAACACTATTATTATCACACAGGTTAGTGTTCCCTTCTGTTGAAGTGCTGGGAATCTTCCATTTAATCGATGTCCTTCATTAAATAAATGTTATACTGTATCTTCCTTTTGGGGACAGTGGGCAGAGCACTGCGGTGGGACAGCTAAGTTCTGGCCCTCAGGACCGACCAACAGTGTGACTTTGTATGAGTAATGGAGCTGAATCAACATTTTCTCATAGGATGAGTGGAGCTGAGGACTTCTGACTTTTCTCCCGAGAGCACCACAGGAATAGATTGAATTAACATGTTTTGAATATACAAGGATCGTTCTTGGTTTTATGCACTGATGTTTTTGTCTGAATTCTGAACCAGGTCAGGAATGCATTAATATTATAACCAGATAATAACCTTTGGACCATTTCCTCTGGACTCAAGTGACCTGAAACAGCATGGCTTCTGCCTTAGCCCCTAATCTTGAGTGATCTGAGAAGAGAAGAATGAACCTTAAGATTAAGAAAACATATTCCTACCACTAGCTTCCCTAAAAATGATCTGTGCAAAGGTTCTGAATTGAGCACGTGGGAAACAGGGTTCTCTGTATTGATTGGAGCAAAGCAAGCCCCTTCTATTTGCTGCAGTTTCATGACATTGGAAGGTGGATCTTAGACTAGACCAGGGTCAAACTTCTCTTTAGACATGGCACTGTATGACTCCTAGCAGTGCACAAAAACATTGTTCTCATCTCATGATGGTGAAGAAGGGAACGTTAGGGAGTGATGGAAAGTTTGGAATCCCACTTCTTTCTGAAGAGACATGGAGTGTTTCTGATCTCACCTCTGGCCTCACATGTATAAACTTCTTTTTACATCAAAGAGTCCAACTTTAGCATTTGAGTATAAGACAGGAAACTTGGAGGTTTTTATGATTAATATTCTGGTGAGCTTTGAAAGCCTATCACCAGTGACTTGAGCATGTCTTTGGGCCATTGGTCCACTCTGCTTTGAGCATCTGTTTTGATGTCTATACCAGCTTTGAGTTCACCTCCTCACTACAAAGGATCTGCCATATTAATTCCAGAAATTAGGGACCACCATACCTTGGCTGATCTAAATCCTTCCCTGGAACTCCAACTAAAGAAAAATAAAGGCTGATTTTGGCAGCTCAAATGCAGTGACGTCAACCTCTCTTTCAGTTTTTGTTTTTTGTTTTTTGTTTGGATGAATTACCAATAGGCTAATGGTTGAAGAGGTTGCAAGGGAATTAGAAAGGTGGAAATGTAAAGTACAAAGGGAGTGGCTTCATGGATATAAATATTTGGCATCTGGGTGAAAAATGTGCCTAGTTTAGAAGGTACAGCGAATCTTCTATTTTTTATTGTTGCTTCGCTCGGACTGAGAAATCCCCTCACGGAGTTGGCAGTGAGATAGTCAACCAACCCCAGGAATGTCAATATGTCAAAAGGAAACCTTTTCCCTTCAGCAAATAAAATATTAAGAGGGCTCAACGAAAGCCAGTGGGAAGTGGCCTGGAGAAGGAGATGAAAAATTAATTTTAATGCATGGGAGACTAAGTAATTCACTTATTTCGCAACCTCAATCAATTTTAATATTTTAGTATTTAATGGCAATGCGGTGCCTCTCCAATAATATTTTAAAAGTTGTTTCTCTCTTTCTGGCTTTTGTCCTGTGAATACTTGAGGACTTTCTATTTTCTTGGCCATTTGTCTTCATGTCTTGATGGGGAGGTTTCAAGGGATTTCACATTACTCATCAGTTTTAAAGTTATAAGATTACTAAATTGGGAGCAGAGGCAGTGGGGAGGACCCCAAACCAGCTTTTAGGCAGGCTGATTTTTGGAGAGGCCACTGAGCCCCAAAAGCCTCACGAGTTTTCCGGGACAGGCCATTGTGTGGAGAGCAAAATGGAGTCATTTAGTCATTAGTCCCTCAGATATCAGCCCGAGAGGGGAAGCTGCCTGCCTTTCCCCACAATTTAGACGCTTATCTTACAAATTCACCAAGCTCGGTGATTTCTGAACAATGCCAGCTGTTAGGGAGCCATTTCCCTGGCATTTTCCCCATAATTTGATTTGAAAGGAAAAGATTAAACTCAGTCCGACCCAGAACTGTCAGCCCAATGCCCTCAAAGAGTTTGACAGGAAAAGAAAAGGAAAAAAAAAAAAAAAACTTGCAGACTCTTAGATGAAGAAATCACCTGCACCCGTGCACTGAGGCGAGCCTGCAGTCACGTTCCATACGGCAGACAATGACTGTGGGTAGAACCAGCCACGGAGACTTCTCCACCCAGGAAGATGGATGAAAGTAAAGACTAAATTCACTGGTCTTTCTTAATGACCAACTTTTGGCTAATGTTCATTTTAGAAATTAGGTTAGACTGTATTTAAATGGTGATCAGCTGGTATGAGTATGTTATCATTTTAAAGGTGGCTATAACAACTAAGTTTTCCAGGGTACAGTGATGCCTCTTCCAATTCAGTAATAAACATTCTATTTTTTCTTCCAGAACTGGTTAAATAAGAATATCAGAATGCTTACATTTTATTGAATGCATATTTTACTTAATGCTTTCCTCACAAGAATGATTTTGATGATAATTTTACCTTTGCTTCTTCAGTAAGATCATTGATTCCTAGAGAGGTTGACTTGCTCAAAGTGAAACAGTTAATAAATACTAGAGCAGCGTTTTAATCCGGCTTCAAATCCCAGAGTCTTAGTTGTTGTGTCATGCATCTTCCCTGCAAAGGGCAAAGGAGAACTGTGTTAGAAAAATTTTAATCTATGTTGGTTTGAAACCTCGGGCGCTTTCCTGGTCAAATTGGAAACTGGCCCCTGTATATAAAGAGCAAGGAGAGACCAAGGCAGAGGCAGCCACTCCGGATTGGTAGACAGCAATGTTAAGTAGAAAGGGAATGTACAAAGGAGGCTTGTCTTGGGCACTGCAAGATAAGTAGATCCTGCCCTCAGCCGCCAGCATCTTGAGTTTATTGAGAGGTCTTCACGGGACTCAGTCACATCCACCATTCACATGGTCTTAACAACATATTGCATTCTCAAGGCTGCATCCTTGAAAATGGCTCCCGTGTTGAGAATGGTGGGTGGCGTGGAGCATGCATTCCAAGGGCAAGGGACGTGTAAGGAGCCTGGGTTCAGCTCTCTGGTCAACCCGCAGTCACATCCGCTTGATGATCTCCTCCATCAATCCAGTAGTATGGTTTTTCACTTAAACCCTTGCTCAAACTTTTTCAAGATTAAACACTTTAAAGCAACCTTCTTGAACTTGGCCTCATTGTTCTGCTCTGGGCTCTGTCTCATTTTATTGAGGGACACGTTGGGGAGACCATGGTTGCCTCTGTCGATACCATTCTCTAAATTTAGAAGCAAGTCTCAAATATTCCTAATCTTTTTTGATAAATAAGTCTGTATTTAATATCAAGAAGTGTATTATATGTTCATAACTTAACATGTTCTTTCAGTTTAGAAATAATCCGACTCCCCTCATTTCACAGATGAAGAAAGGTTTAGGTACAGACACTAACTTCCCGAGAGTCACACAACCCATTGGTGACCAAGCAAGAGCTAGATCTTATCTCCATTACCTCAGTCTATGCCTGTTTCAGTGTTCCATTTCGAAGGCATTAATATTTTCACTTTATTACTACTTCTTAGGGTAATGAGACCCATGTAGTTATAAGTATATATTTCTATATTTGAATGGATGTAAAATTTACCATGTGTGTTAGCACATTTTTCTTCCAACGTCACCCGTTTATATGCAACATATTGTATGTCTTCCATGTTTTTGACGATTAAGACTTAAAGTTACCCTGTGTCTTCATTCACTTCTGTACGTGGGACAATTCTGCCAAACATTAAGCCCTCATTAATTATTTCATGATGGATTAATCCTCTTTAAGATGAATTCACATGCATTTATGATTTTAAATTCCTGAGTAAGTCATTTTTATTATTTCCTATTTATTTATTTTTTATTCATAGACTTCCATCAAACTCAAGAGGTCATCTTGTGCTGCTGAGACACTGAAACCCATATTCCAAAAGCAACTAGAATTTGGTTCTGTTAATAGCTCATTTCACATTGCTGAAAGTTACTCAGTCTAAATTTCCATTCCCATATGCCAACATTCCCCGTAATGATCAAAAGTAATGAAACTGCAGTAAATAATAGACATGCTTGGCTTAAGACCCAAGAGGAGAGTGTCTTTGTCTTCAGTCTGTGTCCTTTGAACTTGGCCCATGATAGTGGAGACTCGGTGGGAAAGGAGAGACCCAGAGGAAGTGGGCAAACAAAAAAGTTGAGAGGATATGAAAGGAAGCGTATTAGAGAGGGACCCTAGACTTTAATGGAGGCTCACATTTACTTGGGTTTATAAGTAATCTCTTTATTAGCAATATGTGACGATAGAAGAGTAGGTTAACCAGCCCATAATACCCAGTGCAAATCTTTCCACCTAACGAGAAGTGTGTGTATTTGTGTGTGTGTGTGTGTGTGTGTGTGTATCATATAAATAATATTCTTTCTTGATTCATTTAATGGCTTTGTATTTGGAAAAAAACATAGGATGGCTTATAGAGATTCAGACTATAGGTAAGAAAGAAGAATAAACAACAGAAAAGACTTCAGATGAAGCTAAGAACAGAAGGCTATCTAAAATGCATATGCACATCATAGAAAAGCATGCATTTGATCTAGGTAGGCCGATAGAACTGTAATGTCAAGGTGTTCTGACAGCTACTAGCCTTGTGATTTTAGACAAGTTTGTCTACAGGCTGGACAAGATTTTGTAATGCTGTGTTCTCAAATACTCTCAAAACCTGTCCCTACCCTTTAGGATCTGGCAGTCTAGACGGGAAAACAAGATTTACCCAATGGAAAAAATTAAAATTTAGTCTTTAAGTGTATCCTCACCCATGCTCCATCTCACTCAAAACTAGATCTTTTTCTCTTTTCTTCTGGTTTAGCCAAGCTGATGTCTCTGCTCCCCTCCCCCTCATCTTGGATGGTCACTAGCCGTGACAAGTATGTTCTGTCTTGTCACTTCTCACTCAGAGCATGCCTACAGAGTATTTCCTCCAACATCCTCGACTGGAGAGGTCTTCACCACCCACTGATGGCAATAACCATGTTTTGTGTTATTTTTTTCTGTTACTATTTTTCTTTTGATCAAAGTCTTGCCCTGTCTTGTGTTATTTTTTTGTTGTGTTATTTTTTCTTTGGATCAAAGTCTTGTCCTGTTCTAGTTTTTTTTGTTTTACTCCTCCCAGATGTTCCCTACATCTACATCACCCAGCGCCCTCTGCGGTAGGTCCCTATAGTATAGCCTTTGTCATTTCTATCGCTCTCGGTGGCTGCATTTGCTCGCCCCCTGGGGTTTTACTCTCATTTAACTTTGACACATATCTTCATTATCTCCCTGAGAAGAACTACAGGGGCCTAGAAAGCACTGCCGGAAGTGGCTCTTAGAGTTTTCCAGAGGTGGTAACAACCGGTGGTAAGCAAATTGTACAGACGAGAGAGTTAGAACTTACAGGAGCACAGCTGCAAGGCATTCTTGATACTGATGAGAAGGAAGCCAGTGCTGGGATAGACCAGTGCTGGGAGCAGGTGCGTTGACCCTAGGGTCCCACGTGGGGACAGATTGCCTTCTTAAGGCCCAGTGTTCAAAGGTGAGTAACAGTTCTACCAGAAGCAATCTGGAGTTGGAGTCCAAGGGTTGTCTATCCCAGAAAACAAAGCTGTAGAAATTTTCTGGAATGACTTGGGTTCCAGTTATTACTGATGATCCGATGATGAATACGACACAGATCAGGTCTCGTGGCGCTCCCAGAGGGCCCAGATCCATCAGTGTCTTATCTAAATAGCTGTCTGCATGTATCCTGGTTTTTCAAACATTCTGGGAATTAGTCCACATAAACAGAGCTGTGTTCTATTGCTAGGAAGTTCCTATCTAAATATTTTAGATATGAAGTTTACAAAAATTTTATGTATGTTTTAACTTTTTAAGAGGAGAGACTGAAAATAAGTTAGATTTTTACTGTATTTTCAAAGTCATCATAACAAAATACTTAATTTTACATTTTTAACAGTGGTTTAGTACTGGGAGCTTTAAGGCAAGTAAGGCTATCTTTAACCACTTTATTTTTTCAGTTTGTGAAAAATAGATGTATCCCTAATTTTGAGTCTTTAAATCTCCAAAAGGTCAGTGTTTTTAGTTTGATGTTAAAATTCTGGGTAAATTTGTACAGTCAAAGTAAGTCTTTTGGGGGAGGGTGTAGCTCAGTGGTAGAGCGTGTGCCTAGCATGCATGAGGTCCTGGGTTCGATCCCCAGAACCTCCATTAAAATAAATAAATAAATAAACAAACCTGATTATCTCCACCCACCAAAAAAAAAAAAAAAAAGAAGAAGAAGAAGAGTAAATGTTTAAAAAAATAAGCCTTTTTTTGGCTTAACGTTTAAGAGGAGGACAGACAGGCGGGTGGGACGTGTACAGAGAAATTGTCACCACCTACCTTTTCACTGTTAATGGCAAATCTTAGTGCAGATTCTGCTCCTAGTCTTGGGGAAGATAGACAGAACTGGGGAGGAACGCCGCCACTTCCCTGGATCTGAAAATGATGCTGAGTATGAATTTAACAGCACACCAGGTAATGCCATCCCAGGGCTTGGCGACAGTGCTTTCCCTGAGGCTCTCGAGTCGTGTGTCCTTGGGCGATCCCACTTAACAGCTCTGGGCCCTGACTGGCCTTGGGATGTGGGATGAAAACAGCTGCCTGGGTGTCTCAATCTCACGTGTGTCTTGGGATGGATGGCTGAGAAGTGCAGACCTCCTGAGAGAGAAATCGCTCAACTGAGAAGAGTGTTTGTTGTTGTTGTTTTGCTTGAACTCAGACTGAGATGGGAATTCGACCAAAACCAGGGGGATGTCTGGAGTCAGCAGTAGAGCAGGAACAGATAAGCATCATATACAGTATGAGTGGCAAGAGCAGACCCAAAGAGTGATGCCAAAAATAAATCCTGGCTGTCTAAGAAAACGGGATGCCAGGAAGCCAGTGGAAACGTACCAGAATCAGTATCAGGAAACACGAGGCTCAGGCAGCTGGAGGGAACACGAGGCTCAGAAAGTTAAGAGGAAGCTATCGTGCAGGATTTCCTTAGAGGCTGACTGTTGGGCAGCGGTCTTAAACCTGTCCTTTCTCCGTTCATGCACAGGCCCTCCTCCAAGCCTGGCACACGTAGAGTTCCACATGGAATTTCTCAAACATCGGTAGATAGCAGCCTTTCCTGGAAGCCTTGTTAAAAGCATAAAGGCCTGCGTTCAGAACCTGATGCATTGGTTACAGCAAGTAAATCTACTGGTTTAGAGCCCTTTTTTTGTATAAAGGGCCAACAGTAAATATTTTTGGCTTTGTGAGCCATATGGTCACATCACAATTACTCATCTCTCCTGTTCTAGCCACACACAGTACAATACATAAACGAGTGTGATTGTGTCCCTGTCCCAATACAATTTTTTTTTTTTTTACAAAACAAGTGGCATGCCAGATTTGACCCATGAACCCTGGTTTCCTGACCCCTGGTTTAGAACGATGTTATTCCTTCCCTCAACACAATGGCCTAATGTATCTGTGCAAAACGTAGGACTTCAGAATCGAAAGCCAGATGTTCCTTTTAATCACCTACAGCATTTCAGATAATGTTATTCTCAATGCTCAATATCCCTGTGTATAAAAGTCACTGAGATGTGAATGTACCAAATTCTGGCAGCAAATGTAGTTTCTCTTGAAAGTTAGTGGAGAGGGAACTTATTTCCCCAAGTAGCACACTCACTTGCCTGCTCTCAGATCCGAAGTTCCACCTTTGGTAGGTCACTTCAGTTTGTAGCAATGGTATATTTCCTGATCCTGCGTGCAAACTAAAGATGATTTTTTCCCACCCTCATGGGGTAAGAAAAGCACATTTCCTTTTGACAATTCAAAGAGATAAGCAGTACTTTTTTACAGGAAAAATAGGTTGAAGACAGAACATGGAGACTATTTGAAGTTAGCATCAAGCATTAAGAGCTAAGTGTGATTGTTCATAAATTTTTTTCTGTGTGTGTGTGTGTGTGTGTGTGTGTGTGTAAGATGTGGTTGGGAAGGCATTGGTGGAATGTATTAAAGAAATGGGCAGCATTGAAATGAGATTTCCAAAGGCATTTTAGTCAAAACCCAGTTCCTCCATTAAGGAACTGACTCACTGTTCACCTTCCAGCGGGATGTAATCAGTTTCCTAATTAGCATTTGCTGTCTCAGGATTCCAAGTTGCTTCTACATGACTCAGGGACTGGCCACAATCAGCTCAGAAGGACCTAGCTCCCTGCAGCTGCCTGCCAGCCTCTGTGGTCCCTGGACTCCCAGGGACGTGCCACAGTCAAATATAGAAGAGGAACAAGGTGGATGGTTGCTTTGGAGAACTCTCAAGTCTAGTTTATCTTTCATAGATGGATAGAGAGTGCGTCTTAAGATGGAACTTGACTTCTGGGAACAGCTAATGTGATAAACTAATTGAGGATAATACCTTTTCAAGTTATTTGCATTTATTTCAGTTAAGATATTTGCATTTTACTAGGAGTTTTTTGCTCTTTCCTCCTAAGGCTTTACTAATTGGAAATTTCATGAGGAGATGGTCTCAACCACCCGTACTGGAAAGGCTTTGGATCGGAATGCTATATTTAATTGAATGCCAGGAGACTTGGGTTTTTGTCCTCTCTCAAGTTACTGAATTGGTTATAAAGCAATCTTCCCATTATGGATCTCAGTTTTCTCATTCTATAAAATTAGTTTGGAATTACATGATCACTGCTTAGCACTCCAGGATAAGCTAATTTACACTAAAGTATTAATGACTGACAGTAGTTTAATTGGCTAGTTATCCAGGTACACAGAATTTTGAAAGCTCCTATACCCCAAAGTTCTGCAGTAGTCTCATTCTGGATACTATTAATGATGTAGAGAGCTTTCCAGTTTCCTTCAAATCGTACCATGCAAGCTGCCATTGCAATTGAGGCAGGCAGATAAATGGCCAGAACGTTTTTTAATTTTTTTTATTTTTTATTGAAGTGTAGTTGATTTACAGTGTTAGCTTCATGTGCATAGCAAAGTGATTCAGTTACACATATACATACATACATATATTTTCAGATTCTTTTCCATTATAGGTTATTAGAAGAAATTGAGTATAGTTCCCTGTGCTGTACAGTAGGTCTTTGTTGTTTATCTATTTTATATACAGTAATATGTTGTTTTTTTGTTAAGGACAGATGCTTGCTATAATTTCTATGAGGACTATGAGTAAGAAAGGACCTAGAACCAGCATGAAATAATCAGGCATGCTTTACATGCTGTGGTTTGGGATTGGAAGGGGGTGATGTTTTTGAGTGTAAATGTCAGAGCAGGCAGATAGCTAGATATGAGCAGAGAGAGGAGGACACAGACCAAAAGGCAGGAATTGGGCAGAAAAGAGGGGCACAGGCCAAATGCAGGAAGCCAGACATCATGTAAGCATCAGGGGTCCCTGAGCAGAGAAAGAAAAGCAGGAACCTTTGGGCTGATAAGGGGTCACACCTTTTGGGGTGATGAGTGGCCTGGAGACCAACAAAGAAAGGTGAGAAAAGGCAGGAATTTCCAGTGTCTGAATGTAACCTTTTGCTCATTATGCCCTCATTTCAATAAAATTAGCCTTGCAGATCAAAAGTACCCATCATGCACCGACTCCATGACACTTCCGATCCAGACTAAATAAGAACAAAAATCCCTCTTCTCTTTAGGAAGGTGGAGTTGGGATGATAATCAGGGAATACGACCCCAAACCCTTCCCTCCCCAATGTTCATTCTGCCCATTCATTTTCACACCCTATGTAACTAACTTGCCAAAGAATCTCAGGGCAGCCGCTCACCTGAGCCTGCTCGCTCTCCCCCTGAGAGTGTACTATCCATCCTTTAATAAATCCTCACTTTACTTTTTTTAACCACTACGTCTTGTTTCTGAATTCCTTCTGGGACAGGACAAGAACCTGGAACACCAGTTGCATCCACCGGCAACAGAAACATCCCCCAAAGTTTGAAGCCTGAGAAACTTATATTTGCTTGGTTCTGGCACATAGGTACAGGCAAAGCAATCTGTATATTAATCTACATTCTCCATTCCCTTTTTCCACAATGCCACAGATCCTTGTCTCGCTGGAAAGATTAAATATATACATATATATAAATAAACGATCATGCTCAGCTGTAATTCCTGATGCCGCATAGAATGATCTCCATCCTGAGTCTGTTTCTCCTCTCTTTTTATTTTGTTTACCCCAAGAGGATAGGAACAATTTTTCTCTCCTTTAATTTTGCATATAGTATCAGAAGCACTATAAATCTTCCATATCTGATAAGATGCTCCAGTCAAATGACTGTTTCTTTCCTCTTAGAGGAAAAGTGTACTTCTTCATGTGTTCTTCGGATTAATTACAATTTCTGACCACAATCACCAGACAGCGACAAGCACACTGTTGCAGGTGGTCTGCAGGTCCCCGGGCTGGTGAATGAAATTCACAAAGCCCCGACCTCATGGAGTCTGCATTCTGGCAGGGAAGGCAGACCCCTCACGAATAAAAACTAACACATGTCAGGTCACGCTGATGTGTTCTGGAGGAGAATAAGGCGGAAGAAAGTCTAGAGAGCAATGGAAGGTAAGTGCTGATTGATGGGGAAGCCAGGGAAAGCCACTCCGAGCAGGACGCATTTGATCGGATGTGAAGGAAGTGAACGGAAGCATCATGTCAGGTTAGGGCCAGAGGATTCCTGGCTTACGATTTGTTTGCACACACTGCTCCTGACTTCCAGTGATCTTGCCTTGCTGATTCTGGACTCTCTCCTCTCATCACTCATTTTAGGGCATCCCAGCTCTGTCCAAGGGCCCTTCCTGGTATTTACAGCTGATCTCCCTTATTCGCAGATTCCTTTTTTCTAATTCACCTGCTTGCTAAAATTATTTGTAAACCCCACATCCGTACTCATGGCATCTTCATGGTCATCCGTGGACATGCGCGTGCACAAAGCAGCAAAAGGTTTGTCTCCCTGTGTACATCTTAGCTGAGGCTGAACAAGATGATGCTCTGCCCCCTTGTTTCAGCTCCCGTGCTGTAAAGTGTCCTCTTCATGGTCTACTTTGTGTGACATTTTTCGCATTTTTGTGTAGTTTATGCTTCTTGTTGGTGATTAACCTGTTTAAACTGACCCCTAAGCATGGTACTGAGTTACTGTCTATTGTTCTTAAGCAGGAGAAGCAGAAAGGCTGGGATGTGCCCCATGGAGAAAATATAAGTGTAGGTGAGCATCATCCACGGATTAGTTAGGGTGTTGTTGGCTATGAGGTCAAGTTAAATGAATCGACAATACATATTAAATGAGATGTTATTAAAAGAAACAAACATAGCATGAGCTCATTCACGGATTAGTTGATGAAAGTGTTGTGACCAGAGGCACACAGGAACCAAATCCTGTTTTTGCCCCAGGAGCAGTGGTTCAGTGTTTGCCAAGCTGTGTTCCTGGTGACTTTCCAGAACTTCACTACTGCAAGTTATAAGCATCTCCTGTAACTCCTAGGTCTTGCCTCTAAAGTGATTTATTTTGGGGGACCTCATGGTTTACTGCCTGGTTCCATTCTAATTAATGCTGCCCTCGATTTGCTTTTCAGCTCTTCTTTAACTGACTTTTGCATTTAAAAAAAAATCTATTATTTTGGCCAACTACCAATCATTGAGCATCCACTAGGTATCCAAACCAGGTGAGGAATTTCCATTGTAAGGATTCTGAAAAAATAAGCATTAGGAGGCCCATTTTGCAAATGAAAACCCTGAGGCCCGAGAGGTTCAGTGATTTGCCCAAGGTCACTGTGTAAATAAAGCCCAGGCGGCTGGCTTTGCTCCAAGCTTTGCCTGGCTCTGAAGCTTTTATATCTTACACGGTTCTGGGTGCGTGATAGAAACTCTGTGAGCTAAACAAAGTGTTCCACAAAGAAGACAAAAGGGGGGGGGAGTCAAGGACAATTCATGCTTTTTCTTGGTTGGTAGCAAAGCTATTTTTCTCCCTGGAAGAAAAGAGATGAAAGTTCTGATATTCAAATGCTCACCCACCAGGCACCCTTCAGAATTCCCATCCATCAGCTGCCAAATGGACACATTTTAACAAGCACAATGGCAACCAAGCAAGTTCTGGCAACAAAATATGCCTCCACTAATGATATTCAATTGTTCTAAGAAGACAAAATGGTCTGAAGTGTAATGAGATGCCAAACACACAAGCGCGCAAAACAGGCTGCTCATATTTAAGTCCTTCTGTTTCTTGAAGTGAAAACTCATTTTAAGAAGATTATGGTGCATATATTATAAAGTGGGATGATCTTCCACATTCAGGCCCCACTGGGGCCTTGACTGTATTAAAAAAAAAAAAAAAAGAAAGAAAACAAAACCAGCAACAACATTTTGTTCCCACACAAGTACTTTGCTAATAGGACACGTGACGGGGTAGTCATTTGTTTGGGTTATTTTTATTGCAGGCTTTTATGGATGCATTCAGTCTTGTGATACACAATGCGTTCAGGAAAATTTTCAGCCAGACTCCTGAGAGTGAGAGTACCCTGGAAACAGGATGCAGAGGCTCAGGGCCATCAGAACAGAAGCATGGTTGATGAGGTGGATGGAGTGAGAGAGAGGAAAGGGAGTAAGTTTGGGTTCCAGGGGTGTGCCACCATCCCCACTCCCCTAACAGAACGCAACACCTTCTACTGAGGCAATAGTCAGATTTTTATCCCTGACCGAGATCTCTTCAACATGTTTGTCAGTGGAAAAAAATCCATGATTTCAAACGTTTTATTATATGCAAAAGCCTCTGTTGTGATCAAATCCGTCTGAGAAATGTAAACAAGTAAAACATATGAGACAGAAATAATATGGTAGAAGTGAGGGGGGTGTTTTTCAAACACTATCAGTCTTTTCTCACCTCCTTCCCTTCCTTTTATTTTTTCCTTAGCAGCTGCTTTGAAGGGGCTTCTGGAAACCCCCAGCCTCCAAGAAACTGTGTGAAAATCACTGATTCAGATGAACTGAGATATTTTCAGGTCTAGGAAAGATGGATGGAATGATCAAAGAAGGCTGTGTCAGGCAGGGGAAAAGAAAACACTCTCCACGTTTCAAAGAGAGAGTGAACGGGGGATGGAAATTAATAATTTGTAGGAAACACAAACCACTTCTAGTGCTGGTGAAAGAACAGAGAGGAAGTGGCGTTACCTGAGTCCCAGAGTCCCAAGCACAGGCCCCCTGTCGGTGCTGGGTGCTGGGACCGTGAGGGGGGCTCAGGGCTGGCACCAGGGCCGCCGACACTTCCTGAGATGCCACTAGGGGTAAGGGGAGAGCAAGGAAGAGACGCTGCTCCTTCCCTTTCCTTGTGTCTGACTCCATCAAGACTGCCTGCCGCTTCAACCCACCAGGCTTCCTGGAAAAGCAGACCCCCAGCCTTGGCTGTATTGAGCAGCACTGAGAAGGGCAGGTATGAGGCTAAGAGGCAGCAGGTCAGTCACTACCCCAATTTATTTATTGAGCTCTTCGGTGTTCACCAACACCCTTATCACATTTACACTTCAGTGCTTACCCAGCAGTGTTACTGTACAGGAGTAGAATTTACCACCCCCAGATGTTTCTTAGCATGCATTTTATTTCAGGCTGAAGACAATCGAGGCCCCAATGACTCAGGAAGAAATTTTGTCCTTCCTTCTAACCGCTTGCAAAATGTAGACAGAGGACCTATTTCAGGAGTGGGGCATCACCATAGATACCTATGGTGTGAACTCGGTGTGTAGGCAGGGAGCAACCTGGCGGAGCGTGTTCGTTGGAATTCCTGTCTGTGTCCCTTTGTCTCTGCCTGGCCCAGCAAACACTTACTTACCAGACACTGCCTTTTCCATCTCCATGTCAATTGCCTTCTTTCCCTTTGAAGTCCCAAACCACTACCGCCAACATCATCTTCTGCCTTTAGCTGAAGGTCATAGTTAGGTGAGGGTTTTGGCCATCTTGATGAGTTACTCAGTTCTCCTGGGACTCTCCCATGTATACACGTTATTAAAATTTTGTTTGAGTTTCTCGATTTTCTCCAGTTAACCTGTCTCATGTCCATTTAATTCTTAGACCAGCCAGAGGAACCTAGAAGGGTAGAAGAAAATGTCTTCTTCTCCAACAGTAGCTTCATGCTTCTGCTTAGTGAAGCCCCAGTTCTCCTTGGTGCATAGAAGGATGCTTAAGACTCTCTCACGTAGGGAAGATACCAAGTTCCATCAATCCATCCCTGCCTCTGTCCCTGAGTGATACTAGTTCCTTCTCATTTCAGGTACAAAAAGCCCATCTGGATATTGTGTAACTTAAAGACTGAATTTTTTTAAAGTTAAACTACTGTCTACATTCTATATAAATAGCAGAGGGGAAGAAGAGGACAAATGTGTGTGTGTGTGTGTGTGTGTGTGTGTGTGTGTGTTTAGGTGTGTGGGTAAGTGACAGGCAGGGAAGAAAAAAAATGCATTCCTGCCATTGCTGTGTTTTTGTATCTTGTCACAAGGCCGTAGTTGACACTTAGAGCTTCTTTCTTCTATTACTCATTCATTCCAGGTTCCATTCGCCCTCAGTCAGTATCTCAAATGGTTGGAGCCCTGTGTCTTTTGGGATGGTTCTGACACTCATTCCTGCAATAGCTCAGTTCTCAGTGGTCTTACTTATATTGGGTTCCTGTAGTCTTTCAGGACCTTTTTTTTAACCTTAGTTTGAATTTCTTAGAGGTGCCCCAGGGAACCCTCTGGGTTCCAAACGTAGTCTTTCCTCCCTCCATTGTTTAACAATCCCTTTTCATAACCATAATCAGCCGATAAGTAACTGTCTTCTTTGACTCTTGAGTTAGTAGCAGGAGAAGCCCGAAATGGCCAGGTGACAACCTCAACTGCCACTTCAAAGGGGTCACTGTTATGCCAATTGATGGAAGCAGTCTTCCTTTGAGAACTAAGAACTCAAAAACTTCATAGCCTGAAGTTGGTGGGATGGGAGGCAAACTTGTTTGGCTGGTTTATTAGGTGTGATATGGAGAAGAGCCGTCCCTCACTTCTAGCTCTTTGTTTCCAAACTCATGCATTATGGCCGTGGAAGCAGTAGTACCACACGCTGATCACTAGTTCGGAGCACATGTCACTTTTTGAAAGTGAGTTTGCCATTGGCCATTCCATCACTTTATGCTGGTCAAGTGCACCTGGGGGAAGGGGTACATGGCGTAAAACCAGTGAATGTCATGCAGTTAGCTTATTGGCGCACTTTGATGTTAAAATGAATTGTTGGGTTGGAACCACTGTTGTATAGTGTAGACTGTGAACAAGGCATTTCATTAATCCATGGGTGGTGGGTCAGGCAGAAAAGTTTTGAACAGGGAAGGAAGATTCTCATCAGAGCAACTTTCTGTTCTTTTGAGGGCAGACTGCTATTCCCAATATTACAGAAAAGGATCTACCACTGTCAGACCTGCCAACAGGTCCCTGGGATGATCCGTTTGAGAAATGACGACCTATGAGGGCCCATTGGAAAGATAAGCCACCAGGAGTGATAGAAGTTGGTTCTCTTGGTGAGATGAGAGATAATGTCATTGCCCAATATATGACTTTCCATTCCTGCCGCCGTGGCTCTTTGAATGTGAGTCTATTGAATAAGCATCGGGGTGGCTGGACAGAGACTGGCTAATATGCACAGAAAGGGTCATCTTGTCTACCTAATATCTGAGAACTTTCTCTGCTCTGGGGACCCTTAAATCAATCACACAGAACAAATATATCCTCTCTTGCTGTGCCCGCACTAGGAGGGCCATCCCATGCTTCTTCCCCTCAACTCCTTATATTTTTATTCCTTGATTTTTTTTTTCCTTTCCAGTGACCTGATTCTTAAGGCAAATTATTATCTGTGGTTTGAGAACCAGTATAGGCTTGCCCCTCTGGCCATATTTCTGTCCAGGCAAAGTAAAATATATACGTCTCAAAGTTAGGCCAGATTAGGATAGGAGATGGGGAGATTGCCTTTCAATGCTGCCTCTCGGGGGCGTTAGTGATTAGGACTGAAGCACAACAGTCACTTAAGACTGGCGGCTGCGTCTCACACGGAAACATCTGTGAACCAGGGCTGAATTGTCTCTTCCTCTGTAAACCGGTCATTAGGATTATCCGGTGGGGCCGTGGGGGTTGGTTAAAGGAGTGGTGACAGACGGAGCATTCAGTGGACATGCCAGGGGCTTCTGAGCCTCCTGCTTGTGCAATTTACTTATGCCTCCAAGACCTCTTCTTGCGTAAAACCCTTCCACTTGGTGTTGGAGTGCTGCTTCTCATCCCTACGTTTTTGATTTAGTGGATTATAGAACACCCAGCTCATGATGCAACTCAGGTCCGTTTTTGTCGTTTTTGTCCCTTGATCAGAAATCAAGTCTCCATCAGAGCCCAGATAATCTATCTAAAAAAATTTTTTTTTCCCTAGAGTCTAGTAATATCTTTGGAACAGTGTGTTATTTTGCTTCAAAATCCTAGAGGAATGGCGTCATGATTTGTCTATTAGTGACTCCTGGATTCTCACTCAGCATTTCTGTTTGCCGTAGTTATTCTGAGTTTTATTGGGAAGGCTGGACACCAAGACCTAAACCACAGAGCATCCTCCATTGTAACCTGGGTCAGCTTCAGAACCTACTCACAATGGGAAGTCTTTCAGTGGTCAGTAGATAGGTCATCAAATGCAGTGTACATAGGTTGCCTCCAAAATCCAGAGAAGCCCAACATGCGCTGGGGTCATTTCTGAATGATAGTCTGTATAAGGGAAACTCCACGGGACCCCTGGAAATGTCACAAAAGTACCAGGTCTATATATTATTCTGGAGTTTATCTCCTAGCCTCTGATACATTTGAATGTTATTAAGGCATGTTTAGTAGTTGCTGCTTCCTATTTATCAAGTTCAGGCGGCATGAGGTCACCGAGGGAGGGCATCAGCACGATGTTCTGTGGGGTCTCACTACGCTCGTAGTTCAATACGCTGCAGATTAGTTTATGACAGAGATGAGGAACACCCTCACAGCTCTGGGGCAAGTCAGTGGAAGAGTATTGCTAAGCTGTCAGGTCAAAGCTCCCTGTTTCACGTGGTCTTTAGAAATTAATACATACAGAAAAAAAATCTCATATAGAAACAGCTGCATGGCTGGTGCCAGGTGATTTTATTTTGTTCAACGAAAGATAATACATATGGAACACCAGGTATAATGTAAGCTACCACCTGATTTATTTTGTGATAAATCCACAGTCATTTCCCAAGATGACTTCCCAGCCAACTTTTGCACAGCCAAAAAGTTAGTAGTTAAATAGTTAAATAATTAAATGAATGCTGTGAGATGATAGAACTCATCATTTTTGCAAATATCAAGGCTTTTGGTACTAAATATTGTGTGCATCAAGGTCCAATCAAGATCATTCAGGAGACATACACACTTCCAAAGATGCTGCCAGAGGCAGAGGAAAAGCAAGTAAGGGGGATTTCTTCCCCCCTTTTCCCATATTCTGATCTTTCACTAATGCCTCCTTTGGGAGAACTAACAGGAGACTGGTTGGCAAAGGAAACTGGAAAGTTTAATTTATAGACACCCAGCCTAGCATCACAGAGCAGAGAAGTGTCGATGTAGGACCATAAGATGCCAGGTATGTAATTGGCACAGTTACTCATCATGTAATAAATGATATTAGGCACAGACCTTGTGAAATAGTTATGTGACTTATAGATGCCCTGCTTTTCCTCATAGCACACCATACACAGGGAAAAAGCAGTAAACAGAATGAAATGTGCCTTGGAAAGCTTCGGTGCAATGGGAAATTCTCCAGTGCACGTCCTGGGAACTTGGTCTCTTTCTTCAAACCCAGGAGGTTAGGACCATGTCAAATGGAAATCAATGGATGTTGATAACATAACGTTCCATGACATGAGGTGGTTAAGATGCAAAACATACAGTATAAATGTGGGACTGAGGGAAGGGGCCTTGGGTGGTGTGAGAAGTCATTCATTGGCGTTTTTCCATTAAAAGAAGGTGTTTTAGGTGACTGCCTACCCAGTAGGAACCATCAGGCTGTCGTGGCTTAAAATAGAGCTCATTCACCTAAAGATTATATTCGTGAAGTAGAACTCTGTTATGTAAGACAATTTAGATCCGTCGTGTAACTTACGCATTAGTGAGCTTCACGCTCGAAGAGCAAGGTTCCCAAGTACAGTCAGAGATGATCGTGAGAACGTAGAAAGTTCTCGAAATCATCTAAAATGTATGTATTACATGAGAAAAAGCATTTAGCTGGGAAAAGACTGAGGTTCGTTTGCATCTATCCACCCGTCTGCTCTTTCTGTTGGATTTTATTCTCTCTTGATCTTTTGGGGCCCCACTTTACTAAGTTTTCCTCTCCAGAACTCTCTTTAATGTTTCCTTTAGTGCAGGTGCTCATTAACAGTTCTCTTGGTTTTCCTTTGATTGGACATCTCATTTTTTTTTTTTTTAACGTTTGCTTTTGGAGGACGCTTTTGCTCGGTTTACAGGTTTGTGTCGGCAGGTGTTTTCTTTTGGTCCTTCAAGGACATCATTATGTCATTACCTGGCTTCTGCATCTTCTGATGAGAAATCTTTGTCACTCATTGTTTCTCATTTGGAGATAGTTTGGTTTTTTTTTTCCCTCTATTTGGTTTTTTGGTTTTCTTCCTTTTTTTTTTTTTTTTTTTTGCTCTTTGGTTTTCAGAGGTTTTTTGATAACCTAGGTAGGTGTGTGTTCTTTGTAATATTCTTGCTTAGAGTTCTGTAAAGTTTTTGACTCTGGCTTTATGATTTTCATAGTTTTTGTAAATTCTTGGATATGACCTCTTCAATAAAACTTGGTATTATCAGACTTAAAATACACACACACACACACATATTAGCCATTCTGCTGTGTTTACAGTGGCAATCTCATTGTGGTGTAAATTTTTATTTCCCCAGTGACTAAGGATGCTGAGCATCGTTTTATATTCTTATTGGCCATTCATACTTTTTTTTTTTTTTACTAAAGTGTCTTCAAATCCTCTGCACATTTTTAATTGGGTTATTTATTCTCTTGGATTGAGTTATTTATATGTTCAAGATAGAAGTACCTTTTTAATGAAGAATTGTGACTCTCTCACATCAACTATATTTCAGTTTAAAAAATAGGTAAATAAACTAAAAAGAAGTTGTGACTCTCTTGGTCTGCAGCTCCCTGGGTATAGCGGAATCAGGAGTCTAGGGGAAAACCTCTCCCATCTGTGGCCAAATTCAGCCCTTACTGTATTTGAGCCCAAATCAGTTTACTACCACTAGGAAAAGAGGTCTGAGAGGTTTCTGTCCTCTCGGCACTGAAGCATTTTGCTCGGGCGGTGATGTGCTTAAAGGAGCCAGCAATGGAGTGATGGAAAACCAGGATGGAGAGTCAGTGGTCTACAGGAGGGTCTCACAAGCTTGCCTGCCTCCAAGTGCTGCCAACGCCACCATGGCTATGAGGGGGGTCATCCCCTTTCAGGACCCCAGCCAGGCCCAGTGACCAGAGGTCCTGTCCATGCCCAACAGAAGTGTTCACATGGCAGGACCTTACCAAGTCGCGCTCAGGATTCTGTGGAGGTTCTGAGACCAGACACAGTTGTCATTCACACTTTCGGGCTGGGGGCAGAGCTGGTGGCAGGGCAAGCTAGAGGAGTGTTAGGAGAGGGGGCGCTACTCTTCTAGAACTTCAGCAACTTTCTATCCTATTTTACTCAGTATTTACATTTGAAGTCTGGTTGCTACCTTATTTATTTATTTATTTATTTATTTATTTTGCATTGAGAGGTATATCACTTATCTAATTTTTCTAATTAGCAAAATGGAAATAATAATAATTATTATTATCACATAGGATTGCTGTGAAGATGAAATGCATAACATGTGTAGTAATCTTTGATAGTTATCCTGGAGACTGGTTTGTCTCAATGAAATGAAGTTGCTGTTACCTTACCTAGTAATATTTTTCGGAGAGGAAAGGGATCAGCGAGCCTGTGGATCGTATGTAGGTAACACAGAAGGGATAATCTGCTTGACATCATGATTTAAATCTGTGTCATCGTGACAGAGCTGTATGGCTGTACATTGTTAGGCAGGCCCAGGGATGACTGTGAGACTGAGAATGAGAACCATGCCCCCTCTTCCCACACACCCACATGCACATTCTGGACCTTGAGATGCTGGGGAAGAGTCTACTTCGGGAGGGAGGACAGTATCTAAAGCATTCCTACTGAGAGCATGGCTTTATGGGAGGTCCAGCCTATCCAATCCAGAAATTCTCACATTTTGTAGCCAATCTTGAGAGTTTTCTCTATTGCAATCTCTTCCATTATATTGAAGCCTTTGATCAAAATTTTTAAACTCTTATAGTCTGGTCTTATCCATTGTTCAGCGGAGGCTCCTTGCCTGCTTCAGGCGATGTAGTCAAGGCTCACGATGTAGCAGCAGCCTACCTCTGGGACTCCGTTATGGTCTGTAGAGTGGGGTGATGGAAACGGAGAAAGCAGTGTTGTCTTCCAAAACGGTTGGTTGACTGAGTAGGTAGGGCAGATAGTAAGCATTCACTGGGAATTCCCAGAATCCTTGGGGATGAGTGGCACTCAAGTAGGATGAGGACTCAAGTGATTGTTAAATAGGCATTGGTGACATGTGCAAATATGGAAGCCAGCAGGAGCTGGGGTCAGAAGAGACTTCGTACTCCAGATGAGTGCACTCAGAGGAAGTATTTACACTGCCCTCACTGGTTTCCTTCGACAAAACCTCTCCCACACCCCAGATACTCCTTTCTCAGAACAGAGACAGTACAAGTGCTTATGGATCTGCTAGCCTTCAGTGAGACAGTATTCTTTTTGGCTTTACAGAGATCCCACTTCGCAGGAAAACGTGGGTGGTCACCGTGCTCATTTCTCACCAGTTGACTAAAATCCAGTGGTGAGAAGATCTGCAGCATCAACACAGGACTAGTCACACAAGGTCAACATGGGCTTTCCAGAGCCCTACCTGCTACACCGAAGGCATCCCTTAGAAAACTCAGTGGATGGCAGGGCCAGTTCCACCAGATTCCATGACTTCAGGCAGTACTAAGAATGGACAGACCCAGCCAACGTCTTCAGGATGGACTGGTTAACATGACCAAATGCTTTGACTCTCAGGACTTGTAAGGTAAGTTTGTGTTGTGTGTGAATATGAGCTTGGACATTTAGTTGTGAATTCAGTTCTCCCTGGACCTGCCGTTGAGATTTTCTCCCTTCCTTATATCTGCTTTGAGAGCAGGAAGAGAGTAACTTATGTCTTCACCTGCAGCCCTTTGGTACCTGAAATATGGTGTTGCCACCAGTCTGCATGGGCCCCATGTAGACCACTGTGCATATAATTGCCACAAAACTGCTACAGGAGAGCTGGTTGTAAATTTTCTAGTCATGAGAGAGAGGCAAGTTCTCAGTTCCTTAAAAATTAGTGAAGACAAGTATCTGCTTCCAAGACCCAGGCATGGTGATTTGGGAGCGGTGGAAAGTCAAGAGACAACATTCAAATCCAGCAAGCCACCTTTCTCTCCTGCTCTTATCATGTCATTAGGACACACAGCATGGGGGCTGGGCATTCCTGGAAGCCACAATACGCTGGCCATCAACCTGGACGTAGAGATAGGAGATCACAGTTAGAGGTCCACACTGAGTGCCCGTATTTCCGCTCAGTGTTTCCCATCTGTTGGCTGGGGAACCTTACCCTTCACTTACCAAGGCGTTCTGCCAAAGGCAGTTCTTAAGTCCCACCAAGGCGCCGACTCTTCTCGCTTATTTCTGTTCAGAACTCCAAACACATTCTACCTCCTGAGAGGGTTGTTTTTTTTCAGACCAGGCCTGCAAAATCTTCTCCAGCACTGTGAGTGAGACTACTCAGATGCCATGGTACCCAGCACCCGTGTCCCTGCCTGTCAGGCAAGGTGTAGGAGCACGGTGCTTTAGACAGGAAGGGGCTGTTTCTCTGTATCCTCAGGTTTTGTCTACCACCCACCCCCAATGCCCTGGATTGTCCCCCAGTCATCCACCAGGCTTTCTTGTGTGGTTCCAGTGGGCTTTGTGCCTGATCTGGCTGGAGTAATGACATTTTAGGTGCTCTGTGTACTCAGCCAGGCCCTCCTTTGTACTCCATCTCCTGACACATGGAGATGTTCAGGAGAATTATATTCTTCAGGTGTCTGGTGCTAAGACTGTTCACATCTCCCACAGAGGTCTCTGAACCCCTCCTTTACCTGACAAAAGAGAGGGAGTGGTAACAGAGGGGAAGAGGCTGAGGTCGAAGAGTGAAGTCCAAGGGTGCTTCCAAGTCTGGGTAGAGCACTCACGCTCGCCTGGAGAAGGAAGCCACCTCATGCTCTGCCATCAGGAGCCCTGGAAACACGCCCTTAGCTCGTTCCTGAGATGGTACTGTCACAGCTTCGTAGTCATGACTTTTGATTTCTAACCTTGCTCTTTTTCATACATGCATTACTTCCATCATCAGAGATTTATTGAAACACCTTTTCACATAATGGTCTGTAGTAAGTGCAAAAAATATTAAAAAATAAGGACAGATATTTTGAGTTGGAGTTCATAGTCTAATGAGAAACAAGCCTTTTAATATTTATAAGTAGAAAATTACAAGATAACATGATATGGGCTTTCTCATCAGTTGCTTAGAAGGGCAATGGAAGAAAGCATCTATTCTGCTTAAAGAAATCAGAAGTTTTCAAAGGAATTAGCCCTGGAGTTGAGATTTAAAGAATGGGTAGGGTTTTTCTAGGTGAACACTCACAATAAAGGGATGCAGAGGGAAGCCACCCAGGGCAGGACAAACCTATAACACGCACCAAGATGATAAGACAAGAGACATCCAGCTGGATTAGAGTGGCACGTAATCCATGCTGTTTTTGAGACCTAGTATGCTGGCTAGCAGAGGACGGTGATGGTTAGTTTTATTTGTTAACTTGATTAGACCACAGGGTGCCCAGATGTTTGGTTAACATTATTCTAGATATTTCCATGAGGGAGTTTCTGGATGAAGTTAACGTTTAAATCAGTAGATAGTAAAGAAGATTGCCCTCCCGAGTGTGAGTGGCTTCATCCAATCCACTGAAGATCTGAGTAGAACAAAAAGGCTAAGTAAAGGAGAATGCTCTATTTCCTCCTGGCTGCCTTCAAGCTCAGACATCAATCTTCTCCTGACTTCGGACTTTGACTTAGACTGGAACTTATGACATTGACTCTCCTGGTTCTCAGGACTTTGGATTTGCACTGTGACTACACCAATAGCTTTTCTGGGTCTCCAGCTTGCCTACTGCAAGTCTTAGGACTGTTTGGTCTCGTATAATCTCATGAGCCAGTTCCTTGTAATCTCTCTCTATGTCTGTCTGTCTGTCTGTCTGTCTGTCTGTCTATCTATCTATCTATCTATCTATCTATCTATCTATCTATCTATCTATCTATCTATCTATCTATCTATTTATCAGTCTAACTATGTAGACACATATGTGGATACAGATACAGATATCTCCTGTTGGTTCTGTTTCTCAGTTCTAGAGGCTGGAAAGACCAAGACCAAGGTGCCGACAGATTCAGTTTCTGGCTTCTTGGCTTGTAGACAGCTGCCTTCTCACTGTGTCCTCTAACGGCCTTTCCTCAGTGCGAGGACCTGGACAGAGAGAGAGAAAGAGAAAAGCAAGCATAAGCTCTCTGGTGTCTCTTCTTTTATAAGGACACTAATCCCATTGGATCAGGGCCTCATGCTTATGACTTCATTTAATCTCAGTTACTTCCTTAAGAGGCCTCATCTCCAAATATAGCAACCCTGGGGCTTAGGGCTTCAGCATATGAGTTTTTGGAGGACACAGTTCAGTACGTAACATTGAGTGAGGGTGGCAGGGGGGCCCACAACAGAATGCGAAAGACTCATTCTCATCCTAAGGGATGTGAAGGGGAGATAGTCAAATGTTTTAACTGAGAAAAATGTTAAAATTTATATAGGAAGGCTTACTGTGATTAAAAGAACCTTCTGAATAAAAGAGCATTGACTGGTCATCCCTGGACTATTCCGTGCACATTTGCCAATGGAAATTTCCTGACAGCAAATTAAAAATGAGTATTCACATCTGCTGGGAGAGCTAAGGCAGACAGAAAGCCATTGCCAGAATCTTGGAGCCTGTTCAACATCTGTGGGGTTTGTGTAGTTGAACTGAAAAAAAAAAATAACATGGTCCATTCGTACATCATGTGCTAAGAGCATCCTAGGGGTGATCATTTACTCCTGTCCCTGGTCTTCTCTTTGGGCTCAGAACCTAGTGTCTGTAGCACATGTGCTGGTCACAACACTAGGAGATCACCTCCAACTCACTGCCTTGGTGATGATTTTACAATAGAGTTTGGTCCCTTGCATCTTTAGACAGTGGGAGGAGTGGAGAGTGGAATAGTGATGCAAAGGAAGACTGGCTTTTGGATTTTTGTATTTTGATAGATAAATCTCACACATACAGTGTTCTAGGCAATAGCAGGGGAAACTCCTAACCACAGTGCACACTGGGGACTGTTTTATTGTTTACTTATTTTCCAAAAAATATGTACATCAGTGTCTTCGTATGTACCTGTTTTTATTTATATATAATATATGATGTCTGTTCTAAGAATCAGGCAAAAGGATAAAATATTAATCATCTCAATTCAACAAAGTAGACCTTGCTGTAAGTGTTGGGCTGGTTGGATTTTGTGTCAAATTACCACCCAACTGAAGTTTGTTTTTGTTCTTACTAGTTTTCTGACAAGCACAAGGAGAATAGTGAGTAAGCTGAAGAATAATTATACGGTATGTCTCTTGAAAAGGGTTGAATTGAAATAGATCACTGCTCATTCAAATATGGAATAGGAGGGTATTGAACTAAAGCAGACCAGAGCCTGTGATGAAAATACTGAAGGTAAAAAGAATATAAAATATTATCCTGAAAATTAATAGAAAAGTCAGACTTCTGATAATGACTTACTAAAATAACCAGAAAGAATTTCAGAAAACTCCATGGCATGTGTACTAAGATATAAGGTGTAGCCTGTGTGAATAAGGAAAGAGGTCTGTTAAGACCATAAGGACTGGAAATGCGAAAATCAGACAACAATGTGATGAAATAAATAATAACATGGATAGGAAGGTAATGTCCACAAACAACAGATTTTTTTTAATAATTAGAAATTGCAGCAGTTAAAACAAGGTTCTCCTTAATGTTAATAAAATGCAGAATTAGAACTGTCTTAATTAGAAATGGGAAAGATGAACTTGAAAAGCTTCTCCACAATGTAGATTGTCCTGTTCCAACTGCCGTTTTGGAAACCAGTTTAAACACAAACAAACAAATACCCTGCTGGGTGGTATGGATAGATACATTTGTTTGTAATTTCTGAAAACAAATTTAGCCAGCTTTCAACATCCTTGTCACAATGAAAAGGGAAGATCCTTAAATTCATTATTTAGGACAATGGTTCTCAAAGTGTGCCCCCTGGATGAGCAGCCTCACCTGAGCACTTGTTAGAACTACAACTTCTCAAGCCCTATGTCAACCCCTTTGAATCAGAAACGCTAGGAGTTGGGCCAAGCCATCTGTGTCATAACCAGCCCTATAGGTGACAGTGATGTAGCTCAAATTTGAGAATTACTAGATTGGGAGAATAACTGTATCTTTACTGTGATGAGAGTGTTTCCAGGCAGCTTCCCTGGTCACATAAGATATCCCTTATCTGCCGCTGCTCCACAGACACACAAAATCCAGAAAAGTTTGTAGAGGCAAGGACTCTACTGGGGTGGCGGATCGTGTGTACCTAAGATTCCCCGCTCCCAGATGAGAGAAATGGGCATAGTCACAGAGATAACTGATTTTCCCAAAGAAGGGCGTCAAAGGACCATCAAGTGTGACATAAATGCAAGTAAAATAGAAGTAGCATGTCTCATGTCTTAAAGTAGAGGAAGACCTGCATATGCAGGTTGGAAGGGCTTTCTGCAATACAGGCAGAGTCAACAAGAAGACTCACAGCTCATTAATTCTGGGGGGAAACAGGATCTTATATCAAGAACAAACATCCTATAAACATCGAGAAAGAAAGAAGGAGAAAGGGAGAGAAAGAGAGTGCCTGTTTCTAACATTAAAACTCCTTCCAGAGGGGGCAGATGTAGAGTGGAAATAAATTCGGTTTACGTAGAAAGATGGGCACCTCTTGCTTCAAGGCTGTCGGTAAGGAAGCCATGTTATATGCAAATAATTGAAAATTTAAATGAGATTAACAATTTGTAAATCACATGTTTCCTGGCACATGGTTTGTGCTCAAGCACCAGGCACATGAATGGTGAACACCTGACTCAGCCCTGGAGGGGGTCACCCTCTAGGGACTCAAGTCTAGGTCTTTAACAAATGTTTAGCTTAGAGAAAGAAGGCAAGATCTGAGACCAGGTCTTAATAGTAAACGAAGAGGAAGGTTAAGAGCATAATGGTCCCAGGACATTTTGTGTGAATGAAAACATGGTTGGAAGATGGGAGCTGTGGAGCAGCAGAGTATGGTGGCAAGAAAGCACGTAAAACAAAAAGACAAGGTTTTCAAATACTTCAAATGTGTCCCAAGTGCAGGTCCTGTGTAGAAAAAGATACTCAACACACATCAAGTGTGGCAGTGGGCATACATCCCTCTCCTCCTCTTGTCTTCTGGGGAAGAGGAAGGCAGTGAAGCCAGCCTGGACTCCCAGGTCCTCCCAGGCTGAGACTCAGTGGATGGGAGCTCACGCTGCTTAGGTAGTCCTACTTCCACTGGTACGGCTACCATGGTTCTGAGCGCCACAGTGATGACAGATCACTTGCTTTTCCATAACGTTGTGAACAACAGAAACTTTTATCATACATGACCCCCTCACTCCTAAGGATTATGTGATCTAGACAGGGAGGCAAGCACCTGGAAACCATCTGAGAAGTTATAACCATTCCCAGTCTAAAAACAAAATGCAGACAACGCGACAAGTGTGTAAGTCCAAAGTGAAATGTGCGTAGCTACAGAATGAGCAGCCATTGTGAAGTGGAGGCAGCAGGAAGGTTTTCAGAGGAGGGGTGTTAACGAGGATGCTACAAACAGGAATTAGGTGGGCGAAGAGCAGAGTGGCAACACCATTGCAGGTAGAGAGAACAAGACGGAACTCAAAAACAGGGAACCAAAGAGGGGAGAAGCAGATCTTTTTGAGAGAAGAGGGATTGAGTGTAGGGTGAAGTACTGAAATTAAATGATAGTATTTGGGAGGTTGAAATTTATCCTATGGACAATGTAGAAAAACAGTAATTTAAAGACATCCTTCTATATGAATTTTTAAAGATGGAATAGCAGCTTAACCAGTTCTTCATCAAATGACATGTCCTTATGTTTGAATATCATACAATCAATAAGACATGATTAGATTCTTGCTGTTTCTGAGAGTTATGCAATTACCTTGACATTTTTGTAGCATTAAATATGAAAAAAAAATCCTTGTCTTCTTTCCTCTTCTCTTTTTTGGGGCTGCTTTTAGCAGTCTGAAAATCAGCTTTCATTTTGACTGCCGCTTAACAGAATTTGATTAAAAAAAGTAAACTAATTACAACGGAAATGCAGCCCTGCGAAGCTTTAAGAAAAGCACATTATTTTGTTTTAGGGTTCAGTTACTATACATTCATTTATCATCTTTATAAGCGATGTGCAGGCGATGATGAATAGACCTTGGCTTTGAATCAGGAAATGTAAATTATCCTTTTTCTTTCTTTCCTTTTTCCTTTTTTTTTTTAAACAGATAATGAATACTAGTAAATTTGAAGTTAACTGATCTGCCAAGAACTCAAAGATGATGTAATGCAATGAAAGCAATAAAGGTCACCCATCTGATAGGCTGAAGCAAAGACAGCCGGTCCAGGGGATGCGTCCCCGACCTGGGGAAAGTTGTCTCTCATGGTTGGGCTAGTTGGTTTGGAGGACCACCAGTAGAGAGCAGGTTGCTCTGCATGGCTTTGTATTTGAGCCTCCCTTCTACCAAGTAGTAGCCTTGGCCCTTGGGAAATAGAGCGAGTGTATTCCTTAAACCCCTCCCTCACCTGGATCTTATCCTTTAGCTCTAGACCTTGGCTCTCTCTCCCTCCCAATCCAAACGATATTTGACCTTCAAGGGATGCTCAGGTTTCAACCTCACTGTAAAGTCTCTCTTGGCTGATACATCTTGCCATCAAATCTGCGTAGAATATTGCAGGTCTTTAATATATTGTTAAGAAATGAGTGCACTTACCAGCAAGAAGTGCAATGTTTCAAGATGGACAAAGCATGTTTTACATTTAGGCAGCTTTTGGATAGAGAGAGAAAATGGGAAAATGCACTCCCAATAAGATAAGGAGAAAAAAAAAAAAAAGCTCAAGAGTAGCTCATGGGTGAAGAGAGACAAATTCTGATCGGATGGTCATTATTATGTGTATGCAGTGGGAGGACTTTAAGAAAGATAAAACTCGAGATGCTCCCCTCAAGATAAATCTCAAGTTCACATTACATTTATCATCTGGCGTAGAAAAACAAACCTCAGCTGAAAGAAAGTAGCAATAGGGTTGTTGGTTTTATTGGTGCAGAACGTGATGTACACTCATTTCCACTTTCAGGAGTTTGGTGACATTTACATTAACGTGCACATAGAATGTTTAAGTTATTTGCATGGGTTCTGCAAATGAATTTAAAATTGGCAGTTTACTTACATTTGGGCAACGTTTATGGATAAAGAGATTAGCCAGTGACTCTACTCACAGATAAAGTTATGTGCACATCATTAATTCCCATATTCTTTAGAAATTAGGCCGATTTGATTTTTATGCTAACCTTTCCCACATATACTCTTTTCCTTTTCAGAAATAAACTCCAAGCGTTTCTACTCATGACAGCACACAGAACGTGTCTGCATGCTTCCTTTTTAATTTCGTTCATTTCTGTTTCTTTTCACAGTCTTTCTTTGGCTGTTACACCTTCTCTCAGATTGCCGAGGCAACGATTGGGCGTATTGGCCTTGGAAAAATAAATTAAGAGAAGGAAAATATGATGCTCTGTCACTTTAAAATGTAGTCCATTTTCACCAACATATTAAAAGCCGAAATATTTTATTGCCTAGGCACAATCTCATTTTTATTGCCCTAATCACAGCTCATTGGCCAGGATACGCTGGGCAGAGGAGGGAGCTGGTCAGCTAATGGCCTCCCTGCTGCTAAAATTAACTAATTGTTAAAGTAATAACCGTGGACCCTCATGGCCTATTTTAATAGTGGCAATCAGGGAAATTATTTTGCTGTTTTCATTTCAGTAAGTCCCCCTGTTGGCCATTTGCACCCCTCTCTATCCTTTTAAATGTCCTCTTGATGAGAAAGATTTCAATGGGAATCTGCAGGGAGCTCTGGCCAGTCCCTCCAAGTTGCAACTGGGGCCCCTTGTCTCTTCTGTGAATCCAGGGAGAGCATCGTGTAAGTCTGGATTGGGGCGCATGGGCGTGGCCATCTATCCATTGCATCAAACTTCTTATCCAACCTCATTCTCCCTCCTCTGCAACCTGTGTCCCTCCCATCAGTTAGTTTCACATCTTGCTGTGTTCTGCTCAGATGCTGGCCATGACCTTGCCTGTCCTCTTGATGGAAAACCTTTCCTCCATCTCTAGGGGATTACTCCCCTCCACACTGGAGGCCCAGGTAGGAGTACCCGCTTAATATCCTAAGACAAGGCCATTTTCAATGTTGACCTCTTTTCTGATATTCCAATATATCCTCTTGCTGTAGTACATTTTATCACATTTTTGAACTTCACATTCTACTTTCTCTGTTGCTTAGTTCATGTGTACAAATCCTTTATTCTCAGCTAAGCTTACGTTTACCCAGAGAAAATTCTGTGCTTCCTCTCGTGTCTCTCAGCCACCAGAACTGTGTTAAACACATTGCAGATGTTTTTTTGCAAACACATGTTGAATTAAATTAAATTAGATCTGGGGATTTCAAAGCTATATCTGCTATACAGATGTCCTATGGGCATATTTTAAATCCCTCATGTCCACAGAGCGAGAGGTATGTTCCTCAGATGCCTCCAGAGGCTAAATCTTCATGAGTTTTGTCATAAACATGTCATTAGTATGGACCTCAGAGAATGGAAATTCCTTATGATAAAATTTTTAAATGCCTCGGATAAGGACACAAGAAACTTTGTACTGAAGGAACTTAATCCTCAAAGGAAATGAGTTTGAGGCAGAGTTAGAGTATAAACATATTTGAAATTGGAGATCGAGGGCTGATTAGTCTAACCAAGAGGTTCAGCGTTAAGGCTGGCATTAGCTACACGTTTGCGACTTATTCACAGGAACCAACAGGTAGGGGCTCTTCTAGGCAGTGAGTTTGCATGCCTGCAAAATACTTTTTTTTTTAACTGACTTATAGTCAGTTTACAATGTTGTGTCAATTTCCAGGGTAGAGCACAATTTTTCAGTTACACAGGAACATACATATATTCATTGTCGCATTCTTTTTCACCATGAGCTACCACAAGATCTTGTATACATTTCCCTGTGTTATACAGTATAATCTTGTTTATCTGTTCTCTACAAATCTCGAACTCCCAGTCTGTTCCTTCCCATCCCCCTCCCCCATGGCAACCACAAGTTTGTATTCTATGTCTATGAGTCTGTTTCTGTTTTGTATTTATGGTTTTTTTGTTGGTTTTTTTTAGATTCCACATATGAGCGATCTCATATGGTATTTTTCTTTCTCTTTCTTGCTTCCTTCACTTAGAATGACATTCTCCAGGGACATCCATGTTGCTGCAGATGGCGTTATATTGTCATTTTTATGGCTGCATAGTATTCCATTGTATAAATATACTACCTCTTCTTTATCCAGTCATCTGTCAATGGCCATTTAGGCTGTTTCCATGTCTTGGCTATTGTAAATAGTGTGCAAAATACTTTTTAATAAGGCTTCCTATCTGTTAAACAGAGTCATTAATTCAGACTTTGGAAAACTCTTCCAAACAACTCTTCTCAGTTGTATTATTGTGACAATATTTTATTTTATGCCTATTGAGACAAGATTATTGAAAGTCTATATGTATATTCGTAATAGTGCTAGGTTGATACTAACTTTTTAACTACTTTATTTAGAAAAAGTCAAGACAAAAAGACTGAAAGCCAGTCTATTGATATAAGACTCCATGCCAGTCATCGTGTGGCCTGTTAAGTCATGGAGAACTCCTTGAGGATCTTATCTTTTTATACTTTGGCTTAGTTACAGTTACCCCATGGGACGGTCACATTCTAGACTAATGACAGATTCTAGTCTAGATTGATACAGCTGCATTGAAAAGACCAGAATCCTTTCCACGTTTCTCACATTTCATAAAGATGTAGAACTCAACCATTCAATGAGGGTTTAGATTTGAGGACCCTCTCTGCCATTCCAGCCAGCTATAACATCTGCTCTCCTCTGTAGCCCTGAACATTAATTTAACATTTGAATTTGCCCTTAGAGAAATGTTTTTGAAAAGACCCTCTCAAATTCATGGTTAGGACTCACACGAACTGGGATTTAGATCCTGACTCCTCTGCTTACCTGCATTATTTCCTTGGGAATGTAACTAGAATAGGTACGAACTCCAGTTTCCTTACAGGTTAAAATGGGACTGATTGCTCTTTCTGATCGGCTTTGGGAAGTGATGGGAACAAAAGATGATGCTTCTTTGTAAAAGAAGAATCAGTAGTCACTGAATGAGAACCGGAATGATCCTCCTGTCGGTCAAATGAATGTGTCTCCCTGCCTGGGCTTTTTGACATCTATTTTGGTTGTTTACATGTCTTTTTGCCTTAACTCTTAAGATTTCATCTAAATTGAAAACAGTTGAAATGGAAGAACAACAACTTTGCACGCATCCCATATGATTATCTTCGTTGTGTTCATAAAGGGAGGCAGAGATTACAGGCAGAAAGTTTTGAGTCAGCCAGAGCTGACTTTCAACCTTGCCACAGTCAACTACTAGTTACTTAACCTTGAAATTCTTGGCATCCTCGCTAAGCCGGAGGTTATTCACATTAAGCCTGGGGACAATAGATACACCTCCGTCGCAGGGCTGTTACGGGGACTCGAGGAAGTAAAGCTGCGATGCACTTAGCATAGTCCATTACACACAATAACAATAGCTGTTTAATTAATACTAGCTATTCTTTCCGTATTATTACTAAGGACAGCTCAGGTAAATGACACTTCAGCACATGGCAGGCGCTCGACAAGAATTTGTCCAGGCAGGCATTTGCTACTGCTCTGTCTTTATTCATTTGATTTACAGTGTTGTATTCATTTCTGGTATACAGCAGAGTGGTTCAGTATTTTATACATATATATATGTATTTTTTTCATATTCTTTTTTATTATAGGTTACTACAAGTCATTGAATATACTTCTGTGTGCTATACAGTAGGACCTTGTTGCTTGTCTATTCTGTACATAGTAGTCTGTATTATTGCTTCTCTAAAAAGAGCTGATTACGGAGGGAGGGAGAAAAGCCAATTGGAAAGGCTGTCACCTGCCAGGGGCTGTGACAATGAGCATCACCAGGCGGAATCACGACTTGCCTGCCTTTGGGAGCCTCGGAGCCCTGTGAGAGCTTCATGCGGGGAGCTGAGGGATCCTTGCGGGGGGTCCACTCAGGGAAATTGAGCCTCACCAGAGAAACAAAGCCATGTTGACGAGAACTGAATTCCTGGTGTCCAGGAGTGAGGTCCTGTGCCAAGGAAACCATGACAGTAGAGCCAGGCTTGAGATGTCTTCAGTGTGAAGCAAGTAAACCCCAATCCTCTGCAGCTTCTAGAACCTTGAGAACATCGAATAGGATTCAGAGAGCACAGGTCAGCAGTTCTAGGTCAAATGAGACTTTTAGATTAGAACTAAACATCGTGAGTGTGTAGGTATATTATATTCATTTTCTGAGGCTTTGCTTAAACCTTTCTTCCTGCAGGAGTTCCCAGGTGATTATCCTGTGCCTGTCCCCCAAATCCTGGTACCCCTGATTGTCTGTCAGCAGTCTGCCCCATCTCTAGTGCAGCTCAGCAGAGTTGTTATTTTTTACTTATTTATTTTGCACTTTTCTTTTTGTTTTGAGGGGGAGGTAATTAGGTTTATTTATTAAATGGAGGTACTGAGGATTGAACCCAGGACCTTGTGGCTGCTACGTGCGCTCTACCTCTGCGCTACACCCTCCTTCCCCCACCTGAGATGTTATTTTAGAATGCACATGCCTTACTCACCTGGGCGGTAAATTCCCTGAGGACACATCCACTGCCTTTCCTTCAGGGCCCCCTCACTGCAGCCCAGCCCAGCTGAGCCCCGGCAGTTAGCAGGCCAATGGATCCTTTGTAGGCGCCCATTTCAGAAAATAGAAAAAAAAAATGTTAACGACAAGTAAACAGACCCCCCAAAAGGAAGTCTTGCGACGCCTGTGCTAAAACCATCGATGGTGTTTTCTTCTCCCTGAAGGTAAAGCTAACTTGGGGAGTTGTGGGGGACGGTGGCCCATCTGGTTCTGTGACATTTTTGGGGAAATACCATCAAAATGAAAGTGAGAAGTGTGCCACGAACTGAACAGTCATGGTCCCCTCTCACATCCGGAGGAAAGATTGCCGGAGTGATGAGCAGAAATCAAGGCCGGGCTTGTCCTGCCCTCATGGAGGCAAAACAGGTTTTTCTTTTTTTTAAAAAAAAACACCTGCCATAAGGGGATTTAAATCGGGTACTCCCGTTTTTAGAAAATCTCTATTTCCTTACAGGATGTCGGCTTTGATCACCAATCCCTTGAAAATGTCTTAAAGAGCTACTCCAATTGGCAGAAGCCCCAGAGAGTGGGTGTGGGCAGGTGTCAGGAAAGAAGTGGGGGAGAAAAAAAAACAAACCTTTTTTCCAAGCTGATGTATTATTTTAAAATAAAAAAGACAACTCCCAGAGGCTCTGGGCAATAACGATCCCCTCTGTGATTCTCCCAGCAGTGCGGTCCAGGGAAGCCTTTAGCAAATGTTCTCTTGCAGGTCAGCACTTCTGTCTGTCCCTCTCCCTGGCCAATGGCATTAATGTGCGTTTGTCAATAGTGAATTTTATTTGCCGCAGAGCAGCTTAGAGAGGGAAGCACATCGTGTTGCATTTTCCTTGCCTCTCAAACTGGAGTTCCTGCTTCTCCCCAGCTTTGTGTTGTCAGCAAAACGTAACGCGTTTACAATCGGTCTCTTGATCTCAGGTAATTACCTGCAGGAGAAATAGCGAGGCTAAGAACCGAACAAGAGAAGCCTTGTGTGGTCGCGCGGAGGGCCGCTGTCCTGAAAGTGTATCGGACTTGTCAAATTGGTTCAAATTAAATTGACACGCTGCTCTTCCAGGCATCACCATGTTATTATACATCTCAGAGCCCTTTTGGGCAGTAAATGCCTTCAGAGTTTTAAAAGGATCGTGCAAAGGAAAGTCAAAGGCGCCAGCGCCAAGGACAGCAAAGGTCTCCGGGAGGACCCGTTAAAACAGGCTCTGAGGATGCAGAGGTGATGCTTTGACTGAAGGTCAGGTTGGGTCTTCTCTCAGCAATTTCCTGTTCCTTGCCACTGTGACAGGAGTGTCCCCAAGCTTTCGCCATAAGGCTTTGGAGCCATTTTTTTTCTGCCTCCAGCTCCATTTATTTATTTATGGTAACATTTATGAGCTCCATCCAGGGGAGCTGCTGGGTCTCACAGCATCATCCAAAGGGAGACAGGGGCGTTCCCATCCCAGCCTTTCTTTCCCTTGATGGACCTGGTGACCTTGGCCGAGTCACTTAACCTCAGCACACTGGGGGCCACCATTTATAAATGAGCTGGGGAGTGAACGAGGCCTGGACCACCTCAACAGGGTGTCAGGAGGAATAACTAATTAATGATTGTAAAGCACTTTGCCAACACAAAGTGCTGTACAAAATGCTTAATATTAATAATAAAATGTATCCACTGCAAGCCTCCAGGCGTATGTACAGAAATAACAACAGCGATTAAAGTAACACGCTAACAAAACTCATTAACCCCCATACCACCTTCTGCCTTGAACTTGGCTGTTGTAGCTTCGTGGCTTTCTTGAGACTGTCAGGTGGGGCAAGGAGGAAGGCTGCTGTGGAAGGTGGGGCATTGGGGTCTACTGCAATTTCCAGGCAGGGCTGCGTGTCACCTGTTCTGAGAGCCCACAGCCTCGAAGCCCCCATCTCATTCAGCCTTTCCAGCCCTTTCCCTGACATGGGTCATGTTCTTCTCCCTGGGCTCTGGAACCCACGCCTTTACCATTCTGTATCCTAGACAGCTCGAAGTCTCTCCTCTGTATGGTTTAATTTCCTTCCATGTGCATGCGACGTTTCTCCACCTAGTCTGTAAGCTGCCCGAAGGCAGGGTTTTCCTTGTATTAGAACCTCGTAGTTCCTAAAAGAGGAAAATGCAAAGGGTGTGCCCACATGTGGTCCCTGGACAAAGGGACAGACTCTCTGCCTTCCCGAGTGATGGGTTAGATGAAGGGGATAGAGTGTTACTTGAAATCGGTCCCACATACTGGTTATCTTGCCCCTACAAGCTGGCAGTTACAGCTAAGAAGCCCCTGAGGTCTGGCAGGGAGGAAAAGTTAGGACCTTGGGAGAGAGAATGAAAGAGGGAAGAAAAGACTTTGACTCAGTTACTCAGGAAAACTTCAGCTTTGAAACGGCGGCAGTGGCGGGGCAGGGTGGTGGACGAAAGCCGAGGCTGAGAAAGCCTCTTCAGGAACAGAAGGAAGAGACTGATACTCTATGCCCGGAGTAAGCAGGAGGTAGAGGGTCACCCTGAGGGGGGTCAGAGCTAACACGGGGCAGGGGGTGGGAGTGACACGCGTGGCTGGGGGACAGCGAGGACTGTGTGAAGACGGGCTGGGCACCTTGTAAAATGTAATTTATCTTTCCTGTTTTCTCTTTGTAAGGATGAATGGCTAATTTGCAAAAATAGTCTCTCTCCTTACCTCCTTTTTCTTTCTCTTTCTCTTTCCTAAGCCACCATTTTAGATTTTTATTCCATTTGAACTTTTGCATTTCATACCCTACCTTGTCCTGAGTGCTGGCTCAAGTCAGAATTTTTGTGCTGCAGTAGCAGCTTTTCTAGAATATAAAAGTGGCACAAAACTGCATTTCCGGGGCATTTTGAGTCAAAATGTAATCTGATTCCACCTTGCGTCCAATATGGTAATACAGCATGGTGATACGGACCACTGGATCGATGGTCCAAATAGTGTATATAAAATATTACCACATAGACTATAAAAAACGTGCTCCAAATTATGAATAAGAATAGAATAGTTTTATCCAATGTTATGTAAAGCAACTAAGCAAAAACAACAAACATTAAACACGAACAAAACAGCCCGCACTATTTTCAATTTTTTTTTTTAATGGAAGTATACTCATTTACAATGTGTCAATTTCTGGTGATCAGCCTAATGTTTCAGTCATACTTACACATGCATATATTTGTTTTCATGCTCCTTTTCATTTTAGGTTACTATAAGATACTGAGTATAGTTCCCTGTGCTAAATTCATTGTTTAAAAGAGATTCCCTGGAGAGGAACTTCTTCTTTAGGAAGGAGGGGACATGTGTCTTAGGAGAAATAGCCAAGGAACTCCTGGGCAGGGAGAGGGGCAGAGGGTTGTCAGGCTGAGGTTGGGGAAGGAGGAATTTGCCGGGAAAGAACTGGAGCCAGAGAGGGCACAATTGTCTGCTTGGCTGGGAGGGACAGGCGGAGGGGCAGAGACCGGAGGCAGGGGGAGGCAGAGGCTAATCACACACAAATGCAGTGCTGGGCGACACCTGAGTAGGGAGAGGAGGCTGCCTTAGAATCCAAAGCAGAGGGTAAAGAGTAGGGAGGGCAGAGTCTGGAGACCTATCCAGGCAGAGGATGTTGTGAAGAATATTTCTGAGTTTTTGGCAGCTGCTCTCCTGTGGAGAGCTGGAGTGATGGTAGACCAGCAGTTTGGGAGATTACAGGTCTGGAGATGACTTGGGGGAAAAAATAATCCTAAAATTACAAGAAAAGAAAAGCCAAGAAATGATATCGAGGGAGCACACATCTCTATTCCACAGCCAAATCAAAAACTCCCTGACTAGGAAATTGATATTCTGCCTCGAAGTCTGTTTCCCAAAGGCGGGACTTGGCTTGCAGGGGAGGTGGCAGAAGGGGAGGTGGCGTCGGCGTCCCTTCTAGGATCCAGCTGTGCCAGCCACATGCCGTGTGTCCTTGAGCAAGTCACTTGACATCTGTCAGCCTAGTTTTCATCGCTAAAGCAGAGTTTGAGAGTTAGATGACCTGTGAAGTCCTTTCCACCTCGGAGCGCCTCGCTGATGGACTCCATGGTGCTGAGCATCCAGAGAGGGTCTTACAGGCTTACTCTGTGGCTGGGAAACCGACTCAGGGGCATCTCCATCTCACTGACGCTGGTAGGAGTTTACCAAAGCCTGTAACATTAGAGTTTCACCCCCAGAGTGTAGAGTGGTCCTCAGCCAAAACCCATCCCAGCAGCCCTCTGACAAGTACTGGAAGGGTGACCTTGTCCCTGCTCTTGGGGAGTTCCCAGTTCTATCAGGGAGTCACAGAAACACAGGACAAATGATAAAAGATGAAAGATGTCACTCAGCCCTCAGGGCTTAAGCCTCAGAGCTCTGCCCCGAGTGTGATTTGTTTAGTGGAACTTGGGCTGAGCGGCCTGAGGCAAGGGAGAGGTGTGAGCTGGGCTTCGAATAGCAAAGACTCTGTTCATCCACATCTTCTGTCCCTTCCTGCGTCCTGATTTCAGATAAGTGATAGCTGAATAATTGTGCATGCGTGCTGCACACGCACACACACACACACCGAGGAGGAGGGCCAACGCTCTGACACAGCAGGGCCCTTAATGAACCTCTGCTGACTAGGTTGAGACAATGGGGATGCGGGATGTAAGGGGCTCAAATCCAGAAGCCACCATGATAATGGCTTACAACCTGGGAAACACCCCTGAGATGGAGCACTCACAAGGTGGTGGATCAACCACTCAACCTGGGGCCAAGCATCTTGGGTGCAAGTCCTCATTCTGTCATTTCCTAGAACTCCGACTTTGAAATTTTCAGTCTCTTACACTGTTTGAGTTTGGTGCTAGACTCAAGAATTTTCCGCTCTAGTTTACTATGATTACAGATGACAAACTTGGAGACAGACTAGGAAAGTCAGGGGCCGGCATGAAGATGTTGGGTGTATGGATTGGGTAATTGGCAGAGGTCAAAGGTGGCTTCAACAAGGGTGGCTGTTTGGTGTTGAGCATAGAGATTATTGGCTGACTCTCAACTTGGACTAGAGTTGACCCTTCTGAAATGTTTGTTCTTCCCACTCTGAGGAAAACTTCGATTTTCTTCATTTTTGTGCACTCCACTTTTTCAGCAAATGTATCTCGTTAGCATCTGTAATCACACTGTGCATAAGAGTGAGGCATAACACTGACCATGTATTGCTGCCCAAACCAGGAAACTAGTGAGAGGAAAAGAGGTGCCCTTGACAATGATAATGGGTAAGAATTGAAAATCAAGTTTGTCCTGGGGAAACTGGACATATGATAACCCCACCCACAAGGCATCTTTTCCTCAAGGCATCATCACTTTTTTCCACTTTCCTAATTAGGAAACTTCATCATGGAACCTCACCAGACACTGAAGGTTTTGTTTAAACAAACAAACAAGCAAACAAACAAAAGCTACTGTTTAGGAAATGAAGAGTGCTAACTGTCAGGAAATCGAAGCTCAAAAAGTTACTCTGAAGAAGGGCAATACAGGATGAATGTAGGCACACTTAACACAAAAAGGAGTTTTGGGGCACACACAAGTTTTCAAACTAAAATCTAAAACCACGTGGTCCTAAGTTAGGGTTTTGTGTGTGTGTGTGTGTGTGTGTGTGTGTGTGTGCTCTCACATGTAAAAGTGTGAATTGATACCAATCTCTAAAGAAATGTAATTCTTGGATATCAGACAGAAAGGGAGAAAAGAGAGCTCTCAAGAGGTGGGGTGAGGAGGAGAGTTGGGGATGCATACGCAATTTAAAATTATAACCTAACAAATACAAAACAGGAAGGGAACAGCATTTTAAAGAGGCTGGCAGATACCATCAACTCATTAGTGGTTTCATTACAGTGTACATTGGTTTGCTTGCTCTCCTGGTACTGAAAAATAAGAGAAAAGTGATATATGTGTATGTGGCTATGGAGGAAGTAAATTAAATAAACATAGCTCAAGTTATTTTAGGGTATTCTGAGCATTCACTCTCATGCTTGAAGGTGGCAGTAAGAATTACAAAATGTTTCAGTCTTTGAAATAGCCACTGCACTTCAACTGTGATGGGATTCCCAAGGCCTCCCTTTAATAGGTGAGAAGCATGGAAGGGGCAGAATGAAAAGAGTGGAGATCTTTCCACCAGTTGGTTGGGACCGCAGGAGAATCTATCATCCTGGCACCACACGGCTGTCAAAGATCAGAGAACTTTGTTTCCATTTGGAAATGATTAAGGTCTTATTGCTTCTGTCTTGGATATGAAAGACTTGAAACGTATCAGTTTGATGTAACCAGGGTTGAATGACAACTCTATGCATGTAGTTAGCAAAGTTCATTGAGAAGGAGAGAAGAGCAGTGAATTTCAGGAAAGCTGAACCAGAAGAATTGAGTACCTTGATTGAATTTGATAGCTCTTAATGGGAAACTGTACTGAACTGGCAGGAAAAAAAATGCAATGAGATTTGGTGAAAAGGATCAAACTCAAATTTAGTTTTTAAAAACCCTCAAAATTAATCTTGCCCATTTTATTCAGGTAATAGTAGAGATTATTTTATATGAAGGGGGACAATATCAAAGATAACAGGGTGGAATTTTAGAAGTAGAACTAGAAGAGGGCAACAGGGGGAAGCTTAATTTGCTTTTCTGCTCTGAAATATTTCCCACAATCATATCGTGGGGTCTGTTTGATTCTTTTTCATTAAAGGTGGAGCAGAATTTTCTAAGGGGGATTTTTGGATGGAGCTTGAATCGTACCCAATGAAATGGGTAATCAGAAGGCCAGATGAGCTATGCCATCTGAGAGTCAATGTAAATAGGCTGGAAGATAGAAAGAAAGTCCCTGGGTCCTGCCCGGAGAGACCAGCTGGGGTCATGGACCCTCACCAGATGGGCAGGTCAGCCAAGGAGAAGGGAGCCATTGGACAAGGGGCCCAGAACTACACATAAATGTTGCTGACCTCCTAGGGGTGCCAAGGCTTATCCTTGGCAAGGACATTGGGGCCCAGGGGATTAGATCCCTCTGAGTGATGATGGCCTGAGACCTACACCTTGACTGCCTGCACATAGAGCATTTGAAAATGGCAGCCAGGGAGTAGCTCTTGGCCCGTTGGCCTGTTCTGTTCCCCACCTCCCAGCAACTGTATATATTTTTTTCACTTAGTATCTTTGAGTAGGGCATCCATTCCCCAGTTTACAGCAGCTGCCACCACCCTCTGTGGTCTGCTATGGAACGTGCTTCCTCCAATGATGTGAGCTGTCCGTTTCTTGACTCCCGTCTGGCCATGCACAGTAAGGCCCCACGACTTGATGCTTTGGGATGCTCGGGAGAGCTCTTCTCCCGACTTGATCCAGGATGATTTTCCGAGAAGGGCAAAGGCCTCGAGTGATTCACTGAAGGTGCATATGGTATTCATTCTGCAGAGAACAAATATGGAACAGGAGAAAAAGTGACAGTCGCACCATTTGCATTTGGTATGTAAATTCAAGATACATATTGATTTACATGTATAATTTAGTATCCAAAAAAAAAAAAAGAGAGAGAGAGAGAGAGAAACCCGGATAGCTGAGTAAACATGAAAACCCACCCCAAGCTAAAGGCTGGGCTCATGGTGGTGTTTGTAAATGACACTGTGCGGTGGCACATCTCGGCATGCAAATGTGTACAAACTGGAGGCTGTTGCTAGGTTAAACAGCACCTTTCCCAGGAAGCACGTGGATGTGGAGCAGCCTGTGCTTTACACGTTGGTCTTCAGGGCAGAGGCTGTCCTCCTCATCTCGTAGTGGAGGCAGGATGCGTGATCCATCCCTGTCCTTTCCTTGCGGGGGTCTACCTTGAAGCTGATGTAACCCAGCCTTTTTTTTTTTAAGTTTTGATTTAAAGAATTTTTTATTGCTTTTTGTTGTTGTTTTGTGGGGGAGGTAATAAGGTTATTTTTATATTTATTTTAATGGAAGTACTGCTGATTGAATTCAGGACCTTGTGCCTGCTAAGCACGCTGTCTGTCACTGGGCTATACCTTCCCCCTTGGACCAGCCTTTTTAATACTTTTATCCTTTGGTTGTCTCCATGCATGAGAACTTGAACATGTATTTCCCCACAACCGTCAGGGCCAGCTCAAAGTGCCTTAACTGGCTCCATCTTTATCCAGACTTATCTCCTACTCTAACCAAGCTTCCCTTTAACCTCCAGCCCCTGAAACAGACTCTCCAGAAAGAATTCCCCACCATCCTCAGACACATGGACACGTGAGCATTCCCACCACCGTGCTTTTGCTAATCCAGCACCGTCCAAGAGAGCACCCTTTACTTCATCCCTCAAAACCCCATTCATTTCCTCCGTGAAGACCTCAAGCTGTGTTCTCAGTCTCGGTCACACGCTGTTGTGTGAAGCAGTCTAATAATTTTCTAAGTGCCGCTCTTGGTTTTTCAACCAAGAGAATATTCCTGGGGGGAAGGGACTCCACCCCCTTCCTCACGGCACACTCCATTTGGTGCAGAGGTGGAAATATTGATGATGTTAGCACATCGTGATGGACTCAGTTGAAAAAAGGAAATATTCCCCAATTTTCACTCCCTGTTTATCATTTACAGCCTGCGTAGGAAACCTTCATCAGTGACCATGGTTTCAAAGTGGCTCAGCAGAGGAAGGAACTGAGTGCAAGAAGCGTGGAGGGAGATGGATTCAGGACAATTCTTCCCACGCTGCTGTGATGCTTGTCAAACAGATTTCTTGCTTGTAATGAATAGCGACACGTGCATATTATAATCCAAGGACCGTGAACCTCGACACTGATAAGACTTTGGGCAGGATGACTCTTTGCTACGTGGATGCTTTCCCTTGTATTGTAGAATGTTTAGAAGCATTCCTGGTTTCTGCCCACTAGATAACAGTAGCTCCTCCAGCCCCCATACATTTCCCTCAGAGTTGTGACAACCAAAAATGTCACCAGACGTTGCTAAATGTCCCTGGTCCACAAAATCTGCACCACTTCCTTCCACCCACCCATGTTGACAGACACTGCTATCATCAATGATCCAAAATTCTTAAAACATTTGCCTCTCTTCAGTGGATTAGATAAACCCTTACCTTACCTTCATTATTTTCCTTTGGAAAATTCTACTTTTTTCTCATCTTACTTGTTTATTTGTTATTAGCAAATATTTATATAGCACTTCGTGTGGCCCACCTCTCACTGTTTTAAAGTAGGTACTGTAATCACTCCCATTTTACAAATGGGGAATTAAGGCCCAGAGAGGTTAAGAGATTTTTCCGATGTCACACAGCTAGTAAGTGATGGAACTGGGATCCAAACCTAAGTCAGTGCCTTGGCTTTAAAGTCTATGCTTTTAACTACTGTGCCTTTCCCAAAGGCAAACGTTAGTTTCCTCTGCAGTAATTATCACAAATTCTGGACAGGGGTATTTATGTAAATTTTCACCAGTTCAAGGGGTGCCTGATTTGGGGATTAAGCATAACCCCTATTAATCCTTGTAGATATCCGCAGCTTTCTTTCTCCTTAAAAGCTTGCTCCTGAGTGAGCTCTTTCTCACCACTGGGACTTGGACACGCACCCACACTGGACACAGGGCTGTGGATCTCTGTGCATCAGAGATCTTGGGTGTAACTTCAGAGGCTGTGGAAAAGATTCGGTCCGTCATACCTGAATTAATTCTTCACTTCTCTGTGCCCAGGGGAAAAGCCCCGGACTGATTGCTGTTTTGTATTTTCAGCTGTTCTATAGCGTCAGGCGATTCCCCAGCTCAAAATCTCTAGTGGGTCTTTACTTCCAGCTGCACTGAGTCTAAACTCCTTTGACAAGATGTCAAGACCTTTCATCATCTCACTATTCCCCACACGATCCAACAGCCTGGTGTGGGTCAGCAGCCTCACCTCCGCGGCTAACTTCCGCATCCAGGTGCTCCACCTGCTGCTTTTAAGGCACAAGTTCAACTCCTTCCGTGAAACTTCTCCGGTCATTGAAACTTCAGCTTATTTTTCCTGAGCAACGTTAGCCTCTGTGTTCTGTGCCATCCACATCCATTTGGGAGGATAAAATCTAAGCTCTGTGTTAATTTTCATACGTTTATATTTGGCTTCTCAAGTCAGCTGCTTGGGTCTTGAAGGATAAGGCTGTGTCTTTCCTGTACACCTGGCCTCCACATTAGGCGCAGGGACAGGTACTCAGCCGTGACATTGACCCATTGGTCATTCATCCTCTGCTTCCATGCTCCTTTAGCCATGAAGGGGGCGTGTATTTCTTCCCTCACCATCAGTGGATGCTAACCTACATTCTCCCGTGTCTGACTTGTAACTCTGTTGATGGTCAGCTACGGGACGTCCATGATTAACAGCAACACAAAAAGATACGGTTTCTGCGAGAAGGTGAAGTAGGGTGTCGTATAACCAGTCAGCTTGATGCAATTGCCTACTTTTAAAGGGGGACGAAGACAGCGTGCATTCTTGCTGCTCTTGAGAAAAACACCATCAGCGGGCACCAAGACGTGGCCTTGGTGTGGGTTACATTGGGTGGCCGTGTCAGAGACACGTGGGCACGTGTCCCTGGGGTAAGGCGGATTTAGGGACCTGCTGGGCTTCTATCACCAGAAATAATGAATGTGAAAAGTGATATATATATATTTTAAAAAAGTACTTTCCCTTTAAGGTCTTTATTTCTCGTGGTGATGACGCTGATAATGCTTTCAGTGTTCACAGTGTTTTGACAGTTTTCAGTGCAGTCTCTCTTACGATACAAATGACCTACACAGAACAGGAAGTGTTACCCCAGATCTGTAAAACTCCTGGAGTCCTGAGATGTTAAAGAGATTTACTTAAGTAAATACCAAGACCTCCTTAAATAAATTTAGAGTCATGCATCATAGGAAACCTAGATTTTGATCCAAACCAAAGCCTTAAAGTAAAGAAAAATCTTCCTGATTAGTTTAAGACCTAACTTTCTAGGGATCCTCCTGGTGCCCTGAGGGTTGAGAAGCATGATCTCTGAGCTGCATTTGGCAAAAAAGCTCTTAGAAGACTTACACATTGAAAGGATGGTTTTGCTATCAGATTTTGGAAGCCATATCAACCAATTCAGATCCATCGGGATTCTGTGTTCTGGTCTAACTGAGCCATTTTAGATTTTTTTTTTCCTGGATCACATCTTGAGAATAACTACTACTTTCATACTTCACTAAGTTCATCCCCCATCACTGATACTTATCAATAATAGACTAATAGCAGAGTCCCTTTGCTATTGCCTAATCAAGATATTTGTTGTTTATTTTATTGTTTCTATTAAAATTTTTTTTTGTTATTTTTATTTAGGTTTTTTTTGTGGGGGAGGTAACTAGGTTATTTAATTAACTTTTTTTTTTTCTCTTATGGAGGTGCTGGGAGTGAACCCAGGACCTCATGCATGCTAAGCGTGCGCTCTACCACTGGGCTCTACCCTCCCCTGCTTCACCTATTGTTTTTAGATGCTGGTTACTATATTGGAGGTTCTCCATCAAATTCTTTTTTTATTTTAATGAACGTGTTTGACAAAAACAACATGGAATTTGTTTTGACAAAGTTATTTTTATTCCTTTGTTCTTTCCTTTGAGTTGTTAACAGCACATGAAGAAAGAACAAAAAAGCTAAGATGGTAACTTTAGAATATCTGTAGCAGAATAGAAAAGGCCAGTTGGTGAACACCATGCCAGAAAAATGACTTGACTTGACCTAACCCTTTAAAAAATTTTTTTTCCCAGCTTTTCCCTGAAAGCTATTCTTCTTGGATCTGCAGAAGGCACAGCCGTGAATTAGCTGCCAGATGGGTTCTAATTCAAGAGATAACCAGGGGAGGCCCAAGTACCGCAAAGCGGTGGAATTATACCTGATCGCGAACAGATGGCAGAGCCGAGACCTGGGATTTCCTAAAACGCAACCAAAAGGAACATTTTGTCTTACCGCAAACGTGTTAAATATCAACATTATTATAGAGAAGGCTCTTCAAAAGCTTGCTTCCACATTGACACGGTGTGGGAGCAATTAGAACTCTTTGTAATGCCTGATGCTTGAGTGAAAAAAGTGTGCAAAGTGGTCCTTTGAGGGGAGAGCACCGGATCCAGGACAGGCACAAGGCATGTGAATAAGCCAACGTAATCACACCCTGATCACTCCAGGACCGTGGGTCATGGTCAAATGCAAGCATATTCCTTGAGCAAAATGTTGGACTTGTGTGGCCCATCGTCTTCTGCTTCCTTCTGATGTCCAGGTGAGCTCCTGAGTAGAGCAGTGAAAGGCCAGGAAAAGTGAAGTCCAGGTTAGGGCCAGGCAGCCCTCTATTTGGTTTGTGCAAAATGTAATTTAGATCTACCTCTCATGCAGGCAACCAATGATAGGTTATTCACTAATCTACCAAGAAGTATTTACACACCCACGTCTGCACCATTTCTCATGCTGATCCTCCCCCGCCCCATTTTTTCCATCCAAACCATTGAATTAAACCCTCATCATCCTCTAGACATCCACCAGAGACTTTAAAAGCACAAGAAATTGTCATACTGTACTGTCAATTCTTGCTCAATTTACTATCCACCCCAAATCACAGGAACTTTTTCTTCAGCTGTATTATTAGGTAGCCTTCACATGTATGTCTTATCTGCCCAAACATTTCTAGGCTCATAAAACCAGATAAACTCACACATATTTCTTTGTCTTAGATCCTTCAACACATAGCATAGCTTAGCACATATATGTATGTGTCTGTATATGTGTTTGTATCAAAATATGTACATGTATTATCTGTATTATCTATATCTGGAGAGACACATAACACATTTTCTTTAATAGCTATTCTTTTAACAGTAGGTGTGCTTTACAGGGATGTCAATTATGACTCAGAATTAAACTTTAACAATTATAACAGTTCAATAATGAAATATGGTTCTCCTTTCCAGGTTTTGGTGCACTCCGTTCATCCATCCATCATCAGGCTGAGTTTCCCCAGAGATGATATGATGTGACTGCCTGAAGCAAATGCACATTTTCTCTTCCTGGGCAGACCTTTCTCTCTTTTCAAGGTGAGTTGTGCTGGGTACCAGGAAGGAAACCGCAGAATTCCCTTCATCGCTTTGTAAAGTCGAGTGCCTAGAACAAGAGGTAAGTAGCCTGTTCCTTGTTTTATTTCCTGTTATGTTTCCCGCCGCCCTTGGACACCTCTTAATTCTCTAGATGCCAAGCAAAAGGTACACTTGGACTTGTACTAAGAACCCTGAGTCTTACCATATTAGGTGCCATTCTACACGGGAAAAGGAAATCTTAATAAAATACTCTCTTGATAGTCACCATGAGTTCTTATAAATACTTCATTCCTCTCAGAGAATTCCCCTTCCCTCCTTAGTTCTCTGATGTCCACGCACAGACAAGAAGGGAAGGGGTCTGTCATGTGCCAACTCTGCTCCAAGTTGTCCAAGTTTTTAGTAGCTATAAAGACTCTCTTCTCCTCACTGACCATCTGTTAGGGTTGCTAGGGGGTCACTAAACTGAACATTTTGGAGAGGAGTAGGACTTGTTTGGAATAAGGGAACTGACACGTGTATGGGGTACATAGTTACGCATTTCACTAGAAGTGCTCAAGCCCGGGGTTATTCGTTTTGCATGTGTGTTTCTGTGTGTGTACACGCACACGTGTGCAGGGAGGGGATTAACACATAGATGAGAAAGTTGGAGAGAATACATGTTTCCAGTCCCAGGGGAAATTGCATGTGTGGTCACTCTGTTGCTCCTGAAATGTACATCACTATTTCCTGTCTCATAAATGTAGGTACCTTGCTTGGCAGTGGGGTTGACTTCAGTTCATGCTGTGTGAGGCACCCATGCTCACACGTTTGGATATAATGGCAGAAGAACTTTCTAGTGGGCATGGCTGCCTGTATTTAACTGGTCCTCGGGTAGTTTAATAGATTCCAGCCATTCAGTGGAAAGATCCAGCGAATGCCCCTAATTTGACATGGTTAGTTGTGAGCTATTTTTTTTTTTCCGTCCTGTATCAACCACTGTGGCTAATTAGGCAGCAGATTCGAATCTTCATGAATTTTTCAGGCTGATCCGTGTTCTTTCCCAGGGCTAATTTGCTGTTATCAGAGGAATGACTCTGGTGTAGAATGTTGGTGGTGTCTGTGCCCTTATTTCCCTATTCCGACTGGAATTCGTTGGGGAACTGTGGCTGCGGAAGTCATTTGGTAAGTCATCTCTCGGAAAACAAGTCTGCTTCAGAGAATGTCCTTTTCTTCCTGCCCTTCATTGCTGCCCTCGCCTCTGCCACTGCGGTGCTCCACCGAGAAGGAAAAAGAGTCAATGAAACTTTCACCCAGATTTCAGCAACTTAAAAAATATTCAGCAGAGAACTGAGTTATAAAACTCGTGTCCAGGACTAGAATAATTCCATCCTGTGAGTTTCCTGTATTAACAATGATTTGGCATACAGCAGCGAGGGACAGAATTTTGTGTCACTCAGTGAGAAACAGGGACAACTGCTTTATTATGTGATTTGCCGTAGAGCCATATTAGGGATGTTGATAGAGGTTTCCTGGGATGGCAAAGTAAGGTCACCCACCTTAACCTTCTCTTCTGGACACGCAGGGAGGGCAGGGTACTACCCCACCTCTTGAAAGTTGTTGTCGTCCAATTACAGCTGATCCTTGGGCTGGAATTATTAATAAGGATCACACAACTATTTATGTCTGTTGCAAAAGTCATCAGTACTAATTTGCACAAATTGGTTGCAATTTCCAGTAAGAAAATACCAATTATTCATTCACTAAGAATCATAATGAGTTAGCACAGTGGAGACTAGCATGGTGGTAAGACAGTATTCAGCACTTCAAGGTTATAGATGGTTCTTGGCAGTCCTCAGTAATCTGGATTTTCATTTTACCAGAATTACAAAAAAAAAAAAAAAATGTTCCTTGCAAGACATGAAGAGAATATCTCAAAAAAAACCCCAAAAACCCTATTATTTCAATCCCCTTTTTTTCTTTAACAATTTTCTTTCCTAATTTTTCCGTTGGAAAGAGACAATATGGTACTCAGCCCCTTTTCTCCCTCATGCTTTACACATAATTAGGGGCTCAGAAATGTTACCCTTTAGCTCTGAAGGAAGCACTAGGTTGGAATACAAAGGGTCATTTTACTTATGGGTGTACATACTTTTTAATTAAAATTATTTTATTGTCTTGTTAAGTAATTAAAATTTACAAAGTGATTTCTCACGAATATTTATTAATATTAAGTTGTTTTTGGCATGCAGCAGTAAATTGCAAGCAATTGCTTTACTCTGCATGTGTAATTAAAGTGACAAAGTAATTATATTTTTTTTCCTTGAGTATAGTTGACACTATCACATTTTTCTAAGTTTTGGTTCATTTTTATTTCCATTAGTGAATGCTTCATAGAAGCCAAGATAAGGAGTGTCAGTTAGCAAAGGAGGAAAGCCGCTGCTTTGACTGAGCTGTTGAGAAATACAAACGAAGATTGTGTGCTATGTTTGCATTTTCATAGGCTTTGTTTTCCTAGATCCCTTTCTTCTTCCTTTAACTGGCCCGCCCTGCCTCTTGCCATTTTTATCTAGATGGTGACTTAAACACTTCTAGAATGCCTATCTTGCTAAAAAGTAGATACATACCTACTTGATTTTATGTAGTTAGACTTCTACTCAAATTAGAACAGGTGGGTGGTATGGCTGTTCGACCACACCCTTTGCTCTGCTGCGTCCTTATCTCCCCACCTCTTGGGCTTCATCAGATATTATCAACTCCCTTACCTTCCTCTTTATCATCAGCAAAAGCTCCTTAAGAGTCCCCAGTGTGCAGGCTCCGTGCCACGTGCAGGGACTTCCATCCATGTCACCTTACAGTCCTCACCTGCTGAGGAGCTCAGCACTGGATGGAGGGAAGGCTGAATCAACGTGACGGTTTCTTCCCTAAATAAAGGAGAATGGAAATCAAATGGAGGGCAAAACACCTAGGAAAAAATCAGCTATTCTTAACCACAATATAGGATGAAGGGCTTTCAGTGTCCTGAAGGGTGAATAGCGATACAGGATCATGCTAAGAGGATGCTTGTTGGTGAATATCTCATATAGTGAAGGCAGAGCCCAGGTCTCCAGCCTAAGTGGTACATTCCATTCAGAGGAACAAAACCAGCCATTCTTCTCTCAGAACCACAGAAATGGAGGGAGCCCTCCTGGGTACTATTTGGCACAGATCTTCAGTAGCAAGAAAATTGGGGCTAAACAAATAATTACTATAACTGAGACTTTTCTTTGTGGCTGAGATGTGGTAATGGGAACCAGATTTACCTTCCACCTGAAACAATCCTCTGGGGAAAAAAAAAGGAAATTTTATAAAGCAATGATTTCCAAGAACCTGGACCTCAGATAATGGACAATGATCTAGGAAAGATGGGAAACAAATGAAATAAGTCCTACAGATTCTCAGGCTTACTGCCTTGGGAGATCTTCAGACTCTGGAGTAGGCAGGGAGAACCTAGACAAAGCCCAGGGGACACCCTGAGTTGGGGAGTTGAGAACTTACTCTATTCTCTCAGCACAAATTGGTACACATTACAGTGCATCTTTCCTCCACTGGCTTTTGTTGTTTTCAGTTTGGATGATGCAACACTTACCTGAGGAATGGGGCGGCATCTTCCTTCTTTCATGTCCTCTTTTACGCTTTGTACAGACCCTGTGCAGAGTGAGCACAGTGTAAACGATGGAGCAGGCACATAAAATGCAAATTTTCTTCATGCCTCAGTGCAGGGGTCTCTGGGTGCTGAGTTGGTGGTTCAGTTCTGTTACTGAGGACACCAGCCCTCTGTTACTGATTTCCTGTTGCTCCTTAAGTGTAAGTGAACAACTGAAAAGGCAAATATTTTATCAGAACATTGGAACTTAGAATATGCTTTTTTCCCCATCTATTGCCCAATATTTTGAGTCAATGCAAGGTGCAGGCACTATCAAGGTTGCTGGACAAGGCATGAAGGCACTGGGGTCCTAGTGCAGGGCTTCCCAATAACTAGCTGCGTGTTTCAGATAAGTCACTAGATCTTTGTTCTGTTGTATCTTCAAGCTAGAACAGTTCCTGCCTTGTTTTGATATTTAATAATTATGCATTGAATGAAAGAATTAGTCTCAGTTTCTTCATATACAAAATAAGGGGTGTGTACTAGCACGGTCTCTAAAAACTGTTTCCACTGTGGAAATCTAAAAACTACCTGCTTTCCTCTGATTCGTAAGCAATAATGCTGTGTATTTCAAATGAGGCAACTCTGCAGATGCCTGTTGGTTTTATGGAAGATGTGTTTGTCCCCACATGTGCTGTTTACGCGTTCCATGTAGATTTTAATGTCCATCCTAACTTGCACGACTTTTGAGAACTGCCAGACAAAAAGTCCAGAGGGCACACTGAAGGATTCTTACAGGAAGCTTATAGCCTGTCTCCTTCGGCTAATTTGCAAAAGCATTTTTTGATTTAAAACAGAAGGAGGGCGAATCCCTGAGAGAAAACTCACATCCACTAATGTTCCTTCTGGAGTGAGTTATGAGAGGAAGCCCCAGATGGATTATAGACGAAGGTTAAACTTTGAGACACTAATTTATTGGAAAGGTAAAGACGGTAAAAGAACAAAAAGTACCCTGAATGCTATGTCCATGTGTCCTTTTTGCCCCGTGCCCCAGGCGTTCCAGTAATTTAAAGATCTCTAAAAGGAATATGTGCATCTGTAGAAGCAATGTCACCCAGATTCCTAAGGAGAGTTTTTCTCTCTTGAAAACAATAGAAATGAACTTTCTGGTTGGATTCTCCAATTAGACAGAAATGGACAAACCATAAAGAAGACATTTCAGTTTGAAAAGCAGCAAACCTAATACAGCTGTTTGGGGACAATGGCATCAAAGCTTCCGGTGGCATTCTGGGAAGTATTTTTGTGTACAGTGAACGCAGTGATATTTAGTACCATATTTCATCAATTTGAAAGTTCCTGTTATTTTCACATTTCTGAAATCATTTCGTAACCAATTAAGTCTTACAGTTGCTGTAGGTCAGGTGAGAGTTGAGTCCAGTTGTCATCAAGTACCTGGTTATTACTTCTGTTGGTGTATATATAGCCTGCCAGCCATAACTTCTCACTATTTCAGTCAAGACACCTTTTAAGAACCGCTGAGGAAGGAATATGCAGACTGATTCTTTCCTGAAAAATTTCTGTTGACATCATCTAGTAAGATTAAAAAAAACCCCATCTTTTTGAGGGGGGTTCTTGGAGGATGAGACTCCTGGAAAAAAAGCCCTTTATCTAAACTTGCAGAATAGGAAGGCAGTGGTTTGGAAGAAAGTTCTGGATACAATAATAGAGCAATCTTTTAAGAAATGCCACATCATTGACATGGTTGAAGTAGAGGACACAGATGACAATAAATGTAAATCATTATATATTTTAAAAATATTAGTACTTTACTATGTATTTTTGTTTTTCCTTTTTTTTTCCTTCCCAAATTCCTGCTACTAAGTCATTTGTTCTCAGAACTGTCATTTGCTACTGTTATCTGAGCACCTGGTGAGGAAGTTGTGATCAGGTGAACTTTGGAGAGTACACGTAAAAAAATATAAATCTTTGTGGGATTCTTCCAAAAGTGTTTCTCTAAAAATGAGGTGTGGTTGAGGAATATATTAATGATCCCACTTAATGGTCTCTGTATCCGCACCCTTTGTAAAGTGACTTGCATCAAGAATTGGGAGGCTGTTACTGAAACCCCAGAACCTGGGCTGTACTTGTGCTTGACCTTGGCCAAAGAAACAAGGTGGCAGTGATGGCGTGCTACTTCTGAGATTAGGCCTTAAGAGACCTTGAACACTTATGTGCTCTCTCAGAATTATGCCATCACCACACAGACAAGCCTAGGATAGCCTGTTGGAGGATGAGAGACCATGTGGAAGAGAGTCCAGTTGTCCTATGAAGGGCATCCTTACTATCCTGTAGGAGGCAGTGTTCAGGCATGTGAGATAACTCAGCCGAGGTCAACAGAATCAGTTTACTCTATGGACTAAAGACTTAAGCCCAACCAAGAGCAGATTGCCCACTGACCCATAGACCCATGAGAAATAAAAAATGCTTATCATTTTAAGTCTCTGAGATATGGGGTGATTTCTTACACAGCAGTAGCTCACTGATACATGAGGGGCAGCATATGCTTCTCATATAAAATCAGGTCATCCTGAAGTTCACATCAAGATGCTTTTCCAAAGGTGTTTTGGAGATATTGAACCCCACATGTCTATCTATTTCTGCATTTCCCAGGAGTAGAAGCACTGAAATTCTTTATGACAGGCTGCTCTTGAGATATTTTCAACTTAGTTGGAATCAGGATTTGCCAGAAATGTTGTGAGACAGCTTGTTTAAGTGAGATTTCCTGCTCAGTTTCTTTTTTTAAAAGAGAGGGAGAAAAAGAAAAAAAAATATGATTTTTGGATGGAGCTCATCTGTGCTGGACTGAAAGGAACCAATGTGTAAAGAGCTTCAAGTTCTTTAGAAACTTTGGCAAAGTCATAATCTACCTGAGGATTCTTAAGATTGAATGTTTCAAGTGTGATTCTAAATTAATAACACTGCCATCACAAATTGCTCCCACAGATCAATCTCTCACACCTCAAAAATATTCTGTTTACAGATTTACATTCTTTTTTTTTAAATTTAAGCTGAATATATTCTTTTACTATCATGCTTTTAAATTACTGGAAGATAGTCTTTATTTCTTTTCAGACCTCACACTGAAAGGTGAGTTTTAGATACCTTACATTTGGTTAATATTTTACATTTCAATTTTCCAGTTCAAACCAGGGAACCGGAGAAGGGTATGAATAAAACTTAAGCTATAGGTGCACATTTAGAAAAAAGAAAGAGCAAAGGATGAATATGTATGAACCTTATTTAAAATGCCATATTTATGAGGAGAGGAAAAATATTGGAGCCTTGCTTTCCCTTTACATATTTTCAAAACACCACATGGGATTGAGTGGGACCAAGTGAAAAGTATAAAATTTGTTGAGTGTGGCGGGCAGGCATTTGAGTGTGGCGGTGCGGTGAAAAGTTGGCAACGTGAATTGCCTGGGGCTTGTGGATAGAAAGACACACTGAGGCCTGGGGATTAAGGAAAGACTTGGGTTCTCCAGTCTGCTTTTCAACGGGACGTTGAGCAGGATGCTTGCTCTCTTTCTATGTCAGTTTATCTTATTCTAGAGGCCAACTGTGAAAGGTGACCAGTTGCTTTTCAGGGGGCCAGGAAATGGGTTTGCTTTTTGCATCTGAAGCATCCTTACTGCCTCTGTGCCAGCTCTGTGTCTACACTGAATCCCAGTGGCAGTAACAGCAATGTGGTTCTGTTGCAGAAGTCTGTGAAAGGGAAGGAGGGGCCAGAGGAAATAGTCAACACAAGGGATTTTTAAAAGTCAAAAAAAAAAATTTTAGCTGGCAGTCATTTTACTTATTCTGTGCTCAAGCCTGTATTAAGCCCTGAGTGGTTCAAACAAGACATGGAGGAGACAGGGGCTGCCCTCTCCCACCTAGCAATTTCACATATCGGTGCCCAAAGCATGGAAAGTCACATGAGCTCAGGGGACATGGACAGGGGAGTTAGTGTTCATGAAGAAGGTTCTGGTTAAATAAGCTATGAACAGCTGTTATTTGCTATTTTTTGGGAATCCATGCAGCAGGAAACATGAATAATGTAGATCCATGTATTAGCATAGAAGAGTTTCTAATACATATAGTCACGTTAAAAAAAAAGCTTCAAGTTATGACTTCTTATAACGTTAATACCACTTGGTATCATTATAAATCAACGAAAGAAATCTCTATATTTCTGACTTATATGGATAAAAATTCACAGAAAAGAATGGGGTGGCATGCATAAAATAGTTATCTCTGTGAAGGCGCTGGGCTGTGGGGAGGGCTTGGTCAGAAAGTATTTTTGTATCTCATTACTATGACACATTTCACCAACTGAATTAAATGAACAAGTTGAAAATAATTAAAATAAGTTAATTATGGGCAGAAGGAAATAAAACATATTTACCAACATTCCCCCTGGCCCACTATACACATAAAAAAAAAGGCATTCACCTTGAGTTCCTTATTTTCTGTCTGCAGAGATAAGATTCACAGATATAGTTCCTATTTTGACAAAATGAAATATTCTCTTTTCTTGATTTCCACAAAAATGTTTCTTTTGTGTTCTCTGCCCCCTCCCCTTTTCTCCTTCCCTTTCCTCATCTCTCTTCTTCCCTCTCAATTCCATTATTGTGCTGCTTCTTTAAGGTTTGTCCTCAGCCCCCACCCCCTTTCCTCTGGAAACTTCTACCCACTCCCACAGAATGAATCAAAGATAACCTCTAACAGAAGGACTTTGTTCATCTGTTTCCAGCTTCAGTTTTCCTACTCTGCTGGTCATCTTCCCTTGCATGTTCTGTCACTATTTTTGGCTCCGTTTTTCTAAACCTAAGTCCATTTTCCCCTTGCCGCCAGTGAATTGCTTATCCCAGCTTCTGGATTTCTACCAAAGACTTTGCCATTTTTCAGTCTCTCAGACTTAGGAGCCTAGTTCACTCTGTGATCCCCGCCTTTTGAGTTTCCTTCTCATTCACAACTTTCCATCCAGTTTTTCTTTCCAGTGTCTTTTGCATCTATGCTTTCAGCTCCATTTGTACATCACACCAAGAGCACAACCAAAAGCAAAGTGAAAAGTGAGGCTACTTCTTTAAGCAACTGATGGTCTCAAGATGTTTATTTACCTACTTCTTTTGCCTGATCTATGATGGTTATTTTGGTTTGAATTGCATGGTGACCACTTTTTCACTCTCAGCTATGACTCAATCACCAAGAATTTTACCAAGTGCCACTTTCATAATCAGCCATGGGAGATATTACGGCAGAGAAGATATGGGCTCTTCTTTTAAGGGAGATGAGAAGATGAAAGAAATCATCAACACAGAATCATCAAGTGGCTTGAGATAAATTTCACAGTAGCATAGAATACGCACTAAACACAGTGGCAAGTCCGTAATTCTGCCCCCTCCTTGCTTCTTGACTTCCACTAACATTAATTAAGTATCTACTATGTGCCAGACACAAATCTAAGAGCTGGGAATATGGCATAACTATGTCAGATAATGCCTTGCCCTTGTGGGACTTCTATTCAAAGCAGGGAAATAGATACTAATAGGTAGTAGGCAAATAATTAAGATGATTTCTGAGAGTAATAATTGCTATAAGAAAAAATAATCCAGGGTGATATGACAGAAAGGGCCTGGGGATGAAATTTTGCTAGAAAGGTCAGGGAGGCTCTGCTGAAGAGCTGACATTTGAGTTGAGACCTGAGTGTCAAAAAAAGAGCCAGCTTTGGGGAAATCTGTAAGCAGAGGGTCCTAGGCTGGGTTTACTCCAAGAGCAATGGCACAAGACGAACACGAGCTTGATGTGCTCGAGGAATGGCCATATGAAAAAAGCACCCAAGAATGATGAGAAACAAACTGGGTTGTGTTGAATACCATGGTCCACAAGTCGGTTGACAGTTGTCCCAGGAACCTAGGACAAGACCTGTTTAGAGAGAGTAAAGTACGTTTAGAAGGAAATTTCATAAATGCCCTCCCCGTGACCATGCCTTGATGATCAGGTGTCTGTTTCTGACCACACAGAGTATGAAAAGCTCCTCTGGAATCCTCCTTCTGTCCCCACCACACACATCTTCCTGTGGGTTAGCGTTTAAGCCTTATCCATAAGCAGGGAAAAGAGGAAGGGATTTACCAGGGAAGGGAAAAACGAAGTGAATCAACAACAATCAGTTTCCTAATCAGTTTCCAGAGACATTTGTCTATGCAAGAATGAGATGTTTGATATTCTGGTTGAGTAACTTCTTGATTCTAGGTCATCAATTATGATAATAGGACAAATCAGAAAGTTTCCAGCAAACAGAACTTCTTCATTTCCTGGCTCCTACTCAAGTTTATTGATTGGGCTATTGGGGGAAACTAAATTTCATGTAGAAATGCTAGAAAAGGGTTTGGCTGAGTCCTTTGCTCTCTCCAGTCTCAAAAATGGTTCAAGGTGCCTGTGACAGTTTGAGTCATTTATTCCCCCTCTCCTCTGCTTATAGGCAGGTACTTCATAGAGAAAATTGTCTTCACTCTTGTCATGGGAGAAATGGCCAGCCATATATAGCCGTATGTACTGTATATTGAACTGAAAGTATCTACAACTTCATTTTCTCCCAAAATATTCCTTCTACTTGTCTCCTAAAAGGCTAAAATTGTTCATCATTAGAACCCCATTCCTTGAAGTTCTGGTAGGTTCCTTTTTTGATAAACATATATTCCCAGAAGGCAGGGCTCTCGTTGTGTGACTTTCTCATCATTCTAAATAGGTTTATATTATAATGTTTACATTTATATACTCGAAGAGACACAATACAAAGTAGTGAAAATTACGTAAGATTTGGAGTCCACTAAGTTCAAGGCCCACTTCCTCCTTTTGCTACCTGTGTGACTCGGCAAATTGATCGATTTGTTGAACCCTAGTTTCTTCCTCTGTTAATCCTAATCTCCATCTGAAGTTTCAGTGAGTATGTGTTGTAGTTTTGAAAGTGTTAAAACAACAATAAATAGAAATTATTGGAAATGTTATCAATTGGTTAGCAGAGCTTTGTTTTTAAGATCGATTTCATTATTTTGAAAAGATTTTGGGGAGAAAATCCTGTGGCCTTTGGGTAAATGTGAAACATAAAAAAACATTGTTTAGTGATTACATATCCTCTCATTTCATCCTCATAACAGCCGGATGAGGGAGTTACACCCAAAATACAGTGAGAAATCAGGTTATACAAGTTAATGTACTTACTTAAGTTTGCATATTAGTAACTAGCAGAGGTCTTCAAAGCTCAGGTGCTTAGGCATTCAGTGACCTCACCTTCCACGCACCACAGTGCACCAGCGCTGGGTTTTAGGAGGAAGCCAGGGTTGCAAAATCTGAGAAATTGTAACTCAAGGCAAGTATCTATTGAAGTTGATTTGAGGTAGGAAAAATATGCTCACTTGGAGAGCAAGTTTGCTCGTATTCTTCCCAGTTTGCTGGCAGGTATCACTTTGTAAATATGCATGATTTTTTCTGGTTCTAATATTCTTGTATTGGATATTTGGTACTAAGATGAAAGGATACCTCCATATCTCCATCCCTTCCAGCCTAACTTCCTCTTAGCCTCCGTTCTGTGACTTGTATCCAAAGGAATAGTATTGTGATCTTTGTCACCTTCTCTATCCCCCTTCTCTCATCATTACTCGGTTTTATCTGTGAACCATTACATTATACCCCCAATACTCTAACTTTCCACTTTCATGAAAGTAATTTTGCTAAAGCAAGAAGTGACAAGAGAAAAGACGTCAACTGGTGCTGAAATTAAAGGATTCTGGGCAAGTCATGGGGACTCGACTGGAAGCTACAGCAGAAAGGATGAAACTCAAGGAAATGCCTTGTCTTTTGTGAATGGAGATTTCTTTTTAATCAGTGCTACTTGCTTCATAATCTTAATTATTTCATGTGACTGTGTTATCTTCCAAATAATCATTTCAAATCCTTTAAGATAAAGTCCATGAATTGAATTTCTATGCATTTCCTACAGTGTCTAGCCAAGGTTTGGGGGTAACTGTTCATTTCTCAGTAAATTATGATGAATGAATTGCATGCATATATGCATGCATGAATGAATTCCTCTCTTTTTGACGGCATAGCCGCATGGCATTTATAATTTCTCCCATGGCATTTCAGTTGGCTGGGTGACTTTTTATTGGACAATTACTGCACAAAAGATTTCTATATCTCTCAACCACCATTTAAAAAGTCAAATTTAGAGAGCAGAATGATTGTCTGTTTGCAGAAGCATCTTTCCTTTCCTCAAGAAAACCCAGCCTCTTGCCTTCATCTACCTATGCCTGAGCATTTGCCCCGACTCACTAATAAAAATGATTGAAAAGCACCTTGAAAATACAAAGTGCCATATAAATGCTAACTGAGGCAATAATAAAACAGTTATAATAACTGTTTGCTGATAAACGTCACTTTCAAGCCCAGGGGAGACATTTCGCAGGGGGAAAGCAGAATAGGTCCTGTGCTTGTCCCTGGGCCATGCCTTGCTCTGAGTCACACTGTTCTCCCTCCATTTGGACATCATCGTTTGCAATGGTCAGGAAATAGCACTGGTATGTAAAATTATTGTCATCACCCACATTGTATAAAGCAATGTGTAGCCAAGTAATCCATTCCCTGACGATTGCCAGGGTTACCTCACTCAAATTGATCATTTAGAAAACAAATGATGACTTAGGAGGTGGTGTGCAAGAACTACCTAGCTCCCATTGGCCTCAGCTCAGCCCCTGTTGGAGCTGCAGGATCCACTCCAGTTTTGTTCAGCCCTGGGCAAAGGTGTATCAAGGAACTAATTCAGTGGGGACCCAGATAAGTTATCAGGCAATATAGTTGGATTTGAGAAGCTCTAAAGGGTCTCCTTACCATGGACCTCCTTTCTGAGAAAGAAACTGAGTGTAAGTGTAGCCCCCTTTGGAGATATAAAGACAGAAAGCAGTCTTTCATTTATTATCATACATACCTTTCAGGCCTGAGATCAAACACATAAGGATTTAAAAATATGTAGCATTTATGGCTTTCAGTTGTTTATGGTTTTGCTCTTCCCCATATCTATTCTCTGAAATTATTAACAATACAGTCCTCATAAGGAAAGGACCAGAGAGCTTATTTCAGTGGTAGCAAGGAGATGGACTACTGGGAGGAAGAGGGAGAAGGCATGACAGTCTTGTGTTGGCGGGGAGAATTCTAAGGATAGAGTGAGTTGTGGCAGCTACCAAAAACAAAGAAGCTGTGTTTCTGTCTTCCTCACTCTTCTGTCCCCAGCAAGAAACACATCGAGCAAAGGCAAGGTCCATGAATTCCTAGGACGAAGTCACTGTCACTTTACATACTCTCTCTCTAGTGTGCATTTCAATTCTTCATTGAAGCATCCTTATTTTCTTATTATAGATAAGGAAACTGAGGATCGGTGGTTTAGTGGACATCTGGTATTTTTCCCATGGCCAATATCCCTTCCCATATCTCTATTCCTATTAGTTTTTTCATCTGGTGAGACTGTCAGTCATCTAGACCTACTTTTCCTGTTCTAAGTCTAGACATGTGATCCAGGCTGACCAGTCAAAACATTCCATTCCTCTGATGAGAAGTCTAGAATGACCTTGTTACTCAGATGACTAAAATCCTTTCTCAGGAATTGATACTTTGAAAGAGTGAATGCTCTCTTTCTAAGAGATGAGTAGGCAGGGCCACATAGGCTTGGAAATTCCCATGGCCATCTTTGCTGCCATGTGGAATGAACCAACTGAGAATGCAACCCGAGAAAAACAGAGCCAGGAGACAAGATGGAGACAACCCCAGAGATGAAGGCAATGATGGAACTCCTTAAAGACTTCTGAAGACTTCATACTTTGGCTTCCCTCAGGCCTCTACACAAACCTGGTAGAAAAACAAATAGTCCTCTCCTGCCCAACCCTATGCTATTCTTCTCCATCACACTTAACACTATCTGTCATGTTATATATTTAGAAATTGCTTTGTTCACGCTTGTATCTTCAGCACCTAGGACAGCTCTCGATCCAAAGTAGGCCCTCTGCCAATATTTTTGGAATGAATAAATGAACTACTGGGTCCCGTTCTGACTAAAGGAGTCCCCAGCCCTTGGATTTCCTAGTCACACAAGCTGATATAGTCCCTTTTTCAAACATGCAAGCTAGAGTTGAATTTTTGTCACTTGGAAATAAGGGCCCTGGCTAATAAGAAGGTGAAGTGCTGAGTTCACAGTCCCACGGCTTGCCTGTGATAGAGTCGGGGGTGAACCCAGGTCTAAGAGACCTGGGACCACTGTGTCTCTAGTTGACAGAGTCCCCTTGGGGTGTGATCCTTGACATTTCAGCCTGAGGGACTTTGAGAGATCATCTTCTCCCAGCTGCTGACACACCGGGCAGCTGGGGAGGGGAAAAGGCTCAAAATATAGGAGGAACCTGGAAATAACTGTACTTTGGGAAGGTCCTGGATGTGATGGTGTCCTGTGAGCTCCCTTTGTTCAAACTGGCCAATTGATTGACTCTGTCACCAGGACTGATCATCTTTATGAAGGCATCTTTACGATCAGCTTAGATGTCTCCAAGCTTCAGCTGAGGCTGCGTCTTGAAGAAACAAAGAGACAAGTCCACAGATCCCTGGGGCCAGGCAGGTCTGCGATGACCAAGGGAAAACTCTGTAACTCCTCCCTGACGTTGGGAGAGGATGCAGGCATGGCCTACCCTTGCCGAGACTTATGTGACAATAGATTATTCCATGTACATTTGAAATAAAATATACGACAAAGCTAAATTTTAGTTATAGATATTGATTTTATTGACTAAAACCTCTTCCTTACAAACTTCTTGGTTTGTGTAACAAAAATGTTACCATTTGACCATGGAAAACAAGAGGGAGGCTTCAAGGTCCATGCACTGAATGAGTAAAGAAGGGTGAATGAAGACTGTTCTCCTGAAAAGCGTTGTGCAGAATTAAGACATCGTTAGTCTGTCTTTTGTGTCCCCAGCATTTTTCCCTCTGCAGTTTCTCTTTTCCCTCAGGCTCCTCATTTCCCTTTCAGCACTTGTGTCTCAGATTCCTCACTTATAAGAAGCTATAAGTTACAAAAATCAGTCTAAACCACAGCTCTTCCAAGGAAAGTGTACACTTTGATCACAAAGGAGAACGCCATTGAAGCTAAAAGTATGCGTTTCAGTAGAGGAACTGTAGGCACAGTGACCGACTGGGGAATCCTGGGGGTCCCCAGAGTGCTCATATCTTGACTTCTCATGCTGGCAGATTTCAGTCAATTTATTGCCCTGGACATGGAAATTCAGATGGGACTAGAGACAGTACTTCAGCCATTTCGATACACGTTAGTATTTAGGCTTCTAGGTGCTTTTAATGCAACTTGAAGCTGTGGGAGGGCACAGTTAATGTGTGCGCCCTGAGTCGGGCGGGTGAGGCCAGTGGGCTGAGAACGCAGAGCTCTTTCAGGACGAGGCACAGTGCGTTGCGATGCTGGATGTTAAGGGTGGGGGATCCTGACCTGACTCACCACAGGAAGGAGCAGTGTACAGCTGGACGCTTCCCGCGGGATGTGGATGGCTCAGGACATAGCGAATCTCCTGTTGTTTTGATTTCCCCACCTCCAGTGGCTTTTCTCCTGAGCCATCTTAACAGACTCCTTCCAAACGACATTCTCAATCATCATACCCAGAAACCTGCTCTCCGGCCGCAGCTGGCATCCAGGGCCTCTGCCCAGTGTTTGTGCTGCCCCTTAATTGACGATACCGTATTTCCCTGAAATACGAAACCTCTTAAATCTCCACAGCTGGCTACATTCCGCCCTGCTAGTTGTTTGACCCCTCTAACCTTTAATCCCTTCACGTGAAAAAAGGAAATACATATGAGTAGAGCTTTCTCTGCAGACATTTGGTGAGGATTGAATGTACCAATACAAGTAAATGAGAGACGACTTCCTGCAGCGCCTTGGCTTCATGTGGGGTGAGTGCCCAACAAGTGGCAGGGATGGTAACTGTGTGTAAAAGTTGAGACACAGGAAAATGCTCTCTCTCTTTCCCTACCATCTGCACACAGCCTTCTTAGCCATCCTATCATTGCCGGGGGAGCAGCGCCTAGAGCATGCACAGTCTGAGATTTTCTTAATAGGCAGGTTGTTGTACCATGTTTTTAATTCTCACCCGGTATTTCCCTTCTCATTATTGGGCAAAGTCTTGTCCCTTGGGGAAACCAAGCTATGACTCCCCATTTCTCTTCCATCTTCTCCAAGCAAAGACTTGAGTAGATAACTCAGATCAGGATCTGCTCTATAAGGTTGGAACCTTCCTCTTTTTTCCCTCTGTTTCTGCAAGCATGCCTGATCCTACCTGCCCCAAGCTTTGGGGCCAGGGAGCGGGACAGGAGGAGCTCCCCTTGGATTTTGTAACTAAGCAGCATGCTTTCATCCGCCGTTCACCAGATGGATCTGCGCTGAGATCGCAGGTGCTTCCTCAGCCATGCATTTTATGCATATTGTGAGTTTTCCTTGTGTGTCTAGCCGCCCCCTGACAGTTCAGTGAGAGGATGGGGCTCATCCAAGATAGGATTCTGGTTGACCATTGTGTGTGTGTGTGTGTGTGTGTGTGATACTGCCCAAACCTGAAGCTTAATCTCTGTAATCCCTACTCCCTCCACCCTTCTACCATTACTGTTCCAGCCAAACCATACCTTCTTCTGCCCAAGGAAATAAAGTTCCTTGATTTGTATTTTAAATTGATCATTCTGGTGACAGTATAGAGTTAAAATTGGGAAGCAAAAATCCAAATGATAAATGAAGAGGATTTGGGGACTGAGAGGAGAAAGCCAAATTAAGAGAGAGTAGGGGATGAAATGGAGACTGGAGAGGACACACAGAAAGACTGCAGGAGAGAGAAGTCTCTAGATACAGGGAAGTAGTTTGTTAAATCCAGGAAGTGATCACATTTTGGAGAGACAATAACAAGCACTAGACATATAATGATTCTGGTCTGCGGATCAAGCATAGGTCAAAATATTAAAATAAACGCCTCTCTGCAACACCGTAATGACCTAGGTATTAACCATGCTAAATGTCCGTGTTTTACAACTTGTACATTCCCTTGTTTCCATTAAAAATTCCCCATCTAATATATCATTGCTAGTGATGATCATTATTTTGAGCAACAAATTCACATTCGTATCTTTTTTTCTGTGTGTGGATAAGTGTTTTTATTATTTATTTATTTTTCAAATTACTATTTTTTATTTAAGTGTAGTCGATTTACAATGTTAGTTTCAGGTGTACAGCAAAGCGATTCAGTTACACATACACATATATACATACATATATTTTTTTCAGATTCTTTTCCATTACAACTCATTGCAAGAAATTGGATATAGTTCCCTATGCTGTACAGTAGGTCCTTGTTGTTTCTTTCACATTCATATCTTAGTAACCAGTAATAATCAGTATTAGTTTTCCTGTCTCAGCAGTGTTTTAGACACGTGGGTTCAACTAAGAAAATTAAATTCCAGTGGTATAAATATTCCAGTTCACCTGTTAAGGCAATGTTGAGCTTTTCACATGCTCATCCCTAAATGCGTGTGTGTTTATATATGTGTGCATATGTATGTGTAGATACTGGATCTTTTTGTGATATCCCACCACTGTACCACAAAGGTGTCGCCCACATTTTTGATTGTAGGGTGAACTACGCCGTGCCTTCTCATTTGCATCATTGCCTTTGCACTCACTGAGTTGGGAAGCAAATCTGTTTCTCTCTCTTTCCTTATTTATTTATTTATTTATTTATGGAAGGTTGGTTCTGAATAATAGTTGCCTTGGTAATATATTTCTAATTAAGCATTCAGCATTGTTTACCTTCTTGGCAAATATCATACTTTGAAGGTAATTTAAATGTAATATGTAACCTGATTAAATACATCTGATAAATTTGTATTTTCTTCTAATTTATTAAGCAGCTATTGATTTCTTGATTGATCAATATCAGCATTTATTAAGTTGAAGTTACTGTTCATCAGTTAACAGTGATCTTCCAAATTAAAGTATTAAAAAAATTAACCATGGATGTGTCCACACACACACCGTCCTGAGCTTCATTTTATTAGCCATGCATTGACGCAGAATTCGTGTTTAGTCCCGTGAACCAGAAACGTTTATTCAGTGTGTTCTGTGAACTTACAGATTACAAGACTAACAATTACTCAATATTCACAGTTTCTGCTTGTAAAGCATGTTTCATGGTACGACCCTAGCACACCTTGCTAACACTGTACTGTTAGAGACCTGCAATTGGTTCTAGCCTCCTGTGGATGTGTGACAGGCAGCCTCCTGATTTCCAATCACTCGGCACATTAGGACTCTCTTCGCCAGCCAAAAATATCCTCCCCCTGGCAGATAGTCATGTTGCCTGAACTTGTCAGAGATTCATAGTTGCGGGGAGCCCCCCGAGATGACTGTTTTGAAGCTTCCGCTCAGTACTGGAATGCTTTCCACATTTCCCCCACAGATCTTATTATAAGAAAGTTCTTACATATGTTGAATCAGATTTTGTTACCTATAACTTCGATGCATTGGTGATGCTAGTGCCTTCTAGAACACACTCCCCTCTGATATTTAAACGATTATTTTGCCTGCCAGATAATTCCACCATTGGAGCTCTGTGTCTTGGCATTTCTTTCCCTTAGGTCCTCTTTTACAAAGCAAACAGATGTGTGAGACTCATTGGATCATCTTACCATGAAAAGTGTAATGCCACAAGAAATTAAGAACCGGTTTCTGGAGATAGGTGTATTTCCTAATTCTGGACAACTGTAACCTAGAAGGGAAGGAGGGTGTGACTGTTGTTCCAGCTGGGTTATAAGAATGGACTATCCACCACTGTTCCCATATCCCAATGACAAACTGGCAACATTGGGAAAGAAAGGGGCATTATATCTGAAATGCAATAGAACATAACATATTTGAGTCTATGAAACTAGCTGTGTAAACGATGAAAAAATTATTTTCTAACACTGAAATATTGTAACTATTTCATCAACATGGAAACTAAAAACAAAGATAAAATATGAGTGTTCTCTTATGAAGGGACATACCAGTCTTACCTCAAACCATACTTTGCCAATCAGTTTTTCTGCTTATTTTGGTAAGGGTGGGGAGCTCTACCATGAGATAAGATTATTATGTGACCCATCACTACCCCCACTTCGATGCTTCTACATCACTGTGCTGTAAATATGGTCTACGAATAATAATGAGAATGAAAATGAAAGTGTGTGCAGTTCTGGGTAGAAATGAACTGCATAATGGAAACTAATACTTGCTGATGGTATGAGAATACAAGAGAGCAGTATATCAGAATCATCGCCACCCAGCACACCCACATCATCACCATCACCATCACCACCACCACCTCCACAGCTCCTTTCGTCTCGACCTCTGTCCAGCCCTCTTTTGCAGTATCCCTTCTTCACACTTGCCTTCTGCTCTAGAGAAACTCTCCACCAATCTCCAGTGCCATCAGGTTTTATCCTTCCCCACTTGTGCCAATATTTTGCCCTTCTTTGACATCCGGATCAAAACCCATCTCTTCCCTCAACTTCTCCTTGGTGGTCCAAACACATGGGTTCCCTCTCTTCCCTCTGTTTTGTTCGTATCATGTTTATGTCATGGATGATATACTTCTCAGTATATTGTGTTCTATTTATTGTGTTAATAACTTACTTCTCCCATTGAAGAGTGAGTGTGTCTGTTTCTGGGGACATTGCCGGTGGACTGGGCAACAGATTAATAGCAACCAAAGTCTCTCCTGTGGGGTGTCCCTGATAAAATCTAAGTGAGATTCAGGCAGGTATGACCATGTCTATTCAAATCTGAGAATTTCTAGGGAGAAAAATCACCGTCACCAGTGAGGTTAAAAGGAGCCAGACATAGAAAGGTCAATTTTGTGAAAAACACATTTTGTGTGTGGATGTTGATGGGGTAGGGACAGAGGTGGGACTGCAAATATAGAATTGATTGCAGTATGGTATTTATTCATGTTTAATGATTAGCACATGTGGGAATGTCACAGGAACTATAACGAGGGAGAAGGCTCTGTTGGGGTCCCCTCTTCCCTCTGGTAACCGCAGGTTGGTTTTCTGTATGTGTGAGTCTGTTTCTATTTTGTCATGTTTGTTTGTATTTTTATTTTTTAGATTTCACATGTAATTGAGAAGATACAGTATTTGTCCTTCTCTGTCTGACTTATTTCACTAAGCATACTGCCTTCCAGGTCCATCTGTGTTGCCTCAGAAAATTAAAACACTAATGCAAAAAGATATATGCATCCCAGTGTTCTTAGCAGCATTATTTACAGCAGCTGAGATATGGAAGCAACGTAAAGGGAGTCCATCAATAGATGAATGAATAAAGAAGGTGTAGAATATTATTCAGCCATGTAAAAGGATGAAATTTGGTATGAACACTGTCATACAACCATTTATTTACACTAGTATGGACTAGAGACTTTAAAAGCATTTGTTTTCAGATATTACCAAAAAAAGGAGAAGCCCTTCAGGATAGGATTATTATTGCTATTTTACAGACAATGAAATCATCAAGGCTCAGAGAAGTTAAGCCATGTTACCAAGGCCACACAGCTCATAAGCACATGTGGTTATGCCTTGACCTGGGAACTAAGCCTCCTTCCACCCTCACCACTTTGCCCCATTTTGAGAGCATTCAGCTGACATTTGTTGAATGATTAAAAAACTTGTAGATCAAGGTGAGAGTTTGAGGTAGGGCACTTAGTATGGTTTATATGCATTCCTTTAGGATAGGAACCAACTTTGCAGTAATAACACTTTAAATTTTCATGGAATTTTGGTTTAGACAGCCCTATCAAGGATGAACATATTTCATGAAGACAACAATATTTTTTAAAATACAGATTTGGTATTTTTAAAAGGAGTCTGATCACCCTTATTTATTAACAGTATTTGACCAATCACCCTGCTAGTCCTCTTCCTTTGCAACAGGGAGAAAGCTTTTTCAAGGCTACATGATTCAGGGTGCATCATAGGGACAATATTCTTCTTACTCAATATTTAGAAGCAATAATTTCAGGAGACTTAACTTCATAGATTTTCTAATACAGTAAAATTAAATTAAAAAAATACCCTAAATGCAGCTGATATAACCCCTTCATGTGCAATTAGCAGATATTAAATAGAAACTTTAATATTAGCATTATTCCTTATGCCCCAGTGAGTAGGATATTATTTAAATTGATATGACATAAGAGAATATAAATAATTCCTAAGTGTAGATTTAAACTGGAATTTTAGTCAGAGTTCAAAATCAGTATGTATTATCAATTCCCTATTTCCCAGTGTATCATTTATTACCAGCCTGAAGTTTGTGGGGTTTTTTTTTCCCCCCCGAAGAGATTAAATTAGCATTAGGGCCATGATAAACATTATAAATAAATACAAAAATTGCTATTCTGAAAATCCAGTTGAAAAGAAAGTAAATGAATTGGTGTGGTATCAAATTCCATCTTTTCTAGGAGAGCTCAGACACTTGGGTTCCAAGCATCAGTAATCTTCTGTAACTTCTTTTGCAATCAAAAATGAAATATATTAAAACCTGAAAGTATAATTTCATTATCTACTATTCTAGATACACAAACTAAACTCAGAAATAGCTGTGGTATGAGGGGAATTCTGATTCACTTCACACCGCTAGGCTGGTCCAGGCATGGAGAAGCTGGCTTTCTTGAAATCTCGGAGTTCTCTTCTGGGTCTGAGGGCTCCCTTTGGCTCATCTGAGGGGCAAGGGCTGGAAGTGATCACGGCGAACGTTTTGCTTCCCAGACAGCCTTCTTTCTGGGTGCGTATGAAGTTTTTAGTATAGACCTTGGGTGGTTGCAACGTACTGGTGGAACTGGGCTTTTTCTAGACTTAGTTGTTTCCCGAAGAGGTTTCCAGAAAGGCAAGCGGCTTATCAGGTCTCCAACCCTTTTCACATTGAAGATACGGTGCGGAGCAGTGACAGGGTGAAGCCCCACTGAGTCATAGCATGTGGGAGACTGACTCTGTTGTGCTGTGTTGGGTGCCTGTTGGTTTCATTTGTAGACATAATGGCGAGCCACCCATCAGGTATTATTTGAAGGTTATCCAGACAGATATTGCAATTTAAGATTTCAATGAGTTGCGACAATGCCCAGAACGTCCACTGCTAACATACAGGCTTATTCTTTATAAGGGTAGCTTTTCAAGACCTGGGTCCCAGGGCTGAGTCTTATCAAGAAACTTGATGCCCAAGAGCTAAAAACCGAGTCCCCTACTACTGTGGCTTCCTCTATAATCCGATCGTATTCCTCAGTCCCCATCCCATCCTGTCCTGACTTGCTCCCTTTCTCAATTAGTCACCTAATTGATGCTGAGGTGTCCGTAAGGCCCCCAAACGGAACACAACTGAGGAGTGATCGACACCAGTCCAACACATTACATCACTGTGTTTCCTTTCTCCTGGAAATATGCGTGGTCCTGAGAAGACAGACGTGCAATCACTTATATTTTTGGTACAGAACAAATCATTTCACAAGCTACGGGGCTGTGGCCGATAGGTAACCAATGGACACCTGGCCCAGAAAAGATGGCAGAAGCTTCTAGTGTTCTCAGAGATTTTACTGTTTTCACTGTGCTGCCTGAGAATTCCAGGACTGTATTCCTTTTCTCTTTATTTACAAAAAAAAAGTTCCACCAGCACATAAGGGTGGAGTTCTACTCTAAGCTCCAGGCCTCCCATTTAACCTCGAAAATGAAGAGAAAGCAATTCAGTAGGTGGTTAAGAATATGTCATAGGCACAAACTCATCTTAGGGCATTATGAATTTTCAGTGGAGAAAATGCATTTATTCATTCTGCTCTAAGTCAAGATGGCTGAAACCCATTATCTCAAACTTCAGAAAAAAAAAATCCCCTTTGGGATGTGAATAGCCTATGAAATCTTTCAGTCAAAAATGAAAATTTGGAGAGAGTGAGGGTCCCGTTGAAATTGATGGAGTAGAGTTTAGGTTTTGCCATCATCAAAGCTTTCTCTGAGCTTTCTAGATAGAAGGGAGCATAGAGAGTTAATGGGTGATATTATCAGTAATTATTATTGTATAGCATGAGAGGGCCAATTTATTTCTGTAGAATAATAGAACTAGGATGAGATTCGACAGCATCTGTCACAATAAATGCAAATATATAGAGAATTGACAATGAGCCATGATCTCATAAGTGATTCTATTTTCCATCTGAATAATGACAATGCTCCATTTCCAGCTCACATGACAGATACTTTCGGAGGCTCTCTGGGGTCAGGACGAGGCCCTTTCTGAACGCAACTGCAAGGGCAAATGTCTTTGGATTTGGAGTTTTCTAAAGCTCTTTATGTCCCTGTAGAATTTTCTAGGCTTTTTTTTTTTTTTTTTTTTTTTTTTTTTTTTTAGTTTAGGTCTTAAAACATTTCTTTTCACAGGCATTTATTAATTCGTTTTCATGTGCTCACTTCTGTGTTAGCAGCTTAAGGAAATGCAGAAGCCATCGTTTCTGCCCTAAAGGGGCTTACGATCTTAGTGGAGGGGGCATGGGTAAATCCGATCATACAATCCCAGCACAAGATGGGTGTTAAGTGACAAACTGTAGTCCCTACAGTAGGTGTGGTCTACAGAAGGTCATGGACTGAGGGGCGCAGTGAGGAATTCATAGAAGAGGGGGAACTTGAACCATGCCATGCAAAATAGGAGGAGCTTAGACAGAGAGGTGAGAATAGAGTGCAATGACTTGAGCAAGCACCACGCAGAAGATGCGGAGCAGGGCAAAGACACGTGTGGAGGAGGCATACGGTCACTGCTGAGCTGGCAGGGACACCTGGACCAGCCCAGCGGGTACCTTCATCGGCTCTGCAAGACCCTCATCCCCTTCTTCCGGCCTCCTTCATGACTCCGGTGGAATGTGAGCAGGGTTTCCTTGTAAGCCAGTGGATCAAGCAGCCACACATCCTCCCATAAGATTGCAGGTTAACCGAGGGATGCAGCAGGGGACTGGGCAGAAATATCCACATGCCTTGCGTTCTCTACTCATTTCTAGAGGGAAGGGAGGTTTGGGACACAGGGGCGCTTGGCTGTATCTAATAACACATTGACGTTATATGTTGACTCAACCATGGGTTTACATCCCTTTCCCAGGCGGGTGAAATGTTACTTAAATATTAATTAAACTCTTCCCTTCCCTGACCCCATTAGGTCACAAATATTTGCTCAGCTAACCTCTTTTCTCTTCAGTCTCTTCTGCTTGGAGAGATTTCAAGCAGATTTCTACAGCACCTCGCACCCCCTAAAACATCCATTCCTTGCTATCCCGAAGTAAACAGATCTTTTTTGTTTAGTTTGGTTTTACACTTATTTATATATAATTAACAGTAATAAAAATAGCACTTGTTTTGCAGATCTGCCACTTGCTGAGAACTAAGATAAGCACATCATAGGCATTAGCTCATGTAATCCTGCACCAAACTATGGGAGGGTGTTGTTACCCCTGTTCAGAGAAGATCGACGTCTCTCCTAAATTTAAGTGGTGGCTTGCAGACCCCTGAACTGCTAAATGGGGGCTCTTTCTAGCCCATTGCACATTCACAGGGGACACAAATGGGATGAGTTAAAATAGTTCAAGGCGCGACCCCCAAATACTGAAAGCAGTTAGCTATTCCTTATAATCAGCAAATGAGGTGAAATGTGTCTGCTCAGTTTGGATAGAATTTTAGGAACCATGCATGGCCCAGAATGCGGGTTTGCCTCTGTGTGAAGTTATGGCAAGTGTAACTCACATTTACTCCCTGGTTACGTCTCATTCTCGGTGCTTCCTGGCCAGCCAATTCAGTTCTGGAGAATCACGCTTAGCTGAGATGAAAGGATGGCATGGCCCTTTCCCCATGTTTGCAGTGTGGGCAATACGGACTAAAATTTGAGCCAGTAACTTCAATCAAAATTGTCGGGGGCTAAGGGAGGTGGAGGGGAGGTTCAGCTTGGGGAAGACACAGAAAGTTTTGGGGGACTTCCTGGGGAAGATGACAAGAGAACCAGCTCTCACCAGAACCCTATCTACGTGGGAGACTAAATCAAGCCTTGCAGATCTTACCTGGAGATTGAACTGGATTGCTGACAGTTCTAAAAGTCTGAAGTCTATTTTCTCACAGAGGCTGTCTCTCTCATTTCTCAGGGTGCACCCTGGAGTATCTAATCTAGCCCCAGATAAGCCTTCTTGGCTCTTACCATTGGCTGATCCACTGGGGAAGGGAGACAATTTCATACCTGGCTCAGAGAAGCCATCCTTTGAGTTCTAGACTGTCCATTGGAGACCTCATGTTGCAGCTTTAATGTCTCTGAAATTTTTGTTCATCCTGGCCCCAGACTCACTTCTTTCTTTCCTGACCCATTTCTCTCGGCTGAAGCATATTCACCAGATTTTTTTTTAAACATATGGGAATCTTAAATCAGTGTTCCAAAATTATATACTCACTTCAGATCTTCCATGGTCTGTTAATAGATGTTACATAAGAAGAAGGTTTCTGTGAGTAAACATGCTTGGGAAATGCTGAATTTACCGAAGTTAAAACAGGAAGGCGAGGGTCAACAACAGCTTCAGTATAGTTGTCCCCTCTAAAGAGGGAGCGGGGAGAATGCTTTGAGGATTTAGCTGCATCTGGGACATTTTATGTTAAGCAACAGGACAAACTGCTGATCTGTACTTAATCTGAGTGGTGGGTATATGGGTGTCTATTTTAGCATCGTATATGTTTGAAACATTTCATAATTAAAATAGTTACCCCTGTCTGAGATTTTTTTTTTTTCCTTTCTTTCTCTTCTGCGGGACTTTTCATGATTACATTGGTTTGCAGTTTTGAATCTTTAGAAGGAAGCTATAGTGCTGGGATATTTACCAGTTATTGGACCTGGAAGCCTTTTAGGAAGGGGCATGTCTTGCAGCTCTTGTCTCTGGGGCACACTTTGGAAAGCGTCACCTTAGGAGACACCAGTCTTTCTCATCTATTACCCTGATGCCTATCCTAGTGTCACTGTTGGCCCCAGAACCCCACAGCTGGGGACTGCCATCTCAGAGGACTCCGTACTACCTGGGGGTTAGGCTTCTACCAGGGTTAGCACACAGTATTGAGTATTTCCTTTTCTGAAGGGCTATCTCCCTCTCCCTTCCACAGAGCATGGTTACTTTCTGAGCATCCTTAGTTTTGGGTTCATTTCCAGAGCTCAGATGATCGGCATGTCCAAACTTCAATGAATAATCTACTCCTCCCCAACTTTTTCCTTCTCTCCTGACACTCTTTGAATCCTTGCTTAGATTGAAGGCCTTCGTACCTGCTCCTCTTCCTTCCAGGGTGAAATCTTTTATAATCTCAAAATGTTCCCAGTATATAGAATCTATCATAATCTCGGTCTTCCAACATGGAAGCAGAGAATTATATATACTCTTATAGAGAAAGTTCCTTTCTGTTTCCTGCTCTATATTAAAATTATATTAGTCATCAGCAAAGGAGTTTGAAAGGCGTGGCTTGGCTTCCTCAAGTAAAAAAAAAAATATTTCTGCTTGTTAAGCAATCAAAACAGGTTAAATATTCTTACATATAGGGTAGGAAATAAATACAGTGACTACAAATGCCACATAAGATTAAGATAACTGGCCAGTAATAGGGAAGAGGTACAATATACTGGGAATATCATGGTGTTAGGGAGCAGGGCCTTGGGATGTAGACTAGACTCTGCTGGAACTTGCTATGTAATTTTGATAATTCATTTTATTTCTTTGTGTACCATAAAAATCTACCCTTTGTGCTTGAGTTTACTGTTTCAGCAAGTTACTGTAATATTTACCCTGCATATTTTATACTGTTGCTCAAATGAGAGACAATGTTACAATAATTTGAAAGGTCCGAAATGTTACTGAACACACGTGGGACAGATGTTTAGTATTAACATTTCTTAAAGTTATTAAGTTGACTAGCTGACTAAAGGCAGTGAACTGAATATTCCCCTAATTTAAGAAAACAGGGTGATAAAACTAGGAAAAGGACTTTGCTTGATCCACAGTTCATTCAGATGCTCAGCTGGGGTGAAATACGGTTGAGAGGGCAGTAACAGAGAGAGAGAATCAGTGCACGCTTTAGTAAAGAGCTTGTGAGGTCAGGTCTCGAACCGCGTGTGAACTGTGGATTGTGCGTGAAGACTCCTGTTCAAGTCAGTTACCAAGTTAATTAAATCCTGCTTTTCTGCATCTCTAAAAGTACCTAGGAGAGTCTGGCAAAAATAATCCTTGTCTCTACCATTGGATGCCCAAGCAGGTTGCCTAGTCAGGGGTGCATGGAGTCAGCTTTTGTGCAGGAATCTATGAAAGCATGTAAAGGGTGAGACTGCAGGAAGGCGAACATGTTCCCCCACACCCTCTCTCCCCATTGCATTTGATACCGAACATTAGAGAGCCGTGGCTGTAACAGCAATACAACAGTCGTATTTATTCCATTTAGAAATATAGGGAATAAGGGCATTTGTATCTTGACGGAGTGCAAAATAGAATATTGAGAGGAATGAAAATTAAAGGAGAGATGGAAGATTAGAAAATTGAGAGGTTACAGGAAAGAGAAAAAAGGTGGAACAAATCCTACAGAGATTTATGCTGAAGACGAGCTTTAGGAAGAATCACGGTGAAGTAAAGGGCAAGAGCAAACAGCGATGAGGGCCGTGTGCGTTGGCACAGCTCTACATGGAGTTAAGGAGTCAGTTCTGGGCTCTTCCTTGATTTTGGAATTCCATTTTGCTGGACCTGTTGCTATGGGGATGGCATGGCACCAAACCCAGCGGAGATCCTTAGAACCTGGGTCATTGCAGGCTGTGTAATTTCTCAAGCGTCAGGTCTCAAAAAACGATCTTGCCTTCTTCAGTTTCTTTCCTCACTGTCTGCCCGCAACTACCAAGGAAGCCCAGTGCTATCACACGTGGTAAAGAATTATCTTCTTGGCCTAAGCTGACTTGGGGCTCATTCCAGATGGAGCCATCTGGCTCATTTATTGAATTTGTAGGTCCTTGAGCCCAACGCCACATGCAAGGCTTTCTCTGTCTCTCCCAATCTTCCCCCCAACCGTGCCTTCCCTTTCCCCACCCAGAATGTGATGCAACTGTGGTTCTCTGGCGTCCACGGTACCAGTCTTTAGTCGTTCATTAAACTGGGTCCAGTAATATCTCACTCAGCCACACTTCTTTAACTTTGTTGAGTCGATGCATGCATTTTTAAAAGTAATAAAAATGTTTGTTCCTGACAATCTTATAATTCAGAAGCTTCTCTATAGAGGGCATTCCCTCAGATCATTTGGAATCAGTGAGGTTTCATTCACAGTATTACCTTGAGTGTCTGTTCTGTCAAGATACTCACCGATATTTAAATTCCATTTAAGGAAGCAATTCAGACTCTTTTGAGTGTGAAAAGTATAATAAAAAATAAATAAATTCCACTCTTTCTATAGTTTACCTTATGGCCTGTATGTTAATCACCCCAAAATGTCCACAAGCCTATAGGAAAACAAGTACTTATTTAAAATCAAAGCTGCTTGAATTCCAGATGGTTCAAAGTATATCTTAATCTATCTTGAGCAAGTCCCCTAATTCTGCAGGAACAAATGGTGGAATGTTATTAAAATGTTAATTAGTTAAATTTAGTCCCCAAAGTATAAGGAAAACAAAATTGCACCTACATGATTTTATTTTTACTAATGGGGGAAAGAAATTCTGATATATAAAGAAATGAGGTTATTTTAGAAGAAGAAGAGATACATGATGTAAGTTACCAGATGAAAATACCCAGGGGTGAAAGCAAGTCTGAACAGAATTATTGGGGCATGTTTTCAGCCTGTTATATGGTGGTATTTTCAAAAGAAGCTATTTTTATTTGTATCATGAGTTCTTTATTCAAATGGAAATTGGAGAAATAGAGATGCCAGTCAATAGCAGAGCTATTGGGTTTGCACAGTTTGATTATTTTCCCCCGATTTTTCAAGCTACCGGAATTGGAAAGGCCTTGAGAGGTTCTTGAAATCCTCAGATCATTCCTGAAGCCCCACCTGTATGAGGAAAACGTCTCTGTCAGATGCTCTCCAAAGAAAAGGCAGAACCATCTTCCTCATTTAAGATTCATCTTCAGATTGAGATTGTGCAACTTCAAGATAGTCGATAAAAAAATAAAAGACAAACGTCAAGATACAACAAACTGTATTCATGAGAGTCCTGAGGATACGTCAGTTTGTTGAGAACTCCAATTTTCCCCCAGTCATTGTCTTGCTGTTAAGTCTCATTTGTATTTATGGTTGGTTTAACTGCCACATTTTAACCGTATGTTTGTATCTGGTTTAGTTAAAAGAAAAAAAAAAATCAGTAAGACATGTACTGGATTAGATGGTATCATTTTAAAAAAGCATTAGTAATGAGGTGCCAAGAAGTGTTTCTGAGCAGATATTTGCTGCTACTGGACTTTAGGAAGACTGATATGAAGACTGGTATGGGCCACCTCCCTAATGCGTAGATGGCCCGTATCAACCAGCCCAGAGGGGCAGTAGCAATGGGGCTTGCAGAGCTACTGCCTTTGGTCAGGGCATAACTGCTGGTGCCACTCAGGTTATCCTACATCACGTAGTGCTGACTGTTGCTTCCATGTAGAATGATGCTCTTGGACATCTGAGTGCCCTCCTGAGTGCCCAACGCTGAGTCCAACTCATGAATGGCAAAACCAAAGAGAGACAACTGCAGATAGAGACCCCAAGCCAGTGGGTCTCCTCGGCAGAGTCCATATTGCTTTTACTTTAAAGTGGCTGGCCACACCAAAAGACTCAGCCTAGGGGCAGCAAGTGGTGAGACTTAAGGACAGTCCACCCATTAGAGATGGCGCTCAAAGTGTAGGCTTGTAAACACGTGTCAGTGTTATGGCTTTTAGTAGCATCAGAACGAAGCACATTCAAGTCTCTATTCTTGAGCATTAAACAGGGGAAGGTGGGTGCAATGCAGTGTTCTTTTTATCCTTTATATTATGTTCAAAATTGTTAAGCTGCACTTAGGACACATTTAGGGAGATAATACCGGGATTTGAACATCACATAGAAAAACCAGTCTCTGAATTATAGGATGTTGGGCTTTGGGAAAGAAAGAAGGAGAGGGAAGAAAATGGCCTTTATATATTTCTCTCCCCCTCCCTACATCCTATGAAAAAAATCATTAAAATAGTTTCCCAAAGATTTTAGGTAACTGAAATATATCCCTGGATATCCGTGAGCAGTGGTTTCTGGAAGATCAGTTGATTATGTGCTGAACGGTAGATTGACTTGAGTCATTTTTTTGAGTTACTTGGAGAGCCTAAGAAAAGGCCACACTCCCTGACAGAACAAGGAGGCATGTCTCTGCCTGCTGGGAGGGATGGTGGGTGGGCAGTCCTAGCCCTGCAGAATGTGCGCTCTCCAACCACACGGGTAAGGGCTGGGTGCATCAGAGAGTCAGTAAGCCTTGGAGGGATGGAGAAGCAAATTCCGAGCAGGTATTTAAAGAAGGAGGACAGATGTGTCCCTATTTGTAGGCAGACTAAGGAAAGCAGATGGTTGCTTCCGAAGTGTGAATCTAGGCAGGCCTCCCTGCCCCAAATTATCTTTAATGCTGGCCAATCATTGTACCAGACGCCCTCATCACCGGGGAATTCTAAGCAGTGATCACCGTCATTAAACGCAAAGCCAACTGGAAGGGGAAGCGTGTGAACCTCTTGTGTGGGCACTGCTGTCAGCTCACGCACAGCTGTTTCCTCCTTTATTGCTAACAGTACCCCGGTTTTGTTCAGGTCCTGGGTGAACGTTATCAGATTTCTCAGAAGGTGCACCCATCAGCTCATTTCTAGGTTGGCAGATTACCCGGTTCCGGCCAGAGACATGTAAGGGAGATTCTGCCGAGAGAAGTCCTTAGAGAGATTTTTCGCTCTCTGATGAGGAAGAGACATAGAAGGTAACAGACATGCCCGATTCTTGACTTTTATGGGGTCTTGAGAGGAAGTGATGCCCTCCATCCTACATCCACCTGTGGCCATGGAAGGGTCAGGGCCTGGCAGTATTTGCTTTTGCACTTTGCGGTAGCCTGTTAACAGGAACTTACATGTTTTGAGCATTCACCAAGAGCCAGGTACCATTGAACATTCTTCATGCATTACTTATTGCAAACTTTTTGAGATAAGTGATATTTTTAATGTAACATTTCAGATGAAGTATCTTGCACAGGGGTGCTTAGTAATGAATAAAACGAGCACAAGGGAGGCCAAGGTTTAAACCTAAATTCACATGGGTTCAGCTAGGACTCTCCACCACTGTGCTGGGCTGCCTTGCCACGCAAGGGTTCAACACATTGTAATTTTCTCTTACTTCAACTCATGCATTTATAACCAGTTTGCTTTGTTACCCTACATGCTTCACAAAATAGTGTACTATGAGTAAAATTATGATCCTCTATCCACCCAACACTGATGAGTAAACTTCTAGACTTACTTTTGGAAAATCCTTGTAGGATTGTTGCATGATTTAATTAACCCCCCAAATTGAAATATTCAGAAATGGCCAATCTACACTTTTTAAAGAACTTAAGCTGCTAAAACAGATAGATTTACAGTACCTTTTTTTCCCCCTTTTTTGTTGTCATTTTGAATTCTTTTTCCTACCAAGCCAAGGATTCCTATAATGAAATTCTAGTCTTATGGGTTTTTCCTACTTTCCTCGAATATAAACTGGGTTTTTTTATTTTTTATTTTTAACCTTAAAACTGACATTAGCTGGGACTGACTCAGTTTTGTATTTTTACTGACAAATCCATATTAATAACAACATCAATACTGTATTAAACCTGAACTATGGGAATAATTTGTAATCACGCCAAAATTAATAACATTGTGTATCACCCAGAGAGCCTCTCAGGGAGGAGAGTGAAATGGTTATTAACTTGGGTTATTATTGCAGGATTATGGACATTTAAATAGGCTATAATTCTAGAAATTTAAAGGTCAGTTTGATTTATTCAATTTAGTTTGTCATATGTTTGGAAAACTAATTAAAATCACAAACAACATAGTTATAACATTTTTGACGGCAAGCCAGAAGCCTGTATTTTGAGACACAATAAGTAATATTTTTTACTGGGCAGACTACACTTCCTTTGTGGGTTAAAGGGACAATTTCTCTCATTCCCAGGGTTGGGTCTAGAAAGCAGGCTTCATGGGGAGCCTCTTTTTCTGGAGGCACAAGGGTCCTCTTCATGGATTTCTTGCACCAAAGCACTGTTCCTCAAATCCTACTGTGACAAGGGTGCTGCTTTTTTGATATGACTTAAAATCTAAAATAATCTCTCAGACCAAAAGATTTCCCTTTGCTTCTGTTTCAGAGAGTCGCATTTCTTCTCCCTGAAAGTATATTCTTTTGTCTTAAATAATTTCAGTTTGGAGGAGACTGATGAATGCCCCCAGGAGGGTAACACAACATCTTGAGTTGTGTTTATTTTATAACAAAATTTTATAGAAAAAGGAACTGTTTTGGGGCACGGAAGCCTGAAAACAAGGAGAATGAAAGATGGTGCATGAAGCTGGAAGAGAGAAAGTGACAAAAAATATAATGGGTGGCTCATGCCAGAATGACTTAGGGAGATAAAAAGGGAGTGTTCTTTTTTCCAAATAATATTAAAATGGAACATTATAGGTGCCTCATTTTTTCATGTAGTATCCACCAATAGTTTCAGAAAGAACAATTCAGACGTGGCTATTAGCAGCAGTGGCAAAAAGAAATATGGGAGCTAAAATACCAATATAATTAAAGGACAATACATAAAGAAAATGTGAACCAGGTCTTTGGACAATCCTAATGGATATGATTAGAAGGAAGTGAAACAATAGATTTGAGACCGACTTTCATGGTACCCTCAACATTAGCTGCCTTCCATGACGGCAATTATCGAGCTACATATTATAGGCAAATAGCTTCCAAGGAATCTTTTAATTATTTAGGTGACAATTTTACGATACTCGAAGCAGAAACTTTAGCCATAGAAATGTCTTCTTCATGTTGAATGCCTAGTGGCATGGAAGGTGTAATGGAGAATGCAAAAGATGATGGAGGAGATGAAAACTTTAAAGTGCTAGATCAATGAGCTGCTAACCACTGGACCAGATTGGTAACCGCAGTTGTAAACATGGTGTCTCCAGAACTCATCCCGGCTGAGAATAAACCCAGAGCTGCTTTCTTAGGAACTGTTCATTCTGTGTCCCTTTGGCTGTGACCGAAAGATTTCTATGTAATTATGAAAGTGCTTTTCATTGATTGACCTGTATGTTAAAGCCCATAGTATGTGAATGGAAGGGACAGTATAAGAGAGGATGACTCAGTTTTGTTTTTGTTTATGTTTGTTATCAGAAAATATTTTTTTTCACTGGAACTTTTAATCAATAGTTTGGGTGTATAATCCTACATTTCAAATTGCTTTCCCCTGTAATTTTTGACTTCTGGTTTCCAGGGTTTCTGATGGGTGTTCCAATACCATTCTGATTCTTGATCTTTTGCCAAAAAAAAAAAAAAAAAATTGAAGCTTTTAGGACCAGTCTTCCTTCATGTTGCTTTGAAATTTCACAATGACGTAGCTTCATCTACATTCATCTATTATATTAGAGTTGTGTGCACCTGTCAAGGTGAAATTAATGGAGAATTAAAAAAATATATTACCTCAAGTTTTTTTCTTTTTTCTTTTTTTTCTTTTTAAACATTTTTTACTGACTTATAATCATTTTACAATGTTGTGTCAAATTCCAGTGTTCAGCACAATTTTTAGTCATACATGAACATATATATATTCATTGTCACATTTATTTCTCTGTGAGCTACCTTAAGATCTTGTGTATATTTCCCTGTGCTATACAGTATAATGTTGTTTATCTGTTCTACAATTTTGAAATCCCGTCTATCCCTTCCCACCCTCCATCCCCTTGGCAACCACAAGTTTGTATTCTATATCTATGAGACTCTATGAGTCTATTTCTGTTTTGTATTTATGCTTAGTTTTTTTGTTTTTGTTTTTGTTTTTGTTTTTAGATTCCACATATGAGCGATCTCATATGGTATTTTTCTCTTTCTGGCTTACTTCACTTAGAATGACATTCTCCAGGAGCATCCATGTTGCTGCAAATGGCATTATGTTGTCAGTTTTTATGGCTGCATAGTATTCCATTGTATAAATATACCACCTCTTCTTTATCCAGTCATCTGTTGATGTACATTAAGGCTGTTTCCATGTTTTGGCTATTGCAAATAGTGCTTCTATGAACATTGGGGTGCAGGTGTCAGAGGATGACTCAGTTCTTAAATTTAGAGGTCATAATCTAAGAAAAAAATAATGACCTAGAAATATTAGGCAATAGATTTAGTTTTTCTCCAATAAAATTTGGGGTTTCCTATATTAGAAGTGAAAATAGAATGGTAAGAAAGACACACAGTTATTTCTCAGTTCTTCACCACACAGCTGTGTGCTTGCAACACACATATTATCAAGTCCACCACATCTGCCTGCCCCTTTAGAAGCTTATTTTTTTAAATATATTTTTATTGAAGTATAGTCTGTTTACAATGTTGCGTCAATTTCTGGTGTACAGCACAATTCTTCAGTCATATAGGAACATACATATATTCATTTTCATATTCTTTTTAACCACAAGTTGCTACAAGATATTGAATATAGTTCCCTGTGCTATACAGTATGAACTTGTTGTTTATCTATGTTATCTAGTTAGTATCTACAAATCTTGGACTCCCAATTTATCCCTTCCCACCCTCTTCCCCCAACCCCAGTAACAATAAGTTTGTTTTCTATGTCTGTGAGTCTGTTTCTTTTTTTGTAAATAAGATTGTCTTCTTTTTTTAGGCTCCACATATAAGTGGTAATCTATGGTTACAGGTATTAAAATTATTACTGGTGAAAAGAGAATAAATTACAAGTGGAGGGCAAGGGTCAAGGGGGATCAGCTGGCTGAGGTACTTAATTGCTATGGTGATAATGGTGAGTCCATAGGATGTGATGTTGAGGCAACTAATTCTGACTGTTTTAAAAGGCTTACAAAAAGAATTTAAAAAGAAGCTTAAGGATTCAACCTCTTAACTCAAGGCACGGAAGGCATGGACAAAGAATCAGAAAGCTTCTAAGGTGGTCTTAAGAGAAAACCTTTGTTTTTCAGCAATAGAGAGAGCATGGATGAAAATTAGACATAAGGCCTGGATGTACACATTTCTAAGTTGCAATAGACACCGCACCAAGCTCATATGCTAAGGAAGGGTAGTGGCTGGGGAAAAAGTATAATTTATAATCTTGGAAGAAAATATTTGGGCAGACAAAGATGACTCTGAGAATTTCGAATCCTCTTATCCATTTGGAAGGAGGTCTTCTCATAATCTGAGTGATCTAGTCTTCCATTGGGAGGACAAAGAAAATTTTTAAAAAATTGGTGAAATCAACCCAGAGCAGTTGACATGAATGCCTTTTTTTTTTTTTTTTTGTATAGCCGTCTTGTGCCACTTTCTACTGCTTGTAGTACTGTCAGAAGGCAAATTCCAAACACAGAAGTGAAAGAGTTAATACATGCTCCAGAAGAGTTTCAGGATCTTGCCAAATTAGATTCCGAAGCAGTGAATCAGGCCAAATAAATACAGATAGGAAGCACACCCTTAAGATGCCGTATTTACTATACCAGCTCAAGTGCCTGGAGTGTGGTTAACTGCTGCTGAGTTGGTTACTTACTGTACAGATTCAAAAATGGCCCATAGTCGTTAGGGTTGAGGTGCCAAGAACTCGCCTGCCATGTATAGAAATGCATCTGACATATATAGAGGCTTCAGGGGATGGAATGTTGGAATCTGTCTTCTCCCCTGTGTGCTGCTGTTTTTATTTTAAAAAAAATTTTTGGGGGGGGTAAGGTAATTAGATTTATGTATTTATGTATTTATGTATTTATTTAATGAAAGTACCGGGAATTGAACCCAGGACCTCACGCATGCTAAGCACGCACTCTACCATTGATCTATGCCCTCCTCCCTGTACTATTGTTTTTAACCAAGTGTTTGATGATTCCATATTGTGCTCTTATGTTTTTATTTGACATTTCTTATTGAGTATGAATAAGGAGTTTTGAGAGGAAACATATGGCACATTCAAAAAGGATTTACCTGAAAAGAAGCTTTTTTTTTTTATTTACAGGCATGTAGACAGGGTTCGGGGAATCAACAAAGTTTGGGGAGACATCCAGGAGCCAGCAACAGGAGGAATGGATTACTGCCCTTAGCCTGAAAAGTCAGTAACAGAAAGTGATGCGTTCTGGTCAGTGATGATGAGTGAGGTCAAGGGGAAACCATTCAGGAGCTGTGGCCTTGGACGAACAAAGACATAGCACAATTGTAGCAAAGCAGGAAAAAAGTGGGGAATAAACACCCCCACCTCTCTCTTCGCTCCTTCACCAGAAGCCTTTGTCAATATCTCCCATTTGACAAACGTAAACTGAAGCTGCAGGCCAGGGCTCCTGGGTGACAGTCCATAGAGGAGACTCTTCCAGGGCATGCAGCAGCAAAAAAGTGAAGGCTGCATGGGAGATACATAGAGAGTGACCAGGACAGGTCCACCCCTGTTTTCACTCAGATCCAAAGACATTTAAGTTAATGTCATTCACACCAAGTTTTCTGACCACAATTAATAATTTCATCTCAGATTTTTGGTCCAATTAAAATCTATACCTTGGGAAATTAAAACACCCAGACCTCTGTAAGCACAAGCATACACACACAAATTCACAGACATGCCTTTACATAACACATTACGGCATAAATAAAAATGAAATTTGCCAACTGTTCATAACTAATTATGTGAGTTCAACATCAAAACATGGCCAGAGCAGGTAAAAGCTACCTGAGGAAAACATAAATACTTAAATAAAGTTATTGGAAGAAAGATGATGAAATCAGGGTGAAATTAAAATGTCATTATTTTCAGAGAGTTTGCTTATTCTGAAAAACCAGTAAAACTAGTAGATAAAACTATTGGTATTTTTTAAGAAAGTTCAGCAATGTTTATCATGTATGTGTACATAAATATTTAACTGTAAATTTAACAAAGTAAACTAGTTTTTTAGTAGGTAAACTAAAAAGTTAACACCACCAGCAATAATCACCTAGAAATTCTAAGTAAAAAGTAAAATACAATTCACAATAGGATCAAAAATGATAATGTACGTAATAATTAAATTAATCAAAAATAACACTTCTTATTAAAAATGTTTAGAATGTGAAGAAAGTACATAGGAGATAATTTGAGTAAATGAAAACTCCATGTTCTTGGATGAGATAATTAAATTTATTTGTATGTAAATTATTCCTCAATTTAGTCTCTAATTAAAATGTGATTCCACTAAAATATCCAGTTAGATTTCTGTTTAACTCAGTAAACTTAATATAAAATTTACATCAAAGAATTATAGTCCAGGAAGAACTGAGTAAGTTTATAAAAGAAAATTAAAGTTCGTGGGGGGGGGGCATAATTACACAAGAAAGTAGAAAAAAAAACTATTGTAAAATAGTGAAACAAAACCGTACATTTTTCTTATAAAGCCTGAAAAAAATGGGTCAATGAAACATCATAAGTACAGAGGCACTGACATAAATTTGGAAATCTAATATACAATAAAGATGGCAAGAGAGATCAATGGGGGAACACACAGATTTCTTAAACAGATTTGGGAGACTTTTATGCTGTGGAGAACAACACTGGATCACTACCTAACACCACATACAAAGATGCATTCCAGATTAAAATTCTAGCTATAAAAGCAAAAATATTAAGGTATTAGAAACATGTAGGTGTTCAGTGTCACTGATACATGGCTGATAGACACTGAGTTTTTTGCTTTGTTTTGTTTTGTTTTTGTTTTGGGGGGAGGTAATGTGGTATATTTTTTTCTTTATTTTTAGAGGAGGTACTGGGGATTGAACCCAGGACCTCACGCATGCTAAGCGTGCTCTCTACCCCTTGAGCCATACCCTTCCCTGAGACTTTGAAAATAAAAATTTTAAAGCAGAAACCATAGAGGATTGAAAGATACAGCAACATAGACCAAGGATATTACATTTGACAAAGTGAAATTTATTCTATGAATATAATGTTGGTTTTACATTTAAACATCAAACAACATAATCCAACATTAATGGAACAAAAGAGATAAACTAAAAATTAATCTTAATAGATATGGAAAAAATATTTGACAAACTTCAAACACATTCATGTAGAAAACTCAATAAACAAGGATTAAAAAAGAATTTCCTTAAATCTGATAAAATCTACAGGTAATAAATTTATTGGTGAGACTGAACAGTTGACTCCCTTTACTTGAGATAAGTAAAGTTGTCGCTCTTACCACTTGAATTTTACATTGTATGAAAAGTGCTAACCAGTGCAATAAGGCATACGAAAGAAATAAAAGGCTTGCAAATTACAAAGGAAGAGGTAAAGCTGTCTTTATTCACATATAATTATTTATGTAGAAAATCCTAGGGGATACACCAAAAACCAATAAGAGAACTTAAATGTCTCAGGATACCACGTCAATAGAAACGTCAACTAGACTTCTATTTTTTTTTTGGAAAGAACTATTGAAAAATGAAATTAATTAATAAATGCTATTTACTATAACATTGAAAACATCAAATAATTAAGGATAAATTTTACAAAAGATGTGCAAAACCAGTACACTGAGAATGGTACAACATTGCAAAAAGATATTAGAGATTTTTTTAAATGGAGAGAGATCTCGTGTTCTTGGATCAAAACACTCAATATTGTTAAGAGGTAAATTCTTTCCAGATTTATTTACAGATTCAGCACAATTCCAATCAAAATCTCAGCAAGATTTTGCATAAATTGACAAGCTGGTTCTATAATTTATGTGCCCATACAAAGGGCTTACAATAGCCAAAACCAACTTTAAAAAATTGAACAAAATTGGAAGAGTTATATTATCTGTTTTCAAGTTTTTTTATAAAGCTACATTGGCCAGGAGTTTGCTTTTTGCCTAAGGACTAATATATACATCAATGAATCAGTATAGAGTTTTGAAAAAATTAAGTATGAGACATTTATTCCCGATGTTGAGAAGTGAGCCTATTGACCAAATGGTCCTGGGCAACTGGATATCCTTCTGGGAAAAGAAATGAATCTTTACCTTGGCTTCATACCATTTATAAGAATTTACTTGCAGTATTTCATGAATTTAAATCTAAAAGCTAAAACTAGAAAACTTCTAGAAGAAAACACAGGGAAAGCCTTTCTGAAGTTGTGGTAGGGTCATAATTTCCTAGAACTATACAAGAAGCTAAAATGATAAATTCAACAACCAAAAATTGAAGTCTGTCTTCCAAAAGATAGCACTAAAGGATTCAAAGGCAAGCCACGGATTGGGAGACAATGTTTGCAAAACGTATTTATCAAAGAACTTCGATGCAGAACATATAATCTTCCAGTGACTTGATCTTGTACTTTCCAGTCTCCAGACTGTGAGTAATTAATTTCCGTTGTTAATGAGCCACCCAGCCTACGGTATTTTGTTGTAGCAGCCTAAGTGGACTGGGACACCACTACATCAGTTATTCTATCAATTATCACTCTTTTCCAAAGTGCCTTTGCTTCAGAAGACCTCTGTCCTCTTGGTCTATCCAGGCCTGGGTCTCCTCCAGGCCTGATTACAGAGCTGTCAGCCTGGGATATATCTTGAATGGTCTCCCGAGTTGAATCCACAGTGTTTTGCTTTGTGAAACCCTTGTTGTACTAGAGCTAGGATTTTGCTTTAGAGTTTTTGTTATGCTAGAGAGACCTTCCATACTGGTATTACATGTTTCATCTGTTGAGCTATTTCAGTTTCTCTTGATAACTTTCTTCTAATTCCCCATGAATGAGATGATACTGACTCTAAGGTTAAGGGTCCCCAGATGCCACGTAAGGGAGGATTTACTCCCAGGTGTCAACATTACCGTTTTAACTCTCTTCAATGATTCATTCCATTTCTGTTGAGAATAATATTCTGTTTTTGTGCCTGGGGACACAGGTTGGGTTGCCTTTACTCTAACTCAAGGAAGGAGACCTACATTAGAGTCGATGGGGTCAGGGGTGGAAATGTCCCTCTATTCAATTGCTCCATGCACAAAACCTTAATTGGCCCTTTGTTTCTCAGCCCCATCTTCACACCTGCTATCAAGCAGAAGCATGTACGCCTCCACTCAGCCCAGAGGCCTTCCGTTCGGGATTCTGAAAGGCAGACCGTGTTCCACGTGGTCCACCACCCTTTCTGGATTCTGCCAGGTCATGTAAATTTCATCCCTCTTATTCTCTGCTAACATGTTCCCATCCTCTTTCATCTTCCCCAGATTTCTTTCTCATATTCATGCTGCCCCCCTCCTCATCACTATTACTGGTTTGTTCTTTGTCCTACCTCAAAGCTTTCATTTCAGTATTTCAGTGGAGATTTTAGAGACGCATGAAGTGAGAATGTGCTGGGTATGCAATCTCGTGCTAGAAATCTATCATATTTTATTATATAGTGGGGCAAGTTCTCCCAAGTAGTCTTCTTTTTCTAATTTGTCTTGGCTATTATTTTCTATTACTCATCCACATAAAGTTTAGAATCATTTTTGTCAAGTTCAAAGAAAAAAAATCCAATTGGAATTTTAATTGGAAATGCATTAAATTGATTAACTTGGGAATGATTGCTTTTTATTTTTAATTAAATTTGCAGACACTGGGTTTTTTTTTTTTAGCTTTGCTAATTATTAATTTCTAAATTTATTGCATTTTTGTCAGAACCTGGTCTCTGCAATGTCTCCTTTTCCAAAGCAATAGTAGTAGTAGTGAATGAATTGTCCTTGGCATCACCTGGCCCAGTGCTTCTCAACGGGCAACATACTGGTCAAGCAGCATCTGCGTCAACTGGGAACCACTGGAGATGCAAATTATAGGACCCCAGTCCAGATGCACTGAATCTGAAACTCTGGGTATGGTGCCTAGATACCCGGAGATATAAAGAAAGAGATTTATTATAAGGGATTGGCTCACGTGACCATGGAGGCTGAGAAGTCCCTTGGTCTGCCACCTGTAAACTGGAGGCCCAGAAAAGTCCGTCAAACTCAAAGACCTAAGAACCAGCAGCACCAATGTCCCAGGACAGGAGAAGATAGATGTCCCAGCTCGAGCAAAGAGCAAATCTGTTCTTCCTCTGCCTTTTGTTCTATTCAGACCCTCAGCCTATTGGATGATGCCCACTCAATGGATGAGGTGATCCTCACTCAGTCTCCCAACTCAAATGTTCATCTCCTCTGGAAGCACCCTGACAATCGCACACAGAAATAATGTTTACCAGCCATCTTGGAATCCCTTAACATAAAATTAACCACCATACCATCCTTTTCTTTCTTTCTTTCTTTCTTTTTTTTTCTTTTGCTTGGTTTATTATTCTAGAGAAGTTTGTAGGTCATATTATATTTCCAGGTTATTGTTTTTTTCCCCTTAAGGAAGAAATGCATATCTGAGAAGATCTTCACAAATGAAAGACAATTTGGACAAGGACAAAATTCTTATCTCTCAAAATTTTCTCGTCAAAACTCCGTTGTACATTTGTGCTCCCAGTCCCCTCAGCATCTTGCTTTGCAAATGTGAGTCTGGATGACAACATAATTTTTATGCCTTTGAACATTGCCAGCTTACTTTTCCAGTTTGATATTTTTCTTAGTTTTGTAATTACAATAAAAATCGCCAGATGTGGATCTAAATGCGACTCTCTTTTCATTGATTTTGCCATAAAAACCCGTGAACCTTTCAATCTGTGCATACTTTCCAGAACTGAAGAAAGTGTATCTTTGATGTTTTCCTCTGCTTTCATTGTTCTTTCCTCTCCTTTAGAAACTCTCTTTGTCTGTACATTTCTCGCCCATTTGGGGTTCTCAACATGAGTTATGGTCTATTTCAGGACTCTGGTCTTGGCTGTCTCTGTTAGTTTCTCAAGTTTGTCCTTCAAACCAGTGATGGAATCCTAGTCATTTAAAATCATTTCTTCTCTTCACATGCTCCATCAGTCTTTTGAATTTGAATTTTAAATTCCTTCTATTAATATCTTACCAATCTTCCTTTCCTTTTTAAAATCTTTTTTTGTTTTTTTTTTTGTTTTTTTGCAGGGAGAGATAATTAGGTTTATTTATTTATTTACTTATTTTAATGGAGGTACTGGGGATTGAACCCAGGATCTCCTGCATGCTAAGCATGCATGCTACCACTGAGCTGTAGACCCTCCCCCCTTTCCTTTTCTTTCCTTTCCTTTTATTTTCTAGAATTTGCATCTTAGCCTGATAGATTTCTCCTTAGGAAACTCTGCTCTTTTTAGAAGAGGCCACACATTCTTGTATCTTGATGGTAATGCCAATCTCTTGATTCTGCAGGAGGTAATTTCCAGAGATCCCCCTTCCTTCCTTTTTATTTTATTTTCTGTTTGCTCATCTCTGAATAGATGGGCTTCAGCTACATATTTTAGAACTAGCTACAAATGTCCATTGTTTCAGATTTCTCTTGGTTTACTCTGAATAGCTCTGACCCCCAGTTCCTGCTTTTCATCAGACAAGCATTCACTACAGATTGCTGCCACAGATTCTGAATTGGCTCCTACCCCTGTTGGCTTATTGAAATTCTAAATTGAAAGACAGATGAATAAATAAATGGGATTGTTAACGTATCCACTAATCCAGGCTTTTCTGACATTTCCCGTGATCCCACCCCCTTGTGACACATGCCATTCTGCTTGTGGGCAGCCCTACTCCTCATGCCAGAATGCACACACATAAATGCTTACAGGTGTTCGAAGAATATCCAACTTCTGAATAACAATGAAAACTGAGGGGTGGGAGACAGTGTCCTGAAGGCCTGAAAGATCAGTACCTGTTCAGGAGAACAGCGGTTACACAGTTCTGTCGCTTTTCCTTTCAGTCTTGGCCCTGTAGAGGCTGAAGGATGAGGTCACTTCCGGTTTCTATAAAGGTGATTTTCATGTCCTGAGGTGAAGTCTGGGCAGATTTTTTCTGATGTCAACACTTTGAAAGAGGAAAGTGGGACCCAGAGAGGTTAACTAACTTTATCAAGGTCACACAGCTAGCAGTAGATTTGAGGGAGACCATCAAGTTTTCTAGGCTCAGCACAGTCTTCCTTAGTAGACTGTCACACTGTCTTTCTTAAGATGCACAGAGAGACCTAAGGAAAACCTGATGATCTGAGGATTCTCCAACAGCACTGCAGAGAATTTTCTTTGCTGGAAATAATATCTAATGTTCCCATCTTGAACCTGCTATAAAACAGCAGCATGATTCAATTAATGCTTATCCACATCATTTATCAGCTGAAACTTCATTGCAATGCATTTTTGCCTCCTCCTAATGCCTTCCTAATGGCAGTGGCTTATGGAATTTTCTCCTATTCTGACCTCTTTCAATTCCCGTTATATTCCCCTGCATACTTTGCACCCTGTCTCAGGCCTTTTCTCCCCAGAGGGTACCCAGTACTCTTGCTGCAGAGACCATATTTGATTCAATGTTTCTCCCATGCCATCTAGCCTAAAACTGGGACTACAGGAACTGTTTACACAGTAGCCTAGTCTAGGACACAATTCTAAAATAGTGCGTTTCTCTGGAGACTACTTATAGGAAAATTAAAATTTAATTAATTATCTCATAATGCCTGCATTTTTCTTAAGTTGGCTCAAAATAGCTTTCATTTACCTTTTTTGTTTTCTCCCTCACCTAGGCATTTTTTTCAGGGATATTAAGATGTCTTGTTCAGCAAACATTTCAGGAGGGTCTCCTATGTGCTGGGCACAATGCCACTCTATTAGGAGAAAAAAAAATGAACCACATATAGTCTCTGATGCAAACCCTCACTGTCTGATGAGCTAAACAGACATGCATGTAAATGATCTCAGCCAAATGTGGGAAATGCTCCAAAAAAGTTATGCATTAGGGGAGAAGAGATCGACTCATTTACCTTGAGAAAGTGTCAAGCTCTCTGGCTCATTCTTTTCAGAATGAAATCCAGCAAGAGAACCCACTCCCAAAGTACCAGTAAAACTGTGGTCCTCTGGAGACTTGAATATATTGAACAAACCTCACCGAATCCTGTCAGTGGTGCTGCTTGGGATTCTAAGGGCACTGGGACCTCAAAAGGACACCAGTAGACCATGACCAACAGCATAAGAAATAATGAACATTTTTACAATGATGAAAAAATAAGTCCCTTTCCTGTGTCCTTCTAAATTTACTTCGACTAGCTATTGAACAGGCATTTCATAGATTCAGTACATCACAACGTATTAAGTGCTGCTCAGCTCCCGCCACCCCCGCTGCCCTGCCGTGGACCGTCTCTTTCTGTTTGCATCTTGGCCGTCCTCTGTGCATGTAAACTAAGCGTCTCCATTTCTGCTCTCAGAGTGTACCACGCCGTACGACCGAGATTTCAAGAGCAAATATCAACAGTGGCTAAGCCAAACATATCTTGTCAAGAGAGTGCCACTGCAGTGTGAAGATTGATTTGTTGAGGGAGATCTTGCATATAAGTAGATGTGAAAGCAAGGACTGAGGTTAACAAGTTTTCGCTGTGGGAGTTTATTTATAACAAAATAACCAAAGGACAGTTCTGCCTCTGCCAATTACTTTCCATCTCTTCTCCTATCCATTGCCATGGCAGCTTTTTTTCATCACCAGAAATCCAGTCTCTTGAGTGCAAATCCAGGTAGAACTCTGGACAAAAAGCTTACCTTCAGAACTTACGTTTTCACACAGATGAGGATCATTTCATCCAGTCAGTGCTGTTTGGAAGGGCTCTCTGTGCCCAGGCAGTGCTTAGATGCACACAAGGAACAGAAGAGGAAGAGGAGACATTGACCTTACAATATAAAGTGCTCACAGGGACCAGACTCTCCACAGACATCACACAGAAGGAAGTGTGTGGTCAAGAGTTAGTTGGATAAATTCCAGCACACTGAGTGCTGGAGCTCAGAGAATGGGGGCGTCGTTTTGGCTTGGAGCAGTTGGGCATGGCTCAGTGGAAGAGGAGCTGATTGACTTGGTACTTGAGGAAGGGGTAGGTTGAGAGCGGACTGTGGTCAGCTATGTGGTTCTACTTGGATGGTGACATGTGTCATCATCTTCAGTCTCAGTAGACTGACACAATCAGGGCCAGGGCCAGATGGCTGAAAGTATAGGGAAGGTAGGCAGACATGGAGGTGGTTTGATTTACGTACCCACCCACTCAACACATTTTTATTGCATACCCTAGGAGCTAGGGACCCAGAATTGTTAAAGAGTCAATTTATACCCTGAAGCAGTTCACATCTTAGTGGAGAATACAGATAGTGACAAGCACTTAGGCAATTACAAGATAGGGCATCGAAGTTTTGCAATGTCTTAGGAACACGGAGGAGCGACATCCAAATTGGACATAAAGGAAGGCTTTTCACTGGAGATGATATCTGAGCTTAGATGATGTGGAGAGCAGGAGGAAGGGCTACACTGACTCAGTTCTTCTGACTTCTAGAGGCCAAAAGCTCCCAGTTCCATTCTCTCTTACATGCACACTGTTCTCAGCAAGCTCTGCTTCTAAAGCTGCTCTCCCTGCAAGTGGCAGCAGGTGATGACCAGGTCTAGGATCAGCCATGCCACAAGTCCTTAGAGAAAACAAAGCAGCAGCCAGCTCATGACCCATTGAATCAGAATGTCAGAATCATTGTTTGGATAGCACCAGAGCTAGATACCTTTACACTGTGCCCCAGAAAATAAAAGGGGGTCTCCTAACCCTGGGAAAAGGCAGTTCCCTAACCTTGGCCCCTCGATCTTTTTCTGCACCCTAAGACTGATGTCAGCCATGGCCGATTAACTCTCAAAACTGTGCCCTTGGACATAAAAGGAGCAAGAGGAATGTGTGGATAGCATCTACTTCCCAGCCAGAGATTTTATTTTTATTTATTTTTTATTATTTTTTAAAATTGTAGTAGAGTCAGTTTACGATGTTGTGTCAGTTTCTGGTGTGTAGCGTCATGTTTCACTCATACATATACACACGTGTTCATTTCCATATTCTTTTTCATTATAACTTACTACAAGATATTGAATATGGTTCCCTGTGCTATATAGTAGAAATTTGTTGTTTATCTGTTTTATATATCGTAGTATCTACAGATCTCAAACTCCTAATTTATTCTTTTCCACCCCACTTCCCCCCGGTAACCATAAATTTATTTTCTATGTCTGTGAGTCTGTTTCTGTTTTGTAAGTAAGTTTATTTGTGTCTTTTTTAAAATTCCACATATAAGTGATGTCATATGGTATTTTTCTTTCGCTTTCTGGCTTACTTTACTTAGGATGATGATCTCCAGGACCATCCATGTTGCTGCAAATGGCATTATTTTATTCTTTTTCATGGCTGAGTAATATTTTACTGTATAAATATGCCATAGCTTCTTTATCCAGTCATCTGTCAATGGACATTTAGGTTGTTTCCATGTCTTGGCTGTTGTAAATAGTGTTGCTATGAACATTGGGGTGCAGGTGTCTTTTCTGGATATATACCCAGGAGTGGGATTGCTGGGTCATATGGTAAGTCTACTTTTAGTTTTTTGAGGACTTTCCATACTGTGGTCCATAGTGGCTGCACCAAACTGCATTCCCACCAGCAGTGTGGGAGGGTTCCCTTTTCTCCACAGCCTCTCCAGCATTTATCATTTGTGGACTTTTGAATGATGGCTGTTCTGCTCAATCATAGGTTTTAGTTTTACAGTGGTGGAGGCTCAGCTCAGCTGCCAAATGTTGCAGAACCGCCCTTTGGCAATGAGTTTAAGGCATACCCTCACCCTCCTCACCATCTCCAGCCAAAGTCTTCACAGTCTTGAAGGTGACATGATTGCCATCTTTAGTCTTGTTTTCTCCAAAGAAATGATTCATGGCCTTCACATTCCCTGCAAATCTAACCTCCTGCAACTCTACTCTGAGTGCTCCCAACTGTTGGTTCTGCGTCTTCTCCTGACTTACCTAAGCACTGAAGACTCCAGACCCACCAAGGCTTTGCCCCTCTGGAATCTTACATTGTCTTCTGAACTAGCAATGCCATCCCACGGTCCTTCCTTAATATCTGATAGCATCCTTTGCTTAGAATAGCCACCACTAATTAGTTGGAAAGGTGAAGAGTTAATTAGTGAAACAGCATGGTGTAGAGGGGCGTTTCTTAATGTTTTCCGTATTTACTAGCACCCAAAGGGGTTAAACCACACCATGGATGAGATAAGGCTTATAATGAAGCTAAGAATGGATACACAGAGCACATTCAAGTGGAATTGAGCCCAGAAAGTTAGGAGAATGGTAATTTAAAAAACCAGAAATATATATATTATACAAATATATTTAACATAAAAAATTATACATTAAACTCTATTGATCAGTCTCAATTGTGGAAGTATCTATTATACAAAAATAGCATTCTCCAAAAAATGTGTAAAAATGTGTTAAAAATAAATTCCTGATTTACCAGAATTTTTAGAATAGTTTACTCATTTTGATTTATATTGCTAAAATATGTTTTACTTCTCTGATTTCTCAGAGTATACTAAATGTCTTTCAAAATAATTATTGTGCCCTACTGCATACAATTTGCAGCTCCCTGCTAGAATGAATGACGCCAGAGCTGTGTTTTGGAGTTCTTGTGAAAATTTTCAAAACTTTCTCTCTTTTCTTACTCTTAAGGCTATTGGCAGCAGCTTCTGCTTTGAGTGTGATTTTATTGAGCTCTCTTTTTCTTTTGGTCTGTTGATTTTAATCTGCTATGGGCTTGGAGAGTTAAATGTTATCCTTGTAAGATTTGGCCATAAAATAAGTGCCAATAAGTCATGATGAGCGTACTTAGGAGTTAAGATGTGATGTCTGATTATCACTATTTAAACCAATGGGATGCCTTTCCATTTAATTCAAGATTTTTATTTCTGTTGTTAAAATTCTAGGTTGCCATGAGATTGACATCAGAACAATGGGTCATTACTATTTTCAATTTTAGAAAGATTTATTGATTTATAAGGGACACAAAGTCATAAAATTTAGAGCCAGAAGGGACCTACATCTTAAGGAAATCACCCATCCTCTTGGAGTTCAGTTATCCTCAGAATATTAAAATGAAGATGAAATAGAAGCCAACAGGCAATGTACTCCAGTGGTTTAGTGACAGGGTTGTGTAAAAGGTATAAAGAATAAAGTTTTCAGTTGTTTTTTGAAATAACCATCCGTTTTCCATTCTGAAGCTTGTGGTCTGGTGAGTAAATTTAGCTTTGACAATGGAGCCATTTGGACTGTGTTTTTTAATCTTTTCAAAAACTCTGAAGATGATTTTTAAATCAGAAGCAGTGTCAAGCAAGAGAAGGCTGTCTACATCTGTATGTGGTGGTAGAGGTTGTGGACCAGAGCTCCTGTGGAGCAAATCTGGAGCGAGTCTGATCTCAACCAAAGCAGGAATGGAGACATTGCAGTGTTCCACAGATGAGTTTTTGGGATTCCAGATTTGAGGTCACTAGTATATGGTGGCCCACAAGAAAAGTTCAGCTTGTGAGGTCATACTAATTCTGGAAAATATCCCAGTAACTCCTGCCCATAATGTCTATAGTCCAGAAGTCATCACAAATTCTTCAGAAGAAAGGGTGAGGAAGAAAAAAAAGAGGAAGACATGGGTTTTTTTGATACATGGAACCACATTCCCTTTGTTTCATAATGGACTAAGATCTCTTCCTTCCTACCTGTCATGTTTTAAAAACCATTCATCAAACACAGAATACTGTCCAGTGCTGAGAACACTGCCCTGGACAGGACACACATCATCCTGCGCTCATCCAGCTTGAACACCGAGCCTCAGAGATTCTGTGTCAGTGACTCCTGATCCTGTTCATAGGTCTGGTGATCTGCAGGTTCTGAGATCAGTAGGAACCTGTATTTTCATTTGAGCATCTTCTACAATCAAAAATTGTTCTAGAAATGCTCAAGAGAGAGGTAGCAGTGATTAAATTTGGTGATTTTTTTTTTCTTAGCTTGTTATTTTTTGCAACCAAAATAAAATGAAGTCTGAGCAGTTAATCACATTGTCTTAGCTGTATAGTAGGTGCTTCACAAAAATGCACCAAATGGATGGATTCCAGCTGCCTCTATCATGTCTTCCTTTGCTGTCCTGAACTGTGATGTCACCGGAGGCCAAGTCCTGCGGGGTGAGTGACCTGTCCTTGAGCACTAATTTCTCAAACGCAAATCACGCACACTCTGGTTGAGAGGCACAGGCTTACTATTGATGAGGTTGGGGACTGTGCCTTGTGACCGAGGGAGGGCGGAGGGCTTGTCGCTTGTCACCTTCCAGGGAGCCCTCAGCTAACCAGGACCCAGTGAGCCATGATCCTTAATTAGGATTATTTTCTAATTTAAGAAGAAAGAGACAAAGGAGAAAACTTGTTCACATTGAGGAGTTAGTCAAATAAGGGGTCATGAAATTAAACACAACCATACCGTCAAGGAGCAGTTTAGGACCAACTCTGTGCCCAAATGTTTAGCTTCTTCACCTCCTGCTCTGGGACAGGAAGACCGCCATCTGTAGTTTTTTATTAACACGGAAAACAGCACTTAAGCAAGTCAGCTATGACTGAAATGTTTGAAACCTACATAATATCCTGAAGGTCTCTAGATGTATACATTCTTAAGGGGCTGCTCAAAGACCTTAGGAGAAACAAGACAATTAGCACAGTCTTACTTAATGAATGAAAGCCTGAAGCCGGGTGTGGCTGGTAGAAGAGGTTCTTTACCTTGTACCAAAGCTCCTTCCCCTGGGCAAGCGATGAGGGACTTAATGACACCGTTTCTACTTCTGGGAAGACTGGAAAAGTAACTACGGCTCCTCTCTTTGTCTTCTCACTGGTCCTTCTCCATTGAAAGAGGAGCAGCCAGTTAGGTTGGTCAGAGTCAGATGCTCGCTGGGACCTGTTGACAGTAATGCACACGTGTGCCCTGACTCTGCCTGGGACCTGCCTGTCTCTTGGATGGGTCATCAGGGCAGTGGGTTTTCATCTGCTCCCTTCTCCCTTACAGGAGTTTCTCCTCCCTTTCCAGGGAACCGCTAGCCGCTAGCACGCCCTCCTCCATTCGCAATGAGCGGGTTATAAGACCTCTGCACGCCTGTGGACCCAGCGGACCCCCAATTAATCGTTAATGAACTGCGATGCCCTATTCCAGTCCTCAAACTGTAGCCATTTCTTTTAACACAGTTTACCAGAGACAGTTTATTAATCACTGTTTCTAAACAATTAATGCAGCTGGTGTTTTTGAGTCTTGGTTTGGTTAATGATTCCTATACCTGTGCTCTCCATAGATTAAAACCTGGGACGGGAGGACGGTGGAATTGTCACACGTGATTTCTAACCCTCAGATACAGTCAGATCAGAACTGAATATTATCTTCATTTTATTCATTTACATATGTTTTTCTTCTAGGCTTCTAATGAGGAAACATTTACTGAAGAAAAAGCTGGCTTTTTTTAAGAGAAAAATTTCAGAATTGGTTCATATTTAGTTTAATTTCTCAGGAGGTGTGGTGGTGGTTTGATAGCAAAGGAGAAATAAGACACGTCTACACTTGCTTAAAGTGGGAAAGTGGCTTGACTCATGAAATGCAGAATGCCTCTGCACAGTGCTGAGGGCCCACCTGAAGTGTGTGGTCTTATATTTAAAGAGAAACCAGTTAAGAAGTTGATATAAATCTTGCCAGTAATTATACGACACGTCCCTCCTTCCCCTTCCTCTTTCTTGAAGCTATAACCACTCTTCTGAATTCTGCGTCTATTCTACACTTGTGGGTGTTTGTATGTTTTATGTATATATATCATCACTGTATACAAACGCAGCCCTAAACCAAAAATTGTTTAATTTGCCCGGCTTTGAGCTTTAAAACATATTGAATGTATTCTTCTGTGACTTCATTTGGTTCCATATTATATTTATTAGCTACATCCATAGTGTTGCTCAGAGATGTAATTCATTTATTTCCACTCACTCTGTAGCTTTTGTTTTTGCTTTTACAGATGAGCTGTATGGCCGTTCTCATGCATAACTCTTGGTGTATGGGTGCAATTTCTCTGACTTACTCACCTAAGAATGAAATTGTTTGCTCACAGAGTAGACGCAAGTTTAAAGATAATGCCAAGTTGTTTCCCAAATTGGTGGTAGAAATTTATACTCCCCTCCAGCAGTGGTTTCTAGAACAATTTCAGTTGCTTGGATACGGGCAGAGGAGAGATTTAGGCAGATTGAGGGATTGCCCAATGCATATGATAAAAGGGACAGGGAATTAAGATTTTATCAAAGGAATGATTAAAATGAAGTTACAGGGAAATTAAACTGGATAGGATGTGAAGAATCTGAGTGAAAAATGAGCAAGGTGGGGATGGTTTGGAATCTATGAATTAGATGTCCCTTTAGCTGCACTGCAGAGAGGTGGGTGGTGATGGTCCACCCTTGGGCAGAAGGCCAGATGGAAGCCCTAAAAGAGGAGCCTGAGACTTCAGACCAAGGGAGAAGAGAGTAGGCAGATGGAATTGGGAGGAGGGAGCAAAAACTCTCCTTGGGTATATACAGATCTGTATTTTTGCTCTTTAGTCAGAGACTGCTCTGGGAAAGTACAAACACAGTGAGACAGAATGAATTAAACTTTAGCATTCAGCTACATTTGAATGGCTGTGACCGGAGAGAGGAGGTGTCCCGGTGAGTATAAACTTATTAAGGATATTTATTTGAACTCCAGTACATGAAATAAGAACAATAAGAACATCAAAACAAAACCAAAAAGAGAGTGTTTCAGTAGCTTGAGGAGAGGCGTTCAGCTCACAGGCTGAAAAGATCAAAATGCAAAACCAGACCCATCATTTCTAACACCCAGGGAGATGCAGGGTTGTGTGTCTGGAGCGGTGTCTCTTCGGCATTTTTAGCATGGACTTCTTTGGGATTCAAAGGAGACTATGGTCTCTCTCTTGAGAACAAGCATGGCCTTCCACAAATACTATGGGATACTATTTCAGAATGTTCTAGATCCTCTGAAGCTGTATCTTTGGACCCCCCCTGGATTCCAGGAGCACCACACAGGAAGTTGTCTAAGCTGTGTCCTGAGAGAGGGACTCAGGCTGGGGAGCAAGGGGGAGACACCAGCCCTGCTGGCCCTCCACTCACCAAGCTGGGTGCTGGTAAACAACTGTATTTAAAGACAGAGAAAGATGCTTTTTCCTACTTCACCAGCCTGAAGAAGACACATTTTCAGAATCCCCGAATAGATGTGCTAAGGGCAAGCCCAGCTTATTACAGTTGGTCTCAGCAGTTGGTTCAGTCAGTTCACGTTGTAGCTTCTTTTTCAGTGGATTCATCTTTAGGAAGCCAACCTACACAGGCCCCCTATTGTCGCTACACTGTCCCCCTTGGCTGCATTCGCTAGGGCCAGAGGGCATGGATGGCACCTGCATTTTCCCCAGCACACAGCAGTTTCTTTACACGCTAAGATACTCAATATCTGATACTTGATTGATTACTGATTGGTTGATAAATTAAATCTAAAACAAGTTTTAAAAGTAACCGGTTGTTTAACCAACTCTAGAGATATCCACGTTTTGTATTTTATTTAAGCTTTTTCTTTGGAGGTGTGGTATACACAGCCCTAAGCCTAAAAGGATGAACTGTGCCCAGCTCCTCTGTCCCACCTGTAAGGTGTCTGCTGCTGGGGTGGGGTTGGAGGTGGGGCAGGGGCTGGAAAACAGCAACCTGGGGACTAGAAGAGGGTTGTGATCATCACAGTGGGGCAAAGGGGATCGTGCCATTGAAGAGAACCAGAAAGGATTGATCCAGTTTCCACCAGACACGGAAGTGTGCTCTAAAAGAAGCATTTTCTCAAGATTAAGAGTGATGGAAGCAGAATCTGAGCTTTTCAAGGAGATAAATGAGTAGGAGAGATTTACTGATGAAGCATGTGGAGAACCAAATGTGAAAGTTAAAACAGCAGAAAATGAGGTCCCGGACAGGAAATGGAGGGAAGAGGCGGCATGTGTTGGGGAGGAGGGACGCGTGGGGAACAGAAAGCGAAGGCAGAGCTGTGGTAAGAATCATAGCATGGTGCGTAAGCAAGAGCCTGGATGATCTGGGAAAAAAACCAAAAAACAACACAAAAACACTCCTCTGGGCATTGGGGACATACACCTGGGTCTGGACCTCAGGAGTGAGACATGGATCTCATAAATTATCCCGGGGGAATCTACACCTCTTTATGCTTTTATCTCATTCTATCAAGTTACATTTCTAAATACTGTAGGTACCCAGTGAATGTCCAGATAAATGTGTAGCTAGAAGAGTGACTTGTTTTGCAGGTCAGGTGGAAGTGGGTTTCAGGATCCAGAGTTAACTATAAGGCTTGCTGTACGCATATCCTTAGAAACTGGCAGCAAGTCTTAGATTACAACCATAAGGCAAGAGGAAGATCAATTATATTAGAATTGACTGTGTCTCATTACGTTTTATAATTTAGTTTTCATCTAAAGCATTTTCAGCTCTTTTGGCTCAATGGAACCGAGACCCTAGTGAGAGCAGTGAAGCCTGGGGGCTGGAGCATTGAGGAAAATGTGGCCCAAGCTCTGCAGCAGAGCTACAAGGCCTGCTCTGTTGCAGAATTTTTGTTTCAAAGATCTATTTCTATGTAATAAGTCAGTCTGAAGCTCCGTGGCTTAAAACACGTGGACTCATTTCACTGCAGTCTTACCATTACGAGGTCTGGTCTCCTTCCAGGGAGACAGCACCATTCCAAGACAAGAAGCTGTGTACACTGAGATTCCAGAACTCACACAACCTCATTCCACCCCAAATGATTGGACAAAATAAGTTATAAGTCCAGGCCAGAGCAAGGGCTGAGTAAAGGGACTCTACCTCTGATGGGAAGAGTTACAAAACACCTGTGGCCAGGACTTCCAGTCTACCACAGTCATCACCTAAACTCTGTGGCCGACTGTATGTGCACTTTTTTAGAATGCAGATAATGAATTTGATGATCTTTAATGTCTTTTCCCTCACCAAAATTCAAAACATTTTTAGAGAATCTTAATTCCTCTTCACTTCTGAGGGAATAGAGACTGGGGATCTAGAACTTTCTCAGGACCACATGGCAGATGGGTGGCCCACTGAGGACAAGGTACCACCACAGCCCGGGGCTCCTTCCCTGCTGCGGCTTTAGGATGGTGGGAGTTTTTCCACTTTATTGAGGTCCATGACAAATAAAATTGTAGCATATTTAGAGTGCACACCATGATGATTTGATATACATATACATTGAGAAAGGATTCTCAGAGTACAGTTAATTAACACATCCATCACCTCACAGAGTTCCTTTTCTTTTCTGTGAGAAAACTTGAGTTCTATTCGCAGAGTGAATTTCAAATGTGTAGAACGGTGTTACCAACTATAGTCACCATGTTATGCATTATGTCCTCAGACCTTGTTTGTCTAAAACTGAGAGTTTGTGACCTCAGCTTGTCCTCATTTTCCCCACCTTCCAGCCCTAGAAAACCACCATTCTACTCTCTCTGCTTCTATGATTTTGACTTTTAATTTTATTTATTTTATTTACTTTTTTTTTTTTTTTGATTCTACATAAAGTGATGCTATGCAATACTCATCTTCCTTTGTCTGGCTTATTTCCCACAACCTCAACACAACAAACACAAATGCTTTTAATCAAACCATTGGGATCTCTTAACATTTGTGTCACCTCTTAGCCTCACTCTAGACCAACTAAAAGAGAGTCTTGAAGAGTAGAGCCTGAACTTCGGCTTTTTAGCAAGGACCACAGCTGACTGCCTCAGACGGCCATTGATGCTTAAGAATCCTGGCAATAATGTCTATTACAGACATAAAAAGAGGTGACCTTAAAAGTGACTTGCCTACTCTAAATCTCAGGTTTCTCACCCAGAAAATCATGATAATAATCACTTAATAGGGTTGTTTTGACATACATATGAAAAAATGCTTGAAAAATACAGGCAGCATTTAATAAATGAGACTTGCTTTTATTTTTTTTACTGTTACTATTACTATAGTTATTAAAATGGCGATTATTAATAGAAAAACAATGTGCACTCCATAAGAATAGGGGCTGTTTCTGGTTTAAAACTATATTTAGATATATCCAGCACACAGTAGGTGCTCAATAGTCATTCGTTGAGAGTATAATTGATTGAATGAATTACTTTAAAAAACACTTGGTATAGTCTATCATTTAGTAAGTATTCAATGTGTTAGTTACCATTTTTAATAGGAAATGCTTTCCATAATATGTTTCAAATACTCTCTTCAATCACCTTTTATGCATGCTACTTTATATGACTTTTTACTTTAATTTACCATGCTTCTCATGTGCAGTGCAAAACTAATGCATGACCCCTGCCTTTAGGGAGGGTAGACTGCACAGAAATGACAATAAACATGCACTTGAGAAGATACATATTTGCTCCCTGTCAGATCATCAGAGTTCTGCATGTGAGCTAACAAGTGGGACAGTTTGGAATGATGGCAAAGATTTTACAGCAGAAGAACTTGTGATGGTCCTGGGTAGATTCAGAAGAGAAGGTGGGTGTTGGGAATAGCATGAGTGAAGGTGTAGCCATGGAAATGAACATGGAGTTTTGTGGGGAAAAGGAGGCGCCTGTGTGGGATAGATGCTTTGGATAAGCAAAAATAGGAGGCAAGATTGGAACCATAGACTGAGTCCTCCTTTCAGGGATTAGATGCCAGGAGCTTCTGAAGGGTTTGGAGGACGGGAGTGTCATAAAATGCGTTGGTTTTTGCAAAACCAATTCAAATGTTTTCTCTGAAGGCAGGAACCAGGCAGACTCTATCAGCATGAAAACATCTCTAGTTTTTTAATTCCCACTCTGATCGACTTCTTGTTCTAGTTCTCAATTAAAGCTGCCGTTTTAGAACTAGGTGTCTTACCAAGGTGTGAAATACTATGAAATTTGTAGTAATTAATGATTACTGTGACAGCTCTGAGTTATTAACGAAATTAGAAAGAACGAGATAATGTCATCATTACATCTTTGTAGCAGTGTGAGGGAGCATGAAGAGTAAAGCAATTGCCATGATAGCTTCTGTAATCGGGAGACAGAAGGCATTTCTGAGAGTAGATTTGTGCGAAAAGAAAAACTGGAAAGTGTCTGAGAAAATGAATGTGGAAAGTTAGCAATCTGCACAAGTGAAAGGGAAAAAACAAAAAACCCCAAAAAACTATCAACCCACACAGAGCGCCACTCAAACAAGACATCCTCTGAAAACATCAGCACTGCTCAGCAAAGCTACGAGGGCTCCAAGGAGCAGAGCCTGGGGTGTCAGGGCTTCCTTTTTGTTGGGATGGGGTGAGGGGCAATCTACAATACAGTCAACATCCCTCAGTGCATCCAGGCACATCTTTACCCCAAGGGAAGGACTGTGTTTAAAACTCCGATTGTGGAATCATACAAACAACTAAAGGAAGCACAAAACCAACAAGAATAATTCTATTAAAAATAAAATACACATGACAAACATAACAAATCTTTGCCGAAAGATTTTAAAAATCCAAATAATCTTTTGAGAAACCTCCATACCGTTTTCCACAGTGCCTGCATCAATTTACGTTCCCACCAACAATGTACAAGAGTTCCCTTTTCTTCACATCCTCATCAACATGTGTTATTTGTGGTCTTTTTGATGATAGCCATTCTGACAGGTGTGAGGTGATAGCTCATTGAGGTTTCAATTTGCATTTCAATGATGATCAACAGTGTTGAGTATCTTTTCATGTGCTTGTTGGCCATCTGTATGTTTTCTTTGGAAAAAATGTTTATTCAGGTTTTCATCCTGTTTTTTAATGGGGCTTTTTTATGTTGAGTTATATGAGCTATTTATATATTTTGGATATTAATCCTTATTGGTCTTATCATTTGAAAATATTTTCTCCTATTCAGTAGGTTTTTTTGTTTTGTTTTGTTGAGGGTTTTCTTTGCTGTGCAAAAGCTTTTAAGTTTAATTAGGTATAATTTGTTTATTTTTGCTTTTGTTTCCTTTGCTTTAGGAGTCAGATCAAAAATATTGCTATGATTTACGTCAAAGAGTGTTCTGCCTATTTTTTTTTTTCTAGGAGTTTTATGTCTCACATTTAAGTCTTGACTCCATTTTTTTTCCTCTTGTATATATTTCTTTTTTTTTTCTTTTCTCTTTAATTGAAGTATAGTCAGTTAACAATGTGTTGATTTCTTGTGTACAGCACAATGTCCTAGTCGTGCATATACATACATATACTCATTTTCATATTTTTTCATTAAAGGTTATTATAAGATGTTGAATATAGTTCCTTCTGTTATACAGAAGAAACTTGTTTTTTTATCTATTTTTATATATAGTGGCTAACATTTGCATATTTCAAACTCCCAAATTCATCCCTTCCCACCCCCATTCTCCCAGTAACCATAAGACTGTTTACTATGTCTGAGAGTCTGTTTCTATTTTATAGGTGAGTTCATTAGTGTCCTCTTTCTTTTTCTTTTTCTTTTTTTTAGGTTCTACATATGAGTGATATCATATATTTTTCTTTTTCTTTCTGACTTACTTCACTTAGCGTGACAATCTCTAGGTCCATCCATGTTGCTCTAAATGGCATTATTTTGTTCTTTTTTATGACTGAGTAGTATTCGATTGTATAAATATACCACAACTTCTTTATTCAGTCATCTATCGATGGACATTTAGGTTGTTTCCATGTCTTGGCTATTGTAAAAATAGGACTGCTATGAATATGGGGTGCGTGGATCTTTTCAAATTAGATTTCTCTATGGATATAAGCCCAGGAATGGGATCTTTAATCAATTTTGAGTTCATTTTTGTATGTGATGTTAGAAAATGTTCTAAATTTATTCTTTTATGTGTAGCTGTCCAGTTTTCCCAGCACCACTTATTGAAGACACTGTCTTTTCTCCATTGTATATTCTTTCCTCCTTTGTCACAGATTAAATGACCATAAGTGCATGAATTTATTTCTGGGCTGTCTGTTCTGTTCCACTGATCTATGTGTCTATTTTTGTGCCAGTACCGTACTGTTTTGATTACTATAGCTTTGCAGTGTAACTTGAAGTCAGGGAGTGTGATATTTCCAGCTCTGTTCATCTTTCTCATGATTACTTTGTGCAATTTTAATATTATTTGTTCTAGTTCCGTGAAAAATGACATTGATATTTTGATAAGGATTGCATTGAATCTGTAGATTGCCTTGGGTAGTATGGTCTTTTTTTAACAATATTAATTCTTCCAATCCATGAACATGGTATATCTTTTCATCTGTTTGTGTCATCCTCAACTTCTTTCATCAGTGTCTTATAGTTTCTGAGTACAGGCCTTTTACCTCCTTAGGTAGATTTATTCCTAGGTATTTTATTCTAGGAATACTACTCAGCCAGAAAAAGAATAAAATTTCACCATTTACAACATGGATGAACTTAGAGGGTATTATGCTAAATAAAATAAGTCAGAAAGGGACAAATACTGTATAATATCACTTACATGTGGAATCTAAAAAATAAAACTAACTAGTGAATATTAACAGAGGAGCAGACTCATAGATACAGAGAACAAACTAGTGGTTACCAGTAGGGAGAGGGAGGGGAAAAGGGACAAAACAGGGGTAAAGGATTAAGGGATATAATCTACTATGTATAAAATAAATAAGCTACAAGCATATATTTTACAGCAGAAGAATATAGCCAATACTTTATAATAACTATAAATAGGGTGAAAACTTTAAAAATTATGAACTACTCTGTTGTACACTTGGAACTTTTATATTGTATATCAACAATATCACAATAAAAATTAAAAACAAAACCAAACAAATCCAAATAGTCACTCAGTGTTAGATTTCTACTTCTCTCACCCTCTCAGTTTCTCAGAAATCCTATATATTAATGGGACTCTCATGGAGTAATTTCTCAATCTTTGTAGTCTGGCTTGTTAAGTGCCTCAATAGGGAAACAGTTCAGGCCTATCAGGGGTTGGGGATGATGACAAAGATGTCTAAACCTGATAATGGATGGGGCCTCAAGTCAAATTATGTGTGTATTGACTTTCTTTCCCTCTGCTCTGAGCTAGAGTTATTCAGAAGAACAAAAATAAGTATGAAAATAAGATGATTAAATCTAGAGAGTGTGATCTGTGTAAAGAAAACCCCAAAGGGGAAACACGGCTTGAGACAATTTCTCATACAGGAGTTAAATTTCTATTATTTGGCTTCCCCCTTGTATCTATGGAATTAGGGATTGGGTGAGAATGGAAAGATTTGATGTAATCTCAGGATCCCCATTCCTCCTTCCTCCCAGTGGACTTGGCCCAAAAATTTAACATACCCTAGGCCTCCAGATAAATTTCAAGAGGTTGTCTAGAGAAGGAAAAAAAAAAATTCTATGGAACTCTCTACAAATGTGCTTCTTCTCCACTTGGATTGAACATGGTCCTTTTCCAAGGTATAGGATGAGCAACGTTGTTTTTCTGCAGTTCTGCAGGGCTTGATGACTCTCAATCTCTGACCCTCCACCCTCTCCGTGCTGATCGATGTCTGCACTCCTTGAAGGTCAGGGCTTCTGCAGACCGCCTGGATTAAGGTCTCCATGTCACAGCCTGTTATCTGTTGCAAAGCCCCTAATGCCATTAGCAAGAAAATGAAAGAAGCTTCCAAGCCACCTTCAGATCGATGCTAACGTTATAACTTCCAACAGCTGCTGCTCAGCTTCTGTCTTTGTTAAGACTTCCTCCTGGATGGAACTTTCTTGACTCAAGTTTAATTCTGTGAATTTGACAAAGATGTTTTGAGCAGCTGCTTTGTATCCAGGCCTGGACAAAGCCTTGGAAAAGTGAAGCACATAGGATAGAGTGGGTCCTTTCCCATAAGATAGCAAGCCTCCAACTGGTAAGAGGGACATCACAAAGCATATACAGGAATATGTGTATCCAGATGACTTCAATAACAAAATGTAAATCAGGAAGGTCTGAGGAGGGATATTCATGCTAGTACTGATGGAAGGAAGGATTTAAGGAAGTGAAGGAGGTGAGCAAGTGTCTTCTACAGGGAAGTAACAGCCTGTGGAATACAGGATTGCAATTTCTTGGGCGTGGTACAAAATTCAGCACTTTTCATTGTGTTGAATTTCCAGCTCTTTTCTCTCAAGACTCAGCACAGGAATAACAAAAACTCCCACACATCAACTCTATTTCTACTTGAAGGTGCTTCCCTTTCTTGCAGTGAAGGGAGGAGGGAGGAAGTGATAAAACAAATCTCTAATGGTTGTCGCCTTTGTTTTAGGAAAACAGAATAGTGGAAATGTGGCCCTCATCTACCTGGCTCATGAGGCTCTAAAATGGAATCTCTCCTGCATTGATATAAAAAAAAAAAAAAATCAATAGAAAGGAACTTTAGCAGTCCAGCAGCCCTTCTTCCTGATGGTTCTAGAATTGTATCTGCTTAATCTCTTCGGGGTCAATCATGACGGATGCCTTCAAGGTCTAATGACCCTGAGAACACTTTTTGGAGAAAATCAAAATGCTTAGCTGCCCATTCAAAACAACAATCTGAGCCATACTCTTATTTTTCCAATGTCATCTTCTTTCCTTGTTCTTTTCACATCTTCTGTTACTGACATACTCATCTCCAAAATATCTTTTGTACATGACATGGGCTCTGTTGGCTCTTTCTCAGGGTTTTCTCCTCTTTACCCTTTTTTTCATAGCCCAGTTTCCACCAAGTTTCTGCTGGCAGCTCTCATTCATGGTGTTCTCTAATTTCTTTGAAATTCTGCAAGTCTAACTTTCTGAACCATTTACTTGATACTTCTTTAGTACCTCCTGGCATTTCCCATTTTGTGGCTTGCACTCATATTTAATTTTTTGTGTTTGAATCTCCTTCCATTTATGTTAACCTAGTTTCTCTTATTAGAACATAAATTTTTGTGTATGGAGCATTTATTTTTATCCTATGTAAACTTATATTACATCGCTCCATCAGTCTCTATTGAGTTAATTATCATCTAAGAAACTCACAGACAGGCAAATCTTTTGCTAAAGTATTTCCTCAGTAATGAATTTTATATATCCTGCTTCTTCTAGATAACCTAGACTTCTCTAGCTGTTATTTTTCTGGAATCTATGTACGTTTTTTTTCTGTCTTTCAGGGTGTCATATTCATCTAGTTTGCTTCCTATTCTTTGACTACTGTGTTTCAAACTTCTGTTTTTTCCTTGTCTCATTAGCTCTGAATTTGAGAGTTCTGCTCATGGACCTCTACTGCTCTCTACCTATACTAATTCCGCAGGTAATTTAAACCAGCCTCACCTCTTTAAGAACAGTCTACACCATTAACTTTAAGCTCTATGTCTCAAATACAGACTTCACCAATGAACTCAATGAATGACACATCTGCAAATGAATGTTGAGTAAACATCTAAAATTTAACATGTCCAAAATCGATTCTAACCTAACTGCTTGCATATCTTACTTCTTTTTAGTCTTCCCAACATCAGACTTACTCCAGTTGTTTAATACCAAAAATGCTGAATCATTAAAAAAATCAAATGTTTGATTATGGGAGATTTCGAACATATATAACGTAAATGAAATAATGCAATGAACTGACGTATAACCATCACCCAACTTCAGTGACTGTCAATGTTCTGTCCTCAATTCATATGACTTCCCCACCCACCACTTGTGTTGAGAAGCTGGAGCTTGTATATTGAAATAAGAGTGTGTAGATTACGACCTGCTGAATGAAGGGGCACCAGCCACCCACACAGTGTCAGCAGGTAGCTCTCTCAGCCTCCAAGCTCCCACTCTGGGGAAGTTTTATAATTAAAGGCACAATTTCAACATACCCACACAAAGGAATTAGAGTCACAAGATTTATTACTTACAGATCCCATGAGGGGCTTGCAAGTGAGGCAAGTGAAGGGCAGTCCTTTGTCCCAGGTCACCATCCAGCAAGAGATGGAGGGCAGGGCAGCAAGCACCTGTGACTTATAAGGTGGTTGGGGTGAAGGTCACTAACTTTTTGAGGGTGTAACTCAAAGTGGTTATTTTAAATGGTGCCCCAGGAAAAGCAAAGTGGGAATGTACGGCAGGAATCCTGAACTCAAGTCTTTTCCTAAATGTCCAGACTGTGGGTGTGAACAGGGTTATCATACTGTGAAATGCCTAGACAGCAACTCAGAAAAGCAAAAGTTTGGGGGTTTTTTGTCACATCAATTATTTTCAGACTTTGATTTTCTAAGTAAAGTTGATGTACATTGAAAAGCAAAAATCATAAGTGAAAAACTTTTGATGAGTAGATACATACGTGTAAACAACACTCCAGTCAAGATTAATTACATTTTATCAACACTGAAAGTTCCCTTATGTCCTTTCAAAATCAGTGCCTTCCCTCACCTAAAGACCAGCACTAGTCTGAGATTCATCCATATTTTGCATTATCAGTAGTTTTTTTTTTTTATTACTGAGTATTCATTCCATGAATATACCACAGTTTATCAATACTATTGATAGGCATTTGGGTTGTTTAGAATGTTTGGGAAATATCAATTAAGCTGGTATGAAAATTTTTCTTTTCATCTTTTAAAGATCATATGTTTTCATTTATCTTGGCAAAATATCCAGGCATAGAAAGACTGAATTATAGGTTGGTGTATGTGTCACCTTGTAAAAGACTTTCATAACTTTTTAAAGTAGCTGAGTAATTTTCCCCTCCACAAATGACCATTTAGGTTACTCTGTGTCCTTGTCAACATTTATTATTATCAGTCTTCGTAATTTTAGGCATTCTAGTGAGTGTTTGGTAGCATCTCATTGTGGATTTAACTTACACCTCTATGATAAGAAAGTCTCTTGTATTTATTGAGTGTTAGGATACATTTTTTTTGTAATATCTGTTCAGGTCGTTTGCCCTTTTTAAGAATTTGGTTGTTTGTCTTTTTAATTTTGAGTTTGATGTATTCTTTATTGACATTGTATGCAGGTTGTCAGATAAATTTTTTGGCAATATTTTCTTCCAGTCTGTGGTTTGCATATTCATATTCTTAATGGTTTTTTGATGAGTTACTTTAATCATGTTTAAAATCTTAGATTTTTCATTTGTGGTCATTGCTTTCTGGATTCCATCTAGGAAACTTCCTTATCTCTAGCACACAAAAATTTCCCTCTATATTTTACATAAAATGCTTTATAAAAGTTTAATCTTTTATGTGTATGTCTTTTTTTTTAATGTTTTGAGGTAGAGATTGAAGCTCATTTTTTTAACATATGTATATTTAATTGTTGCAGGACCATTTGACCTTCCTTTTCCCAATCTGTATTATTTTGGAAAATTGATTGTACACCATTTGATCTATGTGTGTATATTTATACCAATTCGATAACTGTCTTTAATACTGTAACTTTATAATAACTCTGAAGTCAGGTGGTTTAAGTTCTCTAATATTTTTCTTCTTTATCAAAATTACTTTGGCTATCCTATATGTTTTGGATTTCCATTATACATTGTAGAATTAACCTGTAAACTTTTATAGAAAGCCTGGGGGAATTAAGATTGAGATTGCTATAAATCTATAGACCAATCTAGGGAAATTTGACCCCTTTTAAAATCTTAAACTCTAGTCTTTCATCTATCAACAAGTATTTTTAAAAATTTATTTCCATCATTTCAACACATTCATCAATGTGTTGTTTTCTGTCTAGAGAATTGTTATTGTTATTTTATTGTTATTCCAATAAAAGTAGAGGTTTTTGAACAGTGTTTATTAAATTTTGTCCAAGTATTTTTATGCTAATATAAATTGAATTTTTATCTCATATCCCAGTTGCTGCTACTAGTTTATAAAAAGATAATTCACATTTGTGCATTAATTCTGTAACCTGAAACTCTGTGACTCACTATTTCTAATAATTTTTATTGCTTCCTTAATATTTTCTTCTTTAAAATGTTATGGCTTCTGCAAGTAAAAACAGTTTGCATCTCCCTTCTCGAGTTTTATAACTTGTGTTTATTTTTCTTGCCATGTTACATTGGCCTGGAACTCCATTGTAATGCTGAATAGAGGGGATTAAAGTAAAAATCACAGACTTGTTCCTGATCTTAGGGAGAAAAAGTTTGTTATTTAACCATTAAGCATGTATAATTTTGTAGTTATCCTCCAGCAGTTAAAAAGCTGCTTCTGATATTAGCAACTTATATTTTCTTTCTTCTCCTAATCTGTCTTGCTAGGAGTGTTTTGATTTTATTGATCCTTTCAAATAAAGAGCCTTTATCTTTGTTAATTTTTCCAATTTTTGTCTTTGTTTTTGAAGGGTTTTTTTACCTTATTTCTTTCTAATATTTACTTTGAAAGTAAGTTGGTTTTCGTATATTCCCCTTTTCATATACTCCCCTTGCTTAAGTTTTAAATTTATATAATTAATTTTAAGTCTTGTTGTTCCAAGCCTTGTGGTAGTAGCAGCCTATAAATTTTGGTACATTGTATTTTCATTACTAGTCATTTGGAAATTTTTCTGATTTTCCTTTTTATATCTCCTCCTCCTACACCTTCTTTATAATTTACTTTTGTTCATAGGTTATTTGGAAGTGTGTTAATTCCCAAATACATGTAGCTTTATATGTACATTCTTTTAATTGATTTCTAAATTAATTCTGCTGTTTTCAAAGAACATGATCTGTAATATTTCAGCCTTTTGGTGCTTACTGGCACTTGTTTTATTGCTCAGCATGTGATCTATCCTGTTGAATATTTCATGTGACCTTGAGAATAATGTATGTTCTTTTTTTCGTCTGGTTTAGTGTTTGATTGATATTGATTAGATTAAGATCAGTGATAGTGTTTATATCCCATGTACTTTCGCTAATATTTTGTCTAGTTCTATTACTTACGGGAGATGGACATTAAAATTTTCAGCTGTGATTGTGTATTTTCCTATTTCTCCCTTTGATTTTCACTTTTCTACTTAATTCTTCTATTGGCCTTTTAGGCATATACCATTTTGTGTTGTTTTTTAATAGTCTATCTTGAGATTGCTCTATGGTATGTTGCTCCTCATGCTCTTCCTTTCATACCTCAGTGTGTTCTGTTGACTCTTCATCAAACCCTGTTGTCTAGATCTTTAAAGTTAATTTAGGATTTGACTTCATTAAACCATCTCCACCGTAGTCATCTCAGCTTATGCCACCATGCTCTTCCACCTTAGTTGTTGTAAAAGTCACCAAGATTATTCATTCATTTTCTCTATGCCTGCTCCTTTTTCGTCTATTCCAAACATGACAGCTGAAGCTAGATCCTGTTCAACTACAAGTGAGATCACACCATTTCTCTGTTTCCCACTAAACTAATTGAAAAAGCTGAAGTCCTACAAGAATACAGAGCCTGTGTGATCTGCTCCATCTTTATCCCCCGTTACCCCTTTGTGCTCATCTCATATTACTTCCTTCTTAATCACAATAATTAAAGTAAGAGGGGATCCTTGCCTTTTCTTTACCATATCAGTTAGGCTTTACCCAGGGTCTGTTATTTGCTCTTCCCTCTGCCTGGAACACTGCAGGCTTCCTGTGATAATTTTGCTTCTTAAGATTTTCACTGAAATATCATCTTCTCACTGAGTGTTACTCTGACAGCCCTATCTAAAATTGCCACTCCTCTTATCCAGTCATCTCCCATCCTTCTTCCTGGCTTTAGTTTTCTCTTCAGCACTTATAATGACTTAAAATGGCATTTATTGTACTTGTTTATTTTGTTTATTGTGCCCTCCAATCCGTTCCCTCATCCCCATTACATTGTAAGCTTTGTGAGAGGAGAGATTTTTTGTTGGTTTTGTTTTCTGCTCTATTGTTAGTGCCTAGATTGCTGTCTGACATTCTGCTCATGACACAACTTGAAGTGCCAGATAGTATATTGGGCCAGGATTATTTATTTATTTATTTATTTTTTGCACTTCTCAGTGGTCCTTATTTAATACTCTTTTAATCTTCCTTGATAAATGTGAGCTACCCTTACCTGGAGTACCTTTAAGTGAAGGTGATTTTGCTTCCTCCCTGGGTACCTTGTTTCCAGAGTCCTAACTGTTCTAATAGTTACAAGGTTTTTCCTAATAATTAACCTAAATTCTCCCTCTGTTGAAGCAGAAGCCCCATTAGCTCCTACTCTGTCCTTGTTGACTAATGAGAATAATTGGTCTCTGTCCTTTTTATAGGCTTGCCCTTCCGTATTTGTGGATGTCTGCTGTGCCCCTCCTTGGCCGTTGGTCAAGGAAGTGTGTCAGCAGGATGGCCACATGGGTACCAGCAGGCCCAGAGCAGGCATCAGCAGCTCATCTCCCCACAACAGAAATGAATGAAAATTGTTTTAAATAGACAGTGAGATTATGTGATAAAGAGGGCTCCTAACTGGGGTTGGAGTCAGGTCTTATATTGACACATAGACTTTTAAAGAAGCTTAAGACTTGTGAGCAGCTACAGAGCTGACTTGAAGCTTCTTTTTTATTGGTGATTTGGACAACAAAGCCTTTTCTGGATGCCCCTTACCCTAGTTTCTGCTTGTGTCACCCTTCACACCATTCCAGCTTCCCTGCCCCAAGTAAGTTTTCTAAAGTATTTCATGTTTATTAGAATTTTGTGGAATACTCTCTATTCAAGTTGGCCATTTTGAATTTCTTTAAGTTTACTATTTACTTTTTTGGTCTATGTAAGGATACAATTTCTGAATCCAGTTGCTTTCTCATAATTTCCCATCAAATTGCACCTTCATTTTCTCCATGAAGTCGCCCATTTATTTATAATTGTAGCCAAAGACAATACAAAGAAAGCAATTTCGTTTAATTGGTTGAATCATCTTAAAAAGGAAGGGTAGTGTGATGAATGGAAAGAACCCTGACTCACAGTCAGGAGACATAAGTTAAAATTCCACCTCTTTCATTTAATAGCTATTGGCCCTTGGGAAAATTCCTCTGAGTTTCTGAGCTCCAGTTGCTTCATATTTAAGTGAGGTTTTAGGTCACTTAATCTAAAGTTCCATTTAATCCTTCAGTTTTATGATTCTGTAGAGGGAAACAACTCCAAAAATCTTATTACCACAATGTTTAAGTTTATTATCCATGCATTTAATGTTAATTAACAAGATTGGTGGAGAGCTGTTGTAGACTAGAGTTCACAGTAGTGGGGACTAGAAAATATCCCTTTGAAAAAAATGTGAGTAAAAACTAATTCGTACTAACTTTTTGTCCCTTCCAAGAGAATAACTAGATAATTTTTATTATGTGTTAATGAGATATGTATTGAGGAACTTTTGACATTTTTTCCCCATTCTCTATGCTGCAATGTTTGGTTTTACCGTAGCCATTGAGCAAGCAGCTGGCATTTTATCTCAGGTCAGGATTTCTGGCCCTGTCAAGTGTGTGATGGGGGAAACTTCCGAGTTACAGCTGCTTATCATTCATGACTTGTCACCCAAGATTAACACCACTGACCAAGACTAAGCTGGTGACATGTTATAAAAACTTATGATGGTGCTCACTGTAAATCAAAAGTCACAGCTGGTCCACCTGTCTGAGTTCTGTCTTTTGTTGCTTCAACACTTGTCTACATCATATTAGAGAAGGTCAAGCTGCTAGCCATTTCATCTCACTGCGTGGCAGAAGGAGAGAAAGTTTGAGATCAGGTAGTAGTGATGGGTGAGAGACTTGATACTTTGCAAGGGAAAAGGCAACTTTAAAGCAACCAAGATGGGGAGGGATTTTTGGAAGAACAAAGGAATGGGTTAGGATGATTGTCTAAGCTTAGTTTTGGACATTTTGAGTTAGAGATGCCTATTGGACATCTGTATGGAACTGCCTAGAAGGCAGTTAAATATTTGGGATAGGAGTTTTAGGCGAGAGGTCTATGGTATATTTCCCAAGTACTGTCTTCACCCAGTTTTGAAGTCATGGCTAACAATGCTCAACTCTACCTGCCCCAGCCGCGTTTATCAAAGTCTAACGTTTCTGGGTTACAGTACACACATATTCAACTTCAGGAGATCCCCAGGCATGTAATATCCAGGGACAGCCCCTTCTTTCTTGGGCCCACAGAATTATTCAAGTTGCCCAATCTCCAGTAATCCAGTGAAACTAACTAATCCCACCATATTTACCATAAAAAATCCTCCTCCTATTGTTCTAGCTTGCTGGTACCCTGTCCCCAGATGCAACACCCTGTGTGGCCCCACATGGCAGCCTTCTCTCATTGGGATCTGTAGGTAACAAAGGGTTATGCTTTTCGTCAATCCAAGTGGTTTTCTTTTGTTTTCCACCATCCAAAGAATCTTCACATCTTATAACACAAGGGCAAAATTGGAAATATATATGTGGAAATCTCTGGTACTCACATCTTCATCTTTAGCATGGAAATATTGCTGTGATTCAGCTCTGGCTAGCTGGACGGTTGGCATCACTTGAATCTTCCCTGTAAGAGGCCTGTCCTGGCCTTAATGAGATGCACATCCGTGTAGAGACCTCGAGGTGACTACTGCCATCACTGCTGTTTCACCTCTGCTGGTTCTCTTGCCACAAGCGATATTGTGATGGGAAAAATCATAGAATTTGTTAACGTGACTGATAAGGATCAGAAGATCAAGCTGTAGATCTCAGCGTATTTAAAGGGATATCAACCAGGCTCTAGCAAAGGAAATCAATTCCAAAACATGTTGCAGATGGGCTGATAACCACAGGTAGAGCCCCTTGGTAAAACAGTATCTGACCTGACTTGGGTATGGATGTGGATGTGGATGTGGATAAATGTCTGGTGCCCTTGAACAGAGGGTGATCAAAAGAAAAGTTTTGGAAGCAGCAATGTTTAGCAGTGTATCCCACAAAAGTCGTAGACAAGGGAGAATCTCTCTTTTCTATCTCATCTCCAGCCATTCCCTCCTTCCCCACACACAAAATCCTTACTCCCTTATATATCATACTTATATCAGCCTCAGCTCTGGCTTTTACTTTCTTCCTCTGGTTGTAGAGATACAGGAGACCTTATGTTAAGTTAACCCTTTTCAGCGCAGTAAACTTTGACAACATGAACCTCAGAGGCATTGCAATAAAGTGGCCTCCTTGTCTTCATCACACCCAGAAAATCGAACATGCTAGTAGAGCTTCTATTTAGATTAATTTGTGATTCTGCTATGGTTTAATTTATCCATTGGTCTTTTGGTGCACTTATATTTTTTCCATACTATATCTGGGATAACCTTTTTAATCAACTCGTTAATGGACATGCCCTACCATTGCTTAAACCTACACTCTCTCTCTGTGCTTATTCATGTACTGCCAATCATTTGGAAACAAACTCAGCATGCTTCTTTTTCCATGAAACTTTTTTGTCTAGACTAGGCTGATCTGACTTTTATCAACTTTGAACTTAAATAGCAGAGAGAGATTTCCTAGCCTTGTGCAAGGAGGGAATGTAAGCGAAAGGCAGCTTAACCTACTCCTTGCCCATCAGGCATTCACAGTCTAGGTGGGAAGTTCAGAACAAGAAATAAAATGGATGAAGAGAGGTTGGGTGACTTTAAGGGGCTCCTAGACAATATATATTTGGAGTATATCATCTTCCAAAGTTTTAGAACTGATTCTGGCTATCCAGAGTGGATATGCCCAGCCTTTGGTCACTGTATGACAAAAGATAATCATGTGTTACAATTTCATTTGGATATGGAACCTTGGGGGAATTGTGCATCACAGAATAGCTTCCTTGGTAGGGAGTCTTCCCGTACACTCTCCGCCGTCTCTAGGGTCTCCCAAGATGAGAGAGCCATGCAGAACGGCATCTCTGTCCTTTCTTGCTTGTGCCCTTCTGGGACCTTCCCTGTATTCTCCTATTTCCTTGCCTTTTCTTCACTTTCCCCTTCTTTTCTCTTTGTCTTTCTTGCCTTTGTTCTCTTTCTCTGAGGACCCCTCTGCCTGACTCTGATTTCCTTTGACTTTCTGAGTTTAATTTTCATTTTCTGAAACTCATTCATCTTCTAATAATTTGTATATGGAGATTGGGGCCTGGGCAGAAGAAAATTCCATCAAGACTTGCTAAAATAAAGAGGCTGTGTATTCATTGCCTCCCAGTGTCCCCACTTGCCTTACAAAGTTGCACCCTTTGTCCGTCTTGTAACTCAGGGGAGATAACATTTAAGAGGGAAAATGAGCCATTTCCCATCAACACCACTCCTTCCCACCTGCCTTAGAATGTGACGGGGAACAAGGGGGTTGGAGAGACCCACTCAACATTTCAGATGTTGTTCCCCTAGGTTCACAGCATTTGGACAAGGAAACTCGCAACACTTTATTTTAAATTCTGCCCCTACAATTCTGGTTTAATTCATAGTCAATGTATCTGCTTAATATTGGGATTTGGGGGGTGCCAGGATAAAGCTCTCTTCAATTTATAATTCCATTCTCTTTATTGTGGATGGCTGGAACTTTTTAGCATAGGACAGACTTTTATTCCTCAATTAGAGGGAAGAGATCTGAGCAAATATACCTGGAGGAACAAAGACACTGCCTTAAAGCCCTAGTGTAAAACCAATGTCTTGCATTCAAATCCTTTATCAGAAAATTTAGAAAAATTAGGGAAAAGAATTTCTGAGAAAAGTGTAAACAGACAAACAAAAAGACAGAAATGTATTTGGTGAGAAAACCCCTCAAATTTGGTAGGAGAAAATGTTGTTCTATGTCATAAATTTGCTAAGCACAGGTCCTGAAAACCCACAGATTGTTCTTAAGTATTATGAAACTGGGATGCTCTTTATAGGAAATGCAATAAAAATATTTTGGCAGGCAATTACACACATACACACTTATATGCTTTCACAAATACACGCACACACACATACGGAAATATATGCACACGTGGGAAAATGTGGACACTCAGATTTAGGATGAACTGTCAGAGGACTGGGCAGTGCTCATTAATCTTTGTTTAGCAGGGTTACTGAGAAGGCTGTGTTTTATCATAAGCAATTACTTTCTCTTTTGTTGGAAAATGAAATTGTTATAAAATTCTCCAATTCTATAACTTCTTTCTTTGAGACTTCGATTAATTGTTTCCAGTTCACATAGAGGAAAAATAAAACAACTTGGTTCTTCTTCCTTTTAGATGTTTCTGTTTAATTTTTTGAAAGATCACCATCATGCTCCCTCTAGCTTTTTTCTGTTTAGTCTAAGACATTTTGTTCTTCTTTATATTAAAAACAGATCTCAAGGATGAGGCACAATTCAGGATATAGGTGAAGAACTAGAGGCTAATGTGTTCAGATCTTATTTGTAATGAAAAGAAATTGTCTATTTTACACCACATACAAAATTCTCAAGAGTTTCTTTTTGCATACAACCTATCCTTTTATATATCTGCCCTCTGATCTCAGTTTTATGTGGGTGTTAGATATTTAGCTAAGACCTGGTTCTCATTTTCTGCTTGACTTACTATAACTTTCCATCTGATTCTCTCTGCTGGGTAAACAGATACATCTAACACCTACCACAGTACTTGCAGTGTTCCTCGTGTGCCTGTTCTTAGTATATGCATTCTGACTCCTCTGGCAACTCTCCAAGTCTGTTTTGGGGACAGCTAAAGTCTCACAATAAAACTACTATAGATATTACATATATTCCATCATTAAACAAATAAAATATGAAATAAATAAGGTAAGAGTCCAACTCAAGAATCGAAGTGGTAAAGAAAGAATAGATGAAATAAATACCCTCAAAAACGATTTTAAAAATCAATAAATGAAAAGAAAATCATTTAAATGAAATACAAGAAAGTTACAGCAATAAGCAAAACTAAGAATATTGTCTTGACAAACAGGCATATGAAAGAAAAGCACTCAGCATCATGTGTTTATTAGGGAACTGAAAATCACAGCTGTGAGATACACCCACATAGCTACTAAAACGACTGTGGTATGTCCATGCAGTGGAATATCATTCAGTGATGAAAGGAAATAAGCTATCAAGCCACAAAAGACGGGGAGGAAACTTGAATGTATATGTATATGTGAAGAAGCCAGTTTGAAGGGGCTACATGCTGTTTGATTCCAGATGTATGAGGAAAAGGTAGATCTACTGAGGCAGTAAAACTGTAGTGGCTGCCAGGGGCTTAAGGGAGGGAGGGAAGGATGAATAAATAGGATGAATAAATAGGATTTTGGTGTCAGTGGAATTACTCTGTATAATACTGCAGTGATGGATCTGACATTGTAATTGTCACATATATGGTTGTTATAATACATATACATTGGCATATGTATGACATACGTTGGTTAAAACCCATAGAATTGTACAAAAGAGTGAACCTATAAACTTTAGGTATCAATAATGTATAATATATGAATATTTATTCATCAGCTATAACAAATGTACCATACTAATGCAAAGTGTTAATAATATGGGAACTTGTATGGGGGGAGATGGAGAACATTTTATATTTTCTGCTCAATTTTTCTGTAAATCTAAAATTGCTTTAAAAAGTAGAGTCTGTTAAATAAAAAAAATTCCTATTTTGAGAAAGAATATAGGAAAATACCTCTGTCAAGACTAAAAAATCATATGGTAGCTCACAGAGGAAAAAAATGTGACAATGAATATATATATGTTCATGTATAACTGAAAAATTGTGCTCTACACTGGAATTGACATAACATTTTAAAATGACTATAACTCAATAAAAATGTTAAAACAAAGACTAAAAAATCATAGAAAAGTCATAAATAATTTTAGATATTAAAATGAACACAGTTGTAGATGTACAGATGACCAATTTTTAATCATTTTATTGAAAAACCTAGATGAAATGGATACTCCCCTAAAATTAAAAATAAGATGTACAAAATTAAATAAAATAAAAATGTTTAGAGATAGTTAACATATAGTCTAAATCCTTTCTCTCAAAAAAACAAAAAGCTTAGATAATTTTAAAAGCAAATTTTACTGACCTTGAAGGAGCAAATAATTGCTGTCATACGTAATTGTTAACAGATTTAAAAATTAGGAAAATCTACATTGCTCATTTTGAGCTTTAATGACATTGTTATAGGAAATGGAACAGTAACCAATCCAGTAAAAAAAAAAATCATAATTTTTACTTAATAAAGACTTAGTAGAAATGGAATAGATGTTTGTAATCAGATAGAGCATATCTCCTTGAAATAGAAAAAAATGTTATAAATATTAGTCTCGTTTTACTTTAAAAGCGTTCTCATTAAATCCAGGAACAAGGCGAGAAATGCTTCCATTCAATGTTATATTTGAAGTCAACAAATTTGTAAAATCAGTAGAAAAACAAACAGAAAAAATGTATAAAATTAGGAAGTGTCAAAATTTACATGATTGCAAATTTATATGATTGCTTCATGAAAAGAAAATTGCCAGTCTAAAATCATCATTGAGTTGGGGTAATTATTTTTAGGAGAACTATTAACCAAAATCTAGTCTTTATGCAAGTTTTTAGTCCAAATGCAAAGCACCTTTGTTACTATAAAATAAGCAAATGAAACCTCAGGCCAAGAATATAAAAAGATTCTGATTTGGTGGAAACACTAAGTTCTCAACAGAATGAAAAATAAAGTCCTATCTAGAGGAACCAAATATAAATCAAGATCTCAAGGAACTCCCACATTATCTCAAATTAATTATGAAATGGTGGTACTAAAAGAAAATCATAAAAAAAGACATAATGAGTGAGAATCAGCAGGAAAAACACACATCAGAACAAGACATTCAAAGATATCAGACACTGTTAATTATGTAATTATACATGTAATAACAAATACATGAAATTTGGGGAAAATGAGTAGAATTAAAAATATAGCAACAAAATGACAGATTTGAAAAATGACCAGATATAATTTCTAGAAGTGAAAATGTTAAGAAATGTTGAGTGAAAATAACAGGAATGCAACTGGGAGGAACGGTGGAAAAAAGGGAAGACTTAAAAGCAAGTAAGAACATTCTAAGACAAGTGATGATTAAACATGAAGAAAGAGAGACGTTTTAGCTCAAGCCTTAAAAATGAGGTGTCCCTAGAGAATTTGAAATCCCTAGTGAGCTGTGGGTAACCATAGTAACAGCTAACATCAAACCCAGCCTACTTCCTGACTACATTAACCCAAATATGCCCAGCAGGAGGAAAGACGAGTTCATTTTCAAGCATTACTTCAGGATCCACTGTCCTATACGATATGTCCAGTTACCAACAAAAGATTAGGAGACGTACAGAAAGTTAATAATAAACTCAGTCTGAAGAGACAAGGCAGTCATTAGACTCAGACAGGACACAGATGTTGAAATTATCAGAAGGGAAATTTAAAATAGCTAATATGGTGGTATGGGAAAGGCTGTAACTGAAAACATGCATGAATATGCAAGTTCAAAGAGGTGATTTTAGCAAAAAAGATGGAAACAATAATAAATAATTAACAAAGATGCAGACATTAAAGAAAGAGTAAAAAGATGAAGAGTACTTTTGATGGGTTTACATTAAATGAAGTTGAAAAAAAGTATTCAGTAAGCCTGAAGATAGATTAAGAGAAATCACAAAAATTTAATTGTAACAAGAATTGAGTGACTTTTAAAAAGAACAGGGCATCCAAGAGCTGTGGGACAGTATTAATCAGTCTAAACATACACACTTGGAATCCATTCAGAGAAGAAACAAGAAGGCAGAAGAAATATCTGAAGAAGTTATGGCCGCACATTTTCCAGAATTAATGACAGATACACAAGTATAGATCCAAGGAGCCCAGAGGACATCAAGCAGAATAAATACTTAAAAAAAAAAAAAAAGATAAATGCCAGAACTTCTAGGTATATCATATTCAAGTCCCTGGAAGCTAAAGAGAGAGAATCTTTGAGGCTCCTTGATTAAAAATCAATCAGTCAAACAAACAAAACAACCTTAAAACACATTACCTAGAGAGGAACAAGGATAGAAACCATTACAAATTTTAGATTGAATTAAAACGTTATCTACATAAAATTGAACTTAAAAAAAAAGAAGACAATGGATCGACATCTTTAAAATACTGAAAGAAAACAAAAACATCTCTCCAGAATTTTGTGCCTGAAAAAAAAATGTCCCTCAAAAGTGAAGGAGAAAGAAATGTTCCTTGGAGGGAGGGCACTGAGGGAAGCCAGAGCCATTTCACTTAACCTGTGACAAGTATTAACTAAAGTTCTTCAGTCAGAAGGAAACTGCGATGTTAGAAACTTGTATTTATGTAAAGAAATGAAGATGTCAGCATGAAATAAAAGAAGATAAAGTAAACCATTTTTGTTATTTATATTGCTCTGAAAGATAACTGAACATCTAATGAATAATGTTAGCAGTTTATTGTGTATTCCTGGCATACTTAAAAGTGACACGAATGACACAAGGCTTCGGAATATATGGTTATAAACTCTTTACAGAACAAGTGAAGCAGCTTATTATTGTTTGAAAGTAAACTCATGTACTTTAAAAATGTGTATTTTAAATCCCAGAGTAAGAACTAAAAATATTTAAAATAAGATGTATAAATAATATATCAATGGAGGAGATAAGTGGAATAATCTTTTACAAATTCAATTAAATCCAGGAAAAGCATAACAGTTATTTAAAAAAAAATTAGTATAGAAAGCAGCAAAAATGGAAAGTGTTAACCCAATCATGTCAATAGCACTTTAAATATGTTTTAAACACCCTGATTACAATGCCGATTTTTAGATTGGATAAAAATGTCCACAATATACTGTTCGCAAGTAGTCAAATTTAAATGGAAATGCATTTAATAGTTTGAAAGTTGGAGATAAGCATACCAAGAAAATACTAAACTAAGAACTTATTAATTTCACATAAGTATAAACTTCAGAGCAAGCAGTATTATAAGAGGTAAAAGAGGTGAACTTTCCAAGAACATAACACAATCCTCCAATCAGCCGTTTGCCTTCAAACTACGTGAAGCAAAAACTGATAGATTTGGAAAGAGACATAAACATGTTCACAGTTTTAGTTTGAGATTCCAAAACTTCTCTCAGTAATTCATAGAACAGTTAAGAGGATAATCAGTAAGGCCATTGTTGACCAGAACAAAACTGAAAGCCAAATTAAGCCACCTGACAGTTCTCAAATGCTCACAAACTAAAGTAAAATACATATTCCTCTGGACTGCAATAGAACATTGACCAGGAAAGACCATATTTTGCACCATAAAACAAAGCTTAACAAATTTAAAGAAATAGAAATCAAACAAAACCAAGAGAAACCCCCCAAAGAATAGAAATAAATAAAAATATGTTCTTGTGCCCTAACAGAATTAAACTATTAACACATAAATAATAAATAAATTTAGATAACCTCAAATATTTGGAAATTAATACCAGGTTTCTGAATACTCCATGAGTCAGACTGAAAGGAGTTAAAATATTGACTCAATCCAAAATAAATATACAATATATCAGAATTTGTGGGATGCAGCTAAAGCAGTGCCTACAGGAATATTTATAGAGTTAATTACTTATATTAAAAAGGATCAAAGATCTAAAATCAGCAACCTAAGCTTCCATCTTAAAAAATTAGAGAAATAAGATTAAAACAGATACAAACAAAAAAGAAGGACGGAAATAATGATTAGAGTAGAAATAAATAAAATAGATAATACACAAAAAATAGAGAAAAGCAAAGTGGACCAAAATTTTCTTTTGGAAAATTAGTAATCTTTTAAGATTGATAACATGAGAGGAAAAAACCCACTAATTACCAATATCGGGAATAAAAGAGAGGACATAGTCCTTATCCCACAGACATTAAAATAATAAGAAGAAAATATTATGATTAACATTTTGCCCGTGAATTTTAACACTAAAATAGGCAAGTTCCTTGAGAGGCATAAACTATCATGTCACTATAAAAACGGATAATCTGAATAGTACTATATTTATTAAAATATGAAGATTTAATGCTTCTAAATATGAAATTGTTGTTAAAACTTCTCAAGAAAGATAACTCCAAGCCCAGATGGCATTAATGGTAAATTCTTCTAGACATTTAAATAAGGATACCTATTTGACACAAAGTCTTCGAGATAATGTAAGGAAATAGAACACCTTCCAATTTATGTTTTCAGGCCATCATTAGCATACCTAAAAACTAGACCAAGAAATTACAAAACGAAGAAAACCACAGAGCAATGTTTATCATAAATTTGACACAAAATTGTCACCAAAATATTTGCAAATAAAATCTAACGTAACATAACATGGATAATGTGATCAAGTGGTTTTCATCCTAGGGGTGCAGGGTTGGTTCAACATTTGAAAAGCAATCAATTTTATTTGTCACATAAGCATATAAACAGACTAAGTAAGAAAGAAAATATATGATCTCCATAGAGGCAGGGAAAATAGTCACTGACATTTAGCTTCCATTTATGATTTAAAAGATCATCAAATTAGAGATGAATTGGAATTTTCTGCACCCCACAAAGACTATCTACAGCATGTCTTCAGCTAACATTACACTTCCTAATGAAAGACAGATGTTTTTAAGATCAAATGCAAGGGAAAGATGTCTTCTCTTATATTCCTATTCAATTTTGTATCAGAAATCCTAGGCAATGCCAAAGGCAAGATAATTAAGTAAAAGACATAAAGATTGCAAAGAAAGAAAAAAAAATAGTGCATACTCACAAATGATGTAAATTTCTACGTGGAAAATCGTAAAGGATCTACATAACACCACCACCACAGCAAGCACGTATTAGTTGTGATATTAGAACAATTAAGTAATATTAGTAAGTTTGCCCAACACAAGGTCAATATTCAGAAAGGCAATCATCTTTCTATAGATCAGTAATAAACATTCGGAATTTGAAATTTTAAAAAATTACATTAGGGTCCCACCACTCAAAATGAAACATTTACACAGAAATCTAACAAAATACATGCAGAAAATGTGTGCTAAAAACTATAAAACTCTGTTGAAAAAAATGAGAGATCTAACATGTTCATTGGTTGGAAGATATTAAGCTGTTTGTTGTCTTCAATTTGTTTTAAGTGCCAGCAAGACTTTTTTTGTACATATTGAAAAGCTGCTTCTAAAATTTACGTGGGAAGGCGAAGAAGTAACTAGAATAGTCAAATACAATCCTGGAAAAGATAAAGGTGGAGGACTTACATGATTTCAAGACACAATTATTAAGACATTATGACTTTGTTAAAAAGATAGTCACAGATCAATAGAACAGAATAGAAAGCCATAAAAGACCATTTTTTGACAAATGTTCACAGGTATTTCAATGGAGAAAATGTAGTTCTTGCAATAAATGGTGTTGTAACAATTGGACATTTACAGAAGAAAAGGAACCTTGTCACATATCTTATAAACATACCCAATAGACGAGAGACATAAATATAAATTGTAAAATCCTAATAATTCTAGATGAAAATAGGGGACTTTATGAAACCTTAGGTTTGATGGTGAATTTGTAGATATGACACTAGAACATCTACATTTAAAATGTTGCTTCGAGAAACATATTGTTAAGAGAATAAAAAGACAAGCCAAAGACTTGCAGAATATTTTTTAAGGCACATATATGAAGAAGGACTTGTATCAAGAACATGTAAAGAACTGTTGAAACTCAAAAATAAAAAATATAAACAATCCAATAAAACTTCAGCAAAATACCTAACCAGACATTTCACCAAAGAAGATATATATATGACAAAGAAGCTTATTTAAAGATGCTCAGCATTCTTGGTCATTAAAGAGACACAATTTATAACCACAATGACATAATACTAAATACCTATTAGAAAGATCATAATGAAAAAGACAGATATACCAAATGCTTGGGCAATAAAACTCATTCAGTTGCTGATGACAGTTTGGTAGTTGCTTACATAGTTAAACATACAGTTATCATGTGACCCAATCAACATATCCCTAGATATTTACTGAAGTGAATTAAAAACATATGTTCATACAAAAACCTGTATGTTAATATGTATAACAACTTTATTCATAATCACCCAAAACTGGAAACAAAACAATCCAGATGTCCTTCAACAGATGAAGATTTAAACAAATGTGTTACATCCATAAAACCGAATACAACTCAGCAGTTAAACAGGCCACACTATTGATGCCTGCAACAATCTGGATGACTCTTAAATGCCGTTTTGTTAGGTGAGAAAAGGCAAGTGCATAATCTCCATATTTCATGATTCAATTTGTAAGACATTCTGGAAAAATGCAAAACTATAGGGCTAGAAAATAGATCAGTTGTTGCCAGTGCTTGGTAGAAAGAAGATTGACTTTTTTTTTTTAAGGGGGCTGTATAAAACATTTTAAGGTGATGAAACTTATAAATCTGTATGTATATCCCTACCACCATGGTGGCAGATATATGACTCTAAGCATTTGTCAAAATCTGTAGAACTGTACACATCAAAGATTGAACTTTATGGAAAAATTGAAAAAAAATTGTCTAGGTTATCCAGTGATCCTAGGATGAAATGCAGACTGTGACAAATGAATGTAACTGTATCATAAATGTATAGCATACCGCAGCTGAAGGAAATAGGCAGAGAACTGACCTATGTAACTTGGAAAAACAATGATTTGCTGAATACTGTCAGGCCAAAGAGAAAAACTGGACATAAACTCTGTATTCTGGTTGGTAACTTTGTTTCCCACAAGAGTATGGAAGTATGGCTGAAATGATTATGTTCTTAAACTACTTTACATGGATACTATGAACAAATGACTGAAGTGGAGCTAATGAGAGCCAAGTTTCTCACTGCCAGAGTCAGAAGCTACAAGTTAGCAAGGGAGAAGGTTGGAATGAACTCTGATGTTCTGATCAGAGTTGGAGATATTAGAGGGGGGTGTGTGTGTATGTGTATGCATACACATTATGTGTGTATATATACATGCACAAGTAGATGTATACACACACAAGACAGGAACATTCTGAAATACAGATACATGTCTATACATGGGTTAGTGTGTGTGTGTATATATTTCCTAGAAGCAGTGAAACACAGTAGCATCAAGCACCTTAGTAACCTTTTATTGGTCTCTAATAACTTTCTTCTTGGAGAGATGACTGATTCTGGACTAGGGAGAGTACAGATGTGCCTGGAGTCTTGTAATGACAGAAAGTAAGAAAACAGATGGAGGCATGTCAAAAGGACACTGGAGCCAAGATGAAAAAAGCAGCCAAAACTTAAGCAGAAAGTAAAGCATATGTATGTATATATAAAGTTGGAAACATAAACATACAGAATAGAATGGATACATATTCCTTAGAATATTCCTCACAGGAATGAAGGAAATAGAAAATCACCGTTTGAGTACTACAATAATAATTGCAGCAGAGAACACTCGCTGCCAAAAGTACTGGGTGAAATTTAAAGGAGAAACAGAAGAGTTGCACAGCCTCACGATATCCCCCCAAACGTATTTCTCAGTTTTAGTGGTGGTTTTAACGTATGTCCACAAATTATTCCATACTCCTCTCACTAGTAGGTGGAGTTTAATTTCCCTCTTTTTTTTTTTCTGTGTTGGCTGGACTCAGTGACTCACCTTTAACAAACAGCATTTGGAAAGAGAAAAATTGTAACTTGACAGTGGAGAATTTCGCATGGCGGACACCACCTTAATCAGGTGATCAAATTTAACATCATGAATAATAAGTCATATTTAATCACATAATATCACCTCGGATATGACGAGGAGGGTATTTCATCCCTGTGGTATGCCTTTTTAATATCCACAACCGAGGGGATGCATCATACACTAAAAGTGACAGACATTCTGTGTCAAAGTCATGAAAAACAAGGAAAGAATAAGAAACTGTCAAACTAGAGATTACTAAGGAGACAGAATCATTAAATGCAGAGTAGTATTAGATCCTAAAACAGAAAAAGGACATTCGTGTCTAAACTTGCAAAATCTGAATAAAGATAGTGGTTTAGTTAATATCACTTTCTAAATGTTAATTTCTTAGATTTAATAAACATATCATGATTAGGCAAATGTTAATATTCATGGAAGCTGAGTGGAGGATATATGGGGACTTTGTGTACTATCTTTGCAAATTTGTAAATCTAAAATAATTCCAAGATAAAAATAAATACAATAAATGTGTAAATGTTTTCCCCCTGTTTTTCCCTACTCTGAAATACTTTTTTGTTAGTAAACTATCTTGGCCTGATGTTTCTTTATAGGAAGATTTTTTATCTGCTGATTTATTTTATTCAGTGGTTACTGGATGGTTGTTTCTCTTTTTAGTCCGTTTTGATTTTTTTTTCTGAAAATGTGTCCATTTTCAAAATTACTGAAATAAATCTATTCATTACATTATTTCTTTTTTAATCCTATCAGCACCTATCATTCAAACCATCTAAAAGACGGAATATTATTTAAGTGTTTGTTCTTTGCTTTTGATCAGTCCCAAAAGACATACCTATTTCGCTGTTTTTTAAAACATGGAGATGCACAGCCACACAGACACACGCAGACACACGCAGAGAGGAGTATTTAGCTTTCGGGGTCCTGCCTACTGCATCACTGTTTTCCATTTAATTAATTTCTTTTTTTCTCTAATTACATCTTCTTTCTACTCTGTTTAGAGTTCTTTTTCCTTCTTTTAGCCTTCATGCTTATCTTACTGTTTTAGTCTCCTTCTCAAAATAAGTAAATGCTTATTATTATTAGGCTGTACATTTCCACATAAGCACTAATTTGTATAGTAACTCTATCCTACAATTTTAGGATATGGATAAGTTGTAAACATTCTGCAGTCTCTATTCTTATTCCTTTTTCAACCTTGAGTTATTTTAAATATTTTTCTTAATTTCTAAATATATGTGATTTTTCTGTTTAGCTTTTTGTTAATCATTTCTAAGTTAAGTGCATTATGGCAATGCACATGATGTTTATTATATCAATTATTCTAAATTCGTAGAAGCTTGCTTCATAGCCTGGTCTGTGGTTAATGTTTATACATATTCCATATATGCTGGAGAAGTGTGTGTTTTCTGTGGTTACTGGGTGTGCTGTTCTATATCTGCCTGTTAGATCAGTCTCGCTAATGTGTCGTTCAGATCTGCTGTATCCTTTCAGATTGATATATTAATTACTTAGAGTGTTGTGTTAAAATCTCCTGCCATTATGGTAGACTTTTAAAATTCGTCTACTTCTTCTATTAATATATTTTTGACTCTCAGTTACTACATTCGTAGATGTTGAGAAATGTTTTCTTACTTGGTGAAGTGATGATATTTCCAGTATGTATGAATTCTTTGACCTCTTTGCCGCTATGCAGATGTTGCCTGATGGCATTGCTGGGCTGTTTTCTTCTTTCAACTTTTCTCTCTTATCCCTGATGATTTCTGAATGTATTTTTAAAATTACATATAAATTGATTTTCATTTTAGGTCAAACTATAAAACGTTTAGCTTATTTTCTAAAAACGCTTTTTTATATATTTATCATTCTTTTTTATTCTCTGTTTATCCCATTATTTCTACATTGTTCCCTCTCAAAGCTAGTTTTTGGGGTTTTTTTAAAGATTGATTACTTAGCCCCCAGACTTTGGAAATGATGTGTTACAATTATATTTGTTAAGTGTTGGTGGTGGAAAGTTTAAAAGTTCTTTAACCTATAGACTAAAACTAACAAATATTATCATCTTCTTCTTTAAAAATACAAGGACTTTAGACCTTAGCATCTAATCTCACTGCACTGTCAACACACACGCAATCCAAGTACTACAATTAAATACATAAACTTTCATCCTGTAGAGCATCATTATTTTTGGCCTGGCCAATATTTGTTCCACATATATTTTCACCTCTATTATATATATTTTTTTCTAATCATTCCTTTTTAAACTCATGACTGACCATGTAGAATTAATTCCTTTCAGCCCGAAGTATATTATTTAGAATTTCCTTCTTACATTTTTTTTCAATATAAAAATGTCTTTATTTCTCCCTGGTGCTTAAAACAGTTTAATTTCATATACATTCTAGGTTGGCAGTTACATTCTCCTCAGTCAACTGAACAACAAATTCCCAAAGTCTACTAACTTCCAGTGTTTCTCTTTGAAAGCCAACTCTCAGTTTAATTATTACTGTCTTCACTGTTCTCTGCACTTCACCACTGGCTATTTTTAAGACTGTCTCCTTTGGAGGCTTCTGTAGCTTGTCTATTATATATAGTAGTGCGGATTTCTGAATTTTTACTTATCGTGTTTGATAGGATTTGGGATTTATAAACTTTCTTGGGGGGGAAAACAAATAGCCATTTTTTTCGGTATCATTTATTGAAGACACTATCATTTCTCCATCTAGTTGCCTTTGGGTGTTTGTCAGAATCGGTTCACTGTAAGTGTGTGTGGATCTATTTCTGGCTCTCCATTCTGTTTCATTTACGTATTTATCCTTTTGTCAATACCACCCTGTATTGATTAATGCAACTTTGTAGTAAGCCTTGAAATCAGGTGGAGTGAATCCTTCAACTTTGCTCCTCTTTATTAAAATTATTTGGCTATTCAGACTCCTTTCCTTTTATATATGCACTTTTGAATCTGCTCTTCCGTATCTACAAAAGTCTTGCTGAGATTTTGACTGGGATCATATTGAATCTATAGATCAAACAGGAGAGAATTAACATAATAAATAATATTGAGTATTTCAGTCCATGAATTACAACTATGTAGCACTCAGTTTATTTAGATTTTCTCTGATTATTTTTCAGTGCTTTATATTTATCTGTCTACAGATCAGACAACTATTTTGTTATATTTAGAACAAATTATTTGATTTTCATAAATGTCTGTGGGTTTGGTATTAATTACTATTTTTCGTCCTTCCTGATGTTGGTTATTTTGTGACATTTCTTTTTCTGTGGTCAGTCTGGCTAGAAATTTATGAATTTCTTTTTCAAGATTGTTTTGGCTATTCAGGTCTTTTGTGTTTCCATACACATTTTTTAATTATTTGTTCTAAGTCTATGAAAAATGCTATTGGTATTTTGATAGGAATTGCATTGAATCTGTAGATTGCCTTGGGTAGTGTGGTCATTTTAACAAGGTTAATTCCTCCAAACCAAGAGCACAGTGTATCTTTCCATCTCTTGGTGTCATATTCAGCTTCCTTCATCAGTGTCTTATAGTCTTCTGAGTACAGTTTTCTTTTACTTCTGTAGGTAGCTTGATTTCTAGGCATTTTGTTATTTTTGAGGCAGTGGTAAGTGGGATAGTTCACTTAATTTCTTTTTCTGTTATTTGTTGTTAATGTACACAAATGCAACGGATTTCCATATATTAGTTTTGTGTCCTGCAACTTTCTTGAATTCATTGATGAGCTCTTGTAATTTTCTGGTGACACCTTTAGGATTTTGTATGTATAGTATCATGTCATCTGCCAACAGTGGCAGTTTTACTTTTCTTTTCAACTTGATTTTCTTTCAATATAATAAAGTAATTTGAATGATGTAATAACTTAACAATTTTAATTTAATTTGATTTAAAATGAAATATAGAGAGGAGAAAGAGAAAAAAAATCGAGAGCATCAGTGAGTTGTGAAGCAAAACTGAGTGGCCTGTAACACATATAACTAGAATTATTCTCCAAAAGAAGAGAGGTGAATGGTGATGGAGAAAAACATTTGAAGAAATAATGGCTGAAAATTCCCCAATATATGAAAACTATACACAAACAGATTTAAGAAGCTCAGTGAACCCCAAGCACGAGGAAAATGAGGAAAACACTAAGGCGTATCGTGGATCATAATCAAATGACTTAAAACCAAAAATAAAGGGAAATCTTTAAAAGCATCCAGGGAAAACAGACCAATTATGGACAGAGAAACAATCAAAATAATGGTAGCAGACGTCTTGTCTAAAACGAGGCAAACCAGAAGAAAATGGAGCAACATTCTTAAAGTGTTACGAGAGAAAAAGTCCAACTAGAAATCCATATACAAAAAAAGACCTTGCAAAATAAATGTGAAATACAGACTTTTTAAGCACATATCAAAGCTGTAAGAATTCATCATCAGCAAACATGTCATTCAAGAATTATTAACAAAGTCCTTTGTGTAGTAGGAAAAGGATGCCAGAAGGAAACACTCGTCTACACCGTGGAATATAAGACACTGTGAATGGTGACGATGAATGGAAACACAATAAGTATTTCTCTTACTTAAAACTCTTGAAAAGATAATTGAATGTTTAAAACAAAAATAGTAATGCATTGTGGGTTTATATCATGTGAAAATAGAGGATGTAAAGCACTACAGTAAATGCCTGAAACGGAAGTACACTAACATAAGATTTTGACACTGTATGTGAGGTTGTATAATATCCCTTGAAGGTAAGCTTTAATCAATTAAAATTGTAATCTATGGATCCAAAAGCAACTATTAAAAATCACACAAGAGTTATACCTAAGAAGCAAACAAAGGAAGTGAAGTGAAATAATGTATGTGTAATTAAAATGCACAAAAAGAAGAAATATTGACACAAAACAGATAAGACACATAGAAAACCAATAACCAAATAATAGATTTGAACTTAACTATGTAATAATCCCATTCAATATAAGTAGTGTAGACACCCCAATGAAAGCAGTTCATCAGATTGAATTAAAAGCACTTATACAAGGAATGCGTAATTTAAAATTAAATTAGTGTATTTCACCAAATTAACAGGCTAAAAACAAATGAAAATGATCACGTTAATAAATGCCCAAAAAACTAAACAAAATCCAATATCCATATTTTATTTAAAAGAAAAATAGAACTTGCAAAAAAGTATTGTAGTTGGGAGCTTCCTCAACAGGGCATCTATGAACATTCTACAGCTAGCTTCACACTTAGCGGTGGGACACTGATTGTTTTCCAGTTAAGAACAGCAGCAAGGCAAGAATATCCACTGTCGCCACTTGCATTCAATACAATACTTAATATTTTAGCCAGTGCAACTGGCAGTTGAAATCCAAATTGAAAAAGAAGAAAACCCTTTTTATTTGCAGATGTCGTTAACTACCTATTTAGAAAATCCTGCGGGATCTACAAAAAGCTAGTTAAGAAGTGAGTTTAGGAAATTTGTAGTACATGAGACCAGTTTACAGAAATCAACTGTGTTCCCATATACTAGCAACGCGCAATCATAAACTGAAATTAAAAAGTATCACTTACAGATGCATCATATATGAAATAATGATGAATGGGACAAAAAGTTGGCAGAACCTGTGCATTGAACACTATAGAACATTTCTAAGAGAAATTAAAAACGACCCAAATAAAAGGAGTTAGATTGTTTTCTTGGACTTGAAGTCTCAAAACTGAGATGTTAACTGTTCTCAAAATGGTGTATCTAATTCAATGGAACGCCAATCAAATCTGTTAAGTTGCGTCTCCCACACTTTGGTGAATGGCGGCAAAGCCAAGTGAAATTTCCCTAACAGAAGGGACATGGAGGGAGCAAATCTACAGAACTCCATGCAGATGCGAGTCAGGACAGTGTTGTAAAAGGCCTCCAGATGCAGACACAGGATTTATCCTGGAAGGGGAAAACTTACCAAGCGTTCTGAGGTATAAATATTGAAAAGTTTCCTAAAAGGTTATTAACCCCGTTGCTAGATATCAGGGTGTTCTTTTCAAGATTCAGCTCAAAGGAAATTGCCTGTGAATGGGAAACAGGTGCTCAGCCTGACAGAAAACCTTCAAGCGCTTGTTTTTTTGTCTTTTCAATGCTGCATGTATGTGAGTGGAGGCGCTTCCCACCTCTCCGCAAAGCCATTCTTGCATTACAGCCACTTCTGCCTTCAGCTGTGATTCACTCGGAATCCCTGCCTCACTTGCTGAAAATGCTCTGTCAGTAACACCTCAGTGAAATCTTACAGTAAAGCATCCTTGCACCTCGGCTGTTGGCTCTGAAAGCTGCTCTCTGGCCTGATTCAACTCTGTTTTGAGCTCTTGAGTCACGTGACTGAAATCCACATAAGTGTTGACTGTCTGTGATTGCCTTCATTGATTCCTGCTTGGATTAAACTGATGTGAGAGTCTCCGTCCAACTCTAGCAAGAATTCTTGATTCTTCTCGCTCGTGCTCTTCCTCTTGGGCCTAATATTGAATCTCTCCCTCTTCTCTTCTGATGCTACCTCTACAAAGATGAGGAGGAGTTCGAGTCATGTGACGGTTACCCTGGAAATTCAGTTTCCTCAAACGCTAGCGTGTGTGAATACATCTCTCATTGCCCCACCCCTCTGAAATCAGCTCCACTTCTTAACCACCCAACAGCTGCATCATTGCTCTTCTCATCTCTGAGGATTTGAAATAATGACATTGACTTTTTGGAATTTCTGTCAGACATAGAGCCCTGTCCTGTTCTGCCTTCATGCTTTTCAGGTCTGTCTTTTTACTGCCATTCATTTTTCTGCCTCCCTCCCAGGATAGGTTTCCTTCCCATCACAGCTGAGTATTTATCTAGCTGGCCTTCTAACTAGACTCTGGGTCAGTCCCAGTGACACTGAAATAGAAACTCCCAGGTGAGCCCCAGGTACCTAGTTTTATTAATAGGTCTCCGGTGACAGCGAATCTCAGCCAGGAAAACTGTTTCCTCTCTTGTATTTTTCAACTTTGAATAATTATTTCCCTTGTTATCTCTTTATTAAGGCAGAGAGATTCTTGAAGATAGAAATTATCCTAATTATTTTATTCTTTGGCACCTGCCACATGGGAGATGTTCAATGACGGTAGCAGCAAGGGATCGAGGTAATTTAGGGCCACCTTACCTCAGCACACATGCTCATTATACCCTCCCAAAATACCCTTTGTTCCCTGCCCTTTCATTTTCCATCTATTGAATCATTCATTCAAGGTCCACTTCGGAACCCACTCCTTCTTGTAGTCATCTCTAATTCGCACCCTTCCTTTGCCACGCCCCGACAGCGCACATCACCTGTGCCAAGCACTCCAGAGCTCAATTTAGAACAATTCTTCATGGAACAATTCATTATTCATTCTTCTCACCACCTCTTGGGTTATAATGTTTTCTTTTTCAGTGTTGAGACTATCTAAAATTAGTCTGAACACTCAAGCCACAACTAAGTATGCAGCTTGCATTTAATTCAACATAATCATCCTCATACTGAAGACCAGATATGTGCAAAACATTGTTTCAGGCGCTCATAGTATGAGCACACCTTCTGAGTGTTTAGAAAGGATGCCAGTGCCAAAACCAGACGATGTATGAATTAGCTCCCAAAAGGGTTTTATCATTAAGCAAATTGTAGCTACCACTGGGACTTAATCTGTCTGTCTACTGGAGAGTGTTGCCTTGCCCAACGCATGCAGATAAAGACAACTTGTGAGAATAAATTCTACTGTGTTAAGAGCCTAGAGAGACAGTATACTATCTGGGTTGATTTCTAGCCCCATCTCCAAAGTAATGTCCTATTCAGTTACTTATGATGGTGCCTGAAAGGATCACGCACGCTGCCCAAAGCTGGCTGTTTTTTGAAAAGAATAGGATGCACCAGACTTTCTGAGTAAGGTCCTTTCTGAAGCTTTTAGTAAGGTATTAGAGTGAAGAAATGTTGAAATGAGACTCAGGAGAGGAGGAACTTGGTCCTGTTGCTCCTCAACTCTGTGACACTGTTGAATCCCTGAATGGCATCGGTCCCCAGCTGCCTTCTCTGAAATGGGAGGGCAAAGTGTGAAGTCCATGGCCGGGTGTAAATGATAGTCATTTCTTCCCTTTTGGTAAGAGATCCTATCCTTCTGGTTACACCTAATGGACTTGTGAGACAAGCTGGACAAAAGTATGTCCTTTGACTGTTTGCAGGAACCAGTTAAGAAAGAGTCTCTTTTGGGGGTGGGGTTTGGGGACACAGGAGTAGTGATGAAAAATCAGAGGCACTGGTGCCTGTGGTCTCACCTTCATGGAGGAACTGGTGGCAGAGAATGACAATGGTAAACTGAGGCAAACAGGGACAAATGTTAGAGAGAATGCTTTTCCTTTGGTTTTTGTTACCTAAGCCAGAAATCTACTTCTTGGTGAAAAAAAATATAGGTATGTATTTGTCATCTGAAAGCAAGAGTTCTGATGGATAAACTCAGAGTATAAGCATTTGAATATAATAGTAACATAACTGAGTTATTGTAATATCAAACACTGGACCCTTGATCAGTTGATTATCAGTCTCGTTTCCCCAGAAAAATGGGAATCATGATATTTGAAAATCCTAGTATCCAGCGCCCTTCTGGGGTTAAAAGTGGACCATGAGCTGGCTTTGGACTATGCATGCCTTGAGAAGTCAGGTGTCCTTACTAGCTCGCTCATGGATAGAAAGTGAATGAGTGATAATTATATGGCTAGATATCGCGGGAAAGACGGTGCAGGTGTGTAAGAGTTTGGAAATGTCTCACTTCAGTAACCGTCGAGGCTTTCCTGTTACCACACGTACTAGCTTTGTGCTTTTAATGTTACTTCGTATTTATGGTCCTCAGTTTCCTATGTTCTGTAACAGGATGCTGGTACTGCAAGGGAAAGGTGTAATGAGCCATTGAGAACGTGTGTGTGGAGATTACAAGCATTGTGCATTTAGAAATAAAATTTAAAATATGAATACCACAAAGATAGCTTCATATTAAAGTATATGTTACTTGCGGTAAGATATCTTTTCCAAGGGCATATTTTTATAAACAAATATTACACTTTTTCCTTAACCATATCAATAGATGTGTGTGTGTGTGTGTGACACAGATAATGGGTTATCAAACTATAACAATCTCAGATAAGAATTCCTCCCTGATCCCTGTCATTTCTTTGTAAGACTTATTTCAAAATTCACACACACACACACATCTGTCATTCTTAATATTTAACACAGGCTTAATGAAAGGCATTTATGCATTTTACTTCTTTTTTTATGTCTTTCCATAAAGCTAAAAAAAAACTTCACGATGACCTCACATATAGTTTGTACGATAGTAATAATTTATTTCTTTAGCTATGACAAATGACATTTTAAATACATTTTTCTAAGTACTTGTTGCTGTCATGTAGAAACGCAACCAACTGTAGAATATTAATTTTAATTCTAGCAACATTTATACATTTTCTTATGAATCCAATATTTATTGTAATTTTTTTAGTTTTCTATATATTCAGTTATGTTGTTCAAATAATTCTCCGTTTGTTACTTTGCAAACTTCATACTTGTTTCCTTGTCTTTCCGTGCTCGTTAGCTCTTCTGGGATGATGTTGGATAGAAGCAGTGATAGCAGACATATCTACTTCTTGATTTTAGAGAAGATGGTTTAATCAATTCTTTGTTTAGCATAAAGTACGTTTTGTGTGTGTGCATATGTGCGTGTGTGCATGTGTGTGTCCCTAGGTCTTTGAATGTCAACATGTGCATGGGTCCTTATATAACAGAATTTTCATTACAGTCAAGCCATAGGAGAATCCTTTTTTCCTTCTCTATCATGTACTCACCTCACTTTTAAATTCACATTTGCATAATTAACCCAAATTCTGCATATTTTAATTTTCTTCTCAGTTTATATTTTCCTGAATTACACCTTACATCAAGGAGTAAGAGTCCAGTGAAAAGAAGAAATGCTAAGGTCAAAGGCATGCGACATGGCATAGAAAAGTGCTGCTTTAAAGGCTGCCATCAGATGGCCACAGCTGAGATTTTGCCAAATGATGAGCATAATTTGCCCTCAAATGAAAAGTCAGAGTCTCAAATAAAATAAAACTAGTGACAAGTCAATCGTTAATTAAAGTTCCAGAAGCTTGATTTTAACAAGCAGCTAAATGCTTGTTAAACTCACTGGAGTTCAGTCTACTCAGGCCAAGTGATGGGGGGAGGTGGCACAGTGTAATTCAGTCAGTAAATTAACACGTCCGCGTGTGGATTGCAACGTTCTAGAAATGGTCATTAAGGCTTGGAAAATGCCTTGGAGGTCAGGCGGTCTAACCTCTCATCTAACGGGAGAAACTTTCTTCTGTAGTCGCAACTCTCTCAATGGTGTTTTTCTCTGTTCACTTCTAACTTGGTAATGTAACCAAAGTTAGATGCACCAGCTTCCGGAAACTGAATTTTCAATTGCAAGGAAACAGACCATGTGTGGTTCTTACATTTCAAGAAGTTAGCTCCCAACCCTAGCTGAGAAATGCACACAGGACCATGAGCTCAGCAAGAATAAAGAAACGGAAAGGGTTTGTAGAAACAAGCAAATGAGTTTGGATTGGTGGCTGGAGCCAAGAGGACAGCTATAGAGTGTGCATGGGGCCGGGGAGTTTATTATCCCCAAATCAATGCCCAGTTTACTCATCCTGAGTGATTGCTCTGGTGTGCGTCAGGAAAGAGCATTACACAGAGCTGGGGGAACCATATATCTGCGTAAGGTGACATACGGATTGAACTCAAGCTAAAGACACCTGGTTATGAGAGATAGCCCGTATAAGGGAATATATAAAGAAGATGATTTCACAGACTTCTGAGCTTCAGTTTTTTCATCATTCACTTTCTCATAGGTATGTGTCAACAGTGGATACCCTGTGGGATGGTTTTCTTTATAGACTCCAGTCTTCAGCAGCATGAAAAATGTTAACTTTTTCACTTTTGGGGCTCTTTCTGTGGTGTACTCTATGGTAAATCGATATCCAATATGTTAAAGTCACATTTTCATCCCAGACAATTCTGTAAATATGGTAATAATTTATGGGTCAAATTAAAATGTGAGAAACTGCCAGATTGTTTCCTGAGTGGCTGTACCATTTTGTTAGGTGTATGGGAGGGTGACTGCAGAAGGTTGCAGGAGAGGATTCTGTAGGGTGTTGGAACTATTCTGTATCTTTTTCTGTGATGGTGGTTTATAAGAGTCAATACATATGTTAAAACTCACAGAACTGTACACACAAAAAAAGAATACTGCTTACTATATGTAAATTTATACAAGTAAATAAAAGACACACTGATTATTAAAACCAATGTATAAACCTTGCCACCATTCTTGGGGAAAAAAAAAACATACCTAAGAATTTTCCAATAAGTTAAGAATTTTCGCTTAAAATTCAGCAATGCAACAAACAAATCACTGCCTAAGAAGCCATCAGTTAATTTTCTTGCTTTTTCTTTTATATTCTTCTACTTTCAAAGATACGTTTCAAATTCCTTTGTACCCCGTTTAATCCTAAATCTGTATTTAAACCCCACTTTTTTTAAAAAAAAATTACCATTTCCACCAGTTCTGAGAGGTTCAGAATTGCTTGACAGTTGTCAACAGCATCCACTTGATCTTTCAAAAAGAGGTGTGGCAGTTTTTTTCATGGGATAGTTTCCACCTATGGGTAAGATCAGAATTCGAATGAAAGTAATAGGTAATGAAAAGGGGACTCATCATAAAAATGTGTTTTTATATAAGTTATCTGCTTTAAGGTCCATAGAAGACAATCTATATATACATTTAGGTCATTTTTATTGCAGTGATTTTTCTTGCCGCATTGTCACTGTGCTATAAAAACAGCACGCCACATACCCCTGTCCCTTTAGTAATGACTCTGATGCTGTGTGATGAAAACATACGCTGTGTCATATGGTATATGCTGTGTATTCCCAATTGGACATTTAAAATACATTTAATAATGACTGAAGCTGCACTGTGTCTAATATATTATGGAATGAATGTGTCAAAAACCAGTGGTATGCTCTAAAACTTTATTTTCAAAGAGGCAGATCACACAGCTCCAATGCTATGGTTTGTGCCTGATTTGGGCAGCAACGGAATTTCAAGCAGCAGATGATGAAAACCATGCAGTTGGGATGTGTTCTCCCTTTAGAAAAAGAGGCTGAATGAAAAATGTTAATCTGAGTCTCTGCCATTTTTGTAGCTCACCCAGCTTAAACTGACTTCAAATGGAGTCACATTGATCAAATAGCCTAGTGTCACCATTTGTTGGCCAGAGAGCAGGAAAAAGATTTTCTTATTTCAAAATTGTAGAATAGATAAACAAGATTATACTGTATAGCACAGGGAAATATACACAAAATCTTATGGTAGCTCACAGAGACAAAAAATTTGACAATGAATATATATATGTTCATGTATAACCGAAAAATTGTGCTCTACAATGGAATTTGACACAACATTGTAAAATGATTATAAATCAATAAAAAATGTTAAAAAATAAATAAAATAACACAGCGGACCAAAAAAAAAAAAAAAAAACCTGTGACTACGAGTTGCTGTTTCATCAGTACTGTCAGGGGAAGAGCTTGCCTTGTTGGTGTGGCCATCCGCATGGATTCTGGGGCTACCCACGATGGGCAAAACCCCCATAAGGAAGCCATGCAGATCTTTAAACCAAAGGCTGGTACATGACTTCATTAAATTCTTCTTAAGACGTAGAAACATACTGAATGTTTTAGGAACAAATCTGGATTAAAAGACAGATGGAACCAAATACACTTGTATGACAATATTCATCTTCTGTCTGATTTCTAGACAAATGTATTTCTATCTTCTGATTTGTAACAAATCTCAAATTTTATTTCTTCATTCATTCATCAAAAATGTATTCAGTGTCTTCTGTGACTTGGGCATTGTGTTCGGCCCTGGAAAGACAATACTGACCTAACTGACTTCCAACCAAACTTCTTCATCCCTGAAAAAAGTCGTAGTTCCTAGAATTTGGCACTCAAGACTGTGTTTATTTCATATGAATGTATAAATCATTCCTGCTTTCATGTATTCATTAAATACATTGAAATATTATTTTCAGCTTATGGCTAAACCAGAAGCTATATTTTTCATCAAGCCCTTTCCCTAGGTTTTCCTATAAATTGAAATCCAGCCTCTATGTTGATTCATTGACATTGACCCCTAAATGACTCCTTATTTTCTTTGTCCCCCAATTTTTTTTGATGGAGAAGCAGATAAGCACTTTCTTCCTGCTAACCCATTTTGCCACCAGCATTGTGAAAATTTCTGATTTGCTCATCTTCATTTCTGACATTCCTGGGTTTCAGCCTTGGACATGGTCAAAACCAAATATTCATTAAAACTTGACTCGACCTCCAGTTGAATCAAAGAATTCTACTGGGTGAACAAGGGGGCTCACTTCCTTCAGTGACATCTGTCTAGGAGTAGGTTTCCAACTGAAATTATGCTTCTCAGCATCCTAATTTTCTTCTGCCATCACCACCAGAAGTCGATTATGATCACTGAGTATGAGGGAAAGCTCTGGGACTAAATGCTGTCAAATCATTACCTGTCTAACTTCATCAGTGTCCTTCCATCACTCACAAACGAAGTGGTGGCCTTCAGATGTCTTCATTTAAAGATATGGTTACAATTTTTTTCAGATGTGCTAGCATATGTAGTATCTTAAGAATTAAACATGTCTCTGAAAATTTTATTCAGTCAAGGTTTAACAAGCCTTTGTTTTTAAAATTTTATTTTATTTCAAGTAATTTCCCAAGAATAGTAGGGTTATTCATTCTTTTTTTCATATAGTAGAGCATTCTAACTAGGCAATGTTTAGGTGGATTTCATTTACTTCAAGTGATGTGTGTCCACACTCCTACTCCCTAACACCTCTATGTCTTAGTGCTAAGCAGATCTTTTAATTTTTTTTTTTTAATAAAGGGACAGCTGTTCTCCAGAGAGAGTAATACTCTTCTTCAAACACTCTTCTCTGTATGCTATTTCAAACTCACAACTCTAAGAAAGCAAAACAATGAGTGTTTAGGGCTTAATTTTTAATAAAAAAGTTCCCCAAACTCAATTAAATTCTTACTGAATCTTGAGTGAAAATGAAGTATATTAAACCCCAAGAAGCGGCCGCAAGTGTCTAATACTTTGGATAACAAGGATTAGAATGCTGGTTTGGGATCGCGTGTCTTCGTTTGGTTATTAGACATTAAGAATAGGATTTTAGGGAGCTCTCCTGGATGCATTAGTCCCAGTAAAGTACTTACCAGATAATTCATTATAGTCTTTTTTGGGGGGTGGGGGAGGGGTCGTAATTTAGAAGAATGCAATTAAAACTGAACTTGATAATTAATTCTGAACTGGTGAGACTAGTTCCAGAGATTATGACTACAATGCTGTGTAGTCATTGATATAAATATTCATGAGGTTTCATTGTTTTATGGTTTTCTCAAGCACACAGCTTATCTGAAGAAGTAAAATTAAAGTACCATTATTTAACATTACAATGCAAATAAGAATCAATGAAGACAGAATAGTTAATCCACTAGGGAATGTGGATACACGTAGGCACACGTAGAGACTGCAGCATATATGTACAAATGCAGTGTCTTCCGAACATATAAATTAGATTGGGAAGAGAGGAGAGAGAAGGTGATGTGGGTAAACAATTTTGAATCTCAATCTGGTCAACACTGGGTGAGTGAGATTCATTGAAATCACTTAACCTACCACCCAAAATCAATCAACATATAAAAGTAATCGTGTGCGGCAGAAGAGAGAATGAGAGAACAGTCTTTCTTATTCTGTTTCCATCCTTTATGGAGCCGTAATGCCATCATACCTGACCTTGAAGCAGATTCATCTATAACATGAAATTTTCAAGTAATCTGATAGAATAAACAGGGTAGGATGAATGGATGAATGGATGGATGCATCAATGGAAACTACAAAGAGAGAAGTATTCAGAAAGCAGCCAGCTAGGAAAACAGAAATTGGGGGGAGAAAGGGGGTTGGGAGAAGGGAGTGTAATTTCAGACCATAGTCTTGGATGTGGTCTAATTTAATTTTAAAAATTCAGCCTTAATAGGATTCTTATCATTGCTGTTTGCTTTATATTCTCAAATTTGATGAAGAAGGAATCAGCACAAACAGTATATTCACTGAAAACTTTATACAAATTTGAGGAAGATTTAAGCCTTCTGTACTGGTATGCTCAGTTCATTTATTGTTAAGCACCACAAAGTCAAATTCAGTATTATGTGATTAAGCTGCATCTGTCTCTGTGCAAGCACTCACCATATTTCTTTAAGTTCAGCAGGTGTTTTGCAAAGAATCTAAAGGATTTTGTACAAAATTAGTGCCTATAATAAAGCAATGCTGATGAAGAGACAGCTTTTTATATCACTGATATATTATAGTTTCTTTCTAATAAATGTCATTGCTAGATATTTCAAAACCTGAAACAGATTTGCTGACTGCACTGTTTTGAAGCATATTTGCTGTGCCTTATTGCTAAGATGTTCTTTTATAGACATACAGTTTAGAAATTTTATTTGACACCATTGACTACTAAATTAGCAGCTTTTCAACTTTGCAAGACTTCTGTCACACAATTGAGATAAAAGGTAGGATGCCTCACTCTTGCATTAATCTTTCCTGGAGCGGTCCTCAGACAATTTGTGATGTATTAATTGAGGCCCTAAATTGAGAAACAAATAAAAACAAGGCTGTTATTTTGCTGTATTTTTTGAGGTTCTCTCTCTCTCCATTCCCCCCTCTCTCCTTTTCCCTCTCCCTGTCTTCTCTTCTCTTTCACACACACAACTTATGAAGAGTCAGACCATAAATACATATATCTTTTCATTTTTAATTGCCTACAACTTGGTAGCATAAAGCTAACAGCATTCTTCAATTGGAAGTCTTACTTAGGGAGTCCATCTGGCCTTCAACTGTTAGCATGAACGTTCTGCCTTGGGTTCTCACAGTGGAACCCAGGTTCAAGGATGCAGCCTTGAGAGAGCAATGTGTTGTTAAGACCATCTGTATTGTGTCTGTGACTGAACCCTATTAAGGCCACTATATAAACTCTTTAGGTTCCACTGGGCAGTTGAGGGACCTACTCATCTTTTGTCACCCAAGACAAGCCTCGTATGGAAGTTCCCCTGTTTATTAAAACTGCCACCTGTCAGTCTGGAGTGGTCTGCCTCTTTCTTAGGTTTTCTATTGCCCTCCTTGTACAGAGGCACCGATTTCAGATTTCACCCAGGAAATTCCTGAGTTTGTGAACCAACAATTAGCCACCTGCTGTAGACGGGATAAATGTGAGAAGTCCAGCCATTGATTTGAGCTCAGTGGATCTGAGGGCGCCCTGGAAGGCTAAAACCAAGTGTCAGCACTGGGTGGGTCTGGGTGATATAAAAAAAATCAAAGGTCAGAAGGAGTTATCAAAGTGGCTTGATCCATTTGAAATGGCTACTTGATGAGGTTCCCAAAACCAAAATAAATGGGCATGCCACTTACTGCCTCCTTGATTTGTGTTGTAGACTGAAAGTTTGTCTCTCCCCCAAATTCACATGTTGAGACCCTACCCCTCAATGCGATGGTATTAAAAGATGGGGCCTTTAGGATATGATTAGAATTAGATGAAGGCATGAGGTTAGAGCCCTCATAAATGAGATGGATGCTCTACTAACAGTCAGAGGAGAGCTTGCTTCCTCACTCTGCTCTCCACCATGTGTGGACATGACAAGAAGACCAGGAACTATGAACCAGGAAGCAGGCTCTCTTCAGACACCAAGCCCAGCGGCGCCTTGGCCTGAGACCTCCAGCCCTCAGAATTGTGAGAAGTACATGTTTGTTGTTGGAGCCACCCAACTCGATAATGTGCTGTGGCGGCCTGCACTGACTAAGACAGCTGGAACAACCGGAAACCTCTGTCTGCTGACCGGCATCCTGAATCGAGCTCACGTGATAAATAATGGCCCTTTATCTAGTTTTCAGTCCAGAGTCAGTTCACAGATCCAGAGCTCCTTGAATTAAAATTAGACTTAAGTTCCTTTGAGGAAGGATCTTATCCTACAGTCAGAAGTTACACACTGTTATCTTCTTCTTTACTTTCCCCAGGGTAACCTTTAACAAATAGATGTTGGGAAAAGAGAAATCTCCAGACCCTTAGAGTGTTTGGAGACCTTGTTCTGAACTAACTGAAGTCTCGAGGGACCCAGTGAGCCACTGGTGTCCTTCTGTCAGAGGTTTGGTGATTAATCAGATGCTGGCCTGAATTTATCTCAGAGTAGGCCTAGTCAAAGAAAGCAATTGTGTGGTCATTTCAGCAATTCTTGAGATAATTTTCCCATAAAAACTAAGACAAATCAAACTTCAAAATCTGTTTGGAGCAAAAATTCAAACACTAGCAATACTTTCCAGAAATACTGACAGAGAGATAGATGAAAACTAAGCTATCTGTATGAATATATATTTTTTCATCATGTAATATCAGTGGATATTGGAGACAAAGTGGAACTTAGCAACTTGTATTTACTTTTGCCTTTTCTGCTGACATGGGAAGGTAGAATAAACATCAGTGAGGTCTGCATAGTTGCTGGAAAAAATTTGTAAAACATCTTGCCGCCCTACATAAATTCAAGGCTAAGATTAATTATATTTCAGGCTCTTGAATAAAGTGTCAAATTAGGTGCTCAATGTTCTTTGAGGAACTTTGGAAAATAAAAGATGAAATAGAGAAGTGAAATGCTAAAATTACAGATCGTTTTGCAAAGAAAAAAGAGAGTAATTTCTTCAGCTTCTCTTAACTTTTCTTTAAATCAGACTTCAGCATGGTTTTATAAAGGTGCATTAAAGAGACGGCTTGAGAGTGCATAGCATTAGAAACATTCAAGACAATGGGATTCACCACGGGTTAAAAAAAAAGGCAAGACAAGATTTTTCTCTGCTGCTAGTCTGTTATATGGGGTGAATCAGGTAGTTTTGACATATCTGTATTTTAACAGGGCATTTGGCAAGGTCTTTTTTTGTGAATTACAAAAAAAGAAAGTTACATAGCTAATTACTTAAATAAGTATTGTATGATAAAATCATAGATACATGCTAGTAACTGGATTAATGCAAACATTGAAGAAAGGTTTTGGTGGTCTGACATCAAGCTTTAATGGCTTATATTGAGATACGGAATATTGTTGCATGAGAACTTTAGATATTAGTGGCAAAAAATGTTTATGGTATGTTTATTTTGACTACACAGTATACTTGTCATCCCAGTGGCTACCAAAAGACAGATCTGCCCTGGTGTTGGGGAACAGTCATCTAAGTAAAACATAGGAACAAGAATAATGTTAATCTGCCCCTGTTTTACAGTCTTCAAACAATTCTGATTACCAGAATATGAACTCCTAAAGGAAGTTTAGAGAGGGGAAATCAGGAATTAGGAACCATGCCATTTGAATAATATCTGAGAAGATTAGAAATCTCTTTTATGTAGAAGATCTTTTAAATAGAAGATCAGAAGATTCTGTGGAAGTGTGTGTATATGTGTGTGTGTGTGTGTGTGTGTGTGTGTGTGACACATAGAAAAGTGGTAAGACTTATGCCATCATAGGTCCATGTGTAAAATAGATCCTAAGAGAGGAAGTGTCAGAGAGATACGATAAAGCGCTAAAAAGAAACATTTTACAGTTAGAACTTTCCATGGAGGAAAAGTCAAGTCTTCAGCATGACTAGTGAGTCATCTCGCTGGAGGGGAGCAGAATTAGGGTTTTCAAGAATTAGATGTGTGATTGGCAGGAATGACCTTTAGGGTTCCTACCAAACCTGAAATTTGATGACTTTAGGACTACAAAATTATCATAAAACTTCATCTCCACTCTTTATTCAGTCTGCCCTCTGTTCCCCTTGTCGCTGTTTCCTTTTGATTTTGTTTTCAGCAAGCCTTCTGAGGAATCCGTTTAGATTCATTTATTCTAGACATTCAAATTTAAGATTTGACCTCTCAGTCAGTGGTTACGTGTCAATAGTAGCACTAAACTATTTCATTTCTGATTTGATTTCATCTTGTATTTCCCAAGGTACACCCAAGGAACTTTGTTCTCGTTGACTCACTGCGTTATTTAAAAGTACATGTACTTATTATGTGTTTAGATGAACAAAGCACTATAGGACTAGGACAAATAATATATAATAATATGTGCATGCAGTAAAGTATATAATAATATATCATAATAATATATAACTTGGAGAAATGATATCATGCGTCCAGCCTCCCTTCCAGGTACCTATTGTCAAGTGGTCCACACCATGAGTTTCTGATCATTTCCTGAACAGAATTCTGCAATTTCCCTAAACATCATTCCTAAGTATAACATGATGCTTTTATAAATTCATTTAAATTTGAACCTGTATGTGATATTATAGTTCATTTCATCCAATTCACAGTTTTCATAAAAAAAAAAATCAAAAGTCCAAGTCCAGAGCACTTCCAGAATCAGCCTCTAAGAAGTCTTTTTCATTGTGTTACATAAGGTTCCACCTAATGGAATTGTAATTAAGGCAGAGGAAGTGCCTTTACATCCAGTTATCTGGAAATGTGGGTGAGAGGAACCAGGGTACTGACAGGCAACGTTCAAGCTAATTTCTAGCTTCAGAAGCTGTCCTCTGAGTCAGTGGTTCCCAAAAGCCAGCCAGCCAATTAGTCTCATCAGAATCACAGGTGAGCTTAACAGAAGCTCAGGTTCCTGGATCCCTTTGCAAGAAGTCAGTTGCATTAGATGTGTGGTTGGACCTTGAAATCTCTGATTTTACTTTTCTGCACCGTTATTCACCATCACTACGAAGGAGACATTCAAAGTATACTTTAGTTTTTCACATCTTTCTCACAGCTTTGTTTTGATGGTTTAGAATTTTTAGTTTCATACTGTTCTTGAATTGCATCAGGAAGGCTCACTTAGAATTTCTATTATAATTTTCTTTTATATTATCAATATTCACTTTGATTTATTAGTGCACATTGCTCAATATTCATCGTCACATGGAGTCACCATTTATATGTGTCTGTGTCTAATTTCTTCTTATAAAGACAGCATTCATGTTGGATTAGTTATAGGATTAGGACCAACCCTAATGACCTAGTTTTAACTTAATTACCTCTTTAAAGATCCTACCTCCAAATATAATAACATTTTGAGCTACTGAGAGTTAGCAATTCAACATGTGAATTTTGGAGGGGCACAATTCAGCCCACATCATGTACAAAACACTCAGCATTGAAAAGTGCTTTTTATGTCTAGAAAAGCTTATGGTTTGCTCCAATCAACACACATTCAATTGATATCTTCTTAGAAAGTAGCTATTGGCTATTTATTTATAAACTAGGTCCCCAAAGGACAGTCATTTGCTGAATGAACTCATCCCTCAACATTTACTTCAATGTAATCAAACACATTGTTTAAAAATACATCCCCAGTTAGTCCGTGCTTCATAAAATATCGTCTTTCTGTGCCCATCTAACCCTTAGTGTGCATAGACATTCTGGAATGAAATTTTCAAAAGATTGTTCAATAATTTACACTAATCACTAATCCCCATGACTGCCCCTCTTCTGTTAGTTTGAATAAGTGAAAGATATTTTAAATTCCATCCTCCACTCCCGACAAAGAAGCTCTGCCTGCTCTTGTGCACATTCATTCAGTCAGACAGAAGTAAATCTGACTGGCAGCTTTCTAGCCTCTTTTTTTTGTATGCAGACCTGCCTGCATGAGGCCAGTATTATTAAGGTTGAGTTTTGACATTTCAAAGGAGCACTGGAAGATTGTGACCTCTTCTCCTGGAATTTGAAAGAAAAAGATGCTGATGATTCTCTATTCACCTTGGCTTCTTTGATTCTCCTCCCCTCTTCTTCCCGCTAACTAGAGGAAAAAATGGGGGTGTATATCTTTAAAACAAGATTTACTTCGTTTTCTAATTAACTGTCGAGAATAAATAAAAATAGTCTCCTCGATTTTAGCCCTCGCCCTTAGGTTTTCTAGCAGGAGGAATGACTTCACATGCAAGGTCTCTGCCACTCACCTCTCACCATCATCGCCCACAATTAAGACTCATTAAGATTTTCCTCACTTCCATCTTCCAAGGACGAAAATCATGCAGGCTATTATCATTTGTCTTATTCCAATAGGGAAACCCATGGGGGGTTTTATGCTGAGAATTTCAGAGTTTTCTTTTTGAATCACACGACTGAGAAATAATGAGCTCTTAGCTTCATTTTCCTTTCTCTTTGTGTGTCGGCACATAACGTTTATTCTGCTGAAATTGTGTATCCTTTTCATCAAAGTCCACGTATTTTCCAATGTGGACTGGTATAGTGCTCTTCTTTCACAGCTATTGGGGCAGATGTACTGCCACTTCTCAGAAAACTCCAAATTAACAGCTGTATGTGTAGACATCTGAGTGAGACTGTGTATTTGGTAGGCATGAATGTATGCATAAGTGTGTATCTAAGTTGGTATATTTGCACATCCTTAGTCCCTGATGAGCTAAATTTTCACCAGCCACCAGCTAAGATTAAGGAGCAGAACAGGTGCTTGGACACGTTATGTCCTCTCCTCCACAACGCCAGGAAATCTTGTGATGATCTGACGTCACAATTAACTCAATCTTTTCCCATTTGAAAGGCAATAAACTTTCCAAGGTATCCTATTTACTTTTATTTACTTCGAGTGAATTATCTTCTAACCTGTGAGGATGACTCCATACAGCAAACCCACCATTCTGCTCCCTTTAGACCTAAACCACAAAGATATACAAATGTGCAAACACCTGTAGTCAGACACACACATCCCTGCACATACAGAATAAAGAATTTATTAAATTAAATAAATCATAAATTAAAACACCACCATAAACCAAAAATCATAATGAAAATTAAAAATAATCTCAACTGAATGACAAAAACCCATAATACATCGAAAAACGTTGGGATTCATTTAAAGAGATGCCAGAAGAGATACTTATAACCTTAAAAAAATTAAAAAATAATGATGGATGCTTTCAAATACAGAAAGGGAAAAAAGACAGTAAACTCAAAGAAAGAGGACAATGAATAATGAAAATAAGAGTAGAAAATAATAAAGTATAAAACAGAGATAACATACAGAGGGCCAACCAAACCAGTTGCTACTGTCTTATGGAGCTTAATAAATTAGACAAATTGCTGACAATAGTCATTCAAAAAATAAAGAAAGAAGAGCACAAATGAGTAATTTTAGGGATAAAAAGAGAACATTCATGTGGACCTGCTACACCCCCCAAAAAATCATATGTCAATATTCTAAATTTTGTAACAATAAGTTGAAAGCTTAGATTAAATGGTCAGTTTCCCCAAAAGAGTATAAATCACTGAAGCTGACTTTTAAGAAATAGAAAACCTGGCGCTATCAAAAACATTGTGTTAGGACTTCATATTATGTCCTCAAAAACACCATTTCCAGATGTCCTTCCTGGCGTATTTTTATAGTCCTCTTAAGAATACTCTTTGTTTTATACACATTTTTTTCCCAGATGATAGAAAGCTGTGGACCACTGTTACCTCCATTTTTGATCTAGTATAACCTTGTTAAGACATCCAGACTAAATGAGAACATGGAACAAGGTCATCAGATAGTCTCAAAGTTTTAAATTAAATATTCACAAACTATTTCCAGACATGTGAAAACAACTTATGACCAGGTTGAGTTTATTCTAGAACTAATTGGAAGGTTGAACATAAGAAATGCTGTTAGAATACCTCATTATACTAGCAGATTAAAAGTGAAGATACTGTGCTCGTATTAATTCATCTTAATAGATGGAGGAAAGGCCTTTGAGAAGATTCAACACTCATTCATAATAAAACCTCCAAACAAACTAGGACTGGAAGGGAATTTCTTTTGCTGGACAAGTGTCACTCTAAGATATCACAGCAACTATCATTCTTAGTAATGAAATATCAAAGAAATTCTCTTAAAATTTTGAAACTTTGAAATCTACTGTTTGGAGTTGCCTTTTTTCCCCCTACATTGTTCTGAAGTTTCTTCATGATACAATTAAAGAAGAAATGGAACAATTCATAAGGAAGAAACAAATGATCATGAATCATATATAAAGAAAGCAATAGTGGTCTTTGATATTCTAGTTTTCTGCTACACTGTGCTTTTTTTTTTTTTAGTACTAAACAATAGGTAATTTGGGTATAACATTGTTAAATGTTTAGCACAATTCAGAGTATGCATTCTTAACATGTTGAAATACACCCAGATATTCAGTGCATTGAAATTTTAAACATAAATATTCAGATGAGCTCTGAACAAGTCATCTTCTTTTAAAACAATATAAAATTTTAAAAAAATGTTTCATATTATCATTGCTTCGTATAGTTGCCCATCTGAATGGCTTCTTTAGAAGTGACTGCCCTTCTGCCTTGAACTTGAGTCTTGAGGAACCTTATCGAGGCCCCTGCTCTCTGGGCACCTATTTGTCTCTAGGACATCTCCATGTGTGTGCTTGGCCCCGCCAATCTTGAGATCTGTAACCTTCTTTCTCATCCCTGCTTTTCTCTGTCATTCACCCTTCAACCTTTCCCTTGCTTCTTGCTGAATCAACTTGTTTGTGTTTTTAAAGCCCAAAAAGCTAAAGTACGGGGGATACAAAATCTTGAAAGGCGTAGAATTTCTATTCATGTATATTTCCTTCCTAAAGGAAAACAGCGGAGCTGAAAGACAGATCAAGTCACTTGACTGGCCTGGGGTGGAGGGATAAATGAGGGTGGAAATAGATTAACATCTCAAAATAAAGTCACAGCATAGCAGACTTGCTGGAGCCCATTGTATTCCATGGACTCAACCATTTCAAAGATGCTGGCCAACTTCCAGTTGCTCGCCTGATATCTGTGTCTCTGCCTGTGGGCTTCTCTGGAACCTTGGAAGGTCACCTGTCACTCTGCCCAGAGCCCAGAAATGTTGGTAAATTAACCCCATCCCAATCCAGGAGGCTTCGATGACTCTTTGAGAGGTGCTATAAAAATCACAAGACATCATTTCCCCAAAGGACTTCAATGAGACAGAGCGTCTCAGAATGTACTATTAAAGATGTCCAGGATACAATCCAGAACTACTTGGCATATATAGACTCATGAAAAATCTCAACTCCCGGGAAAAGATAACTAACAGAAGTAAATGTGAGAGTGACACCAGCAAAGCAATAGAGCAGGAGGTTCTATCCCTTGTGTCCTAACAGAAACACTGATTTGACAATCACCCATGGACAAAAATACCTTCACGAGAGCTCTGGAATCCAGTGAGAGATTACAGCACCTGGATGGAGGACCAAAACAAAGACAGAGACATTGAAGAGCGTAGGAAGAACAGTTTCAATGTATCCATACCATCCCCTTCCCACGCCCATAAAACGCAGTGCTGAGACAGCCTCCTGGTCCAGCAGCTGTCCTGCAGGGGAAGGAGAACAAAGTTTGAGTGCCCCAGTTCACAAACCCCAAAACCAGCACCAGCAAATCTCGTTTCAGCCCTTCTAATACATATGCAGTTGCATCTCATCTTGATTTTTATTTGTATTTCTCCAATAACTAAATTAAACACCTCTTGTGTGTTTATTTTTCATTCATATATTTTTTTGGTGAATTATCTTCTCAACTCTTTAGCCCATTTATTGTGTGGTTTTCTAATTTTATTAGTTTGAGAATAGTTTGTATATTCTAGATAAAAATCCTCTGTCAGATATATGATTAGCAAATATTTTCTCACAATTAGTGGCAAGTCTTTTTTTTTTCTTTCATCTTTATTGAGGTATCGTTTATATACCATAGAAGTTTTCAATTTTAAGTCTACAATTTAATAATTTTAATACATTTCCAGAGTTGTGTAACCATTACAACATTTCAGTTTTAAGACATTTTCCATCGTCTAAAAAGATCTCTGGTGCCCTTTACAGTTAATTTTCATTTCCATTACCACACCCAGAGGCAACAAAGCTACTTTCTGTTTCTACAGATTTGCCCAATTCTAGACTTTTCATGTAAGCTGAATCATACTATATGCAGTCTTTTTATGGTCTGGATTTTTTCACTTAGGATAATGTTTTTGAGATTCATCCATGTTGCAGTACGTACCAGCACTTCACTCCCTTTAATTGACAGATAGCGTTCTATTTGTATGGCTATACCACATTCTTTTCTGTTCACCAGTTGATTCTTATTTGGATTGTTTCACTCTGGGGCTATTGTCGATAATGCTGCTATGAACGACCACGTGCAAATATTGAGGTAGAACTGTTTCGTGTCTCTGGGTAAATACGGTGGAGGGGGGTTACTCAGCTGCGTGGTAACTCTACATTTAGCATTTTCAGGAGCCATCAAACTGTTTCCCAAAGAGGCTGTGCCATTTTCGATCTCAACCAGCAAAGTAGGGGGCTCCCATTTCTCCATAGCTTTTCTAATACTTAATTGTCTTTGGTTTGGTTTTGCATTTTTATTAATCATACTAGTGGGTATGAAGTGTTATCTCATTGTGGCTTTAATATACATTTCCATGATGACTAATGAGTTTGAATATCGCTTCTTATGCTCATTGGCCATTCCTCTTCTTTGAAGAAAAGCCTGTTCAACTATTCTAACCATTTTTAATTGAGTTTTTTATATTCAGAGCTCTTTCTTGATTCCACTATGACTAGTAAAGACTAAAATCTGGACCCTTTAATTTTTAACAATAATCTTCTGGACCCCACATTCCCACATAAAAACGAATTTTGTATACTGCATTAAAACCCTTTAAAATTCCTTTAGGACATGACTAATATGCTAAATTCATATATGCCATTGATTTAATCACCAGTCTTGGCTTTTCACTCTACAGACAGTGTGCATTATATAATGGGCTGATGGGCTGTAATCCAGATGCAGCCTCTATGCCCGATTTAGAAAAACGTGCTTAAAGTAATCAGTCATTTCTTGGTCTGGAGTCTGTGTTTCCGGTTTATCCCTATGAAAGTGCTTTGTAAAATAACTTCCTTGACACTCACAAAGATTATTGCTGCTTTTATGTGAAAATTGCTCTATATTCAAATTATTTCACCTGCCATGTTTAGGTTTTCCTTTTTTCTGTAATATCAATCTCACCTTTCTATAAAAATATACACATATTCAGGCACACTCATATACACATACTGAACACTTATGACACTAGACTGTAATCTCCCTCAGGGTAATGAGCATGATGGTTTTGTCCAGCATGTATTCCTTGAATCTAAGGGAACACCTGTCCAAAGGAGGCACTCATTAAAGATTTGTTGGATGCAGGAGCAAATGAATGGCTGCAAGGTGGCTTTTCTAGGAGTCCAAGTCCCACCGCTTATTCCAATCCACGCCAGTCTCCACCTTCTGTTCTCTCTGCTGCGCTGAGGACCTGTGTATCTGGGTGGTATATAACTGTGCTCTCCTGAAACCTGTGTGTATGAAGCCTTATTTTTCCACTACAGAATTATAAGTTATTTGAACGCAGGGCATTTGAAGTATCCCTGAAATGAGGACTCTTTCTCTTGTGTCTCTAATCACCTTCAAAATTGTCATCATTAACTACAACCTGCTTTACAGAGATAACGCTGGGGGTCAATTCAAAGAATGCTGGGTCCGTGCCCCAGTGACTCAGCATTACAACACACAGGTTGCTAGTTCTACTTTACCCTTAGGCATGGATGCTAGCAACCAGTCTTGGTCCGGATTCTATAACTAAGCCTGAATTCTAGTTTCAGCAACCAGTCTCCAGTTTTGCTAGCTCGGTGGTGCTGTCCTTCCATGCTTGGTATAATGTTTCTACTTGCTTGGCACTGTCATGACCCAACTTATGGCATCTGCTGGTTATCCCCCTTAGTCTTGCTTCAAAAAGCGAATGCTCTTCACCCACTATCAGTATATGAGCGTCTTATCCACGTGACCTGCTCCTCCAGTGACCTGTAGCTCAGACCTCCCGTATCCCCTCCACTATTTCTCTGTCTATCTGGTCCAGAGGATTCCATTGCTCCCTCAGCCTGGCAGGTCACCAGAGTCCTAATTTTGACCCTCCGCTTGTGTCTGCCGCCATCTTAGCAGAGGACTAAATTATAGTAGCTCCGATTATAATACTTGTTGCTGCATAATTACCATTTTTCAACTCTTAATGTCCCTCTTCCCTTTTTTCATTGTCTTTAAAAGACTTCAGAAATACCTGAAAAAATAAGAGATCCCATCCCTTTCTTTAAGCAGTCCTATGTTCCAGTCCCTTCCAAGGTATATTAGTCCAAAAAACTGGAAGTATGACTGCCAAAGAACACATGATGGAAAGATGTTTATGCAAGCTAGGGTAAGAGCATTGCAGCTCAAAATGATGTCTTCAAATCCCGCTGAAAAACACCACCCTGACCCTGAAGCAACAATTTTCTCTCCAACATAAAGAGTTCTGTGATTAGAACTGTCCTGATGTGCTGCAAATACCTTTTTCAAAGGATTTTGGTGTGCCTCACATTTAAGCATTATTCATGTTAGCAGAGAAATTAAATTCCTCAAGTCCTGTTTAAGGCTGGGGATGGGGAAGACGAAGAGCAGGGGGATTTCCCCACCGATGCTACAGTAGAAAACAGAGAGCATGACTTGCAGCTGCTCAGCTCTGTCTTAAACAAGAAAACAAACCTCCTGACCAGCTACCACCAAGCACCTTTCACTTGGTTCCCATGGCAACACCTCTATCCTCTGGTGCCTACAATGCCTCTAATGCCTGCGACTAGTTGGATTCATTGGCACCTGCTCCCCTTGCCAGCTTTTGTCAAAACTTATTAGAATGAGAATCTTTTCCGAGAGGACTAGTGGGAGAAGAAAGCAAACACATCTAGTTCACTGGAGATCTCTTTCAACTCCCAGTCAAGCCAGCATCTCAGGCTTCCCCAGGTGGAGAGTTCTCTCCTGGGCTCGCTGTGTCCGGCCCGCAGGAATGCTCACTCTGACTTGCATGTTGAGGCAGTGACCTGGAAGGGTGTGCCCCTCTGAAAGGCTGTCCTTGCCCAGGGCCTTTGTTCTAGTCTATGATGCCCAGGCTTCTGATGCTTAGCAAGGGAAGGAAAGAGTTAGTCGCAGGAGCAGGTGTTCTGGTCCCTCAGGTACCATCAGCCAATGGGAGCAGTCCCTGGTGATGTAATGCTGTTAACTCCTCCAGCGTGAGGGCTCAGGGTGGGGATCTGTGGGGGTTTGGATTTTCTCTGGCCTATATTGAACGAGATTTTTCTCTCTAGCTATTTATGTCCTGCCGCTTAAGTTCAGTTTTTCTCAAGAATACAAGGATGCTGCATTTAAGACAGGATTCAGAGTAGAGACAGACAAGCTGGGTAAAGCAGTGAGTGTGACGGCAAACTTTCCGCCTATAACCCAGTGTAACCAGTTTTATGTGGCTTCCTCAAAGAGAGTTTCAAGAGATCCCTTTTGTCCCTCAACCTGAGCTGATCCCTAACTTAAAGCAGCGTAGATTCCTTGATGTTGCTTCATTCCTCATCTCTTCAATTCAGTCTACAATTACCTACTAAAACTTCCCAGTGCTGACCAGGAGCCAGGTGATCCCAGAGGTCAAAGGTGACCAGCCATCCCAATTTGCCCCTGACTGGAGGATTTCCCAGAAGCAGGACTTTCGGTGCTAAAATCTGGAAAGTTCCAGGCATCCAGTTTAATTATTTATCCAAAGTAAAGAATATATATAATAAATGTTTTGGGAGAAAATGAAGACATTAGAATAAACTTTGTTGAGTAGAAAAATTCATGGTCAAATAGAGACATTTGAGTGTAATAATTTGGTTCCCTTTAAAACCCTATGGTTTAAAATGTATGTTCAATATTGGTTTAGTAGTGATGAAAACAAACTGACTTTCTATTTGTTAAAAGAATGTTTACCTCTCTTCCAAGGTTTGTAATTCTTACACTTAACTACCCTCTTATCTTTTCAGTAATTTTTTATTTCTAAAATGAGATAAATGAATGTTGGGGAATTTGCTGAGGATTTCATTACGGGAATAAAGGAAGAGGTTTACACGCATTTCACTGAAAAATAAAGTTAGATTTGTTATTTTGCCTAAGTTTCTTTTCTTGCTTCTGCAGAAACAAGGTCACTTGTAGGCTTGTTTCCAGAGGTTTTCAGAGTCAGAACCTCCATAAGATTGGTACACCATTTCTCCCTTATTTGTGTGAAATAATTAGCTTTTCATTACATCTTTCTCCAAATGTATGTAACCCTACCAACTAAATATATTTAAGAATGTGAAAGATATTATATTTAGAATGTAGATTTTGTTTGTACTCAGTAAACACAGGATTTGTCAGTAGCTAGGAGTCAACACTTTCAGAAAAAAGCTAGGGTTATAAAAAACATTTTTAAAATTAAATTCAGGACAATAGTACATTTCTTGACTGAGTAATAGTAGGAACAATTTATATTTCTACACACACATATGCACACGGATCTGGGTGTGGATACCAGAGTTGACATGTATGACAATGTAGTTTCCATTTGTCTCATTCATGATTAAACACAATGCAGAAGTAACTCAGGTAGTTGGGCAGCTGGCTGACTCCAATTATTGGTTCTCAATGGATCTTACATCCTCAGAGGGCTTACACATTGTTCTGGAGTTAATGAACATGTATGTAGTGGCCGAAGGACCATAGAAGTCAACATGTGGACTTAAGATGAGCAGGAGCAATAGTGATGTCTGACATAAATGGCAAGACTATTGAAGATTCTAAGGGTAAGAATTCTTGGAGGATGTCAGACTTTAACTGGGCTTTGAGAAATTGATAACGACTTGGTGAAAATTGTTTGCACGCCAGTAATAAATGCATTATTTTATATGTGCGCTACACTTTAATAAAATTTTAAGAAATATTGAAGTATATGGTAAAAATTTAATGAGATACACATTATTGCAATATATCTATTACAATAAATAATGGTTTCCTGCCCCATACTTCTGCACTTTAATTCTAATTTTATGTATTTTAGCTGTTTCTTGTTATTTAATGCTGTGTTCCGAAATGACAAATGTATACTATTTCCTGATTTTTAAAATTCCTTTTTCTTGACTTCCTACTCTATCGCAAAAAAGGTTTAACACTTATATGACCACTGTCATCTCACGCAAACACACATACCCGCACAAAATTGCATTTCTTTGGTATCACATTTTCTTCTTTGAATATACAATTGTTTTTTGTTCCTTTTCTTTACTTTCTCTTAATATCATTAATCTGTCTCTAAACTCTGTGTCAGAAATGTAGAACATCTTTAACTTCCATCTCATTAAGAGTTACTTTTCTCATAAAATGGCAGTGCCATATTTTCCTCAGAGACTTCCCTTCTGGAATCTCGTGTTCACCTGCTATTGTCAGAAATCCTTGTTTTCTGGACCAACTTCACAGTTGTCTTGCTGGGATCTCTGTCTCTATTACACTATGCATTTTTCTCATTTTTTTTTTTTTTTTGCCAAGATCTCAGCTATTCCTTTCTTCTATGACTGACTTTGTAGAAATATTTTCTTTTGTTTCAATTCCTTTTATATTTTAGGGTCATCTTATAAATTTCTGCAAAAAATTTACTGGAATTTTGATTAGGATTGCATTAAATATATAGGTTAGCTGGGAAGAACCTGATATCTTGATAATATTAGATCCTCTAATTTATAAATATGGTCTATGTCTATTAATTATTAATGTCCAATTATTTAGATTTTAGATTTTAGATTTTCATCAGCCTTTTATAGTTCCAGCTTCTGGATCTTTCACATACTTCATAATATTTATACATGATATTTTGTAGCTTATGATTTTGGAGTTATAATAAATGATATTGTTCAATTAATTTAAATTTTCGATTGGTCGTTGCTAGCAGTATCAAATAAAACTGACTTTCTCAATTTGACTTTCTATCCTATGACCGTACTAAACTCACTTTTCAGTTCTACTGGCTTTTTTGTACATCATTTGGGATATTTTTAGGTCTCAAAATATGTTTTATTTTGTTCTTTCCAACTTGTAAAACTATTATTTTGTTTCCTGCCTTGTTGCACTGGCTAGATTCTCAAGTAGGGCGTTAAATAAAAGTGATACCAGCAATGAGAGTGAATATTTTGTCTTCTGATTATAGATGACAAGAGTTCAGCCTTTCACCTTTACGTACGGTATTAGGTGTAGGATTTAGTTTTAGATGTCATTTTTTATGTTATCTTTCAGTTTGGGGAAATTATTTAAAACTGTTTCTTCAGTATAATTTTCTTTTCCATTTTTTAAATTTTCTTATTCTAAAACTCAAAATAATTAAAAATGTATCTCCAATATTAGTCATCTTTTTTGGTTTATTTCTTACCTATTTATCTCTCTGTTTAACAGTTTTATTGTGATATAATTTAAAAACCATAAAATTCACCTATTTGAAGTTCAATGATGTTTAGTAAATTTACAGAGTTGTACAGTCATTAAAACAATTTAATTACTAGAACATTTATACCCCTCCAAAAGAATCTTCATATTCTATTGCAGTCAATCTCAATCCCCACCTCTAGACTCAGACAGTTAATGAGTAGATACCCAATTTCTCTAGCACAATTTATAGGGAAAAGTGATCTTTCCATCATTCACTGATTCTTAATTCTGTCATTTCTATTCTTATTTTGAGCCCATTAAGTATTTTATTTCAGTAACTTTTGTTTTAATTGTAAAATTCTCTTTTTTTTGTATCTTCTAATTCTCGGCTAAGATATTCTATTTTTTTGTTTTTTCAAGCTTGTTTACAATTCCATGGTACATTTTGATAGCTGCTTTAAAATCTTGTAAATAATTCTAACATCTGTCTCATCTCTGTGTTGACATGCGTTGATTGTCATTTCTCATTTGAGTTGAGATTTTCCTGTTCTTAATATGGCAAATAAACTTGGATGTTATTCTGACTAATTTTAGTATTATGTATGAGAGTCTAGTTTTTATTTTAATATAATATCTAAGCAGACAATCAACCTGTTTAGGTCTAGAGTGCGTATCTTGTAATTTTGTTGAATATGGTACTACAGTCAATTGAATTTTCAAAATCTTGCAGTGTTCCACACTGTAGTTGAGTTCTCACAAATTTGCTGTGTTGGTTCTGGTTTATTTCATCATGAGATACTCAGGGCTTTGCTAACAACTTTATACACAGATTTAAAGAATCCTTTGCATTAGCTTCTTCTCTCCATGATCCACCCCATACACTGTATCAATGAAAGCAGATGGGGTACCCTGTCTCTTTTGTCATTTGCTTAGTTTTAAGGAAGGATAGACAGTGTAGCCTTTTCTCCCCATTTGGAGAGGGGAAAGAGAACTGTCTCTGTTGGCCTTAGTGTATCAGGAATTATCAACAAGGCCCTGATCTTGGGTCCCTGAAGCACCAGGTAGGATGGAATGGAACCATTCTTCTTTCTTATTCTTTGCTTAGAGAAAGCAGGATTTTCTGGAGCATCTTTTCATCTGTTTACATTGGCATTCATGGGTTATGGACAGCTCTGTTACTGTCAGTGGGATATGCACAGGAGGGTTTGGCAAACAATGAGCTGCAGGCCAAATCCAACCTGTAAGAATAATATATAACATAATAAATATATTATGCACTATATTATATATAAATAGAAATAATATAATGGAATATATTTTATATGTATCAAATATATATTTATAAAATAACAATATTGTATCAATCAAAGAAGCTTTAAGGCAAAAAAGAAAAAAAGCATTACTAACAGTGAAAGGATTATTTCATAATGGTATGAGTTGACTCACCAGAAAAATATGACAACATTAAAAGTATATGTACCTAATAACATTGACAAAAAACATATAAAGCAAATTGACAAACTTACAAAGAGACATAGGCATATCTACAAATATATTTTAGATTACAAAACTTCTCTCAATACTTGATAGAACTTGTGGGCCAAAAAAATCCAATATAAATGATAAAAAGACTTGAACGACATTCTCTATGAACTTGACTCAGTGGCCAAACATGACTCAGTGGAACCCTTAACCTAATAACAGCATAACAAATTATTTTCAAGTTTTAATGAAGCCTTTACCAGAACTGACCAAACAGTGGAACATTAAGCAATTCTCAACAAATTTCAAAAGACTGAACATGACTGTGACCATTGACTATAATTAAAATTAATCTGTAATAACTGAAAAGCTAACCTGAAAACTCTTTTGTTTGAAAACAAAAAATACACCTCTAAATAACCTATGGTTAGAAAACATAAATATATTAAAATTGAAAGATAAAGTAATTTATATTGAACTTGTGACATACAACTCAAATAGTGACTTTGGTGTTGTGTCTAAAAAGTCATTGTCATAGCCAAGGTTCTCCAGGTTTACTCCTGAGGTATCTTCTAGAAGTTTTGTAGCTTTATGTTTTATGTTTTAGGTCTATGATCCATTTTAAGTTAAATTTTGTGAAAGGTCTGTGCCTAGATTCTTTTATTTATTCATATTTTTGCATGTGGATGTCCAGTTGTTCCAGCATCAAGTGTGTATGTTTGAAAAGACTATCCTTTCTCTGTCCAATTATCATTGCTCCTCTGCCAAAGATCAGTTGACTGAATTGGTGTGGATATCTGTTCGTGGGCTCTTTAATCTGTTTCACTGATCCGTTTTTCTGTTCCTTCATAAGTACCACACTGCCTTGATTATGGTAGCTTATAGTAAATCTTGACTTATATGGTAGTGTTAGTCCTCTGACTTTGTTCTTCTCCTGTCAATATTGTGGTGACTCTTATGGATATTTTGCCTTTCAATATTAACTTTAGAATCAGTTGTCAATATCCACAAAATAACTTATTGGGACTTTGATAGGGCAACATTTTCCACAAAATAATGGGATTTTGTTTGAGCAAATATTCATTTTCTAAGTCATAGCATTTCCTTTAAGCACAAAGACTCTAAGCACTCTGGAGCTTAGAGAGTCTTTGTGAAACCCATTGTCTTCAGTCATACCTAGATGAGACATTCTCTCAAGTTGTGGGGACAATCATGTGTTCTACCAGATGTCCTAAAATTCTATCAGCAAGCCAGTATGAAAAAATTGTAGCATAAAAACAAGTGAAGTACTTTCACACCGTCTTTTTGGAAGAAACTATACTGCACAAGCTATTCCAAATAGCTGAAGATAACTTTTAAGTGGTTCATAGATTTCAAGGAACTCCAGTGTCCTCTGTCAAAAGGAAAGCTTAGCCTGTGTCCATCCCCTGCCTTTTCACTCCTCTCTCTCTCTAGCTACTTGGTACAGAATCAATAAGACTCTATAATCTAAAATAGGAAAATAAAGATGGAATGTACATTATGAGATAAGAAAGCACCTAAACTTGGGTAGAAGAAAAAGTGGAAGAAATCCTATAAGGGAATACAAGTAGTTGAAGACTGAATTGTCAGAGAAAAAGCCATAGCATTTCACAAAATGCTGAGATGGCTGGACAGAGATCTTGGTGCCTGTGCTGAGACGAGGGAGTGTGTTGGGAGTGGTCCAGAGAGGAGAGGGTGGCGTAGAGTTGAGAGGTACCCAACTATAACAGGAGAGGGTCACTTAGAGAATTAGGAGGTATGGATTCAGAATTAGCCTCTGTAGCAGAAGGATAGACTTGTTTCTGCCACTTGGGAGTGATATGAAATATAATACAAGTAGTATTTCCCACAGGTCCATTTTTTTAGACTTTTAAACCATTTGATGTGCTGGGAGGCTCTGTTACCAGGGTGGTGTATGGAGGGGGAAATCCTTGCAAGTTGGAAGCCTTCCACGCTGGAGATATGTTTTAAAACCTGCAAAATTCTCTTCCTTTTATGGTAGGAATAAATATTTTTGTTCAAAAATAACTCCAAAATGGTCTGTAGGCTATTTAAATGCAATGCTTTTAGTGAAGGAGTTGCTCAATAATTGGTTAAATTGCTTTAAATATGTTATGAGGAGCGTCAAAGTTTTCTTGGTGACTTGAGGTCAACGTTATCAATGTCCTTGTTGACGGGAGCTATAATGCAGCTGCCCCCTCGGGATACTGATGTACGAGCAGTTATTTGCTCCAGCACTAAGTGGTCCCCGTTTGCTTACTTCGGGAGTTGCTTCGGTTCCTTCAGTTCCTTGCTGGAAGAGTTTATGTCTTTGCTTTCATTCTTATTTTCCCAATCTTGCTTAACTGTGCAATTGGCTGTTTTTAGTTTCCGTGTGCTGGGATTAACCACCAACATTACTAAGAATTGTTTGTAAAATATAAATTCATAGAGTGTGAGTTTTTGAGACAGGGATTTTCAGCTGTGGGTCAGGATCCATTAATGGGTTGGAAAATCAATTTAGTGGTAAGGATTCACTTTTGTTATTTAAATAAATAGAGTACAATAGGAAATATAATTGAAAATATTTTGTTCATCATGTGGCAAGTGTAAACGTTTTGTGAAATTCAATATTTGTATAATGGTGGAAAATATAAACTGTGAGTTATTGCATGGATGTGACCCACATAAAAATTAATAGAATATGTTTTAAAGCATTGGATTTTTGACATATATGTTTTAAAAAATATTCCAGCTTATTCTTTATTTTCGTGATTTTTTTTTTGCAGATACTTGAGGAATAAGAATGTTATCTCCATGCAAAAATCTCATCTCTTTCTCTTAACTTGAACCTCATTAGGGAAGGGCCCTATGGAACCTCTAGTGCCTACAATGGAGTCACTTTTAAAGAACAACCCTTGTTGAAAAGATTGAAAATCAGTACAGATTTCTGACATCCTCTTGAGGTGGTGTTTATAAGACATACTTGGCAGCAGTCTCAGAAGTGGGAGCAAGACCCTCATTTCTCCGTGTGGCATTTTGGGTAGAAATGTGGGTCTGGATGTGCCGTCATTTTGGAAGATGGCTTTACTCTGATACGCTAGGAGCCACAAATTAGCCTCAAAAAGCATAGAGGCTCCCCTAGGTAGGGCTGAAGTCACACTTTGGATAAAGGCATAGCTGGGTCTTTGAGGCTGCTTTTGTGTCCCCTCCAGGTCGCTGTGAGAGGAAATCCGATGGGAGCCTGAATCCAAACAGAAATAATGAGAGGGCATTATGGCATTTCTCTGAAACCCAAGCGTGAGGATAGAAGGTGGCTAAGCAGGGCACAGGTTAAAAATAGGAAAACAAACTCCCCACTCTGCAGATAAGCTAGACATTTAAGTTTTTATCCGACACAAAGATGATTGTGACCATGATCATGATAATCATTTTCCTAGCTTACTCCTTTCTAGCAGACGTACGAGGAAGGGCAGATACTCCCACACTAAGTGATACATTTTTTTCCCGTGCTCCTTCGCTTTTCTTCTCTCCACTTGCTTCCTGTTGTTTCTTTCCATCTTTAAGAAAAAGAAAAAAGAAAACAAACTCTTACGCACTTATTGAACGATCGATGTATTAAACTCTTTTGGCGCCAGTATCGTAAGAGCCAGTGGGTTGAGTACTTGGAGGGACACAAGAGTAGACCTCAGCCCATCTCTCCAGTTGTGTACAGCCCAGGGTGGTGAGGGCGTTAGGAAATGCGAGGGTGGGTACAGCTCTTTAACTCCCCCATGGTCCAAGTATACGCAGAGCACAACCCATGAATGTACTTGCACATCAGAAGACACAACAAACCCGTGATGGTGTAGTTGTTTCTTCAATTTTATCTGCTAGATATCTGCCCTTATAATACTAAAAACTGGATGCGCATACTTAGTATAAAAAAATATCTAGCTTGTTTGCAGAAGACCATATTGTGGCCATATTTTTTATACCAATGTCTCAAGACATTTTACTGTTAGTTTCCTTGGAAAGGGATCTGGGCGTTCAATAAACTGGGAGGTATAGTTTCTTCCATGAATAATACAAAACGTCATGAAGATTTTTCTAGAAGCTCAGCCATCATTAGAATTATTCAAAGAATGAAAACTTCTCCTGAAAGGAATTCCCAATAGCTCATTTGCTATGTAAACAAATCGCGTGTCCTGAAGGTATGGTTGCAGTACATGAAATAAAATGCTGATACCTGATGGATTCTAGGGGGGGAAATGTAAATTTATAGGCAAGCATTTCCTGGAAAATGTGGGAGACCCTTACGGTTCAATGAGTCTTACATTAAAAATAAGACAAGGTGAGGTAAATTAGCCCAGGGGATCTATAGGCATGAATTTTATGCCAGTATCACCATAGCTACAGCGCTAGGTGCCCCTTTGTTCTTTTGGAATTGTAGACAATGAGAACTCTGTTCGCCCAATCATCCCATGCAGATGCAGCTAATTTATATCATTGGATGGAAAGTAAAAGGAGATGAGGAAGAAGATGAATGGAAAACAGAAGCAAGTGACCATGGGACATCATTACTATAAAAGTCATTATTCAATGAGTCCTTTCAGTAGAATGACTGTGCTAAGTGTTTTTGTTTTTCTCATGTAATCCAGGAGATAAACCTCCGATATAGATTTTAGTTTTATTCCTAAAAAGTAACAGCTGTCAAGGGCCCAGGTGGGACCCGGCTTGCTCAGTGTCAATGATCAAAGCGGTTTACTCTGTTTGGTGGGCATGGAGACAGGCAACCCTGGAGGCTAGGCAAGAAAAGAGAGCGAGAAAACGGGCATGATGCCATCCATTCTTTCTGATATTGGGAGGCAGAGAATGAAATGAATAGCCTGGGGAACTGCTGGGTATCCTGGGTGCAGAGGTGAGTGTCATAGGAAGACTGCACTGGAGGGAGAGCCACCATCGCTGCACCCCGGAAGTCCCCTGTGACCCAGGGAGCAGGGCGTCAGCATCCTCCAACCTCTGCTGGTGTTCAGGGGAGGCCAGCAAAGGGGTTAGTCGCTGTCCCCCAAATGCAGTGTTTCTTAGTGAGGAGTCAAGATGGAAAGCAAAAACAAATCTACACACAACAACAAGACTCCATCCACATCCACATTCCTCTTTTCTGTTTAAACCAGGCTCGGGCAGCTGCATCCTCCCCAGCCCAGGATTCTCCTTGATGAGCTGGGTGTGAATTCAAGTGGGGAGACGGACCCTGTGATCTGACCCAAACACTCCACCAATATTTTCTGTTCCTCATTTTCACTTTGTGTCTCAACACCCCAGGCAGTCAGTCGATCAGTGGTACTCACCCAGGAAAAAAAGTTGAAACACATCAACTTGCTGAATGAATGGTGGACCGGGGAGTGAAACAGAGCCCTGCCATAGGGGTGAGCATTCTCCAGCGCTCGCTCCTTTTCAGTGCTGGCCTCTAGTGAGAGGACACGCGACACCATTTCACTTCTCCTAAGCCCGTAACCCAGGACAGACTCCCTGGGGTGGCCCCTCTCAAACTGAGTTCATGCTTTTTGGAAGGGTCAGGAGATTTTTCACCATGTAAGTGTGACTTTCACATCTGACAAGCAATGGCACCACTCGATCAGCACGCAATTCTTAGGAAAAAAACATTTGGCTGAGCTAAATGGAAAAGCATCAGGCACAGACAGATTAGATTTTCCTTTAAATAAACATGGCCTTTCAGAAAGGCAAGAAAAACATTTGGAGGAAAACATGCTGGGCATGAAAATCTCAGATAAAAGATCTACCCACCCTCAGCAAGAACAGAAATCACTCCATAATCCTTGAATAGTTAGACTCACTCCTTTGTTAAACCAAGGAGAATGGTTTAAAGACGTTTGTTCTTACAGGCAGAGGTGTGTCTCTCTAAATCCTACACCTCTTGGGTCTCGCAGAGTATTCAAACCAAGTGATTACTTAATTAAATGACTAGTATTTGGGATACTTGAAGTTTGCCCAGCCTTCAACTTGATTCTGTAGATGACAAAGGCATTTCTCCCCCAAAGTCACCTGCAAGCTCTTCATATTGAATAGAATGGCTGTGTCATAGTCTGATCACTGCATTGTAGATCACTGCATCCCTGATCAGTTTCCTTCTGAAAACTCCATAAAGCTCTTTACAAGGTTTTCTTATAGGTCTCATTAATTGTCTGTCTGTTTGCACTTATACCCTTTATCTTCTGTCCAAATCCTGTTCTTTTCTTTCTATTTTTTTAATTTCAGTGACCCAAATTTAAAGAAGCCAAGAACTTTTCATGTTTTATTTCCATTGTCAATCGCATTCAATTAATCCTCAAGGGGAAATAATTTAAAGATTTCTTCCAATGCTATACTTGTTCAATAGATACCTATTAAACAACCTGATATGTATCAGCCTTAGGTGTACATATTAGAGACGATGAGTGAGAAGGGAGATGCTCTCTTGGAACTTCTTTTTAGTGGGAGAAGCAAATCGCAAACAAAGGAAGTGAATTCCGTATGTGTATACCTTATGAAGATGATAAAATAAGGTATTACGATTAAGACCAACTTGCTTGTCCTCTTTATCAGAGTGACATTGTAGCTGAGCCCTGGATGATGTGAGGGAGCCAGCTACAAATGTCTGGAGGCGGAGCAGTGCAAGCTGGAGGAACCACAGCAGCAAAGGCCCTGGGGTGATGGACTGTCGACCCATTTAGCACACAGCACAGGGCCTTTGGCTGGAGCATCGTGGTTTCAGAGCCTAACATTGTGTCTGAAAGATAAGCAGAGGAGAGGACCCAGTGAGATATGATAAAGAGTTTTAATTCATTTCAGTGCAATGGGAACCCATGGGAAGGATAGTAACATAAATCTAAACTATATTTTAAAAGATATGAAGAATGAATGTGAATGGTAGAGATGATGGCAGCTTTGGCTAAGGGATAGCCATGGAGAGAGTTATACATTCTTTCCATATGTGAGACTTATAGTTGATACGGCTTGCTGATGGCTTGAATGTGGATAGTAAGACAAGTAGAGAAATCAGGGATGAGGTCTAGGCTTCTGGTCTGAGTGGCGGGTAGACAGTGGCAGCATTCACTCCCACTGCCCCATCATCTTACACTTAGATCTCTGCCACAGTCTAGTATCTTGTCCACCAAATACAGGCCGTCTAAAATCCATCATCCATGCCCCTGATTCACAGAGAAACAGTATGCTCTCATCATCCCACTTCTCATAACCTTTTGGTGACTCCCCATGACTTGGGAGAGATGACAAGCCCCTTTGTACAATGTTCAATGTTATGGTAGGCATAATTCTAAGATAGACCTCAAACTTCTGTGCCCTGGCCTGCCTGATCCCCTTCCCTCCACAAATGTGTCTGGCACCTATGAATGTGGCAGATGTCACTCTCATGATTAACTTACACTAAATGCCAATGGGAAATTTCATGGGGGTGAGCCTGACTTAATCAGTTGAAAAGTCTTTAAAAGACTGATTGTCCTTCCTGATGAGAGATACTCTCCCTCTGGCCTTGAAGAAGCAAGCCATCATGAGTTTTACAGCTGCCAGGAAATGAAGTTTTCCAACAAACACATATGCTTGGAAGAAGAGTCCAAGTCTCAGCTGGGACCCCAGACTCACCCTCTTGATTGCAGCCTTGTGAGACCATGAGTAGAGGGACCATCCATGCCATGCCTGGGTTCTTGACCCATGGAAGCTATGAGAAAATACAGACAGAATACAGAGAATTAGGAAACTAATGTAAAGGCCTTTCATATCTGACCTCTGTTGGCTTCCAACCTCATAGACATCTCAATTGGCTTAAGTATTTATATTTCAACAGCACCAAGTGATTTATAGATTCTGGCCTTACCTAGGCCTTTTACTTCTGTGCCCTAAGCAACACTGGCCTTCTTTCTAGGATTTCCTCCACCTCTCCATCATCTAACGTCCACCTAGTAACACTCAACCGGGAAGGCGCAATTCACAGTTCATCGCCATCCACTAATTCACTCTATCAGTACAAATTTATTAGCATCTACTTTATACTAGACAAGGAATACCGAATGGTAAACAGAAATCTCTGCCCTCATTTCCAGTACATTCCAGTGGGACAGAGATCTTTATACAAATACATAATCAAACGAATATGTAAGTTCCAGTTGGGATAAAACCTATGATGGAAGAAAAGATCAGAAAAAGAATAGCAGTTGTTGCTTCCGGTCCATCTTGACCTGCCCCGCTGTTTTGCATCTGTTCTCCGTGGACTGCAAACGCACTGAAGATAGGGATGGCATTTCACCCCTCTCCATACCTCTAGTGCCTAGACCATGTGCCTGGCACTTTGCATGTGCACAATTATTTTGTTGAATAAATGAACATTAAGATCTGTCAGTTTCTTTTGGCCCCTATGAAGACCAGAGAAAAACATCACAAAACCAAAGAAAGACTAAAAATACGCAGATCCACCTTGCCCCTAAATCAAGAAGGGCCTGGACTAGGGATCCGATAGAGTAGGACCTTAATTAGCTAGTTGCTCCTAGTGTGTCTCCCAGCATCTCTCAGTACTTGTTTTAACATCACATAGGAGCATCCTTGATTCCCAAAATAGATCATCAAACTGTCTTGCTTGACTTCTAATCACAGTCCCTGGTACCCTTCTAGTTTTCTGTCAGTTTATTTCCGTCCTCAAGGGTTTACTTGTCACCTAGTTCCTTTTAATCCCATTTCTGCTTGCAATTTCTCCTGCGCAGATTCCGATTAACACAGGTATTTGTCAGTTTTGAGGTCTTCCAGCGACTGAGCACACTTTTCAAGCCGCGGTGCTTTACTCCCTACCTTTTCACGCTTGGTAGGAGGCAGGTACCCAATTCTCCAGTCCCCTTTGCAGCTAGGGCCCCCTCCTATCTGTCAGTCAGTCTCAAGGGATGGACTGTGAATTGGAGGGTGGTAATTTAAAGAAGTGGACCCCACCTGGAGTCCCTATCACTTCCTAAAGGTTCTAACAGGAGCATCCAGACCTGGCTTCCATGATATCTTTGCCTGGCAGAGGTACCAGGTCGTCTCTGTGGGGCCAGTTCTGTGGTATGCTTTGTGTATACTTCTGGGTTGCATACCCTGGAGACTCTCTGAGCTAGCCAGTATGAATATATGTCTTAAATTATAGAAGCTAGTTTGTTTTTGATACAACTAAGAAACACCTCTAATTGCCACCCCCTCCCCAACAACTTGGCATTCACCTAAAGGAACAGACATTCCAAATGATGGGCTTCGTCTCTTCTGCCATCATTATCGACCTGTCCATTGCCCTATTCCTGCCATCCACGTGTGCACACACACACATGCACACGCACACACATGCACACACACAGACCCTTATACGGAGGATAGAAGTCAGAGTGTGGGTGAAGGTCCAAAGAATACTGGTGTTTAGCAAGTCCCCTTGCGTTTGAGGTGTCCCCCTGATCTTGACATGGCCTCAGTGGGTCTCTGTGGGCCCCTGGCCCCATCAGACTCAATACCTTCTCTCCACCAGCTAAGATCTCCCCCCAGGATGCTTAGTAGCTAAGGCTTGCTGGTGGAGCCTTATGATTCTATAAATCTCTAAACTGGAGAACTAAGGGGACAGATTTGGGCAAAGCGCTCACTGAGGAGCAGTGCAAGGCTTGCTTATTCCCACACATCTCTCCAGAAAGAACGCTCGCTGTGGTGGCCTCATTAGCAACTGCTCGACAGATCTGCTGCCAGGGAAACGACATCCTTTTTGATGCTCAAAGCCAGAGCTTAATCAAAAATGGAA